>NC_090926.1:507104700-510038982 GCF_040938575.1 Ambystoma mexicanum | reverse complement strand
AACTTAACCATAACGTCCCTTTAACAAAGTTTTTTCACTCAATTTCATACGTTTTTATTAGTGCAACTTAACCATAACGTCCCTGTAACACAATTTGTTTTACTGCATTTCATAGGTTTTTATTAGTGCAATGTCACCATAACATCCTTTTCAATAGATGAAGACCACTAGCATCTTAGGTCCTCAAAGTGGGAACCCCAGGTGGTAAAAAAAAGATTTTTCTTCCCAAACGGGGACGCCAAATCTTTTACCAAGATGGCCACCATGGAAAGGGAAGGCGGGGTGTATAAAGAGAACACAACAGGGCATGAGCGGGGGGTGGGAGGAACAAGAGAGAGACACGGGGCATGAGCGGGGGGTGGGGGGGCAACAGCAGGGAGACACGGGGCATGAGCGGGGGGTGGGGGGAACACCAGGGAGACACGGGGCATGAGAGGGGGGTGGGTGGTACCAGGAGAGAGACACGGGGCATGAGCAGGGGGTGAGGGGGAGGGCTAGAGACACACGGGGCATGAGCAGGGGGGTGGGTGGGAGGGCTAGAGACACACGGGGCATGAGCGGGGGGTGGGTGGGAGGGCTGGCTAGTGACACATGGGGCATGAGCGGGGGGTGGGGGGAGAGACACACGGGGCATGAGCAGGTGGTGGGGGGAGGGAGAGACACACACAGGGCATGAGCGGGGATGAGTGGGAGGCCTAAAGACACATGGGGCATGAGCGGGGGGTGGGTGGGAGGGCTAGAGGCACACGGGGCATGAGCGGGGGGTGGGTGGGAGGTCTAGAGACACACAGGGCATGAGCGGGGTTGGGGGGAGGGAGAGAGACACACGAGGCATGAGCAGGGTGTGAGCAGGGGGTGGGTGGGAGGGAGAGAGACACATGGGGCATGAGCGGGGTGGGGGGAGGGCTAGAGACACACGGGCATGAGTAGGGGGTGAGGGGAGAGACACACGGGGCATGAGCAGGGGGTGGGGGGAGGGAGAGACACACACGGGGCATGAACGGGGGGTGGTCAGGAGGGATAGAGACACATGGGGCATGAGCGGGTGAGGGGGAGGGAGAGAGACACACGCAGCATGAGAGGGGGGTGGGTGGGAGGGATAGAGACACACAGGGCATGAGCGGTGGTGGGTGGGAGGGATAGGGGCATGAGCGAGGGGTGGGTGGGAGGGCTAGAGACACACAGGGCATGAGTAGGGGGTGAGGGGAGAGACAAACGGGGCGTGAGCAGGGGTGGGGGGAGGGTGAGACACACACGGGGCATGAGCGGGGGTAGGTGGGAGGGATAGAGACACATGGAGCATGATCTGGGGTGGGTGGGAGGTATAGAGACACATGGAGCATGAGCGGGGGTTCGGTGGGAGGGATAGAGACACACGGGGCATGAGCAGGGGTGGGTGGGAGGGGAGAGACACACAGGGCATGAGCGGGGGGTGGATGGCAGGGCTAGGGGCATGAGCGAGGGGTGGGTGTGAGGGCTAGAGACGCACAGGGCATGAGTAGGGGGTGAGGGGAGAGACACACAGGGCATGAGCAGGAGGTGTGGGGGCGGGCGAGACACACACGGGGCGTTAGCGGGGGTGGGCGGGAGGGATAGAGACACACGGGGCATGAACGAGGGGTGGGTGGGAGGGATAGAGACACACTGGGCATGAGCAGGGGTGGGTGGGAGGGGAGAGACACACAGGGCATGAGCAGGGGGTAGATGGGAGGGCTAGGCGCATGAGCGAGGGGTGGGTGTAAGGGCTAGAGACACACAGGGCATGAGTAGGGGGTGAGGGGAGAGACACACAGGGCATGAGCAGGGGGTGGGGGGGCGGTAGAGACACACACGGGGCATGAGCGGGGGGTGGGCGGGAGGGATAGAGACACACGGGGCATGAGTAGGGGGTGAGGGGAGAGACACACGGGGCATGAGCAGAGTGTGGGGGGAGGGAGAGACACACCCGGGGCATGAGCGGGGGGTGGGTGGGAGGGATAGAGACACTCGGGGCATGAGCAGGTGTGGGGGGAGGGAGAGACACACACAGGGCATGAGCGGAGGGTGGGCGGGAGGGATAGAGACACACAGGGCATGAGCGGGGTTGGGGGAGGGAGAGAGACACATGGGGCATGAGCTGGGGTTGGCTGGGAGGGATAGAGACACACCGGGCATGAGCGGGTACTGGGTGGGAGGGATAGAGACACATGGGGCATGAGCGGGGGTGGGTGGCAGGGATAGAGACACACGGGGCATGAGCGGGGGGTGGGCTGGAGGGGAAAGACAAACGGGGCATGAGCGGGTGGTGCGTGGGAGGGCTAGGGGCATGAGCGAGGGGTGGGTGGGAGGGCTAGAGACACACGGGGCATGAGTAGGGGGTGAGGGGAGAGACACACGGGGCGTGAGCAGGGGTGGGGGGAGGGTGAGACACACACGGGGCATGAGCGGGGGTAGGTGGGAGGGATAGAGACACATGGAGCATGATCTGGGGTGGGTGGGAGGTATAGAGACACACGGGGCATGAGCGGGGGGTCGGTGGGAGGGATAGAGACACACGGGGCATGAGCAGGGGTGGGTGGGAGGGGAGAGACACACATGGCGTGAGCGGGGGGTGGATGGGAGGGAGAGAGACACATGGGGCATGAGCTGGGGTTGGCTGGGAGGGATAGAGACACACGGGGCATGAGCGGGTGCTGGGTGGGTGGGATAGAGACACATGGGGCATGAGCAGGGGTTTGGTGGGAGGGATCGAGACACACGGGGCATGAGCAGGGGATGGGCTGGAGGGGAAATACAAACGGGGCATGAGCGGGTGGTGCGTGGGAGGGCTAGGGGCATGAGCGAGGGGTGGGTGGGAGGGCTAGAGACACACGGGGCATGAGTAGGGGTGAGAGGAGAGACACACGGGGCGTGAGCAGGGGTGGGGGGAGGGTGAGACACACGGGGCATGAGCGGGGGTAGGTGGGAGGGATAGAGACACATGGAGCATGATCTGGGGTGGGTGGGAGGTATAGAGACACACGGGGCATGAGCGGGGGGTTGGTGGGAGGGATAGAGACACACGGGGCATGAGCAGGGGTGGGTGGGAGGGGAGAGACACACAGGGCATGAGCGGGGGGTGGATGGGAGGGCTAGGGGCATGAGCGAGGGGTGGGTGTGAGGGCTAGAGACACACAGGGCATGAGTAGGGGGTGAGGGGAGAGACACACAGGGCATGAGCAGGAGGTGTGGGGGCGGGCGAGACACACACAGGGCATTAGCGGGGGTGGGCGGGAGGGATAGAGACACACGGGGCATGAACGAGGGGTGGGTGGGAGGGATAGAGACACACGGGGCATGAGCACGGGTGGGTGGTAGGGGAGAGACACCCAGGGCATGAGCGGGGGGTGGATGGGAGGGCAGGCGCATGAGCGAGGGGTGGGTGTAAGGGCTAGAGACACACAGGGCATGAGTAGGGGGTGAGGGGAGAGACACACAGGGCATGAGCAGGGGGTGGGGGGGTGGTAGAGACACACACGGGGCATGAGCGGGGGTGGGCGGGAGGGATAGAGACACACGGGGCATGAGTAGGGGGTGAGGGGAGAGACACACGGGGCATGAGCAGGGTGTGGGGGGAGGGAGAGACACACCCGGGGCATGAGCGGGGGGTGGGTGGGAGGGATAGAGACACACGGGGCATGAGCAGGTGTGGGGGGAGGGAGAGACACACACAGGGCATGAGCGGAGGGTGGGCGGGAGGGATAGAGACACACAGGGCATGAGCGGGGTTAGGGGGAGGGAGAGAGACACATGGGGCATGAGCTGGGGTTGGCTGGGAGGGATAGAGACACACGGGGCATGAGCGGGTGCTGGGTGGGAGGGATAGAGACACATGGGGCATGAGCGGGGGTGGGTGGCAGGGATAGAGACACACGGGGCATGAGAGGGCGGTGGGTGGGAGGGGAGAGACAAACGGGGGATGAGCGGGGGGTGGGTTGGAGGGGTAGGGGCATGAGCGGGGGGTGGGTGGGAGGGCTAGGGGCATGAGCGGGGGGTGGGAGGGCTAGAGACACACGGGGCATGACTAGGGGCTGAGGGGAGAGACACACGGGGTATGAGCAGGGGGTGGGGGGTGGTAGAGACACACACGGGGCATGAGAGGGGGGTGGGTGGGAGAGATAGAGACACACGGGGCATGAGCGGGGGATGGGTGGAAGGGATAGAGACACATGGGGCATGAGCGGGTTTAGGAACACACTGGGCATGAGCGGGGGGTGAGTGGGAGGGGAGAGACAAACGGGGGATGAGCGGGGGTGGGTGGGAGGGCTAGGGGCATCAGCGGGGGTGGGTGGGATTGCTAGAGACACACGGGGCATGAGCAAGGGGTGGGGGGAGGATCAAGACACACACGGGGCATGAGCAGGGGGTGGGTGGGAGGGACAGAGAAACACGGGGCATGAGCGGGGGGTGGGTGGGGGAGCTAGAGACACACGGGGCATGAGCGGAGGGTGGGTGGGAGGGATAGAGACACACGGGGCATGAGCGGGGGTGGGTGGGAAGGCTGGAGACACACGGGGCATGAGCGGGGGGTGGGTGGGAGGGGGCATGAGCGGGGGATGGGTGGGAGGGCTAGAGAAACACAGGGCATGAGCGGGGGGTGGGTGCGAGGGCTAGAGACACACGGGGCATGAGCGGGGGTGGGGGGAGCAAGAGGGACACACGAGACATGTGCGGGGGTGGGTGGGAGGGGAGAGACAAACGAGGCATGAGCGGGGGTGGGTGGGAGGGCTAGGGGCATGAGTGAGGGGTGGGTGGGAGGGATAGAGACACACGGGGCATGAGCAGGGGTGGGTGGGAGGGGAGAGGACACACAGGGCATGAGCGGGGGTGGATGGGAGGGCTAGGTGCATGAGCGAGGAGTGGGTGTGAGGGCTAGAGACACACAGGGCATGAGTAGTGGGTGAGGGGAGAGACACACAGGGCATGAGCAGGGGGTGGGGTGCGGTAGAGACACACATGGGGCATGAGCGGGGGGTGGACGGGAGGGATAGAGACACACGGGCATGAGTAGGGGGTGAGGGGAGAGACACACGGGGCATGAGCAGGGTGTGGGGGGAGGGAGAGACACACCCGGGGCATGAGCGGGGGGTGGGTGGGAGGGATAGAGACACACGGGGCATGAGCAGGTGTGGGGGGAGGGAGAGACACACACAGGGCATGAGCGGAGGGTGGGCGGGAGGGATAGAGACACACAGGGCATGAGCGGGGGTGGGGGGAGGGAGAGAGACACACGGGGCATGAGTAGGGGGTGAGGGGAGAGACACACGGGGCATGAGCAGGATGTGGGGGGAGGGAGAGACACACCCGGGGCATGAGCGGGGGGTGGGTGGGAGGGATAGAGACACACGGGGCATGAGCAGGTGTGGGGGGAGGGAGAGACACACACAGGGCATGAGCGGAGGGTGGGCGGGAGGGATAGAGACACACAGGGCATGAGCGGGGGTGGAGGGAGGGAGAGAGACACATGGGGCATGAGCTGGGGTTGGCTGGGAGGGATAGAGACACACGGGGCATGAGCGGGTGCTGGGTGGGAGGGATAGAGACACACGGGGCATGAGCGGGGGTGGGTGTCAGGGATAGAGACACACGGGGCATGAGAGGGCGGTGGGTGGGAGGGGAGAGACAAACGGGGCATGAGCGGGGGGTGGGTTGGAGGGCTAGAGACAGACGGGGCATGAGCGGGGGGTGTGTGAGATTCCTAGAGAAACACGGGGCATGAGCGGGGGGTGGGTGCGAGGGCTAGCGACACACGGGGCATGAGCAGGGGTGGGGGGAGCGAGAGGGACACACGAGACATGAGTGGGGGTGGGTGGGAGGGGAGAGACAAACGGGGCATGAGCGGGGGTGGGTGGGAGGGCTAGGGGCATGAGCGGGGGGTGGGTGGGAGGGCTAGAGACACACGGGGCATGAGTAGGGGGTGAGGGAGAGACACACGGGGCATGAGCAAGGGGTGGGGGGGAGGATCGAGACACACACGGGGCATGAGCAGGGGGTGGGTGGGAGGGACAGAGACACACGGGGCATAAGCGGGGAGTGGTTGGGGGGTGATAGAGACACACGGGGTATGAGCGGGGGGTGGGTGGGAGGGATAGGTACACACGGGGCATGAGCGGGGGGTGGGTGGGAGTGGAGAGACACACGGGGCATGAGCAGGGAGTGGAGGGGTAGAGACACATGGGGCATGAGCGGGGGGTGGGTGGTAGGGCTGGAGACACACGGGTCAGAATCAGGGGGTGGGTGGGAGGGCTAGAGAAACACGGGGTATTAGCGGGGGGTGGGTGAGAGGGCTAGAGACACACGGGGCATGAGCGGTGGTGTGGGGAGCGAGAGAGACACACGAGACATGAGCAGGGGTGAGCGGGTCGTGGGCGGGAGGGACGAGAGACACACGGGGCATGAGCGGGGGTGGGGGAAGGGAGAGACACACACGGGGCATGAGCGGGGGTGGGGGAAGGGAGAGACACACACGGGGCATGAGCGGGGGTGGGGGGGAGGGAGAGACACACACGGGGCATGAGCGGGGGTGGGGGGGAGGGAGAGAGACACACGGGTCATGAGCCGGGGTGGGAGGGAGGGAGAGAGACACACAGGGCATGATCGGGGGGTGGGCGGGAGGGATAGAGACACACGGGGCATGAGCGGGGGGTGGGTGGGAGGGATAGAGATACACGGGGCATGAGCGGGGGGTGGGGGGACAAACAAAAAACACGGACATGCCGCACGGACATGAGTTCGTGCGACAGATCCCGCTCCTTGGCCCTCCGCTGGCCACCGTGTGCGATGGCATGAGCGGGGGACTGGAGGAACAGGGGACACACAGAGCATGAGCGTGAGTGGGGGGGACTGGAAGGACACAGGGGGCATGAGTGGGTGTGGGGGGGACAGAAAGGACACACGGGGCATGAGCGGGGGGTGGGGCAGACACGGGCATGAGCGGGGGTGGGAGGAACAAGAGACAGACACGCTCCTGCTGACCTGACAAAGCCTCTCATGCGGGAAAGAAAGATGGCGGGCGTCTCTGAAGCTAGACGCACTGCACGCTTTCACCGCATCCAATGAGAGAGCACGTCAGATGTCCGCGGACATCACGCAAGCTGCTGGCCCAATCACCGTCCTGTCCAGAGAGCGAACAGGGAAGTCCGTCCTCGGACCGAACACAGATATCACTATTTTTTTTTTTACCTACTTTTTGGTAATTTTAAAAAATAAACTACTGGACGGATTTTCACCAAATTTGCAAAAGCACGCTTTCGGTACAAAGCCGCTGCTCCTGGGAAAAAAAAAAAGTTTTGGGACCCCCCTATAACTTTGCCCCCTGTGACGAATCCTCACCAAACTTTGCAAATAAAATTCAGAGTGACCCAAATACTTTTTTTGCAAAGTTTGGTGAGGATTCGTCCAGGGAGAGCTAAGTTATAAGCCGCCCAAAAAGTGCTCTTCCTATGGAAACAGCAACTTAACCATAACTACATGACCACTACCATAGACATAATGGGAAAAAATGTGCTCATGCTTACAGCCCAAACCGCTGGACGGTACACCAAATTTGCGGCAGGAGCGGCGGCTTTGGTGTAAATCCGTCCAGTAGTTTTTTAAAAAATGACAAAAATGTTAGTGAAAAAAATCAGTGATATCTGTGTTCGCTTCGTGGACACACTTCCCTGTTCGCTCCGCGGACAGGATGGTGATTGGGCAAGCAGCTTCCGTGATGATGTGCTCTCTCATTGGATGCAGTGAAAGCGTGCAGTGCGTCTGGCTTCAGAGACGCCCGCCATCTTTGTTCCTCGCATGAGAGGCTTTGTATCCCGCCTGCACAGTAAGACCCCACCCCCGCTCATGCCGCGTGTGTCCTTCTTGTCACCCCCACTCATGCTCCGTGTCTTCCCTTTTCCTCCAGTCCCCCGTTCACGCCATCGGCACACGATGGCCAGCGGAGAGCCGAGGAGCGGGATCTGCACCTGCACACGAACGCTGTGTGTCTTTCTCCCTCCCGCCCAACCCCCGCTCATGTCCGTGTGTCTTTCTCCCTCCTGTCCACCCCCCGCTTATGTCCTTGTGTCTTTCTCCCTCACGCCCACCCCCAGCCCACCCCCGTTTGTCTTTCTCCATCCCGTCCACCCCCCGCTCATGCCCCGCTCATGCCCTGCTCGTGCCCCGCTCGTCTCTCACACCCGTCCACCCCCCGCTCATGCCCTGTGTGTCTCTCCCACCCCCCGTGTGTCTCTCCCACCCCACGCTCATGTCCGTGTGTCTCTCTCCTCCCGCCCACCACCCGCTCATGTCCGTGTGTCTCTCCCCACCCGCTGCCCACCCCCCACTCATGTCCGTGTGTCTCTCCCCACCCGCCGCCCACCCCCGCTCACGTCCGTGTGTCTCTCCCCACCCGCCGCCCACCCCTGCTCATGTCTGTGTGTCTCTCCCCACCCGCTGCTGACCCCCCCACTCATGTCCGTGTGTCTCTCCCCACCCGCCACCCACCCCCCTGCTCATGTCCGTGTGTCTCTCCCCACCCGCCGCCCACCCCCCACTCATATCTGTGTGTCTCTCCCCACCCGCTGCCCACCCCCGCTTATGTCCGTGTGTCTCTCGCCACCGGCTGCCCACCCCCCACTCATGTCCGTGTGTCTCTCCCCAAGCGCCGCCCACCCCCGCTCATGTTCCGTGTGTCTCTCCCCACCCGCCACCCACCCCCCGCTAATGTCCCGTGTGTCTCTCTCCTTCCCCCCACCCCCGCTCATGCCCCGTGTGTCTCTAAAACCTCCCCCCACCCCTGCTCATGCCCCGTGTGTCTCTCTCCCCTTCCCCCCACCCCCCGCTCATGCCCCGTGTGTCTCTCTCCCTCCCCCCCACCCCCGCTCATGCCCCATGTGTCTTTCCCCCTCCCGTCCACCCCCGCTCTTGCCCCGTGTCTTTCCCCCTCCCGCCCACCCCCGCTCTTGCCCCGTGTCTTTCCCCCTCCCGCCCACCCCCGCTCTTTCCCCGGGTCTTTCCCTCTCCTGCCCACCCCCGCTCATGCCCCGTGTGTCTCTCCCCCTCCCGCCCACCCCCCGCTCATGCCCCGTGTGTCTCTCTCCCTCCCCCCCACCAGGCTCATGCACATGTCTGTCTCCTGTTCCTCCCACCCCCCCGCTCATGCCGCGTGTGTCCTTCTTGTCACCCCCACTCATGCTCCGTGTCTTCCCTTTTCCTCCAGCCCCCCGCTCATGCCATCGGCACACGATGGCCAGCGGAGGGCCGAGGAGCAGGATCTGCCACCTGCACACGAACGCTGTGTGTCTTTCTCCCTTCTGCCCAACCCCCGCTCATGTCCGTGTGTCTTTCTCCCTCCTGTCCACCCCCCGCTCATGTCCGTGTGTCTTTCTCCCTCACGCCCACCCCCAGCCCACCCCCGTGTGTCTTTCTACATCCCATCCACCCCCCGCTCATGCCCCGCTCGTGCCCCGCTCGTATCTCACACCCGCCCACCCCCCGCTCATGCCCCGTGTGTCTCTCCCACCCCCGTGTGTCTCTCCCACCCCCCGCTCATGTCCGTGTGTATCTCTCCACCCGCCCACAACCCGCTCATGTCCGTGTGTCTCTCCCCACCCGCCGCCCACCCCCGCTCATGTCCGTGTGCCTCTCCCCACCCGCCGCCCACCCCCCGCTCATGTCCCGTGTGTCTCTCTCCTTCCCCCCACCCCTGCTCATGCCCCGTGTGTCTCGCTCCCCTTCCCCCCAGCCCCCGCTCATGCTCCGTGTGTCTCTCTCCCTCCCCCCACCCCCACTCATGCCCCATGTGTCTTTCCCCCTCCCGTCCACCCCCGCTCTTGCCCCGTGTCTTTCCCTCTCCCGTCCACCCCCGCTCTTGCCACGTGTCTTTCCACCTCCCGCCCACCCCCACTCTTTCCCCGTGTCTTTCCCACTCCCGCCCACCCCGGATCATGCCCCTTGTGTCTCTCCCCTCCCGCCCACCCCCGCTCATGCCTCGTGTGTCTCTCTCCCTCCCCCCCACCCCGCTCATGCCCGTGTCTGTCTCCTGTTCCTCCCACCCCCCCAGCTCATGCCGCGTGTGTCCTTCTTGTCACCCCCACTCATGCTCCATGTCTTCCTTTTCCTCCAGACCCCGCTCACGCCATCGGCACACGATGGCAAGCGGTGGGCCGAGGAGCGGGATCTGCCTCCTGCACACGAACGCTGTGTGTCTTTCTCCCTCCCGCCCAACCCCCGCTCATGTCCGTGTGTCTTTCTCTCTCCTGTTCACCCTCCGCTCATGTCCGTGTGTCTTTCTCCCTCACGCCCACCCCAGCCCACCCTGTGTGTCTTTCTCCCTCCCGTCCACCCCCCGCTCATGCCCCGCTCGTCTCTCACACCCGTCCACCCCCCGCTCATGCCCTGTGTGTCTCTCCCACCCCCGTGTGTCTCTCCCACCCCCCGCTCATGTCCGTGTGTCTCTCTCCTCCCGCCCACCACCCGCTCATGTCCGTGTGTCTCTCCCCACCCGCCGCCCACCCCCTGCTCATGTCCGTGTGTCTCTCCTCACCCCCCGCCCACCCCCGCTCATGTCCGTGTGTCTCTCCCCACCCGCCGCCCACCCCCTGCTCATGTCTGTGTGTCTCACCCCACCCGCCGCCCACCCCCCGCTCATGTCCGTGTGTCTCTCCCCACCCGCTGCCCCCCCGCTCATGTCCGTGTGTCTCTCCCCAACCGCCGCCCACCCCCACTTATGTCCGTTTGTCTCTCCCCACCCGCCGCCCACCCCCCGCTCATGTTCCGTGTGTCTCTCAACACCCGCCGCCCACCCCCCGCTCATGTCCGTGTGTCTCTCCCCACCCACCGCCCACCCCCCGCTCATGTCCAATGTGTCTCTCTCCTCCCCCTACCCCCGCTCATGCCCCGTGTGTCTCTCTACCTCCCCCCACCCCCGCTCATGCCCCGTGTGTCTCTCTCCCCTTCCCCCCACCCCCTGCTCATGCCCCGTGTGTCTCTCTCCCTCCCCTCCACCCCCGCTCATGCCCCATGTGTATTTCCCCCTCCCGCCCAACCCCGCGCTTGCCCCGTGTCTTTCCCCCTCCCGCCCACCCCCGCTCTTGCCCCGTGTCTTTCCCCCTCCCGCCCAACCCCGCTCTTTCCCCGTGTCTTTCCCTCTCCCGCCCACCCCCGCTCATGCCCCGTGTGTCTCTCCCCCTCCCGCCCACCCCCCGCTCATGCCCCGTGTGTCTCTCTCCCTCCCCCCACCCCCTGCTCATGGCCCGTGTGTCTCTCTCCCTCCCCCCACCCCCCGCTCATGCCCCGTGTGTCTCTCTCCCCTTGCCCCACCCCCCGCTCATGCCCCGTGTGTCTCTCTCCCCTTCCCCTACCCCCTGCTCATGCCCTGTATCTCTCTCCCTCCCCCCCACTCCCACTCATGCCCCGTGTGTCTCTCTCCCTCCCGCCCACCCCCTTCTCATGCCCTGTGTGTCTCTCTCCCTCCCGCCCACCCCCGCTCATGCCCCGTGTGTCTCTCTCCCTTCCCCCACCCCCCGCTCATGCCCCATGTGTCTCTCTCCCTCCCCCCACCCCTGCTCATGCCCCGTGTGTCTCTCTCCCCTTCCACCCACCCCTCGCTGATGCCCCGTGTCTGTCTTCTGTTCCCCCTGCTCATGCCCCGTGTCTGTCTCCTGTTATCCCCAACCCTGCTCATGCCCCGTATCTGTCTCCTGTTCCCCTCATGTGCCGTGTCTGTCTCCTGTTGCCCCCCACGACCCCCGCTCATGCCCCGTGTCTGTCTTCTGTTCTCCCCACCCTCCTCTCATGCCCCATGTCTGTCTCCTGTTGCCCCCCACCCCCCTGCTCATGCCCCGTGTCTGTTGTCTGTTCTCCCCACCCCCTGCTCATGCCCTGTGTCTGTTGATCCCCCCATCCCCCGCTCATGCCCCGTGTCTGTCTCCTGTTCCCCCCACCCCTCGCTCATGCCCCGTGTCTGTCTCCTGTTCCCCCCACCCCCTGCTCATGCCCTGTGTCTCTCCTGTTGCCCTCCACCCCCCGCTCATGCCCCGTGTCTCTCCTGTTGCCCCCTACCCCCCACTCATGCCCCGTGTCTGTCTCCTGTTGCCCCCCACCACCCGCTCATGCCACATGTCTGTCTCCTGTTCTCCCCACCCCCGCTCATGCTCCGTGTCTGTCTCCTGTTCCCCCCACCCCCCGCTCATGCCCCGTGTCTGTCTCCTGTTGCCCCTCACCCCCGCTCATGCCCCGTGTCTGTCTCCTGTTGCCCCTCAACCTCCGCTCATACCCGTGTCTGTCTTCTGTTGCCACCCACCCCCCGCTCATGCCCCGTGTCTGTCTCCTGTTGCCCCCCACCCCCGCTCATGCCCCGTGTCTATCTCTGTTGTTCCCCCCACCCCCGCTCATGCCCCATGTCTGTCTCCTGTTCCCCCCACCCCCCACTCATGCCCCGTGTCTCTCTCCTGTTGGCCCCCACCCCCTACTCATGCCCCGTGCCTGTACCCCCCACCCCCCGCTCATGCCACTTGTCTGTCTCCTGTTGCCCCCCCGCTCATGCCCCGTGTCTGTCTCCTGTTCCCCCACCCGCTCATGTACCGTGTCTCTCTCCTGTTGCCCCCCACCCCCGCTCATGCTCCGTGTTTGTCTCCTGGAACCCCCCACCCACCCACTCATGCCCTTGTCTCTCTCCTGTTGCCCCCCACCCTCTGCTCATGCCCCGTGTCTGGCTCCTGTACCCCCCACCCCCCGCTCATGCCCCGTGTCTGTCTCCTGTTGCCCCCACCCATGCCCCATGTCTGTCTCCTGTACCCCCCACTCTGCGCTCATGCCCCGTGTCTCTCTCCTGTTTCCCCCCACGCCCCCGCTCATGCCCCTTGTATGTCCCCTGTTGCCCCCTCACCCCCCTGCTCATGCCCCGTGTCTGTCTCCTGTTCCCCCATCCCCTGCTCATGCCCCGTGTCTGTCTCCTGTTCTCCCCACGCCCCCGCTCATGCCCCGTGTCTGTCCCCTGTCCTCCCCATCCCCCGCTCATCCTCTGTGTCTCTCTCCTGTTGGCCCCACCCCCCGCTCATGCCCTGTGTCTCCCTCGTGTTCCTCCCCACCCCCCGCTCATACCCCGTGTCTCCCTCATGTTCCTCCCCACCCACTGCTCATACCCTGTGTCCCTCTCGTGTTCCCCCCACCACCGTTCATGCCCCGTGTTTCCTTCCTTTTCCCCATCCCCTGCTCATGCCCCGTTTGTACCCTGTTCCCTCTCACCCCCGCTCATGCCCCGTGTCTCCCTGCTGTTGCCCTCTCACCCCCCGCTCATGCCCCGTGTCTCTCTCTTGTTCCTCCCACCCCCCGCTCATGCCCTGTTGTGTTCTTTATACACCCCGCCTTCCCTTTCCATGGTGGCCATCTTGGTAAAAGATTTTCTTTTATCACCCGGCGTTCCCACTTTGAGGACATAAGACATAAGATGTTATTGGTTTTCATCTATTGAAAAGGATGTTAAGGTGACGTTGCACTAATAAAAACCTTTAAAATTTAGTAAAAAAAATGTTACAGGGATTTTATGGTTAAGTTGCACTAATAAAAACCTATGAAATTCAATGAAAAATCTTTGTTAAGGGGACGTTATGGTTAAGTTGCGCTACTAAAAACCTATGAAATTCAGTGAAAAAACTTTGTTAAAGGGACGTTATGGTTAAGTTGCGCTACTAAAAACCTATGAAATTCAGTGAAAAAACGTTGTCAAAGGGACGTTATGGTTCCAAGTAAAACCGAAAAACCCTTGAAATTCGCCAGTTATGGTAAGCTAAGCAACCATAACTCGCGCCACCACCATGCACTGCTAAGACTAACACCCAGGACACCAGGGTTTTTCGTTTTTACTTGGAACCATAACGTCCCTTTGACAAAGTTTTTTCACTGAATTTCATAGGTTTTTAGTAGCGCAACTTAACCATAACGTCCCTTTGACAAAGATTTTTCACTGAATTTCATAGGTTTTTAGTAGCGCAACTTAACCATAACGTCCCTTTTTCACTGAATATATATATATATGTATATATATATATATATGTGTGTCTCGGGGGTAAAGTGAATAAGAAATGTATGGGGGTAAGGAGGGGGGACAGTGGAGGGTCTCCCCCACATATATATGTTTGCGGTAAATTTTAAAAAAATTGACTTTTGGGAGTGGAACTTTTTGGTTCAGTAAAAATCACGTAGATCCATGGGAAAACACTGACACGTTCCTTCTCCGCCTGCTTTATTTTATCTATGTCTGTGACCACAATATCCTTGTGCATCTGTGTTTTTCTTCCCCATTCACTGTCATCTGTAATGCGCCTCTCCTGCTTCCTGCATTAAGTAACACACTTTGCATTGCCACTAATATTCTCGGTTCATTTATTCCCTCTCCAAACTCTTTTCCACACATTGTCCTGTATATTCACATTCAAGCTGTCCTTCTTGGCCATAACACTGCCCCGCTGCTTCTGGGCCCGCTTGTCCTCTACCCCACGTATCTCCTTGCTATCATGCGTGTGTGCGTATGTATTTAAGTGTGTGTTTAAACACAGAAACACAATGTTTTCTATGTACAAATTAACTTAACGATGGCCTGATTCTTATGTTGATGCAGTGAGCGTGCTAAAGAACATACTTCACTGTGCCAAATCTGGACGCCCAGTCTCCGACACTATTCTTAAGTGGTCCTGGGCGTCCTCGGAGTGCACAACAGTGCACCACCTGCATTCCATATGTTTATGTAGAGAACTGGTTGAATGAAAAATCTTGGCGCCACTTTCGTTAAATAACAAGATAATCATTATTTTACTAAAGTGCTGCCGAAAACACAGCGGCACCGTAGGAAGCAAATGGGAACACACATGCTTCTGGAGGCCTCGTGGGGAAGTACATTGTTTTACTGGACAAGATACAAATGTGGCACAAGTGACAGGATGGAGAAGGAGTCAAGGGAACTTACATAAAGTGGAAAGGGAGAAAGGAAGTTCACGGGCAGGATTCCCTTTTGCATTGGTTAGCTTGAGGACAGCAGTGCTGTAAAAGAAAGGTGTCAATGAGGGGATAAATGCAAACTTTTACTTTTGCAAAGGAATTATAAGGTGAACTAAATAAATGTGCCATTACAGTGTGAAGGCATGAAAAAGGGTAGCATTCTGATGGCTGGGTAAGATGTGGAAGTGCAAAGTGGAGGCCGTAAATGAAAGGCAAAGTTCACTAAAGCGGCCCTCAGTGTAGTAGTGGAAGAGGTGATAATAAATGAAAGAGTGTTATTTGGTGCAATGGCACACCGACCACCTCTTTCTGTGAAATATAGCCTTTGGGAAAGCATGGCAACGAAAGTTAATGTTGTTTCGAATATTTTGCACACGTTTGAGGAAATGAAAAAAAGGTGGTATGATGAGCGGTGAAGGGTTCGCAAAAAGTATCTTGAGAGCAAAGAGCACCGCAAGGGCAATGGTGGAGGATCGCCGTATGACCCAAATTATTCACCCACATAATTACAAGTGCTTGAATTCATGGATTTAGGAAGCCTAGAGGGTGTAGAAGGCATGGATACACTAAACACCGGTAAGTAGAAATCTGTGTATCACTTAATTTACCTACAAAATATCTTCATATGCAGTGTGGCGGGCATCTGGTGTTATTTTTAAAAAACATACAAATGTGTGCCTTTTAGATCCTTTGACGCATTCACAAGTGTGTTCACCTTGGAACTTTTTGCAGAATAGTGCCTCTTCATGTGCTGTCATTCAAGCAACTGTACATGTGCAGTGGGTGTGTGTTTGTTTCCCTTCAAGCAGCATGCCTTTTCCATGATCTCAGGTGCCTCTTTACCCCCACAAATTTGTGAAAAGACTGGAGGCAAGCATTATGCTTGTTCAAAGCCTCCCCAACAATGTAACAGCTAGGCTTTCAGTCAGCTTAAAGTAAAAATCCTTAAATGTATGAGCACTAGCCCAGTCAGCTGCCAGCATAATCTCTCATAATGATACCCCTGTCATAAAGGCTCTGGTAGCCATTGCGCCACTCACAGAATGCGCCCCATACATTTCCAAATCAATACCTGCTGCTTGCATTACTTCTTTAACCCATCTCGCGATGGTGGCCGACGCCACCACCTGAAAAGGCTTCCTACGCGCAATTAGCAATTGTGTGGTACTGGCTGCTCAGCAATCTATTGTCCTACTTTTATATTCTTTAATGCATCTTGTTATGCACGATTTCGGGTTACTCAGAAAATAAGGATAATGAACTGTGGCAGTCCCCGTCTTAGTCTATGGAGAAGGTCACTCCTTCTGGACTAAATGATCTTCTATTAACCACTTTGACATCTGACACGTGCTTAAAAGATATTAGACACAACAGCATTGCTAGTTTACCCGATAACTGTTTCAGTGACAGATATCTATCTGTTTGAAAGCTCTTCAATAAGCGCAGTACTACTGTCATATCCCAAACCGTATTATACCTAGGCTCTGAGGGCACCTTATATCTAGCTCCTCTTATGAGCTTCACTACTGCTGTATGTTCCCCTGCTGGAACTCCCTCAATTGTCAAGTGGCCTGCCAAAATAGCATATCTGTATACACTTATGGTGCAAAATGCTCTCCCGTCCTGTAACAATTGAGCTAAGAAATTCAAAATAGTCACTACAGTGGCCGAAATCAGATAAAGATTTCTCCCTTTATTCCAGTTTGACCATTTGGCCCAAGCCACATCGTATCTCCTCCTAGTGGATGGTGCCCAGGATTATGCGATGAACTCGGCAGCCTGGACCAAAATGCCTGCCAGTGCCCAGCGTCTCCTGATATCCTGCACGCGTTGAGCCGGAGAGTCCTTTTCACTCTCAGACGATGACACGACCCATCTAGGTCCGTGAGCAGACGGTCTCCTTCTGGAAGGACCCGTGTCAAATCCACTGCTAGCTCCATTAGCGTTGGAAACCACACCTGTGACTTCCACAGTGTTGCTAATAAAATTACCTCTGCTCTCTCCCTCCAACACTTTGCTAGCACTCTGCTCTGCATCATGAAGGGGGGAAATGCATAATGCAGCCCTCCTGATCATGCCTGCAGAAATGCATCCGTACCCTGAACTTCCAGGTCTAACCTCCAGCTGAAGTAATGCGCTGCCTGGGCATTAAGCTGGGATGCAAAGAGGTCTATGTGTACTGGACCCCACCTCGTATTCAGAGTCTGAAATACCACTGGATCCACTGGATCCAGTCTCCAGTAGCTGGAGTCCGTCAGGTACCGTGAGTTCCAGTCGGTCACCGCATTCAGTGTTCCGGGCAGGTATTTTGCTGTCACTGAAGCCCTTGACTGGAGGCAGAAGTGCCAAAAGTTTTTCGCTAGCTCCGCTAGAAATGTGAAGTTTGTTCCTTCTAGATGATTTATGTAGAGACTGCCGAGATGTTGTCCATCTTTAGCAGAAGACACAACTTCACCTTCCCTCTCGTGAATGCTTTGATCGCAAATGATCCTGCTAGCTAGGAGTTCCAGGCAGTTCATGTGCAGATGAAGCTCCTCTTCGCTCCATTTTCCCCCTGTCTCCAGATCTCCGCATCTTGCTCCCCAAACGACGTGGCTGGCGTCTGACTCTATTACGAGGTCTGGTCGGTCTCTGAAGATGGCACACCCATTTCAGGTGTGCATATTGTTCAACCACCACTCCGGCTCTGTGATGGACTCCTGATCTAAAGGTACTTGCTGATGATACTTTAAACCTTGCTGCCAGAGTTTTATCTTTAGTCTCTGCAGTGCTTGATAGTACAAAGAGCCTGGGAATATGGCCTGAATGTAGGCTGATAATAATCCCACTATCCTCTCTAGGACTCTGAGAGAAACAAATTGCTTGCTCAGGCATGCTCTGATCTCCCTTTCATATCTCTTATCTTTCGGGCCGGTAGCTCTAACATTGCCTTCCTGGTGTCCAGGGCAAATCGCAGGAAATCTAGCCTCTGTGCTGGCATGGTGTCTGATTTCTCCACATTCACTAGAAAGCCCAGCGATAACAGTAGCTCCTGCACCCATATTGGCTGGTATATTAGTGTGTGTCAGTCTTCTGCCAGGAGTAACAGATCATGTAGATATATCATCAGCCTGATACCCTTCTCTCGAACCGCTGCTGCTACTGGCTTCATCAGTTTGGTAAAATCCCTGGGAGCTGATGCAAGCCGGAATGGCATTGTCTTCAATTGCCAGAGCTGCTTATTCCAGTGAAGAGCTAGGAATGCTCTGTAATTCTCTTGCACCAGCACCGTTAGGTGGGCGTCTTTCAGGTCTAGCCTTGTCAGCCAGTCTCCCTCCCTCAGGGAGTCCCTCCATCTTGAAATGGCTGTATACAATCCAGCCATTCAATTGCTTAAAATGTATCACAGGTCGGATCTTCTCCTTCTGTGCACAAGAAACATATTGCTTAGAAATCTGGGGGATTTTGTGCACTTCTCTATTTCATCTTTCTGTGCTAATTGATTCAGCTCGTGAGCTAAACATTGTTTCTCCGCTACTGCTAAGTGCTGCTGGTTTGGCCATTCTGTGTATGGGAGGCTGTATGAACTCCAGCTTCAGACCTCTGATGGTTTGCAAGATCCAGGCATCGCTGGAAAGCGCGCACCAATTTCCCCACAACATCACCGTTTACCCCCCACCGGAGGATACCTCGCTTCTCTCACCTGGTGTAAAGCTTTGTCCATGGCCAGCTTCTCTTCCTCTGTGCCCTCTAGGGAAACTTCCTCTGGCTGTGAAGAAGGTGTCTTGCTGTTTGTTTTCCCAGTATTGCACCCTGGGATTAGGGGGCCTTCTTCTTCCTTGCGAGCGACCGGGCGCACGACCCCTAAAGCGGCTGGTCCCGGCAAAAACTTTATTTGGAAACACTTTTGGTATGGAGGACTGCGACTTCTCCAGGGATGTGTAGCTGCCGACGAACCGGCCCATCTCCTTTCCAAAAGTTTCTCCAAAGAGTAGGCCCTGTGCCACCTCCCCTGCTCCATATGATGCGAGATCGCTCAGCTTTGGATCAATTTTGAGCCGCAGACCTCTCTGAAGATATCGTGCAGTTAGCATTCTCCAGAAGGCAGACCACTCTTTGTGTCCAGCTAGCCAACGTGTCGGGGTCCACTTCCTCCCCTGTATCCTTAGCTCTCTCAGCTAAATCCATTATTTTCGCTAGTTGCCCTGTCCGATCCAGCACAATCTGTCAATTCCTTTACGCAGGTCTTTACTGGACTTAGAAATGAAGGTCAACATCTTAGGGTCTAGCTCAGGGGTCTCAGCTACTTTCCCTAGGAGGTCTGGGATTGGGCACTCCTCACGCAGGCGTTGCCTCACCTCTTTGTCTAGAGCCTTACACAATCTCACTGTCATATATTGTGCTACCCTGGGGAGGGCTGCCAGTCTAAGGACCTCGGGTTCCGGATACTGTCTGGGTCAAACATGTCTGCAGTGTCCTCTTTTTCTTCTTCTAGATGTGTATCTTTGTAGGCTTTCTTCCCACTGCTGGGTTTCTCCCATTCTTCCTCTGCTACGTCCTCACCCTCATGAGAGGAGATATCTCGCTTTGCCGGCTCTTCTTCTGAGCCTGGGTCATCTTCTCCTGCATTATCTTCCGCTGGAGCGGGGGTCATGAGGCCTGGCATGGCTTGATGTTTCCCATAGGCTTCTTTAAGCTTAGCGAAGACGTCAACAACCTATCTAGGGCCCGGGGGGTCGTAAGAGGTTTTCCTCTTTCGGGCCTGTCTACTCTGCTCCGACCCTGTCTTCATGGGTCCTATGGGCATGCTCTCAGTCTCTGTGGTGCTCCCTCTCGGCTGATTAAGCATTGTTTACAGGGTTCCCAGTCTCTCCTACAGGGGTCTCACACCCTGTACCACTGCATCGACTAGCGAGCTTCCCAGCACTTCCTTGAAGCTTGCAGCAAGGTCCAGAGGCTGTTCCTCCTCGCTCCACTCAAA
Source organism: Ambystoma mexicanum (assembly GCF_040938575.1). Taxonomy (NCBI): domain Eukaryota; kingdom Metazoa; phylum Chordata; class Amphibia; order Caudata; family Ambystomatidae; genus Ambystoma; species Ambystoma mexicanum. The sequence goes on along the minus strand of NC_090926.1, from coordinate 510,019,034 downwards.
TGCAGACATCTTTTAAGTGTGCTGTGTGCCAAATACATAAAGCAGGTGTATTTGCACACCCACATCGCTATTTGCCTTATTTCAATATACTTTTTATTTTATTTTTATTTTTATTTTTTATTTGTAGCTTGCACCAGACTATCTCAAATACTTGTTAGCCATTGGCATAGGCTGATCGTGACCCAGGTGCCACTCCTTGATGGCTCACTGCAGGTTACAAGTGCCTGCTTTGTGTGGTGACGATTCTTCACTTTTTCGCAGAGAATCGCCCGCTGAACAGCTGACTTTTAGCTGATTTGGAACTTTGATGCTGCAACACATAATATGTCTTAAATATTCCGAAATCTGCCCAAATTATGCTATTAAAATCACCACCGCTGGCCCCGCATTTGTTCTCCTCTCCGTCACTTCTACAATGCGATGCCGGTTCCTGCTCCAGCTCTGCCCCCCGAGGGTGGGGGCCGGAATGCTTTGACCATACCCGCTCCACCCACGCGAGCGTGGGGGAAAGAGAGTGAGCCTACTTAGCTGTGCGAGGCCGAGCTAAGCTCCTAGGGTGCTGGCAATACGGCACGGGCTGCCCGCCTCGCAACAGCGCTATGGCCGTACTTATCTTGCGGCTATATTCCTGCCGTGGCCGCGCCCCACCAGTATTCCTGCCGTGGCCGCGCCCCACCAGGCCTCTTGAGATCCAAAACAGGCATGACGTGCCTACGAGTAACACGTAATGTTCAACAAAGTACTATAAAACTGAAACCTTCATGCTGTTATACCCTTTACATAAAGTTCCTACACTCTTTCCCCCCCCCCTAACTATACACATTTAGCAAACTCATGCTTTATATGCAGAGTTAACAAAATAGCACGTATCTGCTGAAGAGCAGTAAAAGAAGATGAGGAGCCCAGGAACAGGATGTGTGTCATAGCTGGGCTGTGCAGGACTGGACTACAGAGACTTTGGGTGTTGTAGTTCAGAAAAGAATAGTTTCTTATGGACACTTCAGAGTTCTCTTGTGTTTTGTTGAAACTGCTGAAGAGTAATAAATTGAAGTTGAAGTATAATGCTCGCCTCCAGTCTTGTCATCGAATCCTGCTTTAGCTCTCTAAGTGACAGAGGACCTGACTTGTTAGCTTTAGCTCACACAATGGAACATTTGCAACATTTACTTCTGAGATAAAGCATTGAACTGCATCATAAATGACTCTCATGTTCTGCATTTGAGTGTTTAGAGAGTGCCTAGCTCTCCAGGCTACTGCAAAGGAAGATGTCTGGGTTCCAAAATTCTAACTATTATGAATCCCATCTTGCTTTAGTTGAAACTGGGGCAATTAATTTGTAGTCACCCAACTCTGAATGTAAATAAGGAAGTATCCAGAGCACTGCCAAGCTCTTGTGCATTCATTTAGTTCAGATGAAGCTCGAGTTTTTCGGGCTCTCCTCCGTATCGCAATCATCCATCCACTGGCATATAGCAATATCCATGAATTCCTCCCAGCACACCATGCAACCTGCAGTATCCACAGGTGCTGAGAGCTGTGCTAACCTGTTTGCTGCAGGAAGCTCACCCTGGATAAAAACCTCTGTTCAATATATCTAGTTTGAATGTAAAATCCATTTAAATATTAAGTAAGTTAAACAACACTATATTATGCTTTCACCGATCGGTCTTTGCAGAACACCCTTTAAGTGGTGGCAAAACAATTGCCTGCTGTGATGTATCCTGCTAGTCAACACAAAGAAGCCAGATTGATCGTGCACTCACAAATAGATGAGCAATTTTCCCATCCGCCTCTCATCACGACGTGCTAAAAATGCGTACACATTTCACCGCTATCTCTAAAACGATGAAATGATGAATACCCGCACAGATATTCCAAACGCGTCCTGGCAACCACAAATTATGAGTGGGAGTGATAGCAAATCATATAAAAATGTGAGTTTTCTAGCACGGTGTAATCCTCCCCTTCATCTTTCACTTAGTCACTGAGACACTTTCCATAGATGCACGTTAGTGTTTTTGTGAAATTGTATTTTCCATAAAGTGACATATAAATTGCACTCTGTTGCGGAGATTGTCTGTCTCGGAATGAAAAATGTTAATCTCGCGGGCTTTATTACCTACTTCAATACATTTCAATAAAAGGCATTATATTTAGCTGTGCTGGGGGAAGCAGATTGAAGCACTGGAATTCCGGACAGTTGAGCTCAAAACCCGTTTCTTTGATTACTGGTGATTGCGTGTAATGTTCTGCGTCCAGTGGAAGCTTTTGCGGGGGAAATGTAGATTGTATAGCAGCTGCAACACTAAGTGGTACGTTTAGGGCACATTGGCGCTGTGCCAACCTCTGGAGGTGCCCTGGCATTTTTGTTATGAACTACCTGTGGATATTGTACCACGCCACTCACACATATGCACATTGTTGAATTGCCTACCCACATGTAAGGCTGTGTTTAGTTTCCAACAAGGGCAAGATCATACAAGCAGTGAATGTGTGTGACAACAAACGGGGTTTGCACGACATTAAATACAAAATGTGTTTTCTGAGCACTCGCATAAGTAGGAATCCAGTAATCAAAGCAACATTTGGGCTCGCCGGTCAACTAAGATAAGTTGTGGTGGGTGGAAATAGCTAAATCGGACACAGCTGTTGGATCTCCAGCACTCCTTAGCAAGGGCCAAGACTTCCGGGAATGTCCAGTGGTGCAGTAGTCATGTGTGTCCCATTTAGTGTGGAGCATGTGCTGACTGCTCAAGTCAACATCTTTTGTTGATAGAAAACAATGTGCACAGAAAACAGGATTCGGGCATGCCCATATGCAAATACGAGATAGTTCCTTTTTGAACACACCACTCAGAGTTAGCCTGTGCATATCTAGTTTCACAATTGATCATTTTCAACCCTTTAATAATTCTATTCTCCGCCTCTGCAGTGCAAAGAGTACAATGTGGCATTTAGGCAGGGGTCTCTCATTTCCCGAGCTGGACCTCTCAATTGCCTGTGCTAATGCCAAGGCTAAAGTTTAACGATGACCAAAAGGTCCACATGAATGGAGACACGTGTATGCTCCGGGAGCCAATCATTGAAAATTACCAATTTTAACGAACAACTGGGTGTCAAGGACTTACAACTTAACAATAAAAGGCACACAGGTAATAGATTGGATGTGGTAGAGGATTTGTTGCCCTTAAACACCTTTAGGGGGTAATTCATTGAATTTAGCGCACAAGTGGCGCACGCGGCTGGCGCACAATGTGCGCGTGCGATAGTCTGCGCCAGCCGCATGCACTAAAATCCATTTAGGCGCACAGTGTATTCATGGATTTTAGCCACCAAAAGCAGCCGCGGCGCAGAGTGGCGCAGTGACCCTGCAGCAGCGCCAGTAACGCCCCCAAGAACGCCCCTCGCGCAAGGAAAAGCCATCAAAATCCCCAATCCAGCGCAAAGGGCTGCGCTAACCCTGGAACAGTATACAGGGCCGCCACACAGCACACGGCAAGTGGGGAACGTGTATTACTGGGGTTCGCGGGAAGTTTCACCCGCGATTTCAGCAGGGTACGTGTATTTCTGGGGTGCGGGGAAGTTTAACACGCGATTTCAGCAGGCTACGTGTATTTCTGGGGTGCAAGGAAGTTTAACACGCGATTTCAGCAGGGTACGTGTATTACTGGTGTGCGCAGGAAGTTCCACACGTGAATTTAGCAGGGTACGTGTATTACTGGGGTGCGGGGAAGTTTAACACGCAATTTCAGCAGGGTACATGTATTTCTGGGGTGCGCGGGAAGTTCCACACGCAATTTCAGCAGGGTACGTATATTTCTGGGGTGCAGGGAAGTTTAACACGCGATTTCAGCAGGGTACGTGTATTACTGGGGTGCGCGGGAAGTTCCACACAAGATTTCAGCAGGGTACGTGTATTTCTGGGGTGCGGGAAGTTTAACACGCAATTTCAGCAGTGTACGTGTATTACTGGGGTGCGCAGGAAGTTCCACATGCAATTTCAGCAGGGTACATGCATTTCTGGGGTGCGGGGAACTTTAACACGCAATTTCAGCAGGGTACGTGTATTTCTGGGGTGCGGGGAAGTTCCAAACACGATAGGCCCTGTGCGAGTGGGGTACGTGTATTTAGGGGGTGCAGTGTGGGTCCTCCCAGGTGTTCCCTCTACACCCTCCACGGCCCCTGCAGGCAGACCACACCACAAGAGACTACCCTGCACCCCTGGTCATGTCCCGCAGGCAGCCCATCCACCATGGGCATGCACCCCCAGCCAAGCCACATGTCACCTTGCACTAGTGATCACCAACGCATTACCCCCTTGCACCCCCACCCCCCAGCTGTGCAGGGCACCTGCCTGCAGGCCCCCACTCATGTCCCCCAGCACCCCGACCCGCCAGCAGTCAGGGGCACCTGCCTGCAGGCCCCCACTAATGTCCCCCAGCACCCCCACACACCAGCAGTCAGGGGCACCTGCCAGCAGGCCCCCACTCATGTCCCATTGCACCCCCACCCCCCAGCAGTCAGGGGCACCTGCCAGCAGGCCCCCACTCATGTCCCACTCATGTCCACTTGCACCCCCACCCCCAAGCAGTGCGGGGCACCTGCCAGCAGGCCCCCACTCATGTCCCCTTGCACCCCCACCCCCCAGCAGTCAGGAGCACCTGCCAGCAGGCCCCCACTCATGTCCCACTCATGTCCCCTTGCACCCCCAACCCCCAGCAGTCAGGGGCACCTGCCAGCAGGCCCCCACTCATGTCCCACTCATGTCCCCTTGCACCCCCACCCCCCAGCAGTGCGGGGCACCTGCCAGCAGGCCCTCACTCATGTCCCCTTGCACGCCCACTCCCCAGCAGTGCAGGGCACCTGCCAGCAGGCCCCCACTCATGTCCCACTCATGTCCCCTTGCACCCCCACCCCCCAGCACGGAGGGGCACCTGCCAGCAGGCTCCCACACATGTCCCCTGCACCCCCACCCCCCAGCCGTGCGGGGCACCTGCCAGCAGGCCCCCACTCATGTCGCCTGCACCCCCACCCGCCAGCAGTGCGGGGCACCTGCCAGCAGGCCCCGACACATGTCCCCCTGCCAACACGTCATCACAATCTAGATCCCTGGCCCTTATGGGCAGCCTCCACATGCCAAAGACCCACCCAAGTAGTGCATCCTCCCACATAGAAATGCCAATTACATGATACAACCCCAATGGCAAGTATGTAAATGAACACATGTCCATCACACACACACAATGGGTGCAAGTGAATGTCAAAATCCATATCACGCATGCATGAAACCAATGAGCTAATACCACAAATGGAAGTATAAAAAAATATATATTAAAGATAACATGAATGTAATTAAAATCAAACAAACAACAATGTGAATAAAAAAAGAAAAGCTGCATGTCCGTAAAATAATGAAAAACAAGAAATCATAATCCAAAGGAAAGGTGTCCAAAGTCACAGTCCAACAAAGCCAATCCAAGGGAAAAACAAATGTGAAAACCATTGCTCCATGGCGTAATCCGAAAAAAAAGATGAATCCAATAGTGAACTATATACAGATGAACAATCCAGGGTCCATGATCCTAAGTGAAGAAATGAAACCTACCAAAAACTACCTAATAAAAAAAATATATACAGAAAAGTGGTGCATTGTCCAAGTGCAACCAAAATATAGAAAAAAACAAAGGAAACATAACACTATCTAACTATTTACAAGGGCAGTGGGCAAGTCCAACGGCTCACATGTTGATGTCCCGGGCCAGGGCATCATCGAACTCCTGCTCAATGTCCCGGAGGCGGTCCCCTTCCATGGCCCCGAGGGTTTGCAGGGATGATGGCATCTGGATCTCCAGGTCCCTGCGAATGGCCTCGAGGCACTTGGCCCGCCTCAGGGCCCTACGCATGGAGTTCTCCGCCCTGACCATCGTGAGCCGTGCCTCTTCCGTCCGCTGCCGCTCCGCATCTATCGCATGGCTCAACCGCTGCCACACGGAAGACACTTCCCGTCCAGGGTCCTCCTGCCCTCCGGCCAATGCCTGCCCCTCCGATGATGAAGGCCCCGAGCCATCATGGCTCCCACCTTGTTGCTGCTGCTGCTGTGGCGCTGCCTGTGCCCTGGCTCCTGCTGCCTGCACATCCTCCTCCAGCTGGGGTGCAGTTGTTGAGGTAGCCACCCCTGCTGGACATCCGACTCCCGACTGTGGCAGGGATCTGTTGTCCACCAGCCTGGCTGCAGGGTCAGAGGCAGCTCCACAGGGCACCCAGGTGATACATGGGTGGGAAGATGGCATGGAGGACAACTGGGGCATAGGGGGTCCAGTTGAGGAGGGGGTCGGAACAAGGTACAGGAAACAGAGGAATCCGGCCCTGGTGAGCTGTCCCAGTGGGTCACCGCGGTCAATGAGCCATGCGATAAGACGTGCAGTCTCCTCATGAAAAGACTGCAGGTCAGCTCGCATGGCCCGTTGACGCAACGCCACCCCACCCAGGACAGGCTCAGCCCGATGCCCGATAGCCACATCCGCAGGGAGAGGAAGGCCAGTTGGTGTAAGCCAATCCCCTCCCTGAGAACGGGTCTGGACGTAGGCATCCCTGCTGGTGCGAGATGATGCAGTGACAGGATCAGGGACAGGATTGCACACAGGCACCTCTGTGGCAGCCTGTGCTGCCTCCTGTCCCTGGTCCTGCACTGCACCACTAGCACCAGTGGAATCCCCACCTCCAGACCCCGTCTCTTTCCCTTGCACGGCCTCCTCCTCCACCAAACCCCCCACCAACCTGGATGACTCCATGCCATCTTCCTCCGTTGGGCCCTGTGGGGTCTCAGCTGCCCCATCTGCTGCCGAGGAGTCCAACTCCGACCTCCGCCTCTTGGACCTCCCTTCAGCAGCTGCGGCCTGGGATGCAGCACCTGACTCCTCACTTCCCGACGAGATGACAACCTGGAAGGGGAGCCGGGCCTTGCGTCTCCGGCTGGCGGTGCGATCCCTGCCGCTGTGTTCCACAGCACCTTCTCCGCCCTCTTCATCAGTTGACGCTGCAGACAGGGAGAAATAAAACACAGGCATCAAGGCACTGTACAATGGACTTATACACACATGACAGTTGTACATGAGTGGCATTGTCAAACTTCAGACATGGCATCAAAATCCCCAACACACATGTCATTTCGACTCACACACATGAGCTATTCCACAGCCATATCGCAACAGCCAGCACCATCCATACACATACAACAGCATGAGCAGCCAAAGGTGAGCCAGACATCACATGAAACACAGGGAGTGCACTACACATGCACCCACTCCACCACACTTACATGCATGTGTACACCTCCGCCAATTGTCGCAGTGTTGAGATTGGCATCCATATCACATCTGCCAATCAGTCTTCTACATATCAGTGTCACATGCATCCATGTTGCATCACTGTTGCACCCTTGTCAAATACACACACATGCACATGTACATGGTGCAGATACATGCAGCTTGAACCAACATCCATGTGTGACAACACAACTATGCCAACTGACATACACAGTAATCCAAACATGTGTGCTCACACATCTGCATTTTGCTTGCATGCTTATCCACACATACACCATCATGTGTCTCACACATGAAAGGACTTGCATGTGTCAGCCTCACAGCCCTGTACATACACATCCATACATGGCCCTAGAAAACCACATGTACAACCTGCACACTAGTGGCACACCACCACACGCACAGCTTCCAATCAGTATGCATGTACACTTACCGCTCAACTCCAGACGGGTCTGCCTCTCAAGGACCTGGACGTGGAGCGCTGGGTATATGCGTTCCAGGACCCTCATCTGATGTTCTGACAGGTGGCCACAGTGCCCCTTAGCATCCGCTGCCTTCAAGAGGCGCCGGGCCTTGTTGAGGGTCCTGGACCTGAAGTCCTCCCAGCACTTCTTGACTTGTTGGAAGTCGCGGACTGCCACCCCCTCCACGTTGATGGCAGTCACGATGTCCGTCCAGATCCGAGTCCGTTCTTCCTTGTTGGCACATCTTGTTCCGAAGAGGCCATCATACTGCCCCAGGACTTGCTCCACCAGGACACCAACTTCGGTGACAGTGAAGCTGGTGCCCCTCTGCCTCTCTGCCTGGGGTTGCCAGTGGTGCCAGATGGTGTAGTGTCCGACATGGCAACCCCAGAGGCAGGTGTGGCTGGGCAACGGGTCCTGGGGCTGTGCTGTGGAGCGATGGTATCCCAGGCGGGAGTCTTCAGTTCCAGCAGGGGTGGTCACAGCAACTGCACCCCTGGCTGATGTGCAGGCAGCAAATAGGAGGGCATGTGGGCAGCAGGCAGTCAGGCAGCAGCCGATGGCAGGTGGGAGCGTGCTCGGGGCTCTGGGGGGCAGTGATTCGGCCTTTTGGGCAGGAGCGTGGTCTTCTGTGTGTTTTCGCGTGGCCAGCTTGATACAGAGTGATTTGGCACGTGAAAAATGTGCACGTCAGCGTGTAATTCGAGGAAAGGCCCCTAGCGCGTAAGCGCGTCAGCACTCGTACGCGCTTTCATTGGACCAAAGACCCTTCAAGCGTAAGCGCCTCTGTGACGTGACGCGCGCGGGCATGTGCGGGCATTTCCCTCGTGACGTTAGCATAGTGGTTCAGCACACGTGAAAAAACTGCACGTCCGCGTGTGAATGCGTGTAATTCAGAGGAAAGGGCTTATGCGCATAAGTGACGTGACGCGCGTGGGCGTTTCCCTCAGCACGGGTTAAAGGTGAGCGGGGCAGCAGATCGCTGTACGTGCCTTTCGTGGAGACCGATGTGTGTTGCTGCTTTCTGTTATTTTGCGCGCCATCACAATTTCACAGCTATCAAGGACGTATCTCTTCATTTTGGCGGGGGTTTTGGCTACGCGTGTTTTTCTGCATCGCGCTAGTCAGACGGTGAGTCGCACATGCTATTTTTCCCAATGCGGGTGCCCCTGTGTACTGCACCCATTTTCGAGGTCATAGTAGCCTGCGTGTCCCATGCGTACACGTTATTCATGTTACTGGGTGCCACCATGTACTGCGGGAGGTTGATTCCACGCACGTAGGCTGCAGGGTTGCGTGCACGGTTTTACTGCAGTTTTGGGGTGCCTGAGCATTGCGTGACCCGTCACTACATCACCGGGGTCACATACAGCCTTGCAGGTGCAGGGGGCTGTTAACATCTTGCTTCCCACCCCCTTCACCCCAATTGCCCAGGTCAATTGTGGTGTACACCTCCCATTGGCACTACTCCATCTGTGCCGGCACTACTACATCTATGCCATGGTTGGGAGGCCACGAAAGGTGAGGGGCGCCTCAGCTGGGCGTACTACTCATGGCGGGCATGGTCGGGGACGTGGCCGTGGTGACCAGGGAGCAGGGGGACTCCAGGGTGTCCAGGGTGGCCACAGAGGGAGAAGAGGCAGGGGTGCGCCACTTGAGCACAATGTTGTGCCATGTGTCGGTGCAGTCATGCCACCACCCCTGTGGTTCTGGGAGATGCAGCTTCTGCATCTGGCACTGGTGCCCGTGTGACCCGGCAGTCCGTTCCATCGACTGCCACGGGCCGAAGGGTAGTGGTAGCTGCAGGTGCAGCTGTGGACACTGCCACCCAGGCTCAGGGTCTGCCAGTGCAGGCTGCGTTGGCACTTGAGGAGCCCTTGGAAGATTTCCAACAGGTCAGGAGGGAAACTGTAGGGGCAGGCAGGGCTGCTCTGACCAAGACACGTGTCCCTGGGGCAGTTATGTCATCTGCTGCCACGAACAGCCGGGTGTTGGCAAGTGCAGGGGCAGATGCACCCAACAACACCCCGGTTGTGAGTCTACCAACCAGGACCGTTGCGGTCAATGACCCTGCCACAGCAGATGTTGCTGCGCAGGGTCCATTAGAGGGCACCCAGCTGCCACTGACACAAGTCAGGCCTTTGGTCGTCCCTCCACCTGCCACTCCCTTGGCTCAATCCACTGTACCCACTGGCCATACTGGTCATGGCGGCATTAGCCAGCCAGGGTCTGTGCCACAGTACAAGAGGAGGAAGGTTGCACCTGCAGCACAGGCTGGGACCTCACACACAGCCACGACCTCCTGCACGTCGAGGAAGAAGCCTTTCTGCAAGCAGGAACTGGACTTCCTTGTGGACTACGTGCAGGGCCACAGCCGTGACATGGTAGTGGGTGCCAATAGTCAGACTGCGGCTGCCCACCGTGACACCCACTGGAAGCAAGTTGCAGAACATGTCAGTTCATTCGGCCATGAGGTGCGCACGGCGCAAGAGTGCAAAAAGCATTGGAATGACCTCAAACGCAGCGCTAAGGCTAAGCGTGCCTCAAATTACAACTTGACTCTGGTGACTGGTGGTGGGCCTGCACCAGAGGAGGAAGAGCTCACTCCACATGAGTCACTCGTTGCGCAGTTCATACCATCTGAATCGGTCGAAGGAGTGGGAGAGATGCTGGACTTTGATGCCCAGTCCAGTGAGTGTTGATGCGTGTTTGTTGAGGACATGTGTTTTTTACTTGTTGGATGTGTTGTGCATGATTGCCACTACATGTGACGTGTACATGGTTCTGATGTGCAAGTAATGCAATGCTTCCATGATGCATGTCTGCTGTGCTGGATGGTGGACATGTGGAGCAGACAGGGAGTGTCCGCATCACCACTATTGCACCCTAATCACATGCTGGTTACCAGTATACCCCTCCGGTCCATGTTCCAGCTCACTGGCCCTTCTGCATGTGGCGTGGGGTGACCTTCCTCTCAGCCCAGGCACAATGTCATAGCATGACTGACGTGCATGTGTCCTCTGCCTGCATGCGGGTACTCCATGTAGGCATGCTCCCTTGCCCCTCCTCCACCACTCTGGACCCCAGTTCCACCTTTGCACTGGTCTGCTTCAATCTTGCCATTGGGTACTTTCCTGTTCATGCGTCCTGTGTACATGCTAACTTCCAGTGGACAATCTGCCAGACATATGCTGCGTGGTACAGCCTTAGTACTTGATGCAGGGTATCTCACTTGTACTTTGCAGAGGTCGGATGCCCCGCAGGGACATGAATGCCCATTCATGCTCCATGTGCAATGCACGCATGTCCCTATGTGTCCTTGACTGGATGATCACTGTAATACAAGTCCTGGATGACATATATTGCATGGCATCTCATCAGCCTTCCCATGTCAACTGTGGCTCAGTACTGTGTTGCACACATGTTTATGGTCTGACAATCTGTGTGGGACACAGGCCTCAGCCTGTTTAATGGCCAATGACTCTGTCCGACTGTTGTAGTGTCTTCTTCAAACATGGGCTGCCTCCCGAGGTTTCATCATGTGTCCTGCTTACTGTCCCATCATCATTTGCAGTGTTGTCACTTGAATCACATTAAGCTGTTGATGCCAGTCAACACTGCCTGTCAATACACAGGTCTATGTTCGGCCTTTGATACCATGCTAGGCATCCCTGCTTTTGCACTTGGGTGGAGGAGTGCTTTGCTTGTAGATATGCTACCCATTGAATGCACATTGCACGTGATGCCTGAAGCTAACCTTGCACTGCCTTCACATTTCCTGACACACACCATGAAGTCCTTGTACATGTAGGTAGTGTACATGTAGGTAGTGAGTGACATACACATTTGCTGGACTGCATAGACCCACTTCTATGCAAACTGCCACCTTTCAACAGGTCTGATCACAGAAGCAATTCAAAGTTGACCCAGCATGCATGCCAGGTTCTATTTTGTGTGTCACATGTCTGCCTGATGTGTTTGTTGTCGGTGTGTGTGTTTGTTGTGTGTTTCTCACATGTGTAGTGACCTTTTTTCTATATATTTTTCAGATGATGACGCAATGGAGCCGGAGGATGGTGTTGTCATGCCAGACACAGGGTTGTTACCACTACATCAACCCAGCACAAGTGGGGGTCGTGAGGTGGTAGGCCACGAAAACCCCCAAGTGCCACTGTCCATCTTGTCTCTGGCTGCCTATGAGTCCAGCCCTGATGACGACTCTGACGTCCATGTCGAGTTGGATGAGCATCAAGTCCATGTTTCAGGGGTAAGTGATTCTGATGTGGACACTCCTCAGTCCGCGACACCTGCACTGAGGGGTCAGACAGTCTTGGTACCTCCGCCCGTGGTGGATCGGGATGCAGGGTCACCCTCCACACCAGTCACTGATGTGCCTGGGACATCACGTCGACGGGGGCATGTAGTCGTGCAGCCGCGGGTGTTGCCAACACAGCAGGACACCCGGTCCTTGGGTCCCGTAGGGGTCAAGCCCAGCAATGCGGTCACCGTGCGCAACCGCAGTATACTGAGTGGGAGCAAGACATGACTGCCAATTCTGAACAGCAGGGGGCAGCAATGGAGAACATCGCTGAGAGCATGGAGCGTGTGGCCCGATCTGTGCTCCCCCCTGCTAGACAGGTGCTTCTCCAGCAGCAGGCGCCACGGTTCATGGCCCGCTCGCTCAGGTTGGGCATGGCAGCCTCAGACAAGACACGCCAGGCTGAAATGTCGTATTTGCGTAAAGCAATTGCTGCTCACGCAGAGGCGCACATGGAGGCCCTGAGGTAGGAGTATGCTTCCCTCAAATCCACTCTGGGTGTCCTTCTGATGTCCCAGAGGCAGCGGGCAGAGGAGAGGTTTGCACAGCTTGAGCGTACCATCTCGGCTGAGCTACAGGCTTGCCGGGAGGTGCAGCGGATGTCCAGCCAGGCCTTGCAGGAGGAACTCCGTGTTACACGTGCTACCTTGCAAGAGGAAGCACGTGTATCACGTGAGGTTCTGCATGCAGACCTACGTCACATTACCACACAGAACCAGGCTCACCCGTCCGGGAGACTTGCTGCCGTCGAGGGGCAAGCAGCGGCTAGGCATGGCCAGGCTACTGTGCCACGTCCTCCTTTCCAGGATGAGCCAGACACGGACGACTTCTATCTCCCACATAGGTCGGGCTGTGCAGGCGTTGAGCCCATGGAGGTTTTATTTTTGGCTCAGCATCATCGCATGTGGGTGTTGAGCAGCACCCTGTATCTCCCCCCTCCTGGGTGCCCCCCCGGGTCGTATGTGGCCATTTTTTTGTGTTTCTTTTAGTTTAGTTAGTTAAGTTTCTGTTTGATGGTTAGTTTAATTGGGTAATGTAGGTTTTTCATAGTTAGTGTAATTAGTTAATATAGTTTAAAATTGCTTTTCTATTGTGCTTTCATGTGACGGTGCCGTGCTTTGTGGCTTTTGAAAGCATCCACTGTCTGTTCCAGCTGGGCCCTTCAGGTTTGTCTTGTGTATGCTTTTGTTGCTTGGGGTCCTTGACTCACATATGCCACTCCTGCTTCCCTTATCCATGGGCTCGCAAGGATGGTTCGGTGTAACAGCCTATTACACAAGGGCTTTGGACTGTCATATCTGTGGCATGTCTGGTGCTGTGTAACTTGTGTTAACACCCCTAGTGGGGATGATTGCGGTGTTATTGACCACTGTTCTGCTTTTGCTAGATGGGGTGTTTCATAATCAATGTGTACATTCATTGCTATGCATTGTGTAGTATGTTTCTTATCTTTACTGTACACGTGCTTGTAGCAATTTATGCTGTAGATAGTGTGTTCCACACTTTGGATGTGAAAGACTGACTGATGGTGTGATTTCTGATGTACGTCTCTGACATGGTCCAGTAATGAGATGCCTGAAGAGACACACACAGATGACTCTAAAGCATTAATCGTGTTCCATGCCCTTTCTGCAGGGGGATGAGCCTCCGGACCACCTTTGCCAGCAGACATGGCCCATTGGACGTCTGGATTCTGGACACGTTTGGTGGTGCCCACATGCACATGTTTGCGCAAGCAGAGGCACAGGGATTGCAGACATACATCCTAGAACTGCTGACGTGTTTCAAGGGACTCCAGGCAAGGTGAGCAGCACAGGGGGGCCACAACACAGCAAAGCTTACACCAGGCAAGTTGCACATTCATGCTTAGTAGCAGCACAGACGGTGAGCTTGGGCGAATATTGGTGTTGAAGCGCACAATACAGCTCAGATGTGTTGGTGGACTGATGGCTAGTTGATTGTAAGGTTGTCTGGGGCACCTGCAGGGGCAGTGGCACATACCCTCTGGTCCACCATGGGCCATTGAGGCACTTGTATCACCCATGTAGCCGTCCGAGACATGGAAAGGAGCAGCTCACAGGGACATACAGCAAGGGACAGACTCGGGTGCAGTGCATTTCTTTTCCATGTACATTTTGAAACATGCACTGCCTACTTTGTTTCGGTCATGGTGGAACATGACTTTTTCTGAAGTCATACCTTGCTATATGCGTCTGTCTGCTTACCCAGGGAACATTGCATGTTATGTGAATCATGACACATTGGTGTTCCATTTGCCACGCCCCCACCGGCGCCTGACTTACTGCATTGACTGTGTATGAACCATCACAGGGGTAATGTTACGTATGGGTACGAAGCATCCACACCAGATTGTCTGTTTGTAGAGTAGTTTGTTGCTATGGGGGATATTTGGTGTTGTGTTTGTGTGTTATGGGCACGCACAGATTATTAATTGTGGCTCTCTTTGCAGCATTGAAGTGCTCCTGTAACCAGACCTGAGAGTGCGCAGGCAGGAGGCCAGCACTCAAAACCAGAGCTAAGTGTCTTGTTTTTTTTCTTTCAAACTGCTCTGCATAGGCTTGCTGGGGGGTGCACTAATGCATGGATGAATGTGTAATTCAATTTGATATGTTTTTTTTTCCCTAATCACCCCGAGTCCTATCCAATTGTAAACCCTGTACCCTCTACCCGGTGGTCCTGCTTCCCGTACTTATCCAACCAATGTTCCCTAACCCTCTTTCCCCACTGGGGTGCGGATGCCTGTGTAAGCCCCAAGCTTGCAGGCGCCAAAACCCTAGAGGGGGTGGTTGGTTCGTGCCACTCCTGCGCCTGGACTCCCAAAGGCCCTGACAATGATGTACACGTTTGTTATGATTGTGTATGTGTTAATGCAAGTACCACATTTTAGTGCATTTTCTACTTTCACGTGTCATTCCTACTCCCCTCTCCTGCCCCTCATTCCAGTTATCCAGTATGCCAACGCCTGTCCCGACTGCATATCCCTGACCCTCCTTCCCCACCAGGGTCTCAGAGGCCTGTGCGAGTTTGACCTTGCAGGCACCCAGGCCAAGGTGGGGGTGGTTGGTTCCTGCGCCTGTACACAGGAGCTGTGACAGTACACATCCGTTCTTGGGGCATCATTCTATGTTATGTACCACACATGGTTCACATCCTGTTGTGACATTGTTTTACTGTGCTACCTTGGTTGTTACAGCATTGTGGTAGTACTTGGCCTTTGTGAGGTACTGCTACTTCAAGTCATCTATTGGAGGCTTTTCTGGTTCGTTTTTCGGCCTTGGATTTTGTGTTTTTGCAAATGAAGGTGGATTCTGAGGGTGCAGGCAACTTTTTACACACAAGGTGGGAGATGGTGACGAAGGGGAAGGGTGATCTTGTGGCCAGGGGAAATTGAGGGTTGAAGGCTCCATGACCCAGGTGCAGTTGTTCAGTGGGTAATGGTCATTTGTGAGGGGGGGGGTGTTTTGTTGTTGATAGTTGCCTTGCCCTGCAGTGTGATGTGAACACTCACATTGTAATTGTTGATAGTTGCCTTGCCCTGCAGTGTGATGTGAACCCTCACATTGTAATTGTGGTATCCTATGTACATGATGTGTTCTGCTGATCAATGCCTGTTCATGTGTTGTGTTTACCTTTCAGGTGTGAGGGGATAGTTGTGGTTTGACATGCTGGGGTGTACACCTGGTGAATGTTCACATGTGATTCGTAGAGGACAATGATGGTCACTTGATTGCACATGCATATGTTGAGTGCATGTCCTTACTGACCCACACGGTGTCCAGTCAATTGGTCGACAGCAAACTGGTCGACTGCAATTTGGTCGACACCATTTGGTCGAATGCCAAATGGTCGATTTTTTTTTTTTTTATATATATATGTGTTTTGTGGGTTTTCGTGTGGAGAAAAAAAAAAAAGAAAAAAAGGGGGTTGGGGGGGGGACCCCCCCAAAAAAACCAAAAAAAGGGTAAAAAAAAAAGAAAAATCGACCATTTGGCATTCGACCAAATGGTGTCGACCAGTTGTCCTGTCGACCAAATGTTTTCGACCAATTGACTGGTAACCGACCCACACACTCGCACTATGATGCACTACATGTACAACCACCCTTCGATATCCACGTGTACACGTGTTCTGTGACAAATTATGGATCCTGTACATGCCTAATTTGCTTTTTGATGTGGTTTGTCGCTTAGATGTGATGCTCAGGGTGTGCATCACACACAATGGCTGTTCACTGTGCTGTGCGCTGAGCAGTGTGTTGCAGGAGTTGGACACAGCACACAGAAGCTGCAGTGTTGATTTTGCAATGCACAATGTGCATGTAGACAGGCATGTAGACAGGCATTCATTGTTATGTTACGGCTACAACTTTTGTAATGCATTTTGTAATGCATTTGGGAATTACTTATTTTGGGTGGGAGGTTGTTGGTCAGTCATATCATCTGATTCCATGTCAGGCATCATTGTCTGATGCCAATTTACATTTTTCACATGGCAATGTGTACCTTATTGGTACTGTGTTGGTGTATGGCTATTGCTTGCCATGTCATGTTGTGGTTTGGGAGGGTTTGAGTGACACAACGGTGATGGTCATGGCCTGTTCTGCAGTTGTGTGTGATTCACACCTTGCATGTCAGGGTCAGCTGCTTCTTGAAGCAACGAGCTGGGGGTAGATCTCTCTCCGCGGCAGGGGCCTCCCTCTGGAACAGCCTTCCTGCCTCCCTGAAACTTGAGGAGAACCATCTCCGGTTCCGGAAGCACCTCAAAACCTTCCTCTTTGCTTCTGCTTTCTCTCTCCCTCTCCCTTGCTAATTTCTTCACTGAAACTGAACTGAATCTGCAACTGGGTCACTTTCACCGACCTCGGTCCCTGGCCCAGCCACTCTCCACTTGCACTGCCTCCCTGGCAACCCCTGCACTGCGGGACTGTCTCTGTATCCCTACAGCCCCCCCTTCCCAGCACTTGTCTGCACTTACCTTTGCACTTGCCACCAGCTGGCCTATTTATTTACTTTTTATTCTACTTACCCTGTACTGCACTCCCCCCTCCCCTTCCCCTTGCACTTTTCCCTTCCCCCTACCCCTGCACTTGCGCAATCTAAATGACACCTGGCCTAGAAGGATCGTTGTCTGTCTTCCCTTGTTCCCCCCTCCCTGCCTCGTCGCGCCTTGAAACACTTGTGTATAAGCGCGTTACAAATGCTATTTCATATCATATCATATATCATATGTGTGCCTTTTGGTCATGCAGGATAGCTTGTGTTTAAGTAGATAGGGATGCACACAATGTGGCACTTCCATGGCAACAATCTCAGGGTGGTAAGGTTGTGAAAGTTGACTGTCTCTTTGTCATCATCGATTGTCACCTGGTATGTGCCAGGCCTGTGTGCACTCCGCAGGGGTGGGAGTTTAGGTGAAAAATGTGGCCACAAGCTGGGTCCGTGCTTCCTCGCCACGTGCCCTATCCCCTCCCATGGGCAGCGCCTGTGCCTGTGGTTGGGGATGTGGGGGCACCACCATGTCCACCAGTATGCCCTGCCGTGTTGCAACATTGTGCAGGACACATGCTGCCACAATGATCCTGCACACTACTGGGGGTGCATAGAGTAGCTGCCCGCCAGACCGGTCAAGGGAGCGCAAGCGTGACTTGAGCACAATGAATGTGCGCTCCACTATGGCCCTGGTTGCAATATGGGGCGCGTTGTATCTTACCTGGGGTGGTGTGGTGGGGTTCCGGATTGGCGTCATCATGTGGTTGCTCAGAGGGTAGGCACTGTCCCCTGGGGAGGTGAAAATGGTTGTGATTATTGGGGTTTGTGTATTTGTGTGTGTGTGTGTGTGACATGCATGCATGTGCAAGGGCATTTGTACTCACCTAGGAGCCATGTGTCGCCATGCTGCCCAGCTTCCAGGGCCCGGCTCAGGGCGGACATTCTGTATATGAAACTGTCATGGGTGGAGCCAGGGTAGTTTGCATAGACAGAGGTGATGATTCCCTTTGCATCGCATACCACCTGTACATTGATGGAATGCCAGTGCTTGCGGTTTCGGTAGATGTGCTCAGTGGCCCTAGGTGGACCTAGGGCCACATGGGTGCAATCTATGCACCAAGCACTTTGGGGAAGTGTGCCACCCTGTAAAAATCCAGAATACCGGCCTGCCTTTCTGCAGGTATTCTGGGCATGTATATGTGCCTGCGGACTGAGGGGCGCGCTGTCATGATTGCCAAGACCTGGTGTAGGCAGCGTGATTGCGTGGCCTGTGAGACCCCCCCCCACTAGGGCAGTAGTCCGCTGAAATGACCCAGTGGCCAAAAAATGCAGGACATTGAGCACCTTCTCCAAGGGGCTCAATGCTTGCGAGCAAAGGGTGGGGGATGTAAGGTCATCTTCCCACTCCCTGACCAGGTCTACGATGATATGGGGTGGAAACCTATACCTGCCATAGACCTGGTCATCAGGCATCCCAAAAAGGCTTGTCCGTGGTGAGAAAATGCGTGCCCTGGCTATTCTCCTCCTCCTGCGGTGTCCCACGATCAGTGCTGCGACAAATGGGGCATTCATCATAGCTGTATATACATGTTTGTTGTTTGCGCGCACTTTTATACTGTGCGCGGGGACGCTACCGCCTGCCTTCGTGTGGCGGACGCATTGATGCATGTGCATGTCTTTTGCCGTGCGTGGGTTTCCCGTATTCGAATCCATGAATACGGGTTGTTCGCGTGCGTGTGGGCGTTCCGTGTAGTTCCCTGCAGTACTTCCCCAGTTATGCCTTCTTTTTCACGCGTTGTTCCCCATTCCACGTGTTACACCCACTGTTCCGCCCACTTTTGTTGTGTGCGCCGTGCTATGTGCGCTTTTGCTGTGCGCGTAGCGCACGCTGTTTGATGACGTGTGTGCCAGTGTGCGACATGCATGGATTTGGCGCACGACCAGTGGGAAACAAGCGCAGCGCCTTCCTTGAATCACTTGATTTCTCATGCTTGCGCCACCTTGCGCCTGCTTGCACTGGGATTTTCGGTGCACGTTTGTTCCATGAATCGACCCCTTAATTTTCTCATCCCAGGCAATATGCGTACTGCCTAGAGCACTTGCTGATCTTGGAAGACTAGACACTTTAAAGTCCACTATTTTACACCGTTTCCTCCCATTTGTCATTTGAACACATTCTGAGATAGGACATCTGTTATTTCCTCATGTGAAATCAGAGGGTATATACAAATCAACTTATTAAAATGGCAACATTTGTATAATCGAATTACTTTATAAAGCATCACACTCTCAGATTCCAGCCTTGAACATCAAGATAAGCAAGATGTTGAATATTGCCATATGGCAAGCGTGAAGACACCCAGGCTTTTTTTATATGCATTATTACAAGTTTGTGTGCATTTACTTCTCATAAAGGGTAATCTGAAAAGGAGAGCTCCCTTTGATGCGCTCAATGCCAAAAGCATAGTTTACATCTTGCCCTTCCAGATCAGTATCTTGATCTGTAGCACCTGCACTCCAGTAACACAAAGCGGGATAAGGGGTCAAAGTTGCACATTTGATTGCTGCAATGGCAGAAAAGTAACATCAGCACAGAGGTTGCATTTAAGATAGCCGCCTGTTTCCAAACCACATAATTAGGAGAGTTACTATCCTGGTGGAAGTTGTACACATTAAATATAATCTGCACCTTAGTTAGGCTATGGAGACTAGCATCTTTCACAGGTATTACAGACACATACATTTGAAATCTTATCTGTGTCAGCTGTGAGCCCAGCCCATCCATGGAAGAGTTATGTGTATTCTGCTCAGATACCCTGGCCCTACCAACTTACAATGCTTGAGACTGAACAGCTATGCCTCTCCTTTGATTCCTTTTGAGATCATGTTACACCACTCTTGAGCAAGACAGCATCCCAAGAGGAGCTGTCCTGGGAAACAAGAATCAAAAGGCACTGTGTTTGAAAAAGAAGACTAGGCTCACACCAGGGAGCTGCATACCAAAAGAGACTGTGATGTTGATAGCAAGGGAAGGGGGCAGAGTTAATGTAGACAGGGAGCCCAGCATAGCAGGAGGATGATTCTACTATCTTGTTTTTTCTGTATTCATTTTTCCTTCCTTTCTCCTCCACTTCCTTTAGCACAAAGCATTTGGGGTATCATGTCAGAATGTGAAGACCACTTGTCTCAAGAACAGGCATTAGGACCCTAAACACACACTTCTGGTCCAATCACCTCTGGAATTGTGTCTTTACATTATTGGTTCTCCCACTCCTTCCTGTGTTTACTATTGGACAACCATTTGAGAAAGACATCATTGTGGACCCCTTTTGGGAGAGTGGATCCCTCCAACAACTGAGGTGTACAAGGAGAAGTCCAAGGCAGAGGCAAGTTTTGTTTCCTATCAAATCCCATGACACATTAGGGGTAACCTTTGCTGAGGACCAGGACCTGACACACAGAACCAACTCTTCTTATGAACTGGTTCAGCAGTATTCAAGTCCTGTTCAACACATCTGAAACAGAGGAACTCAATGGTACTGCTTTTGGCCATCTAACTTGATATACTGCTGTCTCACACCTTTCGAACCGGCTTACCACTGTATTGTGACAAGCAGAACCCATCACCGCTATGCGGTTCAATATGAGTTTGGCGGTATATGGCAAAAGTGGCAGAATTACCCTCAAATTTACCATACCACCAAATAGGAAATCAGCGCCAGTGGAATTAGCGCTGGCAGAATTAACTGCAACGTCTGGAGGAATTACCACCAGGGCTATTTCCGCCAGCAGAATTACCATCCAAACCCAAAACGGTATTTCTGCCACATTACAAGTAGACATACCACTAAAATACAGCTGAAAACATTCTGTAATTCAGCCATTGCCAATCAGGACATGCAGCTGCTCATTCTATGCATTTGCCTAAAGATGTAGGAAGATCTGCTCAGGGTACAGGGTGCAGAGAGGAAGAGGAGGATATGCCATGTAAGGCGATTGCCCATACCTGGGCCAGTCCCTCTCCCTGGATCTTGACTGACAACCAGCTAGCAATCCTGTACCGGCTGAACCGGGAGACATAGTTGAGCTGCTCACCTGAATCCAGGATGACCTACAGAGCCGGGTAAACATAAGAATAGCTGTACCTCCGGTGCTAAAATGTGTGTCCGTCCTACAATTCCTGGCAACTTACACCTTACAGCACTCTGTGTCCATGCTGCATGGCAGGTCGCAGCCCACATTTTCCAACGTGCTCTTGCAGGTGCTGGATTCCCTCCTTTGTCCTGTGTCCAACTGCATCTCCATGCCCACCACCCCAGCACAGGAGCATGCCATGAAGGTACAGTTTTATGCAGTCACTCACATGCCCAATGTCATTGCCACCCTGGATTGTACCCATGTTGTGTTACTGACCAACCATGCACGGGAAGAGGTATACCGCAACAGGAAGCAGTATCACCCCCTCACCATCCAGGTCACCTGCAATCCTGATGCCATCATCGCACACTGTTGGGCCCGCTTCCCTGGTCCCACCCACAATGTCATGGTCTTGCACAACAGAACACCCCGTGGATACATGGAGAGGCACATGGGCCAACAGACGATGATAGTGTGTGAATACAATTGTCATCATACAAATTTATCTTTCAGCACTACAGAAAAGACATGTGGAGGGGGTACATAGCTACAACTGAGAAATGCAAGCCCTGTTAAATTCATGTACATACATTTCTGTGTAATGTTCCCTCCAGTTGTGAACCCCCCACCTTTTTGTTGTTGTCTGACAAGCCTAGCACAGCCTTCTGCTACACTCTGCTGAGTTTTTGCTCACTTTGTCATTGGGAAACTGATAGATGTGGGGTACATTTACCAGCCCAACAGAAGTCCCTGCACAACAAAACTGCATGTTAGCATTTACAAAAATAATGGCTGCGGTGTATCTGCTGAGCACATATTCCCCAGCATAACAAAAACTGTGTTTTTAGGAGTTACAGAAGTAATGGCTGCGCTGTCTCTGCTGAGCACATATGGGGCAAGAGGGAGCATAGACATCCCGAGAATGGGTACATTTTGTTTTCTCATGTGAACCCAAAAAGAATGATTCCAAAGCAGAATGGCTCAGCACTGCTATGCTGCCAGCTCAAGACTTCCAACTGAAAAAGAAAATGTTCTGTGTTTAAAATGACCTTGCACTGGTGCTATTTCCATATTTCAACATTACATGGTTTGGTTCCAGTAAAACAGAGCCATGCCCATCTATATTCAGGATGAACACCATCAAATGAGGGCCATTCCTCCCTGAAAGGCATTGTTGTGCCAAGTAAAATCTGGGAAGGGCAGAGAAATTCATTTCAGGCCGTACGGCCAGCGTTTACTCTTGCTGCAAATTAACACAGGCAAATCTCTTCAAACAAGGCTTTCTCTCTACCTTTGTTTGGTGTCAGTCTCAAAGAACCCATTTCTTGAACGTATCCCTGTGTGTAAAAATTGACCAGAGCTCTGAAAGTTTTCCGACAGCAAAATGCGAGGAAAACCGCATTTGTTTAAATAGAAACAAAAATAAAATGAACCTGCGTTACTTTGCTTTACAGAAACATGAAATTACATTATGACCGCTAAATAAGAAATGATACTGTAAATACCAAGAAACAAAACTGTATATTTGGGAAGAAAAGCTGCAAAAAGATAGATGCATTTTATTTTTCTCCACACAAAGAACTTCAACAGTCTGGCTGTTGCTCAGGCATTCCTGTTAGACCAGTTTGGCAAGGCAGGCACTTTGAAGGTACCAGGCCCCCTTGGGAAAGGAAGTCCTTTTACAAATGTGAAAAGACCATGGTATGGGAATTAGTGTCCTCGTCAGACTGAGCAGCATTTCTGCAACCAGGTACATTGGATCAAGGGAAACTGGCCATGACGCAAGGAAGTGTGAATTCCTTTGACGCTTCTCCTCAGCTTCCCCTGAAAGACTGCCCACTTTTGGGAACAAAGACAGCCCACTTGATCTCAAAGACTTTTTTTATATTAAGACACTTATTTCAGTAATCTGAATAAGCAGTAATGTGAAATTATGATGGGTTTTAACTTAATTTTTGTATCAGTAAGATGAGATGTGGGTTATCCTAGCATGTGGGGGACGTGAACGGCATTAAATAGGCATTTCTGAAGAATGCGTACATGACACAGATATAAAATGTAAATGGAAATATGCCCAACATTGATAGGCTCATGTGTAGCCATTTGAAGATTTTTAGGGGAAATGTTTTCCATAGACATGGTGAAAGATTGCCAGCAGGACAAAGCAGCATCGCACAAACTTGGGGTTTGGAATGTCATGCTCCTTGTAAAATATGGGGTCTGCCCACCTGATTTTCAGGAGGCTAACAATTGTAAATATAAGGGTTTTGTTTCATGACAGATTTTGGCAAAAGAAACTGTGGTGTAACAAAGTACATCAGAAAAACACCCACACTAAAACTAAAACTGATGTCATTTCCCTGGGTCCAATCTGCTTATAGGGAGGAGGCAACATCCACAGCCTGACCTATCCCATATTAAAGGTAGGCCCAGGTTATTTCTGCCCACATAGTATAAACCCTCTGTTGGCATCCTGTTTATAAAAGGAGGAGGCATAGGGGGAGTCAGGACATTAAAAAATCAACATCCAGAGATCTAGGCATTCCACATCCACCCTGCAAGACTCCAGATCCAGGCAGAACCTCCTATCTAGGCAGAACCTCTTATCCAGGCAGAACCTCAGATCCAGGCAGAACCTCCTATCCAGGCAGAACCACTATTCAGAACTAATCCCTACAAACATCGCATTAATTCAGGGAGAAAGGGGGAAAGGCTGCTGACCCCTTTGGGAGAATCCAGTGACCAGACCTGTCTTTGCCCAGCTGATGCACCCCACTAACCACTGTGACCAGACTATGGTTGCCCTGCTGTTCCCTTAAAGGAGAGCCTTGCTGCTGTGCAGTCACCAGACCCTTGTCCGCTGTCCAGAGACCCAGTTAGCTGTCCAAACTACCCAATTCAAGTACATTTTATAAGTATCACTCCTCCCCAATAACCAAAAAGCTAAATATACCGCTCTGTTACTTTGCATTATGTCCAATCCCATACAAAGCCTATAAATACCCTAGTAACTGAATCCTGTGTGTATCCTGTTCTTAGAAGAATATGTGTTAGTCTCCACGCAATTCTTTCCAATTCTTTCCAAATCATTTCAGTCCGTGTCATAAGTCTTTATTACTATTTTGAATACATTAATTAACATTAATTCATTAATTTCCCATAGAGATGAACGTGGCGTGAATTGGTTAACCTTGCAAATTAACCTCCTTGCGTAACTCGTCTTTCTTTAAATATCTAACCACTAAAATATAGTAGCAGTAGAATGAATCATTTTCTTACAAAACCGAGTTGCCTATGAAAGTGTTTCCCATTTAAAAATCCGATTTTTCCTTCCTATAAAGAATCACATACTGTCACCCATCCAGAGTTGCCCTTTCACTTTAGTATCACACCTGTTATGTGCCTTGGTACCCCATCAGTATTGTTTTAGCTGATTTTTGAAGTTGTTTGCTTGTTTTAAACCAGTGAAAACTAAGAAATTGCAATTTTGCCACGTGTGATTCTTGCTACACTGTTTTTCCTTCTCAAAGTCAATTTTCTCACTTATATGCATGTTTAGGACCTTGCCTTGTAGATTTTCTTGCTTCCTTAGTACAGCCACACCAATTCTTGTCTTATTCATTCAACCACACATGTAAAATAACTATTCAGTGAATTCTGAGTGCCATTTTGCTCATTTTTCAAGGGTACAATCCGATTTTGGCCTCCTACTCAGGGGTCATAGGCCGGATTTTCAATCCGATTTTTGCTTAGTATACCTGACTCTTTGCTACTCCTCTCCACTCACACAAAGCTTGATTAACAGGGGTTTTAGGAGTGTTGCAAGGGGAATGCATAACCGCTGTGCCATTTAGAGGTACCCACAAAGTAATCTTGCTTTCGTTCACTTTGCATTAATGCACCTGATGTTAGAAAGTTATATTAAGTGTATCCTATCATTTTACTGTGTAATTATCACCAGACTGGTGATTGCTGCCCTATATTGAATCTGTTTGATTTTCATTTGAATTTTTAAATAAATAAATATTTAATTATTACACACCAGCCTGTTTCATGGTCCAATTTGACACGGGGTGTACGTCAAGGGGGGTGTGAGACGGGTTGGCTGCCTTCGGTGAAATCAATAAAATTAAAAGTGTTTTTATTGTGCGCCACATCCCTGGCAAGTAGAAAGAGTCCTCGTCTGGAGTATGCCGTGTCTTTAAATCCATGACAAAGAACAGACAGTAATGGGAGACTTTGTTTCCCTTAGTCCTTTCAGATGTTTTTCTGCAACATGTTACCAGTGCAAAAAGTATGATACAGTACATTACGCTGTGGTGTACTGGCTCCAAAATGGCCATGCCACAAGGTTCTTTGTCCTGTTCTTTGGCCATCATT
Source organism: Ambystoma mexicanum (assembly GCF_040938575.1). Classification (NCBI taxonomy): domain Eukaryota; kingdom Metazoa; phylum Chordata; class Amphibia; order Caudata; family Ambystomatidae; genus Ambystoma; species Ambystoma mexicanum. The sequence goes on along the minus strand of NC_090926.1, from coordinate 509,993,401 downwards.
TCCTTTTGCCTTCCCTAGGTTAAGCCGACACGGTTCAGTCCTTATTTGGTGATGCATTCTGCCGCAAAACGCCTAGCTTTTGCAGGCTTCTGCATGCCTTGTGTGTGTGCCTTCAGGATGTAGACTGAACTTTCTAGTTCCAATACACATACTGGGTGCTAGAGAGTCTGGTGTGCTGGGAATGACTTGGACCACCGTGGTCGTGGTCTGTGATGGATCCACCTCTGGTGTGCCTGTACTTGAGCAGATCTTCCATTGGGTCCTCTTCGCTTTGGGTCGAAGGAGATTCTGGATAAGAGAATGCTCCAAACACCCATACCAGGTTGAACTCTTGAGTTCTCACAGAACCTAGGATAAGATTCAAGCATCCTGAAACTAAGACGCTAAGTCGAGGAACCACTTGTGAACAGCTGGGGAGATAGGTTAGACCACTGGGGAACACAAGTAGAGATAGAGATAGAGGAGAATAAGAACCCAGGTTGGACCTGGGATGGTCGATCGAAGAGGAAAGAGGTCAGCCAAGCTATGGCCTGATCGGTGATACCCAGGTTATCACAGAGACGGTTGAGCAGAATGGCATGGTTGATCATGTCAAAGGCAGAAGAGAGATCAAGTAAGATGAAGACACAGGGGATATTGGAGTCTTGGACAGTGGGATCCATGGCTACCTCTCCTGCTGCCTGTACCTCAGCATCATCCCCAATACCTCCAACACCATCACCACCTTCCCAAGGGCATGGTGAGGGGAACAGGCATGCTTATTCAGAGGAGGAACAAGAGGACAAAGAGGATGAGGTAGTGGAAGTCCCTGCTACCTGCTGCTGACGTGAGTCTTGGGTGTGGAGGCGCTTTACCACTATTAGAGATAAGTCGAAGGCTAGTGTGGCCAAGGTTCACTGCAATGAGTGCAGCATGCTACTCAGTTGTGGCAAACCTGGGCTGTACAGTTTTGGGACTACCTCCATGCGGCGACACCTGAGATCCAACAACAAAGCAGCAGTTCGGAGGGTTTTCCCCTTCAAACAGGGTAGTAGGTTGAGTTCCACTGCCGCATCCTCGCCATCTGCTCCTGTCACCACAAAAGACACTCCTGTTGGGAAGAGGATTCCTCCAGCAGCCTCGCAGGCCATACGCACCACAGTAGATCCTTACCTTTCAAAGGTTACTGTTTTGTGGGTGTACTGCGATGCAGTACTCTGCAGGGGTGAGCAGTTCTGGAGTAGTTTCTAGGCTGCAGTCCGGGAACATGAAGGAAAGTGCCTAACATCTTCTCTCACCATCTGCCCTTTCTTATCCCTGTGGTTGGTGCCCTTTGCCTACCCTCCCTAGCCTCCCCTCCCTTGTGTGTAATGCTTAAAAAAATTCAAATAAATTAACAAAACAAAAAAAATCAAAACAAAAGGCTTTTTTTAGAGCCATCTTTCACAGTTTAAAAATAGAAGTGCCAATGAAATGGTGAAGGCCTTACGCAGTCTGAGAAGTCTGCGGACAGGGTGGGTGGTGGCAGCATATAAACCATTGCACTCTTTTCCAGGACAAAGTGGTGACTCTGAAAAGAGCCTTTTTTTTTGTTCTTGGAAGTTTTGAAATGGCCAACACCTACTGCACACATGCTTCCGTTGCTTGAAAGAATGGCTGCAAAGCCTTTTGTATAATGCTCAAAAAAGGTGATTGCCAGCATCAGTAAGATGGATGCCATCTTTGCGTAAAATGTTGGTGCTACGAAATGTAATGTTTTCATCGTGGAAGGAAGACATACCAACATCTCACAAAAATGCGCAAACAGCTTTGTTACATTGGGCCTGGCTTTCACCATTTGCGGACCAATTGATGAAGAGCGCAGCACATCTTTCTCTGGGCAATGAAAAATTACACAATAGTTTGGAAACATGTCCATATATTTCCCAAGTGCCACCTTCATCGCAAACTGCAGAGAGATTCCAGTAACATGGCCTAAACTGTTCCCTCCACAATGAACAATAATAATGGCTGGATGATGCTGTGTCACCAAAGTGGCACAAAGGGGAATAAAATCAAACCACTTCATTTCACACACTCCATACCAGTGCACATCCACATGAGGGAATCCAAGATTTACGGCCACTCCATAGTGCTCTGCATACACCCTCAACCAATGTACATACGAGTCTCCCAAAATCCACACACTCTGCCTCCTGAATGACACAGCCATAGCTATAGCTATCTGCACTCCTCTCAACAAACATAACTTCTGCCACAGTCTCTCCTTGCACACCATACCCAGGAAACCTTATTGATCAATCCCCTTGCCTCCACAGTTCCATTGCCTTGCCTGCGATCCCCAAAAGCCCAGGATGTGGCATGTGCGATCCATGAACTACCGCGGGGTCTGCTGCTATATCGTGTAATTCACGGGGGTGGGGAAAGACATTTTAACCAGGGTAGGAGGTTTCCTCTTTAGTGGTGGATCTAAAAAGAGCTTTTTTCTTAAGGTGCTTGTAAACAAACACCTTTTATTTTGTATTTTATTTTCTCTTCTTTTCCCTCTTACTGCCTTACATCAACCTCTGCAAAGCATCCCTTAGATTACGAAATAAACAAGCTTTTCCAAGAATGGACAACAAAACACCATCTGCGCTAAAATAGTGCACACTAAGGGAGTCAATGTGTCGTTGGAGAAAACAGACATCTCAGCACACCACAAAACTATACCCATGTCTCTATTAACAATACATCTTCCAACATTTTGCTGGGGATTGAAGACATTGGGGTTATTCCATTGTGCTCTTAGTAGTGTTTCTGTTAAAAACAACTTTGCACTAGAGGAAAACAGCATTAGTTCCTTCACCAACAACTTCAATACAGGAATTAAACTTGGGGCACTGATGTACCCCAAATGCTCTCCTCCACAGTGTACCACCAAAACATCAGGACTACCAAAATTAGCGAGTTTCAACAAAGAACAAGCAGCGGCTGCTAATTGCAGCCAGGCACAGTGCACCATAAAGCCTCCAGGTCTGGAAAACCAAGATTTGCAGAAACACCTCTTGCCTGTGCATGCCTCTCTAGATCACAAACAAAGGAATTTCCATACAATAACTCCAGCCATCTTCACTAAACAACCTGCAATAAAAAAAAGTATTACCCTCCCTTCCTGTAAAGCACACCCTTAGCACCTGATTGGCTAATCCCCACAGTACACTCCCATTTCCATGCCAGACATGCTAAGAAGTCCTGATTGTAGCATCTGTGATCCGATGACTACGATGGTGTACGCGGACCACATAACACAGAGGCAGCCCTTCTTCCCTTTCCACTTTGCAGCACTTTCTCATTGGCTAGGGGTTAGCAGTCCCACAACCATCCAGCATTCACATCCAAGATCTCTATATTTAACTCTACCAACTCAATACAACACCGCAGACGTACTGTTCAACACTCAGAACACATGTTTCCTATGGATCCCAACCACCTGCATCCAAAAGTACTGTACATTTCCCCAGGATTTGCACTTCCTGATTAATCCACATCTACATCCATCAACACAAACTACAGGAATGCATATGTTTTGTAATGCACCAGAAAAAGAAAGCTGCATGTATGTTACCAAAACATAGCAAGTGCATTGATTGCATGCATGTGAACAGGGTGCCTGCCACTTGCCCTGCAACACCTACTAAATAATCTTACTGTTGTTTCTACCATCTCCTCACATCAACTGACAGTTACTTACAATTCTGTTTGAGTCCACAGTATTCTTGTACTTCCCACTCGCACATTGTGAACATTTGTACATCACTTGCAGGTGTCAGATCCTATGTGAAATGCCCAGAATGCACACAGAAAAAGGGAAATTGCATGTATATTTGGAAAGCATGACAAGTACATGCATTGCACAATTGACAAAATGAACCACTGTGAGAAAAGAAAAGAAAGGTATGTTTACATTGGAAACAGTGCTATCTGCACATTTGGATACATACACACATTTCTGAACTCATATAGCGAGCATCTATGTGGGAGAAACCTAACAAAATTCCACACACAGTGACATTCTCCTTTCCAATGTCTACATCTTTCTGCCCTTTTTCTCCCTCTACTATGACTTCCACTAATCCATTCCCAAAACAAATAGTGCAAAAATATCTCACACACTTCAAAAGTGCAGCCCCATAGGGCACAGTTATCACTGCAGCACTGGCCCCTATACCAACAATGCAAATCCTCCTACAATCTAAAACAATGTGTTCTCCTACTGATATTACTGTACAATTAACACACATACCCACTAACTTCCTTCTTTTGCAATTGCAGTGAAGAACCGCCTGCTAAAAACCGGGGATGTCTCTGCTAGAAGATAACACCTGGCAGAAACCTACCGTTGACATCCAAAAAAGTAAGTGCTGTTCTGCTTATAGTGTTCTGCCTGTTACTCAGACAGTGCAGTGTTGTTGTATTGTAGCCTAGACAATGTTATGCAAGCCCACAACACTTGCTTCACCCTTACTCATTGCATTTTGCCAGGTCCACTGTTTCTATTGTCATCAGAACACCAGTATGTTAACACTCACTAGTTTTATTTAAAAAAAAACATTGCAATGTCCTTACTTCTTCAAGCACATTACACTGTCATGCACACTGAGGCAAGCCTTTCCCAGAGGAACACAACTACATAGCAGTACAACCTTCCCAACCAAATGTAACAGCCCTTTGCACAATCACACTCCTCTATGTATACCTACCCTCATATTCAGACACTCATGCAAACTACACACAAATACATTGCACAACTTCCAAACCCACACTTTTCTTTTTTCTCCAGCAGACACAAGACAATGCCTACTACTCTCTTTCAAAATGTAAAACTAAAACAAAATCTATTAAGAAGAATCCAACTACCAGAAGTGCTAACACTACATCTGCTAACGGTAACATAGCCACAAGTAAGCATTCTAAAAATTGATTTTACCAAAAAATGTTACACCAGATAATCCTTCAGAATCTTATAAACCCAGGGGAGAAATCACACTTCACCCTTAACAACTACTGTAGAAACCTGATCCTGGAAGCTCTTATAAACAGTGCAATTCTCCTCAAAAGGAAAGTATTTATATGAATTATAAACAGAATTGAACCACTAAAAAATTAATTAATTAGTAAACTACAAAAATGTCTGTGCAACAAACAGCAATATCAACAAAGATACCTTTGCAAACATCTGTGCAGGTGAGTGGAGTACCCTAGTGAATGGTGAACCTACAAAAGACAAAAGAATTTGGCAGCAACTAGTAGAGGTAAACAAATTTAGGGAAGCCCTGCAATATCTTTAAGAGAACAATGAATACTACACAGAAATACACATTGAAGAAAACCTGAGAGAAACCACCGAAATAATTCAGGATTATTCAGCAATTGGCCAGTTTGAACTTCTAGATCCTACTACAGTCTCCAATATTTTAGACCATTGTACAATTCACTCACTTAACTCCAAAGACACCATAGACGATGCACTAGAAACATATGTAATGTGGAAAGACTCTCCTATCAGAATAAAGCAAGAGGCTTTCCTCTGCTCTTTCCTACTGGAAAAGGTGGAAGGAATGATGAAAGATGCACACAAATAACAACATCAGAATACCATTCTTTACAAATGTATTCGGAAGACCCCAGATTCAGATAAAATGTTGAATACATATTCCACCTCCTCTTTCAAAGTGAAGTAGCAACTCTATGTTACCAAGTCGCATAAACATTCAAAACAGGTTCCAATTTTCTAAACAAGTCTGCTACGCAGCTACTCCAAAAGGTGCAAGAGAAAGATGAAGTTTTACAGTCAAGTATTACACATCTCTTGACAAACATGCATGGTACGAAAGAATACTGGTTCCGACATCACACACATGAACAGTGCATGCTACACAACCATGACCCATCCACATGGTTTGTCAGTTTAAGTTGTGCAGAGTATGCATGGGAAGACTTGCACGATTTCCTACGCATAGCAAACGAAAACAAAGCAGGGCTAGACATGAAAACACCAGGAGAACTCTGTTCTCTTGACCCTGTAAATGTTTCAAGGTACTTCCACCATCACTTTATTGCCATGCTGGACTTCATCTGTAATAAAACAATTCCTCCCCTTAGAGAAGTAAAACACTTAATTTGGAGAAAAGAATATCAAGCCAGAGGAGCACCACACATCCCCATGCTTTTGTGGATTAAAGATGCTGCTAAATTTGGTCAGGATAGTGATGCCACTGTTTTGCAGTTTATTCACAAATATGTCCCTTGCGAAATATCTTCGGAAAGTGCACATAGTGACCTACATGAACACATTTTTCGATTTCAAAGACACAAGTGTGGCAAGTATTGTCGGCTCCAATATAAAAACAATGGCAAATACGGCACCAAATGCTGCTTTGGTTTCCCTAGACCAGTTTCTGCAAAAGGACAAGTAAACAGCTTCATTTCTTCTGTTAGACAAAGTGTGGAAGGTAAATCGCCTAGGAACACATACTGCATAAAAAGAACCGAAGCATCAACGTACATCAACGATTACAATGCAATCATTGTCCTCCTATGGAATGAAAAAATAGATGTGCAGTACATTGCAGACTATTCAACTGCAGTTGCACGATATGTCACAGCATACTTAACCAAAGCTGAGAAAACAGAGCTGAAAGACATCTGGGATGACTTATCATCTGACAAAACACTGCCACAAAAATGATACGGCTTAGGCATAAACATGCTCTCCCATAGAGAATGAGGCTGCTACGAAGCCGCAGACTGTTTAACTGACACAACCTTGTATCGGAAATCCCAAAACATAGTCTGGCTAAGCCTTGATCCTGCTGCATCCAGAAAAAGAGTTCTAAAATCGTACCAAGAAACAGAAACAATAGCCAAAAACTATTCAACCAGTCAGGACATTTTGAAAAACAATTAATTGGAGTCATACTACCCAAACAGAAGTACTACTTTGAAAACCATGTGTCTATACAACATACCCCAAAATATCTCATACAAAAATAAACCAGATCAGAAAAACAGTAAATATTGTAAGGACAGCCTGGTTAAACTTACCAAACACAGCCTGATTAATCATATGAAGCTATCATTAAAAACTCCTCTACATAGAAAACTTTACTACATGTCCCTACTGCAACTTTTTAAACCATGGAGAAAAGAAGATGTATTGGACACCCATGCCTCCTATGAAGATGCTTTCAATGCAAGTGAAAGCACTATAACAGATATACATTTGAAACAGTACAAACACTTGTTGGACAATGAATGCCAACAAGAAGAAGAACTTGAAGCACAACTTGCAGGCCGATTCATGGAATAATTAGCGTGGCGCAAGTGGCCAAAAACGTGCGAATCACAGTGGAACAGCGAAAATCACAGTGCAAGTGCGAAAATCGCACGAAAAGCAGCGATTCATGGAAGGCCGTGCGCGAGAAAACCATCGGATGCGCGATAATAAAGTGCGCGGCGCACGTTAGCGCACAGGCCATCTAACTGCGTGCGCCAGGTCACAGCGAAAATCGCACAGGCCACAGCGAAAATCGTACATAGCGCGGCGCACGCTACAAAAGTAGGCAGAACACGGGGCGTAACACTCGGAATGGGGAACAACCTGCCAAATGTGGGCGTCACGGGGGAAGTACAGGGTACAAGTGCGCGGAACGCCCACACGCTCGCCTACAACACGTATTCATGGAATAGAATAGGGCAAAAAAGCGCACACTCAAACCAGCGAACAGGCACAAACAAGACCGCCACAAGAAAGCAGGCGGTAGCGTCTCTGCGCCTGTAAGAAATGTGCACCAGAAGGTGCGGCAAAAAATAGCACCTATATACTGCCATGATGAATGTCCCATACTGTGGCCCTCCAGGACAAATGACGCGCAAAGGGGTACCCACAAACACGGACACCCGCTGACAAAAAATACGTGTGCGTGTATACCGGGGTGCGCGGGAAGTCTCACATGCGAATTGGCAGGGCATGTGAATTCCAGGGGTTTGTGGGAAGTTCCACACGCGATTTGTCAGGGTACGTGGATATCAGGGGTGCGCGGGAAGTTCCACATGCGATTTGGCCGGGTACGTGGATTTCAGGGGTGCGCGGGAAGTTCCACATGCGATTTGTCAGGGTACGTGGATTTCAGTGGTGCGCGGGAAGTTCCACATGCGATTTGTCAGGGTACGTGGATTTCAGGGGTGCACGGGAAGTTCCACACGTGATTTGGCCGTGTACATGGATTACAGGGGTGCGCGGGAAGTTCCACACGCGATTTGGCCGTGTACGTGGATTCCAGGGGTGCACGAGAAGTTCCACACGCGATTTGGCCGGGTACGTGGATTTCAGGGGTGCGCGGGAAGTTCCACACGCGATTTGGCTGTGTACGTGGATTTCAGGGGTGCGCGGGAAGTCCCACATGCGATTTGGCCGGGTAAGTGGATTTCAGGTGTGCGCGGGAAGTTCCACACACGATTTGTCAGGGTACGTGGATTTCAGTTGTGCGCGGGAAATTCCACATGCGATTTGGCTGTGTGCTCCCAGGTATTCCCTGTACACCCTCCACGGCCCCTGCAGGCAGCACACACCACAGGGGACTACCCTGCACACCTGCTCATGTCACCCAGCACCCCCACCCCCCAGCATCCAGGGGCACCCTCCACCAGGCCCCCACTCATGTCTCCCACCACCCCCACCCCCCAGCACTGCAGGGGCACCCTCCACCAGGCCTCCACTCATGTCTCCCACCACCCCCACCCCCCAGCCACCAGGGGCACCCTCCACCAGGCCCCCACTCATGTCCCCCTGCACCCCCACCCCCCAGCATCCAGGGGCACCCTCCACCAGGCCCCCACTCATGGCCCCTATCACCCCCACCCCCCCGCCACCAGGGGCAGCCTCCACCAGTCCCCCACTCATGTCTCCCACCACCCCCACCCCCCAGCCATCATGGGCAGCCCCCACCAGGCCCCCACTCATGTCTCCCACCCACCCCCACCCCCCAGCCACCATGGGCAGCCCCCACCAGACCCCCACTCATGTCTCCCACCCACCCCCACCCCCCAGCCACCATGGGCAGCCCCCACCAGGCCCCCACTCATGTCCCCTATCACCCCCACCCCCCAGCCACCAGGGGCACCCTCCACCAGGCCCCCACTCATGTCTCTCACCACCCCCACCCCCCAGCAGTGCAGGGGCAGCCTCCACCAGGCCCCCACTCATGTCTCCCAACACCCCCACCCCCCAGCCACCAGGGGCACCCTCCACCAGGCCCCCACTCATGTCTCCCATCACCCCCACCCCCCAGCAGTGCAGGGGCACCCTCCACCAGGCCCCCACTCATGTCCCCCTACACCCCCACCCCCCAGCATCCAGGGGCACCCTCCACCAGGCCCCCACTCATGGCCCCTATCACCCCCACCCCCCGCCACCTGGGGCAGCCTCCACCAGGCACCCACTCATGTTTCCCACCACCCCCACCCCCCAGCAGTGCAGGGGCACCCTCCACCAGGCCCCCACTCATGTCTCCCACCACCCCCACCCCCCAGCACTGCAGGGGCAGCCTCCACCAGGCCCCCACTCATGTCTCCCACCACCTCCACCCCCCAGCCACCAGGTGCAACCTCCACCAGGCCCCCACTCATGTCCCCCTCCACCCCCACCCCCCAGCATCCAGGGGCACCCTCCACCAGGCCCCCACCCATGTCTCCCACCACCCCCACCCCCAGCACTGCAGGGGCACCCTCCACCAGGCCCCCACTCATGTCTCCCACCACCCCCACCCCCCAGCCACCAGGGGCAGCCCCCAGCAGGCCCCCACTCATGTCTCTAAAGCAAATGAACCCATGTCTGTCACACACAATGGTTGCAAATGAATTTGAAAACACCCAACATGGCATGCATGAAACCAATGAGATGATACCACACAGTGAAGTATGAAAACAAAAATGTATTAAAAAAATATGAATGCAAATGAAATGAAACAAACTACAATGCCAATGAAAAAAAGAAAAGGTGCATGTCCGTCCCAAAAAATGAAAAACACCAAATCCCAAAAAAATGTACTTCAAAGTCACATTAAAAATGAAATCAATCCGACAGAAAAAAAATAAAATCCAAACACCATTGCTCCATGGAGAAGAAAAAATAAAAGTAAAAAATAAAACAATCCAATGAAGAACTATGTACAAAATATCCAAGGGTCCATGAGCCCAACTGAACAAAGGAAACCTACTAAAAACCCTAACAAAAAAGCAACTATATACAAAAGGTGGTGCTGTTTCCATCGACTCCAAATCATAAGAATAAACAAAGGAAACCTAAAACTAAAGAACTATATACAAAGGCGGCAGGCAAGTCCAGCGGCTCACTCCGTAGTGTTCCGGGCCAGGGCATCATCAAACTCCTCGTCTATGTCCCAGAGGCGGTCCTGTTCCATGGCCCTGAGGGTCCGCAGGGACAACGCCATCTGCTCCTCCAACCCCCTGCGGATTGCCTCGAGGCACTCGGCCCGCCTCAGGGCCCTCCGCATGGAGTTCTCCGCCCTGACCATCATGAGCCACTCCTCTTCCGCCCGCCGCCGCTCCGCACCTATCTGCTGGCCCAACCGCAGCCACACGGAAGACACTTCCTGTCCTGGGTCCTCCTGCCCTCCGGCCGATGCCTGCCCCTCTGATGTTGATGGCCCCGAGCCATGATGCCTCCCACGTTGACTCTGCTGCTGCCTCCGACGCAACTGCCTCTGCCAGCACGACGGCATCCAGGCTGATGGAATCCACCGACGCCGTCGTGCGCGTGCCCTGCCTGATGATGCCGGCACATCCTCCATCTGCTGTGGTACAGTTGCTGTGGTGTCCACCCCTGCTTGACCTCCGACTCCCGACTGTGGCAGGGATGGGATCCCCACCGAGCTGGCTGCATAGGTCAGGGCAGGTCCACAGGGGGCCCTGGTGGCATCTGGGCCGGAAGACGGCAAGGAGAACGACTGGCGTATAGCCTCCACAGAGGAGGAGAGGGCCGCCAGATTGGCCGACACATGCAGGACACCCCCGAACATGGAAGATCCCAATTGGGCCACGTCGGCACGGTGCTCTTCGTGATGATGTGCGTGCTCCTCCCGGGAAGCACGCACGTCATCACGAATTGCACCCGCGCGCATCGCAACCCCAATCAGGACCTTCTCCATACGGACACGGGTCCCCTCGTCCGCAAGTGGAAGGGAATCAGGTGACATGGACATCCCCTCTACCTGCGGACGGGCCTGGGACGGGGCAACCCTGCTGGTGCATGGTGGTGCACTCGCAGGGTCAGGGACAGCAACATGCACAGTCCCCTCCACGGGGACCTGTGCTGCCTCCTGCCCCTGGCCATGGACTGCACCACTTGCACCAGCAGGGATGCCCCCACCAGGCCCCATGTGTGCCCCTGTGGCGGCCTCCTCCTCCTCTGTGGAAACCACCAACCTGGATGGCTCCTCACCGCTGCATAGAGGGAGACAAAGAACACAAGCATCAGGGTACTGTACAATGGTCCCCTAGACAGGAAGCAATAGCAGATGAGTACCACTGTCAAAGTACACTTCCATCATGTCCCTCCACAACACATGGGTCAGTCCAGGCAAAACACACACAGTAACAGGCATGGTGCATGCCATGGACATTTCCATAGATGTCCAATGGACTCTTGAAACATACAATGATATGGAACTCACATGCATCATGGGTCATGCCTATCACATGCACACACTTCACCTCAGTCACATCCATCTGGTCCCATACACCCCAAACACAGCGGATACAAGGGTAACTAGGCTGCATCAGTGAATCTGTGCATTGTCACACACATGTGTCATGCATCCATGGCATGCACAAGACACAGACACGCAGGTCAGGCACACAGACATGGCTACCATATATGTACCTGCCATCAGCACCCATCCTTTACCCCCACCCATGTCCAGGAACAGAGACCGGCATGCTCTCATGTTTAAAATCTGCATAGGGCTCCCCATGTGGCATTTAAACACATGCAACAACCATGTGGTTCACACATCACTGGTCGCACATGCATTACCATGATGTCCCTGCACACATACATGCATACATGGCCTATGTCACACATACAGGCAAGTATCAGAGAACCAGCACACCGCAACATGCCCTGTCTCACACAGCAATGCTTGGACACTTACCGCTCAACTCCAGATGGGTCTCCCTCTCAAGGATCTGGGCGTGGAGCGCTGGGCGTAGGCGTTCCAGGACCCTCATCTGGATGGAACTCATGCGGCCCCGGCCCCCCTCCACGAGGCGCCGGGCCTTCACGAGGGTCCTGGACCTCAAGTCCTCTCAGCGCTTCTTGATCTTCTGGACGTCGCGGGTTGCCAACCCCTCCGCGTTGATGGCAACCACACAGTCGGCCCAGACCCTCTCCCGTCCTTCCTTGCTGGCGCGGGACGATCCAAAGAAGGCATCATACTGCCCCAGGACATGCTCCACTAGGACACCAACTTCGGTGGCAGTGAAGCTGGTGCCCCTCTGCCCCTCTGGCCTGGGGTTGCCACTGGTGCCAGATGTGGAAGTGCCCGACATGGCAACCCCAGAGGCAGGTGTGGGTGGGCAACTGGGTCCTGGGGTTGGGCTGTGGAGCGATGTAATCCCAGTCGGGTGTCTTCAGTTCCAGCAGGGGTGGACACAGCAACTGTACCCCTGCAGATGGCTGATGTGCAGGCACCAAATGGCAGGGCACGGTGGCAGCAGGCAGGCAGGCATCAGCAGATGGCATGTGGGGGGGGGGGCAGTAATTCAGCCTTCAGGGCAGGAGCGTGGTCTTCCGTGTGTTTCCGCATGGCCAGCTTGATACAGAGTGATTTGGCACGTGAAAATCCTGCACGTAAGCGTGAAATTCGAGGAAAGGCCCTTAGCGCGTAAGCGCGTCAGCACGCATACACGATTCTATTGGACCAAAGGCCCTCAGCGCGTAAGCGCGTCTGTGACGTGACCCGCAGGGGTGTTTCCCACACAGCACGTGATGACAGAGCACACGTGGAAAGACTGCACGTCAGAGTGTCATCGCGTGTAATTGGACAGCACGTCAGAGTGTCATTGCGTGTAATTGGACAAAAGTGCGCGTACACGCGATTGGCCTATGTACGTGTATATCAGGGGTGCGCGGGCACTTACACACGCAAGTACGTCAGTGCACCTGTATCCCGGGTGCGCAGGAATTTCCACACGCTATTGGACTGGGTACTGGATTTCAGGGGTGCGCGGGTCACACGCTCGCCTACAACACGCGCAATGCATAAATTTGCGCGCTAACAAAATAACAAGCTCAGACCCAGGATGAACATACCGTTCCTAGCAGCAGTGGGCGTGGGCTACCAAAGGAGGAGGAGGAGGATAGTCAGGGCCAGAATATTCACACCCAGAACCAGCCATTTCGGGATGCTTGATGACCAGGTGTATGGGAGATACAGGTTTCCACCACACATAATACTGGACCTGGTGAGTGAGTGGGAGGATGACCTCACATCACCCACCCTGTGCTCCCAAGCACTCAGCCCCCTGGAGAAGGTCCTCAATGTACTGCACTTCTTAGCCACTGGATCATTTCAGCGGACAAGTGCCATAGTGGGTGGGGTATCACAAGCCACCCAGTCACGCTGCCTACACCAGGTCTTGAACATCATCACTGCACTCCCATCAGTCTGCAGGCACATATACCTGCCCAGAACACCTGCAGAAAGGCATGCTGCCGCCCTGGATTTTTACGGTGTGGCACGATTCCCCAAAGTGCTTGGTGCCATCGACTGCACCCATGTGGCTCTACGTCCCCCCAGGGCATCAGAGCACATCTATAGGAACCGCAAGCACTGGCATTCCATCAACGTGCAGGTAGTATGTAATGCCAAGGGAATCATCACCTCAGTATATGCCAACTATCCCGGCTCCACCCACGACAGCTTCATTTACCGAATGTCCACCCTAAGCCGGGACCTAGAAGCTGGGCGGCATGGCGATACATGTCGCTTGGTGAGTATGAATGCCACTGCACATGCATGCATGTCAGATACTGAGCAAGGTCACAACCCCACCAATGATACCAATCACCACCTCCACAGGGGACAGTGCCTACCCTCTCAGCCCCCACATGATGACACCAATTCGGAACCCCACCACGCTACCCTAGGTAAGATATAACACAGCCCACATTACAACCCGGGGCATAGTGGAGCGCACATTCTGAGTGCTAAAGTCACGCTTTCGCTCCCTTGACCGTTCTGGCGGGCAGCTGTTGTACGCTCCCCCAGTAGTGTGCAGGATCATAGTGGCAGCATGTGTCCTGCACAACGTTGCAACACGCCGGGGCCTGGCCGTGGACATGGTGGTGGCCCCACATCCCCAACCACATGCACAGCCGCTGCGCATGGGAGGGGAAAGGTCACGGGGGCGGCAGCCCGTACACAGCTAGTGGCTAATTACTTCACATAGAAATCACATCCCTGTGGAGTGCACACTGCCCTGGCACATTCCATCTGACAATCAATGATGACTCAACCTGACACTGATCCTGAATGTCTGGAGAATCAACCGTGAACACCATATCAGCCTGAGATTGTTCACCTGGAATTGTTACAATGTTTGCATCCCTACCCACACAGACACCACTAATGCAGTTTTGTGAAGAAACACATTCAAGCAGCTAAAATGAATACACACTTGCAAAATGCAACAAGAGGACAGTGCCATGTCAGCCAACCCATCCCCAGCACCGCCACACGACACACCATGCCATGTCATGCTATTTTCAGGTAAACAAAGTAATCCCCACAACATGACACTAGTGTCACAATGTACAGTGTCCCTAATTGAAACTTGCAACACCTGAAATGCTCACAGTAATGCAGGACCAACAACAAACTTGAGCAGGTACTACCATTAACATGACATCACAAATGTAATAAATTAGTAGTCTCACCACCTGGAAATGCCTGCACTCCCACCACTACCAACTGTGCAGTGTTGGCGCCATGTAGAGTTGTAGGTGCACTGCTGCCAACATGGACCCCATCTCCAAACTAGAGGGCCTTGTTTAGACATGAGGAAGGGACCTGCAAATTGGGAGGTAGACACAGATGATGAGTTACACATCAATGCAACATGCAGTGTACAACACAACAGCAATATGCACTAGGAATGTATACACAGTATTGACTAGACTACCCACACATGTAGTGGGAGTCCAATGTCACCATGTACGTCAATGTCACTTGGGCACACCCTTTGCAAGCCCATGGAAACGGGAAGCAGGAGGGGTGTGTGTGACTCAAACCCAAGCATCTGAACCAAATACATGACAAGCCTGCATGTGCCCAGCCACAATGCAGCGTATGCCCACAGGAACCACGGAAGGCAACAAATTGTCCCAAACAAATTGGGAAAAAAATAATTAAAAATAAAAATAAAAATAAAAATAAAAAAAAATCAAAAATGGCCATTGATGGGCCCAGGGGAGTTGGGGAGGCCACCCAGGAGGTCCGAGGACAGGGTGCACACCAAAACCCACCTGTGTGGATCCTGGGAAAAAAAAACACCTCCATGGGCTTATGACCCACACGGCTACCCTATTGTGGGAGTATCACTGCTGTCGCTATTATCACCCTGTGCAGCTGCATCCGGAGGTGGTTGCACTATGGGAGGCAGCCCACGCAAGGCCCTAGTCTGCTCCTCCATGGCTGCAAGCATGCGGGTGTGGTAGGTTTCGTTCTGGAGGATGAGTGTGCGGAGGTCCCCATGCAACAACTCACGGGATGCCCGGACCTCCGCCCTCGTTGCCTGCATCTCAGCTGAGAGCGTACGGGTGAGACGCTCCAGCTGCTGTTCTGTCCTTTGGTGTGTTGAAGCCTCAAGCTCAACAAGAGTCGTCCTGAGGTGAAGGAGCTCCTGCCTCAGGGCTTCCCTGTGGCCCTGGGTCTCTATGGAGATGGCCTCCTGCAGAGTCGCCAGTGCCACCCGCCTGTCCCTGTTGGACGCCAACATGTCCTCCTTGTGTGACTGGCAGATGGAGTCGGTTGCCTGCTGTAGTCGCTCCATCAGCCTTTCAGGGGGGACAATGGAAATGGCCACCCTATCCATGGCCTGAGCCATCATCTCGGATGATGCTGCCTGTTGGGTTGCCATACCGTAAATGGATTGCTCCCATGCGGTATTGCCAGGTGGCGTACGGCCACCACGTCGGCGGGCACCACACCTGTCTGGGGCAAGGCGAACTGCGCCTTGCTGTGCCGGCACTGCCTGAGGCTGCAGGACTGCATTCCCCCTCTGATCTGCTGGCCCAGGAACAGGATCGGATGTCGCGGAGTGTGACCCTGCATCCGTAACCACCAAAGGCGTAGCTGTCAACACTGACATCCCCATTGAGGGTTCTGACCCTGGTGCAGGTGGGTGGGACAGAACAGAATCCCTCCCTGGAACACTCACCTGCGACGGCACGTAGGTCTCATCACCCGAATCAACACCTGAGTACAGCTCGGGGGAGGTGCAGCCAGAGACACCCCTTGAGAGCACGACCTGCAGCACTTGTGGGTTCTCACCCACCACCACACCACGTCCCTCACTGGTGGTTGGTCGGCCTTCGGACCCCTCCTGGGTCTGCACCATCTCCACAACTCCAGCAGTATCAGGTGCGTCTTCCCCTGCAAAGACATAAAAACAAAGAAATGGAAACAGGCATTAGCACCATGGCACACAATGAGGGCTGAGAAGCAAGAGAACCAGTACTTGATTGACACATGTCCCACATGACTAAAACCCTCCCATGCATGCACCCTCACTGCGTATGTACCTGGAGCTGCCAGTCCAAAATGGTCCAATTGCACAGGGACATGTGTGAACAAATGATATCCAGGTAACAAAGTCACTCCACTTTACCATAGCCATGTCAGACATGTGACTAGAGGACTGCGAAATGCCTAGTAAAAGTGGTGGAATGCAAACAATCTGACTGAATGAACAGTGAAAAATAAGCAACAATGTTGTGGCAAGGTGACACTTCAAGGGCAACTGGTGTGCAGTTGGGCTAGATGTCTACTGTTGGCAGAAGGGATACTGCTATGGCCAAATGCAGCTGCGCAGGATGTATTGCATGAAGCACATGGCTGACCCATATGACTCAGGCGCACACACTCTCACCTGGTACACAAACAGAAGCCCTCACACACACACCATGCACATGGATGACACACACATGCATGTGCACTCACCGGACAATGCCTCGTAATCAGCCAGATCTCCCACGCCTTGGATCTGTTCCTCCGTGACGTAGGTCCCAGCGACTGACTCATGTGGAGTGAGTTCCATGTCTACTGCTGGAGACCCACCTCCAGTCACTAGAGTTGCGGCATGACTTGAGGCCAGCTTACTCTTTGCTCTGCGCTTTAGGTCATTCCAGCGCTTATAGCAATCATTGGCTGTGCGCCTCACGATTCCAAGGGCACTTACGATGTCCGCAACGGTCTGCCAGTGTGCCTGGCGTTGTGCAGGTGTGGTCTTGGATCCTGCAACAATGACCATCTCGTTATCATGTGCGGACACATACTCGACAAGTGCATTCAGTTCGTCATCCGTGAAGCTGGGCTTCCTCGACGGGCCGGACTGTGTAGCCGTGTCTGGGGCATCAGCCTGTGCCGGACGAGCACTCTTCCTCTTCCGCTTGGAAGGTGGTGGTGATCCTGAGTGTCCTGCGCCACTCTGGACACTAGGGGCAGGAGCCCTGGTGGACTCTGTATCAGGAGTGTGGGATTGCACACTCAGCATGGGAGTTGGTGCAGGCATTGGCTCAAGTGTAATGGTGTCAGGGGGAATGTCAGCAGGATGGACTAGGACCGACACTGTCCTGGCTGGGTGTGTGAGAGCTGGGGTGGATGGAGCCGCAGCTGCCCCTGCAGCCTCTCCGCCCTGCCTACTTGGGGCAGCAGATGACCTTGCTGCCCCAGATGCACGTGGCATGATGACATCAACGTGCACCAGCGCACGTGTCATAGGCCTGCTGACCTGGAAGTCAGCCATGGAGTCAGCCAGGTCTGGTGCCACAATGGGCTAGTCCAACAAGGGCTGAGCATGGATGGTGTCAGCCACATCTGCTTCAACGAGGGGGGGGGATTATGGGTGCCCTTGACTGGTCCTCCACACATGGGGGACAGGCTCACCCTGCAAGTAACGACCACGTCCCCTACCGGATCCACCACGGCCACCACTTGTGGCTCTTCCACCGTTGCCACCCTTACGGAATCCTCGCCTCCCAGCCATGGCACTGATGTTAATGTGCGTATGGGAGTGGCTGTAAACTATTGTCCTGGGCAATTGGGGGTCAAAGGGGTTGGGTACCAGATGGTAATTGTACCCTAGTGCTCTAGCAAGGCTGAATGTAACCCCTGGGGAAAGATGACGAGTCACGCTACGCACAGGAGCCCCAAAAAAGGGAGATGACGTGCACGCAACCCCTCCTAGACCACGCGTGCAGAAAGAAAAACCTGCACTACGCTGTGGCACCCAGTAACACAAGAATGAACGTATGCGTGTCACACGCAGCCTAGAATGACCTCTGAAGGGGTAGGCTACACACGGGGCAAGCACAGATGTTAGATACGTGCGTGACTCACCGTCTGCCAGGTAAACCAGTAAAAGAGAAAAAAGAGAAAAAGCTGTCAGAGGTAACAGGGAATACAAACTTGAAACGCTGTGAAGTAAATCGCGTGTGAAACGACAAGAAGTACAGAATTCACCCACTTGCTCTCCACGAAAAGCACGTACAAGGAAATGGTGTTCTACACGTACCTTTTATACAGGCCCACACGTCCAGCGTCACTTACGTGGCGTGTACGCACTAGGGCCATTTCCACCAATTACACGCTTTGTCACTGCCGCGTGTACGCGCTAGGCCCATTCCCACCAATTACACGCTTTGACACTCGGACATGTCTTTCATTTTTTAAATACGCAACATTTTCAAACGTGTGCCCAATTCAACGTGCACGTGACTTCATAGACGCGCATACACTGGCGACGCCTTTACGCGCTAAGGGCCTTTGGTCCAATGACATCGCATATGCGTGCTGCCGTGCATACGCGCATGGCCCTTTCCTCGTATTACATGCGGACGTGCAGTTTTTCACGCGCGCTGAAATGCGCATGCACGTCTGTACGCGTCACGTCACAGGGCCGCTTGCGCTTGAGGGGCCTTCTGTCCAATGAAAATGCGTGTGCGTGCAGACGCGCTTACGCACTGAGGGCCTTTCCTCAAATTACACGCTGACGTGCAGATTTGTCACGTGCCAAATCACTCCGTATCAAGCTGGCCACGCATATGCACACGGAAGACCACGCTCCTGCCCAGAAAGGCCGAACTACTGCCCCCCAGAACCCCGAGCACGCTCCCACCTGTCATCTGCTGCTGCCTGACTGCCTGCTGCCCACGTGCACTGCCATTTGCTGCCTGCACATCAGCAAGGGGTGCTGTTGCTGTGACCACCCCTGCTGGAACCGAAGACTCCCGACTGGGAGTCCATCGCTCCACAGCCCAGCCCCAGGACCCAGTTGCCCACCCACTCCTGCCTCTGGGGTTGTCATGTCGGGGCAAACACCATCTGTGACCACTGACAACCCCCGGCCAGAGAGGCAGAGGAGCACCAGCTTCAGTGCCACCGAAGTTGGTGTCCTGGTGGAGCAAGTCCTGGGGCAGTATGATGCCCTCTTCGGAAGTTCCCGCGCCGACAAGGAAGGACGGACTTGGATCTGGACTGACATTGTGACTGCCATCAACGCGGAGGGGTGGCAGTCCGCGACTTACAACATGTCAGGAAGCGCTGGGAGGACTTCAGGTCCAGGACCCTGAACAAGGCCCGGCGCCTCTTGAAGGCAGCGGATGCCAAGGGGCGCCGGGGCCACTTGTCGGAAGAACAGATGAGGGTCCTGGAACGCATATCCCCAGCGCTCCACGTCCAGGTCCTAGAGAAGCAGACCCGTCTGGAGTCGAGCGGTGAGTGTACATGCATCCTGATTGTGAGCAGTGCGTGTGGTGATTATTCGGTAGTGTGCAGGTTGCACATCTGTTTGTATGGGGTCGAGTATGGCTGGGGGTGTACAGGGCCGTGGGGCTGACACATGCGAGGGATGTAATGTGTGAGACATGGATGGTGCTTGTGTGTGTAGGCTTGCATGCCAAATGCAGTTGTGTGGGCACACATGTTTGGATGAATGTGTATGTAAGTAGACATGTCCGTGATGTCACGCATGTATGTTGTTTTCGGCTGCATGTATCAGCACTGTGTACATGTGCATGTGTGTGTATTTGACAAGGGTGCAACAGTGATGCAACATGGATGCATGTGACAGCGGTATGTGGAAGCCTGATTGGCAGATGTGACATGGATGCCCGTCTGAACAGTGCGACACTTGGCAGAGGTGTACACATGCATGCAAGTGTGGTGGTGTGTGTACATGTGTGGTGCACTTCCTGTGTTGCATGTGATGTCGGGCTCACCTTTGGCTGCTCATTCTGTTGTATGTGTAGGGATGGTGGTGGCAGTTGCGATATGGCTGTGGTATGGCTCATGTGTGCGAGTTGTAATGACATGTGTGTTGGGGATTGTGATGACATGTCTGAGGTTTGCCAATGCCACTCATGTGCAACTGTCATGTGTGTATGTGTCCATTGTACAGTGCCCTGATGCCTGTGTTTTGTTTCTCCCTGTCTGCAGCGTCAATTGATGAAGAGGGCGGAGAAGGTGCTGTGGAGCACAGCGGCGGGGATCCCACCGCCAGCCCGAGACGCAAGGCCCGGCTCCCCTCCCGTGTTGTCATCTCGTCGGGGAGTAAGGAGTCCGGTGCTGCGTCCCAGGCCGCAGCTGCCCGGGGGAGGTCCAAGAGGCGGAGGTTGGAGTTGGACTCCTCGGCAGCAGAAGGGGCAGCTGGGACCCCACAGGGCCCAACAGGGGAAGATGGCACAGAGTCATCCAGGTTGGTGGGGGGTTTGGTGGAGGAGGAGGCCGTGCAAGCACCAGAGACGGGGTCTGGAGGTGGGGATCCCACTGGTGCTAGAGGTGCAGTGCAGGACCAGGGACAGGAGGCAGCACAGGCCGCCGCGGAGGTGCCTGTGTGCAATCCTGTCCCCGATCCTGTCCCTGCATCATCTTGCACCAGCAGGGATGCCTACGTCCAGACCCGTTTTCAGGCAGGGGATGAGCTGACGTCAACTGGCCTTCCTCTGCCTGCGGACGTGGCTATCCAGGTCCAGGTTGAGCCTGTCATGGCTGGTGTGGTGTTGCGTCAATGGGCCATGCGAGGTGACCTGCAGTCTTTTCATGGAGAGACTGCACGTCATCTCGAATGGCTCGTTGACCACGTCAGCCTGCTGGGACAGGTCACCCAGGCCGGATTCCTCCGTCTGATGGGGCTTGCTCTGACCCCCTCCTCAACTGGACGCCCTACGCGCCAGTCGTCCTCTGTGCCCTCTTCCCACCCATCAGTCACCTGGGTGCCCTGTTGAGCTGCCTCTGACGGTGCAGCCATGCTGGTGGAGGAGGCATCCCTGCCACAGTCGGGAGTCGGACGTCCAGCAGGGGTGGCCACATCTACGACTGCACCCCAGCCGGCGGAGGATGTGCAGGCAGCAGGAGGCAGTGCACGGGCAGAGGCAGAGCAGCAGCAGCAACATGGTGGGAGCCATGAAGGCTCGGGGCCTTCGACATCGGAGGGGCAGGCATCGGCCGGAGGGCAGGAGGACCCAGGACAGAGAGTGTCTTCCGTGTGGCAGTGGTTGGGCCACGCCATAGATGCGGAGCGGCGGCGGGCGGAAGAGGCGCGGCTCACAATGGTCAGGGCGGAGAACTCCATGCGGAGGGCCCTGAGGCGGGCCGAGTGCCTCGAGGCAATCCGCAGGGGGTTGGAGGAGGACACGGCGTCGTCCCTGCGGACCCTCGGGGCCATGGAACAGGACCACCTCCGGGACATCGAACAGGAGTTCGATGATGCCCTGGCCCGGAACACCACGGAGTGAGCCGCTGGACTTGCCCGCCGCCTTTGTATATAGTTCTTTAGTTTTAGGTTTCCTTTGTTTGTTCTTATGATTTGGAGTCGACGGACACTGCTCCACTTTTTGTATATAGTTGCATTTTAGTTTTTTGTAGGTTTCCTTTGTTCAGTTGGGCTCATGGACCCTTGGAAGTATTGTACATAGTTCTTCATTGGATTGATTTTATTTTTCATTTGACTTTGGACAACATTTTTTTGGATTAGGATTTGGTGTTTTTATTTTTTTAAACGGACATGCAGCTTATCTTTTTTTCATTGCCGTTGTAGTTTGTTTCACTTCTTTTGCATTCTTATTTTTTTTAATACAATTTTGTTTTCATACTTCACTGTGTGGTATCATCTCATTGGTTTCATGCATGTCATGTTGGGTTATTTCCCATTCAATTGCAACCATTGTGTGTGACGGACATGGGTTCATTAGCTTTATGAACATTGGGGGTGTAACATGTAATTTCCATTTCCATGTGGGTGAATGGGTTACTTGGTAGGGCTTTTTGGCTGTGGAGGCTGACCATAACGCACATGATTGGGGATTGTGAGGACCTGGTGGAGGCTGCCCATGGTGGCTGGGTGGTGGGGGTGCAGGGGGACAAGGGTGGGGGCCTGGTGGAGGGTGCCCCTGGTGGCTGGGTGGTGGGGGTGGTGGGAGACATGAGTGGGGGCCTGGTGGAGGCTGCCCCTGGTGGCTGGGGGTGGGGGTGGTGGGAGACATGAGTGGGGGCCTGGTGGAGGGTGCCCCTGGTGGCTGGGGGGTGGGGGTGGTGGGCGACATGAGTGGGGGCCTGGTGGAGGCTGCCCCTACACTGCTGGGGGGTGGGGGTGGTGGGAGACATGAGTAGGGGCCTGGTTGAGGCTGCCCCTGCACTGCTGGGGGGTGGGGGTGGTGGGAGACATGAGTGGGGGCCTGGTGGAGGGTGCCCCTGCACTGCTGGGGGGTGGGGGTGGTGGGAGACATGAGTGTGGGCCTGGTGGAGGGTGCCCCTGCACTGTTGGGGGGTGGGGGTGGTGGGAGAAATGAGTGGGGGCCTGGTGGAGGCTACCCCTGGTGGCTGGGGGGTGGGGGTGGTGGGAGACATGAGTGGGGGCCTGGTGGAGGGTGCCCCTGGTGGCTGGGTGGTGGGGGTGGTGGGAGACATGAGTGTGGGCCTGGTGGAGGGTGCCCCTGCACTGCTGGGGGGTGGGGGTGGTGGGAGACATGAGTGGGGGCCTGGTGGAGGGTGCCCCTGCACTGCTGGGGGGTGGGGGTGGTGGGAGACATGAGTGTGGGCCTGGTGGAGGGTGCCCCTGCACTGCTGGGGGGTGGGGGTGGTGGGACACATGAGTGGGGGCCTGGTGGAGGGTGCCCCCGGTGGCTGGGGGGTGGGGGTGGTGGGAGACATGAGTGGGGCCTGGTGGAGGCTGCCCCTGCACTGCTGGGGGGTGGGGGTGGTGGGAGACATGAGTGGGGGCCTGGTGGAGGCTGCCCCTGTACTGCTGGGGGGTGGGGGTGGTGGGAGACATGAGTGGGGGCCTGGTGGAGGGTGCCCCTGCACTGCTGGGGGGTGGGGGTGGTGGGAGACATGGGTGGGGGCCTGGTGGAGCGTGCCCCTGCACTGCTGGGGGGTGGGGGTGGTGGGAGACATGAGTGTGGGCCTGGTGGAGGGTGCCCCTGCACTGCTGGGGTGTGGGAGTGATAGGGGACATGGGTGGTGGCCTGGTGGAGGGTGCCTCTGGTGGCTGGGGGGTGGGGGTGCAGGGGGACATGAGTGGGGGCCTGGTGGAGGCTGCCTCTGGTCGCGGGGGGGTGGGGGTGATAGGGGCCATGAGTGGGGGTCTGGTGGAGGGTGCCCCTGGTGGCTGGGTGGTGGGGGTGGTGGGAGACATGAGTGGGGGCCTGGTGGAGGCTGCCCCTGGTGGCTGGGGGGTGGGGGTGGTGGGAGACATGAGTGGGGGCCTGGTGGAGGGTGCCCCTGGTGGCTGGGGGGTGGGGGTGGTGGGAGACATGAGTGGGGGCCTGGTGGAGGCTGCCCCTGGTGGCTGGGTGGTGGGGCTGGTGGGAGACATGGGTGGGGGCCTGGTGGAGGGTGCCTCTGCACTGCTGGGGGGTGGGGGTGGTGGTAGACATGAGTGGGGGCCTGGTGGAGGGTGCCCCTGCACTGCTGGGGGGTGGGGGTGGTGGGAGACATGGGTGGGGGCTGGTGGAGGGTGCCCCTGGTGGCTGGGTGGTGGGGGTGGTGGGAGATATGAGTGGGGGCCTGGTGGAGGCTGCCCCTGGTGGCTGGGGGTGGTGGGAGACATGAGTGGGGGACTGGTGGAGGGTGCCCCTGGTGGCTGGGTGGTGGGGGTGGTGGGCGACATGAGTGGTGGCCTGGTGGAGGGTGCCCCTGCATTGCTGGGGGTGGGGGTGGTGGGAGACATGAGTGGGGGCCTGGTGGAGGGTGCCCCTGCACTGCTGGGGGGTGGGGGTGGTGGGAGACATGAGTGGGGGCCTGGTGGAGGGTGCCCCTGGTGGCTGGGGGGTGGGGGTGGTGGGAGACATGAGTGGGGGCCTGGTGGAGGCTGCCCCTGCACTGCTGGGGGGTGGGGGTGGTGGGAGACATACATTGTTGATCAGTAGTGCAAGGTGACATGTGGGTTGGCTGGGGGGCATGCCCATGGTGGATGGGCTGCCTGCGGGACATGAGCAGGGGTGCAGTGTTGTCCCCCGTGGTGTGGGCTGCCTGCAGGGGCCGTGGAGGTTGTGGAGAGTACACCTGGGAGGACCCACACAGCCAATTCACGTGTAGTACTCCCCAGAACCCCTGAAATACACATACCCTGCTGAAATTGCGTGTGGAACTTCCCGCGCACCCCTGAAATACACGGACCCTGCTGGAATTGCGTGTGGAACTTCCCACGCACCCCTGGAATACACGTACCCTGCTGGAATCGCGTGTGGAACTTCCTGCACACCCCTGGAATACACGTACCCTGCTGAAATCGCGTGTGGTACTTCCCGCGCACCCATGGAATACACGTACCCTGCTCGCACTGGCCCAATCGCGTGTGGAACTTCCCGCGCACCCCTGAAATACACGTACACTGCTGGAATCGCGTGTGGAACTTCCCGCGCACCCCTGGAATACACGTACCCTGCTGAAATCGTGTGTGGTACTTCCCGCGCACCCATGGAATACACGTACCCTGCTCGCACTGGCCCAATCGCGTGTGGAACTTCCCGCGCACCCCTGAAATACACGTACCCTGCTGTAATCGCGTGTGGAACTTCCCGCGCACCCCTGGAATACACGTACCCTGCTGAAATCGCGTGTGGAACTTCCCGCGCACCCATGGAATACACGTACCCTGCTTGCACGGGGCCAAACGCGTGTGGAACTTCCCATTGCACCCCTGAAATACACGTTCCCCGCATGGCGTTTGCTGTTTGCCAGCCCGGTGAACTGGTCCAGGGTTAGCGCAGCCCTTTGCGATGATTTAGCGATTTTGATGGCTTTTCCTTGCGCGAGGGCGTTCTTGGGGGCGTTACTGGCGCTGCTGCTGCAGGGTCGCTGCGATTCTCTGCGCCACGGCTGGTTTGGGGGCCTAAAATCCATGAATACACTGTGCGCGGAAATCGGTTTTAGTGCACGTGCCTGGTGCAGACAATCGCACGCGGACACTCTGCGCCAGCCGCTTGCGACTCTTTTTTGCGAAATTCTATGAATTACCCTGTAAATGTAGACACTCCTGAGACCAGAGTACCTTCTCTTACAGGAATCCAAGAACCACTTGGACAGCCACTCATAGTAAATGGGGCAGAATTAGCCGTGACTGAAGTAGAAAACACCATGTGTCAGAATGAGCAATCTGAAGAAAACTTTGCTCTACTAAAATCACTACTGAACAATGAGCAGCATAGCATTTTCCTAGAAGTAACTAAAGAAATTGTACAGGGTATGCAGCATGAAACTAAAACTAGTACCTATCGAAACTATAATCCTGTACTCCTGTATGCAAGTGGTAAGTTGGTTCATGCAAAGCATTCTAAATAAAAATCATGTTAGATGTTAAATGTTAAAGGTATATATATAGCGCACCATCATCAATGGAGTTGGTCTCCAGGTGCTCAGATGGATCTGTAAACAAAGAGGTGGGGGGATGGGTTAGTGGGTAAAGAAGGCATCAGAAAGTGAGAAGGTTGTGTCCTGTTGGCAGCTTCAGTTCGGTTTTCACCATGCACAGAGCTTCGGTGTGACTATAGGATCAAAGCGAGTCCTTGTGTGCTGTTGTTGTGATCTATGTGTTGATTGCTTGTTGTTACAGTGGGCCTCATTACAACCTGGGCGGTAAGGAATTACCGGTACTGGTAAGGGCACCGGTACCAGTAATCCCTTACCTCCCTATTACGAGTTCCCTTTGAGGGTCCTCCCTTAACACCTGGTTTTACCAGGCGTTAAAGACGGGACCCGCAAAGGGACCTTAGAGCTAATAACGGTACCGCAATTTGCGGTACCGTTATTAGCGCCTTCCCCATTCCCATTGAGCCCTATGGGGGCTCAAATGGGAATGGGGAAGGGCTCTGTTGAATGGGGAATTACCGCCCCCGCCAACCTTGGAATGGGGCGGTAATCTCTCCATTCACAAGGGCAGAGTCGGTGAGGTTTTGGAGGATGCCATGGTGCTAATAGCGCCATGGTTACCTCCAACCTCGTAATGACCCCCAGTGTGGTGATGTATGTGTGGTTTGCTGTGAGAGTAGTGCTTGTGTGGTTTTTCTGTGAATTCAGTATGCAGAAATGTTAGGTTTTGATTAGTGGGTTATATGTCTCTTAATCCCTGTAGTTTGTTTTATGTATCAGGTTGTCATACTGGGTAGGTATATTCTTTCTCTTGCATTACTGGCTATCTAGTTTCTATGGTGATGGTGTGGCTAGTTCCTAGCAAAGTTATTTGGGCTTAGTACATCCAGTTGGGCGAGCATTATCCCCTAGTTGGATAGTGGTGTAATATTATCATTCACCTGTTCCTTTCTATCTATTTACTGTCAATAGTCCATTGGGTAGGTAAATTCTTTCTCTTCCCTTTCCTGACTATCTAGTTTCAGGGGCAGTTTAGGCTGGTCCCCAGCTAAGTTATTGAGCTTAGTACATCCCAGGGGGCAAGCATTATCACTGCTTAGGTGGTGTTATATTATCATTCCCGCTCCTTCCTATCTATTGACTGTCAGTGGTCCATTGCTGCCTGTGTTTACGAGGTTGGCCAGGTGTTATTGCTAGGTCATGCCTTGCCTTCCTTCCAGATTGATCTGTGTAAGTTCTTTGGCATTATTCTATGTGGTCAATCTTTTAATTGATAAGTAGGTATGTTGTACATCCGTATTTACTTACTACTTTTAAGGGTCGATGGCTTATGGAATCGGGATAGGTTCCTGTCTCAGCCTAGTTCAGCTGGGTATGTCATTATGGGCATTCTTTCTGGTTATGGGGTGAAGAGTCATGATTTGGGGAGTTTCCTGAATTATAAACAATCTCTTGTGTTCTGTTTGTTCTTTGGTAGTTAATTCCAGGTTTTTGGGGCAAGGTGAGAGAAAGATGATCTTCTGAGATTTCTCTTGTTGTATGATTTGGGCTCCAAACGGATGCCGCTGCTGGATCTGAGTGGCCTTGTAGTGTGATGTACATTTAGTTTTCTTCAAAGGAACTGTGCACCTTGGTCGTGGATTGCTCGGTGTGTTATGCACATTGATTGATCCACTGTTTGGTGGGTAGCCAGTGTAGAGTTTTCAGAACTGGTGTGATGTGCTCTCTTTGAGGTAATTTAAGGAGCAGTCTGGCAGCCACATTTTGTATATGTTGAAGTTAATTTAGGAGTTGTTCAGGCAAGCCTAGCTATAAGCTGTTGGCGTAGTCTAATCTGGACATGATTAGAGCGATGACGGTAGTGGTTTTTTTGGTGAATGAGAGGAATGGTAGGATCCTTTTAGCCGCTTGTCGGAGAAGAGCATTTCTTGATTAGGGCATTTACTTGTGGCTCTAGAGTGAGTTTGTTGTCCATTAGGACTCCCAGGCTTTTTAAAATTGATGATGGGGCTGGGGTTTCACCAAGTTCTGTTGGCCACAGGATATAGAGGATGTCTTCTCTGTTTTTTGTAATGATCATTATTTCTGTTTTACCTGGGTTGAGTTTGAGGTAGTTTAAGTTCATCCAGTTGTACATTTCACAAAGGCAGTTCTCTAGTGTTGAGTTGTCTTCTTGTTAGTCTTGTATTTTATAGATTATTTGTGTGTTGTCAGTTTAGTTGTAACAGGTGAGGCCATGTCTTTCGATGATTTTAGTTAGCTTTGACAGATAGATGTTGAATAGTAGTGGCGAGAAGGTTGGTCCTTGTGGGACTCCACATTACAATTCTCGTGGGCTTGATTTGTAAGGTTTCATCCATATTGTTTCTGTTACGTTTGTTAGGAAGGATCTGATCCAAAGTAAGGCGTTGTCGGTGATTCCAAATT
This sequence comes from Ambystoma mexicanum, assembly GCF_040938575.1. Lineage (NCBI taxonomy): Eukaryota > Metazoa > Chordata > Amphibia > Caudata > Ambystomatidae > Ambystoma > Ambystoma mexicanum. Next base: position 509,964,845 of record NC_090926.1, on the reverse strand, counting down.
CTTCTAGTCTCATGATGTGGATGTCATGGTTAACTGTGTCAAATGCCTGTTTGGGACTGTTTCTTTTCCTCTCATCGGTCTGAAGCCTACTTGTGCCTGTTTTATAAGGATGTGTTCTTGTATGAATTCTTGGGTTGTTCTATATATGTGTGTTTCCAGGACTTTAGCTGGGTAGGGGATGTTGGAGATGGGTCTGTAGTTGGAGAGGTCCTCTATGTTTCCTGCTGTGTCCTTGAGGAGTGCATTGATGTATGCTGATTTGAAGGCTTGTGGCCCTCTCCCTGTTGAGATTGATTGGTTGAGGACGTTCCTGTAGTATTCCATTGGTGTTCCTTGTGAGAGGATTGATTTGTAGATGTCCACGGTGCAGGTTTCTATGGGGGAGCCTGATTTGTTGCTTTAATGTACCAGTTTGATGAAAGTCTCCACTAAAATGTACGGGCAGTTTCGGAGTTTGTTCTGGTGTTTCTTGCATCGGTGGGTGTTTTCCGTCTTGTGGTTGCATGGTCTGTTGGATGGTCATGATTTAATTTTTGAAGTGGTCTGCGAGGTCACTTCATAATTTCTTTGATGGTATTGGAGCTTTGTTGCAGCCAGGTGGGGTTTTTATTTTGTTTATAATTGATTTTAAATATTTCTTTTTGGGTGTTTGGTGCTTTGAGGATTTTGTTGTCATAGTATTTCCTTTTTGCTTTTTGTATTTTCTTTTTGTATGAACGGGTATTTATTTTATTATTGATCCTCCATTCTAGTACTAGTTTTCATTTTTTTCTTTTCATGGCGCCTAGTAGTGGGGTGAACCATGTTGCTGTTGCTCTTTTGCAGGATGGATTGAAAGGTTTTTCTTTGGCGATCTTGTCGATTGTTGTGGTGATCCAGTTGTGAAGTATATCTATTTTCGTGTCTAGGTCAGCTCCGCCCATGGTTGTTGTTTGTGGTTTGGTGATCTCAGTCATTCCGCTAAATTGGAGTTTTTTATGGTTCTTCAGTTTCTTTTCATGATGATCGGTAGATTTTCTTGTTTCTTGGTTATTGGGGAGGGTTTTGTGATTACGAACAAGATGATGAGGTGGTTGCTTCAGAGGGTCTAAATCGGTGGTGCCGTGTTCATTAGTTTTCTGTTGACGAAGATTGCATCTACCATATGTCTTGCCATGTGGGTTGCTCCTTTGACCAGCTGATGTAGTTTCATTGTTGCAAGTTGGCTGGTAAGAGATTTTTGGGAGGTTGGGGTTTCTTCATCGAACCAGATGTAGACGTCTCCTCGGATAATCAGGTGGTTATACTCGATAGCTAGTTTGGTGATTGCTTCTATGAAGTTGTCGATGAAGGCTGCATCATACGTTGGTGTTTTGTATACCAGTATGAATTTCAGGTTTGTTCTGGGATTTGTTGATATACGTATGATTAGGGATTTGCATTTGTTGATGTTTAATGGGTCTTCCGCTTTAATTTCCAAGTGTTCTTTGTGGATGATTACCAGTCCACCACCTCTTTTGGTTTTCCTGTTTACTTGGATGCACTTGAATGTATTGTTCAGGCAGTTATTGAGGGTGATCTTGTAGTTGGTTGTCATATAGCCATGTTTTGGTTACCAAAAAGAAGTTGATGCCTCTGTCACTTAGGAGTTTGTAGTTTTCAATGACGTGTTTGGATATTGATCTTGCGTTAATTAGATTGCAGTGGATCTTTTTGGTGTAATTTGGTTTTGATTTGTGGGTGTTCAGTTGTGATGCTTTTATGTTGGCTCTGAGCAGTTGAGGTTCCGTGAAGGTGGCTTCATCAGTGCCCTTCTATTCTTGTGATGAAGGGAGTAAGGGGGTTTGCGTCATCCCATTTTCTTCTTGGCTGCACTCTTCTTTTGTTCTGTCATTTGGGGGGGAGTTTATCTGTCCGGAAATGTCTGTGTCATTGAAGTATCTAGGTTCTTTGGTTGGTGCGAGGTATGGTGTAAGGTATAATGATTTTTCTCTTCCAATGTTTGTTCTGTTGATAGTATTATTTTGCGGGGTGTGTTCTGTATTGAATGCATATTCTACAGGCGACGGTTGAGCTTGTGTATCCATATTGTTTTTACCACGTTCCTTTTCTCTTTGTCTGTGTCCAATTCTCTGTCACAGCATTTTGGGTCTTTGGTGGGAGGAGATGGTCTGGGTGTTGGGTTTATAGGGACAGTTTTCCAACTGTGGTGACTCGTACCAGGCTAGTGTTTATTTTAATCTTCTTAAGTTGTTTTGTCTGTATATTTTTGAGGATGTGTCTTCATTTAGTCAGTTGGGTCTTGGGTCAGTGGGTTTTTGTTCTGTCAGTTGGTTGTAATCCTCATACGTTGTTCTGCCTGGATTTTTTTCAAGGTTGTGTCTTTGTTCAGTCAGTTGGGTAGGGGTGTTCCTCTTACAACAGGACGGCTGTCCTAGAGGGTATTGTATTTTGGTGGGTGGGGCTTCTGGATATGGGTGCAGGTAACTGGGGTGGGGATTGTGGTGGTAGTTACTGGCTTTGGTGCTAGCTAGGTGTCCTGTGTGTCAGGTTCAAAGGATTCAATTGTAGCAGGCACTAATAATACCCAGATGACTGAGAAGCCAGAGATGGAGAGCTTTGAATTTTACAGGTGGTTTATAATGAGATTGTATTCTTGGGTGTGAGGTATCAGATGTCCAAAGGGAAGTAAGTTTTGGCGGGCGCCAAAAGATGATTGAACAGCTTGATTTCTGATCCTTCGACAGCAGCGGGTAGGTCAGGTTCTGCAAAGGCAGGAAGTGATCAAGAATGGGACATTTAGCTATCGTTGGAGGGTTATGGCTTCGCAGATGGCAGGAGGTGATCAAGTATCAGGTTGGAGATGCCTGGGTGAAAGGGGAGGTTTAGGTTTGCAGGAGGTAGGTGGTAATTAACGCCCAATTTTTGGATGCCTAGATATCAGGAGGAAAGTTCAGGCCTCTCAGAGTGGCCAGCAGCAATTGATCACCTAGACTGGTAACACCTAGGCAGCAATTGAACACCTAGACTGGAGTAACTGGATAGTGGGCGAGGCTCCGGCCTCAGAGTGTAGCAGGTTTAAGGTGTGAGATGGAGGTGGGGACAACTAGAGTGTTCTTTCGTGTATAGTGGCAGGGAGGCCCGGGTTTCACAGTGCAGTTCAGGCACAGGGGAGTACACCTAGATGTAGCAGTACAGGAGAACACACCCATATGTGAGTTTTGCATAGTGAGAGAGGCCTAGGTTCTGCACACCCAGATGTGAGTTTTGCGTAGTAGGAGAGGACTAGGTTCTACAATGCAGCTTGATGCAGGAGGAGACACCCAGGCTTGAAAGTCCTGCACAGTGAGGGAGAGGCTCGGGCATCACAGTGCACGTTGACACAGGGGAGTACACCTGGACCTGACTCAGACCTCACCTTGCACATTGATACAGGAAAGTACACCTGGACTGGAGGGTCCTGTATTGAGGAGGAGTGGCCTAGGCTTCAGAATGCAGTGTATTACATGAGAGCACACTGAGATTCGAGAGTCATGTATAGTGGGAGAGAGGCCCAAAGTTCAAATGCACACTTAGAAGGGTCCTGTATAGTGGGAAGAGACCTAAGTTTCAAATGTACAATTAGGAGGGTCATTTATAGAGGGAGAGAGGCCTAAGTTTCAAATGCTCACCTAGAAGGGTCCTGTATAGTGCGAGAGAGGCCCAAGCTTCAAATGCACACTTAGGAGGATCCTGTATAGTGGGAGAGAGGCCTAGGTTTCAAATGCACACCTAGAAGGGTTCTGTATAGTGAGAGAGAGGCCTAAGTTTCAAATGTAGTTTCAATGCAGTTTAAAATACAGGGGAGCACACTTAGAAGGGTCCTTTAAGTGGGAGAGAGGCCCAAGTTTCAAATGTAGGTTCAAATGAAGGTGTCAGTATATGTTGTAGATAGAATAGATTGCTCCTACCTTATCTGTTGATGCTGGTTGACGGCAGCCTATTTGTCATGAGTTATGTCTGGGTGCTGTGGCCTGATGCACTGCTGGTTTGATGAGATGACTTTGTAGCCACTGCTGGTTGGCTGTAGAAGTGGGGTTTGAGGGTTAGTCTTGCATCTCTGGTGCAGAGCTAGCTAGGCAGAAGGGCGCTCGTATTACATGTAAGTGCCACAGGAATGGGGAAATCAGCGGATAGGCTTTGGAGAGTGTTAGTGGGAGGCCCCTGGCCTCACCTGCTGACACCTGCAGACACTGACTGGACCCTCTACTTTGGGAGCCACCCTTTGCCTTGGGCCCTTCTCCGCAGGGCTGCACAGGCAGGGGGCTGCCCTGGGAGGTAGAGGTAAAGGAGGCAGAGCACCATTCAGGGGACGGGGTGGGAGGAGGCAGGAGGGGCCAAGGGCCCAGCTATATGGCAGAGAAGGAAATGGATCATCATATGCTCAGGAGCACTTCATAAATAAATATGCACCCAGAAAATGCCAACACAAAATCAATGGGCCACTATAAGCTGCCCCTTACCTTGCCACTGCCTTCAAAGTGAAGGGAGCACCTCTTGGGCCTTAGGCCTGATGGGGGAGAGGACCAATCAGAGTAGGGGGGGAGAGGGGATAGGGGCTAAGGACTGGGTTATACGAAAGGGGAAGGGAATGGATCAACACATTTGCTGGCGCACTTTATAAATAAATGTGCACCCAAAAAAGGCCAAAACATAATCAATGGGCCACTGAAAGCTGCCTCTTACCTTGCTGCTGCCTTTAAAGTGATGGAAGGACCTTGTGTGCCTTAGGCCTGATGGGGGAGATGCCCAATCAGAGGAGGGGATGGGAGAGGGGATAGGGGCCAAGGACTGGGCTATACGAAAGGGGAAGGGAATGGATCAAGACATTTGCAGGAGCACTTTATAAATAAATGTGCACCCAAAAAAGGCCAAAACATAATCAATGGGCCACTTCAAGCTGCCTCTTACCTTGCTGCTGCCTTCAAAGTGAATGGAGGACCACATGGGCCTTAGGCCTGACGGGGGAGAGGGCCAATCAGGGGAGGAGGTGGGAGGTGCCAAGGGCTGGCCTATGTGGCAGGGGAAGGGAATGGATGAAGACGTGCGTAGGAACACTTAATAAATAAATATGCACCCAGAAAAGGCCAAAACAAAATCAATGGGCCACTGCAAGATGCCTCTTACCTTGCCGCTGCCTTCAAAGTGAAGAGATGACCTCATTTTCCTTAGGCCTGATGGGGGAGAGGGCCAAACAGGGGAGGGGACAGGAGGGGGGGCAAGGGCTGGGCTATACGGCAGTGGAAGGGAACAGATCAGCACGTGCACAGGAGCACTTCAATAAATATGCACCCAAAAAAGGCCAAAACAAAATCAATGGGACACTGCAAGCTGCCTCTGCCTCTTAACTTGACACTTCATTCAAAGTGCAAGTTCATCAGTGCCTTCATCAGTAAGTTCCTCCAACAATTGAAAAAACAACATGCTTTCAGCTGTTGTAACTGGCCCCACATGTATAGCTGCCTACAACATAGGTGGTGTTACTTTACACCAATTGCTACTCCTTCCAGTAGAACACCAAAACAAATTAGACTACTACAAACTTTCAGCAGAAGCTGCTATGGAGCTATGCAGAGTTTTGAATCAAATGAAAATGTTATTAATAGATGAGGTAAAAAAGACTACAAAGTACTCTTTAGAGGAAAACACTTTATTGTTCGTGGAGATCTTCTTCAATTAACACCAGTGAGAGGTGAACCTATTTTTAAAACGTTAGGACACAAACTGTGCCATAATACACTTGGAAGCATAGGAAATGTAAATCTCTGGCACCATTTCCAATACAGAGAACTAACTGAAAACATGCATCACTCTGCAGATCTCACCTATGCTAATATTTTGAAAAAGCATTTGGATTGTGTGCTTTCTAAGGAAGCACAGTCTATCTTAAATAGCAGGTGCATCCATATTGTACGGGCATAACACATGTGCTACTGATGTCACGGAACAATTAGTACACAAATATATAAACTATATGTCCTTAATGCCAACCCTAGAAAGCTGTGCGCAATTCAATGAAACAATGTTGAAAAAAGAAATGCAACCAATACTGTTATGTGCACAGTATGACAGTACCTATGTGTCAACAAGCCACAGCACAACTAAATAGCTAAGAAATCTATGGGCCTCATTACGAGTTTGGAGGTAGCCATGGTCCTGTTAGCGCCATGGCGGCCTCCAAAATCGTGTCCTGGTCCATGGTCTGTGAATGAGGAATTACTGGGTCATTCCAACCTTGGAGGACCCTGTAATTCCTCATTCACAAAACCATTTCCCATTCCCATTCGAGCCCCCATAGGGCTCAATGGGGATGGAGCTAATAACAGGTCTGTTAATAACAGGCCCGTTATTAGCTCCTTGGTCCCCTTGTGGGACCCACAAAGGAAGTCTGGTCTGACCAGACGTTCTGTGCAGGTCCTGCAAGGGAACCTCGTTATAGGGCGGAATGGGTTTACTGGCACCGGCACCATTACTGGTGCCGGTAAACCCATTCTGCCAACCTCGTAATGAGACCCTATATCTCCAACATAGCTGGTTTGGAGAAAATGTAGACATTGGGACTCATTCAGAGATTGGAGGTAGTCATGCCGCTGTTTGCGCCATGACTGCCTCCAATAATGGTACCGGCACCGGTCTTGTTTAATGGGGACTTACTGGTGTAGTCCGACCTTTGCAGGACTGGTAAGTCCCCATTGAAAAAAACTATCCCCATTTCCATTTGAACCCCCATACGGCTCAATGGGAATGGGGAAGTAGCTAATAACGGTACCGCAATTTGCGGTACCGTTATTGGCTCTAATTTCCCATAACGGGTCCTGTCCATAACGCCTGGTCAGACCAGGCGTTAAAGGAGGGACCCGCTAAGGGAACTCGTAGTAGGGCGGTAAGGGATTACAGGCACCGGTCTCCTTACCGGTGCCCGGTATCCCTTACCGCCCTATTCGTAATGAGGCCCATTGTGTTTAAACTGTAGAGTAATGCTGAAGCGTAACCTTAATGTTTAGCAAGGTTTAGTTAATGGAGCACTTGGTACAGTTGGTGGCTTTCAGACATACCCACATGAAAACAGCATTCAGTTTGTCAACATCAACTTTGACAAACTTTCAGAAGTTAAAAGGATAGGAAGCTCAACAGCCTTATTCCTTCTTTCCAAAGTCATGTATGTATGCAGAGAACAGTTTTCTCAGTAGTCACTATTCATAAATCACAAGATTTAACCCTAGACCAAGCATTGATTGACATTGGCAGCACAGTCTATAAGAAGGCATGAGCTATATAGCACTGTCACGCCTATGTACTCTTGAAGGACTATTTCTAGTCAATTTGGATGTAACTAAAGTCAAGGTTGACATTCCTTGCATCGTAGTGTACAACAGACTATGTGCACTCTACACACCCCATCTAAAAATGTACCCTTTTTCTCAAAAAGACAAACCTGGTGTTAGGCAGAATCATATAGAGTACCCTTTGGGAACACTACACACAATTAAGACTACAAGTGTCAGTACAATTTCATCTTTGGCACAAGCCTGTACTACACAGTAATGTGGTAGCAGTGGCTGATAAGCAGCCAGACTTATCTCAAGAGTAAAGTGAGCAGTAGAACAGGTTACACAAAGGACCAGCAAATTCAGTGATTCAAACACTTACTCAAGGTTCCTTGGTAAAAGAATATACAGTTATTTACACAGTCATTTGGAAAACATTTCACTAGTAAGAGCAGCTCAATATCACAATCGAATATACTACAATATACAAAACAATCAGTTTCTGAGCAAGTTCAGCTCCCCTGAAGTGGGACCAAAATGACACTTCAGTTACTTTAAAAAGGGATAAAAAGACAAGGTGATAAGAATCAACAGCACAGATACTTTCATAGGCAGGGCAAAGCGTTTCAATTCACTACAACCAGCAATTCAATTCAATAGGCCTGGGCCAAAGTCAATGGTTCAGAGTCCTGTATAGGAAAGCACAGTTCTGGTAGTAAGCGGTTAAGTCTTTGCCACAGATCGTAGAAGAATTTGGTCAGACGAAAAGTTAGATGTTGCTTTAGGGAAGGACAAGCCTTCAAAGTCGGGAAAGTTTCACAAATTTTCACTGCGGCCGAACGGAGGTCTGCACCGCACTTGCACAGTACCTTGTAAGTGAAGGAAAGCTGTAGCTGAGGCAGTTGTTCCAGGCAGTTCCTGCAGATCTCCCTGTTCCTGAGCTTTAGTCATGGGGACAAGAAGGAGGACGTCGGGAGGTTTCTGCACTGCCCAGGGAATAGGCCACAAGCTTGGCAAAACATCAGTTTAAGATGTGCGTGCCTTAAAGTCCACGAGCTGGTTTCCTTCCCGCTGGTTATCCGGTTTTCAACAGCACTCCGAAGAAAATTCGACCAGCTTGGGATGGTGTCCAGGTGGCTTACGAGTTGGTTGTTCCCACCAAACTCAAGGGAAGAAGTTAACCTTGAAGGGCTTCTCTGTCCATGAGTTTCAGGCAATTCGGACCTGCAGCAGGGCTTCACCGGTAGACCAGGAGTTGCAGCAGTTGTCTTCCTTCAGCTCGTCTTCGGTTCTTTCGTTCCAGTGGTCGACTCTGCTTTCCAAGTCCCAACGTCCTGCTTTTAAACAGTTTCCCCCCATTCATTCCAGCCTGGCTGTCACTCACACAGCAGGGTGGCTGTCCTTGTCGGCTGGCCAATCACGCCAGAGTGCATTCAGGTCTTCTAGGAGACTAAGCACAGGGAGTTTTCAGGCACCTCCCTCACATCCTGTCCACCCCAGACACTCATGTGCCATGGGAGGGATTCAGCACTGAAGCCCACCAAAGGCCAACAAACAAAGAGACCGAACCTGGTTTGGCACGCAGAGGCAAACACAAGAAGGACCTTTCCAAAAATAAATGGCGAAAAAAGTTGACCAGAGTCTGTTTTTACAGATAGGTCTTGGACGCCATATTGGAAAACATGGCTGACCCGATTTTTAGCTGCCAGTGTTCGCAGTCGGGAAAAATTATGATAGTTTGTTTGAATCCACTGCCAGCAGCCATTTCAAGTGGGAAAGGGTAACATTTGACTGTTACATGAGTGTTTTGACTCAGGGAAAACTAGGCAACCCCTCCAGCACTCAAATTAACTTTACATGCTCTGAGAGTCAGTAGTCAGTCCCAGAAAAGGTATATAAACCTTTGGGAGTTTGTAAGACACCCCTGTGCCACTGCACTGAGGGTGATGTGTGACACACAGGAATAGATGATGCCTATGGTGTTGTCTTAAAACTCCATATCCAAAGAACGCACATGTAAAACACACATCAAAATACATGGCAGAGTGGGGAAAAAAGGCTCACACTCTTCCCAGGTAAAACATAAAATCCTAGAAATCTAGCAAAGTTGCTGGGGGTCTCAAAAGGCAATGGAAATTAGCACATTCTTGAGAATTCTCCCTAACACTCGTCCCACCTCAGACTAAGGCACAGGAGGATTTAATCCACTCCTGGGTGAATCTCCTTACTCCAGTAGGTCAAACATCCTGGAGAGACCATCAGCATTTTGGTGGTGACACCCAGACCTGTGTTCAATGGTAAACTCAAACCCTTGTCGGCTGATTGACCATCTCAGTAGTTTAGGGTTTTGCCCTTTCATTTGCATAAACCATCTCAAGGGTTGGTGGCCAGTCTGAATCACAAAAGTAGATCCATACAAGTACAGTCTAAACTTCTTCAGTGACCACACAATAGCACAACATTCTCTTTCCATGGTTGCCAACCTTGTCTCCTGCTGATGAAGCAAATGGGGTACTACCTACCTTTCTCATCCAGCAAACTCAGAACTGCATCTATACCTGTATTTGATACATCTGTCAATGAAGGTTTGGTTATAGTGAGGAGCTCTTAGGAATGGAGCTTGGCAAAGGGCTTTCTTTAGGCTTTCAAATGCTTGAGTGCACTCCTCATTCCACCTGACGTTCTTAGGAAATTTAGGTGAGGAGACTACATTCTAGGGAGAAGCTATGGTCCCATAGTTCTCTATGAAGTTCCTAAGTAACCAGTGAGGCCTAAGATGACTCTCATCTGGATTTCAGTAGTAGGGGTGGCCCAGTTTTGTACAGCTAGTACATTGCTCGGCAATTGCCTAATTTCACCTCCTCCTACCTCATGTCCAAGGTAGACCACTTTGCTCTGACCAATTTGACACTTACTTGCCTTTATGGTCAGATGGATCTGCTCAAGAGCCTGCAAAACATATCCTAAGCGGTCAACATGTTCTTTCCAGGTAGTGCTGAACATTGCAATGTCATCCAAGTATGTCATGCAGAAGTCCTCTATCCAATACATAACATGATTTACCATCCTTTGGAATGTAGCAGGTGCATTCTTTAGTCCAAAAGGCATAAACTTAAACTGGCAGAGGCCTGCTGTAGTTGAGAATGCAGTTTTCTCCTTGGCATGGTCTGTCAGTGCTATTTGCCAATACCCTGAAGTGAGATCAAATGTATTAAGGTACTTGGCTGAACCAAGTTTGTCCACCAGTTTATCTGTCCTTGGTAAAGGGAGGGCATCAGTATTTGTAACTGAATGAAGAGCTCTACAGTCCACACATAATCTCAACTCCTTGGATCCTGCCTTTGGCACTAGTGCAACTGGACTAGACCATGGACTGGTAGATGGCTCTATTACCCCGAGATCAAGCATCTTGTTGACCTCCTCCTTTAAGTGGGATCTTACATGGTCTGACATCCTGTAACTTCTTCTTTTAACAGGTAAACAGTCACTAGTGAGAATATCATGCTGGCCCCAAGGGGGCAAGCCTGGTGATAGTGAAAAAAGGGGGGCAAACTGATTTAACAGAAACTTGCACTCCTCCTGTTGTTCAGATATCAGATTAGATGAGAGATTGACTCCTTCTATTTTCTCATCTAAAGGCTGGCCTCTGAATAGATCAGGTAGAGGTTCACTCTCCTCCTCTTCCTGAGCTGAAGCTAGAAGCAAAGCTCCCACTTCTGGTCTTGAGACATACGCTTTTAGACGGTTGGTGTGAAAGACTCTGGGGGTCTCCATAGGATTGCCTAAGCCCACCAGGTAGTTTACCTCTCCAAGTTTTCCCACAACCTTGAACAGTCCAATCCATTTGTCCTGTAAGGCCCTCTGCCTTGTAGGAACCATAACTAAAACCAGCTGGTCTTAAGTAAACTCAACCATGCTGGCCTTCTGATCATGCCAATGTTTGACCAGAGCCTGACCTGCTTTTAAATTGTGTTGGTCTTCTGGTCATGCCAATGTTTGACCAGAGCCTGACCTGCTTTTAAGTTATCTGATGCTTCTGCCATCATGCGTGACATTCTCCTCCAGAAACCTATCACATAGTTAGTGATTCTCACTGGCTTGGGGGAAGGAACACTCTCCAACCCCTCCTTAATTAGGGCCAAGGGGCCTCTAACTGGATGGCCATAGAGAAACTCAAAGGGGCTAAATCCAACTCCTTCCTGAGGGACTTATCTATAAGCAAATAGAAGGCATGGCAGTAGAAGATCCCACTTTCTCCTAAAGGGTTCCTCTAAAGCACCTATCATGCTCTTCATTGTACAGTTGAACCTCTCTACCAATCCATTTGTTTCAGGATGGTAGGCAATCCATTTGTTTCAGGATGGTAGGCAGTTGAGAACTTGTAAGTTACTCCACAGTTTTTCCACATGGCCTGCATGTAGTGGTACATAAAATTAGATCCCCTTTTAGAGATAACTTCCTTAGGAAAACCTACCCTGGTAAAAACACCAAGTAGGGCCTTAGCAACAGCCTGAGATGTAACAGTCCTCATAGGTATGGCTTCAGGATACCTAGTAGCATGGTTTACTACAACCAGGATAAACCTGTTTTCTGAAGATGTTGGAGGGTCGAAGGGAACAACAATGTTGATTCCTAGCCTCTCAAAAGGGACTCGCACCACTGGGAGAGGCACCAAAGGTGCCACATTCTTGGCTCCACTCTTGCCAGAGGTTTGGCAAGTGTGACAGCTCCTACAGAATTTATCTACATCAGACCCCAACTTAGGCCAGTAGAAATATAAGGAGAGACTTTCCTTGGTCTTCTTTAAACTCAAGTGACCAGCCAGAGGTATCCCATGGGCTAATTGTTGGAACTGGAGTCTGCTTTCTAGAGGCACTACAAGTCTTCTGTAGTCCCCTGGGATAGACTCATTCAGTTCACTGTAGAAGAGGCCATCTTCCCTGTACAACCTATGCTTCCCTGGCTCTTGCCCATCCAGCTGGGTAGCTGCCTGTTGGCATAGACCTTTAAGAGTAGGACACTCTCTTTTACCTCTGCTGAAGTCTGCCCTACAGGGTCCACCTTCTGCCAGTAAAGACTGCAGCTCAGGATTGTTTGCACAATCCAGATCAACAGGAGCGAGGTCCTCTTCCAGCTCTGATTCCTCAGCAGCTGATTCAACCACACAAGGTTGTTCCACACACTCAGCCTCAGCTGGTGGAGGAGTCACAGGTGTGACTTTGGACAGTCCCCTCAGGGATGTCTTTGTTGGTAGCACAGGAGTGTTGGCTGGTTTCTTCCTTTTCCCCTTTTTTTACTTCTTTTTTGAAATTGCAGTCAGTAAGTCCTCTGGCCTTCCTTTTCTGCTCCTGTTTCCCTTTGCTCAAAGGCCTGGGGGTGCATGATACAACTCCAAGAGTTTCTAAGTCATTCCCCAACAGGACTCTCCCAGGTACTTCACTCTGTCCACTTACAGGTATCTTGACTGTTATGTCATTGCACTGGGTGAGAGATGGTGACAGTGGAAGCATTTGGACAGGGCCTCCAGCAAGCTTAGTTAGGTTTTTGGGTGCCTTAGCAACATCTTCGTCCTTGAAAAAAGATTAATCAACTGCAGTAATGCTGGCCCTAGTGTCTCTGATGGCAGGGGTCTCCGGACCATTCACAAGAACACTTTCTTTTTAATACTCTTTAGTATTGTCTGGAATTGAATTATAGATATCTAAGTTATGTTGATCCCACAGATCCAGAGATACTAAAGAAACACTGGCTGAAACCTTCCTGGGTTCCTCAGCCAGTAAGTGAAAGTTTCCACTTGCCAATGATACTTCATCCTCAGGGGAGAAGGTGAAGGAGACAGTGTGGATGCCTGAAGATTTAACCTTATACCTGGGATCCCCTTTCACATGGTCAGTTGACCCACAAGCATAACACTTTCCAAATGTATTAATGAATGGGGGTTTGTTTTGACCCCCTTCTGGTTTGGCAAATGGAGGTACACTAGACTGATTTGGTTTCCCAGGGGGCTTACCCTTGTTATGTTTGTGGCCCTCTTTTGGAGTGGAGGTATTAGAATTCTCCTTGTTGTCTTTCTTGTGCTGCTTTCCCTCATCCTTCTTCTGAGTTCCCCCAGAATCCTTGTGAGTAGCCCTGTTGGCAACCCACAAGTCAGCAGCCCTTGCTAACTGTTTTGGATTAATTTCCTTAGAGTCAGCCAAGTGCTGTCTCAGCTCAGGAGAGCAGGCATCATAAATAGATTCCAACATTAACAGATTTCTCATACCTTCATAAGTGTTAACTCTGTAACCCTTAACCCAACCATCTACATTTTTCAAACATTCAGTCAACCAGGTAGCCCAAGGGGTACCATCATGCTTTTTGAGGGTTCTAAACCTCTTACGGGTGGTAAGGTGAGAGGTACCGGGGGAGGGAAGGGGCACTAGCGACCAAGATTGCTCGGAACACTGGCTTGTACCAAAGAATACAGCCCGCATTCTGAGCCTCCTGATTGGACAGCGCGTTCTCACAGGGTGTAATGCTGATTGGGTTGCTACTGGCTCACAGACACACCTCTTCTGAGCTTATAGCCTACCCTCAGCCCATATTATCGCAAAAGACAAAGGCAGTGTATCTCTTAGCTGTGCCTGATTTAGCTTTTTGATTGGTAAAACTTTTGGTTTGGGGTTCTGATTAAGAGGTTTATCCACTATTCCCCCTTATACTCTTCCAGAGCAGAAGTATTTTCGTCAAAAACACAGAGCCAATGACAGCTAATGTCAGCTTCAGTTTCGTGACTTTGAAACATTAAGATATTTCCCATAATCAAGCAGGAAATGTTCATTAGAACCAATCCCCAGGATGGCATAACCTGGGAGGTAGTGAATCAGTGGTCATAGTCAAGTAATGTGAAACAGGAAGCGTAGCCATATTTAACTTAATATATATGTAATATAGGATGGAAAAAAAACACTGATTGTAACTAATTCAGAGAGCACGACTTTATAGCGTTAAGGAGTTTAGTGCCAGAATACTTCTAAAATGATGGCTAAACAGTGTGCAAATGCAGCTGGGTGATGTTGCGCTTGCTCAAACTTACATGGTAAGGATCCATTTTTATAAAGAAAGTAAAAACAGGTGCATTTTGCCGCATGTTTGTGCAGAGCTGCACTCTCTGTGGCTGATGCATGGCATAGCAGGCAGCAAATTCCTATAAACAAGAAGCAAAACAAATCATTGCAAGATTTTAAATTACTCACAGCATTCTCCATGAAACTTCAATCTATCAAGTGGCCACTGAAAAATGAGGTAATTACCTACAATGATTTGCATGTTAAGAGCTAACACAATATTACAAAGCAAAGTCCAGTTGCGCATTAATTTGCAAAGCAGTGCATAATTTCCTGATTAATGTTTCATGGACAATATTCCTCTGTGCGCTGTCAGAAGATAAATAACAATAGGAGTAATCAATCTATCCAAAGGTTGGATACCACCGACATGGAGCAAGCTGAGAATTAGCATTCACAGTCTGATTGTCCATAATTCTGAAGTGTTATGGCATCTAATCAGAATGGGTCGTGATTTTTTATTAAATTCAATATATTTTTTCTGGTATAATTGGTCTCATCAGAGGTGCTATTATTGTTTTCATATAGATTTCATCTTTTTTAAACACGAGTCGGGAAATTCGAAGTCCTGTATCTGAATTAATATCCGTGTGCAGGCCCATGAAAATACATTCCATAGAGATCTCGTTCGGCATGAACTCAATATTTGTTGGAAGACAGACATTTTTCTCAATGCAATTTTAAGTTGACAGAAAATTGTAGAACAAGGGGTAATATTTAATACATCTCAGAAAACGCATGAGGCTCTCATTCTTTCATTGGGGCATGCTATGGGTGTATTAGGCATCCCAACCCTTGAAGGTTATTGCCAGATTCGGCCATGCCTCCGTATGTACCCGCCAACAAAGATCATGCTGGTCTGCTTTTGCACCCATGTCGCACACCATAACTTTTTGAAAATTAGGAATTGTTGAGCATTTGTCATGAGACAATGTGTAACATTGAGCTATAAATGCTGTTATCTTCATGATTTGTAAACATTTGAGTCTGCTCCGAGAAGAATGTGGGCCCTCTGAGGGATGAGAATTGCAAAAAGTGCAGGACATTTGGTTATGGTTTTGTACCTTGTTACAGTGCTGCACATTCAATACTATATTTTTTAATTCAAACAACGTAATTATTTAGATCCACACCTTTCTCTGCTCACTTGATGCCACCTACTAACTGTTTCAAAATTGTTAGTTAGAAACAATTTCCACATTTTTTGCGAATCATTGGGCCACATTACAAGATTTGCGGTAATGGAAAAATGATGCCGGTAAGGGAATACCGGCACCGCTTACCGCTATGGCCTATTACGAGTAGACATCCCGGTATCAGCGCCACTGCTGAGACCGTTCCCCTCTGTACCGGCATGTGCACAGGCACGGGCCCCTTCGGCTGGCAATACCGGGATGCCGCTAACAGGCGGGCATTACAAGCCACGTGGACATGCACACTTGAAGGCGGTAATTAGGTATACCGCGATGCCGGCATCACCGGCATCGTGGAGAACACGTTAAAAGCAAACTGCTGTGTATCCAAATGCCACAGGTGCACACAGACAGCACGGGTGGAGGCAATGGAGCCTGGCCATGTACAAAAGTGAGCGCACCCACACACCACACCCCTTTCTACACCAAAATGATCATGCTTGCTGGTGCTAATTCGTGGCTTGAAGACATGCCTGCATTGCCACTCCATGGCCAACAACTATAACCAGCACATCAGAGGAGACGGAGGCGGAGAAGGAGGGTGCGACAGGCCCAGCAAGT
Source organism: Ambystoma mexicanum (assembly GCF_040938575.1). Classification (NCBI taxonomy): domain Eukaryota; kingdom Metazoa; phylum Chordata; class Amphibia; order Caudata; family Ambystomatidae; genus Ambystoma; species Ambystoma mexicanum. The sequence goes on along the minus strand of NC_090926.1, from coordinate 509,948,699 downwards.
ACCACCAGTGCAGCCACTGGTTCCATGTAGGCATTAACCAATTCCGCGCATCAGGGCCAGTCCTTACAACCAAACCCATGTGCAGATCCACACCCAGTACCACCAGGACCGTGACACCACCACCTCAATTGTGGACATGGAACACAACAACATGGTCATCCTGATTGAAATCCGCACAACCAGCCCCCCTCCACTGAAGGTAGTAACTGTGCTCCATTTCCTGGCCACAGACACCTACCAGCACACAGTGGGTCAGCTGAATGGCATATCACAACCCTGTATAACATGCATACTAAACCAAGTGCTGGAGGCCCTCCCGAAGCATGCAAGAGACTACATATCCCTAGCATGCACTGGCCAGGAGGTGAATGACACAAAAATGGCCTTCCAAGCACTGCCAGGCATGTCACATCGAACCAGTGTCCTCAACTGCACCCATATGGAATTGGTGACCCCACATGCCATGGAGGTGGTGTACCGCATTCATAAGCCATACCACCCCATGAAGGGGTGCAGATGTCATGTGATTGTAGCAGTTTCATCGCACTTTGCTGTGCACGATTTCCAGGGTGAACACATGATGTCAAGGTGCTGTGGTCCTACTTGCCACCCTGCCACATGGAGCTACAGGCTGCATGACGTGCCTGGCTGCTGGGTGTGTCTGCACACAGTTCCATGGCAGTGTGGGGGGGGGTGAGATGCATACTCCACCTCGGTGAGAATGGGGTGGTGACTGGACATTGGCCATACTGCAAAACACTCTCCCCTAAACATCCCAACCTAAACATGACACTGAAAATGTCAACCCACTCACCCTTGCGGCACACCAATGGCAATATGTCAGACTTGCAAGCAGCCCACACCCCTCACATGTGACCACTTCATGGTCCCTCTCACTCTATCTGGTTGCATGGTGAGTCCGATATGAAGGCCCCTCAGTCCTGTAAGTCACACTTGCCCTACACCATGTCATCGCCTAGTAGTGAACAGGCAAGATAGTTGTGCATATGTGCATATGTGTAGCCAGTGAATGACAACTGTGATACCCTGCGTACCAACATTAACAATGTACAGCCTTAGTACAGATGTCATGGGGGACATACCCCCACTCATACGCGATGGTGCTGCCATGCAGGTGATGTTGGCTATCCCCTGATTCCGTGGCTCCTCACCCCTGTCAGGAATCCACAGGACAGGCACGAAGAGGACTACAATCTGGCTAATTTCTGTACCCGTGTTGTGATCAAGCAGAACATTGGCCTGTTGAAGGCACGGCTCTGCTTGCTTAGCAGGCCTGTTGGCACACTCCTCTACGGGCCTGAGAATCTGGATGAGATCATCATGGACTGTGCCATGCTGCACAAGATGTGCATCCAGTGGAATGTACTTCTGTCACCTGACATTGACCAACAAGCACCGGGTGTGGATGAGGATGAGGAGGGAGTACACGTTGCATGGCGGCCAGGGTGCCATGCACCAGATGGACTTGTGGTGCGCCAATCAGTGCTTGACAATTAAAATTAGAGACAGCGATGCAGAGGGTGGAATGGTGGCTGTAATCTGGGCACTGTGATAGTGTGCATATGGACACAGGGTGTGGTGGTAGATGAACACTGTACACTCTAATGCATTGAATGGACAGATGCAAAATAACCAATGTCCCCTCGTGATTTCTTTTTTAAACACAACTGTTGTATTGAACTGTACATTTCGGCATAGTGAATTGCCCCTTCACCACCACCCCTCCCCCTCCCCCACAACTCCCCCACACACCTCCTCTCCCTCCCTCCACAAGTCCCCCACACACCCCCTTCCCTGCCGCCTCACCCAAAACTCCCCCACACACCCCCACCCCCCTCCCTCCACAACTCCCCCACACACACCCCATGCCCCCACAACACCCCACACATGATGTGCAATGCAAGTCATTCAATGCAATATGAGTCCGCACATGCAGGCTGCCCCTGCTACTGGCAGCCTCTGTCAGCCTCCAGGGGATCTACGCACAGGGCTCATTTGGGTTGAGCCGGTAGATGACACCATGCCCACAGGTTCCACTGTTGGGGCAGGACACTGTCAAGGCACCACCGGTAACATACTGTTTGACGAGCCATGCACCCGTCTCCGTCCTGGATGGCTGTGGAGGTGGACGGGACAACTGCTGAGGGGCCCAATGCAGGTCTGTCCTCTGGGGGGCTCCAGGCCTCTTGGATCACCTCTCCACCTGACTGGTACAGAGGCGTGCTATCTGGGGTGCTCAGTGGGGTGTGCTGGGGGGTTTGCTGGGGGTTCGCATGCGTGCACCATCCCTGGACAGGTTGTTATCCTCAGGTAAGCATTCCTCAACCTGACACTGTCCTTCATCTCCACTCTACAGCGCTGGGGCAGATGCCTCCCCTATGAAGCTGTTTGCAGCTGACAGGGTCCCTTCTGCCACTGCCTCCGGATCAGTGGATACCTACTGTGTTCCTTCTAGTGGTGTTGCGGCAGTTGTTTGCCGCCCCTGTGCATTGGCATGTTGAATTGGCTTTGGTTTGGGTGGCAGTTGTTGCTTGCTAGTGGCCTTTGATGTGGATTGGCTGGTGCTGTCATCCCTGGCTTTTTTGCTGGTGTCCTGGCCTGTGCTGCAGTATCCTCACCATCGCTGTCAGCATTTGTGCCTGTGGGGGACCAAGAGAGGCACAGCATCAGTGATGGTTGTACATGTATATGTGGTTAGGAGAATTTATAAGTAATGTATGAGAAACAACCATTTAAAATGGTGCATGTTTAACATATTTGTTATTGATGTTCACATTCATACATTTTGAAAGTTATCCATGTATATCTTCAGTTAACAACGAGGAAGAAGAAAAGGCGGGAGAGACAAGAACATCAGGGAGGGGTTAGAAGGATGATCATTGACATGGTTTTATGAGTGGAAATAATCTATTGCCACCCATGAAACCCTGACCACTGCAAAGACTAAATGTCTCTGAATAAATGGCAGGGGCCCCGGAAGTGACATGATACCCAAATATAGCAACACAGAAGGAGCAACAAATAAACTAAAGTTGCGGTTGCACAGGTTATAGATAGAGCAGTGTTCTAGACATCATGTGTAGAAATGACACACAAAGTTATGTTCTTTATTGAAGTGCGAGGAGAGAGCTGAAGTAGGTGGAACATTTCATTAGAAAGGTACTGTGGTAAGAGCGAGGTCAGCATGTCAACATTGCAGGCATGCCTGCCACCATATTGTATTCTAAGGCCTAGTACACAATGAACAGAATGTAGACCCTGATGTGGAGCTGCAGCTCTATTGATATGATATGATATGTCATTTATAATGCACCTGTATACAAGTGTTTCAATGCACGTTTTTAGCTTAGCTCCAAGACAAATCTCTTTTCCGTGCCCCAGGAGATAGGCGGAGGTCAGAGGCACCAGCGGTGCAGAGATAAATGCTAATTGTATCCAGCTGCAGAGCCTGAAAGCAGTGTGAATAGAATGTTAGCTGTGCGGAGGACAGGTAGTGGTGTACCCTTTGAAGGACATATTCATGAGAATAGGGCACACGGTTTTATAATGTCAATAGCCCAGGCAAAGATTTAGAACACTACTGCCCTCACCCAAGGAATGGTCATTCCATTTGAACTACATGTAGATGCATAACCAAATAAAATATATCCCTGAAATTCAGATTCTAGAGTGGTGACCTGGTCACGTCATTACTGGGGTATCCCTAAAAAATATCCCCACCAAAAATATCGCTGTACATATGGCCGTTTGTCTCACCCTGGGCGATATTTTGGGTGGGGGGATAATTTGTGGGAACGGGTGTTGCAGGTGTGTCCCCGGCATATTTTAAAATAATGCAGGGGTGGCAGGGGTGTCCCCCGCAGGGTCCATGAGTCAATATTGCCACAAAAATATGGCAATATTTTTGTATTGCGATAATATTGCGCGGATATTAACACATTGAACCATTACTGGGCACCTGGGGTTTGAAGGAGGTGTTTTGAGTGGACAGCCGTATCTGGAACGTTCTGTGATTTGGGATAGGCGGAACAGAGTTGATGCCAGTAAATTTAGTACAAGGTTGGTGGTGCAGCTTGTGTATGCCATGGCATCTGGTATAATAAGAAGGTCTATTGTCTTATCAAAGCAGAGTTGGTCACACCAGTTTTACTTTGAACATGACCATCATGATTTATCAGTGTATTAGTGTACCTCTCGGCCAAACATGTACCTAGATTCAATAGTGAACATGAAGTGGGCCACTTGGATAGGGGACTGGGTTTAGAAAAGGTATGTCCAATTGATCCAGGGAATATAGGGTGGATATAGGGTGATATTAGCATATTCTATACGTGTAAGCCAATAAGAGTGGCTGGATGAAATTATAACCTGTACATGCTAACATGCCATTTACTGCTATAAAACTTGAAACTTCTTTGGTCGTGGAGAGTTCCATGTCAGTTCCATCAATGGGACTGCTGTCTGAGATCTGTATGCATGTACTTTGATTCACGTCTTTCTTTGCAAAATTGGTTAACCTGATGTGATCCCAGATTCTCTGTGAGATTGGGGGTGTCCCAGATGCGCATCCTGGGTTATTGTGGCTGTCTGCAGTGACCAAGTTATGCACTTGAAGAGGTTTGTAGGTGCTGTGATGCCAGAAGGCCTGTCTGCTCCTTTGAGTGGAGCACTGCGCTCAGTTGTGCAGATGAGTTGACGGGAACCCCATATCAGAGGTACTCAGGAGAACGCATAGATGTAAGTGCACCTTTGCAGGAGAAAACAACGATAGGAGAGTGTGTGTGCAGGGAGGTGTTGATGGTGGGTGTGTGGACTGTAAATGACCACGTGGCAATATATATATATATAAACATATATTATAGGGCAACGATAGCTGCCCTATAGTTAAGGTAAGCCAGAGACACATAGAAACCCCTCACAATTCTATTTTTAATATCTTCAGGAGTTGACTGAAATTGAGAAAGTGATTAAAGGTCTGCGGGCCCCTAACAGATTGCAAAGTTTGGTAAGGATTGTTACAAAATCAAAAAGTTATTAACAGTCCAAAAAAATATTTTTTTCAAAGGTGCAGTCTACTTTCCATTCATTTTCCCACAGACAAAAAAGGTAGATTTTCGCCAAAGTGCACAGCCCAAACTGCTGGACGTATTTTGACCAGGTCCAAAACAACTTGGGCACAAAGCGTTGACCTGCGATCCATGTGTGGTTTGGGGTTATTCCGTGCTGTGGTTATTTTAAAATCTGATGGAGAAGGGGGTGCCCATTCTCCAAAAATGTAAGTTATATCTCTCATGCTGCACTGCAGGATCATGGTTTTAAGAAATGAAACAACCGCCATCTTGTTTTCCTCTTGACGCGAGAGATAATCGTAGCCAAGATTAGGGGAAAAGTAAACACAGTAAAAGCTATTTGAGGGTAAAAAAATAAAAATGCCTTCAGGGTAGAGGTGGGGGGAAATTGAGGAGTTGGAGGGAGTCCAGGGACTGTGTTTGCAACGCAACGTTTTCTGTAGCTTTGGCTGTTCCCACGAGTAGCCGACATATGAATGCAAACTGCGTCACCAAAGTGGCATGTCCTCTGTGGTGAAAGGGATAGGGCATGGTAGGTGAGGAGGCCATCTCGGAAGTGGCGGGATCTGGCACATATAAGGGGGCCACATGGTGAGGTGCAAGGGGGGAGAAAAGCAATATTTTTCTTTCCATTCTGCCGATATTCGCTCCTATGTCCGAGGCTACAAAAGACTACAGATTGCAGGGGGTATTTGTAGTACGGTAGTCACAGCTATGTAATTTAGGGCATCACTGTTTGAGATTTGTGGTAAAGTACTTTAAGTATAGTGACATTGGGGTTGAAAAATCACTGACCATGGCCAAAGAGACCTGGTAGGTATACGAGAGACTTTTTTACTTTGGATGTGCATTTTCAGACTTGTGAGTATTCTGAGTATGTGAGACTTTGGAGAAGAAAATAGTTAAACAAAATGAATATAAAAAGGAGGAATTGGAGTCTAGTTTTAGATGCTCTATCCAATGTATTTTAGGTTGTGTATTTTCACTTGTGGCATTATGTTGTGTGGGTGTGCAATGTTTGCCTATCTAGTTTACAGTTTTGTCTTTTTTCATGATTCTTATTTTGCAGTTACTTGACATAAGTACATGAGTATTGTTGTTCTGTAATTCATCATTTAAGTTGGATTGTACTATGAAACTTGAATTCTGTCAGCCATTTAACTGACTTTTTGTAGCTGCGGCTATGGTAAAAGTCAATGAACGCTAGTCGCAGGTATAATAAACGTTTGTGGGATATTATTTATTGTATTTATTTATTTATGTATGATGAGTAGTCCTTAAAAGGACTGTTTTGGGTACACTGACTGTAGAACTTTAGCACACCAAGAGTGCTGTTTTGATGTTATCAAGGAAAACTGCATTTCCTTCATCGGTTAGGTCTACTCTGTCATTTCTATAGAAATTGGGCATGTAGGACTGTATGTTGTTGTTCACAATCCATAATTGATTGGGGTCTGTCATGAATGCTGAAACTGCTTTATTAATATTTCTCTGGGATTTCTCAATTTTACCATTTAATCTGGTGTCTTTCTAACTTTTTAGCTGTGAGTAAGATTGAAAAAGATAAAGATAGTGTTAGGAAATAGTTCCATTAGTTTCCCATGTCTTGTTTCATAATTAAAGTAAGGGTAACCCTTTATACATTCCCCAAACCATTGACTCCACAAATAATTAGTATGACATATGGATGCCCTGTACTTCTCAGACTTAACAATGTTGGAAAAAACTTGGAACCGACAAATTCTCTGCAATCCAAACCATTTAATGCTAAAATCTCTCAAACCTAGGTCCATGTTAATATTTAGTTTATTACAAAAAGCCAGCAACCAAAACAGCCAACTGTCTCCATTCAGACAAACAGTTTTCAAACCAGCCATGATATCTGCAATATTTCTCTGTTTCCAGGAAAACGATTCCTAGTTTGAATTGCTAGTAGTTTGTATGAGCAGGGTATGTTTAATATGTGTGTGTGTTGTACTTTCTAAATCGTCGACGGTGCTACACCTCCCTCATTGTAGCCGTGGCTATGTTTGAGCGAGTAACACGCTGTGTGTGTTTGAATGTTTGGTAGCCGTGAATTTTGAGAAATGGGGGCTGGTAGGTATGTTGGGGACAGTTTCTTGAGTTTGTTGCAGTGGAAATGCAATTTTGAATTTAAATGTTTTTCAGAATAGCTGCGGCTGCAAGCCGGTGTGTAGGAGGGTCTCTTGTATAGTCGTGTCTATAAAAAGCATATGCGTATGCGTGTCAATGCTCTAATGTGTTTCATTCTTTGCAGATGGAGTCATGATTATATTTAAAGGCATGTCTATACATATACATTTTCTGTGAAATAATCATATGTTCATGTGCATGATGCAGTACATAATTATATGTGTTTGTGTTGTTTTATGTACTTAGTGGTTCACTTATTTGATTTGAAGGTTTAAAAGTCAATTTAGTTTGATTTGGGGCTTGTAGGAAAACGTGTGTGAAGATGCGGACACAAATCAAGATTTGTATCCGTGTTGAATAGCCGCGGCTATCAAAGATGCTGGGTGTGTTTGTGTCGGTTTCATTGTTTGTTATTGTTTGCTGTTACTTTTGCATGTGTGTAGTGCTTAGTGATAGGTTGTGCTGAAAATGTGCCAGCTACCTCAGTCATTTTATTGGTATATAATCCTCTTTTTTTGGTGTTTGTTTTGGAAAGTATAAAAGCCACCATATTCTGCAGTGTTGTCCATTAAATTACTGAACTCTTACTGTGCACATGGCAGGAGTGTGTCTGATCTGAAAGTAAGTGTTACTCTGTATTTACAGATTTGAATGTTTATTTGCATTGCTGTGTGTGTTAGTTGTAGTGACCATTGCTATCAGATAGTGTTCATTATTATTTTCTTCATTTGCTGTGTTTGAGTGGCAAGTATTTTTTACTGTTTTTTAAGTTTGAAAAAAGTGGACATGTAGCTTTTATATTTGTTATTAGGCTGATGGATTCTTTGATTGTACCTCTTGTACTTCTAATGTGCTTTGAGCAATGCATTGCTTGTAGATCATGGAACTTAGTATTTAACTTCCATCTGGGGATGGTTGACAGTTCTGCCATGGCTATGCTACATGCCATGTGTTGGCATCTGTCATGTTTGTGAAAGGTCTATGCCAGTCACAAGCTTCTGTGTGATGCAGGTGCTATGCACCATGCAGACCATGTGTTGGTTTGACATTTGACACACATCCATGTACGCTTTCAGGGTCCCGTTCCATTACATTGGAACTGCGTTCAAGCCTGAGTTTGTGTCATGTGTGACATGGCTGCTTCATGTGTTGGGTGTCAACATAGTAATACCTATGTATGTGGCCTATGTTGTTAACATGTGTGCTCATGTCTTCTTTTGATTTTGTGCAGGTAAAGAGGCACTGGAAGCATTGGAGGAGGAGATGGCAGAAGGGGTGGAGTATTCAGAGCTTCAACCAGACACCAGTGGAGGCCATGGTGTATTAGCCCATCATAATCCATTGGTGCTACAGACCATCCTGGCCAGGGGTGTCTCTGAGTACACCTCTGAGGAACCCTATGCCTCTTGTGCGGAATCAAATATTGAACCCTCATTGCTGTTTCAGGTGAGTTATTCTGCTGTGGATGCTGATCTGTCCAACACATCTGCAGTGGGGGTAGACCACTCACGGGGCCAATAAGTGTTGGTATATCCATCTATGGTGGGTACAGATGCAGGATCAAGTGCCTCACTACTTGCTCCTGGGGCAGCTCAACAAGGGAAGAATGCAGTCCTGCAGACACAGGCAGTGCCAGCGAAGCAGGGCGAGGTATCCTTGGGTCTGACAGGTGTGGTGTCCGGCGACACGGTGGCAGTTTGCCACCCAGGAATACTGTGTGGGAGAATTCCATGTATGCCATTGCACAGCAACAGGGGGCATCATGTGAGATTATGGCTCAGGGCATGGAAAGGGTGGCCAATTCCATTCTCCCCCTTGAAAGGCAGATGGAGCTCCAGCAGCAGGCAGTGCGGTCCACATGCTGCTCACACAGGCTGGACATGTTGGCCACCAACAGGGACTGACTGGCTGAACTGAGGGCTCTGCACACAGCCATGGCTGCAGAGGCAGAGGCCCACAGGGATGTCCTGAGGGAAGATAACACCTCCCTCAGAATTACTCTGGCTGCACTTGAGGTGGCCAGCAGTAGACGGGTGGAACAGCAGATGGAGCAGCTGACACACAACTCTGCTGAACTCCATGCAACCCGGGACAAGATCCATACGTCACGTGAGGCCTTGCATGTGGAACTCCATACAACCCGGGAGGAGATCCGTGTGTCACTTGAGGCCCTGCCAGCAGAACTCCATTCAACACGTGAGGTGCTGGATGGGGACCTCTGTAATGTAATCATGCATAATCAGACCTTTCAGGCCCGCATGCTTGCTGCCATTGAGGAGCATACCAGGGCTTTTTGTGGTCAGCCTCCCTTTCCACGCTCACCCGGTAATGTTACACCAAAGCTTGCCAACAGCGCTAAGAGCTCTGCCACTATAGGCTAGCCGTGCAAGCCAATAACCCATGAGTTTATTTTATTTTATTCTCAACATCAACGCATGCACCCTGCACCTCCACCCTCCTGGGTGCCCCCCCCAACCCCCGGTCCATCATGGGCATTTTTTTATGTTTTGTTTTTTATTATTGTTTTGTCTATTGTGCATTCATGTAACAGTGTGTTGCTTTGTGTGGCACCCGTAGGCATCCATTGTGTGTTCCGGCTGCGCCCATGCCGGCTTGTCTCGTGTTTGTGGCTTGGGGTCCAGACACAAATGCCACTCCTGCTTCCCCTTTCCATGGGCTTGCAAGGAGGGCAGCATGTGACAGTAACTTACATTGACCCCGAGTAGATTGATTTTCATCAAGTTTCACTGTTAATGTGTTTTTTTCTTCTGCATTTGAATTGATATCTGGGAACATATATAACCATTGGGTTGGATGTGTTCGGATATGAAGACACAGACCTGTTATGAATACGTTAATAGCAGGCTAATTGAATTAGGAAGATTGACGCATGTCAAAGTATTTCATGTGAATGTTCCAAAAGCATCCTCTAATGTTTCTTGTGGGTATTGTTTATGATGCTTTTCATATGTTGACTCTAGGCTGATTCATGAGCTTGGGAAGATTGTTTTTTCATTCTAATTAACCTTTTGTATTTTTTTTTAATACATTTTACAATAAATTGTGATACAGATTTAGTTCATAATATTAAATTGTATGTGCTTTTTTATATGTGACTTCATATAGGATTTTGCTTTGTCAGTACAAATGACCGATTGAGATTGATGTTTCAAGTAATTAAGTTTAGAACTGGTATCACATACTTATTTAGGGAAGTGAGCGGAGGGTTTTACCCTCATAGTGAGATAGGTTACAGTCAATTGGTTGGACTAGTACACCTTAGTAACTTACATAAAGGCATTGAGCTTCCATCATTTCTGTGGCCAGTCTGAAGTCTAACCTGTGTTTACATCCCTTGTGTGGATTCATGATTGTTTGTCCAGTGCATGTTTAGCATGCATTTTTCTTTGGATATTAGTAAATGTGTATTTTTTAATGTTACATCTTCATGTATTAACTTGCCAGTCTCCATCATTGATACCCTTCATGCTGTGTGCATTACCCTGCACCCTTTAGCTTGCAGAGACCCACCCAAAATGGAAGGGGTCCATGTGGTGGCTTTGTCACATTGAGGCACTTGTGTTAATATGATTGGTCACTGTCTGACATTTTCACTGTTGTGTCCTGCGTTTATGATATGTTAAGCTGGTAAATGGATTTTCCTGTGTACGGTTTAATTTTGATGTGTCAGAGGGAATTGTTTTGGACTTATTTCCATTTGTAAAAGTGAACTTTGTGATAGTTGTGTCATGTGCTGTGTATTTACCTCAGACTTTTTACATTGCATGCCATGGTGTGGTGTGTCAGCTGGGTAACATGGGTTTTGGGATGGTTTAGGTTACATACCAAGTATTTGGATGCGCTGTTCTGCATGGGGTAGTGGCATACTGCATCTTGAATGAGTGCCTGTTGGTCACACAGGATTGTGTTGGATCTAAGTAGCGAAGGATGCACACAATGTAGCATTTCCAAGGGCACATTCTCAGGGTGGTAAGGTTGTGACAGTTGATTGTCCCTTTGTCATCGTCGATTGTCACCTGGAATGTGCCAGGCCTGTGTGCACTCTGCTGTGATGGGATTTTAGGTGAAAAATTGTGCCACAAGCTTGATACGGGCAGCCTCGCCACATCCCCTTTCACAGCAGCCGTGCATGTGGTTGGGGATGTAGGGTTACCACCATGTCCACCTGTATGCCCTGCCGTGTTGCAACATTGTGCAGCACACATGCTGCCACAATTATCCTGCAGACCACTGGTTGTGCATATAGTAGCTGGCCAACGGAGTGGTGAAGGAAGCAAAGCATGACTTGAGCACTCTGAATGTGTGCTCCACTATGGCCCTGGTTGCAATAATGGCTGCGTTGTATCTTACTTGGGGTGTGTTAGGGAGAATTCTCTGTTTAGGCTGAATTTCCAAACCTAGTGAGTCCCCCAGCAGCTTTGCTGGATTTCGGGAGTTTGTTTTTTTTTCCATCCTGCCAAGAGTGAGACTCTTTTCTCCCACTCTTGGACATGTAGGTGTGTAATTCCTTCTAATGTCATTGTGTTCTATGGGCTATGGGGTCTTTTACTCCATAGGGTCTCATATGTTTTTCTATGTGTGTTACACCGCACCCTACGTGCCGTAACACGGGGGCGTCCTAGCGGATCCCCCACCATAGACTCCATACCCGGGGACTGACTACTGTCTCCCCGGGCATGTAAAGTCACCAGTGGCTTTACTAGACCTAAATTTACTAACAGAACTAGTACAAACCATCTTATTGTGGAGGTACTAGTAGGGGTAATTCGCGTACTCCTGGATCTGTTACTCGAGGGGGCACTGTCCCGTCCCCCCTCGTCGAGTTTTGGCTGGTGGCAGTGGAAACTACTTGTTATGTTCGACCCCGGACATAACCCTATGGGATTCGTCCCATTGTTGGAGATTGATACTTTTCTCGTTAATCTCTAACGTGCCACCGATCTACTTATCTTAAATAGGTTTATCGGATGGTATTTTCTGCCAGAACTCGGTTTGTAAAATGGCATCTGTGTTCGTCTCTGTGACTCCTAAACCAAAGGTCGAGCCCTTTGTTCCACTTTTGGCGGGCTCTGTACGGAGACCCTCCAAAGTGGTGCCATTCTGTCTGGGTTACCACAGGGGTGTGGGAGGGGTTTTAGGCACCCTGGACCGAGTTGCCTTGCCAACTCCGGTCACACTCTGGAGTGATTGGCCCAAGTGGTGAGCCTTCCCGCTCACCACTTAGCATGTGTTGATTGACAGCTAGGCTGAATGAATGGGGGTTTTCTGCATAAAAGCAGGGCTTTTGGGACTGGATCTTCAGATGTCGCCACAGGACCTAAGAATCCGACGAGGGTAACGCTGAGCCGACCTGCACGACGACACCTCTGGTGGAGCCCTGCGGAACCGACTCACCACTTCCCGACGACAGAGGAGATCTCCCTGCCGGAGAGTCTCTTCCCCTGACTGGTGGGAACAACCAGTCCCCTTTGCTTTTTATTCGCCTCAGGACGCAGTGGTCGAATTGCCCATGCAGCGCACCTCGGCAACCGGATAGCCACTACCCCTGAACCATGACCAAAAGGTGGTGCCTTGTGACGAGCACTCCGCGGCTGGTCTCTTCCCTGGTGGTGCACCGGACTTAATTTTCTTCGACGACGAGATCATCTCTACTCTTGGCAAAGACCCAACGTGCATCCACCACCAGGAACAACTGCCCCCGCCGGAGCAGCCCTCCACAACAAGGTTCCGTGTCCGCCGGGCTTCCCTTTCGATTGGTTCGAGTGAGGTGTCTTAATCCTCACCGTTCCGTTGGGTCGCCTCCAAGCTTTTCTCATTCTTTGTTCTGAACTGGTTCAATCTACCGATAACAATTTGCTATAAAGACTTGAATGCATCTCCACTAGAGACTTTTTGGGACATTGCGCCTTGCCTCTCTCTGGGTGGACCTGGCCTCTGAACTTTACGATCTACTGTGATTCTTGCCTTCCTGCCTTGCATTTTATCCGCTAGGATTGAACTGTGTTGATTTCATAACCTGCCTATCTTTTTCTCTCCCGTCCTAACTAATATTCGAGTGTCATCTAGGTTGAGGTATACACCTCTGTCTGAAAATAAGTGGTACCGGTAGAACCTAGAGTTGTAGATATTGCTAGGGGGATTGATCGATTCTACTTCGTAGAGTAATTGTGCTTGATTTGTTTGCCGTGATTTGCGTTAGTGTTTTCCATAGATGTTTCATTATAAATAAATACCGTAATATCTTTACACTAAGCCTCGTTGCGTGTTTGCTTGTCTTGCTGCGAAGAATTGTCCTATTTTGTATACTCCACATACTGCTCAACTTTTCTTGAGAGAAGTCTGACTGCTCAGCCACAGCTACCACGTGAATCTGTGTGGTGCAGACTGCTAACAAGTGGGTTCACCGCCAACGCCTGTAGTCCTAAATCGTTTGCATTGGTCCCAGAGGGAACTGCACAGGTTTCCGCCTAACACTGGTGTACAGCGGTGGGATTTGTATCGAGTATACAGTTTAGAGTGCTTTTCGACACTGTAGGATAACTAACCACAAAACTCTGCACAAAAAGCAACTTTCAAAAACATGTCTACGATGGAAACTTACAGTCAAGAGTCTTTGTCAAGCGAAAATACTGAGAGTCTGCGAGCTCTCTGTAGGCAAGAGAATCTTCCTGTAAGAGGCAAGAAGTTAGAACTAATCGAGAGATTGCTGGCGAACCAAAGTCTGGGTACTGGTTCAGAGGAACCAATCTCTCCAGCGACTGTAGATAACAGTGATGGTGTTGATCTGAATCGTAATTCTGATGATAGCGATGAAGAGGCTGACGAGGGCGGAGAGGCTAACGAAATTGTCTCCCCTGCTCCTCTACCTGCCTTACCAGCTGTGCCTACGGGGCCCATACCAGGTCCTACAAGTAACCCTGCTTATTTTGAACTTGAAAAAATGAAGCTCGAACTAGAATATAAACGGTTCTTGGCTCAATCTGAACGAAACCAAGAGCTCGAGTTCAGACGGATGAATGCCCAGGCTGAACAGAAGCAAGCTGAGTTAAGACTCAGAGAAATAGAACTTAATCACGAGTTAGAGATGAAAAAGTTGTCTATGGAAAATACTTCTCTCTCCTCTGGTTCCTCTAGGAGCTCCAGTCCCAAAAGACCCCGGATGCCGAAGGAATTAGTGGGTATGTATGAACCGAGATTGGATGTTTTGGATTGGTTGAAACTGTTTGAATACAATCATGGGCTCCAGGACATCACCGGGAATGCTTTGCTCCCCTGGTTGTTCTCTAGACTCCCTCCTGTTGCGACTGATGTGGTAATGGAGTTGGGGGAGGCGGATAAGATGGATTACGAAAGTGTGAAACTAGCTTTAATAGCTAGATTCGGGAAGACCCCTTCCCAGTATCTTAAGAGGTTTAGAACCCTCAAAAAGCATGATGGTACCCCTTGGGCTACCTGGGTGAGTGAAGGGTTGAAAAACTTAGAGGGATGGATTAAGGGTTACAAAGTGAACACTTATGAGAGTATGAGAAATCTTTTTATGTTGGATTTATTTATGATGCCTGTTCTCCTGAGCTCAGACAGCACTTGGCTGATTCGAAGGAATTGGATTCCAGGGAGCCAGCTAAGGCTGCTGACTTGTGGGTTGCCAACAGGGCTACTCATAAGGACTCTGGGGCAACTCAGAAAAAGGATGAGGGAAAACAGCCTAAAAAAGACTCAAACGAGAATTCTAATAACTCCCATTCCAAAGAGGGCCCCAAACAAAACCAGAAGGGTAAGCCACCGGGAAAACCACAGCAGAATAGTGTGTCTTCTGGTGCCAAACGGGAAGGAGGTCAGAACAAGCCACCATTCCAGAAAGCATTCCTTAAATGCTTTGTTTGTGGCTCGACTAATCACGTGAAAGGAGATCCCAGATGTAAGGGTAAACCTTCAGGGGTCCAGCTTGTCTCCTTAGCCTTCGCTCCAGAGGAGGAAGTCCAAATGGCAAGTGGAAACTTTCCACTGCTAGCTGACGAACCCATTGGAGTCTCAGCCAGCGTTTCTTTAGTATCTCTGGGGTTGTGGGAACAACAGAATTTAGATGTCTATAATTCTATCCCCGATAATACTAAAGAGTATTATAAGGACAGTGTCCAGGTGAATGGTCAGGAGACTCCTGCCATTAGGGACACTGGGGCAAGCATAACTGTGGTGGATAAATCGTTTTTTCAGGCCGAGGATTTTGCTAAGGCACCCAAACGCCTCACCAAGTTAGCTGGAGGGGCTGTGCAGATGCTTCCCCAATTACCAGTTCTCATCCAGTGTAACGACATGACTGTGAAGATACCTGTCAGCATACAGAGTGAGGTACCAGGACGCGTACTGTTGGGTAACGATTTGAAAACTCTCGGAGTTGTATCGCATACTCCCAGACCGCCTAGTAAATGGTTACAGGAGCTAACCAGACCTGCAAGAGAGAGGACCATGCGCGGTACTCTCGGGGAGATGATGAAGAATGAAATCACTCCTGCTCCACTGGAATTGTCGGCCGCTGTCTCCAAGACATCAGAAGCAAAAGGGAAACCTAAGGCTTCTACCCCGAAACCAGCAGCCCGCATTCCAGTGCAGCCAACACGGACTTCCCCGCGGTTGTCCAAAGTTACACCCGTAACTCCACCTCCAGCCGAGGCTGAGAGGGAGGTACAACCCTGTGTGGAAGAATTAGACTCTGAGGAAGAGGTAATGGAAGGCCAGGAACTCATTGGAGATCTGGATCCTGTTGACCATCCTGAGCTGCAGTCTTTACTGGCAGAAGGTGGACCCAGCAGGGCATACTTCAGTAAGGGACAGAGAGAATGTCCAACTCTGGAAGGTCTTCGCCACCAGGCAGAAGCTCAGGCTGAAGGGCAAGAGCCTGGGAAATACAGGTTGCACTGGGAAGATGGCCTCTTCTACAGTGAACTGATCGAGTCTGCACCTGGAGACTACAAACGACTTGTAGTACCCCAAGAGAACAGACCACAGTTCTTGCAGTTAGCCCACGAGATTCCTTTGGCTGGTCACTTGAATTTCAAGAAGACTAAGGAAAGGCTCTCTCTCTATTTCTATTGGCCGAAGATGGGGGCCGAAGTAGGAAAACACTGCAGGAGCTGCCACACCTGCCAGACCTCTGGTAAGGTTGGCTCCAAGAATGTGGCACCTTTAGTGCCTCTCCCAGTTGTGGGAGTCCCATTTGAGAGAGTAGGGATTGACATCGTTGGTCCCCTTGATCCTCCAACCTCCTCAGGCAACAGGTTTATACTTGTTGTAGTAGACATGCTACTAGGTATCCTGAGGCAATTCCTATGAGGCCCTACTTGGTATTTTTACTAGGGTCGGGTTTCCTAAGGAAGTAATCTCTGACAGGGGGTCAAACTTTATGTCCCACTACATGAAAGCCATGTGGAAAACCTGTGGAGTTACTTACAAGTTCTCAACAGCTTGCCACCCACAAACCAATGGGTTGGTAGAACGGTTCAACCGAACCATGAAGAGCATGATAGGTGCTTTAGAGGAACCCCTTAAGCGTAAGTGGAACCTTCTACTGCCATGCCTTCTCTTTGCTTATAGAGAAGTCCCTCAGGAGGGAGTAGGTTACTCTCCCTTCAAACTACTCTATGGTCATCCCATCAGAGGTCCATTGGCCCTGATTAAGGAGGGGTTGGAGAGTGCTCCTTCCCCCAAGCCAGTCAGAGTGACTGACTACGTGATAGGTCTCCAGAGGAGAATGTCGCACATGATGACAGAAACAAGCGATAACTTGAAAGCTGGACAAGCATTGGTCAAGCACTGGCACGATCAAAAGGCTAACACGGTTGAGTTCGCTCAAGACCAGCTCGTTCTCGTTATGATCCCAACAAGGCAGAGGGCCTTGCAAGATAAGTGGATGGGACCCTTCCGAGTAGTGGGTAAACTCGGGGAGGTTAACTATCTGGTGGACTTGGGCAATCCCAAGGAGGCTCTGACAGTCTTTCACGCCAACCGACTTAAAGCGTATGTCTCGCAACCTGATGTAGGAGCGTTGCTTCTAGCGTCATCCGAGGAAGAAGAAGAGAGTGAAGCTCTTCCGGATCTCCTCAGAGGCTTACCTTTAGATGAAAAAATTGAAGGAGTGAATCTCTCCTCCAATCTGACACCCGAGCAACAAGAAGAGTGCAAATCTATGTTGAATCAGTTTGCCTCTCTGTTCTCGCTTTCACCAGGCTTGACCCCTTGGGGCCAGAACGACATACTCACTGGTGACTGTCTGCCAGTCAAAAGCAAAGGATACCGCATGTCAGAAAACGTACAAACCCACATCAAAGGTGAGGTCAGCAAGATGCTCGATCTCGGGGTAATAGAGCCCTCTACTAGTCCATGGTCTAGCCCAGTTGTGTTAGTACCAAAGGCCGGATCTAAAGAGCTTAGATTCTGCGTGGATTATAGAGCTCTTAATGCAGTCACCAAGACTGATGCCCACCCTTTGCCAAGAACAGATGAGTTGGTGGATAAACTTGGCGCCGCCAGGTTCCTCAGCACATTTGACTTGACGTCAGGCTATTGGCACATAGCCCTGACAGACCATGCCAAGGAGAAAACTGCATTTTCTACCCCCGTTGGCTTATACCAGTTTAAGGTAATGCCTGTTGGACTGAAGAATGCACCTGCTACGTTTCAACGGATGGTAAACCAGGTTCTAAATGTGATGGAGGACTTCTGCATGGCATACTTGGATGACATAGCAGTGTTCAGCAATTCCTGGGAAGAACATGTAACCCACCTGAGAGATGTTTTGCAGGCTCTTGGATGAGCCAATCTGACCATAAAGGCGAGCAAATGCCAAATTGGACAAAGTAAGGTAGTCTATCTTGGGCATGAGGTAGGCGGTGGAGAGATAAGGCCTTTGCTCAGTAAAATTGAAGCTGTGCAAAATTGGACAACACCGACTACTCAAACCCAGGTGAGAGCCTTCGTAGGCCTCACTGGGTATTACAGGAATTTCATAGAGAACTATGGGACCATAGCTTCTCCACTGAATGTCATCTCCTCGCCCAAATTTCCTAAAAAGGTTAAATGGAACGAGGAGTGCAATCAGGCTTTTGAAAACCTGAAGAAGGCTCTTTGCCAAGCCCCAGTACTCAGAGCTCCTGATTACCGCCAACACTTCATTGTGCAGACAGATGCTTCAAATGTAGGAATGGGTGCCATACTCAGTCAACTGGATGGGAAGGGTAGGGAGCACCCCGTTTGCTTCATCAGCCGCAAGCTGAAGGATCCTGAAACAAGGTGGGCAACAATCGAAAGAGAGTGCTTTGCTATTGTGTGGGCGCTGAAGAAGTTTAGGCCATACTTGGATGGATCTACTTTTGTCATTCAGACTCACCACCAACCCTTGAGATGGTTAATGCAAATGAAAGGAGAAAACCCAAAACTACTGAGATGGTCGATCTGCCTGCAAGGGTTTGATTTCACCATTGAGCACAGGTCAGGGTGTCACCACCAAAATGTTGATGGTCTCTCTAGGATGTATGTCATCGACTAGAGGTATGAGATTCATCCAGGAGTGGATTAAATCCTCCTGTCCCCTAGTCTGGGGGGGGCGAGTGTTAGAGAGAATTCTCTGTTTAGGCTGAATTTCCTAACCTAGTGAGTCCCCAGCAGCTTTGCTGGATTTCGGGAGTTTGTTTTTTTTCCATCCTGCCAAGAGTGAGACTCTTTTATCCCACTCTTGGACATGTAGGTGTGTAATTCCTTCTAATGTCAATGTGTTCTATGGGCTATGGGGTCTTTTACTCCATAGGGTCTCATATGTTTTTCTATGTGTGTTACACCGCACCCTACGTGCCGTAACACGGGGGCGTCCTAGCGGATCCCCCACCATAGACTCCATACCCGGGGACTGACTACTGTCTCCCCGGGCATGTAAAGTCACCATTGGCTTTACTAGACCTAAATTTACTAACAGAACTAGTACAAACCATCTTATTGTGGACATACTAGTAGGGGTAATTCGCTTACTCCTGGATCTGTTACTCGAGGGGGCACTGTCCCGTCCCCCCTCGTCGAGTTTTGGCTGGTGGCAGTGGAAACTACTTGTTATGTTCGACCCCGGACATAACCCTATGGGATTCGTCCCATTGTTGGAGATTGATACTTTTCTCGTTAATCTCTAACATGCCACCGATCTACTTATCTTAAATAGGTTTATCGGATGGTATTTTCTGCCAGAACTCGGTTTGTAAAATGGCGTCTGTGTTCGTCTCTGTGACTCCTAAACCGAAGGTCGAGCCCTTTGTTCCACTTTTGGCGGGCTCTGTACGGAGACCCTCCAAAGTGGTGCCATTCTGTCTGGGTTACCACAGGGGTGTGGGAGGGGGTTTAGGCACCCTGGACCGAGTTGCCTTGCCAACTCCGGTCGCACTCTGGAGTGATTGGCCCAAGTGGTGAGCCTTCCCGCTCACCACTTAGCATGTGTTGATTGACAGCTAGGCTGAATGAATGGGGGTTTTCTGCATAAAAGCAGGGCTTTTGGGACTGGATCTTCAGAAGTCGCCACAGGACCTAAGAATCCGACGAGGGTAATGCTGAGCCGACCTGCACGACAACACCTCCGGTGGAGCCCTGCGGATCTGACTCACCACTTCCCAACGACAGAGGAGATCTCCCTGCCGGAGAGTCTCTTCCCCTGACTGGTGGGAACAACCAGTCCCCTTTGCTTTTTATTCGCCTCAGGACGCAGTGGTCGAATTGCCCGTGCAGCGCACCTCGGCAACCGGATAGCCACTATCCCTGAACCTTGACCAAAAGGTGGTGCCTTGTGACGGAGCACTCCGCGGCTGGTCACTTCCCTGGTGGTGCACCGGACTTCATTTTCTTCGACGACGAGATCATCTCTACTCTTGGCAAAGACCCGACGTGCATCCACCACCAGGAACAACTGCCCCCGCCGGAGCTGCCCTCCACAACAAGGTACTGTGTCCACCTGGCTTCCCTTTCGATCGGTTCGAGTGAGGTGTCTTAATCCTCTCCGTTCCGTTTGGTCACCTCCAAGCTTTTCTCATTCTTTGTCCTGAACTGGTTCAATCTACCGATAACAATTTGCTATAAAGAATTGAATGCATCTCCACTACAGACTTTTTGGGACATCACGCCTTGCATCTCTCCGAGTGGGCCTGGCCTCTGAACTTTATGATCTACTGTGATTCTTGCCTTCCTGCCTTGCATTTTATCCGCTAGGATTGAACTGTGTTGATTTCATAACCTGCCTATCTTTTTCTCTCCCGTCCTAACTAATATTCGAGTGTCATCTAGGTTGAGGTACACACCTCTGTCTGAAAATAAGTGGTACCGGTAGAACCTAGAGTTGTCGATATTGCTAGGGGGATTGATCGATTCTACTTCGTAGAGTAATTGTGTTTGATTTGTTTGCCGTGATTTGCGTTAGTGTTTTCCATAGATGTTTCATTATAAATAAATACCGTAATATCTTTACACTAAGCCTCGTTGCGTGTTTGCTTGTCTTGCTGCGAAGAATTGTCCTATTTTGTATACTCCACATACTGCTCAACTTTTCTTGAGAGAAAACTGACTGCTCAGCCACAGCTACCACGTGAAACTGTGTGGTGCAGACTGCTACCAAGTGGGTTCACCGCCAACGCCTGTAGTCCTAAATCTTTTGCAGTGGTCCCAGAGGGAACTGCACAGGTTTCCGCCTAACAGGGTGGTGTGGTGGGGTTCCGTATTGGCGTCAACATGTAGGTGTTCTGAGGGTAGGCACTGTCTGCAGGGGAGGTGATAATGGTTGTCATTAGTTGGCTTTATCTATTTGTCTGTGTGTGACATACATGCTTGTGCACAGGCACTTGTACACACCAGTGAGCCATGTATTGCCATGGTTCCCAGCTTGCAGGTCCCGGTTTAGGGGTGACATTCTGAATATGACACTATCATGGGTGGACCCTGGATAGTTTGCATGTACAGAGGTGATGATTCCCTTCCCATCACATACAACCTGCAAGTTTATGGAATGCCAGTGCTTGCGATTGCGATAGATCTGCTCAGTGGCCCTAGGTGGAAGTAGGTCCACATGGGTGCAATCAATGGCACGAAGCACTTTGGGGAAGTGCGCCACCCCATAAAAGTCTTGGACTACGGCTTGTCTTTATGAGGTTGTTCTGGGCATGTATATGTGTCTGTGGACTGAGAGGTGTGCAATCATGATTGCCAACACCTGGTGTAGACAGTTGTCCGCTGAAATGACTCAGTGGCCAAAAAATGCAGTACAATGAGTAACTTTTCAAGGGGCCCAGTGCTTAGGAGCAGTCAGGTCATCCTCCCACTCAGTGACCAGGTCTAGGATAACATAAGGTGGAAACCTATACCTGCCATAGACCTGGTCATCAGGCATCCCAAAAAGGCTGGTCCTGGGTAACACAATGTGGGGCCTGGCTATCCTCCTCCTCCTCCTGTAGTGTCCCACAATCACTGCTGCGAGGAATGGTACATTCATCGTAGCTGTATATACACGTTTGTAGTTTGTGTGAACTTTTATGCATTGGCTTTGGTGCGCGGAGGCGCTTACGCCTGCTTTTGTGTGGTGTATGTGTTTCTGGGTTATTGTATCTTTTGCTGCGTGCCGGTGAGCCCTGTTCGATTCCATGAATACATGTTGTTAGCGTGCGTGTGGGCGTTGCAAGGATTTTACTGCAGTGCTTCTCCCATAATGCCCACATTTTCGCGTGTTGTTCCCCATTTCAACATTTTCTGCCCTCTTTTTAGGTGTGTGCGCTGGACGGTGTGCGCCTTCGCTGTCCATATCACGCAAGGCGTTCGTGGTGTCGCAGTGACGTGTTGGACCGTGCAGATTCTACACAGGGCTCAGGTAAGCCATGCGCAATGTGTTCCATGAATACGTAAACGGACCCATGCTCCCGTTTTCGGCGTACATCTATTCCATGAATCACCCCGTACATATTAACAGGGACCTTGGTTTGAGAGATTTTACAATTAAATGGTTTGGATTGCGGGGAATGCATTGGTTTCAGGTTTTTCCAAAATTGTTCAGTTTGAAAAGTACTGTCCACCTAGACATCAAACTAATTCATTGAGTAGGCAATGCTGTGGGGAATGCACAAGGTGTGTCCCTTACTTTTATGATGAAACAAGACTAACAGAACTTTTTCCTGACACCCTCATTTTCTTTTCCAATCTGACTCAGGGGCAAAATTGGAGAAGGACAATCAAATGTAATGGTAAAATCACTGAGAAATGTTAATAAAGAAGTTTCAGCAGTCATGAGAGTTCAAACCCAATTATGGATTTCAAACAACAACATACAGTTTTATATGGCCAATTTCTATAAACATGATGGTGTACACAAAACCAATCAAGGAAATACAGTGTTCCTCCATAACATCAAAACAGTACTCAAAATGTGCTAAAATGCTACGCTCAGAGTACTCCAAAACAGTCCTTTCTACGGATGACTTATCACATATAAATACACAAATACAATAAAATAATACCCAAAAATATTTTTTTTTATTTAACCGCAAGTTAGATTTCATTGACTTTTTTATAATCACAGTTACAAATTGTTAGTTAAAGAGCAGGGGGCTCATTTTCTGTTTTATAATAGAATAGAGGTTAAAAGATCAAACAGTAACACACTGCTCATGTAATTATGTAAGGTAGATGAAGATAAAGAAAGCACAGTATATTACATGGCAGTAAACTAGGTGGGGATACATTTAATAGGTACAATTACAAAAGATAAAATAGCTCAGTGACAATACACAGGCAAACATAAAGTCTATGGTGCATACAAAACTAGAGAAGGGTGGCTGTTTTTTGTATTGTTTTCTTTAAACAATGTTTTTCTGTTTTTCTCCACAGTCTCACATGTAAGAAAGTCTAAAAGCAAACACTCAAAATAGATAAGACTCCCTACTATGTCACTGACCATGGGCTTCGGAAAAAGAGAAGGGGGAGGAAACGTAATAGGTGGTAGCCAATGAAGGTGGTGGAAAGACATTGGGCCTCATTACAAGGTAGGCGGTAAACCATGGAGCTATTAGCACCATGGTTGCCGCTGGTACCATACCGGTACCACCATGGAGGAAAGGGGAATTACCACCCCATTCCAAGGTTGGCGGGACGGTAATTCCCACTTTCTCCATGGCCCTTCCCCATTCCCGTTTTTGCCCCATAGGGCATAATGGGAATGGGGAAGGAGCTAATTACGGTACCGGAAATCACGGTACCGTAATTAGCACCAAGGTCCCTTTGCGGGTTCCAACTTTAACGGCTGGTCTACACCAGCCGTTAAGGTCAGGTCCCGCAAAGGGACATCGTAGTAAGGCGGTAAGGGTTAACGGTCATTGGTACCATTACCGGTGACCGTTAACCCTTATCGCCTTCGGTGTAATGAGCCCCATTGTAACCTATGTATGCTAATATGCGATTTACCGCTATATAACTTGTAACTTCTTTTGGCGCGGTAGAGCTCCATGTTATTTCAGTTCTACAGGACAGTCTTGGACCTTTTTTCTATGTAATACACATTGATTTTCCTTGCAATGCAGCGCAGTGTTTTATTGGCCTCCTGGATTATGCTTATCGTGTGGGTGTTGGGTCATTCCTTTGTTTACAGATGTCATATGAACTTTGACTCTGATGGCATCAAATGAAATTACATCACATGACATTCAATCACAATAACATCACTTGAAGTGACTAGTGGGTGTACAAAAATGTACATGAGCTTGCATTTCATAAAATATCAAACCATTAATGATTCAGACATTCCATCTTTAGATACAAATCACATTTTAACTAGAGTGCTGCCTTGCTATGCCATAAAGGGGGGCATGGTTTGCTAGCAGTAGACTCAGTAGAATCAAGATAGGTCATGGACACTGCCATGCATATGCCACTAAAGCATCATATGCACATTTATTTCCATCTTATTGCAATTATAGCTGCACATGTTAGGTCTAGTAATCATGTGCCAAGTAAAGCCCCACATTCAATGCCATGATACTGTGTGCCAAATGTATAGCCTTGAATAGTATAGCCTTAAATATGTATAGCCTTGAATGTATAGCCTTGAATTTATAGCCTTGAAGCCTCAGTACAGTCAAATATATTAATTACAGATATATATACAGTTGCTTCTATAATATACCAAGTCTCCTGTAATGCCGCCAATGTCAGTTAAGAGCCCCACATGTCTAATTGCTACCATCATTTTATTCATGTTAAATTGCACCATATGTGCAACTTCATGCACAATTGATTGCATGTGTCAAGCACAGCTTCAAATGATCC
Source organism: Ambystoma mexicanum (assembly GCF_040938575.1). Taxonomy (NCBI): domain Eukaryota; kingdom Metazoa; phylum Chordata; class Amphibia; order Caudata; family Ambystomatidae; genus Ambystoma; species Ambystoma mexicanum. The sequence continues at coordinate 509,924,106 of NC_090926.1, read as the reverse complement.
AAAAACACCAGAAAGTTCCTTTTATGCATGTTATCTTTACCATGGGTTATATGCGACCTCAAATGTCCCAGTCTATGACATTCAGCATCAGACAGGTCAGTATAAAAAAAGGTTAACTTTTTAAAGCAACAGTAGTTAAACAATTCTGAGTCAATTCCGCGATATGTTGATGCTAAAACTAATAGTCAATTACTTATATAGTGCTTTTGTGAAAGCAATTTACATACAACATTGCTTATTTGGAATTGTTACCTGCCTTCAGAAATGAATACTCCTTACTCATGTTGATCTAAGAAGGATGAAAGTTTCCGTAGACCGTACTAGTGTTCTAGCCTGTGACCTGGGAAAGTGGAATACATATAGATCTCAGCAATGACAATTTAACCCACTGAGCTATCTTGTCAGGCATTTCTCCTTAAATATGCATTGGCTAGGGAGTTATATGTCTGATTAACATAACACGTATCATTACAGTGCAAGGAACAAGAAGGAATATGTAAGGGCCCACTGATGATAATAGTAGTAATATTGTTTTATCAAAAAAGGACTGGAGGGGACAGGAGAGGGTGGAACAGCACACTTGACTAAACAACATACTGGGCTATTAGTGACATGGTTGCCTCCAAAACCTTACAGATTCCGCCATGGTGAATGGAGCAATTACCGCCCCATTCCAAGGTTGGCGGGGGCGGTAATTCCCCATTCACCATGGCCCTTCCCCATTCCCATGTTAGCCCCCATAGGGCTCAATGGGAATGGGGAAGGTGGTAATAACGGTACCACAAATTGTGGTACTGTTATTACCTCTAAAGTCCCTTCGCGGGTCCCGTCCTTAATGGCTGTTTTTACCAGCCGTTAAGGGAGGACCCGCAAAGGGAACTTGTAATAGAGCGGTAAGTGATTATCAGTACCAGTGCCCTTATCGGTACCGGTAATCCCTAAACGTCCGGGACTTAATCAGGCCCACTGTGTCACAATTGGATAGCTCAATGATTTAAAAGTTAAACTCTCACGTTTACCAGCATGCACTTTCCAAGATCATATTTCAGCAGTGCTGAATCAGCCCTTCATCTTTCTTAGTTTGGTATATTAACATTGATATATTAATTACCATTACATTCTGTTGTAATCACCCCTATCTTTGCAGCGCTTAGAAGCAGGGGGAATCAGGTGTCAGACATGGAGCGCTTTACAAAAATATACAATATAATACCAACTATCTTACATAGATATGAGAAAATCTGCGTTACAGTGTATCAAAATATAGAGTATGTTTGCACACAAAGTTGACTCTAATTTGTCTGGGGCATCCAGCCTGCCTGGTCCACATTGAAAAAAACAACGCTCCAGCTGCACCTTTGCAAATATAGTGCATTAGGGAAAGCCAAACCTCAGAGGGTGATTTCCAAAAAACTAAGAACCCCCTTAATTTTCATGTTCACACTGCCTCTGCCAGTGGTCAAAGTAGAACATAAAGTTGGGAACTTTAGATTTTGTTGAGAATGGGTGTTGCGGGAGGCAAGGCAGAGCATGTGACTCGTACATAAAGACAGGCTAGTATAGGGCCAAAGAGAAAGTGTAGGGCTGCAGAACTTATTTTAAGAAAATATTTATATATGAGTTTCTGAAAGTAAACATTTTCTGGCGCTGTGTGTAAATCCTTGGCTGACAGACAAAAAAATATAGAAACCAATTATGCTTCCCAAAACTGGATGAGAAACTCAGGCACTCTGATGGGAACAACCCTAATGAAATTTGACAAGTACTTTTAGTGTAGATAATATGTATTAACAAGGAACATGTTCTTAGAGAGTAAATAGAAGTATTAACAGTTTCATGCCTTAAACCTAGCACTTGCAAATTGCTGGCAGCACTACCACTATTTGTTGCCTTTATTATTTATTTATTTTTTATTATTATTCATCTGTTTCTCCTCTGCTTGGCACTTTCCACTTCTCCCCCTTCCATGCACTGTTCCCCTCCCCCTCTCCCATGCACTTGCATGTTCTCAATGTCACTGGGCCTAGTAAGTTCGCTGTTTAGTTCTCCCCTGTTCCCGTCCCTTGCCTTGTCGCGCTCTGAAACTCTTGTGTACGAGCGCAATAGAAATAACATATCAATATCAATATCAATATCAAAAAGCAAGATATACAGCCCAACATTACTGGGGAGTTGATCAATTATAACATCATTAGAGCTTGTCAGTGTTCACAAAGAAGTAGAGTTTAGCAGTTGTATGTGTTAACTCAAACCACACAGCAAGTAGGACTCTCAAGATACGCACTTCTATAAGAGGAAAAGATCCACATGGTCTTGAACTTCAACTGAAACGTTACCTGTGACCGTCTTGCAAGCCTTGTGCCACGAAAACAGGGAACACTTCCTCCTGCCACACGCCCTGGTTTATTTCAAGACACCACTAAATGGTAGTGTTTCACTTCAGGTAGAATACATGAATTCAATTGATGCCTCAAGACAAAACATTGACTTCAAGTTGTGTATTGATAACATTGATTAAGTCGCTGATCGAACACAATATAACTACTTATAAACTTTGAAACACATGGTATGTGATTACTAGTAATGCAAGTGTCTCTGGACATAGACATGTGACGTGGAGAACGTGATGATGCTTTTAGAGTGTGATGCCCTCACTCTAAGGAGGCATAGTGCAATCGAAACAACCACCACATGAGCCACTTAAATTGCTAATTTTTACACTCGTGCTGTGAAGTGAGATATTCATTCATTTATTGATGTATATATGGTACAGAAGCCCAAAAGCACCAGTGCGCGACAAAAGAAAAACGTATACAGTGCAGCGGGCAAACAATACATAAAACCATTTAGTCCATATAGGAGAAACAGTTCAGACACAGCACTAGTGATCACATTCAGTTATTCAATAGGAAATTCAAATAACTCACATTGGGCCTCATTACGACCCTGGTGGAAAACTATGGTGCTAAAAGCACCATGGTCCATGCCGGTAACTTACCGACTCCGCCATGGAGAAAGGGGGAATTACCACCCCATTACAAGGTTGGTGGGACGGTAATTCCCCCTTCCTCCATGGCCCTTCTCCATTCCTATTTTTGCCCCATAGGGCTCAATGGGAATGGGGAAGGCGCTAAGTATGGTACCGCAAATTGCAGTACCGTATTTAGCACCAAGGTGCCTTTGCGGGTCCCTACTTTAACGGCTGGTGTAGACCAGCCATTAAGGTCGGGTCCCGCAAAGGGACCTCGTAATCAGGCACTAATGGGTTAACAGCGCTGCAGCCTTTTACGGCGCTGTTAACCCATTAACGCTAGGGTCGTAATGAGGCCCATTAGGTTGTTTGGGGACTCTGGGATCTTCAGGGGGCCAAGCCACTCAAATCACATTTAGTTGTTTGCGAACTCTGGGGCCTGACCTAGCATTTTGAGGATCATGCTTTTCAGTATCCATAAAGCAGTTCCACTGACATGATTTGACTACCTTTTCTGGCTAAAGGCATACTCCCATTTTATCAATCTGATCCAAGCATCTAAACATGTCTGAGAGATAGTATGTAGATTCAGTTCCCCAATTATTCTGTTCTCAATTTGTGCCCATTGCACAGGGCTAAAATGGGCAAATTGATTGGGAGATTCTTCTTTATGCTCAAGCATCTCTGTGGAAGACTGCAAGCACGCCTCCACAGTAGTTAGCCAAGCACTATTCACAGTCGGTTGTCCGTAAATTGCTTCTTCACCATTCCCTTCAGTAACATTTGCTGTGGGTAGGGGTGACGTTAAAATGTACAACCCTTGATCGCTGATTTCCAAAACAGCATTTGTAAGAGGGCATTCCATCTCACCAATATGAACTGGTCATTCACTCACTGATTGCACATTGATTAAAGGCGTGACTGGCACACAACCACGGTCAGGTTTATCTTTACACGAGTAAAGTCCTGTGACTTGCAGTCTCTACCTATGTTGGGCGCTAAAAGCTAGCACTTCCTTCAAACAATTGTTTTTAGGAGGGGGTGGAGGGTCGTGTCCAAAGCCACCGGCAATGTAGGCATTTTCCTGGCTTTGGATCCGGTAGTGGACATATTAAATACAAATTCAGAAGAACAAAATTCATCCTATTCCTTTCAGAGAAGGGATATAATATCGGTGTGCAAGGACTGCTTCAACCGCGCCTCGTACTTTCCTTGAGGTGGAGAACTGCCCAGCCTTACACCGGTAATAATTAGGTCAAGATCAACCTACACTTGCTGAGCCCCACTTCAGCCTCTGTTGCCAAATTCTACTTACAGAGCACCAGGTGCCACTTTGGTTCCGTAAGTAACACTGATGCCGTTTCCAGTGGACTCTGAGGTAACCCACACTCCACCACACAGCATGCCACGATGCATTCAGTTCGATGTTCAAAGAGGCCAGAGGAAGTTGGGAGAGCTCTGCGGGAGAGAGGGTTAGAAAAAAGGACCTGCGGACTTCAGAACAAATGTCCATTCACCATTAAGCCGCACCAAAAGATGGCCGCTTCTGACGATAGCAAGCAATATATACCAACGATCTGATATGTATTGTGTTTATCACAGGGACCTCTTTAGAGTCCCTGTAGTTATGGTTAAGTTGTTGAACCCATAGGAGGAGCTGTTTTTGGCCGACTTATAATTTTTACGCTATTCAACAAATTTGCACGTAACTTTACAAAGTATATGGCCACCTTGGAATGATTTTGCAAAGTTTCATGCAGTTTCGTCAACGGGGCGTGGGGGGTCTCAAAATGTTTGAAATCCGGATAGACCTGAATGGAATATATACAACCTAAACCGCTTGACAGATGTTCACCAAACTTGCACAAGGTGCAGTGGCCTGGTCCCAAAAGCATGCTTTTGCAAATTTAGTGTGCATCAAATATCTTAGTGTGCATCTGTCCAGTAGATTTTTTTCAAAATGCCCAAATTGCAAGTCAAACAATGTGTGATATCTCTGTTCGGTCTGCTGACTCACTTCCTGGTTCGGTGTCCGCAGATGCACCTGGGCAATTCAGGAAGCCACATAACATTCATGGACATCGTGTGTGCCCTCTGGTTGGTCAATTAAAAGTGTGTCAACAATTTTGAAATGGATATACCGTTGGTTTCACAAAATTGTGCCTGTAGTCCGTGGACATTGCAGTAAAAACATAACAATAAATACAAAATAAAACAAAACAAATAAATATAAAAACATTCAAAAACACAACATTACACTTGTCAAACTAATGAAATAATCTCTGGAGAGGTGAGGGGGGAAAGGATGGAATGCGATATGTCCAGAAAAAGCCACAAATGTGTGTTTTTTCTTCTCTGAAGTACAGAAACATCTCAGATGTTCTGGCAAATTTCTGAGAGGTTCGTGATTTTGACAAATGTTCAAGGACATTCAGGCATATATCTACATTATGGGGTCGGTGAAGAGCAGAATTTGGATGGCTTATAACTTTGGCACCATTCAATGAAACTACATGAAATTTTGCGTATATTTTTTGATCTAACTTTGAATGTTTTTGCATGGACGGGTGCCATTTTGCCAAAAGGGTTCAAATTAGAGGGGGTAACCAAAAAGATTGAACAACTTATATATTTGGTACTGTTTGAGGAATCTGAGTACAAGTTTGCAAAAAGATTTTAGTCCCGACCTTTAATGTGTTTACAAAGTTTGGTGGGATTGTGTCAGGAGGGGGCAAAATTAGAGGGGTGGTCGTAACATTTTTTGATGGCTTATAATTTTGTTGCCATTTGACAAATCTGCACAAAGATTTGCAAACACATTATAGACCCAATTGTGAATGTTTGTGCAAAGTATGAACAGATGTTGTCAAATGGGGGCCAGGTTATATCAGTATTATTTGTACTTACATTTTTACCCTTTTCAAAAAAACAAAACACAGTCCGATTTGCAGCAAACTTGTGTGAGGAGCATTGGCAAGGACCCAAAATCACAGTTTTGCCTATGTGTCAGTGTTTTATTTTTTGAAAAGTGTCATAATGTAGGTACTAGAAATAGTGATATTCCTTTGGTGACTGAGGTATACTGGCTTTGGTAACTGAGATCCAAAAGTCAACAGCAGATAACTGCAAGACCAGAGACAACACATACACCCATCCGGGAATAGTTACTATAAAGTACACATGCTTACATTGACAATTACCATCACCCATCTGGGACCACACATCCAACTTACTTGCCTTGAGAAAAACCTTAAGGTTGAAACAAAAGATCCACATTTCCAACAAGCTCCAACACCTCGTGACTGAGGTATAGCCTGTGGCCATGGCCAATGGCCAGATTGTCCCGAAGGCTGTGCCCCGAAGGCCATGTCCCAGACAATCTGGCCACTGGTCATGGCCATCAGGGATCAGCAATGGGGTTAAAAGTGAGATTGTCCTCAGGGACCCGCTATTTCATAACATTTTTCATAATAAGGATACGTTTGAACTAGCAAATAATGTCTGCTCCTGTCTGCAGCCCGAAGTGCTGTACAGGATTGCATGTGGATTAACAGCAATGACCTGAAACCATTCTTTTGCAAATCTGTCCTGTGTTTTAATGTTCTAAAGTGTCAAAATGTACTACACAATAGTGATAGAACGTTGATGCCTGGGAAGTCTCGTTGGCCCTAGGAAAGGACAAATGTCTACTCTGATTTGCTTGTTGGACCATGTGGCATGGCGAAGCCCATGGCCCATAGATTGTGGAAAATGGCCATGGCTGCAAGTCATGAGCACTGGCCATTGGTCACATTATGGGGTGTAGTGGAGCCTGGACTGTCATGCTGTCTTTGTGCAGTGGATAATGGGGGTGGTTTGGTGGGACTGGGATAATGGTTGAGCCTCGTGCCCTAGGCAATTCAACCATGACTTGCATACCTGACAGGCGCAGCTGAAAATGACACTGATCAGTTTGCGCTGCTAAAAATATAGTTGTTAAAGGAGGTTTATAGTTCTTTCATATATCTTAAAAGAGGAATTACTAAAATGTATACGCAGTGCCGTAACATCATGAAGCATGTTCACTCATAAAAACCTATGAAAATCACTGAAGAAACGTTTTTAAAGGGACGTCATGCTTAAGTTGCTTCAATAAAAAACATATGAAATTCATTGAAAAAAAACTTTGTTGAAGGGACGTTATGGTTGCAATGTAAAATCGAAAAATTAAAGAAATTCACCACTTATGGTAAGCTATGTAACAATAACTCATGCCACCACCATGCACTGCTAAGACTAACACCCAGGACATAAGCAAAAATAAAAGTCATGCCTCTAGAAACAGACACTTGTATTCGTGAAGGTTATTCCGTGTTTTTAATTGCCATGCTTTTCATTACAGTAGTACCGTTCCCAGTGATTCTGGCATTTTTCTGTTGGTAGGGGCCTGAACTACCGCCAGGTCAGGCCTGCTGGTAGATCAATGCCCCTTCTAGCATACTTGTGCTCTGCCGATCTGTAAAAGATGCCAGTGCTGGAATTACCAGCAATTTTTCCAGCATTTTCTCAAGAAGGGCAAAGTTGTAATGAGCCTGAAGGTCTTCAACGTGTTCATACAATTTTCTTTGCAGTGAACACATCTGCATCTGGGTTATCTTTACTCCATTGGGCAGTGAGAGTACACATTTGGCAGAAGTGTGAGACCAGGTTACAGCAGTAACTTGTATTTCACGAAGCAGGGATGTGATTTCTATGAAATCCCCCTGCATCGCTCCAGTTTTAGCCTGATGGTCAACCAGGTCATTCCAAGTCTTAACCAGCCCCTCTATTTTGGAATGACATCTCATCTTCTTCCAATAGTGGTCATATCATTGGAAGTCACCAGATCATCAATCGACTGTATCAGTTTCACATGCTTTAAGGGTTTGTTGTTAGTGAAGGCACGCTTCTGAGCGCTCACACCAGAGAGAATGCAACCTGTTAGGGAAGAAAGGCCCAAGTCAATCGTGTAAGGATAACAAGTTTTAATCTCAAATGCAGATGAGAGCAACAGAAAATAACTCTGCTGCTAAGAACGTTCTGTCGAAAAGTGTTCCACGCAGAATCTTATAAGGAAAAACATTTTCATACATGATGCAATACATATAGTAAAATCCTGCGCGGCTGGTTGGTGTGCGCCTATACATGATCCGCCTGTCCCACAAGGGGTACCAGACCATTGGTTCCAGCCCAATCCGTCGATCTACCGTCACACGGATGCTGCAGTGATCATCTTATTCTCACGTTGAATGTCAAAGAACAAATTGATTATACTCCTACCATATGCCTACTTTGTAACTCCTACTGTGCACTGGTCAGCCTTTAAGAAGGGAACAAAGAGGTTCTTGGGCACTCTTACCTTCACACACACATTTCACTCACTCCCTTCTGCGCCATCCACCTCTAAGGTTTCCACCATCATGTTGAACTATAATGTATCCCTCCCAGCACATCGCAATACAGGTCACAGGATTGTTGCTTCAACGATGTGCCCTGTCTGTCCTCTTTGAACATTTCAGGACTTGTTACTTTAGGGTTGGTGGTGAAAGGGCACCTGCTGCCATGGAATTCACGGGTCTTCGGTTTTAGTCAGTTATATGGGCTTTAACTCGTACTCCCCTGTGGTTGGGCCAGATCATGTTTTGGCCAGTGTGAGATTACATGCACACCAGGCGCCGCTCTCTGATCATGAACTTGTTCATGACCTTGTAGGGCACATTCCTCTCGAACATCTTTGCAACACTGTTAGAACTATGAATAGGCGTTGGGTCACTTGAGGGTATGAGCTGTCGTCATGGGAACTCGGACAGCTGAAGATATCCCTTGTCTCGCAATTTGGGCCTAGGGCACACAATGACACATTCGCCATGCAGGCTTTTCCTTCTATCTACGAAAAATAGCAATGTTGCTTCAACCCCACACTATACTATGTGGGTTGATTATATTTGATTATATTGGTGTGGGGTACTTTTGTACTGGGAGAAGGCCCTCTCTCCATCCCAACTCCCACCTGACCCATCTTAGTGCTTCAACTGCATCTCACCTCACTCTAAAGTGCCTAAGGGGGTGGGGAGGGGCTCCCCCTTCCCAACATTAGCAAAGAGCATGCCTCGAGTCTTCCAGTTAATCAGGTATTCCATTAACCCATTCCTGACATAGTCAGAGTCAGTTATTATCATCAGTTCTTTGAGTTGGTGGGGTACTGCAGTGAGGATGGCTTGAAGAACGGCCATCAACTCTGCCACCTGACTATTTTGGGCCATATTGTGTAACCAGTAGAGGGATCTGGGGTATCTTTCACTCAGGCATTCCCAATACCAGCCACTAGCTCTGTTTCCCTGTTATTGCCAACATAAACTGTAGGTAACCCCTGACACGTGTCTTCTTCATAGATCTTATGTGGGGATGTTAGGTATGCCTCCATATTGTCTTTTGTCCTTAAACTTTAGTCTGCAAGACAGTTTTCTTGAGCACTATTGTGCAAGTCAGCCAATATTTGCCCTAGAGGACTCTTCCAACAGGAAAGCCTTGCATGTACAGAATCCAGGAAGTCATTCTGGAATTACTTACATTCCCTGCCCAGAATATGTCACTTCGTAAGTATTGCATGGGTTGGTAAAGGGTCTCTACGATGATGTGCTCCTCCTAGATGAATGAGCAATAGGTTTTCAATTCCCACATCATCATCAGGAGTGCAGTCATTGAAGTTTTCCTCCACAAAGTGTACGCTCCTGTATGAGAAAACTTTGTAATCCATGTCATGCTTTTGGTACAATACTGCAGTTAGGCAGGTAGCTGAAAAGCCTTTCTACAAAAAGAACTCCTTATTCTTGATGTGGTAAGCCAAACAAGGAGCTTAGGACAGGCTTCTTTTCTGTTTTTAACTGCCTCAGATTGTTCTGGACTCCACTCCCACTTCACACCAGCCTTTGTTAAATGGACTAAGGGTCGAGTGGCCTCTGTGTAGTCTTCAATGACTTTCCAAGAAGGCTGCTCAATTCTCGCAGAGTAATAGGGTCTTTTTATTTCAATAAGGTTTCCACCTTCTTTGCCTGGGGGTTGAGAAGCTCAGGGGTGATTCCATACACTAAGAAGTTCACTTGGGTCTTACATCATTGGGCCCTTTGAAAGGACAGCTGTCCTCCAGCTTTCTGCAACTGGGTCAGATCATAGCAAATTTCTACTATATGTTCCTCCACAGTTGAGCTCTTGATCAAAACATCATTCACATACCAGGTTTCCCCTTTCACTCAAACCGGGCATGGCCTTATGCAGAAAGATGTTGAACTCATTGCCGGAGTTTATGTATCCAAAAGGTGTTCGGTTCACCATATACTGTTGCCCCCAGGGACGTCATTTGGGGGTTACGGTCACCAGGGGTTGCTACTGTGACGCCTGAGGTCTCACTTCCTACCCCTGTGGTCTCCCTTGCTACCCCTTTTTTCTTTTTAATGAAAGCTCCTGGGCTGGCTGTGGCCAGTGCCATGTGGCTCTTTGTTTCAGGAGTGGTTGGCTTTCTTGATCAGGCCTCTTAAAATAAAAAATAAAACAGGGGTTTGCACTACTGCAACACTTTGAGCAGTGACCCTAAATAAGAAAGAATAGGATAAATAATTTGTCTTTCTGGAATTCTATAAAATAATTGCTAGACTCATTAAAGGTTTATTTCAGGCAAACTTCAGGGGATGAGTCCCTGATTTAGTCCGTTCTTCAAGACCTCAACTCAGCCTTTCATCCTTCTGAGGTCGATAAATTAGGGGTCATTTGATGTCACTTCCGCTACCCCTGGAATTTTGGTGAAATGACGTCTCTGGTAACCCCCTTATGGTAAAAGCAAGCTTGTATTGGTCTTCCCTATTCATGGGTACCATACCGTAACCCTTGGTCAAGTCAATGTCCTGGAATGGTAACCTCTTCTCACACTTCAACTTCAATTTATTTTTTTATTTTAATGGAAATTTGTATTGCGACTATACAAAGGTGTTTCCAGGCACCAATTGCATAAGGCCAAATGGTTTGTCTAGGTAATCAAAGCCCATGGGGTTACAAATGCTGTTCAATTAAATGGCAGGTGCCATTGAATCACACATAAATTGTACTCATTTTTAGTTTTGTATGTTGGTTAATCTGGGTCCAGAGGACCTTGTGCACACAGTCTATCAGAGGTGAAAACTTCCGAAGGAGATCTTTCCAGTATAAAGAAGGTGTGCCCTCTGGAGACTATTACCGGGTGTTTTAAACAACGTTGCCTAATGTTCATCTCTTGATCCTCAGTCCCTTTGATGGAAGAGGTATGAGAGGAATCTGGTAACCCTCCCCCGTTCCTGAATTTAGCCTTTTTGGACAGGATAATGGCTTGAGATCCAGTTTCCACAAGAGCTGATAATTCACACTGACAATTTACATTGACCAAGGCACACAATCTGCCCTCTTTCTCCTCAAGGGTGCAAAGAAAGTGTGATTTGTTTGCCAGTTCGGCGGCCATTACCTTAATGTTGAATACTGTCACTGTGTGATCTTGGGCGATTTTCCGTGTTGAAGAAATGCACATCTGGCAATTTTCATAGTTGCAGGATACTCTTTTGTCCCAGATTCTTTGCTGATCCCTTTACCTGAAGACACTTCTCAGAACCTGTTTGTGGGGAGGCTACATTCACAGTTTCAATATTCTCTGGTTTGCATTTTGGGATCTAAGTGTATCTTTATCTGAGTCAGTCTCCGTACCTGCCCTGTTTAATTCAGCATCTCTTGGCACTCATTTCTCTTGGGGGATCCTCCCATTCCTGAATCCTCTAGGGATTCTCCTCTTTTGTAGGGGGTGATTGTGTTTTGTTCCTCCACAAAGTGGGTTCTTCTTTGACATCTTCTACTTACCCTTTGCTCTTTGGTTCGAACTTCCCAGGGATAGAAGACTCAATGTCGGGCTAAGAGGTTTCCAGGGGTTCTATTTTGGTGAGAAAGGAAGCTTCCTCAAAGAAGTTTCCTTTAATCAGTTCTCCCCTGGGATATCAGAACCAGGTTTTGGGGGAGTCAGGAAAGCAGGGTTTGGTTTAGGATTTGACAGAGCCCACAGCATGCGCCTCAGGTCAATTGCTGGACATGTCGCTCCAGCAGAGTAACTTTCTCTAGTTTGTAGGGAGGTCTCAGCACATACCTCTGCTGCTCCCTAAAAGTATAACTATCCCTTCTAGCAGAGTAGCTCAGGCATTGGAAATGTCCCTCATAATTTTCAGTCCTGATTCTCCTTTCTCCCTGTTTCAGAATTCTATTTTCCTGGAACCAGGTAGAAGTAGGGGGATTGTTTTGGTAGTTCTGGTTTTGAATGAATTCAGGTTGGGAGGTGGCGTACTTCCCTATTGTTGGAAGTTTGAAGTGAAGTTTTCCATGGAAGTACTTACCTGGTTTGCCCCCCATCCCCCGCAGGATCAGTTGTGTTCCCTTATAACAAGAGTTTACATAGGTGGCAGTGGCAGAGGGTTCATTGTTCTGGAATTCTGCCTGACCCCTCTGCCTTTCATTCTGCTTGTTGACAGGTGGAGAATGTTTAGTTCCCCGTGTCTCCAGGTGCAAAGGAGGGATTGTTTTACTCCTGCAACCTGTTAAGTGGCATGTGGCATGTGTGGTAGATGGCTTGCTGGTTTTTGGTTATTTCTATAGTCAGTGGGTTTCTGGACCTCATATATCCTGATGGCTTTCTCTATTACCCAATCCAGTGTCCTGCACTCATGGAAATCCTACACTAACTGGGTAATTATATATTTGGAAAGCTCATGGAAATAAGTGGTTACAAATTCCCTACTATTTGCATTCACCCGCCTGGAAGTCTTTGGAAATGAATGTTTTAATTCATGTAAACACTCCCTAGGTGTCTGATTCTCCCCATATTACAAGTTATATGCAACCTTATGTGCCTCTTCTGGGTTCCTGTGAGTGAAGAAGTGTTTCAAAATGGCCAACATTTATAATGAACGTGGTCCTCCAGCCCTGCAAAGAAACTGGACTACTCAGGAGAACCTGTCCATTTTGCAAGTTTCATGCAATTGACATCATCTTTTATCTCACATGATGACATCATTTGCTCTTTAATGTCGAAGTGCTCCCATACCAAATATTTAGCATTCTTATGGTATGGGGCCAGGGAGCACTTTATGGCTTCTATTTGTCTGATGTGGTCTTTAGCAAAATCTTTTTTCTTTTTTTGCTGTCTTTCTGCACCTTTGCACTTGAGTACATTCACCTTCTGACTCAGAGATGCCATTTGAACTCCATTTCCTGTCTTCAAGGCACTGCCTATCTCTATGAGATTGGGAATACCTCCCAGAATCATGCCATCTTTCATGTCCTGGGTGTTTGTGTTAGCAGTGCACAGTGGTGCGGGCAGTTATGGTTGCTTAGCCTACCATAACTGTCGAATTTCAAGGGTTTTTCGGTTTTACTTAGAACCATAATGTCATGTTCATAAAGTTTTTTGAGTGTTTTTCACAGGTTTTTAGTAGCACAACTTAACCATAATGTCCCCTTAACAAAGTTTTTTTTTAGTGCATTTTACAGATTTTTAGAAGGGGAACTTAATCATAACAAGTCTTTAACAAAGTGTTTTACTGAATATACAGTTTCATCGGGTGATTTTGGGAAATATGTACTATAATTTCCTTACTTTATATAGATGTAACATAGAACATACTGAACCCCCTAGCTAATGATATTTGAAAGGCACAGACTGAGCGCCTGTCTGCAGATGGACACGGACGTGGTCAACAGTACCCAAACAGTCAGGGGATATCTGGAATTGTACTATTGTGTTGTATGGAAACTGCAGAACTTTGACAAATAAATAAGTGAACCTTAACATCTGAATCAATAACCATGCATTTAATGACCCTGTAGAATGAAACAGATTATACCGTAACAAAAAAGGTATGCCTCCAACGTAATTACCTCACAAAACTGTGCAACCAGGAGCGAAAGTAGACACACACAGTACAATGAAGAGAAATTACAACAAAATAGTAAGTGAACTTCATTTTTCTTATATGTGTGTGTATTTTTTTGTATGAGAAGCAAAAAAAATAATGTATTTCTGTTGTTTTGACACAGAAATGTGCAGTACTTTGGAGTGGCTGGAGGAGAACTTTCCGCATGGGGAAATGTCAGAAGATAGCGATAATAATGGTACACACTACTCTGCATAAGCAAATTAATGATACGTTTTTTATGGTCATTTAACATATATATATATTTATTTTTAACAGACCAGGTAATAAAAAAAGAAGAAAGGCCAACAAAGGACACAGAGGAAGATAGGCTGAAAAGGATGGAATTGAAAATGGACATACTAAATGACATTTTTAACAATTTAAGGCAATTTGTGGAGGAATTTGTTAGAGAAAAAATACAATATCACTATCCCACCTGTACCTGCCCCCCTTCTCCATTTCCTAGTAAACCATCCCCAGACCTTAAAGAAGAAAATAAATGTTTTGATGAAACATCCATCCCTTCATCCCCTCACAAATCATCCCCTCAGAACCAGCCGTATTAAACCCTAATTCCCCTATATTTGTTTCAGTATCTGCTTCCCTCAGGATTTATTTTGATTGATGTGTGTGTGTGTGTGTGTATTGGAAATGTTCTTATGTTAGTTGTAATGGAAGGGGGTGAGGCAATTCTTTTTAAAAAAAAGAGTTAAAATGTTCGCGGACAGCACGCCGGTTTGAGCTGGCCGAAAACAATAGACTATGGATGTTCTAACGGCAATACACCCACCCCTACCAATGGTATCCAAGATGGAGCGTATCTTAGAACGCACCATTTGGTCAAGTTGTGCGTAAATGAACAGAATGGGGCGTCCTAAGGAGATTATACCTCTCTGTACTGCTCACAAACAAGATTAAAAAAAAATCTTAGACCATAACAGATGTCTGTGATGTAGGTAAATGCACAAAATGGGAGTGTCCTAAGGACACTATAACTGTCCGTACCATCCGCAGCCAAGATGGAAGTGTCCGTAGAACAGGTGCGGTGGCCGGCCTGTCTGTAGGTAAACAAAATGGAGGTGTCCTAAGGACTCTGTATCTGGCCGTACAGTCAGCAGATCATGTACACACATGCGCACTACACCCATAAGTACTGAGGACAGGCCGCCTTTCCGTAACTGTCCATGTCACTTGTGTCGCACTTTTAATTACTTTCAGGACAAGAACACAGTCCGTATAACACCCGCGCACATGCGCACGTCCATTACTCTGCATTTGCTGTCCAGCAGGCACGCATTTCCTTCGTGGATGTGTTTAGCACGTCATCATGTGACCCCACCCACGCTGAGCATGTGGACTCATTTGCACAGTTTGTCTGCTTCTGCAACATTTAAAAAGACCTATGTAAACATGGTAAATTATTTTACAGTAAAAAATCACCATTTCACATGTCCCATACAATGGCCCTACCTTTGAATGTAGTGTTTGGAATTTTTGCAACACTTTTGAGTGATCAATAAGGTCACGAGCCGCATCCCTCCACCCCTATTAATGGCCACACCCCCGAGCGCATCTTCATTGTGCTTCTAGCTATAGCAGATTTACTTGTGCTGCCTTTATAGCTGTAGCGAACTTCAGCCGACTAATCCATATGGCATCCATGGCTACTGTTGCTTCATTAGCCTCAGCACCACCCCCAAACCCTCCACCGCCACCACCTCCCCAAGGGCCTGCAGAGGGAAATACAGGTGAGGATGTAGAGAGCGAGGAAGAAAAGAAAGAAGAGAATGAGGTGGAAGAACTCTGCACTACAAGCACTTGCCGGGGAGTCATTGGTGTGGCGGTTGTTTTCCATTTTTGGGAACGTACCACAAGCACGTGCGAACCTGGTCATGTGTAACCAGTGCTAATTGGTGCTGAGTCGCAGGAGACATGGTGCATACTGCTTTGGTATGACAACCTTGAAGCAACACCCAACTTTGTTCCACAGTGCGGATATTTGCAAGGTGGTACCATGTGAAGAACGTAGGATTTTGAGTTCCTCCACAGCATCCTCCGTGTCCGATCCTCTCACCACAAGAGACACTCCTAGGGGTGAGCGCATCCCTCCAACTGCCTCACAAGCCATTCGCAATGCTGTTGACCCTTACCTTTCAAGGGTCACAATATTGTGTATATACTGCAACTCAGTACTCTTCAGGGGGGAGAGTTTTCGAAGTGCTTTTGAGGCTACTGTCAAGGAGCACCAGAAGAACTGCACCCTACCTAAGTAAAGGACACCCTACATCTTTCTCTCTCCACCTGTCCTTTCTTATGCCCGTGGTTGGTGTCCCTTCTTAACCCTCCTTTGCCCACCTCTCCTAGTGTGTTGTGTGCTGAAAAGCAATAAACTGGAAAACAACAAAAATTACAAAAAAGGCTCTTTTCATAGCAGCCTTTCTCAGTTTAACAGTAGAACTATCAATTGATGGTTATAGGCCCCCGCGCATTTCTCAAAAAGTCAGTGGACAGTCGTAGGATGCACAAAAATGGAGGTGCAAGCGGAGCAAAACCAGAGCACTTTTCGCTGGGAGTAAGTGGGGGCTCTGAAAAGAGCCTTTCCGTGGTGTTTTGTGTGTTTCGAAAACTATGGATTGGAAAAATGGATTGCCAAATGCTATGAATCCAAAAAAGGTCACAATGCATTTTGTACATTTTGAAGAACAATCTGATTGCCAGCATATGTGAGATGCACTCCATCTCTGTGAAAAATGAAAGTGCTGCGAAACAAAATGTTTTCATTGTGGAATGAGGACATGCCAACATCTCTTAGAAAGGTACAAACAACCTTATTAACATTGCACCTCGCTTTCTCCATTTGTGGACCAAATGCAGAAAAACGCAGCCATCTTTGTCGTTGTGCAATACGGGAAAAATGTATTTGGCAATTTGGAAACATGTCCATGACCTTTGCAAGTCCTTCCTTCATTGCAAATTGCATAGAAATTCCAGAGACATGGCCTAAACTGTTTCCTCCGCAATGAATGATAATTATATCAGGATGAAGCTCTGTCTGTAAAGTAGCACAGAGAGGTACCAAGTCCAGCCACCTCATTCCACGCACGCCATGCCAGTGCACTTCCACATGAGGAAATCCAAGATCTGCAGATAGACCTCAATATTCTGCATGCACCATCAACCAATGTATCCATGAGTCTCCCAAAATCCAGATAATCTGGTTTCGAGCACACAGAGCCATGGCTGTCTCGTGTCCTGTCAGGGAGAAGACGTTTGCAGGACATTTCTCCATTCAGAACACACCCACTGAACTTTACAGACCAATCCCTATCTTTGCACCTTCTCATTTGCATGCGTCTCCACCCCAGAATCCCCGTTGGTAATACGCACTGTCTGCAGACTACCGCCATGTCCGCGGACACGTAGAGGATCAGAGCGTGACGACTGTACATTGAAATATTATTCCCATTTTGCCCTTTAAGGTGGGCTCTGAAAAGAGCCATTTTTTTTTTGTTTTTTGGTCAGATGCCTTACAGACACCTGTTATATTGTATTTTTTTAAATATTTTTTCTTCTTACTTTACTCCTACAATCATTACAGAACCTTCTCCAAAGCAAGCCTTACATTCCAAAAGAACATGACATTTCACAAAGAAGATAACGCAACACCATCTGCTTCAAAATAAGCTGCATTACTGGGAACAATGTTCTCGTGGCTGCAGAAAAAATACCAGCTCATAACACAAAAGCATGCATGCCGCGATTGATGTTACACCTCCTAATAGTTTGATCAGGATAGAAAACAGAACTATTGTCCCATTTTTCTCTATGGAGTAACCCAGAAAAAATTACTTTCGCAGTTGGAAACATGTTAATGACTACTTGCACCAACTGTTCCAAATCTTCCAACAAATTACGTGAACTCACGTAGCCCAAATGGCAAGCACCGTAGTGCAAAAGTACCACATGGGAAGTGGTCATCCTACGCACGTGTCTGCAAACTTGGAGAATTGCCACAACATTGCGATCACTCTCAGTGTGCCACACCATCTCCACTCCTCTCACATCGAAATTATGTGCCACATGCCTACTTTCAGAATAGTGCATTAAACCATGCACCAGAATATATTTAAGTACCAAAACCCAGACTCTCTCCACCTCTGCCATCTTCAGTATACGCACTGTCTTTTGACACAAAAGAACAATGTGAACATCTGATTGGCTGATGCCTACAGTCCCCTTTCCATGCTGAATTTGCTGTAGAACCCCATATGTCAAACACCCTACCCGCGGACAAGTGCTGTCTATGTGCAGCACGTTACTCTTAGCCAGTCCTTCTACCCTTTAGACATCACTCGGAAATCCATTCCTTCATTGGACACAGCTAAACAATCACACAACCATCCGTCAATCACATTGAACATCTCTACTTCTAACTCCGTCATCAAAATTTCGCACTTCAAATGTACTATTGATCACTCTGAATGCAAGTCGCATATCATTAAAAAAGCACCTACTTCAAAAACTACTGTGCAAGTGTCACAGATTTCTCCGTACAGCTCCATGCATGCGCACATGCATGAGTATAAAGTACAGGTATGTATATTTTAATCAGAGAACATTTGCAACCCTTATGATTTAATGTAAATACATGAATGCCACAAAATCTGCATAGCCAATACATACCAACTCTCCCCCTTTAAGTGCAAGACTTCCGATTTTTCATTCACAAACCGCACTACTTCTTACTGTATCCTGCATAACCTATACATATGTAACAACCCTCCCTATTTAGCATGAAACTCGATTTTCCATTAGAAAATGTCACAATTTTTTACTGTGTAACACCTACATTAATGCTACTTCCAATCCGATCGTATGAGAAAACTAAACACTCCCGATTGCTGTCGTGACATCTCCCTCTGAGGGTCTCCCGATTTTTCGATTTCGTACTTATAATATGAAAGTAGTGCATTTTTTCCCATCTACTACAATAACCTATCACTTACAAACTTCTCTGCTATGGACAACACAGCTTAAAAAAAAAACAAGGCATTTTCATAAACTAAAAATTGTACTCATTTGCAAATCACGTTCAACTAACATACTGCAAATAACATACAACGGCAGTACATAGTGTAGTGAAATGCACACATACACTCTGTTGAGATGTCAAAGGAGAATACTCCGACGAAAGATGCAAAATTAACGTGCACAGTAACATCACTGCTTTAAACACAGAAAGTAACTAACTTCTTCTTTTTACAATCGCAGTGAAGACTACTCTCCTGAAAATCAACACCATCTACACTGCAAACGACATATCCGAAGAAACCTGGTCAACCTGCAAAAAAAAGTAAGTACAGTACTACCTTTATATTCTTACTGCTCCTCAAAGAGACTGTGTCGGTTATTTATTTAATTTGCACACCAAAACAAACATTGATTTCTGAATCATTCTACCCACAAATCCCCATTTATTGAACAAAGAATAACAGGCAGAGTGGCTCACAAATCCCTTTGTTCTTGGAACTCAAATAGGATACAGAATCCTTAGAATGTTAGTACTAGAAACGAAATTGCTGTTTCAGTTTTATACCATTACGTTTACTATTAATGCTTCTCCTCACCACTAGCTCACTTTGTACTCTCATCTGAAGCAAAGTGTAGTAGTATACAAACAGAAAATTAGGCTCTGCAACTCATTAGAACATGCCAATGCACATTCACACACCACCACAAACAGCTTCCCCATCAAACTTATGCACTCATCCACACAGCACACATACATTGTACAACAGACCAAACCATGCCTTCTTTTTTCAACAGACCCCAAAGAATGCCTACCAAAAAGCAAGTCCGTAGAAAGGAACGCAGAAATAGAGCAAATGAAAATAAAAGTGTCCAAATTAAGCATACATCTGTAGCAGAGTTAGTAGAGAATGTTGGAACAAAACACCTAATACAGTCGTTTAGTGAAACAAAGGAAGCTTTAACTACCGAAACTGTACCTCCTCTATCAAAAAGTGGCACAAAACACAAAACGCTTCACAAAAAATTGGCTACCAATACTGCTAACAATGTTCCTATTAATCATGATATAGTAACAAGAACCCATAGTAAAGAAAGTATTTTAGCAAAAATGTTTCGCCACAGAGTCCTTCAGAATTTAATAAGAAGAGGACCGACATCATCCTCAACCCTTTGAAACCTACCGTAGAAAATTAATCCTACAAGCTCTGGTAGACAGTGCAATCCTTCTCAAAAGGAAGTTGTTTATATTAGTGTTAAATAGGATGAAACCACTAACAAACCTAAGTACTAAACTACAAAAGAAACTTGTCAATAAACGGAATGTGAACAAAAATAACTTCTTAAATATTTGTGGAGGTGAATGGAGTCACACAACAACCACAGAACCATATTTTAATGAAGAAGCATACACACATAATCAAACAAACACAATTGCCACCCATAGTAGTGGACGAGGGTATGACAAAATCAATAATACCATCATGGAACAAGAAACACTGCTTACAAAAGTATCCCCTGAAAACTTAGAATTACCTCTCGATTCGACTGAACCAGACTGTCCAGTATACAAATGGCCATGCACGTCAATGTGTGACATTCCTAACAAATCTTTCAAATCTTTACGTCAGTTCCTCAATCAGTATGTGAAAGGTAAAGACAAGATTAAAATGAAAGTGCTGCAAAATATTGATATCTGTCCATTGTGCAAATGCACAGGACTACAAGGACATTCATTGGCCTGCATTTCAGGACCTGTTTGCAAAAGCACCTTCCATGATATCAACAGGATATCAATACATCATTCAAATGTAAGACATCTAGTGTATAAAATGTACTATGCTAAAAGTCCAGCTTTAGGATTAGCCAATTTAAATAACACTCTTCTGCATGGTACACCCAAATAATTACAACAAGAAATCAACCGTATCCAGAGAAAATATTTTGGAAGTGAAAGCCACTTACACAATGCAATAGGTTTAGAACAGACTAGCAACAATTCTGCACATAGCAACCTTCTATTACACACATACAAAAAAGAAATACTAAAATTTAAAAGTGCATCAGCTGAAGTACCAAACCATATGTATCTGTGTGTGTGTTGCCGCAGAACGTTTTACAAAAGAAACACAAACATTTTAGACATATCATACAACATAGATGACAATGAAGATTCCAAATGGTGTGAATTAGCTCTCAACCTTGCAGCAGAAAACAAATACCAAATAAGTGAACCCCTAACATGTTGCAGTTACTGCACTACAAAACTGGACAACAACCAAACTCCTTCACATGCTATCACAAATAATTTGGAATTGTTCCCACTACCAAAACTCCTGCAACAACTCAATTTATAGAGCATCATAATTCAAACATTTCACCCATTTCAAGCAATTATACGCCTTCAACCAAAAACAGCAACATTACCTCCCTCTGCAATGGTGAAAGGCATTCATGGCAAAGTAGTTTACTTGCCATTAGATCTAACTGAAAATGTACACATTCTAGGAGTGCAACGTCCAATACAACATTTGTATTGTTAAAGGGTGTACAAACAAAAGACAAAATAATTTGGCAACAACTGGTGGACTTATGTAAAGTTAGACAAGCCTTGCAATATTTGAAAGACAATAACAAATTCTACAAATACTACAAAGAAATAAATATTGAAGAATGTTTAAGGGAAACAACTGAAATAATTCAAGAGTCATCAGAAACTGGTCAATTTGAACTTCTGGATCCTGCTGCAGTATCCACTCTTTTGGACCATTACACAATTCATCCATTGCATTCCAATGAAAGCATAGATGATGCACTAGAAACCTACCATTTCCACTGCTATTTCCTACTGGCAAAGGTGGAAGATATGATGATAGACCCACTCAGATTACGGCATCAGAATACCGCTCATTACAAATGTATTCGCAAGATCCCAGATTTAGATAAAATGTGTAATGTTCCACCTACTCTTTGAAAGTAAACTAGCAACCCTATGTTGCGGAGTTGCACACATTTTGAAATCTGGAACCCACTTTCAAAATATGTCAGCTATGCAATTAATACAAAAAGTACAAGAAAAAGATGAGGTTTTACAATCAAGTATGACAAATCTGTTTGCAAACATGCGTGGTACAAAAGAATACTGGTTCCGACGGCACAGAGACGTACGGTGTATGATCAGAAACCTTGGACCACCAACTGGGTTTGTTGCACTACGTTGTGTAGAATATACATGGGAAGATTTACATGAGTTCCTACGCATATCAAACAACAACAAAACCAACATAGATATATTAACACCTGGAGAACTTTGCTCTCTAGATCCAGTTAATGTGTCAAGATATTTCCATCATCGTTTCATTGCTATGCCACACTTTATTTGTAATAAAACTGTTCCTTCTCGCAGAGAAGTGCAACACTTCTTTTAGAGAATAGTATACCAAGCGAGAGGAGCACCACATATTCACATGCTTTAATGGATCAAATGTGCACCTAAATTTGGTCACGACAGTGATGCCACTGTTTTGCAGTTCGTCCAAAAATATGTCACTTGTGAAATCCCTTCACAACGGACACATGGTGACATGCATGGACAGATTTTACAATTTCAAAGACACAAATGTGCAAATATTGTCATCGCAAATACAAAAGCAAAGTGAAATACTTAACCAAATGCCGCTTTTGTTTCTCTAGACCAGTTACAGAAACATGTGAAGTGAACAATTTCATGTCTTCAGTTCGACATAGTGTTAAAGGTAAATCACCTAAGAACATGTATTACATAAAAAGAACAGAAGAATCAAAAACAAAATACATCAATGATTACAATACAATCATCACCCTCTTATGGAATGCAAACATAGATGTGCAATACATTGCAGACAATTCCACTGCAGTTGCACGATATGTTACAACCTTCTTAACAAAAGCAGAAAAAGCAGAGCTTCAAGACCTCTCAACAGACAACACACAATCTCAAAAATTGTGCAGCCTAGGCATAAAAATGCTCTCTCATAGAGAATGTGGTGCCTATGAAGCGGCAGATCGTTTAACCGGTACTGCTTTGTATGGAAAATCAGACAACATAGTATGGCTAAGTCCTGGTCCTTCTAAAATCATATGAGGACATAGAAACAATTGCCAGGAATGATCCCAACAGCCAAGACATTTTAAAAAACAATTTACTGGACACATACTATCCGAACAGGAGTAGCACTTTGGAAAGCATGTGTCTATACCACATAGATCAAAACTTTGCATACAAAAATTATGTAAAACCCGATGAAAGCAAAGGTAGATATAGAGTGACAGATTGTGAAGGCAGCTTAGTGAAACTTACCAAACAAAGCTTAAATAATCATGTCAAATTGTCATTAAAAACTCCTCAACAGAAAGAACTATATTACATGTCTCTGCTACAACTTTTTAAACCATGGAGAAAAGAGGAAGAAATACTAGATAACTATAACTGCTATGAAGATGCTTTCAAAGCAAATGAAAGCGCTATCACCGAAGTGAACTTTACGCAGTACAAAACAATGTTGCACAATGAACAGCAACACGTAGAAGCACTTCAGGCCCAACTAGATAAGGACACTTCCGACAGTAGTCAATCTTCCGTAACAGGAAGCCAAGAACCACTAGGACAGCCACTAATAGCAAATGTGTTGCCCCAACTAAACTACGCAAAGGTAAGCAAGAAGCTCACCTGAATGCTTGGTTCACACCGCAACTCAAGGATCTAAGAAAGCAAAAAAGAAAGCTTCAAGCTATCTGGCGTAATTCACCTACCGACACAATAAAGCTAAATTAGCTCAACGATCCAAACTCTATAAGAAAGAAATTATTAACACAAAAAAAAATCTATTTGATGACAGAATCACTAAAGCTAAATCAAACACTAAGGAACACAAACACTTTCTCCATCCTCAGGGAAATGGAATCCCCCCTCCAAACAGCGGATACTGTCCCTAAGGACAAGATATGGTGCACTAACATACAAAACACCCTATCTAATTAAATCTCGACCCACCAAATTAAAATAGCCAAAAAAAAGGACTCTCTGCCCCTTTCGGATTAACAAACGTCAATGCCTACTAACCCTAATACTACCCCGCCTTTCTGCTTAAAAGCCATCTCAATTATTGATACTGAAAAGGTCATTCTCTCACTGAAACCCTCCAACTGCAAGGGCAATAGTTGCCCAGCGCAAATACTAAAGGACGTGGCTAGGGACCTAGCCCAATTTATCTCGAAGCTCAGAAACTCTTCCTTTAAATCAAACACAGTACCGACTAACTTGAAAGAATCCTGGGTCCTCCCCTTACTTAAAAAACAAACTTTTGATCCATCTATCCCAACAAATTACAGACCTATCACCACCGTACCCTTCCTACTAAAATTATTCACAGAGTAGCCTACTTACAAATTCGAGATTATTTGGAAGCCAACCAACTGTTAGGCTCTTGACAATCCGGTTTCCGCCCCCTCCATGGCACTGAAACAGCCCTGCTAAACATCAAGACAAAAAGCGAGGAGTTAAAGGATAGCGGTAAAACAGCTTTGCTACTCTTACTGGACTTGTCAGCAGCCTTTGACTTGGTGGCTCATGCAGTTTTATGCAACCACCTTAGGCTCGCTGCCAACTTCACAGGGGAAGCTATAGCCTGGGTCCAATCCTTTGTACCCAACCAGACTATGAGAGTTTTCTCTGCCTCCACCTGCACGGATCCCATCCAAATAACATGTGGAGTCCCACAGGGCTCCGGTGTCTCACCCACCATGCACAACATATTCACCAAGCCACTGTTTGACAAGTTGGATAGACTGGGCGTCACCTACACTAATTATGCAGATGACACCCAGATCCTCATACCCCTTTCGGGCAACTATGAAGCAGAACTTGCCTTGGTGAATAAGATATACATCCTCATGGATGGTGACCAACGGCCTCTGCCTGAACGACGATAAAACTGAGATCCTGCTCCTAGGATCTGAGTCTAACTAAAAAAGCTCACCCGTAACTACGCATCTTTTGATATTGATAACAACATCATTAAGATAATGCCGGAGGTTAAAACTCTAGGATTCTATCTGGACTCCTCTCTCACCCTTAAGAGGCAAGTCAATTCCCTCTCCTCTAAAACAGCCTATACCTGTAAATTAATCCGAGCTGCTAGACCATGCCTCTCCAGGGCCAGCTGTCTCACCCTAGCCAATGCTCTTATCATGTCTAGACTAGACTATTGCAACGCCATGTACTCAGGAGCCAACAAGGTGGTCACTGACAAACTCCAAATACTGCAAAATAACGCCTTAAGAGCAGCATTGAACATCTCACCTAGAGAACATATATCTAAATACCAGACAGAGGCCCATTGGCTAAAAAATAAAGGATAGAATCATCCTTAAAACCATCTCTATCACGTCCAAATGCCTAAACAATCTAGCACCTCCTTACCTCTCTGAAAAATTACCAGAAGATCGACAACCCGACCTACGAGATCCGCTAACACATTTATGCTTGAAATCCTCAGATTTAAACTGATCACAGCTGGTGGAACCAGCTTCCCTGTCAAAACTGCGCATCATGGAACACTCTACCAATTGACCTCAGACGCCCACAACCGAACGGCAGGTTTAGAAGTAACACTCTCAAATGGCTTCGCACTAACAACCACTAGCAACCGTCATCCCACACTACGACCACCATAATCTCTTGACACGACCCTGACTTCCACTGCACTTAACACTGCCACAGTAACCTACATACTGAACCTCTCATCCATAGCTGTGGGCACCCTCCTAACATATGCAATGTTAAGCATGATCCACGTTATGCTAATGATCAGTTTCTCTAACTAACTATGTTCTTTTCTCCCACTTGCACTGTAACTAAGCTTTGAGACATCTTGTACTGTTGCGCCCAGCTGCCCAAGGGCTTGGTGCGCATTATCAAATAAATAAACAAACAAACAAACAAACAAACAAATGAGGCAGAATTAGCTATGACAGAAGTGGAAAAAACCATGTGCCACTATGAACAAGATATAGAAGACTTAACTGTACTACAAGCAAAACTAAAGAAATATCAGCGCACCATTTTTGAAGACACGAAAATAAAGAATGTACCTGCCAAAATTACAAACCTATACTGCTGTACGTCAGTGGTGAAGCTGGGTCAGAAAAAACATTCTTAATCAAAATCATCAGCAAGTTCTTTCAACAACTGACAAACAACACACTGTCAGCTGTTGTAACTGCCCCACACAGGGTTAGCTGCCTACAACATAGGCGGTGTCATTTTACACTGATTACTACTCCTTCCAGTATAACACCAAAACAAATTTGACTATTACAAACTTTCTGCAGAAGCTGCAATGGAACTACGCAGAATATTAAAACACATGCAAATGCTACTAATAGATGAAGTGAGCATGGTATCCAACCTAATGTTGGCTTTGATTCACCTCAGATTGCAAGAAGTACTGAAAACAAAGTATGAAGAACTCTTTGCAGGGAAACACATTATCGTTTTTGGAAATCTTCTTCAATTGACACCAGTAAAAGATGAACCTATTTTTAAAACCTTAGGACACAAACTCTGCCGTCAAACTGTTGGCAGCATAGGAAATGTCAACCTTTGGCAACATTTCCAATACAGGGAATTAACAGAAAACATGCAGCAATCTGCAGATCTCACTTATAAAAGTATTAGAGTTGGATACTATCTCAAGAAGCACACGCAATATCGAAACACCGGCACATTCATGTCCTTTATGACGATAATGCATGTGCTACTGATGTTATGAAACAATTAGCGCACAAAAATGTCAATTGTATGGCCTTAATGCCAATTCTTGCCAACTCTTGCAAGCTGTTTCAAATTCAATGAAACAATGTTAAAAAAGAAATGCAACCAATAATGGAAATTTGCGCAAAGACAAACTAGACGTACATTGTATGGCACTATCCATGTGTGAGCACGCCACAACAACACTAAATACCTCTGAAAATTCAATCTCCAACACAGCTGGGTTGGAAAATATATTAAAATTATCCTTAAATTGTACAGTAATGCTTAAACGTAACCTTGACATGGAGCAAGGGCTAGTCAATGGGGAACTGGGTACAGTTGTTGGCTTTCAAAAATACCCAAGTGACAACAACATTCAGTTTGTCAATATTTGCGTTGACAATCTTTCAGAAGTGAAAAGGATAGGGTGCTCAACTGCTTGATTCCTTCGCTTCAAAGACATGTATATACGTAGAGAACAATTTTCTCTAACGCTTGCATATGCAGTCAGCATTCATAAATCCCAAGGTCTTACCCTAGACAAAGCATTGATAGATATAGGAAACACAGTCTTTAAAGAAGGCATGAGCTATGTAGCACTATCACGCTTACGTACACTTTACGGTCTATTTCTAATCAACTTTGATGCAAGTAAACTGAATGCTGATATTCCTTGCATTTTAGAATACAATAGACTGTGTTCACTGTACACCCCCCATCTGAAACAATATCCTGTTCCAGAAAAAGAAACATCATCAATTACCACAAGCAAAGAAGAGCCTATTAGGGAAAGTAAATTAAGTACTTCTTCAAAGAAGGAACAAAAACTCAGAAAAAAGCACTCAGAGACAGAACTTGGTGGTCCATTCCAATTTTCAAATGAAACTGCTGTAAGTTGCTATGCAAATGAAGCAATGAATATTCTATTTCAATTGCCACCAATTGTTAACAATATTTAATTACACAGTACAGACCAATTGTGTTTGCAAATGTTAGTCCTTCCTAGAAACGTAACAAACAATCCTGACAACATGTACAGTGTTCACGGAATAAGACAAGAATTGGACTACTGCGCTGGAATGGTGCGATTCACTATAAACTCACAAGAATATCCACAAGAATTTCTAATGTACTTACTACAAGTACTGGAAAACAAAAACATACCTATAAATGAAATCTTCCAGATTGCATACATATGGAAACATACATGCACTCTCTGTAACAACGTGATACAGGAACAAATCCCAAATGAGCGATTTGTGTATGTATCCATACCTAATTGTGGATCCATTCCATTTCAGCAACTTGTACAGAATGCAAACCATGGCAGATTATGTGCTATGTGCAATTCAGATAATCGCTCTACCTTAATGATACAAACACATAGTAACTACATAATACGTATGCTTCTACATTACAATTCAGATGGTACCAAAAACAACTGCAAGCTGACTGGATTCACACACGGTCAAGTGTCACTTGGAAAGAAAACCTTTACAATAATATAATCTACCACGCAGGAGTTACAACCAATGCAGGTCGCTACACTGCATAAATTAAAAAGAAAAGTGGATGGCTCGGATGTAATGATAGCACCATTACTTTAAAGCAGAGATTGCCAGCTAATCTTACAAACGCATATTTAATCTTCTTAAAGCCAAAATTTTATAACTAATGTGTACTACAACATTAACAAAAATTCAAGTAAATGACTATAAACATTAGAATACGCCAACAGGTATCTAACTGCCCAAGAGTGTATAGCAACCACACAGATAAATGAATATCACAGATCAGTAAGAAAAAATGCACAGTTAGAATACGCCAAAAGGTATGTAACTGTTTTTAAAAATCTGCAACAAGCCAACAGACATAACATTAATCAGAAACAACAAGGAAACACTCCGAGAAAACAAAGAAATAGTTTGTAGCATAGCAAAGAAAGTTTTTTTTTAATCCAACAAGGATTTTTTTCCCCCCAAGACCCAAGGATTAGAAAAACAAACACAGAAACTGAGCAAAATGCACATTACACTGGTTTGTAAACTAAATATGAGTGCCCAAAAAAAGGTAAAATGTCTATTGTACAATGTAATAAGTCTTCATGAAATACAAACACTAACATGCTCTCTTCTTTTATCACAGAAATTAAAAAAAGGATATTTCCGCCAAGAACTAAAGTCATGTAAGAAATATATGGATTCTCAGCAAAGTAAACAATAAGTATAATTGCACACATGGCATACATATTCCAATCTGCACGTCTAATCTATGGCAGTAATATGGTGCAGTGGATGTAGGCAGGGCCTACCATCTTGGATGTATAACCTACCACCTACACCATGTGGCCAAGCAACCAAGTCTATAGGTCATACCCACAACCAGCGCAGCATATCAAAACCATGGTGCTTATAATTTCACTACTTATAAGTTTACTCTTGGGTGCATGGTCTGCAGCCATGCACCTAAGATTGTAGGTCGTGTCACAACCACTGCACCACAGCACACCCATGCTGACTTATAACCTCACTGCTTATGACTTTAGTCTTGGGCCATGCACCCAAGACTCTTGGTCCTGGACAGAACCACCAACGCACATCGCACCCATTCTGGCTTCTAACTTCACTATGTATAAATTTGGGTTTGGATGCATGGCCTTTGGCCACGCACCTAAGAATGCAGGCCCTCCCCACAACCACCTAAGTGATGTGCGATACTACTGGTGTATCTATAGCTTTGACATGCTGCAGTGGTTGTGGCCAGGGCCTAGAGTCTTAGGTGTATGTCCATAGATATTTCAATGCATGGGTGTGCAGTGGCTTATAACTCCAGTGCTTATAACTTAAACTCTTGAGTGCATGGCCTTCGGCCATGCACCCAAGACTGTACACACTCCCCACAACCATCTGATCGATAAGCAATACTACAGGTGTATCCATAGCTGTGACATGCTGCGGTCGTTGTGGCCAGGGCCTAGAGTCTTGGAAGTATGGCCTACGGCCTACAACCATGCACCCACGACTCTAGGCCCAGGCCACAACCACCACAGCATACTACACCCATGGACGCTTATAAATCATTACAACACCCATAGAATGAAACATTATAACTGTAGCAAGTGCTTATAACTTTGTTCTTGAGTGCATGGCCTTCAGCCATGCACCCAAGACTGTACACACTCCCCAAAACCATCTGATAGATAAGCTGTACTACAGGTGTATCCATAGCTGTGACATGCTACGGTGGTTGTGGCCAGGGCCTAGAGTCTTGGAAGTATGGCCTACGGCCTATGGCCTAGAGCCATTCACCCAAGACTCTAGGCCCTGGCCACAACCACTGCAGCATATTACACCCATGCTTACTAATAAATCATTAGCACACCCATAGAATGAAACATTATAACTGTAGCAAATGCTATCCATAGAAAAAAAAACATTGAACTACTCCATGTATGCAATTTCAATGTTCGCTAACACCACGCGTGTCCTTAGAACAGTTTCAAGTTCCCTGCGCACAGCACGGTCTGAAGTACTATCCTTATGAGAACCCTCATTTTCTGTACTTACAAACATCCCGAACAAGGCGGCCATTGGGAATACATCATTAACACCTACCACCTGAACAAATACAGTATTTCACCCATCTCTTACTGTGTGCACCTCCCCAAGCACTCTGACACAGCAAAACAGATTCCAAAATAGCACTTTTCCGCTGGTCGCCGTCGCGCTGTCAGCAGATCCAAGATGTCGGGCGCATCCAAACAATCTGACGCAAAACACGCCTCACTGCAGCCAATCCGCAGAGACCTTGCATCTCCGCGGTTATGACGCCAGTCCCTTAGCCAATCGGTATTTTGTCCGCGGAGCGGACAAAGATATCACTAATTTTTTTAGACCTACTTTTTGGTCGTTTTAAAGAAAACTACTGCACAGATTGTCACCAAATTTACAAAAGCACGGTTTCGGGACCAAGCCCATGTCGCAAATTTGGTGAAAATCCATTCAGCGGTTTGGCCGGTAGGCGTAGTTTTTCCCCCATTCAGTCTAAGGGAAAAAAATATGTTTTGAGAAACCCCATATAACTTTCCCCCCCCGGACCAAACATCAACAAACTTTGCAAAATAATTCAGAGTAGCAATATACTGCAAAGTTTGGTGAGGATTCGTCCAGGGGGAGCGGAGTTATAGGCCGCCAAAAAGTGCTCTTCCTATGGAAACAGCAACTTAACCATAACTACACAGCCACTACTGTGGTCGTGTATTATACACAGGGAAAAATGCATTTTAGGCAATATAGAAATAAAACAACACATTTCATCAAACCTGGATTCCCAATTTATCCCACTGTGATATAACTCTTTTCCAAATATAAAAGGCAGCACCCATAGTTACAAGCGGGTTTGCCCTAAAAATACAGGACCAGAAATGATCCGATTCCATACCAGTTACTCAATTTATAGTTCCCACCTCCACTTTACAAAATTTACCTATCCTTTTTTCCCTGGATATTTTCTTTCATGTACCAACATACTCCATACAAGGTAGCATATTAAATTTCAATAACATAATAAATCTACTTAGTTCCCCACTGCTCACCTTTATCATGTATTTACGGTACAAGGTCCTTTCATCACAGGATGTTTTTTTCGCAGGGTTTTTTAACGCAAATTTGTTATCTAAAAAAACCCATTGAATTTTTTTAGGGGGGTTAAATAATTCTATATATGGGATGTGGGTTTTTTGGTAATAGATATAAACTGAAAGTGAATGGAGGTTTGGGGGGACCCCCCAAAAAGGATTTTTTTTTTGACAAAAAATGTGTGGCAAAAAACCCAGCAAAAAAAAAACATCCTGCAATGAAATGACATGGAACTGTATTTACACGGTTCATTAGCAATCATCCCTTGCAGACAATATGTAGAGAGTCTACTTTTTTTCTGAGGCACTCAAACTCTATATTTGAGTCCATTCGATAGCTTTCTTGCTTAATTTACCATCCCTGGATTTTAGATTGGCATCTTCCATAGGTAGTTTAAGGTCAATTTCTTTTAAAAAGATCAGCTCAATCTTACTTAAGTCATTAAGAGCATCATTCCTCTGATTATTCTTTTTCATAACATCCTCTAGAAGATTCATCAAACTATTAGGACACTTTGTATCATGTGTCATTTTTATGAACAGTTTACAACACTGTATCTTCCATAGAGTCGACCATGATGTCAATCCCAACTCTCGACGTATGGCCTCTATTGGAGTACACTTGGCCACTCTTAATGCTGGCCTCCAGAGTTTTGCCTCAATTTTGTCTATATTTCTCATATATTTAGTTATCACAGTCTCCATTGCATACATAGCACTAGGTATGATACATGTCATATATTTCTAATAGACCATCTATGGAATATCCTCCTTTCTCAGAAATGTAAGCTCTCATAATATTCCACTTCTTTATTACCTTCTTTTCTATAATTTTGACGTAATGATCTACTGGTGGTGAATTCTTAATTGTCATAACTAGATAGGGATATTTTCCCACTACTTCTATTTCCCTATTGTCAATTTTCCATATATATGTTTCATTTGTCCCCTTTATACAGCTATTTCCAAATATTAAAATCTTAGTTTTTTTGTACATTAATACTCAAATTATTTTCTTCTGCATACATATGAAGTTTGCTTAATAACCTCTGTAGACCAATAGGGGTTTTTATCAATAAGAAGTGTATCATCTGCGGATGTTAACCAACATATAACCATGTCCCCAGTTTTTGGTGGGAAGTTGTGTACTGCATCAAAGCTTTCCCCCATATCTGAGACATATAAATTGTATAGAGTAGGGGAGGTGACACACCCTTGTTTTAATCCCATATTGGTATTAATAAGGCCAGTTCTATGCTTGCCTTTGTTCAGGTACATCACCACAGTGGAATCTCTATAGATCTCTTTTAGAAAGTGGAGGACAATGGGACAGATTTTCCATCTTTCCAATTTTCCCCAAAGTCGTCCCCTGTCTAAACAATCAAATGCCCTGCTAAAGTCAATAAAACAGGGATATAATTTTATATTTTTCCTCATAGGTTCCGTGACCAAAACAATCAGAGTCATAATATTGGTTGTATACGAATTGTTTGTATTACAACTGTTCGAATTACAATTAACCTTTTCGCAATTGACCGAATTGTGAAGGTCAATTGTAACATATATGCGGTGGAAAACCCCCTGCAATCCCCCACCCAACCCAAAACCCCCAAAACCCAAAACTTTGTTAGCGGGACATGATGGTTAAGTTGCAAAACTAAAAACCAATGAAATTCAGTGAAAAAACTTTGTTAAAGGGACGTTATGGATCCAAGTAAAACCGAAAAACCCCTGAAATTCGCCAGTTATGGTAAGATAAGCAACCATAACTCACGCCACCACTGTGCACTGCTAAGCCTAACACCCAGGACATCAAACACCTGAACACCTCCCGGATTCTCAGTGGTCAATCCACAGTGTACTTCAACAACACATAAACAACCTTTTATTCACCTCAATGCAGTTACACAAAAATGAATATGTTATCAACAATGTTGTCATCAATCAAAAACAACAAGCTAGATCCCAGCTAGGAACCCCCTCTTGTAGCGATATAGTTAGAGACTACCCATAAAATGAGCACTTAATTCCCCGCTTCCAGTCAAAGCACCACACAACATATAATTTATCTGATTCAGTCTAACCGTGTCTATGACTCATATAGTCAGTCATTCAAAACAGCTTATTTCAGATTCAAAATGCATAAAACACATAGAACCAAACAGTACATTCAAATAGTAAAATCCCTTCCCATGAAGACAGATACAAAAAACAACATTATACATCTTAAAAAACAGTCAAACAATAAAATACCATATGTAATACAGTGCAATACTGCCATTACAACAAACACATTTAAAACAGATCTAAAATCTATATGCCCATGCAGCCAAAACAGAGTATGCGCTCAAAAGAAATGAAATAGCCACTCTATAATGGTGAATCTTTGCTTCCCTGAGAACTGGAATTAGTTTTACTCTCTGGATCCCAATGTACCCCGGACAGAACAATAACAAATGCACTCAATCTTCGTTGTTATGCCCACACACAGGGCATCCAGCGGAATCCGGATAACCTTTCTGAAGTGGGAGAATGGAAGACCAGGCTCCCGCCCTTCCCCTCTCGCGCTTGGCCTAGAGGATCACGGCCCAGACACCCACCACGAGAAGAGTTTGCCTATCTACCGGACGACCAAATACCCTGGTACAGGAACATACGGATGTGTCCATCTGCCTGCCCAGCAGCCCGCCCTGTCCGTGCCGACACCTGCGGCACGGATCAACTCGACTAAACCTACACGTCGTTAGAGATGCCATGACGACCTAGCCAACGGTCAGCACACCTGTGCAAATATACACACCGGACACTCCCGCACCAATCTACACGAAGAATATACTCAGTGCTATGACGTAGGCGACAGACATACTCACGGACGTGCATCTTTATTATTTTCCACATAGGCTCTCGAAATGCAGAAACGCAAGACGCATCATGAACTTATATAAAAAGGCTTGCTCTCGCTTCTTTCAAGAGCCATGTACCATAATGAAGAATGTAACGGGGACACGATACTGAGGATAAAGCAATATGATACCGTAACCTAAAGCACCCTGCATCAAACGGTTCCACCTATGCACCAGGCCCAAGTAGGCCGCAGGCAAAAGCTTCCATGAACACTGAATGAGCAAGAACTGGGTTGCTGACCCTGCAAAATAAGCTCGGCGAAGGCACCCCGCCAAGGGCACGATGTTGCAATCTCGCACGCTGCAAGCCAACGCCAAGGTCGCACCTGCAAGATAACCCAGGCACACAGTAGGAAAAACAATATTAATTGTGTTGAATTATGCCTCAAACACGGTCCCACCTCACGTGACAAAGCCAAACCTGACAAGATGCCAAGCCCAGAAGGAAGGAGACGCCTGAATCCCACGTTTCAAGACACAGGCAGATACAATTAAAAGACTAATTTGACATCTGCAGCAGTGGGAGTAGTCGACCTTCCAACATATGAATAAATCCTCACATTGTTTACACCTACACATATTAAAACATTGTTGCAAATGACAGGGGCACCGCGAGCTGGGAACAACGATAGTCCCAGACTGGGAGGCTCGCGAGCGGACCAATTAGAACATGGGGTTCTTACCACTGACGCCATTCACATTGACCAATCCTCAGAGGTCTTCATGTAACAATTTTCATGTATCAAATTGAAGGGACAGCCCAGGTATACCACCTGACTAACCCTCAGCCACTAACACTGTTCTCTATATGTGCGCTATACTAACCCTACCACCCGAGTAACCAATCCAGAGTGGAAATAGGTTTTTTATTAAACTTTGTAAGATGACGCAAGTAGCGCGTCATACTAAGGTAAAAAGGACCTGCGAGCCCCACGATTGTGTGTGTGTCAGGACGGACGCGTACGCTCCTTGACCCATCCCTGCCGTTTTGTCTAATAAACAGCAGAGTCACCTTGCTTCTTGCGTGTGTCTCATACTCTATCTCTTTTGGGATATACGGGAGGAGTTGGGGCCTCCCTGCCCAGAGGTCTGCGGACGGCCCGGCCGACCCCGGCAGAATTTCCCCCCGACAAGTTGGAGGCACTGCTGAGATCTGTTTAAGATCTGATTTTTTATTTTTATTTTTTTTTTCCAGGTAATCGCGTTGCGAGGAGGCCCGGCGGCGCGGCCCCCTCTGCCGTTGCCCCCTTCTGAGGACTACAGGACCATCGCGGAGCTGCGAGAAGACCGGACAGTGCAATCCGGATATTGGCCCTCGGGAGCCGGTTGAGAAGTATCCCGCCTGCGGTTGGTGAGTGTCCAGACGTGGTCCAGACGAGGGGAGGTGGCGAGCCGCTTGGAGGGGTGCACGCAGTCAAGCGGCTGCCCGCATCAAGAGAACTTGGTGAGCATGCCACGCACAACAAGCAATGTGAAATTGTGAGGGAGGGGGGAGAAATTAAATACGGGAGGTGGGAGGTGTTACACAGGTGCGCGGCGAAGGTTTGGCAATTTAGTGTTGGCAATGGAATGAATGGTAGCCGAACAAGTGCGAGAGCAGTCGGCTACGTTACGCAAGAGAGGGAGGTGGAGCACGAAGACATCACGTGCGGCCGCTCGTAGACACTGATTGGTCTAGGTCGCGACTACGCATAAGGGTGGGTGTGTGTATGGTATCCTACGATTTGGCATTTATTGATCAATGAGTAGATGAGGATCTCTATTGTTCGAGCAAGCAACTCGATAGGTAGATGACGTTTCCCTGTAGGCGGTAGCTAGTTAGTTGCCCAATACGGAAGATAATTGGCTGGTTAAGCCCTCCTGTCGAGGGCCGTATCACACGCGAGGCAACGCAGCGAGCGCAGTCCGATTATATTATTGATTACCTTGTTCCAGGAGTGACAGGAAGACAGCTGTGAGGTTAACGGGGGTAGATTGCAAGTGTATTTTGAAGAATATATGAAGAACTTACCAGTAGCTCGAAGAGATCGGTGACGTCACCAGTAGGGCTTTCATAGGACATCCCGAGCACAAAGCATCTTTCTTTCTGAGAGTGGTGGGGAAGAGAACTGTGGTAAGGGAGTGGAAACGGAGATAAACGGTAATGAGTTGATCGGGGAAAGGCGAAACGGGGGACGTGGCTGCGCACGGAGAACGCCGGCCGCGGCAAGTGTAGAAGAAGGAGGAGGAGCAAGTGAAAATAGGACGACTGTATAAGAACGTCATAAGGGGTACGCAGCCGCAGGGGGCTACGCGCCTCGGCCGCAGGGGGCCGTAAGGGTGTCGTGTAAAGAAAGAAAAACAGAAGAAAATATACAAATGTAAAATACTATATTTTTATAATTTTCCTTAGCGGACTATCGCAAGTCCCCAACCTTACGGGGCCAGGTAACGATATAAGGCTGTATATTGCAAACTGCTAGTGAGATAACCGCTACCAGATAGGGGAAGGGTAACAAGTGGAGCGCTACTATGTCATACGGGACAGGATCGGGAGGGTGGGGGAACAACCTCACTACCCCACTACAACACATATGTACAACACTGTCACCCAATAGGGAGAAACTGATTAAGTATAGCATAGAATGGACCCAGGGGACGGATAACAAAATGATAACACCGTGGCCGCCTAATGGTAGCTTCGATCCATATGCCCAACATTCACTATTAAACCATCTGCACAATACATACAAAGGGAAGACGTTGGCAAACCATGTGGAGGTGTTTAACTTATGGAGGATGTTCCAAGGGTCCCGACCAGGACCAAATGGAATGTTCACTGTGGGGGAAATACCGGAAGAAAAAGAGATTAAGGAGGAAGGAGAGGATGGGAAAAAGGGGAGTGAAGACCCACAGAACACGGGGAACGGACAAGAGGGAGGAGAAAAGAATAATACATCAGATGAAATAAAAAAGGAACAGAGCAACGATATACCCCTAGCAAAGGGAGTGAAAACAGAGGGAGGGGGGTTGTACCCTTTAAGGGAGTTAGGAGAGATAGGAAGAGGTCAGCTAAGGGCAGCTGAGGGGTACTCGAACCCGGCATACAGCCCTCCACCATATGTGGCTCATAGGAAGATGCCAGCAGGGGAGGGGAGGACTGGAGAAGAACCAACTGTGGAAGTAGGAAATGATGAGTGGGTAGCTGCACAGATACTATTAAAATTACGAGGTTCCTTAACAGGAGAAGAGAAGGAGGTAGTAAGGAATACAGACGAGGATAATACCAGGGAGAGTTACGACAAAAGGAAGAGATTTTGGAGGAACGACTAGCAGAATTAAGGGATGAGCAGAATGAATTGATCAAACAGCTTGAGAGGGAGGAAAGAGAGAGAGCGAGGAAAAGGAAAGAAGGTAAGAACGAATTGGAAAAAATAAGGGAACGAACTGAGGAGCAAAGGAGAGAAGCTGAAAGGGTAAAAGCAGCAGCAGAAAGGGTATCAAGAGCAGTGCTGCGAGAGAAGAAAAGGGAAGAAGAAGAGAAAGAAAGAGAAATGGCAATGTGGAAGAGGAGATTACTATCAGAAACGACTAAGAAATACGAAGAAGGGAGTGTGATAGGGAGTATATTAGAAAGGGAAAAGGTGAAACGGGAAAGGAAGAAAGAGGATGAAAGAATACTGGAACAGATGAGTAGTGAAGTAATGGAGGAATTAAAAAGGAAAAGGGAGGAAAATGGTAGGGAGATGGAGGAGAGAAATGAAGGAGAAAGAGAAGATAGGAGAAGGGAGGGTGAAGTATGGGGGGATGCATATAGAGACACAGAAGTAGCAACAACATCAGCGCAAAGGGGAGTGGTTGATAAAGGAGAAAAAGGAGAACTGGACCTAATAGACTTACAAACAGTAACCATCAAGGGCAAAAAGACCGAGTGGGGGGTGCCGTTTATGACTGACTTTTGTAGTGAAGAAGAAGAAGGAGTGGAGAAGGAAGGAAGAAACAGTGAAAGGGAAAGCCTAGATAAACTGTACATCACCCGGACCAACACAGACTCACCATGGATCCGTAGAAGAAAGGATGAGCTGGAGAAAAGTGAGGAGGGAGAGCAAGGAATAGCGGAAAGACAGACACATGAGGCCGCACCGTCCCCATCACGCCCTCTCCCATCGCACCCTACATGCTTGACCACCTCACGCTCGTTACACACAATAAAACTTGTGCCCTTCACAGACGAACTGACACCCTATGCATGTCGGCTTAGGGACCTCCCTAGACGCAGGCAGGAAAGACGAATACACGTGCCCACATTAAATACAGGAAATGATGGAAAAAGGGGAAAAGATGGAGAAGAAAGAGTTACGAGCAGGGGAAATACAGATGAAATTGACGATGTAGAAGAAAGGGAAGAGGAGGAAGGGTGTGAGGACTCGATCTTATGGAACACAAAGGGTAAAACGAGACATAACTTAATGCCACTTCTGGAGAGAGGAGGGGTTAGACCACAGTATGTCCCTTGGAAGCATACAGACAAAGAAAATATAAAATGCAGGCTCCCATCATTAAGTGGAGGTGCGGGTAAGTGGATATATGAAATGGAAAAACACACCGCAAGACAGAAACTGGCAGTAGGAGATGTAAAGGGCCTTCTAATATCGATATTAGGGGATGCAGCGGATGACATTTGGAAGAGAGCGGGATTCCCTGGGGTAACAATAACAAACACATCGCATGATGGGGCACCATTCGCAAACTGCAGATATGCACTATGGCAGGCACTGAGGGTACAGTACCCAGACACATCAGACATAGGAGCAATTACCTCACGCAAGATGCGTGAGAACGAAGATCCTGTTGATTATATCCAGGAAATCCAAGAGAATGGAAGCAAAAGCATGGCCAGAAATACAACTGACTATAGTGATCATTGCAGGACATGGCAAGGAAAAATGAAACAAAAGGAAGAGGACAGGAAAACGGAAGAGGCTAATCTAGTACAGAAAAAGCTTACTAAATACACAAAGGAAGGGGCACTAATAACTACGCCTACAACAATGACTCAAAGCCCCACACAAGTAGTGGCTGCACAAGATTCCTCCCAAATACCACCTTCACAGACTATAACACAACAGGTGCCGCCACTCCAACCATACACGACCAACATGGGAGGAGGATACCCAATTCCAGGAGCGGGGTATTATAATTATAACAGGGGGAGAGGAGGAATTATGAGAGGGAGAGGATACGGATATAACACCCAACAGCAGGTGGGAGGACTTAGAAATTCCTACCCCAAAGGGCAACCAATATATCAGGGCAACACAGGGAGCTTTCCATGGCAGAGGAGGGAACCACCGGTGTGTTGGAGTTGTGGATTATTAGGGCACATGTCACGCACGTATAGAGTTAGACCAGGGACACCCAAGGCCCTCACAGGAACAGCTTGGCATACAGCAGCAGCAGACGTTGCAACAGGGACATGAACAGCAACAACTAATAACACAACAACAGCCACAGACATATCCACTGCCACAACAACAGGTAGCGACAACACAACAACCCCAAGCACAACAAACACAACTGGGTAGGGTGACGGTCTTGGGACACAACCCTTACACAGGGAATGGCCAATGGTTGTACCCTCAATAGGACAGCCCACAGACTGCCTTGGTGTGTCCCATCCTGTCAGTAACACCTAATAGTGCGGAGGAACCACGCATAGAGGTAACGATAGGTGACAAAAAATGATCATTCCTTGTTGACACCGGGGCGACCCGGTCTTGCATAAGGGAAGGTAAATTTAAGATGTCAGGCGAAGCCATGAACACCCAAGGATTCTCTGGGGCTAGAGGGTTGGTTCCTTTTACTGATAACATTCCCTTATCTATTGGGGATTATGACCTGTCAGTCCCACTTCTATATTATTGTGCCTCACCAGTAAATATACTGGGAGAGACATAATGAACAGGTTGAATATGACGATCTCCTTTACTGAGGACGGCATAATTTGCTCTACTCCAAGGATTAACATGCTCACAGCACGACAGATTATGCAAGCATATTGCGGACAGACAGCGATTAGGGCGGAGCCAGTAGATGGCGAACTATTCCAGTACGGGACAGATATGGCATTTGCATGGATGCCAGGGATAGAAGGGAAAATCTGGAGGAGGCCAGCAGCCTATCTGTTCAGACCAGAAACACCTGTTGATGAACCAGAGGGAAAGGTGGTTCCAGTGGACATTGAGAGCATTATAGCAACAGCTGATTACATTGCTGTACATGCCCAAGACAGAGAAGGAAGAGCATGGAGGGCAGTGATAGCACTAGCAGAAGAATGTAGGCTCATCCAGGTGTCAGATGAGGAGCTGTTCTCAGAAGAAAAGGAGGAAGGTGAAATGGTGTTTATGATGAGTGTGGAAATATGGCTAAGAGTGGCGTACAAACAAGTAGCACAGAAAATTGCAATAGCACTTGAGGCACCCGCATGCACCCCAGTCCCCTTCTTTAAGGAGGATATGTCAAAGGTACACACATCATTGTGGACTACTAGCCCCTATGATGTGGGGTGCATAAAAAGTATAGGGGGAGTAAGGATACAATTGAAAAAAGGTGCAATACTCCCCAGAGTGAAACAGTACCCACTATCAAAAGAGGCAGATGAGGGCAAATATGAAACCATAACGGCCCTTATAAATAATGGCATATTGGTCCCCTCAGAATCACCATGTAACACGGCTGTATATCCAGTGCGCAAGGCTAAAGGGGGGTCTTGGCGCTTCATACAGGATCTCAGGCCCTTGAACAACATAGTAGAAGCAGAATATCCCATAGCAGCAAACCCGGCCACAATATTGTGTGGCATTCCAGCAGAAGCATCACGATTTACAGTGATCGACCTTAAAAATGCTTTTTTCTCAATACCATTGCACCCAGACTCACAAGATCTGACAAGCTTCACTTACAGAAACACAAAGTGGAAGCACACCAGATTGCCACAAGGGTATTGCGAATCACCCTCAATTTTCAACAGAGTAATACAGATGGATTTGGGTAACATTGAAGTGGAAAGCACAGTGTTGCAGTATGTGGATGACATAATAATTTGCAGTACAAACGAAAGAACATGCAGAGAGGACTCCTTAAAGATGTTGACAATATTGGCTGAGAAAGGTTACTAGGTAGACATGGAAAAGCTACAGTACTGTCAAGAACAGGTACTTTACATTGGTCAGCTTATATCCCAACATGGAAGAAAGATTGCACCACAAAGAGCACAGGCCATTTCAAACACTCCAATGCCACAAACAGTGAGGGAACTGCAGCAGTTCCTGGGGATGTGTAACTACTGTAGAGCATGGGTATTTGATTACAGTTCATACATAGGCCCCCTGCTTGAGGCGTTAAGGGAAGCTAATAAAGGGGAGAAAAAGCTGGAGTGGACGATGGAAATGAAAGAGGCTTTTGATGAATTTAAAGATGCGATATCAACTGCTCCGGTACTGGCATCCCCAGACTATGAGCGACAATTTTTTTTCATATTTTCACATTGCGACTCAGCAGTAATGAAAGCAGTATTGGCTCAAAAAACAAGTATGGGCTACAAACCAGTAGCATTTTACAGTGGCCACTTAGATCCTGTGATGTTGGGTCATTTCCCTTGCGAACAAGGTCTCGCCGCAGCTGCTTTTGCGGTAGAAAAAGCATCAGCAATAACCATGGGGTGCCCAACTACACTGTTTGTGGAACATGCCCTATTTGCAATATTGAATAAACCTAAGTCCACCCTAACCACGCAGAGGGCATCAGGTTATGAGATCATCCTATCCAGAGCTGAACTATCAATTGTAGCACGGTCAACCCTGCAAGGTTCCTGGCAGAAGTACTTGAGGAAGGAGATTATGCCCACGATTGTACGCAAATAACTGAAATGTACTCATGTACTAGAAAGGTTGAAGAAAACGCACTAGAGGGAGGTGAGCTCCTGTTCATTGATGGGTTATCAACTATCGACCAAAGGGATGGTATAAGGAGGACTGGGGCAGCAGTGGTAAAAATGATGGAGGTACCGGTGTGTGTGGCCATGAAATGTGTACAATTACCACAGCATTACTCCGCTCAAGCTGCGGAATTAGTTGCACTGATCTTGGCGTTGAAGGAAAGCTTTGACAAACGAGTGACCATATACTCCGACAGCGCGTATGTTACATCCACTGTCCACTCAGGGCTGTCAAAATGGAGAAGAAGAGGGTTTAGGAGAGCTGATGGCACTCCAGTGCAACATGCCCTCCTATTGGCTGAACTAATTGAAGTAATAAATGACCCCCAAGAATTAGCCTTAGTCAAATGCACCGCACACAACAATGGTGAAGACCACATCTCAAAAGGGAATGCAGCAGCAGACGCGCATGCGAAGTATGCTGCATACTTTGGTGAGATATGGAACCCCCCAGAGTCACAAAGAGGGAGAGGGAGGGGAATGGCTAAGGAGATGTTGATTAGAGAAGGGTACACCCATCTCCCAGCCACAAAGATTATGGAGCTACAAGCGGCTGCACCAATGGCCGAAAAAGAAATATGGGTAAAAAGAGGATGCACAATGTCACCAACCGACGCAATATGGCGCCAGGGTGAGACTGGAAAGGTTGTAATACCATTGGCCCTTTTGAACACCGCCCTGAGCCAACTGCATTACCCAGCCCACACAGGCAAGGAAGTAATTGCAGCACGGATTAGGGAAGACTGGTTCTGCCCCGAGTTAAATTCTCATGTGTCAAATTTTATCAGCAATTGTCTCACATGTCAACAGTTTACGGCCGGCCACACCCTGAAGGTGATAAGAGGTACTATACCCCGGCCAGAGGGACCGTTCCGACATCTCCATATTGACTATGTTGATATGATCAACGTATGTCAAGGAAATAGGTATATGATTGTAGTAGTATGCCCATTCTCGTGGTGGATTGAAGCAGGGCCCTGTTCACACCCAGATGCATTTAGAGCAGCTAAATTCCTGGTGAGGGAGGTCTTCCCCAGGTGGGGAGTGTGCGAGGTATTAAGGTCAGACAATGGCCCACATTTCGCAAACGAAATGTTCCAGCACATCACATCCTTGCTGAACATCAAGCATAAATTTGCATGTGCATACCACCCACAGGCCAACGGTAAATGCGAACGCCTGAATGGCCTATAAAAGGAGGCAATTGCAAAGATACAGCAAACAACAAAGAGTTGTTATATTGCCTTCCATTAGCCCTATTTGTGCTAAGGAATAGACCAGGGTCCGACCACCACCTCACCCCTCACGAGGTGGTTACCGGACGTCAAATGCGCCTTCCCCTAACGCCAACATCAAGAGCATTTACCGACCACGAGAGTACTGCGAGTGTTCTTGGTGATGAAATGTACCAATATGTGTCTTCTTTGATTACTAGTGTAGTGTTTGTGTCTCAACAGCTCGAGCGCACGCGGGGCGGGTCTAACAGCAATCAACAAGAAGACGTGAATAAAGAATTGGAAAAGGAAAGAGTGTATAAAGTTGATAGAGGTGACCACGTACTACTTCGCAATTTCAACAGGAAGTGGAACAGTCCACGATTCACTGGCCCCCATCTGGTAGAAGAGGTATCAACGAGAGCAGTAAAGCTACAGGACAAGCGTGCCTGGAACCACCTACACGACGTAAAGATCTACAAACTCCAGACCCGCCCCAGCGCCACCGACAGGGCCACTGGAAGAACAACGACAGCGTCACCAACGGAGGAAGAGACTTCAACCACAACTAACGGCCTAAGTGTCCCTATACCCTGCCACCCGCCAGATTCCCCAGAGACAACTATTAGAAAACAGAGGGGTGATCCCCATACCGCCCACCCCATGGTTACACGATCAAAGGGTAAAGAGACTCCCACCAGCTGAACCCCAAACCCCCTGCCCACTGTAGTAACAATTGAACTGAAGGACACTATTTTTGCACATATACACATGTAAACACCTGAATGTTCTCTTTCTTTTCTCTCGCACATGCAGGTAAAGCGTATTATTGTACGGTTAAGAAAGTAGATAACTAACTAATTCACTGCCCAGGAGTAGATGGTACCCTCAGACGATAATTACCTGGAAGAATTGTCACACCAATTTGTATATGAAATAAAACGGCCAACGTACCTGAAAGGAAGGAGGGTACGTGTCTACTACACAGCATTCCTCTTGGCCATAGAACATTCAATGCCCCACCTCCAACCATACTTGCCTGCCCTAAGAGATAGATCGCTTAGATTGGCGTGGGAACAGCTCTTCGCCTGGGCACTGAATGACTACTTGATAGGGAGAGCTTAATAACAATAACTAACCT
Source organism: Ambystoma mexicanum (assembly GCF_040938575.1). Lineage (NCBI taxonomy): Eukaryota > Metazoa > Chordata > Amphibia > Caudata > Ambystomatidae > Ambystoma > Ambystoma mexicanum. The sequence goes on along the minus strand of NC_090926.1, from coordinate 509,879,449 downwards.
TAATAACGAGCATATTAAGAATTTTCAGGCGGGCAACTGTAACGTCGCAAGAATAAGCTGCTGGACTGCAGCAAGGTAAGAGCAAAATGCCGGTGAAATTAGCATTTGTAATAAAATTGATAGGGATTTTAATGATCAACCTAATATACCCCCACCACCAGCTGCAACAGGTGTTATGTCAGGTGGTACCAGTAAAACCCTGCACCAGGAAAATAGAGTTAAACGCAGCACATACTCAGATAACAAAGGCATTGACAACTATGTACAAGATTCAGCACACGTCTCTAACAACATGTGGTACCAACACATGACCAAAATAGGCAAGCAGACAACAGAAGACAGCTGCTACGTTTGCTCATTGATCCCATACGCCATGAGCGCTTCTCGAACATTTGTTGCCACGGAGATAGATGGACAAATAGCACGATGTATAATATACCTGGCACTGTTCCAGACGAAAGGAAGATTTCAAGGGACAATGGTGCAACTGGTGTAGAAAACATATCCATATGAAAATAACTTCCTCAAGACTTATTTGAGTTACCACAGGAGCAGTTTACATGCTGAAGGATTCAGATACATAACAAGTGGTCCTGAAAAAGGAGAAACAAAGAAAGTAACACTGCGGTACCTACCGTGTGATTGGTACGCCACCGAAGTCCCTGGTAAAAACGGATGTTGGGAAAGACCACTGATTACAATAACAGGGAAGGTGTACATGAACAACAAATGGGACATAGGAGTGGTTGGCAGCAACATGGTAACAAGAGCAAATATTTCAACTATTGATGGACATAACCATAGATGTTGGATGACTTGGATCAAGTACATACCCATGCTCACGTAGATGGAGAAGGATGAAGACCCAATAACAATACTGCCTTTAACTCCGCCTATGGTATGCTACCAACTTAAAGGAGAGGTGGATGTTGGATACAATACCAACTGTGAAAGCGTGATGGAGTTACCTGAGGGGGGAGCAGGAACAGCAGTAGAAATGGACCATTATTGGGCCTGTGGAGACAAGGCGTATCACACACTGCCCCCTTTGTGGAATGGTGTATGCACTATAGTACACGTTAATGTACCATCACTAGTGGTACCCCAGAAGCATGTGAATATGGCGAATTTCCCCAAGATGGATGAAGGAAACAAAAGGAAGAAGAGATCTGCACAGCCTCGAATAGGATCAGAGGACAGACGCAACGGCAACGACACTGTCCTCAACAGACGGAAGAGACAAGGAGAACCTCTGACAGGAAATTACCTGTGGGGAAGGTTGGAAACAGCACTGACCTCAATACCGCCGGAACACAGACTATTCAGCAGAGCAGCTATGTTCTTCTCCTCAATAATACATCCTGGACTGCAGGCTTGCGCAAACGCAAAATGGCTCCAGATAACTAGGTGGGAACTAATGATGACAATCAACTCTACAGTAAATGGATTCAATGCAATAAAAGAGGAATTGTGAGCAGTAAGAATGGTTGCACTACAGAACAGATATGTACTGGACCTCCTCACAGCAATGGAAGGAGGAGTTTGCGCAAAGATAGGACAATCATGCTGCACATTCATTCCTGCTAACGATGCTGACAATGGTACACTCACGGAAGCTGTATCACAATTGGCCCAGATGCACTCAAAAATGATGGATGAAAGTAAAGGTGTGAAAAAGGATGAGAGCTGGTTTTCAATATTATGGTCATGGATGCCATCGTGGCTGTCAGATGGACTGAAGATTATAGTTGGATGCACTATTCTGGCTGGAGCTACACTGATCATAATAAGATTTTGGAAAGCCCGAAAGGCACGCACCACAGACGAGATGATCGAAATGGTTGGTATACACCTCTTGATGCCAACAGATGACGGCCAACACACAGGCACAATAATAAAAGAGAGAGAGAAGTTGCGCAACCAGATCATTACCAACCACCTGGACCCACCATCTGTGAAGCTCGAGAACCCAAGAAACCCCAGGAGCAACATAGGGAAATGGGTATACTGTACTCCTGGAGGAACCTGTGAATATATGTATTGGTCATTTGAAGACCGTGTTAACCACTATGGACATTTAGGAGGAATAACTAAGATATGGAGAGTAAGAGGAGATAACGAAAAGGATATGTTTGTGGTCGACAAGTCGACCAGAGGGGCGACTGAAGTGAGAGAATGGAAGACCAGGCTCCCGCCCTTCCCCTCTCGCGCTTGGCCTAGAGGATCACGGCCCAGACACCCGCCACGAGAAGAGTTTTCCTATCTACAGGACAACCAAATACCCTGGTACAGGAACATACGGATGTGTCCATCTGCCTGCCCAGCAGCCCGCCCTGTCCATGCCGACACCTGCGGCACGGATCAACTCGACTAAACCTACACGTCGTTAGAGATGCCATGACGACCTAGCCAACGGTCAGCACACCTGTGCAAATATACACACCGGACACTCCCGCACCAATCTACACGAAGAATATACTCAGTGCTATGACGTAGGTGACAAACATACTCACGGACGTGCATCTTTATTATTTTCCACATAGGCTCTCGAATTGCAGAAACGCAAGACGCATCATGAACTTATATAAAAAGGCTTGCTCACGCTTCTTTCAAGAGCCATGTACCATAATGAAGAATGTAACGGGGACACGATACTGAGGATAAAGCAATATGATACCGTAACCTAAAGCACCCTGCATCAAACGGTTCCACCTATGCACCAGGCCCAAGTAGGCCGCAGGAAAAAGCTTCCATGAACACTGAATGAGCAAGAACTGGGTTGCTGACCCTGCAAAATAAGCCCGGCGAAGGCACCCCGCCAAGGGCACGATGTTGCAATCTCGCACGCTGCAAGCTAACACCAAGGTCGCACCTGCAAGATACCCCAGGCACACAGTAGGAAAAACAATATTAATTGTGTTGAATTTTGCCTCAAACACAGTCCGACCTCACGTGACAAAGCCAAACCTGACAAGATGCCAAGCCCAGAAGGAAGGAGATGCCTGAATCCCACGTTTCAAGACACAGGCAGATACAATTAAAAGACTAATTGGACATCTGCAGCAGTGGGAGTAGTCGACCTTCCAACATATGAATAAATCCTCACATTGTTTACACCTACCCATATTAAAACATTGTTGCAAATGACAGGTGCACCGCGAGCTGGGAACAGCGATAGTCCCAGACTGGGAGGCTCGCGAGCGGACCAATTAGAACATGGGGTTCTTACCACTGACGCCATTCACATTGACCAATCCTCAGAGGTCTTCATGTAACAATTTTCATGTATCAAATTGAAGGGACAGCCCAGGTATACCACCTGACTAACCCTCAGCCACTAACACTGTTCTCTATATGTGCGCTATACTAACCCTACCACCCGAGTAACCAATCCAGAGTGGAAATAGGTTTTTTATTAAACTTTGTAAGATGACGCAAGTAGCGCGTCATACTAAGGTAAAAAGGACCTGCGAGCCCCACGATTGTGTGTGTGTCAGGACGGACGCGTACGCTCCTTGACCCATCCCTGCCGTTTTGTCTAATAAACAGCAGAGTCACCTTGCTTCTTGCGTGTGTCTCATACTCTATCTCTTTTGGGATATACGGGAGGAGTTGGGGCCTCCCTGCCCAGAGGTCTGCGGACGGCCCGGCCGACCCCGGCAGAATTTCCCCCCGACATTTCCAGTTTACTAGGAGGAGAAAATCGAACCTCGCACGCATGATTAACCAACAATATTTTTTGTAGGAACCCCAAATTAAATAGGGTTGGATCTCATGAGGCCAACTAATCATTGCATGCAGATTTTCTGGAATGTTGGTCGAAGCAGCAGCAGCTTGAACCTGCAGCTCCAAGCCTCCTCCCAAAAAGAAATCAATAATTATGAACTCTACGATGAAAATCCCGGAACCAGAAAATCCTACCTCTAAGAAGCAGAAGCAACTTTTGGAGATGGATGAAGAGTAGAATCCAAGCACCCAGGACATTTACAAATTGCTGAAGCTGGTGGCTCTGGACAAGAATGGAGTCAAAATCACTATGGCAAAACTTAACTCTAAAGAATGTCACTTGGATGTCAGAGTGACAGATCTGGAGAAGAAATCTGTCAATATGAGTTCAGAAATGTCTGGAAGTTTCACAGCCTACAACATCCAAAAAACTGACCTTCAGAGTGAAAAGGAAAGGCGTATGGATATGGACTTGAAAATGAGGGAAAAAATCATCAGATTGATCGGGGTGGATGAAAACCCTAGCGATGAAAACCTACTACCACTGATCCTACAAATGTTTAAACTACTATGGTGTTATTTCTATTGGAGAAGCTGACATTGACCACATCTACCGGGTTTGCAAAACTCCTGGCTCTAGACCAAGTCATATCCTTGTAACTTTTGTATTATCCCGCAAGAAAGAGTTACTCTTTAATGCAGCAACGATTAAAGGTGCTGTTATCTTTCAAGGAAAACCAATTGTTGTCTATCAAGACTACCCAAAGGAGGTCTTGGCAACCAGAAAGTCCTTTAAGGGTGTTAAACAGTTGGCGAAGAATCTACAGGTAAACGGTTTTCTTAATAAATACAATGCCATGACTTTGGTATTACCTGTAGGGGAGAAGGTCACCACTGACCCAAAGGAAGCAACTTTGTGGCTGAAAAACTCTGTGATGAACAGATTGCAGATTGAACAACTTTATTTTTCATTTTTGGTACAGACTTGTGCTGTAATTTAATTTAATCTATTTACTTTGTGAATACTTTAAATTTTTTACTGAAATGGTGCCTGTTAATTTGTACAGTTGAACGTTTTGTTTGACTCATGCTCCATAATATAGGATGTCACAGAACACTTATGCTTGAGGAAAGGACCTACCGGTGTCGGATCAGCTGATCTATGTGACGAGGATTACTTTGTTGCCACGTCCTAATGCGCGATGTTCTCTCTGAAGTAGCCGCGTAATACCGGATGAGGTTTACATCGAGGCGGCGGCTGGAAAAAATTAAAAGATGGATCAATTTGCAGCACGTGCATTTGGCCTGCCAGCCCGGGACTTTTTTTGCTGGCATCAAGATTAGGACATTCAGGTGACACTCCGAATATAAAATTAAAAGCGAAAACGCAGGCTGCTAATGAAATGCGCATTCACCTTCCGTTTGTGTGAACTCAAGCTACTGAATAAACAACGTGCTCATTATATGTAAATGTTGCCATTGGGCCCCCATTTGTTGATAATATATTATTAGATTTTAATCTGAGGAAAACTTGACCATTAAGAATTATTTCTCGAATCTGAATTAAATTTAACAAATACATTGTAAGTTACAATTACCAGTATGTAACAGCAGGGTCATGCCAGTCAATAGCTATTAATGAAGTTTGAGAAGTGATGCCTGACACTGTTGGCGAGAACAGAGGATGGCATGTGTGAATGAGCGATAAAGTCACTGTGATGTGGCCATATGATTGTTGTGTTAGGCAATTCAAGTTAGGAATATGACACGGGAATTGTTGTGATGTGTTAATTTCCCTAGTGTTTATGGGCTGCCAGCACAAGGTAGCACGAAAAATGGCAGCTCAGTACCCCATAAACACATTCAAAGCTGCATCTATTATTTATACTTTAAATATGGCAATATTGCATCCCTGCTGACTCCTTCTATTGGCTGTGCCCAGCAGAGATATTACTTTCGTGTGTGAATGTAAATTTATGTTCAATTAGCCTGAATGAGCGATCAAGACAAATCAAGATTATAAACAGGGCATACTGAACCCCAGAAAGACTAATGAAGAGGTATGTCAGACTCTAATGTTTGTTGGAGCTATTGGTGTGAATCTGGTACTCTAGAGCATATGCTTTTGGATTGTGTTTGAGTGCGAGGAATTTGGCATGATGTTTGAAAGAGAATTCTGGAATGAGAAGTTGTTCTAGATTTTAAAACAATGATACTAGGAAGTGATGAAATGTTAGACTATCTATTTCACAAAAAAAGTTACTATTCAGGGGAGCATCAATGTGCAAAAAAAATATTTTACGTAGCTGGAAGTCTCAAATTGCACCATAGTCGAAAGATTGGATTGAATTGAGGAAAAGTATTGTCGCGCAGGTGTTGAAAAGGTAATATACAAGAGGCAGGGAAAGCCTAAAATATTTGACAAATATGGGGAAAATGTTTGAACATATACTAGTTCCAAAGAGCTTCATGAGTTTTTTTGTATAGGTATTCGTGGATGGGCTGGGGGTTTTTGTTATGTTATGCTTTAGGGATTCATGAGATTTCAAATTTGATGTGATGTGTTTGTTCTTTGATTATTACTGTTTAAACTGAAAATGAATACATAAAGAATAAAAAAAATAATAATCATTGCATGTAGTTTAACAGTTACTTTCATACTCAAAGGGCATTATTTTCCTACCAAAAACATTGCCCAAAACAGATTTATAACTATTCGCCTCTGTTTTTGTTAAAAGGGCAGCTGGAGGAGAAAGAATACTTACATTGGCCTCTCCTAAGGCTTTATTTATATAATCAAGCCAAAGGATTCTATGCCACCCCGGCTTACCCATTACAGACCTAATAATAAAATGGCAGAGGGGGCATGTACATTCACCCACACCCGAACCCAGAAAAGTATTGGGGCCATCGCCCACTGGTCCTCCAGAATTCCAGGCCCGATTCTCTGTGAATGGATATGCAGGCTGCAGAGATTGGGAGCCCCAATAATCTCCTGAAAAATTGGCTCTCATTTACTTGTAACTCATCAGCCTTCTGGAATCCCCATAATGGGGCACCCTATAAAGTAACTGCTTTTGATTGAGCTACATAGATCTTCGATACTACATCAAGCGGTTGGCCCTCACAATGGGACATAAAACGAAACATGTGCCCTATTTGTTGGCTCATTTTAACTGATTGTTTGGTTAGGTGCGTCTTCCCAGTGAGAGCCTCCGAGAATCTAATCCCTAGGTAATCAAAAGCCTTCACCCTAGGGATAACTTCTCTGGCACAAAGCATGGGTCGCATAGCAACTGGGCGTTTTCTACCCACACACGTAATTACAGATAATTTTTGGGAATTCATTTTTAGCCCCAAATTGCTGCATGTGCATTAATTAATGTCTGTAATGCTCTCGGGGGCCCGGCTAGCAATACGGTGTGGTTCGCATAAACTAGCACAGAAAAGGCCTGACCCTCAATACCAAAAAATCTGCCAATATATTTATGAAATCCTTCGAGAGGCCATTGATATATAGGCAAAAGAAATTGGGGCCAGGACACAGCCCTGCCGCACACCACACCCGACCTTAAACCACGCTGTGCAGTGTCCCCCGGACCACTGTGCACACATGCCTCATTATCACTATGAATTTCCACCAAAACCCTCAATATGTCCCCAGGGCAGTTCATGGACCCAAGCACGGCCCAAAGCTTTGACCTGTCTACATTATCAAAGGCTGTGCTCAGGTCCATGAACGCTAGGTACACCACCTTTCCCCTGCAAAAGACTGAATTGGCCACAAGGAAATACAAATTGGTGCTCTGCTCCATAGTTCCTACTACCGGGCGGAAGGCAAACTTAATGTTGTATAGGACCGACTGTTCCCGAAAGCCAAGTTTCAATGTGTCCTAGTAGCACTCTCTCAAACATCTTAAAGGAACTGTCCAATAGCGATATTGGCCTATATGCGCTTGGGGTTGCATGATCCCCCTTCTTGAATATAGGAAATATGAAAGCCTTTTTCCATGATGAAGGGTGTCTACCTGATTCCATGCAGGCATTAAACACAATTAAGCATTAAGAGACGTGCCCACAGATCCAGGGGGCCCTGAAAGAGGTCTCATGGTATCACATCAGGGCCCAGAACACTATTATGAGCTTGCTGGTTTATGGCCTTCGATACATCAACCGACCTAAACTTTAGGCAGGAGGAAAATGGAACTACCCCCCCCCTCGTATTCTCACCCCTAAACAGATTCCCAAAGTGCTCCAACCAGGTTGCTTCATCCACATGGGTACCACTAGCCTCATTGGTCATGCAACCCAAAGGTCCCCCTTCACAAACACCCAGGAGGCCCTCTGGTCATTGTGTTTAGCTGTGTCCAGAAAGCCCTCCCAAGAGGCTGCTTCAATTGCCTCTTTCCTTCTCTTGAGCTCTGCTTGGTATAGTGACCTGGCATGAAAAATCACTCTTTTACTAGAGGATGAGGCCTTTAAAGTCTGTGATAGTTTGTTTATTTGTTTGTTTGTTTGTTTGTTTTATTCACTTATAATGCGCAACAGACCTGAAGGTAGCCGGGCACAGCAGTACAGGAAATGCAAAGCTTAAGTTACAGGGTGGGGTAATGGGTTACATATAGAGTACAAAATAAAAATACAATATATTACAGGTAGACGGCAATTGCAATTTACACACACGGGCAAAAAGAGTACAAAGGTATAATAAGGACAGTATATGTACAGGCACTAAATGGACGTTAGCTCATCGGCCATGAGGGCAGAGTGAGGAGCTCCATAAGATCAAAGGGGAGCAGGTTAGAGATGTATATATGCTAGGGTGGCATGAGGATAGATGGGTGACGCTAATGGGCTAAACAATGGCAGACCTCAGCAGGTTAATGTAGTTGGTTCTGAATTTCGGAAAGGGCTGCTACTCACGTAAGGGGTTAGGCAGTGAGTTCCATAGTTGGGCCGCTTGAACCTGGAAGCTGCTACCCCCGCCTTGGTTAGCCTGAATCTAGGAATGATGAGGCTGTTGCCATTTGCTGTTCTGGCTTGGCGAGTGTGGTTTCTTTTTGTACGTTTCTTACTGAGATAGCTCGGTGTGGCATTGTTCAGGGCTTTGTGAACCAAGGATTCTACTTTTAAGTGGATTTTATTTTGGGTGGACAGCCAGTTGTTTGGCACCTGATCTTTGAGATGTGCGATCTTCTAGATACACCGAGGGCAGCTCGCAGGGCGTTGTTTTGTAAAATTTGAATTCGGTGGGTGATGGATTTATTGGCTCCAATGTAGAGGGCATTACAATAGTCGAGCCTCGAGAGGATTAGTGATCTCGCTAGAATGGGGCAGTTGTTGTCAGAGAGAAAGTGCTTGCCTGCTCTAATGAGCTTGCATGTTTAGGCGGTCAAGGACTTCACATGCTTGTCGAAAGAAAGGGTGGCATCCAGATAGAAGACAAGTGTCTTCACATCTTTGGACACCTTGATGATATTCCCATCAATTTCAAATGAGGTGTAGTCCTGGCTAAGTTTTTTGAGGTTGAAATGTGTCCCCAGGATAATCAACTCTGTTTTATCATCGTTCAGGCATAGGCCATGAGTTGCCATCCATGCCTGGACGATGATATACACCCTATTTACCAAGGCCAAATCCTTATTGTAATCCCTGGTCAGTGGAAGTGCTCTTTTTGCACTTCTGCAAGCTTCATCAAACCAGCTCATGCAAGACATTCTGCCATTGACCTTGTTTACTATCATACATTTTTTAGAAAGGGCTCCAACTAATTCAACAAATTGTTCCACAATTATTTCCGGCGGTGTGCTAGCCTCCAATATACCAAGTAATAGCCCTTCATTCTCCAAGATCATTTCTATATGCAGTTTCTCCTCCTTGATTGTCCCCCATTTCATTCTTCTTGAGCCGGGAGCAACCACCTCAATTGGACAAGATACAGAGTCAATTGGATCCCCCACCCCCAACATCCCCTTCAAGGACAGACGGATGGGATGGTGGTCACTATTCACATCTGGGATCACCTCAAAACTCAGGTTCCGATCCCAAAGACTCACAGAAATACAACAATAATCAATAGTCGAGGAGCCCAAATGGTTATTAAAAGTCACAAGGCCCAGAAGATCAGGAGCAAAGTTACCATTAACAGTCCCCAGCCCCCATTCGGTCAACCAAGAACACATTTGGAGTCCCTTAAGTGCAACCCCGTGAGTCCCTCAATATTGGTATTGGAATATTCAAAGACAAATCCTCTAAAGGGTCTAGTAGGTCCTTAGTCATGCCCATTCCCATTTTAAGGTTAAAATCACCCCCCCAGATATATAATTAATTTCTGAACTAAACCCTTTAATCCTGGTTAGTCTATCTACCTCTGCTTTGTGAGGGCTGTTATGAAAGTTAATAAAACAAATCGATTAGCCCTTCATAGTGGAGAGACGGACCTCCTGGAGGAAGTCCATGCAGGTTTCGACCACCTTGACCCTACATTTGAGAGACATCTTAATCAAAATAGCAGGGATCCCAAATGAAACAAAGTCATCCAATTTTGGGGTCTCAACGATCCATGTTTCCTGTAAAAGGATCACTTAATTTGCTTGCAGGAACTCAGCAATGTCTCTCCTTTCCATCTTTCCCTCGACTATGCTAAATTCCATGAAAGCAGACAGAGCTCTGACCGTGTACAGGCCGGGAAGTTAATTGCTATATATAGTTCTATATATAGTGCCATATAGATCCCTCCCCCTGTGACACCAATAAGCCAATAACCAGGCCAGAGTACAAAAATAATATATATTTATTAAATAATAGGTTCAATTAATTTTTGCACAAAATGATTATACACTACACCTTCTTTGTGGTAATACATAAAGCTTCAATACAAAAACTCACTTTTTTAGATTTAACTTTTGGGTCTCATGTACATGGAACACAGGCCAAATAAACAGTTCAACCCTCATGCCCCACAAAAAATCCTGAATTTCAAGAATAAACAATTCCTTTGCACATTACAAAATCATGAGCATTAGCATCCCCTGATACATTTTAGAGTTAAACCAATTGCTACTGTTTACTATTTTCAAAAGCAATTTCACACATGCAGCACTTTGAATATTTAATTTCCCTGTGCACCACAGACTTTGGATAATATTTTGGATTGATATAACCTGTCTTCCTTCTTCACCCTGAAGCAATACAGAATCTCTATTCTCTATGGACCACTTTCTCACTCTCAGGAGAAAATGTGTGTTTTTCAATAACTGTGTTTCATTTAGCAAAGCACTTCTCTACCTACTACCCAGACCTTCTAATACATTCAGCACCCCTGTGCTTTAAGGCCAGATCAGAGGAATGGTGACATTTAGGAATGTCATTTTAAGAGAAGGACACACCCTCCCTTTGGTGAATTCTGTGGTTGACAAGAGACTATAGTTTTTATTCACACTGGGAGTGGGTTTTGTTGATTTCAAATGTTAACAAAATCACCTGTTTTATTTAGCTAGCAATAAGGTAATTAATTAAAATATTATGTATTGGCTATGTTGGACAACATACTTACATTGGATATCTGGGTTTGGCACCCAGGAAAGACATCTGTGTTTCAGGAACCTCTCTTTGGGAAGCGCAGGGATCTGGTCAGGGACTTCAGGCATGTATAGCCACAAGGATGCATTCCTCTATCTTGCTCTCCTTGTAAATATCCCAGCCTCTTTAGCCTTTCCCAATTGCTGTCTCCCAGGAAATGTTAAATTTCCATTCAGCTTTCAAAAGTTGCAACCAGATGACTTCAGGGAGCTAGACTGGTAAGGTTACATTCTGCAAACCTCTTTCAGTATTCAACCAAATGATTTTTAGGTAGTTGTCTCCACTCTGGCTTGTGCAGCCACTTTTTAACCACAAAGCCACACCTCCCAAATATTGAAATTAGGAGGTGTTAACTTATTATCCATGAATCTTAATTGGACCATATGGTCCTCTCCACCCCCATGGCCAAGGCCCTTTCTATGGATAGGCCCAGAGAGTTAGATAGTTAAAATGATGGGAGGGAGGGATGAATCTACGCACAAGATATTTCAATTTACACTTTTATTGTTTACACCTAAAAAAGTAACTACGTGACAAAGGCTTTTATTTTACAAATAAACATAACAACATATATATATTTTTTGGTTCCTCTAATCATGCTGCTCGTAATGAACCATTTCCTATCTCGGCAGGAGTTTGCAAGTCTGACTGACTGTTTATCGTACTTTACTCACAAATAATCAGAGAATATATCACCAACATGTATCCCCAGTTGTATGATTGTTGAGGCTACCTAACCTACTTTTGGTCTTTTGACACTTTCTGGGGAGCTAGAAATACATATTAGGTTGTAACTCTTGTCCTCAAGGTCTGATTCTGATGGAAGTTGTGGCACCAAAATGGTCCATCCTGGTTCCATATTTAATGGGCAAAATGTAATTCCTAATATAAAACTATGGCAACATAATTGCATACATATGATTCTGACCATCAAACAGCCCCCTAAGTTTCATTTCTTGTTTGAAGTTTAATTTCCCTTCAGAGCGTCTGCTCCATTGTCTGCCACTCTGCTGTTAATTTTAGCCTGGTGTACAGTCATGAGCCGTTCTTCCCCCAAGGCTAATGGGTGATCTATTGCTTATCCCAGAGAACAGGCCGCTATAAAATTCCTTCCTAGCCATGTGAATGTTCTGAATTGAAACTGATCCCCACTCAGGAAACAGAAACTTAAAGTCATGCATCTGGAAACAGAGAGTTATATTTGGGAAGGTTATTCTGTGTTTGCAAATACCATGCTTTCCATGTAGAATAAGCCTTTCATTTGTCATGGCCTTATTAATAACATGCAAGGCCCAATCAGTATGTGAATTTCCCTTTATTTGAAAAAGCATTATGATATATGGTAGATGCAAATGAAATACTGCCTTTTCAGTTTCGAATTTGCAATGTGCCTTTCCCATTCACTTCTGCAACCTGATTTCATTTATCACACATATGTTGCTTCAACTGCAGAAGTACATATGTTTTAATTGACTAGGCACATTAGCAATGTTGACATTTGTAATGCTGTCTTTTCAGCCTGCCAGTGTGCCTTCCCATGACAAGAAGGCATTTCTGCACATTTTTAGCCAAACATGACCCTTCAGTTGATTTGATCCTGGGGCTACCATTACATCCCACACTGTAAATTCATGTATAGGGTAGAAACAACTTGCAAGGCTCATATTTGATGTTATCTTCAAAGAATCTAATGGAACTATTTTAATCTGTAATGTAGTGAAGGGAGGGTCAGAGGCTGCCTGAATGCACCTGGTACAGTGCTTTCCAGAAATCCTTCCCACGGTTTCAGAGTTCCCAGGAACAAGGTTTAAGTCATGTAGGCCTAGAGTTCCATATTAAAGCAATAACAATGAGAATGAAAGGCACAAGAATAATTATATAGTGCTCTTATCTTTGAATGTCACTTTCAACAAGTGAGACTTTAAAGTGACTGGCCAGGTCTCATAACTGTCTGAGACCCTTCTATCCATTTTGGTCCTGAAATCTCTAAAGGAGCCTCATACCTACATGGATCATCAGATTTCTATGCAGAGTATTTTTATGTTTTAGGTAAATGTCCCAACCCTCTATGACCAACCTCATACCCTTTTTTAGTTTTTGTTATTAGGCATATACACATACAATGATAAGTCAAAACTATTGCACTGGAGTACAGCTAGGGGGAAGTGGTGTATGAGGATGATCACACATCTTGTAGATGTTGTTTGGTTATTTACCCATAAATTAACTGCACTTTGACATGCTAATCCATATGGTCATTCCCACCCACTACTGTCCCCTCTCTGTCCAAAACACATCCTTCTGTGATCTCTTTGAGCTAGATTTGTGATCCTTAATATATGTTTTTTCATTCAAGGTGCATGGCATTCTTATTTCAAAGCAGTCCTCTCAGAGTTTATGGCATGACTGGATATACACAGGTTTTAATGGTGTAAAAAAATGTTTTAAGCAGGTCTGCCTTCAGCCACTTAAATTATGAGCTGTGTTTATGTCGTTCACTGATGTTCTGTAACAAAAAAAAATAAAAAACTTGACAAAGCCAACTGTTTTGGCTTGGGTATAGATAGTAGGTAGGCATTTGCCAGGCTCTCCTATTATATGCCCAGGTACTTTCACCATTTTGAAGATGTTACCATTATTAGCCAGTTAGTACCATTATGGCATGGTCTGGAAAATGCATTTCCCAGGCCTACACAAAAAAATCTGTTGGCATTGCCAATACATGTTCTTAATGCTACTGTACCCTGCACAGATTTACCTGTTATGTTTTGGATTGCTAATCCGTACAGTTTAGCACAATATCAATGTGTGTCCTGGCATCCATGTGGATCTTAAACTCTTTACGTCCTCCAAATTCACTCATCGTTTTTACAGCAATTGCTTGTGAAAATTAGTTATTTTAAATCTAAACATAATTATCTGTAAACTACCGTAGCCTGAATGTGTTTGGCTGCAAGGACCAACACTCACATCTATAGGGTGCCAGGGTCTGACCACATGATTAGTACACTTTGGTGCAGTATAGTGTTCACAAGATCAACAATCGCTTTTTGAAGGGTAAATTAATTTCTTCCTTCTACTTCCATTCTGCTTCACTTTTGTCGTAAGTTGATCCCTGCAAAACAAAAATGTATCTGGCAACATGTGCAGTCCCCAAATACAGAGCACAGGATTGACATGTTTGACTGGTTCTCTTCTTCTCATGTACATTGGGTATTGGATTACTATTCTGCACAAGTTCCAGAATATTTTGAGTGAAGAGATTCTTTGTAAAGGTGTAGGCAAACCAAAGGGGCTACACGCATAACCTACAGACCCCGTTGCATCCAGACGGACTACACTATATTATGAAAGATTTGATTACTTATTCATTGGTGGGGTCCAGGGAGAGGGTCTGCCAGGGGAGAGAATGAAGGGAAAAGTGAGGTGAAACTTTGAGGAACGTACTGGAGGCAGATGACTAGAGGGGCAGCAGGTGCTACGAGGTGGGGCTAGATAGGGCTATATACTGTCGCCTTACCTACTACTTGATGCAGCCAGCCAGGCAAGTGTCACCAACAGTCGAGTTATGACCCCCTACACAACAGGAGCAGCCTGTCAAAATCAACCAGGCAGCAAGCTGATACTGAGCCATTCAGTCTAGGCCTAAATAGCACGTCAGGCCACTCATCCACCAGGTAGCAATATTTAGTCAGCTGCCGTCATTTGCTACCAACCATGAATTGGGTCACGAGAGAGCACTCCTTTCCACACTTTCACCGACTCCAAATCAAATAAAAGAGTGGCGAGTTTGAAATCCGAAGAAACCAATGAACAGGCTATGGAGATCCTATCATCCAGAATTTGATATTGCCATTGCTGGAGCCATGTGTGTGGCGCAGTCTGGAAAAACTGTTACAATTGTGTTAGGGTCTGCATCGCTCCTGCACCATCCTCCCATGATGCCTGCACTTTAATCATATATATTGCTAACTGCAGAGCAGTTCCATGAAAGCTACTCACTCTGATAAAAAATGAAGCCAGCATCCTGCCTCTGCGCAAGACCACATGAGCGCAGGGCAAAGACAATGCAGCTTCCCACTTACCAGTGCCATCCCTCACTCCTTGATAAAATGAATTGCACCCTGTTCGGGTGACAGTTGTTAAAAACTTTCAGGTCTATATATCTTCATCCCATTCTATGGCCTTGCCGATTAGTGTGGTTTGCAAATCTGGACACTTCTTATTAATATAAAAGTGCTTCTTAGAGTTTTGCCTTTTTTGCCCATTCATCTTCATCCGTAGTTTTTCTTCCCTTGTAATTACCGTTTAGACTATTGCAATGCATTGTATGTAGCTCAACCACAAGGTCTTATTCATCGATCGCCTTCAGGTATTTCAGAACCTGGCTGCTCTGGAAGCCACAGTCACACCTTATGGCTCTCATGTCAGTCCAGTTCTGAGATCACTTCATTGGCACGCTGTGGAAAAGAGGATAACTTTTAAATCACTCTGCCTAGCCTATTATAAGATTGGTGGCCGGGCCGTCTCTGTGGCAGCTTGCAAGATTTGGAACATCCTCCCAGTGAGCTGAAGACGTATTAGTGACCACCTTAAATTCTGCCATCTTCTTAAAACTCTCTTATTTTAGTTCTGGTGGTTATTACCTTGCTATTTTGCTTCCTTTTGCCAAGATGCCTTTGGTGAATGAGTGTGCTACAAATACGGCTAACATAACATAACATAACATAACATAATATAACCCCCTACTTGCGAGGTCCCTACAGATGGTGAGGCCAGTTTACCACACAAGCACCTCCCCTCATGACAGTCCTGTGTTTTCCTTCCTACTGTCAAGTTCCTATCCTTTAATTTTGAATATACACTTTTCTGGATCTGTTCTGGAATGATTTCTATTTAAAATAAAAGTATAGGGAATGTGAAACAAGCGGAGCATCACATCAATAACAGGCCTCTACACACGTTTGCTTTGCCAGGGGTCACAGTGGAGTCACCAGGGGTTGCAGATGCAACCACTAGTGACCCAAACAACATACTATTCACTAGCTCCCTGTAGCTCAAACATTGCACACCATGACAGCATCTTAACATGTATTGTGCCTCAGATATCCCTGATTCATTTGAGACTGCAGTCCAATGACTGCTAACAATGTCACATTCTGATGTTAAATCCAACTCCTTGGTCACTATATGCCTGGCCCATCTGTCATGGAATCATGCCAGCCACCTGGCCATAATTGGTGGTCTAAAACAAAAACTAAACATAACATAATCACTGCCTAATTAACTAATTGTATTTTCTTCCAACTTTAAAGAAAACTGTAGTACACAAAATACTTTTGCATAGTGAATTTTTCACAAATATTTTCTCATTGCGTTAAAAATAAGATTACTTAAGACGGTGCAGTGTGTTCACACACAATTCATCAGGGTATATCACACAATGCAATAAATTAAGTAATGCACAGTTACAATAACGTTCAGTTGAAACAATGGAGTACTAAGATCGTGTCCCTGTTTGTGGTGGTCTCACAGATTCCTATCATGTGCTGTGATTCAGCACCATTTTAAATGTTTTTTTCTAAGCAGATACTAATGGTGACCATCTCCCTGTACACATGATAATATTGCTGGTCATAAAGTTAATTCTGAAATTAATTTGGAACGAGGTCAGCATGAATGATTTGAAATGATTTTTAATACCAAAAAGGCATAAACAAGTATGTTTGGCATAATTCTGCTTGAAAAAACGAATACTACTGGCACACTTTTATCAGTCTAAATTCTGTTGTCGGTACAGATTATCCACAATAGATTTTAAAGATGAGAGGAGGGTAATCAAAGGAAGCCCTTCCCATAGCGAGAAGCAGCATACAACTAATCAGGAAGAAGCAGAGAAACTCAGAGATTGTGCTGTTGTTTTTTTCCAAATAAGGGAAACTATTGGAAAACATGTACTGTGCTGGAACTTGTCTGATTATATCTCCTGCCAGGCTAGAGCAGCGTTGCTGTTGAACGGTGAAGACATATATTCTCCTGACAGTTGAACTTGTTAAGAATAAGTACTGACTGCAATAGGAATGCTTCTTTCATGGCCCGCATGACCTTGGATTCATTAGTGCTCAATGATGCATGGGTTCCTTGCTTTGGTCAACTGCCAAACTCGATTGGTTACGGTATTTGTGGCATAGGACGTCTCCATGATCTATAGTGTGGTGCCAGTGGGCAACAGAACGGAACGCACCATCTCTAGTGGCAGTATGAATAATCACATGAAAACAAAGTTCCACAGACCCACCATATTGCAGCTGGTCAGTTGTGTTTGCATTTTCCTTTGAAGTATCCCAATTCTTCAGGGTCATCCAATGCTTCGAGGAGAGGAAAAGGAATGAAATCTGGACAGATCACCTAAAAAGATTTACTATGTACTGCCTCTCCCAACACAATGTTCCACATTGTGATGGAGCATTGACATGTTCTCCAAACAGTCCAAGCACTTCTTTATGTGGTGTGCATCTTCCTTTCACATTGATTTGACTTGGGCCAAAAGGCTTCAGATTTGGTGTTCAGCAATAATCACTGCACCAGTTTGGATGTGAAATCACAGGAATACACTTTCATGCAACAGACCATTGAATTGCCTCAAATATTGTTAAACAAACACTCATTAGTGGATATATTGGAGGGAGAAAAGAAATAACAACCTTTAAGCCAGTAAATTCAAGCTGCAAGTGTTTTCAGTTGCCATAATAACCAGATATCCAGGTTCCAAAACCCCCTCTCTCTGTTTTCTATGTACCATTGATTTTGGCTATATGGTCAAGATGTGCCAAAAGCAAAACGGACAAAATGACAAATTCAAGGACTTTGTGTAAACTGTGAGTTGAAAGGTCATCTGATAAAGTGCTTGGTATCTACAAAAAGAAACTTGAGGACACATTCTCTCATCTAAAGAAAGGATGTTAGAACAGGAGAAAGAAGAACATCCTGAATGGATTCTACAGCATTGTAGTTTCACTAGTATCAACCTCGTTTTAATGTGTGTACCTGGCATAGAAGGACCAACGACACTGTGCCTGCCTGTAATTTAGCGGAATCCACGACCCCCAGCATGTTCATAGATGATCGACAGGCCTGTTCTTAAGGGTTACAAATGCAACAGAAAACACCATCCAAACCACAAACACCATGGATCCTCTGACTTTGGGATCAGGAATAGCATGAGTATACAGCAAACAAAAACTGGGGCATCCCGTCCAGTATTTTGCTACATCTTTATGTATATCATAGTGATGATGTCACACACATCAATACAGCTTATTGTCTTCAGTAAATGGCTGTGACATTTATTCACAGTGCTTCATTATTTTTAATTTATAGGCAAAATATGTGACCACTGCATTTATGACATTGTGTACATCATCAGGACTGACTCTAGAAATAATACATAATTGATGATCTAACAGCGTTATAACACTTGGCACATACATTAGAATAACAAATCCATCACAATCGTAACATGCAAATGATGTATCAACAAGTGATGAAGTATACATTATATAAACAAAGTATAAATACAGTATGACCCTAAGAAAACACAGAAGTAAAATACCATGATTACATAACTAAATAATTGCATCCCTAACATTATGTAAATGATTATTCAAAATTGTCCTAGTTAAGAAACGTGTACAATAAAGAGTGCATCACCTGGGCATGTGGAAAGACACAGCAATTACATCAGGTATTTCCTAAAATGATACTGATTTGAAATCACTCTATACTTTGAACAGATGATTCACACACAGGTGCCATCATTAGCAATGGCGGTTTCCCATTATTGTGATGTATTATATTGATATTCTCAATTCACAGCTAAGTCTGTAACATCTCTATATATAGAAAATTTGATACATGCTCATCTTGGCAAGAACATGCACAACATAGCATTCTTACAGATAGCCTATAAACAAGGGATAATACTACAGTAACATTGATAATGAGTTACAATGCTGTATACTCTACAGTTACCATTTCTCATCAATGTCTTATGTAGAATATCACGTTAGGTAACAAGTTAGAGAAACAAAATAAGCGAGTATGGCAGTGGAGTCATATGTTGAGAAATGGTTTAAACCATGATGTATACATCTATATATTCACTCACTGAAAGACAAAATAAAAAAAACAAAAAGATTGACTAACTGAGAAATGACTCTTGCCCGTTGCAATGTAGTATGCTGTAAATCCAGTGAGTAACATCATATTATCAGAAAAAGGACATCTTTCCAAAGATAACATGCATAGTTTATCTCCTTGTTCATACCATCAGGTGTCACACTGTGTAACATATCAATCCAGTAGGTCTCCCTTTGTTTCAATTTCTTACTATTATACATCGTCAATTGTGAGATCTGATGTCCATTTGTGTGCAAATGTCTAGATACTGATGAGGCTGGGTTATTCAGTCTTTTGTTGGAGCAATGTTTGTTCAAATGTATTTTGGTTTTACAAGTCTTTTCTACATTGTATCATTCACAGGGACACTTAATAGCACACACCACTTTTTTGGAGCGATATTTTCTCCACTAATAGGATATAATAATATGTTGCCTTTGATGATGTTATTAGAATAGCATTAACTTAAGCAAAGAAAGGTGCCTGTTCTGGTGGTATTAGTTCTCTTCATCGTAGTGCCCTTAGCTTTGACAAGTAGGCATGCACATTCCTGTTACTTTCATAGGCAAACCCAGGCAAGTCATGAAAGAGGTTACTCATCCTGTTATCACATTATGAAATATTCCAATTTCTCAAAACAGGTTGCATGATTTTTTACTTTTTGAGCCTATATGCTATATTTGTTAATACCAGTTAAGGCCAATGGTGATTGTACCTTCCGTTTCAGATAATGCAGAAATTCATGTCTTGTTACACTGTTTATTGTAATGGATACCCTATGTCTAAATATCTTGTTGACAACCTTCTGACTTAATACTTCTTTACACAGATAGTCATTGCTCACACTCCTAGTAATTGCTTTTAGGGTAAGCTCCTCAGAGGACTAGGAGGGTGGTAACTGAAGTGCTGCAATAGATCATTCCCATATTTAGGTTTATAATAGATCATTGTTTCAAAAGATGGTCCTACTGGTTGAAATAGTACATCTAGAAAGTGTATGTCAGGCTTCTCAAACTCATTAAATATTGAAACCGCTCCTTGCCAGATAATGTCTATATCATCAGTTTAGCAACCCCAGTACCTGATGTATTTCTGCCAATCTGGGTGATTAGTATCAACATAATTTTCAAATGTGAACATAAAACTGTTCTTGAATGCAGGAGCGATGGTAGCTACCATAGATGTCCCTGTTGTTTGGAGGTTGAATTTGACATTGTATTCAAAATATGAATTGTGTGAAATGAATTTGAGCAGAATTATAATAAACTCCTTTCCTGCACCTACATTCCCGTCTTGCAACAACATCCTTTCAACCGATTCTATACCCAACCAATGCAGTATTGACATGCAAAATCTCTTTACATCTATGGTGGCTAAGATGCTCCCTTCCTCCAAATGCATAGATTCTAAGATCTTCAGAAAGTTTGTTGTGTTCTTAATGTAACTAATATCCTTCTGTAGTAATGGTTGAAGTATGGAGTTTATATACACCACTAGTGGTTGTAACACCCCTTCACTTGCTCTAGCTATCTGTCTGCAAGGTGGCTTCTCTTAGGATTTATGAATGTTAAGTAAAAGATACAAATATGGGGCCCCGATTCATGGAATGGGACGGTTAAATGTGGCAAGGTCCTCAAAGCGAGAAGGACCCTGTGGAAGCCGTGGCACAGACAAAATACTGTGTGCCACACGTATTCATGGATTTTAAGTCATTAGCTGTCACGCAAGTAACAACATGCTGCACAAGGAGCGCCCACAACACGCTCCCAAGCACAGCAAAAAGCAAGCAAAAGGACTAAAACAGCACAAGCCTTCGTGCCACCCCTGGCCCAGCATCCTGTACCCCTGTGAGAAGGCGTGCCTCAACTAGCAATCCCAGGCTCCACCCAAGCAAAATCACGTGTCTCTCCTCATAAACCCAGACTGCACTCCAGCAAAATCACACGTTGCACCTTGCAAGGCCTCGCTGCCCCCAGCAAAATCCCACATCTCACCTCACAAGCCCAGGCCACATCCCAGAGAAACCACGTGCCCTTCCTCACAAGTCCAGGCCTCACCCCAGTAAAATCGACCACCTCACCTCGAAAACGCAGGCCACACCCCAGCGAAATCGTGTTCCTCGCCTCACAAGCCCAGGCCGCACCCCAGAGAAATTGCGTGCCTCACCTCACAACCCCAGGCCACAGACAGAAAAAATGCATGCCCTTCCTCGCAAGCCCAGGCCACACCCCAGCAAAATCACATGCTGCAACCCATTGATAAGGTAGGCCCCCCTCGTAAGTGGATGCTACACCCCTTACCAAAACATGAGTCGCCCCTACACCCTCTGCAACCATTGTGGCCACATACCCCCTACTGCATATCAACCACTATAGGCCAGACACCACCCCCCAAGCACCCTCACCTGTGCCAACCCCCCAGGCAGCCCTCTCCAGACTGGACATCCCCCCAGCTCCCCCTCACCTGTGACTCCCCCAGGCTGCCCCTCCGGCATGGACACCACCCCTCATCCCCCTCACCTGTGACACCCACCCAGTCAGTCCCCTCCATACTAGACACCACCCCCCAGTCCCCTTCACCCATGACACCCCCCAGGCAGCCCCTTCCAGACTGGACACCGCCCCCTAGCACCCCTCACCTGTGACACTCCCCATAGGCAGCCCCCACCAAACTAGACACCACCTCCCAGCCCCCCTCAGCTGTGACACCCCCAGGCAGCCCCCTCCAGAGAGCACAACACCCCCAGCCTCACTCACCTGTGACACCCCACACAGGCACCCCCTTCCAGGCTTGACAAAACACACAACAGACATCCTCCAGACTGGACACTACTCCTCGGCCCCTCACCCATGAAACCCCCCACAGACAGCCCCCTAAATAGTGGACACCAGCCTCCAGCCCCCCTCACCTGTGATATCCCACAAAGGCAGCCCCCTCCAGACTGCACAACACATAACAGTCCCCCTCCAGACTGAACATCACCCACCAGCCCCCCACACCTTTGCCACCGTTCCAGGCAGCCCCCTCCAGAGTGGACACCAGCCCCTAGCCCCCCTCACCTGTGACATCACACACAGGTAGCCCCCTCCAGACTGGACAACACACAACAGTCCCCCTCCAGACTTGACACAACCCACAGCCTCACACACCTGTGACAGCCCCCCAGGCAGCCTCCTCCAGACTGGACACCACCACCATAGCCCTTCACCTGTGATACCCCCACATGCAGCCCCCTCCAGACGGGACACCCCCCCAGGCCCCCTTACCCATGACACCCCCCACAGTCAGCCCCCTCCAGAGTGGACACCACTCCCCAGGCCCCCTCACATGTGACACCCCACAACGGCAGCCCCTCCAGACTGCACAAAACACAACAGCCCCCCTCACATGTAACACACCCATGGGCAGACCCCTCCAAAATGGACACCACTCCCAGCCCCCCTCACCTGTGACAACCCCCTCAGGCAGACTCCTTCTGGATTGGACACCAGCCCCTAGCCCCCCTCACCTGTGGCATCCCCCACATGCTCTCGCCTCCAAACTGGACAACACACAACAGCCCTCTCTCCAGACTATAAACCACCCCCAACCCCCACACCTCTGACACCCCCCGCCAGGAAGCTCCCTCCAGACTGGATACCACCCCCAGGCCCCCCACCCATGACACCCCCAGAGGCAGCCCCTTCCAGACTGGACACCAACCCCCAGCCCCCTTCACCTGTGACACCCCCCTCAGGCAGCCCCCTTCCAGTCTGCACACCACCCACCAGCCCCCCTCACCTGTGACACCTCCCAGGCAGCCAACTGACAGTCTCCCACAATACCAGTGCAATTAATGTTTGCAGCTCACCTGAACCTCTGTATTCTGAGAGCACCATGAATTGCAACTGGACTCACCGGAGGTCCATCCATGAATTGAGCATCTGCTCACACACCGTTGCAGGCCTTAATCAGCCCGCATCATACACATGTGACAAGTGAATGCAAATACATGTACATGCTGCCCATGGCACATTGCCAAAGTATCGAAGCAAAGTGACAGAATGTGAGCCCAAAACAGAAGCAAACCTACCAACATGTCTTGCAAGATCCACAAACAATGGCCAGGTGTGTCACAGCCTGAGCATGAGTGACCTGGCCTACTACTGCATTGCAGTGGTTGACATTGAGCAACACATGAGAGAAAGCATTGTGTGACTGCATATGCTGGTGAACGTGTGAGCACAATATGGGTTTTACACAGCAATGACAAACTAATATCTTATGATATAAACGTGACCATGGGACACTCCCACAGTTAGCCCATCTCCCTCCAACACAACCACACTAATGCCAAACACACAGTGATGTTGCACAGATAAAT
This sequence comes from Ambystoma mexicanum, assembly GCF_040938575.1. NCBI lineage: Eukaryota > Metazoa > Chordata > Amphibia > Caudata > Ambystomatidae > Ambystoma > Ambystoma mexicanum. The sequence continues at coordinate 509,855,601 of NC_090926.1, read as the reverse complement.
GGCAATGAAAACACACTGTGCAGACCAAGTTGTCTGCTAGACACAGCCCCACATGTCAGGCACATGTGCAACCTTCCATCCACAACCATCTCGGCAACACCATACAAGCTTGCCCACCACAAGACAAATGACTTGCAATGGAGAGATGCACTGGCTGAAAATAGAACTATCATAGAGGCCGACACACATATAAACTGCATGAAACATGGAATGTAACAAACAGAACAAAGTATTGGTCATAAATATGTACACAAATAAACGAGGAATGAAGCTCAAAGTAGTCCAGGGGAAATATGAAACAAAAAGAATATCCTATGCCTAAACAAATATATACAATAAAAATGGGGAAGGAATTTCTTCAAAGTCTGTGGAAAATAACAAAATAAAAAAAAGGAAATCCACACCTAAGGAACTATGTACACAAGCAGCAGGATAGTCCTCCTCATCCTCTCTAATTTCCCTGAGCCTTTCCATCAGGGTTGAAACCAGCACCACGTCCTCACCCCTCATGCAAGCCTATGTTCTTGCCTGGAGGGCTTGCAGGTTCTCGAGCATTTGTGTTTCTATCACCTCGGCCTCCCTGCAAGTGGCCTCCAGGATGTCAGCCAACCTCCTCACCCAATGCAGTGCAATCTCTGCCCTGGCCATCACAACCCTCACTTCCCAAGCCCGCTGCTCCTCTGCCCAGTTCAGCTCTCCACATCCTCTGAACACAGAACACATCCCGTCCTTCAGGTCCACGTGTGCCTCCTGCCTCACTTCTTACACCTGCCTTCTTTGGATGGTCTGCCCTGAATAAGATAGCCTCCTACTTGTTGTCCCCTGCTGCCCAGTGCCCAGCACCTGCTATGTGGACACGCCCTTCGAGCTTATGACGCTACCCGGGGACGTACGGAACGTGCACTGCTTCTGGGTGCCTGCTGTCCCTCCATTGCCGGGGACCATGTCGCTGCCTGGGTAGGCACAGTGACCACCTCAGCTGATGTTCTTTGGACTCCCAACTCGGGCACGGATGTTGTCTTCACTGGATGGGGCAACATCGGTGAGACTGGTGCACAGGGGCCCTGCTGGTATCTGAGCTGGAGGGCACACTGGAGGTCGACTATGCGCACAGAGGAGGAAGACGAGGATGGGGTTGCAGCAGTGAACATCCCATGGAGGACAACACAGAGCATGCATGCTGCAAGACAGATGTCAAGGCCGTACAGCTCAGTGTGATTATTCCTAATCCATCCGGCCAGCAGGGGTAGCACATAATCCCGGATGTGCACATAACAAACATTCTTTATATATTTTTTTTTAATTGAAATTTAGCAGAAATCAATCTACTTTTTTCAATTTATAAAAATACATTACATGAATTCATACTAAATCATACTAAGTTACAGAAAGGAAACATTCTACATTATTTACAACCAATTACAAACATAACATAAACATAAACATAAAATCTTTAACTATTTACATAAATTAAAACTCGAATAAATGAAGTATTAAAATAATGCCAGTAACATCAGTAACAACAGATCTATCAAGAGTGGGGAGAGTCAAATTCATCTCCACACTCAGTTAATCCTGTGAAATAGTTAACTGATATACATTATGTCTCAGTAAAAATGTTTACGAAATTCTGTAATATAGATGCTTTTTAACATTTCATAACCAAATCCCACACTATCGATTTCCATCTTCCACAAAAAGAGTCATCAGAAAATTCACTGAAACTATAATTAGGCTCATATTGGCAGAATTAAGAAGGAAAGCCCATCTAAATTCAGGCTAAACATTTGCAACTACAGCCATGTGCTTCTCATACAATTTGTTTCTCAGAGTAATCAATGCTGCACATTTTATAATTAGATGTTCTAAGGTTTCTTTTTGTGCTGGATCAGTGCAGAATCTCCAGAAATTCTCCATCACACCGATTTGTTTGCGCCAGGACATCTCGGGTGAGCCATAAGTTAAATCGTATTCTAACAAATGCCATTTGTATTTGTGGTGAGGAGGCTTTAGTCAGATAAGATTCAACAACCCCCATTCTTTTTTCAACATAGCATTTGTTATTAAAGTGATTATATTGCAGGCATAATGAACGAGTGTGAATCCAATCTTGGAGAAAGATTTTCTCTTTAGCGCTTACATGATTCATTATAAGGGTTTCTAAGTTAACATCTGCAATAGCCAGAATTTGATCAACATATTTAGTCCATTGCTGGATGAACACATGATTCGATGTGAACAAATAGGACGCTAACACAGCAAGAATTGACACTTCATTAGTATTTACAAGACATTTATGCAACAGAGCACAAAGTTGCCAATGGTATTTTGCACTTAGGGATATGAGACCCAACTCATATCTCAAACATGAACCAGGAGTGGATTGTGGTACATTAAGGATCTGTCTCCAGAATGTAGCTTCTAGTTTATTCAAACATAGGGTAGATGTAATAGCTCTTGACTCTAACCCATACAACAATGAAGGGGAAACTTTTTGTTGCCAGAAGAGCAACGCCGGTTTAATGGTGAATTTGCCATATTTATAAATTATTATTTTAGTTTGAGATATGGCTGATGTTCATTTGTCTTGCAAAGTGTGTGTAAACACTGAGGTTGTAGTGTTGCCTTCAAATGGTAAACCCAGGTATCTATAATGAGATCCAACATCTAGGGTGATGTCTTTGACCCTCCATGCAAATTTATTTCTGTGAGTTAAATTAGGGGTGTATACTACTATTTGTGACTTTTTTACATCATTGACAGTTTGTTTTCATCAAAGTAAACAGTAAGTACAGACACTAGTTTTTGCAGCCCTATCGGGGTTTTAGAGATAAGAACAAGATCGTCAGCATACCATAATGCTTGTATTGCAATCAAATTCAATTTTGGAGGGTCTGATGCAATTAGGGCGAAAATATCTCCTACATCATGAATACAGAAATTAAAGAGGGCCGAAGCCATGATACAACCCTGCTTCAGCCCCCTTGAAGTTTCTATGACAGCTGACAACAATCCCATAACGGTCAAACAAACCTGTATGGAGGTTGAAGAATGCAACATGAAGATGATGTCAATCAGACTCTGGGGGCATTGGGCTTTGATCACTTTCTCAATTAATTTCACTCTTGACACAGAGTCAAATGTTGCATTTAGATCAATAAATGCAAAGAACAATTATGTATTTGTATTTTTTGCTTGTTCCTTTAAAGCATTAAGTATCATTTGATTGACTGCAGTCCCAAGACCTGGAACAAAGCCTGTCTGATTTTGATCGAAAGAGTTGGATGACTGAGTCTATTTATTGAAATCTCTTAGGACTAATTGTTAAAAAATTTTCCCTGGTGAGTCCAAAAGAGCTATCGGTCGATAATTCGACGGTGTTCCATGATCGCCCTTTTTGAAAATTGGTACTATAAGTGAAGTACGCCATGAATCTGGGATTTTCTATGAGGTAAACATTTGCTGAAAAATATTATTGAGTATGATTGCCCAATGTTTGGGATACTGTTTTAACATGTAGTTGGTGATTCCATCTGGTCCAGCAGCCCGTGAGGAAGATGATTTCATAATGAGTTCCTCTATTATGGTCTCTCAGCATTCCAAGTTCCACGATGATGTAGATTGGGTTTTATAGTAAAACGAATCAAAGGACTTGTCTGCATATAAAGCTGAAAAGTGTGCAATCCACTGATTTTCAGATACTCTGTTTAATTGTTACTGGAATTGTTTATGAGCTGAGTTTGCATTTAACAATTGCCAGATTTGAGCAGCGTTTTTGTTTGATGTTGCCACTAAGAAAGCTTCACCATCTTGCTGGAACAATTTACATTTATGAGATCCAGACCAAGTTCTAGAACGAGATTTAATGATCTTACGCGCTTTGATCTTCTCAATCAATGGTAGATGGTTAATAGCTCACAATTCTCTGTGATAAACTTTCTTTACCTGTTGCATATGTGGGTCAAATGTATGATAGTGTTTAGTCTTGGTGGGAATATAAAGAATTGTATACAATTGCAATGCATCTACATAGGATTGTTGTTGACATGATCTTAGCTGCTCATTCAATGTTTCATTTAAGGATAACAGAGACTCCGGAGTCCCCTTGAAACGAGTTTTAGCATTGTTTATACTCAGTGCTTGAGACATCCAAGAATGCTTTTGTGCGTCATCAGGGCTATTCCTAGGCCAAGTTAGCATTAGCATGTGGTGATCACTTGCAGATTGCGTTTTTATATTGAGGCTTGTTGACTGCATGACTTGTACATCAGATAGATAAATATAATCAATTGTGCTTGATGATACACCTCTCTGCCAGGTAACGTGAGATGGTATGTCACCAGGTAGACAGCCATTTGCCATTGTCATGCCAAGATGATTCATGAAGCTGTCCCATTTATTTATATCTTGGGTTTTCTTCCCACTAGTAGTTTTGATGCAATCGAGATTAAGATCTCCAGCTAGGATGATAGATGAAATTCCATTCGTTTTTGCAATCAATTCGAATAAGATGGAAAAGTCTCTAAAGAAAAGGCCATCTAATATTGCTGCAGGGTTTCTATATAAATTGATTAAAGCCAGGTCTTGGGCGTCAAATGTGATTTTAACAAGTTGAATATAGCTGTTCGGACTAGCCCATGGATTTAATTTAATAGCTGAACTGGATTTAACAGCTACTAAGAGGCCCGCCATAGGGCGACCCTTCTGCGGTAATATCGCTGGAATGAAGGCTATGTAATTATTATCCCATATAGGAGGAATTGTCATCCAAGTTTCCTGAAGGATTACTATGTCTGCTTCAGAGAGATTGATGTTTTGTTTCCATTGCAAATGACTATTGCCCTCATATTCCAGTTTACAAGTGTAAGAGAACTTGATTTTTTTTCGGAAACTCCTTGCTGCAGTGATGGTTATGCTTGGGCATTTATATGATGGTTATTAATAATCTTTTGGTCCAAGGCGCAGTAAGTGCAATTACACTCATTTATGCAGCAATTTTTAGACATTTGTGTCTCAGACGATGTTTCGTAGTTCTTTCTTTCAGGATCTTGGGCCAGAAGCCCATTCTGAATAATTCCATTTTTGCTCTCCATAACGTGTTCATTACTAGACCAGATTTCATCCATAATCAAACTATTGGTAAATTCACATCACAAATGAATTCCACTTGGTCAATATCCGCTGATGTCAGGTCTTCAAGTTCAGGGATATCATTAAAGATGTTGAGAACACTTGCTCTTGATAGATCATACTGTTGATGAGGGGCTGCTCAACATTTCAAAATTAGTGTATGGTGGTTAGCAAAGACATTTATTTATGATCTGGCTTTTGCTGTTTATTCTTAGAGCCTTCTATCATACGTTGGCTTTTGTGTTGAAGGTTTTTTGCAGAAATAGGAGTTCTTTGTCTTAGTGCGAAATCATCGGACGAGACATTGATTTTTGTATGTGTAACTCTGGGCTCTGGATTTCTTAATGAGCACTATGATTCGGCGCCAGGTTATGCTGTGCAAAGTAATTTTCAATAGCTGTCTTCAGGATCTCGTTTTGTTCATTCGTTGTGTGAGAAGGTTTTCCTTCCCTAAGTATAGATTGCGGGGAGTTCGTTGAATTCAATTGCCTTAGTTGTTCCATGATCACTTGCGGCTTCAAATTCGGCTTCATTTCACTTACTTTAGACTCTTGTGAAATTGCAAAAGAGACTTTCGGACCAATCTTATTTATAAGAACTGCAGCATTTATTTCAATTGCACGTTGTAAAAGATATGCATCAACCGCAGCTTTGATTGCATCACTCTGGGTATGCATTTGTTTTGAGTTCAAAGCTTGCTGCGGAATCGCCGACTGAGGCTTACTAGCAATAACAAGTTGGTTCAAAGAAGAGTGCTTCGTTGGGAGACAAGACGCGTTTTCAGTGTGTCTTGAGGGAATTTGATTTTTAAGCAGTTGTCCATCCACCTCAGTTTGTTTAGAAGTTTTTTTCGTCGATTTGGCTAAATCAATTGTGGGAGGGCGAGATGGAAAATTAGTGACTTTCGCTATTTTAATACTTAGTTTATAGGGTTTGGTGATGAGGTGCCTTGCTTTACCTTTAGCACACTGGCGTTTATTAAAAACCTCATAGGTTACCTTATTTAATTGCTGCTTATCCCATGATGGATTATTATCCACACTTAACCACAATGGCCCTCATTACGACCCCGGCGGTGGGCGAAAAACAATGCCAGTAAATGATTACTGGCATCGTTTACCGCTAGGTCCTCTCATGACCCGTAAAAGTGCTAGTGGCATCGTAGTTAACGGTGCCGCTAACAGCACCAAGTTCGCGCGCACGCGACCTTCCACGCCGTAAGTACCGGCATCGCGCAAAGGTAGGCAAATCACGAAGCAAGCAGACATGCTCTTAACGCCATCACAAAGGCCGTTAAGTACCTTACTGCCATAGTGCTGATTCCGCCATCGCGAACCAACAATAAATGGCCATGTGCAGTGTTCCCAGCTGCCACAGGTGCACAGAATCAGCACAGGTGGAGGCAATACAGACTCAGCAAAAACAAAGAGGTGATGGCTGGAATGTTTAGAATTAATCTTAACCACTGGCAATGCTCTGGGCAACCCTCCAGACCACCGTTCTTCACCTGCCAAGCCATTACAGAAGGGGAAAGACCATATGCAAATCAGGCTTGGCCCCACCCCAAAAGGGGCAGTCCAGCCTGAACTGCTAGGCCACATCCCTTCTGCACGAGACCACAAGCATCCCCAAACATGTTTCGCCCTTGTTGGGGCTCATCAATGAGAAGTAGCTTGGGTCTCTAGGCCCTGCAGGCACAGGACCCACATCTGGGCATACCCTTCCCACTCGGGGTGACAAAGTAAAAACAAAGAGGTGATGGCTGGAAGGTTTAGAATGAATCTTAACCACTGGCAATGATCTGGGCAACCCTCCAGACCACTGTTCTTCGCCTGCCAAGCCATTACAGAAGGGGAAAGACCATATGCAAATCAGGCTTGGCCCCACCACAAAAGGGGCAGTCCAGCCCGAACTGCTAGGCCACATCCCTTCTGCACGAGACCACAAGCATCCCCAAACATGTTTCGCCCTTGTTGGGGCTCATCAGTGAGAAGTAGCTTGGGTCTCTAGGCCCAGCAGGCACGGGACCCACGTCTGGGCATACCCGTCCCACTCGGGGTGACAAAGCAAAAACAAAGAGGTGATGGCTGGAAGGTTTAGAATGAATCTTAACCACTGGCAATGCTCTGGGCAACCCTCCAGATCACCGTTCTTCACCTGCCAAGCCATTACAGAAGGGGAAAGACCATATGCAAATCAGGCTTGGCCCCACCCCAAAAGGGGCAGTCCAGCCCGAACTGCTAGGCCACAACCCTTCTGCACGAGACCACAAGCATCCCCAAACATGTTTCGCCCTTGTTGGGGCTCATCAGTGAGAAGTAGCTTGGGTCTCTAGGCCCAGCAGGCACGGGACCCACGTTTGGGCATACCTCTACCACTCGGGGTGACTTTAGGAAAACAGAAAGGTGATGGCTGGAAGGTTATGAATTAATCATAACCACGGGCAAAGCTCTGGGCACTTGCATGGTATTTCACAACCATTATTCTCACGTACACTGATCCAAGTGCTCAATGCCCTCCTCAAGCACACAGACAACCACATTTCCTTACCACGGTCTGCCCAGGAGATTGCAAACACCAAAGTGGGTTTCCATGCACTAGCCGGCATACCTGGTTGCATTGGTGCCATCGACTGCACCCATGTGGAATTGGTGGTCCCACATGCCATGGAGGTAGCGTACCGCAACCGTAAACTATTTCACTCAATCAACGTGCAAATGGTCTGTGACTCCAACAGGATCATCACACATTGTTGTGCCCAATTCCCCGGATCAACCCATGATTCAATGGTCCTGCGGAACTCCACAATACCACGCTACATGTAGCGACATGCAGGGCCACGATCCTGGCTACTCGGTGTGTCTCATGTCATGGCCATGGAAATGTGAAGTGGGTAGGTGATTGACGTACCAATGCATACTTTACCTGGCTGAAAGGGGGTGGGGGATGATGCATACTTTACCTGGCTGAAAGGGGGGGGATGATGCATACTTTACCTGGCTGCGAGTAGCAGAGGCAATGGAGCCAGCTCATACCCTAAAGCAGCACAAACGTCAACTGACACCTGTAAACATAATGCCCGATGTAAGTAGCCCTACCATGTGAATGAAGGTGTGTCCCAACCATGACACAACCATCTGCAAGTGAATTGTACCGATTCGGACCACATTGACTTCAACGAAATGCACCTACATGCAATGTCTTTAGCCAATACACAGCATCAAACACCATCAACTGAAAGACCAGCCCCCCATAACTGTGCACAAATGAGGCACATGACGGACAAAAACATCAATACACCACTACACAGACACCGAGGCCCCAAAAAATTCCCTATCAACATTAGTAGTGCTCAGTGGGGTCATCATGAGGCTGACAGCAATGTTGCCATGATGAGAGCATTGACATGACAGGACATGTGCCCGGTCATCAAAATAAACGCCATGAATGAACACAGTGGATGGGCACTCACAAGGCACTTGAACCCCCTGCATACATTGGTTGATGGCATGGAAAACAGTCCATGAGAGGACTACACATATAACGGTCACATAGTGTGAATACATTTGTGCATGTAAAAGTGGTACAAAGTAACAGTTGAATGCATGCCATGGTGGCACGTCATGTTTAGAATTTGATGTCATGACTGACACATACATTGTTGCCCACATACAGGTGATGCAGGCTATCCCCTGAAGAGGTGGCTCCTTACACCAGTCCGTAACCCACAGAACCAGCACGAGGAGGACTTCAACCGTGCACATACACGTACGCGTGTGGTGATTGAGCAGGCATTCAGCCTACTGAAGGCACGGTTTCGCTGCCTCAGCAGGTCTGGTGGGGCACTCCTGTACCGCCATGAGAAGGTGGCAAAGATCGTCATGGCATGTGTCATGCTACACAATATGTGCATCAGTCGAAATTTGCCCCTGCCCCCTGACGCAGAACTGCAACCACCTGACAATGAGGATGAGGAGGGTGGGGATGGGGCAGCACCTCAGGGAGGCAGCGATGCACAGGAGGGGCGTGAAATACGTCGGACTCTGATCAACCAATGTTTCTAGCACACACGGATGGGGGTGTCACATGGAGATGGCACTGTGGACTGTTCACCAATAAATCACACATACGCAATGAGCAATGTCCACACATGTGATTTGTGATCAAGAAAAAATTGTATTGTAAATGTGAATTCAATTAACACACCCACTCCCCCCTCAACTCCCCAACACACCCACTTCCCCCTCCCCCCTCAACTCCCCAACACACCCACTCCCCCCTGCCCCCTCAACTCCCCAACACACCCACTCACCCCTCCCCCCTCAACTCCCCAACACACCGACTCCCCTTCCTCCCTCCCCCCTCAACTCCCCAACACACCCACTCCCCCCACCCCCTCAACTCCCCGCAAAATTGCTGGATCCCTGTGTCGAAGTGCCTAATGTGGAATTGATCCACTGGGTGGCCTCTACTGGCAGCCCCCTCTGCCGGCCCCCGGGGCACCCCTGCCTGTACTCCGCAGGTTCCTGGCCGACCTGCGGATGGGGCTGCTTGGGGCAGAACTGCTGATGTGTTGCGTTAACCCTATTGGGCAACATTGTGATTCCCATGTAAGTGGACTTCAGGGAGTTTAACATGGCTTAATTTGAGGCACCTACCTGTGTCACCTGATGTCGGGGCTCCTCTCTCCATTCCACCGACCCCCTCGATGCTCTCGATGCCAATCATTGTGGCACATATCTCCTCCTACGGCTCCATTTTAATTGGTGAGTGTGCTCCTCTGCCAGTTGCCATGCCCATGTTTCGTTGGCCAACAGTATGCTCCTTGCACAGAGCCGCAGGTCGTCCCACCTTTTACGGCACTGTTTGGTGGTGCGGGGTGTTGTTCCTACTGCACTGACCCGTTGTGCGACTAATTCCCATATGGCCTTTTTCCGTCCTATTGCCGGTCTGGTCATTTCAGTGGAGAATACGATGTCCGCGTTTTCCTTGAGCATTTCCGCCAACATTGTAAGCTCTTCCCTACTGAAGCGATCCTGCCGCTGCCGATCGCAAGATTTTTTTACAACTTTCGGCATTGTGGGGATGCCTGGATGTGGGTGAAGTTTTGTGCCAGGTCTCGGGGTCAGATGTGCACTGGTTGTGGAGGATTGCAATGGATTGTGTTTTTAAAGATGGCCGCCATGCTCTTTCCCGTTCCGGTGCGATGGCGTAAGTTCCGGATCCGCTTCTTTACGGTCACCGCTAATAGAGGTAGAATTTTCTCTGGTCTCAATGAGATTACTGGTGGTTACGACACGTTTGAAAATGCCCTAATGCTTTCATTTACCACTGAAACATCCTGTGAGGGCAACAATCTTTGATGGGGATGCGTTTTAATCCATGTTGTAATTGGATCAATCTTTTCTGATTGTATATTGATTTTCAACACAAGCGACTCAAAAAGTTTAAGTAAACTTTGGATTGTTGAGTTTACCGCCACCAATGTAATTTCAAGTAAACCAGGATTTAAAGTTTTTGTCACTTTTTCTGTAGAGGAGGCTCGATGTCTGGGAGTTGGAAGAATGTATGAGGCTGCTAGAGAAATAGAAGAATCCATTGAACATCGTTGACGTTAATCCGTGGTTGCAGAGTGCAGAGATGAAATTATTCCTCAAGTGCTTGCGTGAATTGAGACTTCGGAGAACACTTCTTCATTACTCTCGGAGTCTGAAATGTCCTCAATATGATCTAATTGCGGTCGTAGTTGTTTATCTTTTTCAGAGATCTTAAGTGCTTGTAACATTGTGTTGTCAGAAACTGGGAGCTCCTCCTCACGATTATGGAATTCTTTGTGATTTGTTGACAAGGTCTTGGGGCAGCTAGGCTGTGCTAGAGTATCAATAGGTCCTTGAGTTGTGACTTTTGATGACTTTTTTACCTCTTCTTGGTTCGTTAGGGCTACTTTGGGGGAACCAGACAAAGGTGTGGATGGGGTAACGGCTTGAGCCGCATAGTTTGGTGAGTTTTGAAACTCTTCCTGATTTGTTGTTTTCGCGGGAAGAAGGAATGGTATCCTGAGGCGTAATTTTCAATGGAGGACAGAACTGTCTAATGTCCTTACTCGAAGTCGGTGTTTTCACTCTATTTTTGACTTGAGGCGTGAGTGTAATGGATGTGCACGAAGACACTCTTTTTTTTGCTTTCTCAATTCACCACGCATCGGGGTGCCTATTTGAGTAACTAAATTAGGCATATTTGACTTAAGGGTATACGGTTGCATGAGCAACAAACAACTCGTAAATAATTAAACTAAGACTCTATCTTAGCAATTACATGAGGCAGACACAAAACAATAATGCAGCAAAAGACAACAATGACTTACAACTGTAGGGGCATTTGTGTAAGGGCATTGCAAGGGCTGTTACGGCTGCGATCCCTGTCCAAACAGAAGCAGAATTGTGGATCGTTTTGGCACGTCTTGTGGAACGCTAGTCACGTGATTCGTGGCTCCGCCTCTGAGCTCCGGCATTTGCGCGTGCGCATTTGTGTAAGGGCATTGCAAGGGCTGTTACGGCTGTGATCCCTGTCCAAGCAGAAGGGGAATTGTGGATTGTTATGGGATGTCTTGTGGAACGCTAGTCATGGTACTTGCACTCAAAATTGACACCAGAAACAAGAACTGTGTGGATTACAACGAAAACAAACGTTTTCTTGTGGATTTAAAACAAATGTTGCAGTGACTCGTGGCTCCACCTCTGAGCTCCAGCTCCCAGCATTCCCTTTACTAACATTGGAGCATGCGCATTTGTGCATGCGCATTTGTGTAAGGGCATTGCAAGGACTCTTAAGGCTGTTAAGCTGAGGAGCTGGTGAGCGGTGAGTGCGGTATTACTCACGAAGTGATTTATTGTATTGAAGTTATATTTCATTTTATTTTATTGGTTTCATTTTACTTGATATTTTATTGGTATAATCTTGGTATAATCTTGATTTGGGAAGAGTGATTTTGAGATTGGTCACAAGGTTGAACAGAAAAATAATGTTTACTTTACGCACAGGCATGCCGCCGGTTCACCATTTTGTCAGTAAAATAAGTGAAACTGATTTAGTGATGGTCACGCCAAAACGGGGAGCACAAATTCCTAATGTTCCACGCAAGATTGTATCACACTCAAGACTTCTCTCTAACACAGTGGACATTAGGACATTTTATCCTGAATGTCCTCCTGCTAGTGTGTCATTAAATGTTGTTCCCATTACAAGAATAGATACGCCTAATACGATTGATAAATCAGAGGGGGATGTAACAACTTCAGAAAGAGTGAAGGAGTCGACTCCTCCAATTGATTTATGCTCTCCTTCCAACTCCCTGATGATGGCCTTCTCACAAAAAGATCCATTGGGAGAATTTGTGATACCTGTAAAAAAGATTTCTGTCACTCCAATAAAGAATGCAGTGACTACTGTACAGATACATGGAGCAAATATAGGTGGTTCGATGGAAAATAACAAAAATAATCATGTGGTGAATGACATAGGTGAGGCTCAGAAGAATGAGCAAGGTGATGTATGTGAAGATAATGCATCTATGACTAGAGCAATGATTGTGAATATTCAGGAATTGCAATCTATAGATATAGAAGAAAGAGAGCAATTGTCTCAGTCGCCAGTCTTGTTTGCTGACTCACAGCATGAGTCTTCTGTGCTTTCCATATCTTTTACACATCCTACACCGCGACAATCTAGGCTGAAAGCTATTGATCAAAATGAAAATGATGGACAGAATGCCACTCTAGGGGCAGATAATACAATTCAGGCAATGAACACAGCTCTATATGCGCTGGCTAAACTTTATGAATCCCTAGACTCCCGTCTCACAGATCAAAATTTCTTACTTAAGGAATTGGTGGAAGCAAGAATGACACATGAAGTAAGAAAGATTGCAAAGGCACCTATATCACAGGATGGTCTTAATCAAAATGAAGAGTTGTTAAAACAAATAGAATTGATTGTGTGAGCGACTCTTCATTCACAGAGAAAAAACGGGTTAGAGAAACACATGTAGTGGCTGAAAGAATGAAAGGAAAAGTATGTGAAGAACAAATGAATGGTTGCACAGTTCAGCAGGAAAAGGTTGAGGAAATAACAGAAATAGACAACGGTAGTGAACAGGAAAAGACAAATAGAAATGAGTCTGAGCAAAAGGCTGTGGTAGTTACTAACCCAGCCTATAATATATTTGCAGCGCAGGGCCCTCATCCTCAAAGCACTAAAAGTTCCAAAAAGGTTAAAGCGACTACCCTCAAGAAAGAAAAGAAACAAAAAAATAACAAAACTTCAAAAATGCCAAAATTCCAGGCAATTTATATAGTTATTAACATTGCCGGATAAACACATAGTAGACAAAAGTGCTGCAATAGTGAGAAAATGTGTTGCCTTGGCTAAATTAAAAGGACAAACCAAGGAACCAAACCAAGTTTTGATGGATAACTCTATACTCATAGAAAATCCAAGCACATATCAAAAAGAGTTAAAATATGCACCGCTACATTGTCTGGTGCAAGAAATAAAAAGAAAACAGATGCAACATGTAGCGTTTACAAGAACCATGGTTAGGGCAGGTTGGTGGGAAAAAACAGATGAAGTTGCACAAGTTGACTCTGCAAATCAAGATAGTTATATAACTCTTGAAGAGTGCACAGAAGAAATTGAAAAATCCTTGAAACAATTTGTGATAAGACCAGTAGTGACCACAAAACAGGCAAATGAGGAGAGGGCAAAGTTGTATCAAGAGAACTCAAAGAAGGGATTCCAGGGACAGTCTTTGGAAAATTCGGAAGCAAACAGAGGATTTGTAGCAAAGCAATTTTATATGAGGCTGTATCAAAACACTCCTACGTTGAACACTCATGAAGTAAAGAAACTTTCAACCTAAAGCAAACTGAAAAGAATGAGAGATTGAATGGGAAACAAGGTATTTGTAATGAATTTACACATGTAAGTCTAATAATGCAATGCTGGGGAGGAGAATATGGGACGTATGATCTAAATACATCATCGGTGTTAAATATCTTTGGAAATGTCACAAGGTTACAAGGAGTGAAGTCATTTGACTTAGCCCAAATTGAGTTTATCCATGAATATGATAGATCAGTGGTTAAGATATGGATGTCTTCGAATGTGGTAAAGGAGGCTATATGGCAAGAACAAATGGAAATTTATCAATTGGGTTTCATGTTACTCAATATGGCAGAAATTAAAATAAAAAATTTGAGTTAAATCAACCAAAAATATTCAGAATGCCTGGAAACAAATCATGGGAACAAAATCCTATGTCGATCTCTTACTCTACCATGCATGCTGAAAGACCACGTGCTGTAAGTTTTCCTGCCACTACTTCAATGATGAAGAGATGATAGCTAGAATACATATTACCAAAACATTCGTTAGAGTGGCGTCATGGAACACTCGAGGAAATGCACATTTAACTTCCTCTTCAAAAGCTCAGTTCGAGCAATATGACATATTAATACTTCAAGAAGTGTGGCTGGAATCTGTTCCGCATTGGGAAAATCATCAAATAGAATTGATAGCTGCAACCAGTAAAAATAGAGGTAGACCTAAGGGAGGTTTAATGGTGATTGTAAAAACTGGTAATGGATGGAAGCTATCACCTTGGTACTCTCCAAACAAGCATATTCAGTTAGTTAAGATAACATGTAATACCAAAGTTATTGCTTGTGTAAATGTATATTGGAACCATCTGGATATAAAAGACAATAAATTTGTAAAGGATATGGGATATTGTCTGGACTTAATAGCTAAAGACTTGTCGATAAACTACACTGTTGTAGCCAGTGATTTGAGTATGAATTGTTTGGAAAGTGGCCAGGTGAAATTTACAGCAATAGCAAAACAATGGAATTGGATGATGAGAGAGAGAGGTTTGCACATGGTGAATGGTGCCATTGCTGGAGATATTCCTCCTAAACACACATGGCACAGGGATAAAATGACATCACGGATTGATTATATATTTGTAGATAATCAAATGTTTAATCTCCTAACTGCATTGGAAATATGTGTACTTACACAGAGTGACCACAGTATATTGGCTTTGTACTGGGAGTGGATTGGTGATAATGAATGTGAGGATCAAAAACAAATGTAGAAAAACTCCTTGTTGTTGTCAGCAAGGGGGAACCGGTTTAGATGGACTTCCCCACTGCTGACGAAGCTCTTAAAGGCAATTTCATACCCAAAAGACATTCTTGAGCCAAATGTAGAATATCAAGATGGTAACTATGTAGCTATATTACATTTGTTCAAGCAAAAAGCAAAAAAATGGTCGGTTAGGTCTAAATAACCAAAAAATTCATCGGCATGAAAATAATGAGGTGCAACTGAGAAAAGGGAAACTGAGGAAGGAGATTCGTAATCTACCTGAATGTAGCATATTAGAACGGAAAAAAGCAACTAACAAATTGAAAAACTCTTGTAAAAACTGGCTTAAGGAGTATAGAGCCCAATTGATTTTGCAGGATGCTAAAATCATGTTATATTCTCTGGCTACAAAAATCTCTGCTTTGATCTGGGGATTAATGAAAAACATATATGTACCTGTACAATCTATTGTTCAAGTGAATGCGGTTCCAGAGGAGGTATGGATTGATTACTATTCATCCTTATATGAAAGTACTGTATGGGCTAATAGGAATACAGGTGTAATTGCCAAGGAAATAACTCAGTTAAAAATCCCGGAGGAAGATATTGTATATCACATCAAGAAGCTAAACTCATCAAGAGCAATTGGCCCGGATGGACTCTTCAACTCATTGCTTAAAACATCCTCAGGCATGGGCCTCCATCTTGCGAGTATTATTTGACCAAATCATATATACAGAAAAACTTCAAGCATCATGGCAGAAATCAATCAAAGTTCCTATTTATAAAAATGGGCACAGGACGGACCCTAGGAACTATAGGCCAGTGGCTCTGCTAGATGCCCTGGGGAAGTTATTCGCCGTATTTGTATTGGATGAATTTAATCAATGGATTAATGAACATGCAATTACTGACCCCTTTCAGACGGGCTTTCGAACTGGGTTAGGAACGGCGGTTAATTTACAGGTCATTCATGCCATTAAACAACATGAATTACAGGTGAAACAAAAATTATACATGGCCTTTATAGATCTGGAAACCGCATTCGACTCGTTATCCAGACAGTTATTGATTATAAAATTGACCAACAGAAAGTGCCCTGAACATTTGAAATTCTGGATTCAGGAATTTCACACAAATACTTCAATACATGTCAGTATAACACTGGATGACTCATTAACCCGCTGTATATATACTTATAGAGGAAGCAGGGTTGCCGAATGGCTTCCTCGCTATTTAACTTCTATATAACAGATCTGGCGGATGAATTCAGGAGTGTTGTGTCAGAGGCACCACGATTGATGTCAGCTGTGATCCCATGGCTGTTTTATGCTGACAATTTAGTTTTGTTAGCTAAAACAGCTAGGGGGTTACAGGAGCTGCTGAATGTGTTGGGTAAATATGTGGAAAATAATGAATTGAGCATAAACATGCCGAAGTCAAAGACCATGAAGATTGGCATGAAGCATAATAAAAAAGAGGCACGTTTGTCCTGGTATCTGCAGTCTCAACGCCTTGAAATTGTCAATGAATATAAGTATTTAGGGTTTAATATGAACGTTTTTGAATCTGACATTCCATATTATAATGAAATACGAGGATCAATGAAAACTGCCACTGCACAGGCTTCTTTGTTGAATTATAAATATGGAATGTTTTCTTTGAAGCCAATACTTATCTTCTACTGTCAGAAAGCTGTCCCGACAGTGATATATGGCTCTGAAACAAGATCTTGGAGAGATGAGTCTTTTTGGTCTATCTTGGAAGGCGCCTTTTGGAAATCACTACTGAAACTGCCGAAATCGGTTTCAGTTTGTTTAGTGCGCTATGAATTGGGATTGACTTCGCTTTACACAATGTATATGTGGAAATTAGGTTGCATATACCGTAAATGTCTATTAACATCGGAAGCAAATTCAATTATGCAGATACTGTTGACTTATATAATGACAACAGATCATTTTGCTATGGCTACATCGAGGGATAAGGTTCAAGATTTCTTGGTGAATGCAAATGTGACTGATGATATGTTAATGAACAATCCAATGAAGGCCAAGAAGAAAATGTTGATATGGGATTGGTGCAATACTTATGATAAATGTGTAAATAGTAAACATGGATTTGAGCATAAGGTTGAGATAAAAAAGTTAAGAACAACAGAGACTTATTTTCTAAAATTCTCTGGGTCTAAATATAGGGATATGTTCTTGAGATATAGATTAAACATTTGGCATACTAGAGATATCTTGGCCAAATGGAAGTTAATACCCAGGAAAATTAACTTTTGTAGATTCTGTAAGAACAATGAAATGAGGGAAACATTACATCATCTAATTGTGATTTGTCCGTCACTTTTGGAAAAAAGAACTAAGTTCTTCAAACCACACTTTGAAGGTTACATATTAATAACAAGAGAATCATTGTGGTGGTATATATATAACACAAGGTTAACAAAAGTAAGAATTGCAGTAGTTGACTTTTTACTGGCCCTGAGATTAACAGATGAAAATAATTGTGCTGAGGTGGATGATGTTTATTGAGTGTGGTTACAGATGAATTCATTTAATTCATTTCATTCCTTTATAAAAGTTCCTGTCACTAGGTTGGTTGAGAAAACAAAGTAATGGATAATTTAGTATGTATATGTGTTTTTTTCCTTTGTAATCTCTTAGTTAGAAGATGTTAGTTAGTGCAATGAATATGTATTCTTTTAAATTGTTAAATTGTACATTTTGATTGTTTTAATTTTTATATAAATGTATTATTGAAAAGTTGATTTATCAACTGTAACAATAAAATAAAATAATAATAATAATAAGTATATTCACCCATAGAGGAAACAAATTGATATGTTTTTTATCAATATGCAAGATTTCCCAGCCTCAGCACCGCAGCTCCGTGGCTAAGCGGCAAAGTGGGACTTGAGGGGACTTACTTGGGTGGGCACGCGTGGTGCGCGCGTGTCCCACATTAAATAGGTACCGCCTTCAAATAAAGGTGAGCAAGCCTAAACAGTGGAAAATAACAGAAAACAAACCTTTAGAATATATTTTAGGCAGGATAGTATAGCTATCAAATGTCACAGCAGGGTGTTCACCTTGTGGGCAATGAAGTTCGTTTTGAAAGTCCAGAAAGCACAATCCGTAAGAAGAGTCCAAACGTCCCTGGAGCAGCACAGAGTCTCGCTGCAAAGCGGGACTTGCTTGGGTACATTCTCTGGGATCACTCTTACAAAAAGAAATTGTTACTTCACAGTGGGCAATAATATTCATGGATGTCATCCTAGAACTGTCCATTTGAGATGGGTACACCACCATCATGGTTAACAATGATTGCATCACTGTGATTACTTTTCATCCTTTTGTGGATTATAATTGCTAAAAAAGTGATCCTTTGTTTTACAGACACCTTCTGATTGTGCAGTCTCCCATCAAAAATTATATTTGACTGTGGATCAAAATATGTTTCCAGATTTTCGCACTATTTGCGTTAGAACCTAGGAATTGAGTGAGCACTATGGTTGGGATACAATCCTCAGGCAACAGACACACAGAATGACTTAACCAAACCTCAGCAAAATACTTATATTATGTTTCCTCAGCAGACAGAGATAGCCAATTCATGCAACAACACTATTCATACCACTAACGGTCTTAGTCCATTAGTTTCTACCACTGGGGGGCTCAGTGGGCTATAGCCCATGGTCTTTTGGATGTAGCACCAGATAGAAGCTCAGAGGCTACAACCTAAAGACTGTAGCTAGCCCCAAATCCTGCCAATCCCAGCATTAGATTAGCTCCTGATCTTTTCCAGACCTAGCAAACCCACTGGCCTCTCATTTTACCCAACAACGTGATCACATTGGGCTGTCAGTATTATCAAACAAATCAATCCAGTAATTATTCTCAAATTACCTGTCTGCTGAAGAGTATATAACCCATTTTAAAAGTGTTTGCTCTGAAGCCCAATATACCCAGCATATTTTAAGGATTGACCAACCCATCTCCTGCTCTTGTTTTGGTGGATGGAAGACCAGAATATGATGAACAAGAGAATTTCTACTCAGGGTACAGCCAGGACTGCCTCTATTTATTTGATGATGGGCCAGCCTAAGGACCTAGTAACAGAACCTGGGAACCAGCAAATATTTGAAGGTTCGACAACTATTATTGCTCTATTCTAGGTGACCAATTGTCCCTTTTTAGGGAAGTGGAAACTGTTCTCATACAGCCTGCATTCCTCAGTGCTCAATGGTGCATGTGGTTACTGTCTAGTCCCTCTGGCAGACACACTTGGCAAAGGGTTTGTGCAGCATCGGATCCTTAATCAGAAACAAAGATGCCGTAGTCTGTGGTGCCAGAGGGCACCAAGACTGGTTCCACAGCATCTGTCTGCCAGTAAGAATGAGTGAACGTGGGGAAGCACACATAGATTATGGCACATCAGGACATAGCAGTACGCTTCACCTATCCAACAAAACATGGCTGCACAGTGTTTCTCTTTCATGAATGGAATCAACGTCTGAAGCTGTAACATTCCTGGCTTTGCAACCTTGTCAAAATTCATGGGTCCGGTTTCCTCAGTTGTATGTATCTTTTTACGTCTAGCCTAGTTTCACTCACTCCAGTGAACCAGTCTCTTACTAGTTCTCGAGAAATTCCAGCAGTCTGTTCCCTTCTTGGCATGTTCAAATCCTCTAGTCTAGACCCTATTTGTCTTTAACCACTTGTGTCAAATGCCAGAGGCATTCATCCTCACCAGCATTACCAAATGAACTACAACATTTCATCTTTGACTTTAGCCATACAGTTTGTGGTATTATTATCCTTTCAGTGTTTGTGTTTTTGGGGTTCTGAATCCTCTTTTAATTCCACTTCACTTACAGCGCCACCATCTTTGAAATAAGACAGGCCATTACTAACATAACGAAATGCTTCGAAACATGGCACTTGTTCAAACCTGCCTTTGATCGCTGCGTGTAATGAGGGCTGATCTATGCCCAGTTGAACAAAGACCACATTCTGACTTAACCCGCAATACTACGGACATACAATCTGTCAATGTTTCTTGTGTTTTCTCCTGGTAACCGACACGCATTTCCTCAATCAAGTCCCTCACTGAGGACTAATAAGTTCACGTATAAAAATATTGTTTCTAACCGCTGAAAAGTCATTAAGTCACATTGCATGATTGGCTGCAATTTCATGAATTTACACTAACAACAACCTACCTGATATTTCATGTATGTTGTCTAAGGCTGGGAAACATGTAATAGGGATGCGTGTGTGTAGTATTATAGTGTTATTCATACCGATTGAAGATTCAAGCAACAAAGGTGACTGAGAATTGTACGTTCCCCACAAACGACTACTAAAAGAAATCAGTCTGCAAACTTCTAAGAAAGCTCTTACAGTTATTGCTGTTGCACTCCATCACTCGCAAGGGATCTTGGTCATGCACTTGGAGTTGCTGTTTGCTTTCGTTTAGAAGTCTCTTTACAATGTACCGATGCCGTGATGGGCGCCATCACCATACATGTGGAATAGACGTGAGAACAGATTAAAACGTGTCCTTATGTAGTGTGAAGTTTGTATATTCACGGAGTGCTGTTGACGTTGCACAGAAAGGAAAAGCGGTTCTTCTTCTATGTCGAGCATTGGGTTCGTATCAGGGAAATCTCTATGATATGTTGAGTCCCCTGTTGTATGAGATAAGCCAGCATTGTGTGCATATGCCTCTCCTTTCTCAGACCGTGTTGTTCCTTTCAGAAAAGCCATACGATCGCGGAAGGAGCTGCCTACTGTATTGATATAAAATAGAAATATCATGACACACATCAAATAGAGTGGATTTTGTGCTGAGACAAACAAAGGACCATTTAGGGTGAGAGTCTGAGAGAGGCATAGAGCAAATGCAACAATAAATATCACCTGCGGCCATACACTTTAGCGCAAATGGGACTGCACTAATGACACTGCATTGAGTGCCTGGCTTTACTGCTCTGGGACAAAATAAGAACACAATGTGAATGGTTCTGAAAGACGAAAATGGAGGAACGTTGAGGCAGGGAAATGAAAGAGTCACAATGATGATTCCATGCTTTGTCTGCATGCTTGAATATCGTTGTGGAATTGTGGTGCACGTAGAAGCTATTTCCTTCCACAAACAGATTCGAAAATGTGCAATCGATTTCCGCTGATTCAAAAGTTTGCAAAAAGAGCAACAGCATAGTTTCCATTGAAGAATATCGAGAAGGGAAGGCAAAGCTGAAGAACAGCCATAGTGTTTGCCAGCCTCTCATTGAAGACATGTAAAAACGATGTAATCTGTTTCAGGTGTGCACGTGCATTCACGTATTCCGAACTAGAGACAGGGCTGCATAGTCTGGTATTTCGGTCTGGTTGGACCTCATCATAATGAGCAAGGGGTCCACGTCTGGATTACCCAATACGTTACTAGGCGAGATCCAGATTAGGACCTCTTGCTCACTATTCTTAGAGTTCACAGCTCCACGTTCACTACTGATGAGGTTCAACCAGACCGAAACATATTGGTACTCTCGCTCATAGGAGAATTGCTTAGCATTTCGGTGCTGGACAGCCCTAGGGCAGGACAAAGACTGATATGGTTTAGATATTTCTACTCTGTGAAAGATAGTGAGCTAAAGACTCTGGGTAAGTCTCTCATAACCTGGACTAATGTCAGCAGAGGGACTCCCAGGAACCCCTTTGTTTTTTGCATATTTAAGTAACTTTGGGTCTCATCCTAAGTTACTCGGCGAATCCAGACATGGACCTCTTGCTCACTATCATTAGAGAGGAACAGCTCCACCCTACTGATGAGGTTCAACCAGACTGAAACACGTGTCTGGGATTGCTGTTGGTACTCTCACTCATAGGAGAATTGCCCAGCATTTCGGTGCTGGACTTACCTAGGGCAGGAAAAAGACTGATATGTTTTAGATATTTCTCCTCTGTGAAAGATAGTGAGCTAAAGACTCTGAGTAAGTCGCTTGTATCTGGGACTAATGTCCGGCAGAGGTACTCGCAGGATCCCTCCCCCCCTTGTTTGTTGCATATTTAAGTAACTTTGGGTCTCACCGCTAAGTTACTAGGGGAATTCAGACGTGGACCCCTTGCTCACTATTCTTAGAAAGGGACAGCTCCACCCTACTGATGAGGTCCAACCTGTTGCTTCTCCGCCCGATGTAATACCCAGTCTGTGCCACTGCCTGCTGAGCAATAAGCTTGTTTGGACGGCTGTTGATTAAGGAGATTTACCAATGATGTTTCTGATAGGGTTTCCCATTATCCTTCAACATTATTGGTATTTACCATTTCCTCTTTGTTGTCATGAGTGTGTCCTTTTTTATTCACATTTTTAGTTGTAGCTGTTAACTTACACCATGTTTGCAATTATTATCAAACAGGCACTGCAACATGGGGGCAGAGGACTAACATTTTGAATTCAGGCAAAAGTGCTGTAACTGATGTGTGGGTCCACTGGGTGTGTGCTTGTTTTCTCTTTTCCTCTGTGAAGTTAGGCAACTGCCTGAGTTTATAATTAGTGCATGTCTCCTATCCTCACTTACCGGCACAAGCAGGCATGCTGAAATCTCACTGGCTAGTAATGACATTCAAGGCAGCACGTTCCAACACTCTCCCCCTATGCCTGATAATATCTTGGCTATATTAAACTAAAATGTATGGATTCTGGAGGATGTGAGAGCATCACTGCAGTGCAGAAGCTAAAGGGCCACGTGTACCACCACCACACAACCAGTATCTACCCTGAAGACACTACACCATCACCTCTAATTCTGATAACACAGGACAGGATGCCTGCCACATGGGGGTGGAGGGCTCTGGTAACGCTCCCATTGTTCCATGTTCTGCAGAGTCCTGGTTGGCCAAAAGGAGTGAATCAAATTTGAATTTGTCACAAAATTCTTGTAGCTTCCCTGTGTAACTCAGTAACACAATTGATGAATCAGTCCTAAATAACTAAGAAGGTTGGCTCAGTGTTATGCCTGCAACAAAATCCAAAAGTTGATTGAAAAAGAAAGAATATACCCATCAGTTAGCTTGAACGAATTTGAAATACTGTGCTTGATAGGCGTTTCATTATTTCACAACTTGCCCCATGACCAAAGACCTCAATAGAACTATCAAACATACATGAAGGCAATGAACACTAAGATATTTCAACTTGCATTGCCAATGTAAATTATTATTATCAGACAGTCATCACGTATTGCACCTTGTTCTGCTTATTTCACCTTCTTCCACTTCGTTCATTACCATCAGTTGACCTTCTCCATCCATTATCTCCATTATCATCTTGACACTCTGAAGTGCTATAAGCTGTGCAAAATATTAAAAACAACACAGGCAGATAAATAAAACAAATAGCAATACTCAGATTAAGTTATGCAATGGTAGTGGAAGAGATGAGTTCCATATTTTTAACCGTATTGCTTGGCCCTTTTCACAGTGACATAATCAGTTTCCATTGTTTATATTAGATTAGTGATGTATCCTGACTGTTCTTGTTTTAGCATTGATCCATTTTAGCTATCATGACATTGTTTGATGACATTCTTCCAGATACAATATGTAGGCACACACATGTCTCATTGTGAAGAGCAGCTTAATATAGTTAAGAATACTTTTGAAATTTATATTTGTTTTTTTAACCCTCCCGAAAACATTAAGTTTATTAAGTGTTAATGATGGACTGTTAGGGAGAATTCTCATATATGGCTAATTTCCCTCACCTAGAGAGTCGCTCAGCAGTTTTGCTGGATTTCTGGGGTTTAGTTTTTCCACCTGGTAAGAGTGTGTACCTTTTTCCCACTCTTACATGTGTTTTGCCATGTGTATTTCTACTCTTTGTGGAAATAGGCTCTGGAGCTACACCACTCCTATGAGCCCCACACTTTGTGTGTGTTACAAAGCAACTTCAGTGCAGTAACACAGGGTTGTATTTGAGACTTCCCACTGACTCAATTTCTGTCCCCCAGAAACAGGTTAAGTTGCCATTAACTTTATATAGTAACTTTTAACTGCAGACTCAGTTCACCCCATCTTACATGGAGTATTGGAAAGGGTTAATTCCTACCTCTTTTTGTCTGTGCCTATTGGAGCCTTGTTTCACTCCCTTAACATTAAGACTTGGCTGGTGGCAGTGGTACCTACCCTAATTCTTCTACCATGATTATAGTATATAAACGTAGTACTGTTTTAGGCTATTGTATTAGTCTCGAACATAAACTCGCTTGACCAAATTTGTTTTCTTTTGGCTCCGGTCGGGTTTAGTTGCCATTTCTTTTTGTTAAAGTCCTTCTTGTGTTTTACTTTTCGCGCCAAACCAGGTTTGCCTTCTTAGTTCGCCGTCCTTTGTTGGGCTTCTGCGAAGAAGCCCTCCTTTGGCGTCTGGGTGTCTAGGTGGGCTGAGTGTGAGGGAGGGGTTTAGTCACCCCCTGCACAGCGTCTCCTTGGAGACCCAAGTCGCACTTTGTGTCGCTTGGCTAAGGTGGTTGTCCGGGCGGACAACCCCCCTGCTGAGTGATTGACAGCCAGTCTGTGTGAAGGGGGATTTTGGCATAAAAGGCAGGACTCTTGAGCTGGAAGTCAAAGTCGCCACTGGAACTGCAAGAACCGAAGAGAAGCAGGGAAGAAGACGGCTGCTGCAACTCCCGAGTCACGGTGAAGCCCTGCTGCAGTCTTGAGCTATCTACCCTTCAACGACAGAGAAGATCCAGTCCGGAGTCTTCTTCCCTTGAGCCTGGTGGGATCAACCAGCTCACCTTCAATGGCCAGAGAATCCACTTCTTGGTCGAAATCGCTGCACACAGCTGTAGTGGTCCCGATAGCCATCTGAAGAGCCTCTCCTGTTTTAAAGGAGTGCACCTTTTATTCACCGTTACTTTGCTGCTGCTGGCTTCATCCCTGGGTAGTGCAGATCGCTCCAGACGTCCTTCTTGTCCCCATGACTGAAGCTCCAGGAACCGTGAGTCTGCAGGAACTACCAGGCACATCTGCCGTAGCACCAGCTTTTCTTCATTTGAATAAGGTACTGTGTCTGACCTTGAGGAATTGGGGTGAACCCTTTTTCTTCGCCAAAGGGCTTGTCCTTTTCTTCCTTCCCTCTTATAACTTTTGCTTACCTTTTTGACAATATCCAAGTACTCCTGGCAATCTCGAATCGTGAACTGTTCTAAACTTGTGATCCTCGAAAACAGGATTCCTGTTCCATTTGACACTGGCACAGGCCTATTGACTTTTATTTACTTTTTAGAAAGTGTCCTCTGATTCTAGTTGCCTTGACAAAAGTATTGCCTCTGATTTTTATCCCAAATTCCCTTGTGTTAATTCATGTGCTAAGTGTGTTTGATTTCGGTTACATTTCTTCCCACGGGTACGCTTTTCTTTTGTAAGACCGAACTGTCATTACTGTCAAAAAGTGATCACCTATTTACCCCCGGTAACGTCTTTGTTTCACAACACCGGTCTGTCAAATCCAAATGTACTTCACTTGAATTGATCTGCACAAGGGGAGTTGCTTGGGTGTAGTATATTTGAAGTGTGCTTTTATTTTAATAGAAGTGAAGTGTTTTGTGAGCAGATGGTTTAAAAATAAATGTACTTATATTTTTTAACCAGAAACCTTGAGTCAGTATTTGCTTGAGCCACAGTGATTCTAGTCATTTGTGTAATCTCTTCTACTGCTCATATGCTCTTGAGATAAGTCTGGCTGCTCAGCCATTGCTACCAGTTTACTGTGTACTACAGGCTTGTACCAAAGGTGAAATTGTAATACCAGCTTAAGGTATCTGAGCCCTCCGTGGGCCGTGTGTGTTTCTGCCCAATTTTGGGCTGCCACCATTGTTTTTTTTTTGTTTTGTATTTGTTTTCCCCCTCGTGTGTTCTCCCAGGCCCCTCTCTCCCCTTCCATGTTTCTCCTGGTTTCCCCTCCCTCCCTCCCGCCTCCAAGCCTCCCAGCTTCCTCCTGATTGGCTGTAGCCCGTGTCTCCTCCAAGCTAGGCTGCATTCAGTCCACCGTGCTCGCCACTTCCATCAAGGCAGAGCCGGTGACTGCAGGACCCCAGTTTAATGTATCTGAGCCGTCCGTTGGCCGTGTGTGTTTCTGCCCAATTTTGGGCTGCCACCATTGTTTTTTTTTTTTTTCCCTCGTGTGTTCTCCCAGGCCCCTCTCTCCCCTTCCGTGTTTCTCCTGGTTTCCCCTCCGTCCCTTCCGCCTCCAAGCCTTCCAGCTCCCCCCTGATTGGCTCTAACCCCCTGTCTCCTCCTGCTCTTATTGGTTCTACCAGGGCAGCCCCTGACCGGCAGCCCCACGGCTAAGGGCCCCTTAGGCAAAGGACGGCTCCCTCCTGTGCAGCTCCCGGTGTGTCTGCAGGTGTCCACAGGGGACGCCAGGCACCATTCCGCCGCTCCATCTGTGAGCTCCACCTGCTCCCCCAGCCCACCCCACCCTTACCTGTTGACTTCCTCGCAGGGTGTCTACACTTCTTTGTGTTCTGTAATTGTGGTAAACTAGGGTTTTTCTCCCCCCGCAGGATTTTCAAACTTAGGTGGCCTCTCCACTGTGTACCTGATATGCATTACTGTGTTCACTGTGTTCTAAATTTGTGGTAAACTAGGGTTTTTCTCCCCCCACAGGATTTTCAAACTTAGGTGGCCTCTCCACTGTGTACCTGATATGCATTACTGTGTTCACTGTGTTCTGAATTTGTGGTAAATTAGAGTTTTTCTCCCCCTGCAGGATTTTCAAACTTAGGTGGCCTCTCCACTGTGTACCTGATACGCATTACTGTGTTCACTGTGTTCCGAATTTTGTGGTAAACTAGTGCTTGCCGCTCTCTTCCTGTCCGCTTGTGCTTGTCCTGTCTCTCCCCACTCCCTCCTATTCCATGGTGCTCTCTATCTCACCGATCTTTTCTAACTGCTTATCCATTGACTATCCTGCTCTCCTCACTAAATCTGGTAAGAAAAAAATTAAAAAGGACATCCTGGTCTCCAACCCAGTCCTCCCTATCGCTGACACCTACACTAGTGCCTCTTCCAAGGAAACTCTCACTGACATCCTCTTTTTCATGCCTTCACCTGAACTATGGACCCTGCATATGGTCTCTGTGCTCTCTCCTTTCTCCTCTTCTCCCATTAATGGTGACACCCGTTGGGATGTCCTCTTGGCCTCCTTCCACTCCTCTAAGGCCATCATTAATGTCTACGCTAATGGGACCGTCTTGGTCCAAGGCCCTCAGGCCAACCTTCACCTCTTCGATAGATGCTTCCCACGCCTCATCAACTTCCTTTCCTCTCCTGCCGTGCCCCCTCCTCTGTCCTCAACTACCTTGCTTCTACCCTCCCTCCCCACCCTCTCTCGTGCTCTTCTTCACCTCTGCAGGGCGTACCTCTGATCTGTACCCCTCCCTGGAAGTCCTTCAAAGATGGCAACCTTCTCCACATTGCCACTCTTAACTCTCGCTCTGTCATCAAACATTCCTCTAATATCTGCCGCCTTCTTGAGGAACTTGACCTTGACGTACTCAGTCTCACTGAGACATGGTTCACGGCCAGCTCTGTCACCAGCTTTGACACATTCCTACCTGACGGTTACAAGATCCTCTATGTGCCCAGGCCTAACCGTGCTGGGGGGGTGTGGCCCTTATCTTCCATGAGTGGATTCCTGCCACTGTTACTCCCACGCAGACCTACTCCTGTTTTGAATGTCTTGTCTGCCGACCCTAACTCTCTCCTAGCCATTCCCTTACCGTTGCTACTATCTATCGGCCACCTGGTCAAATTTCCTCCTTCCTCTCCGAGTGGGCGGACCTCTCCTCCTCACTCCTGTCCTCAACCACTCAACTCCTCTTTCTTGGAGGCTTCAACATCCACCTGGATGCCTCCTGTCCCCCCTCTGGACTCTTTCGCGACCTCTGCGACTCGCTCTCACTCTATATTCTCCCGTCTGGGCCGACTCATTCTGCAGGGCACACTCTTGATGCCCTGATCTCCTCTGACCTTCCCCTCTCTCTCCCTCTCTCCACTCCTCTCTCCTGGAGTGATCACTTTCTCCTCTCCTCCCACCTCACCCTCTCTACCCCACATGCAAACCCACCCCCTTCACTGCCACCTTCCTTCTCCTTCTCCATGAAGCGCGTGTCAGTTGAGGCTTTCGCTGCCACCTTCTGACCCCGTCCTCCCCCTTCGGCCGACTCCCACCCTGACACAGCCCTCTCCACTCTGCACTCTGCTATATCTGATACTCTTTATATCCTTGCCCGTGTCATGAGAATCCACCTGAAGCCCAAAGCCAAATGTAACTCCTGGTATGACTCGGATCTTGTCACCCTCAAACGCAAGTCCAGGGTGGCAGAGAGGAAATGGCTTGCTTCATGTTCATCCTCTGACAAACTGGCCTGTCGCCTCTCCAAAGGCAATACCGGCTCTGCGTTCTCACCAAGAAGAGAGCCCTTATCCAAGTCTGCATCTCTGCGACATCTAACAATTCGGCCGAACTCTTTAAAATCTGCAAGGAGCTGGCCAACCCTGCTGCAGTCTCTACCTCTCCTGTCCCCTCCCAGGCCCTCGGCACGGAACTGGCCTCTCACTTCATTTAAAAAACTCAGGACATCCTGTCCTCACTCTCCTCCTATCCACCCCCGCCCCCTATTACCTGTCCTTCCTCTGGCCCTTCTGCAGCCACCCCTCCTCTCTCCTTCTCTGCCTTTCCCCTTTTTTCTGCTGACGAGGTTTCAAGACAAGTCCGATCTATGAAAGTCTCATCAAAACAGGTACACCCCTGTTCATCCAATACTATCAAGGACCACATCGACTCCTTGGCTCCTGCCCTTGCTGACTTCTCCAATCACTCCTTCGCCTCTCCC
This sequence comes from Ambystoma mexicanum, assembly GCF_040938575.1. NCBI lineage: Eukaryota > Metazoa > Chordata > Amphibia > Caudata > Ambystomatidae > Ambystoma > Ambystoma mexicanum. Next base: position 509,826,413 of record NC_090926.1, on the reverse strand, counting down.
CTCTCAAGCACTCCCCTGTGCACCCCCTTCTTAGGAAACCCTCTTCTGACCCTTCCTGCCCAGCTAACTATCGCCAAATCTCTATCACTCCCTTCCTGGGCAAGCTCCTGGAGAAACTGGCCATCTCCCAGCTTAATCTCCATGCTGAATCTGTTGGTAGTCTTCATGACCATCAGTCTGGCTTCAGAGCTGCCAGAAGCACGGAAACTGCTCTCCTGAACATCTGTGACGACCTGCTCTCGAACCTTGACTCTAACATTCCATCTTCGTCTCCATCTGTGACGACCTGCTCTCGAACCTTGACTCTAACATTCCATCTTCGTCTTCCATCTTCGTCTCCATACTCTCCTTCTCTCCTCACATATCCGACGTCTCTAAGAAGTCACACCACCAGCTACACCTCCTCAGAGGTATCCTTCCTTTCCTCTCCTTCCCCCAGAAGCTCACTGTCTCTAGAGCCCTGGTTCTCTCGAAGCTGGACTACTGTAACAGCCTCTATCTAAATCTGCCTGCCTCTACTCTCCGCCCTTTGCAACTCATCCAGAACAGGACTGCAAGACTTGTCCTTGGCCTCAAGCCCAGGGACCGTATCTCTCCAGTACTGAAATCACTAGACTGGCTCCCAGTGACTGCGAGGATCAAGTTCAAAATCCTCTGCATTGTCCACAAGGCCGCCTGATGCCTTGGGCCAAAATACCTTCAACTCTCTCTTCCTAAATATCTTCCTTCTCAAGCTCTTCGCTCATCCGCCTCTAACTCCCTCAGGGTCAGGCGCTTCTCCAAACAATGAGTTGGGGGCAGATCTCTCTCCGCTGCAGGGGCCTATCTCTGGAACAGCCTTCCTGCCTCCCTGGAATTTGAGGCGAACCATCTCCGGTTCCGGAAGCACCTCAAAACCTTCCTCTTTGCCTCTGCTTTCTCTCCCCCTCTCCCCTGCTAATACTACTGAAACTGCACTGAATCTGCAACTGGGCCACTCACCGTTCTCGGTCCTTGGCCCAGCCACTCTCCCCTGCACTGCCTCCCTGGTAACCCCTGCACTAAGGGACTGTGTCTGTATCCCTACAACCCCCCTTCCCAGCACTTGTCTTCACTTACCTCGCACTTGCCTCCAGCTGGCCCTTGTTATTTATCCTGTATGCTGTATGCTAATAACCCTGTACTGCACTTTCCCCTCTCCCTTTCCCCCATGCACTTTTCCCTTCCCCTCTACCCTTGCATTTGCGCGATCTGAATGACACCTGACCTAGTAGGATCGTTGTCTGTCTCCCCTTGTTCCCCCCTGCCTCGTCACACCTTGAAACACTTGTGTATAGGCGCGTTACAAATGCCATATCATATCATATCATATCAATACCACTTGTAGTCTTAATTGTGTGCAGTGGTCCCTAAGGGCACTGCATAGGATTCTGCCAAACATGGGCCAAATGTTAGTTTTCAGTTTCATTTGAAGTTGAGCTTCGTCAATATGAACAAAGATAGCTTTGTGGTTGTCATGATGAAAATGTAACCCATTCTGTGAGATGCATGCAGCAAAACCTTAAAACTACCACTTGAAAGAGAAAAGATGAACACATGGTTCTCATAGGTAGTCTGATATACTCCGATACTGGAGACTGGGTGATGGGACAGGGGGGACCTTGGAGGCTGGATGCCACCATTCAGTTCATTTGCCAGGATGCTGAGGGGGTATTTGAAGGTTCCCCAAGCTTTCAAATCCTTCACCAGCCTAGAGAGTCTTATCCATCCCACAGATGCTTTACCACCATGCGGTTGAGAAACAATCACATTAGTAGTGGATCAAGCCAGTAGGGTAGCCCCCATGTGAGCAACTTGCTTAGGTTAAATGGGAAATGCCCCAGAGAAAAGGAAAGTGAGAGACATACATTCAAATGTCTTCAGTGTTTCATGGGCTTATGCTCATTCATTCAGGCATACTGCGATCAATCTGTGTTAGAGATCTCTATTCCACAGACAGAAAGCTCAACCTAAATTCATCTCTTGTTCAAACTTCACAGTCCTTTGTCCATCAGGAAAATAGAACCAATTACACATCATCATCATCATCAATGGATTTATTTTCAGAGTTCAAACGACTTCATAACTTGTTCAAAGTTCAATACATAAGAAGCACCATTAAACACATGTGTTCCAAATCAATACAACCCATTCAATGTGTGAAGCTGACTAAAATACTTGTATACAATAGTTTCAGACAGAAGAAATTGGAAAAAAACGTATCCGCAAGACTGAAACAATATTTCTTGCTAACACTTGCATATTGTGCATGACTTCTCAACTAGAGTAAGCCATATCTGGCCTGGTGAGAAATGATTGATACAAAAAAAATTACAATACTCAGTCATATAAAATACTTATTATTTCCTGGATCGGAATCAATCATAAATCCCTTCAGTCTTTTTAAGAAGATTTGCAATACTATTAAAACCCCACCATATTGAAGCACACAAAAAAGACACTATGCACATAACTAAAATACAAAAAAGTTGGCCATCATACCCCTAGTTAGGGAGCCAAATCTGTCAACGTATAACTCATTTCCCATTTCCTTCTTAGGAAATTAGCCACAGCAAAGGTCAGTTGCAGTGCTTCATTTACAGTCTTCAAGTCGGTGGACACACAATAAGAAAGGTCTTTTTCCAGTAGATCCTAATAACAGGGTAAATTAGGGCATATGTGTAGTGTTGAAATATGGTGTGCCACTAATTTCAACAGATAAGGTGAGCTACTCATTTCAACAGAAATGGTATGCAACCATTTTCCCTGATGCTAACATTGTAGCACATGCTGTGTATGATTTGGCATGCTAGTACTAATGTGTGGCATTGAGGATAAACCAAGGGGGTTAGATTCGGGTGCTGCAGGTCTTCACATATTAAGATTACACATGTGCATTGACAAAACAGCTTCGATTGTTTTAAACAGCGTTGCTTACGAGGGTTAGATTCAGAACATAAAAGCAGAAATTAATGTGTGAACAGCCTGCTTTGCACAGTGAAATGTATGATGTTACACGATGATGGGCCTTGTAAAATAAAGACATGGTCATTGTTCAGTTAGAGGCGCAGGAAGAGAGGACAACAAATGTAATTTTCTTCCAAGCACAGGAATACAAATGTTGGCATGGTGCTCGAAGGTTATGGAATATTCTCAAAGGCGCTGTGACGTATTAAAGTTGGGAGTGACACAAAGGGCTGGAGTTGAAGGAAGTGACATTGACAGATAGGTGGGTAAAATTTGCAGGATACATATGTTATACAGGAGAATGGCAGGGTTCTGGAGAAAGGCTTATAATGAGCTGTGAGCTGGAAGGCTGGGTTTTGGGCCCTTGAACTAGAACTGTGAGCGAACGTGATATCTGGGTAGCTGGCAACATGACAGTGCTTCAAGCTTCAGTGTCCCTAAGAGTGCTGAAGTGAGCAGTGGGGCTATTGTCAGGTGGTGTTGAAACTGCAAGCAGGCCAGAAGGGCTTGTTTTACAAGTCTCAAGTGAGTATTAATAGGTACCAAAGTGACAGGAATCTCTTGAAGGCATAACTTCCTCTATCACTCAGGTACACAGCAATGAAGGAAGTTGCATAAATCAAAATTGTTTATGGGAATTAGTATGCTTTGCAAGAGAGTCCCTTATCTCTAATCTCACACTATTAATACTAAACAGTGGGGGGGGAGCTAAGGATATCATGCCACATTGCACACAGTATCAATGAATGTTAATTAGGGTTTCTAGTACCCAAAGGAGCAGTCAGTGTAGAATTGCATGCTCTGTTTTCCTTTTTTCTTACAACATGGACAGTTGAATTTATATTTTGCTGATTGATTTTGGAATGTGCTTAATTTTCAACATGGGATATGTTTTGTTTTCTTATCTCTAACCAATGCAAATCGAATTTTTTATCACCTTGTTGATAAATCTAAAAATCTTCATATAAATATATGGATTTGTGAGACTGCGTCGTGGTCTGTTATTGTGTGGCCTATTCAGTTTACAATATACAGTGTTAAAATCAGGCGTGTGCCAAGTGCAGTACTAAGTCTTCTGATGTCTAGCCAAAGAGCCCAACATCTAATATAACTGTGCTAACAAAAAAGTGGCAGGCAATATATCTCACGTGGGAAGTGGATTTAATCTGATATTATGTTTATGCAATGCACTCATTTGTTTAAACTGCCAGTACATCTTTTTGACAAGAATCAAATGTTTGAGGGAATAACTAATGTAAATCTAAATAAACAGGGCTTCATGAAAAAAGCATCAAATCATTCTAAATACTGTCCTAGGCCAACAACAAGGTTTTAAAAAAAGATAATTATGCAAAAGGTGATTCCATGAAGCATTTCTTGGATTATATATTCAACACAAACCATTTTTACCAATAATATTGATTGCTACTCAATATCGGTAGGGGTCTCATCAGAATGTCCCAAAAACTGCTTGATCCAGTCACAAGAGAACACATCCAAAAAGAGAATCTGCAAAGACAGCTAATACAGATGTATTTATGTGTTTAGTTATTTAGTTATGTATTAATGTATTTATATACAGAAGAAGCAATGTTTTTTTGATCACAAAAGAATGTACTATAGATAAGAAATCAGATTTTACTGGAAGCAGTGAGCTTCTAACAATGGGGCGAGTTTGGAGGACATTCTGACCAGGTTGTTGAGGGGAGTAAATGGAAAAGTCACCCGGTACCATACATAATTGGACATACATATGTTAAGGACAACCAACATTGGGCATGTTTAAGTGCAGGTAGGCGGTACAACCAGCTTTACTTAGGATGTGACCACAATGGGTGAAGTGCTAGAGTGGAGGCAGATGAAGCGAGAGACAGAGGCAGGTTAGGGGTAAGGAAAACAAATGTTAGCTAGAGGACAGATGAGAGGCAGATTAAGGGGTTAACTCAGAGGCGATGAGGTAGGGTTTTAGTTCGACTTCAAACAAACCCATGTGGACTGTTTCTCAGATGCCCTGTGGAAGAGAATTCCATGAAAGTGGTGCAAGAAGAGAGAAAGAGTGTAAGCAAGATGAAGCAAAGGGAGCGCGAGGAGCTGCAAATGGAGTCAAGGAGGCAGAGTGGAGATTATGAGGAGGCTTGTAGAATTGGATAGAGGAGGATGGATACAGTGGTGCCTTACAGTGAATAGATGTGTGAACCAGGAGAGGACATTAAATCAGGCCCTGTTTTGCATCATCAGCCATCCAGCCTGGTGACGGTATGAGGAAGTAGGTGTGAAGTGAGGGAGTTCAAAGAGAGTCTTGGTAGCAAAGCTAATTATCTTGTTGAGAGGACAGAATGCATAGTTTGAGAGACCAAAGAGGATGCTGGCAAAGTATTCCAGTTTAGAGAAGACAAGAGTGGTTAACAAATGCTTGGCAGTGTTGAAAGGAAGGAAGTTCCTGATTTTCCTAATATTCATGAGGTTGAGGTGAGCTGCTGCTGCAGTGTTGGGCATGAGAGTTGAGAAGGTGCGAGAAGGGTCATAGAGGATGCTGAGGTTTCTAGCTGAAGAAGAGTAGGGGAGAGTGTCAGGCAGGAACTGGATTGGCAGATGGAGAGGTGAGAGAGAGCCTTTAGGATGGAAGAAGAGCACCTCTGTTTTGGTAGAGTGTAACATCAGAGATATTTAATAGCAGAGAGAAAGTTCAACATTTTGATAAAGAGATCAGAGGAGGGTTCAGGGAAAGAGAAGATGATGTGGGTGCTGTCAGAAAAGCATTTGAACGAGAACCCAAAGGAGGAGTGTAGTGCCCTAAGAGCAGAGGTGTAGAGTATAGAAAGGAGCAGACAAAAGACAGAGCCTTGTGGAACACCAACAGCTAGAGGACTGAGTTGAGTTGTGTTGTTGCTCCTGGAGACAGAGAATTGATGAGGTGCAAGTTAGTATTCGATCCAGGCAAGGGCATGATCGCAAATCCTAACTAGAAAGACAGTATTAAGGAGATCAGAGTGATTGATAGTGTCAAAGGCAGCAGACAGGTCAAGGAGAATTAGGATACAGGATAAGTTGGAGTGTGTAGCTGAGGCAAGTATGCCATTGGTTGTATATGACTGTCATGCTCCATCCCCAGGGGACCTATCTACAATTGTAATGATATGTGTAGTGTACCTGTGGGGAAAATCCAATAAAGATTTTAAGAACTTATTTTGCAAATGGGTCAAACAATTAATGTCTGAATAGCACCAATGTCTGTGCCTTGCTGCATGGCAGGCAAAGCCTGCAACCTTTATACTTCCAGAATGGGTGCAATAGCTCACCCTTCACACCCTTCACATCACTTATCATTATTTAATAATATTACATCCAGCCATCTGTTTAGAGTATTACTCTAAAAACGTGTACTGTTTTTGGAATTCCAAATTACATTGGATGTTAAAAAATGCCCATAACAATCTTTGAAATTGTTTATCTCCTCCTCACCTAACAAAATGTTTAGCCCCATTGTCTTCCTTACATGGCAAGCCATATTCTTCACCATTTCCGCATTTATAAAAGATCCTATTTCTTTTGGCAAATTTCACCAAACATGTTTAGTATTTTGCATAGCTACATGGGCCTGCTTGAAACCAGTGCTGCATCATATGTAAATATAAATGGCCCTACTTTTTTAATATTGAGTTTAAAGCTATCAGTTTCCATCTCAGAAAGATCATTCAACAAAAGGAGATGCCAAAACATATAGCATTGACAACAGCAGCTGGCCATGTGTTCTCTCCCCCAACTGACAACCACAAATGGACATCAAGGGGGGTATTTTAAAAGTACACAAAACATCCCACAATAGGGCTTGATGGACACAGTTGAAGATACACTTTAGGTCTACCATTAATAAAAAAGAGACTGATTCCTTAAAATCATACTTGTCTGTTTGTGTGGATTGAGGGAGCGCTCCTATATCTTTCAAGGCTTTATACATATCTCCAAATAATGTAAACACAATATAAGGCATTATCCTATAGAATTCCGTAGGAAGACCACACTGTCCAGGGCATTTCCCAACATTCAGGTTGCATACTGATTTTTTCAGCTCATCACACAAAAGCTCTTTATCAAGTCATGCCTTCTCCTCTTCAGACAGGACATGCAAAACAGTTGGCCGGGGAAGTTGGTAGCTCTTTCTGCCATTACTCCTTCTGCCTCATAGAGCTGTTGTTAAAAAGCATGAAATTCCTTGTTAATCTCCTTTGGCTCAAATGTTAGACCCCCTGGGCCCTTTTCAATCATTGAAATCACATTGTCCTTCTCCAGCTTATGCAAATGATGTGCAAGTAGCCTATCACATTTCTCCCCTCCCTCATTGTATGAACATCTGGTTTGAAACAAAGCATATTCTGCCCTCTCTGAAAGTAATTTAGTAATTTCATATTTGACCTATTTTCTAGTCATCATCCAGTGATAACATTACTGAGCTCTTAAAATACTTAATCTGCATTTCTCTTGCTCTAATAGTGTCATCTTTTATCTTACTTCTTTTAATAGAAAGGCTAATCAGAAGCCCCCTAATGCAATATGTGAAGGCTTACCAAACAGTTCTTGTTTCCACCTCGCCATTCAAAATTGCATATATAAAAAATTGAGCTTCTCATCAAAGTTCTCCTCCACCTCTGTCTCATCAAGTATAGAACTGTTCATTTTCCAAAAAGTATTTTTCTTTATGGTGAATAGCAGAGAGATGGCCATCTCAATCGGGCATGTTCTGAAATATGAATGCATTTTTATACAATCATTTGTAGTGGCTTGGCCAGCTGTCAATAACAGATACATTCTCAAATAGATATTATGGGCCCCTCATTAAAAATTGTAATATCTTTCAGATGAATGATCTAGTCACTATACGTCCACTAATTTGTGCTCAGATAACAAATCCTTCAAAGCGTTCCCTCTGTTATGTTATGTTATGTTATGTTATGTTATGTTATGTTAAGAAAACGTGTAAAGCACACAGTCACCCAAAGGTATCATGACGCTAGGAGGAAGGAAGGACAAACTAGCCAATCTCGTCTAGAACAGATAGGTCTTCAGGGCCTTACTGAATGCCAGATGGTTAGACACATTCTTTAAAGGGAGCAGCAAGTTGTTCCACAATTGCGCCACAGCCACAGAGAAGGCCGGGCCTCCAATGCGCGAATGACAGAAAGATGGCATGCCAAGCAGGCCGGCAGAAGCATATCGTAATGTCCGATTCGGAAGATAACTGGCAAATTTAACCCACAAATATTCAGCTCCTAGATCGTGCAGAGCGAGATGGACCAAACAGAGTGCCTTGAACTTAATGTGCTGGTCCAGAGGCAACCAATGCAGGGTGCACAGAACTGCTAAGATGTGTGCCCCATAGGGGGATTGCATCTCCATTCGTGGCATGTGATGCATTGGATGGCAGATGAAACCACTTCTGACACCCGACTCCTCCAACCAGCTCTGCCTCTGCCTCTGCCTCGTCGGTTGCTCCGAGACTTCCTATGGGTTGACAAGGGGGCCCTGAGACATTACCCATACCTGGTTAGACTTCGATCCCAGCTCTGGAGGCGGGCATGTAAATCAGTGGGGGCGACAGATCCATATTCCCCGCAGATCCCCATTGCGGCAGTCATGGTTAAACTCTCATGGGGACACACAGAAATACACACTCAGTGGGAACCCTATGGGGTGGCAGTATTAGGAGACCTCATGTACGAACACGAGCTCATGACATTTAATGACCTCAGCGAGTCCACAGGCCTGCCCTCAGGCCAGTTTCTGCTGCACAGAGCAGTGACACAGGCCATGAAGGACAGATGGCCAGAGGCCACTGACCAAATCATAGAGAACGATACCATTGAGTCGATGTTGGACACTGCTGAGGGGGGCAAGGCAACCTCCAGACTATACAAAGCCCTACTGCAGGGCACCACCTTGAATTTGAGGACAAAGCATGGAAGAGAGTAACCCACTACCATAAGAACATTTCTAGAAATGCCCGCCTCCAACTCATCCAACTGTACATTACCAACAGAGCCTACCTCACACATGATGCCATATCAAGGATCAAAGGAGCCACAACCCAGATATGCCCCAAATGCAAATGAGCCAAGGGCGGGAATGACCCACATGTTCTGTGGCTGCCCGACGGTCCAGAGGTTCTGGGCCCAGGTGAAGGAGAGGGTTGCAAACACGGAGATTGAATTGGAAATTCACAAACCAGCAGCCTGTATTCTGGGAAGGTATAAATGAGACAGTAAGAATAAGCCCCTAAATAAACTCAAAGACTTGATATACATCACTGCAAAAAGACGCATAGCCATGGGATGGAAAAGCGCCAGAGGCCTAAGCGAGGCACTTTGGTGGGGTGATCTCAAAAGATGGATTGCCGCTGAGACCGCAGCTTGGGAGACAGCGATTCAGGTACAGAGGCTGGACTCCAGTGATGAACTACTCTGTTGGGTGGCGTTGACAGTGCCACTGCTCCACCCTGTGACTCCAGATAGCACATCGGTCAATATGGACAGTCCCGGCCCAACGTGAGGTCCAGAAGGATAAAACTGATGTACCTGAGGTCTTGGAGGGAGTGGGGTGGGGCGGGAAAGTTGGGAATGTTATGCTGGTTTTTTTTGGATTGTGCATATTGCATTGATTTATCTATGATCCTTGTCGGTCACTAATTGTTGAAAAACCAATAAAGATATTTAAAAAAAAAAGGATGAAAGATGCAGAAGTAGCATGCAACAATGAAGGACTGTATTGGGGAGCGTAGGGTGTGAGTTGGGAGTATGATTTGGAGTTTGGCAGGGACTAGAGAGCGCAAATTGTGACTTGGCAGTGTGACAGAGTATGTGAGTATGTTTGTGTATGACTGAGAGTGAGTTTCAAAAATACAAGTTGTGATGGGGAATTGGTGAGACGTGTGAGGTGTGTTGGGTGAGAGAGGTGTGTGAGTGTTTGCGGGATTGGAGAACAAAGCAGGTGAATATTTTCAGCATTACAACTGATAATGATCAATAACGTTAATAATATTAAATAGGCATGCACATTAACCCAAAAAACGTAGCTAAAACAAACACTGTTCTGCCAAGCCAGAGACATCTAGGAGTCTTCCTATTTGTTATAAAGGATACATATATTGACACACTGGCTCTCTTGTAGCCTTGCACACAGCCTCTTTCCTACAATGTACCAATGTTGCACCCTCCAGTCAATCAAAATTGTGCTTCAAAAATGCCGCCATAAATAAAGGTTTGTGCCACAAAATTTGCCATTTCATGCCGCAAAATTTGCCAATTCATGCCGCAAAATCCTGGAGGGTCTGGATATGAGTGGTATATCGTTCAGAATATTGAACTTATAGACAAAAATAAATAAGGGTTTTAGTTGTGCACTACATGCCGTCTTTGACTTGGGTGTGTGCAGGATTGAAATCACTTACAACGGGAGAGGGATGAGGGAAGTGTAGGGCAGGGCAACGGGGAGAGGGAAGGGGGTGGGCAGGGGAAGACAGTGTTGGGGAAGGGATTTTCAACTGTTGTAAGAAAAACTTAATAAAGAAATAAAAAAATACAGAGTGGCTCCACTGGTAGATATAGCCAGAAAAATGAAGCCAGAATGTTATGTTATGTTATTTTGCACTTATATAGCGCCTTATATACCATTGGTATGGTCTGAAGGCGCTGGTAGGTTGAACGCCCTTGGGAACCGAAGTTCAGATCAGTAGAGAGAAGAGGGAGAGTCAAAAGGTGCGTGTGAGCACCGGGTATGTGTGCAGCTCGTGCGGTACTCATGTAATAGCTGCTTCTTATCGGTAGGTGTGGTGGTTGAGGGATCAGGAGAATGTGTTCGTTCTGGCAGGATTTATCCGGAACGGATGTGGCTGCGTTAGGCCTGAGGAAAACGCCTGGCTGGGGGTGTGAGACCAGCAGTGTTTACATAGAATGATGTTGAGTAAGCGGCGGATGTTCGTATGAGAACAGTTATACCAAATGGTGTCATAGTATCTCTGTGTTCTAGTTGAGTGGTGATGTAAAGGAGAGAGTAAGCGTGGTGGTGGGTATAATGGGTTATATGCTCTTCCAATGTGCAAACTTCTAAATGCAAGTTTCCCAGAGAGGCTACTGGGAGAACTTCTAAGTACAATTTTCCACACAGAGGTTATTGGGAACACTTCTAAATTCAATTTATCAGAGAGCGTCTACTGGGCACACTTCTAGATTCAATTTTCCAGAGAGGCTATTGGGCAAACTTCTAAATGCAACTTTCCAGAGTGTCTATTGGATACACTTCTATAATTAACTTTCACAGATGCTATTGGTAGCGCTTCTAAATTCAATTTCCACAGAGAGGCTATTGGGCACACTTCTAAATGTAACTCTCACAGAGGCTATTGGGTACACTTCTAAATTCCATTTACCAGAGAGGCTATTGGGCACATTTCTAAATGCAGCTTTCACAGGGGATAATGGGCCCATATCTAAATTCAATTTCCACAGAGAGGCTACTGGGCACACTATTAAAATCAATTTTCCAGCGAGGCTATTGGGAACACTTCTAAATTCAATATACCAGAGAGGCTATTGGGCACACTTCTAAATTTCACAGAGGGGGTATTGGGCACACTTCTAAATGCAATTTCACAGAGAGGCTATTGGGCACATTTCTAAATGCAACTTTCACAGAGGATGTTGGGCACACTTCTAAAATTCCACTTACTAGAGAGGCGATTGGGCACATTTCTAAATGCAACTTTCACAGAGGATGTTGGGCACACTTCTAAATGCAACTTTCACAGAGGATGTTGGGCACACTTCTAAAATTCCACTTACTAGAGAGGCTATTGGGCACATTTCTAAATGCAACTTTCACAGAGGATGTTGGGCACACTTCTAAAATTCCACTTACTAGAGAGGCTATTGGGCACATTTCTAAAATTCAAGGGGAGGCTATTGGGCGCACTTCTAAATGCAACTTTCACAGAGGATCTTGGGCACACTTCTAAATTCCATTTACCAGAGAGGCTATTGGGCACATTTCTAAAATTCAAGGAGAGGCTATTGGGCACACTTCTAAATGCAACTTTCACAGAGGATGTTGGGCACACTTCTAAATTCCATTTAACAGAGAGGCTATTGGGCATATTTCTAAAATTCAAGGAGAGGCTATAGGGCACACTTTCTAAATGCAACTTTCACATGCTAACATTCACAATTCCATCTAGATGTGACGCAGGCCAATATTCACAGTCCCATCTAAGAGTGGACATGCTCATTTTCATAATTCCATCTAAGAGTGGACATGCTAACATTATGGCAGTCTATGTTATTTGGAGGTAAGATAGAGTGGCACGGGCTTGCTGGAGTAGAGTGATTGCTCTACTCCCCACTCATACCACACTCACGGTTTTGGTGGTGTCTGTAAGTTGCTGGCTTCATTGGCTTCCCCTGCGGACACCTGCTGACACTTCTTGGAGCCGCCTCTGTTGGAGCCGCCCTTTGCCTAGGGGCCCTTACCCGTGGGGGCTGCACGGGCAGAGGGCTGCCCTGGGAGGACCGGAGATGAAGGGCGAGAGGACCAATGGGAGCAGGGGGGGCGGGATGGAAGGGGAAGCAGGAAGGGGGTAACGGGAGATGCGGGCAACACGGACTCGGGGAAACTTTTAATTTAAAAAAAATGGGCCAAATGGAGGTCGGAGCAGGGGCAGCACTCACCTGCTCTGGTCAAGGAAAAGGGGGGCAGGCATGCCTAGCGCGTCGCTACACCCTAACACACTGCGCCAGGCAGCCAATCAGCTTCCGTGGGCGGGCTGGGGAGGCGGGAGCAGCTGAGGAATCCCCAGTTTGTAAGTGTAGTACTAGCAAATAGGCAATGGCACCACTATTTAATAGACCCAAATACATTAAGGCAAATGCTTCCATTTCTGGCTGGTGGGTAGAGCTAATTAATGTATGAAGAACCTCCAGTTAGTGAGACTGTGTTAGGAGGATTTAGAATGTAATTTTCTGAGTTGGGATTGTAAAGTCAATTAAAGCTAAACCTCTAGTCTGTGTGCACAGTGGTATGATTGCTGTTTGGTAGTGCCACATAAATTGCCATCCAGTCTTATTTTATTCATGTTTTACTTTGGCTATTGGATAATGTGCAAACCAGAACTGACCTTATCAGAGACCATAACATAGATTCAATCAGAATACATGGCAAAAACAAAAAGAGGAAAGAAGTTTTAGATAGGAAATGTGAAAGATTGTTTTTTCTTCTAAACATCTAAAGAGAAGGGGGCATTTAGAGGTCAGAGGGTAGGGTCTTCCAAAAGTGGGTAATCAAAATATAGCAAGCTTATTCGGCGGTTCTGGCTTTTTCAGCATTGGGTTGTTCAGATGTAAGGTTTCCTTAATTTTGGTTGAGTGCATACCAACTGCACTCTGGAATGTTTGGCCCAAATAAAGTGGTTGGTGGAATGTAATGGTTGCATTAGCAAGGCAGCCTACATTAAATTGGTGAGATGGAATCTATTATTCTCTTCCCCACGACAAGCAGGGGGGAAGAGATGATTGAAGAGATGAGAAGATGTTTGTGGGCAAAGAGAACAGTGATCAGTGCCAAAAAGAACAGTGTTCCCACAGCCAATATGCAATAGAGCTAAAGCCTGTATTGTGCTTAATCCAGGACCTGGACGCCAATGCTAAGCACCAGGAGAAAAACTGTGGGAGGGTGAATGGGAAGAAGCGGTCCCCACACAAATTGTACAGTCTCAAGCTTAAGCAGCAGCTACTCTCTTTCAGTAAGGCACTTAGAAGACCTGCTACAGAACCAGAGTAGTCCTAACCCATAATCATAGATGTCGAGAATCAAAGTTATGAAATATCTAAGGGGCTCAAACAAGAAGATGGCCATAGTTTCTCACTCCCAATTGTGGTGCATGACAAGGTTGTTACTGCACTCTATACTACATAATCGCTGGCAATTCCATTATTAGAAAGAAACACAATTGAAATAATTGCTCGGGCTAGTTCCCTGTTTAATAGATTCTCACTTCTGGAAGAACCCCCAATTCAAATATACCTCATCAATACCAGCAAGAACATCACCCCTCGTCCTCAGGCCCATACTAATAGCATTAATCTTACCCCTCTCCTTGACTCTGTCAACAACACAGGCATTGCTAGATTCCAAAGGAAAGCAATACATGTACTAATGACCAGTGCACTAAAATCACATATGTTACATCATATCACGGACTCTGGACCTATGTGTGGGTGTGCCCACCCTGATATGTTGACATCTTTAGCTAATTTAGTTACCAAATTCATTGGAAAACTAGCAGTATTTAAAATAGCAGTGAATATAATGATTGATGTTCTCTCATCAAGTACAAATCACACTGATGGGCCCTGGTCTTTCAACCGTCACACCCAACAAAAACCTCCAAATTAAAACAAAGGAAATATATGATACCACATAACTCTTTATACCCTAAGAACCTAGTATCATATTTCCTTCCACTTATAAAACAATTTACCTGCATGAAATTACAAAATCCAGAAACTACACATACCATTGCAAGTGCAAGAGCATAGGGCAAAACCAAACAGGAAGCAGGCACCCTAGCTAGCCCACTAAGGCCTAGTGCTAATTGGCCCTCTGGTAACTGTTTATTTTCGACAAATGTGCCTATGTACAAGAGTGACACTAAGGAAATAGGGGTTTTGTTGGTTAGTAAGGTAACCCATTTGTTACGGCACAACAAAAGGGTGCTTATCGGTCATTATAAATGACATTATCAAGGTACAACGATCACCAGACTGCAAGTTTCCAGGCTTGTCTTCTCAATTGAGCAAATATTCCTACCAGTAGGACTCTGAATAGGATTATGCTTTATCAGGGATGACCATGACCTAAACCAATCTGGTCCCTAAAGACCTATATCCTTCTGTCCCAACACACCCAAAAAGACTATAACTTGTCATTTTAACAAAGCTTTATCAAGGTCAACAGAGACTGCTACAGTTAAAATAGATTGACACATCGAAACACATGCCAACATTTCACCTTTTCTAAAGATCCTCCCATCTGTCCCTGAGTTTTTCAAAGAACTCGCAATTATATCCTGCAATATAGCAAAGATAAAGTCTAAAATCTGGGACTTTGAATGGCATGCATTTTTTTCAATTGATTTTAGGTGCTCTGTTTTCAAAAAACATGGTCAGCTGAAAACATATTGAAGTCAGGATAAGCAAACTTCTTTAAGGTGGTCAGTACCACCCATAGAGGAAGAGTAAGCAGCAGTTGATATGAGTGGGCACAACTTTAAATGGGACTTCAAAGAGATGCACTACGTGCAGTTATGTTTCCCCAGTGAAACACTTCAATTATTCAATCTATACTTGTGCACAGGCAACTCCGGACATGTAACTTTGGTCTTAATCAAAGTAGAGGGCCTGCATTGTTGCCATGGCATGACAGGTACTAAGATTTCCCCTACCCAGAAAATTGTGTTGGGTGAATTTAATATGCACATTGAGCCTCTCCAGGCTCCTACTAGTTTAACTAATGCAGAAAACGCTCACTGGTGATTGGACTGTCCCCAACCTAAGCACAGTTACCACCAAGCTCATGGGATAGCTGTCAATCTCTTCATATTGGGCGTGCATTCCTGAATCAACACCTATCGGGTGATCTCCCAGCAGTGCCAACCTTTAGAAGAGTATTACTGTCAAGCCATATAGACTATCATTTATGGACAAGACAAACTGGAAATGCCTGAGATTATTTGGGCAGGTAGCCATGACAGAGCCTTATAGCTATGAGAATCCGATGGGCAGACTTTGATTACGACATTTAAGCCCCCTTGATTTTGAGATAGTTCTCACAATATTCATCACTGTCTCAACTCTGGAGACTAGAGTTCAATTGTACATTGAAGTCTTCTACTCTTTGGTTGCAGTTTTAATCCCCATAGTTACAAAACCTTCCTCTGCACTCAAGAAACAAATACAGTGCTTCAGTTCTTGGTACGACTCTTGGTGCTAAGGGAGGTAATGAACAACAACATTCTGAGCTGATTCCAGCAATGAGAAAAAAGCAGCAGAAGAATCTAAATGGGAATTCTTAATAAATGCGACTGAAAATAATAATGATCACTCTTTTTGGAACCTTGTCTCTAGTTCCACATTCAATTACAAAGTGGAATTATTCCCAAAAACATATGGTTTAATCATGTTAGCACCCTTTATGCTACCAGTGCAGTGAAAAGAGACACCACAGAAACAGTGCAGGGTGCTTCTTGGATACCGCTGCAATTCACTGTGGAAGAGACATGGAAGTTACATGGGTTCTCAAAAGAAAGACAAGGAATCTGATGTCGACAGGATCCCCATCAACCTTTTCAAGGAAGAATAACATATCTGGGCCCAACAATGCTCTGGACCAATGCATACATTAAATTCACAAACAGGTTCCCCTAATTCTGTTAACCATATTAAAGCTATATTTGGCTCAAGCACGGTCTGCTGCCTTATACGTCAGCAAACTCAAGGGGTACAAAGATACCCCACCAATGACCATAATAGAAAACAAATTCATAAAGAAAATCTTAAATCTTCATTCCAGCACCCACACGATTCTGCTATTGATAGAAACTGGTGTCATATTTATTGCCCTAATTAGACCACTCCACTTCTGGCTATACCTAAATAAAATCATTGGTGTGTGTCTCTATAATAGGATGTTTAAAGTGCAGCCAATCCTATTAATTGCAAATTGTGGAAGGGGTATAGGCATTTGTACAATTTACTTCACAGAATAGGGATGGTACTACCCTCTAACCAACAGTGTTTAAGTGACAGAAGAAACCACTATGATATCAAGAGCAAACTTGACACCCTCTATTTCGAAACCATGATGTTTGATACTTTTTACCCATCAAGCTTTTCAGGTGATTTTCCATTCAAAATCCACATGAAAAAATAACCCTACCTCAACTAGATGTTCCCCAGTTTTAATAGACCCTTATTAATTACATTCAAATGTAATGTCTTCCTTGTATCACAGTTAACCCATAAATGGTGTTGTGATTCTTCAAAATGTCCTTTTGCATTACAGAATCACATCTGGTATGCTTGTTCTTTTGATCTGCCCAGCATATGCTACTCTGAGGAAGAGATGGCATTATCCCATCCTCCTTAAATATCAGGCAGGCTCTACAGTTCACACATATGTTTTATGTAAAATGATTACCCATAAATATTTTCTATATGCATTTTAAAGCTTTCTGAATAAGGACTGGCGAATAAGGACAAAAGCAATGAATTGCATTGATGAGCGATTTTTCCCTTTTAATTTTTGTATTCTCATAATGAATTTCCTTGTTGGTTTTGAACAATATTTCTGTACAATATAATGGCATGTAATTTATAGTACTGGCGCATCTCAGTTGGCCCTTCTATAGGGCTGCAAATTTTCGAAAAATGTGATTCCTTCTTCAATATCTTATTGCAATCAAAGTATGAACAGTCAAATATATCTATGTACTTTTAGACAGGAATGTTTATTCACATTCTCATATATTGATTCACATTGCACTGTGTTGGGCGATCAAATTTTGCCTTCAATATACATTCTGCCAATGCATTTCGGTTTAAACCTTCGTCAGGGCTGTATGAAGGCACTTGATTACGTCATCAAGCTAGTCATAATTATATATTCATGAATTTAAATACACTTTACAGTTTAAATACAATATATTAACAAATTCACACATACCATTTGGATTGTCCCACGTATATGCAATAGTTCCGCCAAATGAAAAATAAACAACCAACAAAAAGCCATTTAGTTTCAGCATTATAGGTTTTGTATGCATTGATTTTTAGGACAGAAATCAGTCCTACCTGATCGCTTTAAAGGCGTTTTCTCTCTAGTTTCACAGTTGTGTGTGTTTAAATGCGTCGCAAGGCGCATATGTCCATCGTCTCTCTGTTAAAGAGATAGGCGGTTTAGACAGCCATTCTAATGTTATTATGTCTACTGTAGAGCGCGGCGAGTGTTCGCCGATGCTTACCTGGAGTTCCAGCGTTGTCCTGCGGTCTGTAGAGAGACGTGTGCGCGCAGGCGCCTGTGTGTTTCATTTAAACGTTGTCATGGAGACGGTACGAGGCGCCGTGGTCCAACCGGGTTGCCGGAGCACGTACGCCTTGCGCCCCACCCCCGGGTAATTATCCTGGGGCGGGGATGTCTCCATGGAAACCTCTGTTCCACTATATGCAATAGGTCAAGCTGTCAATGCCTATGTTTAACTCCATTACGGATAACTAGACATACTATTTGTACGGTGCATTACGTATATGTTATAAAATATGTGCTATACTATTATTCATTTGTAGGTGCAAGCAGCAATCTTTCACCCAGGGTGATTTCTAAACAATTAAAGCATGCAATGATTTATTCAATAAGGGTATAAATATTAATCCAAGTGTCTAGATAAATCGGTCTCATGCACCAATGCCTGAAGTTCATCTGAGGTTATCCTGCGTCTGTAAGTATATATGCAAAATCAGAAATTCTAGATTACAAAAAACACATATAGTTAATCTCTTCATTCATTCCTTTAGGCATTAGAGAACTCAAACGGTCAATCCAGAACGTTTCTCGTTGATCCATTGTTTTTTGGAAGTTTTCATGTGGATCTCTCTTTTCAACTATCTCTAGGATAGCAAAACGTATTTGTGCCAAGTTATGTTTCTTGTCTTGCCAGTGCCTGGCCACAGCCGAGGTTTTGTTATTATTACGTATACAAGATCTGTGCTCATTCTATCTTGTTTTAGCTGTTCTCACAGTTTGGCCAACGTAATGTGAACCACAGGAACATTTTATAGTGTATATCACGTTTTCAGAGTCACATGTCCCGAAACTTCTTAATTTTATCGTTTCTCCTGTATACGGATGTCTCAAGGTATCCCCTTTCATTATGTAGCCACAGTTGTTACAATTCAGGCAGGGAAAGGTACCACATCTTTTCGTAGTTTTCTTTTTGTGTGCTGGTTTGGTTTTTACCAATTTATCCTTAAGATTGTGGCTTCGTTGATATGCAAATACCGGGACGTCTTTAAATACGTGTTCTACTCGATGGTCACAAGTCATTGTGTTCCAATGTTTTTTAATGATTGTCTTGATGCGGTTACTCTGTCTTGAGTATTTTGATACAAACACTAAGGGAGATTCGTCATCCTTTTTGATTCTTGTTTTCAATAGGTCTCCCCTTGTCTGTGTCGCCATGCGTATTTCTGCTGCCGATACTTCTTCTTGCTTATAACCACGGTCAAGGAATTTCTTTCCCATTTCTTTGATCTCCTTTTCGTACTCTATTGGATCGCTCACCAATCTTTTCACACGGAGCATCTGACTGTATGGTAGATTTTTAATGAGGCTTGGTTGGTGAAAGCTTAGTCGTTGAAGTAAATTGTTCCGATCTGTGGATTTGCGAAAAATGGTGGTCTGATATCCTGTATTTGTTATTCTGATTTCTACATCCAAGAAATGTATGTTTTCACGAGAGTATTCATGTGTAAACTGTATTCTTCTGTCTATGCCATTGAGGTAATCAAAAAATTCAAGTATTTCCGATTCGCTACCTTTCCATATTCCGAATATGTCGTCAATGTATCTTATCCAAATCTCTAGCTGTTGTTGCCATCGTTGGTTAAGTAGAACATTTTCAGTTTCAAATTTGTGCATGAATGAATTAGCGTAAGAAGGAGCCATGGTAGCTCCCATGGCTGTGCCAGCTACCTGTAGGTAGTAATTGTCTTCGTATCTAAAGTACGAGTTGTTGCCAATGAACTCTAAGAGTGCCATTATGAATTCTTTTTGTGCTCCTATTTCATCCGCTTTCAGAAGAATCCACTCAACTGCTTCATTTCCTAGATCGTGTGGGATGGACGTGTATAAGCTTTTAACATCAATTGTGAAGCAAATGTTTCCAGAGTCAAATAGTGTTGAGTTTAGATGTTGCAAGAAATGGGTGGAGTCTCTGATATATGTACTCGTTTTTTGTATAAGGGGTTGTAGGAAGTAGTCCACATATTTACCAAGGGGTTCTAGGATGCTGTTTATCCCTGCAACGATAGGTCTGCCTGGTGCTTTTACTAAATCCTTGTGCACCTTTGGGAGAGTGTAGAAATGTGGTATCCGAGGATATGAGTTTGTCAAGAATTTCTTTGTATGATGGTTTATCCATGCCAGTTCCTCTGCTTTATCCAGAAGAATTCCCAAGTTCTGTCTAATTTCTGCTGTTGGGTCATTAGCTAGTTGTGCATAGGTGTTGCTGTCTCTGAGTTGTCTCTCGCATTCTTCATTATAGTCCCTCGTATTCAGCAGTACTAGACCACCACCTTTGTCTGCAGCTCTTATTGTAATGTTTGGATCACCAAATAGGTCTTGTATGAGTTTTAATTCATGTGGTTTCATATTGCGTCTAGTTTTAGGTTTGAAATGTATTTTTTCAAAATCTCTCGTTACTTGTTTTTGAAAAATATCTATTGAAGGAACACTAATGGGAGGGATAAAGGTGCTTTTACTTCTGAACTCTTTCAGATCTTCTTTTTCCCTTATGTCTTCAATTTCTAATTCTTCAAAGAATACTTTTAACTTCATTTTCCTAATAAGTTTATACAGTTCAATTTTAGATTCAAATAGAGTGCTGTCATATGTTGGCACAAAGTTTAAGCCTTTTTGTAGTGTCTGAAGTTCTTGGGTTGTCAATATCCTTGTTGACAAGTTTATTACGATGTTTTCTTTTGTTGTAACCTTGTGTTCGGTTTTCCTCTTTGTCTTTCTCTTCCCCCTTCTTGTTCGCCTCTGCCTATCTCTAAAAAAGATGTTCTTCCTCTTGTTGAGGCTTCTGAGGGTCTTGTGTTCCCTGAGGTTGTTGGCAAATTCTCTTCTTCTATATTAGTAGACTCTCTTTCTGTGTCTGTTCCTGAGCTGGACGTTTCGCTAATGTTCGTAGGTTTTGGTTTTCTTATTGGAGGACCATATTTATCCATCCAGGTATAGACTTCATCCTTTAAATAATCGTATGTATCTCTTTTGAATTTTCGAATCTTTTTTGTTTCAAGTTCTGCCTTATATTCGGCTAGTTTGATATTTATTTCTTCCAAGATTATGTCCACCTCTTCCCTATTTAATGTTGCCACAAGTTCTTTTTCTATCTCTTGAATTTCATTGTTGAGATCTGCTAGATTATTTGCTAATTCTTGGATAGTCAGTAGTATGAGGTCCAGAGAGCATTTATTTAATATGGCCTCCCATTTCTTAACAAAGCTCTTGCTCTCTTTGCACAATGTCGGTCGTAGTTGTATTCTCAGCCCTCTTGGGATCCTTTGACTCTGAAATGTCATTCATAGAGATCGAAGCACTGACTAATAATAGAGCAGATACGTTGGGCTTTACAACAGAAGAAGCAGAAACAATTCTCGGGTTAATCAAAGACAGTGGATTTGGAGCAAGCAGTAAGAAGAAACAAGATCCTAAACAACAAATTAAACAATTGGAACATCTGATACGTAAGGAAATAAATCGGAAATTGCATGCAATTACCTTAGGGAGATATCACAAGAGTCAAAGGATCCCAAGAGGGCTGAGAATACAACTACGACCGACATTGTGCAAAGAGAGCAAGAGCTTTGTTAAGAAATGGGAGGCCATATTAAATAAATGCTCTCTGGACCTCATACTACTGACTATCCAAGAATTAGCAAATAATCTAGCAGATCTCAACAATGAAATTCAAGAGATAGAAAAAGAACTTGTGGCAACATTAAATAGGGAAGAGGTGGACATAATCTTGGAAGAAATAAATATCAAACTAGCCGAATATAAGGCAGAACTTGAAACAAAAAAGATTCGAAAATTCAAAAGAGATACATACGATTATTTAAAGGATGAAGTCTATACCTGGATGGATAAATATGGTCCTCCAATAAGAAAACCAAAACCTACGAACATTAGCGAAACGTCCAGCTCAGGAACAGACACAGAAAGAGAGTCTACTAATATAGAAGAAGAGAATTTGCCAACAACCTCAGGGAACACAAGACCCTCAGAAGCCTCAACAAGAGGAAGAACATATTTTTTAGAGATAGGCAGAGGCGAACAAGAAGGGGGAAGAGAAAGACAAAGAGGAAAACCGAACACAAGGTTACAACAAAAGAAAACATCGTAATAAACTTGTCAACAAGGATATTGACAACCCAAGAACTTCAGACACTACAAAAAGGCTTAAACTTTGTGTCAACATATGACAGCACTCTATTTGAATCCAAAATTGAACTGTATAAACTTATTAGGAAAATGAAGTTAAAAGTATTCTTTGAAGAATTAGAAATTGAAGACATAAGGGAAAAAGAAGATCTGAAAGAGTTCAGAAGTAAAAGCACCTTTATCCCTCCCATTAGTGTTCCTTCAATAGATATTTTTCAAAAACAAGTAACGAGAGATTTTGAAAAAATACATTTCAAACCTAAAACTAGACACAATATGAAACCACATGAATTAAAACTCATACAAGACCTATTTGGTGATCCAAACATTACAATAAGAGCTGCAGACAAAGGTGGTGGTCTAGTACTGCTGAATACGAGGGACTATAATGAAGAATGCGAGAGACAACTCAGAGACAGCAACACCTATGCACAACTAGCTAATGACCCAACAGCAGAAATTAGACAGAACTTGGGAATTCTTCTGGATAAAGCAGAGGAACTGGCATGGATAAACCATCATACAAAGAAATTCTTGACAAACTCATATCCTCGGATACCACATTTCTACACTCTCCCAAAGGTGCACAAGGATTTAGTAAAACCACCAGGCAGACCTATCGTTGCAGGGATAAACAGCATCCTAGAACCCCTTGGTAAATATGTGGACTACTTCCTACAACCCCTTATACAAAAAACGAGTACATATATCAGAGACTCCACCCATTTCTTGCAACATCTAAACTCAACACTATTTGACTCTGGAAACATTTGCTTCACAATTGATGTTAAAAGCTTATACACGTCCATCCCACACGATCTAGGAAATGAAGCAGTTGAGTGGATTCTTCTGAAAGCGGATGAAATAGGAGCACAAAAAGAATTCATAATGGCACTCTTAGAGTTCATTGGCAACAACTCGTACTTTAGATACAAAGACAATTACTACCTACAGGTAGCTGGCACAGCCATGGGAGCTACCATGGCTCCTTCTTACGCTAATTCATTCATGCACAAATTTGAAACTGAAAATGTTCTACTTAACCAACGATGGCAACAACAGCTAGAGATTTGGATAAGATACATTGACGACATATTCGGAATATGGAAAGGTAGCGAATCGGAACTACTTGAATTTTTTGATTACCTCAATGGCATAGACAGAAGAATACAGTTTACACATGAATACTCTCGTGAAAACATACATTTCTTGGATGTAGAAATCAGAATAACAAATACAGGATATCAGACCACCATTTTTCGCAAATCCACAGATCGGAACAATTTACTTCAACGACTAAGCTTTCACCAACCAAGCCTCATTAAAAATCTACCATACAGTCAGATGCTCCGTGTGAAAAGATTGGTGAGCGATCCAATAGAGTACGAAAAGGAGATCAAAGAAATGGGAAAGAAATTCCTTGACCGTTGTTATAAGCAAGAAGAAGTATCGGCAGCAGAAATACGCATGGCGACACAGACAAGGGGAGACCTATTGAAAACAAGAATCAAAAAGGATGACGAATCTCCCTTAGTGTTTGTATCAAAATACTCAAGACAGAGTAACCGCATCAAGACAATCATTAAAAAACATTGGAACACAATGACTTGTGACCATCGAGTAGAACACGTATTTAAAGACGTCCCGGTATTTGCATATCAACGAAGCCACAATCTTAAGGATAAATTGGTAAAAACCAAACCAGCACACAAAAAGAAAACTACGAAAAGATGTGGTACCTTTCCCTGCCTCAATTGTAACAACTGTGGCTACATAATGAAAGGGGATACCTTGAGACATCCGTATACAGGAGAAACGATAAAATTAAGACGTTTCGGGACATGTGACTCTGAAAACGTGATATACACTATAAAATGTCCCTGTGGTTCACATTACGTTGGCCAAACTGTGAGAACAGCTAAAACAAGATGGAATGAGCACAGATCTTGTATACGTAATAATAACAAAACCTCGGCTGTGGCCAGGCACTGGCAAGACAAGAAACATAACTTGGCACAAATACGTTTTGCTATCCTAGAGATAGTTGAAAAGAGAGATCCACATGAAAACTTCCAAAAAACAATGAATCAACGAGAAACTTTCTGGATTGACCGTTTGAGTTCTCTAATGCCTAAAGGAATGAATGAAGAGATTAACTATATGTGTTTTTTGTAATCTAGAATTTCCGATTTTGCATATATACTTACAGACGCAGGATAACCTCAGATGAACTTCAGGCATTGGTGCATGAGACCGATTTATCTAGACACTTGGATTAACATTTATACCCTTATTGAATAAATCATTGCATGCTTTAATTGTTTAGAAATCACCCTGGGTGAAAGATTGCTGCTTGCACCTACAAATGAATAATAGTATAGCACATATTTTATAACATATACGTAATGCACCGTACAAATAGTATGTCTAGTTATCCGTAATGGAGTTAAACATAGGCATTGACAGCTTGACCTATTGCATATAGTGGAACAGAGGTTTCCATGGAGACATGCCCGCCCCAGGATAATTACCCGGGGGTGGGGCGCGAGGCGTACGTGCTCCGGCAACCCGGTTGGACCACGGCGCCTCGTACCGTCTCCATGACAACGTTTAAATGAAACACACAGGCGCCTGCGCGCACACGTCTCTCTACAGACCGCAGGACAACGCTGGAACTCCAGGTAAGCATCGGCGAACACTCGCCGCGCTCTACAGTAGACATAATAACATTAGAATGGCTGTCTAAACCGCCTATCTCTTTAACAGAGAGACGATGGACATATGCGCCTTGCGACGCATTTAAACACACACAACTGTGAAACTAGAGAGAAAACGCCTTTAAAGCGATCAGGTAGGACTGATTTCTGTCCTAAAAATCAATGCATACAAAACCTATAATGCTGAAACTAAATGGCTTTTTGTTGGTTGTTTATTTTTCATTTGGCGGAACTATTGCATATACGTGGGACAATCCAAATGGTATGTGTGAATTTGTTAATATATTGTATTTAAACTGTAAAGTGTATTTAAATTCATGAATATATAATTATGACTAGCTTGATGACGTAATCAAGTGCCTTCATACAGCCCTGACGAAGGTTTAAACCGAAATGCATTGGCAGAATGTATATTGAAGGCAAAATTTGATCGCCTAACACAGTGCAATGTGAATCAATATATGAGAATGTGAATAAACATTCCTGTCTAAAAGTACATAGATATATTTGACTGTTCATACTTTGATTGCAATAAGATATTGAAGAAGGAATCGAATTTTTCGAAAATTTGCAGCCCTATAGAAGGGCCAACTGAGATGCGCCAGTTCTAATAAGGCAGAGTTGCCTTGTTTCTTCATTTCCAGTTTATTAAGGTCCGGGTGCTACAGGACTAGATTTAGACTGGCAGCTCCAATTTTACCTGACATTGAAGGTGAATTATATACATAATTTGAACAAGGAAAGAAAGAGAAGAAAATTGTGGTGCCCGCCTCTCCGATACTTATGTAATTTATAGTCACACAACCTGATGCTCTTTTTTGTGTTGCACTTTTATGGGACTATTCCCAAAATAAAGTTTATATTGATTGATTGTATTATTCTCCAGGATTGCCAGGAAGATTGAAAGCTTTTACTATCCCCTGGAAATATAATCTTTCATCATAGGTTTATCATTCATTTTAAAGCCTAATGATTCGGCTACATGTGGGAAATTGGGACAGCCATACTTGGTGGTTAAAGCACATAGCTATGCTTGGATCAAAGTCATTTTGAGTGGACTATCAAAAGGCACAAATCCAGTCTTCAAAACATTAAACTTGAGATGTGCTAATGACATCCAATATTCAATATCAATCACACAGTTGTGAAGGTTATAGACATTGTCAATACAAGAGATTTTCAAATGTAACTGTGTATCATCAGCATACTGATAGATATTAATGGTATGTTTCCATTCAATATTGCCAAGTGGTTTGACCTAAAAGTTGAATACAGGCAGGGACAGAATAGAACCTTTGGGATGCCACATAGCATCAGTAAAGGTGAGTGCTGGATAGTTCCAAGCTCAATAGCTTACGGTCTGCGAGTCAGGTATGATCAAAACCAACTTAATGCCTGCCCTGCAAAATCCATCTATTCAGCTAAAATGAAGAGAAAGGATTCATAAGATACCATGTCAAGAGCCGTGGAGAAATCAAACAAGACATATAGGCAGGTTTCATCAGTATCTATGATATGATGTATTTTGTCTAACAGCTGAATAGTTGCAGACCTGTGTTAGGCAGAATCACCTGCAGTACCCTTTGGGAACACGACAAGCAATTAGGACTACAAGTGTAAGTACAATTACACCTTTGGATCAAGCCTGTACTACACAGTAAAGTAGTAGTGATGGCTGAGCAGCCAGACCTATCTCAAGAGTTTAAGTGAGCAGTAGAAGGAGTTACCTGAGGGACCCACAAATACAGTGATTCAAATATACACTTACTCAAGGTTTCTTGGTAAAAGAATATACATTTATTTAGAAAATATTACATTAGCATAAGCAGCTCAATATTACACACTAATAAACCACAAAAATACAACCGGTAAGTAAATGAACAAGTTTAGCTCCAAATGAAGTGGGAGCAAAATGGCACTTCAGATACTTAATAAAGGGATAAAAGACAAGGTTGTAAGAATAGACAGCCCAAAAACATTCATAGGCAGGGCAAAGGTTTTAGTTAAATACAACCAGCAATTCTTCTCAATAGGCCTGGGCAAAAGTCAATGGTTCAGAGTCTTTTGTATAGCATAGCACAGTTCTGGTAGATAACGGTTAAGACTTTACCACAGAGATTAGAAGAATTTGGCTAGGTGAAAAGTTTGACGAATGTTAAGGGAAGGACAAGCCTTCGTAGTTGCGGAAAGTTTCACGCACTTTCTCGATGGCCGAAAAGATTTCCAGACCGCGTTTGCACAGTACCTTGTAAATGAAGAAGAGCTGAAGCTGAGGCAGTTGTTTCTGGCAGTTTGAGCAGATCTCGCTGTTCCTGAGCTTCAATCGTGGGCACAAGAAGGAGGACATCGGGAGGTCCTGCACTGCCCAGGGATGAGGCCAAAAGTTGTAGCAAGACGTTGGTTTAAGGTGTGAGTGCCTTAAAGTCCACGAGCTGGTTTCCTTCCCTCTGGCTATCCGATTTTCAACAGCACTCTGATGAAAATTCGACCAGATGAGGACGTGTCAAGGTGGCTTGCGAGTTGGTTGTTCCCACCAAACTCAAGGGAAGAAGTTAACCTTGAAGGGCTTCTCTGTCGATGGAGTTTCAGGCAATTCGGACCTGCAGCAGGGCTTCACCTGTGACCCAGGAGTTGCAGCAGTCCTCCTCCCTCAGCTCATCTTCGGTTCTTTCATTCCAGTGGTCGACTCTGCTTTCCAAGTCCCAGAGACCTGCTTTTAAACAGTTGTCCCCATTCATTCCAGCCTGGCTGTCACTCGCACAGCAGGGTGGCTGTCCTTGCCGGACAGCCAGCCGGCCACTTACGCCAGAGTGCATTCAGTTCTCCTAGGAGACTAAGCACAGGGAGTTTCGGGCACCTCCCTCACATCCTGACCACCCTAGACACTCAGGCGCCAGAAGAGGGCTTCAGCACTGAAGCCCGCCAAAGGCCAATGAACAAAGGGACCAAACCTTGTTTGGCAGGCAGAGACAAACACATGAAGGATTTTTCCTAAAAGAAATGGAGAAAAACAGATAGGTCTTGGGCGCCATATTGAAAACATGGCTGACCAATTTTTAGCTACCGTTGTTAGCGGTCGGCAACAATCATGGAAGTTTGATCTAAACCACTGCCAACAGCCATTTAAAGTTGGAAAGGGTAACATTTTACGGTTACATGAGTGTTTTGACTCAGGGGAAGCTAAGCAACCGCTCCAGCACTCTATAGGGAGATAGGGTGTGCTGAGTCAGTACATTTAAAGAGACTAGTAAAGTCAATTTAACTTTACATGCTCTGGGAGATGGTAGTCAGTCCCAGAGAACGTGTTTAAACCTTGGGAAGTTTGAAAGACAACCTTGTGCCTCTGCACTGAAGGTGCTATGTGGCACACACAAAAATAGGATGCCTATGGAGTTGTTTTAAAACTCCATAACCAAAGAACACAAAAGTAAAACACACATCAAAATACATGGAGAAGTGGGAAAAAAGGCTCTCACTCTTCCCAGGTAAAAATAAATCAAATCCTAGAAATCCAGCAAAGTTGCTGGGGATCTCAAAAGGAAAGGGAAATTAGCACATTTTGAGAATTCTTCCTAACACCCTGGTCTTAAATTGAAGATGAAAACTGGACTAATAAGGGCATAATAATTTGTTTACATTTTACAATAGATATTTGCTCTTAGAGATTGATCTACGGTATTAAGCATATTATAAAAGGTTGATTAATTAGTGACATGTCAATACCAGTGGCTCGGATTTTGCTTTCTACAAACTTCTACTACTTCTCAAGCAGTATAATAAATGAAACAAGATAATATACAACTAAGCATACGAACTACATATCCCAACAATGTTTGACTCTTTGGTAGTCCATACATGACTGGTGTGCTTCTAACATGTGACTTTCATTTAACCAATCCCTTGCACTTACAAGTCCATAAACTCTGTATCCTTGGACCTCTTCATCTTTCTTTGCTGCTCGAGCAGAAAGTTAAGTACACCTTTATTTCCTTTTATTAATGTGTGTATGTTAATTGTGTAATGCTGTGCTCGCGTGAAAGGATGTGTTTGATCAGCGCAAGGGCAGCTAGAACGGCAAAGCAAAAAGCGAATGGCAGAATGTTTCCGCAACCAACATACCGGGCTGCCGGATGCAACGGTTTTCTCCACTTTACCTTCATGATTGCGTACTATCAGGCACTAACACCAGACAATTAGGAATTATTAATGTTACCCAGTGTCACCTTTCCATTGACCACTTCCCCCCTCTTTGATCTGGTTGTATTAAAACGACCATGCACACTAGCTTGTAACTCCGAGGGGCGGTTTCTCTCTCCTCTCCTGCTGTAGACTAGCAGCACGACCTGAGCGCATGCGCTGTCATACACTCAGATTGTTTAAAGTGAGTTGGATTACCATAGCAATGGTTTCTCCTGTACCGCATTCAGAAGAGAGTGCCATTAGCCACTCCGTGCTCGCGCCAGACTCACAGGAGCCATTAAGGTAACCCAGCAGAGTCCTTATACAGCCCGACGAGCACAAGGAGCTTGAGTACGATCTTTGTTTCATAATTTACCGTAGATTCTTTTCTTCACATTTCTATGTGGGTACTTGTAGCTTCATTTCGCCGTCTGAGCTCTGTCGTTATACAGATTTGCTAACTCGCAGACGAGTTTATTCATTCTTCACCTCTAAGGCGAATAGAACATTTAAGTAAGAGCAGACGCTACAATTTTGGAACACACAGTTTAATAAAAAATAAGAAATAATAAATGAAAAATATAAAATAAAAAAACAATAATATATTTTTTACCACCATCTCTTTATATTTTGATAAACTGTGTGTGATCCTTCACACTTAGCAGTGCTAAGTTATTACCATTAGGTCCTAGAGTAAAGCTGACTTCAACGCTGAACAAAGTGGCTCTATGGATAGCCCTTAGGCTTCACGTATTCTAATCTCCATTCTTTTAAAGTAGCAATGGACTTCTTCAGTCACCGGATGCCCGACTAGTGTTCTGCAGTTTGTTTAATGTGTCATCTAGTATACAAGACCACTGAATCTGTGATTGCTCATATTACAGGACTCCATTAACACTCCAGGTCAACATTGCCTGTATCCATGCACTCATAAATATGACAAGATGACTACCCTGTACAACTTTCAATTACTTGTCAAGTAAGTGCTGTTTAGGGTTGTACAACTCAATATTAAGTAATAGCGATCTTTTCTCCAAGTTGGGATTACAGGACTTTGTGTCTTCTTGTTTTGTGTGCTTCTAGGGAACAATGAGACTGCTATACAGAGAATTAATGCAGCCTTTGTAGGACCACTTACCGACATTAAAAGACGGTAAGCCCCTTAGTTCATCTGATTAGTCTAATAATGAATGGTGTACTCCTTTAGTGACCCCTACTAATACGAATGTGGTCTGTTTTTTGGATTTAGGTTTGGCCTGGATTTGACTCCTTGTACTAAAGACAAGTGTTTGAGGACTTTTACTTTGCGTTACTGTCCTCTGGCACTCTACCTCGAAGATCCCACACAGTCACACCAGTATCGACTTGTCAAGTACCTTTTGCTGTTACCATCACAAATTGGGCACAGAGTGCTCCTGCACACCGACCTATTTGCTCCCCTGAAGAAGTTCCTAACATCAACTCCAATAATTATAGGAATGAAACATGTAGGGTATTGACAGTTACTATTGTTAAGTATCAAGTAGAGTATAAGAACTCTGTAAGAGGTGCACTGTAGGTACTTTGGGACCAAGGCATCAAGAATAGAGAATAATTGATCTATTTTTCACCAAAACTCTCTGTTTATTTATATTGTGTGGTTCCAAGTACTAAAGAATCAAGGTCTAAATAACCCTGAAGTGATGTGTATATATGTATTTGTATATCCAATGTGATTGTAGTATCTAGAAGAGATACAACTATTGTATATGTTGCACATTGTCAACCCGTTGGTGACTGGCACTAAGCACTTTTCTGAAGCACTGGTCACTTTGTAAGTTTTTTATGTGTTTGTTTTTAAGACCAGTTCCTATTTAAATTAAATTGTATTTATTTTAAATGAATAACTATTGAAGTATGGTTGTATTTTCCATGTACTTTGTCTTGACACTGCTTGAATTGGCTTGAAAGTGTGATAAATCCAGAATTCTCCAGTGAATTGTGAGTCCCAACCAATTATACGCAAAGGAGCCCCCATTGTTTTTTGTTTAAGAAGTGTCAGGTTTGCCCCTTAGATGCCTTCACACATATCTGATTTCCCCTCAGATGTGTATAGTCTGTGACATGCACACCTGACTCGGCTATACTAAATACCTTGGAAGTCCAACAACTGATTCATGTTTTAGGAAATAGCACGGTGCCGGAAGCTGGGAGTGAGTCACATGGTGAGAGGGCTTAATTGTCTTGTCGGCCTCACTGATACTCCACGCTGACTACCCTTCACCCACCTCAACCTTCTCTGACTCCTTCATCCGCCTGACTCCGAGACATTCCCCTGGACAGTAAATCTGCCCCCACCCTCCATCGATTTCTATATGACATGCCCAACAAAAGGAGTGTGTTGCAATGAGACTCAATAATCTCAAAGCTAACTGATTTGGAAATTATTATTTTTTAATCGGTCAGGATTGGTCCCTGGTGGCCTCTTGACTGTACACACATCTTTACTGCAGGCAGTTGACGCCTTGCACAAAGGGCCCTATTCTACTGTGCATGATGAAAAAGTTTTATTTCAGGAGCAGATACGACAGACACTAAGGAAGGTTGGTGTGCAGATGACAGTAGACATATTTCTAGGGGCAGAGCCTTTTTTTGGTTCTGCTGAGTGCTGTCAGCCCCTTTTTGGGATTTGTGATACCACCCAAGGGGTGAAAAAGTGTCAAAAGAGCAAAATTCACGTGTCTGGTTCCAGAACATTTCTCAGAGTCTTGCCTGCACCTCCACCAGAAAACTCAGGGGCCTCCATTCAGAAAGATGAGACAAAAAGATGGAAAATGAAACATGGCTCTAAAAGGGGGCTGATTATAAGTGTGGACGATCAGTTGGGCGAAGATGACTTGGCCCAAGTCAGTGAAACTTCATGTACTTCGCTGGATAAGGACCTGCTGAATTTAACCACGCATTTGGTGGACTTTGACTGTGAGTTTCTGCCTAGCAAACCTTCCCATTCCCCTGCCCCACATAAAGATCCCCTGATGTTAAATTACTTTTGACCCCCAAGTGTTACTCGGGAGGCTTTGCCATTCTGACCTGTAGTGCTGGGGCCAGCTGAGGGAGTCTTACCTCCTGCTTTTGTCACTCTTGATTGTTTAAACCCGAAGCTGCACCCTTTCTAGGTTCAAATTAAGTTGATGATTTTTCTGCTGAGCCTCTGAACACTCAAACGACAGCCAACAGCTCAAATGAATGGCGGTTGCCTTCTTCTTGAATGTTTGGTAAACAATCACAACCCATGTTCCTGATTTGAGCAAATGTCATGAGATTGCATCAGCAGATCCCAAAACGATGTTTTATTGATTTGAAAGATATTGACAAGATTGAGTTTGTAAATGATGCTGAATAACACAGAGAATTTTTGCTTATCCCCTCTAGGCTGATAAGAATCATATAAACGGGGCTCCAGTTTTGCCCCTTGGGATTTGTTATTTTTGAGGTCTCTGAATGGGAGAAAGTGCAGGTGAGATTTCCTCCTTTTACTAATTTAGTTGGCCTTGATGGTTCAATTCAGTTTGACCCGTTAAGGGTGACTTTCTACAGGAGGACCCGGGGAATAGGTATGTTGAACTCCTCCATTCAAACAAGGGGAAAAAAAGAAGAAGACTGGTCTTGGTGAAGAATAGTAACAATCAAATTCAGGTGGGGAAGAGCCTATGAAGATCCAAATGGAAAGTTGGACTACTAGAGGTTTTAGGAAAATCCCTATGGCCATTTGGATGTCTTTTGGCTGCAAGAAACATGGTTACTATTGTTCCAATTTCGGATGGTCATTCATTGCTCCAGGTTGACACTAGCAGGGGAATATCTGGCAGACCATCTGCAGACCTCATCACAACCTGTATGGATGGCATGGGCTTATCCCTAACCCCTTGCTCATCCCAAAACATGTTTACTCAATTGACCAAATTATCATCGTCTGCAGTAAAGGGAGGTAGTGCAGTGGGATTATTGAACCTTTATTGAAACCCACGGCAAAAACGATGGAAACATTTATAACAAGTGTAACAACCCTGCTCGATGTCTGGGCGCTGGGCTCAAAAATTTCAGGTCTGATTATTATGGGTGATCTCAATATATTGTGTATTAATGTGTCTAGTGGTAATAACAAGACAAGAACAAACATGTGGGTGGAGTTAATGAAGAACAGAGGCTTTTTGATGGTAACAGTATGCTCCCAGGTGACATTGTACGACATTCAACCTGGTCTAGGGGGCCTTTTTCATTCAGGTTGGACTACATGTTTGTCTCCCGGGAGCTATACTGGTGTATTGAGTACCTAATGGTGTGTGCACAGACAAAAAATGACCATCACTTGTGTAGAGGAGCAGCAGAATGCCTCTGCAGGAAGTCCTGCACCATCCTACCTAGATGCTGGAAGATGGAAATCGTGCCATGCATGACACCAGTGGTTGTGCCTACTCCACTGAGAGTCTTTGAGAAAAGATATCCATTAAGAAAACCCTATCTGATGTGTTTAGAAACAACAGACTTCTCAGTAAGATGACAATCTCTTGGAAGAGGTCCCCAAAGGAATATGAAGACAAAAGAAAGAGAAGTTGGTGACTCGTAAGAGATGACCGTGACGCGCAGAGAAGAGTGGCTGAAGAAGAGGATGTATAGACCTCATGGAATCTGATGACAAAGTAAAGAATCGAGTAAACTCACATATGCAAAGTTGAGATTGCACATGTGAAGAGCACTGCACAAAATGCAAGCTGTTTAATAATTGTACAGATGCAGCAATGAAAGTAGCCGAAGTGATCTTAGAAGATGGCTAAATGTAGTGAATAGACTGCAGGCGGTGCTGCCATTATATAGAATCTGGAATTCGGTGTCACAATTTTAGTAAGGTTAATCCCATTGAGAAGATGGTTGTGTCGCTGCAAGAAAGCTGCTAGAATCGAGGAAGGACCGCAAAAGGCTGTCTGGCCTGGTGTCAAAGACTGGAGCAGCCAAGAACTGGTTATCTATCCTTGAAGAACAGTGAACATGAGAAGCTGAGTCATCCCTTGTTAAGGTGCAAAGAAAAAACACAATGAGTGTCAAGTTGTATTCATTTAATACAATTAAATGCTAGAAAATGAGCCAAATTGCAGTCCCCTGTCACGTGAGCTATGGATGGAAACAGAAGTTGGGCATGCACCTCTAGATAGTGTGTGCTCACACTGCCATATATTCCCGGGAGCAAGGATACTTTACAAGGCCACGTTCAAAGGGAATCTCCATGGCAGAAGGCATGGGTGATGAGAGATGTTGGGCTAATTGGGTGGGGAGACACAGTCAAAGTCCACCTACTGACACCTGGGGTACTAGCTCATGTGGTACTAGTGAGCAGAATGTTCCAGAAGGGCACAAACATGCCAACCAAATATAAAAGGCCATATAACAAAGAGCCTTATAGTTTGATAGCAAAATATGAGCTATGTGTCAAATAACTGTTGAAGATGATTTGCACTAGGGGTGGGCATAAGTTGTCCACCTGACTGTAGAGATCCAATCACAACCCATTCCTATATAGAAAGTATACTTACATGTTCCCTATGAACCTATAACAACCTCTCATAGGTTTTTCTTATTTGCCACGTAGTAAGACATCACAGATGACAAGTTTTTATTATATAAATCTAATTTGTTATGAAATTCTTTGAGTGAGATTATGCTGTGCGACCTCTGTTGATGTCCCTTGTAACTCCCTGTTTTAGACAATTGGTGTAAAAACAGTAAAACAACTTTGCCTTTTTCCTGAGTTGGTTGGATTATTTGGTGTAATAGTTACTCTGCATCCCATCTACTGCACAATATGCTACCTATTTAAGGACCATATGTTCACTTGGTTAACACAAGCTGGTCTCTTCTGGTAAAAGACTCATATAGAGAAAACCTATTGGTGGACCCTGGAAGGAAACATTTTCAGTGGTCTAGTCATTCTCTTCAAGTTCTTAACACTGTGTTAACAGAGAATCCTCATCAGATACATGACTACCCCACCATCTTAAATCAGTTTGTTGTAAAAGGCCCTCATATGCCTCACCTGGTGTGGCAACATACACAACCTTTAACATTGAAAAGGGCGATTAGGGTCGCAATTTCGAATAGCTGAACAGTCTCACAGGGAGGGAAGTCACATTGAAATTAAACAGCTGAAGCCAGAGCAAAGAAATTTGATGACAAGTCACCAGTGCATTATGATGCAAAATGATGCAGAATCAATGCTGAAAGCACTTGTATCTAAAAACAATGTGTGTATATAGGCCTTGTTAAACAGTAATAAACCCCCCCATCAGTTTGCCTAACAGGCTAATGTAATATCATAAGACTCATGGGCAATGCACTTTGAAACACTATTTTCATCTGGGAGGGTGGGGGATTTGCAAACTGGGGAAGCCCTTCTGAGTAATTGATGGAATGTGATCTTTGACCATGAGGATATCAAATCAATCATACTTAAGGCAATTAAATATTGAGCCCCGGGCCTAGACCAGCTCTCAAACATGATGTTGGAAGCCCTCCCAGAGGGATGGGCAAACGTATTGTTCACTGTGTTTATGTCCATTTTAAAAAAGCGTAGGGTTCCAAAAAACATGGAAGAAATGCAAAACTGTACCCATCTTCAAGAAAATTATCAGCCCATTGTCTTTTTCAATGTTTTAGGCAAAAGAATTGCGAAGCTTATGCTAAGGCAGTGACTAAACTTGGTAAACAAAGCAAACGTGTTGGAATATTTTCAGTTAGGATTTATCTCGGGCTAGCATACCTCAGTAAATTCGACCACCTTGGCCCTAATTAAAGAAATCATTTTTTGCTTGGGCCAGCCAGTCTCCCTGGCCTTTATAGATATCAAGCTTACCTTTGACTTGGTTGACCTAGCTAGACTTTGGGCCAAATTGGAGACTTGGGGATGCCCATCCCACTTGTTGGAGATTATAAAGAATCTGCATACGGGAACATCTACTTAGGTCCAATTAAATTATCGGGGCCATATCTCAAGATCCATCACCACATTGAAGGGTCTAAAACAGGGCTGTATCTTGGCACCAACCATGTCCGTACTCTATATTGCTGATATTGTGCTGTATTTGTTAAAAGCATGTGCATTTCCCCCTCGACTTGGGTTGTTCCCAATCCAATGGATTTTAAATGTAGACGACATGGTCCTTCTGGACCAAACTCGGTTGGGCCTAAAAAGGCAACTGGCTAAATTAAAGGAGTTTTGTCTTGACAATGGTTTTAAGATAAACACAAACAATGTAATGTGCTGATGTTAAAACAGTGTCAATGGAAGATGTTAGCAATCCCTTCAATGAGAATATATAATCTCCCTTAACAACAGGTCTCAGAAAATAGATATTTGGGGATCTTTGTTAACAATACTAGGGCGGAAATTCAATATTTTAATGATCTGAGAAAAAAGACAGTAACAACAACCTCTCAGGGGCTTATATTGCATAAACAATATGGGAGGTTCTCTTACGAACCGCTGGTGACCTTCTATAACCAAAAAGTGGTCCCGACCTTATCATATGGAGAGGAAGCCATTTTATTTCTGGAGAAAATAGATTGGAACAAATGGGAAGGCCTATTTTGGAAAAGAGTTCTAGGGGTACCTATGGGAACATCAATTCAGATTTTACGTTATGCTCTGGGTCTTCTTTCCCTATCCACAATTATAAAGTGGAAATTCCTAAGTCTTCTAAGGAAAAAGTTACTAAACCAGGACATCTCTATCCTTTCAGCCTTGTGCCTATTATTTACAGACGCTGAATTTGGTGCAATCACTGAATGGAGGAAGTGCTGTCTGGCCTAGCCAAAGGAGACAGGCACTAGTGTGGAAACTTTATTATTGAGACAGGCCAATGTAATTGGTGCCTTACAATTGCTGAGTGTCATAGATAAAAAAAACACATTTTAAATTATGAATTCGAAATGAGAGCGATACATTGCCTCCAAAAGTATTTGTTTTGATTTCCTTGCTCTATAAAATGCTGAGGGTTCTTATGATTGCTTTTGAACCTTTGGAGCACTCGAGAAGTCATGGCCTCAAGATTGATATCAGGGGAGACCGCCAAAGCATGCTGTTTCTGTGGTGAAGAAACTGGGACTCTGGGACATTTAATCACAGCATATATCGAATTGAACGAATTGAAAAATCTGCTCTTGAAAAAGCATTTTAATAATTGTAGAGAAATATCAGAGGCCAGAGCTTGGGCATCAATTATTTTCTCAATGGTTTTAGATACTGTCAGATATTAGGAACACACAGGTTTAAAATTAAAAAAATTGATATGATTAGTAATTGTGTAAATCGTCTAGTTTGTAATTGCTAGATTCATCAGTGTGGTGTTTTATATTTGCTATTGTAAGATTATGAATTTTGAAAAATATTGAAAGGTTGTATAACAACCAAAACAATAAAAAGAAAATGCATAATTATTATTATTATTATTATTATTATTATTATTATTATTATTATTATTATTATTATTGTCATTATTATTGTTTTTAACACTTAACACTGTGCCAGCTCACCACCGTAGTAGTCTCAAAGTGGGTAAACCTTGCATGAGTTAAGGTGCATTGAGTGCCGCCCAGCAGCAGTAGGACCTCACTCTGCCTAGGATAAAATAGCCAAAATACAGCACAATGTAAAAGAAGACATACCTGTTTTTAAGGAAAATATGGTGAAGGGCATCTGAAAATGTCAGGGGGAGAAAGAAGAGTGGAGATTGCTTTATTGCAAAATAAGTATGTGAAGTCAGGGTAGCTTAAGGGCTCGAGATGTGTTTGTTGTCCAAAGGTGTGGTTGACCCGGATGAACCCAATGGATGATCTGTTACTTTTTACTGGTCTAGGGTGATTGCACGTGGAGTACTCCTGTCACTTGTGTGTCACCAATGAACGTTTAGGAGAGCCCCTTGGTGTGTTGGGCACTGCTGGGTCCTACAAGTACTTTGCTCTTACAAGAACATGTAACTGACAAAAAGAAATGACAGCACTCGTGAGCTTCATTGCGGCTCCAGCGATCCTTCATTACGTCATAAATCTACAAGGTAAATAATCCTTTGCAAATTTGCATTTTGCAAAGTGCAGTTATCCTTTGTTGCTTATCACAAAAGTACACATTGCACAATTTCTAAGCATGGCATATCTTCCACCTTACAATTCTAAGTGGGGGAACAGCCAATGTACTTGCCAAGGTTTGCCTTTTTTAGAAACGTGACTAACATAATATCTATTAACATGTTCAGTTTTTAGTTCCACAGTATGTTCCGAATAAACAACTATTTGTACAATGTTCTCAGCCCTCTACCTTGAGGTAGTTGCAGTACTGTTTGTACAGTGCGAGCGTTCAAAACACCTTGAAAACACGGACTGGTATTGTTCTATATGGCCTTTTATTAGATAAAACAAAGAAAACAAGCAATTGGCAAACCAATTCAAAATCCCGAGAAAAAAATTCCTGACTCGCCCTGCTAAAATGCCTAGAAAACTCAGTGCACTAAGTAAAAAGCTCAAGAATTGAATGGCTAGATGCTCCCGCTCACTCTTGTTATTTACAGTGGAGATATAATTCCCATTATTTTCAGGTTGCTGTGAATAATACGATTGCCATGGAAACTATCTGTAGCGATTCCCAAGTGGTTCTCCCACTCCCTCGCTGCACTGCGGCTTCTCCTACCTTGCCCACTGCCTCCTCTAACCCTTCTGAGCTTCCACTGAGTCACTGGCAAAGGAAAAAAAGTCACGGGCAGGGAGGCGAGGTAAGAATTCCGAGCGTGTATTATTATATCGAACAAAAGAATGCATGACAGCTGCGGCAAGAAACTCGCACTGTTAGCTTTGGTGCCGTAACACGCACGGCACCATCTTTAGAAATGTGATCTAATTAACGTCAAATTTGAACATTTGATGAATTTGATAAAGGAAACCAACTATAGCAGATATTTCCTTTTTTTTCTTTTCTTTTTTAAAGGCTTGACCTTTGCAATGAAGAGCTCTCATCGCCCAGTTTGAACAGCATATGTAACAACTTGGAATGATGTTGTCCTTCTCACGAGAAAATGCATCCCAAGGCCACACATCAAAACAGGGTGACACCATTAGATTGCACAGATTTCAAAGGCTACAGAAAGTAGATGTGGCATTTGAGACCGCCGGTTCCTACTGTTTCATTTCCTGGTGAAGAAAGCTTACATGCAAACCATGCAATCATGTTCGTGCTATTCTCACACCACATGTCCAGCATATCGGATCCCCCATTGGAAATTCCGGGACCTCTATTGGCATAGCTATACAGCATTGGTGAGCACTCTAGATGTTACCCTTATACCCTCAGAAAGGGCAACACTAGCATTCCCCAGCTTATGAGGACACCACTTCCCCGAAGGACATCATTGTGAAATGGTCAAATGAAAGGAACATCTTTAAAGATACTGAAATCTCGGCTTCGTGTACAGCATCATTTTAGTGAAGGCTTGGCACGGTACACGTAATGCAAACGACACATATCTAATACACAAGGATTGTCAAGAACAATCTCAATCACACAGGCACTGTGCAGCAGAGATAGACACATGCAAAGGTGCAGTGCCACCATATTGAAAGACAACTGCTTGTGTACCACCGTGTCCAAATACATGCCAGCCTGATTTCCAAAGCTTTTTTTAAATGGGAATTTCCTAATGAAAAACGCTTTTGTAAACTAAGCACCATCTTGTGATGCAGGAAACAATTTGCTGTAGTGATGGTTTTATACCTTTATCATTTGATATGACATTTCTAATCCGTCACCCCTGATAAACCCCGCCATAACGTAAGTTCGATTTTTGAGACAGTGAAAGATGAATAGACAGGAGGAAAGACATGTATTGTGCAGGCAGAAGGAAACATGTTCTTGCCTTTTAATCCAACTCTTTTTATTTTGTAAAAAAAAAAATGTATTGAGTGCATCTGGATGAACTTGGACGACCTTTTACACTATTACAATTATCTTTAAACAATACATTCTACACTTCTAGATTAAAAAAACAATACATTCATTACAGTATATTACAGTACGTTCTAAAAAAATATAAAAATTAATTTCATCATCCTATAAACATCCCTACCCTAAGACAATTTAAAACTTTAAAACTGCACTTATGTACCAAAATGACTGCTGTGCTATTACATCACTTTGGTGACTGTTCCCTTAAAGGAGAGTTAAAAGGCTCACTAGTTTGCTATTCTATTTGTCGATTTATCTTTGCCAGCGCCTATTGCCAGATGTGGTGGGCGGCAGAAGCTATTAACAGGGACTCACCACTAAAAATCATGCCCCAGCCTTGTTCTGATGAGCATAACCTTAACTTTGCATAATCCTTCTCATGTTCCCTGCGAGCCCAATTAGTGAGCATATGCCTCTGGGTTTCCACTTAATTGGAGCACAGTCTGCATACTTGGTGTCCCCCTGGGATACCCAAACAGGATCCAGTGTTCTCTAACACAGGTAGGGTGTTCAGGCATAGGACAAGAATGAATCTGGTGAACCAGAGAGTGCTGAGTTTGGTCAAGTAGCTCCTGGTGGTATCGGCAGTGAGAGCCTGGTCACAGAATTCAACATGTGTTCACGCCTTGGATATGTGGTTAACAGCTTGATATATATCCAGGTATATATAAGTAGCGAACTTCTTTTGAATCCAAAAAGGAACGTACCTACCGAAATCCACAGAACCGGCACTGCGAGCCCTCTAACGCTCTTGCCGGCAACGACTGACCTGCCGCGCTTCCTGGAGGAGGTGGGGCTTCCCGGCAACACACGACACGTGACTCCATCACGTGATCTCGGGCGCCTACAAAGAGCGGAGGCTGCCGCCCGCCCGTGTGTGCTACTCAGTAGCGAACTTGTTTTGAATCCAAAAAGGAACGTACCTACCGAAATCCACAGAACCGGCACTGCGAGCCCTCTAACGCTCTTGCCGGCAACGACTGACCCGCCGCGCTTCCTGGAGGAGGCGGGGCTTCCCGGCAACACACGACACGTGACTCCATCACGTGATCTTGGGCGCCTACAAAGAGCGGAGGCTGCCGCCCGCCCCGTGTGTGCTACTCAGTAGCGAACTTGTTTTGAATCCAAAAAGGAACGTACCTACCGAAATCCACAGAACCGGCACTGCGAGCCCTCTAACGCTCTTGCCGGTAACGACTGACCCGCCGCGCTTACTGGAGGAGGCGGGGCTTCCCGGCAACACACAACACGTGACTCCATCACGTGATCTCGGGCGCCTACAAAGAGCGGAGGCTACCACCCTTGTGGCGTTAAGCCAGAGAGGAGTACAAGCCAGTGACTGTTGAGCGACTGTTTGGCGCACTGTGGCAACACCAGAAAGGTAAAAAACCCGTGCCGTGCCTACTTTACTGCAACAACCCTGTAGTCACCCTCTCACCACACTCATATCACACTCATGGCTCCTCTATCATCCACGGAGGACGACATTAGCCGCCGGCTGCGCAGCAGCAGCAAAACAGACCAAGAGAACCTGCAAGATCGCCCTGCCAGTACTAAAACAGCTGACAGGCAACGGAAGGGCGAGACAGGTCCGCCAACATCTACTACTCCTAAGAAATGTGAATCTGACCCCGGACATGGAAACCTGAAGGGCACCATACAAGCAGGAGGGCGGGAAAGCCTCGTTACTACAGCGGGAAATTCGCACAGTCACTCCAGCCAAACAGCAAGAAAGGAGCGGCACCAGCCGCCCAGCCCGACCACCGCCTTGACGAGTGATTCCTCGCCGGTGACCATCGGAGGGCGGGCACGGCAGGGGCTTGTCGAGCAGGGCTTGTCAAACACGAACCAACCGCAATCTACTCAACCTACCAACGGAAAAAGCGACCTGGAGGGCCCACACACCTCGCCACGTCAGCTTCAAGCAGCATTCCCGAAGCTCGGTGAAAACCCAGATCAGGTAAACACGCCGGTCAGTGGCGCGACGCGGGCTGAGGCGGGCCCAGCGCAAGAACATTTGTACGACACAGCCATCAGGGTTCAGGCTCAGGTCCATCAGAGTCGATCCCACCAGACAGACCTTGAAAGGAATTTTCATTTCAGGAAGGCTCAGCTAACCATGAGGAAGATTACTCAAACTGCCTCATGGGACACGGAATCAGAAGACGAGGTATTCACGAACAAAGGGCTGGAGGTGTATCCACCACTAGAAACAACCAGCACCATGGACCCTGAAAGGGCCCGAAACCAATTAGTAGACATTCAGATCGTAGGGCCCATAGGGTCCCTAGAGGGGAACGAATCCCCAGTTCAGGATCTAGATCGACAACTGAGACCACAAACATCAAATCCAGCTGTAGGCACGCCATCAGTGCTGGCTGAAACACAGCTGAGCGACAAGGAGCAACACGGCATAGTCCCTACAAACTCACCTCAGGGAGTAAAGACAGCTTGCAAAAACGTAAATTCTAATCAGAACGAAATAAGGGAGAAAAAAACGACATCAAAGACCCTGAAAAAAAAAGTCATCTCTAAACCATTAGGGGGGCACAAAGGTAACCCGAGTCTGACAAATCTAAGCAGCCTAAAGGAATACTTTCTAAAGCAACACAAAAGAAAGATAAGTCAAGAGTCCGAGCTATTAGACGCCGAAACCCTAGAGGCCATCCAAGACAACTCTCCACTGAGTAAAGCCAGGAAAACTGATACAAACCTCCAAGGACGGATTCAGACGGCACACGCACTCATCGACCACGAGACTATGCAATCGGGGGACCTGAATCAAAGGAGACCAGTGCTGCCTGAACTGTCTCAGCAAGAAGAAAAAGAAGAAGATGCGAACAAAAAGAAATCAGATGTAACAAACAAGCTCCCCGAAGTCTCTCTCAGTCTCCCAAGGCCGCCACACGCGAACCTGCCAATCTCTGTGTCCACTCCAGATGGACCAAAGCAGACCCAAAAGTTCTGCCCCAGCCAACAACGAGAAAATCACGTGTGGAACAAGCCGCATATTCTGGGAAACTTGAGCCAAACGTCGGAAAAACCATCTCAGCCTCCCCAAGCGAACGTATCAACTGCAGAAAGAAGACTCTCAGAAAGATTTGCGACACTCCACACCGCTAAAGATTTTAACACCCCGCAGAAAAGCAGACGCCCGGGGAACACATCAAACATGTCAGAACACGACTCTCCCTCGACAAAGAAAAAAGACCTTCTGTCAGTGATGTCTGCATTCTCAATAGTGTTAAATCCCTTCACAAAGCTGTATGAATCAATACACGAGGCCTTGAAAGATAATACAGCAATGATCAGTGAACTAAAGGACAAGCTAATTTTCGTGGAAGGCTATCTAACAGCAACAGAAAGAACTTCGAATTCCACCCACTCAAAGTGGGAGAAAAAAATAGACATTATGATGTCAGAATAACTAAAGAAAGATGGCAGCACTCACATAAATGCGGAATTACCAACTAAAACCACACAGTCCACACAGACCGAGAAGAACAAAGAAGTCAGGCCAATTTTTGCAAAAATTCCTGCAAAACACAAAGCCGACGAGATTACACCAGCACTACTGTCCCCACAAAAACCCACACCCAGGGGGAAAGTCAAAGAAAAGACCAAAATCGGCATCAAAACCTCTGTGCTGTTGCGCCCAAAGGAATCCCCTCAAAAAACTCTTCCAAATCGAAACTGTTTTGGGGAGACGGAGATGGGAGTCAACCAAGGGGAAGTGACAATGAACCCCTTACCCTCAAACTTGAAGCAGTCGAATGTAACAGACACATCTAGAATAAGTGTAGACTCAACCTCATCTTCAGATTTGTCGAACATATCGCTGTACTCTGACGAAAGGGAACCAGACTCCCCATCGCCGTCAAATTGTGACGACGCTCCAAAACAAACGCAAACAATCCCCTCAAAAAAAGATGAATTTACTGAACTTACTCGAGAATTTAAGAAAAAAAGTCACCCGAGGCATCTAGGGAGCAGCTCAGACAACGATCTCGCTCAAACTCTCCATCTACCGCCCTAGAAGCTCTGAGAAACTTAAAGGAGACACATGAAAATGCCGGATATGAGCCACATAGAGATCAAGACCAGAAACACTACAAACCTCACCACTCCGCCAGAGCTCGGCCATTGAAGGAACAAAAAGGAAATAAGGACGCTGCCTTAGACAAAGACAAAATCTTTGAAGGGGGTAAACTCTTCAAGCTAGAACAAATATCATCTAAAGACTCTTATCTGGTCCTCAACCGCAGAAGAGTCTTAAAAAGACTGGGGAAAATAGGAAAACTCTGCCATCTAAGATCGGAAGATTTCATATTGGTCGAACTCTACCATCGGGAACATAAAGCAAAAGCTTACCTCCACTTAAGAAGAAAAACATCACTGGAGTTAACCCCCGACGTGCACAAGGACCTCCAAAAAATGGGCCTAAAAATCTACTGCCTTCAGAAACAATCGAAGGACAACGCCAAGGCGACAAAAGAAAAAAGTGAAGGTTCAAATCAAGACAGGGAGCGACACAGAGAAAACAACGTACAGAGACTCCCGAGAAAACAAAACGCGGCACATGGCAACGAAAGGTGGTGGCGGAGCAACCAAACTACCCCTCCAACTACGACCAGAATCAAAAACTACGATGCACCAAAAACACAAAGCTACCATGAGAA
The DNA here is from genome assembly GCF_040938575.1 of Ambystoma mexicanum. Lineage (NCBI taxonomy): Eukaryota > Metazoa > Chordata > Amphibia > Caudata > Ambystomatidae > Ambystoma > Ambystoma mexicanum. The sequence continues at coordinate 509,781,573 of NC_090926.1, read as the reverse complement.
AAGAGAAATAAGACAATCTAGAACGGAAATCACAAAAGAGAGCAGACCAATAAGAGAAGCGAACGCACCATCGGCACGCAACCCATGGAAATGGATTTCGGAAACCTTTGCGCAAAATCACAAGAAATAGCAACAAAACCAAGGACCAAATCCGACGGAGAAGCAACGCATCGGTCCCTTAAATCCTCTACTAAAATGCTCCCTAAACATGGCTTCGTGGAATACAAGAGGATATCGACATCTCACAACGCCTAGTGACACAAATTTAGGCATGTTCGAACTGATCTGCCTTCAAGAAACGTGGTTGGTTCATAAACCAGCCATGGACGGATACGTAACAGAGGCCTCGCCCGCCTGCAAATCCATTCTAGGACGCCCCTCTGGAGGCATACTAACAGCTATCCGGATTGGTTCAGGGATCACTCCAAAAGGGAAAATAGCAGAGGGTTATGGAATGCTAACGACGCTGTCTACATGGTTCCATCAAGACTTAACCAGAGACGCTTGGATAAATTCGGAGTTAGGCATAATAAACCTCTACTGGAACCCGGCGAAAACCAGCACTACAGAGTTCTGCACCATGGTCGCCAACCAAATTGACAACCTAACGGTGGAGCGGAAAGTACCCAATATCATCATCTGCGGTGATTTGAACTCTAAATGTGAGGGGAGAGTGAAAAACAAACAAAGCCCTAACTCAACGATGGACGAAAGAGGTCGAGCCTGGTCCCTCCTAATGAAATCAAGGAACTTCCATAATGCATCATTACTTCAAGATCGAGAAACACAAATTCCTACGTGGGAAAGACTGAGCTCGACCGCCACGCTGGACTATATATTCATCACGGAAGGGCTGATAGCCTATTTCACCGACTTTACGGTGGTGAAAACGCAGGAAAGTGACCACAACCTCCTAAAAATGTCATGGAACGGAACAGTTCCATCAAGGTCCTTCTACCCAGCAGTGGTGGAATCTAATCTACAACAAAACAGGCTGCGTTTAACTTCCGACAATGTAAAAAATTTTACGTCCAACATTGCGAGGAAAACTGTCCAAATAATGAAGAGCAAAAGCAACAGACGACCAGAATACGTTTCGCTTCTGGCCCTACATAAAACGAACTTCGCGGGAACAAAAATAGGGAAACCAACGCACATGCACTCTTTTGACACAGAAGTGGCGACAAAAAGGCAGAATCTTAATAAATTGAAAAAAACGGCCATAAGAGCTGACTCGCCGGAAACATGGTTTAATTTTCAAGCGGAACAAAAGTCCTACAAATCATGGCTAAAACAGCACCGGTTGCTTATGTACCAAAATGACGCTGAAGCAATGCTCCATACTTGCGCCACAAGGAACACTCAAGACTTTTGGTCGCTATTGAAATCAATTAACGGGCAGAGGGCAAACGTGCTGGCTAACTGTTTCCCAGAGTCAAAGTGGATTCAGCACTTTACGGACCTGTACCGCTGCCCCACCACCTCGTCATTGTACCCTCCCGTCCTCTCAGATTCCCCATGGATCACTCTTTCATCTGTTGAGGACATCATAGAAGAGATCAACAAACTTAAATCCTCAAGGGCCCCAGGGCCAGAGGGCTTGACTAACACTGATCTCAAGGCACACCCACTATTATTGGCGCAAGCAATTGGCGAAATGTTCACTCAAACTCAGAAAACTAAAGAAATTCCTAAAACCTGGACAGAGGCTGTACTGGTGCCCATCTATAAAAAAGGGAACAGAGACATCCCCGCCAATTACAGACCTATAGTCTTATTGGACGTCATAGGGAAGATTTTTGCAGCACTACTCCTACGCCACTTCAAAGTCTCGGCCAGGGCCTCCCCGGCAGCCGATATGTTTCAATCAGGATTCCAGAAGGGAGCTGGAATGTCAATTAACCTTCTGTTTTTGAACATACTCAAAGCAAACACAAAGAGGGGCACTGGAAAAGGTCCACATGGCAATGGTGGACCTGTCCCAGGCCTTTGATCTGGTAGATCGAGAAAGACTGTGGACCAAGTTAGCCACCTGGAAATGTCCTGACCCGATTCTCGCACCAATAATGGCACTCCATGCAACCACTTCACTCAGAGTCTGCCTAAACCAACAAGGCACACTCTCAAAGCAAATCTTTACAAAACGCGGAGTAAAACAGGGCTGCCCTCTAGCCCCAGCTCTGTTCATTTCGTTTATTGGAGACTTCCAAGACTCAGAGAAATTAGTAAGATCCTTCCCACCGCGAGTGGGTGTCTCCAAAGTCTCAAGACTGTGGTATGTCGACAACTTAATTTTGATTGATCAGACGGCAGTGGGCCTTCAGAGACAGCTAACAAACTTGGCCAAATACATGGAAGAAAATAATCTGCGAATAAACAAAAACGAAACCAAAATCTTGTCTTTCTCAAAAGGCACAAAAAAGACAAAGAAATGTCTGGCATGGTTTCTCGATGAAGAAAAAATCGAAGTAGTAGACGAGTTTAAGTACCTGGGCATCCAACTAGACAACACTTTGAATGACATTTCACTACAAGCCTCGTTATGGTCAAAAATCAAGAACTTGACAGCCCAATCTCGAGCTGTCGACAGAAAATTCGGCAAGTTTTCTTGGACACCGGTACTACAATTCTATAAAACAAAGGTAGTACCGGCCATAACATACGGTATGGCAGCCAACTTAACTTTACCTGCTGAATTTTGGCTGAGACTGGAAGGTTTTCTATGGAAATCGGTCTTGGGGCTTCCTACCTCAGCCCCCATGCCAGCCATTCGGCGCGACCTCGGCCTTCCTTCACTAGCCTCAGTTGTTATGCAAAGTGCGATTCTACTTTATAGGAAAATACGGACCTCTGACTCTTTGCCGATTTTTCGGATATTAGAAAATGAACTGGAAAATGGGAAGTGCATACCACTCACTAACTGGGCGAAGAAAATTGAAAAAAAAGTAGAAGAAGTCCACTGCACGGACGACCTCCTCATCTCTAATCCTGGGCGTGTGAAGCAAAAACTTCTAGAACAAGATTGGATATGTACTAACGAGAAAATCCTAACGTACACATCCCTAAAAGACTTGCCACCCACTTACAATCGCCCAAAGGTTCTGCTGAAATATTGCAAAAAATTTCCCGAAAAAAGTTGAGAAAAATTCTTCTGCGAGCCAGCCTGAATCTTCTGCACACGAGAGAAATTTTGGCCAAAAGAGCGCTGGCAAATTCTCCTTATTGCCGGGTCTGCGGTCTAGTTGACCAAATAGAATCTGTCCGTCATCTACTTACTTCATGTGTTGGACTGGCGCAGGAAAGAAGGGCTTATTTGACACCACTCATCACGTGCCCTTTTACACTCGACGAAGAGACAATATGGTTCCGTTTAATTGCAGGCGACTCCACTAGATGGTCCAGAGCGGCTGCTAAATTTCTCGAAGTAGCTCACTGCCTGCAACCTCAGTAAGAGACCTTCAAGGAAACTCGAGAGTGGTGTCGTGAGTCCTGGGTCAACTTCCAACCTTTAAAAGTAGTACAAACACAGTTTGCCACAACGCAGTTTTGTAAAAAACCTGAATAGGTTAATAAACAAAAAAAAAATAAATAAAAAATATCCAGGGAATTTTACTTTTGTTCAATTTTTTGCAGATAGAAATCTTGCCATGTAGTTGGTAGAGTATCCACTCCTATTGTTTTCGATTGTAGAGTCACTGTAAGTGCCAACTCTCGATACCAGCCACTTTCAGAGAATCATCTGGCATGCAATATCGTCATGTTCAACAGGTTCTCTTTCACAGGCAATGGGAGACCAAGTTCATGATGCAAGGGCGGAACTGGTACCATTGCTGGTACACCCAGCAAGGAGCATAACATTTTTGCCTCTAGCTTATGTAACCAGTGGAGCAACCTTGCTGGGCAGGATCCCAAAGTGTAAAGAATGCAGGGTATAATTGAAACTCTGTAGGCTCTACAGGGACATCATTTTACCAAATTGCCTGGGGTAGCAGATGTGACATCACACGACCGTTGAACCCCTGATGGCATCACAGGAAGTGATGTCATTTGACCCAACCCCGAAGTGATATTGCGGAAAGCGATGGAACACGACCTTTCACCCGTTGACAAAACAGGAAGTGGCATCACATTGCAATGTACACTACAAAAAATATGGTTATGATATCACCATAATGTGATGTACATTTCCTACAAGAATGGATCACCATATTTATCGTTAAGATCAGTGTGTATAGGCCCATATTACCAAATGACTGCGAATGCAAGCAGACGTCCATGACCAAATAATAATGATGTGTTATTATATAGGACTTATGCTTAAGCGCTTTATATAGAAAAAATATACACCCAATATCACCCAACCTGCGTTGGTACTCATTTCTCGACCTCAGAAGGATGAAAGGCTGAGTTGAGCCGTTTAAAAAAGAACTAAATCAGTGACTCACCCCTTGAAGTGTGCCTGAAATAAACCTTTAATGAGTCTAGTAATTATTGTATAGAATTCCAGAAAGACACATTATTTGGTATTCCTATTCTTTCTTATTTAGGGTCAGTGCTGAAAGTGTGGCAATGCTGTTCTTATTTCCCTTCTTTTTATTAAGGGGCCTGAACAAGAAAGCCAGTCACTCCAGAAGTAAAGAGCTGCATGGTGCTGGCCACAGCCCAGGAGCTTGCATAAAAAATAAAAATAAAATAAAAAAGGAAAACGTTTTAATGTTTTTAAACATTTTTTTAGAGGTTGCAAGGGAGACCACAGAGGTTGCAAGGAAGAACTTAGAGGTCACAGTTGCAACCTCTGGCGACCCCTAAATGACGTCCCTGAGGCTCTAATGTGTGCGTCTATAGAACGACCACCATATAAATCAATGGTCTTTTGTTAATTGCAAACCACTTTCTCCAAGCTTTCTTGCCGATACCCTCTGAAAGGTGGCCCAAGGTCATTTTGGCTCTGATTCGCACCCCAAATATTTATGCTCTTCGATCTGTTCTAATTCAACTATGCCTAGATTCCACCTAAATAATGGGGCACTGTATGTCCCTTCGACCACAATCATCACTGTGGTTTAGTCGGATTTGCACTCAAACCGTGCTCAGTTGCATATACATGCAAGGCGTCCAAGGAGCGTTGTATACCTATTGCTGTGCGGTCCAGTATGACCGTGTCATCTGCAAATGTCAGGCAATTCAGGGCTTCATTGCCGTAGCAAGGGGGGAAGTTATGTGCGTCCCAAAGCGCAAGTGATAGCTCTGCTGTGTGTAGGTTATATAACAAGGGTGCCAACGGGCAACCCTGTTTAATACCTCTATTTGTAGCGAATAGTACTATGAGGGTACCTTCCTAAGATGTTCTTACCCTCACCTCAGTGTTTAGTGGAGGAGTTTAATAAAATGCAAAAGGGAGTGGTCTTTACCCTACCTTTCCAGCTTGTCCCACAGCCTCAATCGAATAACGCTGTCAAAATCTGCGGAGAAGTCAACAAAGGTGAGGTAGACAGCCGATCCAAAATAGGAGTGAGTGTCTGATATAGGGGTCAATAATACCCAAATGGGATGGGAGGTGCAACTCCCCTTCCTAAAGCCTGTCTGTTGGAAGGTCAGCAGGCCTTCCCTTTTTACCCAGTTAGCCATTAGCGAGAGCAGAATAGATGCAAATAGGTTAGCGCTGCAATATAGCATTGCCAGATGTCTAAAGTTCGCAGGCTGGCCATATGATCCCTTCTTGTGTACTGGTATTATAATTGAGCTTTTCCAATTACGTGGGATGCGTCCACCTTCACAAACGTGAAGGGAGAGGTGTCGTAACAAGGAACCCCAATAGATAGGATTGCTCTTTATTACCTCATTACACAGTCCATCAGGGCAGATAGCCCTCAAGACCTTCATTTTAGCTATCAAGCCCTTCATGTCTATCTCCCTGATATGCTCAAAGACTAATGTATGCTGCATCACGAGATTACCTCCCCTCTCTCTGATTTCAGAGTCCAACCAATATGTATACACCCCATTGCTTATTTATTTTGAATTTATAAAGCATACAAAGCGGCCCTTGGGCATTGTGGTGCTGTTACGACAGTGCTTACCTGGATACAAAGGGAAAGGAAAGAACACCTGTCTGTGGTTCTTGGTTACATTGAACTTATTGCCAAACAGATGAGAAATAAAATGACAAAGACATCAAGTAAAATGGCAGAGGACGGCAAGAGGTGCCTGGTTACATGCAGTAGGATGAGAGTAAAAGGGAGAGAGCTAGTGAGGGCAGGCGACCTCCTCATGGACGCATTGAGTGAGCGAACTGCACTACCCCAACAAAACACCCTCTTAGGTGAGCTAGGTGAAAAGTTCAGTTTTGAGTGATTTGCAGAATGCTAGATAGGATGTGTCGTTTCACAGGTAAGTGGGGAGGGTGTTCCCATACCTGGGAGCAAGGAACGTGAAACAGGCCCCTCCTGCTTTGGTCCTTTTAAAATTGGGGATTGTTAGCTGGTTTGAGTGAAGTGATCCCATGGGTCTGGCTGATGTAGCTCTGGTGATTTTTTCTATCAGATAAGGTGAGGCTGAGAGTGAGAGGCATGGTCTTGAAGGGTACCCATTTTTTGACTAGCAGCCAATGTGGTTTTTGTGTTGCGCTTCCAATGTGCTCTGTTTTGGGAATGCTGAGGGCAGCCCTAAGCACATTGTTTTGAATCACTTGGAGTCGGTTCAAGTTTTTGGAGGAGGTGCCAGCAAATAAATTGTTACAATAATCTAGTTTGGGTACAATAGTATTTATTTTATTTTTGCATTTATTTACAGCACACTTAACCCGAAGGTATCTAGGTGCTAGTTTCATTGTGTAAGGGTAGGTTATTTATAAAGCACATATTTTTTTTTTAAATCAATTTTTTAATTTATTTGTTTTACAAGCACGGGTCCAGTATTCAAATCTGTGTTTGCTTAGTGTGCTCTTGCTTCCAAGACCTGCGAGTTGCACAGAGCTATCCACCCGTCCCAGTAGCTAGTAGCTATCCTCCCGTCCCAGTCGATAGTAGCTCTAACAATGGACAGGCAGTTTGATGTGGATAGGTATGGTTTGACCGCATTTATTAGTTTAGTCATGGGAGCGGCTGAGGACACAATTGCGCTGACTTGGCGAGTCATTGTGAGCATGTCTTCAATGTACAAACCAAGAATTTTAACTGCTGCTGAGAGCGGAATTTGGGAGTTGTCAATGCTGAAGGAATTGTATTGTTAGTCCAGCTTGTTGAGCGTTTCCTTAGGGCCAACTATGAGGAGCTCAGTTTTGTCGCCATGAGGCATGGGCTGTTGGCTGCCATCCAGACTTGAATGGTGGTGTAGACTTATACTGCACACTTCCAAGCTCTCACTACACATTGCAACGAATCAAGTGCCAGATTTTCTGAGAATTTTTGCCCTGATTAGCTGATTAATATACTTCCAGGCTGCCGAATTTGCCCCCTATCTCTTTATGCCCCAACTATTTATGCTCCAGGCCCAAAGATCCTCCTGCTCCCAGCCGCTGCCATAGAAATGGAAAAGGATAAAGGGACTTAGTGCTTTTTCCATATGGTGGCGGGCATCTTTTTTTCCCTCCGAAAATTGCCATCGTGCAATATGCGCAACCAATCTCCTGAGAAATAAACAACATTTGCACCTCATCTTTCACCCCGTTGCAGGGTGGCAGGCATGGCTAGTAACAGCCCCCAGCACTAGCTGAGTCCCTGCCTTCGATCGGGCCTACCTAGGCATAAGCTGGTGGGCCGTTATCAGCCATGTCCGCCATCCACCACAGGGGTGAACGCCATAATGTTAAAGTATATTTCATAGTCTTTTGGATTGTTTCGTTTCTGGAGAACAGAGTAAGTAGAGTATGCTCAGAAATAGCTGATGCACCTCCCATCCCAGTCCTTTTTATGGTAACCCAGGGTGCTAGCACATCACCATGCATCTATTATATGTTCATGACCCCCTTTTTCTCTGAGCTAGAGCCTGAGGGAATAATGTTTAGTAAGTATGTGGACAACAGCACAATGGGCCTCATTACGAATTTGGAGGTAGCCATGCTGTTTTTAGCGGCATGGCTACCCCCAAACTCGGGTCGGGTCCCGCAAAAGGAGATTTACCAGGCTTTTCCAATCTTGGAGGGCCTGGTAATTCCCTTTCGCCGGACCCGGACCCGGTACGTCCCCATTCCCATTTGAGCCCCCATAGGCACATTGGGAATGGGGAGGATGCTAACAACGGGCCGGTTAATGACGGGCACGTTGTTAGCATCATGTACTGCTAGCGGGTCCCGCTCTGCACGTCTGGTCTGGCCAGGCATCCAGAGCTGGACCCACTGCAGACCTCGTAATGTCGCAGCCCGGAATGAATGGTGCCGCTCCCTTACCGGCACCATTCATTCCACGGCCCGGCAACCTCGTAATGAGGACAATGTGTCATTCCGCTCTCAGGCTGCCATGCTCAGGATGAACAGGAGCTGAATAGACTATTTTCTATAATTGAGAATTGGATGCTTAACAACAATCTGGCCCTCAACAAAAGCAAAACAGAACTCATGATAGTGGGCAGCTCTGTTGCTTTAAAACAAATAGACAGTAACATTGTCTCTTTTCGGCTAAGAGCTGACCTTATCATTCAAATCCCAAAACATAATATCCTGGGAGTAAATGTTAACCAGCCATTAACCATGGAATCCCACGTTTCTAGTGTTATCACTGGTGCAGTGTACTATATTAAATTACTTCAACATCTCAAGCTACATATTACCCAGGCGAGTGCATAAATCATCACCAGAGCCATCATTGGCGCAAAGATGGACCATTGTGGGAGCTTATTGGCTGGAATCAGTAAACGTGACCTACTCAGGCTTCAAACCATGCAAAATAGGGTGGTAAGAGTAGTACTGGTTCTCTCAAGAAGAGATCACTTAATGGGTGCCAGGCGGTCTGTCCACTGACTGCCAATTGAAGCACGTGACTCGAACAGGCTTCTCACCATTACTTTCAAGTCGAGGCTAAGTACCATGCCAGCCTATTTGCAGGATTCCATTACTGATAAACCTAATGGAAGGGGGATGAGGACCAGTGGGCAGAACCTGATTACTCAGCCAGATGTAGGACTGCCAAAGCAGAGAAGGGAGCCTTCTGTTTAGTGGCTCCCAATGTTTGGAATAATCTACCAAAAAACTTAAGACTCCTGAACTTTTTGCATTTAAAAGAGAACTAAAAACCCATCTGTTTGGTTAAACATACAAATATGCCCTACCCTCTCATATCTTTCTGATTCTCTTACTGCAACACGATAACTGTTATGTGTTATGTGTATGGACAACTGTTTTCAACTTTATGCTTGAGGGTCCACAGCACGCTATATAAATGCTGTAATGTAAGAAAGAATCTTCCATGTCATGCAGACCATTGTTTATTATACGTGCTCCTTTAACATTAACTACTTCAGTGGCAGAAACAGTAGCCGTGGCCAATGCATTTCAGACTCATGTCCTTCAGTATGGTGATCACTACAAACAACATAAACAACACATATATATGTCCTTTCGATTTAAATGCATGTGTAGGACACTTTGGAGCTCATCCTCCTTAAAAATGTAATTTGGTGGCTGGGAGCCTTTGCACTGCAACATGAACAGCTTTCCACCGCTTAAGACTTTTGTCATTTGCATAGCATGGTTTAAAAGTGAAGTGCTAAAGGATGTGTACACTTATTTAAAAATATATACGGTATGTAATATTCAATGTCACATAGACTTCATGGTATGTTGATAAAAAACCAAATGCAACCACATTGGGCCATAATGCATTACTAAAAATGCACCTTCTTTACACAATCCGACCTCTAGTGCCTTTCGGTATTAGTATTATAATTGGACAGTGCAAACTAGGTGTCTAGGGACCACCATATACCAATATTGCTATACAGACCGATCAATTTACATGATAGTCATGATAGCCACAGTCTCTACCTCTCATGTCCCCTCGCAGGCCCTCTGCTCTGCTTTGGCTTTTCATTTCATCTCTAAAACACAGGACATCCTGTCCTCTCTCTTTTCCACTCATCCTACCTCTATTCCCTGCTCTTCCTCTGGCCCTTTTTCGGCCACCTCTACTCCCTCCTTCGCTGCCTTTCCCCTGTTCTCCCCATAAAAGGTTTCTAGACAAGTCTGAGCTATGAAAGTCTCATCAAAACAGGTTCATCCATGTTCCTCCAAAACCATCAAGGACCACATTGACTCCCTGGCTCCTGCTCTGGCCGACTTCTGCAACCACTCTTTCAACACTGGAGTCTTCCCTTCCACCCTGAATCAGTCCCTTGTGCACCCTCTTCTTAAGTAACCTTCTGCCGACCCTTCCTGCCCTGCTAACTAGTGCTCAATCTCCATCACTCCTTTCCTGGGCAAGCTCCTGGAAAAGCTGGTCATCACCCAGCTTAATCTTCACACTGAATCTGTTGGTTGTCTTCATGATCATCAGTCTGGCTTCAGAGCAGACAAAAACATGGAAACTGCTCTCCTGAACATCCATGAGGACCTACTCTGCAACCTTGATTCCAACACCCCGCGTCCTCATCTTCTTGATCTCTCTTCTGCCTTTGACACAGTCAACGATGACATCCTGCTCAACCGTCTCTGTGATAACCTGGATACCACCTGTCATGCCCTGGCTTGGCTGACTTCTTTCCTCTCTGATTGACCCTCCCAGGTCTGACTCTGGTCCTTCCTCTCCTCCATCTCTATCTTTGCCTGTGGTGTTCCCCAGGGGTCTAACCTAACTCCCTTGCAGCTCAACTAATACCTGGCACTTCTTGCCAACCTCATTGACACTCTCTGTCCCAACTTTCAGTGCTATGCGGATGACACTCAACTCATTTTCAGGCTTCCTTCAGCCATCTCTTCTCCCTCTCTTATCTCTGACTGTCTGTCTGCTATCCAGGACTGTTGTGCCGCCAATGATCTCTGCCTTAATGCCAGTAAGACTGAGATTCTCCTCATCAGCACACCCGCTCCCTCTTTTCCCGTCACTCTCTGACCGGCCTCTCTTGGCCCTCTTCCCGCTCCCACCTGTGAGGCCAAAAACCTTGGGGTCATCTTTGACTTCACACTTTCCTTCTCTCCCCACATCTCAGATTTCTCTAAGAAGTCACACTACCAGCTGCACCTCCTCAGAGGTATTCTTCCTTTCCTCTCTTTCCCCCAGAAGCTCACTGTCTCCAGAGTTCTGGTTCTCTCTAGGCTGGACTACTCCAACAGCCTCTTTCTAAATCTGCCTGCTTCTACTCTCTGCCCTCTGCAACTCATCCAGAACAGGACTGCGAGATTTGTCCTTGGCCTCAAGTCCAGGGATTGTATCTCTCCAGGACTGAAATCTCTGCACTGTCTCCCAGTGGCTGCAAGGATTAAATTCAAACCCTGCTGCATTGTCCACAAGGCCTTCTGGGACCTGGGGCCTCAATACCTTCAACTTTCTCTTCCTAAATATCTTCCTTCTCGAGCTCTTCGCTCATCGACATCCAACTGCCTCAGGGCCAGTCACTTCTCAAAGCAATGAGTTGTTGGTACATCTCTTTCTCTGGAACTCTTGTTCAAAGGAGAATTGTCTAGCATTTTGGTGCTGGACTGCCCCAAGGCAGGACAAAGACTGATATGTTTGGGATATTTCTTCTCTGTGAAAGATAGTGAGCTAAAGACTCTGGGTAAGTCTCTCGTAACCAGGACTAATGTCTGGCAGAGGGACTCCCAGGACCCCCCTTGTTAATCTGCTTACTTAGACAACACAAGTTCGAGTGGAATGATACTGAAATTGTGCGCTATTCACCTACCCATAGATATGTTTACAATATACTCCTGAGAAAAGCCAGCAGCAGGAGTCCTTCATATGGAGAACCCTCCACTCAAGGGTTCACAGTGCAGTGAAAAAGTCTTGAAAAATATTGAAGCACTATCACTGCGCTTGGAACTAGTATTCTGGGTAAATAAACATATATCTAGATTATGTTATTGTAACAAATTATAGGATTAATGCCGAAAATAATATAGTCCACACATTAGATCAAGAAAAGGTTCTTCCTTGTATTGTAACAAAAGCCGACACGTGTTTCGACCCTGAAGGTCTTTCTCAAGGCTTTTCAGCAAAAAATATATTTTGTTCAATGGTAACAAAATAAACATATAAAAAAATATATTGTCATCATATTAAATAATTAGTGGATAACAAACAGAATATTCCATCAATGATAAGTCATGAAAAGGAATAATAAATGTCATACCACAGTGGTTGGTGTGAGTCTAGGTTAAATAAGCGTTCATGGAAGAAATTAAAAGAGAACAGTTTCAGTTCATATTCATTGTCAAAAATGACATCAATTAATGGTGTGCCAGTTTCCTTGTGTGGATATGATAGCAAAAATTGAAAATTCAAAGTGCATAAATGCGCCGTAGTGGAAAGCAAGCGTGCCACACCGATGACCACCCATTTGGAGTACGTGTTGAGATAGCCCATATGTCCATGTGATATAAATACTAGTAGAGTTGTGAGTGCATAGCATAATAATAATACTTATGCACGTGATTCACCTAAATGTGAAGTAAAAATGGTCCTTTATATTGGAAATAAATGCTTACCATTTGAGTGCACTTATGGCTCTTAGAGCCTGTTAATATAATTATACAACATAGGGTTGCTATTGGCAGTTGTTAAATGAACAACTAATAGGGAGGCGCATTTGGTTTTAAAGGTTATTTTGTAACTGAACTTTAAAAGACATTTAACTTTACAGCAAGAATGAGGAAAAATATGAAAACTTTGTAGTTCTAAATCTAATTTTATGCTCTTTCTTTGAAAACTTGGTAGAACTCATTACTGAATAAAGAACAGAAGTTGTAAAAAGTGACATATTGCGGGGAAAGTATTGATGTTGCAAACATAACATTTTGTGCATACAACCCAGGGGTAAATGCACATCTGGGTACAACATTGGGGAATTTTAGGAGAAATCTTTCATGGTTAAAATTGGCAAAATGTAGCAGTAAGGCCCACAGACTTGGGATTTGGATTGATATTGGACACACAAAATATGTAACCTGTGTATCTTATTTTCACAGAGATTATAACTGCATAATTATGTATTTGTGGAAGAATTCTATTTTGGTTCCAGTAGCTAGGGGAGGTTTCTAGACATTGTAAAAGTCACCCCATAAACATGACATGCTTTTTCGGTGATCCAATCAGCCATGGGCAAGGCGGAAATGATGCTCTTGCCCAATCCTACCAATATGGGTGTGGGTAGTAAGCCTGCCCCTGCCATATACTGTAGTGATGTCATCTGGCAGGATAAATAAGGGCCCCTGACAGCACACAGGACACACTGATTCTTGACTTTCATCCTGACTTTCATCCTGAATTACTGCATGGTGTCCTGTTCCTGAATTCTTCATCCTGCTTGATCCTGATTCCAGATTTTCACTGCAAAGCCAAGGCCTATGCATTGATGAACCCCTTTTCAGCTAGGCCTCAAATTCTAAAAATCCCAAAAACCCAAGGTAAGCATCCTGATCCAGCCGGGCTTGCTGCTACTAGATGCATGCCTGCAAACTCGCCATTCCGCTGATCTGTAGTATCTATTAACCAGTCCAGTGAAGTCTGGTGACCAGAACGGCCCAGCTGATCCTGTTCTGCCAAATTTGCCCTGTTGTCCTTTGCTGGACCAGATCTGTGTGGTAATGAGAACCCTTGACGGTCCAAAATCCTAAATTAAAGTGGACTGTGAGTATTAATAGGAATCATAGAAAACCTTAGCATACCTTGCCTTGCCTTGTCGTATCCCAATCTCTAAACCATCCTATCCTTACCTTAATAACTTGTAACATTGTCAGAATCCTTGTTGACATCCTGTCTTGATTTATCTTGCTAAGCACCATTTCTTTAGTCATTTTTATCTTGTGTAAATCCTAACCTATCAATCATATTTCGAGTGGTCGGTCTGGTTCCGCCACAGCAGGCCCTGGGATCTGGGTTGAAGTCATGAATCAACTCCAGAGCTTACTGTGTCCCTCTTTGGTATTCTAGCCTGCATGCTCTAATCCAGAGTAAACTATAGTAAATATTTTCTTGTCTAAACTGAGTTTCCTTTATGTTTTCACTACCCGATTTTTCTAAAAACGCCTCTCATTCTACATTGCATATCTCCCTCAGTTAAGAGCGTGAGACCTCATTTCAACTCTGGATTATACCTAAGACCTATAGCTACATCATAACCTAAAAATGTCATTCAAAATCACCAGTTTTTATTAAAAAACCATTTGGTTAATTGTAGGCGGGAATCAATATTTTAGCAAAGTTTTACAAGTGTTATTTTTATTCTAAATTATTTTCAAACTTCCATTCAAATTCAAATTGTTTACTTTTGCTCAAACTATTGCTTATGATTGCTAGTATCTTTCCAATGTTGCTCGTATAGAAATTTGTACTAATTTAGTGATTTTTGCACATGTTCAGTGTTTTATTCAGCCATTTCTGAAATGTCATTTTAAACAGTAGGATTTCAAATCCGTTTTTCTCTCTTGTTTGGGGAGGGAAGGTTGAATTCGAATTCTGTTATCTATTCCTTATTCCTGATTACCTGTTTCTTCCTTATATCTATTTATAATTGCTTATTTGTGGGTTGAGGACTATAGCAGGGAGAAATCCTAACTTAAGTGCTATCTTTCCAAACTAGCCAAAATTGTTATTTTCTCTGGTGTTTTCCATCTGTGTTGCTAAAGAGTGCATTTAAGTGCATTACATACCTTCTTATCTGTTAGTGTCACCACATTGGTGATTGCTACTCCCTATTAAAAAGATTTGAATTTTAAATACATAAATAAATATTACCTTTAGCAACCAGCCTGTTCCTGATCCATCGTGACCCGGGGTATTTGAAAATAGGTGTGATATGAGTGGTGTATCACTCAAAATATTGAACCTTTATATATAACAAACTAAGCATTTTGGTTGTGCGCTGCATAGTAGGCTGAGACCAGGGTGTACCGCCTGATTGAAATACTTAACAAGACTTCCATTCCATGGTATGTAGAATTCTGTTTACAATGTGTACAGTGTTCATTTTGCAAACACAAACATTTTGCAAGCTTTGCAAGTAATTACCAGGTTCATAGGACATTTGTAGCATGCGCAAGTCCAGAAAAACCTATGCCACGCAACAGCAGGTGTAAACATCAATGCGCACAGTAACAAATGCATAAAAAGCATCTGCAATCAACAAACACACAGATACAGCCACTATGAATGCACCATTTGTTGCAGCAATCATCCAGTGACACCACAGGAGGAGGAGGATGGCCAGGGCCCGGATCTTCGACCCAAGGACCAGACTTTTTGGGATGCCTGATGACCAGGTCTATGGCAGGTATAGGTTCCCCCCATCTCATCCTAGACCTAGTCACAGATTGGGAAGATGACCTCATATCACACACCATGTGATCCCAAGCACTGAGCCCCTTCCAGAAAGCACTCACTGCTTTGCATTTTTTAGCCACTGGCTCATTCCAGTGGACCACCGCCATAGTAGGTGGCATCTCCCAGGCCACACAGTCTTGCTGCTTACACCAGGTGTTGGCAATTATAACTGCATGTCTTTCTGTCCGCCGGCATATCTATATGCCTAGAACACCTGCAGAAAGGCAAGCAGTGGTCCATAATTTTCATGGCGTGGTCCACTTCCCAAAAGTGCTAGGTGTCATTGATTGCATCCATGTTGCTCTACGTCTACCTATGGCAACAGAGCACATCTACCACAACTGGAAACATTGTTTGTTTGTTTGTTTGTTTGTTTTATTCATTTATAATACGCACCAGACCCGGGGCTATTAGGGCGCAGCAGTACAGAATATGCAAGGCTTAGGTTACATGGTTACGTAAAAAGACACAATATATATACAGGCAGTGATATGGTCCTAAATGTTGAGGAATATATGCATAGCAAAGAAGGACATAAAGAATGCATACAGGCAACATTGATTAGGTGGCTGGCGGGTATAAGCTAGAAGCCAGTGCAGTATCTCCAGACTGATAGTTTCCGCTTGTAAGGGACTAAGTATCCATGGATTTCAGCCAGTTTATCAGATTGAGTCTAAATTTAAGGAGGGGTTGCTCTACTCTTAAGGAATGTGGTAGGGAGTTCCAGAATTGTGCCGCTCTGTCTTGGAATCTGCCTCCCCCAGCCTTGGATAGCTTAAATCTAGGTATGATGAGACATTTAGAATTGATTAATCTGGATGGTCTAGATGAGGTTCTCCACTGGATTCTGTCCGTGAGATAGCTAGGGGCTTCATTGTTCAAAGCTTTGTGAGTGAGGGATGCAATTTTTAGATGAATTTTATTTTGGGTGAAAAGCCAGTTGTTTTGGCGCCTTATCATGGATATGTAATTTGTAGGTATGAGTGGCAGCACCCAAGATTGTTTGAGGTTAGCAGGGACAGAGCCCGAGTCAAATGAAGCATTTACAAGTTTAGAGACAAAAGGGGCGAGATCTCTTGCAGAATCTTTTATGAGCTGGGCTGGGCAGAGATCGCCCTGGCAATTAAAAGGCTTAAGTGAAAGGATGACTTTCTCTACCTCAAGAATGGAGGTTCTTGTGAACTTGAAGCGAGCTATAGAGTCGTGTTCCTTCAAGGGATGGTCGGTAGCGTTGTCAATGGAGTGGGGTATGTTGAGTGTGTTTTTTTTGGGCAATTTTTTTTTTGCAAAGTGGTTACCTTGGTGTAGCGTGCCTGTTGAATGTCCGAGCACCATTTTTTATCTATGATGCAGATGTCCGGAATGGCGATCTGGGATTCTATTTCCTTGAGGATGGTGAACAGTTCCCTCATACTGGAGTTAGCGTTGGCTATACGCTTATTGTATGAATTATGCTTGGCTAAATAGATTTCCATTTTGTAAAGAGATGAGATTTCTAATATTTTAGTTTTGCTGTCTTCTGACGGGAGTAACCTCCACGAATAGACACTGCCAACAAATGACAATGACAACCATTCTCACCTCTACAGTGCCTGCCCTCTGAGCACATACACCTTGAAACACTTGTGTATAGGCACATTATAAATGCGATATCATATCATATCATACATTATGACGCCTATATGCAACCCAACACACCTGCTGAGGTAAGGTACAACACTGCCCATATTGCAACTCAGGGCATAGTGGAGCGCACATTCAGAGTGCTAAAGTCACATTTCTGTTCCCTTGACCACTGTGGTGGTATGCACCACCAATAGTCTGCAGGATCATTGTGGCAGCATGTGTCCTGCACAATGTTGCAAGATGGCATGGCTACCCGGTGGACATGGTGCTCAGATATCATCCACACCCATAAGCACACTGCTTGTGTATGAACAGGCAAAAGGCATGTGGAGAGACTGCACGTACCCAGCTTGTGCAATCTTTTTTCACCTAAAATCCTTCCCCGGTGGAGTGCACACTATCCCACCAGATATCAGGTGCCATTCAATGATGACAATGAGCCAATCCACTGTCCCTACAAAACCACCCTGAAAAAGAACACTTGGAATTACAAATGTGTGTGCATCCCTTAGAACTAAAAAGACATTTCATTTTGCCTTTCCCAAACAAATGCATTGAAGAGGAAAGCCACCACTACCACCATGCCAACCATTTAAGGAAATCACCCCTTTAACCCTTAAAAACATAACATGACAAACTAACATACCAGTCAAATGTGTATGCAGCAATAAATCCTGAAACAAGAGCTGCAAGACATACATGGCTTCAAAAATGAACATGGACACAAATTATAACAAGCACAATGCCATATTGATGAACACATGTCCTAGAATGTGCTTGAGGCACACATGTCCCTATTCTGGGCTTTATAAAAGCAGAGCTGTATCGATACAAATGTGACCCTATCAGGCAACATGACCACAATAAACCCCATTCCAAATACAATAATTAACAAGAGGTAATTGACAATTGTGACAAAGAGGGCGAAACACCAGAATGGCCACATCCAGACATGCAGCAACTAATGTAGGCATTACATAAGGATCACGATAAATGCACAATTTACCTGTCCCCTTGGCAGGCAGTCGGCAGTCAAAGTTCATCCCATGAAATAACCATCATTCCCTGACGGAAGGATCTGCAGACAATGAACAAAATGCAGCTAACACATCCATGCACCCAAAAAATCAATACCCAAGCAACCCTCTCATTGACATACAACACATGCAAATCACAACTCAGAAGAAAAGCATCAACATGTCCCAGCACATATGCAGCAACACCTGCACACTGAATGCAAATCACACATACAAAACACACACACTGACAAACAACAATAACCCCCACACTGCCTGTCACCTTGAAAGGCATGCAGCAAATGTTCATGTCCCATATCCCCATTCACAAGATGATGGCACATACACAACACACTCATCAGTCCACATGATGCATGACAATTAGAAGACACCACATATGCAGATAATTTAGCCCCCAAAAAAGCAGGGACTACCCCTGGAAGACTATCAATGACATGACAAGGCATGCCATCACCTATGTAGAATTGGGACAGTGCAGTGAACACAGTCATGGGAGCCCGTGATGCAAAGAACAAGAATGCAAGTACACAAATACTCACTTCTTGCACTCCAGGCAGGATCATGCTTAATGCAGCAATTCACAGAGGCCGCTGTCCGATTGGAAGGCTGGCTACTGAGGCAACTGCCATGGAAGACATAAGCAGTCAAGAAAAAACGATGTTATACTGCAAGCAAGGATAAATGCATGCTAAACATAGGATACAAAGTAAAATTGCAAGGTCAATGCAGAGTTCATTTTGACAGCATAAAATTGGTCCATTTATGCATTCAATTGAATGCAGCAGGACCATACACCCAGCTGCAGTCAACTTGAAGCTGCAAACACCATGGTGCAGCATGCATGGGCACGCTTATGAAAACCCCAACACCACAGAATATAATGTGCTGTTTCACATTAAATGTTCCATGGTTGTGGCTCTTAACCGGGACTGCACACCATCATTGGGGAACCCTAAGCAAGAGAGGCCAAATGTGCCATAGAACTATTACCCCACAAATATTGCAAGGGATGTGAAGTGTCACTCATTACACATGGTCAAAGTGTAATGAGACACACACACCAGCACAGCCATCAACACCTGCGGTCACAGGCCACAAACAGCTGGCCCTGCCTCCCACTCCCAACCTCCCAAGAAAGGCCGACACAGTTGGAACTCCCACAATTTTGAATATAAAACCAGTGGCCCCACTAATCCATAGAAACAACACCATGCCCAGGACTATCACCAGAAACACATCCTGTGAAACATGAACCCATGAAGTAGTACTGGTGCCCCAAAAGACAAGTCAATCCAAAGTGATCACTCACAGTGCAAGACTCCCAGCCAAACACCACACAACCATCTGAAAATACCCTTCACTTACCTGCACAGGGTACCCACCTGCCTTGCATATGATGCAACCCATCGGGAGAAACATCCCTTAAATGCAGTGACATGCATAGGAACAACAGAATTAACATGCACATCTATGACAACACATGAATGTATCCTGAAAATATGCATACAGCAATCACTGCAGAAGCACCAGAGGGTGCAAGAGGGTGACAGGACATAGATTGCGATCTGCCCATGAGTGCAGCATAATTAGAGAGAGAGAGAGAGAGAGAGAGAGAGAGAGAGAGAGAGAGAGAGAAAAAGAAAAAGAGAGAAAGAGAGAAAGGGATGGCCCAGTTGCAGGCAAAGATGAGTTGACCAAGGGAGGTAACACAGTGACATGAGTACCACTTTAAAAAACATTGTGTCATGGTAGCATAAAAAGCACATATAAGTAGTTACACATGCAGCAAACATGGGGAACAATGATGCAAGCTCATCTTGCAAGACTGTGCTCATGCTTACCCGCTGACTGCGGCGGCATGGTGTGAATCCCACATCACCTTCACCAGGAACTGTGTCTCCAAAAAAGTGACAGGAGGGCCAGTGCCTGGGGGAGGGCATGGGGAGCATGGACGTCAAAGGGTGCAGGGTGTCTCCCCGGGACAGCAGTCACCGTCACATCACAGATTACTGAAACAACATGGGAGACGATTTTACAACAGGCATAGTGAAGTAGCATTCACACATCACATATGTGCAAGGATACACTGAACGCACAGTTACCTGCACATGCCACCCTACGCACCACTATGCTAACATGCAAGTTGAGCTCACTATGCATGCCTGCATGTCCACTATGGCAAACATCATGGCCTTGAGAGGGCAACTGCACAACTAAGGTAAAAATAAAAACAAAATCAAAAATAAGATCTTCAAAGGGCAACTCAAAAATAACATGCCAACATCAGGTTGCAGTCTACAAACGTATCACAATAGTTTTTACAAAAAATCCAAAAATATCCTTCATGGTCTGGGGGAGTGGGGCACCCAAGAGGGGAAGTGGCAGAGTGCATGTCAACGTCCGCATAAGTGGATGTCCCCCCCAAAAAAAGACAATAAATTCCCTTCCATGGGCTCATTGACCACATGGCTACAGTGGACCGGGAGGCATGTCTGTGCTGGAGGCTCAACACGCAATACCCTGGCCTGATTCTCAGTGGCATCCGCCATGTGTGATACTGATGAATGCACCAGCAGACTGAGGGCTTAGAGGTCACTATGCACAACCTCACGGGTTGCACGGAGTTCCTCCAAGATTGTCTGCCTCAATGATAACATCTCCTGGTGGAACAGTCTTTTGCTGGCTGCCCCTTCCTCATGCATTGCAGCTCGGTCAGACCTCAGGCCTTACCTGTGTGCCTGACCCTGCGGATCTTCCCGTCAGCCCCTGATTTTGGCCTCCATGCGCAGCCTGTGGGAGCGGCAAGTGGACCATATGACTTGCAGCTGTTGCTCCACCTGTGTTGCTGGGGGATCATAGAAGTGGCCACCCTATCCATCCCCTCAATCAAACTCTGATAGGCAGCACCCTGTTGGTGTGCGAAATGCAACATCTGTTGCTCCCACTCTGTCTGCCCAGTCTACACACATCCCCCACGTGTGCAGGGCCCATGCCTGCATGATCCAAGGGAGCATGGCCCTTGCTGTGATGCCCCGGTCCCTGGCTGCAGCACTGCAAAACAGTCTTGAACATCTGTCCCAGGATCAGGAACCAATACATGGGAGTGTGGCCTTGCAGCCGTAACCACCACAGACAGGCCTGCCACCACTGACTGCCTTGTGAAGGCACCTGACAGCTCAAGACACATGGTCCCCAGCTGCTAAACCCAATGGTGCACTCACTTACAGCAGCATTGAGGGCTGCACATCCGAGCATCATAGCAAGTTGAGTCCAAAAAGTCAGAGTCTGCAGTACTGCTCAGGATGGTCTGTGGCACCAGTGGGTTTTCACGGCCTGCCACGCCACATCCTCCACGGGTGGCCTGAAGCACCACAGACTCTTCTTCATCCTCATCTTCCTCTCTGCATCTGGTGCCTCCTCACCTGCACATGGACGAAAAAAGACAGGTGTTGTCATGTGCAATGTGTCTACAGTAAACATGTGTATCACATTGCTGCCATGCAACTAAATGCAGGGCATGTCAACATAAGAAAAACAGCATCCACACATTATGGACAACATGCTATCTGGGCATGACACATGCAGACTGCCAACAAAATTCCCTGCTCAGGGCCATTCTGCCAGTGGACACATTGCCAACCAATGTGGTCATTAAGAAGCACATGGCCCATGGCGCTGCAGACTGTTGACTAAGATCAATGAAATGGGCATGGACATTTGGCTCTGTGACATGCAATTACATCACATGGCAACAGGCAGACAAACATATCCACATCGAAGTCCACGTCCATCACATGCCACACATATGATATGATGAGATATGATATGGCATTTGTAATGCGCCTGTACACACATTTTTTCAAGGCACGACGAGGCAAGAAAGGGGGAATGGAGGGAGGACAGAGACAAAGATCTTACTAGGCCAAGCAACTTTGAGATTGTGCAAGTGCAGGGGAAGCGGGAGGGGAAAAGTGCCAGAGTAAAGGGGAAGGGTCAATGCTGTACATGGGATCAACACAATAACAAGAAGTGTGGCCATCACATGGCAGGTGTAAGTGTAAGTGCAGACAGCAGGTGTCCAACAGTGCAGGTAGGGGGATGGTAGGGTTACAGATACACACCCAAGAGAAAGGGTTTCCAGAAGGCAATGCGGGTGTGCAAGAGGGAGGGTAGGGATCCGGGCCTGAAATCAGAGGGTATCCGGGTGACCAGTCCAGTATCAGACAGGAAATCAGCAGGGGCGACAAAGAGAGTAGGCAGAAGCAAAGAAGAAGGCCTTAAGGTGCTTCCCAAACCAGAGATGGTTATCCTTGAGTTTGGAAAGAGGCAGGGAGGCTCTTCCAGAGGGAGGCCCCAGCTGAAGAAAGAGATCTACCACCAACTCATTGCTTGGAGAAGCGACTGACCTGAGGGAGCTGGAGGTGGAGGAGCGAAGAGCTCAAGTAGGAAGGTACTTACAAAGAGAAAGTTAGAGGTATTGAAGACCCATGCCTCAGAAGGCCTCGTGGACAATGCAGAGGGTCTTGAACTTAATCCTTGCAGCCACTGGGAGCCAATGCAGAGAGTTCAGTGCTGTAGAGATACGATCCCTGGGCTTGAGGCCAAGGACAAATCTTGCAGTCCTGTTCTGGATGACATGCAGGGGGCGGAGAGTAGAAGCAGGCAGATTTAGAAAGAGGCTGTTGCAATAGTCCAGCCTAGAGAGAACCAGAGCTCTAGAGACAATGAGCTTCTGGGGGAAGGAGAGGAAAGGAAGAATACCTCTGAGGAGGTGCAGTTGGTAGTTTGACTTCTTAGAGGCATCAGAGATGTGAGGAGAAATGGAGAGTGTGGAGTCAAAGATGACCCCAAGGTTCTTAGCTTCACAGGTGGGAGCCGGAAGAAGGCCAAGGTAGGCCAGCCAGAGAGTGACAGGAAAGGAGGGTACAGGTGTCCTGATGAAGAGAATCTCTGTCATACTGGCATTAAGGCATAGCACTGAAAGTTGGTGCAGAGAGCTGCAATGCGGTCGGCGAGAGGTGCTAGGAATCATTTGAATCGCCAGGGAGAGAGGTTAGACCCCTGAGGAACACCACAGATAGAGTGAGATAGAGGAAAGGAAGGACCCAAGTTAGACCTAGGAGGGTCAAACAGAGAGGAACGAGGTCAGCCAGGCTATGGACTGATCGGTGATACCCCGTCATCACGATTGAGCAGGATGGCATGGTTGACCGTGTCAAAGGCAGAAGAGAGATTGAGTAAGATGAGGACAGCGGGGAGATTAGAATCAAAGTTAGAGAGCAGCTCTTCACAGATGTTCATGAGAGCAGTTTCTGTGCTTCTGGCTGCTCTGAAGCCAGACTGATGGTCATATGGAAAAATGGAAGGCACACCAAGTAATTGCCAGGGGCAATTTGATTGAGGGGGCAGTCTACGTGATGGAAGATGTAGTTCTGCGGTCCAGCAAGGCTCAATTGTACCCTAGATGTGAAAAATACGGTATGCGAAACACACAGGCAGCCCACAATAAAAATAAATATGCACGCGATGCCAGGGTAGCTTCCAAAAAAAGAAAAAAGTGTTACACGATATGCAGTGGCACCCAGCTACCCAAAACATGTGTAAGCGAAATATGTACATGACTCACAATTAGCCTCGCAAAATGCAAAGGTAGATGCGCGTATGCGGATGCAAATCCCCCACCAAATTATGAAATTTGTATGGTCCCTGAAGAGAATGGATTGTTTGGCACCGCAAAATACGCAGTACTCCACTCATCCATCTCCTCCCATTCGTATGCAGGTTCAGAGTTGCTAATGTATCCCCGAATATGGCATGCTGAACATTTGTGTGCAGCGCATGTCATGTAAGTTACACGCTGTGGGCCTTTCCTCGGATTTCACGTGTGCACGATTTTGACATTTTTTATGCACAAAGTCCCTTCACTCAGTTTCCAGCTGCCCACATTGTGAGACACGGAAGGCCCACGTCCTGCCTCTGTGCCATTTTTCCTGCCTCCTACTGCCCTGTACTGCATCCAACTTAGCCATATGATGCTGTCTGTACAGTGTGTGCGCCTTCTGCGCAACTGCACTGCGTTTGGAGTAGCTGCTGTACAGCCATTGCCTATGTTCTTGTCTTTAGACCTGTGACCACCTCAGCTGATTTATTGAACTCTCACAATGCCATTCCACCACCACCGCTCCACAGCCCAGCTCTCCAGTACCTCCTTGCCCACCCTTACCTGCCTCGGGGGTTGCCATGTCAGCACCATCATCCTCTGACCAGAGTGGCAACCCCATGGCAGTGAGGCAGAGGGCTGTCAACTTCACCCCCCGGGAAGTTGACATCCTGTTGGAGAAGGTCCTGGATCATTATTATGCCCTCTTCCACCCTGTGATGCAACGCCTCAAGGAAAGACATCAGTAGATCTGTGATGGGATAATGGATGCCATCAACATGGAGGAGGTGGCACGCCCGCACCTTGATGATTGTGCACAAGAGCTGGGAGGACCTAAATTCCAGGACCCACGGCAAGGCCCTGTGCTATGGCCAGGCCGGTGTCACCGCAGAGGTGCACTGTGCACCCAGGTGCCATATGTCGGCTAACAACATGCGGCTCCTGTAGAATTTCTACCCGGCACTGCACACACAGCTCTGTGATTTACATCAACAGGTGGAGTCGACTGGTGAGTAGCCATGTGGTGCAATGCTCTACAGTGCATGTGCTCTGTGAATTTACCAGCATGTTGACAGTAACCCCTTTAGGCTTGCAGCAAGTATGTTTCTGAGATGGATGTCTGCATGCATGCCCCAGACAGTGCTCTCGATTTGTACATGCAGATCTATACGTATTTTAAATGTGTTATCACTGGCATTGTGTGTTGTAGTGCTGGCTTGCAGACCATACACATGCAATGTTACTTGTGTCTAGGATGTGCCAGCATGACAAGTGTGATAGGTGAGGTAGTGTTGCCCGCGTCATGTGCATGCATGATGCTTATGTGCATGTGCCAAAAATGGGAATGTGTGACTGGGCATCACTCACGCCTGGATGCAACACGTGCATTAGGATGTCTGGCTCAGTCGTGTAGGTGCATTGCAGTTCACAGGACTCTGATGTGATTGGTCATCGAACTGCTTGGGGCCTCTCAGTTGATGTGTGTGCATGAAATGTGTATGTGCTTGTTGCTATGGCATGCTCACATGTGCATGTACAAATTATGCATGTGTGTATAGCATACGCAATTGATTGGTTGTGACAGTGGCAAGTAGCTTCATGTGGCTGTGTGGAGTGATGGCCAGGCAGGTGTCTGCATGGATGTAGATTGCATGTCCATGTATGTGGGTGTGGAGGTTGATGTTTGTTCCCTTGACAAGTCATGTTCATGTGAATGTTGGTGATGCTACGCCCAATTTAATGCAGTACACTAATGTTTCTGTTTTGTGTATCCTTTTCCACAGTTTCATCTGATGAAGAGGGTGGAAGTAGTCATGTTGAGCATGACTGAAGGTATGCCTCCACCAGCCAGAGGCACAGGCCTCAGCCACACCCCCATGACAGCTCATATTTGAGGAGAGATGCGGCTGTGGCAGCGCCAGTGACATTGGGCATGGCTGCTGTGGGTGTGTCCAAGAATGTGAAGGTGGAAGGGGACTCCTCAGCAGTGTTGGGGACAGGTGATGCCACGCAGGGGCCATCCATGATGGAATATGCTCTGGGGTCATCCAGTTTTATGGAGGGGGAGGCGGAGGAGGGGGCGATTGCAGCCTAGCCCATGGGGTCAGTTAGGGATGTTGAGGTGGGTTTGCCTACTGCAGTATTGTCCCAGGGGTATGAGGCTGTGCAGGCCCCTGTTGAGGTGCCTGTGCAAAATCTAGTCCCTAGGGCATCAGATGCAGCAGTGTGCACCAGCCAGGAACCCTCCACCCAGACCCACCACCCAGTGTTGGCTGATGTCACCACTCATACCGACACCCCCTTGCCATCTAGTGTGGCCATCCGGGATTATGTGCTACTCCTGCTGGCCAGGTTGACAAGGTGGGCCTGTATCATTCGTGATGATGGACAGGCTACTCGTAGTATGCTTGCCCATCATCTCAGTGAGCTACACTGCCTTGTTGGCAGACTTGCAGCATACATGTCCGTGGTGTCCTCCATGGGATGTTCACTGCTGCAAACGCCTCCTCATCTTCCTCCTCTGTTTGCCAGTCATCCTCCAGGGTGCCTTCTGGCCTAGATACCACCAGGGTCCCCTGTACACAAGTCCAAACCCCAATGCCACGTCTGGTTGTGATCACATCACTGCCTGAGTTGGGAATCCAAGGCACATCAACTGAGGTGGTCACCGTGCCTACCCAGGCACTGACAGGGCCACCAGCAATGGAGGGACAGCAGGCACCCATGAGCAGTGCAGTTGCTTTATGCCCCCGGGTATCATCATCAGCTCACAGGGCACATAGCAGGTGCCGGGCACTGTGGCAGCATGTGCCAACGAGGAAGAGGCTATTTGTTGCATGGTAGACCACTGAAAAGAGTCAGGAGCGAAGTGTGTGGCAGGATGCACACATGGACCTAAGACACAGGATTTCTTCCTTGTTCCGAGGATATGAGAGGAGATCGAGTTAGAGAGGCAGCAGGCTCGTGAAGCGAGTGTAGTGATGGCCAGCACTGAGATTGAGCTGTGTCGGGCAAGGCGGCGGGCTGCCATCGTGGAGGCCACTTGCAGGGATGCCCGAGTGATAGGGACACAAATCTTGGAGAACCTGCAAGGCCTCCAAGCAACAACAGAGGCCCACTGAGGGGTGAGGACGTGGCACTGGACTCAGCCCTGGTGGAAAGTCTCTATGAGATTGGAGAGGAGGACTAACCCGTTGCCTTCGTGCCTAGTTATTTAGGTTCAGGTTTCCTTTTTTATTTATTATTTTCCTCAGACTTTGAAGACTTTCCTTCCCAGTTTTTATTGTATATAGTGGTTTAGGCATAGGATATAACTTTCATTTCATATTTTCCCTGGGCTACTTTGAACTTGATTCCCTGTTTACTTTTGTACATATGTTCAATACATCGTTCTGTTTGTTACAATCCACACTTTATGCATTTCCTTTGTGTTTCAGCCTCTTTGATAGTTCTATTTTCTGCCAGTGCAAGTCATGTGTCCCGTGGCATGCGTGTGTGTGTGTGTTGTTGCTGGGATGGTTGCGGATGGTAGGATGCACATGTGCCTGACATGTGGGGGTGAGCACATCACGCGACTTGGTCTGCACTGTATGTTTTCATTTGCATATACCTGTGCAGCATCACTGTGGGTTTGGCATCAGTGTGGTTGGGGTGGAGGGAGGTGGGCTCACTGTTGAGGAGTTCCATTGTCATGTTAATAGCATGTTTGTTTCTCATTTCTGTGTAAAACCCATGTCGTACAGACACACTTACCAGCAAGTGCAGTCACATACTGCCTTCTCTCATGTATCACTCAACCTCTATCACTGGCCTGAAGTAGTGGGCCATGTTTGCTCTTCCATAGTGGCAGCACAATTTTCCAGTCTCTGTGACTCATGCTCTGCCTGACTGTCCTACCATCACCCATGCATGGCCCTGTCATGTGATTGTTCCCTGACAGGTATTTTGCCACCCATGTCACTGATGCTCAAGCTGTGACACCCCTGGCCATTGTCTGTGGATCTTGCAACATCTTTTGGTAGGTTTGCATCTGTCGTGGGCACACATTCAGTTTCTGTGCTTTGATGCCTTGGCAATGAGCCATGGACAACATGCACATGGATTTGCATTCACTTGCCACATGGGTGTGAGGGGGGGGGCTGGTTAAGGCCTGGAAGGGTGTGTGAGCAGATGCTTCCCTCATAAATGGACCTACGTTGCTTCCAGTTGGTCATATTTGCAGTGCACATGTTGGTGTTGCACTTCATGGTTCTGTGAGACCACGGAAGGTCAGGTGAGCTGCAGACACGCATTGCACTGGTATTGTGGGAGACTGTCAGGGGGCTTCCTGGGGGGTCACAGGTGAGGGGGTGTGGGTGGTGGTGTCCAGTCTTGAAGGGGGTTCCAGGGGGTGGTGTCACAGGTGAGGGGGCTGGCGGGTGGTGTCCAATCTGTAGTGGGGTGGTGGGTGTTGTCCAGTCTGGATGGGGATGCCTGGGGGTATCACAGGTGACGGGGCTGGGGGTGGTGTACAGTCTGGAGGGGGCTGCCTGGTGGGGTGTCACAGGCAAGGGGGGGTGGGTGATGTTGTCCAATCTAGAGTGGATGCCTGGGGGAATGTCAAAGGTAAGGAGGCTGGAGTGTCGTGTCCAGTCTGGAGGGAGGCTGATGGGTGTTGGCCAGTCTGGATGGAGATGCCAGGGGGGGTGTCACATGTAAGGGGGAACTGGGGGGTGGTATCCAATCTGGAGGGGGCTACCTGGGAGAGTGACACAGGTGAGTGGGGCTAGGGGGTGGTATCCAGTGGGAGGATGCCTGGGGGTGTTACAGGTGAAGTGAGGGTGCCTGGGGGGTGGTGTCCAGTCTGGAGGTGGGCTGGTGGGTGTTCTCTAGTCTGGAGGGTAAAGCCTGGGGGGTTCACAGGTGAGGGGGCCTGGGGGTGTCACAGGTGAGCAGGGCCGTAGCGTGGTGTCCAGTGGGGGGGATGCCTGGAGGGTGTTACAGGTGAGGGGGCCTGGAAGGTGGTGTCCAGTCTGGAGGGGGATGCCTGGGGGATGTCTAAAGTGAGGGTGGCTGGGGGTGGCGTTGAGTCTGAAGGTGGGCTGGTGGGTGTTGTCCAGTCTGGAGAGGGCTGCCTGGGGGTGTTTGACAGTGAGGCGGGCTAAGGGGTGCTGACTGGCGTAGAATGATTTATGTGCAGTAGGGGGGTATGTGGCAAGAATGGGTGTTGAGGGTGTAGGGGTGGCTCACATTTTGGTAAGGGGTGTATCCTCCACTTATGAGGGGGCCTGCCTCATCACTGGGATGCAGTCTGGGCTTGCGAGGTAGGACCCACGTTTTTGCTGGGGTGCGGCCTAGGCTTGCGAGGTGAGGTGCACGATTTTGCTGGGGCACAGATTGGCATTGCAAGGTGAGATGCACGTTTTTGCTGGATTTCGGCATGGGCTTGCGAGTTGAGGCGCATGATTTTGATGGGGTGTGGCCTTTGCTCGTGAGGTGAGATGCTCAATTTCGTTGGGGTGCTGCCTGGGCTTGCCAGGTGAGGCACGCATTCTCCCAGGGGTACTGGATGGTGGGCTAGGGGTGGTGCGGAGGCTTGCGCCACATTTGTCCTTTTGCTTGCTTTTTGTTGTGCTTGGGGCGTGTTGAGGGCTTCCTCGCGCAGCTTGTTTTTTCCTGCGTGACAGCTAGTAATGTTTCTTTAAATCCTTGAATATGCGTGGTGCGCAATATTTTTTCTGCACCACGGCTAGTGCAGGGTCCTTCTCGGCGCCCAGACTATGCGCCATTTCTGCACCCCATTCCATGAATCAGGCTCCTTGGCTTTTTCCAGGGTTTCACATAATGAGCCTTAGACATAAAGTCAGCATGATACATGTAGTCGGTTATATCATTAACTTCTTAACCACACGTCCTCCAAACTTGAAGGGTATGGTTTTACATTACAATTAAAGTAATGTACGATTCTACTAGGCCTACCCACATGATGCAGGCCAAAACCATTTGTGGTACATTCCTTTCTACAAAATACAGCCTAATATGGCAACTACTGCCCATGTGACACTGTTCCCAGTTCTCAGGCAGTGTATACCACTTTCATGTATGACCTTGAGTTGTGAGACTGAGTCTACCTGTACCCTGGAAGGAACATGATGCAACATGTACAAAGCCCTGTGCATGCCAATAAATTGAATGCAGTTGCCACTTCATCTGCTATCATGGCTTCGGCTTCTCTCTGTCCATGGCTCATGTGCGTCCATGGCTCATGGCAAAATAAAATGCTGTTGGCTTCGACAGTTCCCCACTTTTGCACTTTCTGTCACAATTACCAAAATATGTATTTCTACAACTCTCATGTTTTGTTATTAACTCCTGCAGGGTGTCATTGTACAACTAATCCTCACAGTCCAAGTGTATTGGTGTGTAGATATGTGTTACATGCACATCATTAATCACATTAATTATTTTATTGAAGATACCCATTGGTCATTCATTTCTGAATTTCAACCCAGACAGTATTGTCTTCTTCATTGCCATGTTGCCAACTTTACAAACTATGTACATCATTTGTATGATATTAATTAGAGCATTCAGTCTTTGTGGATCTAAAGAAGCCCCTCATGACAGTTCCAAAGGAAACATCAGCGATAGAATGAGCAATAGAAAATGATAACTTATAGCAATTTATGTGGAGAATTATCACTGTTTAAGATTCTACCTATGTAAGCCACTTGGTCACAGCACATATCACATACAATTTGCTGCAGAGAGTGATTGCAGAGCAAACTAATTCAAAAACAAGTTTTTCTCGAAAAACATGGCTTCCCTTATGCACATATTTTCTTCAAAATCGTATAACTCATGAATTTCAGTGATCAGAGAACTTTACATTAAATTCAAGCTTATCTGTGGGGGCATACATATATCATTCAATAGGAACACTCAACTAGCATTCAGCAAATGTCTCTTGGCTATTTCTACCCATCAGTGTCTGGCCAAAGCAATCAATATATATGGCCAGACCTTACTTTTTCTATACATTGGATTTGTGGAGGTTATCTAAGCCACAGAGTCCAGTCTGTACATATGCCGTTCCACAAGTCTGGTTTCACTGACACTGCAGTTAGTGCCTATCAGTTCACATCTTCAGGGATTTACACTGCCGAAATGTATCTGTCAACCCCCTACCAATTACAGTTTGCCGAGATTCCTGGAGTCACCTGTCATGTTGGGGCCCATGTTTCTTGGCCTGAAGGAGCATCCTGTATCTTCCATGTCACAGTGCCTGGTGTCCAACTGCCATGCCGGTACATCAGAATCTTCCTTCAGTGCTCTGCACCAGGATTTGTGGTTTATGTCATCGATCTGAACAGGTTGTGATGCAATCTTGAATTTCTCTGCATGTGAAGTCCCATTAAATCTTCCGGCTATATCTGTCATGCTGGAAATGAGACTCATTTGCAGGTTTTCTCTTAAACTGCTCAAGTCTTTTATAACGAGTGGTTCCCCTAGCCCTGCATGAATATTGGTCATCTAATCCTGTAATCATGTCACATTTCCTATTATTTTCTGTAATTCTCTGACAATTCATGACGGTCCCCTTACAAATAATTAAGATAAAAGCAACCTAATTAACTTTATTCACATTCTTTCTTCCATGGCTCTATGAGTCTACTTTCGTCCTCGAAACAACATGTCCTCCTACTAGGCTAATCTGATAACTTCTGTTGAACAATCGTGAATGTTTCATGTTACTTGTAAGTTTATAATGGGCAAAACAAGTACACTTAACCGAGGGTAGTGTTTACCAACACCTATTTCTATGGATCAGTCCCACTATCAACTTGTATTCACCATGGCATTTGTGGATCTCTTATGAACACTTCCTTCAGGATTTTAGGCTGAGTAATGCAATAAAGTACTCATTGGATTACAGTATAAGTATGTGTCCTTTTAAATGGCAGTCTGCACTGGCAGTGGACGTCATTATCCACTAGATAATATGTCAATGATAGCTCAGTGTGGTTGTCAAAAATCTAATAATAATAATAATAAAAATAATAATGCTATTGTGAATTAGTCCGAAATCTGAACTTTACACAAAAAACTGTACACACAAAATAGACATAAATCATTCAATCTACTAAATATGTACAATCATTACTACTTCAATTACACATAAATGGTCATACATAAAATAATATGATGGTCACAGATGTAATAATCATAATACTGACAATGCTAATAATGTTAAAATACCAGAAAATAATAATGAAAGAGTGTGCTATACATCCATCCCCAGAAATGTCTGCAGTAGCAATATCAAGGCACCGATAATAATACTACTACTCTTCTTGTTCTTGATCTTATTCTTACTCTTCTTACTCTTGCCCCCCCCCCCAAGCTCTTTATCATAAGTCAGGCTAAGTAACATACTTTTGACATGTAGACATACCCTATAAAGGGCCAACTGGATTCCAATGGTATCTAAATTTAAACAATAATCCAAGAAGGCATCTCCTGTAATAGCTTCATAATTATGCACCCGTCCACCCAGCATACACATGTATGTAGGACCAAGTGGAGGGCACCGGTTCAAATCATGTCTAGTTATTTCCAGTTTACCCACTATCCCACAGATACGACAACACCTATCTTTAGGCAAAATGCTCAAGTGAGGGCCCACTACCATGAGTACCTGTAGTTGTTTGGTGCGCAACCTTAACATAAATTGATGCACCTCAGGACCAGGGCAAAGCATCAGATAGTGCTGAGTCTTCCTGTATCTGTGGTTAACATGGAAAACCACCTCATACTCTTTCAGGGAGGCCAAGTGTACATAATTCTGATTCCAGTCCCATCTTTTCATTTTGTGCATAAAGATGTTTTAAGATGTACAAAGGGCAACTTTCTTTTATTAGCATAAAACCAGTCTATTTCCAGGAATAGGGACTCATTTAATTGCTTATAATTAAGTCCCGAGGGGGCCTTTTTAGCTTCAAAATTGCTACCCAACAGTGAGAGCAGTTTGCAAGCCGGAGCAGTGAGAGCCTTCAAGTAAAAAGCTCCTCGGGCATGCAATGCCATGCCTCTTAGAGAGGTCAAACCTAGTTCCAGTCTCTAGAATTGGATGGAACAAGAGATATATGATGATAGCAGTGTCCCTTTGCCATGGTACGCTCACTAAAAGGCTAAAAGGCACACAATTGCATGGAGCTATTATTGTTTTCAGTTTTTTTGGTAAATACATGTGGTAATACAGGTCACCTCTACAATGCTTCACTTTCTTTCGGGCTGCTGGAGGTTTCACTATATTTTTCAGAATTCCCTTTTTCTTTGCCCATTCTGTATGACATTCTTTGTTTGCAAGTGCCACAAGTTCACATCTCTTGGTACCTGCTCTGCCAAGCAACGGTATCTGTATATAATTGCCGCCTGCCAGGCTGCAACAGTCTTCTTCTTCCAATAGTGCCAACTCTTCATTTCAACCATGGTCATTTCTTTCACACTTTGGTTTACATGCTGTATTGTTACTGTATCAGGCATTAAAGTCTCTGAAAATGATCTCTCACCTCAGTCCTGACACAGTGGAAAGATAAAGGAATGCACACCAATGTATAAAAGAAGCATCTGGATCAGTGGTAGTCACATCAATCAGTCGCATCACTGGTTTACATTGGTTAACTTGATTCCACAATTTAATTTTCCTGCAGAATAAGGCAACATCAGTAGTTCAAAAAATTGCATGTGGCCCCAACCACTTCACATCTAGGCCGCTCATTTTATAAGTGTTTCCTTATGAGGAGTCACTGGCCTGGCTGAAATGGGTAGCACAGTGCATGTGGCCGCTACAAGAGCACTTCTTGCACCTGCTGAAAGACACATTTGACAATCTTGACTAACTTTGCATTAATTTAAAACTGTGCCATCCATCAAGTGAACATTGCCCCAGCTCTAGGTCCCCAGTGGAACTATCGAAGTCCTCACCTTCACCTTAGCATCTCTCAAGGCAACATCGTATGCGGATGACATCATCCCTGCCTCCTCACTCAAGACCATTTCGACTGAAGCACTCCTCCCTTACCTGACAATCATCAACAGCTCCCTAGCTCAAGGCATGTTCCCCTCGACCCTCAGGACCAGACAAATCCTCCTGCTTCCTAAGAAACCAACACTGGACCCTGACGATTGCAGCAACTACCGCCTGATTATCCATCTTCCCTTTCTAGGTAAGTTCCTTGAGAAAGCAGTAGCAACACAACTCCACCAAGACATTGAAGACCATAACCTCCTTCAGTCCTACCATTCTGGCTTCAGACCCATATGCACAACAAACATGGCTACAATCAAGGTGATAGACAATACCCCTTAAAATCCTTGATGATGGCCATCCTTGACTCCTAGTTCTCCTTGAACTCTCAGCAGCATTTGACACAGTAGACTACCAGACGCTCACCGACAATCTATATTGCTGCATGGGGATCAGCGATATCATCCACATTCTGATGCACCTAAAAACGACCACATTTGACAAACTGTTACTGGTTTGCCTGCTTTTAGGATTGCCTTAGTTGTTGACTCTGTTAAATGTATACGTCCTGCTTAGCACATCCAGTCCTAAATACAGAACATTCTCCTGTCATAGTTGCTGCTTTTGATTGGAGGATTGGTGTCCTTTCTTGGCTAAGTCATTTAATAACACTAGGGTGTCTTGTTTCACATTTGTACCAATGTTGAACTGCTGGGAATGTAATATCATCTAGATCCTCTTTCAGGGCTTGTAAAAAAAGAGTTGGGCTTTTTGTGTACCCCTGTGGGAAATGTGTCCATGTTAGTTAGCCCTCTGCGGAGGTAGATGTAAAATTGACTATCCAGGTTAATTGTGAATGGAAATAAGGCAGAACACAAATCAACAACAGTGAAACAAATGGAGGCATACATGACAGAATGTTTATGGGATTAAGGACCACAGGGATGTATGACAAAACAGCATCATTTGACACCCTTAAGTCTTGGACACATCTATAAATAACATGGCCAGTTTTCTTTAATAGTAAAATTGGAGTATTGTGCAGGGCTGTTGTTGGCACGAGTATTCACTGGTCAAAAACGGAATGTATTACTGTTGCATTTCTTGATTCTGCTTCAGGTTTAAGAGGGTACTGGGATGTTGTGGGCAATGGTTTTGTGGTAGCTATGAACTGGCTCTATGTTACAAATTCAACCTATTTTGTGTGAATGCTGCAGCCACAATAGTTGGGGCACCTCTAACAACAAATGTTTTACTTTACTCTTTGCTTCTATGTTACACTTTGTCCTGCTCTGTTTGTAACATGGACATATTTTCATTCTCATGCTCATGTTACATATCTGAGAACATTCCACTCTAAGTGCTGGATATAGAAATCATAACTTGAAGAGTAGGACACAACCTAATAAATGTATTGGTGACACTGGACGTAATAAAAAAAACTTGCTTACCTGAAATCAGTCCAATGGTACTGTCAGACATTGGGTTCAAATTTCACAATCTACAATGTTCTCCTCCTAATCAGTGAACATGAAAGTTGGCATGATGTTGTTAATTTTCCACTGACAATCCTAACCATTATTTTTCTGTTTGTTGTGTACAAAAAAAGGATTAGCATTCACATTTGGAAAAGGAGGGGATTACTGAACAAACCGTCACCATTTTGCATTAAGTTGGGGCTAATTTTGGTACTGACATGTACAATGCCTCTCCTGCTTACAGCGGTGACATGCTGTGTCTGTCTTCTTCTTTTGGTCCTGACAAGAAATGCAATAATTTGCCACTGAAACAAGTTCCAAGAGGGCCTTTGTTTGGCACCCAATGCAATTCATTTTGAACTTGGTTTGACCATCATGTAAATGCCCCTGTTCCAAAGCACCTGCTAAAACCTTCTGTACTCTGTACCATGTCTGCAGACTTTTTGTGATACCAGAGTAATGTGTAAACAAAATCTTCAAACGATCTAAATAATCCACAGGTCTTTCAGCTTTATTCTGCTTTCAATTATTGATCTTGCCCAATGTGGCCTTCTGTGGTCAAACTATGGCATCAAAAGGACAGCCACTATCCAGAAAAAAATGCTGGCATACATCTACAGTCATAATCGCTCTCATGGGATGAACCATATCAGGATATTAGGGATTATAGCACTGAGACAGTCATCAATGTATCAGTAAAATTCTCAGATTAATCTCTCACAGGAGGACATTCTTTACACAAATTCATCAAATCCCCAGATGCCCATTGGGACAAGAATTGTTACCCGGCTACCAGTCTGATCATCACTTACTCCATTTATGATTCAACTAGCAAAAACTACCTGCTCTCCAAACGAGTTCTGTGGACAGACATGACAACACTCTCATCAATTGTTCAAAATTGTTCATGATTCTGTTGGTGGTTGTTCTGATTTGCTTATCACTTGACATTTCTTTGCACTGTGAAGTAAACTGCACTGTGAATGGATGTGTTTGGCGGGCTGACATACCCCTGAGCAGATGTTGGGGGATGGTAGAGTTGGTGTGCTGCTGCATACTGGAACCTAGTGTGCGCTCTCCCTCCTATTGCCTCGCCCTGGTGTGATACAGTCTGTTGTGGTGCATTGCAATGCAAATGTCCCAGAAACCATGCATTTTAGGGTTGAGGACCGGTCCTTCAACGACTACATCGATGTTTTGCTGATTTCAGGAAACAATCTCATGTGTGAAGATGCTGAAAACCCGGCAAAGGGGTGGGGTGTCCAACTTTTATGTAGCCAGTCATGTCCGGATTGTTCTACCAGGTAACTATGCAATATTTGGTGCAGATTGGTGAAACGGTGTGGAATTGTATAAGGAACAAGGCTTTGCCAAGCCACAAACCCACAAACAAATTTTGACTTGTGCTGAAATCCAGGGAACGGGGAGTTGTGTCCAAAAGTCATGCAGCCAGTATTGTCTGGAGGGTCTGAACAGGTAAATATGCATAATGTGGTGCAGATTAATGACACAGTGTGGAATTGTAAAATGAACAACTTTTTTGCCATAAACCCAGCCACAAACCCACAAATGTTCACTTTTATAAATATAGATAGATGGTGATTGTCACTGTGCAGTTCCTGCACTGTCAATCACATCGGTATGGGATGACCTTTTACTGGATGTGCTTGCTGCTTTCCTGGCAGCAGCTTTAACCTTGTATTGCAAGCTTGCACTTGCTGCATTCTGGAGTTTCATTCTCTGACAGTGTTTAACATTGTGCTCACCACGCTTGCACTTTTGACATCACTTCTGCTTTTGTCGGGCATCATGGCTTAGCCTCATGCTTCCTAAAGTTTGAATAATGACTGTCTGCTCTTTTTTTGTCTGGCCCAAGCTTTACTTTCTCTTCACATTGTGGGTAAAATCTTGTTATCAGATTCAGTGAATTAGATCTAGGTTCTTTGAACGGGTTTATTTGTTGTTGTTGTATGCTGTCTATTTTATTTTGCAATCAACACACGTGTATCCTCTAAAGCACTAATACATGATACTCCCACTCTCTGTGACCCTTCTGCAAACCAGTTTAGACAAATCTCCCATTCCTGTGACTTTATATTTTCCCCTTTGTCTTCTAAGGTATGTCTTAAATGAAAGTCAAATATTTCATCTACAAGACATTTTCATCACCTACCTTCATTAGTTCAATTTTTCTACAAATCTCTGGGTACTTTAATACACAAAAATGCTGTTGGGCCATGCTTAGGGACACTCATCTGTATATATTGGTTTGTACTTATTTGGAACTAAGTGCTATTGTTTCCCCAGGTTAAATACCCAACTGTATCCATTTGCTAGCAATTTATTTTCAGATTGTATTTTATATGTTCCATCATACGAAGACATTAATGCTCTCAATTTCCTTGATAATACTACTCTATTCCTATCCTCAGATTCGTTCCTCCAATGGGCCATACTTAACACGTGTCTCACAATTGTTCCCCTTTGATTCTTTGAATCCTGTCAAAGTTTACCCGTGCTGTTTTAAATTAAATTATGCAGGCTTTCACATTGCCAGTGATAAACACCAACATTCATGGACAGCTCTCCTTCCAAACCCCATTAGAGGTATTAATTCGGCCTGTTAGATATCCTCTGTATACACACAGGGGTTGGATGAGAAGCAGTCCACTAATTATGTTAACATTTCAGCTGGGCCTTGTGAATCTGATGTGTGATGGAACCAATTGACGAATTAGCAGCCCCTAACTAAATGTTCCAATAGTGAAACCAGGCAGCAAAAGTAGCTGCGTAGAAATCTACAGGGAAACTGGCATAGTATACCTGCCCCAAAATGCCTTTTAGGTATGTTGGATTGCATGATTGTATGTTTTTTTTCTCTCTCTTCAGATCTGACAATAGGCCATGACAAAGGGGGTGAAGGAACTCCTCTCAGTCACGAGCGGGAAGTCTACGAGGGTTAATGCCAGAACCTGTCATACCCATGAGGTTGAGAGTTTCCCCCCATTGTGTGCCAAGCTGTATATCTGTTGGACCATGCCTATTCCAGATTCTCACCCGAAAGAGGGTGAAGAAGACAAACTGGTAAACCCTAGTAAAATCCCTGAGCGGTGAGGAAAAACAGAATCAGAATGTACCGGAAACAGTTACCTACACGAAAGAAGCTCCAGCGCTGCAGGCACACAATAACTATAGGGAGTGGTTGGTGAGAGACCCCGACCGCTGCTGCCACACAGCATCACAGAGCAGCAGCACAGTGAGCTGGACTTACAAAGCTCACTGGTAATCCTCACGCAAAGGACAATCATGGACTCAAAAGGGGAGGGTTTCCTAAATGTTCACAAGGGGTTGCAATCAATAATAAACTTCAACATTGTCTCCCCAGCACCACCAAATCTCTTGGATGGTGATCCTGCACTGCGAAAGTGGGTAGGGGGAAGACACGCTTTTAACCATTTTCCCACACATTAACCCCCAGTTGTGGAAGGAAGAAAAGAGATTGCATACGGACAGCTGGCCAACCCTCACCAGGTGGAGATATATAAGTAAGGGACAGGAAACAGGAGGAATGTGTGCATCAGTGAGGTCACAGGAGGAGGTGGATGGCCACCAAGAGACTAGAAGGAGGGGGCAGCCAAATTCATTGGATCATTAGTAATGGTGTTTCGGCAATGTGAGTGTGCATGTTACTGAGTTGTGTGTGTGTAGAGAGAGTAGTGTGGGGGTTTGAATGAGAAAAGACTAGTACAGAATATAAGGAGGGTGACTGTTTGGTAGTGGAGGAGTGGCTGTGTGGGGAGTAATAGTATGGTAGTTGGAGGAGTTGAAGTTTTGGAGGATGAGAAGTAGTAGCGTGGCAGAGGAGTAGCAATAGTGTGGAAACAGGAGTAGTAGTAGTAGTGTGGGTGGAGGGGTACTGGCAGAGTGGATGCGTGAGAAAAGAGATATGAGTGGAGGAGGGAGAAAGGAAGGGTGCAACATCGAAGGGACAGGAAGTTGGAGGTGAGGAGACCAGAGAACAGCAGGAAGAACAGAATGGTGAGGTAAAGGGTGGTGAGTGAAACCCAGTACATCGTACAAAGTAACTGCAAAGCACAACCCTGCTTTTAGGGTGAGCATCACCAATCTAAGCCAGCTATTAGACAGTAGGGGACAGCACTGGCTAGCACTAACCGGAATATGAATGCCTTGGTTATGAAGGAGGTTTGTGGGAAGTTAAGGGAGTGAGGGACAGCCAAGGGCTGCACAAAGAATATGACAAAGAACCAGAGTGTTTTTTTTTTGCCATCTGCGACACAGATTTGATAGTGAAATATTTCTCAAAATAACAATGATCTTTGTTTCCATACATTGACCGGGGACAATGCTATATGCACACAACAAATAGTTTGTTGATTCCACTTTCTACTTTCACCATACTTGATATGTAAGGGTTGTGCTCACTGTTATGGCAGTTCATATCGTTCAGTATGTCTGTGGGCACCTTTGTGAATCCTAACATTGCTCTTATAGATGTCTTCCACTTCTTTGCGATGGAAATCACACACATTACTGTATTACTTCTGTTAGGCAGAATCCTGTGCAGTTCCCTTGGGGACCACTGCAAGAAGATTAACACTACAGGAGTAAGCAGTAAACCCAATTGGTAGTAGTATGTACCACCCAGATTTACCTGGTAGCTGTGGCTGAGCAATCAGACTTCTCTCAAGAAGAGTTAGGCAGTATACAGAGGATACACAATAGGGCCAAAAACACAGTAGAACAAGCAAACACTGACCAGAGCTTTGTATCAAAAATATATCATTATTTATTTAACCCACACTTTATAAAATACACTAGCACTATTAATCAAAAGCAAGTTTCAACACAATCAGAAAAGTATTTACACCTCCCTTAGCAATTACTAGACAAGTCTAAGTTAAAACACCACTTTTTGTCAAAACAGGGGTGAGTGCGTAACTTAGATGGCACTCTAATAATTAGGTTAAAGGGAGAGAAAAAGGCAGGTCATAAAAATAAAACAGTTCCCAACACTTTTAAGAGACAAAATCAAGTTACTGAAGGCAGGGTATACTGTAGAGCCAAAGTTCATAGGCCAGGCCCACTTTGAATGGAGCAAGGCGAAATGGGCCCAAGATCACACGGTTTAGCAATGCATTCAAGTCTTTGTAGAAATGTTCAAAAGAGGTTGGGGTGGTTCAAAAGACAAAGTTAGAAGGTCTGGGGCCCAACCCAGTTGGAAAGCCAAAGATTTAAGGGTCACCTTGGGCAAACCGAAGAAAGGGAGGCCAGGTAGAACACAGTACCTTAAAGAGTGAGGAAGCTCCAGCGGTGGCAGTTGTTCCTGGCAGCAGGTGCAGTTTGTGGTTTCGACCAGGGCAAGAGAGGATCTCGTTGAGGAGGAAACTTTGAGTCATTGCACTGCCCAGGGAAGAAACCAGCCGTGGAGTTTGTCAGTGAAAAGGTGCGTTCCTGGTATTTGCGGTCACAGTGGTGCAGCTTGGCTATCCGGCCGCCGGGGTGCTAGGCACGGGCGATTCGAAAAAGATACGTCCTGGGAGGCGAAATGGCGAACTAGTTGATCCCACCAGCTCAGAGGAAGAAGACTCTTTCAGCAGAAGATCTTCTCTTGTCGTCGGGAAAGTGGTGAAGTCGTTGCAGCAGGGCTCCACCGGTGGTGTCGTCTTGCAGATGGCTCAGCTTCTCCCCTCTTCAGATTTCTCAGGTCCTTTGGCGACTTCTGAAGTTCCAGTCACAAAAGCCCTGCTCTTAGACAGAAAAACCCCATTCAACAGCCTAGCAGTCACTCATACATGCTAAGTAGTGAGCCGGGCGGCTCACCACTGGGCGAATCAGAACAGAGTGTGACTTGAGTTGCTAAGGCAACGCAGTCCAGGGCGCTAATTCCCCACCCACACATCCTGTGGAACCCAGACAGAGTGGCACCAGTTGGAGGGCTTCTGTGGGGAAGCTCGCCAAAAAGTGGAACAAAGGGCCCGACCTTTGTTGGAGTTACGGAGACAGACACGAACGCCATTTTAGAAAAGAGTTCTGGCAAAAAGACCCAACCGGTGATTTAATATTAAATAAATAAACCAGCGGTATCTTTAACATTGCACCAACAAGTGGTGTGTTTAAAATCAATGGGAAAATCCCATAGGAAATATTCTGGTGGAATATTTTGCGTGGTAACCACTGCCACCAGCCAGAAACTCAACAAGGGGGACTGGACAGTGCCCCCTTGAAAACAGACCCAGGGGCAATCGAATTAACCCCTTCCAGTACTTCCACAATATGATGGTTTGTACTGGTTCTATTCACAATTTTGTACCAGTAAAGCCAATGGTGACTCACTAGGTTTGGGAAATTAGCCTTATAAGATAATTCTCCCTAACAACTTCATTTTGTTCTATGTCCATGTTGCCAGTACTTTCACAGCTGTTTCCTAACTGATGAGGTTGTAGGCTTGGAAAGAGAATATTGTTTAATAAAGACTGAATAGGAAAACAGTTGTTTTCTTATGGATTGCCAGTCTATGTAGGCACTGTATTTTCCTTTTATCAGTATGTTAGAGGCAGTGAGATTTAATATATCTGGTTTGTTATTTAAAACTGATTTTTGCCATGATTCATAGGTTCTACCAGACAGTATCAGATTGATATATATATGTCCAGATAGCCTATGCAGTTCACGCTTTTCCTTTAATTCCAGTTTCTATCTTCACTGCAGAGAAGTCTGGTTTCTTTAAACCAGGCACTAGTGTATGCATTTTTTTATATTATGACATGAGCAGATTTTGACCTATAGCCTGATCTCTTATGACCTCCTGTGATTCTCTGGGGTTTGGGTTCTGTCCCTCAGAATATTGAAGTTATAACTCTCCAAATATGTACTCTGAAGGCCAATTCTAGAGACGAGAGGAGCGTCCCTCTGTTTTATGTGAATTCCGATTAGGTCCAATCCTTGTTCTTCTCAAATCCGCTTGCCCAGGGTTTTACAACTTGAGGCCGAAATCCTGACAGGTGTTCAGGATAGCCTTCATTAATATTCATTAGAAAAATGTGCATAACTTTAGAATCATTGTATGCAAATGTATCACATGAGCATTAATGAGGGGTATCCTGAAAATCTGGCTTGTGTCTGACCCTGGAGGTCAGCAGTTGGCAGCCCTGCTCTTGCCAATTACCAGTATTGATCTGGGCATACAAGTTTTCCTTCATTTGGGGGTATTTTTCCTAATTATCTAGCAATAAAATATGTGCCTCTATTATTCCTTGCACTTCCCCTAAATATGCCTGTTAGGCAGAATCATATGCAGTACCCTTTGGGAACACCACACACAGATAAGACTACAAGTGTAAGTACAAATTCACCTTTGGTACAAGCCTGTACTACACAGTAAAGTGGTAGCGATGGCTGAGCAGCCAGATTTATCTCAAGAATAAAGTGAGCAGTATCAGAATTTACACAAAGGACAACAATTACTATGGTTCAAACAAACACTTATTCAAGTTTTCTGAGTAAATGAATATACATTTATTTACACCATCAGTTATAAAACAGTTCACTAATAAAAAGCAGCATAAAATCACAATCTTTATACAATACAATATCCCCCAATCGATTCTGGACAAGTTAGGCTCAAAATGAAGTGTGAGCAAAATGGCACTCCAGCAATTTAAAAGGGAGGAAAAGACAAGGTTATCCAAAATCAACAACACCAACAAGTGATAGGCAGGGCAATCTAGAAAATGCTTACTACAACTTGGATTCAACTCAAAAGGCCTGGGCCAATGTTAATGGTTCAGAGTCTTTCCAGAGGATCACACAGTTCAGAGTAGTTTGCGGTTAAGTCTTTGCCAAGAGTTCAAAACGAAGTTGGTCGGAGGAAAAGTTATTCAAAAGAGAAGAGAAGGACAAGCCTTTCAGAGAGGCGAAAGATTTCAAACACTTTCACTGCTGTCGGTCGGAATGAATGACCATATTTGAACAGTATCTTAAATATAGAAGAATTCTGTAGATGAGGCAGTTGTTGCTGGCAGTTCCTACAGGCTCACAGTTCCTGAAGCGACTGTTGTAGTGACAAGAAGGAGGAAGACTGGAGGGTCCTGCACTGCCCAGGAAAGAAGCCAGCATCAGAGAAAAGCATCAAATAAAATGTGCTCTCCTTAAAACCCAAACAGGTTCCATTCCTCCTAGCTATCCGGTTCACTGCAGCGAGGCACAGTAAATTTGACGAGGAGAGGCTGGTGTTTGGTGTTTGGCGAGCTGGTTGGTCCCACCAAGCTCAAGGAAAGAAGATTCCTTGCAGATCTTTTCTGTCGTCTGAGTTTTGGGTGATTCAGAACTGCAGCAGGGCTTCAGCGGGATGTCCAGTAGTTGCAACAGTCGTTTTCCTTCGGCTCCTCATTGTTTCTCTCTTTCCAGTGACGACTATGTCTTCCAAGTCCCAGAGACCTGCTTTTAAGCAGTTTTCCCCCATTCACACAGCCTGGCTGTCAATCACAAAGCAGGGTGGCTGTCCTGGCAGGACAGTCACCAAGCCAATCAAACTAGAGTGTGATGTGGGTCTCCAAGGAGACCCTGTGCAGGGGGCCTCAAAGCTGTTAGGGAGAATTCTCTGTTTAGGCTGAATTTCCTAACCTAGTGAGTCCCCCAGTAGCTTTTCTGGATTTCTGGAGTTTGTTTTTTCCCATCCTGCCAAGAGTGAGACTCTTTTTCTCCCACTCTTGGACATGAATGTGGTTAATTCCTTGAAATGTCAATGTGTTCTATGGGCTATGGGGTCTTTTACTCCATAGGGTCTCATATGTTTTTCTATGTGTGTTACACAGCACCCTCTGTGCCGTAACACTGGGGCGTCCTAGAGGATCCCCACCATAGACTCCATACTCTGGGACCGACTACTGTCTCCCAGGGCATGTAAAGTCACCATTGGCTTTA
Source organism: Ambystoma mexicanum (assembly GCF_040938575.1). Taxonomy (NCBI): domain Eukaryota; kingdom Metazoa; phylum Chordata; class Amphibia; order Caudata; family Ambystomatidae; genus Ambystoma; species Ambystoma mexicanum. The sequence continues at coordinate 509,737,354 of NC_090926.1, read as the reverse complement.
CTAGACCTACATTTACTAACAGAACTAGTACAAACCATCCTATTGTGGACGTACTAGTAGGGGTAATTTGATTACCCCAGGGTCTGTTATTCGAGGGGGCACTGTCCCGTCCCCCCTCATCGAGTTTTGGCTGGTGGCAGTGGAAACTACTTGTTATATTCGACCCTGAATATAACTCTATGGGATTCTTCTCATTTGTTGGAGGTTAATACTTTTCCTCGTTAATCTCTAACATACCACCGGTTTATTTATCTTAAATAAATCTATCGGTTGGTATTTTCTGTCAGAATTCGGTTTTTAAAATGGCATCTGTGTTCGTCTCTGTGACTCCTAAAAGAAAGGTTGAGCCCTTTGTTCCACTTTTGGCGGGCTTCTGCACAGAGGCCCTCCAAAGTGGTGCCATTCTGTCTGGGTACCACAGGGGGTGCCGGAGGGGGTTTAGGCACCCTGGACTGAGTTTCCTTGCCAACTCAAGTCGCACTCTGGTGTGATTGGCCCAAGTGGTGAGCCACCCCGCTCACCACTTAGCGTGTTTTGATTGACAGCTAGGCTGAATGAATGGGGTTTTTCTGCATAAAAGCAGGGCTTTTGGGACTGGATCTTCAGAAGTCGCCACAGGACCTAAGAATCCGACGAGGGTAAAGCTGAGCCGACCTGCAACGACGACACCTCTGGTGGAGCCCTGCTGAACCGACTCACCACTTCCCAACAACAGAGGAGATCTCCCCGCCGGAGAGTCTCTTCCCCTGACTGGTGGGAACAACCAGTCCCCTGTGCTTTTTCTTCACTTCCAGGGCGTAGTGGTCAAATTACCCGTGCTGAGCACCCCGGCAACCGGATAGCCACTAACCCGTACCACGACCAAAAGGTGGTGCCTTGTGACGGAGCACTCCGCGGCCGGTCTCTTCCCTGGTGGTGCAACGATCTTCAACTTTTCTTCGACGACGAGATCATCTCTTCTCTTGGCAAAGCCCCGACTTGCATCCACCACCAGGAACAACTGCCCCTGCTGGAGCTGTCTCTCCACATACAAGGTACCGTGTCCGCCTGGCTTCCCATGTGTCGGTTAGCGTGAGGTGTCTTAATCCTCGCCTCTCCATTGGGTCGCCTCCAAGCCTTCGTAACTTTCTATTCTAAACTGGTCCAATCTTTCTGTGACAATTTGCGCCAAAGACTCGAAGTGCATTTCCACTGTGATACTTTTTGGGACATTTCGCCTTGCCTCTCTCCGCATGGGCCTGGCCTCTGAACTTTGTGATCTACAGTAGACCCTGCCTTACTTGCCTTGCATTTGTACGTAAAAGTATTGGTACCGAGTTGATTTTATACCCTGCCTTTTTCTCTCCCGTCCTAATGAATACTAGAGTGCCATCTAGGTTAAAGCATTCACCTCTGTCTGCAAATAAGTGGTGCCGTTGAACCTAGACTTGTCGAACTATTGTTAGGCGGATTGATTTACTTATAGTAATTGTGATTGAAGTTGTTTACCGTATTAGTGCCAGTGTGTTTTTCATAGATGTGTTTTTATAAATAAATAACTATATATCTTTACACCGAAGCTCTGTTCGTGTTTGCTTGTTCTACTGTGTAAATTGCCCTATTTTGTATACTCCACATACTGCCTAACTCTTCTTGAGGGAAGTCTGACTGATCAGCCATAGCTACCAAGTGAATCTGTGTGGTACAGACTGCTACCAAGTGGGTTTACTGCCAAACACCTGTAGTCCAAAATCTTTTGCAGTGGTCCCAGAGGGAACTGCACAGGTTTCCGCCTAACACTGGTGTACAGCGGTGGGATTTGTATCGAGTATACAGTTTAGAGTGCTTTTCAACACTTTAGGATAACTAACCACAAAGCTTAGAACTAAAAAGCAACTTTCAAAAACATGTCTACTATGGAAGTTTACAATCAAGAATCCTTGTCAGGTGAAAATACTGAGAGTTTACAAGCCCTCTGTAGACAAGAGAATCTTTCTGTAAGAGGCAAGAAAGTAGAACTGATAGCGATATTGCTGGAAAACCAAAGTCTGGGTACTGGTTCAGAGGAACCAACTTCTCCAGCAAATTTAAATAACAGTAATGGTGTTGATCTAAATCAAAGTTCTGATGATAGTGAGGAAGAGGCTGAAGAGGAAGGAGAGGCTAACGAAACTGTCTCCCCTGCTCCTCTGTCTGCCTTACCAGCTGTACCTACAGGGCCTATAACAGGTCCCACACTAAGTCCTCAAGTCCTTGAACTAGAAAAAATGAAAATAGACTTGGAATTCAGAAGGATTACTGCTCAAACTGAACAAAACCACCAAGAAATGCAACAAATTCTTAGGCTCTGAGAAATGGAGCTCAAGCATGAGTTAGAAATGAAAAAGTTGTCTGTCGAAACTGCTTCTGTCTCTGGCTCCTCTAGAAGCTCCAGTCCCAAAAGACCCTGGATGCCGAAGGAATTAATTGGTATGTATGAACCAAAGTTGGATGTGTTGGATTGGCTGAGTTTGTTTGAGTACAATCATGGGCTCCAGAACATCACAGGTAATGAGCTGCTTAACAGGTTGTTCTCTAGGCTCCCCCCTGTTGCAACTGATGTGGTAATGGTGTTGGGGGAGGAGGATAGGAAAGAGTACGAAAGTGTGAAACTAGCTTTGATAGCTAGATTTGGGAAGACCCCTTCCCAGTATCTTAAGAGGTTTAGAACCCTCGAAAAGCATGATGGTACCCCTTGGGCTACCTGGGTGAGTGAAGGGTTGAAAAACTTAGCGGGATGGATTAAGGGTTACAAAGTGAACATTTATGAGGGTATGAAGAATCTTTTTATGTTGGAGTCTATTTATGATGCCCGTTCTCCTGAGCTCAGACAGCACTTGGCTGATTTGAAGGAATTGGATTCCAGGACGCTAGCTAAGGCTGCTGACTTGTGGGTTGCCAACAGGGCTACTCATAAGGATTCTGGGGCAACTCAGAAAAAGGATGAGGGAAAACAGCCTAAGAAAGACTCAAAAGAGAATTCTAATAACTCAAATTCCAAAGAGGGCCCCAAACAAAACCAGAAGGGTAAACCACAAGGAAAACCGCAGCAGAATAGTGTGTCTTCTGGTGCCAAACCGGAAGGAGGCAAGAACAAGCCACCATTCCAGAAAGCATTCAGTAAATGCTTTGTTTGTGGCTCGACTGACCACGTGAAAGGAGATCCCAGATGTAAGGGTAAACCTTCAGGGGTCCAGCTTGTCTCCTTAGCCTTCGCTCCAGAGGAGGAAGTCCAAATGGCAAGTGGAAACTTTCTACTGTTGGCTGATGAACCCATTGGAGTCTCGGCCAGTGTTTCTTTAGTATCTCTGGGGTTGTGGGAACAACCGAATTTAGATGTCTATAATTCTATCCCCGATAATACTAAAGAGTATTATAAGGACAGTGTCCAGGTGAATGGTCAGGAGACTCCTGCCATTAGGGACACTGTGGTGGATAAATCGTTTTATCAGGCTGAGGATGTTGCTAAGGCACCCAAACACCTCACCAAGTTAGCTGGAGGGCCTGTGCAGATGCTTCCCCAATTACCAGTTCTCATCCAGTGTAACAACATGACTGTGAAGATACCTGTCAGCATACAGAGTGAGGTACCAGGACGCGTTTTGTTGGGTAACGATTTGAAAACTCTCAGAGTTGTGTCGCATACCCCCAGACCTCCTAGTAAACGGTTACAGGAGCTAACCAGACCTGCAAGGGAGAGAACCATGTGAGGTACTCTCCAGGATATGATGAAGAAGGATATCACTCCTGCTCCACTGGAATTGTCAGCTGCTGTCTACAAGAAATCAGAAGCGAAAGGGAAACCTAAGACTTATATACCGAAACCAGCAGCCAGCACTTCAGTGCAGCCAACAAGGACTTCCCCGCGGTTGTCCAAAGATACACCTGTAACTCCCCCTCCAGCTGAGGCTGAGAGGGAGGTACAACCCTGTGTGGTAGAATTAGACTCTGAAGAAGAGCTAATGGAAGGCCAGGAACTCATTGGCGATCTGGATCCTGTTGACCATCCTGAGCTGCAGTCTTTACTGGCATAAGGTGGACCCCGCAGGGCAGACTTCAGTAAGGGACAGAGAGAATGTCCAACTCTGGAAGGTCTTTGCCACCAGGCAGAAGCTCAGGCTGAAGGGCAAGAGCCTGGGAAATACAGTTTGCACTGGGAAGATGGCCTCTTCTACAGTGATCAGACTGAGTCTGCACCTGGAGACTACAAATGACTTGTAGTGCCCCAAGAGAACAGACCACAGTTCTTGCAGTTAGCCCACGAGATTCCTTTGGCTGGTCACTTGAGTTTCAAGAAGAATAAGGAAAGCTCTCTCTCTACTTTTATTGGCCGAAGATGGGGCAGAAGTAGAAAAACACTGCAGGAGCTGCCACACCTGCCAGACCTCTGGTAAGGTTGGCGCCAAGAATGTGGCACCTTTAGTGCCTCTCCCAGTTGTGGGAGTCCCATTTGAGAGAATAGGGATTGACATTGTTGGTCCCCTTGATCCTCCAACCTCCTCAGGCAACAGGTTTATACTTGTTGTAGTAGACCATGCTACTAGGTATCCTGAGGCAATTCCTATGAGGACTGTTACAGCTCTGGCTGTGGCTATGGCCCTCCCTGGTATTTTTTTCAGGGTTTTGTTTCCTAAGGAAGTAATCTCTGACAGGGGGTCAAACTTTATGTCCCACTACATGGCTGTCCGTTGACGTAGACGAGTCCCGTTCCTAGCGCACGCATTGCGCACAACAAGGAAATAAATCAATTCCTAGATTTTTGGTCCACACAAACCCGCCAAAAGGAACCTGGCAGCACTCAGTAATAGTAATAACGATCACTGATGCACTAATAGCTGTTGCCAAATTGTGTAAACATTGCAGAGGTTAATTCAAGTCACCTTTGAGAGGACGTTTGAGCATAACAAGCCCAGATAGTGAGACAATTGCAGTGAACTCAAGAAAGAATCCTAATCACACAAATACAAGATGTGTACATATGTGTTTGTGTACTAATGGGGAACAAGATTGATCAACCACAAAGCAATTGGTGTCCTGAAGATGGCCCTATACTTATTTTAGTGACCACCGCTGACAAAAGTGGTATATTACAACGGGCCGAAACATATGTCGACTGTCTAAGGAAAACCTAATGTTTTTTTATCATTTGTCAAAAATGCATACTCTGACTAAAATGTTATGCCAAAAAAAACTTTTTTCAACTTTAGAACTCCCCTGTTAGATAAGATGAATGTAGAATGAATGATATGATTGAGAATCAATTTTGTAATGTATTTTAAGATGTTTTATAATCATTAAAGAGAAAAAAAAAAAAAAATCCAGCAAAGCTGCTGGGGGACTCACTAGGTTTGGGAAATTACCCTTATACGAGAATTCTCCCTAACACTCCCCCCCCCCCCAGACTAAGGCACAGGAGGATTGAATCCACTCCTAGATGAATCTCATACCTCTAGTCGGTTAAAAACACCCTAGAGAGACCATCAGTATTTTGGTGGTGACACCTTGACCTGTGTTCAATGAATAAATCAAAGGTTTTCCTTTGTAAGCTATATGACCTACAAACCCTTTGAGGAACATCTTCCTTGTTAAATCTATAGGGGATCTGGTTTACCAGTCCCTCAGAAGTATGTACAACTTCTGAACCTGTGTTAGGCTTTTTCAAGGGGTCCTTATAAAGGATTCCCTTAGATCTAGAGGGGCCTCCAGGGTTCCTCACCACCTCTCTGTTGGGAGCAGGTTGGATCCCAGGCCTCTTGGTTGGAGGGGTTGGGTTTAGACAATCTACCTTCTTCCCATTCCTCTTAGATCTTACCTGACCTACTTTAGGAGCTTCTCTCCCGATACTAGGATTTGAGTTGGAGTCTTCAGTAGAAGGTCCAACAGTCTGAAGGTTTTTGGCCTTAGACCTTTCTTTTCTGGTTTTCCACCAGCACTGAAAATTACCAGTTCTCTTAGGCCTAGGTAGGGGTCCAGTTGGTCTATCCACCTCTTCCTCAGAAGCAGGAGGAGTCATCGACTCTAAAACTGGGGGAACGATGATGGAGCTTGGTTCGGGCTCCCATTTCCCTAACATTTTAGCCTGAAATGTGCTTGGGTTAGAGGTCAACTCACTAACACCAGGGCTTGTAGCGGCGTTCTCAGTAGAGGTTCCCACACGCTTCGAGTGATCCCTTAAGGTGGCCTCTCTAGCCAATTTATTTAGGTTCTGCTGTTCCATACTGGGAGGCCTGGGGGTACTGGACACTACTCCTAAATTTCTTAGGTCATTCCAAAACAGGACTCTCCCAGGCACCTCAGTCTGAACACTGACAGGAATCTTCACTGTCATGTTATTAGACTGAATGAGGGCTGGTAGAATACGAACAATCTGGACAGGGCCTCCAGAATTTCTAGTGGGACCTTTGGGTGCCTTAGCCACATCCTCAGGTTTGAAAAAGCTTTCATCCACTACTGTTCTACTAGCCCCAGTGTCTCTCCTGGCAGGAGTATCCGGCCATTGACAAGAACACTGTCCATGTAATATAATTTAGAGTTTGCTGGTAGGGAGTCATCGATTTCCCTATTCTGGTTGCTAACCAGACCCATAGGCTCAAAGGATACCCTTGCTTGAAGACTCAAGGGTTCTTCAGCAAAGACTTCAAAGTGAGCACTAGCCACTTCTACTTCATCCTCAGGAGTGAAGGCTAAGGAGACTGTGCTGATCCCTGTAGGTCTACCCTTACACCTGGGATCTCCTTTGATGTGGTCAGTTGCCTTACAGACATAGCATATTTCAAATTCTCTCAGGAATGGTGGCTTGTTCTAACCTCCTTCTGGTTGGGGACCATAGGGTACACTAGCCTGATGGGTTTTCCCTGGTGGCTTACCCTGGTTATTTTGTTGTTTGTGGCCCTCTTTGGTATGGGACGTATTAGAATTCTCTGGATTCACTTTTGGTGGCTGCTTTCCCTCATCCTTTTTCTGAGTGACCCCTGAATCCTTGTGAGTAGCCCTGTTGGCAACCCACAAGTCAGCAGCCTTAGCTAGCTTCCTAGGATCTATTTCCTTTGAATCAGCCAAGTGCTGTCTGAGCTCAGGAGAGCAGGCATGATAAATTGACTCCAACATAACAAGATTTCTCATTCCCTCATAAGTGTTCACTCTGTAACCCTTAAACCATCCCTCTAAGTTCTTCAAAATTTCATTCACCAAGGTAGCCCAAGGGGTACCATCATGCTTTTTGAGGGTCCTAAACCTCTTAAGGTACTGGGAAGGGGTCTTCCCAAATCTAGCTATTAAAGCTAGCTTCACACATTCATAGTCCATCCTATCCACCTCCCCCAACTCCATTACCACATCAGATGCAACAGGGGGGAGTCTAGAGAACAACCAAGGAAGCAACTTATTCCCTGTGATGTCCTGGAGCCCATGATTATACTCAAACGTAGCCAACCAATCCAAAACATCCAACTTAGGTTCATACATACCCACAATCTCTTTAGGCTTCCGGGTCTTTTGGGACTGGTACTCATAGAGGATCCGGGGAGAGAAGCATTTTCCACAGACAATTTCTTCATATCTAGCTCATGTTTGAGCTCCATTTCTCTGAGCCTTAGTTCTTGGTGCTTTTGTTCGGATTGGGCACTAATTCTTTTGAACTCTTATTCAAGTCTCATTTTTTCTAGTTCAATGAATGCAGGAATTAATGTGGGACATGACAAAGGTCCAGTAGACACATCTTGAGGTGCTAGAGCAGGCAAAGGGCCAGTGGAGACAGTTACATTGGCCTCACATTCCTCTTCCAACTCTATAACATTACTATCAAAACTTTGTTCCATGTTAACTCCATTACTGTTGGTTACATTTGCTGGGGAGGTAGGATCTTCTGAACCACTACCCAGACTTTGGTTTTCTAACAATCTTTCTATCAATTCCATGTTCTTGCCTTTTACAGGAAGATCCTTATGTCTACAAAGGACTCTTAAACAATCAGCAGTTTTTGCAGAAATTGACTCCTGGCTGTAACTTTCCATGTTAGAAAATAAACTTTTTCTAGTGCTAAGCTTTGTGGTTAGTTGCACTAATGTATTAGAAGCACTCTACAATGTATCCTCAAAACAAATCTCACCGCTGTACACCAGTGTTAGGCAGAATCATGTGCAGTTCCCTTAGGGACCACTGCAAGAAGATTAAGACTACAGGAGTAAGCGGTAAACCCAATTGGTAGCAGTCTGTACCACCCAGATTTACCTGGTAGCTGTGGTTGAGCAGTCAGACTTCTCTCAAGAAGAGTTAGGCAGTATACAGAGGATACACAATAGGGCCAAAAACACAGTAGAACAAGCAAACACTGACCAGAGCTTTGCATTAAAAGTATATAATTATTTATTTAACACACACTTTAGAAAATACATAAGCACTATTAATCAAAAGCAAGTTCCAACACATTCAGAAAAGTATTTACACCTTCCATAGCAATTACTAGACAAGTCTAAGTTAAAACACCACTTTTTGTCAAAACAGAGGTGAGCGCTCAACTTGGAAGGCACTCCAATAATTAGGTTAAAGGGATCAAAAAAGGCAGGTCATAAAAATAAAACAGTTCCCAATACTTTTAAGAGACACAATCAAGTTACTGAAGGCAGGGTATACTGTAGAGCCAAAGTTCATAGGCCAGGCCCACTTTGAATGGAGCAAGGCGAAATGTGCCCAAGATCACATGGTTTAGCAATGCATTCAAGTATTTGTACAAATGTTCAAAAGAGGTTGGGGTGGTTCAAAAGACAAAGTTAGAAGGTCTGGGGGCCAACCCAGTTGGAAAGCCAAGGATTTAAGGGTCACCTTGGGCAAACCGAAGAAAGGGAGGCCAGGTGGAACACAGCACCTTAAAGAGTGAGGAAGCTCCAGCGGTGGCAGTTGTTCCTGGCAGCGGGTGCAGTTTGTGGTTTCGACAAGGGGAAGAGAGGATTTTGTTGAGGAGGAAACTTGGAGTCGTTGCACTGCCCAGGGAAGAAACCAGCCGCAGAGTTCGTCGGTGAAAAGGTGCGTTCCTGGTATTCGCGGTCACAGTGGTGCAGCTTGGCTATCCGGCCGCCGGGGTGTTTGGCACGGGCGATTCGACCAAGAGACGTCCTGGGAGGCGAAATGGCGAAGTGGTTGATCCCACCAGCTCAGAGGAAGAAGACTCGTTCAGCAGAAGATCTTCTCTTGTCGTCGAGAAAGTGGTGAGGTCGCTGCAGCAGGGCTCCACCGGTGGTGTCATCATTGCAGATGGCTCAACTTCTCCCCTCTTTGGATTTATTAGGTCCTGTGGCGACTTCTGAAGTTTCAGTCCCAAAAGCCCTGCTTTTATGCAGAAAAACCCCCATTCAACAGCCTACCTGTCACTCATACATGCTAAGTAGTGAGCCGGGCGGCTCACCACTGGGCGAATCAAAACAGAGTGTGACTTGAGTTGCTAAGGAACGCAGTCCAGGGCGCTAATTCCCCCACCCACACATCCTGTGGAACCCAGACAGAGTGGCACCAGTTGGAGGGCTTCTGTGGGGAAGCCCGCCAAAAAGTGGAACAAAGGGCCCGACCTTTGTTGGAGTTACGGAGACAGACACGAACGCCATTTTAGAAAAGAGTTCTGGCAAAAAGACCCAACCGGTGATTTAATATTAAATAAATAAACCAGCGGTATCTTTAACATTGCACCAACAAGTGGTGTGTTTAAAATCAATGGGAAAATCCCATAGGAAATATTCTGGTGGAATATTTTGCGTGGTAACCACTGCCACCAGCCAGAAACTCAACAAGGGGGACTGGACAGTGCCCCCTTGAAAACAGACCCAGGGGCAATCGAATTAACCCCTTCCAGTACTTCCACAATATGATGGTTTGTACTGGTTCTATTCACAATTTTGGACCAGTAAAGCCAATGGTGACTCACTAGGTTTGGGAAATTAGCCTTATAAGATAATTCTCCCTAACAACTTCATTTTGTTCTATGTCCATGTTGCCAGTACTTTCACAGCTGTTTCCTAACTGATGAGGTTGTAGGCTTGGAAAGAGAATATTGTTTAATAAAGACTGAATAGGAAAACAGTTGTTTTCTTATGGATTGCCAGTCTATGTAGGCACTGTATTTTCCTTTTATCAGTATGTTAGAGGCAGTGAGATTTAATATATCTGGTTTGTTATTTAAAACTGATTTTTGCCATGATTCATAGGTTCTACCAGACAGTATCAGATTGATATATATATGTCCAGATAGCCTATGCAGTTCACGCTTTTCCTTTAATTCCAGTTTCTATCTTCACTGCAGAGAAGTCTGGTTTCTTTAAACCAGGCACTAGTGTATGCATTTTTTTATATTATGACATGAGCAGATTTTGACCTATAGCCTGATCTCTTATGACCTCCTGTGATTCTCTGGGGTTTGGGTTCTGTCCCTCAGAATATTGAAGTTATAACTCTCCAAATATGTACTCTGAAGGCCAATTCTAGAGACGAGAGGAGCGTCCCTCTGTTTTATGTGAATTCCGATTAGGTCCAATCCTTGTTCTTCTCAAATCCGCTTGCCCAGGGTTTTACAACTTGAGGCCGAAATCCTGACAGGTGTTCAGGATAGCCTTCATTAATATTCATTAGAAAAATGTGCATAACTTTAGAATCATTGTATGCAAATGTATCACATGAGCATTAATGAGGGGTATCCTGAAAATCTGGCTTGTGTCTGACCCTGGAGGTCAGCAGTTGGCAGCCCTGCTCTTGCCAATTACCAGTATTGATCTGGGCATACAAGTTTTCCTTCATTTGGGGGTATTTTTCCTAATTATCTAGCAATAAAATATGTGCCTCTATTATTCCTTGCACTTCCCCTAAATATGCCTGTTAGGCAGAATCATATGCAGTACCCTTTGGGAACACCACACACAGATAAGACTACAAGTGTAAGTACAAATTCACCTTTGGTACAAGCCTGTACTACACAGTAAAGTGGTAGCGATGGCTGAGCAGCCAGATTTATCTCAAGAATAAAGTGAGCAGTATCAGAATTTAAACAAAGGACAGCAATTACTATGGTTCAAACAAACACTTATTCAAGTTTTCTGAGTAAATGAATATACATTTATTTACACCATCAGTTATAAAACAGTTCACTAATAAAAAGCAGCATAAAATCACAATCTTAATACAATACAATAACCCCCAATCGATTCTGGACAAGTTAGGCTCAAAATGAAGTGTGAGCAAAATGGCACTTCAGCAATTTAAAAGGGAGGAAAAGACAAGGTTATCCAAAATCAACAAAACCAACAAGTGATAGGCAGGGCAATCTAGAAAATGCTTACTACAACTTGGATTCAACTCAAAAGGCCTGGGCCAATGTTAATGGTTCAGAGTCTTTCCAGAGGATCACACAGTTCAGAGTAGTTTGTGGTTAAGTCTTTGCCAAGAGTTCAAAACGAAGTTGGTCGGAGGAAAAGTTATTCAAAAGAGAAGAGAAGGACAAGCCTTTCAGAGAGGCGAAAGATTTCAAACACTTTCACTGCTGTCGGTCGGAATGAATGACCATATTTGAACAGTATCTTAAATATAGAAGAATTCTGTAGATGAGGCAGTTGTTGCTGGCAGTTCCTACAGGCTCACAGTTCCTGAAGCGACTGTTGTAGTGACAAGAAGGAGGAAGACTGGAGGGTCCTGCACTGCCCAGGAAAGAAGCCAGCATCAGAGAAAAGCATCAAATAAAATGTGCTCTCCTTAAAACCCAAACAGGTTCCATTCCTCCTAGCTATCCGGTTCACTGCAGCGAGGCACAGTAAATTTGACGAGGAGAGGCTGGTGTTTGGTGTTTGGCGAGCTGGTTGGTCCCACCAAGCTGAAGGAAAGAAGATTCCTTGCAGATCTTTTCTGTCGTCTGAGTTTTGGGCGATTCAGAACTGCAGCAGGGCTTCAGCGGGATGTCCAGTAGTTGCAACAGTCATCTTCCTTCGGCTCCTCATTGTTTCTCTCTTTCCAGTGGCGACTATGTCTTCCAAGTCCCAGAGACCTGCTTTTAAGCAGTTTTCCCCCATTCACACAGCCTGGCTGTCAATCACAAAGCAGGGTGGCTGTCCTGACAGGACAGTCACCAAGCCAATCAAACTAGAGTGTGATGTGGGTCTCCAAGGAGACCCTGTGCAGGGGGCCTCAAAGCTGTTAGGGAGAATTCTCTGTTTAGGCTGAATTTCCTAACCTAGTGAGTCCCCCAGTAGCTTTTCTGGATTTCTGGAGTTTGTTTTTTCCCATCCTGCCAAGAGTGAGACTCTTTTTCTCCCACTCTTGGACATGAATGTGGTTAATTCCTTGAAATGTCAATGTGTTCTATGGGCTATGGGGTCTTTTACTCCATAGGGTCTCATATGTTTTTCTATGTGTGTTACACAGCACCCTCTGTGCCGTAACACTGGGGCGTCCTAGAGGATCCCCACCATAGACTCCATACCCTGGGACCGACTACTGTCTCCCAGGGCATGTAAAGTCACCATTGGCTTTACTAGACCTACATTTACTAACAGAACTAGTACAAACCATCCTATTGTGGACGTACTAGTAGGGGTAATTTGATTACCCCAGGGTCTGTTATTCGAGGGGGCACTGTTCCGTCCCCCCTCGTCGAGTTTTGGCTGGTGGCAGTGGAAACTACTTGTTATATTCGACCCCGAATATAACTCTATGGGATTCTTCCCATTTGTTGGAGGTTAATACTTTTCCTCGCTAATCTGTAACATACCACCGGTTTATTTATCTTAAATAAATCTATCGGTTGGTATTTTCTGTCAGAATTCGGTTTTTAAAATGGCATCTGTGTTCGTCTCTGTGACTCCTAAAAGAAAGGTTGAGCCCTTTGTTCCACTTTTGGCGGGCTTCTGCACAGAGGCCCTCCAAAGTGGTGCCATTCTGTCTGGGTACCACAGGGGGTGCCGGAGGGGGTTTAGGCACCCTGGACTGAGTTGCCTTGCCAACTCAAGTCGCACTCTGGTGTGATTGGCCCAAGTGGTGAGCCACCCCGCTCACCACTTAGCGTGTTTTGATTGACAGCTAGGCTGAATGAATGGGGTTTTTCTGCATAAAAGCAGGGCTTTTGGGACTGGATCTTCAGAAGTCGCCACAGGACCTAAGAATCCGAGGAGGGTAAAGCTGAGCCGACCTGCAACGACGACACCTCTGGTGGAGCCCTGCTGAACCGACTCACCACTTCCCAACAACAGAGGAGATCTCCCCGCCGGAGAGTCTCTTCCCCTGACTGGTGGGAACAACCAGTCCCCTGTGCTTTTTCTTCGCTTCCAGGGCGTAGTGGTCGAATTGCCTGTGCTGAGCACCCCGGCAACCGGATAGCCACTAACCCGTACCACGACCAAAAGGTGGTGCCTTGTGACGGAGCACTCCGCGGCCGGTCTCTTCCCTGGTGGTGCAACGATCTTCAACTTTTCTTCGACGACGAGATCATCTCTTCTCTTGGCAAAGCCCCGACTTGCATCCACCACCAGGAACAACTGCCCCTGCTGGAGCTGTCTCTCCACATACAAGGTACCGTGTCCGCCTGGCTTCCCATGTGTCGGTTAGCGTGAGGCGTCTTAATCCTCGCCTCTCCATTGGGTCGCCTCCAAGCCTTCGTAACTTTCTATTCTAAACTGGTCCAATCTTTCTGTGACAATTTGCGCCAAAGACTCGAAGTGCATTTCCACTGTGATACTTTTTGGGACATTTCGCCTTGCCTCTCTCCGCATGGGCCTGGCCTCTGAACTTTGTGATCTACAGTAGACCCTGCCTTACTTGCCTTGCATTTGTACGTAAAAGTATTGGTACCGAGTTGATTTTATACCCTGCCTTTTTCTCTCCCGTCCTAATGAATACTAGAGTGCCATCTAGGTTAAAGCATTCACCTCTGTCTGCAAATAAGTGGTGCCGTTGAACCTAGACTTGTCGAACTATTGTTAGGCGGATTGATTTACTTATAGTAATTGTGATTGAAGTTGTTTACCGTATTAGTGCCAGTGTGTTTTTCATAGATGTGTTTTTATAAATAAATAACTATATATATTTACACCGAAGCTCTGTTCGTGTTTGCTTGTTCTACTGTGTAAATTGCCCTATTTTGTATACTCCACATACTGCCTAACTCTTCTTGAGGGAAGTCTGACTGATCAGCCATAGCTACCAAGTGAATCTGTGTGGTACAGACTGCTACCAAGTGGGTTTACTGCCAAACACCTGTAGTCCAAAATCTTTTGCAGTGGTCCCAGAGGGAACTGCACAGGTTTCCGCCTAACACTGGTGTACAGCGGTGGGATTTGTATCGAGTATACAGTTTAGAGTGCTTTTCAACACTTTAGGATAACTAACCACAAAGCTTAGAGAGTTTACAAGCCTCTGTAGACAAGAGAATCTTTCTGTAAGAGGCAAGAAAGTAGAACTGATAGCGATATTGCTGGAAAACCAAAGTCTGGGTACTCCAGCAAATTTAAATAACAGTAATGGTGTTGATCTAAATCAAAGTTCTGATGATAGTGAGGAAGAGGCTGAAGAGGAAGGAGAGGCTAACGAAACTGTCTCCCCTGCTCCTCTGTCTGCCTTACCAGCTGTACCTACAGGGCCTATAACAGGTCCCACACTAAGTCCTCAAGTCCTTGAACTAAAAAAAATGAAAATAGACTTGGAATTCAGAAGGATTACTGCTCAAACTGAACAAAACCACCAAGAAATGCAACAAATTCTTAGGCTCTGAGAAATGGAGCTCAAGCATGAGTTAGAAATGAAAAAGTTGTCTGTCGAAACTGCTTCTGTCTCTGGCTCCTCTAGAAGCCCCAGTCCCAAAAGACCCTGGATGCCGAAGGAATTAATTGGTATGTATGAACCAAAGTTGGATGTGTTGGATTGGCTGAGTTTGTTTGAGTACAATCATGGGCTCCAGAACATCACAGGTAATGAGCTGCTTAACAGGTTGTTCTCTAGGCTCCCCCCTGTTGCAACTGATATGGTAATGGTGTTGGGGAGGTGGATAGGAAAGAGTACGAAAGTGTGAAACTAGCTTTGATAGCTAGATTTGGGAAGACCCCTTCCCAGTATCTTAAGAGGTTTAGAACCCTCGAAAAGCATGATGGTACCCCTTGGGCTACCTGGGTGAGTGAAGGGTTGAAAAACTTAGCGGGATGGATTAAGGGTTACAAAGTGAACACTTATGAGGGTATGAAGAATCTTTTTATGTTGGAGTCTATTTATGATGCCCGTTCTCCTGAGCTCAGACAGCACTTGGCTGATTCGAAGGAATTGGATTCCACGACGCTAGCTAAGGCTGCTGACTTTTGGGTTGCCAACAGGGCTACTCATAAGGATTCTGGGGCAACTCAGAAAAAGGATGAGGGAAAACAGCCTAAGAAAGACTCAATAGAGAATTCTAATAACTCAAATTCCAAAGAGGGCCCCAAACAAAACCAAAAGGGTAAACCACAAGGAAAACCGCAGCAGAATAGTGTGTCTTCTGGTGCCAAACCGGAAGGAGGCCAGAACAAGCCACCATTCCGGAAAGCATTCAGTAAATGCTTTGTTTGTGGCTCGACTACCACGTGAAAGGAGATCCCAGATGTAAGGGTAAACCTTCAGGGGTCCAGCTTGTCTCCTTAGCCTTCGCTCCAGAGGAGGAAGTCCAAATGGCAAGTGGAAACTTTCTACTGTTGGCAGATGAACCCATTGGAGTCTCGGCCAGTGTTTCTTTAGTATCTCTGGGGTTGTGGGAACAACCGAATTTAGATGTCTATAATTCTATCCCTGATAATACTAAAGAGTATTATAAGGACAGTGTCCAGGTGAATGGTCAGGAGACTCCTGCCACTAGGGACACTGGGGTCAGCATAACTGTGGTGGATACATCGTTTTATCAGGCTGAGGATGTTGCTAAGGCACCCAAACGCCTCACCAAGTTAGCTGGAGGGCCTGTGCAGATGCTTCCCCAATTACCAGTTCTCATCCAGTGTAACAACATGACTGTGAAGATACCTGTCAGCATACAGAGTGAGGTACCAGGACGCGTTTTGTTGGGTAACGATTTGAAAACTCTCAGAGTTGTGTCGCATACCCCCAGACCTCCTAGTAAACGGTTATAGGAGCTAACCAGACCTGCAAGGGAGAGAACCATGTGAGGTACTCTCCAGGAGATGATGAAGAAGGATATCACTCCTGCTCCACTGGAATTGTCAACTGCTGTCTTCAAGAAATCAGAAGCGAAAGGGAAACCTAAGACTTATATACCGAAACCAGCAGCCAGCACTTCAGTGCAGCCAACAAGGACTTCCCCGCGGTTGTCCAAAGTTACACCTGTAACTCCCCCTCCAGCTGAGGCTGAGAGGGAGGTACAACCCTGTGTGGTAGAATTAGACTCTGAAGAAGAGCTAATGGAAGGCCAGGAACTCATTGGCGATCTGGATCCTGTTGACCATCCTGAGCTGCAGTCTTTACTGGCATAAGGTGGACCCCGCAGGGCAGACTTCAGTAAGGGACAGAGAGAATGTCCAACTCTGGAAGGTCTTTGCCACCAGGCAGAAGCTCAGGCTGAAGGGCAAGAGCCTGGGAAATACAGTTTGCACTGGGAAGATGGCCTCTTCTACAGTGATCAGACTGAGTCTGCACCTGGAGACTACAAATGACTTGTAGTGCCCCAAGAGAACAGACCACAGTTCTTGCAGTTAGCCCACGAGATTCCTTTGGCTGGTCACTTGAGTTTCAAGAAGAATAAGGAAGGCTCTCTCTCTACTTTTATTGGCCGAAGATGGGGCCGAAGTAGAAAAACACTGCAGGAGCTGCCACACCTGCCAGACCTCTGGTAAGGTTGGCGCCAAGAATGTGGCACCTTTAGTGCCTCTCCCAGTTGTGGGAGTCCCATTTGAGAGAATAGGGATTGACATTGTTGGTCCCCTTGATCCTCCAACCTCCTCAGGCAACAGGTTTATACTTGTTGTAGTAGACCATGCTACTAGGTATCCTGAGGCAATTCCTATGAGGACTGTTACAGCTCTGGCTGTGGCTATGGCCCTCCCTGGTATTTTTTAATGGTTGTGTTTCCTAAGGAAGTAATCTCTGACAGGGGGTCAAACTTTATGTCCCACTACATGGCTGTCCGTTGACGTAGACGAGTCCCGTTCCTAGCGCACGCATTGCGCACAACAAGGAAATAAATCAATTCCTAGATTTTTGGTCCACACAAACCCGCCAAAAGGAACCTGGCAGCACTCAGTAATAGTAATAACGATCACTGATGCACTAATAGCTGTTGCCAAATTGTGTAAACATTGCAGAGGTTAATTCAAGTCACCTTTGAGAGGACGTTTGAGCATAACAAGCCCAGATAGCGAGACAATTGCAGTGAACTCAAGAAAGAATCCTAATCACACAAATACAAGATGTGTACATATGTGTTTGTGTACTAATGGGGAACAAGATTGATCAACCACAAAGCAATTGGTGTCCTGAAGATGGCCCTATACTTATTTTAGTGACCACCGCTGACAAAAGTGGTATATTACAACGGGCCGAAACATATGTCGACTGTCTAAGGAAAACCTAATGTTTTTTATCATTTGTCAAAAATGCATACTCTGACTAAAATGTTATGCCAAAAAAAAACTTTTTTCAACTTTAGAACTCCCCTGTTAGATAAGATGAATGTAGAATGAATGATATGATTGAGAATCAATTTTGTAATGTATTTTAAGATGTTTTATAATCATTAAAGAGATAGAACTTTTGTTACAAGTTGCAGCGTCCAGTGAAATTTTTCTCCACAAGCGACTTCCTAACCAATGACGCATTTAGGTGGCCCTTAACTCTCACTTAAGATCCATACAAGACTAAAAGAGAGGGGTAGTCAATCTGTCTTTCATTTTCTCCACTACATGAAAGCCATGTGGAAAACCTGTGGAGTTACTTACAAGTTCTCAACGGCTTACCACCCATAAACCAATGGGTTGGTAGACGGTTCAACCGAACCATGAAGAGCATGATAGGTGCTTTAGAAGAACCCCTTAAGCGTAAGTGAGACCTTCTACTGCCATGCCTTCTCTTTGCTTATAGAGAAGTCCCTCAGGAGGGAGTAGGTTATTCTCCCTTCGAGCTTCTCTATGGTCATCCCGTCAGAGGTCCATTGGCCCTGATTAATGAGGGGTTGGAGAGTGCTCCTTCCCCCAAGCCAGTCAGAGTGACTGACTATGTGATAGGTCGCTGGAGGAGAATGTCGCACATGATGACAGAAGCAAGCGATAACTTGAAAGCTGCACAAGCATTGGTCAAGCACTGGCATGATCAAAAGGCTAACATAGTTGAGTTCGCTCAAGACCAGCTCATTCTCGTTATGATCCCAACAAGGCAGAGGGCCTTGCAAGACAAAATGGATGGGACTCTTCAGAGTTGTGGGTAAACTCGGAGAGGTCAACTATCTGGTGGACTTGGACAATCCCAAGGAGGCTCCGACAGTCTTCCACACCAACCGACTCAAAGCGTATGTCTCAAGACCTGATGTAGGAGCGTTGCTTCTAGCATCATCAGATGAAGAAGAAGAGAATGAAGTTCTTCCGGATCTCCTCAGAGGCTTGCCTTTAGACGAAAAAATTGAAGGAGTAAATCTCTCTTCAAATCTGACACCCGAGCAACAAGAAGAGTGCAAATCTATGTTAAATCAGTTTGCCTCTCTGTTCTCACTTTCACCAGGCTTGACCCCGTGGGGCCAGCATGACATACTCACTGGTGACTGTCTGCCAGTCAAAATCAGAGGTTACCGAATGTCAGAAAACATACAAACCCACATCAAAGGTGAGGTCAGCAAGATGCTTGATCCCGGGGTAATAGAGCCATCTACTAGTCCATGGTCTAGCCCAGGTGTGTTAGTACCAAAGGCCGGATCTAAAGAACTTAGATTCTGCATGGATTATAGAGCTCTTAATGCAGTCACCAAGACTGATGCCCACCCTTTGCCAAGAAGAGATGAGTTGGTGGATAAACTTGGCGCAGCCAAGTTCCTCAGCACATTTGACTTGACGTCAGGCTATTGGCAAATAGCCCTGACAGACCATGCCAAGGAGAAAACTGCATTTTCTACCCCTGTTGGCTAATACCAGTTTAAGGTAATGCCTTTCGAATTGAAAAATGCACCTGCTACATTTCAACGGATGGTAAACCAGGTTCTGAATGTGATCGAGGACTTCTGCATGGCATACTTGGATGACATAGCAGTGTTCAGCAATTCCTGTGAAGAACATGTAACCCACCTGAGAGATGTTTTGCAGGCTCTTGGACGAGCCAATCTTACCATAAAGGCGAGTAAATGCCAAATTGGACAGAGTAAGGTAGTCTATCTTGGACATGAGGTAGGAGGTGGAGAAATAAGGCCTTTGCTCAGTAAGATTGGAGCTGTGTAAAATTGGACAACACCTACTACTCAGACCCAAGTGAGAGCCTTCCTAGGCCTCACTGGGTATTACAGGAATTTCATTGAGAACTATGGGACCATAGCTTCTCCACTGAATGTCATCTCCTCTCCAGAATTTTCTAAAAAGGTTAGATGGAACGAGGAGTGCAATAAGGCTTTTGAAAACCTGAAAAAGGCTCTTTGCCGAGCCCCAGTACTCAGAGCTCCTGATTACCACCAAACTTTCATTGTGCAGACAGATGCTTCAAATGTAGGAATAGGTGCCATACTCAGTCAACTGGATGGGAAAGGTAGGGAGCACCCCGTTTGCTTCATCAGCCGCAAGCTGAAGGATCCTGAAACAAGGTGGGCAACAATCGAAAGAGAATGCTTTGCTATCGTGTGGGCTCTGAAGAAGTTTAGGCCATACTTGTATGGTTCTACTTTTGTCATTCAGACTGACCACCAACCCTTGAGATGGTTAATGCAAATGAAAGGGGAAAACCCAAAACTACTGAGATGGTCGATCTGCCTGCAAGGGTTTGATTTCACCATTGAGCACAGGTCAGGGTGTCACCACCAAAATGCTGATGGTCTCTCTAGGATGTATGTCATCGACTAGCGGTATGAGATTCATCCAGGAGTGGATTAAATCCTCCTGTCCCTTAGTCTGGGGGGGGCGAGTGTTAGGGAAAATTCTCTGTTTAGGCTGAATTTCCTAACCTAGTGAGTCCCCCAGCAGCTTTGCTGGATTTCTGGAGTTTGTTTTTTTCCCATCCTGCTAAGATTGAGACTTTTTCTCCCACTCTTGGACATGAATGTGGTTAATTCCTTGAAATGTCAATGTGTTCTATGGGCTATGGGGTCTTTTACTCCATAGGGTCTCATATGTTTTTCTATGTGTGTTACACCGCACCCTCCGTGCCGTAACACTGGGGCATCCTAGAGGATGCCCACCATAGACTCCATACCCTGGGACAGACTACTGTCTCCCAGGGCATGTAAAGTCACCATTGGCTTTACTAGACCTAAATTTACTAACATAACTAGTACAAACCATCCTATTGTGGACGTACTAGTAGGGGTAATTCGATTACCCCTGGGTCTGTTATTCGAGGAGGCACTGTCCCGTCCCCCCTCGTCGAGTTTTGGCTGGTGGCAGTGGAAACTACTTGTTATATTCGACCCCGAATATAACTCTATGGGATTCTTCCCATTTGTTGGAGGTTAATACTTTTCCTCGCTAATCTGTAACATACCACCGGTTTATTTATCTTAAATAAATCTATCGGTTGGTATTTTCTGCCAGAACTCGGTTTTTAAAATGGCGTCTGTGTTCGTCTCTGTGACTCCTAAACCAAAGGTTGAGCCCTTTGTTCCACTTTTGGAGGGCTTCTGCACAGAGGCCCTCCAAAGTGGTGCCATTCTGTCTGGGTACCACAGGGAGTGTGGGAGGGGGTTTAGGCACCCTGGACTGAGTTGCTTTGCCAACTCAAGTCGCACTCTGGTGTGATTGGCCCAAGTGGTGAGCCACCCCGCTCACCACTTAGCGTGTTTTGATTGACAGCTAGGCTGAATGAAAGGGGGTTTTCTGCATAAAAGCAGGGCTTTTGGGACTGGATCTTCAGAAGTCGCCACAGGACCTAAGAATCCGACGAGGGTAAAGCTGAGCCGACCTGCACCGATGACACCTCTGGTGGAGCCCTGCTGAACCGACTCACTCCTTCCCAACAACAGAGGAGATCTCCCCGCCGGAGAGTCTCTTCCCCTACTGGTGGGAACAACCAGTCCCCTGTGCTTTTTCTTCGCTTCCAGGGCGTAATGGTCAAATTGCCTGTGCTGAGCACCCCGGCAACCGGATAGCCACTAACCCGTACCGCGACCAAAAGGTGGTCCTTTTGACGGAGCACTCTGCGGCTGGTCTCTTCCCTGGTGGTGCAACGATCTTCAACTTTTCTTCGACGACGAGATCATCTCTTCTCTTGGCAAAGCCCCGACTTGCATCCACCACCAGGAACAACTGCCCCCGCCGGAGCTGTCTCTCCACATACAAGCTACCGTGTCCCGCCTGGCTTCCCTTGTGTCGGTTAGCGTGAGGTGTCTTAATCATCGCCTCTCCATTGGGTCGCCTCCAAGCCTTCGTGACTTTCTGTTCTAAACTGGTCCAATCTTTCTGTGACAATTTGAGCCAAAGACTCGAAGTGCATTTCCACTGTGATACTTTTTGGGACATTTCGCCTTGCCTCTCTCCGCATGGGCCTGGCCTCTGAACTTTGTGATCTACAGTAGACCCTGCCTTACTTTGTACGTAAAAGTATTGGTACCGAGTTGATTTCATACCCTGCCTTTTTCTCTCCCGTCCTAATGAATACTAGAGTGCCATCTAGGTTAAAGCATTCACCTCTGTCTGCAAATAAGTGGTGCCGTTGAACCTAGACTTGTCAAACTATTGTTAGGGGATTGATTTACTTATAGTAATTGTGATTGAAGTTGTTTACCGTATTAGTGCCAGTGTGTTTTTCATAGATGTGTTTTTATAAATAAATAACTATATATCTTTACACCCAACCTCTGTTCGTGTTTGCTTGTTCTACTGTGTAAATTGCCCTATTTTGTATACTCCACATACTGCCTAACTCTTCTTGAGGGAAGTCTGACTGCTCAGCCACAGCTACCAAGTGAATCTGTGTGGTACAGACTGCTATCAAGTGGGTTTACTGCCAAACACCTGTAGTCCTAAATCTTTTGCAGTGGTCCCAGAGGGAACTGCACAGGTTTCCGCCTAACAAAACCCCTTCCTCACATCCTGTCCACACAGACACTCAGGTGCCTAATGAGGGCTTCTTTTCAGAAGCCCGCCAAAGGATGGCGAACAAAGGAACCAAACTTGGTTTGGCACGCAGAGTAAAACACAAGAAAGACCTTTACAAAAATAAATGGTGAATAAACCTGACCGGAACCAAATAAAATAAAAAGTTGTCCAACGGATAAGAGTTTGAGGCTACCACCATAGCCTCTAACAGTACCGAGGCTATTGTCATACCTCACGGTAGAATAAAAATGGTAGATAGAACTGCCACCAGCCAAATCTTAGAGAACGGGGAACAAAATAATGTTCAATGAGAAACAGACAAAAAGGGATAACTCTTAATCCTTCCAGTACTCTATGGAAGATAGTTTGTACTGGGTCTGTAAATTTAAAAAGACTAATAAAGTCAATGGCAACTTTACATGTTCTGGGAGACAGCAGTCAGTCCCAGAAAATTGAGTTTAACAGTGGGAAGTCTAAAAAGACAACCCTGTGTCATTGCACTAAAGGTGCTGTGTGACACAAAGTAAAATGATGATACCTAGGGAGTAGGTGAGACTCCATAGTCCATGAGCACAAAATGTACAACACACAGAAAAAACACATGTAAGAGTGGGAAACAATGCTCACACTCTTACCAGGAGAAAAAAAAAATCCTAGAAATCCAGCAAAGCTGCTGAGGGACTCAATAGGTAAGGGGAATTAGCCATTCTGGAGAATTCTCCCTAACACTCGACCCCCCCAAAGACTAAGGGACAAGAGGATTTAACCCACTCCTTGTTGAATCTCTTCACTCAAGTCGGTTACAAAAATCCTACAGAGACCATCAGCATTTTGGTGGTGACATCCTGACCTGTGCTCAATGGTGAAATCAAACCCTTGCAGGCAGATTGACCATTTTAGTATTTTGGGGTTTTGGGTTCTCCCCTTTCATTTGTATTAACCATCTCAAGGGTTGGTGGTTAGTTTGAATCACAAAAGTAGGTCCATACAAGTATGGTCTAAACTTGGCCATCCAGTTGACTAAAGACTGCACATATACATGTATTGGGGGTATCTGTCTGCACAATGAAGGGTTGGTGATAATCAGTAGCTCTTAGGACTGGAGCTTGACAAAGGGCTTTTTTCAGGTTTTCAAAGGCTTGAGTGCACTCCTCATTCGATCTAACCTTTTTAGGGAGTTTTGGAGAGGAAACTACATTCAAGGGAGAAGGTATGGTCCCATAGTTCTCTATGAAATTCCTGTATTACCCAGTGAGACCTAGGAAGGCTCTCACTTGGGTTTGAGTAGTAGAGGTGGCCCAGTTTTGTACAGCTTGTACTTTGCTAGGCAGTGTCCTTATTTCACCTCCTCCTACCTCATGACCAAGGTAGACCACTTTGCTCTGACCAATTTGACATTTACTTGCCTTTATGGTCAGATGGGCCTGCTCAAGAGCCTGCAATACATATACTAAGTGATCAACATGTTCTTTCCAAGTAGGGCTGAAAACTGCAATGTCATCCTAGTATGTCATGCAGAAGTCCTCCTCCCCATTCAGAACTTGATTGACCATCATTTGGAATGTGGAATGTGCATTCCTTAATCCAAAAGGCATAACCTTAAACTGCTAGAGGCCGGCTGGGGTCGAAAATGCAGTTTTCTCCTTGGCATGGTCTGTCACGGCTATTTCCCAATAGCCTGAAAACAAATCAAATGTACTGAGGAACTCGGCTGCACCAAGTTTGTCCAAAGCTCATCTGTCCTTGGTAAAGGATGGGCATCAGACTTTGTGATTGCATTTAGAGCTTTATAGTATACACAACATCTCAACTCCTTGGATCCTGCCTTTGGTACTAGAACAACTGGACTAGACCATAGACTTGTAGATGGATCTATAACCCTGAGATCAAGCATCTTGTTGACCTCCTCCTTTATGTGGGTTCTTACATGGTCTGACATTCTGTAACCTCTGCTTTTCACAGGTAAACAGTCACCAGTGAGAGGCTCATGCTGGCCCCAATGGGTCAAGCCTGGTGAAAGTGAAAACAGGGAGGCAAACTGATTTAACAGAAACTTGCACTGCTCCTGTTGTTTAGATGTCAGATTAGAAGAGAGATTAACCCCTTATATTTTCTCGTCTAAAGGTTGGCCTCTGTGTAGGTCAGGTAGAGGTTCACTCTCCTCCTCCTCTTGAGCTGAAGCTAGAAGCAAAGCTCCCACTTCTGGTCTTGAGACATATGCCTTGAAACGGTTGGTGTGGAAGACTCTGGGAGCCTCAATAAGTCCACCAGATAGTTCACCTGTCCAAGTTTTCCAACAACCTTGAAGGGTCCTATCCACTTGTCCTGCAAGGCCCTCTGCCTTGTTGGCACCATAATTTGTACAAGCTGGTCTTGAGCGAACTCAACCATGTTGGCCTTCTGGTCATGCCAATGTTTGACCAGAGCCTGACCTGCTTTCAATGTATCAGTAGCTTCTGCCATCATGTGTGACATTCTCCTCCGAAGACCTATCACATAGTCATTGACTCTGACTGGTTTGGGGGAAGGAGCACTCTCTAACCACTCCTTAATCAGGGTGAAAGGATCTCCGACTGGATGGCCATAAAGAAGTTCAAAAGGACTGTATCTGACTCCCTCCTGAGGGACTTCTCTATAAGCAAAGAGAAGGCATGGCAGTAGAAGGTACCACTTTCTTTTAAGGGGTTTCTCTAAAGCACCTATCATGCTCTTCATAGTACGATTAAACCTCTCTACCAGTCAAGTGGTTTGTGGATGGTAGGCTGTAGAGAACTTGTAAGTGACACCATAGTTTTTCCACATGGCTTGTATGTAGTGGGACATAAAATTGGATCCCTTTTCAGATATCACTTCCTTAGGAAACCCTAATCTGGTAAAAATACAAAGTAGAGCCTTAGCAACAGTCTGAGCCATAACAGTTCTCAGAGGTATTGTCTCAGGATATTTAGTAGCATGGTCTACTACAACCAGCATAAACCTGTTTCCTGAAAATGTCGGAGTGTCAAGGGGACCAACTATGTCGATGCCCACCCTCTCAAAAGGAACTCCCACCACTGGGAGAGGCACCAATGGTGCCACATTCTTGGCTCCACTCTTGCCAGAGGTTTGGCAAGTGTGACAGCTCCTACAGAATTTGCCAACTTCTGCACTCATCTTAGGCCAGTAGAAGTATAAAGAGAACCTGTCCTTGGTATTTATGAAGCTCAAATGACCAGCCAAAGGTATCTCATGGGCCAGCTGTAAGAACTGGAGTCTGTTCCCTAGAGGTACTACAAGTCTTTTGCCTTTAGACTCAGTCAGTTCACTGGAGAAGAGGCCATCGTCCCAGTGCAACCGTTGTGCTTCCCAGCCTCTTGCTCATCAAGCTGAGAAGCTGCCAATTGTCGAAGACCTTCAAGAGTAGGACACTCTCTTTGTCCTCTGCTAAGGTGTGCCCTGCTGGGTACACCTTCTGCCAGTAAAGACTGCAGCTCATGATGGTCAACAGGATCCAGATCTCCAACTAGAGTAAGGTCATCTTCCAGGTCTGACTCTTTAGAAGCTGGATCAACCACACAGGGTTGTACCTCACACTCAGCCTCAGCTGGTGGAGGAGTCACAGGTATGACTTTGGACAATCTTGGGGATGTCATTGTTGGTAGCACAAGGGTGCTATATGCTTTCTTACTGGAGGTCGTAGGTTTCCCCTTTGCCTCTTTCTTCTTGGAAATAGCAATTAGTAAGTCAAGTGGACTGGGGGTAATAGTTTCCTCTATCAGTTCCCCTGGAGAGGCTCTCAAGGTCCTCTCCCTTGCAGGCCTAGTGAGCTCCTGTCTCCTTTTACTGGGAGGCCTGGGATACTAGACACAACTCCAAGCGTTTTCAGGTCATTACCCAACAGGACTCTCCCAGGTACTTCACTCTGCACACTAACAGGTATCTTGACAGTCATGTCATTGCACTGGATGAGAGCTGGTAACTGGGGAAGCATTTTCACAGGGCCTCCAGCTAAATTGGTTAGGTGATTGGGTGCTTAGCAACATCCTCTACCTTGCAAAATGATTCATCAACCACAGTTATGCTGCCTCCAGTGTCTCTGATGGCAGGGGTCTCCTAGCCATACACAAGAACAAAATCTTTATAATACTCTTTAGCAGTGGAGGCTGGTGACTTTGAAAGGTGGTGGGGCGTACATTTCTCCCGGCGAATTTTGGAGCGTGCCCAACGCACATCAGGGGTGTGCATGGGGGTCGTTCACCCCCCCCAAGAAACATTTTGAAAAATGGGTTCTATGGTGTATGCATAAAAAAATTAATTATATAGATATCCAGGAATGATATATAATATCCAGTAGTTTCCCAATATTTTTTTGCCAGCACAATAGAAGCATTCCATTTTATTGAGCAGCTTGATAAGCCAAAAAATGTAAAATATGCTCTGGGATAAAATGCTCAACGGATGGGGCACTAGAATGGCAGGATTGTTGTGGGTGGCATACCACAAAAATAAGCAAGCACGGATTAAAGAAATCAAATGGTGTATTTAAGATTAAGAAACGTGTTTCACTATGGAAATGCCTTTTCATTGTTTCATATTAAACTGAAAGCGGAGCATTTAGCAAACAGTGCGCCCAACATGTGAGAAACCCATTTTTAAGAGAGATGGCCCCTGACCCAAAGATATTTGTATCCCATATTTACCCCGAAAAGACAGGTTAAGCCAAGAAAAGACGTGATTGCTGGCCTGTCAGAGGAGTACCTTTAAGCCTGTTGAAGTGTCCTTTGCAGGGGAGAGTAAACCACCAATTATGGGTGACAATGTTGCCCTTTCCTTTTCCGCACCCCATGGGATATCTATGGACCTAAACAAACAAAGAAAGAAAGATGCACTGGGACAGGGGAGAGGGGTGTCGGTTGCAGGGGTGAACTGAGCACCAAAAGTGGCACTAGAAATCCCTTATAAAGTGGCCCCACTAAGCAGTGTTTGAGCGGAACTCCTGCAAGACATTTCTGAATAAAAGTGTCCAAATAATGATTTTTGAGCAGTTTTGCCGCTATTTAGGGATTCAAAACTAGTAAAGCATTAAAACACGGACATAACATTTGTTAAGAGTGGCACTTTATAGCACATTCTTTACTTCCGATGGATGTTTGGGATAGGGGGGTTGGAAAGAAGGGGTCCGTACGTTGGAGAAATACTAAGAGGAGCAGAAAAGCAGGTTACCCACAAAAAAGAGGCCCATGGTGTAGAGGCCGACGGGAAATCGCCAGAGTTCCCTGTAGACCAGTCCACCCCTGGTCGGTTGTTAGTTCTGCCAGATGACCTAGACTTTGGTATGCTTCTGTGCATACACGGTTGCCTCCCTCGCCCTCTCCCACGCCCTGTGACCCAGCAAAGGAGAAGTGCACTCAATAACAGCCTGCATAATAAATCATCACGCTCTTTAAACATAAACCATAAACCACCTGAACACATGTACCCGAGATAAGGGCCGAAAAAGGAGAATAGATGCACAGGCACGGCCCGGGTAAATCACTCACCAATGGTGTGTCATGACTTACTCAAAGTGTGTCTGGAAAGTAGTGCTAGTAAAAACCAACACACGGAGAAACACTGCACTTTACGATTTTACCCAACATATTCTAGGAATGCTTCCAGGAATGGTAAACAAAAACTTAGAAACCACAAATTGCTTCAATTTGGTGAATGCGTCTGTAAAATGCGCACACGTTTTATTCCACATCAAACTCTAGGACATAACAGCACTTCTCTATATGTCAGTGAGCAGAGTGCTTCAATGCCGCCGTTACATATGGCAGGAGGTGCCGTGCTATACAAATATAAGCGAGCAGTGAGTGACCAACACAGACCACAGGAGCAGCAGAGCCAGGCCGGGGTAGGCCCTGCTGCATCGACGCTCGGCTGGGGTCTAGCAAATACCAATGCAATGCTCACACAAAGGTCAAAACTGTTGGCTTTCTTTTAACAAATTTTCGGGACGTTTGCCAAAGGCCTAAACATCATGGGATAATCGCATTTCTCCGCCCATGACAAACAAAGGGTTCTGTGTGTTGTACGAACTGGGGGACAGTCTGTCCTGAAAGCGCCGTGACTTCACATAATTTTGCCTGACTCCATCAATAATCACCCAATGCTTCTTGGCCTTTAGTTCGGCTCAATGAACAATAAACAGCCTGTGAAGGACTGCCCGTTTCCCTTTCTTTTTGCCCCATCTTTGAAGTTAAAATCTGAATATCTGGCAAAGGCTTTGTGAGCGCGCAGGATATCACAACTTCAAGGAGCGCACATTTTCCCACATGGTGGATAGAGGGAAGACAAATAGCTTTGGGCTTCCTCGGCACTGCAGTGCAACTTGTGTCGATAATCGCGACTAACTCCCCCAGGCCAGGGTAGGCCCTGCTGCATCGACGCTCGGCTGGGCTCTCTCTCACCCAAGTGCTGAGTTCACACCAGCCGAGCGTCGATGGGACTACATGGTCTGGCCTAGACGGTGTTGTCCGTGGTCCAATAACTAGGCCCTGCATTCTGCAGGGCTCTGCCTCTGGAGAATGGTTTGAAGGCTGTCCAGGAAGCCACTGCAAGCTAAGTTATTTAACTTTACTTACCGGCGGTGGCGGTCCGGAGGGTTGGCAACTTTGGCAAGGTAGGCCTGTGCACGTGGGCCCTAGCCTCTGCTGTTTTCTGGGCAGCTCTTATACACCGTCACCACCAGCACGATTCCCTGAGACAAAGTGAAGGTGGCAGCACTGTGCGCGCATCACCCCACCTCCACACTCAAATGTCATTGGCTGGAAAGCAGCCAATGACATTCTGTTTCTAAGGTCAGGTCAGATGAGAAGCAATAGAATCTTCCTAATGGTGCGCTGTTTGCGCACACCTTAATACCAGAGGGGCCCCCCCTCTAGCGCCCCGCCAGCCTTGTAGTTTGATGGGTTTACGTAAAGTGCGTGGAGCTACGAGCTCCACACACTTTACTGCAGGAAAAATCTGCGTAAAACGGGATGCGCCCCTGTGGCAGCTGGCCCATCATGAAGACAGCACTGCAGATATTTATTTATTACACAGATTCGTCAATGCAGCTTCGCGCTGCTTACAAATGCAGAAGTTGGCAGCACAGATCAGAATAGATTCAGAAGAACTTCTGAATCTGTTCTGCACAACTTTACTAGTGGAACACACCGTTTGCAATCGCACACTGTGGGGGCCCTCGATGGGGGGGCGGCGCCCCTCCGACCTATGGAAGCGGCCGCCACTGCTCTTTAGTATTATATGGGATGGAATTATAGACATCCACATTCTGTAGTTCCCACATACTATTATTATTATTATTATTATTAATATATTTGTTTAGTTTTAAAAAAACTTTACAAATTAGGTTATAAAATTACATGAATTACAATCTCAAAATAGCAATTGCAAAACTTGCAAATTTACAAGTACATCTTAATTTCTGAAATGCCATCATTACATTAGTTAAGCACAATTAAAAACACAGTTAAAACAGTATTAAACTTATACTCTATGTGCTCTTTATCTCTTATATTATGTTACCTAATCTCTTTCATCTCTTGCATTGATATCATACTAAAAGTCATTAGCTCTGAGTTCACTTATCTTGTTTTATCTAAAGTTAAGACGTCACCATAGGTAGAAACAATTAACATGCACTGGATTAAGGATTCAATCCTCTAATATAGAATTCATCATAAGGTTAAACTTTCAAAATGATGATCTATCATCATCAATTGCTTTCCAACTTCTCAGGAGCAAGCTTTCTTTTGATGTATATCCTCAGATGATATAGTCTTATGTGGACTGTTTTCAGTTCAGTATTCAATCAATATGTCCAGAAAGAATCACTTTTAATATAATCGTAGTTATGTACCAAATCTCCTAGATATAGCATATACACTGTGCTTAGTTCAGGGCACCGAAGAAGTATATGTTGGGGAGATTCCAAATTAGTAATCTTTTTGCATAATCTACATATTCTTTCCTCACGTGGGATTTGCTGGTGTGGTCCCGTTATTGTGAGTAGGGGAAGTTGGTTAATACTCAATTTCAAACGGAATTGTCTAACTGCAGGGTTAGGGCATCTTATCAAATACCTTTCTGCTTGTAGATATTTATGTACAATTCCAGAAATGAAATTATAATTCTTTAATTGTTCTAAATGATCGTAATTTTTAGTCCAGTCCCACAATTTGATCTTATTTGTATATATAATTTTCAGAGTTGCATATGCCGTCTTTTTGTAATACAATGGGCGCCATTGAATTGCATTAAAGATGTTATCACTGATAGCTTCAAATGTATCGTTCTTTCTATTTTTATCTTCTAATAGTTCCAATAATTTACATTGAGGAGAGGAGTGAATTTTGATATGCAGTGCTCCTATCTTTATCCACAGCATGCTTTTTAAAGATGTTAAGCCAAATTCTAAATGGATATATTCTATCAATGAGCTCGGATTCAATTTAAGGAGTCTGCACCAGAAACATCCTTCTATTACATCTAGCCAATCTAATTTTTCAATTGCTAGTGCCTCAATCCCGTATAAGATCGTAGGACAGAAGCATTTTTTTGTACAAAATTAGAATTCCTTCTAATGACAACACTGCCGTTTCTTTTGCAAATTTTGCTATTAATTCTGTTCGTTTTTTTGCTTTTATTTGTTTACTTTCAATTATGTTTTTATAGTCTTTGTCATTACTCATGACTAATCCCAGGTACGGATATAAATTCACGTATTCTATTACTCCCAATTCGGTAATCATATCTGGGCGCAAGACCTTTTTTGTAAAGAATGCCATTATTTTAGCTTTTCCCATGTTTATCTTTAGTTTATTTATTTCTGCATATTTTATTAATGAGTAGTGTTCCCACATACACAGGGACACTAAAGAACCACTAGCTGAGACTCTCCTGTGTTCATCAGACAGTAGGTGAAAGTTTCCACTTTCCATAGGTACTTCATCCTCTGGGGAGAAGGCTAAAGAGACAGTGTGGACCACTTGAAGGTTTACTCTTGCATCTGGGATCCCCTTTCACATGTTTTGATGAATGGGGCTTGGTCTGACCTCCTTCTAGTTTGGGTCCAGAAGGTACACTAGCCTGATTCGGTTTCCCTTGTGGCTTACCCGTATTCTGTGTGGGGCTCTCTTTTGGATTGGAGGTATTTGAATTCTCTGTGTTATCTTTCTTTGGCTGCTTTCCCTCATCCTTCCTCTGAGTTGCATGAGAATCTTTGTGAATAGCCCTGTTGGCAACCCACAAGTCAGCAGCCTTAGCTAACGTCTTTGGATCTATCTCCTTCGAATCGGCCAAGTGCTATCTGAGCTCAGGAGAGCAGGCATCATATATTGACTCCAACATAACAAGATTTCTCATACCTTCATAAGTGTTAACTCTGTAGCCCTTAACCCAATGATCTAAGTTTTTCAAACATTCACATACCCAGGTTGCTCAAGGGGTACAATCATGCTTTTTGAGGGTCCTAAACCTCTTAAGATACTGGGAAGGGGTCTTCCCAAATCTAGAAATTAAAGCTAGCTTTACACACTCATAATCCATCCTATCTACCACCCCCAACTCATCACAAGTCAGATGCAACAGTGGGTAGCCTAGAAAAGAGCCAAGGAAGCAACTGATTCCCTGTAATGTTTTGAATCCCATGGTTGTACTCAAACATTGCCAACCAATCCAAAATATCAAGTTTAGCCTCATACATACCCACACTTTCTTTTGGCATACGTAGTCTCTTAGGACTGGAAGACCTAGAAGACTCTCGGAGAGAAGCATTCTCAATGGACAATTTCTTCATTTCTAGTGGTTCAAATCCATTTCTCTGAGCTTAAGTTCTTGATGTTTTTGTTCAGATTGAGCATTAATACGTTTGAATTCCAATTCAAGCCTCGTCTTTTCTAGTGCAATGAATTTAGGACTGAGTGTATTACCTGTAATGGCCCCAGTGGACAAAGGTTGAGGTTGTTGCTCAAGCAGAAGAACAATAGGGCCTACATTGTGAGACTCATCTGCCTCATCTAACTCATCAATAATATTTTACACATTATCTTCCTCATCCATTTTCACATTTGCTGGAGGGGCAGGTATTTCAGACCCACTCCCCAGACTTTTCAATTAATTCTGACGTGTTGCCTTTAACAGAGAGATTCCTATCTCTACACAGTTTTTTCAAATGATCAACAGTGTAAGTAAGGAGGGTCTCCTGACTGTAGCTTTCCATATCAGACATGATTAAAATTGCTTTTAGTGGTGTTTAGCCTTGTGGTGGTTAGTTGAGCCAATGTAATAGCAGCACTCTAAGTGTAATCACTATACTTTATCCTCACCACTGTACACCAGTGTTAGAATTATATGCAGTGCCGTTTGAGAACACCACACACAATTAAGACTACAAATGTCAGTAAAAATTCTCCTTTGGTACAAGCCTGTACTACACAGTAAAGTGGTAGTGATGGCTGAGCAGCCAAACTTATCTCAAGAGTAAAGTGAGCAGTATCAGAAGTTACACAAAGGACAGCAATTACTGTGGTTCAAACAAACACTTATTCACGTTTTCTGAGTAAAAGAATATACATTTATTTACACCATCAGTTATAAAACAGTTCACTGATATAAAGCAACAGAAAATCACAATTTTAATACACTACAATAACCCCCAATCAATTCTGGACAAGTTAGGCTCAAAATGAAGTGTGACCAAAATGGCACTCCAGCAATTTAAAAGGGAGGAAAAGACAAGGTTATCCAAAATCAACAATGCTTACAAGTGATAGGAAGGGCAATCTAAAAAAGGCTTACTACAACTAGGATTCAAGTCAGTAGGCCTGGGCTAATGTTAATGGTTCACAGTCTTTGCAGAGGATCACACAGTTCAGAGTAATTTGCAGTTAAGTCTTTGCCAAGAATTCAAAACGAAGTTGGTCGGAGGAAAAGTTATTCAAAAGAGAAGAATAGGACAAGCCTTCTGAGAGGCAAAAGATTTCATACACTTTCACCGTGTTCGGACGGAATGAATGAACGGATTTTAACAATAACTTAAATGAAGAAGAATGCTGTAGCTGAGGTGGTTGTTTCTTGCATTTCCTGCAGGCCCACGGTTCCTGAAGCAACTGTCGTGGTGACAATAAGGAGGAAGACTGGAGAGTCCTGCACTGCCCAGGGAGAAGCCAGCAGCAGAGCAAAGCGTTGAATAAAAGGTGATCTCTTTAAAACCCAAACAGGTTCCGTTCCTCCTGGCTATCCGGTTCACTGCAGTGAGGCACAGCAAATTCAACCAGGAGAGGAAGGCCGGCATTTGGTGTTTGGCGAGCTGGTTGGTCCCACCAAGCCCAAGGGAAGAAGATTCCTTGCAGATCTTCTCTGTCATTGGAGTTTTGGGCGATTTGGACCTGCAGCAGGGCTTCACTGATATATCCAGTAGTTGCAACAGTCGTCTTCCTTTGGCTCCTCGTTGGTTCTCTCGTTCCAGTGGTGATTCTGCCTTCCAAGTCTCAGAGACCTGCTTTTAAGTAGTTTTCCCCCATTCACACAGCCTGGCTGTCAATCACACAGCAGGATGGCTGTCCTGGCAGGACAGTCTCCTAGCCAATCAAACTAGAGTGTGACTTGGGTCTCCAAAGAGACCCTGTGCAGGGGGCCTCAAACCCCTCCCTCACATCCTATCCACCCAGACACTCAGGCGCCTAAGGAGTGCTTCTGTGCAGAAGCCCACCAAAGGACAGCGAACAAAGGAACCAAACCTGGTTTGGCACACAGAGTAAAACACGAGAAAGACCTTTACAAAAATAAATGGTGAATAAAAACAACCGGAACCAAATAAAATTAAGAGTGCAGCAGATTAGAGTTTGAGGCTACCACCATAGCCTCTAACAGTACTGAGGCTATTTTAATAGCTTGCATATCTACCATTGTATTTTAACAGTACAATGGTAGATACCACTGCCACCAGCCAAATCTTAGAGAAAGGGGAACGAAATAATGTTCAATGAGAAACAGACAAAAATGGTTTACTATTAACCCTTCCAGTACTCTATGGAAATTAGTTTGTACTGGGTCTGTACATTTAAAAAGACTAGTAAAGTCAATGGCAACTTTACATGTTTTGGGAGACA
The DNA here is from genome assembly GCF_040938575.1 of Ambystoma mexicanum. Lineage (NCBI taxonomy): Eukaryota > Metazoa > Chordata > Amphibia > Caudata > Ambystomatidae > Ambystoma > Ambystoma mexicanum. Next base: position 509,702,985 of record NC_090926.1, on the reverse strand, counting down.
GTAGTCAGTCCCAGACAATTTAGTTTAACAGTGGGAAGTCTAAAAAAGACAACCCTGTGTCACTGCACAAAAGGTGCTGTGTGACAAAAAGAAAAAAGATGATGCCTATGCAGTAGGTGAGACTCCATAGTCCATGAGCACAAAATGTAAAACACACAGCAAAAACACATGTAAGAGTGGGAAAAAAGGCTCGCACCCTTACCAGGTGAACAAAAAAAATCCTAGAAATCTATCAAAGCTATTGAGTGACTCAACAGGTAAGGGAAATTAGCCATTCTGGAGAATTATCCCTAACAATATCTCAGCAAAATGGCACAATGTCTGTTAAACCTTTGGGTAATGGAACAAATGGATCCCTTGGTGGTTGTGTATCAGAGCATCTCAGGCCAAAAGAAATTCGCCAATGAAAGTTTGAAACAGAGATATTAATAATTGAGCCTGGTAGCTCAGGGGTGCCACAGTACTTCATGTTTCCTTTTTTTTCTGAACAAATTTATCATGTTCTATGACTTGATCCTTTGAAAGGCCCTTAACATTTCATCCCAGCATCCTTTGAGCTCCAACTCAAAATAGTGGATTTCCATGAGGCCATCTGACTTTACATATTACATATGTGGCCCCTGAATTAGTGGAGTTTTGTGCAATGTATCTCTTGACTCTAATATGAGGATCCCATAGGGGGGTTGAGTGTAGTTCAGATTCTATAAATGCATCTGTTACTTAATAGCATATTTGAGCAATGTTTGACATTAAAGATTATTTCCTATTCTGTGTGTGTAAGGTATGAGGCACTCCGTGTCAAAAAATACTTGATAAGTAAATATGTTTCTGTTTTGTTCTTCACATTCTCCATCTTTCCAGATCATTTGGGTTAGACAACCATCTCTCGGGGCTATGCCAAATGTATTGCTTCAATCTGGAACATAACACATCTCTGAAGCTATTTCATTAACCCCTCTGAGTCAATTTACTCGGTTTCACCAGCATAAGTCACATGTAGTTTATAAACACATCTGTGTAGTAGGAACAAAACCCATTGAGCTATGTTGTAGGGATCAGTATTTAACCCACCATTTACACGAACTATATGCAGTAGATTCACTGGACAACTGATACATGCTGCTATGATGGAACCTGTGGCCTGGAAATTATAAAGATCACTGCATCAGGTGCATTAACCGACTGAGGAATCCTAATGAGAATAGACCCTGAGACATGTATGTTACACACTGATCTTGATATTTGTCTATGTTTTATTGGCAAACAGAGATTATACATGTTGACCAACAGGTTAACTGATTCTATATGAAGTAGGAGTTGTGTTCCACTACTATATTTAAGTAGGATTGCACCTGTAAATTACAAATCACACACGCATCTCTGCACATTTCAGCACGTCCGTTGGAACCTGGCACACAATGTACACAATGGACGACTGGCAGCAATGCAAGAAGTGTATTGCTCATATGTCGTTAGTGAGCTGTCCAAATGGACCATATAACAAACGACCTGTTTAGCTCTCATTGACAGAAAATTTGGTGCTTCATACGAGTTTTGGGGTATTTCACCAGAAAATACTGCCAAACTCAATGGCAAAGTTCATCCCCATTAATGAGGTATAATGGACCCCGTGGGGGATTTGGAGACATTGGGCCGCATTACAAGTTTGCCAGTTTGGGAACTGTGGTACGAGTAAGCTTGCCGGTACCGTAGTTCCCGGTGGCATCTGCAATCACAGCATGCTGCATGTACCGGCACCATTCACAAATGCATTCACGTTGCATGCGCCTTCTCCATTCCCATTGAGCACTACGGGCATCAATGTGAATGGGGAAGAATTTTTCCCGGCGCCCTGGAATGGGCAATTACAGGGTCCGCCAGGGTTATAATACCCCGGTAATTGTCAATTCCAGGGCGCTGGGGAAAAAAAAGACTCCAGCCGCAGCAGTGCCTGTATGACAGGCACGGCTGCCCGCCAGTGTCTTAATGAGGCCCAGTGTCTAAAGTGGTCATTCTACCTTAAGTAATTCCTACCGTTTTTGTCACTGAAATGGAGGAGGGTACTACAAACAAATGTCTTGAGGTATCTTAACTCTAAACTGGTGTGCAAAAGTGGCAGTAAAGTGGTGGTAACGGAAAGCCACCACATTACCATCACTAAGTACCACATTGCTAAACTTGTAATGCGACCCTATGCCATGTTGCTAGGGTGTATTGATTCATCTGTAACACGTGTGTCAGACCATCATTAGTGATCTTGACAAGTGTATGCCTGGAGAACAATTCGATATTGCCACACGGGGTTTGTGTCTGCATACATGCTTGACCTGTTCTTTGGGGAATGTGACTCTGTAAGGGGCGATAGATTTCTGGGGAAGTGATGCAAGCCTGCGTTCCAATTCAGCATGCACACTCTTTTCAGATAGAAGCTCATAGCTCAGGTCTGTCGGCTAAGAACCCAAAAGAACACATGTATTGGCAACAGCTGTATATGATATGAGTTGGAGCCAAAAAGGGTATCATGTCCTCCACTCAGACTTTGTTTTCAACGCCAAATTATTACTGAATCCTCTCGCAATCCTCTCAAAAGTCATGCATCCCCCATAATGAAAACTCGGATCTGAGGAAAGATTCTTCATCATATTGATACCACTCCAGTCGCGAGTCCACATAAGATGCATCCCCAACGGAGTTACTTGAAAATGTGAAGGGCCTGTTTGTAAACTGTGATAGAAAAAAAAAAAAAAAAAAACCAGAATGAAAGTTTTCCTCAGAACAGTAGTGTTCCTGGAAAGTCAAATTCCTCTCATCCCCCAAAGGCCCCTACAGTTTTGATTTGCATTTTGCTTCATGAAAATGTCCCAGATTCTGTGCATGTTGGCATGTGCCAGAAACATCTCCTATGCTGCTTCCGTCCAGGGTGTTCCAGCGTGAGACAGCTTGTCAGGCTGTCAGTGGGATTTTGTCTCCGCGCACAGTAGGTGTCCAGACCAGAAAGTGAGAAGGCGGCAAAAGAGAAAATCCCAATGGAGCCTGGTGTGAGCTGCCATACAGGGCATCTCGCCTTTAAGTTGTTCGTTTACACTCAAGACAACTGACAGGCATCACTTTCCATGCAACACATAAGTGTCTCACCAGAAAAGAAGTTTGCGAATTTTGCAATACTATTTGTGATCGTGTGCAAATCATTGACACAAAGATAACAATGGCCACGCTTCTAACATTAAGGGCTTTAATATAGAATCGGCCGTGCTCTATCTTTGTGGACGTTGCACACTACTCAGCCGTGTGTACATGTCCAAATCAAAAGCTGAAGATGCAGAAACTGTTGTGTAGGAAACTATGAATATTGTCAAAGAATAGTTACAGTGTAGTATACTGCCAGGCACTTGATGGTGACGAGCCTGAACACAGCGAGAACGCCTGCATATATTCACACCCCGTCAATTCACCACATATCTTGTGGACAATTGCTAAATGCAGTCAGAGTGTAGTTGTCAATGCTGTTACACCAAACAGAAGCAGAATGTAAACACTAACACAATGTGGACAACTGATCATTGCCACACGTTTTACTGTCCCCATGATTTTGAGTTAATAAACCTACAAGGGGTAAAACCGCCTGAAATCATAGGTTGTTTTATATCTTAATAAAATGAGTTACAGTGGTGCTACTACTGGCTTTAATAGTAGGTTCGTTGCTTGAGTGACCAAAGTTCACCATAGCACAGTGTGAAGAAAACTGTATATCTTCATTTGGACATTCTACAATATTGAAACACCTATAAAGAACGTTTTTACCCAAGATCAAAACACCGTGAGCTTGATTTAAAAAGCGTGCTCAATGGAATTGCGGCACTGTAAATAAAAAAAAAAAAGTTTATAAATCAAACCCTCTATCTGCGTTGCAAAATATCATATCCAAATATTACTTTACTTTACTCTATTTCCAAAGCCAAAAATGGTAACTCAGTCAAATAATAGGAGTTATAAACGCACTCCCTTATTTTTGTATAACTTAGGCATATGTACAGTGCTACTCAAATCAAATTACTTAAGTCATGCAGTGTGTGCTTTAACAAATATTAGAACGTGTATTCTTCCGTAAATTCTTAAAGTCACCTCTAAAAGACTTCTTCTTCTCCGAGCCCTTTTATTGCACACGATAGCTGAAGATCTGTATCTAATAAACTAGAAACCACAGCACGGCTCTGTCAGATGTGCCTGCTTCTGCCTCAGTCAGCTTACATAGACCTTCCTTGTGGGAATAATGTTTGTATTGTTTTGCACTTATATGGAAAAATGTATTGTATTACAAACAATTGATTATCTTTATTGGATAATTCTGCATCATTAAACTTGTGTTTGCAGTTCCCCGTCTACCCTTAATGTGGAGTACTTTCTGCGGGGTCTCTCCGAACACCTTTTAGTTTCTGCGGGCTGTAATTGCAGATGAATAAGTAATGGAATCAACTTTAGTGAATACGTTTAGTGAAATGACGATTAAAACTGAGAAAACACATTTTTGCAGGTTCAGAGGGTCAGAGGTAGAGGACGCTGATTACACTCTCGTGATGCTTTCTCCACTGCTTGAGCCTGTTCTGGAAGACGGACTGGTGGGAGTGTACGTGTTCACTCTGTAGTCAGGAAGATACCACAGCTGAATTTGTTTGTGCATTTCCATGGTTCCCAAAGCACAATGACAACTTTGTATGCACTGTTTGGCTAGCTTTTATAATAGGCGGGATTTCACAATTCATGCCTTCCTTTTCAGGTATTTCCTTCTATAAAGATGAATTACATTATGACCAGGCCCATGAGGAGGAGGGTATTCCCATGGATGGAGAAGGATGGTTTGTCACCTGAAAGTTGAAAAGTTACAACAGTGCCTACCATGGCTCCTGGGCAAGGATAGGAATAGTGTCAGAGGTCTCAGTTTTTCCCCCCTTCCTGAATGGGGCAATTGAAGGAGATGAATAATGGCAAGCTTTCATCTTTGAATTGGCAGATTGGCTAGAAAAAGAAAGAAACTGTCATGCTATGCCTGCTTGATTGCCTCATTCTAAATGGGATGAAGTTCTGCAAACATAAATCAGTACCAACAATTTTGTATCTAGATTGATCCAACAGCTGAGGTGGATGCTGGGAGTGGATGGACCTCAATTCCAGTGTCCCCGCTTGTTCCAGCATGTTTCTCTGCGGACCACTGTGAACTAGCACCTGGAGCGTGTCTTATGCGCAGAATGGAATTACCAATATACATGATCTCAGACCCAAATAACAAGACAGACTCAAAGTATATTGCAAAGTATTACGTTAATGTTCAGCTCAAATAAAGTAGGGACATCTGGTGATTATACAAAATGCAGCTCAGTCTGGTCTAATTTTTCGTTACACAAAGACGTTACACTCGATTCTATGTCAGCTATGACATCATCCTATGTGGCACACAGAAAAAAAAATCAAGGGGAGCGATTGGTTAGGGGAACATATATACTTATATTATGTGTAAGTGTTAATAATATCATTGGCTGCCATTTATCTAGTAGGCACTCCTCAAGCTTTCTCTAAAATATGTATAATTGTTTGTGCCCACCCCGTCTTCAACGTGCAAGAGAATAAAACGGACACTCCCCAGACAGGGAATAAGGCAAAGAGAGCAGGCTGCGAGAGTTCAAGGAAAAGTTTATCTAGATCTCTGAGAGCGCTCTGGCAAAATTAATGTTACAGTACATTGTATAGATACAATGATACGTCTAACATATGATGCTACGTTGGACCCGGATTGGTCAGCCAGGCTGGTGTCTTAGATGTGGACATCATCTCTTCCTCCTGGTTGGTTGTTTGGTTGGCGGGAGGATGGACGTCAGATATCTGTGCTCCGAATGGGTGAAGGTCAGGTCGTGTGAAGCAGGGTGTTAACTATCTAAGCTAATGAATACATTCTAAATAATGCATACATTCTAAATAATGCATGCACTAAATAATAATTGTCCAAAAGACTCTCAGTAGTTTATCATGTCACTATACAAATCACACAGGTGTCTATATCATCTATAACATTTGGATTATACAGGTCACAGGTCAAGGGTCTTGACCACTATAATACACTAATTGAACTGTAGGTTTAGTTTCACAAGAATCTCAGGTATGTGGCATTTGTTAGTATTAGGCACAATATACTGCAGCAGGGGTCTAATGTTATTTGGGAGTCTGCTGGGTGGGCATCATGGCATGGTCAGTGGTCTGGCACATGAAAGGAATATCTCACGGGGACACAGGGTCAGAATGGCAGTACGTTTCCATCATAGAGGGTGCGGGGGCAAGGACACGTTTGTGGAGATGAACAACCTATGTGCTTAGTTCATGCTGGTTCACATGCAGGACAGTGATCTCAGAGGAAAACTTATGTGATACATTTATTAGTTGTTGCAAATACCTCCGGCTTCAACGTGAGAATGGAGCCGCAGAGTTTTCCAGTCAGAGTGTGAACGAAGGTGGGGGCCATGTGCTCTGTGTGCCTGACCTCAGTGAGGAGAGGGAGAGAAGTGTTTTGTACTATCACAGTGAGGCCTGGTCACCAAGATGGAGTCAAAAGGGGGCACAAAAAATTGATGCCCTGTGTCCTGCTCAGTGGTCCCATCTACACGAAAGCCAAATAAAGTTAACATTGCATAAGGGCAAGGGGCGAACCCACTACAGGAGGCACTTGGTCCAAGTTTTGTACTGAGAAGTGAAGGCAGAGTGGGGCCTGCTGGCCCCTCGCTCCCACACATAATACTGATTAAAGAAAAATACTAATAGCAGATTGGCTTTTGCAACATTGTATAACATGATGCTTCACAGCCCCTTATGATTGGTTGGCATAACCTCTCAACCATGGACATTCGGCTCGCTAGCAGCATGTGAACAAAATGAAACCTAGGTGTAGAGAGCAACATCAGACTACTACCCACTGTTTCAATTAGTCCATCATCCCTCATCAGTCAGGCCCCAAGCCAAAGATTATTTTTTATAGTAGCAGCTTGTTCTCTGCTCTGGGACTTTTCATGGAGTGTTGGCACACCATTATCTTCAACTGGAGCTAAATGAATAGCCTGTGTTTTCAACTTCTGAGTCATGTGTGAGCAGACCACAATTATGTCCATTTTGACATTTTATTTACTGCTATTTATTTTATTTGTTCTGGGTGTTATTGCTAATTTTGGTCTCTGGAGACCTGATCACTCCACCTTGCATATGCTTTTTGCAATGTTGATGGTCCAATACTAGGCACTTGGAGATGTTTTCTTCTTTGCTTAATCTAAGAGAACTATGTCTTACGTGGATGGCTTATTCTCTTGACTCTCTTTGTGCCATGGAATTATTTTTTGATGTGGCATCCTTGATCCCAGGCCAATAGACTCCTTTTTGTTCCACACATAAATCTGTTTTTTTCAGTATCTCCAGAATCTGCAACCCTGGTTTGTCTTTGAGGTAGCCTAATCAGTTTCAACACGAGCCCAACGTGCATTTTTTCATCATGGCTGCTCTATTTACGTTATAGTTTCCATGAAAGCAAGCTTATATATGTCTCATCTATATTGTGTTTCTGCACATGTACATTAGTTGAGCTTCATGTCACTCATATTTTCAACATAGACAATTTCTTCATCTCTCTTCACTCGATTATTTTGTTGCTTAAATTGTACCTTCACTCTTTAAGTATCTGCATATCGTGTTTGTGCATCCTTGTATCTCTCCTTTATGATGTCACTTTACTCATGTAAGTTTGCACTTACAGCTCTCTATGTCCAATGGTGCATGTCCACATCCTCTATACAAAAAGGATGGGTTTCCCCTCCATCGTGGACATCAGGGAATGAAAAATTAGAAGAACTACAATAGGTGATGTCTCATGGAACTGAATTAGTATTCAATATTTCATATTCAGGACTCAGATATTGAAGAAGAGAGCATCGGTCAGAATTCATAGTGTTAAAAAAGATTTCATTTGTTGTTATAATAAATGCATTAAAACATGTTTTATTATTTCATCGCAAAATGTCATTCAGTTATATTACATATAAACCTGTGATCATACTGGAACCAGACATGTTTCTCACATATACCTGAGAACATAATCTGACACTATATATACACACTGTGCAAAAATGCCAATTGTATTATATATAACAATAATTTGAAAATACAAATATTCCCCTAACTTTAATCTAAAACACTTGTTATGTTATGTTATGTGTTTGTTTATAACGTGCCGATAGCCTGCAGTCATCAGGGCGTGGGAGTGTCCGGGGTAATTCAGTGCGCATAATATTATGTGCTGTAGAGGGCGGTCTGCGGAAAGATAATGAGGTTATCATTGGAAGAGGTGGGTTTTCAACGATTTTCTGAAACTCTAGTAGTTCTCTTCTAGTGGTAGTGTTAGTGGCAATTTGTTCCAGAATTTTGCTGCCTTCACTGGGAAAGATTTCCCCCGTCCTTGCACACGTTTAGCTCTGGGAATATTCAGATAAACCTTATCCTCTGATCTAAGGTGTCATTGAGGCAGGTACAAAGAAAATTGTTTCTTAAAATATCTCGGGGCTTCTCCATACAGACATCTGTGAACTATGGCCATCGCCTTAAAGTGTACTCTCTCTTCCACTCTTAGCCAGTGAAGAGATCTTCTCCCCACAGTCACATGCTTCCTTTTTTTGATTCTCTTGGTAGCTCAAACTGCGTCATTTTCGATGACCGGACTCTTTTGTATATCCCTCTTCGTGGCTCCTATCAGTAAGGCGTTGCCGTAGTCAAGGCATGACAGAATGACCGCTCTTGCTATAGTTGCTGCATTCGCTTCATTAATAAATGGCCGTATGGCTCTCATGAGACGCATGTAGTAGGCATGTTTTTTTTGCAGGTAGTTAACCTGAGCCTCGGATCCTACTGATGTTTCTACAACCATCCCTAGGGTTTTTACGTGCGGCAACACTGGGATTTTAGCCTGTTTGATAGTAATGGTCTGGTATTTGTTTGTTTGTTTGTTTGTTTGTTTGTTTATTCACTTATTATGCGCACCAGACCCGTAGGTAATAGGGTGCAGCAGAATGAAAATGCAAGGCTTACATAGTTACTCAATGTACAGATTTATAGAGATATAATATAAATATTTATGTACTTACAACAGTATACAATGTACAAATTTAGCAGCTTATGTGGTTATGACAATATACAATGTACAAATATACTCCGTGTAACACAGACTCAGTTAGATGAGGATAATCGGTGCATAGGTAGTACCAGCTACGGACACAGCCTAAAGGGTAGGAGGCTAGGGGTCAGTAGAGATGATGTTTTATAACATTTTTTCTGAAGTGTATGCAAGGTTGGTCAGCTCTCAAGTCTTGTGGCAATATATTCCAAGATTTAGCCGCCTTAACAGGGAAACTATTACCACCAACAGCGGTAAGCCTGTATCTAGGTATAACCAGGCAGTTAACATTACTAACTCTGGATGGTCTGGGAGAGATTCTTCTCTGAAGTTTATCTGAGAGGTAACTAGGGGTAGTGTTACTGAGAGTTTTATGAGTCAATGACAATGTCTTTAACTGTATTTTATTGCCAGTAGACAGCCATTTGTGTTGGCGTCTAAGGGAAGAGATGTGAGTTCTTTTATTTATGCCTAAGGCTGCTCTTAAGGCATTATTTTGTAAAGTTTGGAGCTTTCAGAAGATGGTTTTATTAGCACCACTATAGAGGGCATTTCAATATTCGATTCTGGAGAGTATTAGGGCTCTGGCCAGGATCAAGCAGCTGTCATCAGAGAGGAAAGGCTTGCCAGCTCTTAGCAACATACAGGTGTAGGCTGTGGAGGAGGTTAGTGATTATATCTGTTTATCAAAAGACACTGTGGAGTCCAAGTAGAAGCCAAGAGTTTTTACCTCCTTGGAGACTTTAATGGTGCTCCCGTAGATATTAAATGAGGAATATTCCAGGCCTAGTTTTTTGATATTGGCCTGTGAACCCAAGATTAACAACTCAGTCTTATCATCGTTCAACCATAGGCCATGGATGGCCATCCATGCTTGGATGATAAGATATACTTTGTTCACCAACTATGTGTCCTTGCTATGATCCCCAGAAAGTGGGAGGAGAATCTGAGTATCATCTGCGTAGTTAGTGTAGGTGATACCCAGATGGTCCAGATCATCGAACAGGGGTTTGGTGAAGATGTTGTAGAGAGGTGGTGAGACACAGGAGCCCTAAGGAACACCGCACAGGATAAGGGTTGGGTCTGCCACTGCTGATGGCGAGAAGACTCTCATGGTCCTCTCGCTCAGGAAGGATTCAATCCATCTGACAGCCTCTGGGGAGAAGTGGGCGGCAGAGTCAAGGTGTCTGCAGAGGACCTTATGATCGACTAGATCAAATGCAGCTGAGAAATCAAGTAGGAGCAGAAGTACTGTCTTCGCTTTGTCTCTCAGCTCATCTATTTGAGATTTTAAATCAATTAAGGCTGTTTTCATTCCATGTAATGGGAGGAAGCCGGATTGTCTATTACCTAGGAGTTTTTCAGTTCGAGGTGTTTTTGAATTTGATTGTAGGCGGCTTTGTCCAATATTTTGAGTAAAAATGGAACCGTGGTAATGGGTCGGTAATTAGTGGGGATGAGAGGATCTAAAGTATGTTTCTTAAGGAGCAGGAGCACACAAGACTGTTTAAGGTTGGCTGGGATGGTACCCGAGGTAAAGTAAGCATTAATCTGTTTAGTGATGAAAGGAGATAGTTCTCTGGCAGCATCTTTTATTAGTTGTGCTGGGCAGATGTCTCCTTTACAATAAGAGGGCTTCAGTGACAGGATGATTTTTTTCTACTTCAACAGCAGACATTTTGGAGAAGTAGAATGTATTATTATATGCCGGCGGTGAAGCGCTGGACAAAGGGTTTTTGGGCGAGTGCTGTAGATTCAGGACTTCTTTTTTTTTGCTGAATTTTATTTTGGAGCATTTTACATTTATTGGCTAGTGCATTTTGGATGTCTGTACACCAAGATTTGTCTTTGGTACAGATATCGGGTATAGCTATTGGTGACTCTAGTTCTTTTAGTATGGAGAAGAGTTCTTTCATACTAGAATTTGAGTTGGCAATACCCTCGTCATAAGAGTTGCGTTTTGCCTGGCAGACTTCCTTCTTGTAGTGCGAGGAGAGTGAGGTTAATTTAGCTTTGTTCTCATTGGAAGGGCAAACTCTCCAATTGGTTTCACTTTTTCTCTTCAAGGTGCAGAGGTCTTTAAGTTGTGGTGTAAACCATTTGTTTAAGTGAGCTATTGGTTTGCTAGATCTTAATTTGAGAGGGGCAATTTTGTCCAGTGTGGTTAGCATAATATTGTTAAATTAATGAACTAGAATGCTGGGCTCAATATTTTCTGGCAACAGATTAAGGGTGGGGAGGATAGCAGGGATTCCTTTCTCAACTGTAATACTTTTTTTGTTTCTGGTTAGGCATGGTGGCGCTAGTGCAGGAACCAGTGGAGTGGGTCTGGCGGTGGATAGGTAGAAGGAAACCAGTGAATGGTCTGTCCATGATATAGGCATGATAGATGAGATAGTAGCTGTGCAATTGTAGTCCGCTATCCAATCCAGTGTTCTCCCTTTTAGGTGGGTAGGATTATTCACTTTTTGCTACAGACCTAGTAAATTGATTGCATTAGCTATATCTGTGGCTTTCTATCCATTTGGTCATTGAAACCTATATTGAAGTCCGCTAACAGGAGTAATTGAGAGGACTGTTTAAGGTTGTTCGAAAGTATGTTATGCAGATCCTCCTCAAAGGTGCCAAGAGGACCAGGCGGCCTATATATTAGGTAGATAGTGAGTGATTGTGAATTATTTATCTGGAATTTGGCATAGAGAATTTCACACGATTGTGACAGATTGGTAGGGGCTAGTCTTAGGGAGAGACAAGTTGTCGAAATGATGGCAATGCCACCTCCTCGTGCACCGTCTCGATCTTGTCTAGCTATTGTGTAGCCATCAGGGATAGCTAACATGAGTGACGGTCCTGCTGTATTGTGAAACCATATTTCCGTGATCGCAAGGAAATCCAGATTGAATTCTGTAATTAGGTCAGCTCTGTGAGTGGCATGGGCGACGAGCGATCTTACATTGAGATGTGCTCCTTTGAGGGGGGACTCAGTTGCCTCTTTAACTAGGATAGGTTTGGCTGTATTGTTATCACTTAACTTGTGCTTGTGATTGTTAGTCTGGGGGCATTTAAATTAGTGAAGGACAATGGCGGAGACAGATTGGGATGACTAGGTTTCAAGCTAGGCTTATAGTTAGTTTTCAGGTTTGTAGGCGATAGGGATCTTCTCAGTGGTCCATATAGTTTAGTTAATCTGGCACGGAGTCTAGAGTTTTTGTTGGACATGGTACAAGGTAGAGAAGCATAGGTTGCTGTCTCTGAAGGACTATTATGTATAAGTTGGATAGTAGTGGCATTGGGCATTACTATGTTTGTCGATGTAAGGGGGCTAGGGTCTGCAGTAGGTACTAGCGGGAACTGAGCTAAGTATGCTTGGCTTCTGATACCGATGTGTGTGTTGGCAGCCATTATACAGACCAGTATTGCTAAAATTAACATCTTTCTCAGTTGAAGTGTTAGGGTATGGTGCTGCGCATAGGGGGACCTGGGCGAGGTTGCAACTCGGTAGCACAAAAATGGCACAGTTAAACAGCATAGGAATGGGGTACCTATGAGTCAGCAGGTCACGTAGGCCTGAGCACAGTTTAAGCAGCAAAGATAGGGCAGTGTCGGTGAGGCAACTGGACAATTGAGCAATTAGCAGTAGCCACTTAAACAGCGCAAATACAATAGAACAAGTAATGCAGCTAGGCGCCTAGGCAGTAGCAACACATGGCTTGCAGGGCAGTAGCAACAGAAAGGGTCAGTGCAAAATGACAAGCAGGGCAGTAGCAACAGAGTGGGTCAGTGCAATTGGGTGCCTAGGCAAGTAGCAACAAATGACTTGCAAGGCAGTAACAACAGAATGGGTCAGTGCAGAATGACATGCAGGGCAGTAGCAACATAGTGGGTCAGTGCAGTTGGCCACCTAAGTATTCTGTCCCTAACTTGGAACTGGCCTGTTGTGTCCCAAAAATCATCAGTTAGGTTTTCGCATTATTAAGACACATCCAATGACGTTTAATCCAAATGTCAATAATGCGATAAACCTCTGATATTTTTGCGCTGTCGATGCTGTATTCTCCCCTGAGTTCAAAAATGAACTGCATGTCATCGGCGTAGTTAGTAAAGAACATGCTGATTTGTTCCAGGAGCTCACATAGACTTCTCATATATAAATTCAATAGCAGCGGTGACAGGCTAGCACCCTGGGGGATACCAAACAAGATAAGGGTGGCCTCAGAGAATGTGTCACCCCAGTGGATCGTAGCACTCCTGTCTTTTTAAAATGATGCTAACCACTCCAACGCCTTAGGCGTGCAACCAACTGTTTTAGCCAGTGCTTACTGCAGGAGTTGGTGATCTACCAAGTCGAAAGCCGCGCTGAGATCCAACAGCATAAGGATACCAGTGCTGCCCTTGTCTATCAGGTCCAACATGTAGGTCTGAAGATCGAGCATAGCTGATTCTGTGCTGTGGGAGGCTCGAAAGCCCGATTGCTGTTCATGCAGTAGGTTCCAGTCTTCTACATTCTTTTGTAGTGGCAACTTTATCTAGGACCTTCAGGATGACATTTGAATTCGTTATGGGCCTCAGATTGCTGGGGTCCTTCAGATCCAGCCCTTGTTTGTTCACTAATGGGGTAATAGTCACCTTCTTAATTTCCTTGGTACTACCCCCTCCCTAAAGGAGGAGTTAACTATCTTTTTCAGTACTGGAACAAAAATATCTTTATTGTCCAGTATGATTTTGGAAGGCAGAACATTCTCTGCGCAGGAGGTGGCTTTCATTTTAGCCAACACTCTACATAGCTCCTCATCGGATATAGGGAGGAAGCAGAACCTCAACATTGGCTAATCCTCAAAATACACTCCCATTTCATGCTCGTAAGCCCCGGATATGGCATGTCCTGTCTGCGAACAGCCGCACTGTCCATGGAGCACGTGAGTAACACTGTGGCAGCCCTTCTACCTTTTCCACTTCACTCTCTGTACCATTTCCTCATTGGCTACTGTTAAGCAGTCACACAACCATCCACCAATCAGATAAAAGACCTCTACAGCTAACTCCATCATCACAATTGAGCACTTTAGATGTACTGTTGATTACTCCGAGTACAACTGTGCTGTGACTTCAAAGCACCTGCAGCAACTACTAGTAAACTCTCCAACCTTTCTACTTGCAGATTCATGCACATCCGCATGCATGAACACAAAGTACAGGTATGGATATTTTTTGTACAGTACATCATACATGCCAACATTTTGACCCACCTGGGAGGCTCATTTCCCCAAAACATCGTGAGACAACATTTGTGTCATAAGAATGCATTGGGCAAAGATGTATTTTCTGCGGGAGAACGTGAAAAATAACACTGTTTTTCACAGAAAAATGGGGAGACTCCCAGTGAAATTGGAATGATTGGAATGTATGATACATGTACATCTCTTGTATAAATGCATATAAACAGAGTAACTGCCACTTACCCTGTGTAACCTGTAAAACAAGCTTACTGTCATTTCTCCCATCTGCTACGATCAAGTTTCACATCCAAAGTTGTCTCCTCTCCAAATTTTTATTTACCCATATTATTAACTGCATGTGCAAACTATTATTTTCTTCATTCATTCTATCATTTCTGTAACCACTGCCACGTATTTATCCACATTTCAACCATGATAGAATTTAATGCATTATAGTGCATTAGATGTACATACAATTTCCTGCCTATACATTCTGCATATTTCACATACATTCTATCATTTCAACTTCCTTTACAAATACTTATATTAATAATCAGACACAACACACACAGCTATCTAATAAAGTGCAATTTCATGTTAAAAGATGGGAGAAATAACAGTATAATTATGGAAAAAGGCTTTCTAGTGTGTTATAAAAATACACGCAGCCAGGATGAGTACATGCATCTTTATTTATGCACACAGATAGCCAATATCATTTGAAAGGCTCCCAGCTGAAACAACACCACTGCCTCTACAACTGATCTTCCAATCTACACACCTCTCTCATTCCAGCTCATTGCCCATTCCGTTCTAGATTTCACAACAGCATTCAACTATGCACAGGTGCAGTCATATCTATCACATCATCTACATCTATGAACAGTGTAGTAAAGCAAGACATACAACATCTCCCCCCTTCCCTTCAGTCTGCAACACAGGCACCAGGTCCTTCCTTGCAACCCTTACTTTCTTTCAGACACTGTGGAGAAAATGGGGGGTGGGAGGCACAATCAAATGTTGAAAGTATATTTGTGTTTAGTAATGGTGGAGGGATTTGTAAAGAGTGTATGTAGTTAAGTAAGAAATACTTCAGGTGCAGCTGGGAAGACCTCAAGGCCACTCGGGGTCCAGAACAAAGAACACAAAACAAACACTGGACGTTGCCGACCAGTAGCCCAAAGCTGCACTCCCAGTGGAATAAAATCCCTGGTGTAATTTTACAACTAGGAAGGGTTGATAAATTCCTCCCTGGAGTTAATCAACCTCAATAGTTGATGGTGTTAAGATATTTAATAGTTTATACTTGTACTTTCATTGTATTCAGGGGTCATAGTTAATAAACATATCCATGTTTACCGGTGACTATCCGCCTGCTAGAATGTAGTAAGTAAAGAAAACAAACTGACTCGAGGTTTAAAAGAAGTAAAGAACAATTGTTTATATAGCACAATCAATTGAAACCACACTGTTAAACACACAGAGGGTAATTCATAGAATTTCGCAGAAAAGTGTCGCAAGCGGCTGGCGCAGAGTGTCCGCGTGCGATTGTCTGCGCCAGGCACGTGCGCTAAAACCGATTTCCGCGCACAGCGTATTCATGGATACTAGGCTCCCAAACCAGCCGTGGCGCAGAGAATCGCAGCGACCCTGCAGCAGCGCCAGTAACGCCCCGAAGAACGCCCTCGCGCAAGGAAAAGCCATCAAAATCGCTAAATCATCGCAAAGGGCTGCGCCAACCCTGGACCAGTTCACCGGGCTGGCAAACAGCAAACGCCAAGCGGGGAACGTGTATTTCAGGGTTGCGCGGGAAGTTCCACACGCGATAGTCCCAGTGCGAGCAGGGTACGTGTATTTCAGGGGTGCGCAGAAAGTTCCACACGCGATAGTCAAAGTGCGAGCAGGGTACGTGTATTTCAGGGGTGCGCGGGAAGTTCCACACGCGATAGTCCCAGGGCGAGCAGGGTACGTGTATTTCAGGGGTGCGCGGGAAGTTCCACACGCGATAGTCCCAGGGCGAGCAGGGTACGTGTATTTCAGGGGTGCGCGGGAAGTTCCACACGCGATAGTCCCAGTGCGAGCAGGGTACGTGTATTTCAGGGGTGCGCGGGAAGTTACACACGCGATTGGGCCAGTGCGAGCAAGGTATGTGAATTTCAGGGGTGCGCGGGAAGTTCCACACGCGATTACAGCAGGGTACGTGTATTTCAGGGGTTCGCGTGAAGTTTCTCACGCGATCGGGCCTGGGGGAGCGTGCTACGTGTATTACAGGGGTTCGCGTGAACTTACTCACGCGATCAGGCCTGGGGGAGCGGGCTACGTGTATTTCAGGGGTTCGCGTGAATTATTTCACGCGATCGGGCCTGGGGGAGCGGGCTATGTGTATTACAGGGATTCGCGTGAACTTCCTCACGCGATCAGGCCTGGGGGAGCGGGCTACGTGTATTTCAGGGGTTCGCGTGAACTTTCTCACGCGATCGGGCCTGGGGGAGCGGGCAACGTGTATTTCCGGGGTTAGCGTGAACTTTCTCACGCGATCGGGCCTGGGGGAGCGTGCTACGTGTATTACAGGGGTTCGCGTGAAGTTGCACACGCGATTGTCCCAGTGCGAGCAGGGTACATGTATATCAGGGGTGCGCGGGAAGTTCCACACGCGATAGTCCCAGTGCGAGCAGGGAACGTGTATTTCAGGGGTGCGCGGGAAGTTACACACGCGATACCAGCATGGAATGCGTATTTCAGGGGTTCTGGGGAGTACTACACGTGAATTGGCCGTGTGGGTCCTCCCAGGTGTATGCTCCACAACCTCCACGGCCCCTGCAGGCAGCCCACACCACGGGGGACTACCCTGCACCCCTGCACATGTCCCACAGGCAGCCCAATCACCATGGCCATGCCCCCCAGCCAACCCACATGTCACCTTGCACTACTGATCAACAATGCATGTCTCCCACCACCCCCACCCCCCAGCAGTGCAGGGGCAGCCTCCACCAGGCCCCCACTCATGTCTCCCACCACCCCCACCCCCCAGCAGTGCAGGGGCAGCCTCCACCAGGCCCCCACTCATGTCTCCCACCACCCCCATCCCCCGGCAGTGCAGGGTCACCCTCCACCAGGCCCCCACTCATGTCTCCCACCACCCCCACCCCCCAGCAGTGCAGGGGCAGCCTCCACCAGGCCCCCACTCATGTCCCCCTGCAGCCCCACCCCCCTGCCACCATGGCCAGCCCCCACAAGGCCCCCACTCATGTGTCCCACCACCCCCACCCCCCGGCAGTGCAGGGTCACCCTCCACCAGGCCCCCACTCATGTCTCCCACCACCCCCACCCCCCGGCAGTGCAGGGTCACCCTCCACCAGGCCGACACTCATGTCTCCCACCACCCCCACCACCCGGCAGTGCAGGGTCCCCCTCCACCAGGCCCCCACTCATGTCTCCCACCATCCCCACCCCCCGGCAGTGCAGGGTCACCCTCCACCAGGCCCCCACTCATGTCTCCCACCACCCCCACCCCCCCGGCAGTGCAGGGTCACCCTCCACCAGGCCCCCACTCATGTCTCCCACCACCCCCACCCCACGGCAGTGCAGGGTCACCCTCCACCAGGCCCCCACTCATGTCTCCCACCACCCCCACCCCCCGGCAGTGCAGGGTCACCCTTCACCAGGCCCCCACTCATGTCCCCCTGCACCCCCACCCCCCAGCAGCCAGGGTCACCCTCCACCAGGCCCCCACTCATGTCTCCCACCACCCCCTGCCCCCGGAAGTGCAGGGTCACCCTCCACCAGGCCCCCACTCATGTCTCCCACCACCCCCACCCCCCTGCCACCATGGCCAGCCCCCACCAGGCCCCCACTCATGTCTCCCATCACCCCCACCCCCCCGCAGTGCAGGGTCACCCTCCACCAGGCCCCCACTCATGTCCCCCTGCATCCCCACCCCCCAGCAGCCAGGGTCACCCTCCACCAGGCCCCCACTCATGTCTCCCACCACCCCCACCCCCCAGAAGTGCAGGGTCACCTTCCACCAGGCCCCCACTCATGTCTCCCACCACCCCCACCCCCCTGCCACCATGGCCAGCCCCCACCAGGCCCCCACTCATGTCTCCCACCACCCCCACCCCCCTGCCACCATGGGCAGCCCCCACCAGGCCCCCACTCATGTCTCCCACCACCCCCACCCCCCGGCAGTGCAGGGGCAGCCTCCACCAGGCCACCACTCATGTCTACCACCACCCCCACCCCACGGCAGTGCAGGGACAACCTGCACCAGGCCCCCACTCATGTCTCCCACCACCTCCACCCCCCAGCAGTGCAGGGTCACCCTCCACCAGGCCCCCACTCATGTCTCCCACCACCCCCACCCCCCAGCAGTGCAGGGTCACCCTCCACCAGGCCCCCACTCATGTCTCCCACCACCCCCACCCCCCAGCAGTGCAGGGTCACCCTCCACCAGGCCCCCACTCATGTCCCCCTGCACCCCCACCACCCAGCAGCCAGGGTCACCCTCCACCAGGCCCCCACTCATGTCTCCCACCACCCCCACCCCCCTGCCACCATGGCCAGCCCCCACCAGGCCCCCACTCATGTCTCCCACCACCCCCACCCCCCTGCCACCATGGGCAGCCCCCACCAGGCCCCCACTCATGTCTCCCACCACCCCCACCCCCCGGCAGTGCAGGGGCAGCCTCCACCAGGCCCCCACTCATGTCTCCCACCACCCCCACCCTCCGGCAGTGCAGGGTCAACCTCCACCAGGCTCCCACTCATGTCTCCCACCACCCCCACCCCCCGGCAGTGCAGGGTCAACCTCCACCAGGCCCCCACTCATGTCTCCCACCACCCCCACCCCCCGGCAGTGCAGGGTCACCCTCCACCAGGCCCCCACTCATGTCCCCCACCACCCCCACCCCCCAGCAGTGCAGGGTCACCCTCCACCAGGCCCCCACTCATGTCTCCCTGCACCCCCACCCCCCAGCAGCCAGGGTCATCCTCCACCAGGCCCCCACTCATGTCTCCCACCACCCCCACCCCCCGGAAGTGCAGGGTCACCCTCCACCAGGCACCCACTCATGTCTCCCACCACCCCCCTGCCACCATGGCCAGCCCCCACCAAGCCCCCACTCATGTCTCCCACCACCCCCACCCCCCAGCAGTGCAGGGTCACCCTCCACCAGGCCCCCACTCATGTCCCCCTGCACCCCCACCCCCCAGCAGCCAGGGTCACCCTCCACCAGGCCCCCACTCATGTCTCCCACCACCCCCACCCCCCGGCAGTGCAGGGTCACCCTCCACCAGGCCCCCACTCATGTCTCCCACCACCCCCACCCCCCAGCAGTGCAGGGTCACCCTCCACCAGGCCCCCACTCATGTCCCCCTGCACCCCCACCCCCCAGCAGCCAGGGTCACCCTCCACCAGGCCCCCACTCATGTCTCCCAAATCCCCCACCCCCCGGCAGTGCAGGGTCAACCTCCACCAGGCCCCCACTCATGTCTCCCACCACCCCCACCCCCCGGCAGTGCAGGGGCAGCCTCCACCAGGCCCCCACTCATGTCTCCCACCACCCCCACCCCCCGGCAGTGCAGGGTCAACCTCCACCAGGCCCCCACTCATGTCTCCCACCACCCCCACCCCCCGGCAGTGCAGGGTCACCCTCCACCAGGCCCCCACTCATGTCCCCCTGCACCCCCACCCCCCTGCCACCATGGCCAGCCCCCACAAGGCCCCCACTCATGTCTCCCACCACCCCCACCCCCCGGCAGTGCAGGGTCACCCTCCACCAGGCCCCCACTCATGCCTCCCACCACCCCCACCCCCCAGCAGTGCAGGGTCACCCTCCACCAGGCCCCCACTCATGTCTCCCACCACCCCCACCCCCCAGCAGTGCAGGGTCACCCTCCACCAGGCCCCCACTCATGTCCCCCTGCACCCCCACCCCCCTGCCACCATGGCCAGCCCCCACAAGGCCCCCACTCATGTCTCCCACCACCCCCACCCCCCGGCAGTGCAGGGTCACCCTCCACCAGGCCCCCACTCATGTCTCCCACCACCCCCACCCCCCGGCAGTGCAGGGTCACCCTCCACCAGGCCCCCACTCATGTCTCCCACCACCCCCACCCCCGGCAGTGCAGGGTCACCCTCCACCAGGCCCCCACTCATGTCCCCCTGCACCCCCACTCCCTAGCAGCCAGGGTCACCCTCCACCAGGCCCCCACTCATGTCTCCCACCACCCCCACCCCCCTGCCACCATGGGCAGCCCCCACCAGGCCCCCACTCATGTCTCCCACCACCCCCACCCCCCTGCCACCATGGGCAGCCCCCACCAGGCCCCCACTCATGTCTCCCACCACCCCCACCCCCCGGCAGTGCAGGGTCACCCTCCACCAGGCCCCCACTCATGTCTCCCACCACCCCCACCCCCCAGCAGTGCAGGGTCACCCTCCACCAGGCCCCCACTCATGTCCCCCTGCACCCCCACCCCCCAGTAGCCAGTGTCACCCTCCACCAGGCCCCCACTCATGTCTCCCACCACCCCCACCCCCCTGCCACCATGTGCAGCCCCCACCAGGTCCTCACAATCCCCAATCATGTGCGTAATGGTCAGCCTCCACAGCCAAAAAGCCATACCAAGTTACCCATTTACCCACATGGATATGGAAATCACATGTTACACCCCCAATGTTCATGAAGCTAATGAACCCATGTCCGTCACACACATTTTTAGCAATTGAATGGGAAAACACACAACATGACATGCATGAAACTAATGAGATGAAACCACACAGTGAACAATGGCAACAAAAATGTATTGAAAAAAATTACGAATGCTAAAGAAAGAAAACTACCTACAATGTAAATGTGAAAAAATAAGCTGCATGTCCGCATAAAAACACAAAACTGGAAATCCAAATCAAAAAAATGTTGTCCAAAGTGAAAAGTAAGAACTCTCCATGCAACAAAGAACTATGTACAAAAATAACAAGGGTCCATCATCCCAACTGAACTAAGGAAACCTCCTAATAAACCTACCTAAATATCAACTATATACAAAAAGTGGAGCAGTGTCCGTCGCCTCCAAATCATAATAAGAACGAAAGGAAACCTAAAACTAAAGAACTATATACAAAGGTGGCGGGCAAGTCCAGCGGCTCACTCTGTGGTGTCCCGGGCCAGGGCATCATCGAACTCCTGTTCGATGTCCCGGAGGCGGTCCAGTTCCATGGCCCCAAGGGTCCGCAGGGACGACGCTGTGTTCTCCTCCAACCCCCTGGGGATTGCCTCGAGGCACTCGGCCCGCCTCAGGGCCCTCCGCATGGAGTTCTCCGCCCTGACCATTGTGAGCCGCGCCTCTTCCGCCCGCCGCCGCTCCGCACCTATGGCGTGGCCCAACCACTGCCACACGGAAGACACTCTCTGTCCTGGGTCCCCCTGCCCTCCGGCCGATGCCTGCCCCTCCGATGTTGAAAGCCCCGAGCCTTCATGTCTCCCACCATCTTGCTGCTGCTGCTGCTCTGCCTCTGCCCGTGCACTGCCTCCTGCTGCCTGCACATCCTCCGCCGGCTGGGGTGCACTTGTTGATGTGGCCACCCCTGCTGGACCTCCGACTCCCGACTGTGGCAGGGATGCCTCCTCCACCAGCCTGGCCGCACCGTCAGAGGCAGCTCCACAGGGCACCCAGGTGACTGATGGGTGGGAAGATGGCACAGAGGACGACTGGCGCCTAGGGGGTCCAGTTGAGGAGGGGGTCGGAGCAAGCCCCATCAGACAGCGGAATCCGGCCTGGGTGACCTGTCCCAGCAGGCTGACGTGGTCAACGAGCCATTCGAGATGACGTGCAGTCTCTCCATGAAAAGACTGCAGGTCACCTCGCATGGCCCGTTGACGCAACGCCACACCAGCCAGGACAGGCTCAACCCGGACCTGGATGGCCACGTCCGCAGGCAGAGGAAGGCCAGTTGACGTCAGCTCATCCCCTGCCTGAAAACGGGTCTGGACGTAGGCATCCCTGCTGGTGCAAGATGATGCAGGGACAGGATCGGGGACAGGATTGCACACAGGCACCTCCGCGGCCGCCTGTGCTGCCTCCTGTCCCTGGTCCTGCACTGCACCACTAGCACCAGTGGGATCCCCACCTCCAGACCCTGTCTCTGGTGCTTGCGCGGCCCTCTCCTCCACCAAACACCCCACCAACCTGGATGACTCTGTGCCATCTTCCGCTGTTGGGCCCTGTGGGGTCCCAGCTGCCCCTTCTGCTGCCGAGGAGTCCAACTGAAACCTCCGCCTCTTGGACCTCCCCCCGGCAGCTGCGGCCTGGGACGCGGCACCGGACTCCTCACTCCCCGACGAGATGACAACACGGGAGGGGAGCCGGGCCTTGCGTCTCCGGCTAGCGGTCGGATCCCCGCCGCTGTGCTGCACAGCACCTTCTCCGCCCTCTTCATCAGTTGACGCTGCAAACAGGGAGAAACAAAACACAGGCATCAGGGCACTGTACAATGGACACATACACGCATGACACTTGCACATGAGTGGCATTGGCAAACCTCAGACATGTCATCACAATCCCCAACACACATGTCATTGCAACTGGCACACATGAGCCATACCACAGCCATATCGCAACTGCCACCACCATCCCTACACATACAACAGCATCAGCAGCCAAAGGGGAGCCAGACATCACATGCAACACAGGAAGTGCACCACACATGTACACACACCACCACACTTGCATGCATGTCTACACCTCTGCCAAGTGTTGCACTGTTCAGACGGGCATCCATGTCACATCTGCCAATCAGGCTTCCACATACCGCTGTCACATGCATCCATGTAGCATCACTGTTGCACCCTTGTCAAATACACACACATGCACATGTACACAGTGCTCATACATGCAGTCGAAAACAACATACATGCCTGACATCACGGACATGTCTACTTACATACACATTCATCCAAACATGTGTGCACGCACAACTGCATTTGCCATGCAAGCCCACACACACAAGCACCATCCATGTCTCACACATTACAGCCCTCGCATGTGTCAGCCCCACGGCCCTGTACACCCCCACCCATACTCCACCCCATACAAACAGATGTGCAACTGGCACAATTGCGAATGATCACCACACGCCCTGCTCACAACCAGGATGCATGTACACTCACCACTCGACTCCAGACGGCTCTGCTTCTCTAGGACCTGGACGTGGAGCGCTGGGGATATGCGTTCCAGGACCCCCATCTGTTCTTCCGACAAGTGGCCCCGGCGCCCCTTGGCATCCGCTGCCTTCAAGAGGTGCCGGGCCTTGTTCAGGGTCGTGGACCTGAAGTCCTCCCAGCGCTTCCTGACATGTTGTAAGTCCCGGACTGCCACCCCCTCCGCGTTGATGGCAGTCACGATGTCAGTCCAGATCCGAGTCCGTCCTTCCTTGTCGGCGCGGGTACTTCCAAAGAGGGCATCATACTGCCCCAGGACTTGCTCCACCAGGACACCAACTTCGGTGGCACTGAAGCTGGTGCCCCTCTGCCTCTCTGGCCGGGGATTGTCAGTGGTCACAGATGGTGTTTGCCCCGACATGACAACCCCAGAGGCAGGAGTGGGTGGGCAACTGGGTCCTGGGGCTGGGCTGTGGAGCGATGGAATTCCAGTCGGGAGTCTTCTGTTCCAGCAGGTTTGGTCACAGCAACAGCACCCCTGGCTGATGTGCAGGCAGCAAATGGCAGTGCACGTGGGCAGCAGGCAGTCAGGCAGCAGCAGATAGCAGGTGGGAGCGTGCTCTGGGCTCTGGGGGGCAGTAGTTTGGCCTTCTGGGCATGAGCGTGGTCTTCCGTGTGCTTACGCGTGGCCAGCTTGGTACGGAGTGATTTGGCACGTGAAAATCCTGCACGTCAGCGTGAAAAACGAGGAAAGGGCCTTAGCGTGTAAGCGCGTCAGCACGCATACGCGATTCTATTGGACCAAAGGCCCTCAGCGCGTAAGCGCGTCTGTGACGTGACCCGCACGGGTGTTTCCCACACAGCACGTGATGACAGAGCACACGTGGAAAGACTGCACGTCAGAGTCTCATCGCGTGTGATTGGTGGAAATGGCCGTACACGCATAAGTCACAAAGCGTGTAATTGGTGGAAATGGCCGTACACGCATAAGTCACAAAGCGTGTAATTGGTGCAAATGGCCGTACACGCATAAGTCACAAAGCGTGTAATTGGTGCAAATGGCCCTAGCGCGTACACGCCGCGTAAGTGACGTTGAACGTGTGGGCCTGTATAAAAGGTACGCGTAGAACACCATTTCCTTGTACGTGCTTTTCGTGGAGAGCGAGTGGGTGAATTCTGTACTTCTTGTTGTTTCACACGCGATTTACTTCACGGCGTTTCGAGTTCGTATTCCCTGTTACCTCTGACAGATTTTTCTCCTTTTTCTCTTTTACTGGTTTACCTGGGCCTGTTCCCTCAAACAGTGTTCCCTTCTACTGTTGTCCTGTCTCCTCAGACAAACGTACAAATCTTCTTTTGGCGGGGGTGTTGCCAACCAAACGCGCTCCTTTTTCACGCTCTTTTACCTGGCAGACGGTGAGTCACGCACGTATCTAACATCTGTGCTTGCCCCGTGTGTAGCCTACCCCTTCAGAGGTCATTCTAGGCTGCGTGTGACACGCATACGTTCATTCTTGTGTTACTGGGTGCCACAGCGTAGTGCAGGTTTTTCTTTCTGCACACGTGGTCTAGGAGGGGCTGCGTGCACGTCATCTCCCTTTTTTGGGGCTCCTGTGCGTAGCGTGACCCGTCATCTTTCCCCAGGGGTTACAATCAGGCTTGCAAGAGCACTAGGGTACAATTACCATCTGGTACCCAACCCCTTTGACCCCCAATAGCCCAGGACAATATTTGACAGCCACTCCCATACGCACATCAACATCAGTGCCATGGTTGGGAGGCGAGGATTCCGTAAGGGTGGCAAAGGTGGAAGAGCCACAAGTGGTGGCCGTGGTGGATCCGGTAGGGGACGTGGTCGTTACTTGCAGGGTGAGCCTGTCCCCCCATGTGTGGAGGACCAGTCAAGGGCACCCATAATCCCCCCCCCTTCCCCCCCTCCCGTTGAGGCTGATGTGGCTGACACCATCCATGCTCAGCCCTTGTTGGACCAGCCCATTGTGGCACCAGACCTGGCTGACTCCATGGCTGACTTCCAGGTCAGCAGGCCTATGACACGTGCGCTGTTGCACGTTGATGTCACCATGCCACGTGCATCTGGGGCAGCAAGGTCATCTGCTGCACCAAGTAGGCAGGGCGGAGAGGCTGCAGGGGCTGCTGCGGCTCCATCCACCCCAGCCCTCACACACCCAGCCAGGACAGTGTCGGTCCTAGTCCATGCTGCTGATATTCCCCCTGACACCATCACACTAGAGCCAATGCCTGCACCAACTCCCATGCTGAGTGTGCAATCCCACACTCCTGATACAGAGTCCACCAGGGCTCCTGCCCCTAGTGTCGAGAGCGGCGCAGGACACTCAGGATCACCACCACCTTCCAAGCGGAAGAGGAAGAGTGCTCGTCCAGCACAGGCTGATGCCCCAGACATGGCTACACAGTCCGGCCCGTCCAGGAAGCCCAGCTTCACGGATGACGAACTGAATGCACTTGTCGAGTATGTGTCCGGACATGATAACGAGATGGTCATTGTTGCAGGATCCAAGACCACACCTGCACAACGCCAGGCACACTGGCAGACCGTTGCGGACATCATAAGTGCCCTTGGAATCGTGAGGCGCACAGCCAATGATTGCTACAAGCGCTGGAATGACCTAAAGCGCAGGGCAAAGAGTAAGCTGGCCTCAAGTCATGCCGCAACTCTAGTGACTGGAGGTGGGTCTCCAGTTGTAGACATGGAACTCACTCCACATGAGTCAGTCGCTGGGACCTACGTCACAGAGGAACAGATCCAAGGCGTGGGAGATCTCCCTGATTACGAGGCATTGTCCGGTGAGTGCACATGCATGTGCGTGTCATCCATGTGCATGGTGTGTGTGAGGGCTACTGCTTGTGTGCCAGGTGAGAGTGTGTGCGCCTGAGTCGTATGGGTCATCCATGTGCTTCATGCAATACATCCAGCGCAGCTGCATTTGGCCATAGCTGTATCCCTTCTGCCAACTGTAGACATGTAGTCCAACTGCACGCCAGTTGTCCTTGAAGTGTCACCTTGCCACAACATTGTTGCAAAATTTAGCACTGTTCATTTAGGCAGATATTAACCATTCCACCACTTTTACTAGGCATGTCGCAGTCCTCTGGTCACATGTCTGACATGGCTATGGTAAAGTTGAGTGACTTAGTTACCTGGATATCATTTGTTCAAACATGTCCCTGTGCAATTGCACCATTTCGGACTGGCAGCTCCAGGTGAAGAATCTGACCTGTTAGAATTAGAAAAGCTATAACATGCGGGAACTGGACAGTATGCATAGGTGCTGCCCTCCTCTACATCTTCACTCAATAGCAATGGTACATGCCATCTGTCTGATGGCATGTGTGTTTCACCTGCCAATCACAGGCCAATGTGTGATGCCACTGCCAGGCAGCATGCAGAAAATGTGTTCATCTCCAATCTTGGTGTCATCAGTGTGTGCCATTTGCCTGCCCTTCATACGCAGTGAGGCTGCATGCATGGGTGGGTTTTAGTCATGTGGGACATGTGTCAAACAAGTACTGTTTCTCTTGCTTCTCAGCCCTCATTGTGTGCCATGGTGCTAATGCCTGTTTCCATTTCTTTTTTTTTATGTCTTTGCAGGGGAAGACGCACCTGATACTGCTGGGGTTGTGGAGATGGTGCTGACCCAGGAGGGGCCCGAGGGCCGACCAACCACCAGTGAGGGACGTGGTGTTGTGGTGGGTGAGAACCCACAAGTGCTGCAGGTCCTGCTCTCAAGGGGTGTCTCTGGCTGCACCTCCCCCGAGCTGTACTCAGGTGTTGATTCGGATGAGACCTACGTGCCGTCGCAGGTGAGTGTTCCAGGGAGGGATTCTGTTCTGTCTCACCCACCTGCACCAGGGTCAGAACCCTCAATGGGGATGTCAGTGTTGGCAGCTACGCCTTTGGTGGTTACGGATGCAGGGTCACACTCCGCGACATCTGATCCTGTTCCTGGGCCAGCAGATCAGAGGGGGAATGCAGTCCTGCAGCCTCAGGCAGTGCCGGCACAGCAAGGCGCAGTTCGACTTGCCCCAGACAGGTGTGGTGCCCGCCGACTTGGTGGCCGTACGCCACCTGGCAATACCGCATGGGAGCAATCCATTTACGGTATGGCAACCCAACAGGCAGCATCATGCAAGATGATGGCTCAGGCCATGGATAGGGTGGCCACTTCCATTGTCCCCCCTGAAAGGCTGATGGAGCGACTAGAGCAGGCAACCGACTCCATCTGCCAGTCACACAGGGAGGACATGTTGGGGTCCAACAGGGACAGGCGGGCGGCACTGGCGACTCTGCAGGAGGCCATCTCCATTGAGTCCCAGGGCCACAGGGAAGCCCTGAGGCAGGAGCTCCTTCACCTCAGGACGACTCTTGTTGAGCTTGAGGCTTCTACACACCAAAGGACAGAACAGCAGCTGGAGCGTCTCACCCGTACGCTCTCAGCTGAGATGCAGGCAACGAGGGCGGAGGTCCGGGCATCCCGTGAGTTGTTGCATGGGGACCTCCGCACACTCATCCTCCAGAACCAGACCTACCACACCCGCATGCTTGCAGCCATGGAGGAGCAGACTAGGGCCTTGCGTGGCCTGCCTCCCATAGTGCAACCACCTCCGGATGCAGCTGCACAGGGTGATAATAGCGACAGCAGTGATACTCCCACAATAGGGTAGCCGTGTGGGCCATGAGCCCATGGAGGTGTTTTTTTTTCCCAGGATCCACGCAGGTGGGTTCTGGTGTGCATCCTGTCCTCGGACCTCCTGGGCGGCCTCCCCAACCCCCCCGGACCCTTCAATGGCCATTTTTTATTTTTTATTTTTTTTTATTTTTATTTTTATTTTTATTTCTTTTATTCCCAATTTTTTTGGGAGAATTTGTTGGCTTCCGTGGTTCCTGTGGGCATACGCTGCATTGTGGCTGGGCACATGCAGGCTTGTAATGTATTTGGTTCAGATGCTTGGGTTTGAGTCACACACACCCCTCCTGCTTCCCGTTTCCATGGGCTTGCAAAGGGTGTGCCCAAGTGACAGTGAATTACACAGTGACGTTGGACTCCCATGAGCTGTGTGGGCAGTCTGTAGTCAATACTGTGTATACATTCCTAGTGCATACTGCTGTTGTGTTGTACACTGCATGTTGCATTGATGTGTAACTCATCTTCTGTGTCTACCTCCAAATTTGCAGGTACCTTCCTCATGTCTACACAAGGACCTCTAGTCTGGAGATGTGGTCCATGTTGGCAGCAGTGCACCTACAACATTCCTAGTGCATACTGCTGTTGTGTTGTACACTGCATGTTGCATTGATGTGTAACTCATCTTCTGTGTCTACCTCCAAATTTGCAGGTACCTTCCTCATGTCTACACAAGGACCTCTAGTCTGGAGATGTGGTCCATGTTGGCAGCAGTGCACCTACAACTCTACAGGCGCCAACACTGCACAGTTGGTAGTGGTGGGAGTGCAGGCATTTCCAGGTGGTGAGACTCATAATATTATACATTAGTGATGTCATGTTAATGGTAGTACATGCTCAAGTTTGTTGTTGGTCCGGCATTACTGTGAGCATTTCAGGTGTTGCAAGTTTCTAATAGGGACACCATGCATTGTGACACTAGTGTCATGTTGTGGGGATTAATTTGTGTACATGCAAATAGCATGACATGGCACGGTGTGTCGTGTGGCGGTGCTGGGGTTGGGTTGGCTGACATGGCACAGTCCTCTTGTTGCATTTTGCAAGTGGGTATTCATTTCAGCTGCTTGAATTTGTAACTTCACAAAACTGCATTGGTGGTGTCAGTGTGGGTAGGGATGCACACATTGTGACACTTCCAGGTGAACAATCTCAGGCTGATATGGTTTTCACGGTTCTTTCTCCAGACATTCAGGATCAGTGTCAGGTTGAGTCATCATTGATTGTCAGATGGAATGTGCCAGGGCAGTGTGCACTCCACAGGGGTGTGATTTCTATGTGAAGTAATTAGCCACTAGCTGTGTACGGGCTGCCTCCCCCCGTGCCCTTTCCCCTCCCCTGCGCAGCGGCTGTGCATGTGGTTGGGGATGGGGGGGCACCACCATGTCCACGGCCAGGCCCCGGCGTGTTGCAACGTTGTGCAGGACACATGCTGCCACTATGATCCTGCACACTACTGGGGGAGCGTACAACAGCTGACAGCCAGAACGGTCAAGGGAGCGAAAGCGTGACTTCAGCACTCCAAATGTGCGCTCCACTATGCCCCGGGTTGTAATGTGGGCTGCGTTATATCTTACCTGGGGTGGCGTGGTGGGGATCCGAATTGGCGTCATCATGTGGGGGCTGAGAGGGTAGGCACTATCCCCTGTGGAGGTGGTGATTGGTATCATTGGTGGGGTTGTGACCTTGCTCAGTATCTGACATGCATGCATGTGCAGTGGCGTTCATACTCACCAAGCAGCCATGTATCGCCATGCCGGCCAGCATCTAGGTCCCGGCTTAGGGTGGACATTCGGTAAATGAAGCTGTCGTGGGTTGACCCAGGATAGTTGGCATATAGTGAGGTGATGATTCCCTTGGCATTACATACTACCTGCACGTTGATGGAATGCCAGTGCTTGCGGTTCCTATAGATGTGCTCAGATGCCCTGGGGGGACGTAGAGCCACATGGGTGCAGTCAATGGCACCTAGCACTTTGGGGAATCGTGCCTGTTAGAATTAGAAAAGCTATAACATGCGGGAACTGGACAGTATGCATAGGTGCTGCCCTCCTCTCCATCTTCACTCAATAGCAATGGTACATGCCATCTGTCTGATGGCATGTGTGTTTCACCTGCCAATCACAGGCCAATGTGTGATGCCACTGCCAGGCAGCATGCAGAAAATGTGTTCATCTCCAATCTTGGTGTCATCAGTGTGTGCCATTTGCCTGCCCTTCATACGCAGTGAGGCTGCATGCATGGGTGGGTTTTAGTCATGTGGGACATGTGTCAAACAAGTACTGTTTCTCTTGCTTCTCAGCCCTCATTGTGTGCCATGGTGCTAATGCCTGTTTCCATTTCTTTTTTTTTATGTCTTTGCAGGGGAAGACGCACCTGATACTGCTGGGGTTGTGGAGATGGTGCTGACCCAGGAGGGGCCCGAGGGCCGACCAACCACCAGTGAGGGACGTGGTGTGGTGGTGGGTGAGAACCCACAAGTGCTGCAGGTCCTGCTCTCAAGGGGTGTCTCTGGCTGCACCTCCCCCGAGCTGTACTCAGGTGTTGATTCGGATGAGACCTACGTGCCGTCGCAGGTGAGCGTTCCAGGGAGGGATTCTGTTCTGTCTCACCCACCTGCACCAGGGTCAGAACCCTCAATGGGGATGTCAGTGTTGGCAGCTATGCCTTTGGTGGTTACGGATGCAGGGTCACACTCCGCGACATCTGATCCTGTTCCTGGGCCAGCAGATCAGAGGGGGAATGCAGTCCTGCAGCCTCAGGCAGTGCCGGCACAGCAAGGCGCAGTTCGACTTGCCCCAGGCAGGTGTGGTGCCCGCCGACGTGGTGGCCGTACGCCACCTGGCAATACCGCATGGGAGCAATCCATTTACGGTATGGCAACCCAACAGGCAGCATCATCCAAGATGATGGCTCAGGCCATGGATAGGGTGGCCACTTCCATTGTCCCCCCTGAAAGGCTGATGGAGCGACTAGAGCAGGCAACCGACTCCATCTGCCAGTCACACAGGGAGGACATGTTGGGGTCCAACAGGGACAGGCGGGCGGCACTGGCGACTCTGCAGGAGGCCATCTCCATTGAGTCCCAGGGCCACAGGGAAGCCCTGAGGCAGGAGCTCCTTCACCTCAGGACGACTCTTGTTGAGCTTGAGGCTTCTACACACCAAAGGACAGAACAGCAGCTGGAGCGTCTCACCCGTACGCTCTCAGCTGAGATGCAGGCAACGAGGGCGGAGGTCCGGGCATCCCGTGAGTTGTTGGATGGGGACCTCCGCACACTCATCCTCCAGAACCAGACCTACCACACCCGCATGCTTGCAGCCATGGAGGAGAAGACTAGGGCCTTGCGTGGCCTGCCTCCCATAGTGCAACCACCTCCGGATGCAGCTGCACAGGGTGATAATAGCGACAGCAGTGATACTCCCACAATAGGGTAGCCGTGTGGGCCATGAGCCCATGGAGGTGTTTTTTTTTTCCCAGGATCCACGCAGGTGGGTTCTGGTGTGCATCCTGTCCTCGGACCTCCTGGGCGACCTCCCCAACCCCCCCGTCCCCTTCAATGGCCATTTTTTATTTTTTATTTTTTTTTATTTTTATTTTTATTTTTATTTCTTTTATTCCCAATTTTTTTGGGAGAATTTGTTGGCTTCCGTGGTTCCTGTGGGCATACGCTGCATTGTGGCTGGGCACATGCAGGCTTGTAATGTATTTGGTTCAGATGCTTGGGTTTGAGTCACACACACCCCTCCTGCTTCCCGTTTCCATGGGCTTGCAAAGGGTGTGCCCAAGTGACAGTGAATTACACAGTGACGTTGGACTCCCATGAGCTGTGTGGGCAGTCTGTAGTCAATACTGTGTATACATGTCTACATAAGGACCTCTAGTCTGGAGATGTGGTCCATGTTGGCAGCAGTGCACCTACAACTCTACAGGCGCCAACACTGCACAGTTGGTAGTGGTGGGAGTGCAGGCATTTCCAGGTGGTGAGACTCATAATATTATACATTAGTGATGTCATGTTAATGGTAGTACGTGCTCAAGTTTGTTGTTGGTCCGGCATTACTGTGAGCATTTCAGGTGTTGCAAGTTTCTAATAGGGACACCATGCATTGTGACACTAGTGTCATGTTGTGGGGATTAATTTGTGTACGTGCAAATAGCATGACATGGCACGGTGTGTCGTGTGGCGGTGCTGGGGTTGGGTTGGCTGACATGGCACAGTCCTCTTGTTGCATTTTGCAAGTGGGTATTCATTTCAGCTGCTTGAATTTGTAACTTCACAAAACTGCATTGGTGGTGTCATTGTGGGTAGGGATGCACACATTGTGACACTTCCAGGTGAACAATCTCAGGCTGATATGGTTTTCACGGTTCTTTCTCCAGACATTCAGGATCAGTGTCAGGTTGAGTCATCATTGATTGTCAGATGGAATGTGCCAGGGCAGTGTGCACTCCACAGGGGTGTGATTTCTATGTGAAGTAATTAGCCACTAGCTGTGTACGGGCTGCCTCCCGCCGTGCCCTTTCCCCTCCCCTGCGCAGCGGCTGTGCATGTGGTTGGGGATGGGGGGGCACCACCATGTCCACGGCCAGGCCCCGGCGTGTTGCAACGTTGTGCAGGACACATGCTGCCACTATGATCCTGCACACTACTGGGGGAGCGTACAACAGCTGACAGGCAGAACGGTCAAGGGAGCGAAAGCGTGACTTCAGCACTCCAAATGTGCGCTCCACTATGCCCCGGGTTGTAATGTGGGCTGCGTTATATCTTACCTGGGGTGGCGTGGTGGGGTTCCGAATTGGCGGCATCATGTGGGGGCTGAGAGGGTAGGCACTGTCCCCTGTGGAGGTGGTGATTGGTATCATTGGCGGGGTTGTGACCTTGCTCAGTATCTGACATGCATGCATGTGCAGTGGCGTTCATACTCACCAAGCAGCCATGTATCGCCATGCCGGCCAGCATCTAGGTCCCGGCTTAGGGTGGACATTCGGTAAATGAAGCTGTCGTGGGTTGACCCAGAATAGTTGGCATATAGTGAGGTGATGATTCCCTTGGCATTACATACTACCTGCACGTTGATGGAATGCCAGTGCTTGCGGTTCCTATAGATGTGCTCAGATGCCCTGGGGGGACGTAGAGCCACATGGGTGCAGTCAATGGCACCTAGCACTTTGGGGAATCGTGCCACAGCGTAGAAATCCAGTGCGGCAGCATGCCTTTCTGCAGGTGTTCTGGGCAGGTATATGTGCCTGCGGACTGATGGGCGTGCAGTGATGATGTTCAAGACCTGGTGTAGGCACCGTGACTGGGTGGCCTGTGATACACCACCCACAATGGCACTTGTCCACTGAAATGATCCAGTGGCTAAGAAGTGCAGTACATTGAGGACCTTCTTCAGGGGGCTGAGTGCTTGGGAGCACAGGGTGGGTGATGTGAGGTCGTCCTCCCACTCACTCACCAGGTCCAGTATGATGTGTGGTGGAAACCTGTACCTCCCATGCACCTGGTCATCAGGCATCCCGAAAAGGCTGGTTCTGGGTGTGAATATCTGGCCCTGACTATCCTCCTCCTCCTCCTTTGGTAGGCCACGCCCACTGCTGCTAGGAACGGTATGTTCATCCTGGGTCTGAGCTAGTTATTTTGTTAGCGCGCAAATTAATGCGTTGCGCGTGTTGTAGGCGAGCGTGTGACCCGCGCACCCCTCCAATCCAGTGCCCAGTACAATAGCGTGTGGAAATTGGCGCGCACACCGGGATACAGGTGCGCTGACGTACTTGCGTGTGTAAGTGTCCGCGCACACCTCATATACACGTACATAGCCCAATCGCGTGTACACGCACTTTTGTCCAATTACACGCAATGAGACTCTGACGTGCTGTCCAATTACATGCGATGAGACTCTGACGTGCAGTCTTTCCACGTGTGCTCTGTCACCACGTGGTGTGTGGGAAACACCCGTGCGGGTCACGTCACAGACGCGCTTACGCGCTGAGGGCCTTTGGTCCAATGGATTCGCGTATGCGTGCTGACGCGCTTACGCGCTAAGGGCCTTTCCTCGTTTTTCACGCTGACGTGCAGGATTTTCACGTGCCAAATCACTCCGTACCAAGCTGGCCACGCGTAAGCACACGGAAGACCACACTCCTGCCCAGAAGGCCGAACTACTGCCCCCCAGAGCCCCGAGCACGCTCCCACCTGCCATCTGCTGCTGCCTGACTGCCTGCTGCCCACGTGCACTGCCATTTGCTGCCTGCACATCAGCCAGGGGTGCTGTTGATGTGACCACCCCTGCTGGAACAGAAGACTCCCGACTGGAATTCCATCGCTCCACAGCCCGGCCCCAGGACCCAGTTGCCCACACACTCCTGCCTCTGGGGTTGTCATGTCGGGGCATACAACATCTGTGACCACTGACAACCCCCGGACAGAGAGGCAGAGGGGCACCAGCTTCAGTGCCACCGAAGTTGGTGTCCTGGTGGAGCAAGTCCTGGGGCAGTATGATGCCCTCTTTGGAAGTTCCCGCGCCGACAAGGAAGGACGGACTCGGATCTGGACTGACATCGTGACTGCCATCAACGCGGAGGGGGTGGCATTCCAGGACTTACAACATGTCAGGAAGCGCTGGGAGGACTTCAGGTCCAGGACCCTGAACAAGGCCCGGCGCCTCTTGAAGGCAGCGGATGCCAAGGGGCGCCGGGGCCACTTGTCGGAAGAACAGATGGGGGTCCTGGAACGCATATCCCCAGCGCTCCACGTCCAGGTCCTAGAGAAGCAGAGCCGTCTGGAGTCGAGCGGTGAGTGTACATGCATCCTGGTTGTGACCAGGGCGTGTGGTGATCATTCGCCATTGTGCCGGTTGCACATCTGTTTGTATGGGGTGGAGTATGGGTGGGGGTGTACAGGGCCGTGGGGCTGACACATGCGAGGGCTGTAATGTGTGAGACATGGATGGTGCTTGTGTGTGTGGGCTTGCATGGCAAATGCAGTTGTGCGTGCACACATGTTTGGATGAATGTGTATGTAAGTAGACATGTCCGTGATGTCAGGCGTGTATGTTTTTTTCGGCTGCATGTATGAGCACTGTGTACATGTGCATGTGTGTGTATTTGACAAGGGTGCAACAGTGATGCTACATGGATGCATGTGACAGCGGTATGTGGACGCCTGATTGGCAGATGTGACATGGATGCCCGTCTGAACAGTGCAACACTTGGCAGAGGTGTAGACATGCATGCAAGTTTGGTGGTGTGTGTACATGTGTGATGCACTTCCTGTGTTGCATGTGATGTCTGCTCCCCTTTGGCTGCTGATGCTGTTGTATGTGTAGGGATGGGGGTGGCAGTTGCAAAATGGCTGTGGTATGGCTCATGTGTGCCAGTTGCAATGACATGTGTGTTGGGGATTGTGATGACATGTCTGAGGTTTGCCAATGCCACTCATGTGCAACTGTCATGTGTGTATGTGTCCATTGTACAGTGCCCTGATGCCTGTGTTTTGTTTCTCCCTGTCTGCAGCGTCAACTGATGAAGAGGGCGGAGAAGGTGCTGTGGGGATCCGACCGCCAGCCGGAGATGCAAGGCCCGGCTCCCCTCCTGTGTTGTCATCTCGTCGGGGAGTGAGGAGTCCGGTGCCGCTTCCCAGGCCACAGCTGCCGGGGGGAGGTCCAAGAGGCAGAGGTTGCAGTTGGACTCCTCGGCAGCAGAAGGGGCAGCTGGGACCCCACAGGCCCAACAGGGGAAGATGGCACGGAGTCATCCAGGTTGGTGGGGGGTTTGGTGGAGGAGGGGGCCGCGCAAGCACCAGAGACGGGGTCTGGAGGTGGGGATCCCACTGGTGCTAGTGGTGCAGTGCAGGACCAGGGACAGGAGGCAGCACAGGCGGCCGCGGAGGTGCCTGTGTGCAATCCTGTCCCCGATCCTGTCCCTGCATCATCTTGCACCAGCAGGGATGCCTACGTCCAGACCCGTTTTCAGGCAGGGGATGAGCTAACGTCAACTGGCCTTCCTCTGCCTGCAGACGTGGCCATCCAGGTCCGGGTTGAGCCTGTCCTGGCTGGTGTGGCGTTGCGTCAACGGGCCATGCGAGGTGACCTGCAGTCTTTTCATGGAGAGACTGCACGTCATCTCGAATGGCTCGTTGACCACGTCAGCCTGCTGGGACAGGTCACCCAGGCCGGATTCTTCCGTCTGATGGGGCTTGCTCCGACCCCCTCCTCAACTGGACCCCCTATGCGCCAGTCGTCCTCTGTGCCATCTTCCCACCCATCAGTCACCTGGGTGCCCTGTGGAGCTGCCTCTGATGGTGCGGCCAGGCTGGTGGAGGAGGCATCCCTGCCACAGTCGGGAGTCGGAGGTCCAGCAGGGGTGGCCACGTCAACAAGTGCACCCCAGCCGGCGGAGGATGTGCAGGCAGCAGGAGGCAGTGCACGGGCAGAGGCAGAGCAGCAGCAGCAGCAACATGTTGGGAGCCATGAAGGCTCGGGGCTTTCGACATCGGAGGGGCGGCCATCGGCCGGAGGGCAGGGGGACCCAGGACAGAGAGTGTCTTCCGTGTGGCAGCGGTTGGGCCACGCCATAGGTGCGGAGCGGCGGCGGGCGGAAGAGGCGCGGCTCACAATGGTCAGGGCGGAGAACTCCATGCGGAGGGCCCTGAGGCGGGCCGAGTGCCTCGAGGCAATCCGCAGGGGGTTGGAGGAGGACACAGCGTCGTCCCTGCGGACCCTCGGGGCCATGGAACTGGACCGCCTCCGGGACATCGAACAGGAGTTCGATGATGCCCTGGCCAGGGACACCACGGAGTGAGCCGCTGGACTAGCCCGCCGCCTTTGTATATAGTTATTTAGTTTTAGGTTTCCTTTCTTTCGAATTATGATTTGGAGTCGACGGACACTGCTCCACTTTTTGTATATAGTTGATTTTTAGGTAGGTTTTTTTAGTAGGTTTCCTTTGTTCAATTGGGCTCATGGACACTTGGTAGTTTTTTATACGGACATGCATGTTTTTTGTTCTCATTCACATTTTAGTTAGTTTTCTTTCTTTTGCATTCTTAATTTATTTTTAATACAATTTAGTTAGCATACTTCACTGTGTGGTGTCATCTCATTGGTTTCATGCATGTCATGTTGTGTGTTTTCCCATTATATTGCAACCATTGTGTGTGACGGACATGGGTTCATTAGCTTCTTGAACATTTTGGGTGTAACATGTGATTTCCATTTCCATGTGGGTGAATGGGTTACTTGGTACGGCTTTGAGGATGTGGAGGCTGTCCATTACGCACATGATTGGGGATTGTGAGCACCTGGTTGAGGCTGCCCCTGCACTGCTGGGGGGTGGGGGTGCAGGGGGACATGAGTGGGGGCCTGGTGGAGGGTGACCCTGGATGCTGGGGGGTGGGGGTGCAGGGAGACATGAGTGGGGGCCTGGTGGAGGGTGACCCTGCACTGCCGGGGGGTGGGGGTGCAGGGGGACATGAGTGGGGGCCTGGTGGAGGATGACCCTGGATGCTGGGGGGTGGGGTTGCAGGGGGACATGAGTGGTGGCCTGGTGGAGGGTGACCCTGGATGCTGGGGGGTGGGGGTGCAGGGAGACATGAGTGTGGGCCTGGTGGAGGGTGACCCTGCACTGCCGGGGGGTGGGGGTGGTGGGAGACATGAGTGGGGGCCTGGTGGAGGGTGACCCTGGATGCTGGGGGGTGGGGGTGCAGGGGGACATGAGTGGGGGCCTGGTGGAGGGTGACCCTGGATGCTGGGGGGTGGGGGTGCAGGGGGACATGAGTGGGGGCCTGGTGAGGGCTGCCCATGGTGGCAGGGGGGTGGGGGTGGTGGGAGACATGAGTGGGGGCCTGGTGGAGGGTGACCCTGGATGCTTGGGGGTGGCGGTGCAGGGGGACATGAGTGGGGGCCTGGTGGAGGGTGACCCTGCACTGCCGGGGGGTGGGGGTGCAGGGGGACATGAGTGGGGGCCTGGTGGAGGGTGACCCTGGATGCTGGGGGGTGGGGGTGGTGGGAGACATGAGTGGGGGCCTTTTGGAGGGTGACCCTGGATGCTGGGGGGTGGGGGTGCAGGGGGACATGAGTGGGGGCCTGGTGGAGGGTGACCCTGGATGCTGGGGGGTGGGGGTGGTGGGAGACATGAGTGGGGGCCTGGTGGAGGGTGACCCTGGATGCTGGGGGGTGGGGGTGCAGGGAGACATGAGTGGGGGCCTGGTGGAGGGTGACTCTGCACTGCCGGGGGGTGGGGGTGGTGGGAGACATGAGTGGGGGCCTGGTGGAGGGTGACCCTGCACTGCCGGGGGGTGGGGTTGGTGGGCGACATGAGTGGGGGCCTGGTGGAGGGTGACCCTGGATGCTGGGGGGTGGGGGTGCAGGGGGACATGAGTGGGGGCCTGGTGGAGGGTGACCCTGGATGCTGGGGGGTGGGAGTGCAGGGAGACATGAGTGGGGGCCTGGTGGAGGGTGACCCTGCACTGCCGGGGGGTGGGGGTGGTGGGAGACATGAGTGGGGGCCTGGTGGAGGGTGGCCCTGGATGCTGGGGGGTGGAGGTGCAGGGGGACATGAGTGGGGGCCTGGTGGAGGGTGACCCTGCACTGCCGGGGGTGGGGGTGCAGGGGGACATGAGTGGGGGCCTGGTGGAGGGTGACCCTGGATGCTGGGGGGTGGGGGTGGTGGGAGACATGAGTGGGGGCCTGGTGGAGGGTGACCCTGGATGCTGGGGGGTGGGGGTGCAGGGGGACATGAGTGGGGGCCTGGTGGAGGGTGCCCATGGTGGCAGGGGGGTGGGGGTAGTGGGAGACATGAGTGGGGGCCTGGTGGAGGGTGACCCTGCACTGCTGGGGGGTGGGGGTGGTGGGAGACATGAGTGGGGGCCTGGTGGGGGCTGCCCATGGTGGCTGGGGGTGGGGGTGGTGGGAGACATGAGTGGGGGCCTGGTGGAGGCTGGCCATGGTGGCAGGGGGGTGGGGGTGGTGGGAGACATGCATTGTTGATCAGTTTTGCAAGGTGACATGTGGGTTGGCTGGGGGCATGCCCATGGTGGATGGGCTGCCTGCGGGACATGAGCAGGGGTGCAGGGTAGTCCCCCGTGGCGTAGGCTGCCTGCAGGGGCCGTGGAGGTTGTGGAGCGTACACCTGGGAGGACCCATAAGGCCAATTCATGTGTAGTACTCCCCAGAACCCCTGAAATACACGTACCCTGATGGAATAGCGTGTGCAACTTCCCGCGCACCCATGTGATACATGTACCCTGCTCGACCTGGCCCATTCGCGTGTGGAACTTCCCGCGCACCCCTGAAATCCACGTACCCTGATGGAATCGCGTGTGGAACTTCCCGCGCACCTATGTGATACACGTACCCTGCTCGCACTGGCCCATTCGTGTGTGGAACTTCCCGCGCACCCCTGAAATCCACGTACCCTGCTGTAATCGCATGTGGAACTTCCTGCGCACCCATGTAATACACGTACCCTGCTCGCACTGGCCCATTCGCGTGTGTAACTTCCCGCGCACCCCTGAAATCCACGTACCCTGATGGAATAGCGTGTGGAATTTCCCGCGCACCCATGTAATACACGTACCCTGCTCGCACTGGCCCATTCGCGTGTGGAACTTCCCGCGCACCCCTGAAATCCACGTACCCTGATGGAATCGCGTGTGGAACTTCCCGCGCACCCATGTAATACACGTACCCTGCTCGCACTGCCCCATTCGCGTGTGTAACTTCCCGCGCACCCCTGAAATCCACGTACCCTGATGGAATCGCGTGTGGAACTTCCCGCGCACCCATGTAATACACGTACCCTGCTCGCACTGGCCCATTCGCGTGTGGAAATTCCCGCGCACCCCTGAAATACACGTACCCTGATGGAATCGCATGTGGAACTTCCCGCGCACCGATGTAATACACATCAGTTGACGCTGCAGGCAGGGAGAAACAAAACACAGGCATCAGGGCACTGTACAATGGACACATACACGCATGACACTTGCACATGAGTGGCATTGGCAAACCTCAGACATGTCATCACAATCCCCAACACACATGTCATTGCAACTGGCACACATGAGCCACACCACAGCCATATCGCAACTGCCACCACCATCCCTACACATACAACAGCATCAGCAGCCAAAGGGGAGCCAGACATCACATGCAACACAGGAAGTGCACCACACATGTACACACACCACCACACTTGCATGCATGTCTACACCTCTGCCAAGTGTTGCACTGTTCAGACGGGCATCCATGTCACATCTGCCAATCAGGCTTCCACATACCGCTGTCACATGCATCCATGTAGCATCACTGTTGCACCCTTGTCAAATACACACACATGCACATGTACACAGTGCTCATACATGCAGTCGAAAACAACATACATGCCTGACATCACGGACATGTCTACTTACATACACATTCATCCAAACATGTGTGCACGCACAACTGCATTTGCCATGCTAGCCCACACACACAAGCACCATCCATGTCTCACACATTACAGCCCTCGCATGTGTCAGCCCCACGGCCCTATACACCCCCACCCATACTCCACCCCATACAAACAGATGTGCAACCGGCACAATTGCGAATGATCACCACACGCCCTGCTCACAACCAGGATGCATGTACACTCACCGCTCGACTCCAGACGGCCCTGCTTCTCTAGGACCTGGACGTGGAGCGCTGGGGTTATGCGTTCCAGGACCCCCATCTGTTCTTTCGACAAGTGGCCCCGGCGCCCCTTGGCATCCGCTGCCTTCAAGAGGCGCCGGGCCTTGTTCAGGGTCCTGGGCCTGAAGTCCTCCCAGCGCTTCCTGACATGTTGTAAGTCCCGGACTGCCACCCCCTCCGCGTTGATGGCAGTCACGATGTCAGTCCAGATCCGAGTCCGTCCTTCCTTGTCGGCGCGGGAACTTCCAAAGAGGGCATCATACTGCCCCAGGACTTGCTCCACCAGGACACCAACTTCGGTGGCACTGAAGCTGGTGCCCCTCTGCCTCTCTGGCCGGGGGTTGTCAGTGGTCAAAGATGGTGTTTGCCCCGACATGACAACCCCAGAGGCAGGAGTGGGTGGGCAACTGGGTCCTGGGACTGGGCTGTGGAGCGATGGAATTCCAGTCGGGAGTCTTCTGTTCCAGCAGGGGTGGTCACAGCAACAGCACCCCTGGCTGATGTGCAGGCAGCAAATGGCAGTGCACGTGGGCAGCAGGCAGTCAGGCAGCAGCAGATAGCAGGTGGGAGCGTGCTCGGGGCTCTGGGGGGCAGTAGTTTGGCCTTCTGGGCAGGAGCGTGGTCTTCCGTGTGCTTACGCGTGGCCAGCTTGGTACGGAGTGATTTGGCACGTGAAAATCCTGCACGTCAGCGTGAAAAACGAGGAAAGGGCCTTAGCGCGTAAGCGCGTCAGCACGCATACGCGATTCTATTGGACCAAAGGCCCTCAGCGCGTAAGCGCATCTGTGACGTAACCCGCATGGGTGTTTCCCACACAGCACGTGATGACAGAGCACACGTGGAAAGACTGCACGTCAGAGTCTCATCGCGTGTGATTGGTTGAAATGGCCGTACACGCATAAGTCACAAAGCGTGTAATTGGTGGAAATGGCCGTACACGCATAAGTCACAAAGCGTGTAATTGGTGGAAATGGCCGTACACGCATAAGTCACAAAGCGTGTAATTGGTGCAAATGGCCGTACACGCATAAGTCACAAAGCGTGTAATTGGTGCAAATGGCCCTAGCGCGTACACGCCGCGTAAGTGACGTTGAACGTGTGGGCCTGTATAAAAGGTACGCGTAGAACACCATTTCCTTGTACGTGCTTTTCGTGGAGAGCGAGTGGGTGAATTCTGTACTTCTTGTTGTTTCACACGCGATTTACTTCACGGCGTTTCAAGTTCGTATTCCCTGTTACCTCTGACAGATTTTTCTCTTTTTTCTCTTTTACTGGTTTACCTGGGCCTGTTCCCTCAAACAGTGTTCCCTTCTACTGTTGTCCTGTCTCCTCAGACAGCGTACAAATCTTCTTTTGGCGGGGGTGTTGCCAACCAAACATGCTCCTTTTTCACGCTCTTTTACCTGGCAGACGGTGAGTCACGCACGTATCTAACATCTGTGCTTGCCCCCTGTGTAGCCTACCCCTTCAGAGGTCATTCTAGGCTGCGTGTGACACGCATACGTTCATTCTTGTGTTACTGGGTGCCACAGCGTAGTGCAGGTTTTTCTTTCTGCACACGTGGTCTAGGAGGGGTTGCGTGCACGTCATCTCCCTTTTTTGGGGCTCCTGTGCGTAGCGTGACCCGTCATCTTTCCCCAGGGGTTACAATCAGCCTTGCAAGAGCACTAGGGTACAATTACCATCTGGTACCCAACCCCTTTGACCCCCAATTGCCCAGGACAATATTTGACAGCCACTCCCATACGCACATCAACATCAGTGCCATGGTTGGGAGGCGAGGATTCCGTAAGGGTGGTAAAGGTGGAAGAGCCACAAGTGGTGGCCGTGGTGGATCCGGTAGGGGACGTGGTCGTTACTTGCAGGGTGAGCCTGTCCCCCCATGTGTGGAGGACCAGTCAAGGGCACCCATAATCCCCCCCCCTCCCGTTGAGGCTGATGTGGCTGACACCATCCATGCTCATCCCTTGTTGGACCAGCCCATTGTGGCACCAGACCTGGCTGACTCCATGGCTGACTTCCAGGTCAGCAGGCCTATGACACGTGCGCTGGTGCACGTTGATGTC
This sequence comes from Ambystoma mexicanum, assembly GCF_040938575.1. Taxonomy (NCBI): domain Eukaryota; kingdom Metazoa; phylum Chordata; class Amphibia; order Caudata; family Ambystomatidae; genus Ambystoma; species Ambystoma mexicanum. The sequence goes on along the minus strand of NC_090926.1, from coordinate 509,659,954 downwards.
ACCATGCCACGTGCATCTGGGGCAGCAAGGTCATCTGCTGCACCAAGTAGGCAGGGCGGAGAGTCTGCAGGGGCTGCTGCGGCTCCATCCACCCCAGCCCTCACACACCCAGCCAGGACAGTGTCGGTCCTAGTCCATGCTGCTGATATTCCCCCTCACCATCACACTAGAGCCAATGCCTGCACCAACTCCCATGCTGAGTGTGCAATCCCACACTCCTGATACAGAGTCCACCAGGGCTCCTGCCCCTAGTGTCCAGAGCGGCGCAGGACACTCAGGATCACCACCACCTTCCAAGCGGAAGAGGAAGAGTGCTCGTCCGGCACAGGCTGATGCCCCAGACACGGCTACACGGTCTGGCCCGTCCAGGAAGCCCAGCTTCACGGATGACGAACTGAATGCACTTGTCGAGTATGTGTCCGGACATGATAACGAGATGGTCATTGTTGCAGGATCCAAGACCACACCTGCACAACGCCAGGCACACTGGCAGACCGTTGCGGACATTGTAAGTGCCCTTGGAATCGTGAGGCGCACAGCCAATGATTGCTATAAGCGCTGGAATGACCTAAAGCGCAGGGCAAAGAGTAAGCTGGCCTCAAGTCATGCCGCAACTCTAGTGACTGGAGGTGGGTCTCCAGTTGTAGACATGGAACTCACTCCACATGAGTCAGACGCTGGGACCTACGTCACGGAGGAACAGATCCAAGGCGTGGGAGATCTCCCTGATTACGAGGCATTGTCCGGTGAGTGCACATGCATGTGCGTGTCATCCATGTGCATGGTGTGTGTGAGGGCTACTGCTTGTGTGCCAGGTGAGAGTGTGTGCGCCTGAGTCGTATGGGTCATCCATGTGCTTCATGCAATACATCCAGCGCGGCTGCATTTGGCCATAGCTGTATCCCTTCTGTCAACAGTAGACATGTAGTCCAACTGCATGCCAGTTGCCCTTGAAGTGTCACCTTGCCACAACATTGTTGCAAAATTTAGCACTGTTCATTTAGGCAGATATTAACCATTCCACCACTTTTACTAGGCATGTCGCAGTCCTCTAGTCACATGTCTGACATGGCTATGGTAAAGTTGAGTGACTTAGTTACCTGGATATCATTTGTTCAAACATGTCCTTGTGCAATTGCACCATTTCGGACTGGCAGCTGCAGGTGAAGAATCTGACCTGTTAGAATTAGAAAAGCTATAACATGCGGGAACTGGACAGTATGCATAGGTGCTGCCCTCCTCTCCATCTTCACTCAATAGCAATGGTACATGCCATCTGTCTGATGGCATGTGTGTTTCACCTGCCAATCACAGGCCAATGTGTGATGCCACTGCCAGGCAGCATGCAGAAAATGTGTTCATCTCCAATCTTGGTGTCATCAGTGTGTGCCATTTGCCTGCCCTTCATACGCAGTGAGGCTGCATGCATGGGTGGGTTTTAGTCATGTGGGACATGTGTCAAACAAGTACTGTTTCTCTTGCTTCTCAGCCCTCATTGTGTGCCATGGTGCTAATGCCTGTTTCCATTTCTTTTTTTTTATGTCTTTGCAGGGGAAGACGCAGCTGATACTGCTGGGGTTGTGGAGATGGTGCTGACCCAGGAGGGGCCCGAGGGCCGACCAACCACCAGTGAGGGACGTGGTGTGGTGGTGGGTGAGAACCCACAAGTGCTGCAGGTCCTGCTCTCAAGGGGTGTCTCTGGCTGCACCTCCCCCGAGCTGTACTCAGGTGTTGATTCGGATGAGACCTACGTGCCGTCGCAGGTGAGTGTTCCAGGGAGGGATTCTGTTCTGTCTCACCCACCTGCACCAGGGTCAGAACCCTCAATGGGGATGTCAGTGTTGGCAGCTACGCCTTTGGTGGTTACGGATGCAGGGTCATACTCCGCGACATCTGATCCTGTTCCTGGGCCAGCAGATCAGAGGGGGAATGCAGTCCTGCAGCCTCAGGCAGTGCCGGCACAGCAAGGCGCAGTTCGACTTGCCCCAGACAGGTGTGGTGCCCGCCGACGTGGTGGCCGTACGCCACCTGGCAATACCGCATGGGAGCAATCCATTTACGGTATGGCAACCCAACAGGCAGCATCATCCAAGATGATGGCTCAGGCCATGGATAGGGTGGCCACTTCCATTGTCCCCCCTGAAAGGCTGATGGAGCGACTAGAGCAGGCAACCGACTCCATCTGCCAGTCACACAGGGAGGACATGTTGGGGTCCAACAGGGACAGGCGGGCGGCACTGGCGACTCTGCAGGAGGCCATCTCCATTGAGTCCCAGGGCCACAGGGAAGCCCTGAGGCAGGAGCTCCTTCACCTCAGGATGACTCTTGTTGAGCTTGAGGCTTCTACACACCAAAGGACAGAACAGCAGCTGGAGCGTCTCACCCGTACGCTCTCAGCTGAGATGCAGGCAACGAGGGCGGAGGTCCGGGCATCCCGTGAGTTGTTGCATGGGGACCTCCGCACACTCATCCTCCAGAACCAGACCTACCACACCTGCATGCTTGCAGCCATGGAGGAGCAGACTAGGGCCTTGCGCGGGCTGCCTCCCATAGTGCAACCACCTCCGGATGCAGCTGCACAGGGTGATAATAGCGACAGCAGTGATACTCCCACAATAGGCTAGCCGTGTGGGCCATGAGCCCATGGAGGTGTTTTTTTTTCCCAGGATCCACGCAGGTGGGTTCTGGTGTGCATCCTGTCCTCGGACCTCCTGGGTGGCCTCCCCAACCCCCCCGGACCCTTCAATGGCCATTTTTTATTTTTAATTTTTTTTATTTTTATTTTTATTTTTATTTCTTTTATTCCCAATTTTTTTGGGACAATTTGTTGGCTTCCGTGGTTCCTGTGGGCATACGCTGCATTGTGGCTGGGCACATGCAGGCTTGTAATGTATTTGGTTCAGAGGCTTGGGTTTGAGTCACACACACCCCTCCTGCTTCCCGTTTCCACGGGCTTGCAAAGGGTGTGCCCAAGTGACAGTGAATTACACAGTGACGTTGGACTCCCATGAGCTGTGTGGGCAGTCTGTAGTCAATACTGTGTATACATTCCTAGTGCATACTGCTGTTGTGTTGTACACTGCATGTTGCATTGATGTGTAACTCATCTTCTGTGTCTACCTCCAAATTTGCAGGTACCTTCCTCATGTCTACACAAGGACCTCTAGTCTGGAGATGTGGTCCATGTTGGCAGCAGTGCACCTACAACTCTACAGGCGCCAACACTGCACAGTTGGTAGTGGTGGGAGTGCAGGCATTTCCAGGTGGTGAGACTCATAATATTATACATTAGTGATGTCATGTTAATGGTAGTACGTGCTCAAGTTTGTTGTTGGTCCGGCATTACTGTGAGCATTTCAGGTGTTGCAAGTTTCTAATAGGGACACCGTGCATTGTGACACTAGTGTCATGTTGTGGGGATTAATTTGTGTACGTGCAAATAGCATGACATGGCACGGTGTGTCGTGTGGCGGTGCTGGGGTTGGGTTGGCTGACATGGCACAGTCCTCTTGTTGCATTTTGCAAGTGGGTATTCATTTCAGCTGCTTGAATTTGTAACTTCACAAAACTGCATTGGTGGTGTCAGTGTGGGTAGGGATGCACACATTGTGACACTTCCAGGTGAACAATCTCAGGCTGATATGGTTTTCACGGTTCTTTCTCCAGACATTCAGGATCAGTGTCAGGTTGAGTCATCATTGATTGTCAGATGGAATGTGCCAGGGCAGTGTGCACTCCACAGGGGTGTGATTTCTATGTGAAGTAATTAGCCACTAGCTGTGTACGGGCAGCCTCCCCCCGTGCCCTTTCCCCTCCCATGCGCAGCGGCTGTGCATGTGGTTGGGGATGGGGGGGCACCACCATGTCCACGGCCAGGCCCCGGCGTGTTGCAACGTTGTGCAGGACACATGCTGCCACTAAGATCCTGCACACTACTGGGGGAGCGTACAACAGCTGACAGCCAGAACGGTCAGGGGAGCGAAAGCGTGACTTCAGCACTCCAAATGTGCGCTCCACTATGCCCCGGGTTGTAATGTGGGCTGTGTTATATCTTACCTGGGGTGGCGTGGTGGGGTTCCGAATTGGCGTCATCATGTGGGGGCTGAGAGGGTAGGCACTGTCCCCTGTGGAGGTGGTGATTGGTATCATTGGTGGGGTTGTGACCTTGCTCAGTATCTGACATGCATGCATGTGCAGTGGCGTTCATACTCACCAAGCAGCCATGTATCGCCATGCCGGCCAGCATCTAGGTCCCGGCTTAGGGTGGACATTCGGTAAATGAAGCTGTTGTGGGTTGACCCAGGATAGTTGGCATATAGTGAGGTGATGATTCCCTTGGCATTACATACTACCTGCACGTTGATGGAATGCCAGTGCTTGCGGTTCCTATAGATGTGCTCAGATGCCCTGGGGGTACGTAGAGCCACATGGGTGCAGTCAATGGCACCTAGCACTTTGGGGAATCGTGCCACAGCGTAGAAATCCAGGGCGGCAGCATGCCTTTCTGCAGGTGTTCTGGGGAGGTATATGTGCCTGCGGACTGATGGGCGTGCAGTGATGATGTTCAAGACCTGGTGTAGGCACCGTGACTGGGTGGCCTGTGATACACCACTCACAATGGCACTTGTCCGCTGAAATGATCCAGTGGCTAAGAAGTGCAGTACATTGAGGACCTTCTCCAGGGGGCTGAGTGCTTGGGAGCACAGGGTGGGTGATGTGAGGTCGTCCTCCCACTCACTCACCAGGTCCAGTATGATGTGTGGTGGAAACCTGTACCTCCCATGCACCTGGTCATCAGGCATCCCGAAAAGGCTGGTTCTGGGTGTGAATATTCTGGCCCTGACTATCCTCCTCCTCCTCCTTTGGTAGGCCACGCCCACTGCTGCTAGGAACGGTATGTTCATCCTGGGTCTGAGCTAGTTATTTTGTTAGCGCGCAAATTAATGCGTTGCGCATGTTGTAGGCGAGCGTGTGACCCGCGCACCCCTCCAATCCAGTGCCCAGTACAATAGCGTGTGGAAATTGGCGCGCACACCGGGATACAGGTGCGCTGACGTACTTGCGTGTGTAAGTGTCCGCGCACACCTCATATACACGTACATAGCCCAATCGCGTGTACACGCACTTTTGTCCAATTACACGCGATGAGACTCTGACGTGCTGTCCAATTACACGCGATGAGACTCTGACGTGCAGTCTTTCCACGTGTGCTCTGTCACCACGTGGTGTGTGGGAAACACCCGTGCGGGTCACGTCACAGACGCGCTTACGCGCTGAGGGCCTTTGGTCCAATGGATTCGGGTATGCGTGCTGACGCGCTTACGCGCTAAGGGCCTTTCCTCGTTTTTCACGCTGACGTGCAGGATTTTCACGTGCCAAATCACTCCGTACCAAGCTGGCCACGCGTAAGCACACGGAAGACCACGCTCCTACACAGAAGGCCGAACTACTGCCCCCCAGAGCCCCGAGCACGCTCCCACCTGCCATCTGCTGCTGCCTGACTGCCTGCTGCCCACGTGCACTGCCATTTGCTGCCTGCACATCAGCCAGGTGTGCTGTTGCTGTGACCACCCCTGCTGGAACAGAAGACTCCCGACTGGAATTCCATCGCTCCACAGCCCAGCCCCAGGACCCAGTTGCCCACACACTCCTGCCTCTGGGGTTGTCATGTCGGGGCATACAACATCTGTGACCACTGACAACCCCCGGCCAGAGAGGCAGAGGGGCACCAGCTTCAGTGCCACCGAAGTTGGTGTCCTGGTGGAGCAAGTCCTGGGGCAGTATGATGCCCTCTTTGGAAGTTCCCGTGCCGACAAGGAAGGACGGACTCGGATCTGGACTGACATCGTGACTGCCATCAACGCGGAGGGGGTGGCAGTCCAGGACTTACAACATGTCAGGAAGCGCTGGGAGGACTTCAGGTCCAGGACCCTGAACAAGGCCCGGCGCCTCTTGAAGGCAGCGGATGCCAAGGGGCGCCGGGGCCACTTGTCGGAAGAACAGATGGGGGTCCTGGAACGCATATCCTCAGCGCTCCACGTCCAGGTCCTAGAGAAGCAGAGCCGTCTGGAGTCGAGCGGTGAGTGTACATGCATCCTGGTTGTGACCAGGGCGTGTGGTGATCATTCGCCATTGTGCCGGTTGCACATCTGTTTGTATGGGGTGGAGTATGGGTGGGGGTGTACAGGGCCGTGGGGCTGACACATGCAAGGGCTGTAATGTGTGAGACATGGATGGTGCTTGTGTGTGTGGGCTTGCATGGCAAATGCAGTTGTGCGTGCACTCATGTTTGGATGAATGTGTATGTAAGTAGACATGTCCGTGATGTCAGGCGTGTATGTTTTTTTCGGCTGCATGTATGAGTACTGTGTACATGTGCATGTGTGTGTATTTGACAAGGGTGCAACAGTGATGCTACATGGATGCATGTGACAGCGGTATGTGGAAGCCTGATTGGCAGATGTGACATGGATGCCCGTCTGAACAGTGCACCACTTGGCAGAGGTGTAGACATGCATGCAAGTGTGGTGGTGTGTGTACATGTGTGGTGCACTTCCTGCGTTGCATGTGATGTCTGCTCCCCTTTGGCTGCTGATGCTGTTGTATGTGTAGGGATGGGGGTGGCAGTTGCAAAATGGCTGTCACACTTGGCCATACGGCTCATGTGTGCCAGTTGCAATGACATGTGTGTTGGGGATTGTAATGACAAGTCTGAGGTTTGCCAATGCCACTCATGTGCAATTGACATGTGTGTATATGTCCATTGTACAGTGCCCTGATGCCTGTGTTTTGTTTCTCCCTGTCTGCAACGTCAACTGATGAAGAGGGCAGAGAAGGTGCTGTGGAGCACAGCGGCGGGGATCCGACCGCCAGCCGGAGACGCAAGGCCCGGCTCCCCTCCTGTGTTGTCATCTCGTCGGGGAGTGAGGAGTCCGGTGCCGCGTCCCAGGCCGCAGCTGCCGGGGGGAGGTCCAAGAGGCGGAGGTTGCAGTTGGACTCCTCTGCAGCAGAAGGGGCAGCTGGGACCCCACAGGGCCCAACAGGGGAAGATGGCACGGAGTCATCCAGGTTGGTGGGGGGTTTGGTGGAGGAGGGGGCCGCGCAAGCACCAGAGACGGGGTCTGGAGGTGGGGATCCCACTGGTGCTAGTGGTGCAGTGCAGGACAAGGGACAGGAGGCAGCACAGGCGGCCGCGGAGGAGCCTGTGTGCAATCCTTGCCCCGATCCTGTCCCTGCATCATCTTGCACCAGCAGGGATGCCTACGTCCAGACCCGTTTTCAGGCAGGGGATGAGCTAACGTCAACTGGCCTTCCTCTGCCTGCGGACGTGGCCATCCAGGTCCGGGTTGAGCCTGTCCTGGCTGGTGTGGCGTTGCGTCAACGGGCCATGCGAGGTGACCTGCAGTCTTTTCATGGAGAGACTGCACGTCATCTCGAATGGCTCGTTGACCATGTCAGCCTGCTGGGACAGGTCACCCAGGCCGGATTCCTCCGTCTGATGGGGCTTGCTCCGACCCCCTCCTCAACTGGACCCCCTACGCGCCAGTCGTCCTCTGTGCCATCTTCCCACCCATCAGTCACCTGGGTGCCCTGTGGAGCTGCCTCTGACGGTGCGGCCAGGCTGGTGGAGGAGGCATCCCTGCCACAGTCGGGAGTCGGAGGTCCAGCAGGGGTGGCCACATCAACAAGTGCACCCCAGCCGGCGGAGGATGTGCAGGCAGCAGGAGGCAGTGCACGGGCAGAGGCAGAGCAGCAGCAGCAGCAACATGTTGGGAGCCATGAAGGCTCAGGGCTTTCGACATCGGAGGGGCGGCCATTGGCCGGAGGGCAGGGGGACCCAGGACAGAGAGTGTCTTCCGTGTGGCAGCGGTTGGGCCACGCCATAGGTGCGGAGCGGCGGCGGGCGGAAGAGGCGCGGCTCACAATGGTCAGGGCGGAGAACTCCATGCGGAGGGCCCTGAGGCGGGCCGAGTGCCTCGAGGCAATCCGCAGGGGGTTGGAGGAGGACACAGCGTCGTCCCTGCGGACCCTCGGGGCCATGGAACTGGACCGCCTCCGGGACATCGAACAGGAGTTCGATGATGCCCTGGCCCGGGACACCACGGAGTGAGCCGCTGGACTAGCCCGCCGCCTTTGTATATAGTTATTTAGTTTTAGGTTTCCTTTCTTTCGAATTATGATTTGGAGTCGACGGACACTGCTCCACTTTTTGTATATAGTTGATTTTTAGGTAGGTTTTTTTAGTAGGTTTCCTTTGTTCAGTTGGGCTCATGGACACTTGGTAGTTTTTTATACGGACATGCATGTTTTTTGTTCTCATTCACATTTTAGTTAGTTTTCTTTCTTTTGCATTCTTAATTTATTTTTAATACAATTTAGTTAGCATACTTCACTGTGTGGTGTCATCTCATTGGTTTCATGCATGTCATGTTGTGTGTTTTCCCATTATATTGCAACCATTGTGTGTGACGGACATGGGTTCATTAGCTTCTTGAACATTTTGGGTGTAACATGTGATTTCCATTTCCATGTGGGTGAATGGGTTACTTGGTACGGCTTTGAGGATGTGGAGGCTGTCCATTACGCACATGATTGGGGATTGTGAGCACCTGGTGGAGGCTGCCCCTGCACTGCTGGGGGGTGGGGGTGCAGGGGGACATGAGTGGGGGCCTGGTGGAGGGTGACCCTGGATGCTGGGGGGTGGGGGTGCATGGAGACATGAGTGGGGGCCTGGTGGAGGGTGACCCTGCACTGCCGGGGGGTGGGGGTGCAGGGGGACATGAGTGGGGGCCTGGTGGAGGGTGACCCTGGATGCTGGGGGGTGGGGGTGCAGGGGGACATGAGTGGGGGCCTGGTGGAGGGTGACCCTGGATGCTGGGGGGTGGGGGTGCAGGGAGACATGAGTGGGGGCCTGGTGGAGGGTGACCCTGCACTGCCGGGGGGTGGGGGTGGTGGGAGACATGAGTGGGGGCCTGGTGGAGGGTAACCCTGGATGCTGGGGGGTGGGGGTGCAAGGGGACATGAGTGGGGGCCTGGTGGAGGGTGACCCTGGATGCTGGGGGGTGGGGGTGCAGGGGGACATGAGTGGAGGCCTGGTGAGGGCTGCCCATGGTGGCAGGGGGGTGGGGGTGGTGGGAGACATGAGTGGGGGCCTGGTGGAGGGTGACCCTGGATGCTGGGGGGTGGGGGTGCAGGGGGACATGAGTGGGGGCCTGGTGGAGGGTGACCCTGCACTGCCGGGGGGTGGGGGTGCAGGGGGACATGAGTGGGGGCCTGGTGGAGGGTGACCCTGGATGCTGGGGGGTGGGGGTGGTGGGAGACATGAGTGGGGGCCTGGTGGAGGGTGACCCTGGATGCTGGGGGGTGGGAGTGCAGGGGGACATGAGTGGGGGCCTGGTGGAGGGTGACCCTGGATGCTGGGGGGTGGGGGTGGTGGGAGACATGAGTGGGGGCCTGGTGGAGGGTGACCCTGGATGCTGGGGGGTGGGGGTGCAGGGAGACATGAGTGGGGGCCTGGTGGAGGGTGACCCTGCACTGCCGGGGGGTGGGGGTGGTGGGAGACATGAGTGGGGGCCTGGTGGAGGGTGACCCTGCACTGCCGGGGGGTGGGGTTGGTGGGCGACATGAGTGGGGGCCTGGTGGAGTGTGACCCTGGATGCTGGGGGGTGGGGGTGCAGGGGGACATGAGTGGGGGCCTGGTGGAGGGTGACCCTGGATGCTGGGGGGTGGGGGTGCAGGGAGACATGAGTGGGGGCCTGGTGGAGGGTGACCCTGCACTGCCGGGGGGTGGGGGTGGTGGGAGACATGAGTGGGGGCCTGGTGGACGGTGACCCTGGATGCTGGGGGGTGGGGGTGCAGGCGGACATGAGTGGGGGCCTGGTGGAGGGTGACCCTGCACTGCCGGGGGGTGGGGGTGCAGGGGGACATGAGTGGGGGCCTGGTGGAGGGTGACCCTGGATGCTGGGGGGTGGGGGTGGTGGGAGACATGAGTTGGGGCCTGGTGGAGGGTGACCCTGGATGCTGGGGGGTGGGGGTGCAGGGGGACATGAGTGGGGGCCTGGTGGAGGGTGCCCATGGTGGCAGGAGGCTGGGGGTGGTGGGAGACATGAGTGGGGGCCTGGTGGAGGGTGACCCTGCACTGCCGGGGGGTGGGGGTGGTGGGAGACATGAGTGGGGGCCTGGTGGGGGCTGCCCATGGTGGCTGGGGGGTGGGGGTGGTGGGAGACATGAGTGGGGGCCTGGTGGAGGCTGGCCATGGTGGCAGGGGGTGGGGGTGGTGGGAGACATGCATTGTTGATCAGTAGTGCAAGGTGACATGTGGGTTGGCTGGGGGCATGCCCATGGTGGATGGGCTGCCTGCGGAACATGAGCAGGGGTGCAGGGTAGTCCCCCGTGGTGTGGGCTGCCTGCAGGGGCCGTGGAGGTTGTGGAGCGTACACCTGGGAGGACCCACAAGGCCAATTCATGTGTAGTACTCCCCAGAACCCCTGAAATACACGTACACTGATGGAATAGCGTGTGCAACTTCCCACGCACCCATGTAATACATGTACCCTGCTCGCACTGGCCCATTCGCGTGTGGAACTTCCCGCGCACCCCTGAAATCCATGTACCCTGATGGAATGGCGTGTGGAACTTCCCGCGCACCCATGTGATACACGTACCCTGCTCGCACTGGCCCATTCATGTGTGGAACTTCCCGCGCACCCCTGAAATCCACGTACCCTGCTGTAATCGCATGTGGAACTTCCCGCGCACCCATGTAATACACGTACCCTGCTCGCACTGGCCCATTCGCGTGTGTAACTTCCCGCGCACCCCTGAAATCCACGTACCCTGATGGAATAGCGTGTGGAACTTCCCGCGCACCCATGTAATACACGTACCCTGTTCGCACTGGCCCATTCGCGTGTGGAACTTCCCGCGCACCCCTGAAATCCACGTACCCTGATGGAATCGCGTGTGGAACTTCCCGCGCACCCATGTAATACACGTACCCTGCTCGCACTGCCCCATTCGCGTGTGTAACTTCCCGCGCACCCCTGAAATCCACGTACCCTGATGGAATTGCGTGTGGAACTTCCCGCGCACCCATGTAATACACGTACCCTGCTCGCACTGGCCCATTCGCGTGTGGAAATTCCCGCGCACCCCTGAAATACACGTACCCTGGTGGAATCGCGTGTGGAACTTCCCGCGCACCCATGTAATACACGTACCCTGCTCGCACTGGACCATTCGCGTGTGAGACTTCCCGCGCACCCCGGTATACACGCACACGTATTTTTTGTCAGCGGGTCCGTGTTTGTGGGTACCCCTTTGCACGTCATTTGTCCTGGAGGGCCACAGTATAGGACATTCATCATGGCAGTATATAGGTGCTATTTGTTGGCGCACCTTTTGGCGCACATTTCTTACAGCCGCAGAGACGCTACCGCCTGCTTTCTTGTGGCGGTCGTGTTTGTGCCTGTGCGCTGGTTTGAGCGTGCGCTTTTTTGCCCTATTCTATTCCATGAATACGTGTTGTAGGCTAGCGTGTGGGCGTTCCGCGCACTTGTGCCCTGTACTTCCCCCGTGACGCCCACGTTTTGGCAAGTTGTTCCCCATTCCGAGTGTTACGCCCGTGTTCCGCCTACTTTTGTTGCGTGCGCCGCGCTATGTGCGATTTTCGCTCTGGCCTGTGCGATTTTCGCTGTGACCTGGCGCACGCTGTTAGATGGCCTGTGCGCCAACGTGCGCCGCACACTTTTTTATCGCACATCCGCTGGTTTTCTCGCGCACGGACTTCCATGAATCGATGTGCGCTGCTTTTCGTGCGATTTTCGCACTTGCACTGCGATTTTCGCTATTCCACTGCGATTCGCACGTTTTTGCCCACTTGCGCCGCGCAAATTATTCCATGAATCGGCCTGACAGGGTGGGATGTAAATTATAAGCAACAGTGTTTCAAACAACAATAGCACAATTGAGCTGAAAAAGCGCTCAAGTAAACCTTGAGGCCGGACAGCAATGGAAGGATGGAGGGTAGCGACTCCCCTTTGAACATTAGGTAACTTCGAGCAGGAGCAGAAGTCGAGCAGCCCATCGCCAAGACTAACCATGAGATGTTATCATAAACACAGTGTGAAATTTAACACATCCTGACCTGAAGATTGATTAGTATAATCTGAAACGCATTGGCACCAACCACCATCTAGGAGTGTTTTACTATGTTGATGACTACCTGAGCACAAATGTATCATATTGCTCTGAACAATCACAAGAGTTATGATCAATGATGGAATTGTGACACAACTACTTTATACTCTTTTAGGTTTACTTGAGCGCTTTTTCAGCTCAATTTCGCTACTTTAGAAATCACCTACTGAGTAATAAGTTGCTGACCCCATCAAATCCTTCTGATTTATTTCCCACACCTTCACAAATACATACATTGCATACTTTTCTATACAGTTCCTGCCATTTACCCTGTAAAAATAGCAAACAAAGCATATGATTATTTCTTCTATATCCTAAAATCCAATAACACTGCCTTACGAAGCTAAGTGTGCCTTGAGCGCTTACTATTGTACTCATGAATAAAGCACATTCAACTTACAGATTCTAAATAAAATATACATAATGCACATAGGCAAATAAATGTGCGTGTACATGCTGTGCACAGTTATCAGAAACCACTACTACTGTAAAAACAAAGAAATCCATGTCTACATTAACAGCAGTGCTATTAACACAAATATTTACTAACTTCTTCCTTTCACAATTGCAGTGACGACCACTCTCCTGAAAAGCAGCAGTGTCTAAAGTACAAATAAGAACTCAGAAGAAACATATTCTTTCCATCCAAAAAAGTAAGTGCAATACTGCCATCATTTTCTAATTGTTACCCAAACACTGTAGAATTCTAGTATTCTATAACAATCTATTGTATTAACCCTGCCACATTAGATTCAGTATTAGTGCTTCCCGTCAGCAGCTCCATACTTTCTATTGCAATCTGAACACCAGTACAGTAGCACACAAATATAATAATAACCTTCCCAACCTGTTGTACCAGCCCATTGCACAATCACACACCTCTACACACCTCTACATGCATCCATAGCCATCATATTCAGACACTCATCCACACAGCACACATACACTGCACAAAATCCCAACCCACACTTTCTTTTTTTCTCCAACAGACCCCAAAGAATGCCTACCAAAAAGCAACTCCATAGAAAGTAACACAAAAGTAAACAAAATCAAACTAAAACTCTCCAAAATAAGCATCCACCTCTAGCAGAATTTGTACAAAAAGTTCAAACAAAACAGCTAATACAGTCATTAAGCGAAACAAAACAAGCTTCCAGTATAGAAACTTTGCCTCCTCTTTCAAAATGTAAAACGAAACTGAAAGTGATTAACAAGACTGCAGCTACCACTAGTGCTAACACTGCACCTGTAAATCTTGATGTAGCGGCAAGTAAGCATACCAAAATAAATTCTCCACCACAGAGTCTTTCAGAACCTTATAAAAACAGGAGAGAAATCATGCACAACCCTTAAAGCCTACCGTAGAAAACTAATCCTAGAAGCTCTTAAAGACAGTGCAATCCTTCTCAAAAGGAAATTATTTATTTTAGTTTTAAAAAGGATGAAACCACTAATAAAACTAAGTACTAAACTACAAAAAAGACTTCTCAATAAACGGAATATCAACAAAGATAACTTCACAAACATCTGTGGAGGTGAATGGAGTGACAACACGAGCACAGAACCATATTTCAATGAAGAAGCATACAAACAAAAGCAAACAAAACCTATTGCCATACATAGCAGTGGACAAGGGAATGAAAACTTAATAATACCATTATGGAACAAGAAACGCTGCTCACAAAAATATCCCCAGAAAACTCAGTATTACCTGTCCATTCCACTGCACCAATACATCCAGTCTACAAATGGCTGTGCGCATCAATGTGTAACATTGCGAAAAAATCTTTCAAATCTTTATGCCTCAAATCAGTTCCTCAATCAGTATGTGAAAAGCAAAGACATATTCAAAATTAAACTACTCCAAAATATGGACCCTTGTCCAGTGTGCAAATACAGAGGACTACAAGGACATTCATTAGCCTTCATTTGTACCTATTTGCAAAAGCACCTTCCACCATATCAAAATGATATCAACACATCATTCAACTATAAGAAATGTGGTCCATAAACTGTACTATGCCAAAAGTCCCACTTTAGCACTAGCCAATTTAAATAACCATCTTCTACATGGTACAGCCAAACAACTATTCAAAGAAATAGAGCATATCCAGAAAAAATATTTTGGGATTGAAAGCCACTTACAAAATGCAATACATTTAAAACAGACTAGCAACAACTGTACAGATTGCAAACTTCTTTTACACTTGACACAAAGGGACCAAATGGGGGGGTCTGATGCCTGAGTGTACCCTTATGTATTCGCACAATAGAAGACTCAGGTTCATCAGTTCTGTGGGGGATATGTAGTCAAATATTTAATTTTTAATTTGGGTTCGCCCTCTTGTGAGGTACTTGGGATTGCTTAAAAACTGCTTCATAGATGAAAAAAGATTTTTTTTAATTAGGTTTCTCTATCCGCATGTTATAAAAAGAGAATGCATATATGTGTATTTCTAGTGGATACTTGTATTCATTTTTCAAGATTTCCTAGAGATTCAGATCTGGATTCAGAATTTTTTCAGAGTCCAGATAGGAATATTAGTGATTCCCATCTTTTTTTGAAGGGAAAAAAGGCTTTTTGTGGCTTCTTTACCAGGAACAAACCCAGACGAACAGACAAATTCTTTTCTTGAAACTCGTCGGGCCTTCCTATTTTTGACTCCCTTTCAAAAAAAGATGGGAATCACTAATATTCCTATTTCACTTCATATGTCACTTGTGAAATCCCATCTCAAACAACACATAGTGACCTTCATGCACACATTTTACAATTTCAAAGGCACAAATGTGGTAGATATTGTCCTTGCAAATATAAAAACAAAGGACAATACTACACCAAATGCCGCTTTGGTTTCCCTAGACCAGTTTCAACAACAGGTCAAGTATACAACTTCATGGGCCTCATTACGACCCTGGCGCTAATGGGTTAACCGCGCCGTAAAAGGCTGCGGCACCGGTAACCCATTAGCGCCTGATTACGAGGTCCCTTTGCGGGACCCGACCTTAACGGCTGGTCTACACCAGCCGTTAAAGTAGGGACCCGCAAAGGGACCTTGGTGCTAAGTACGGTACCGCAATATGCAGTACCATACTTAGCGCCTTCCCCATTCCCATTAAGCCCTATGGGGCAAAAATGGGAATGGGGAAGGGCCATGGAGGAAGGGGGAATTACTGCCCCGCCAACCTTGTAATTCCCCCTTTCTCCATGGCGGAGTCGGTAAGTTACCGGCATGGACCATGGTGCTAATAGCACCATGGTCTTCCGCCAGGGTTGTAATGAGGCCCATAGTGTCAAAGGTAAATCACCTAAGAACACAAATTACATAAAAAGAACAGAATGATTACAATGCAATCATTGCCCTCCTATCGAATGCAAACATAGGGCCTCATTACACAGATGGCGGTGAACCATAGCGCTATTAGTGGTAAAATACTGGCACCGCCTTGGTGGAAAGGGATTTACCGCCCTATTCCAAGGTTGGCGGGGCTGTAATTCCCCCTTCCACCATTGCCCTTCCCCATTCCCATTTTTGCCTCATACGGTTCTATGGGAATGGGGAAGGCGCTAATTACGGTGCCGCAAATTGCGGTACTGTAATTAGCTCCCTGGTTCCTTTGCGGGTTGGTTTTTACCACCTGCAAAAAGCAGGCATTAAATTCCCCAACCCGCAAAGGGACCTCATAGTAAGGTGGTAAGGATTTACCGGTACCAGTAAAATACCGGTACCGGTAAACCCTTACCGCCATCCGTGTAATGAGGCCCATAGTTGTACAGTACATTGCAGACGATTCCACTGCAGTTGCACGATGTGTCACAGCCTACTTAACCAAAGCAGAGCTTCAGGACCTGTGGGATGACATATCATCTGACAAAACACTATCACAGAAATCGTACAGCTTAGACATAAAAATGCTTTCTCATAGAGAATGTGGCTGCTATGAAGTTGCAGACCATTTAACCGGCACTGCCTTGCATGGAAAATCTGACAATGTAATATGGCTAAGTCTTGGTTCTGCTAAATCTAGAAAAAGAGTTCTCAAATCATATGAAACAATAGCCACAAATGATCCCAACAGCCAAGACATTTTGAAAAACAATTTATTGGACACATACTACCCATACAGGAGTATCACTTTGGAAAGCATGTGTCTCCACCACGTAGCCCACAACTTCACATACAAAAATAATATTAAACCAGATGAAAAGAAAGGTAGATACAGAGTAGCAAATTGAGAAGGCAGCTTAGTGAAACTTGCAAAATGCAGCTCAATTAATCATATCAAATTTTCATTAAAAACTCCTCAACATAAAGAACTATATTACTTGTCCCTGCTACAACTATTTAAACCATGGAGAAAAGAAGATGAGTTACTGGATTCGTATGAGTCCTATGAAGATGCTTTCAAAGCAAATGAAAGCACTATAACAGATGTAAACTTTACACAGTACCAAACAATCTTGCACCACGAACAGAAACAGGAAGAAGAACTCCAGGCCCAAATAGATGTGGACACTCCCGACAGTAGTCAACCTTCTGTAACAGAAAGCCAAGAACCACTTGGACAGCCACTAATAGCAAATGAGGCAGAATTAGTTATGACGGAAGTAGAAAACACCATGTGTCAGTATGAGCAATCTAGAGAAGACTTTGATCTACTGAAATCACAACTAAACACTGAGCAGCATAGCATTTTCCAAGAAATAACAAAATAAATTGAACATGGTGTGCAACATGGAATTAAAAACTATACCTGCCAAGATTACAAAACCTATACTGCTATATGTGAGTGGTGAAGCTGGTTCAGGCAAAACATTGTTAATCAAAATCATCAGCAAGTTCCTCCAACAATTGACAAACAACAAACTGTCAGCTGTTGTAACTGCCCCCACAGGTTTAGCTGCCTACAACATGCGCGGTGTAACTTTACACCGATTACTACTCCTTCCAGTTGAACACCAAAACAAATTAGACTATTACAAACTTTCTACAGAAGCTGCAATGGAATTACACAGTTTTCAAACAAATGAAAATGCTGCTAATAGATGAGGCGAGCATGGTTTCCAACCTAATGTTGGCTATTATTTACCTCAGACTACAAAAGGTCCTCAAAACGGACTACAAAGAGCTCTTTTGGAGGAAAACACATTATTGTTTTCGGGGATCTTCTTCAATTAACACCAGTGAAAGCTGAATCTATTTTTAAAACCTTAGGGCACAAACTGTGCCATAAAACTCTTGGCAGCAGAGGAAATGTCTACCTTTGGCAACATTTCCAATACAGAGAATTAACTGAAAATATGCAGCAGTCTGCAGACCAGACATACGCCAACATTTTAAAAAGTATTAGAGTTGGTGTACTATGTCAAGAAGCACAAACTATATAAAAAAACAGGAACATCCATCCACTCTATGGCCATCCCTCATGTGCTACTGATGTCATGGAACAATTAGCACACAAAAATGTCAATTATATGTCCTTGATGCCAACTCTTGCAAGCTGTTCAAAATGTAATGAAATAATGTTAAAAAAAAGAAAGGCAACCAACAGTTCAAGTTGCCTCGACAGACAAACTGGACGTACATGGTATGACTCTACCCATGTGTCAACAAGCCACAACAAGGCTAAACACCTTGGAAAATTCTATCTCTAACACAGCTGGTTTGGAGAAAATATTAAAATTATCTGTATTAAACTGTGGAGTAATGCTTAAACGTAACCTTGACGTGGACCAAGGACTAGTTAATGGAGAACTTGGTACAGTTTTTGGCTTTCAAACATACCCATGTGAAAACAATATTCAATTTGTCAATATTCTCTTTGACAAACTATCTGAAGTTAAAAGGATAGGACGCTCAACAGCCCGCTTCCTTCTTTTCAAAGACATGTATGTACGCAGAAAACAATTTTCTCTAACTCTAGCACACAGTGTCACCATTCACAAATCACAATATCTTACCCTAGATAAAGCATTAATAGATATTGGTAGCACAGTCTTTAAAGAAGGCATGAGCTATGTAGCACTATCACGCTTACATACACTTGATGGACTATTTCTAATCAACTTTTATGCAAATAAAGTAAATGCTGATATTTATTGCATTCTAGAATACAATAGACTGTGTTTACTCTACACACCCATCTAAAAACCTATCCTGTTCTGCAAAAAGCAAAACGTTGTAAAAGAAAACTACTTCAGACTCAATCTATGCAGGATCTCACAGCAATTCCACCAAATAAAGTAAAAGAAGGTAATACCAATCAAGGACCACAACCAAAGAAGAATCTACTGCTCAAAGCAACTCAACTACCTCTTCAAAGAAGCAACACACACTCCCAGCAAATGACTTGGACACAGACCTGCCAGGTCCATTCAAATTTTCAAATACAACTGGTATAAATTGCTATGCAAATGTAGCAATAAATATTCTATTCCAATTGCCACCAATTATTGACAACATTTACTTACACAGTACAGACCAATTGTGTTTGCAAATTTTAGTCCTTCATAGAAATGCAACCAACAATCCTGACAACACTTACAGTGTTCAAGGAATAAGACAGGAATTGGACTACTGTGCTGGAATGGTCAAATTCACTATAAACTCACAAGAAGATCCACAAGAATGTCTAATGTACTTGCTACAAGTACTAGAAAACAAAAACATACCTATAAATGAAATCTTCCAGATTTCATACATGTGGAAACATACACGCACTCTTGGCAGCCATTTAGTACAAGAAGAAATTCCTAATGAACGCTTCCTGTATGTATCCATACCTAACTGTGAATCCATTCCATTTCAGCAACTTGTACAGAATGCAAACCATGGCAGATTATTTACTACCTGCAATTCCGATAATCGTTCCACCTTCCAAATACAGACACATAGTAAATACGTAATAGTAATGCTTTTACATAATAATGCAGATGGTACCAAAAACAACTGAAAGCTGACTGGATTCACACATGGTCAAGTATCACTTGGTAAAAAAATCTTCACAACAATAAGTATAATCTACCACAAAGGAGCAACGACCAATACAGGTCACTACACTGCATATATAAAAAAAGAATTATGGATGGTCTGAATGTAATGATAGTACCATTACTCTAAAGCAGAGATTACCAGCACAACTTGTAAACACTTACTTAATATTCTTAAAACTAAAATTTAATAACTAATCTGTGTATGAACATAAACAAAACTTAAACTTCAAAACTATGACCAGTTAGAATAAGCCAACAGGTATCTAACTTTCCCAAGAATCTGCAACAAAGAAACAGATAAATGAATACCACTAAAATTAAACAAGAAATTAACAGTTAGTATACGCCAACAGGTATCTTACTGACCCAAAAATCTGCAACAAGCCAACAGATTGATGAATACCACTAAAATGGAAAAGAATTCAACAAATAGAAAACACCAAATGCTATCTAATTTGTATTTGTATTCATTGTTTTATATAGTGCCTTAATCAAAGGCACTTTACAATGAACAACAAAATATGCATTAAACATGGAACAGTTGAAGCAATAACAGTAAAAATGAGTCAAACCAGAAAATCAGCATGTAGAATAATGTACATATGAGAAAGAAGAGGAGAGGAGGGGGGTGGAGAATGAAGGGGAGTAGTGAGTGAAGTGAATAGTAGGAAGAAGGGAGATTTAGAAGAAAAGGGGAACATAAAGAACAAAGAAAAGGGTAGAAAAAAGATGGAAAGAAGGGTAAGAGGGGCAAGGGGATCCAGGAGGGGAATGAAAAAGAAGAGATTTCAATAAGGAGCGGAAGGAAGAATAGGAAGGGGAGGAGCAGATAGAGGAACAGATAGAGAAAGGTAGGGAGTTCTAGTGCAAGGGGGCAAGGATCTGAAAGGAACGGAAATGAGAAGAGGCACAAGGGGGTTGGGGAACTGAAAGTAAGAAGAGATCGGCAGAACAAAGGGAGCGAGCAGGGGTGTAAAATGAGAGAAGAGAGGAGAGGCAAGGAGGAGCAAGGTCGTGAAGAGATTTAAAGACCAGACAAAGGAAGTGAAATTTAAGTTGGGAATGGAAAGGAAGCCATCTGAGCTGAGAAAGTGAGTTGGAAATGGAGTCATGAGGATAAAGAAGACAGAGGGTGCATATGGCAGAGTGATGAAGGGATTTGAGGAGGGCAAGATGAGAAGCGGGAAGACCAAAGAAGAGAAAAGAACAATTGCAACAATACTAGCACGACTTCCACATGAAAAACCATACACCTATTCAATTCCTCCTATTGAAATCAATGAAATAAATATATTGTAGAATGTTTTTTTTTTAAATCCAACATGGATTTTTTACCACAGACCCAATGATTTAATCAACTAACACAGGAACTGAGCAAATGGCGTTCGGCCATGCACACAAGACTCTAGACCCTGGCCACAACCACCGCAGCATAACACGCTCATAGAAACAAACACCAACCAAATGACAACATCCCAAAAACATAATACATCCACCTCAAAATTATCCACTTCAATTAACATTCTAAAAAATAATTACAACCAACGTACAAACTCTTCAATACATACCCTCTTCACCCAATGCTCTTCTAACAACACAAAACACCCATCATACTAAACTAAAATAGCCAGTAGTGCGGCCACACAAACCAACAAACAAACTAACACACGTCCTCTCACTATCCTATAAACACTATTACACTATTACCAATCAGTACTCACATTTTTGAAAACATATCCCTTAAGCAGCCCACATACCACAATCAACATGTTTGGCAGCATTGTAGAGATATGCTCGGTGGTTGAGGGCAGGGCTTAGAGTCTTGGGTGCATGGCCTACATCCTTCTGCAATGCACCCAATACTTTAGGCCCTGGCCACAACCACTGCAGCATAACACACCCATAGAAACAAACGCCTACCAAACAACCACAATCCAAAAACATAATACATCCACCTCAAAACTTTGCACTTCAATTTAGAAGTCTGTCAGGATATGGCTAGGTATAATAGTCCACATGTGGTTGTTCTGCACTGTGGTGCTTTGCATTTGGGCTATGTCAGTGCCCCTACTTTGTTGCAAGATCTGAATAGCTTGGTTCAGGCAGTAATGAAACTACTTCCAAATGCCAAGATTATATTTTCTAGTTTGATGCCGAGGCCAATGTATGGGACAATAGTTCTGTTTTTTGTCCTCAGCAAAATGTTGGTAGGTGGTTAATCAACCAAGGCATGTTTGCTTTTATGATTAGAGCTGGCATGTTCTTTTGCAACAATGAGAATATTGACTCTGGTAATGTTCATTACTTTAAAGAAGATGGTATGTATTTATCTTTTATGGGAAATGGCATGCCATGGGAAATGCCATCCTGTTTTGGAACATAATGTATGCTTTGGAGAAGGTAATGTGAAGATTTGTAGAGGAAAATTACCCAAAAAACCAAAAAATACTAAATAAAAGGTATTTCAGAAGCATCTACAAAAAAGGCAAAAAAACAAGGTTCTTTTCAGAGCCAACTTCAAAGGAGAAATAGGGCACACTATTTAATTTTTAATTCCCCCAAGCTCAGATTTTTTCGATTTGTCCACGGACACCGCAGTTTTCCACAGGCGGTGCATATTACTTATGGGATTTTTGAGGTTGAGAGGGATGCAAATGAGATGTGGCACAGCAAGGGATTGGTCAATAGGGTTTACTGGGTGTGATGTGTGAGCAGAGAGTCTGTTAGAAAGTATTTTTCATGAGAGGAGAGGAGATAGCTATGGCTGTGTGTTTCAGAAAACAGATTGTCTGGATTTTGGGAGATTTGTGGATAAATTGGTTGGAGGTGCATGCAGATTGCTGCAGAGTGGCTGTAAATCTTGGATTCCCTCATATGGAAGTGCACTGGCATGGAGTGCATGGAATGAAGTGGCTGGATTTGTTACCTCTTTCTGCTACTTTGGTGACACAGTGTCATCCAGACATTATTATTATTCATTGTGGAGGGAACAGTTTAGGACATATGTCTGGAATCTGTTTGCAATTTGCAATGAAAGAAGGACTCGGGGAAAGTCATGGACATGTATCCACACTCCAGAGTAATTTCTTCCTGTATTGTGCAGAGACACATTTGGCTGCATTCTTCTTCATTTGGTCCACACATGGAGAAACCAAGGCCTAATGTTAACAAGGCTGTCTGTGCCTTTTTGAGAGATGTTGGTATGTCCTCTTATCACAATGAAAATATTATGTTTCGTAGTGCACACATATTTTTGGAGAGATGGAGTACATCTTACATATGCCAGCAATCAGATTTTTCTGCAAAATATACAAAAAGCATTGCAACCTTTTATGGAATTACAGAAATCCATTTTGCAGTAGGTGTTGACCATTTGAAGTTTTTGAAACAAAAAAACACTACAAAAAGGCTCTTTTCAGAGCCACCGCTTCCTCCTAGCGAAAAGTGCAAACAATTAATATTAATTTGAGTCTACCTTATACAGAAATATTATACATATATACAATAAATGGAGTGTTATCACTAGTTTCTTGCTAAGTTTAGCTGTTACTGCTGCATATGTGTCCTGTTGATTTTTGCTGTGCAATTTCTGTGAGGTAATTCTGTTGCAGGCATATTTATTGTGTTTTGGTATATTCCACTATGTTGCCTGTGCTATGTAATTGGACTGTTAGTGTCTTACATACAAAGTTTCACTTCTTATATATTATTGAATGTAATTTATTTATGTGTTGGGTTTTGAACATGTTTAGTGGTTATTTGGATGATATAAGAATGTAAGATACCTCCACATGTTCATGTTGTCTGAGTCCATCCGCGAACAGACACATGGTCCGCGGATATCAGACTCACTAGCACAGGTGGGGTGTTCAGTATGTTCTATTTTATATGTATATAAACTAAGGGCATCCTAGTAAACATTTATCAAATTTACAATATCTATATATGTAGATTCAGTGAAAAAAAACTTTGTTACAGGCACGTTATGGTTAAGTTCCACTAATAAAAGCCTATGAAATTCAATGAAAAAACTTTGTTAAATCAATGATATTTGTGATGTCATCTTTGACACCCTGGGTGTTAGTCTTCGCAGTGCACAGTGGTGGCGTGAGATATGGTTGCTTAGCTTACCATAACTGGTGAATTTCAGGGGGTTTTCAATTTTACTTGTAACCATAACATCAACGTTTTTTTACCAAATTTCTTAGGTTTTTAGTAGCGCAACTTAACCATAACGTCCCTTTAACACAGTTTTTTTCATTGATATATATGTATATACATATATATTCACTAAAGCACCTTAATTAATATGCAGCTCAGTTGCGCAGATTTAACTTAACAAAATCCTTGAAATTCAGCGAATGTGGGCAGTCATGACCAGCTTAACTCGGCACCTTCCCGTTGATATCCACCATAATGCAAAGAACCCATAATATCATTGTGTATGTCATTGTGAATCCCTTCTCTTATAATATATATATGCTCATGGGCTTTGCAATGGGAACACACCAGGTTAAGCTGGTAATGACTTCCCACAGCCACCGATTTTCAAGGTGTTTGTTACGTTAAATCTGCACAACTTAACTGCACTTTGACTATGTTTCTTCAGGGAATTTGAAGGGTTTTGTTATACAATAGCCACATGCCATGGTCTTTGGCCATGGCCATTGTACATGTTCCCCCAATATGTTTATTTTGGACATGCTAGTTGGCAACAGCCTTGTATATGTCTTTCAGGCCCACTAGCTAGGACCTCAGGCCCTTACCATGGAGCACGACCTTCCACAGTGCCCACTATATATTTTAAAACACTACCAAGCCACTAGCCATGGCCTTTGTCCATGGTCATCAGCCTTGTCCACTGTTCATGTTCCCCCAATATGTTTCTTTTGGACCCACTAACCATGGCCACTATACATGTCTTCCAGGCCCACTACTCAGGACCTTCCAGTGACATTACTGGTGACATTGCTAATAGCATCATAAATGACATCAATGATTATTTAACTAAAAGCATCATACATAACATCGCTTTACGTATTTGCCCATATATAGACCAGCCTTACATTTCTACAAATGTGATATTAGCATTTTAGAATAGTTCAAAACAATGAGTACATTGTTTTAAACAGTAAACAGCTACAAATGCATCATATCACTACTTGTGAACATGTCCTTTGTAGTAAAAGATGATATCTGAATTATACATAGCACACTGCTTAGAATGTTCCTGTTTGTGCAAAATATATCTAAGACATGCTCACTATAATATAATCTGCATATACATTTACATTTACCAAACAATTAGTATAATGGAAAGTGACACATTTTGAACTCTAATGATTTACAACATTTTAAAATAAACAAGTAAATAAACAATTGTTTTATTGTAAGAAAAATGTGTACACACATTATTTTCTAAATTACATGAGAAGTGCTTTAAAATAGGGAACAACTAAATATTAGGACATATTTTATGAATGGACATACATGGGTATTAAAAACAAGGGATTATTACTCTAAATGTATACATGTTTAGAAAAGAAATGAAGTTTTAAACTTCAACATTTGCTTCAAAACATGTACAGAGATGGATATTTCTTTCTGTGTGTCTTGTGTAAGTGATTAACATGTTAACATTAAAGTAAAACACATACTGTACAAAGTCAAAGTAATCTTTAAATAGTATCGAATTATAAATGTTTAATACATTGGCTTGTATGTATGTAACAGATGATATCATTAGTTAGTTCACCAGTGATGTCATCAATGTGGTCATAGAAACAACAGGTGAAACAAAGCTAAGGTGGTTTTAGCCGAATTACAGGGGTTTTGTTGCATTTAGTTATCACCGTAATGTCCCTGCAACTTAGGTTTTGTTTTGCTTGAATATATATTACAGGGCCTGCAGTAGCAGCACTGTAGTTATAGTTAAGTTTCTCAACTCATAGGAAGAGCACTTTTTGGGCGGCTTACAACTTCGCCTCCCCTGGACAAATCCTTACAAATCTTTGCAAATAAAAGCATATGGCCCGCTCTGAATTGTATCAGCACATTTGGTGAGGTTTCGTTAAGGGGGGGGGCGAAGTTACATGGGGGTCCCAAAAGATTATTTTTTTCGTCGATGCAAAGGAAAACAAAATTCTCACGCTTACAGCCCAAATCGCTTGACAGATTTTCACCAAATTTTGGTTCAGGAGTGATAGCTTGGTCCAGAAAGCGTGCTTCTGTACATTAGGTGTAAATCCATCGAGTAGATTTCTTTAAATGGGTGAAATGTGGGTACAAAATAAAATAGTGTTATCTGGGTCTTGCCCGCATTCTCGTTTCCCTGTTTGCTCCGGGGACAGGACTCTGATTGGTCTGGAGAGCAGCATGATGTTCGCGGACACTCGTTGAGCCCATTGATTTGTTTGTGAAAAGCGTGATGTGCATCATATTTTTCTGAAACACACGTCATGTTCTAACCGTGGAGAAAACAATCCATGTCGGATTAAAAAAACACAAAATAAGTACATATAATTGATGTTGCATGTAACATTATGTTTGTTTAAAATTTTCAGTACTTGAAGGAATGTGTAAGGTGCTCAAATGGGTGTATTTGTTGTTACAAACAGTGTTGCAGTCGGAAGAATTGGAATGGTGTAAGTGTTTTGCTTTTTGAAAGAGCTGGTAGTATGGCTGCAGTTAGATACCAGTTGGTGTATTCCAACTGTTTATAGTTTTGCAGTTGTGAAGGGTACGTTTTGATGCTGTTTGATTGCTGTTGGTGGATTCTAACTATTGTACTAATGGAAACTAATATTGCAGTATTATGGGTGCAGTTAGATACCATTTGGTGTATTTTAACCGTTGATAGTTTTACATTTTTGAAGGGTATGTTTTGAAGCACTTTCATTCCTGTTGGTGGATTCTAACTATTCTACTATTTTACTATTGGAAAGTAACATTGCAGTATTATGGATGCAGTTAGATACCAGTTGGCATATTCTAACTGTTGATAGTTTTATAGTTGTGAAGGTATGTTTTGAAGCAGTCTGATTGTTGTTGGTGTATTGTAGCTATTTTGCTACTGGAAAGTAGTATTGGAGTAGTATGGCTGCAGTTAGAAACCAGATGGCATGTTCTAACTGTTGATACTTTTACAGTTTTGAAGGGTATGCTTTGACACACTTTTATTCCTGTTCATGTATTCTAGCTATTTTGCAACCCACAAGATGTATTGGAGTAGTATGACTGCAGTTAGATACCAGGTGGCATATTCTAACTATTGATAACCATTTGTAGACCCTCATAATCAGTACATTATAAGTATTATGCAAAACAACGTTCATAGAGCTGCACTTGGAATTGCAAGGAGAGAACACATCCCCGAGACGAGAAGAGCCAACAACTGGCTGTCCACACACGACAAAATTATACTAAAAGTAGCCTCTCTCACACACAAATGTATGAACAAGGCAGCACGACTTTACCTATCGGATAGAATTGTCTCGAAACCTGTGACAAGAACAACTAATACGAATTGCCTCTTGATTCCCAGATTTAAACTGACCAGAATTGGAGGTAGCAGTTTCCAGATCAAGGCAGCCCAACTATGGAACTCGCTACCCCCCCACCTAAGAGTAGAGCAAATGTACCAAAAATGTGTCTGAGCCTAATAAAGTGGCTTAAAAACTAGGACGTCTAAGATGTCCAATGATACCTAGGCAAACTGGCCCATTACCATGTATACATTCCAGTACTGGTTACCTACTGACTACTGACTATTTCCTACTCTCTACAGACCACTACCTTACAACCTATGATTCTCCTATGACCCTAAATGCCTGTTCTTAGCCTACAGCCTGAATCTTATGTATGTAAATATCATGTATATATAGGTGCCTGTGTGTAACTATATTGCATTATGTAAATGTATCATATTCTAACTATTGATAACCATTTGTTATCAGTACATTATAAGTATTATGCAAAACAACGTTCATACAGCTGCACTTGGAATTGCAAGGAGAGAACACATCCCCGAGACGAGAAGAGCCAACAACTGGCTGTCCACACACGACAAAATTATACTAAAAGTAGCCTCTCCCACACACAAATGTATGAACAAGGCAGCACGACGTTACCTATCGGATAGAATTGTCTCGAAACCTGTGACAAGAACAACTAATACGAATTGCATCTTGATTCCCAGATTTAAACTGACCAGAATTGGAGGTAGCAGTTTCCAGATCAAGGCAGCCCAACTATGGAACTCGCTACCCTCCCACCTAAGAGTAGAGCAAATGTACCAAAAATGTGTCTGAGCCTAATAAAGTGGCTTAAAAACTAGGACGTCTAAGATGTCCAATGATACCTAGGCAAACTGGCCCATTACCATGTATACATTCCAGTACTGGTTACCTACTGACTACTGACTATTTCCTACTCTCTACAGACCACTACCTTACAACCTATGATTCTCCTATGACTTTAAATGCCTGTTCTTAGCCTACAGCCTGAATCGTATGTATGTAAATATCCTGTATATATATAATGTGCCTGTGTGTAACTATATTGCATTATGTAAATGTATCTCTTATGTGTAACTAAGCTGGGAGTGATCTTATGCAATGTGCCCTAATACCCTTGGGTCTGGTGCACAATACAAGTAATAAAACAAACAAACAAGCAAACTCTTGGTGAAACAACATTAGTGTGTGTTTTGTACAGTTGTTGTTTTTGTTTGCATAATTATTGGCCCATTGGGGAAAAATCTATATAGCATTACCATAAATGTACTACATTTACATCTGTTGGCATATTGAAACTGTTTTCCATTTCAAAAACAGCATTGTTGCACTATGGCTGTAGTTAGCTACCAGTTGGCGTATTCTAGCTGTTTATAGTTTTACAGTTCTGAAGGGTATTTTTTGAAGAAGTTAGATACATGTTGGTGTTGAAAAGGCATGTATGATACTTTTACAGGTCAGTGACTAAATTTAGGTTTCAGGAATATTAAGTAGGCATTTGTTAGATTGGATTGTAATCTATGTTTTAGAGTAATGGAAGTGTCAATGCATTCAAAGCAACCACATCTTTTTTGTAATGTGTGCAGGATACATGCAATGGTTGTGGCACTAATGTGGTATATTATGCCTACTGTTGTGAAGGTTTCCTGTCAAGAGATACTTGTCCATGTATGAAGCTAGTAAGCTGGCAGTTGTTTTTGGTACCTTCTGCGTTGTACCTTAAAAGCATTACTATTACATATGAGCTATGTGAGTTTATGTGTAAGGTGGAATGATTGTCTGAATTGCAAACAGTTCATAGTATGCCATGATTTGCATTTTGAACCAGCTGATGAAATGGAATTGATTCACAAGTAGGTATTCGTTATATGCACAAATCTGCATTAGGGATCTGCTCTTGTGCAACATGGGTGCATAGAGTGCATGTATGCTTCCATGTGTATGAAATCTGGAAGATTTCATTTATAGGTATATGTTTGCTTTCTAGTACTTGTGGTAAGTACATTCAGATTCCTGTGTGTTTATGGTGAATGTTACCATTCCTGCACACTAGTCCAATTCTTGCCTTATTCCTGAGACACTGTAAGTTTTGTCAGGATTATTAGTCGCTTTTCTATGAAGGACGAGCATTTGCAAACACAACTGGTCTGAGCCGTTCAGATACATGTTTTGCACACATGGTAGCAATTGGAACAGAAGATTGATTGCTACATTTGCATAGCATTTACACCAGTAGTGTTAGAACATTTAAATGGACCAGAGAGTTCTGTCTCTGTATCATTTGCTGGATCTCCTCTTGTTCTTTTAGAAGACATATTTCTCTTTGTTTCTGCTGATGAATGTGAACTTCCTTTTGGACTAGATAGTGTTGTGGTTGAACTACTCGATGGAGCAGCAGTTGTTTTTAGTTTCTTTGGTGGTACTGTGGAGATATCATTTATAAGTTCTGTTTGCATTACTTTTCTTTTAAAAAGTGTACCTTTTTCAGGAATAGGGTACATATCGAGATGGGGTGTGTAGAGTGCACATAGTCTGTTGTACTCTACGATGCAAGGAATGTCAGCGGTGACTTTGTTTGCATCAAAATTGACTAAAAATAAAGACTGTGCTGCCAGTGTCAACCAAAGCCTGATCTATGGTTAGGCCTTGTGATTTGTGCATAGTGACTGCATATGCAAGAGACAGAGAGAATTACTCTCTGCATACATACATGTCTTCCATTTTGCTTGTGGAGCTAATATGCACTATTAGTTGCATTACATTTTTTAACATTGTCTTATTGAATTGTGTCCAGCTTTCTAGCTTGGCATTGAGGGCATACATTTTACATGTCTTTGTGCTAATTGCACCATGATATCAGGAGCCAATGTGTAATGACCATATAGCTCATAGATGA
The DNA here is from genome assembly GCF_040938575.1 of Ambystoma mexicanum. NCBI lineage: Eukaryota > Metazoa > Chordata > Amphibia > Caudata > Ambystomatidae > Ambystoma > Ambystoma mexicanum. The sequence goes on along the minus strand of NC_090926.1, from coordinate 509,630,352 downwards.
GTCTACTATTTAAGATGGAGTGTGCACCTTTAGAAAGAAGACCCGTCCTAATGATTTTTAAAATGTTAGCATAGGTTAGGTCTTCAGACTGACACATGTTTTGAGTTTGTTCTCTGTATTGGAAATGTTGCCAGAGATTTACATTTCCTATGCTGCCATGTGTGTTGCAGCATTGTATTGTGTATTTTAAAAATATGTTCACCTTTCACCAGTGTTAATTGTAGGAAATCTCCAAAAACAATAACGTGTTTTCCACCAAATAGTTCTTTGTAGTCTCTTTTAAGGATTTTATGTAATCTGTGGTGAATTAAAGCCAACATTAGTTAGGAGACTATGCTCACCTCATTTATTAGGAGCATTTTCATTTGTTTAAGAATTTTGTGCAGTTCAGTAGCAGCATCTGTTGATAGTTTGTAGTACTCTCATTTGTATTGGTGTTCTACTGGAAGGAGCAGTAGTTGGTGTAAAGTAACACCTCCTATGTTGTAGGCAGCTAAACCTTTGGGGGCTGTTACAACAGCAGAAAGGTTGCTGTTTGTTACCTTTTGTAGGAATTTGCTGATGATTTTTACTAAGAATGTTTGTCTGAACTAGCTTCTCCACCACTTACATAGAGGAGTAAAGGTTTATAATTTTGACAGCTACAAGTTGTATGTTCATGCTGCAAACCATGTTCAATGTCTTTAGTCACTTCTAGGAGAATGCTAAGTTGTTCATCATTTAGTTGTGATTTCAGAAGTGCCACGTTTTCTTCTGATTGTTCATATTGATACGTGGTGTTTTCTACTTCAGTCATGGCTAATTATGCTTCATTTACTATGCGTGGCTTTTCAAGTGGTTCTTGGCTTCCTGTAACAGAAGGTTTACTGCCCTCAGGGGTGTCTTCATTTAGTTGTGCTTGAAGTTTTTCCTCTTGTTGGCATTCATTGTCCAACATGTTCTTGTATTGCTTGAAGTTGACATTTGTTATACTGCTTTCATTTGCATTGAATGCAGCTTCAAATGAGCCATGTGTGCCTAATATATCTTCTTCTTTTCTCCTTGGTTTAAAACGTTGGGGTAGGGATATGTAGTGAAGTTCCCCATCTTGAGGAGTTTTAAAGGATAACTTTGTATGATTAATTAGGCTGGGTTTGATAAGTTTGACGAGGCTCCCTTCACGTGTTGAGACCATGTATTTTCCATATTTTTCATCTGGTTTAATTTTATTCCTGTAGGAGAAATATTTGGCTAAGTGGTATCGGCACATGTTTTCCAAAGCAGTACTTCTGTTTGAGTAGTATGTGTCCAATAAATTGTTTTTCAAAATGTCTTGGCTGTTGGGATCATTTTTGGCTATTTTTTATATGTTATGGTACAATTTGAACACTCCTTTTATGGATGTATCAGAAGCAAGGCTTAGCCAGACTATGTGTTCAGATTTGACATAAACGGCTGTGCCTGTTAAACAGGCTGCAGCTTTGTAGCATCCACATTCTCTATGGGAGAGCATGTTTCTGCCAAAGCTGTACAATCTTTGTGACAGTGTTTTGTCAGATGATATGTCATCCCAGCGGTCTTCTAGGTCTGTTTTCTGTGATTTGTTTAGGTATGCTGTGACATATCTTGCAACAGCTTTGGAATTGTCTGCAATATATTGTATATCTATGTTTCAATTCCACAAGAGGGCAATGACTGCATTGTAATCATTGATGTACTTTGAAGCCTTTGTTTCTTTTAATGCAATATGTGTTTTGGGGTGATTTGCCTTTCACACTTTGTCTAAAAGCAGAAATAAAGCTATTAATGTGTCCTTTTGCTGAAACTGGTCTAGAGAAACCAAAGCAGCATTTCGTGTAGCATTTAACTTTGTTTTTATATCTGTGTCGGTAGTATTTGCTTTGGAAGTGTGAAATGTGTGTATGTAGCTCACAATGTGTGCTTTCTGAAGGAATTTCGCAGGTTTTGTATTTGTGAATGAACTGCAAATCAGTGGCATCACTGTCATGATCAAATTTAGGAGCATCTGTTCGCCACAAAAGCTTGCGGATGTGTGGTGCTTCTCTGGATTTATATTATTTTCTCCAAAAGAAGTGTTCCACTTCTCTGACGGGAGGAATATTTTTATTACAGATGAAGTGCAGCATGGCAATAACGTGATGGTCAAAATATATTGATACATTTACAGGGTCAAGAGAGCAGAGTTTTCCTGGTATTTGTATGTCTATCCGTTCTTTGCAATGGCTTGCTATGCGGAGGAAGTCGTGCAAGCCCTCCCATGCATATTCTGCATAACATAAAGTAACAAACCATGTGAGTGGGCATGGTTCCTTAGCATACACCATACCTCAGTATGACGTCAACACCAGTATTCTTTTGTGCTACGCATGTTTGCCAAGAGATTTGTGATTCTTGACTGCAAAACTTCATCTTTGTCTTTTATCTTTTGAAGTAGTTGGGTAGCTGACATGTTTAAAATATAGGAACCTGTTTTCAATGTGTGTGCAACTCCATAACATAGAGTTGCTAGTTCACTTTCAAACAGGAGGTGGAATATGTAATCAACATTTTGTCTGAATCTAGGGTGTTCAGAATACATTTGTAAAGTGCAGTATTCTGATGCTGTTATTTGTGTGCATCTTTCATCATATCTTACCCTTTTCCTGTAGGACAGAGTGGAGGAAATGCTCGTGCTTCTACAGTTTTTTCCCATATGCTGATTGGAGATCCTTTGGCTTGACACATCGGATATTTTTCTAGTGCATCGTCAATGGTGTCTTTGGGGTGTAGTGGGTGAATTGTATACTGGTCTAAAATATGGGATGCTGTAATAGGATCTACAAGTTCAAATTGGCCAGTTGGTAGGAATCCTGAATAATTTTGGTGGTTTTTGTTAAGTTGTGTTCAATGTTTATATCTTTGTAGTGCTCATTGTTTTCTTTAAGATATTGTCTAGCTTTTCTAACTTTGTTTAAGTCTCCTAGTTGCTGCCAAATTGTTTTGTCTTTCGTTGGTACACCATTGACTAGTATAATCAAAGATTGATCTATTGGCCATTGCACTCCTAGAGTTTCTAAATTTTCTTTAAGATCTAATGGAAAATTTGATCCACCATCCCCCTAACCTATTGTTAATCTCCAGCACTACCAGAAATGTCATCAGGGCTTTTACGAGAGTGGCTTGATATCTTCCTCTCCTTCCTCCCTCCACCCCACCTTCCCTCACCTATTGTGAATCCCCACCACTACCAGACATGTTAGGCCTAGTATGAAAGTCACTTGTTAAGTTCCTCTCGTTCCTACCTCCCCTCTCCGCTTCCCTCACCTATTGTCAATCTCCAGCACTACCAGAATTTTAATCAGGCCTAGTACGATAGTCGCTTGTTATGTTCCTCTCCTTCCCCTGTTACTCGCTTTCCCTTACCAATTGTTAATCCCCTTTAGACTTTCAGACATGTCAACAGGCCTAGTATGATAGTCACATGTCTGTCTCATCCCCCGGCCCTATAATCATTGTCAATGCTCTTGAAATATCTGAAATGTTGTCAGGCTTAGTTCGATAGTTCATTTCCATTCTTATTGTCTCAATGCCTTGTAAGAATGTTATTGTATTTTTCCTTGCTCCCTCCACAGCCATTAAATGCATTGAAACACATGTGTATAGGCGCTATACAAATAAAATACCAATCAAAACTATCAATCAAATAACCCACTTTGCCACAAATGCCTTTCAGTAATTCAGAAGGAGACAATTTGGCTGTTTTGGGATGGAAGCGTATTATAGCTCGAAATGGGTGCACTATTTGGATTATAATGCTCTCATGCAAATTAAGCTGTTGGAGAGGTTTTGGAAGTGGGAATATTTCTTAGTTATTACTGATAGCCCTTGAAGGCATTTGGTTTCTTATCAAGCTTTGTATTGCAGTATGTGCAAAGTATTGAGGGGTTAGTTATTTTGTATTTGTTTTCTGTTATAAGATATAGAGCTAATTGGAACCTTTGGAATTCCTCATTGTCTTCTATTTTGTAATTTATATCTACAGTTTTTGTGCTCTTTTATAAAAGGCTCTGCGACAACACACACATATTTAGTTTGTTACTTCAGGAGATGCGCTTTTAAACGTTGCTATTTCTTTTTTTGCAGATGTTTATTAGAAGATTTCCATTTGTAAGATTTTACTACTCTTCTCTAAAATTACTGAATTTTCTAAGTGATCACTTTCAAAATATTTATTTTGGATGTGGTGATGTGGTCAATGTGTTAAAAGATTATTTAGCTGTGCCAGGTTGGAGAATGTTATTAAAATGTTGCAGTTCTAAAGCAGGACTTTTTGCATAGAACAGTCTCTTGAGAATATTCTGTATAGTGGAATATTGTGTTGCTACAATTTTGATGTGGTGGAAGATGCTTTTGCAAGCAGGTCCTCAGTTGGTCCTTAAATGCAGGTTAATGAATGTCCTCACAGTCCAGTGTAATTGCGCACTGGACAAGACTCCATGGTTTGTAAAGTTTTTATTCAAACGTTGTCTTTTACTTTCACATAGTGATTGAGGAATTGGTGTAAAGATTTGAAGGATTGTTTACGTATGTTACACATTGAGGTGCAGGGCCATATTTAGACTGGACGGATTGGTTCGGTGGAATGAAGAGTTGATTTTAAGTTTGTTGGGGACATTTTTTGAATGGGGGTTTCTTGTGCCATAATGGCCTTGCTTACCATTTCATACCCTCCACCACTACTATGGATGGCAATTGAGTTTTTCTGCTGTTCATTGAAATATGATTTTGCGCTGCTTGTGTGAATCCATTCACCTGCACATACATTTGCAAAGGTATCTATGTTGACATTGTACATATTTAGAAGTACCTTTTGTAGTTTAATGATTCATTTTCTTAGTGGTTTCATTTGGTTAAAATTAATACAAACAGTTATCTTTTGAGGAGCATTGCGCTGTCAATGAGAGTTTTCAGGATTAGTCTTCTGGGTAATTTTTAAGGGCTGAATGTGACTTTTATGATGTTTTGATAAGATTTTGAAGCACTCTACAGTGGAACATTTGTTATAAAATACATTTTTTGGAATGCTTAACTGTGGCCACATTACAATTGGTAGAAGTATTTCTAGCGCTATTAGTAGTTGTATTCTTTTTTATACATTTGTTTTTATTTTTACTTTTTGGAAGAGCGGCCGTAGTTTTTTTTACTGCTAGCTTGTTCAGTTTTGTTGACTGACTGTATTTGCATTTTTGTTTTAACATTTGCTACACATTCTGCTAGAGGTGGATGAATGTTTTGCATGCTGTAAATTTATCTGCTCTATTTCTTCATTGTTTTCTACAGAGTTTCTTTTTAGTAGGCATTCTGTTCTGTCAGTTGAAGAAAAAAGGAAAGTGTTGGTTTGAAAATTGTGGAATGTATTTGCGTGCATTGTGAATGATTGTGTGAATATGAGGGCAGACATAAATAGAGGGCTGTGTGATTGTGCAATGCGCTGTTAATTCTGGTTGGAAAGGTTGTAAGAGTAGCTTTTTGTGTAGATGTGTGTTGGGCATGGGTTAGTACGTAAGATAGTGTAGTGTGCATGAAAATGTAAGGACACTATGATGTTTTCACGATAATAGTGGGTGTTATGATACTGGTGTTCAGATGAGAATATGAAGAGTGTACCTGCTGAGGTACAATGTGTAAGAGTTAATTAAATGATTGGAATCAATTGTGCTGGCTAGTATACAAATACACTGCACTTACTTTGTAGGATGTGAAAAGGAGTTTTCTTCACGTGGTTGTCTTCTACGAGTGAGGCCATTGTCTTTCAGGGGGCTGTTCTTCTCTGCAATTGGGAAAGAAGACAATTAGTGGGTATGTATGGAAATGGCAAAATAATTGTTGTACAAGAAGACATTGTTCTGCAATGTAGGAGGAGTTGTTGGGAAGAAGAGTTTGTACGATTAGACGTGATTGCGAGTATGGTTGTCACACTGCCATTGCTGCAAACGGGTTGCCACCAAATTCCTAATAATGGTTTGGCAGCTAGATTCTCAGTGTCATTAGGACATTACAGGTCATGTTGGCATGGAAAGTCAGTTGGTGGAAAATGTTAGTCTCTATTTTGTGAAGTTGCATAGCACAGTATGGGAATGGGGACATGGGAGCAAGGGCAGCATCGGTAATGGGGGCAGTGGTCCCATGATAATTATGCCTTATGGGGCTGGAGCTTTGAAAGTGTGGGAGTTGTTGTTGAACTATTTGCATTAGAAATGGTGTATTGCAAGTCCCAGTAAGTAGAGAAAATCGAGAAGCCAAGAAGCATGCGCAGATTAGAAATGAGAAAGTAAGATATGAAGTATGCATGTGTGGGAAAGTTAATGAATTTGCACACACTGAGTGTTATTGCAATATGTTGGAAAAATTGTTTCCATTTTGTGTTATTTAGTTATTAAAAATTACACACAGCACTGTTGTAAATGGGCACATGCATTGATTTGTTGTCCTTGAATGGTGCTGAAAATAATAGTTTGTAGTGCATTGGATTTTGTTATTTTTCATGCCATATGCATGCCATGCTTTAGTAACATACATGCAGTTTTTGTTTTGAGTGTGCATTGTGCAGACCCTTCAGGTTATAGCGATTTTGCGATCCCGCAAAATGCCGCAAAAACGGCCGTTTTGCGCAAAATGCCGTAAAAACTGCCATTTTGTGCAAAAAACAGCATCTTTAAAAAAAAAAAAAAAAATTTAAGTAATCTGCAAAAATTACTTAAAAAAAAATAATACTCAGGAAATACACAAGAAATTAAATGCGCTAACACATTTCATCACTTGCGCCCCAAAAAAGTGCAGCCCAATCCACAAGGGAAACATGAATGGGCTCATTTTATATGCGTGCCCATTCAGATGGCCTTTTTCACCTCCTTGATCAAATAAAGTGGTGTTTCTGTCAATTTAAAAGCGCATCCCTCATTTCTAAGCAAGATGCACTTTTAAATGTGCAGAAATGTTAGGCAACCTTACGCGCACGGGATGTGGGGCTGCCACTGCATGACAGGGTCTTTCCTGACCCTGTCATGCATTTCTTTTAAGTTATGAACCGCTGCTGTGTTGTTTGCATTTCTGTTCCTCAAACAGGATAAAAATGCATTTTTTGGGTCGCATTTTACAGCGGCAGGCACCTGGAGGGCCTGTCCCTGTGAAAGGTGCTGGGAGCTTGCAGAACACTGTCGGGAGAGCGATTCTATTCAAATGACTGCCCATTTTGATGACAAAATCTATCGAATGTTACAATTTGACCTATTTAGTACAGTACTATTCGATTGATTTTTATAAATACTGAACATGTGTTGCGGGGGTGTCACCCGCTCTCCATGTTCAATATTTTTGGTCTAGGGTGGTTGCAGAAGTGTTTTCCCCTTTTTCCTCAAAATTGGAGACGGGTTACAGAAAAAAAGAAAATAATGAAAAAGGGACCCTGCGGAGTCGGATCCGACCCGCGTTAGAGGGACGGATCTGGCACCGCAGGGTTGCAGGGGAAGCGGCAGCGACCAAGCAGTTAAGTAGGGGAGGGGATGGGGTGGTGGCGAAAGGTACATTTTGGGTTGTTTGGGTTGTTTGGCTGGCATGCAAATCAATTTGCAGCGAAATTGACTACGGTCAATTCCGCCGCAAATAATTACACTTCGGTCAAACAACCCAGAACACCATACACGGCAGCTGGCCAGCGCACAATTTGCGCTACAGCTCAAGCCTGTGGAAATGCGCCAGTCACCTTTGAGAATAAGGTGACCTGCTCATTTTCAAAAATGTGTTGTCTAAAAATAGCATATCCTCCGTTCTTTTTTTAAATGCCCCATTATTTAAGGAACTGGGCCAAAATCTACATTTAAAAAAAAAATAAAACAATGGTTACACCACACTATGAGAGAGAGGGAGAGTGATGGGTGAGATGTGAAGTGATAGGCAAGAAAGCAGAGGGAGAGCAGTGGGTCAGAGGAGGAAGCGCTGCACAAGAGAGCAGAGGAAGCAGTGATGCGGTGGGCGAGAAATCTGAGAGCGAGCAGAGGTACAGAAAGTGGAGGGAGTGGGAAGTCAGTGAGCCAGAAAGCAAAGAGGAAGCTGTTGGCCAGAAAGAGGCAGTGAGCCGCAGATTGGGAAAAAAGATGAGGGAAGAGTGAGATAGAATGGGAGAAAGGATGCAAGATGCAGAAGCAGCACAAAAGAATGAAGGACTGTATATTGCGGGAGGAATTGTAGAGTGTAAGGTGTGAGTTGGGAGTATGACAGAGTGAGAGGTTTAGGAATGTAAGTTGTGATGTAGAGTTGGTGAGATGTGTGTTGGTGAGAGAGGTATGTGGGTGTTTGGGGGATTGGAGGACATAGAAGGGGAATATTTTCAACATTACAATTGATAATGATCAATTTAGTTAATACTATTAAATAGGCATGAAAATTAAACCAGAAATGTAGGCAAAACAAACACTGTTCTGCCAAGCCAGAGACATCTGGGTCTCTTCCTATTAAATTAATAGAAAAGATACATAATAATGATACCCTGGCTCTCTTGTGGACTTGCACTCTGCCTATTTCCTGCACCCTCCAGTTAATACAAAATGTCCCGCAAAAATACCGCAATAAATAAAGGGATGTGCTGCAAAATTTGCCATTTCATGCCGCAAAATTTGCCATTTCATGCCGCAAAATCCTGGAAGGTCTGATTGTGGGAGTTTTAGTGCAACTTTGTCAGTGGGTGAAGTGGTTTTAAAAGTGACAGAATTAAAGAAGAAACTAACAGTTTGTACATTACAATGGGTGATATGGGCAAGCATGCATGTCTTTAAATTATTTTGCAGTTTCACACAGGATCTGGCACTTAAACATGCTGTGGAAATGTTTGAAATGTGTTTTTCTTTTGTTTCACAAAAAAACACAGATTGTGCTGCTGGAATTGTTATGAAAGTGTTGCAAAAATCTTCATTAAAAGAAAAGTTTGCAACTACACATTATTGTAACTGAGTGCTATTTGAAGTGAGGAGTTGGTACAAATGAGAGTACGACTTGATGAGGATGAGTATGACTACTGCGTAGTTTAATGCAGGTTAAGTGGTGGGAACCCTGTTGATATACATTTGTGAAAGAGCTGGACATGTAATTTTCAAAATATATGCATACCTGTAGTTTTCATTGATAGATGCAGATGTAGATGAATCTGGAAGTAGAAATCTTGGAGCGTTTTACAGTCGTTTTTGATGCAGGTTCTTGGGAATAACAGGAAACCTGTACTCTGAATGTTGAACACTGCATCTGAAGTGTTGAACTCAGATGTCAGAGTTAGAAGTAGAGTTCTTGGACATGATTGGTGTATGGGTGTGCAACTGCTTAACAGTAGCCAATGATGAAGTACTGCAAACAGTGAAGTGGAAAGTGAAGAAGGGTTCTCTACGTTACCGGGTCCATGGACACTGCCATAGTCCACAGACAGGGCATGCCACATCCGGGTCCTTCGAGGAGGCCTACCATGGAAATGGGACTGTGGGGATTAGCCAATCAGGTGTTCTAGTTGTGCTTTATAGGAAGAGAGATTAATCATTTCTTTTCATTTCTGTGCCTAGTGAAGATGGCTGAGAGACAGAGAGACTCAGTGTGTGGATGGTGGGAGATTGTTTTCTGAATAATCTGGAGAAGTATACAGAAATGTGTGGCATTTCTGCCAACCTTGGCTTGTAGGGAGTGGAGGCATTGTAGTGTGGTGTGCCTGGCCAACATTTGAAAGGTATGCCTGTATTTTGTCAAAATATGGCTGTTTTTAACACTCCAGATGTCCATGTGGTGCACTGTGGAGGACTGTATTTGGGGTACATTAGTGCAGTAACTAGCAGAGTGCAAAGAAGAAATGTCTAAAGGTTCTAGTGCAGTTATCTCCATGTGAAAAGGTGATATTTTCTCATATACTACCTAGAGCACTATGGACCTGCCCCAATGTCTTCTGTTCCCTGCAAGATGCAGAAAGGTTTTTTGTCAACAAAGGCATAAATGTTTTATTGTCTGAATGATAACATCAATTCTCAGGGTTTGCATTTTTTGAATGCTTTGAAGAGGTTCCTGTAAGAAAATAAATAAATAAATACAAGCAAAACAAGATGATGAAAAAGGTGTTTATTTACACGCCCCTTAAAAATATTTTCAGAGCCACCACTAAATAATAAATCCCTTACCTTTGGTTTAATTTCTCTCCCTACCCCCTTGAAAGGGATGATCTGTCAGCGGTCACACCGGTAGATTGCGGAGCGCATGTGCCACATCTGGGGCTTTTCAGGATGGCAGGCATGGAAATGGGACTGTGGAGACCAGGAGATTGGACAATAAGATTTCCTGGGTGTGGTATGCAAGGCGAGAGTGTGGCAAGAAGGTCTGTTTGCTGAGAGGACTGATGGCTATTGCTATGGCTGTGTATTGCAGGAGGCAGAGTGTGTGGATGTTGGGGGACTTGTGGATCCATTGGTTGCAGGTATATGCAGAGTAGTGTGGAGTGGCTGAGCACCTTGGATTTCATCATGTTGATCTGAAGTGGTATGGAGTGCGCAGCATGAAGTGGGTGGACTTGTTCCGTTCCCATTTTTTGTCAATTTGGTGATGCTCCACATCCAGACATTATCATTGTTCATTGTCCAGGTAACAGGTTAGGCCAACTAACTGGAATTTCACTGCAGTTGAAGGAGACATTTGGGAAAATGATGGACATGTTCCCAAACTCCTGACAAATTTTTTCTCGCATTGCCCAGAGACAGATGTGGCTGCGCTCCAGTTCATTTGGTCTGCAAATGGAGAAAGCAAGGCTCAATTTGAACAAGGCTGTTTGTGCATTTTTGAGCGATGTTGGCTTGACGTCTTTCAATAATGAAAATATTAAATTTGATAATACCAATATTTGTTGCAGAGATGGAGTACATCTGGCAGCCAATCATCTTTTTCTGCACTATTCTCAAAATTATTTTAAGCACTTTTTCTAAGTATAAACATTTTCCAGTAAGTGGAACAGAACAAGTATGGTGAAAACAAAATGGCTATTGTTGTGCAAGTTGCAGAGACAAGTTTAGTTCAGTAGAATGTTGTTTAGTTTACAGCCAAGCACCCTATGACATTATCCATCTTTACTGACCAGAACTATGGTTCCCGAGGGCGCTCAACCTACCAAGGCTTTGAGGTCATACTAATGATAAATAAAGCGCTATATAATGCCAAGTAACATAAAATAACTTTTTTTGGTATTTCTATTTTCAAACTATGAAAGGTGTTTTTTTTCACAGGAGACACACGGGAGGGGAGGGAAGGGAGAGAAGGGGGAGGGAAGGGATGTAGGGTAGGGAAGGAGCACCAAAGGGGCAAAGGGACAGGTGGAGAAAGGAAGGTGTTGGGTGGGCATTAATTATGTAGGGGACAGTGTTTCTTGTGGTCTTGGACTGCAGCGAGAAAAGCACTTCGAAACTGCTCCCCCTTAAAGAGTGGTGTGGTCCAGTGCATGCAGAGCACTGTCACCCTCGAAAGGTAAGGGTCAACTTTGTCATGTATGGCCTGCAAGGCTTCCGCAGGGACCCTCTGCCCCACAGGAGTGTCTCTTGCGGTGGCAGGAGTGGATGATGAGGATGTGACAGTGGATGTGAACCTTCAAAAGGTACAATCCTTCAAACTGTTCCCTTGTGGTTTGACCTTAGGTTTCGCAGCATGGAGCTGGTCCCTTAGCTATACAGACCTGGTTTTCCACGGCTGAGTACAAGTTTGCACTCAGTGCAACACATCTTGTCCACACATGCCTTAGGTACACCCCCAATGGTGGTAAAAAGCCCCCAAACCCAAGATGCATGCTGGAAGCTGGTGAAAGGGATTTCCTTTACCTCATACTCTTCGTTCTCCTGATCCACCTCTGTATCTCCGCACCTGTTCCTCTCTCCAGGCCCTCCAGATGGTGGTGGCAGTGTTTGTCATGGTGGACAGCTGCAGCAGCCATGGAAGCCATTCTCAGGAATGCAAAGAAAGCAATGATAGGCAATATCCCAATCAGTTGCAGGTGCTCCCTCCTGGACAGTCGGAAACACAATGAGGAGCAACAGTGGGTGTGTCCCTTTTAGGGGTGTTGTCTGCGGACCGCGCAACTGTCTGTGGACCGTTCGATCAACAGGTAGGGCTCAAAAGTCACTAGATCAACCTGGTCTTGCACCTCTGCAATGGTGACATTTAAACTAAAAAAACACTCTGGATTGGCCAAAAATGCACTTTTTAACAGCCTGCGGATACTTCCGAAATGCAGCATGATTGTGGTCACATGATGATGTCGCCAGATGACCACAGATAAGACAACTGTCCTGCGGACACCTACTGGACGGGATACGTGGGCACATGCATGCCGGTGTCCGGAGAACATGGGTGAAGCCCTCAAACTAATTAAATGTGCAACATGTGCAAGCAGAAAGGTCCAGACAGGTGCAGTGTTCATGGGCACAAGGGAACAGGTACACATGCATCCAGGTATCTGCAGGACACGGGCCAGGTACCCAAACTAATTAAAAGTGTGACATTACCTTGCGGACAACTCCAGACAGGCTTCATGTTCGGGGGCAAGATCAGGTATGCAGGTGTCCAGCTGTCCACAGGACTGGTGTGGGGCCCCCAAACTATTTAGAAGTGCTTCACAACCTTGCAGACACCTCCGGACAGGTGCAGTGTTCGGGGGCATGAAGGGATCAGATGCGCATGCGTCCAGGTGTCCACAGGACAGGGGCAGGGCCCCCAAAATATTTAAAAATGCAACACAACCTTGCAGACACCCTCGGACAGGGGCGATGGTCGGGGGCACCTCCATTTTGGTTACGGATAGACTGGACAGTTGCATAGTCTGTGGACTCCAAATGGGGCTTTTAAAACAAAAAACACACACCAACAGTAAATACAAATATATTTATTAAGACAAACAAATACAATCAATTAGGAAAGGGATGTGGTAGCAGAATGGGAAAGATATATGAGGAATTGGGGCTTTCTATAGACTGTTCATGAGGGGAGGAAGGTATTGAGGTTTCACTTTTAATTACTTCAGAACCCGAACAGTGTCCGTAGGACATCAATGCGCATGCGCTAACCAATCTCTGTGCACTTGGTATCCTGCGGACAGGCGCTTCCTTCGCGGACTAGTTCGCAAACGGATCATATGACCGGGCCCACGCTCATCGTCCTGAAATGCGGACACTGTTCGTTCACCATGGCACAAGTCCCACATAGCAATCTTGAGTTTCTATATACCTTTTGAAACTTTCTGATCCTTTTTTTGTGTTTGATCTGTCCGCGGACAGTACGCATGTCCGCGAACCGCGCACAAGCACCCCTATAAAAGACCAGGCCCAAGAGCTTATTCCCATTGTGTTTCTGGCTATTCTTCAGAACACAGTGATTTTTGCTGCCACCTGCAGACTACACCATCATCGAGATCGCATCCTTGGCTGCTGAACTGCCACTTGGTGCTGCACCTGCTTCAGCGCCACCCCCACCCCCTCCACCACCACCACCTCCCCAAGGGCCTGAAGAGGGGAACAGGAGTGAGGATGCGGAGGAGGAAGAAGAGGATGATGAGAATGAGGTAGAGGAAAACCCTACTACCCGCACTAGGCGTGAGTCTTGGGAGTGGCGGTTATTTACCATTCATGGTAATGTTCCTAAGGCTCGTGCGAACCGTGTTACCTGCAATGAGTGCAAAATGATACTCAGTCGCGGGAAGCACAGTAAGTACAGCTTTGGGACCACTACTATGAAGCTATTCGCAGGGTTGTACCTTGCGAAGAACGTAGCAGGTTGATTTCCTCTACTTCATCCTTGTTTCTGATCCTGTCACCACAAGGACCACCTCTGTGGGACAGCGTCTTCCTCAAGCTGCCTCACAGGCCATACAGAATGCTGATGACCCTTACCTTTCGAGGGTCACAGTTGTATGTATGTACTGTGACACAGAACTCTGCAGGGGGGAGCGACTTCGGAGTGCTTTTGAGACTATCGTCTCAGAGCATGAGAAGACATGCTCACTACGCAAATAAAACCCACTCTACATCTTCCACTCTCAGTTCGCCCTTTCTTATCCCTTTGGTTGGTGTCCCCCCCTTTACCCTCCTTTACCCTCCTCTCCTAGTGTGTCGTGTCTGAAAAACCAAAAAAAATACAAAATTAAAAAAATCAAAAAAAAATAAGGCTCTTTTAAGAGCCGCCTTTGCCAGTTAAAAAATAGAAGTGAACATTAAAAAAATTGGGTTGCTACTCCATCAAATGTCTACTCCAACACAAACATTGTAATTTTCTCTGGAAAGAAGTGGTGGCTCTGAAAAGAGCCTTTGGGTGGTGTTTGTAAGTCAAAAATTGTAAATGCTTAACATCTACTTCAAAATCGTTGTTGTAATTCCAAAAAAGGTCGCAATGCATTTTGTACATTTCTCAGAAAAATCTGATTGCCAGCATAAGTAAGATGGACTCCATCTCTGCGAAAAATGTATGTACTACAAAACATAATATTTTCATTGTGAAAAGAAGACATGCCAAAATCTCTTAGAAAGCCACAAACAGCCTTATTAACATTGCGCCTTGCTTTTTCATTTGTGGACCAAATGAAGAAGAACGAAGCCACATTTGTCTCTGCGCAATCCGTGAAAATATCACTTGAGAATTAGGAAACATGTCCATAACCTTCCTAAGTCCTTCTTTCATAGCAGATTGTAAAAAAATTCCAGTCATATGTCCTAAACTGTTCCCTCCACAATGAATTACAATTATGTCTGGATGTTGCTCTGTTTCCAAAGTAGCACAGAGAGGTAGCAAGACCAACCACTTCATTCCACGTACTCCATGCCAGTGTAATTCCACATGTGGGAATCCAAGATCTACAGCTACTCCACAGCTTTCTGCATGCACCTTCAACCAATGTATCCATGAATCTCCTAAAATCCAAACAATCTGTTTTCTGAAACACACAGCCATAGCTATCTTTTGTTCTCTCAGCAAAAAGAGCATCTGAGAAAATTTCTCCTGACACAACACACCCACCAAACTTTCCTGACCAATCCCTTTCAGTGCTTATTCTCATTTGCATGACTTCTGAACCCAAAAATCCCCGGATGTAACTCCCAATGTCCGCGAACTACCGCCATGTCCGCGGACATATCGTAACATGAACAGCCCTTCTACCATTTCCACTACACTCTCTCTGCCATTCCCTCATTCGATGTACCTCAAAAATCACATGACCATGCACCAATCACATTCAAGACCTCTACATCTAACTGCATCATCATAGATCAGCACTGCAAATGTACTCTGAATCTCTCTGAGTACAAGTGTCATATCATTGGCAAGCAGCATCTACCAGAAATACTGTACAAGTCTTCAAGATTTCTACTTGCAGCTCCATGCATATCCATATGCATGAACACAAACTTCAGGCATGCATATTTTCTGTATAGTAGATGAACACATTTTCAAACAGACTTTTACCTTGTAAAATCTGTAAAATGAATTTACTGTACTTTTTTCAATTTCCTAAAATCAACTATCACTTATAAACCTGTATACTATTTACTTTCTTTATACACACACACTCAAATCATGTTAAACTAACATTTTTAAATGAAATATATAGACTACATATATTCAAACAAAATTGCATGCAAACACAATCTGTGTTTAAACCTTTATAAAAATACTTATATATACAATTTCATATTTTTTGTTTTTATTTATTTATTTACTTAATTACTTTAAATTAGACATGACATTGAGGCGCTATTACCTAGAACAGTTTACTTACAGAAATAGTGGTATTCACTAATATATTATAAATTTCACAAGACATAGTAAAGATATTTTTTTTTTTTGCTACAGTCATTCAATACAATTTGTTCATTAAGAACATATCATATGTACTGAACTGATGCAATGTATCTTATGTAAATAAATTAGTTTAATGGTTTTACAGAAGGCACTGAGGATTTCAATTAAAAAATCAATATCTAAATTAAAAACAGTGCTATATACAAAGTTACTAATTTGAAGCTTTTACAATTGCAGTGAAGACCAGTTTCCTGAAAAGAAGCAGCCGAATTCGAAGAAGAAAGAAAAACTAAGAAGTTACCTGTTAATTTAAAAAAGTAAGTAAAATATCACCATAATATTTGTATTATTAATCAAATATACTATAACGTTAATACGAGCTATTTCGGTTTCTAAAAATAGAGATTTTGTACCATTTTGTCCAAAAATGTCCATGTCTTAAACAGCGATTTACAGCCATAATGGCCCACAAATTTCTATTTTTGGACAAACAAATTACCCAACTGAACCACTAGAATTTTCATATTATAGAACAAACAACTGTTTTAATTGTATACATTAGATTTACTATTTGTACTTTTCCACACCACTAGCTTACTTTTTTTTTTGTCATCTGAACCCCAGTTTAGTAACACATAAATTCAAGAATACCTATCCATACTAGTTTTAGTTCCCAATGCACAATCACACACCATTACATACATCTTTATCATCTTACTCAAACACTCATGCACACAGCACACATACATTCCAGAACACCCCAACCCATATCTTCTTTATTTTTTTTCAACAGACCCTAAAGAATGCCTACCAAAAGTCAAGTCCATAGAAAGCAACGCAAAAGTAGAGCTAATGAAAATAATGGTGTCCAACATAAGCATCCATCTCTAGCAGAATTTGTAAAAAAAAGTTGAAACAAAACAGCTAATACAATCATTTAGTGAAACACAAGAAGTTTCAAATACAACAACTTTGCGTCCTCTATCAAAATGTAAAACAAACCAAAAAACAATTAACAGAAAATCAACTATCAGTACAGATAAAACTACTTCTTCAAATTTTAATATAGTGCAAAGTAAGCATACCAAGAAAAGTATTTTAACCAAAATATACCGTCACAAAGTCCTTCAAAATCTTATAAAAACAGGAGAGAAATCAGGTTCAAAGCTTAAAACCTATCATAGGAAATTAATCTTAGAAGCATTGATTGACAGTGCAATTCTTCTCAAAAGAAATGTATTTATTTTACTGTTAAACAAAATGAAACCACTAACAAAACTAATAACTAAATTACAAAAAAGACTTCTCAATAAGCGAAATATCAACAGAAAGAACTTCTTAAGTATCAGCGGAGGTGAATGGAATCACACTACAAGCACAGACCCTTATTTTAATGAAGAAGCGTACAAACAAAAGCAAACTAATACAATTGCCATACATAGCAGTGGTCGAGGTTATGAAAAAGTGAATAATACTATAATGGAACAAGAAGTACTTCTTACAAAAATATGCCCTGAAAACTTAGAAATACCCCTCCATTCAACTGAATCAGAACGTCTAGTGTACAAATGGCCATGCGCGTCAATGTGTAACATTCCCAAACAATGTTTCAAATCTTTACGCCAATTCCTCAATAAATATGTAAAAAGCAAAGACAAAATCAAAATGAAATTACTGCAAAATATAGATACCTGTCCAGTGCGCAAGTACACAGGACTACAAGGACATTTATTTGCCTGCATTACAGGACCTACTTGTAAAACCACTTTCCATGATATCAAAAGGATATCAACACATCATTCAACTATAAGAAATCTAGTCTATAAACTGTACTATGCTAAACGTCCTGCTTTAGCACTAGCAAAGTTAAATAACATCCTTCTACATGGTACAGCAAAAGACCTACTTGAAGAAATTCACTATATCCAGAAAAAATATGTTGGAAGTGAAAGCCATTTAAAGAATGAAATAGCTTTAAACCAATTAAGTAACAATTCTACACATGGCAACCTTTTGCTAAACACATACAAAAAAGAAATACTAAAATTTAAAAGTACATCAGCTGAAGTACCAAACCATGTATGTGTATGTTGCCGTAGCATTTTTTATAAAAGTAACACAAAAACTGTGGACCTATCATACAAAATAGAAGACAATGAAGATTCTAAATGGTTTGAATTAGCTCTATACCTTGTAGCAGAAAACAAATATGAAATAACTGAGGCCTTAATACTTTGCAGTTATTGCACTACAAAACTTGACAACAACCAAACTCCTTCACGTACTATCACAAATAATTTGGAATTATACCCAGTACCAAAACCTCTACAACAACTTAATTTATATGAGAGCATCATAATTCAAACAGTACACCCATTTCAAGCAATAATACGCCTTCAACCAAAAACAGCAAAATTACCGCCCTCTGAATTGGTAAAAGGCATTCGTGGAAAAGTAGTTTATTTACCATTAAATCTAAAAGAAAATGTGCATGCTCTAGGAGTGCAACGTCCAATGGAGCAATCTTTAATTATATTAGTAAATGGAGTACCTACAAAAGACAAAAAATACGGCAACAGCTGGTAGATTTATATAAAGTTAGACAAGCCTTCCAATATCTTAAAGAGAATAATGAATATTACAAAGAAATTAATATTGAAGAAAACTTGAAAGATACAACTGAAATAATTCAAGAAACACAAGAAGCTGGTCAATTTGAGCTACTAGATCCTGCTACAATATCCAATACTTTAGACCATTATACAATTCATCCTTTGCACTGTAATGACACCGTACAAGATGTACTGGAAACTTACCAAATGCGTCAAACAAAAGGATCGCCAATCAGTATATGGGAAAAAAGTATAGAAGCACGTGCTTTTCCTCTACTCTTTCCTACTGGCAAAGGAGGAAGGTATGATGATAGACCTATTCAAATATCAGCTTCAGAATGCCGCTCATTACGGATGTATTCTGAAGATCCCAGATTTAGACAAAATGTGGAATACATATTCCACCTACTCTTTGAAATTGAACTAGCAACTTTATGTTACGGAGTTGCACACATATTAAAATCAGGATCACACTTTCAAAATATGACAGCTACACAATTATTAGAGAAAGTGCAACAAAAGGATGAGGTTTTACAATCAAATATTACAAATCTAGTAGCAAATATGCGTGGTACTAAAGAGTACTGGTTTCGACGTCATGGAGATGTACGTTGTATGATCAGAAACCTTGGCCCACCCACTTGGTTTGTTACATTAAGTTGTGCAGAATATGCATGGGAAGATTTACATGATTTCCTACGCATATCAAATAAAAACAAAACAAACATAGATATTCTAACACCTGGAGAACTTTGTTCTTTGGATCCTGTTAATGTTTCAAGATATTTTCACCATCGTTTCATTGCTATGCTACATTTTATTTGTAATAAAACTGTTCCTCCCCTTGGAGAAGTGCAACACTTCTTTTGGAGAAAAGAATACCAAGCCAGAGGAGCACCACATATCCACATGCTTTTATGGATTAAAGATGCTCCTAAATTTGGTCAAGACAGTGATGCCACTGTTTTACAGGTTATTGAAAAATATGTCACTTGTGAAATTCCATCAGAAGCCACAAATAGTGATCTTCATGCACAAATTTTACAATTTCAAAGACACAAATGTGGAAAATATTGTCGTCGCAAATACAAAAACAAAGGCAAATACTACACCAAATGCCGATTTGGTTTCCCTAGACCAGTTACAAATACAGGTCAAGTAAACAACCTCATGTCTTCAGTTAGACATAGTGTTAAAGGTAAGTCACCTAAAAATACATATTACATAAAAAGAAAAGAAGAAGAAAATATATCAATGATTATAATGCAATCATTGCCCACTTATGGAATGCAAACATAGATGTGCAGTACATTGCAGACAATTCTACTGCAGTTGCACAATATGTCACAGCATACTTATCTAAAGCAGAAAAGACAGAGCTCCAAGACCTCTGGAATGAACTGTCATCAGATAAAACAGTATCTCAGAAATTATACAGCTTGGGCATAAAAATGCTCACCCATAGAGAATGTGGATCTTATGAAGCAGCTGATCGTTTAACTGGTACTTCATTGTATGGTAAATCTGAAAATATAGTATGGCTAAGTCTTGGTCCAGCTAAATCTAGAAAAAGAGTTCTAAAATCATATGAAGATATAGAAACAATAGCCAAACATGATCCCAACAGACAAGACATTTTAAAAAACAATTTATTGGACACATACTACCCAAACAGAAGTAATACTTTGGAAAACATGTGTCTATACCAAATAGCCCAAAACTGCACATACAAAAATAATAAACGTACATACAATAAATAATAAACGTCTTCAGAACACCCCCATTTTGTTTATTTGCGAACATTTCAGGACACCGCAAGTGTTCTTAGGACACATTCAACTTGACAGAGTACAATACGGACAGCGTCCTCAGGACACCCCCTACGAACACTCCCCGGACACCGCAAGTGTTCTTAGAAGCGTCTTCAGAACACCCCCATTTTGTTTATTTGCGAACATTTCAGGACACCGCGAGTGTTCTTAGGACACATTCAACTTGACAGAGAACAATACGGACAGCGTCCTCAGGACACCCCCTATGAACACTCCCCGGACACCGCGAGTGTTCTTAGAAGCGTCTTCAGAACACCGCCATTTTGTTTATTTGCGAACATTTCAGGACACCGCGGGTGTTCTTAGAACACATTCAACTTGACAGAGAACAATACGGACAGCGTCCTCAGGACACACCCTACGAACATTTCAGGACACCGGGAGTGTTCTCAAAAAAGTCTTCAGAACACCCCCATTTTGTTTATTTGCGAACATTTCAGGACACCGTTGGTGTTCTTAGAACACATTCAACTTGACAGAGAACAATACGGACAGCGTCCTCAGGACACCCCCTACAAACACTCCCCGGACACCGCGAGTGTTCTTAGAACAGTTTCACTTTGCTTGCGAACAAAACGGACACATATTGAGTCCTTAGAACACCCCCCAGTCAGTTTATTTAGAACATTTCACAATACCCGTGATGTCCGCAAACAAATCGAACACAAAAAGAATGTCTAACACATAAAAAACACAACTGTCATCCTCTCTCATACACTCCCACCCTCCCCAAACACTCCTACACACCAACACACTCTACAAAATACACATTTTGAACAAACTTTCACCGCGCTGTCCGCGGACGTCCGTGAATCCAAGATGGCGGGCGCTACTGAAAAATCTGACGCGCTTCACGCTCCACGCCGTCCAATCAGCGAACACGTTGCATGTCCGCGAACATCACGCAAGATGATTGGCCAATCAGGACACTGTCTGCGGAGCGAACAGGGAAGTGTGTCCGCGAACCGAACACAGATATCACTAATTTTTTTTTACCTACTTTTTGGTCATTTTACAAAAAACTACTGGACGGATTTTCACCAGATTTGCAAAAGCACGCTTTCGGGACCAAGCCGCTGCTCCTGGTCCAAATTTGGTGGAAATCCGTCCAGCGGTTTGGGCTGTAGGCGCGAGCAAAAAAATGTTCCCATTCAGTCTATGGGAAAAAAAAATGTTTTGGGACCCCCCCTATAACTTTGCCCCCCCTGGACGAATCCTCACCAAACTTTGCAAAAGAATTCAGAGTGACCCAGATACTTTTTTTGCAAAGTTTAGTGAGGATCCGTCCAGGGAGAGCTAAGTTATAAGCCACCCAAAAAGTGCTCTTCCTATGGAAACAGCAACTTAACCATAACTATCCACGGTAGTGGCCATGTAGTTATGGTTAAGTTGCTGTTTCCATAGGAAGAGCACTTTTTGGGTGGCTTATAACTTCGCTCTCCCTGGTCGGATCCTCACCAAACTTTGCAAAAAAAGTATTTGGGTCACTCTGAATTGTTTTGCAAAGCTTGGTGAGGATTCGTCCAGGGGGGGCAAAGTTATAGGGGGGGTCCCAAAACTTTTTTTTTCCCCATAGACTGAATGTGAAAAAAATGTTGCTCGGACTTCCCTGTTCGCTCCGCGGACAGCACCCCGATTGGCCCATGGCCTTGCGTCATGTCCGCGGACATGCGACGTGTTCGCTGATTGGACGGCGAGGGGCGTGGAGCGCGTCAGATTTTATGTGGCGCCCGCCTTCTTGTATTCGCAGTCGACCGCATACAGCGCAGTGAAACGTGGATAAAAAAATTGTATTTAATGCCGTGTGTTGGTGTGTAAGAGTGTTTGGGGAGGGTGGGGGAGTATGAGATAGGTTCAATGTTTTGTTTTTTTATGTGCTAGACGTTTTTGTTGCGTTCCATTTGTCCGCGGAGAACACGGCTGTTCTGACATTTTGTAAATAAACTACAAACTGGGGTGTTTAGAGGACAGAGTATGTGTCATTTTTGTTCGCAAGGAAGGTAAAAATGAGCTATGAACACTCGCGGTGTACTTAATTGTTCGTAAATACACAAACTGGGGGTGTCCTCAGGACGCTGTCCGTATTGTAATCTGTCTAGTTGAATGTGTTCTAAGAAAACTCGCAGTGTCCCGAAATGGTTGCAATTAATTAAAATGGGGGTGTTCTGAGAACATTGTTTGTATTGTTCGTTGTCAAGGTGAAAGTGTTTTAAGACCACTCCTTTTGTCCACTAATACTACAATTTCCTAGGGGTGTCAACCGACTTTTTGTCCACTAAAGAAACGATAAATCCGGCTGGTGTGTGCCGACATTATGTGATAATCCTATGACTGGCGCTATTGACCTGGCTGACTTGCTTTTGCAACACTAAATCATATCTCCCGCCCCTTAGCCTGATATTATCAAAGCATTCATATTCCCCGCCTCTCTCCGTGACTTTACAGGGTGCGTAATCAAACACGCCCAGTTCTCTGCCGTCCTAAGTGACTTTACACAGAACCCGGAAGACAACACATATTATGTCACAACATGGCGCGCCACAATTCGGAATATCAAAGAGTGATTTAAAAGCAAACAGCAAGATTGTAAATGTTGTAAAGTACATTTATTTGACATCAAATGTTTAGAGAATATTCAGCAATTTGCATTTGTCTTTGTTGTCGATCCGCAAAAGTTCATGTTGAGGCACGCAATGTTCCTTTGCGGTACAGAGGGTGTTAGATCAGCTTACAACTGAGTGCGCCATAATTCGGAGTATGAAACTGTGGTTTAAAAGTAAACAGCAGGATTGTACATTTGGTAAAGTACATTTATTTCACATAAAATGTTTTGTGAATATTCAGCGATTTGCTATTGTCTCTGCTATCGATCAGCAAAAGTTTATTTGGAGCCACGCGTTGTTCCTTTGTGGTAGATAGGCTGTTGGTTTATGATAAAAGCAGTAAATGGTCGCTCTGATAATCGGAAGGTTGCTCCAACAACGAGCCATTAGACCACCCTATTGGTTGGTATGTTGTTTGTAGCCGCTAGTACTGCGTAAGGGCATATTGGTCCTTGGCGATTGTCCCATAAAATGGTGAGGGTCATGAAGTTGCATATTTGGACCTGCACCTGGCAGTTGAAGACCCCATCCGCTGGAGTCTGTAAATCGTGACATAAGCAAAATGGGGCCACATACCTGTTTTTAAAAACATAAATTAGTCTCACCAGCCGATCTTCATTAAAAATCATCATTTTATTTATTAGGTCGTGAAACTATTTGCTATCAAAGATAGTGCAACAGAGTATGTTAATAATAAAATAATAATATTTTCCCATTCATATCGCGCTAAGAACTGTGAGGTATCTAAGCGGTGCTTATTATTAACCACGGTGTGTGGTGCTCATTTATCGACCACGGAATGATGAAAGGCTGAGTTTGGCCTTGCCGGGATTCAAACTTGCGTTAGCAAGCTGTGCATGGATGTCAAAGCGAGCGCTGTACTCGCTGTGCCTCTTGACAGGCTACAGTGAAGTGGCACAGCGAGTAGAGCGTTTGACCGCCTATAGACCGGTTAAATTATTTCTATTAACCCACCATGTGTCGTCTGCCTTTTTCAGAGCCCTCTAAACGACAGGGGATCAATTTGGCGGTGATAGTGCGTGGTAGAAAACATTATGCCTCTTTCAACTAACAAGTTCAACTTGAGCGATCTTCAATGCTACGCTATTGTAATTATATTTGGTATAAAATAATCTAAAGGGTTACTTACAGTACAATTGCAATTTCCATTGTCTACGAGTGGTGCAGTCCCAAAATACGACTCTGCGTGTGCCAACGATCTTTCACATAGTGATATAATATATAACAGTGGTTTCGTTTCAGAAATTTCATCTTTATCTTCTCTTACGTTTTAGCAACACCCCTTCAAGAGAAGTCTTTCATCACAATCTCTGTCTGTCAAGGTCAAAACACAATACAACCTTATAGTCCGCTTCTTGAGCCTCTCCGGGGCCCGAGAAAAAAATGGAAGCAGCTGACCTTCACTGTGAACGAGCATAAATTCTTACTTTGCAACATTCTGTTTAAAGCCATCTGTAGAAGTTGGTTTTTGCACGCCATGTTTGTATATTGTTTGCGTGATATTAAAAAAAGTTTGTTTAAAGGACGTTATGGTTCTAAGTACAGCCGAAAGACCCCTGAAAATCGCAAGTTATGGTAAGCTATGAAAAATAACTCGCGGCACCACCGTGCACTGCTAAGACTAACACCCAGGACATCAAAGATGACATCGCAAATGTCATTGATGAAATCACTGATGACATCACATGTGTATGTACTTTTGATGGAATTTGTTTACAAGGGATTTTTATTATAATGTTGCGAAAAAAGTGTCAAAGATATTGCAATAAATATCATACCGTCATTAGTGCTTTGAATGATGCATTGATATAAATAGTATTGTATTATGGGATTCTATCTAGCTACTAATGGAGAAACATAGCATTGTGTGCAGAGTACAAGATGAAAGTATAATATTTGTAATGTTAATATGTTGAATAATTAAATAATAATTGTCCTGAAATGTTAGAAAATTCACAAAATGGGGGTGTTCTGAGGACGTTATTCGTATTGTGTGATTGCTATGCTGTATGCAATGAGGTAATGGCACAGAGAGTAAAGTGGAAGCCGTCCGCGGACACCGCGGCTGTTCGTGGACAGGGCGTGCTACATCCGGGTTTTTACAGGAAATCCAACATGGAAAGAAAACTGTACGGATCAGCCAATCAGATGTCGAGGTTGTGGATTTGTGTTGAAAGAGACTGTGTGGTGAAGATGGCAGAAGTGGAGAAAGTCAGGGTGTTGGTGCTCGGACATATGTTTGTGCATGGTTTACAGCAGTACGCTGAATGCAGGCATGTTGCAAATAACTTTGATGTGAAAGGAGTGGAGGTGGTGTGGAGCACTGTGCCTGATTGCAATGTTAAGGGAATTGTACAAGTGTGTGAGGATATGGCCACGATGAACAGTCCGCATGTGGTAGTTTTGCACTATGGTGCTTTCCATTTGGGCAACTTCAGTTCCCCTACTTTGTTGGCTGATTTTGAACGCTTGGTTCAAGCTGTAATGAAGATCCTTCCAAATGCAAAAGTAATTTTTTCTGGATTACTACCTATGGCAATATGGGACAATAGTTCAGTTTTTTGCCCTCAGCAAAACATTGCTAGGTGTGTCATCAACCGAGGCATGTGTGCCTTCATGCTTAGAGCTGGTATGTTCTTCTGTAACAATGAGAATATTGATGCCAGTAATGCTGTTAATTTTAAAGAAGATGGCATTTCTTTATCTTTTACGGGAAATGCCTTTCTATTTTAGAATGTAAGGGTTGCTTTGGAGAAGGTTATGTGAAGATTTTAGGAGTAAAGTAAGAAAAAAACCAAGAAATAAATACAAAATAACAGGTGTCTGTCAAACATCTTTTCAGAGCCAACTTCAAAGGGGAAATGGGGCACATTATTTAAAGTTACATTCACCACGCTGAGATTTATTGATGTGTCCGCGGACATGGCTGTAGTCCGCGGACATGAAAATCACTACAAGGGGGTTAGTATGTTCTATGTTACATGTATATGAAGTCAGGGATATTATGGTTAAGTTGTGCTACTAAAAACCTATGAAATTCAGTGAAAAAACTTTGTTAAAAGGACGTTATGGTTAAGTTGCACTACTAAAAACCTATGAAATTCAGTGAAAAAACTTTGTTTAAGGGACGTTATGGCTCAAAGTAAAACCAAAAAACCCCTGAAATTCGGCAGTTACGGTAACATAAGGAACCATAACTCGTGCCACCGTGCACTGCTAACACTAACACCCAGGACATCAAAGATGACATCACAAATGTCATTGACGACATCACTGATGACATCACATGGCTGGCTCTCCCTTTTTATCCTTTACTGACATATCGAAGCCACATAGTTTTCTTCAGTAACAGTCAGGAAGTAAAAATTGAAAAGGTACTATATTTGTAGACTTAGGGTCAAGTCGCATCATATGAAACATATACATAGCGGAAGACACAGGCTTGAAAGAGAACAATCCTTTCTGTGCATGAAGATAATCATTATGGTTATCAGCATTTTCTCATAGTTTTATTTTTATTACGCTACCTTCCCTCTATATGCTCATATTTGTATACATTATACTCACTTTCCATAGACTGAATGGGAAAAAAATTTTTGCTCGCGCCTACAGCCCAAACCGCTGGATGGATTTCCACCAAATTTGGACCAGGAGCAGCGGCTTGGTCCCGAAAGTGTGCTTTTGCAAATTTGGTGAAAATCCGTCCAGTAGTTTTTTTTTAAATGACCAAAAAGTAGGTTAAAAAAATTAGTGATATCTGTGTTCGGTTCGCGGACACACTTCCCTGTTCGCTCCGCGGAGAGTGTCCTGATTGGCCAATCGTCTTGCGTGATGTTCGCGGATATGCAACGTGTTCGCTGATTGGACGGCGTGGAGCGTGAAGCGCGTCAGATTTTTCGGTAGCGCCCGTCATCTTGGATTCGCGGACGTCTGCGGACAGGGCGGTGAAACTTTGTTCAAAATATGTATTTTGTAGAGTGTGTTGGTGTGTAGGAGTGTTTGGGGAGGGTGAGAGTGTATGAGGTAGGATGAAAGTTGTGTTTTTTATGTGTTAGACGTTCTTTTTGTGTTCGATTTGTTTGCGGGCATCACGGGTGTTCTAAAATGTTCTAAATAAACTGACTAGGGGGTGTTCTAAGGACTCAATATGTGTCCGTTTTGTTCGCAAGCAAAGTGAAACTGTTCTAAGAACACTCGCGGTGTCCGGGGAATGTCCGTAGTGGGTGTCCCGAGGACTCTGTCCGTATTGTTCTCTGTCAAGTTGAATGTGTTCTAAGAACACCCGCAGTGTCCTGAAATGTTCGCAAATAAACAAAATGGGGGTGTTCTGAAGACGTTTTTGAGAACACTCCCGGTGTCCTGAAATGTTTGTAGTGGGTGTCCTGAGGACGCTGTCCGTATTGTTCTCTGTCAAGTTGAATGTGTTCTAAGAACACCCGCGGTGTCCTGAAATGTTCACAAATAAACAAAATGGGGGTGTTCTGAAGACGCTTCTAAGAACACTCGCGGTGTCCGGTGAGTGTTCGTAGGGGGTGTCCTGAGGATGCTGTCTGTATTGTTCTCTGTCAAGTTGAATGTGATCTAAGAATACTCGCAGTGTCCTGAAATGTTCACAAATAAACAAAATGGGGGTGTTCTGAATACGCTTCTAAGAACACTTGCGGTGTCTGGGGAGTGTTCGTATGGGGTGTCCTGAGGGCGCTGTCCGTATTGTTCTCTGTCAAGTTGAATGTGTCCTAAGAACACTCGCGGTGTCCTGAAATGTTCGCAAATAAACAAGATGGTGGTGTTCTGAAGACACTTCTAAGAACACTCCCGGTGTCCTGGAATGTTCGTAGGGGGTGTCCTGAGGACGCTGTCCGTATTGTTCTCTGTCAAGTTGAATGTGTTCTAAGAACACCCGCGGTGTCCTGAAATGTTCGCAAATAAACAAAATGGGGGTGTTCTGAAGACGCTTCTAAGAACACTCGCTGTGTCCGGGGATTGTTCGTAGGGGGTGTCCTGAGGACGCTGTCCGTATTGTTCTCTGTCAAGTTGAATGTGTCCTAAGAACACTCGCTGTGTCCTGAAATGTTCACAAATAAACAAGATGGTGGTGTTCTGAAGACGCTTCTAAGAACACTCCCGGTGTCCTGGAATGTTCGTAGGGGGTGTCCTGAGGACACTGTCCGTATTGTTCTCTGTCAAGTTGAATGTGTTCTAAGAACACCCATGGTGTCCTGAAATGTTCGCAAATAAACAAAATGGGGTTGTTCTGAAGACGCTTCTAAGAACCCTCGCGGTGTCCGGGGAGTGTTTGTAGGGGGTGTCCTGAGGACACTGTCCGTATTGTTCTCTGTCAAGTTGAATGTGTCCTAAGAACACTCGCGGTGTCCTGAAATGTTTGCAAATAAACAAGATGGGGGTGTTCTGAAGACGTTTTTCAGAACACTCCTGGTGTCCTGGAATGTTCGTAGGGGGTGTCCTGAGGACGCTGTCCATATTGTTCTCTGTCAAGTTGAATGTGTCCTAAGAACACTCGCGTTGTCCTGAAATGTTCGCAAATAAACAAGATGGGGGTGTTCTGAAGACGTTTTTGAGAACACTCCCGGTGTCCTGGAATGTTCGTAGGGGGTGTCCTTAGGACCCTGTCCGTATTGTTCGTTGTTAAGTTGAAAATGTTCTAAGAACTATTGCGTTGTTCTGAAATGTTCGTAGGGGGTGTCCTGAAAACGGTGTCCGTATTGTTCGTTGGCAAGTTCAAAGTGTTCTAAGAACACTCACATTGTTCGCGGACATTAAAAGTTTCCCATAGATCATAGTTGAAATGTTTGACTCTATGGATGTGATATGCTGCGGGGGTTGTTGCCAGGGCATAGAGTCTTGGGTGCATGGACTCTATGCCCTGGCAACAACCACCGCAGAATATCACATTCATATTTGCTTATAACTTTGGGTGAAAAACAAATGTATAAGGAACAAAGGTATTAGATACTATGGATGTGATGTGCTGCTATGGTTGTCCTTATTATTTTATACTTACTGTTTGGTCTAGTAATGGGAGTCAATGTTTTTCTTCTTCATTTCTGTGATAAAAGAAAATAGCATGTTAGTATTAGTATTTTGTAATGACTTATTACATTGTATAAGCAATATACTTTTATTTTTTTTTACCCTCATATTTAGTAGAGTACAAATCAGAGTACTGTGCAATTTGCTCAGTTTCTGTATTTGTTGCTAAAATCATTGGGTCTGTGGGAGAAAAAAAAATCCATGTTGGATTAAAAAAAAACCTTTTTCTGTTATGCTACAGTTTATTTGTTTGTTTGTTTTCAGTGTTCACTTGTTGTTTCTGGCTAATGCTTTATACTTTGCTTTGTTGTATTTTTTTGGAGCAGTAACAGATTCTTCATTTGTTTTGATATTATAAAATTTTGGAGCAGTTAGATACCAATTGCCGTATTCTAACTGTCTATTTTTTTAATATATTTTAGTGGTTTTGATTTATCTATTTGGATATTGTTAAATTTTGGGACAGTTAGATACCAATTGGCGTATTCTAACTGTGTATTTTTTGGCCTAATTTAGTGGTATTCATTTATCTAATTAGTTGTTGTAGAATCTTTGAGCAGTTAGATAGCTTTTGGAGTATTCTAACAGTTTATATTTTTTTAACACATATTTACTTAATGGTTTAAATACAGTTTATTTATCAAATTTTGGTTTTAAGAACATCAAATCATTTGTTTTGATATTATAAAATTTTGGAGCAGTTAGATACCAATTGCCGTATTCTAACTGTCTATTTTTTTAATATATTTTAGTGGTTTTGATTTATCTATTTGGATATTGTTAAATTTTGGGACAGTTAGATACCAATTGGCGTATTCTAACTGTGTATTTTTTGGCCTAATTTAGTGGTATTCATTTATCTAATTAGTTGTTGTAGAATCTTTGAGCAGTTAGATAGCTTTTGGAGTATTCTAACAGTTTATATTTTTTTAACACATATTTACTTAATGGTTTAAATACAGTTTATTTATCAAATTTTGGTTTTAAGAACATCAAATCATTTGTTTTGATATTATAAAATTTTGGAGCAGTTAGATACCAATTGCCGTATTCTAACTGTCTATTTTTTTAATATATTTTAGTGGTTTTGATTTATCTATTTGGATATTGTTAAATTTTGGGACAGTTAGATACCAATTGGCGTATTCTAACTGTGTATTTTTTGGCCTAATTTAGTGGTATTCATTTATCTAATTAGTTGTTGTAGAATCTTTGAGCAGTTAGATAGCTTTTGGAGTATTCTAACAGTTTATATTTTTTTAACACATATTTACTTAATGGTTTAAATACAGTTTATTTATCAAATTTTGGTTTTAAGAACATCAAATCATTTGTTTTGATATTATAAAATTTTGGAGCAGTTAGATACCAATTGCCGTATTCTAACTGTCTATTTTTTTAATATATTTTAGTGGTTTTGATTTATCTATTTGGATATTGTTAAATTTTGGGACAGTTAGATACCAATTGGCGTATTCTAACTGTGTATTTTTTGGCCTAATTTAGTGGTATTCATTTATCTAATTAGTTGTTGTAGAATCTTTGAGCAGTTAGATAGCTTTTGGAGTATTCTAACAGTTTATATTTTTTTAACACATATTTACTTAATGGTTTAAATACAGTTTATTTATCAAATTTTGGTTTTAAGAACATCAAATAAGCGTTTGTAAGATTTACTGGTAATCTCTGCTTTAGAGTAATGGTACTATCATTACATTCAAACCATCCACATTTCTTTTTTATATATGCCGTGTAGTGCCCTGAATTGGTTGTGGCTCCTGTGTGGTAGATTATACCTATTGTTGTGAAGGTTTTCTTACCAAGTGATATTTGACTATGTGTGAATCCAGTCAGCTTGCAGTTGTTTTTGGTACCATCTGCATTGTAATGTAGAAGCATTAGTATTGCGTATTTACTATGTGTTTGTGAATTAATTATGTTGGAAGCCAATTTATCTTCTTGTGGTATATTCCATTTCAGAACATATTGTATTTAAATAAATGGTTAGTGTGTTACATATATGGGTTACATTTCTTATGTATTACTATATATAATGTGTTTGTGTGCTGCTTTTTGATTTTGTTAAATGTTCCTATATTATGATATAACAATCAAACATACCCCACCACCCTCCCCCCCCACAGTTTTTAGGTAGCAGTACTGTTCTCCGATCATGTCCGCGAACATTAAATAAGTTCGCGGACATCAAGTTCATAAGAAGAGATCTAGTCAGTTCCATATGACATTTATATAAAGTCAAAGTCATTATTGTTAAGTTGTGCTACTAAAAAACCATGAAATTCAGTGAAAAAACTTTGTTAAAGGGACGTTATGGTTAAGTTGCGCTACTAAAAACCTATGAAATTCAGTGAAAAAAACTTTGTTAAAGGGACGTTATGGTTAAGTTGCGCTACTAAAAACCTATGAAATTCAGTGAAAAAACTTTGTTAAAGGGACGTTATGGTTCCAAGTAAAACCGAAAAACCCTTGAAATTCGCCAGTTATGGTAAGCTAAGCAACCATAACTCGCGCCACCACCGTGCACTGCTAAGACTAACACCCAGGACATCAAAGATGACATCACAAATGTCATTGATGACATCACTGATGCCGCCATGGCCCTTCCCCATTGCCATTTTTGGCCCATAGGGCTCAATGGGAATGGGGAAGGCGCCGTAATTAGCTCCTAGGTCCCTTTGTGGGTTGGTTTTTTAACGCCTGCTAAAAGCAGGCGTTATAGTGCAACCCACAAAGGGACCTCGTAATCAGGCGTTAAGGGTTTAACAGTGCCAAAACCTTTTACGGCGCCGTTAACCCCTTAATGCCTGGGTTGTAATGAGGCCCATTATAAGTACTAATAAATAAGTAAGTGAACCAAAACGTCTGAAACATTAACCATGCATTTAATGGCCATGTAGAATGAAATGGATTGTACCATAACAGAAAAAGGTGTGCCTCAAACGTAATTACCTCACAGAAACTGTGCAGCATGGAGGGGCAGAAGACGCACACAGTACAAGGAAGAAAAATTACAACCAAATAGTAAATGAACTTCATTTTTCTGATATGTGTGTGTACTTTTTTTGTATAAGGGGTAGCAGAAATAATATATTTCTGTTGTTTTGACACAGAAATGTGCAGTACTTTGGAGTGGCTGGAGGAGAATTTTCCACATGGGGAAATTTCAGAAGATAGCAATAATAATGGTACACAGTACTCTGCATAAGGAAATTAATGCTCAGTATTTTATGGGCATTTAACATATGTATATTTAATTTTAACAGACCAGGTACAAAAAGAAGAAACGCCAACAAAGTACACAGAGGAAGACAGGCTGAAAAGGATAGAATTGAAAATGGACATACTGAATGACAATTTTAACAGTTCAAGGCAATTTGTGGAGGAATATGTGAGAGGAAAAATACGATATCACTGTCCCACCTGTACCTGCCCCCCTTCTCCATTTCCCAAACCTTCAAGAAGAAAATAAACGTTTTGATGAAACATCCATCCCTTCACCCCTTCACAAATCATCCCCTCAAAACCAGCCCGTGTTAAACCCTAATTCCCCTATATTTGTTTCAGTATCTGCTTCCTCCTTTATTTCTCTTGATGGATGTGTGTGTGTGTTTTGACAATTTTTTTATGTTAGTTGTAGTGGAAGGGTGTGAGGAAAAACAGTTTTTTTAAAAAGAATTAAAATGTCCGCGGACAGCGCGCCTGTTCGAGCTGGACTTAAGCATTACAATATAGATGTTCTAACTGCAATACACCTACCCGTACCAATCGTAACCAAGATGGAAATGATCTTAGAACGGACCAGATATTCAAGTTGTGCGTAAATTAAAACAATGGGGTATCCTAAGGACATTATATTCTCTGTACCGCTCACAAACAAGATAAAACATGCTCATAGAACACACCAGGTGTCCGGGATGTCTGTAAAGGAACAAAATGGGAGTGTCCTAAGGACAATATACCTGTCCGTAGCGTCCGCAGCCAAGATGGAACTGTCCGTAGAACAGGCGCAGTGGCTGGCATGTCCGTAGTCAAACAAAATGGAGGTGTCCTAAGGACTGTGTACCTGTCTGTACAGTCAGCAGATCATGTACGCACATGCGCACAGCACCCATAAGTACTGCGAACATCGCGCCTATCCCTAACTGTCTGTGTCACTTGTGTCGCACTTTTAATTAGTTTCAGGAGCCGAACACTGTCCGTAGAACACCCGCGTGCATGCGCACATCCGTTACTCTGCATTTGCTGTCCAGCGGGCACCCATTTCCCTCACGGATGTGTTCACAATGTCAGCGTGTGGACTAATTTGCGCAGTTTGTCTGCTTCCGCAACATTTCAAAAGAACTTATTCAAACATGGGAAATTATTTTACGGTATAAATTCACCATTTCACATGTCCCATACAATTGGCCTACCTTTGAACGTATTGTTTAGAATTTTTGCAATGCTTTTCAGTGATCAATGTGGTCACGAGCCACACCCCTCCACCTCTATAAATGGCCACACCCCCGAGCTCATCTTCCTTGTCCTTCTGGCTATATCAGATTGAGTTGTGCTGCCTTTACTGCTGTAGCGAACATTAGCCGACTACTCCTTATGGCATCCATGGCTACTGTTGCTTCATTAGCCTCAGCACCATCCCCAAACCCTCCACCACCACCACCTTCCCAAGGGCTGCAGAGGGAAATACGGGTGAGGATGTAGAGATCGAGGAAGAAGAGGAAGAAGAGAATGAGGTGGAGGAACTCCGCACTACAAGCACTCGCCGGGAGTCGTGGGTGTGGTGTTGTTTACCATTTTTGGCAACTTTCCAAAAGCACGTGTGAACCTGGTCAGGTGTAACCAGTGGCAGTTGCTGGTGAGTCGTGGGAGACCTGGTGCGTACAGCTTTGGTACGACAACCATGAAGAGATACCTAACTTCGTTCCACAGTGCGGTCATTCGTAAGGTGGTGTCATGTGAAGAATGTAGTAGATTGAGTTCCTCCACAGCATCCTCCGTGTCCGATCCTCTCACCACAAGAGACACTCCTGTGGGGGAGCGCATCCCTCCAGCTGCCTCACAAGCCATTTGCAATGCTGTTGACCCTTACCTTTCGAGTGTCACAATATTGTGTATGTACTGTGACACAGTACTCTGCATGGGGGAGAGCCTTCAAAGTGCTTTTGAAGCTACGGTCATGGAGCACCAGAAGAACTGCCCCCTACCTAAGTAAAGGCCACCCTACTTCTTTCTCACTCCACCTGCCCTTTCATATCCCCGTGGCTGGTGTCCCTTCCTTACCTTGACATTGCGCCTCGCTTTCTCCATGTGTGGACCAAATGCAGAAGAACACAGCCATATTTGTCTTTGTGCAATACGGGAAAACACTATTTGGCAATTTGGAAACATGTCCATGACCTTCGATAGACCTTCCTTCATTGCAAATTGCAAAGAAATTCCAGAGACATGGCCTAAACTGTTTCCTCCGCAATGAATGATAAGTATATCAGATTGACGCTCTATCTGTAAAGTAGCACAAAGAGGTACCAAGTCCAGCCACGTCATTCCACGCACGCCATGCCAGTGCACTTCCAAATGAGGAAATCCAATATCTGCAGATAGACCACAACATTCTGCATGCACCTTCAACCAATGTATCCATGAGTCTCCCAAAATCCAGATCATCTGTTTTCGAGCACACAGAGCCATAGCTGTCTGGTCTCCTGTCAGGGAAAAGACCTTCTCACTAAATTTCTCAGTTTAGAACACACCCATTGAACTTTACTGACCAATCCCTACCTTTGCACATTCTCATTTGCATGCGTCTCCAACCCAGAAACCCTGTTGGTAATACACGCTGCCTGCAAACTACCGCCATGTCCGCGGACACGTAGAGGATCACAGCGTGACGACTGTACATTTAAATATTATTCCCCTTTTCCCCTTTAAGGTGGGCTCTGAAAAGAGCTGTATTTTTTTGTTTTATACACCTGTTATTTTGTTTATTTAAATATTGGCTCTTCTTACTTTACTCCTACAACCATTACTGAACCTTCTCCAAAGCAAGCCTTACATTCCAAAAGAACATGGCATTTCCCAAAGAAGATAACACAACACCATCTGCTGCAAAATAAGCCGCATTAGTGGGAACAGTGTTCTTGTGGCTGCAGCAAAACATACCAGCTCGTAACATGAAAGCACACATGCCACGATTAATGTTAGATCAGGATAGAAAACAGAACTGTTGTTCCATTTTCCTCTAGGGAGTAACCCAGAAAAAATGACTTTCACAGTTAGAAAGTTGTTAATGACTGCTTGCACCAACTGTTCTATATCTTCCAGCGAAGTATGTGAACTCACGTAGCCCAAATGGCAAGCACCGTAGTGAAAAAGTACCACATGGGGACTGGTCATCCTACACATGTCTCTGCAAACTTGTATGCCACATGCCTACTTTCGGAATAGCGCTGTAAACCATGGACAGAAATATCTCCAAGCACCAAAACCCTGACTCTCTCCACCTCTGCCATCTTCACTATACGCACCGTCTTTAGACACAGAAGAGCAATATGACCATCTAAGTGGATGATGCCTACAGTCCCCTTTCCATGCTGGATTTGTTGTAGAACCCCGTATGTGCGGCACTTAACTCTTAGCCAGTCCTTCTATCCTTTCCACATCACTCGCAAATCCATTCCCTCATTGGACACAGCTAAGCAGTCACACAACCACCCACCAAACACATTCAACATCTCTACATCTAACTCCGTCATCAAAATCTCGCACTTCAAATGTACTATTGATCACTCTGAATGCAAGTTGCATATCATTGCAAAGCACCTACTTCAAAAACTACTGTGCAAGTGTTGCAGATTTCTACGTACAGCTAAAGTACAGGTGCGCAACCTTTATGATTTAATTGAAATAAATTAATGCCACTAAATCTGCATAGCCAATACATACCAACACTCCCCATTAAAGTGCAAGACACACAATTTTTCATTGACAAACCGCACTACTTCTTACTGTCTTCCGCATAACCTATACATACGTAACAACCCTCCCTATTTAGCGCAAAACTCGATTTTCCCTTGAAAATGTCACAATTTTTTACTGTGTACCGCCTACATTAATACTACTTCCAATGCGATTGTATGAGAAAAATAAATGCTCCCGATTGCTGTGGTGACATCTCCCTCTGAGGGTCTCCCGATTTTTTCGGATTCGTACTCATAATATGAAAGTAGTGAAATTGTTCCCATCTACTATAATGACCTATCACTTACAAACCTCTCTGCTATGGATAACACAGCTTTAAAAAAAACAAGACATTTTCATAAACTACAAATTGTACTCATTTCTGAATCATCTTCAACTAACATACTGCAAATAACATACAAAGGCAGCACATAGTGAAGTGAAATGCACACATGCACTGCGTTGAGATTTCAAAGGAGAATACTCCGACGATGGATGCAAAATTAACCTGTACAGTAACATCACTGCTTTAAACACACAACATTACTAACTTCTTCTTTTTACAATCGCAGTGAAGACTCCTCTCCTGAAAATCAACAGCATCTACACTGCAAACGACATATCCGAAGAAACCTGGTCATGCCGCAAAAAAAGTAAGTACAGTACTACCTTTATATTCTTACTCGTCCTCAAAGAGACTGTGTGGGTTATTTATTTAATTTGTGCACCAAAGCAAACATTGATTTCTGAACCATTCTACCCACAAATCCCTATTTATTAAACAAAGAATAACAGGCAGAATGGCTCACAAATCCCTGTGTTTTAAATAACATAGAGAAGCCATAGAATGTAAGTACTAGAAAACAAATAGCGTTTCAATTTAATACCATTACGTTTACTATTAATGCTTCTCCTCAATACTATCTCACTTTGTGTAGCACAGTGTAGTAGTATACAAACAGAAACATAGCCTTCCCAACTCATTATAACAGCCCAATGCACTTTCACACACCACCACAAAGAGCTTCCCCTTCAAACTCATGCACGCATGAACACAGCACACATACATTGTACAACAGACCAAACCATGCCGTATTTTTTTTCAACAGACCCCCAAAGAATGCCTACCAAAAAGCAAGTCCGTAGAAAGGAACGCAGAAATAGAGAAATGAAAATAAAAGTTCCAAAGTAAGCATACTTCTGTAGCAGAGTTTGTAGAGAACGTTGGAACAAAACAGCTAATACAGTCATTTAGCAAAATAAAAGAAGCTTCAACTACTGAAACTTTACCTCCTCTATCACAATGTGGCACGAAACACAAAACACTTCACAAGAAATCGGCACCAGTACTGCTAACAATGCTCATATTAATCCTGATATAGTAACAAGAACCCATAGTACAAAAAGTATTTTAGCAAAAATGTTTTTCCAAAGAGTCCTTCAGAATCTAATAAAAAGAGGACCAAAACCATCCACAACCCTTAACACCTATCGTAGAAAAGTAATCCTACAAGCTCTCCTAGACAGTGCAATCCTTCTTAAAAGGAAGTTGTTCATATTACTGTTAAATAGGATGAAACCACTAACAAAACTAAGTACTAAACTACAAAAGAAACTCATCAATAAACGGAATGTCAACAAAAATAACTTCTTAAATATTTGTGGAGGTGAATGGAGTCACACAACAATCACAGAACCATATTTTAATGAAGAAGCATACAAACAAAATCAAACAAACACAATTGCCATCCACTGCAGTGGAGGAGGGTATGAAAAAATCAATAATGCCATCCAGACCGTCCAGTCTACAAATGGCCATGCATGTCAATGTGTGACATTCCTAACAAATCTTTCAAATCTTTAAGTCAGTTCCTCAATCAGTATGTGAAAGGTAAAGAAAAAATTAAAATGAAAGTGCAGCAAAATATGGATATCTGTCCAGTACGCAAATACACATGACTACAAAGACATTCATTAGCCTGCATTTCAGGACGCATTTGCAAAAGCACCTACCATGATATCAAAAGGATATCAATACATGATTCAAATGTAAGAAATCTAGTGTATAAAATATACTATGCTAATGGTCCAGCTTTAGAATTAGCCAATTTAAATAACACTCTTCTGCATGGTACACCCAAATACCTACAAGAAGAAATCGACCGTATCCAGAGAAAATATTTTGGAAGTGAAAGCCACTTACAAAATGAAATAGTTTTAGAACAGACTAGCAACAATTCTGCACATAGCAACCTTCTATTAGACAAATACAAAAAAGAAATACTAAAATTTAAAAGTGCATCGTCTGAAGTACCAAATTCAAGAGTCATCAGAAACTGAACAATTTGAAGATCTGGATCCTGCTGCAGTATCCACTGATTTTGACCATTACACAATTCATCCATTGCATTCCAATTAAAGCATAGATAATGCACTAGAAACTTACCAAATGCGACAAACCAAAGGGTCACCGATGAGCATATGGGTACAAAGTATAGAAGCACATGCTTTTCTGCTGCTATTTCCTAATGGCTGTTAGGAGATAGAAGAAATAATGACATTCTTATTTTGCAATATATAAGGTAAATGGCAGAAACTGTATTGAAAAGCATAGCATGTATGCATTTGTGAAGGTGTGGGTTATAAATCAGAAGGATGTGATGTAGAGGAAGTGGTGTTATTTCAGATGCAAGCTTTTAAATGATAGTGTCTATCTGTGTGAGTGTATAAAGATGCATGAACTTATCCTGGCTGTGTGTAATTTTATAATACACTACTAAGTGTTTTTCTACAATTATACTGTTATTTCTCCCATCTTTTAATATTATAATTGTTTAGATAGTTGTGTGTGTAAAAAAGTAATTTAGATAGCAGACAGGTTTGGAAGTGACAGTTGATTATAACAGATGGGAAAAATAATAGTAAGTTCATTTTAGAGGTTATACAGGTTAAGTGGCAGTTACTCTATTTATATGCATTTATAAGAGTTGTACATGTACTCTGCATAAAATATGCATATCTGTAGTTTGTAGTCATGCATGTGGATATACATGCAGTTGCAGGTAGAAATCTTGGAGACTTGTACAGTAGTTTTTGTAGTAGGTGCTTTCCAATGATATGAGACTTGTACTCAGAGTGATCAACAGTACATTTGAAGTGCTGAACTCTGATGATGGAATTAGATGTAGAGGTCTTGGATGTGATTGGTGGATGGTTGTGTGACTGCTTAGCTATATCCAAAACTAAAAAGAACCTCTCTTTTCAGAGCCAACCTCAAGGGGGAAATGTGGTACATTATTTAAATTTAAATTCATCACGCTCAGATTTTCGATATGTCCACGGACATGGTGGTTGTCCGCAGACACCGCATATTACATACAGGGATTTTGGGGTGGAGAGGCATGCAAATGAGAATGAGTAGAGCAAGGGATTGGTCAATAAAGTTTACTGGGTTTGTTGTGTAAGGAGAGAGTTTGTCAGAACGTCTTTTTCCTGAGAGAAGAACAGATAGCTATGGCTGTATGTTTCAGAAAACAGATTATCTTGATTTTGGGAGCCTCATGGATACATTGGTTGGAGGTGCATGCAGAATGCTGTGGAGTAGCTGCACATCTTGGATTCCCTCATGTGGAAGTGCACTGGCATGGAGTGCGTGGAATGAAGTGGCTGGACTTGGTACCTCTTTGTGCTTCTTTGGAGGCACAGCATCATCCAGACATAATTATAATTCATTGTGGAGGGAACAGTTTAGGAGATGTGTCTGGAATTTATTTGCAATTTGCAATGAAAGAAGGACTTGTGAAGATCATGGACATGTTTCCAAATTCCCAAGTAATTTTTTCTCGTATTGCGCAGAGACAAATGTGGCTGCGTTCTTCTTCATTTGGTCCACACATGGAGAAAGCAAGGCACAATGTTAATAAGGCTGTTTGTGCCTTTTTAAGAGATGTTGGCATGCCCTCTTTTCACAATGAAAATATTATGTTTCGTAGCACATACATTTTTCACAGAGATGGAGTCCATTTTACTTATGCTGACAATCAGATTTTTCTGAGAAATGTACACAATGCATTGCGACCTTTTTTGGAATTACAGCAATCAATTTTGCAGTAGGTGTTGACCATTTGACGTTTTTCAAACACAAACAAACATCACCAAAAGAGCCTTTTCTTTTTTTTTTTAGTTTTTTTAAATAAGACACACAAGGAAAGGAGGGCAAAGGAGGGTAAGGAAGGGACACACCAACCATGGGGATGAGAAAGGGCAGGTGGAGAGAGGAAGATATAGGGTGGGCTTTATTCAGGCAGTGGGCAGATATTCTCGTGCTCCTTGACTGCAGTCTCAAAAGCATTCTGAAGATTCTCCCCCCTGCAGAGTGCTGCATCACAGTACATACACAATATTGTGACCCTCGAAAGGAAGGGGTCAACAGCATAATGAATGGCCTGTGAGGCAGCTGGAGAGATGCGCTGTCCCAGAGGAGTTTCTGTTGTGGTGACAGGAGCAGAAACAGAGGATGTTATAGAGGAACTCAACCTGCTATGTTTATCACACGGTACAACCTTGCAAATATGATATGATGTGATATGATATGATATTTTATTTGTATCGCGCTCGTACACAAGTGTTTCAGAGCGCGACTAGGCAAGGGAGGGGAACAAGGGAGAACACAGCAAAAACGATCTTACAAGGCCCAGTGACATTGAGAACACGCAAGTGCATGTGAAAGGAAAAATGG
Source organism: Ambystoma mexicanum (assembly GCF_040938575.1). Taxonomy (NCBI): domain Eukaryota; kingdom Metazoa; phylum Chordata; class Amphibia; order Caudata; family Ambystomatidae; genus Ambystoma; species Ambystoma mexicanum. Next base: position 509,589,689 of record NC_090926.1, on the reverse strand, counting down.
AAAAAGTGCATGGAAGGGGGAGAGTGGAAAGTGCAGAAGCCAAGGAGCGCAAATAAATAAAATAAATAGAAAATTGAGGAATAGCCCCACCGTGGAACGACTTTAGGTGTCGCTTCATTGATGTCATACCAAAGCTGTACAAACCAGGCCTCCCACGACTCAGCACCATGTGGCACTGATTGCAGGTGACCTTATTCGCACGTCCTTTTTGCACTCCACTAAGAGTGGTAAACAACCACCACACCCAAGACTCACGGCGGGTGCTGGTAGTAGGGACTTCCACTACCTCATCCTCTTCATCCTCTTCATCCATCTCCTCTACATCTTCACACCTGTTCCCCTTTGCAGGCCCTTGGGGAGGTGGTAGTGGTGGAGGGGTGGAGAGTGGTGCAGAGGCAGAAGTAGCACCAACAGGAGCCAGGTTTGATGAAGCAATCACAGCAAGAGCAGCAAAGGCATCAAAAGCAGGTCAATCTTCAATAGTATAAAGGCAGAATGAAGATGAGCTCTAGGGTGTGGACTTTTATAGGGGTGCAGGTGTGTGCTTTCCGGACAGCCGTGCTGTCCGCGGACAGATCAAACACACAAAAAAGGCTCAAAAAGATCCAAAAAGTATGTAGATCACAAGGGACATTGTCTGGGACATGTGCAATGGTGAACTTTTACTGTAAAATACTTTGGATTGTCCAAAAAACTACTTTTAAAATGTTCGGGGACCCGGACAGTGTCCGCAAATCAGGACACACCCTCAGCGTGGGTGCGGTCATATGATAATGTCATGGACACATTCGCGAATGGGACGGCTGTCCGCAGGACACCAAATGTGTAGGAACGCGCAGGTATTCTACGGACAGTGTTTTGGTCCTCACTAATTAACAGTGTGACACACGTGCGACGGACAGTTACAGACAGGTGCGATATTCATAGAACCTATGGGTGTGGTGCGCATGTGCGTAGATGTTCTACGGACAGTACGGACACTCCCATTTTAATTACAAACGGTACAAACCGGTATTGTGTCCTTAGAACACCTCCATTTTGGTTAATTACGGACATCCCGGACATCGAGTGTGCTCTAAGAACAGTTTCATCTTGATTGCCGTTAGTACGGACAGGTATAGTGTCCTTAGGACACCTCTATTTTGGTTAATTGCAGACATTCCGGACACTGAGCGTGTTCTAAGAACAGTTCCATTTTGATTGCGGACAGTACGGACCGGTATAGTGTCCTTAGGACACCCCCATTTTGGTTAATTCTGGACATTCCGGACACCCGCGCTGTCCGCGGACACCCAAACTGCTTTTTAAAAAAAAATAAGGACTGAATTAAAAAACACATAATATTTTCTTTTTATTATATACAAATATACAATTTATGAAAGAGAGGGGGAAGCAGAAACTGACAAAAATACAGGGGAATTAGGGGTTTGGAGAGGATGGATGGGAGGGGATGATGTCTCTTCATAATGTTTTTCTAGGTACTGAGGGTTTGGGGATAGTTGACTGGGACATGGAGAGGGGGAACAGGTGCATGTGGGACAATTATATTTAATTTGTTCTTTTATGTGGTCCTCCACAAAATATTTTAAAAGATTTAAATTTTCCATAAGCATATCCATTTTTTGTGCCATGCGCTGCAGAGCATTTTCTAATGTCTCTTTTGCTATATTATTTTCACTGTTTGTATGGTCTGTTAAAAAAGAAATGTGTTAAGTACACATAAAGAAATGATTATCAATTTGCTTATATAGAGAAGTGTCTACCATTAGTATCACTGTATTCACTCATTTCATCACGTGGGAAATTTTCTTCAAGCCATTCCAAAGAACTGGACATTTCTGTGTAAAAAAAAATATATTACTTTTAGTGTACCTAATACAGAAAGTTTAGAAATATATAAGAAAAATTAACCTTGCTTACTAGTTTCTGGTAATTTTTGTTGTTACTGCTTTTGCTTTTTGCTGTGCAGTTTCTGTGAGGTAATTATGTTAGAGGCATATCTTTTTTGTTTTGGTATATTCCATTTTAGTACATATGCTATTTAAATGGACGGTTGATGTTACATATATAGGTTGCACTTCTGATTTATTATTACATATACAGGCTGATTCATGGAATTAATGTGCGCCGAAAATTTCAGTGCAAGCGTGCGATAGCGTGCGAATCGCAGTACCTGTGCGAAAATCGCAGAGAAACCCCAGCACAGCGATTCATGGAAGTCCGTGCGCGTGGAAATCCATGGATGTGCGCCAAAATCCTGTTCGGCGCACGCTGGCGCACACGCCTTCAAACAGCATGCGCTAAGCGCACAGCGAAAGCGCACATAACGCGGCGCACACAACAAAAGTAGGCGGAACACGGGGCGTGACATGCAGAATGGGGAACAACACGTGAAAATGTGGGCATCACGGGGAAGTACAGGAGGCAAGTGCGTGGAACGCCCAACGCTCGCCTACAACACGTATTCATGGAATCGAACGGGGCTAATGCGTGCGCCAAAAAAGACGCGCTAATCAGGAAACACGTACGCCAGCAGGAAGCAGGCATACGTGGACCCGTGCAGCATAAAAGTGCACACAAACAACAAACAAGCTCAGATGCCAGGATGAATATACCATTCCTAGCAGCAGTGGTCGTGGGATACCGCAGGAGGAGGAGGATAGTCAGGCCCAGAATTTTTACACCCAGAACCAGCCTTTTTGGGATGCCTGATGACCAGGTGTTACGGGAGGTACAGGTTTCCACCTCACTTAATACTCGACCTGGTCAGTGAGTGGGAGGATGACCTCACATCACTCACCCTGTGCTCCCAAGCACTCAGCCCACTGGAGAAGGTCCTCAATGTACTGCACTTCTTGGCCACTGGATCATTTCAGCGCACAAGTGCCATAGTGGGGGAGGTGTCACAGGCCACGCAGTCACGCTGCCTACACCAGGTCTTGGCCATCATGACTGCACGCCCATCAGTGGGCAGGCACATATGCCTGCCCAGAACACCTGCAGAAAGGCAGGCTGCCGTCCAGGATTTCTACGGGGTGGCACAATTCCTCAAAGTGCTAGGTGCCATTGATTGCACCCATGTGGCTCTACGCCCCCCTAGGGCATCAGAGCACATCTATAGAAACCGCAAGCACTGGCATTCCATCAACGTGCAGGTAGTATGTGATGCCAAGGGAATCATCACCTCAGTATATGCCAACTATCCAGGGTCCACCCACGACAGTTTTATTTACAGAATGTCAACCCTAAACCCGGACCTAGAAGCTGGGCGGCATGGCGATACATGGCTGCTTGGTGAGTATAAATGCCACAGCACATGCATGTTTGTCAGATACTGAGTAATGTCACAACCCTACTAATGATACCCATCACCACCTCCCCAGGGGACAGTGCCTACTCTCTGAGCACCCACATGATGACGCCAATTCGGAACCCCACCACACCACCCAAGGTAAGATACAACACAGCCCACATTGCAACACGGGGCATAGTGGAGCACACATTCGGAGTGATCAAGTCACGCTTTCGCTCCCTTGACTGTTCTGGCGGGCAGCTGTTGTACGCTCCCCCAGTAGTGTGCAGGATCATAGTGGCAGCATGTGTCCTGCACAACGTTGCAACACACCGGGGCCTGCCGGTGGAAATGGTTGTGCCCCCACATCTCCAACCACATGCACACCCGCTGCGCATGGGAGGGGAAAGAGCACGGGGTGAGGCAGCCGTACGCAGCTGGTGGCTAATTACTTCACCTAAAATCACACCCCTGTGGAGTGCACACAGCCCTGGCAGATACCAGCTGATGATGATGACATAAGGGACAGTCAACTGTCACAACCATACCAGCCTGAGATTGAGCACCTGGAAGTGTTACATTGTGTGCATCCCTACCTACACAAACACCACCAATGCTGTGTCATCAAAAGACACTTCTATGCTGCTAAATTCATGACCCCTTGCAAAATACAACATGACAACAGCACCATGTCACCTAACCCCTCCCCAGCTCCGCCACCCAACATACCATGGAAAGTCATGCTATGTGAAAGCAAACAAAGCAATCCCCAAAACCTGACACAAGTGTCACAAAGTGCACTGTCCCTAATGGAAACTGGCCACACACAATATGCTCCCAGTAATGTAGAACTAACACACATGACCAAATACTTACCAACAATACAATGCAGCCAGCAACACAACCTCAAACATAGGAAAAACATGACAGTACTAGGTTAAAGTAGTCGTAGTCTTACAACCTGGAAATGCCACCACATCGACCCCTTCCAACTGTAGTGTTGCAGCCTTCCAAATTTGTCAGTGTACTGCACAGAACATGAACGCCATCTCCAAAGTAGACGGCCTTGTGAAGACATGAGGAATGAACCTGCAAATTTGGAGGGAGACATGGAAGCACAAGCACATATCAATAAACCATGCAGTGTACAAAACAACAACAATATCCACTAGGAATGTCTACACAGTATTGACTACAGACTGCCCACACAGCTCATGGGAGCCCAACGTCACTGTGTAATTCACTGTCACATGGTCACACCCTTTGCAAGCCCATGGAAACGGGAAGCAGGAGGGGTGTGTGTCTCACGAACCCAAGCTTCTAACCCAAACTCAGGACAAGCCTACACGTGCCCAGCCGGAATACAGTGGATGCCCACGGGAGTCACACTGTAAAAAAATAATTTAAAAAATCAAAAATGGGCAATGTGGGGGCCGGGGGACGAGAGGCCACCCAGGAGGTCCGAGGTGAGGGTGCGCACCAACAGCCACCTGTGTGGGAAAAAAAAACACCTCCATGCGCTCATGGCCTGCACGGCTACTCTATTGTGGGAGAATTGCTGCTGTCGCTCTCATCACCCTCTGCTGCTGCATCAGGAGGTGGTGGTGCTATGGGAGGCAGCCCACGCAAAAGCCCTGGTATGGTCCTCCATGGCAGCAAGCATGCGGGTGTTGAAGGTCTGATTCTGGAGGATTAAAGTGCGGAGATCCCCATGCACCACCTCACGGGTTGCATGCATTTCTGCACGCATGGCCTCCCGTGATACCCGGATCTCCTCACGTGTTGCCTGCGTCTCCGCTGAGAGTGAACGTGTGTGCCGCTCCAGATGCTGTTCTGTCCTCAAATTAGTGGAAGCCTCAAGGTCAAGAAGAGTCTCCCTGAGGTTATGGAGTTCTTCCCTCAGGGCTTCCCTGTGGGCCTGGGCCACTATTGAGATGGATTGGCGCAGAGTCTTCAGTGCCGCTCGTCGGACCCTGTTGGACGCCAACATATCTTCCCTGTGTGGTTGGCAAATGGAGTCTGCTGCCTGCTGTAGTTGCTCCATCTGCCTTTCAGGGGGGATAATGGAAGTGGCCACCCTCTCCATTGCCTGAGCCATCATTTCAACTGATGCTGCCTGTTGGTTTGCCATACCATACATGGAGTTCTCCAATACGGTATTGCCTGGTGGTGTACGGCCACGCATCGACGGGCACCACACCTGTTTGGGGCAAGGCGATGTGCACCTTGCTGTGCTGGCACTGCCTGAGGCTGCAGGACTGCATTCCCCCTCTGATCTGCTGGCCCAGGAACAGGATCAGATGCTGTGGAGTGTGACCCTGCATCCGTAACCGCCAAAGGCGGATCTACCAACACTGACATCCCCGTAGAGGGTTCTACCCCTGGTGCAGGTGGGTTGGACAGAACAGAATCCCTGCCAGAAACACTTACCTGCGATGGCACATAAGTCTCATCATCCGATTCAGTATCCGAATAGAGGTCTGGGGAGGTGCACCCAGAGGCACCCTGGAGAGTATGGTCTGCAGTAAGATTTGGTTCTCACTCACCACCACACCACGTCCCCCACTGGTGCCTGAGAGTCCTCCTGGGTCTGCACCATCTCCTCAACCTCAACAGCATCAAGTGCATCATCACCTGCAAAAACATGAAAGACAACAAATGGAAACAGGCATGAGCACCATAGCACACACATAGGCCATGACAAGCCACAGATCCAGTACATGATTTACACATGTCCCACATGACTATAACCCTGCCATGCATGCACTGTCAAAGAGTTGGAATTGGAGTCAAAAGGGCAGACACTGGGGAGAGCAAGACGGAAAAGCAACACATTTGCAGCATGTTGGGTAGCACTGGCATCACACATCAGGCTGTGAGTGCCATGTCCAATACACATACATGACACATGCCAGCACACACATGTCATGTAGCATAGCCACGGTAAAGTACAAAACTACAGCTATATGCCAGTGTATTGGCACTGTCACACAACCATGTGACATTGACATGATGAGAGGATTAATGGTGAACAGTGTTGCAAAATATGCATGTGCCACACACTGAAACACATCCAGTGTCCAATAATACAGTAATTGTGGGCTGATCTATTTTTCCTCACTTTGACATCACAGGAAACATCTCTCATTTTCCACATGCAAAGAGGCACTTATCAAAACATTTATGCAGGCCAATACCCCATCAGCCTGAATGGTCTAATCGTGAACAGAACCAGGTAAAACATTGCCCCAGTGTGGCCAGTAAACAATGACTAAAGCATATCACATATGACGCAATAGGGTAGATAAATGTCTAGCAAAAAGGGGAGAGTGGGAACTGTCATCCTGAATGCACACTTACAAATTCTGACCAATATAGTTGCAAGATGGCAGTACAAGGTAAACTGCACTAATATGGCCTTAATAGGATACTCTGGGCAGAAGGGATGCAGTCATAGCCAAATACAAGGCACGTGATTGTATGTGAGAAAGGAAATGGGTGACCCATAACACTCTTGAGTACACACCCTCACCTGGCACTCAATCAGAACCCGTCAACCAAACAACATACACATGCATTACACACACATGCATGGGCACTCACCGGACAATGTTTCGTAATCAGGTAGTTCTCCCACACCTTGGATCTGTTCCTCTGTGATGAAGGTCCCAGCAACAGACTCATGTTCAGTGAGTTTGTTGTCCTCTTCGGGAGGATAGCTCAGTGGCTGGCAACGTGCTTGTCTTGGAAACAAGACGACACGGAGCAACACGGGTTCGATCCCCGAGTCCGCGCTTAGAAACCTCTGGGTATTAAGTGCGTTATAAATAACCTATCATATCATATCTTGTGGAGACCCACCGCCAGCCACCAGAGTAGCGGCATGATTTGAGGCCAGCTTGTTCTTTGCTCTGCGTATCAGGTCATTCCACCGCTTGTAGCAATCATCAACTGTGCGCCTCACAAATCCAAGGGCACTTATGCGGTCCGCGATGATCTGCCAGTGTGCCTTACGTTGACCAGTTGTGGTTTTGCACCCTGCAGTCAACAGCATTTCGTGGCTATGTGCCGACACATAGGTCACAAGTGCATCAAGCTCTGTGTCATTAAAGCTCGGCTTCCTTGACGTGCCGGAGTGTGTAGCCGTGTCTGGGGTCTCAGCCAGTTGTGCCAGAGCACCCTTCTTCCTCTTTTTTGAAGGTGGAGCAGAGCCAGAGTGGCTTATGCCGCTCTGGTCAGTAGGGGCAGAAGCACCGGTGGACTGGGTAGTAGGAGTGTGGGAATGCACAATGACCATAGGTCTTGGTGCAGACATTGGTTGCAAGGTGTTTTTGGCAGGGGGAACGTCAGTTTGATGGACCTGGACCAACACTGTCCTGGCTGGGAGAGTCAGAGCTGGGGCGGATGGAGCTGCAGCTGCCCCTGCAGCATCCCCACTCTGCATACTTGGGGCAGCAGATGACATAGCTGCCCCAGATCCACGTGGCTTGGTGACAACAACTTGCACCGCCACACGTGGCCTAGACTTGCTGACCTGGAAGTCAGCCTGGGAGTCATCCTGTGCTAGGTCAGGTGCCACAATGGGCTGGTCCAACAAGGGCTGAGCTGGGATAGTTTCAGCCACGTTTCCCTCAACCATTGGGGGGCATGGGTGTCCCTGATTGGCCCTCCACACATGGGGGTATAGGGGAACCCTGCAAATCCCGGCCACGTCCCCTAATGCGCCCACCATGTCCACCTTTTGAAGGTCAGCCACTTTTGCCTCCCTTACCGCTTGGTCGCCTCCCAACCATCGCACTGATGTTGTTGTGCGTATGGGAGGAGCAGTAAACTATTGTCCTGGGCAATTGGGGGCCAAAGGTGTAGGGTACTAGATGGAATTCATACCCTAGTGCTCTAACAAGGCTGTCTGTGACCCCTGCGGGAAGATGACGGGTCACGCAATGCACAGGCAGCCCAAAAACAAAAACGAACGTGCACACAACCCCTCGTAGACCATGTGCGTGGAAAAATGAACCTACACTACGCTGTGGCACCCAGAAACACAAAAATAAGCATACACGTAATACACACAGCCTACAATGACCTCTGAAGGGGTACGCGACACACGAGGCAAGCACAGTTGGTAAATACCTGCGCGACTCACCGTCTGCCTGGAAAAAGAACGTTAAAAAGAAGTGCGTGTGCACGTTGGCAACACCCCCGCCAAAAGAAGAATTGTACGCTGTCTGAGGAGATAGGACAAAAGGAGAAGTGAACGCTGTTTGAGGAAACAGGCCCAAAAAAATAAGAAAATTGAAAGCTGTCAGAGGTAACAGGGAGTACGAACTAGAAACACTGTGAAGTAATCGCGTGTGAACCGAAAAGAAGTACATATTTCACCCACTCGCTCTCCATGAAAAGCACGTTCAAGGAAATGGTGTCCTACACACTTACACGTCACATACGCATGTACGCGGGCCCTTTCCTCCAATTACACGCAATGACACTCGGACGTGCAGTTTTTCCACGTGGGCTCTGTCATCACGTGCTATGAGGGAAACACCCACGCGTCACGTCACAGACGCGCTTACGCGCTATGGGCCTTTGGTCCAATGAAACCGTGTATGTGTGCTGACGCGCTTACGCGCTAAGGGCCTTTCCTCGAATTTCACGCAGACGTGCAAGATTTTCACGTACCAAATCACTCCGTATCAAGCTGGCCACGCAACAACACACGGAAGACCACTCTCCTGCCCAGAAGGCCGAATTACTGCCCCCCAGAGCCCTCAGCACGCTCCCACCTGCCATCTGCTGCTGCCTGACTGCCTGCTGCTCACGTGCCATGCTATTTGCTGCCTGCACATCAGCCAGGGGTGCAGTTGCTGTGACCATCCCTGCTGGAACCAAAGACTCCCGACTGGTATACCATCGCTCCACAGCCTAGCCCCAGGACCCAGTTGCCCACCCACTCCTGCCTCTGGGGTTGCCATGTCGGGCACAACATCATCAGGCACCACTGGCAACCCCCAGCCAGAGAGGCATAGGGCCACCAGCTTCACTGCCACCAAAGTTGGTGTCCTGGTGGAGCAAGTCCTGGGGCAGTATGATGCCCTCTTCGGAAGTTCACACGCCGACAAGGAAGGACGGGCCAGGATCTGGATGGACATCGTGACTGCCCTCAACGCGGAGGGGGTGGCAGTCCGCGAATTACAAAATGTCAAGAAGCGCTGGGAGGACTTCAGGTCCAGGACCCTCAACAAGGCCCGGCGCCTCTTGAAGGCAGAGGATGCTAAGGGGCCACCTGTCAGAACACCAAATTAGGGTCCTGGAACGCATATGCCCAGCGCTCCACATCCAGGTCCTTGAGAGGCAGACCCGTCTGGAGTCGAGCGGTAAGTGTACATGCATACTGATTGTACGCTGTGCGTGTCGTGGTGTGCCTGTAGTGGGCAGGTTGCACATGTGTTTTTGTATGGCCATGTATGGATGTGTATGTACAGGGGGGTGATGCTGACATATGAGAGTCCTCTCATGTGTGAGACAAATGTATGGTGTATGTGTGGGCAAGCATGCAGGCCAAATGCAGATGTGGGAGCACAAATGTTTGAAATTCTGTGTATGTACGTTGGCATGGTTGTGGTGTCACGCATGAATGGTGGTTCCTGCTGCATGCATCTGCACTGTGTACATGTGCATGTGTGTGTATTGGACAAGTGTGCAACTGTGATGCAACTTGGATGAATGTGACACTGACATGTAGAAGGCTGAATGCCTGATGTGACATGGATGGCAATCTCATCACTGTGGCAGTTGGTGGACATGTACACATGCATGTAAGTGTGGTTGCGTTTGTGCATGTGTTGTGCACTCCCCGTGTTTCATGTGATGTCAGGCTCACCTTCGGATGCTCATGCTGTCGTATATGTATGGATGGTGCTGGCTGGTGCGATATGGCTGTGGAGTTGCTCATGTGTGTGAGTTGAAATGACATGTGTGTTGGGGAATGTGATGCCATGTCTGAAGTTTGACACTGCCACTCATGTGCAACTGTCATGTGTGTATCAGTCCATTGTACAGTGCCCTGATGCCTGTGTTCTTTCTCTCCCTGTCTGCAACGTCAACTGATGAAGAGGGCGGAGAGGGTGCTGTGGAGCACAGCGGCAGGGATCGCAATGCCAGCCGGAGACGCAAGGCCCGGCTCCCCTCCCAAGTTGTCATCTCATCAGGGAGTCAGCAGTCCAGTGCCGAGTCTCAGGCAGCAGCTGCCGAGGGTAGGTCCAAGGGGCGGAGGTCGGAGGTGGACTCCTGGGCAGCAGAAGGGGCAGCTGAGACCCCACAGGGTCCGATGGAGGAAGATGGCACGGAGTCATCCAGGTTGGTGGGGGGTTTGGTGGAGGAGGAGGCCGTGGAAGGGACAGACACAGGGTCTGGAGGTGGGGATTCCACTGGTGCTAGTGGTGCAGTGCAGGGGCTGGGACAGGAGGCAGCACAGGCCGCCGCGGAGGTATCTTTGTGTAATCCTGTCCCCGATCCTGTGACTGGATCATCCTGCACCAGCAGGGATGCATACTCCAGACCCGTTTTCAGGGAGGGGATCCGCTTACAGCAACTGGCCTTCCTCTCCCTGCAGACGTGGCTATCCGGGACCAGGTTGAGCCTGTCCTGAGTGGGATGGCATTGCATCAACGGGGCATGCGAAGTGACTTGCAGTGTTTTCGTGAGGACACTGCACGTCATCTCAAATGTCTCGTTGGCCGCGTTGACCTACTGGGACAGGTCACCAGGGCCAGATTCCTCCATTTGCTGGACCTTGTTCCGACCCCCTCCTTACCTGAACCCCCTATGCGCCAGTCGCCCTCCATGCCATCTTCCCACCCATGTATCACCTGGGTACTCTGTGGAGCTGCCTCTGACCCTGCGGCCAGGCTGGTGGAGGAAAGATCCCTGCCACAGTCGGGAGTTGGACGTCCAGCAGGGGTGGCTACTTCGACAACTGCACCCCAGCCGGAAGAAGACATGCAGGCAGCAAGAGCCAGGGCACAGGCACAGGCACAGCAGCAGCAGCAACAAGGTGAGAGGCATGATGGCTCATGGCCTTCAACATCGGAGGGGAAGGCATCGGCCAGAGGGCAGGAGGACCCAGGACTGGAAGTGTCTTCCGTGTGGCAGCAGTTAGGCCATGCTATAGATGCGGAGCAGCAATGGGCAGAAGAGGCACGGCTCACGATGGTTAAGGCGGAGAACTCCATGCTTAGGGCTCTGAGGCGGGCCAAGTGCCTCGAGGCAATTCACAGGGACCTGGAGGTCCAGCTGTCATCGTCCCTGCGAACCCTCGGGCAGTGGAAGAGGACCGCCTCTGGGACATCGAGCCGGAGTTCGATGATGCCCTGGCCCGGGAAATCGGGAAGTGAGCCGTCGCACTAGCCCGCTGCCATTGTAAATAGTTTTTAAAGTTAGGTTTCCTTTTCGTTTTCCTTTTATTTGTGGTGAATGGAAAACGCCACACAAATTTGTAAGTAGTTGTATTTTTAGGTAGTTTGTTAGATAGGTTTCATTTGTTTGGTTGGGCTCATGGACCCTTTTCTTAATGTTTTTTTTTTCACATTGGATTGTTATAGTTGGACTATGGATTCATTTCAATTTTTTTTTTTCATCATGGACATGAAGCAATGGATTTTCTTTTCCTTTCCTTTGGATTTGCGTTGGTGGAGGGAGAGTTTGGATTGGTTATGATTTTCATTCACTCATCTTTTGCACATGCTTTTCATTTCATTTTTGCTATTTTGGTATGCTTTCTTTTCATTGATTTATTTATGTACATAATACATTTTCAAATTTTAGTTCCATGTGTGGGATTCCCTCTTTGGATTGATGCATGTGAAAATGTGGGTTTACACAATCAATGCCAACCAGTGTACGTGTGTGACGGACATGTGTTGATGTACATAGTTGACTTTTGGTTTGTGTCTTGAGAAGCATGTAGTGTGGGGTGGATTGGGAAATCATTGCATCTCAAGAATGGGGTGGCGTGAAGTGTTTTTTTTGGTGTAGAGGTGGGCCATGATTGTGAATCATTATTTTGTGCAGGGGGGACATGGGTGGGGGCCTGCTGGCAGGTGCCCCACACTGCTGGGGGGTGGGGGTGCAGGGGGACATGAGTGGGACATGGGTGGGGGCCTGCTGGCAGGTGCCCTTGACTGCTGGGGGGTGGGGGTGCTGGGGGACATGGGTAGGGGGCCTGCTGGCAGGTGCCCCTGACTGCTGGGGGGTGGGGGTGCAGGGGGAAAGGAGTGGGGGCCTGCTGGCAGGTGCCCCTGACTGCTGGGCGTGGGGGTGCAGGGGGATATGGGTGGGGTCCTGCTGGCAGGTGCCCCCGACTGCTGGGGGGTGGGGGTGCAGGGGGACCTGGGTGGGGGCCTGCTGGCAGGTACCCCGCACTGCTGGGGGCACAGGGGTACAGGGGGACATGTGTGGGACATGAGTGGGGGCCTGCTGGCAGGTGCCCATGACTGCTGGTGGTGTGGGTGGAGGGGACATGGGTGGGGGCCTGCTGGCAGGTGCCCCTGACTGCTGGGGGTGGGGGTGGAGGGGAACATGGGTGGGGGCCTGCTGGCAGGTGCCCCACACTGCTGGGGGGTGGGGTGCAAGGGGACATGTGTGGGACATGAGTGGGGGCCTGCTGGCAGGTGACCATGACTGCTGGGGGGTGGGGGTGCAAGGGGACATGAGTTGGTGATCAGTGGTGCAAGCTGACATGTGGCTTGGCTGGGGGGCATTCCCATGGTGGATGGGCTGCCTGTGGGACATGACCGGGGGTGCGGGGTAGTCCCCTGTGGTGTGGGCTGCCTGCAGGTGCTGTGGAGGGTGTAGAGGGAACACCTGGGAGGACCCACACTGCCAATTCACGTGTAGGACTCCCCTGAAATACACATACCCCACTCGCACAGGGCCTATCGCATGTGAAACTTCCCGCGCACCCCTGAAATACACGTACCCCACTTGCACAGGGCCTATCGCATGTGAAACTTCCCGCGCACCCCTGAAATACACGTACCCCACTCGCACAGGGCCTATCGCATGTGAAACTTCCCGTGCACGCCTGAAATACACGTACCCCACTCGCACAGGGCCTATCGCATGTGAGACTTCCCGTGCACCCCCGAAAAACACGTACCCTGCTCAAATCGCGTGTGAGACTTCACGCGAACCCCAGTTATACACGTACCCCACTCGCACAGGGCCATTCGTGTGTGAAACTTCCCGCGCACCCCTGAAATACACATACCCCACTCGCACAGGGTCTATCATGTGGGAAACTTCCCATGCACCCCTGAAATACACGTACCCTGCTCAAATCGCGTGTGAGACTTCCCGCGAACCCCAGTTATACACGTACCCCACTCGCACAGGGCCTATCGCATGTGAGACTTCCCGTGCACCCCCGAAAAACACGTACCCTGCTCAAATCGCGTGTGAGACTTCACGCGAACCCCAGTTATACACGTACCCCACTCGCACAGGGCCAATCGTGTGTGAAACTTCCCGCGCACCCCTGAAATACACATACCCCACTCGCACAGGGTCTATCATGTGGGAAACTTCCCATGCACCCCTGAAATACACGTACCCTGCTCAAATCGCGTGTGAGACTTCCCGCAAACCCCAGTAATACACGTTCCCCACTTGCCATGTGCTGTGTGGCAGCCCTGTATACTGGTACAGGGTTAGCGCAGCCCTTTGCGCTGGATTGGGGATTTTGATGGCTTTTCCTTGCTCGAGGGGCGGTCTTGGGGGCGTAACTGGTGCTGCTGCAGGGTCGCTGCGCCACTGTGCGTCACGTCTGGTTTTGGTAGTTAAAATCCATGAATACGCTGTGCACGGAAATGGATTTTAGCGCACGCGGCTGGCGCAGAGCGCCACTTGTCCGCTAATTTCTATGAATTACCATGATAATGTGTTCATGCGCTGCTTTTTGAACGTGTTCAGTGTTTATATGGCATAATAGAACAATCTAATATACCCCCTGAGTTTTTGGGTAGTGTTGATGTTGTCCGCGTCTGTTCACGGACATCCGCACAGTCCGCAGACATCAAAATCACTAGCAGTGGGTTCAGTATATTCTATGTTACATGTATATAAAGTAAGGGAATACTAGTAAACATCTATCAAATTCACACTATGTATATGTATATTCAGTAAAAAAATTTTGATAAAGGGAGGTTATGGTTAAGTTGCGCTATTAAAAACCTATGAAATTCAGTTAAAAAACGTTGTTAAAGGGACGTTATGGTTAAGTTGCGCTACTAAAAACCTAGGAAATTCAGTAAAAAAACATTGTTAAAGGGACATTATGGTTCCAAGTAAAACCGAAAAACTCCTGAAATTCGCTAGTTATGGTAAGCTAAGCAACCGTGCCACCACCGTGCATTGCTAAGACTAACACCCAGGACATTAAAGATGACATCACAAATGTAATTGATGACATCACTGATGACATCACATGTGCATTTACTTTTCATAAAAAGTCTGTACAAGGGATTCTTATTATAATGTTGACCAAAAAAGTGTTGAGGATCATTGTAATAGATGTCATGAGCTATGTAGTGCATTAAGCAATGCATTGATATAAATAGCATTGTATTATGAAGTTCTTTACAGTATGATAAGCTACTTATGTATAAACATAAGTATTGTGTGCAGCATACATGATGGACGTGCAATATTAATAATCTTCCCATGTTGAATAGTGAAATAATAAAGGTTTTCTTAGAGTTTTGTGTACTGTGCAACATGTAATAAGTAGGTAATAAAACCCACTGACTATATAATTTCATTATTGCATACAAAACACAAAGACACAACAACACATACACATATGAGTATATACAGGGAAAGTGAAGTACGCAAAAAAGCAGCAGTAGAACCAGAAAGTGTTCAAAACCTAACTCATTTTCTTTATGCACAGATATTATTGCTCTGCTTCAAACCACGCCAGACGTGTGATGTCTGCAGTGATGTCATCAATGACATTTGTAATGTCATCTTTGATGTCCTGGGTGTTAGACTTAGCAATGCACGGTGTTGGCATGAGTTATGGTTGCTTAGCTTACCAAAACTAGCAAATTTCTGGAGTTTTTCGGTTTTATTTGGAACCATACCGTCCCTTTAACAAAGTTTGTTTACTGAATAAATAAATATATATATATATATATATATTATATGTGTATATATATATATATATATATATATATATATATATATATATATATATATATATATATATATATATATATATATTATATGTGTGTGTATATATATATATATATATATATATATATATATATATATATATATATATATATTATTTATTTATTTGGATTTATGAAGCGCCCAGTGGCCCAGAGGCATTGTGGTGCTGTTACAGATTGCTTGCTTATACAGGTTATGACAGATGTTTCAGTGGCAGTGAATACAGATTAGTAACGATATTTCTTATGCATTAATACAAATTCAAGACAGTGTTAGAGGACCAAGTTGGTGGGGCGGGTGTTTCCGATGTTGCAAGGAACTGTGTTGGAGAAAGTACTATGTTTTGGGTAGTCTAGTTGAATAGTTTTGTTTTTAGAACCTTTCTGAATACTGTGAGGGATTGTGTCTTAGGCTGAGCAGGAATATATTCCAGGCTTTTGGGGCTAATACTTCGAAACTTATGCCGCCAGCTTTAGCTCTGTTGAATGCTGGGACTGAAAGTAGGTGGGCATATTGGTCATGTTTTGATCTGTCAGTTAGAGCCTGGTGTAACCTTTCTGATAGGTAGACTGGGGCGGTTTGGGCGAGGCGTTTGTGTGTGATGGTGAAGGCCTTTAATGTTATGCGTTCCTTGATTGGGAGCCAGTGGGCATCTTTTCTCGCCTGGGAGATGTGCTCTCTCCTAGGGGTGCTAAGCGCATCTCTTAGGGCACTGTTCTGTGCAATTTGTAATTGGTTAATGTTGTTATTGGAGGTGCTTAGGAGTAGAATGTTGCAGTAATTGAGTTGTGCACCATTTTGTGGCTCTGGCAATGTTAAGGCAATTCATTGGCGACAGGTGGGGTTTTACTGAGTTTATGATTTTTGTTATTAGTGCAGCTGAGGATGAGAGGGCGCTAACTTGCCTGTCCATAGATAAGGTGGAGTCCAGGTATATACCAAGGGTTTTCACTGCAGTAGAGGCTGTAATAACAGTGTTCTCAATACTGAAGGAGCTGTATCTGTCGTCTAGTTTTTTTAAGGATTCTTTAAGGCCTACCAGTAGGATTTCTGTTTTCTCCCCATTTAGACTGAGACCATTGGCTGCCATCCAGGCCTGGATGTGCGCATATGTCTTATGGAGAGTGTCGAGGTCTTGCTCATATTTACCTGTTAGCGGAGAAGGATTTGTGTGTCGTCAGCATAATTGGTAAAGGCTATGCCGAATTCTTCTAGGTCACTGAAGAGTGGGAGGGTGAATAGGTTGTAGAGGGTGGGGGAGGTACAGGATCCTTGTGGCACTATGCACCCAATGGGGGATGGAGAGGCTGAAGCCTGGTCAGAGAAAACCCTCACAGCTCTGCCTTCCAAGAAGGAGGTGATCCAGGCAGTGGCTTATTGGAAGAAGTGAGCAGTGTCAGTGAGGTATTTACACAAGATCTTGTGGTCAACCAAGTCAAAGGCCGCTGAGAGATCCAAGAGTAAGAGGAGTGATTATTTGCCTTTAGTCCATGGCTTTGAGTAGTTGGTTTGTAAGGTCCAGTAGTGCTGATTCTGTGCCGTAACATTGCCGGAAGCCAGATTGTCTTTTACCTAGAATGGTGTGAGTTCCAGATAAGACTGAATCTGTAAATATGCAGCCTTGTCCAAATACATACACACTGCAGAAATCCTTACATTTCCTCATTGCTTTGAACTAAAATTCCAGTAGACACAGTGAACACTGTGTCTACCTAATTTGTTCATTGGCATTATTTACGATACAAACCTTTTCCCTTTCTTTTTCCCTTTGTTGTACCTTGTTTTTTATGTTCATTTTTATTTTTATTCCCTTTTTAAGGATGTTTTTATTCTTTCCCAAAAAATATTTTTCATTAATTTCTGGAGATGGCGATACAACATCCAAAGGCACCCTCCAGTGATGCAGAGATCGACCGTGTCACTGTCCCTGGAGAACGGGAAGATGTTGAGTGGGTACAAAAGTCAGTTCCACCTAAGAAAAACCACCGGAGCAGATTTACACCTTCCCTGTGCTGGCAGTGATTTAAGGTGCCTAAAGGCACTACACTATCAGATGGCGAGCAAGGAAAGTGTACATTTTGTGGCACGATCCCTACTTCCTCAAATCCATTTTTTTTCTGTGGATAACCGTTACCTCGTCAACGGGGATATCAGAATGTATGGCACAGCGCTACACTGCAAGGTCATTTTCTTTTTTTTTTATTAAACACCCTAAGCACCAGACAGGTTCTAGGTGTGTTTAATTGGAGAACAACAATAAAATTGCCTTTCGGCACACTTCAGAACCTACTTCCTGAAATCCATTTTCTCTTTTGATGACCGGTAAACAGACTACAGAATCTATGTGACAGCACAATGCCACACTACTAGATCATACATTTAATATTTTTACTAAGCACCCACATAGTGAACTACACACATTCTAAGAGATGAGGGAGGAGCAGGGAGGAAAGGGATGCACAGTGGAAGAGGGTGCTGGAACACTCAGGAACACTCAGGAAGGTCATAATGCAGGCTTATACCAGAGAAAACAGCCTACATTCCAAGCATCCTGATTGACTAACCATCCCTTACACAAAAATAATGAACTTCACAATCCTCCTGAACTCTTTTTCATATAAATGTAAACATAGCAAAGTTAACTCAACACCGTCAACTCCCAATATACAAATGTACAATCTGAATTGAGATTCGCAGTTCTCGAGACAATACTCATACATCTTTTGCTTTTTGAAAAATAATCTTCACCATTTTTATATTGTATACTTTTCATTAGTCACACTTAAGAATCAAGAAATCATACAAATCAGTCCAAATGTATCTTCATGCCCACTACAACTTACCCAAAACTCATTAAACTACTCTACCTCCTTTACACCCCTCACACCTACCCTGCAAACAAATCAAACATTACATCAGCCTAAAAGCAACTTTTCAAACTTACGTACAAATCCTGACTTCAAGAATTGGTCCTTAAAGAACAGTGGGTCGAGAAGCACCTTTTTTACATTGTATATGTCCACCGAATCAAGAAATCATGCAAAATGTTCATGAGTACCCCATGCTGGTGGCAGGGAAATCTCTCAGAATAAGCTATGCCTGAGTTTAGGCATAGTGCCCGGCAATACTTGTGATCATGGCTGCCACATTGCCACCTCCCAATTGATATTGACATCTTGTCAGCTCCTGTGAGTCAGCTTTGCTGTGGAAGGGAATGTGTGTCCGGGTCTGATGGGCCGATACTGCCACAAAGGAGGACAGAAACCCAGAGCACCCAACCTATCTTCGATTTTCATTGGTATGACTGGGAACACCCTCCCCCAGAGACAGTCGCACAGCAGGCAGTGGTCCTGGGTCAGGGGTAGGATAGGCAGGAGTGTTTTGGACAATGAAAGAAGTATTTCACCATCTTGTTTCTCACTGTCCCTTTTTCCCTTTCCAGTCTCCTCCCCTTCCTCTGGAGCAAGGCACATTAGGTGAAAGATCAACAGGTCAAGCCCACTCTAGCCAGGAGCTTTAGACCAATCACATGAGGACTTGTGTCTTTAAAAGAAGGAGTCTCAAACTCTGTTGACAGAATATTCTCAGTTCCTCAAGGATCCTTTAAGGCCAAAGAGATGTTATTAACATGCTCATCTGGAGTTCCTTTACATCAGTTACACCGTCCAAAACCTTCCACCGGTGGTAAAGAAGGAGCCGTCCAAGACAGAAGGAAGATCTGTTCCCTAACCACTCAGAGGAAAAATTGGGAGTGATCAGTGCTGTGGACCAGGACCAAACATTCTGGAACAGATCTTCTGTGCCAGAAGAGTAGACACTGAACTGGAGCATCCTTTCCTCAAGTCCTTCCCGAAGGCTTCACAGCATACAGAAGGCCACACTTGCCAAAACTCCCTGTTATCCCTCACCAAACTGGTGACTGCTTGCTCTTCGCATCCTGAGCAATAGGGGAGGTGCTGTTTCTGGAGGCTGCGTTCCTCCAACCAGTCAAACCATTGCACTGCAAATAAATCAGCTTGACTCTGAGTCGTGTCCTAGCAAAGCACATCGCTTGTTAAGCCTGAAAGCACAGCTCAATGCCAGAAACCAAAACAAATCTCTGGAGGGTCACTTGCCGACTCTAACCGAGTTACAACTATGGCTCAGCCAAGACTGATTAGGTCAAGATCGCTCCTGCTTTTAAACCAATATTTTTTTATTTTAACATCCTTCTGGCTAACTAGCCTTTTACACTTTTCTGCAACGTAAACATTTACACCATATTTTACAAAGACAGCAAAACAGCACATTTCTACAATATTTTTTAAAAATTATATTAAGGTGTTTCTATATATAAGTGAATATAGTAACATACACTACTAATATAATAACTCTAAAATGAGTTTCCAATACTACTGATTAAAATATAACTACTTACAGCACCGACAGCAAATAACAAAACTGAGGGCCACATTACAAGTATGGCGTTCCAGAAACAGTGTGCCGTAACACCGATTGTCAGCACGCTGTCCGGTCCGGCATAGAACGAGTCACAATGCCGGAAACAATGTTGCTGGAATCATCGGGCAGAGTGCGACCATCAGCGAAAGCTCTGTTAACGGAAACAGCAGCAACATTTGAAGGGCATGCCGGAAACACCGGGTCAATGGTACTAAGGGAGTATCATGACAGCTAGCAACATGGAAAAACCAGCACCAAAATGCCAGTGCCACTATGAAAATTGTGCCGGAAACACTGTCAGCACGGGGCAGGCAGTAAGCAGGCTCAGGTGTTTACTAACAGCCCACAGGTGGGCCTAGTTAGCCCAGCTGCACACCATGAGGACTGTGGCTGCAGAAAAGGAGCACACCCATAGTTCACACACACTGCAACACAACCATGCTGCCACCTTTAGCTGCAGCCAAGGTGTTGGAGGTGCACAGGATGCGGATAACTGGCAAAAGGCTGACAGGCGATGGTGGAGAAGGAGGAGGAGAAGGAGGCAAGTGGACATTGCGAGCAACAATGGCCAGCAAGTCGTGCCACGCAGGCACCCACCAATACCCCAACAAGGGCATCCATGGAACCTGACGGACACCCAAATAAATGCCCACTACTGCTTGAACAGATATACCATCCTGACATTAGTACAGCTAATCGATGATGACATCCATCAGGCCATAAGGATCTGCGCTGCCATCCCCCTCTGCTGAAGGTTTTGTCTCTGCTGCATTTTCTGACAACAGGTACATTCCAAAACACAGTGTTGAGGGTGCAAAGGATTTCACAGCCTGCATTTTCCAAAGTGATGGGTCAGGTTCTCGATGTCCTTCTCCTCCATGTCTCACAGCACATCGCCCAGCCAGTGATGCAAGCCCAGGTCAATGCCACAAAAATGCAGTTCACACTCTCCCTGATTAGCTGTTCCTCGGCACACAGCAAAGCGAGCTCCTCCCACATCAAATGGGCCTCATCCAGGTGCTGCTGCATGAGGCCTGCCATGTGTTCAATGCGTTCTTCCATGCGACAAGATGGCCGTCCATGTCCTTGATGCTGGGGAAGGATGTGCGTGGTGGCTGTGGATGCCAGACGGCAGGCTGCTGGAAAGGGATGTGCTCTAAGGTTCCCTATGTTGAGTCTCCAGCATCCTGTGCCTGCCCTCATCACTGGAGGTAGGTATGTATTGTGTAGACTGGTTTGCAGGGGCGGAATAGCTGACCTCTTGCTGGCACCCTTGTGGCTGCAGGCTGAACCTCAGGTGTGTAGCTGGTGCAGGGATAATGGTTGTAGGCTGAATCTCAGAGTATGTAGATGGTGCAGTGACAGTGGGGGTCATTACAAGTTTGGAGGTAGCCATGGCATTATTAGCGCAATGGCTGACTCCAAACCCGGGTCCAGGTCCGGTCTCACTTAATGGGGATTTACCAGGTCATTCCGACCTTGGAGGACCCGGTAAGTCCCCATTCAGTAAACCATTCCCCATTCCCATTTGAGCCCCCATAGGGCTCAATGGGAATGGGGAAGGCGCTAATAATTTGCGGGCCCGTTATTAGCTCCAAGGTTCCTTAACGTGTTCCGTAAAGAACGGCTGGTCATACCAGCCGTTCATGCTGGGACCCGCTAAGGGACCTCAGAATAGGGCAGTATGGGTTTACCAGCACTGGCATCCTTACCGGTGCCCATAAACCCTTACCGCCCAACTTGGAATGACCCCCAGTATCTATAGGCGGAACCTCAGCTGGTGTAGCTGGTGCAGTGGCAGTGGCTGCAGGCTGTATTGCGACAGTTGCAGCAGTAGTAGGATCTTGGGCAGGTGGCCTGCTCTCCGGGCTTGTGGCCTGCGTGTGTGCTGCTGCTGTGTCCCGGGTGCCACGTCTGGTGCCCCTTACGGTGCTTGTGCCCAGCGTCATCCCTGTCAGATGATGTACCTGAGGGTGGAAGAATGACATGATGTTAGACACCTCTGAGCTTCCCATTACTCTGACACATGCAAAATGGACATAGTGTGGCATGCGGTTTAGGGTCATGCTGTGGGACATGGCATGGTGCATTTATACACGTGTAACAGGGCCTCAGCGGCAAGTTGGTGGATGTTAGTACATGCAACACAGCTGTAGTTGATCTCTTGTTGTGCTGACATAGCATTTCCAGTGGCCAGTGCCATGCAGTTGAGGCCAGAAAATGGGTTCTACGATGTGAAGGGGCAGTGTCCAGTGGGGGTGAAATAGGAAGGGGCAAGACACTTGCTGATGGGTAACATAGGGGCGGGTCAAGGTGGTGCATGTGAGGTTTGGGTTAGGTATGGCAGGGGTATGGATGGTCCATGTAATTATCTTTGAATGGGAGGGTGCCCTTGATTAGGTGCTGGTGAGGGCTGCCATTTCTGGATTGTTGTGGATGTTGGGGCACAGTAGACACACATGCTGTACCTGGTATCGGACAGCCTTGCATCTGCGTCTGGAGGACATGCTATTTGTTGAGGTGGCTTCTTTTGTGCTTGGGATTGGGGCAGGCATGGGAGACAGGACATGTGCCTACGTTGTCATGAGATTAAACATGTTTGGGATGGGAGGGTTGCTGGTGCAGGATATGAGTTGCCAGATAGGAGATGGGGACTGTGAAATTGGAAATCCAGTGTTGTAATGGTATGGTGGAGATGGCAGGGTGAGCAGGGGGAGGTTTGTGTTGGGCTGACCAGTCAATTGAGTGGTTTCATGCATCCCAGGGCAGATGGGGGAATGTTTTGGACTGGGTAGGGCGATACTGCACTTGTCCATGTGTGTTTGGCAGCTGGGCATCCCCGCTTTGCCAGGTGGAGTGTGTTACAGCGCATTTGGTGTATGCATGGAAGGGAGTGTGTGTAGTGACCATGGCACTGCCGAGTGGGCAGGCTTGTGTAAGGTTTGTTGTGGCGTGGTTTATTTCCATGGAAAGCAGTACAGAGCTGCGGTCCAGGTATGAGCGTGCCGGTGGCATTGCAAGGAGGGGGAGCTGCATTAATGTCAGGTGTTAGGAAACCATGGTATCAGCAGTAAAACGACAGACACAAGTGATCATAGTTCAAGTGTGTTTATTGACTTAAAAATATTTTGAAAAATGCCTATCTAATCCTAGATCTACAGATGGGAGCAAGCTGGGACCATCAAATAATGCAGTGTCTTGTCAAAATAAAATAAAAGGGCCTATAATAATAAACCTATTGCCAATCCTAATGAACAATAGGGCTCCTGGCTAAGCCCTGATCTACCCCGCTGGGTTAATAATCAAAAAAAGGAAAGTGATCAGGGTGACTGAATGTGGTGTACACACTTCACACAATTTTCACTTATAAGATAAAAGACATTGTTTTGGCCATTCCTTACTTGATCTGTGCTGCTGAGGAGTGAGTGGCCTTCATCAGGATGGGGCGATAAATGGAATGATAGGGTTCTGTTACTCTCTGTCAATAAATTAATAGAGATATATGTTTCAGATTGTGTACTAGTTCAGTAACTAATGAGAATGCATTTTATAGGCATTACATGGATGTCTTAATCAGACAACACAGATCTCACTCTCACACAAGCGAGATCATTGATCTTACTGTGTTTTACTATTTCCATGGAGTAATTCTAATTGTCATAACTTATGGTTGGGTCTAGAAGGTGGCTGACAATTGTGTTTCTTGTTTACCAAAGTTCCTATACGTAGAAAAGAAATAGGTCTCTGCCTCCCCCATGTTACCCAGCGGTCATTATACAGACACGCATGGGGGCCCTTTGTGGTCCACCATGCTAGTTGTGACACAATGTCCAGTTTTACAGAGTCTATTGGCATCTGGCCCTGGATAGGTCTACTGGGTTTAGGCCTCCATACTCTGTATGGAATACAGTTGCAGAGTACTGCCTGGCTTGTTATTCATGATCAGGAACACATTTGTCGTGTGGTAATTCGATATACCTTTTTCTGCAGTGATTACACCTGCTCCAGCTGAGCAGTGCACGCAGTGAACCCACAGTGTTGAGAGGTTATCTATCCATTGCACAGTGTGATGCATACACAGGGTAAGATTTGCTATGTTCTAAGCTCCTGGAGGGAGCTAAATGTATAATTGGGCCATGACATAGGGTTATTTAAGCCCAGGGGGAGGCAGGGTCCCTATTTCTTTTCTACCTATACGAACTTTGGTAAACAAGAAACACAATTGTAAGCCATCTTTTATACACAACCAGAAGTTATACTGAAATGCACGCGGCCGACATGTCATAGTTTGCTGGTGGCTTAATTGCTACAGGTGATGTAATCAGTGGCACCAGCAACACGGAATCACCAGAAATGTACCCTCAAACGTGTAATGATGCCCTGAGTCTCTTGCTCTAGATATTTAATTATTTCTGTTTAACCACTGTCCAAATATGCTGCGCTGCCATCGTATTGGTCTGACTGAATATTATCCCAACTACTACATGACTCACCAAATCCCTATATACATCTATTAATTTAAGACAGCCAGTTAGTTCCTGTCTCGCTGGCTCAATGACTGTTTCACATAAACGGCACACCCATATTTTGCACTTTATACCAGACCACGCCCCGTGTACTCACACACAGGGAGTATGTTAAATCGTAGGTACGTGATAAATCACCTCAACGGTGTACTAATGTACTTATTGATATACATTTGAGGTGTTCCTAGTTCATGTCCCATGTGGCATGAATGCCATATTGTTTCTTTTGGGTAAGTGCAGAGATGGAATATGATCTATCCCAATCTTCCTCAGAAATGTGTCAAACAGTTCAATCTCATTTTCTACCAGCAGTGACATTTCAATATATTCACATGAATACTAGTTAATCTAAAAGAGCATGCTAAATACTAGACAGATATAATCACTGAAAGCAATATAAACGAAACAACCAAAATATATGATGATACACAACAAACTGTTCCATATGAACGTGCAGATACTAATAACATGACTAACCACTACACAATCCACTCACTACATTCAAGAGACACCATGGACAATGCATTAGAAACTTACCAAATGTATAAATCCACATGGTCTCAAATGAGAGTATGTGAAAAGAGTTTAGCAGTACACTGTTTTCCAATACTATTCCCCAAAGGAAAAGGACAAAGAAATAATCTGTGCATCAGTGTATCATTGTCTCCGAATGTATTCTAAAGATCCAAGATACCATCAAAAGATACAATCTCCAGCTGTGCTACAGAGCTGCACAAACACTAAAAACTGGAACGCACTTAATAGAAATGTCTTTTAGTGAACTATTTCAAAAGATAAACAACAAAGATGAAATGTTGGAGAAAAGGATAACATATATCTTGCCAAATGTGCATGGAAAAAAAGGAAATTGGATCCAATGACATGCTTACTTTTGCTGCATTCTATCGAACCTAGGTATCCCCAACTTGGTTTGTTAGACTCAATCGTGCAGAAATTCTATGGGATAATTTGCATTACTTCCTGTGCACTGCAAATCAAAATAGAGAAGAAATAGACATACAAAGCACATGAGTCTTGTGTTTTTCGGAGATCCTGTAAATGTCTTTCAAGCACCTTTTTATTGACATGCCACACATAATCTGCACATGAGAGAGCAGACACCAGTCACCACTGCCATGATTTGTACTTTCAAAGGGATTTAATCCAGTTACTTGAGGGTATCTGATGAACATTGAGTCACCAATTAAGAGCACTGCGGATGTGCCAACCCCAAATGCCATCACGTGCTATCACTAATAATCACTAATAACTAATAATTCAAACACTATACCAATTTCAAGCTATAAAACACCTTCAACTGAAAACAGCCAAATTACCTCCATATGAGATACTAAAAGGAATTTGTGGCAAAGTAGTATATTAGCCATTAGATATTAATGAAAATGTAGAAACTCTAGGAGTACAGTAGCCAATAGATCAATCTATGATTGTATTAGTGAATGGTGTACCAACAAAAGAAAAAAAAAATGCCAACAAGTAGTCGACTTAAACAAAGGTAGGCAAGCCCTACGATATCTCAAAGAAAACTGTGAATACTATGCAGATAAAAACACAGAGGAAAACTTAAGAGAAACTACCAAATAATTCAAGATTTGCCACAAACTGGCCAATTTGAATGTGCAGATCCTGTTACTGCTGCCAACATTCTAGACCAATATACAATTCACCCACTACACTAAGAAGACACCATAGAAGATGCACTAGAAACATATAAAATGCATCAAGCCAAAGGATCCCCAATGAACATATGGGAGAAAAGTTTGAAAGCACATTCTTTTCCTCTACTCTTTCCTACAGAAAAGGGACAAAGATATGATGAAAGATCCACACAAATTACTGCATAAGAATAACGCGCGCACCGGAGCGAGTCCCCGTGGAGTCCCCGCTCTGCTGCTTCACTCTGCTTCACTCTTCTCTGCTCCTGCTCATTGGATTTACAACACTTTTGTGGACATGACTACAACTACCAGCAGGTGAAACTAACTCTCAAGAAGGCTCTTTTTACCTTATATATAAGGTGAACTATAGTAACTATAGTTTGTTTATATTTATTTAGGCTTTGTTCTGTCCCTGTTGGAGGCGGGAACGCCTGTTCAGCACTCTGCTCGATCTAAACTCAAAACAAAGGATGAAACGAAAAAGCTGCCGATGGACAATGTTGACATTTGGAAATATGGTTTTGGGGCGCAGAGTGGAACGAGCACTCCAGCTCTCCCTACTAATCAGACAGTAGCAGCTGCTCACGTTACTGATGATATTGATGCTGTGCCGGCTAACTCTGAAATAGGTAGTGGGGTTAAGCCGGTGCTCACATCAGACGACAACTTAAACTTAGAAGAGAATCTGGAAACTTCTAAAATGCCTGCCTCTATGTCAGACAGTATGCTTTTGAAAAATGCTTTGTCTGGCATTGTGCAGCCTGGAGCCGCGGCGGCTATGGAAAAAACAAGCGAAATAATAAATGATCTAGAGACTAACAACTCGTGTTGCTCGGCCAGAGCAGAAGGCTCCAAACTATCACAATCTCCAGATATGTCCCATCGTCCTGATTGCGACATATCGACTTTGGAGGTATTGTATATACCACCAACTCCACGAAGATCGAACAATATTCTTACGAGCCCTGAAAGATCTTCTGGCAATCCCAAATCTGAAAATTTGACTTTGGAAGTCATGAACATAGCACTAAAGGCTCTTGCGAAGCTCTTTGAATCAGTGGACAGCACCTTAAAGTGCCTTACTGCAAATGTTAAAACTCTTGAAATTAATCAAATTAAATTGTCATCAGAGGTGTCCTTTTTACATGATGACATTAATGCAAAAATAAATAATGTTACTCATTTCCAACAAAAAATAGCCGAGTATCTGGCCCAGAAGCCGAGTTGCACACTAAAAGAAAGTGTGACTGGGACCTGTGCAAGCACACAAACCATCGAAGACCCAAACTGTCAAATTGTAGAAATTATTATGGACTCTCAAATTTGTCTCGAATCACATAACTCCAGTGTCTCACACATTTCTAAGACAGCGGTTCCTTTTGTGACAGGTATTATAGTAGAAAAAATTGCACCCCAATGGTCCGTTTTATCGTCCCCTATTGATCGTTCTTTGGTACAAACAGAAAATAAAAAATTGGAGTGTGTTCAAACACATAAATCGATCTACCCTGTTTTTGATAAAAAAGCTACCAATGAAGTGAGTGAGAATGCTTCAAAAAAGAAGGGTCCCAAACAAACGGCTGTAAAAAAAACAAAAAATATGAAAACTGTAAAAGTGACAGCCTCTCCATCTATTAAACAATTTGTCAATAATATAACAAGGGCGAATTCTAGATCAGCAACAGCAGCGAGCCTCATAACTAAAAAATATGTTGCCCTAGCAAAATCTAAGAAACTAAAAGACATCACCAGCACTCAATCAGTGGGAATGATCATGGACCATCCTCCATTGAATGATTTGATCAAACTGGCCGAGGGACAACAGACCTCAGTCAAAAATAAAACTCGTAGTGCACTATCTTCTGTTCCGCCCATTAATTCTAGCAATGATCTTAGCTCAGCGGCTGAAAGACTGTCCTCTAGAACTCCAAATAAATCCGCTTGTGTGCCTTTGAGAACCACTGCTGAAAAAGTAAACGCAGCGAGTGACCCAATTACCAAAGTGACAGAAGATATTGCATCATCAAGAAAAGCACTAAGGGAGGAAATTGACTTATATCTGTAGACACGTAGATTTCAACCTCCAGTTTTTCCGATCATAACTAATGGTCCAGCAAAATTTTCGACTGTAAATTCACCTGATCTTGTATCACCTGTGATGCCTAGTGAATTAACAAAGTCATCGGTAAAATGAGTCTTGTTTGCTGTCTCAATGTCATACGCCGATGAGAAAACAACAAGGGAGGGGTCTGTTAATAATAACATGTCACAAACAGACTTAAATGAAATCAAAGAGTCCATCGCGCGCCTATGGTTGTTAAATTCCAAAGCGCAAATGCAAAATCATCCGAAAGATGAAAGACTAAAAAAACATCCAAGTTCACATCAATTTGATAACCAAGCAGCGGTAGACCCAAAGCCTTCTTCTGATAATTCAACAAAGTCAGGTAGAAAACAGTAAATAAAAGTAGAAAATAGACACTCCTTGCTCTTAACATCACAAGAGTATTTAGCTACATCATATAACATGAATCGTCACAGTATTCTCAGACTCTTCTCGGATGTGAAATTCTTGCGGGAGATTGATTCTAATGACATTGATCAGATTGAATTCCCTAGCAATGAGGATCTAACAACAGTCCTTATATGGTGTCGGTCTTTAATTATCCACAACATTATTTGGGCTGCCCAGGACGAGCTGTTTGAATTGGGATTTGTACTCTCACGTAACAACTAGGACGTAGGTCCTATTAAGTCCTGCATGAAATCTACCCATAGATTCCAACCGTATATTCCTAAACACAGAAACGAAACAGATACACCGATGTACAAGAGTCAAAATGTCATTACTAGAGTATAACTAGATCGAAATAAGGAGCAGGTGGGTTTGTCGGTGCTAAGTTGGAACACTCGAGGTTTCTCTCATTTTATTAATAACTCAGAAAGCATACTGGGCGATTATGATTTGTTTTTTTTACAAGAGACTTGGCTGTCCATTGCACCAGCTTGGAATAATTACGATATATTACTTGAACCAGCATTGCGTGCCTTGAGAGGTAGACCCATGTCAGGTCTGCTTATGGCATCTAATTATCTAGCAAATATTCATCTCTCTCCCTTGCCTTTCAGCAACCCGTTCATCCAATGCTCCTATATTTCTGTCAGTTCACTTAAAATTGCTTGCATTAATGTATATTGGAATCCAATGGGCATTACAACTGCCAAATTTTTGAAAGATCTAACAGCTGTCTTGGAAAATGTTATGCTTGTGCGGGAAATTGTACATTTAGTTATTGCGGGTGACTTGAATTTGCATCTTCTCAACAAAGAAATCTCAAAAGATCTTGAGCGTATAAGATTATGGAACAAATTCATGAAGTCATGGAATTTAATTACGTTGAATGGCACAAGTGCAGCGGACCCTCCTCCATTACCGACATGGCATAGCCAAAAACAGTCAGCAACTATTGATTTTATTTTTGTCTCCAGAAATCTTTTTGCACACACCACCGATTTTGCCATCAAGTCATCACAATATAGTGATCACTGCCCATTAACATTTAAGATCATGTTGTCCCCAGTACCAAATGTAGAAAGTCAATCTCTTATGGGCCAATATGAAACCAATAACTCTTTAAACCGATTAAAATGGTCTTACGACTCTTTAATATGCTATCGTGACCATATAAAATCTTATGCAGAGATCTCTCAAATGTCGGTAGAATCACATAGAATGGTCCCTTTTAATCTTATGCAATTATATGCCACAAAACAAAACATCAATTTAAAGTCAGCTCAACCATATGATATTGCAATTTGTACTAGGAAAGCTCTGTTCAAAACACAAAAGAGACAAGCTCTCAAATTATCTCCACTTTTAGAGATTCAGACATTAGGATCTATTGGAACTGCTTATAGAAACTGGATAAAAGAATATAAAATAACAAAACAACAAAAAGAAGGAGAAGCTATGATAGACCAAATTAAAAACAAAAATACAGCACAAATTTGGCTACTTCTTAATTCAGTTACTAATGCATCGCAAGTATCATCTCATATAAATGGAGTGTCGGAAAATGATTGGTGCAACCATTTTTCATCTATATATGTTGCTCCAACCTTGAGTGAGACCTCGGACATGATATTGTCTCCCTTTACTCTAAAATTTGATCAAGAAGACATTTTTTATTATATTAATAAAACAAGCATGTCTCGAGCCCCAGGTCCTGATGGACTCTCAAACGCGGTCTTAAAGAAACACATCGACATGTGGGCTCCAATTTTGTACACACTTTTTCAACTGATCATTTATCTTCAAAAAATTCCAAGCTCCTGGACACACTCTATTATCGTCCCTATTTATAAAAAGGGAGATCAAAATCCCCTGAGCTATCGACCTATAGCCTTATTAGATGTTCCGGGAAAAATCTTCTGCAGGCTGGTACTACGTGATCTAAATAATTGGTCTCTACATTGTAAGCGAAGAGACCCGTTTCAATCCGGTTTTGTAGCAGGACTCGGGACAGCTATTAATTTGACCATCCTTAATGCAATTAAACTATCTTATGCCATGCAAAAGCAACCCTTATATGTCGCATTTGTGGACTTTCACATGGCATTTGATTCTGTTGACCGAGAATGACTTTTGAGGAAATTGGCGAAATATGGTTGCCCAGAGAGATTGATAAAAATTGTGAGCTTGTTACACTCTAATACTTCTGTCCAGGTGAAGCTAAATTTAGAGGGTCTTTTATCTAAACCAATCCCAACTGAGAGGGGACTCAAGCAAGGATGCATACTCGCCTCTACTCTCTTCAATCTATTTTTGCTTGATTTGGTGGATGACCTTGCTGTGGCTCATTCTGATCCCCCAAAGTTGGGAAATCAAACTGTTGCATGGCTTCTTTATGCTGACGACTTAGTCCTTATTTCTCAAACTCCTATTGGGCTCCAACAATTACTGAATGTCCTTGATCTTTATGTAGCAAAAAATAATCTCACAGTGAATGAACATAAGACGCAAATTATTACTCTTGGGAAACCAAAATTGTCTCTACGGACTAAACATACATGGTCGATATGTAACAAAACACTACAGATCGTAGTTGAATACAAATATCTAGGAGTATATTTTAACAACTTTGTCTTAAAAAATGCACTTGAGACAACAATTCAAATCAAACTAGCTGGGTTAATTTCACAGGCTAGAATAATTCATGCAAGATTTGGTAAGTTTACTTGCATTCCGATCATGAAATTTTACCAACAAAAGGTAATACCTGTTCTCATATATGGTTTGGAATCTCTGCTGCCAAGAACCCACAAGTTCTGGAATGGCATTGAAGCAAAATTTTGGAAACGTATACTTGGACTGCCTAAGTGCACATCTAACATGTTACTGAGATTTGAACTTGGCTTGCTGTCCATTCACATTCAAGTTACATGGAAAATGTGCAGTCTTCTAAGAAAATGTCTTATGGGGATAAGTAAGCGAGATAGTCTCGCCATCCTAGCAAACTACCTTTTGTTCTCTACTCACTCATTTCCACAAAAATGGAGGACACATGTTATGAATGCCCTAGCTGACGCACATTTATCAATTGATCTTCTGATTACAAATCCAAATCGAGCCAAGCCTAAAATGTACCAGACCGATTGGCTAGCCACTTAAGAAAAGTGCCTAAGATTAAAAGATTTGAATAGACTTCTTTTTGGTCACAAGGAATCTGGTAGTATGGCTGACTATCTCATTAAATGTCCGTCTGTAAATTTAAGATGGAAAATTTTGAGTTTGCGTTTTAATCTATGGCCAGTCAATGAAATCTTGCTAAGGCGTGGTATGGTCACAAAGAAACAGAGCTTTTGTCGGTTTTGTAACAATAGATCTCAAACAGAAACACATGCTCATATCATTATCCAATGTAATGCTTTGCTCCATATCGATTCAAACTGATAAAAGAAATGACATGGCAACATGTTACTCGATCCTATGATGAAATATGGTGTGAAATTTTCAGCGCAAGAAGAATTATCGATCAGCATTGCTGTTATACAATTGCTTGACATAGCATTTCCTTGTGTGAAAAGAATTTTTTAAAAGATGTACCTTAGTGTTCTAGAATGCCAGAAAAACAAAGTTTTATGTCTATATTTATATATAGTTCTTTTTATATGCTGAAAGTGAATGTTGACTTATTTGTTTTTTTTGTAAAAAAAATTTGTAAAGTTGTATCAACAACTAAATCAAATAAAAGAAAAAAAAATAAAAAAAAATAAGAATAACACTCTTTACACATGTATTCTAAATACTCCAGATTCAGACAAATTGTAGAATATATTTTCCACCTCGTGTTCAAAATTGAACTAGCAACTCTATATTATGGAGTTGAACACACATTAAAAGCAGACTCTATTTTTTTAAACATGCGTGCTACCCAGCTGCTTCAAAGGATATAAGACAAAGATGAAGTTTTGCAGTCAAGTATAGCTAATCTCTTGGCAAACATGCATGGTACAAAAGAATATTGGTTGCCATGTCACACTGATGTACATTGATGCTAAGGAACCATCCACATGGTTTGTTACTTTAAGATGTGCAGAATATGTATGGATTGACTTACACAACTTCTTACAGACTGCAAACCAAAACAAAGAGGCAATAGATATAAAAATATCAGGAGAACCCTGTTCTCTTGACCCTGTCAAGGTAGCAAGGTACTTTCACCATCACTTCATTGCAATGCTGCACCTCATCTGCAATAAAACTACCCCTCCATTCAGAGATGTGGAACACTTCTTTTGAAGTAAAGAATATCAATCCAGAGGGGCACCGCACATCAACATGCTTTTATCGATAACAGATACTTAGACATGTTGGCATGAGAGTGATGCATTACCTGCGGCATCCCTTCATAAACTAAACATAGTGACCTACATACACAAATCTTATGCTTCCAAAAACATATGTGTTGCCAATACTGCCAATATAGATCTAAAAACAAAGGTAAATACCCTACAAACTATCTCTTTGGGTTTTCTAGACCAGTCTTTGCAAAAAAGGACAAGTAAATGGCTTGATGTCTCCTGTCAGACACAGTGTAAAAGGGAGATTACCTTAAACACATGTAAGGGATGAAACATCCACGTTCATCAATGATTACAATGCAATGCAAATATAGACATACAATGGCCCTCATTACAACACCGGCGCTAAACCATGGCGCTATTAGAACCATGGTTGGTGCTGGTGTTGTAACGGGTCCGCCATGGTTCAATGGGGAATTACCACCCCATTCCAAGGTTGGCGGGGCGGTAATTCCCCATTGAACCATGGCCCTTCCCCATTCCTATTTTGGCCCCATAGGGCTCAATGGGACTGGGGAAGGCGCTAAGTACAGTACCGCAAATTGCGGTACTGTATTTAGCACCAAGGTCCCTTTGCAGGTCCCTACTTTAACGGCTGGTCTAGACCAGCCGTTAAGGTCGGGTCCCGCAAAGGGACCTCGTAATTAGACGTTAAGGGTGTAACAGCACTGACACCTTTTACGGCGCCGTCAAACCCTTAACGCCAGGGTCGTAATGACCCCCAAAATATTGTAAAATGTCACTGCAGTTGCAACATATGTCACAGCCAAAGCTGAGAAAACAGAGCTAAACAACCTCTGGGATGACATATCATCTGACAAACCACTGTCACAAAAATGTTACAGCTTCCGTTTAAAAATGCTCTCCCATAGAGAATGCGAGTGCTACAAAGCTGCATACTATTTAACAGGTACAGCCTTATAGGGTTAATCTAAACACATTGTCTGGCTAAGCCTTATTCCACCTTCATCCCGAAAAAGAATATTAAAATCCTACAAGAGATAGAAACAATAGCCACAAATGATCGCAACAGCCAGGACAAGTACTGTTTTGGAAAACATGTGCCTGCACGACATAGCCCAAAACTACTCCTACAAAACTTTAATACATGGCCCTGATATAACTTGTTAAACCTTGAAGAAAAGAGAAATATTTATTAGATGACCATAACTCTTTTGAAGTTGCATTCAAAGCAAATGAATCAGTATAACAAATGTCAATTTCAAACAATATAAATGTTGGACAATGAACACAAACAAGAGCAAGAAATGAACCTCTATTAGATAAAGACTCTCGTGAGGGCAGTCACATGTCAGTGCTCAAATCGCAACTAAATGGAGAACGATTCACAGTTTAACTAAAAGTCACTGAAGGAATTGAGCATGTTTTTAAACATGAAACTTAAACTTGCAGCTGTAAAAATTATGATCATCTACTCCTGTATGTAAGTGGTGAAGCTGATTCTGGTAAAACGTTCATAATTAAAATAATCTGCAAATGTCAATAATACTTAATATAAAACAACCTTTCATCTGCCCCCATTGGATTAGCTGCCTACAACATAGCAGGTGCAACGTCATACAACGTTATACAAACTATTGCTCCTCCCAGTAGAACACCAAAACAAATTAGAATACTACAAATTATCAGCAGAAGCTGTTACTGAAGTATGCAGAATTCTGAAACAAATAAAAGTGCTTTTAATAGATGAAGTTATCATGGTTTCCAACCCCAATGCTGCCTTTAATTCACTTCAGAATGCAAGATGTCCCAAAAACCGACTACGAAGAATGGTTTGGAAAAAAAAATGTTATTGTTTTTGGAGACCTCCTACAGTTAGCACCATTAAAATGTCACCCTATGTTCAAAATATTACGACACAAACAATGCCGTAACACACTCAACATCGTTGGAAATGTACATCTCTGGCAACATTTTTGCTACAGAAAAATAACTCAAAACATGTGTGAGACTGCAGATCTCACCTATGCTAACATTAAAAAAAAAAAAAAAACATTAGAACTGTTCTGCTTACTAAGTATGCAAAATACATCTTAAATACTAGACTAATCCATGAGCTATATGTGCACTCACTATCTGTCAACAAGCAAGATCAGGGCTAAATAGCTTAGAAAAATGTATCTCCAACACAGCTGGATTAGAAAACGTATTAACTATGTGTCTGAACTGCAGAGTAATTCTAAAATGTTACTTTGACATAGAACAAGGTTTAGTCAATGTAGCAATTGGTACATGTTTGGCCCCCAAACATATCCACATGACAACAATATGCAGTTTGTCAACATCCACTTTGACAAAGTTACATAAGTTAAAAGAAATAGGCTGGATTATAGTAAGTTTCCTTCTTTTCAATGACATGTACGTCTGCAGAGAACAATTATCTCTATCTCTTGCACATGCTTTCACTATTCATAAATTGCAAGGTCTAACCCTAGATCAAACATTGATTGACATTGGCAGCACAGACTTTAAAGAAGGTATGAATTTTGTAGCACTTTCACCTCTGTGTACACTCAATGGTTTATTCCTAGTTAACTTTGATGCAAAGTCAACGTTGACATGCCTTGCATCCTAGAATACAACAGTCTACATTCTCTGTAAACCCCCATCAAAATATGTACACTATGACCAAAAAAGAAAAACTTTAAAAGGAAAGCTTGTACACACCGAACCTATAGCAGAGCTCCCAGAAATACCGCTAAAGAGACAAAGAATAACTGCTGCTCCATCAAATAATATAACCACAAAACTGTCTACTCCATAAAACAACTGCACGTCCATCACAAGACAAAGAGGGAAATGTTTCTTCTCAACAAAAAAACAACTGCAGGCCCATAAAATGATCCAGAGGCACAACCAACTCCCTGGACCATTTAAATTCAGCAACACAACTGGAATAAATTGCTATGCAAACGTAGCAATCAATCCTCTCATCCCATCTCCACCAATGTTCGCAACATTTACTTAAATAGCTTGAACCAATTGTGTTTGCATATGCTATTCCTTCATAGAAATGCCACAAATATTCCTAACACTTACAGTGTTCCAGGTTTAAGGCAAGAATTCGACTACAATACAGGAATGGTAAAATTCCCATAAACACACAGGACCATCCACAAGAATTCATAAAGTATTTACTACAAGTACTATAAACCAAAAACATCCTTATACACAAAGACTTCCAGATTTCATACATGTGGAAACATACATGAACTCTCTGCAACCATGTTTCACAAGAGCACATACCTAGTGAACGATTTGTGTATGTATCCATACCAGCTTCTAAATCCATTCCATTTCACCAGTTTCTGCAGAATGCAAATCATAGCATAGTATGCTTTTTTGTAATTCAATCGTTCTAGCATACAAACACACTCACATGGAAAATATGTGATACTAATGCTTCTAACGTATAATGCAGATTGTATCAAAAACAACTGTAAGCACACGTCCAAGTATCTCTTGGCAAGAAAACTTTCACAACAGTGGGTATAATCTACCACACTGGTGCCACAACCACATCAGGCCACTATACTATACTATATCAACAATTAAGTGGTTGGTTTGAATGTAATAACACTTTCATTACTCCAAGACATAGATTACGAGCACATCTAACAAATGACTACCTAATATAGCTTCAACCCAAATTTAGTCACTAATGTAATGTTGTGTTAAGTATATTTCTTGAGCACATGGCCACCCGAGGTTAAGGGTATCTTGGTACTAGAGAGGTAGGCAGTATTCAGACCAGGTGCCAAAGGAGTGTCAACTGACACCTAGAAAAGCACTGTATTGAGCAATTTTCTAAATGCCAAGTGGTTCGATAGTTTCCTGATTGAGAGTGGCAGCCCATTCCATAAGTTGGCAGCGACAATGCGGGAGGCACGACCGCCCACCATTGTGCGTCAAAACCTGGGTAAAATAAGTAGACCCGCAGAGGAGGATCACAGCAGGTGGTTAGGGTGATAGCGAACAAATTTAGATTGAAGAAATTCAGCCCCCTGAGTATAGAGAGCCCAGTGAACTATGGATAAGGCTTTGAATCTAATGCGCTGGCCGTCCGGTAGCCAGTGCAATGATCGTAGCACCAGAAATATTTGGGCTCCATAGGGGGTGCCAGTTGCCATCTGGTCTGCTAGATTTTGTAGACGTTGTAATCGCTGCGTGAGACCATAAGGCTGGGCCAGATACAGTGATTTACAGTAGTCTAAACGGGATAGAACCAGAGCCACAATTACCAGAGGGCGAAGATGCTCAAGGATCAAAGGGAGCACCTTCTTCAGAACCCTAAGTTGGTAATGACTTGCTTGACAGACTGCTGCAACTTGATTCACCATAGGCAGGGAGACTGAGAGAATAACCCCCAGATGTCTCACTTTGCTAACTGGTATAGGGAGGTTCCAAGAGTAGAAGGCCAGAAAGAGGAGACCCAGAGTGAGGTATCGGGTGGACTCCCAACCACCACAACCTCCGTCTTGTCTCTGTTAAATTTGAGCCAATTGTAGTCCATCTACTCACCAACAGCAGACATGCATCTCTGAAGGCATGACGACACATCAGCTCAATCCCGATCCAAGTGGATCAGGATTTGGGTGTGTTTGCGTATGAGTAGCAGTTGAGACCATGGGAGCGGATGAGACACACCAAGGCCCAAATATAGATGTTAAATAAGATCGGAGACAAAGACTAGCCATGTGGGACAGCACAGGTGAGGTGACAGGGAATAGAGAGGAAAGGTGGCATAGAGAGAGTCTGCGTGTGATAATCCAGGAATGAGGTGAACCAGGCTTGTACCTGACCCGATATTCCTATCTGGGAAAGGCGAGACAACAGGATGGGGTGGTCGACAGTGTCGAATGCTGCTGATAGATCTAACAGAATCAGCGTCCTCACCCCACCTCAGTCCACCAGCCTGGACATGTCATCCTCGACAGAGACTAGCACACTCTCAGGGCCTCAGCCTGTGCAGAGTTGAAGACATTAGACGTTTCCAGAAAAGACTAGAGTAAGGGTGCAACCAAAGATTCAAGTAATTTAGTCAAGAAAGGCAGCAAAGAGATAGGGCAGAAATTGGCTAAGACAGTCAGATCAAGTGATGGCTTCTTGAGAAGTGGGACAACCCTAGCAGATTTCAACTTGGGTGGAACAGATCCAGTTTGACATGAGTCATTCAGAGCTGCTGTCAATGCTTCTAAGAGCTCTGGTGTGATTTTGTTCATAATCTCTACTGGGATAGCATCGGAGGGAGAGGAGGATTTAATCTTTTGGATGGCTGCTAACACTCCTTCTTGTGCTAATGTATAGCACAATAAACAGAATATCCCAATGGGTATCTAACTGCATCCACAATACTACAATAGTACTTTTAAAACCCAAGACAGTTAGAATATGCCAATGGGTATCTAACTACTTCAAAAATGCCCTTTATTGCAATACACTTCAAATATGTCATCACAGCTCTTGTTACTGCAAAACTTCAATATAATAACAATACACCAATGTTACCACCAAATCTAACAAATGTCTACTTAATATTCCTTCAACCCACATTTACTAACTAAAGTACAGTACAATAAACAGAATACACCAACTGCTATCTAACTACATCTAAACTACTGTAATAGTAGGTTTTAAAAATAAAGCCAGTTAGAATACATCAACAGGTATCTAACTCCATTAAAAACACCCTTCATTGTAATACACTTCAAATATGCCATCACAGTTGTTCTTATTGCAAAACTTCTTGTAAAGTCCAATAAAGCTAGAATATGCCAACGGGTATCTTACTACTTTATATATTCCCTTAATTACAGCAAACTTCAAACAAAGATTTTTCCCCAATGACCCAATGATTGTTTCATGTCCATACAACAACAGTGTAGCACACTGTAGCAAACACAGTGTAGCACAGAGTAATGTTGTACCAAACATAGCACTTAGAACGTACTATTTATGAGGGTCAGAGAAGTTAATCTATATGTAAAATGTTTGCAATTAAAGTGTTTAAACGTTCTTGCTCAACAAATATATCCAACATGGTGACCATTTAAACAATCTGATGCAGCTCACATTTCAAACAACCAATCAGTGGACACCAAGCCACACCCTGATTGGTCCAGAACTGTCCATGGACTCCGAATCAGGAAACGAGTCTACAGACCAGACCCAGATATCACATTTCTTTTTTAACATACTTTTTGCACATTTAAAAAAAATAATAATAATCTACTCCACCAATTTGCACCAAATCTTCAAAAGCATGCTTTCGAGACGTTTTGTCACAACCTAGCTTAACAAAGCTGAGAAGACAAAGCTCAATGACCTCTGTGATGACATTCATTTGACAAAACACTGTCACAAAATCTGTACAGCTTTGGTATAAAAATTCTCTCCCATAGAGAATGTGGGTGCAACAAAGCTGCAGACCATTTAACAGGTACACCCTTATATGGAATATCTAAAAACATGTTTTGGCTAAACCTTGGTCCAGTTTAAACACGAAAAAGGGTAATAAAATCCTAACAAGTGATAGGACCAATAGCCACAAATGAAACCAACAGCCAGACATTTTTTTTAAAAAAAATGTAGTTGATACGTACTGCTTTGGAAAACATGTGACTGTACAAGATAGCCCAAAACTACTCCTACAAAAACAATGTCACACCAGATGAGACAACTGGCAAATATTCAGTTTTCACTTATGAAGGCAGTCCAGTAAAACCTATGCAGCCAAGCCTAATTAGTCATATCAAGTTATTGTTTACATCTCTGCAACATAGTGAACTTTAGTACATGGCCCTATGTTGTAGTTGGTTTACTTGTGTGGTCCTTAGTTCCTGCTTTCCCTGTATGGCTGGAATGTGGAGTGGGCCTGAGAGTCTTAGAATGCTGTGCTCAACATTTTGTGATTGTCATTGGGGAGAGTGACTGAAGAGAGATGGGGCTAGTTTCTTACTACAAATATCAATGTTATACAATGCAAACAAATGTTGGACAATGAACCCCAGCAAGTGGAAGAACTGTAATTTTTACTAGGTAAAGACAATCCTGAAGGCAGTCAAACTCCTCTTACAGCCAAGAACCACTTGGAAAAGCACTCATTCTAAATCAAGCAGAAATAGCCATGACTAACGTTGAACATACCAGGTATCCCCCTAAGCAATCTGAAAAAAAAGTCTTGGCAGTGTTCAAATCAAAGCTAAATGATGAAAAACTCACCATTTACCTAGAGGTCACTGAGGAAACTGAACATGGCTTTAAACATGAAACGAAAACTAAAAGGTGTAGCTGTAAAACGTATAAACCCCTGCTTCTGTATGTAAGTGTTGAAGCTGGTTCACCCCTAGCATTGACCATCACCCTAACATTATTTTTTTTTATTTCTAGGGCCTGCCAACCCCCCAAAGTTCAGTGTGGAAGTTATAGGGCTGCAGGGCCCTGGGGGGAATGGCAGGTGTATGCCTTCTATCTCTGTGCCCTAATTATGGACCCTGACTTGAACTCAAACTTCTCAGATATAACTCTGGAGAAGTTATGGAAGTTTGTGAGATGCAGACCATCCACAATTGGAGTGGTTATAGTTTTGCACAAATCAACCCACTCACGGGCAGTAGACAGTTCAATATAACAACACAGCACTTGTTATGAGAACAGGAGAGAAAGAGATGTAAGATTTTGGAAGGTCAGATATGAATTATTAACAGGAGGTATTTTGGAGGAGGAGTAAATAGGCCAAAATATAAGAAACGTCCTACTTGCAGATTCAAGAGGCAACATTGTAAATGATGTGCAACCACTTTTTAGTCTGGCCACATGAGAACTGAACTCATCCGGGCAAAACAAGGTTTCACACAAATACAGGCTAAAATTGTATAATTGAATGTTGCTATTTCTAATTAATGGTCTCCTATGAGTTCCCAGCCACTCTTTCTCTAGCATGTATTTAGTTTAGTGTGTGGACCAAAAGTTAAAGCATTCATACTTCGACAAGAAATAGCCAGTGATACACTGTGGAAATGGTTCTCAGAGTTTATATTTGTTTCATTTGTTTCTCAACTTTAATACTTCTCCATACCGAAGTGGAAATGAATGCATCGCACTGTGTATCCATTAACAATAATGCATATTACTTATGAATGGTTGATAAGCGCCCCTCTGGCCTGTGTCTATTCCTGGCTCTGATGTCTAAGAGCGTGACTCACATTCTAAATTAAATCCGCGCCTTCCCTCTGTTTTTATGTTGTGTCTGATTTATTCACATTTGTGTTCCCCCATCTAATATTCATTTATATCTTCACACTCCCAGTGGTTTTACTTGCACAGTCACTGACTTCCTTCGCAAATAGTCACAGCACCGTAACCAGTGGCAATATTCCCTGAGGACGAAGCTATTTTTGAATATTCATGAGCGCTGTAAAGGGAGCTTTCCCCAAGGAGATGGGTTCCTGTGGACTGCGCATGCAATGCTCATTGGATAATTAACTTAACGCTGCGATCATACGCCGCATAATGCACATGCTCTTGGTGCCATTGTTACTTTGCATTTGTTATGAGTGGGATTATGTTAAGTGACACATTAAGGAACAACGTTATGGGAGTAGCTGAACATGCATTGCGAAAGAAGTCTTTCCTTGCTAACATGCATATTTGAAGCGCACAATGCACGGGATGTTTAACAACCCATATCGATTCGGCAAAATATGCCCTAGCCTGCAGCTGGCATATCCTGAAATAAAGCCCTTCTTGCTATATGTTCATAGATTTAATACAGTACACTGAACCATGCTAATAATTGGACATGGATGCATTTTAGACACACATACGACTGGACCGTAGTGTGTAGATGCCAAACATCTTTGCCAACCCTAAACTGTACTTTGGCTTAGCTACATTGTTTTCACTTTTTGCTTGATAGATGGGTAGTTTCTTTTAACTGACCTTAATCCTTTGAGTTCTTCTATTTCCCTTGTCCCTGGATGTCATATATTCACAAGGGTTGAGGGTGCAGAATGCAACACATTTTGCACAGGCAAATGGTACTGCATGTGTGGCTGAGAGGAACTCACTCTGGTGGGTGACAGTCTATAGATTTCAGGGAACATCGAACAGATATGACCCAGGCATCAGGAAACTGGTTATCACTTTTAAAATTCATAGTTGAAGGGAGGCTGGCTACGGCTAGACATTCTTTTCTGGTGGGGCCACACAAGTTCATACCCTGCTAAAATGTGTGTCGGAGGCTGAACAGGAGAAGAACAGATTTTGAGAGAGTGACTGGGATGTCTGGAAGATCAGCTGAAACCCCATTCTGAGGTTTTACCCAGAAGACACACATTCACATTTATTGCAACAAACAAAAAAACAAAAAACTCCCATCCTTTACGTTTGAATGGATACAACCCACATGTCTGCTATTCTGAACCATTCCTGCACCCCAATTTCCTTACTCACCAAGATGAAATGAGAACCATCTGTGTGACTAAAAATGTCAGGCCCATCCAAGACAAATTGATGGTGAAGCTTCAGGCTGATGCTTTGAGACAAAGAATATTCAACTTTTGGATAATGAGGCCAAAACAATTGCTAATGTTGCTTGTCTTGATGGGAGAAACCTGATCAATGTATCAACCCTAATCCTTTGATCTCCATTCAAGGAAAAGCGCTGGCTGTTGGGAGAAGCTGACCCGGGGACATTTCACAATGTATCCTATTCTTTCTTAGCAACACTACTCAGTGAAGAGGCTAGGGGATGTGCAATGGTGAAGGGTATCTTAGATGGAACTCTTTGATAGAGGGATCTCACTGCCACTGACAGCCCAGCCTGAGGTTCAAGGTATCATGGACGGAGGATACTGGTCAACCTCACCAATTCATAAATGGCTGAGATCATGAGAGAGGAATCCTCAAACATGAGTTTTGTCTCATCTAAGAAAGAGAGTAGTGAAATGCAAGAGCAGAGTGGAACACCACACTGATGCACCAGCAAAGTAGATGATGTCTTGTTATACATCCAGCAAAATAATTTTACCGAGATCTTTCTGGATACAGCTGAAGATGCGTAGGTTGGGATGCACATCAAGTGATAATTGTTGGGCTTGTGACCACTCGTCCACCCTAAGAAACTCTCTATCAGATTTTTTTTATAATTGCAGATGGTTAAGCAACACTGCAGAAACATTTTAGAGACGTTTAATATTTTTCTGAGGTGCATGATTCAGAAATCCCGATGGATTCTTGTTCTGGCAATGAATAACCATATGGGATGCTTACTTTGGGTTGAAAGAAAATTCTTTTTAGGGCCATGTTGGTAGGCAGAAAGTTGTGTTCTGGTTTCAAAAGACAAAGGTGTGACCTGCTAGTGATATACTCATTCAAGTAAAAAGAATTTAAGCAAACAGGAAATTAGATACAAGATTGATAAAACATGTGCTGATTTTAATATGTCTTATGCCTTTTTTATTTCATGCTCTAGTTTGGGAGTTTTAGTTTTCCTTTCATTTCC
The DNA here is from genome assembly GCF_040938575.1 of Ambystoma mexicanum. Classification (NCBI taxonomy): domain Eukaryota; kingdom Metazoa; phylum Chordata; class Amphibia; order Caudata; family Ambystomatidae; genus Ambystoma; species Ambystoma mexicanum. The sequence continues at coordinate 509,546,132 of NC_090926.1, read as the reverse complement.
TACTAATTTTATTTCTCTGCCACCCCTTCCACATTGCCCCATTCTTTACTCCCCTTGGCTTTCCAGCCCTGCTTTTCTGCTTAACATTCCAAACCTTCCCATTGACTGCTAGACGTACACCATTAACCAGATCAACCCAGAAGCATATCACTGAAAATGCCATACATCACGAAACCAGCAGCCACCTCTTACTTGGTCCATGATGTTCAGCCTGACCATGTAAACAACTTACTCAGCTTGTATAAGAATGAATGCTATAACTAAGAGACAGTGATTAATGTTGAAAAAAATAATAAACAACCCAACCAATGTCCCAATACTCAAAGGATTCCAAAGCAATGGTGGGAATTAGATGCCTCATCATAAAGCCCTACTCTATCTCCAATCATTCAAGTGATATGTATGCTCTTCTTCAAGAAGATAAAGTAAACTTACTTATCATTGTATATACCTGGCTCTCATAAGATCAGCCAGCAGTTATCAACAAACACATTCTTCCTGGGTACTGTGGCAGAGTCATGGGTTTGACCCCATCAACCTAGGGTTGGTTGACCTACAAGGGAATCACCCGGTCAAAGGCCCAACCAAATGGCATTTGGGAGAGTTGATGGGGAACGCTGTCCACGGATTGCCATTATACATGGATTGGTGTTTATGTTTATTTCCCATTGCCTATCAGTCTCTGCCTGGCCAAGTCTCTTTTGTACTCTTTGAAATGGTCCGTGAGAGTGCACAGTGACCAGCATTCACCAGACACTGCAGACCTCTGGGATGGGTAATAGATCCTGGGAAGCAGCATTGTTTGGAGAAAAACTACAAGTACCATTTGCCCAAAGCACAAGAACCATCCTGGAACAGACTGGTTATCTGAATTAAAACACATGTTTTCCCCATTCTGTAGCTGAATGGAAGACTTATAACCTACCCCGCAAACCCAAGGTTCACTACAGGGGGAAGAGAAGCAGCTGTGGTGGGGCTGACATTGGTTCCGAGCTGCTTAATGCTACTGTTGACCAGGGAACACTGCCCAAAATATTTGGAGGCATGGACCTTTTTGATCCAGGAGGGGAACAAATGACCACAGTGACCACCTAGATTGCATAGTAAAGATGGATGCTGAAAAAAGGGAGATGTTGAAGGTCTTCATGAAAACCTCAAGAGGAAGGTCCACCCCTTATGCCTGGGGAAGCAGCTGGGTAACTAATGGGAGCAGAGAAAAAAGTTTCTAGGCCAGAAGGAAACAAAAAGACGGCAGATTAGATGACAGTCAGAGCTGTACAGGGAAATACAGTTAAGAACTGAAGGTGAACCAAAAGACCAGAGAGCATTGTGTAGAAGCTGGCAGTTGATTTGGTGGATTGAATGGAATATTTTTAGAGAGAGGAGGTAAGGTGTTGGCATAAGTAGGGGTGTATGCAGGATTGGTTGGAGGTATTTTCTTGAAGGAAGAGTAGGAGGTGGCTTGAGAGTAGTGAGAGAGAGAGGTATAGTCAGAGAGAGAAATAGAGTGAGAAGATGGATGTGAGAGGCGTGAGAGTTCAGAAGAACGGGGCAGGGTCATTTTGGAAGGAGTGAGATCTGGTGGGAGCAGTTAGGAGTATATTTCAGAGTGGAGACAGGAGAATGCAGAAAACGTGAGAAGACCAGAAGATGAGTGCAGAGAGGACAGAGATCTGGAGAGCAGAGAAAAGAATATGCTGAGAGAGATCAGGAGAAGTAGTACAGAGAGAAGAAAGAGATCAGGATGGATAAGGAGACATGAGAGAGGTGGTGGTAGATATAGAGGGGAGGAACAGGAGATGTGGTGTGGAAAGGAAAGATAAACAATATTCAGTGCAGACCATGGAGAAGAGAGAGAGAGAGAGATAGAGAGAGATAGAGCGAGAGAGAAGGAGAGAGAGAGAGAGAGAGAACATGGGAATAGCATGGCTGTTCTTAATTGGCACTTCGATAAGACTTGTTGGAGTAGGAACATTGGGTTAGAGAGGTGAGATTCCCCTCAAAGTTTGAGGGAAAGTATACAAGGAATCTAACTGGAATACAAGCTTCACTTGTCTGTTTTTGTAACACCCTTTTTCTAATAAAAACTGAACAAATATTTGATTTTTCTTGTGACACTTTAAGAAGATTCAGTTGAGCAAGAGGAATTGCAATCGTTCAAAGAGATATCATCCAACTCCATAATTGCTAAAAATCCCAGAAGACAAAATATTCATTTTACACTGCTCAGTCCCACACATGCCCTCACTAACCTTCCTTCTCATATCATGACCCCCATCCTACAATCCTCTCTTGAAAATAAATCTAGCATATTTGTTCAATAATCTGATGGTAGACTGACAACACCCTCCTATACAGGGAACATCCAAGCTCCTGGTGGAGGAATATAATGTGGCAAAAAGTCACTCTCTGCAAACCCTGGAGCTTTTTTTTGTGGCAGTGACTAAGGTGTACCTCTCAAAGTGCACATGTCATGATTGTTCGAGAACAAGAAAACCTCAGACGGCCAGATGGGGTTACAAAAAGGCAGAAAGTCGTATTTTCAGGTCCAAGTTTGATTTGTTAGACGTCTGTTTTGCAAGGTGAGGCCCTGAGCATGGAAATTTAAATCATACATGGGTCTTTCTGACATTACACAATTTATGCAAACATGATGTGCCCTCGAACACTTTGAGTGAACTATGTAATGTTGACTCTTGCTTCAGGTAAATATAAAAAACAAATTAATTGGAACATACATAAACACCAAATTGCAACCTTTTCATGGCAGCCTTCAGTTACAGGAAAGCCAACTATTCCGCCACGCCTCTTTTCCAAGCCATCATTTCGGCCAGAGCAGCACAGATCCCACGCTTGAGACCTATCTGCACAAAGAGCCCACTAGGGTACCTCAGTGGTCCAAAGAATCCAAAGGACATAGCAACTCTGCTGAGAACCTGGAGACAACAACAATGGCAACAACAGCAACAAAGCAAGGGGACTGTCATTGGATTTGTCTCCTGTCCAGCACCGAGCCTCCCCAAAGTCCGCCACTGTGATACCCAAAGTCGCCCCATCGTACGAAGGTCTCAAATCAGGTCTGCGGCAAAGAAAATGGTGCTTTTCCATTGAAGTCTAGGTATGTTACACTAGCTTTATACAGTTCTTTCTAAGTCACTGTGCATCATTAACTTATATTGTTCCATTGCATGTTTCTTTCTTCTACTAAAAATACCTTTGTGCAATATTTATATGTTTTGATCATAAGAACATGGAGGAAATGTGGTCTTGTGATTAACTTGTCAACTTTCTAATGAAGATACCAGAGTTATAATCCAGGCTTCCTCACTTCATTACATTCTATAATCCTGGACACATATCTGTATCAACCAGTGACTCATTCTCTTATCAGCAGATGACATTAATGTGCTGTCCAGGATTGTGGGGTTCTCCTTTTAGATTTTTGTTGATCAAGATTGCCAAAGAGAAGGCTGCTGCCCAATTGCAGGAGCCAACCGACCCTCTCCTCTCCACAAGTTCAAAATACTCCAACCTAACTTTAAATACATCATACCCACTATGATGTCATGTGTTGGCCTGTAGAGGATGTATTGGAGGACAAGCATGTTTTCCCTTGTTCCATTGTGTCTCCTTGCATGATGATTCTATTCACACATGTTGAAGTCTCCTTACAAGTTATGGATACCACCAAGGTGATAATTCAGAGAGCTGAGCACAACCCACACAGTGTTACTGTAGGGACGGTGCAGTATGTGGAAAATCCCCTCCTAAGATGTAATGCCCTGTCATTGGAATGAAAACTTCACCAACATTTCCTCTGGAGTCCTCTCACCATGAGTAACCACCTTTTCATTGCATTCACCATCTTCACACTGTCCAACGTTATTTGCAAAGCTATCCAAGGGTCCCCCAATGTTTACCAGAACATGGAAAGAAATCTAATGGGACACCCGTCTAAAAAAACTCAAAAACATCCTAACACACGTTAGAAGGAAAAACACAGACCAGAACACTAAACATCAAACTCATCAACATTCACATCTTAATGAATACCTTCATGGAACATGACACCAAAAAGAAATCTTTCTAAATTTCACCAAAGACATGTAAACTAGCTTACTCCCAAGCTGAAAAAGAAATGGAAAAGGAAATTATAAACTACAGAAAATCTGCAGAAAAAGCATAATTTCATATTAATTCAGGAACTGTTTCCATTCAATCTATTTACAAAGGTGGCTGATCATTAATAACCAGCGTTACTAATGATTGCTTGGCTGCAGAAGCCTCTCTAGTTAAGTTAATTAAAAGGTAAGAAAGTACCCTCCCTCCACACCACGCACAAAATGAGATAATGTGAACAGCCAATCTGGTGTAGACACAATTGTTAGTGGAAATGAAATATACATTTTCTAAAATGCAGTGGTCGTAGTTACAAACAATCACCAGGCTTTCTGGAGGTCTAAAGCATCTGCTATAACGAGAAAGACAACACAGGAAGTTCAACAAATATTAAAAGTGCAGCATGGGACCAGCATTTTGGTAAAGTGTACAACCCAGGTGGCCGGACATATGACTATAAGCTAATAGCTTATGATAGATTTGAGGAGATTGCCTCTCACCAAATATTCACATTAATGCTGAATGAGGACAGTGAATAAATATTGTCCTAAAAATCCCTGAAGGTCTCCAGGCCTGTTAGGATTCCAGTGGCCTTATACAAATCTGATGTTGCTTTGGTCTCTAGTTTTGAAAAGAGTTATTGAAGCTGTTATCAGTTCCCAATTGATTCTCAAATCTTACAGAATTGCCATAGTAGTTCCCATCACTAAGAAGGGAGTCACAATTATCATCTAATATCGTTACTAATTCAGTGAAATCTTTGGGTAGTTGATTTACTGAAAGCTGATTTCTAAAGTACAGGGAATAGGCTTAATCCTGCCACTCAAACTGGAATTAGTATGGGATAAGGGAAATCAGACAAGATATTTAACTGTCCCTGTGTATTCAGAAGGATGTCGCACTTAAGATGCAGTCAGACTATCTTGAATTTCTTTCTCATAAAACCATATTTCATTCATTATACAAGGTGAAAATGTAGCGGGTGCAATATCTGAAGATTAATAGTGTGATAAAATGGTTGTACACGAGGAACATGGCAACGATTAGTTTGTAAAGAAACTGACAAGAAACAGAAAGGTTTCTATTATGAAGGGGATTTTTGCCATCAGTGTGTTATTGCAGTACTGCTTTTTTGTCACTTTTTAGATGGATAAGTCTGTAAACTGAAAAAAGCAAAAGCTGGTTTTCTCCTTATGTATGGTCATTGATGACCGGACCGTCTATGTGCCGATGACACAGGAATTGCAACGTGAACAGAGCTATACCTCCTAAAAAAAAATTGGCAGTAGAAGTCCATGTAAAAATAATTCGCTCATTGTGCCCAATTCCTAAAGATTTGAAATGGGGCAAATCAGGAGACTCCCTGGGCATGTGAAAGTTCTTCCTGATATCTGTAACCTATCTGTAACCTAATTCATGAAGCCAAAAATAGAGCAAAACCAGAGATAATTCGAGCATCTAGAGATTCTGCAGGTGTTTGCTTATTTGCTATATTTATAGGATTTGTGACTCAAGCACAAGGTAGTATAAGCAAAGCAAAGAAGATGCTGGATACCTCGGACATGCTCCATTGTAAATCTCTGCGAATCCGGCCTATTCTCACGTCACAAAGGCCCTCAGTATGTTTCATAGCCACTAAGTAAAGAGAGTGTTATCCTCAGCACTTGTTGCCTATAGGCAAAGTCAATTCATGTTTCCCATCACCTGTTTGATTATATTTCTATCAAATCAATAGTGAGGTTTGAAATTTAGCTTGATTTTATTTTATATCCGACTCACCAAACGTTGTTTTAAATGTTGTCTCCAATCACTCCTTTTTTTGGAATTAAAGCCCAATTGATCCAATTCTGATCTAATCCATGTAGTATGCAGTTGTGATCTTGGTAAAGATCAAACAGTAATACCTGTTACGGTTCTTAATCCCTTCAACACGATTCTAACAATCAGATGGTTCAAGACTATTTCAAATATTCATAGTGTTGTATGTGTTGTATTTTCATATATTTTGTGCACGTGTTATCATACAGGTGCCTAGGTGTCTCTGCTGCATCCGAGTGGATGGTGTATCTACGTGCTTGGAATGTTGTGGTTTGAAAGTGCGTGAGTTTGGTGGAGTTGGGAGTGGAGACGGGATTAAACATGGAGAGGAAGGTGGATACAGCTAGCTGGGCGCTGGGACATTCAAAAAACGTACCTTATTGTGAACAGCAGTGTGTCAGCGAATCCTCACAACACATAGCATAAGAAATTTTCAGTAACAACACATGTCTGTGGGCAGACAGTGACAATGCGCTTGCAGTGTTTGCAGTGTACCAATAGATTTGTAGGGTCTGGTCCGAAAGACGGAATTAATAGATACAATGGGGACAGTGGAGAATAAGTTGCAAAACTGTACAATGGAGAGTTGCTGAATACTGCTTTAGCAACTGTGGGCCCCAAATATATATGTTTTAATGCACTTGATGTATAATGTTATTTGTAAATTCAATTATTTTCATGGTTTGTGACAGTAATTATTTAATTAACCTATTCGAATTGGAATGAATTGTTTATTTTTTAATAAATGGACGCCTGTATAAAAAAAAAAAAAACTATACACTAAAAACAACACTACAAACTGTAATGTCCAACTTCAACACACCTGAACGCGAACCAAACTAAACTGTATCACAAACAGATGTGAAGTTCCTTTCACTCTGAAAACTGGTGCGTGCTATTCCACCCCATGACGGAGCCCATCATCTTCTCTTCTCCCTCACCATTCACACCCTTTTTTTCTTCATCTCCACCCCTCGTCCAAAATGTCCTAATTTCCTCTACAATGCACCACCTTACACCACACAGATACACACGTCACTATCATATATCAATGACAGGCCAGCCAATACTACTGAATATTGATCAAGTGAACAATAAGCTGCCCTCCCCAGTCCTATACCACTGCCCCACATCCTACATTAGTGTGTAAACTAACCAAGAGCCGATTTAGCCTGATATCATGGGTTATTATTATTATTATTATTATTATTATTATTATTATTATTATTATTATTACTATTATTTCCATTCCATCTCATACTTATATAGGGCAGAAAACCTTAAACGTATCAATGTGCTTTCATTACCGGAATGCTGAACCACTATATCATATCATTCCTACAAAGCAATCCCTTCCCTTGACGACTGCTCTGCAATCAAGGCCTTTTTCACCCTGATCCAGATCTGAATGTCCATGCCTTCTCCAAACTTAACACCAATAAGGTAGAATTACTGCTCCCCGCCAACAACAGCCTGAGCCCCAAATCAACACCTGGCTGTCGCCCAGGAACCTTAAGAGATTCTCCCGAGTTAACAACCTGCACCAGCTAGTGAAAAAGATTCAGACAGCATATTACCAACTAGTCAGGCTGTGAATAATCAAGCTGTTGCTACCAAGCACCAACGTCAAATTCACCAGCAGTCCCCGTTCATTCCTGTATGGAGAAAATACCCTACTCACAGACTTATACCCTTCCACCTTATCACATTTGAAAAACATCCTTCATGCCACTCAATGTCTTCTGAAAGGGCTCTGCAAATACAACCACTCAACAACCACAATAATTAAACGTCATTTGTTAGCCCGAATAGAAAGCAACGCTTTCAAATCCAACTGCACCATGTGCAAAGCTGTCACATTTGGCAATCTTACTTCTACATGTCAGGCAGATACACAATCTGTAGTAATCAATGGATCACAACAAGAAATCACATGCTGGCCAGATTAGAGCAGCAGGAATGGAAATAAAAGAACTGAGAAACAAGGATTCTAAATCTATCCGACAAGATTGTCGCATACATTTCCATCAAAATTAGAATTGCTCTCCCTTGTACAAAATAATACAAAAGCCTCCACCACGAGTTGCACTGTCTCCGCACCCATAAATGTAGCATTCAAACTCACCCACCCTATTCATCCCCTGACAACCACCCTGAAGATCTCATGCCCGTGTGCAGATCTTGCTTTTTCCCCAAGGCTGGCTTCATGCTCAATAAATTTGTAAAATAAAATAAATAACAAGTACATGTCTCTTCCTCTGTACTTACTCCATACTGCTGCCTAGTGCCTGAAGAATGTGACCAAATATTACCAACTCTTCCCCCTTTCATAACGTTAAAACCACCCCACCTTGTGCGCCATTCCCTCCTGCTCTCAGTGCTCTGATGCAATTTCATGCTGTATGTCAGGAACGAGATAGCCCCACCATAATTAAATACACGTGTACGTATTCAATAGATTATTACTTCATCTGCAATGTAATTCATTGCATAGCTTTCCATTTTTTGCAGTTTAGATTGTATTGCTCTTTGAAAGTAACATGATGAAACTGATATTTCAATGAGTATCCCCATTCAGACAAATGATACCAAAAATATTAAAGAACACTGCAGCAAATATTTCACAGTGTTCCAACAAAAAAATCTTAGCATGACATTTAAGCAATGAAATCAAAACATAATTTGAATCTACGGTAGGGTCTATGTCTGAAAGATGTTCATTTAAATGGTTTGTGATAACTTGCAGGGAGCATGCTTCTATGTATTTGAATGTGTAATTATTTCAAGAACAGGGATGTCAATTTCGATCACAAATGACTTAAAATAACACATTTACAGATGGTGGAATTATTCCCATGAATGGTGCATCTACAATATCATAAACATGAGAATAAGAATGAGAGCAAGTATTGAACCTGTTCATGAGGGTGTATCAAACTAAGACATATGCAGGGTCCAATACCAGACAAATAGAAACTAAATGTATATAAGAAAAAACGAGATTTACAGTAGTAAAATTAACCTAAGGGGGCAAGTGTTTCCAACCAAAGAGATGTACTATTTAAATATACACATTTACATTATTAGGCATCCCTGGAGGGAGTGGTTGGCCAGGTGGGGAGGATGGGGTCAGGGCAGAAACTCCCTCTTAAGCGACTTAGGTTTAAGCCGAGATTTTTTAAATGTTTGAAATGTTGTATTTGAAACAATAGTAACACAAGACAATTAATGAGTACAGAGGATATAATAAAACAGTATTATGAAGCAAGATTCCAAGCAATACCAATATTGAACCGAGAAAGTTATGAGGGGCAATTATCCTTATGAACTTGATGGAAGAAACTAACAGTTTGAAAATATGAGACTTTACATGACAAACAGTAACAAGAAACACACAAACTAAAACCAACACCCACGAAATGAAGGGAGAGGGAAGGGGTAGAAGAACAGGAAATTAAAATATATTCTATACATCATCATGAATTAGAAGTCACATTAGATAAGAAAATGTGGAATAATGACCGCTTCAGATCATGTTTAAGTAGAAGAAAAGTGGAGGAGGCATCGCATCTTTCCAAACTGTGTATGTTACAGATAGAGTTCCACCACATTTAATAATTGATTTGTCAGTCAGCCAATATTTAAGATGGGGCTCTACAAAGAAAGATTGTTGGTTAATCACCTGTGTGAGATTTGACTGCCTTCTATTGTGGGGAACTACAGCTAAATGGTACCGTATGGTATGGTATTGTTTATTTATAAAGCACCTATAAAGTGTTGATTCTGCAGTGTTACCAGTGCAATTAAGGGGTGAAGACAAGGGAGAAACAGGCAGACGTTCTTCATGCACAGTGCATTCAGATCGTGCAAGTGCACAGATGGTCACAGAGAGGGGGAGGTTCAAGTGAACTCAATCAGTGGAGATTGGGTAAGTGCAGAGAGTGACACTCTCTTGGGTTGTTTCTGTGCAGTGGAAGTTTGTAGGGTGTGGAGCCCTGAGGCAAGTGCGAGAGAGGACTGGCAGAGTGACGAGACATGTGAGACTCTGAGGTACACTAGGCAGCCAGTCAGAAAGCTGTAAGGAAGAGGAGGGGGAGAGGGAAGGAGCACAGAGCTAGGTTAGCAGGGTAGGGGGAAGGAGGTAGAAGGAAGTGGAGAAGAGGAAGGCCTTGAGGAGTTCCGGGACTTAAGAAGATCACGCTCAAGATGGGGGGCAGCAGGGAGGCTGTTCCAGAGGGAGGCACCTGCTGAGGACAAGGATTCCTCTCCAAATCTCTGCTTGGAGAACTGGCTCACTTTCAGACAGTTGGAGGTAGATGAGCAGATGGCTCATGAGGGACAGTATTTCAGTAGGCAGCGTTGCTAGTAGGTAGGTCCCATGCCCCATAAATCCTTGTGGACAATGCAGAAGGTCTTGGACTTGATCCTTGCAGCCACAGGGAGCCAGTGAAGGGATTTCAGAGAGATACAGTCCATGGGCTTGAGGCCAAGGATAAGTCTCGGGATTCTGTTGTGGCTAAGTTGCAGAGGGCGCAAGGCAGAATAAGGGAGGTTGAGGAAGAGGATGTTGCAATAGTCTAGCCTCGAGAGAACATGGGCTCTGGAGACAGTGAGCCTCTGGGGGAAAGTGAGAAAAGGTAAAGTACCTCTGAGGAGGTGTAGCTGATAGTTAGAGAGTTAGAGATGTCCAAAATGTGAAAGGAGAAGGAGAGAGTGGAGTTGAAGATGACCCCAAGGTGTTTTGCCGGAGTGAAAGTGGGAAAGCGGTAACAGGGTTCCCAATCCGGATGATCCCAGTCTAACTGGTGTTGAGGCAGAGTTTGTTTGCAGCACACCATGTCTGAATAGCGGACAGTCGCATATGAGTGAGGAGGAGGAAGTGACGAGGGTAGCCTGAAAGCTAGTTGGCTGTCATCAGCGTAACACTGGAAGTTAGAAGTGAAAGTGGAAATCACACGTTCCTGGGCAGCCATATAGAAGTTGAAGTACTAGGGGAATAGGTTAGATCCCAGGGGAACGCCAGGGGTTGAGAGAGCTATAGTAGAAAAAAAGGCTCCAAGTTCCACCTGGGATGGGCTGTCCAAGAGAAAGGAGGTTAAGCAAGCCAGAGCCTGACCAGTGATTCCCACGGTGTCACAAAAACGTGCGATCAGAATGTTGTGGTAGACCATGTCAAAGTCTGAGGAGTGGTCAAGGAGAATGAGGACAGAGGGAGTGTTAGTGTCAAGATTTGAGAGCAGGTCTTCCAGGTGTTCAGAAGAGCGGTTTCCATGCCTCTGGATGTTCTAAAGCCAGATTGATGGTCATGGAAACAACCACAATATTCAGTGTGGAGGGTCAGCTGAGAGAAAGCCATCTTCTCTAGGAGTTTGCCCAGGAAAGGAATGATAGAGATAGGGTGGTAGTTTGCCAGAATGGAGGGGTAGGCAGAGGTTTTCTTGAGCAGAGGGTCACAAAGGAGTGCTTGAGGGCAGTTGGGAAAACTCCAGTAGAAAAGGAGAGATTGCAGAGATCAGTCAAGACTGGGCTGAGGGAGTCAATAGTGTCCTTAAAGGTTTTAGAGGGGCATGGGTCCACCAGTTTGGATGAGGCCTTCATAGACCAGACTTGTCTGGTGACCTCATCCATCAGGTGTGAAGGGTGAGAGAGAAGAGAGGCTAAGTGGCTGGGCAAGCCAAAGGGGGGCCAAGCGGCATCCGTTGTTGGTGTATGTTGTGGTGTGGAAAAGAGGGAGGAAAGGATGTCTTGGGCTTTTTGTGATGAAGTGTGCAGCCAAGGCCATGCAAAAGTCCTGGGTGGGTGTGACAGAAGAAGTGGCTGCTGGAGGATTGGCCAGTTCTGTGCAGAATTTGAAAAGTTTGGCCACGTTGTTTGATGATGTGGAGATACAGGCTTGGATAAAGACTCTTTTCTTTGAGCGAATGCAGAGCCGATATTGCCTTTGAAGGAGGCAGCAGGCCACTTTATCAGATGGTCCACCCGATGAGTTCCATTTCAGCTCAGCAGCCCTACAATTGCATTTAAGGTCAGCCAGATCAGAATCGTACCAAGTGTTGCACTTTTCGGAAGTCTTCAGTTGGAGCCCTCATGACAGGGACAAGAGTGTTAAGAGTGTTGAAGATAGAGAGATTGAAGATAGCGATGGCTGTGTAAGGTTGGCAGTCTGCCACAGGAATGGGAGGAGGAGAGTAGGTGGAGGCACTTTCTTCATGGGTCTGGTGCTTTGAAGCCGAGTGGCCATGCTGGGTAAGTTGCTGCAAGAGGAGAGGAGAGCTTCAGGTGTGTTGAGGGAAGAGAGTGGTCAGTCCAAGAGAGAGAGGTAGTAAGAGGGATAGAGAGGGATGTCACCAAAAATGAAAGCATTCAAAGTGTCGCCCACAATGTGCGTGGAGCCACAGGTTAGGAGAGTCCAGATGGATGTTGAGATCTCCAATCAGGAGGAGATGAGTGGAGTAGGAGAGTAGAGAGTAGGCCAGGTCAGCCCATTCCGAGAGGAAGAGAGTGGACTGTCATAGTGGTCCATGGAATGATAGTTCAGAAAGAAGAGGAAAAGTGAGCAAAAAAGTTGAGAAAGGAAGGTTAAACAAGAGAGGTGTAATAGGTGGGTGAGGTGCGACCGTACATGAGTGGCTCAGCTTATTTCAACATGGGGAGTACAAGGCATTATGTTCCTAAACACTAAGCAGGCTCAGGAGAGAGACAATTAGAGTGCCCCCAAGGAGTCAGTGAGCCAACACCTCAGTGTATCCATCACAGCCTTAGCTCAAGGAGAAAGACAATATGGATAACCAAGACTTAGCACTAACCAGGGTTATTATCACCTGGAATAGGGTGTCTGTAGTGTAAGGGAGTTGAGAGAGAGGGTGTTGGGCCTAGCACCAACCATGAATGTTCCTTGGATTCCCAGAGAATACTGCATTTCTGACCCAACATACTAATCATGTAATAACATGAAAAAAACACTGTTGGGAATAGTTCCACGTGTCCAAGTGGTTTCTTTCTTGATGTCCCATCACAGATATAAATGCTTGTGCCCAAGAAATCGGAAAGAACATTGTTGACACATGCATTTAAAAAGATGAGCCAGGACTGGAGCCCAAATATCCTCAAAGGAGCGAAATATGTATATTGGGATCAGGGATTTTTTCACAAGCATGTTTTTGTCAGGCTACTAATATGATGATGTTCCATACTTTCAAAAGCTATATCTCCATAGTTAACTATTTGGTTTTTTTTCAAAAAGGGATGAGAAATGTTTCAACAACACATTATCCTGGACATTCGTGTTACTCAAATTTATATTGCTTGTGACTTTCGGGTGTGGTTTACAAGTTTCCAGGAAGTTCTAGAATTTGATTGTCTGGCTGCCAATTCTAGTTCTTCCCAGGCCTATTTTTCGAGTATTGTTTTTCTTGTAAATATTTGCCTTTTATAAGCTGCTCTGGTTTTAAAAATTCTCATTCTATCATGCTGCTCAGATTTTAAGGCATTCAGCAGCTCATATTTGGCATGTTTACAGGAATCATTTAACAAAGAAACTGTCTTAGAAATATTTTGCTGTGGCAAGTCCTTGAAAGTGTTTGATATGGATGGTTAACAGTGACTCAAAACCTGCTCCTATGTAGTGATTTGCAGCTCAATTCCAATCCTGGTGTCCCACTGAGTTCTCTTTCTGTTTGATGTTAGGACCTTGTTAATCATGGGCAGAATTTCCTTCAGTAACACTCTGGTGTTGCGAATCAAGTATTAGAGATATGGCAAAATGGTTGCTAAAATGAGCAGGCACAATTTTGTACTCTTGAACATTGATCCAACTATTTAAGAAAATGCAAATGTAATCTGTATTAATTTTGCCTTTATGGTTATCAAAGGTATAATTCCCCAGGCTGTCAGTCCAGTATCTCCCATTAATGGAGTGAATACCTCATTCCATTATCAAATAATACAATTTTAAGAAATTCACACAAGTGTGAGTGTCTAACTTACCAGGGTGAGGGATATCATACATCAGGTCCTCAGTGACTTCTAAGATCTTGCCAGGTGGGCCGTTGATCGTTTTAAGATTGAAGTCACAACCTAATATGTAACCTGTGAAGTTGCCTTCATTGCTCTTCAGCACCTTTACACGGATGTTTTGCAGTCCCATAGCACTGATCCCATTGATAGTCATATGTGTGACTGTAAAAATTCCCAATATAGAAGTATAATCCGCCCTTCCCCTGTTTTATTCATGTAAATTGCATAATCAGAGAAAAATAGGTCACCAAAATAGGGCTTGTGTCAAGGGAGACTTTAACGAAAGTCACTAGTCTCCCATGTTTCCAAAAGCTACTAACAACCTCTTACTTGACCACACTCAGCCAGTTTAGAATGCCTCAGACAGCTAGAGAATCCCCCGATAAAACACCCCAAAACAATGCACTTCTCAATCCGACCCAAATACCTCTTAACTAGCACAAGCAGCCGCCACGTTCAACACTGGTTTGCTCCCATCTGGCAAAAATACACCTCCATTGCACACAACAGAACACACCCACACATACACCACATACTCCTGATTCTACACACATCAACAGCTGAGCAAAACGCTTGTTTTTACGTCTTTTTCCCCCATTTGACTCATCCCACTTTTCCTTTCAAAACCACACAATTGCATCAACCCCATACAAATAGCAGTAGTGTGTGGTATACATCAATATAACATAACATCACATAGAGTTGGCCTTCAGTTTTTTTGGTGTCAAAGATTTAAAAATCTGTGTACCCATCTAAATATAAGTTATCAATTGCAGGAGAATCACATAATAATCCTGCAATTTCAAGTTGTCGTTATTGCCATCAAGTCTACTGTGTTGCCTTGTCGAATCTTAGGACAAGAGAGAGACTGAGCTAAGGTAATGCTTCAAATCTGCACTTGGATCACCAATTAGATTTGTTTCAGAGCTAGCCACCTAAGCAGGGTCAGATGGTTGTACATCTATTTCCTCCAGGGTGGCTAGGTCCTGGAAGTGATTTTGAAAAACTCACAGTATGTCCCTTTGCCATACCTTCCAGTGTAGCAACATCAGTGATGTTGGCACTACTGTGGACAGATAATTGTCACTCGCATTCACGTTCCTCATTCTAAGAATACAGCTAGTGAATAACTGTGAGTGATGAGAATTAAAATTAAGACAGAGGTAGAATTGTAATTTTCCTTGTGTCTGAAAAGACAGCAAAAATTGAATAAAAGGTTCTGTCTGCCAAACCAGGATCAGTGAATGTTATTGCCATGCAGTCTCCAAAAATGTATTTGTTCTGAACACCCACCCAATTAATAAGTCTGGTCATCAAGATCTTACGTGGATCAATTTTGGGCCCTAATGTTTTAGTGTTGGGCCAGTGGGACACTTTATTCAATAGGGCTGCAGTAGGTTCTAATTTAATGGATCAGACCCAACACAACCCCCACTGATTAGTCTGCTTCTAGTGGGAGTTGCTGGGTGGCTAATGGGATGGGTGGTATATTTCTGGGTGTGACAAAATGTTCCAATTGTGTTTTCTTGTGGGCTAAGTGCAGGTTGATATCTTGAGTTAAAGCTTTGCCCAAAACCGTCTTATGATTATGGCCATTGGACAGGGACTTGTATGCTTGGTTGTACTGATGCTACCCAAGGGCAACCGAAAATTCTTATCAGATACAGCAGGGCTCTGACCTTTGACAGTAATTCATACTTTTATCTTATCTGGTGATGTAATTTATGATGTTTATGGAACCCAGGTCAGACTGTATGAAATTCGTTTAGTCAAAAATATTAGTTATCTTGGTTATCAAGTCTGTAATGTCCATCATTAGCCCTGACTGCCATCAGTTGGCTTGCAAACCTTGAATATCGAGCAGATCTGGCTGGTTGGTAAAAGTGGAAACAAGAGGCTCTTAAAAATTAGACAGCACCACAGCACCCATTTTTCCTACTACATGTTTCTCCTTGGCCACTATGTTGGGTAAGAGAGACCATGTTGGATATCCCTCAAAGGCTAGATCAGTCATAGTATGATCTGATCCGACAATAAACAATCTTTAAAATCTAAATTTGACACACATGTGTCTCCCGATGTAGGTGAGCACTCCCTAATCCCATTGTTCTGGGCAACAGTGTTCATAGCATGCCTAGCTCTGCTGATTGGACGTGTTCCTCTAATTGTGTAGTGACAATGGGCCTCATTAGGACCCAGGCGGATTTCGCGGTGCTAAATGCACCGCGAAGCACGGCGGAAAGCCGTCGATAGCGCCATGGGGGTTGGCGGATTTACCGCCCCATTCCGACCTTGGCGGAGCGGTAAATCCCCAATCCCCATTCTGCCCTTCCCCATTCCCATTCTTGCCCCATAGGGTATAATGGGAGTGGGGAAGGAGTTAATTACGCCACCGTAAAATACGGTGGCGTAATTAACAACGAGGTCCCGTAGCGCCATGGTTTTCTCCGCCTGGTAAAACCAGGCGGAGAAAACCTCCATGGCGCTAAGGGAACTCGTAGTACGGCGGACGGGTCCGCCGCGATTAGCGCTGGCGGAAACCCACTCCGCCTGGGTCCTAATGAGGCCCAATAAATCGTTTGTGGGAAGTGGGACCAAATATTAAACAAGTGCTCCTTAGACTTGATTTTATTAACCATCAAAGAGCTTTCGAAGTCCTTAACCTCAGTAGATACAGAGATTATCACCTTGAAAATGCAGTTGAGTGAATTTAAGTCTTCTGAAGAATTAGCACAATTATTGTCAGACATTGATGCTAAACTGGCAGCATACAAGGCAAATATTGAGCAAAGGAAATTGAGAAAATTCAAGAGAGATACCGTTGACTGTCTGAATGACATAGTTTACACCTGGCAAGAGTATTATCATCACCAGAAACTGAATAAGACGAAATCTAGACATAAAGATTCTTCGATTTCAGGTAGTGACAGCAGTACAACAGCGTAGGAGATCCGATACAAGTAGTGGCTACAGGTCAAGCTACAGATACAGGAAACAGACAACTCGGGGCAGAAGGAACAACACCTACAAGTCCCTTGGAGCCCCAATCACCTTCCACATCATCCAGACCAGACGGCGCAGGTGTGTTATTAGGACTACGAGACAAACAAAGAGAAAAAAGGGGAGAGGAAAAAACAGCTCAAAAAAGAAAAAACAAGTGAGTGAGAACTTGGTTGCGAACATCTCAAGTAAGATCCTGATGAGTGGCTATTTAGAGATGTTAAATTGTGTATTGTCTTTTGTTCCAACCAGCAATACGACATTATTTGAAGAGAAGATTTGCCTACATAGAGTGCCGAGGAAACTTAGACTCAAGATCTACTTTGAGACTGAAGAGAACCTGAGAGCTCTTCACTCTGGTGGTGAAATGCTGGAAATTGCACCCAAAGGCAATGTTGACCCTCATATACAGAATTCCATCCTCAATTTATTTGAGAAGAATGTATTGTCGGACTTCAAAAGAATTAATTATCAGAAGACCCCACCTCTGAACGTGAAGAAGTGTCAATTAGACCATTTTGAGACACTAGCCAAGGATGACGATCTTACCATCAAGCCAGCGGACAAGGGGGGAGTAATTGTGGTTATGGACACGGAAGACTATACTAAGAAGTGCCTTGAATTACTGAACAATGAGAATACGTCCAACAGATTGGATGGGGATCTGATCATCAGGATAAAAGCACTCATAGAGAGGACAGTAGAAGAAGCCTTGGAAAATGGATGGATCAGCAGTAAAACTAGTGAATTCCTGATTAATCAACATCCCATCACATTGGTATTCTACAGCCTCCCGAAGATACATAAGAACCAAACCAATCCACCTTTGAGACCTATGGAGGCGGGGTCTGACAGCATCTTTGCCCCCCTGGCGATATATGTTGATCGTTTATTGCAACCATTAATTCAGGACATCCCGACGTGTCTTAAAGATACAACTGATTTTCTAAATTGCATTCAAGATATCACAGCATTCAATTCAGACTGCGTTTTCTTCAGTATGGACGTCTGCAGTCTGTACACATCCATCTTGCAAGTCAAAGGCATTCAAGCAGTAGAGTGGCTTCTACTCAACTCACTGGTCACCAGAGGAGATCCTTAGTTCATCATGCAACTCCTGAACCGTATACTGTACAATAACTACTTTGGATTCCAGGGTAAATTCTACCTTCAAGCCACTGGTACTTCAATGGGGTCAGCAATAGCCCCAGTTTACGCAAACACGTTCATGTACAGATTTGCACATAGATCCAGAATGGAAAAGTAGGATATTGATATGGAAACGCTTCATAGATGACATCTTTGGCACTCCAGAAGAATTGACGACCTTCTTCAATTACCTTAACTCGGTACATCAGAACATCAAGTTCACCATGGAGACTGGAGTTCCATATTTACATTTTCATGACGCATGTCTTGAAATTGAAGATAACCAGATCAAAACCAATGTCTGCCACAAACCTATGGATGTGAAGAACTTCCTACATTTTACAAGCATTCACCCAATATCCATGCTGATCAGTCCACTGTATAACCAAATGTTACAGCTGAAGAGGATCATCTCCGATCCAGCCAGACTGGACTTTGAATGTACAAAATGGATGGATACATTTGAAAGTAGGTGTTACCCTGATTCAATCCTTCATGAGGCCAAGCAGAGAAACCACCCTGGTGAGTAAAGATCAACTATTCACTACCAGAGTGAAAGACAAAGATACCCCATTTTTATTATATATCCAAATACTCCAGACAGAGTTTCCAAGTGGGGAAGGCCATCAAGAAATATTGGAGCATCCTACAGAATGATACGCTCCTTCATAAACTTTGTGAAAGGAGAGACAAGCACACACCCTCACACAGGAAGGAGAATAAAGTTGAGAGACTTAAATGTTGCTGTGGTAAACTGTATGTTGGCCAAACCACAAGACCGGTGAAAGACACACTCACTGAACATAAATCCAACATTAGATGCAACAATACAAAATCTCCCCTTGCAAGACACTTTACAGAGAATCACCACACATTAGCTCAACAAAAATTCCAAGTATTGGAAGCTGTGAAAAAATCTTACAGGAGTGGTGATTACCACTCCATCCTCTGACGCAGAGAAACGTATTGGATACATCTCCTGGACAGATGAGTTCTCCCTTAAGTGTTTTATCTGAGCAGGAATGTTCACCACTCTGCTAGACCACTATGAACACCTCTGTGTCTGATTTAAGTGCAGTGTTCATCTAATGTGAACATTCCCTGTCTGTACTAGTGTTCACTTGAGCATATGGGGATAATGAACAATCATGACGTATTTTGAAAATTCCCCTTGAGGGTATGTGATGATTTAACCTGGTGGAGACACTGTTTAAACTGCATAAGTCCGGGGAATGTTTACCGGCCCATCAGCATTGTCAAATTTGGTCTCTGGAGGCTTCACAACATTGCTCAACATGTATTAGCATTGAGAGAGATTGTCATTTATACCTTAACCTGTTGGTGATGCACTGTGAGACTGCAATATAACAAAGATCACAATGAAGCTTATAGGGTTGATAGTGTATTATGATTGCTAATTTTATTTCACATGTGCGATTTCAGATTTCTGAGATATATGATTACACACGGTCATTTATATGACACATAAACTCCCTTGATTAGAGCTCACTAATTGTCCATTTTCAGTTCCACTACTTTTGGATAACTTATCGATTTGGAGTCAGTTTTAATCATGCCAGAACTTTTTGAGTCCTAACGTAAACAGACACTGGGCTACACTCCAAGATGGAGCCCATAGTGCCTATAGACTGATTGAGCAAGCTCGAGCAGCAATTTACTCACTGGGGGTGCTAGTCTGTTTTTGAATCTATTGCTCCGACTTTACAAAAACAGGAATGAGCATGCGCTATTTTTTTGGCATCCTGCTCGGTTTTCCTGACAACACAGAGGGCCTGCAGAGAACACGCGAGGGGCTTAGGAATCCTCTGTGACGAGAGGGAGGCGCACAGCTTTTGCAGCGTGATATTACAATCCTTTGGATGCGGATGCCGGAGGCTTCACATGTCCTCCAAGAGTGACGCCTGTAGATCAGAGGTAAGAAAGAAACAGCTTTTCCCTACTCTGATGACACAAGAGAGTAATTTTAGCATAATATACAACTAGCAACTACACCGATCCCAATTTCTTTATTTGAAACCATTACAACTTCTGCTCCACACCTCAGCCCTGGATCTCTTTGAGACGAGCGAAAAGCAAGCGCCTTCAATTCATTCCCGTGCAGGATATCGGCCTGTTATTGGATGACACATTTTTTCTAATCTTCACTGCATTTGTGGTCAGTGGACATTACTCAGGTTATGAATTTGACTACATATGTATAATACTCAGTGTCTATAAAGTTGTTGCAGCAAATACAGTGACACCATTATTTTTACAGAATGTATGGCCCAATCAGTGCTGACATGGTTGATACCTTGTAACCATGCATAAGGGAGCTCCAGTGATATACAACTATTGAAATGTTAGAGAAGCAGGCATGTAGAGAAGATACTACCTCCTTTTTTCTGTCTACTGATGAGATTTTGAACCTTTATTTCCTCTTTTTGCAGTAGAGCTCACACTATTGTCAACACCATATGAGTATAGGTTTTTACCTTCCATGAGCAATATGCTGTACACTAATATGGATTCAACCACTCTGTCTTTGGCAGGGTCGTGTACTCTATTATTGGCAACCTATCCTTTTGAACACAGAGTGAAATTTCTCCAACAGAAGAATCACCTCATGTTTGATTGAAGGTACACATACACCATTTGATGGAATGTTTCAGTGGTTTGGATGTAGAGCAATTGTCTTGAGGAATATAGAATTAAATGGAGTACTATGTATCTATGCCTATGACTTAGCAATTTAGAAAGGACCTGATAGAGGGTGAGCAGGCCTCTTGCGGCCCCGGTGCAACAGAGTGATAAAATGTACATCATTTCAGAAGGGAAACATATTGCTGTTCATCATGTGTTACATCTGTTGGTATTATTGATTGTGACTGTAGTATATATTCCAACATTAGAATGTGCTTTTCTGATTCTAAGTACGCTTACTTATAAGGAAACTTTCTTACATGGTTTTTATCTTCGTCGTTTGTTTACAGTTCAATTTTGGCTCAAGAAGAAGAGATTGTGATCTCGAAACGCGTCAGCCGGTTTCTTTGGACTTTGAATATACAGCTTGGTTGATTAAATTGTTCATACATTACATTTCTGTGTCCCTTATTCACAACAGATGTATGACCTGTGTTTTCCTTAAATTGAAGTTTTAAGACACAGAGTGTTGCCTTTAACTATTGATTGTTTAACCATCTTGTGACGGTATAGTAATAGTTTGCAGGCGAAGGTAGGGTTCCCATTTTGGATCCTCTTTTTTGTCTCTTCATATGTGTGTTGGCGACTCTGTGCCAGAATCACTTTTCCTCTCCCGCCCCTTAAAGTTGTCAAATGGATACATACTGTCAACTGCAAAATTGCAATACATGAATAGCAGGAGTGATCTGACAACTTTTATTTTCAGTGTTCCTCTAATTTCCCAGAGATCACTCTGAGGTAGGCATATATGATATGACATGATAAGTCATTTATAACGCGTGTTTCTAGGCATGACAAGACAAGAAGGGATGGCAGAAGGAGAACAAAACTGCGATCTTACTAGGCCTTGCATCATTCAGACTGTGCAAGTGCGGGGGAGGTCCCAGGTGGGTAAGGGAGAGTGGAGAGTGCAAAGTAGCTCAGTGCAGCCAGGAGGTTGCTCATAAGTGCAGAGAGTTAGGGGACTCTAGGGTTGCAGATACAGTCCCTTCAGTGGTCAGGGGCCAGGAGTCAGAATAAGGGCAACCAGTCATGCTGGAGCCTGATCCCATAAACTCAGTGGTTGGCCAGATAACCAGTATGCGCAGCACAGTGGGACATCGCAAGGGAGGGAGTAAGTGAAAGCGAAAAGGAAGGTCTTGAGTTGCTTCCGCAATCTTAGGTGGTCCTGCTCAAGTTTGAGAGACGTCAGTGTTCTCTTTCATTTACCCAAATTTCAGGGTGATTACTACACACAAAAATAAAACAAATATAGCACTTACAGCAACTAATAAGTCTTCTTGTGGAGTACCAACAACATTTGTTTTAGAAAGGCTTCTATGTAATAAGGTAAATTGTTTAGAGGTTGCGCGGTAGGAAGACATGTAAATATGCTACTGATATAATCGTGAGGATATAATTGTGAGGGTTTCAAAAGCAAGATGCCCACTCTTACCTAAGTCTTTCTTAAAGAACAATCTTAGAGTCGCAGATCGAACATTTGCAAAGGTTCAAAGGCAGAATGCCCTCAGTCGTCTCTCAGTCCCCATTCCAGCCGAAGAAGTAGAAAAAGTGATCTGAGTCACAGTTCTAAGGGTTTTGCGCTTGGATAAGAAACCAGGGACTTAAAACAGATGTTGCAACAACAAAAAACAAAAAAATACAGTGTTACTGCTTATGTATGACCATAGTTAAGCCGTGTGTCAGAATAATATGAATGTGCAAAAGCATACAAAATGTGTGTCTAACATGTTGTGTTATGATGCGTTTATTTATACCGTGCATCGCTACCACCCTAGGCAGTCTCCAGGTGCTCTACATAATCCTTTATGTATTTTAAAAATACTTAAGGTACGTTGGAGCTTCTAGTCCAGAGAAAATCCATCAGTATGAATCCACCATGGGCTGACATTGGCAGGGGAACTCAACGTGGATTCAGCTGGAAAATAATGATAATTAAAGATTGGTCGGGCGAGAAAAAATGGCATTTCTGCAGGAACAACTCGATGTTCTACCACTTAATCCTTTAAAATGAAAACATTCAACAGGATAGGATTTCTGTGAGCTTTGGGCATCAGGAGGTGAAGGATGAACACCATACATGCTCCCACTGAGCCACAGGGACCCCTGAGGAATAGTTGGAATAGGGGCAACAGCAGGAACAGCTGGTTCTTGGCCTTGCTCTGCTTCTCTCTGCAGGGAATGATTGACCCAGCTGATGTAGCTAAGCAGCAGCAGCTGGGGCATCACGTCCTCACCTACCAGGCTACTGGACACTGGTCTGATGCAGATCAAGATGGAAACAGCAGGAACAGTCCACTTTCGGCCTCGCTCTGCTCCGCTCTCCAGGTGTGATTGGCCTAGCTGATGGAGCTAAGCAGCAGCAGCTGGGGCACCAACTCCTCGTCTTCCAGGTTCCAGGCCATGCCTCTGATGCAGCTCCAAGTGTATATGTCGAATAAAGACGTGGTTGCTTTGAACTAACAACATTTTCATTAAACAAAAACAAAGATTCCCAGAAAATCTACAGAATGCCTACTTAATATTCCTTAAACCAAATTTCAACCATCAAATTATAGGTCATATTTATAGCAGTCATAATGATAGAGTTAGAATATGCAATGGAAATCTAACTACTATAAAACCTAAAGTGATACACAAAAAAAAGAAACTAATACAATTATGCATTAAAGACATTTTTTTTAACCTATGCTTACAAAATGTATTCATTAAATAACAGAATACACCATTGGGGAAAGATTACAGAAAATTGCCACCTGTGCAAGTCAAAGTTGCAAGGTATTAATAATTGTGGAAAGATTGCCCTAGTGCCCCAAACATTGGGTCTAATGTAGAAAACAGTTGCACCATGGCAAGTGCAATTTTGCATGGTATTAGCAATAGGGCAATATGTCTCCCAGCACAAAAAACAAATACTTCCAGTTCCTGTTTGCCCCAGTACTAATGTCATTCCGTATTAGCACTACAGCATACTTTGGCCCGGTACGCAAATTCATTGAAACTTTACCCTAGTGCTAATACTGTACAAAATTGCACTTTTCATGTTGCAAAGGTTTCCTAATATGAGGGTAGGACTGGCAACATTTATCCTGGGCGGAGGGCACATACTGCATAGTAATGGACAGGCCCAGACCACAATGCATTGAAACCAAACCACCATTCAAATTACATATGTTTTATAATACATAGGAAAACTTAATGTCCTATTGAAAATGAAAATGAAAATGAAAATGAATTTTAAGTGAAACACCATGGGCAGAGACAACTCACTACCTTCTACATGCATGCTGGGAATTAATCTGCTGCTCCACTGACCGGTGCATGTGTGACTACACTAATGGGACACTTCCTTTCTGCCCCATTGTGGTTTAGGTAAAAAAATGTTTTCAAACATGCAGCCTCCTTGGCAAAGGCTTGAACAGGCAGAAAATGTCTGTATAGGGTCATGCAGCACAGGCACATGCAATGTTCTTTCAGGTCTGCATCCCATAAAGTATGTAAGCAGACTGGCCCGCATGGCTGTACCAACTAGAGTCCCAAAAGGCATGCATTCACGGGTGCCCTACTATCTCATCTGCGGTTTGGTTCGTATACCATACCCATTCATTTTGCATGCTACATTACAGAGATCCAAAGTATAAATCATTGCTTAAATAGATCATTTGGGATACTGAATCCAAAATTAGGGGCACTGCAGTACTGCAAGCTGTGTAATATTTTCGGATAAGTGGACAGAGATGGTGATTTGCCGCAGATTAGATAACAGTTTTACAAAAGAATACATGTCCACAGCAATTAATCTAAATAGCAACTCGTCCATCCCTCCCTCTCTCAACCTCTCTCTCTCTCTCTCTCTCTCTCTCTCTCTCTCTCTCTCTCTCTTTCTCTCTCTCTCTTTCTCTTGATATATATTATAATTGGCTATTTATAGTGATATTACATTTCTCATTTAATCTGAGGACAGCTTCAGTTATTTTTGTTATCTCTTGAAGACCCATTCCCCAAGAAAGCTCCCCAACCCCTCTGGCTGTGCAGTAGCCCACCACTTGCCTTTTCTGTGAGAGAGCTATGGCTCACAACAAGTGAAAATACCATGAGTTGGCCAAGAGCGTATCTGGACTACCCATCGAAAATAAATTCATCGAATTGAAATCCATTTCCATCTAAATGCACTTTCATTGAATACATTTTGTTGGATTTCAATTGGGGTTAGGGTTAGGGTTGGGTTAGGGTTACGGTTAGGGGGTGCCCTTGGATGTTGTGGGTCAGGGGGAATCCTCCCAATAAAGAAAATGTTACATGAAGCTGGCCAGTGCCGAAATACTTTAAATATTTCAGGACCAGACATCTCCATGTACCGTTTTAATGTGAAGAATAGATGCATTGAAATGCTGGGGCCAATTCATGGAATAAATGTATGCCGAAATTTGTGGTGCAAGCTGGCGCAAGCGTGAAAAACTAGTGCATGCGCATGCATGCGATTCATGGAAGGCCCTGCGTGTGTTTTTCCTGGGATGTGTGCCAGATTTGCGCATTTGTGCACATGGGGCGCACATGTCACTGCAACATCCTGAACGCCGTGCACGACACGTACAGCGAAAGTGCACAACGTGTAGCGCACGCACCAAAAAAGGGGGTGGAACACGGGGCAGAACACACGGAATGGGGAACAACGCATGACAATGAGGGCGTAACTGGGGAAGTACTGCTGGGAAATACATGGAACGCCCACACGCTCACGAACTACACGCATTCATGGAATCGAATAGGGGAATCCCATGCATGCCAAAAGACACGCACAGGCCTAAACACATCCACCACACAAAGGCAGGTGGAAACGTCCCCACGCAGTATAAAAGTGCGCGCAGACAACAAACACATATATACAGCTACGATGAATGTCTCATTTCTCGTAGTACTGATCATGGGACACCGCTGGAGGAAGAGAATAGCCAGGCCCCACATTTTTTTTGCCCAGGACCATTCTTTTTGGGATGTCTGATGACCAGGTCTATGGCAGGTATAGGTTTCCACCTCATATCATCCTAGACCTGGTACAGGAGTGGGAGGATGACCTCACATCACACACTGTGTGCTCCTAAGCACTGAGACCCTTGGAAAGAGTGCTCAATGTACTGCATTTCTTGGCCATTGGGTCATTTCAGCGGACCACTGCCATAGTGGGGAGGGGGGTCTCACAGCCCATACAGTCACGCTGCCTACACCAGGTGTTGGCAATCATGACTGCGGGACCCTCAGTCCGCAGGCACATATACATGCCCAGAACACCCTCAGAAAGGCAGGCCATGGTCCAGGACTTTTACAGGGTGGCACAATCCCCCAAAGTGCTTGGTGCCCTAGATTGACACATGGCTCATTGGTGAGTACAAATGCCTTTGCACATGCATGCATGTCACACACAGAGAAATACACAAACCAAACTAATGACAACCATTATCACCTCTCCAGGGGACTGTGCCTACCCTCTGAGCACCCACATGATGACGCCAATACAGACCCACCACCCGACCCCAGGTAAGGTACAATGCAGCCCATATTGCAACCTGGGCCATAGTGGAGTGCACATTTGGAGTGCTCAAGTCACGCTTCTGCTCCCTCAACCACTCTGGCGGGTAGCTTCTCTATCCACGCCCAGTAGTGTGCAGGATCATTGTGGCAGCATGTGTCCTGCACAATGTTGCAACACGGCGGGGCATACCGGTGGACATGGTGGTGCCCCCACATCCCCAACTACACGCACAGGTGCTCCTCAACTTTTGTGGCCTCCCAACCATGGCACAGATGTATCAATGGGAGGTGCACACACAAATTGTCCTGGGCAACTTGGGTGAGGGGAGCAAGGTACGTGATGCAAACAGCACCTCTGTGCTACTGTAAGGCTGCCTGTGGCCCCTTAGGAAAAATGACAGGTCACCAACACTCAGGCATCCCAAAAATGCAAGAAAAAGCGATACACAACCCCCGTAGCCCACATGTGTGTAAACAAAACACATGCAGTACTCTGTGGCAGCCAGGAACAAAAGAAATGTGTATGTGGTCAACATGCAGGCTAGTATGGCCGGAAAAAAGGGGTGCGCGACAAACTGGGACACCCGCAGTGGGAAAAATAGCATGCGCGACTCACCGTCTGCCTTGCGTGTAGAAGAAGAATGCATAGGCAACACCCCCACCAAAAGAAGAAGTATGCACTGTCGCTGCTGTGAAGTAATTGTGTGTGAGCCACGTACAGAGTGATGAAAACTCACTTGGGACCTTTAACCCATGCCGAGTGAAATGCCTGCGAGCACGTTTCATCACCGACGGGCTTACGCTCTAAGGGCCTTTCATCAGAATTCATGCACAGATGCTGTTTTTCATGTCCCAAATCATTCTGTATCAAGCTGGCCACGCGACAACATGGTTCCTGGGGGGACCAAGCACATCATCACAAAGAGCTTTGTGGCAACGTGGCCCAATTGGGAGGGATCTTGGTCGGCTGTTTCCTCCATGTGTCGGCCAGTCTTGCGACCCTCTCCTCCTCTGGGCACACTATACGCCAGCCATTCTCTGTGCCGTCTTCCAGCCCAGATGCCACCTAGGCCCCCTGTGGACCTGCCCTAACCAACGCAGCCAGCCTGGTGGAGATCCCATCCATGCCACAGTCAGGAGCCGGAGGTCCAGCAGGGGTGGCCACCTCACCAACTGGATCCCAGCAGATGTAGGATGTGCTGGCATCATCGGGCACGGCACGTGCATGATGGCGCCGGGGGATTCCATCAGCCCGGAGGCGGTTGTGGTTGCGTCGGAGGCAGCAGCAGGCTCAGCGTGGGAGCCATCATGGCTCGGGGCCATCAACACCCCGGGGGCAGGCATCGACCAAGGGGCAGGAGGACCCCGGACTGGGAGTGTCGGCTTAGGATGGTCAGGGCGGAGAACTCCATGCACTGGGCTTTGAGGCAGGCGGAGGGCCTTGAAGAAACTCTGAGGGAGTTGAGGGAGTCCATGGCTGCATCCCTGCAAGACCTCGAGGCCAGGGAACAGGCCCACCTCTGGAACATCAACATGGAGTCTGATGATGCCCTGGCCCGGAACATCGCTAAATGAGCCGTGGGACTGGCCCACCACCTTTGTAAATAGTTATGTAGGTGTAGTTTTCCTTTCTTTTTAATTTTTATATGGGGCGCATGGACTATGCCCCACCTTTTTGTAAATAGTTATTTATTAGGTAGGTTTTTGGTTAGGTTTCCTTTGGATTGTTTGGCTCATGGACCCTTGATTTTTCATTTGTATATAGTTATGGACCTGGTTTTACTTATTTTTTTTACCCATGGAGGAATACTATGCTTTTTATTTAACTTTGGATTTTGTTTTATGGACAGACTCTTTAGAGCCATTTTACTTTGGATTTTATAGATTATAGTCTTCATTTTCTTATCTCAATTTTGGACATCCAGACTTTTTTATTTTAACTTTATTTGTGTGGTCTTATCTCATTGGTTTCATGAATGTCACAATGTGGGTTTTCTCAGTCATGTGTCGCCATTGTGTGGCTCTGACGGACATGTATTCATGGGCATGCTGTTTATTTGGTATCTATCATGACATGGGGAATTCAATGTGGAGTGGATGGAATGCTTGGTTGGGTGCTCCCAAGTGCATGGTGCCATGCAGCCTGCCTGCGGGGCATGGTGAGGGGTGATGGGCTGCCTGCGGGGCATGGTCTGGGGTGATGGGCTGCCTGTGGGGCATGGTCAGGGTGGATGGGCTGCCTGCAGGGAATGGGGAGGGGTGTAGGGTGGACCCCTGTGGTGTGGTCTGTCTGCAGGGGGTGCATGTGGCTTCTCACCACACTGCTGTGTGAATCTGGGGTTACAGGAGTGACAATTACACGGGATTTTGCTGGTGCGAGTGGGTTATGCATATTCCAGGGGTGCACAGGGAGTTTTGCATGCATGTGAGCAGGGTACACGTATTCCAGAGGTTTGCAGGGAGTTTTACCCACACAAGCGGGGTACGCATATTCAAGGGGTGCGCAGGGAGTTTTACATGCACACGAGTGGGCTACGTGTACTCCAGAGGTGCACGGGGAGTTTTACATGCGATTTCGCTGGCGCAAGTGGGTACGCATAATCCAGGGGTGCGCAGGGAGTTTTACATGTGTGTGAGTGGGGTACGTGTATTCTGGAGGTGCAAAGGGAGTTTTACACATGCGTGAGTGGGGTAAGCGTATTCCAGGGGTGCACAGAGTTCTACATGCACGCGAGTGGGGTATGCGTATTCCGGAGGTGGAGCCCTCTGGAATAAGGAGCCCCCTTGTGACTGTCTTTTTTTAATATAATGGTTTTGTAGCTAAATAATATTAAAATGTTTTGTAGAGTTTTACACGTGTGCGAGCGGGGTACGCATATTCCAGGGGTGAGCTGGGAGTTTTACTTGCGCACAACCAAGGTATGTGTATTCCGGAGGTGCACAGTGAGTTTTACATATGCGCGAGCGGGGTGTGCGTATTCCAGGGGTGCACGTGGAGTTGTACATGTGCGCGAGCGGGGTACACGTATTCTGGAGGTGCGTGGGGAGTTTTACGTGTGATTTCGCTGGCGCAAGTGGGGTACGCATATTCCAGTGGTGTGCGGGGAGTTTTACACATGCGCTAGTGGGGTATGCGCATTCCAGGGGTGCACAGGGAGTTTTACATGTGCGCGAGCGGGGCACACATATTCCAGGGGTGAGCAGGGAGTTTTACATGCGCGCAACCAAGGTACGTGTATTCCGGAGGTGCGCGGCTAGTTTTACATACGCGTGAGCGGGGTATGCGTAATCCAGGGGTGCACAGGGAGTTGTACATGTGCGCGAGGGTGGTACGCGTATTCTGGAGGTGCGTGGGGAGTTTTACATGTGATTTCGCTGGCACGAGTGGGGTATGCATATTCCAGGGGTGCGCGGGGAGTTTTACACGCACCTGAGCGGGGTACGCGTACTCCGGAGGTTCGCGGGGAGATTTATACGCGATTTCGCTGGCATGAGTGGGGTATGCATATTCCAGGGGTGCACGGGGAGTTTTACATGTGCGCGAGTGGTGTACGCGTATTCAGGAGGTGCGCTCAGAGTTTTACACGTGCGCGAGTGGGGTACGCATATTCCAGAGGTGCGCAGGGAGTTTTACACGTGTGCGAGTGAGGTATGCGTATTCCAGGGGTGCGCAGGGAGTTTAACACACGTGAGAAGGGTACGCATATTCCAGGGGCCATATTCCAGGGGTGCGCCAGGAATTTTATATACGCACGAGCAGGGCACATGTATTCCAGGGGTGTGCAGGGAGTTTAACACACGCCGAGCGAGGTACGCGTATTCCGGACGTGCATGTGGAGTTTTACACGCGATTTTGTTACCGCGAGCGGGGTACACATATTCTGAGGGGTGCGCAGGGAGTTTTATGTGCAATTTCACTGGCGGTGGAGGTCTGGGTGGGATTTTTGTGCATTTTCATGGTTGGGGGGCTGTATGCTGGTCCACTGGCCTTTGCGCCATGTAAGCGATTTGAGCGATGGTTTTGGCGAACAGGGCAGATTTGGGGGCGTAACTGGCGCTGCTGCAGGGTCGCTGTGCCACTCTGCGCCACGGCTGGTTATGGATGTGAGTATCCATGAATACGCTGTGCGTGAAATGGGTTTTGGCGCACGTGGCTGGTGCACGCTGGCGCACGTGCACTAGGTGCGCAAGCCACGTGCACCACCTCTGTGCTTGATTCCATGAATTACCCCTGCTACCTTTTACATCTAAAATTACATATCCATCGAAACTTGTCCATTCCTATATTCGATGGACAAGTTTTGATGGATATGTACTTTTAAATGTAAAAGATAGCATTTCGATGCATTTATTTTCGTTACATTTTGATCGATGGATTTTCGTTTCGATGGTTGATTTTCGATGTAAAGACCATAAACCGGCCAAAAGAACATTCCACCTATGTTCTCGACTGTATGTATGGTCATTTATAGCACAACAATGTGGTCTTCTATGGCATGCTTGAGTAAGGCTATTTGTAAACTTATCAAAATCACTACTGTAGTGGTCTAGGAATGGCTGGGTCACCTTGATTTAGGCATATTGTTACTCCACTCAAGGTTTACAGACCTTAGTATGTGAAGGAAAGGAGAGGGAAATGAAATGCGAATGGGAAAGCGGGTGAACTGCCACAGACATAGGGATGGGGAAATGTATAAAGGGAAACAGCATGTTTTGTGATAGCTTGGCTGAGTGCACATCCATCAAGATGGAACACAGCTTGAGATTGGGATTTCGACTGTCCGACTGGTGCTTTATTCTACACTCTATTCACCATCCCTGATGGTTCACTGGATCGCCTGGGGAGACTGAGTAGTAGCTCACCTGCGTGCGCATCTGCACGTGCGTTTCTAAGTGCACAGTCTGCAGTCTCAGATCTGCAGCTCTGCTGCAAAAATGCCATGGCCCTGTTTGTGTGGTTTCTTCATTGAAGTCAGTTTTTCCTCTTAGTGTGAGTAGAACTGTTGAGTTATCAGACTTGTTGTTTGACTCAATGATGGTTAGAAGCAGCAGATTAAGAGGAAGAAAAACGGTGTGCCTTGACACGCAGGCCAAACCAGGACTGGGCAATATGTAATGGTGAATAAAGTACCTTTGGGAGTAATATGCTGGTCAGAAGTGGCTGATTAAGAGGAACAAAAAAAGAGCGGCTTGACAAGCAGGTTACATCAGGAACGGGTAAACTGTGCTGGGCAAGTGCATGTTAACTTCATATTTGAGAACAAAAGAAGCCCTTTTTAAAATGGCTTCATCCTACTGTCTTGTAAGTAAATGCCTTCAGGAGGTGGACGTTTTACAAGCCAATATTAAGGATTCTGAGAGAGAGGTGCAAGATAAATTAGCTAGCTCAGAAGTGGGGATGCTGTGACAGCTGGAATGTATGGAAGAACAAGCTGTCTCAGCTACACTGTC
The DNA here is from genome assembly GCF_040938575.1 of Ambystoma mexicanum. Classification (NCBI taxonomy): domain Eukaryota; kingdom Metazoa; phylum Chordata; class Amphibia; order Caudata; family Ambystomatidae; genus Ambystoma; species Ambystoma mexicanum. The sequence continues at coordinate 509,514,347 of NC_090926.1, read as the reverse complement.
TATATTGTTACACCTCCAGACGCCTTTAACGTTTGGCAACAAGGGACTCCAGGTCATCCCAAATGTGACAATAACTACTTTAAAAAAGTTTTTAAAAAAATAAATACTGCATATACTACGCTCTCAATTGGAAACACAACCGATCATTCTGATTTGGTTTCAGCCTCGGCAGACGATATACCGGATAACGAGATGTTATTGTGTGTACAGTCATAAGTTCCTCTAAATATGAGTCCAGTTCTTGATACTATTTCACAAACCCCTATGCTAAATGAAGGTCTCAGTGATCATCCAGTAGAATCACGAGATTTAGTAGATGATCAGGAACAATAAGGGGATACAAATGGAATATTGGACTGAAATCTAATATACTGAGTAAGGGGTTGAGTAGAAAAAATGACTGATCGATTTACATATTCGGGAAAGAAAGACCAAGAATCAAATAAGTCTCAGAAAGGTCTCTTAGCAGTTTGAAGTGGGCCTCCCTGTGAGGCCGAGATTCAGGATTCCAAAGTGCAAGAAAACCTTCTTGACCATCTTCCTGCATCATTGGTAACTTCTCCTGTCCTTCATAACTCGCCTTTAGAACATTCTTCTACATCATCTGACTCATCCTGCCTGCACTCCTGTTCACCGTTCTCCTCACGGATTTGACTCAAACTCCATGGGATCATCTCTTGGTGCCATGACATTATGAGCCCTACATTTTGTATTGAATTCTTTCGTGTGCTCATGTAAAAATATTAATAGTGTGGAATGCCGGTTGAAGGCGGTCATTAATTAATTCATTAATTAATTCATTCATTCTGTGCTTTCTATGCTGTGAATGATGTTTAGAATTGTGAGCCTGCAAAGGGGGGGCGCCCTGATAAAGCCATGAAGCCTTCAGGTAGGTACAGATATCTGTGTGGGGAGTGCTGGGAGAAGAGTGCCCAGTGCAGTCCAGGCAGTCAGGCAAAAGGAAGGGGCCAAGCCCATTGTGACCTGCAGTGTGCAGAAGTACTGTGTTGGGTCCTGTGCCTGCGCCTAGTGAACGTTTTTCTTGACCCCAACTTGGCAGAAAAGATAGCTGGTCAGAGTCGGTTTTATTTTGGTCTAAACTCTTTTATTATATGTGTTTGGTAACGTTTGAAAAAAAATTCTGTTGAGTAAATTGCCAATTCCACTATCCCTCACAGTATTAGTGATGAAAATGCAGCATTATGGACTTGGTAGTAATGGGCAGTCTAAACTGCCTATGAAAAGTGTCACTGCGTTATGAGAACCAGGGGGAGGGAAGCGCCTAGTTAAAGCAGTGTTGAGGGCCGCAAGTCCTGTGACAAAGACAGTCTGCATGATGGAGATAACACCCACAAGCGGGGGCGTTGACTCTAAATGTTCCCCTTCATCTAAAAACTTTCTGGTCTGAAAGCTCCCACGGTGGTTATGGGCTGGTATTGAGGCGATTCACCTCTACACCAAAAACCTCTTATAGCCTGTGTTGAAAATCAAGGGCCCCCCGCCCCGATTCTGCCATTGAACCCAAAATACTTTTTTGAGGATAACCACTTTGGGGGCAGTAAAGATGGTGCTGTCACCTCCGAGATGGTGAGCTTGGCCAATATGGGCATTATGGAGGATTCTTTTCAAGCCCTCTTATCAGACAGTAGAAATGATGGACTTGGAATGTATCACCTATTGTGAGCAAGTGCATTACCTCGTTGGTAGTGCTGTTAGAAGTACTGTGAAGGCTGATGACTGTGGTGCAAGTATCGTGAACAGTGCTGTAGCAAGTAATAATGAACTAGGAGGAGCAAACGTGGGGTGCCAGTACTCAAGAAAGGACGCGTGGGAGAGCCATCATTTGGTCGTGACCCCCCACTGTGCAAGCTGATGCCAGCCTTTATGTGAAACCGATTACTGAGGTAGTGGCAACCTCGGAACTTCAGAAGCAGTGCGTATGACTTCCATAGAGTTGGCTAAAGCTCTTGTTCAAGATGATGGACAGGTCGCTGCTCCTACACTTTTTATTGAATCACCAGTTACTGGCAACCTAACAAGTTACACTAAACAGGGGTGTTCTGAGAAGAAATCAGTGTGGTCACGAGTGCTATTAATATAGGGACTAAAAAGATGGATGTGGCTAGGGAAGGCAGCATTGATAATGCCTTGCTTTCCCCTATGGTCTCTTTAACTTCCTCCTTATTTCCTGCACTATCTATTCCAGCCGTTCTTCATTTTCCAATGTAGTAAAGGATTATGGTGGTGACGGCGTACCTATTATTTCATGCTCCAAAAGTGGGGAGAGCAATAGTCACTCCGGCATCGACCAGACCTATCAACTTCCGGGTACCCTATTTTGAGAAAACATCAGTGTTTCAATGAGCTCTCAGAGTTTGAAAGGCTGATGGACAAAGCTAATTCATTTAGCAATTAGTGCATTGCTCAAACTACACCAACTTCAATGTGCGATGGTGGCTTCTTTAAACATGAAATGTGCCTTTTTTGAGGGTTTTATTACTGGTTGGGAAAAGGAGCATAAAGTGGAACCGGTGTTGGTTGAGGTAGCAGCACAGACTGAAGTTCATGAGGAGGCAAATAGGGGTTGTGTTTTTATTGGTGAGGTGGTAGAGGAGGTACAGAAATGACAGTTATTTGTTGTTTTAGCATATCCGAGCGTGTATGAAGACCTTTCAGCGTCTATAAGTAAGGTTGCTGCATAACCAGCAGAATAGCAGGAGCTGACAAATGTAGATAAAACCACTCCCATAGGGGAGGAAGTGGATGAGGATAGAGCCAATTTTCCTATTTCCTCTCAAAGGAAAGTCGAGAACCAGGGAAAGGATTCGCTAATAGATCCAAAAAATCTAAAAATACAAATATTGGAAAGAAAGAATGTGTCCCAGATTCCAGAAAGTTTCTGTGCAAACTATACCTGCTTCTAAATCTAGTGCAGGTGGCAAAACGTTGGCTTCATTAGGTAAGACCAGTAACACCGGTGGGCATGAAGGGTCCCATAGGCCTAATGTTGTTTTAGTAGCTGCGGAGGGGTAGTTGAAGCATATTTATGAGAGACCAGCAGCAAATTTACAAATCTATTGTGAGTGCCCGCCTGCCCCTCCTGTTGCAGCCCCTTGGTGCCTTTAATGGAGTATGGTATATCTGCCCATGTAGTGGAAAAACAGGTGGAGTTAAGAGCGAGTTCTCCAGTAAAAATAAACAAGATCTGTCTAAAAGTGTCCCATTAACTTTGCTGCCTATAGTGCCTTTGGTGTCCTAAAAGAGGAGTGATATGTCTACACAATGGGCCTCATCACGAGTTGGGTGGTATCCCAGCGTTAATACAGCCGGGGCTAATAGCGTGACCACCAAACCCCTGGCGCTATTAGCTCCGGATCGCAGGTTTGACAGATCGGTAATTCCCCATTCTCCAGTGAGCCCATTTGGGAATTCCTCATTGGGCCCAATGGGGAATTTTTGGCACAACTACCGTCTGCGGTGCAACCAGACAGTAAGTGCCCCAAAAATCAGTAGATTCCCAGCGAATTTACCCCCAAAGCTGGGGAGTAAAAGCTACCAAACACGTGATTTTGCAAACCCTTAAATGTGGCGGTAATAGAGTTACTGCCACATTCAAGGGTTACCGCTAAACTTGTGACGAGGCTGAATGTGTTAAAGCTCAAAGGGGGTTTATGGGTGAACATCCCAGTAGAAAAATATTTAGGCAATATATCCCTTGGGGGGGGGGGGCATTACCCGACCAGTCTGCGGCATAGTCAATGAGTGCTGATGACTCACCCTCCTGAATTCGACCACCCGGTATTAAGTTGTGGGGAGAGTTAGCTTGCTCTGCTCTTCGTAGCCCTTCTGACCTGGTGCCCATTCTCCCTTGACCTGCATCTCCCCTCACCCTGAGACTTGTCTCTCTTCCCATGCCCCCTTGACCATGTGCGACCCCTTTTCCCTTTTTGTGATCGCTTGTGTCCCGCGTTCCCTTGCTCCAAACCTGCATGGTTTCATCACACTACTTCGCCCCTTGCAGCCATTCCTCGTGCTCACGCATCCTCTGGCCACATGGTTCCCTCGCAATCCTTGATCATGTGTGCTCCGCGCCACTTTCACACTTTGCTGCACTTGCCCATGCTTGTCCTCTGCTTGCGTAGTTCCTTTGCAATCCTTGTTCGCGTGTGCTCTGTGCCCATTCCATCCTTGGCTGCACTTGCACCTACGTGTCCTCTGCCTGAGTGGTTCCCTCGCAATCCTTGATTGCGCTTGCTCCGTGCCCTTCCAGCCTTGGCTGCACTCATGCCTGTACGTCCTCTTCCCGTGTGGTTCCCTCTCAATCCTTGATCTCGTGTGCTCCATGAGCCTTCCATCCTTGGCCGCGCTCACACCTGCGCATCCTCTGCCCATGTGTTTCCTCGCAATCCTTCCCTTACCCTCTGTATGACTCTGTGCTCTGTTGCTTTTTCTTCTTCTAGGTCCTGGTATGCAGTCTTTATAGCGAATAAAGAAGAATAAAGAATTACCATATATCAAATATTTTATAACAAACTATTTTATAGAGAATGCATTTAGGGGTGGGATAAAAGGTTACATATTTTTGGAAAATGGTTGGGGTGGGTTTTTAAGGGTTGGGAAACAGGGTTTTCGGGTGGACCCCCGAATCCCACAAAAAAAATAAAAAATGCATTCACTATAAAATATTTATTTAAAAAATATTCGATATATGTTCATTCTTTATAAAAATGTTTTGCTATAAAGACATGTAACCTTGGGCTCCTATTTGTTTGACTGCTCTGTTCCTGAGTCTGCTATGTTTGACTACTTTATACTTGTATTGTCTACTTCTGGATGTTTTTAACTCTCCTCCTTTAAGTTACTTTGATCATTGTTCTGTTACCTGCCTCGATCTGCTGTTTGTTCCCTCATATCTTACTCCCACCACTCCTGTTGTGTTCTTATTTTCTTTCAGGTTCCTTTGGTCGTGTTTTGCCCTGTTACTGGATTGGTTACTCGTGGCTACATAACTGCTTGCCTTTTTTTCTCATCAAACCCACCTTCTTTTTAAAATGTTTATTTTTGAATAACTATAGTCATTTACAGACATAAATGCACATGTATAGTACATTGCTTTTCCATTTTGACAGTCTGCATCCCTTTCCCCCCAAAACACCCATTCCTGCCCGTCCTACGATGCAGCACATAACTCTTCCACCACTCCCATTATCCTACGTCCACTCATCTAGCATCACCACCCTCTTGTACAGGAACATTATCCAAGTCCATGGTGCTCTGTACAGAGCTGGTCAGGTCCGCAACCAACTGTCTCAAGGTGTCTATCACCTCTACTTCTTGTTCCGTGTTCCAGCTCACTGCCTCCTGCCACACCAGGGTCTCTGCATTTGCCCATTTTATCAAGTCTCTCAACCACACTTGCACAACAGGCCTCCTTTGTGCTTTCCATCCCCATCGCTATCCTACATTTTGCCAATATATATGCAAAATCCTTGGGCTTACTCACATGTTTAGATCTCTTGGGTCGTGCAAAACCCCCTAGCAGACACGCCTGGGGTGATCAATATCCATGGTATTGTACGCTCTTGCTAATGTTTGTGCCACCTCAGTCCAGAATCTCCCGATCTCTATGCAGGCCCAGAACATATGGATCAGATTTGCATTAATCTCCCCACACTTCGGGAAGGGCTGCTTATTTCCTGATTGAACCTTGCTATTCTGTCTGGAATCAGATATGCTCTGTGGGTCACAATAAATTAAATCTGGTGTATCCTTGAATTTCTAGACACCTTCTTGTGGTACACTACAGCTCTAGTCCACATTGCCTTTGATATTGGTTCCTGTAACTCTGGCTCCCAGACCCGCTTTAATTGTTCAAGCTCTTTCCCTACTTTGGACATTAATAACTCATATATACGCAAGACTTTGTGTCTGCCTTTCGAGCACATCTTGAAAAGTCTTTATCGTCTCATCTGATATTAAGGACACTTCGGTCTCCAACCATCTACGTCGAAGGGTCCTCAGCAGATGGGAATACGTGAGGTGTTGTCTCCAGTGTACCCCGTCTCACCTATCAGTTCTTTGAAATCCTTAGGTAACCCATCTCTCATTACATGTCCCACTGTTGCCACCCCCTTAGGTTCCATGTATCTTCGCACATTTAACTGCAGTTGTTAGTCCACTCCTTCAAGCGTGACCAGCAGGATCTGCAGGAAGTATGGTGTTGTTTTTACCCATCAAGTGGCAGGCCCTGCACCACATCACACGACCCAATGTCAGATTCAAGGGCAGGCGAGCCTTACTTGGTTCGGTTTTCCACATAACGTCATTCAAAAAGAATGGGGTACCCATTATGCGAAGCAATCAAAATTCTGGCATTTGTTCATTCGACAGCCATTGAACTACGAACTACAACTGGCTGGCAATGAAGTATATTTAAAAAATTGACAAATGTATACTCCCTTGTTCATATGGATTTTGAAACTTCCATAATGCCACCCTACACAGTGAGTTATGCCATAAGAAGCTTGTGCATATACTATGCAGTTTACAAAAGAGAAATTTCGGTAACGTAAACAGGACATTTGCAATATAATGTAGGAGTCTCGGCAACACCACCATCTTTAGCAATGCTGCATGTCCCATCATGGATAACGGAATTCTGGCTCAGAAAGCCATGGAATTCTCAATTTTGTTCATGGCTTTTACCATGTTCTGCATGTGCACTGTCTTGGGATCATGACAAATGTCTACCTGCAGATTCCGGAATTAATTGATTTCACATCTGATTGGTAATGCCTGCAGCCCATCCATGGGCCTCTCAGCGTATCCTCCCAAGGGGAACAGGCTTGACTTCAGTGGGTTGACCGGTGTACCTGACAGAGCAGCATATCATTCCATCATATCAAGAATATATTTCAGATTTGTCTCGCGGTGCTGTAAGTACAGGAGCTTGTCATCTGCATACAACGAGATCAAATGCCTCCCTCACAGGGTTTCAATACCTGCTTTCCCGTATTCCTCAAGTAGATAAACTGCCAATGGTTCCAGCGCTAGAATGAACAGCATAGGGGACCACAGGAAACCTTGTCTCATGCCCTTGCTTAACTGCCACTGTTCTGAAATGATGGTGCCTGTCTTGACCCTAGCTATCAGTTCATTATACAGGGCCCATTGCCGAACCTTTCCAACACCTCTAACAGCCACGACCATCTGATAGAGTCAAACACCTTGACTGCATCTAGAGACACCACTACCAATTGCTGTGTATTTCCCTGGGTGCAATCTATCACATGGTGCAATCTTCCCAGGTTGTTGGTAATATTTCTATGTGGGACATATCCTGTCTGGTCTGGGTGTATCAACTTGGCTATCACCGGTTTCAGCCTGTGCTCCACTACTGCTTTGAGAATCTTCCCATCTTGGTTCAGTAACGAAAGGGGTCTACACGAGCTGCAGTCTGTATCCAGCTTATTCGGTTTTTAGGAAGGGGATAAATATCGACTCACGCGAGGATTCGGTCATGCTTAACCATGTCCAGCTCTTCATTGAGCATTGCTAGCAGTGGGGCCTGGATTTCCTTTCTGTATTCTCTATCAAATTCACTTGGAAGGCCATCTGCCCCTAGGACGTTGCCGGTGGGTAGAACCATGATCACCTGCTCTAATTCTTCAATCGTGATGGGGACCTCCAGACTGTCTCTCTTCCTCGTTCAGCCTGGGTAGATTAATCTCTAACAATGCTTTCTTCACGTCTGATATATCACACTCTGAGTTTTCTGCATACAATTTCTTATAATAATCATGAAAACATTTATTCTCCCTTTCTTGTATCTCACACTACACTCCGTCACTTCCCACAATAGCTCTCACTGTCTCCCATTTACCCTCACTTTTATACGGCCAGGCTAGCAACCGCTCTGGTTTATCCCCTTCCAATTGTTGCCTTTCAATGTATTTTCTGTACCTTAAGTTGTGTAGGCCCACTCCCTGACTTGCATGCCCAAGATACAAAAGAAAATTACACACCCCAGCGGGGAATGAGACCAGGAGGAAAGGCTGCAAGAGTTAGTTGTTTATATAAAATTTGGTATCCAGAGAACTCTGCTTCCCGAGATCGCTCTGGCAAACATTACAAAGGTGGCAGTTTAAGTAAGAATATTGCATCATGTTGGATACATATGTAATACATGATGTTGCTCCCGCTGGATTGGCTGCTCAGTTGGCAGGAGGGCTCGTACCATGAGGTCCAGCTGCCTGTGTCCAGGTGGGGTGAGGCACAGGTCACAATAAAGCTGGGCAGGCACTAGCTAATCTAACATAACATATTGCTTCAAGCATGCACTAAATAACAGTTACTGAGACTCCTTTGAGCAAATCATTATCCTCTATAAATTCTAAGCTTACACCCACATCATTATTCACTGGGGTCTTTGGGGGTTTATCACAACTCGGGAGGGCTCGATCCAGGTGGGATCGTTGATCATGGGGTGGGTCTAGGCGCATCAAAGAGACTAGGGGGCATGCTGACATTTGTTAGTTCTGAGGTGAAATATACTGTGACAGAGGTTGACTTTTATTAGTGGGCATCGCACTGGGGTTACATATCTGGCACATCAAAAGAATACCTAGCGGGGTCATGGGGTTGGGTTGGCAGTAATTTTCCAGTACCGGGAGTGAGGGGGGCATAGGAAGGTTTTGGGGAGATTGATGTTTTTGCAAGGTATGGTTCAAACCGGTTCACGCACAGGACAGTTATCTCAGAGGAAGGGTGAGGCGTTACATTTATATTGTTGCAATTACCTCCGGCTCAGGCATGAGAATGGAGCTGCAAGGCTTTCAGAGACGGGGAGAAAAGGTGGGGGCTTCTGCGAGCGGTGTTCCTGGCGCTGCAGAGGGGAGAGAAGCCTTCTTTTAGTATCTCAGTGAGGCCTAATCCAAAGATGGAGTCTGAGGTTTTCAAGATGGATGCCAAGTGTCTCTCCAACAGCCCCACCTGCGTCGTAATCAGCACGGGTACTGGTTATGTACGCAGGGGCAAAAATAGGAAGCGTCTTCCACTGTTGGTCGAGCAAGTGATGATCTTAAACTGAATGGTTGAGGGGGGGCCCGAATGGCCCTGCCGCTCCCACACAGTTGCCTAACCGATCCCAGTGGTTCCTGCATTCTTGCTGTAGGTGGGTCACCTCCTGCACCTCACCAAAGAACGTGTCTTCTGCCTGTGCTCTGGCTTCCAGCCTACCTTCCGCCTGTTTTAAATCCTTTAAAATGAAAACTTGTATCCCTTTCGACTTCACTATGGCTGCCCCTATAATTAGTACCTTGAAGGCCTCCCAAAGCGTACCTGCAGATTTCACACTGCAAGTCTTTAACTCAAAATATTCTCTTACCTCCCCTCTCAGATGTTCATGGAACCCTGTGTCCTTGAGCGCCTCCACCCTGAGTCTCCACGTTGGAATCCTAACTCGGGGGAAGTATCAGAGGAGCATGATCCGAGAGGAGCCTATCTTTATATTCAGACCTTGTAAACTCTCCTAGATTTTCTTCCCCACAAACACATAAGGCCTCATCATGAGTTTGGCAGTAACCCTTAAATGTGGCGGTAGCACTATTACCATTGCATTTAAGGGTCCACCAAATCACGGGTTTGACGGATTTTCCTCCAGCTCTGCGCTGGGGACAAATCTACTGTGATTTTGCTGATTTTCGGTGCTATTAACGCCGCTGGTAATAGCGCCGGCGGTAATAGCGATGAAAATTCCCTGTTGGGCCTAATGGGGAATGGGAAATTCCCAAATGGGCCCAATGGGGAATGGGGACTTACTGTTCCGCCAAACTCGTGATCCGGCGCTAATAGTGCTGGGGGTTAGGCGGTAGGGCTAATAGCCCCAATGGTAAAACCCCTGGGGTTAGCGCCCAACTCGTGATGAGGCCCATAATCTAATTTTGTGTAAAGGTTCGTATGAGCAGTATAGTGGGAATATATTCTATCACGTGGGTGCAATGTTCTCCAGACATCAGCCAACTGGAATGCCTGTAACAATGTGTTTAAAGCTTTAGATGAGGCGGCTGGATGGGTGTATTCTTCATCCGACCATATTTCACCGGGTCCTTCGTGCAATTAAAATCCCCTCCCTATATCAGCGCCCCATCCCTGTACGGGCCTATCTTAGAATATAGGAATCTAAAATAGGGTGTTGTGTCTTGATATGGGGTGTACATATTTATTACACATTTCCTCGTTTTCCACCATTCCCCGCAATATTATCAATCTGCCATCTCTGTCTGAGAAGGTCTGGAGGACCCTGAATGGGACTGATGGTGCCACCCAGGTTAGGACTACTCTATTATATGCAGAGTATGTTGCACCTACGGTCACCCCTCCCCACTTACCTGCCAAGATATCCTGTTTGTCTTTTGTTAGGTGAGTTTCCTGCAAGAGGGCTATGTCTATTTTTTAGTGTCTTAGATATGTCATCACCCGGTTCCTCGTTATATAACTGTTCAGGCCTCTGATATTCCAGGTTTCTTTTTTAAGTTCCCCAATCTTCCAACGCGATTCCTGTTCTGCCATCTTCCATATGATCTTTACTATGCCTTCTATATGAGTAACTATAGGCCAACACCCCACAAACTAACCCAACACCATACCTCCCCACGTCCTCCCAAACCCCAACTCCCCTCCAACCCATAGCCCAGCTCAATTTCTTGCGCTCAGGCCTACCCACTTCTCACCCTTGCTCCTGGATCCTATCCTGGTACATAATGGGCGGCGGGCGGATACGTAACTGTTAGTATCTGTGCAGTCTGGTACACATATGGGTGTAGGACATGTCTATGTTGTGCGATCCAAAGCAAGCACCGCATTTCATCTCCTGAGTTTAATTGTATCTTGAGGTTTCATAATGACTCTGCCATGTGTCTGCCTACTAGTCATGTTTCTAGACTGCCGTTATTCCTGACCACATGGTTTGACGATACTTCAGTTGCTAGGTTCTGCCCGTCAATCCATTGTGCTTCTTCAGGGGTCTCAAAAAATATTGTGCAGCCCTTATGAATCACTTTCAACTTAGTTGGGTACAGCAGCATATGCTTCTGGTTAGCCCCTCGCAATCTCATCTTGACTGCTATGTAGTTCAAAGTTGTTTCTGGACCTGCAGTGTATATTCCGGATATGCTGTAATTGTGGCCAATGCTCATTGTATCTTCCTTCCCTTGTGGAAATATTCAAGGACCTTTTCTCTGACATGTCCGCCCTTTGCACCGTGAAACCTTGACTTAGAATTCCTCCACCAATTTCTTGTTGCAACAGGGTTTCTACATACTCAGTCAGGTTTGTTCCCTCCACGCCCTCTGGGAGCCCGATGATCCTCACATTATTACATCTGACCCTGCCCTCTGCATCTTCCGCTCTGTCCTCAGGGTTCCGCAACTGCTGGTGCAGTACTCTGACTTCTTCTGTGTTGTCCTTGAGATCAACTATGTCTCCATCACTGATTTTTCCAGAGTTCCTGTGCATTCAGTGAGGGCCCTTACATCTTGTCACAGCAGTTTCACGTCAATGCTGACTGCTTTTATTTTGGATTCCAGAGACCCCTTCAAGGATGCTATGGCGGCCAGAATCTGTTGATCTCCATCAGCTAGCCTCTGTTCCTTAGAAGGTGTTGATATCGCTTGGGGAGGACTCTCCATCATGGGCGTGGAGGTCATATTTGCCGCTGTTTTCTTTTATTTTCCTTATTTATTGTTTTGTTTTACTTTCAGCCCCTTTTAACCCAGTACAAGGTAGCCCCGGTGTTGCAATGTTGTCTTCTGCTAGTCTCCCAATGCGGGTGACCAGCGTCTTGCCCCCCAACTTCCTTCTGGAGGTCTCTGGAGCTTTGGGCAGGTGTTACTTTTCCCACTGGACAAGTTCCACAGGGTTCACTTATTCGTGTTACACAGAGCGGCCTGGTAGCCCCTACTCATTGAGTGCCTGTGCCCGTTAAGCTGCACCTTTATGGGCCCTCATTCATGTGGGGCTGTCTTCCGCAACAGACTGCTATGACTGTGTTGGTAGCTCATGTTCCAAAATACATTTCATTGTTGGTTCTCTATTCTAGGCCTTTGCCGTCCAATATGCCCCTGCGTATGCAGAATGTTCTGGAAATCCTAGCTGCAGGCTCCGCAGATGTTGCCCTATATGTCGTGGCAACCCCTGGTCTGCCCGGCCGCCTCACAAACTTCTCGGGCCATGCTGCTCTTACCCTCTCAGCTCTGCGATATTTGCTACAGGCAAGCCCACAGTGTCTGCGTACCACTTTGTTTGGCAGCCCTCAGCAGTGTAAGATTTCATTGCTGTGCATCATGTATTGCTTGCAGCATAGCCTGCAGATGTGTCTAGTCTGCTGATGTACTCATGTCTTGATTCCTGTTCTAATGGGATGGTATGTTCTGTTTGTGCCGTGCCTACTGTGCCCGTGCCTTTTATTCCTGCCTTGCACACTGTACCATTGTTCTGGGTCGATGTACACCGATGTGGCTTCTCGTTTGTGCTGTTATTTCGTGAAGTCCGCTCTGAGCTTGCCTCTTGGTTCTTTTCGCTGCTCATGAACACCGTGAGTGTGTACGGTGAAGCAGCCGGGCATATGTCTTAGCGCACATCGACACTTCTGGCCCCAGGGCGTATCTTCCCTCCTTATGGCTGCGGGGGACATTATAAGCTTCTGGCACACTCTGTTCCTGATAACTGGGACGTGCAATGTTATATTAGTGCTGTGGTCAGTTCATTGCTTCGCTGGGGGTTCACCGCGCATCCACTCATGTTCAAGTGAGTTGCAGCAGCGATCCAAAGTCTGCTTTGTCATGCTGATTCAGCTGTGCCGGTGCTTACGTTCCTTATACTACAGGGTCTCAGTACACTCCTCGCCGTCTTCCACACCAATTGAGTCGCCTCCTCAGGATTCTGCTCGGCCTTTAATGACCACACTTACCAGGCATGTGCCCCCATCCCTGGCTGCCCTTCATGCTGCAGAACTGTCTCGGGTGCCTATCTCCCAGCCAATGTTCCACGGTCCCGTTCCAGCCAGAACGTTACCGGATTATCTTCGCTTTGCTTGTGTAGCACTTTTTTTTCCACAGTGCTACACGGTCCCCAGTGCTCGCTCCTATAGCAGTGGATTGGATTCTGCTCCTGCTCTTTGCTCCTGGCATCTGTATCTGTTGGGATCTCATCCTGCTCTGATCCATCATCTGGCCACAGAGTGCCCTTTGTTCTCAGCCACCATCTTAGGGTTCGTCTTCATGGTTCTTGTGCAGCACTTTTTTTTCCACAGTGCTACACGGGCCCCCATTGCTCGTTTCTACAGCAGTGGATCGGATTCTGCTCCTGCTCTTTGCTCCTGGCATGTGCATCTGTTGGGATCTCGTCCTGCTCTGATCCATCATCTGGCCACAGAGTGCCCTTTGTTCTCAGCCACCATTTTCATGGTTCGTCTTCATGGTCATGCCTTCCGTGGGGCACCACGAGTGTTCACGCTTTACTCAGCTGTGCTCACCAGGTTTCTTCAGGCGGTGTTACAGTCTGCTATCTTCAGCTTGTCTATAACCTCATATTATGTATCATCGAATGAACGGATCACACAAGCTACGGAAAGAAACATCCTGTTATATGGCTCTATAGCCATGCCCCATTGTACCTCGCCTGTTTGTGCTCACCCCTATTGTCTCCTCCCATCACCTTTGTTTCCCCACACCTCACTCCCCCGCTTCCCTCATTACCAGATCCTCTATGGTGCTTTCTGTCACTCCTATCTTCTCTAACTCCTTCTCTATTGACTATCCTTTCCTTCTTACTAAGTGTGGTGAAAGACGTTCAAAAGGGATATCCTGGTGTCCAACCCAGGCCTCCAAATTGCTTTTACCTACACCTGCGCTTCCTCCAGACAGACCTTCACTGACATCCTCTTTGTCGGTCCTTCTCCAGGCATATGGACTCCACATATGGTCTCTGTGCTCTCTCCACCATGTATGGTGGCACCTGGTTTGAGGCCATCCTGGCCCCTTCCACTCCTCTAAGACCATTATTAATATTTATTTAAGTGGTCCAAGGCCCTCAGGCCAACCTCCTCCTTTTTGATAGACGCTTCCCGCGCCTCATCAATTTCCTTTCTTCTCCTTCTGTCCCTTCTTTCCCTTCTATGGCTCCTCTACCTCCACTCTCTGCCACCTCTTTGGCTTCTTCTACTTCCTCCATGGCCACCCTGTTACCTCCCTCCTCCGAGACCACCTCTATAGCATCTTCTTTCTCCTCATTGGATACCTTTCCCTTGCCTCCTTTTTCCTCTGCCCACCCTCTTGCTCTTTCTACACTGCAGGATGTACCTGAGACCTGTACCCCGCCACAGAAGTCTTTCAAGGGTGGAAACCTTCTCCACTTTGCCACTCTCAAATCTCACTCAGCTGTCAAACACTCCACCAACATCTGTTGTCTCCTAGAAGATACAACCTTGATGTTCTCGGTCTGACCGAGACGTGGTTCATGGCCAGATCTGTCACACATTTTGACACCCTCCTCCCTGATGGCTACAAGATTCTCTCCATGCCCAGAACCAACAGTTCCGGTAGGGGTGTAGCGTTGGATCCCTGCCTCCATCATTCCTATACAGGTCTATTCCTCCTTTGGATGCCTGGTCTGCAGGCTCTCTCGCTCCAGGCCAGTCTCTTACTATGGCTACTATCGACTAGCTGTCTGGCCAGGTAACCTCCTTCCTCTCTGATTGGGCAGACCTCTCCTCCTCCCTCATTGCCTCTACTACTCAACTCCGCCTTCTCAGAGAACTCAACATCCACCTGGATACTTCCTGCCCTTGCTATGGACGCTTTCGCAAACTCTGCAATTCTCTTTCTCTCTCTATTCTTCCCTCTGGCCCAACTCACTCTACAGGGTACACCTTAGATGTTCTGATCTCCTCATACCGCCCCTCTGTAACCCTCTCACCACTCCTTTCTCCTGGACTGACCACTTTTTTCTCTCCTCTCATCTCTCTCGCTCTACTCCTTAGGCCGAGTCAATTCCAGCACTGCCACCCACCTTCTCGGTCATCCGAGCCATGAAGCGTGTGTCAGCTGTGGCTTTTCCCGCCACTTTCTTTCCCCGTCCTGCCCCTTTGGCTGACTCACATCCTGTCACAGCCCTTTCCAACCTCCATTGTTCTATCTCTGACAATTTCCATGTACTTGCCCCTGTCATGAGGATCTGCTTGGAGCCCAAAGCCAAGTCCAACTTGTGGTACTACTCAGACCTCATCACCCAAAAATGCAAGTGTAGGGTGGCTGAAAGGAAATGGATCGCATCATTTGCATCCTCTGACAAACTGGCCTGCCTCCTGCTCCAAAGGCTTTACCTTCTCTCTGTCCAAATGAATAAGAGAGCACACATCCAAGCCCGCATCTCTGCGGCATCTGACAACTCGGCCAAACTCTTTAAAATCTGCAAGGAGCTGGCCAAACCTGCTGCAGTCTCAACCTCTGCTGTTCCCTCCTAGGCCCTCTGCACAGCCTTGGCTTCACATTTCATCTCTAAAAGCTAGGGCATGCTGTCCACCCTCTCTTCCTCTCCTCCTTCTTCCTCTACTACTGGCCTTCATGTGGCCGCCGCTCCTCCTCCCTTCTATTCCCTTCTTTTATTCACCCCTGATGATGTTTCTAGGCAAGTCTGATCTATGAAAGACTTGTCAAAACAGGTTCTTCCCTGCTCATCCAAAACCATCAAGGACCACATTGACACCCTTGCTCCAGCCTTGGCTGACTTCTGCAACTACTCTTTCACCACTGGAACCTTCTCCTCCCCCCTAAAGCACTCCCTTGTTCAACTTCTTCTTAAGAAACCCTCAGTTGACACCTCATGTCTGGCTAACTATCGCCCTATCTCTATTACTCCTTTTCTGGGCATACATTTGGAAAATCTGGCCATTTCTCAGCTTAACCGCGACACTGAATCTGTTGGTTGACTCCATGACTATCAGTGTGACTTCAGAGCAGCCAGAAGCATGGAAACGGCTCTCCTGAACATCCATGAAGACCTTGTCTCAAACAATGACACTAACCATCTTCCTGTCCTTATCCTCCTTGATCTCTCTTCTTCTTTGGATACTGTCAACCATGCCATCCTATTCAACCGACTGGGTATCGCTGATCAGGCCCTGGCCTGGCTGACCTCCTTTCTCTCTGACCGACCCTCCCAGGTCCGATTTGGATCCTTCATCTCCTCTATCTCTCTCTCCACCTGTGGTGTTCCCCAGGGGTCTAATATTTCTCTCTGGTTGTTCAACCAATTCCTGGGACCTCTCACCCAGCGCATAGCTTCTCTCTGCTCCAACTTTCAGTGCTATGTGGGTGATACTCAGCTCTGTTTCAGGATCCACTCAGCTGCCTCTTCTCCCTCTCTCATCCCTGATTGTCTGTCCACAATCCAGGAGTGGCATGCTGCCAATGATCTCTAACTTAACGCCAGTAAAACATAGGTCCTGATCACCAGCACCCTCCTTTCCTCTCACTCTCTGGCTGCCCACCCTGGGCCCTCTTCCTGCTCCTACCTGTGAGGCTAAGAACCTCTGGGTCATCTTCATCTCCACACTCAACTTCTCACCTTACATCTCTGACATTTCTAAGAAGTCAAACTACCAGCTTCACCTCCTCAGAGGTATTCTTTCTTTCCCCACTTTCCCCCAGAAGCTCACTGCCTCCAGAGCTCTGATTCTCTCTAGGCTGGACTACTGCAACGGCCTCTTTCTAAATCGATCTGCCTCTACTCTCCGTCCTCTACAACTCATCCAGAAAAGGACTGAGAGACTCAAGCCCAGGGTTTGTATCTCTCCAGGATGAAAATCTCTTCATTGGCTCCCGGTGGTGGCAACAGTGCTTAATTTGTGCCGGTGGTAGGCGGTGGGGGCCACCGGAACTCTTTTTTGGGGACCGGAACATCATTGGGCAGCTGGCTGAGCACGTGTAATTCCTTTGTTTGTTCACACTTTAAGCTTTAACTAGTTTCGTCATGATCAATAAATCATTCACTGCTATCCTTGCAGAGACATGGCTGTCTCCTGGCTGGCTGGGCCTACAGAGTTCAACACAACAACCAACAGCCAATGAAAACCAACATTCTGTTGTTACTATGCAGTATCTGATACATTCTATAGTAACACAGAATGTACAGTTTTCCTTGGCTGTGTTGTTGACTTGTTGACTCCAGGCTTCAGCCAGTGAAATTACATGATGACGTGAGTGTGTGGTTGTGGGTGAGTCACGTGGGTCTCTGTTGTTGAGCAGAGGCAGGATTCACTTAAGCCGTGGCGTGAGGTGAGGCCAGGCTGGGTGATCAGACTCGTGTTCCGTTCTTCCGTGTGCTCGCCTCCACGGCCCAGCCTACTTGAGTGAGTTCCTCAGGGGCGGGCACCGGGCAGGCCGTGCTTGCTGAACAACGCCGGCCGGCACCATAAAGAAAAAGGTAAGTGAAGCAAGTGAAACTTTTACTGTTTGTCTTTTTTTTTTTTTAAACTATCTGTTGTTTGTTTGTTCGTGTTCGGCAGTTCGGGCCCGCCTGCTGCATCCACCCGCCACCGTGAAATGTACATGATTGCTCTGTCATTTGACATCATGACATCCACGGCGGTGGGCAGCGTGCCATGTGCGAAACAAATGCCACCATGTGCCATCGGCCCGACTGCGAGTGTGCAACCCGACCCGCCCCCCGCACCGCACCCCCAACTCTTACTACGATACACCATGATGCGGCCGCATTGCATTTGCAGCAGTGCCACACTGCCGCCCCGCGGCCCTGTGGGCGCCGCGCCTGCTCCGCAGCCACCGGGCTGAGCTGGCTGGCTCATGGGTGACTGTGTCCTGACACTAGTGCTGCCCCCCACTGGATGTGGCTCACACTACATAGACAACCACCATTTTTGATTTCACAATGGAACCCAACTCTTGTCATGTCACTGTCACTTTTTTATCTGGAAAAAGTCTGTGATTTATTTCTTTATGTAGGTAGATCATGAGTGCATGGTCCTGAGCGGGGTTGGATACGGAAGAGTTCAATGATGTGGAGAAAGAGCCAGAACCAGTTTGTACTTTACTATTTATCAGTGGCTTCCCTAATAAAGACACAACATTGCCATGTTGCATCATGTGGTTTAAAGCGTTTGCGCCAACTTTAAGTGGCACCTTTATAGGTAAAGAGTTTTTGCTGTGTAAATTGTACATGATTCTCTTCAAGAATCAGAACTAGGGCCCCGAGAGTTTACCTTGAATGAGTCTGCTTCCAGTCTCCTCTAGATGCCGGCTACTGCACTCACTGTGCAGTTACCGGGTAGAAAAGCTTTCCGGCTGACTTCCTGGTGCGACGCACAAAACAGACTGGGGTCTGTAACAATGCTGTGCAGCTCAACAAGCTATGCTGGCAACTGCACTCACCCAGCACTCTGTGAAGCCGCCGGGTAGAAAAAGGATGGGTAGGTGAGCAGTGGTCAGAGAGGCAACGGTCATGGAGCCATGGGCAGATGTTAGTAGGGGAGTGGTGGGGGGGCTGCTTGCCATGATCTGCGGCAGCAGAATGGGGAGAAGGAGAGAGTGCGCACAGATTTGGGGCATGGGGAAGGAAGGGAGGGAAGTAAAATGGAGTCTTCAGTATTTGGCTATTAAGAGATCTAGAAAGGCAGCAAGACCAGGGAGTAAACCCCTGATTGGTTGAGGCCTTGAATGACATCAGAGGCCTGGTGCTAACTGTGCATAATGCAATCAGACTTGTTTGCAGCGTGTGAGGAGTAAAAGCAAAGGGTAAAAGTGATTTTGCCTGTTTCTACTTTTGTCCACTTCATTGTTTAGTTGAAATCTGCGTGCAGGGGAACCAGCAGCACATAAGTGCTACCATTGGAGGTCTGCTGCTGAATCTAATTAACATCCTTTTTACAAAATGACCCCGGAAGGCTGCACGGTTACAGCTGGAGTCCAGATCCCCACACTACCTTCATCAAGATTGTTTCCCGTTTTCTCTGTTTCACCCCTTACCCATCGTTCCAAACATATATGTCTTGCTGTCAGTCTCCCTCATCCACTGTCTCTTTATGCCTTGTCCCAAATCTCCCTCCCTCTCCCATTCTCACACTCATACTCCACCTCTTTCTGTCTGCCCCTTCTCTCACGCTTCAACTCCCCTCTCAAGCTCCGTACCTCTCTCCTGCCCTATCTATTCCATTATTCTTTCTTTTAAACTCTGTATGCCCCTGTCTCTTGTTCCTAATAGTCATTCTTGATTTAATCCTAATCATGTCTGCTTTTCCATTCTTTCACATAATTTCCTCTCTCCCATCTAACGAGTGTGGTCTAGAACTTAGAAGTGTGTTCAAATGCACTCTTTTGCCTCTGGGGTTGCCGGAATGCTGGAACCACTACGCCTACCATAACAAGTAAGTGTTTTCCAACTTTAAATCATTATACTTTCTCAACCCATGTGTGCCCTTCCCCATCTATCCCACTACTAGCCTGTGCCAGCAGTTGCTGCAGCGCTGCAGCGTCAAACATGTGACATGGAGCAGCAGCAGTGTGATGGGATGCTGGTGGGACGATCTACGTAGGTCTAGCACTGAACTGGCGCGGGGCGTGCGTCTGCACTGCGGGGCGGCACCGGCACAGCGTCCGCACGGGGCCAATATTATTTGGGCACTGCCACTTAGTTTTTTACAAATTAAGCACTGGGTGGCAAGAATCAAATTCAAGATCCTCTGCATTGTCCACAAGGCTTTCTGAGGCCGGGGACCTCAACAACTCCAACTCTCTCTACCAAAATATCTTCCAACTCGAGCTTTCCGCTCCTCCACCTCCAACTCCTTGAGAGTCAGTCACTTCTACCATTATGAGTTGGGGGCATAGCTTTTTATTCGCCAGGTACCTCCCTCTCGAACAGCCTCCCTGCCTCTCAGAAGCACCAGAAGACCTTCCTCTTTGCTCCTGCCCTCTCTCTTCCTCTCCCCGGCTGATCTCCTGTCTGATCCTGTCTGATCCATGCACTGGTCACCTTGCCAACCTTGCCATCCTCTGAATTTGTGTCCAGGTCCCTGCCTGTCCAGCTGCAAACCTGCACTGCCTCTTGGCTCCCCCTGCACTTGTGGTCTGCATCTGTAACGCTACAGTCCCCTCTCCTACACTTATTAGACACCTGCTGTCTGCACATTTTAGCACCCACATGTGCCACCCGTTGGCTTCACTACTGATTTTTCCTGTTGTTTCCTTTGTCCTGCACTTGTCTATCCTCCCACCGCCCCGGCACTTCTCCCCTCCATGTTGCCCTGCACTGATAGGAATGTCAGTAGACCTATAAAGATTGTTGTTTTTTGTCCTCCCTCTGCCCCCCCCCTTTGCCTTGTCGCGCCTTGATACATTTATATTATGTATAGGTTCATTATAAAAGCCATATCATATCATACTACTATTTAAGTTAGACTAAATAGACAAGGCCTACTATCTTCAGTAGTTTGCTATGAGCTCAGCCTTAATCAAGGATGAGTTTTAGCGTTACTCCTTTTCAGCTTATACATTTCAGACATGGCTTCTGCATTTTGTAATGTTTGCTGTAACCCTCTTCTTCTGGCGGGGTAGTTTATGAATTATTGACTGTATACAGATGACATTGTTCTCATGGACTATATGCTCACAGAGTTGCAGCACCAATTGGTTTCCTAAGGTACGTGCATTAGGGAGAATAACTTGATAATAAACATAGGTAAAAAAAAGGTTGTCAGTTTTATGGCAGGAAAGAAAAACAGTACAGTAATTTTAAATGGGTTTTGGGGGAAAGGGTTTGGCAATGTGTGTCAAATTTTGTGTATTTGGGTTTTCACTAGTTTGAAGGGGATAACCTAACCAACATATTTAACAGTAGAAAATAGAAAATGATCAGTTTTGCTGCTCAAATGGCTTTGATAAATATGAAATGTGGTCACTTTTCTTTTGTTCCAGCATTTGAGTATTAGAACAAGAAAGTAGTGTTTGTTGTTACTTATGGTGTAGAAACGCTACTGCTGGCAATAGTACATTTGCCCAGATTGGAGGTAATTTTTTGGGTGAAGGGTTGTAAATGTCCTTCAGGGAGTTCCAGCCAGTGTCATGCGATACAAGCTGTGGCTGCTCTCTACTGAAGCATGTGTGATCTGCAAACATTTGGTTTGTTGGTTAAAATTGAAGCAGTGGAAGAACTTGATGGCAATTAAAAAAGAACATGTACAATAATTATAGCAAATTTTTTAATAGTTTTTCATTTAAGGTTGAACCGTTTCCCCACGGGAGATATCCTTGGTACAAGGGAACAAGGGAGAAAATGAAATGTGATTTGAGAAGTTTTACATTCTTGCAGGAGATTTGGAGTGTTGAGACTATTTTTCACCTACTGCTGTAATGTCAAGCACTTAGTGCTAGAAGGTCATTGCACTTTGGGCATCTTTTTCAGGAGTTTTGTAATTTGTCAGGTAGTCTGATCTGACAATATATTATGATCCTAAAATAAAATAAATGGTGATTTGCTGAATTGTGCTTTGGAAAGGAATTGTACCCATCCAGAGTTGCAAAGAACTTTAATTATGTTAGTCTAGTTGTCAAATGGTGCATGTAGATGTACGTAAGTGGAAACGATTAACTCCAGGATTCTGAGCTGAAGCCAATGTTATTAAAATGTCTTTACTGCCAAAAGTGTTTTACATCATTCAGTCACTACCTATGTGTTTGACCAAAATGTTACTGAAGAAAATGTATTCCATTTTTCAGAACTTCTTATGGGGTGAAAAAAAAGAATCAGAGAATTCCTAGGTAAATTCTGATACGAAGTATACAGGAAGGTGGCTTTAGCTACCCAAACCTTATTAAATAGCATAAAAGATTTATACTGAAGAAAGCAGCCAGCTATATAATGCCCAAAAGTGCACATGAGCCAGTTGGTTGACAATTGAAAGGTGTCAGCTTTCTCCATTTGAACTGAGAAATATGTATTCTATGGGGAAAGAGCCAATAAACAATAATATGTTAAACTCTACAGATGTGACACGAGAAATGTTTACCTTATGGCTGACTGATCAAAATATATATTTATATTACAAAGCCTCTCTTTGGAGAAATCCTGGCTTCCGAATTGCAAATAAATCATTATATTGGCATAGTTGGATCTTGAAAGGTGTTGTGGAAATAGGTGATGCTATACGAGATGGGCAAATGGTATATTTTGCAGAGCTTAATTGTACGTTTGGTCTGGGGATAGATTTAGGGAGCTAGAATTGCTCTCTCTGCAGAGACTAAGGATGCTGTCTGGCCCAAAGGAGAACAAACCAAATGGATGTGCCATATTTGCATCTTCAACACAAACAGTATCTACATTTCATTATTCAATGCCTTTAGATCATTTAATTGTTGAGTGTTGGGAAAAATGTCATAGAACATGGGAGGGTGACCTGCAGTGTGATATTTCAGATAATGAGTGGAGGCAAGTGCAACGAGCAGTCTATATGAGCAAGTTATATTTCAATGTAATACTCACACATTAGAAGGTTTTGGGTTGCTTATACTGGACCCCAGTACATATGCATAGCCTTGATTTATTGGACAGTGATACGTGCTGAGGATGTGGAAATGAAGAGGCGCTTTGAACCATATGATATGGAATTGTCCTAGATCAAAATACCTTTGGAGGGGGGTGTGTTGGACAGGGTAGAGACAGTCCTATCTGTAAACCTTCCTAGAATGCCCCTCCAAACACTTCTTCTGTCCGGAAGGGGAAGGTGTACGACTGCTGAATGATAAAGCCAATAGATTGAAAAGGTTTTGTTGGTGGCAGTGAAGCTGATCCAGAAGCTATGGAAAACAAGGAAAAACACACAAATATTGAATTGGTTGACTGATGTGCCATTGCTATCAGACTTTGAGAAATGTTTGTATCGTAGGCAGAATCAGGAGGACATCTGTTTAGAACTCTGGACACCATTTAATGATTTGTATGGTTTATTGGAATTTGATTGTATGGTATGAGCTCCAAACGAACATCTGAGAATTCTGGATATTGAAAATAGGTGTATGTCTATGTATGTATGTGTTTCTTTTTTTGCGTTCTTTTTCTTTTCTTCTATCTCTGCTCGTCTTTTGTGTTTTGTTGGATTTATGATTAGGATAGACATATTTTGGGAGGGATACGATTACATTATCTTCTTTCCTGCCGTACTGTATTATTAGCTATTTAAGAATGTGTTAAGTTATTCTTTGTTTAATGCTAGAGTGAAGATTGATCCTAGTGTTTCATAATCATTTGAAGCATTGCTTGATTTGAGTTATCTGTTAAACATTTATAAAACGTATAAATAAAGAGTGTAAAAACGTGATAAAGATGTTATGTTGTGTTTTAAATAGCTCTGTTTTATTTCAATGAAAATGTCCCCCTTAGGGTCTGTGGTAATTGTAATCATGCTGTCGTTTCTTTTAAATGGTGCTTGATGTGATATTGTAAATGTTGATACCATTTTGATATTGTTAAAAAATGTAATGATGTATTTATTTCTACTGATTTGTGTCTATGTTGGTGAAAAAATCCTTTGTGTGAAACAGTTGTGTTAAATAGGTTAACCTCAAAAGTAGCAAAAGTAGCTTTCTTAGAAGGTGGCAAAAAAAAAAAACTAGCAACCTTTTATGTGGATTCAAAACATTACTGGGTGATACTGATGGTGTAAATCAGGTGGATGCATCTATAACTGAACAAACTAGATCAGCTGGTTACAACAAAATGTGTATGAATGAAGAATGTGAGTCCCTGTAGAACAGTGAATATAAATGCAAAAGAATATGTTGAACAATAATTGGTGTTCATCAAAAGTAAGTGGAAAACTGTGAAGCAGTGGTTGTACCTTCACAAATTGATCTGCTGAATGTACCTGTTGTAGTCAAACCAGACGTTATGGAAATCCCTGAAGTTGTGGTTGTAGACTCTCAGGAGGTTTTGTTGAATGTCCCTATGGTAGATGGTCCAGAACCAGTAAATGAGGAGTTGACTTACTCTATCGTTCATGAAAAGTGGAGAAGTAAGCAAGGGGGGAAAAGCCTCATACTAACTCCAAGAAACCTATAAATATTAAGGCTAATGGGACTACAACATCCCGTGGTTCGTGAAAGATCACTCAAACTACTGCCTAAAACATTGGTATAAATATAGCTAAAAAGTGAAAAAAGCTACCAACACGAGGCAGTGGAAACCATGTATGCAGATAGTCAGAAAACATTTGGCAAAAACATCTTTTACACACACTATGGATCAAGTAGAACATTTCAATATACACATTAGTGATGTTTTGAATGCCTATGAAGGGGATGGCTTGATGAATATTTCTACACATTCATTAGATGAAATTCTGTTTTTTTTTTCTTCTGACTCTAATCCTTCTGGTCTGTCAAACATAAAGGAGGTTGTGAAGTCTGATTCTCTCTCTTCTGCTTCAAGTGCGCAATCTATCTCTACTGTTGCTCCTATGGGCGTAACACCAAATGCTGTAGCGCTTACTGAAAAAATAATCCTTTTTTTCACTTTGGGCAATGTAGAAATATGATAAGTGCAAACAGTTGTGATAAAGATATTGTAACTGATACAGGGAAAAAAGCAGAAAATGACAACAAACAAGGGAAGTTTAATACAACTACAACTAGATGGTTGTTATTAGAACACATTCTTAGACATCAAGAGAATATAACCCTGAACAGTTCAAATATTTTAGCATTATTTTACATGATACAAAGTGTGTGTTCGATTGCATCAAAACATATTGAATGGGTGGAGTTTGTGGATGACACAATTCTGGCTTGGGTATATTTAAGCATACATTCTAGCCTAAATACAAAACGGTCCTAAAAAGATGGTGATTGTCTCCTGGAACACCAAAGTATTCAAACATCTTTTTCAGAGGTCTTTTGTGACTTCAGATCTCTGAGACTTGGATACAAACCCCACCTTTACTGGATGGCTATCAGCTGTTTTTAAATACAGCCATAAAACGGCCATTGGGTAGACCTGTGGCTGGATTAATTGTTGGAGTACATAATACCATAGGAATTAATGCCATACACTGGAGACAGGTACGCATTTTAATACAAGCTATTCAGCTAATTTGGGCTGCATCCCATTTTAAAGATTCATATCTATTGGAATCCTCCTAGCCTAGATACACAAGTATTTCTAGATATAATCAAACAATTAATGGATTATTGGTGGATTGAATTTACCCAAGATGGTATCCTGATAAGAGGGGACTTAAATTGTACATGTCAAAGACTGCTTCAAGAAAGTGAGCTATTGCCCAATTGGAGTTAATGGATTATTGAAATATGCAGGTATTGAATGCACAAGTTGAAGGAGATCTTTCTGCCCATGTAACTTGCTCACGAGGCACACAATCAGCATTGCTCAATTATATGTTTGTGTCAGAATTCATTTTACATTTGCACATTCTACCAACTGAATACAGTGAACATCATATTGAGCAAATGATATGGGAATTCTCATCTGAAGAAACACCAAGAGAAAAAGTTACTATTCTTGAGTTTAATTCCAGGATAAATAGATTGAGGTATCATTTTCCTAATGTGGAAAACAGGTATATTTTTTTTAAAGAATTCTATTTTAAATTTTGTTTTAGCTAATAATTAATTATCTCCCATAAAGTATGTTTCAGTTTTAATGTGTATATATGACTCATTCCAATCCTCTGGAAAAATACAATTTAGACACAAACATGTTTTTGATGTTGATATTCAAAGTTGAAAAATAACAGATGAGAACTTCTATGAGGGCTCTTAATTGTGAGGTGTTTGAAAAGAAAATGACTGAAATTGAAAAGATAGAATGAAGATATTGGAATTGGAAAATGACACATAGCAGCAATTTTCAAGAAAGACACCTATTTATGTTAGATTCTAGGACGTTCAATAACTCATTTCTGGAGACTCATCAAGAATTCATCCAGTTCCTAATTGGCTCTACAGCTAAATCCTATCGCAGAATCTGATTGGATCGCTTATGTTGCATAAGTGTATGCTGAGAGGCTAGTTTTTCTGATTGTAAGAGTGTAAAAATGGTCAGACCATTTGGTCATTTGGTTAACTGCCCTCTCATTGCATTTTTTGCGGCATTTGTTCAGGGCGGTACACTGTAAGACTATATTTAGTATGCATTTTACTGTAGTAGTGGCTTGTGGAAAAGTAGGGGGCTTGAGAGAGGGGAATTAAGTTATTTCACCTTATAATAAATACAGTACACATTTTGGTGAATCATCCTTTAGGATCAAATGTACCAAATTCAAAAATTCAACTTTGAACATTTATTCAACATGTTTAATGAGATGTTCAAAAATACATTTATCAGCAACTTGAATCAGTAAAACTATTTCAAAGTAATGACATGGTAGTTCTACCAGGATACCTTGACACCGAGTAACAAACTGGAGAACGAGTGGGCTGTTATAGTAGAGGTGAGACAACCCAAGTGTGTTAATGTCACCTCTGAGCAACTCATAACTGTGAAACCTCCAGTTGATATCTAAAAACATGGTTTATGCAGATTTTTTTTCCTTGTGGATTTTTAGACGTTGGTCTTTGTGTGAAGTTATCTGTTGAAAAAACACGTTTTAAAAATGGAGGTGTCCTAAGGACACTATACCTGTCCGTATTGTCCGCAGGCAAGTTGAAACCATTCGAAGAACATGTGCAGTGTCTGGGATGTCCGCCATCAAACAAAAATGGGGGTGTCCTAAGGACACCTGTCCGTACTGTCCACAGGCAAGCTGAAACTGTTCTAAGAACACGCACTGTGTCCGAGATGTCTGCAATTAAACAAAAATGGAGGTGTCCTAAGGACACTATGCCTGACCGTACTGTCTGCAGGCAATATGAAACTGTTCTAAGAAAACGTCCGGTGTCCGCGGACATAAAAAATGCCCATGTGGCATAGTTAAAATGTTTGATTCTATGGGTGTGATCTATGGGTGTTATATGCTGCGGTGGTTGTGGCCAGGGCCTAGAGTCTTGGGTGCATGGCCGAAGTAGGCCATAGGCCATGCACCCAAGACTCTAGGCCGTGGCCACAACCACTGCAGCATATCACACCCATAGATCACACTCATAGAATCAAATATGTATGAAATATTTGCAAATGTACAGTTTATGCAGTGATTGATTTGTATAGTTTGTATGTGAAGTTTTGGCTACATCATGTCATTAAGATTGTAGAGTTTGGTAACAAGCACTGCAGTATAACATATCCATGGAAATAAACATTGTGCATACCTGTCCGTGTTGTGCGCAGGCAAGTTGGAACTGTTCTAAGAACACGTGTGGTGTCTGAGATGTCTGTAATTAAAAAAAAAATGGGGGTGTCCTAAGGACACTATATCTGTCTGTACTGTCCACGGGTAAGTTGAAATGTTCTAAGGACACACATGGTGTCTGGGATGTCCGTAATCAGGCACAATGGGGGTGTTCTAAGGACACAATACCTTTCTGTGTCGTCCGGAGGCAAGTTGAAACTGTCCTAAGAACACTTGCGGTGTCTGCGGACATAAAAAATGCCCATATGGCATAGTTAAAATGTTTGATTCTATGGGGGTGATCTCTGGGTGGGATATGCTGCGGTGGTTGTGGCCCGGGCCTAGAGTCTTGGGTGCATGGCCGAGGCAAAATGGGGATATTCTCAGGACATGATACCTTTCTGTGCAGTCCGCAGGCAAGTTGAAACTGTTCTAAGAACACTTGCGGTGTCTGCGGACATAAAAAATGCCCATATGGCTTAGTTAAAATGTTTGATTCTATGAGTGTGATCTATGGGTGTGATATGCTGCGGTGGTTGTGGCCAGGGCCTAGAGTCTTGGCTGCATGCAGTAGTTGTGCTCAGGGCCTTGAGTCTTGGGTGCATGCAGTGGTTGTGGTCAGGGCCTAGAGTCTTGGGTGCACGGCCGAAGGATATGCACCCAAGACAAAAGTTATAAGTACCAAAGTTATAAGCCACCATGGGTGTGATATGCTGCGGTGGTTGTGGCCAGGGCTTGGCGTCTTGGGTACATGGCCTTTGGCCATGCACCCAAGACTGAAGTTATATGCACTGTTTGTTTCAATGGTTGTGTTATGGAACAGTATTTATGAGTTGTACTTATTGTTATATACTTAGTGTTTGGTTTGGTAAGTGGAGTACATATATTCTTTGTCAATTTATGTGAAAAAAGAAAAGAACATGTTAGTATTGGTAGTTTGTAAGGACTTATAACATTGAATAATAGACATTCTTTATTATTTTATTTATTTATTTATTTATATTATTTTATTTATTTTTATTTATTTTTTTATTTTATATGCTTCTATAGCGCCGTAAACCCACAGGCATCAGGGCGCTGAGACACACAATAAATACATGGTGATTTAGACATCCAGATCTCTGGTTCCAGTGGATATCGGAGGACTATTTAAATAGGTGGGTTTTCAGGAGTTTTCGAAATTGGAGGTGATTTTCTTGGCTTCTCAGAATTATCGGAAGGGCATTCCATATCTGAGCCGCCTTTACTGTGAACGATCTGCCCATACCGGATTTGAGCTGTAATTCTGTTTAACTAATAGGTTCTTACCAACTGAGCGAAGATGTCTCTTGGGTGTGTAAAATTCAATATTTTTCTTCAAATATTGGGGAGCTTTGCCAAAAAGGTATTTATGTACCAAGGTGAGGGCCTCATATTTAGTAAATTACAAACCAGTTTTCTGTGCAATTTGCTCAGTTTCTGTGTTTGTTTTTCAAATCATTGGGTCTGTGGAAAGAAAAATCCATGTTGGATTAAAAAAAACTTTTTTTTTAATGCTCCAGTCTATTTGTTTGTTTTCAGTGTTCACTTGTTGTTTCTGGCTAATGTTCCATCTGTTGGCTTGCAGATTTTTTGGAGCAGTTAGATACCTGTTGGTGTATTCTAACTGTCTATTTTTTGTTATAATTTAGTGGTATTCATTTAAATGTTTGGCTGTCATAGAATCTTGGGGCTGTTAGATGCCTGTTGGCGTATTCTAACAGTTTATAGATTTTTTAATTGAAGTTTTGTTAATGTTTAAGTTCAGATTAGTTATTAAATTTTGTTTTTAAGAAGATTAAATAAGAATGTGTAAGATGTGCTGGTAATCTCTGCTTTAGAGTAATGGTACTATCATTACATTTGAACCATCCACATTTCTTTTTAATATATGCAGTGTAGTGACCTGCATTGGATGTGGCTCCTGCGTGGTAGATTATACTATTGTTGTGTAGGTTTTCTTACCAAGTGATACTTGACCATGTGTGAATCCAGTCAGCTTGCAGCTGTTTTTGGTACCATCTGCATTGTAACATAGAAGCATTAGTATTCCGTATTTGGTGGAGCGATTATCTGAATTACAGATAGTACATAATCTACCATGGTTTGCATTTTGTACAAGTTGCTGAAATGGAATGGATTCACAATTAGGTATGGATACATACACAGAGAGCTCATTGGGGATTTGTTCCTGTGTCACATTGTTGCAGATAGTGCATGCATGTTTCCACATGGATGAAATCTGGAAGATTTCATTCATAGGTATGTTTTTGATTTCCAGTACTTGTAGTAAGTACATTAGAAATTCTTCTGGATCTTCTTGTGAGTTTATAGTGAATTTCAACATTCCAGCACAGTAGTCCAATTCTTGTCTTATTTCATGAACACTATATGTGTTGTCAGGATTGTTTGTTGCGTTTCTATGAAGTACTAACATTTGCAAACACAATTGGTCTGTACTGTGTAAGTAAATGTTGTCAACAATTGGTGGTAATTGAAATAGAATATTAATTGCTACATTTGCGTAGCAACTTACACCAGTTATATTTGAAAATTTGAATGGACCAGATAGTTCTGTGTCCAAGTCATTTTTTCGGAGTGTGTGTTGCTTCTTTGAAGAAGTGCCTGAGTTACTTTGAGTAATAGGTTCTTCTTTGGTTGTGGTAATTGATGAAGTATTAGCTTATTTTCCTCTCTTTGGAGGATTTGCATTGAGATCCTGTTGCATTTCTGTTTGAATTAGTTTTCTTTTACAACGTTTTCCTTTTTATGGAACAGGATATGTTTTTAGATGGGGGTGTATAGTGAACGCAGTCTATTGTAGTCTAAAATGCAAGGAATATCAGCGTTTACTTTACTTGCATCAAAGTTGATTAGAAATAGACTGTCAAGTGTACGTAAGCATGATAGTGCTGCAAAGCTCACACTTTCTTTAAAGACTGTGTTACCAATATCTATCAATGCTTTGTCTGGGTTAAGACCTTGTGATTTATGAATGGTGACTGCGTATGCTAGAGTTAGAGAAAATTGTTGTCTGCGTACATGTCATTGAAGAGTAGGAATCGAGCTGTTAAGCGCCCTATCCTTTTTATTTCTGAAAGTTTGTCAAAGAGAATATTGACAAACTGAATGCTGTTGTCACGTGGGTATGTTTGAAAGCCAACAACTGTACCCAGTGCTCCATTAACTAGTCCTTGCTCTACGTCAAGGTTATGATTAAGCATTATTCTACAGTTTAAGGATAATTGTAATATTTTGTCCAAACCAGCTGTGTTGGAGATAGAATTTTCTAAGGTATTTAGTCGTGTTGTGGCCTGTTGACAGATGGGTAGTGTCATACCATGTACGTCCAGTTTGTCTGTGGAGCAAATTTCAATTATTGGTTGCATTTCTTTTTTCAAATTGTTTCATTGAATTTGGAACAGCTTGCAAGAGTTGGCATTAAGGACATACAATTGACATTTGTATGCGCTAATTGATCCATAACATTAGTAGCACATGAGTTATGGCCATAAAGTGCATGGATGTGCCGGGTTTTTAATATTGCTTTTGCTTTTTGAGATGGTACACCAACTCTAATACTTTTTTAAATGTTGGTGTAGGTGATGTCTGCAGACTGTCGCATGTTTTCTGTTAATTCTCTGTATTGGAAATCTTGCCAAAGATTGACATTTCCTATGCTACCAACAGTTTTACGGCATAGTTTGTGTCCTAAGGTTTTAAAAATAGGTTCACCTTTCACTGGTGTCAATTGAAGATCTCTGAAAACAATAATGTGTTTTCTCCAAAGAGTTCTTCGTAGTTTGTTTTAAGTACTTCTTGTAATCTGAGGTGAATCAAAGCCAACATTAGGTTGGAGACCATGCTCACTTCATCTATTAGTAGCATTTTCATTTGTTTTATTACTCTACGTAGTTCCATTGCAGCTTCTGTAGAGAGTTTGTAATAATCTAATTTGTTTTGGTGTTCTACTGGCAGGAGTAGTAATCGGTGTAAACTGACACCACCTATGTTGTAGGCAGCTAAACCTGTGGGGGCAGTTACAATAGCTGACGGTTTGTTATTTGTCAATTGTTGAAGGAACTTGATGATTTTGATTAAGAATTTTTTGCATGAACCAGCTTCACCACTGACGTATAGTAGTATAGGTTTGTAATTTTGGCAGGTACATTCTTTATTTTCATGTTGTACACCATGTGAAATTTATTTTGTTACTTCTTGAAAAATGCTATGTTGCTCATTGTTTAGTTTTGATTGTAGTATAGTTAAGTCTTCTGTATCTTCATACTGACAGATATTGACACATGGTATTTTCTACTTCTATCATAGCTAATTCTGCCTCATTTGCTATTAGTGGTTGTCCCAGTGGTTCGGGGCTTCCTGTTACAGAAGATTGACTACTGTCAGGAGTGTCCTTATCTAGTTGGGCCTGGAGTTCTTCTTTGTATTGCTGTCCATTGTGTAACATTGTTTTGTACTGTGTAAAATTTACATCGGTGATATTGCTTTCATTTGCTTTGAAAGCGTCTTTATAGGAGTCATAGTTTAGTATTTCTTCTTCTTTTTTCCATGGTTTAAAGAGTTGTAGCAGGGACATGTAATATAGTTCTTTATGTTGAGGAGATTTTAATGAGAATTTGATATGATTAATGAAACTTGGTTTGGTAAGTTTTACTAAGCTGCCTTCACAATTTGTCACTCTGTATCTACCTTTTTTTTCATCGAGTTTCATATTATTTTTGTATGTGAAGTTTTGGGCTATGTGGTATAGACACATGGTTTCCAAAGTGGTACTTCTGTTTTGGTAGTGTGTCTCTAGTAAATTGTTTTTCAAAATGGCTATTGTTTCTATGTTGTATGATTTGAGAACTCTTGTTCTAGATTTAGCAGGACCAAGACTTAGCCATACTATATTTTCAGATTTTCCATACAGTTCAGTACCGGTTACATGATCAGCAGCTTCATAGCAGCCACATTGTCTATGGGGGAGCATTTTTATGCCCAAGCTGTACAATTTCTGAGACAGTGTTTTGTCTGATGACAGGTCATTCCAGAGGTCTTGAAGCTCTGTTTTTCTGCTTTGGTTAAGTAGGCTGTAATATATCGTGCAACTGCCCTGGAATTGTCTTCAATGCACTGTACATCTATGGGTGCATTCCACAATAGGGCAATGATTGCATTGTAATAATTGATATATTTTGCTTCTTCTGTTCTTTTTATGTAATATGTATTTTTAGGTGATTTGCCTTTAACACTATGTCTAACTGAAGACATGAAATTGTTCACTTCAACTGTTTCTGTAACTGGTCTAGGGAAACCAAAGTGGCATTTGGCGTAGTATTTCCCTTTGTTTTTGTATTTGCGATGATAATATTTGCCACATTTGCCTCTTTGAAATTGTAGAATTTGTGCATGAATATCACTATTTGTTGCTTGTGATGGAATTTCACAAGTGACATATTTTTCGATAAACTTGATCAAATTTAGGAGTGTCTTTAATCCATAAAAGCATGTGGATATGTGGTGCTCCTCTGGCTTGGTATTCTTTTCTCCAAAAGTGTTGCACTTCGCCGAGGGGAGGAACAGTTTTATTACAAATAAAGTGTAGCATAGCAATGAAACGATGATGGAAATATCTTGAAACATTAACAGGATCTAAAGAGCAAAGTTCCCCAGGTGTTAGTATATATATGTTTGTTTTGTTTTTGTTTGATATGCGTAGGAAATCATGTAAATCTTCCCATGCATATTCCGCACAACTTAACGTAACAAACCAAGTGGGTGGGCCAAGGTTTCTTATCATACAACGTACATCTCTGTGACATCGGAACCAGAACTCTTTAGTACCACGCATGTTTCTTAACAGGTTTGTAATGCTTGATTGTAAAACCTCATCTTTTTCTTGCACTTTTCATAGTAATTGCGTAGCTGACATATTTTGAAAGTGGCTTCCTGATTTTAATGTGTGTGCAACTCAGTAACATAGAGTTGCTAGTTCACTTTCAAAGACTAGGTGGAATATGTATTCCACATTTTGTCTAAATCTGGGATCTTCAGAATACATTGGTAACGAGCAGTATTCTGATGCTGTTATCTGAATAGCTCTATTATCGTACCTTCCTCCTTTGCCAGTAGGAAAGGGTGGAGGAAAAGCACGTGCTTCTAAAATTTTTTCCCATATGCCGATTGGTGATCCTTTGGTTTGTCGCATTTCGTATGTTTCTAATGCATCATTTATGGTCTCATTAGAGTGTAATGGATGAATTGTATAATGGTATAAAATATTGGAGACTGTAACAGGATCTAGAAGTTCAAATTGAACAGTTTCTGGTGACTCTTTATTTATTTCAGTTGTTTCCCTTAAGTTTTCTTCAATATTTATTTCTTTGTAGTATTCATTAGTCTTTTAGATATTGCAAGCCTTGTCTAACTTTATGTAAGACTATCAGCTGTGGTCAAATTTGTTTGTCTTTTGTAGGTACACCATTTACTAAGACAATTAAAGATTGCTCTATTGGATGTTGCACTCCCAGAGTGTTCACATTTTCTTTTAGATCTAATGGTAAATAAACTACTTTGCCACACATGCCTTTCACCAATTCAGAGGGAGGTAATTTTGCTGTTTTTGGTTGGAGGTGTATTATTGCTTCAAATGTGTGCACTGTTTGAATTATGATGCTCTCATATAAATTGGGTTGTTGCAGGGGTTTTGGTAGTGGGAATAATTCCAAGTTATTTGTGATAGCACGTGAAGGTGTTTGATTGTTGTCATGTTTTGTAGTGCAGTAACTGCAACGTGTTAAGGGGTCAGTTATTTCATATTTGTTTTCTGTTATAAGGTAGAGAACTCATTGAAACCATTTGGAATCTTCATTGTCTTCTATTTTGTGTTACTTTTATAAAAAGTTCTGCGGCAACATACACACAAATGGTTTGGTACTTCAGTGGATGTACTTTTGAATTTTAGTATTTTTTTTGTATGTGTGTAGTAGAAGGTTGCCATGTGCAGAATTGTTGCTATTCTGTTGTAAAGCTATTGCATTTTGTAAGTGGCTTGCACTTCCAAAATATTTCCTCTGGATATGGTTGATTTCTTCGAGTAGGTCTTTGGCTGTACCATGTAGAATATTGTTATTTACATTGGCTAGTGCTAAATCAGGACTTTTAGCATAGTACAATTTATAGACTAGATTTCTTATAGGTGAATGATATGTTGATATACTTTTTTTATGACGGAAGCTGCTTTTGCAAATAGGCCCTGAAATGCAGGCCAATGAATGTCCTTGCAGTCCTGTGTATTTGCGCACTGGACAGGTATCCATATTTTGCAGCAGTTTTATTTTGATTTTGTCTTTGCCTTTCACATATTGATTGAGGAACTGGCGTAAAGATTTGAAAGATATTTTGGCAATATTACACATTGACTGCCTATTTAAGCCAGTCTCGTCCTATCACTAATCAAACTCTATGTATATTGAGCCTGGCTGTAGCCTGCTATTATTTCACCCTTATTCTGCACTCCATTGTTCAAAAGCCTAATTTTTACTTGTCAGCATGTTACATGTAAAATCTGGTATTCACTAAAATGTAACCTGTATATAATTGTACATATATGCAAATCACTACACACTATTTGTAACCTGTACATAACTGTATATTTATGTTCTTCATTGTATATTACCTGTAAGCTGTAATCTAAGCTTTGCATTTTCTGTACAGCTGCGCCCAGTAACCTCTGGGTCTGGTGCGCATTACAAGTGATTAAAACAAACAAAACAAACAAACATACGTGCATGGCCATTTGAATGGAGAATTGATACTGAGTTTTCTGGGGATATTTTTGTAAGCGGTATTTCTTGTTCCATTATGGTATTATTACGTTTTTCATAATCACGTCCACTGCTATGGATGGCAATTGTGTTTGTTTCATTTTGTTTGTATGCTTCTTCATTGAAATATGGTTCTGTACATGTGGTGTGACTCCATTCACCTCCACAGATATTTAAGAAGTTATTTTTGTTGACATTCCGTTTATTGAGAAGCCTTTTTTGTAATTTAGGGGCCGATTCATGGAACAAATGTGCGCCGAAAACAGTGGCGTAAGCTGGCGCAAGCAGGCGCAAGTGTGAAAAAGGAAGCGCACGTGATTCATGGAAGTCCCTGCGCGTGTTTTTCTCGGGATGTGCGCCAAACCCGTGCATGACGCACACAGGTGCATACGTCATTGCAACATCCCGAACGCCAAATGGGGAACAACGCGTGAAAATGAAGGCGTAACTGGGAAGTACTGCAGGGAAATACACAGAACGCCCACACGCATGAGAACAACTCATATTCATGGATTTGAATACGGGAAACAAGCGCACGATAAAAGACGCGCACAGGCATCAACACGTCCGCCACAGGAAGGCAAGCGTAAGCATCCCCACGCACAGTATAAAAGCGCGCACAAACAACAAACACGTACATACCGCTACAGTGAATGCCCCATTTGTCGCAGCACTGATCGTGGGACACCGCAGGAGGAGGAGAATAGCCAGGGCCCGCATTTTTTCCCCACTGACAAGCCTTTTTGGGATGCCTGACGACCAGGTCTACGGCAGGTATAGGTTACCACCTCGTATCATCCTCGACCCGGTCAGGGAGTGGGAAGATGACCTTACTCACCCACCCTCTGCTCCCAAGCATTGAGCCCCTTGGAGAAGGGGCTCAATGTCCTGCATTTTTTGGCCACTGGGTCATTTAAGCAGACTACTGCCATAGTGGGGGGGGGGTGTCACAGGCCACGCAGTCATGCTGCCTACACCAGGTGTTGGCAATCATGACTGCGCGCCCTCAGTCCGCAGGCACATATATATATATATATATATGCCCAGAACACCCGCAGAAAGGTAGGCCGTCGTCCAGGACTTTTACAGGGTGGCACACTTCCCCAAAGTGCTCGGTGCCATAGATTGCACCCATGTGGCCCTACGTCCAACTAGGGCCACTGAGCACATCTACCGAAACCGCAAGCACTGGCATTCCATCAACGTGCAGGTGGTATGCGATGCCAAGGGAATCATCACCTCTGTCTATGCAAACT
This sequence comes from Ambystoma mexicanum, assembly GCF_040938575.1. Lineage (NCBI taxonomy): Eukaryota > Metazoa > Chordata > Amphibia > Caudata > Ambystomatidae > Ambystoma > Ambystoma mexicanum. Next base: position 509,477,895 of record NC_090926.1, on the reverse strand, counting down.
ATCCTGGCTCCACCCATGACAGTTTCATATACAGAATGTCTGCCCTGAGCCGGGCCCTGGAAGCTGAGCAGCATGGCGACACATGGCTCCTAGGTGAGTACAAATGCCCGTGCACATGCATGCATGTCACACACAGACAAATACACAAACCCCAATAATCATAACCATTATCACCTCTCCAGGGGACAGTGCCTACCCTCTGAGCAACCACATGATGACCCCAATCTGGAACCCCACTACACCACTCCAGGTAAGATACAACACTGCCCATATTGCAACCAGGGGCATAGTGGAGTGCACATTTGGTGTGCTCAAGTCAGGCTTCCACTCCTTTGACCGCTCTGGCAGCCAGCTACTCTATGCACCCCCAGTAGTGTGCGGGATCATTGTGGCAGCATGTGTCCTGAACAATGTTGCAAAACGGCAGGGCGTACCGGTAGACATGGTGTTGCCCCCACATCCCCAACCACAGGCACAGGCGTTGCCCATGGGAGGGGATAGGGCAAGTGGCGAGGCTGCCCGGACCCAACTTGTGGCCACATTTTTCAACTAAACTCCCACCCCTACGGAGTGCACACAGGCCTGGCACATACCAGGTGACAATCGATGATGACAAAGAGACAGTCAACTGATACAACCTTACCACCCTGAGAATGTTGCCATGGAAGTGCCACATTGTGTGCATCCCTAGCTGCTCAAACCTAACCAATCCTGTGTGACTAAAAGGTACACATGCAAGGTGTGTATCACACAGACTTGCAAAACAGGCCATGACAATCACTGGTATGTCACACAAAGCCACCAAAACCACAACATGACATGGCAAGCAATAGCAAAACACCAACACAATAACATTAATGTACACATTGACATGTGAAAAATGAAAAGTGGTGTCAGACAATGATGCCTGACATGGAATCAGATGAAATGACTGACCAACAACCTCCCACACAAAGCAAGTCTACCCAAATGCATAACAACAGTTGTAGCTTGAACATAACAATGAATGCCTGTTCACATGCACATTGTGCACAGCAAAATAAACACTGCATAATATGTGTGCTGTGTCCATCTCCTGCAACACACTGCTCAGCACAGAGCATAGTGACCAGTCATTGTGTGTGATGGACACCCTGAGCATCACATGAAAATGACAAACTAAATAAAAAAAAAACAAAACACGCATGTACAGGATCCACAAATGGTCATAGATCGTGTGCTGCAGGGACACAGTGGTCCCCAAATGCTGCAAAGAGAGCGAGAGTCACTAATCTGTGCGTGCCCATAACACACACACACACACACCACCATGCATGCCCCAAAGTAACAAGATACTCTACAAACTATCTGGTGTGGTGCTTCGTACCCATACGTAAGATTCCCCCTTGATGGTTCATATACAGTCAATGGAGTAAGTAATGCGCCGGTGGGTGTGTGGCAAATGTAACACCAATATGTCAAGATTCACACAACATCCAATGTTCCCTGGGCAAGCATCCAGACGCATTTAGCAAGGTACGACTTCAGTACAAGTCGTGTTCCAGCATAATCTAAATAAAGTATGTAGTGCATGTGGCAATTCAAATTTGTAAATGAAATGCACTGCACACGGGTCTGTCCCTCGCTGTCTGTCCCTGTGAGCTGCTTCTTTCCCTGTCTTGAAACGCTACATGGCTAATACAACTGCCTCATTGGACCATGTTGGACCGGAGGATATGTGCCACTGCCCCTGCATGTGCCCCTGACAACTTTCCCATGAACTACCCATTACTCCACCAACTTAGCTGTACTCTGCGCTTCAACACCAATATCTGTCCAAGCTCACCGTCAGTGGTGCTACTTAGCATGCATGTGCAACTGTCCTGGTGGACGGTTGGCTGCGGTGTGGCCCCCTTGTGCTGCTCACCTTGCCTGAGTTCCTTGAAACATGTCAGCTTCTGTATGATGTATGAGCGCAATCCCTGTGACTCTGCTTCTGCACACATGTGCATGTCTGCACCACCGAACGTGGCCAGCTTCCAGACATCAAATGGGCCATGTTTGCTGGGAAAGGTGGTCTGGAGGCTCACCCCCCTGCAAAAAGGGCAGAAAACACATGATTAATGCATGAAATTTCCCTGTGTGTGTCTCCTCAGGCATGTCATGAGTGGACCATGTCACAGACGTACATCTGAAATCACTCCATCAGTGCAACTTTCCCAGCCAAAGTGTGTCATCCACTGTCTACAGCATGAATTGCATGAAGCACATGTACAGCAAAGATAAGAAACACACTACACAATGTATAGCAATTAATGCACAGTTGAATCATGAAACCACCCATCTAGCATAGGAAGAACTGCGGTCAAAATCACCCCTATCATCCCCACTAGGGGTGTCAACACAAATAGTACAGCAGCAGACATGCCACAGATATGACAGTCCTAAGCCCTTGTGTAATAGGCTGTTACACCAAACCATCCTTGCGAACCCATGGATAAGGGAAGCATGAGTGGCATATGTGAGTCAGGACCACAAGCTGCAAACACATACATGAGACAAGCTTGAAGGGATCAGCTGAAACAGACAGTGGATGCTTTCAAAAGCCACAAAGCACCACACCGTCACATGAAAGCACAACAGACAAGCAATTTTAAACTATGTTAACTAATTACACTAACTATCAAAAACCTACATTACCTAATTAAACTAACTATCAAATAGAAACTTAACTAACTAAACTAAAAGAAAAATCGAAAATGGCCACATACAACCCAGGGGGGGAGGCACCCAAGAGGGGGGAGGTACAGGGTGCTGCTCAACACCCACATGCGATGATGTTGAGGAAAAAATAAACCTCCATGGGCTCCACGCCTGCACAGCCCGACGTATGTGGGATATGCCTCGTCGTCCGAGTCTGGCTCTTCCTGGAAAGGAGGATGTGTCACAGGAGGCTGACCACGCCTAGCTGCAGCTTGCCCCTTATCGGCAGACGCTGAACTAAGCATGCTTTCTGACACCCTGGCCCAGCATGCAGACACGATCAGGAGCACTGACATGAAGCATGCAGCCCAAACCAAAAAAAAAGAAGTCTGGCAGGAGGTCGCACAGAGGGTGTCGGCAGTGGGAACAACCCCAAGGAGTGTGCATGACTGTAGGAAGCAGTGGGATGACCTCCGCCTCAGGGTGAGGAAGATCCTGGCGGATAACAGGAGGGCCACAATGGCGACAGGCGGGGGCCCACACTCCCCAGTGAAGTTGACGGCATGGGAGGAGACCGCCAGTACCTTCATTGACCCTGAATGCATCGAGGGATTTGGAGACCAGGAGGCGGGCGCCGCATCATCCACAGAAGAAGGTGAGTGACCCATCACATCCATGTAGGCTAAACCATGATGTGGCACAAGTGATGTGGAAGTGAGACTAGGCAAGGCAATACATGTCCCAGGCCCACATCAACATAACCAATCAAGAATGTGTGGCACACCCTGCAACACACGCATGCTGAGTGCCAATCCCAATGCCAACACAAGTGCAACATGACCCAACCGTGCCCATGGAACTCACCACACAGACACCATACCAATGCCATGCCACCAGCCATGCATTAATTTCCCACATGCCCCCTCAGAACACCAAATGCGACACCCCAGAATTAATTTGATGCATGAATGTATGAACATATTGCAGCGCAATACATCATAACTGCCATGTGATACCATCACTGATGACCTGCATCTCTTCCATCCCCCAGGCACCAATGAGGAAGATAGAATGCAGGACAGGGGTGCAAGTTCATCCACTGCACGGCAAGCGACCAGGGCCACCGCCACACCCAGCCCAAGAAACTGCCCAGAGCAACAGGTAGTGTGCCACACCGGGCAGTACCCCTGCAGGAGACACCTGCAGCCACAGTACAGCAGCAGCCACCCACAACAGTGGGAGGCGTTTCCATTCCTGCTCCTCCAGCCACCGCGGACATTGTGGATACAGAAGTGGAGAATGAGGGTGACATCATGTCCAGCACACCCATCCCAAGCCCCATTACCAGCCTACCCCACCCTACAGAGTCTGAGAGCATGGATGATCCCTGCCTCCACAACTCAGACCTTGGAGACTCAGACATGGCCCTCTTTGAGGAGGACTGTGCCCTGGACGTGGGCCCCACGCAAGTGCCATCCTCCACCCTGCCTACCACCCCCCCTGTCTACCACCGCCCTGCCTACCACCGCCCTGCCATCCACCGCCTTGCCATCCACCGCCCTGCCATCCACCGCCCTGCCTACCACCACCCCACCCACCAGTACTCCTGCAGCCAACGACTCCTTCGAGGCTCGCCTCTCAAGGGTTGAGGCCCGACAGGAGTCGATGCTCGAACTCATGCGTCAACAAATATCCAACAGGAATGACTCCATGAGGGCCATTGCCACAGCCATTGCAGCCAACACTGCTGCTGTTGAGGCATTGACACGTGCCATGAGGGAGTGTATGGCGGCACTTACACAGGCCCTGTTTGCCAATGTACCTCAAACACAGTGCCCACACCCTGGGGCAGGCATGGGACTGATCATCAACACCTCTACTGCCACAACCCTTTCTACCTTGGCCCAATCGAGCCCCGTGCGATTGACGCAGAGGAGTGCACAGCGCTTGACCATGGCACCCCCGGATCCAAAAATTGCTAAGAAATAGAGTGGGCAGACAATGACATTTTGAAAATGTACATTGGTGAAGGGACCAGTGTTTGTTGGACATATGGGGACATTTGGGGTTTGTAGGGTGGGTGAGGCAGTTTACTTGGGTATTGTTGTGGTTTGTAGGGTGGGTGAGAGTGTTCACTGGGGGTTGAGAGGGGATTTTGTTCACATTATCACGTCTCTTGAAAATACACCCATTGTGTGCAAGAAAATCATTGGCTGGACATACTTATTTTTGTGCATGTATAGTTCATCTGTGATGGTGTAGAGTGGGGCAATTCTAACAAAACAAGTGTGAATGTCTACTTGCAAACAGTGTGTCACAGGCACACAGGCGTTTCAAAAGTATTCGTCAATTAGTGCTTGGCGTACAGCATGGCCATCCCGTACATCACATACTGGCAGGGGAGCTCCTTTGCCTCTGTCTCCATCCCCTTCATCCTCACCCGGCCCATGCATGTCAATGTCAGGTGGCAGTGGTACATTCCTTCGGACGCACATGTTGTGCAGCATGACACAGGCCATGGTGATCTTCGCCACCTTCTCAGGCCTATATAGGAGTGCCCCACCAGACCTGCTTAGGCAGCGGAACCGCACCTTCAACAGGCCAAAGGTCTGCTCAATCACAACACGGGTACGAGTGTGCACATGATTGTACTCATCTTCATGGCTGTTTTGCGGGTTCCGAACAGGGGTAAGTAGCCACGGCCTCAAGGGATATCCTCCATCACCTGCAAGCAGATACAAATAGGTGTGTGTCACTCTGAACTGCCACCTTCAGGGAGCACAGTCATGGCAGCAACTATTTGGTGTGGGCATGCACATGTCCCTGTACGTGTACAAAATAGTCACGTAGATGCAATGTATACTGTAATGAGGTGTGGTACACTGGATGGGGTTCAATAGATGATGCAGGGTATAATCATGCATGCTCTGGCAGATGTGCTGTGGTAGTGCAAAAATGTTTGGCCTCCAAATCATGCTGTATATTCTTTACTATGCATGGTTACACTAGCCGCATTGCCACTGTTGCCATCCTATTCAGTCATACATTGCTTGCCATCACCATGGTGCCCTGGTTGTGTTTCTAACTTGTTGTCATCCATATGCAATATTTCTGATATGTGGCCCAGTGATGTGTTATGCTTCGTTTGGCTGGTTCAGGTGAGGAGTGTTTAGCTCTGCATGTATTCTCCACTCACTGGCTAGTGCCACCCAGGTGCACTATTCCCCGCCCCCTTTCCCACCCAGGTGCACTACCCCCCCTTTCCCACCTAGGTGCACTATCCCTCCCCTTCCCACCCAGGTGCACTATTCCCCCTCCTTCCCACCCAGGTGCACTACCCCCCCTTTCCCACCCAGGTGCAGTAGCCCCCCCCTTCTGCATCTGCACACATCAGTACCCCACAGCATGGCCATGGCCCTGTTGTGCAACTCACCGAGCAGCCAGGCACGTGGTCCAGCATGTCGCTCCATGTGACGGGGTAGCGTGGAGTTGCGCAGTACCATGGCATCATGTGTGGATCCAGGAAATCGGGCGCAGCAATGTGTGATGATCTTGCTGGAGTCACATTCCATTTGCACATTGATGGAGTGGTATTGCTTGTGATTGCGGCACACCGCCTCTATGGCATGGCCGACTACCAATTCCACATGGGTGCAGTCGATGGAACCAACACAATTGGGCATGCCTGCCAGTGCATGGAAGCCTACTTTGGTTTCGGCTATCTCCTGGGCGGTCCGTGGTAGGGATATATGGGTGCTTGTGTGCTTCAGGAGGGCATCCAACACTTGGTTCAGCATGCGTGAGAATAGTGGTTGTGAAATGCCATGATGACATCACATATCTGGCTCCCTCTTGTTTTGTCCACTGACACATCTAGGCCAGGTGGTTTTCTTCAGTGACCGTCAGAAATTTAAAAAAAGTAAAAGGTACTATATGTGTAGACCTTACCCTTCTCATAAATTCTTACACTACTTTCATTAGGGTTAAGTCACATCATATGATACGTACACATAGGGGAAGAAGGAAGCCTGAAGCACAGCAATCATTTCTGTGCATAAAATTCATTAGTTAGGTTATGAAAACTTTCTGGTAATACTGCTGTTCTTTTGCTTACTTTACTTTCCCTGTATATGCTTGTATTTGTATGCATTGTGGTCTCTTTATGTTTTGTGTGTATTAGTGTAATCATGCAGTAAGTGAGTCATTTGTAGGTATTATGTTTCACAGTATGCATGGGAAGTTTTGAATATTGCACCTCTATGGCGCATGCTGCAGACACTGCCTATGTTTGTACATGAGTTTGTTCATGTACTGGAAAGAACTCAGTAATGCAATGGTGCCTATAGCAATGCATCGCCTAATAAACTATTTGGTGCATGAAAGTTCTTCCATGATCTCTGATACTTTTCTTCCAACATTATAATGACAATCCCTTGTGGAGGCTGTGCATGAAAACTAAATGCACTTGTGATTTAATCATTGATGAATGACATGTGTTATAGAATCTTTGATGACATGGGTGGTAGTCCTTGCAGTGCACAGCAGTAGTGTGAGTTATGGTTTCTTGGCTTACCATAACTGGTGAGTTTCTGGGGTATTTCCATTTTACTAGCAACCATAATATGGATAGGTTGTTATTAGTGCAAAGTAGCTATAATGTCCCTTCAAAAAAGCTTTTGCACTGAATTTGATAGCTTTTTATTAGGGCAACTGAACCATAACATCGCTTTAATAATGTTTTTTCACTGAATTTGATTGTTTTTTAGTAGGGCACCTTAACCACAATGTTCCTTTAACATAGGTTTTTCACTGAATTTCATAGGTTTTTAGTTGTGTAACTTAACCATAAGGTCCCTTTAACAACGTGTTTTCACTGAATTTCATAGGTTTTTACCAGGATACCCTTAGTTTGTATAGATTTAATATACAACATACTGAACCCGCTGGCTCCATGTTAATGGGCACAGCGGCTATGGACTATGGGCCTCATCACGAGTCTGGCGGTAACCCTTAACTGCGGTGGTAGCACTATTACTGCCGCATTTAAGGGTCCGCCAGATCATGGCTTTGGCGGATTTCCCCCCAGCTCTGAGCTGGGGGAAATCTGTGGCAAAATTGCAGATTTTTGGTGCGATTACCTCCGGCGGGAGATCCGCCGGCGGTAATAGCACAAATTTTCCCCATTGGGCCCAATGGGGGATGAGGAATTCACGAATGGGCCCAATGGGGAATGGGCAATAACCCTTCCGCCAAACCCCCCGGCGCTATTAGCGCCGGATCACGGGTAGGGCTATTTTGAGCTGGCGCTAATAGCGCCGGCGTTACCGCCCAACTCGTGATGAGGCCCTATGCGTCGGTTCGGGGACATCAGATAGTATCCAACCTGCTGAAAAAGGCTGGGGTTCTCTCACATAGTGGTACTATTCAGTAAAGACAAGGAACATATACAAACAACACCATGTACATGAATTGCAATGGAAATTAGAGTAGGTCTGCAAACTCTGTACTTATGAAACAAACAGAGCAAAGGGATAAAGTATACACCATAAGGGAATGCACCAATAAGAGAAGTAATGTCTGCCTTCAACAATCTTACCGCACTGCCGCTTTACATAGGAATGAAGAACGAACTGGCGAAGTAAGGACTGCAAAGTACTGAGAGCAGAATGTCACGACAACATGGTAAGTATACTAAAGTTTGTCTTATAATTGTGCAGTGTACAATAGTAGAAAAGCATGATGTTTCTTTTTTTTTTGTTCTTTTTTTACGCAGCAATGGCAAGGACCCTAGAATGGCTGGAAGAGAATTTCCCTCAAGATGAAATGAGTGACGATAGCAACCGCATTGTTATGCACTGCAGTCTGAAAAGTAAAATAATTAATATAGATTTGTCTGACATACTTTTAGTAGTTTGAGGTGCCCACCCACGTCCTGTGGGTAGCTGTGCAAATGAAAATCCCACCTTCTGTACCCTACAAACACCCAGCTTGTTCCAAAATATTCGGCGCACGTGAGTCACACATTTCATTAGTCTGGGGATCCCAACGGGAGTCCGTAGGACACCTATGCACATGCGTACAATGTATTCCGCCCAATACGTGTCCTGCGGACAGCCGTCCCAATCGAGAACATTCACAACATCACAAGGGGACTGCACCCAAGCTACGCATGGGCCCTTATTTGCCGAACATGATCTGGCCCCCTGGACTTCGAAGCAGTACTGTTTTCTGCAATGTATGGAGTGTTACTGTGAAGGTGCGTCATTACAGAGGTCCTACACTCTGGCCATCCAACTATGTTTGGGAAAGATTTAGGGCCGCTTTCTAGCTCCAAGTGCACCACAGCAGCTGTATAAATGACCACACCGCAGAGCTGCTCTGCATTCTGTGTTTGGCTTTCGAGAATAGAGCAACGGTACACATTGCTTCGTGCTGAAATTGTTTTGTGAGCAATTCTGCTCTGCTGTATTACCTTTGCAACTAATGGCAACCATGGCTGCTGCTACCGCCTCTAACACACCCTCTCCCTCACCACCACCAACTCCTTCTGAAGGGCCTGGTCAGGGGAACAGGTGTGGAAATGTAGATAGATATCAAGACAAGAATGAGGATGAAGTAGAGCAATTCCCCATTGCCCGCAGCCAGCGTGAGTCATAGGTGTGCAAACGATTTACCACCATAGGAGACATGCCCAAATCTTGTGCTAACCAGGTGAGATGCACTAAGTACAACATCAGTAGCGGAAAACCTGGCTTGAACTGCTACAGCACCATCTCCATGTCGTGACACATCAAATGAAACCACATGGCAGCAGTTCGGAGGGTTGTCCACAAGGCAGTTGGTTCATTTCCTCTACAGCATTCTCTACATCTGCTCCTACCACCACCAGGGACACTCCAGTGGGGTAGTGCATCCCTAAACCAGCATTGCTGGCCATACGCACTGCAGCAGACCCTTACCTTTCAAAGGTCACTGTATTGTACATGTACTGCGATGCGTTACTCTGCAGGGGAGAGCAACTTTGAAGTTCATTTGAGGCTTCAGTCCGGGAGCAGAACAAGGACTGCCCCCTACCTACATAAGGGCCACCCAACATCTTCCTCTCTCCACTTGCCCTTTCTTATCCCTGTGTTTGGTGTCCTTTCTCTAACCTCCCTTCCCTTCCTTTCCATCTGTGTTGTGTGTTACAAGAACAGGAGAAATAAAAAAAAAACAGAAAGATGAAAAAAGCTCTTTTCAGAGCCACCTTTCAGAGTTCAAAAAGTTAATTCCAATAAAAGGATGCAGGCCGCCAGGCAGCCTATAAGTGCCGCAGACAGCGCAGTAAAATAGTAAGTGATTTATAATTGGTTTTAGGTATCTTTTGATTGTTTTTAAATATTGATTTTAAAATGTAAGTGAATCCTTGTGTGTAATATGTAAAGCCAGTAATGACTGTGTGCATATTTAAATACATTTGAAATTTGTAAAAATGTTAGGCGTGGCTTTGTCACAAACATTTCACGCATTCCCAAAACAAAGTGGTGGCTCTGAAAAGAGCCTTTGTGTGCTGTTTATGTTTGGAAGGATTGAAGTGGTCAACATCTACTGGGGAAATGCTTGCTATACTTGCAGGAAGCGCTGCACTGCATTTTGAATATTACACAGAAACATCTGATTACCAGTATCAGTAAGATGGACTCCATCTGTACGAAAAATGTTGGTACTATGAAACGTGATGTTTTCATTGTGGAAGTAGAACATGCCAACGTTTCGCAAAAAGGCGCAAACAACTGTGTTCACATTGCACCTCACTTTCTCCATTCGCGGCCCAAATTAGGAAGAACGCAGGCACATCTGTCTCCGAGAAATGTGTGAAAAAATTATTCGCGACTTTGGAAACATTTCCATGACTTGCCAAAGTGTCTCCTTCATCACAAATTGCAGTAAGATTCCGGTAACATGTCCGTAACTGTTCCCTCCACAATGAATAATAATAATAATGTCTGGATGATCGAGTGTCATCAAAGTGGCACAAAGAGGACACTCAGGCAGCCACTTCATCCCACATACTCCGTACCAGTGGACATCCACATGATGGAACTCAATGTGTGCAGCCACTCCAAAGTGTTCTGCATACACTTTCAATCAATGAATCCAGGAGTCACCCAAAAGCCATACACTCTGCCACCTGAACGGCACAGCCATAACCATAGCCATATGCACTCCTATTCACGGGCACACCTTCTGTCACAATCTGTCCTTACACACCAACCTTATTGACCAATCCCTACACCTGCACAGTCCCTTTTCCATGACAGCCACCCTCAAAAGACCCACCTGTGGCACGTGTGCATCTCCAAATTTTGTGGTGGCCGCAGATATATTGTCCTTTGTGTGCGGGTGTGGGAACACATTTCAAGCAATGTAGAGGATCCCCTCTTTATTGGTAGCTCTGAAAAGTGTTTTTATTTTTAAAGCAAACATCTTTTTTCTTATTTGTTGGGGATTGTTCTCTTCTTCTCCTCTTTAAATTATTACACACGCTTCTACAAACTAGCTTTTAGATTCTAAAACACAAGATCATTGTCAATGGGAGACAAAAGAAAATCAACTTCAGTCAAAAACCACACATTAGAAGCATTATTAATAATAATAATAATAATAATAATAATAATAATAATCATTTAGAATTTATATAGCGCTACTAACCCTCGGGTATCTGAGTGTTGCTTAATTACTCATGCTGTGTGGTGCTCATTTATCATTCTCGGAAGGATGAAAGGCTGAGTTTGGACCTGCCGGGATTCAAATCTGTGTCAGCAGGCTCTGCACAGATGTCAAAGTGAGCCCTCTACTCGCTGTGCTATCGGACTGTCTAAAGGTTGTCATGGGCACAGAACAACACCCCAGCATCAAACAGAAATGCAGACATGATATGGCATTTATAACGCGCCTATACACAAGTGTTTCAAGGCACGGCGAGGAAATGGAAGGGGATCAAAGGGAAGACCGACAACGATCCTACTAGGCCAGGTTTCATTCAGATTGTGCAAGTGTATGGGAAAGGGGAAGGGGGAATTTGTGGGGGGAAGGAGGAGGTGACAGTGCAGTACATGGGATAAAATGATAAATAACAATAAGTAGAAGTACGGCCAGCAGGTGACAAGGGTAAGTGCAGACAACATGTGTCAAGTAATGGTAGTGGGACTGTAGGGATACAGAAACAGTCCCCAAGTGTGCGGGTTTCCAGGAAGGCAGTGCAGGTGTGTGACTGGCAGGGGAGGGTACCTGCGCCCGAGATCAGAGGGTAGCCAGGTAACCAGTGCAGTTTCAGACAGGAAGTCAGCAGTGGAGTTGAGGAGAAAAAGCAGAAGCAATGAGAAAGGGTTTGAAGTGCTTCCTGAACCGGAAATGCTTCTCCTCGATTTTCAGGGAGGCAGTGAGACCGTTCCAGAGGGTGGCCCCCACCTAAGAAAGAGATCTACCACCAACTCGTTGCTTGGAGAAACGACTAACCCTAAGGTAGTTGGACATGGATGAGTGAAGAGCTCGAGAAGCAAGATATTTAGGAAGAGAAAGTTGAAGGTATTGAGGTCCCAGGCCCCAGAAGGCCTTGGGGATAATGCAGCAGGTTTTGAGCTTAATCCTTGTAGCCAATGTGAGCCACTTCAGAGATTACAGTCCTGAAGAGATACAATCCCTGGACTTGAGGCCAATGACAAGTCTTGCAGTCCTGTTCTAGATGAGTTGTAGAGGGCGGAGAGTAGAACCAGGCAGATTTAGAAAGATGCTGTTGCAATAGTCCAGCCTAGAGAGAACCAGAGCTCTGGAGACAGTGTGCTTCAGGGGGAAGGAGAAGAAAGGAAGGATGCCTTCCTTTTACAAGCCACCTTTCCTTCTCTACCTCGGAAGAAAGTACACCTGGATTGTTCCACACTAGTCTTGGTGGTATGCATTAGAAAATCACTGTTGCAGTGGGAAAAAGGTGTATCACTGCTTTCATCACCTACTTGAGTTCACCAAGCAAACTTGCAACAGTGTGGAAAGCCACATGCAGTGCTCCACAATGCAGAACTAGAATGTCAACAGTACTCCAAGTGGCCACATCTCTGCACTCTGCAATCACTGCTTGCAAACTCGGTAGAGCCACACTGTGCCACAAAGCATGCAATCGTTCCACCCCAAAATGTTTGTCAATGCTGCTACCCTGGGCATATGTCTGCAGGTCACCCACAAACACCAAAGATGAGCACTCTCACTCTGCATCTCTGCCATCATCACAGTACACAGCAATAAAAAAAGTATTACCACCCGTTCCTGTTAAGCATGCCCTCAACACCTGCTTCGATAATCCACAGTCCCATTTCCATGATAAGCATAGTAAGAAGGACAGCATGAGGATTGTTCACTTCCCCAACTACCGTGAGGGCCATGCCCCAGTAAAGCACTGGCAGTCCTTCTTCCCTTTACAGTACTCCTTTTCCAGCACTCCCTCATTGGGTACTGTTAAACAGTCACACACGCATCCACCAATCACATCCAAGACATCTGCATCTAACAATATCATCTCTGTTCAACACTCCATACCAACTGTTAAACACTCAGAGTTCAAGTGGCCTGTGAATCAAAAGCACCTCTACTGGAAAGTAATGTAAAACTATCTGCAATTTCTGCATTCAGATTCATCCACATCGCCACCCATCCCCATAACCTGCGGGTATCAATATTTTCTATACAGTACATTTGCAACTCTTTTATAAGTGCCTTGCAACAGGGTACCTGCCACTGAACCTCCATAATGTACTCAAAAAGCATACTGTCATTTCTCCCATCACCTACAGTGGTATGTGCGTGCAGAGTTGGCATTTACCCATACCAGTCATTGTAATATCCAAATGGTTACTTCTTTCTTTCTTTACATTTTACGACTGTTTTCCCCATTAACACACCTCCTATAAAATTCATAAAAATCTCACAGAAAAGGATCAGTGAATGTATCCTACCAAACTAAGCGAAGTACATACATGCATTTCAACAGATTGCCTGCCACTTACCTTGCACTTACCTTGCACACTTCACAGAATACACCATTACTCTTGTTTTCGTCACTAACGAAAATGAAAGCACCTACCAGTAAGGAAACTGTAATTCCTCTGTCAAAATGTAGAAATGAAAAGAAACGTACTAAAAAGAATGCAACTCACACTACTGCAAACAGAGCACGTACAAATGGTAATTTCCCCACAAGGAAGAATTCCCAAAAATTATTTTTACAAAAACTATTCCACCACAGAGTCCTTTCGAACCTAATAAATAGAGGGGAGTAATCATGCTCAACCCTTAAACTCACTGCATAAAAGTGATCCTGGAAGCACTTGTCGACAGTGCAATGCTCCTGAAATGGAATTTGTTTATATTACTTTTAAACAGAATTAAACCACTAACAAAATTAATTGATAAACTACAACCACTACTTCGAAACAAATGAAATATCAGCATAGATAACTTTAGCAACATATGTACAGGTGAGTGGAGTCACACCATGAGCACAGAGCCATACTTTAATGAAGAATCATACAAACAAGACCAAACAAACCAAATTGCTATACATAGCAGTGGCCGAGGGTATGAAAAGGTACACAATACTATAATGGAAGAAGAAACACTGCTTTCACAAATATCCCCATCAAACTTAGATGACACTCTCCATTCCACTGAACCAATATGCCCCACCTACAAATTGCCTTGCACATCAATGTGTAACATTCGCCAATACTCTATAAAATCTTTTCAGCAGTTCCTCAACGACTTTGTGAAAGCTAACGAAATACTATGGACTCCTGTCCAGTGTGCAAATACACAGGACTATGAGGACATTCCTTAGCCTGTATTTCTGGACTTACTTGCAAAAGCACCTTCCACTATATCAACATGTTAGCAACACATCATTCTAGTGAACAAAATCTTGTTTACAAACTGTACTATGCAAAAAGTCCAGCTTTAGCACTGCATCATTTAAATTATATTCTCCTACACAGTACAGTCAGACAATTGCTCAAAGAAATACAGCACATCCAAAGAAAATATTTGGAACTGAAGAGCACTTACAAATGCCTGCACTTTCAGACAACACTAGCGACAACTGTGCAGATGTCAACTTTCTATGTCACACATACACAAAAGAAATACAAAGTTCAAAGACACATCGGCTGAAGTGCCTAACCAAGTATGTGTGTGTTGTCACAGAACTTTCTACAGAAAGAGCACCAAAACTAAATATATAATGCACAAAATAGAAGACAATGAGGCATTCCAATGGTTTCAATTAGCTCTGTACCGTATCGCTGAAAACAAATACAAAATTACTAACACATCCGTACCGTGCACATAATGCAATGCAAAACTTGACAATAACCAAATGCCTTCACGGCAATCAGTAATCATTTGGAAGTATTTCTACTTCCAAATTAACTCCAGCAGCTTAATTTGCTTGAGAGCATCGTAATCAAAACAGTACGCCCATTTCAAGCAATAATACGACTTCAACCAAAAACTGCAAAATTGCCTCCCACCGAATTACTAAGAGGCATTAGTGGAAACGTTGTTTATTTATCATTAGATCAGAAACAAAATGTAGACACTTTATGAGTGCAAAGGCCAATAGAACAATCTTTGATTATCCTGGTAAATGGTGTATCTACAAAAGATTTTAAAAAATGGCAGCATCTAGTGGACTTAAACAAAGTTAGGAAAGCCTTGCAATACCTTAAAGAAAGCAATGCATACTACAAAGAAATAAACATTGAAGAAAACCTGAGAGAAACCACTTCTTTTGGAGAAAAGAATATCAAGCCAGAGGAGCACCACACATCCACATGCTTTTGTGGATTAAAAGTGCTCCTAAATTTGTTGAGGACAGTGATGCAATTGTTTTGCAGTTCATTCACAGCTATGTCACTTGCGAAATCCCTTCAGAAAGTACACATAGTGACCTACATGCACACATTTTGCAGTTTCAAAGACACAAGTGTGAAAATAATTATCGGCGCAAACATAAGAACAAAGGCATATACTACACCAAATGCCACTTTGGTTTCCCTAGACCAGTTTCAGCAAGAGGACAAGTAAACAGCTTCATCAGCTTCATTATGAATCTGGCGGCAGCCATGCTGGTAAAACCAGCACAGCTGCCGCCTGAGTCATATTTGTACTGGCACCCGGCAATGGGTAATTACTGGTGCATCCCGGCACCGGTAACCCCGGTAATTGCCTATTGCCAGGTGCTGGTAATTATTAGTCCACATTCCCATTTGAGCCTGATAGGGCCCAATGGGAATGCAGATAACGGTAGCACCGGAACCATTAACACAGGTGCTGGTGCTACCGTGTAGGTCTACGAGCAGGTGCCAGTCTGCCCACCAGGTAGTTTGCCGGTCTGGAAACAGCGGTACCAGCAAGCATAACGGTACCATTGTTTGCAGACCGGCTAGCTTGTAATGAGGCCCCATGTCTTCGGTCAGACACAGTGTGAAAGGGAAATCTCCTAAGAACACATACTGCATAAAAAGACCTGAAGTATCAAAGTAGATCAATGATTACAATTCAATAATTGCCCTCCCATGGAATGAAAACGTAGATGTTCAGTACAATGCGGACAATACCACTGCAGTTGCACAATATGTCCCAGCCTACTTAATCAAAGCAGTGAAAACAGAGCTCAAAGACCTCTGAGATGACATATCATCTGACAAAACACTGTCACATAGATTGTACAGCTTTGGCATAAAAATGCTGTCCCATAGAGAATGTGGCTGCTACAATGCTGCAGACTGTTGAACCGCACCACCTTACATGGGGAATCTGAAAACATAGTGTGGCTAAGCCTTGGTCCTGCTGCATCCAGGAAAAGAGTTCTCAAATCGAACAGAGACGTAGAAACAATAGTCAAAAATGATCTGAACAGCCAGGACATTTTGAAAAACAACTTATTGGACAACTGTGCCTGTACCACATAGCCCAAAACTTCTCATACAAAAATAACATTAAACCAGATGAGAAAAAAGGTAGATACAGAGTTGAAAGTTGTGAAGGCAGCCTGGTGAAACTTCCCAAACTCAGCCTGATTAATCATATGAACTTGTCATTAAAAACTCCTCAACACAAAGAACTGTACTACATGGCTCAAACCATGGAGAAAAGATGTATTAGTCTCCCACTCCGCCTATGAAATTGCTTTCAATGCAAGTGAAAGTACCATAACACATGTGAACTTTACATGGTTAAAAACAATATTGGACAATGAACACCCAAAAGACAAAGAACTTCAAGCACAACTAAATGTAGGCACTGCTGAGAGCAGTGAACATTCTCTGATGCCTTTGACAGCCACTCATAGCAAATGAGGCAGGATTAACCATGACAGAAGTAGAGACCGCCATATGTCAGTATGATCAATCTACAGAAGAGTTTGTTGTACTAAAATCCCAACTAAACAATGAGCAGCGTATGATTTTTCTAGAAGTAAAGATATTGAACATGATATACAGCACAAAACTAAAACTTGTACCTGTGAAAACTACACACCTGTACTGCCATATGTAAGTGGTGAAGCTGGTTCAGGGAAAACATAATTATTAAAAATGATCAATAACGCCCTCCAACAATTAACAAACAACATCATCAGTTGTTGTAACCGCCCCCACAGGTTTAGCTGCTTACAACATAGATGGTGTCACTTTACACCGATTGCTACTCCTTCCAGTAGAACACCAAAACAAATTAGAGTACTACACATTTTCAGCAGAAGTTGCTATGGAGCTATGCTGAGTTTTGAAACAAATCAAAATGCTCCTAATAGATGAGGTGAGCATGGTTTCCAACCTAATGTTAGCTTTGATTCATGTCAGATTGCAAGAGGTCCTTAAAACACATTACGAAGAACTCTTTGGAGAAAAACATGTCATTATTTTTGGAGATCTCCTTCAATTAACACCAATGAAAGGTGTACCTATCTTTAAAAGCTTAGGACACAAACTGTGCTGTAAAAGTCTTGGAAGCATCGGGAATGTAAATCTCTGGCAACATTTCCAATACAGAGAACTACCTGAAAACATGTGTCAGTTAGCAGACCTCACCTACGCCAACATTTTAAAAACATGCAGCTTGGTGTACAATTGAAGGAAGCGCAGTCTACCCTAAATACCAGACGCATCCATGAACTTTACAGGCATAGCACATGTGCTACTGATGTCATGGAACAATTAGCATACAAAAATGGCAACTGCATGTCCTTAATGCCAACTCTAGCAAGCTGTGCACAATTCAATGCAACAATGCTGAAAAAAGAAATGCAACACTCATGGAAATTCACTCCACAGACAAACTGGACGTACAAGGTATGACAATACCTAAGTGTGAACAAGCCATAGCACGAATAACTACCTCAGAAAACTCTATCTCCAACACAATTGGTTTGGAGAAAATGTTCACATTATGTGTAAACTGTAGAGAAATGGTAAAGCGTAACCTTGACATAGAGCAAAGTTTATTTAATGGAGAACTTGGTACAGTTGTTGGCTTCAAGACATACCCATGGGACAACAGCATTCAGTTTGTCAACATCCAGTTTGACAAACTTTCCGAAGTTAAAAAGATAAGACACACAACAGCTCCATTCCTTCTTTTCAAAGACATGTATGTACGCAGAGAACTGTTTTCTCTGTCACTAGCTTATGCAATGACTATACATTGACATAATGACATAAATCGCAAGGTCTAACCTTAGATCAAGCATTAATTGATATTGGCATCACAGTGTTTAAAGAAGGCATGAGCTATTTAGCACTGTCATGCCTACGTACACTTAAAGGACTATGGGGGTATTTATGAGGTAGGAGGTAACCATGCTGCTATTAGTGACATGGCTATCCCCTTACCGGTTACCAGGTCCGGGTTCCTTTAATGAGGAATTACCGGGCCATTCTGACCTTGGAGGGCCCGGTAATTCCTCATTCAAGGAACCCAGACCCTGAACATCCCCATTCCCATTCAAGCCCCCATAGGGCTCAATGGGAATGCGGAGCATGCTAACAATGGGCCTGTTGTTAGCATGCTGGGCTCGCAGGACCCGTTAAGGCCACCTGGTAAACCAGGCATCCTTAGCGGGTCCCGCGAGGAGTACTCGTAATGAGGCGGTAAGGGTATGGCATCTCCAGCACCTTTACCGGTGCTGTTAACCCCTTACCACCAGGTTCGGAATGACCCCCTATATCTAGTTAATTTTGATGCAAGTGCAATCAGCGCTGACATTCCTTGCATCATAGAGTGCAATAGACTATGTGCAGTCTACACACCCCATCTCAAAATTCACCCTGTTCCTCAAAAACGCAAAGGTTTTAAAAGAAAACTCATGCAATCAGATGTTCTAACCAACCAGACAAATTGAAATCAGCTCATACTGTGTGAAAAACACAGAACAATGCACTGAAAAGGACAACCGATACCCAACTCCACATACAAAGACAAGTAACTCTTCAAAGAAAACATGTGCACTTCCATAAATGTACTCAGACACAGAACTACCTGGTCCATTCAAATTTTCCAATGCAACTGATGTAAATTGCTAGGCAAATGTAGCAATGAATGTTCTATTCCAAATTCTAGCAATTGTTGACAAAAATTATTTAAAAGCCTCGTACCAGTTATGTTTACAAATGTGAATCCTTCACAGAAATGCAGCAAATAATCATGACAACACTTAGTGTCTCAGGAATAAGGCAGGAATTGGACTACTGTGTTGCAATGGTGAAATTCATGTTAAACAGACAAGAAGATCCACAGGAATGTCTAATGTACTTACTACAAATACTGGAAAGCAAGAACATACCCATAAATGAAATATTTCAGTGAAATCTTTCAGATTTCCTACATGTGGAAACATACATGGACTCTTTGCAACCGTGTCATTCAGGAACAAGTCCCTAACAAACCCTTTGACTATGTATCAATACCTAACTGTGAATCCATTCCAATTCAGCAACTGGTACAAAATGCAAACCATAGCATATTGTGTACTTCTTGCAATTCAAATAATTGTTTGATGTTACATATTCAATCACACAGTCAATATGTAATATTAATGTTTTTAAGATACCATCCAGATGGAACCAAAATAACCACAAACTTACTACCTTCACACACGGACAGGTATCACTTGGCAAGAAAATCTTCACAATAGTAGCCATAACCTACTACACAGGCGACACAACCAGTGCAGGCCACTATACTGCATACATTAGAAAGCAATGGTCTTGGTTGGACTGCAATGATACTTCCATTACTCGAAAGCAGAGATTACCTGCTAATCTTGCAAATGCCTACTTAATATGCTTGAGGCCAAAATGTAGTCATTGATGTACAAAATTAGAATACCCTGTTCCCCAACAACCCACCAGTACCTACATAATTGCACAAAAAAAGAATCACCTTCTACACTGTGGAACTAGAACAATTTAGCATACAGTAAGTATCCAACAACAACATGAATATGTCTGTTGTACACTTTTTTCCCCAATGAAACCAATGATTACACTCAGAGAAACAATAAATGTACAAAAATGACACTAATATTGTTTCCTACATGATACGTAAAAGAAAAACTACTAAGTATGAGGGTTCAAAACTATCCTCAGTAACCTCTGAAACCACCAACTATGCAAATGAGTCACCACCTATCTAACAATGCTGATACAAATTCAATATGTATGCAAATATCATCACATAAATCCATAATGGTGCAGCACCACTTCAAATGTGGAAAGATGTGAAACTACCAACAGGAATGCACAAGCTTCTAAATGTACCCTATACAAATCTTCACATAAACTTCTCCAAAGCAACCCTTACATTCCAAAACAGCATGGCATTTCCCATAACAGATAAAGAAATGCCATCTTCTTTAAAATAAACAGCATTACTGGAATCAATATTCTCATTATTACAGAAGAACATACCACCTCTAAGCATGAAGCATGAAAGCACACATGCCTCAGTTGATTGCACACCTAGCAATGTTTTGCTGAGGACAAAAAAAAAGAACTATTGTCCCATATTGTCCGAGCTACTAATCCAGAAAAAATTACTTTGGCATTTGGAAGGATGTTCATTACTGCCTGAACCAAGTGTTCCGAATCTGGCAACAAAGTAGAGGCACTGACATAGCCCAAATGGAAAGGACAATAGTTCAAAACTACCACATGGGGACTGTTCATCTTGCCCATATCTTCATAAACTTGCAATCAGGTACAATGCTCCAGACAAAACCTCCACTCCTTTAACATCAAAATTGTTGCCACATGCCTGCATTGAGCATACTGATGTAAACCATGCACAAACATATCTCCAAGCACCAACACCCTGACTTTCTCCACCTCTGCCATCTTCACAACACACAGTCTCTTTCAACACAAATCCACAACCTCAACATCTGATTGGCTGATCCCTGCCATCCCCTTTCCATGATGGCTTTGGTGGAAAACCCCAGATGTGGCAAGCCCTGTCCGCGGACAGCCGTGGTGTCTGCGGACCACGTAACTCTTAGACAACCCTTCTACCCTTTCCACATCACTCTATGTGCCATTCCCTCATTGGATACAGCTAAACATCACACAACCATCCACCAATCACATCCAAGACCTCTACATCTAACTCCATCATCAGAGTTCTGTGCTTCGTGTGCTGTTGATCACTCTTAGTACAAGACTTATCTCATTGGAAAGCACCTTCTCCAAAAACTACTGTACAAGTCTCCAAGATTTCTACTTTCAGTTGCATGAATATCCACATGCATGAATACAAACTACAGGTATTATGCATATTTTCTGCACAGTACATGTAGAACTCTTATGAATGCATATAAACAGAGTAACTGCTACTTAATCTGTATAACTTATAACATGAACTTACTGTCATTTTTCCCCATCTGCTATAATCAACTGTCACTTCCAAACCTGTCTGCTATCTAAATTTATTTTTACACACACAGCTATCTAAAAAAAATTATAATATTAGAAGATGGGAGAAATAACAGTATAATTGTAGAAAAACACTTAGTAGTGTATTATAAAATTACACACAGCCAGGGTAAGGTATGCATCTTCACACACTCACACAGATAGACACTATCATTGAAAAGCTCCCTGCTGCAATAACAGCATTCTGTTTTATTACCCACACCTTCACAAATGCATACATTCCATGATTTTCTATACAGTTTCTGCCATTTACCTTATAACAATTGCAACATAAAGATATCATCATTTCTTCTTTCTCCTAACATTCAATAACACAGCCTTAAAAAACCAAGTGAGTTTCATACACTTAGTACTCTACTCCTTTGCAAAGCATGTTGAACTAACATATTGTGAGTAAAATATAAAGGCTGCACATAGTCAAAGGAAAGGCACACACTATGTTCAGATATCAAACAAGAATACTACTACAAAAACATAAAAATCAACATCTAAATTAACAGCAGTGCTATAAACACACACAATTACTAACTTCTTTATTTTACAATTGCAGTGAAGACCACACTCCGGAAAAGCAGCAGCATCTGAAGCACAAACAACAACTCAGAAGAAACCAGCTAACTCCACACAAAAAGAGTAAGTACAATACTACCATAATATTCTTACTCTTACTGTCACTAAAACACAATGTGGGGTTGATTCATGGAATTTTTGCACCGAAAAACGGAGATTTGTGCACCATGGTGCCCACAAATCCCCATTTGTTAAACTGGGATTAGCAGGCAGAATGGCACACAAAACCCAATTTTTCGGCGCACAAATGACATAATTTAGCCCCTACAATGTTAGTATTACAGAACAAAGAACTGTTTTAATTCTATACCATTACCAGTAGCTTACTTTCTACTGTCATCTGAACCTCAGTTTAGTAACACACAAATACAAGAATAGCCTTCCCAGCTGGTTGTAGCTGCCCAATGCACAATCACACACCGCCACATACATCCTTACCATCATACTCAGACACTCATGCACACAGCACGCATACATTGCAGAAAAGCCCAAACCATACACTCTTTTTTTTTTCAACAAACCTACCAAAAAGCAAGTCCGTAGAAAGCAACACAGAAGTAGAGCAAATGAAAATAACTGTCCAAAATAAGCATCCATCTCTAGCAGAATTTGTACAAAAAGTTCAAACAAAAGATCTAATAGATTCATTAAGCGAACCAAAACCAGCTTCCAATACAAAAACGTTCCCTCCTCTTTCAAAATGTAAAACGAAACAGAAAGTAATTAACAATAATTCAGCTACCACTACTGCTAACACTGCTCCTATAAATCTTGATGTAGTGGCAACTAACCATACCAAAAACAGGATTTTACAAAAAATGTTCCGCGACAGAGTCCTTCAGAATCTTATAAAACCAGGAGAGAAATCATGCACAACCCTTAAAACCTACCGTAGAAAATTAATCTTAGAAGCTTTGATAGATAGTGCAATCCTTCTCAAAAGTAAGTTATTTATTTTAGTGTTAAACAAAATGAAACCACTAACAAAACTCACTACCAAAATACAAAAAAGACTTCTCAATAAATGGAATGTCAACAAAAATAACTTCTTAAATATCTGTGGAGGTGAATGGAGTCACACCACGAGCACAGAACCATATTTCAATGAAGAAGCATACAAACAAAAGCAAACAAACACAATTGCCATACATGACAGTGGATGAGGGTATGAAAAACGTAATAATACCATAATGGAACAAGAAATACTGCTTACAAAAATATCCCCAGAAAATTCAGTATCACCTCTCTATTCGACTGAACCAGAACATCCAGTATACAAATGGCCATACATGTCAATGTGTAACATTGCCAAAAATATCTTTCAAATCTTTAGGCCAGTTCCTCAATCAATATGTGAAAGGCAAAGACAAAATCAAAAATGAAACTACTACAAAATATGGATATCTGTCCAGTGCGCAAATACAAAGGACTACAAGGACATTCATTAGCCTGCATTTCAGGACCTATTAGCCAAAGCACCTTCCATCATATCAAAATGATATCAACACATCATTCAACTATAAGAAACATACAGGGTAATTCATAGAATTCAGTGCACAAGTGGCGCACGCGGCTGGCACGATTGGAGCGGACTTCGTGTAGTTTGTGGGTGCACTGGAAGTTTCACACGTGATAGGCCCTGTGCGAGTGGGGTACGTGTATTACTGGGGTGCGCTGGAAGTTACACACGTGATTGGCCCAGTGCGAGCGGGGTATGTGTATTTCAGGGGAGCGCGGGAAGTTTCACACACGATTGGCCCAGTGAGAGCGTGGTACATGTATTACAGTGGTGCGCGGGAAGTTTAACACGCGATTGGCCCCGTGCGAGCGGGGTACGTGTATTACGGGGATGCGCGGGCAGTTTCACATGCGATTGGCACAGTGCGAGCGGGGTACGTGTATTACGGGGGTGCGCGGGAAGTTTCACACGCGATTGGCACAGTGCGAGCGGTGTACGTGTATCCAGCGGGGCACGCGTGGATTCCCACACGTAAATTAGCACTGTTGGTCCTCCCAGGTGTCCCCTCTACCCCCTGCACGGCCCCTGCAGGTGTGGTACATGTATTACGGTGGTGCGTGGGAAGTTTCACACGCGATTGCCCAGTGCGAGCGGGGTACATGTATTACGGTGGGGCGCGGGAAGTTCAACACGCGATTGGCCCAGTGCGAGCAGGGTACGTGTATTTCGGGGGTGCGCAGGAAGTTTCACAAGCGATTACGCTGTCAGAGCGGGGTACGTGTATCCAGCGGGGTGCGCGTGGAGTCCCACACGTGAATTAACACTGTAGGTCCTCCCAGGTGTCCCCTCTACCCCCTCCACGGCCCCTGCAGGCAGCCCACACCACAGGGGACTACCCTGCACACCTGGTCATGTGCCGCAGCCAGTCCATCCACCATGGGCATGCCCCCAGCCAGGCCACATGTCACCTTGCACTAGTGACCACAAACTCATGTCCCCCAAAACCCGCACACCCCAGCAATCAGGGGCACCTGCCAGCAGGCCCCCACTGATGTCCCACTCATGTCCCCCAGCACCTCCACCCCCCAGCAGTAAGGGGCACCTGCCAGCAGGCCCCCACTCATGTCCCTCAGAACCCCCATCCCCCAGCAGTCAGGGGCACCTGCCAGCAGGCCCCCACTCATGTCCCTCAGCATCCCCACTCCCCAGCAGTCAGGAGCACCTGCCAGCAGGCCCCCACTCATGTCCCCCAGCATCCCCACCCACCAGCAGTCAGGGGCACTTGCCAGCTGGCCTGTGCAGTTCCCTCTGGGACCACTGCAAAAGATCTAGGACTACAGGTGTTTGGCAGTAAACCCACTTGGTAGCAGTTTGTACCACACAGATTCACTTGGTAGCTGTGGCTGAGCAGTCAGACTTCCCTCAAGAAGAGTTAGGCAGTATGTGGAGTATACAATATAGGTCAATCTACACAGTAGAACAAGCAAACACGGAACAAGGTTGCGGTGTAAAGATATAAAGGTATTTATTTATAACAACACATCTATGGAAAACACTCTGGCACTAATACGGCAAACAACTTCAATCACAATTACTATACGAAGAAAAAGATCAATCCCCCTAACAATAGTTTGACAAGTCTAGGTTCACCGGCATCACTTATTTGCAGACAGAGGTGTGTGCTTTAACCTAGATGGTACTCTAGTATTCGTTAGGACGGGATAGAAAAATAAGGCAGGTTATGAAATCAACTCAGTACCAAAACTTTTCGGACAAATGCAAGGCAAGTAAGGCAGGGTCTACTGCAGATCACAAAGTTCAGAGGCCAGGCCCACTCGGAGAGAGGCAAGGCGATATGTCCCAAAAAGTGTCTCAGTGGAAATGCGCTTCGAGTCTTTATCGCAAAATTGTTATGGAAAGATTGGACCAGTTCAGAACAACACGTTAAAGAAAGCTTGGAGGCGACCCAATGGAAAGGCAAGGATTAAGATACCTCACTCGATCCAGCAGAAAGGGAAGCCAGGCGGACACGGTACCTTGTTTGTGGAGAGACAGCTCCGGCGGGGGCAGTTGTTCCTGGTGGTGGATGCATGTCGGGTCTTTGCCAAGAGAAGAGATGATCTCGTCGTCGAAGAAAAGTGAAGTCTGGTGCACCACCAGGGAAGAGACCAGCCGCGGAGTGCTCCGTCACAAGGCACAAC
The DNA here is from genome assembly GCF_040938575.1 of Ambystoma mexicanum. Lineage (NCBI taxonomy): Eukaryota > Metazoa > Chordata > Amphibia > Caudata > Ambystomatidae > Ambystoma > Ambystoma mexicanum. The sequence goes on along the minus strand of NC_090926.1, from coordinate 509,451,970 downwards.
CTTTGGTCGTATTACAGGGGTAGTGGCTATCCGGTTGCCGAGGTGCTCTGCACGGGCAATTTGACCACTGCGTCCTGGAGCGAAGAAAAAGCAAAGGGGACTGGTTGTTCCCACCAGTCAGGGGAAGAGACTCTCCGGCAGGGAGATCTCCTGTCGTCGGGGAGTGGTGAGTCGGTTCCGCCGGGCTCCACCGGAGGTGTCGTCGTTGCAGGTTGGCTCAGCTTTACCCTCGTCGGATTCTTAGGTCCTGTGGTGACTTCTGAAGATCCAGTCCCAAAAGCCCTGCTTTTATGCAGAAAACCCCCATTCATTCTGCCTAGCTGTCAATCAAAACACGCTAAGTGGTGAGCGAGGTGGCTCACCACTTGGGCCAATCACACCAGAGTATGACTGGAGTTGGCAAGGCAACTCAGTCCAGGGTGCCTAAACCCCCTCCCACACCCCTGTGGTAACCCCGACAGAATGGCACCACTTTGGAGGGTCTCTGTACAGAAGCCCGCCAAAAGTGGAACAAAGGGCTCAACCTTTGGTTTAGGAGTCACAGAGACGAACACAGACGCCATTTTAAAAACCGAGTTCTGGCAGAAAATACCATCCGATAGACTTATTTAAGATCAGTAAACCGGTGGTATGTTAGAGATTAACGAGGAAAAGTATCAATCTCCAATGGGAAGAATCCCATAGGGTTATATTCGGGGTCGAACATAACAAGTAGTTTCCACTGCCACCAGTCAAAACTCGACGAGGGGGGACGGGACAGTGCCCCCTCGAATAACAGACCCAGGAGTAATCGAATTACCCCTACTAGTACGTCCACAATAGGATGGTTTGTACTAGTTCTGTTAGTAAATGTATGTCTAGTAAAGCCAATGGTGACTTTACATGCCCGGGGAGACAGTAGTCAGTCCCCGGGTATGGAGTCTATGATGGAGGTCTGCTAGGACGCCCCAGTGCTACGGCACGGAGGGTGCAGTGTAACACACATAGCAATACATATGAGACCCTATGGAGTAAAAGACCCCATAGCCCATAGAACACATTGACATTCAAAGGAATTACACACATTCATGTCCAAGAGTGGGAGAAAAAGAGTCTCACTCTTGGCAGGATGGAAAAAACAAACTCCAGAAATCCAGCAAAGCTGCTGGGGGACTCACTAGGTTAGGAAATTCAGCCTATATAGAGAATTCTCTCTAACAGCCCCCACTCATGTCTCTCAGCACCCCACCCCCAGCAGTCAGGGACCTGCCAGCAGGCTCCCACTCATGTCCCACTCATGTCCTCCAACACCCCGACCCCCCAGCAGTCAGGGGCACCTGCTAGCAGGCCCCCACTTATGCCTCACTCATGTCCCCCGGCTACCCACCCCCCAGCAGTCAGGGGCACCTGCCAGCAGGCTCCCACTCATGTCCCCCAGCACCCCCACCCCCCAGCAGTCAGGGGCACCTGCCAGCAGGCCCCCACTCATGTCCCACTCATGTCCCCCAGCACCCTGACCCCCTAGCAGTCAGGGGCACCTGCCAGCAGGCCCCCACTTATGTCCCACTCATGTCCCCAGCACCCCCAACCCCCAGTAGTCAGGGGCACCTGCCAGCATGCCCCCACTCATGTCCCACTCATGTCCCCCAGTACCCCCACCCCCCAGCAGTCAGGGGCACCTGCCTGCAGGCCCCCACTCATGTCCCCCAGCACCCCCACCCCCCAGCAGTCAGGGGCACCTGCCAGCAGGCCACCACTCATGTCCCCCAGCACCCCCACCCCCCAGCAGTCAGGGGCACCTGCCAGCAGGCCCCCACTCATGTCCCACTCATGTCCCCCAGCACCCCCACCCCCCAGCAGACAGGGGTACCTCCCAGCAGGCCACCACTCATGTCCCCCAGCACCCCCACCCCCCAGCAATCAGGGGTACCTGCCAGCAGGCCCCCACTCATGTCCCTCAGCACCCGCACCCCCCAGCAGTCAGGGGCACCTGCCAGCAGGCTCCCACTCATGTCCCCCAGCACCCCCACCCCCCAGCAGTCAGGGGCACCTGCCAGCAGGCCCCCACTCATGTCCCACTCATGTCCCCCAGCACCCCCACCCCCCAGCAGTCAGGGGTGCCTGCTAGCAGGCCCCACTCATGCCTCACTCATGTCCCCCAGCACCCCCACCCCCAGCAGTCAGGGGAACCTGCCAGCAGGCTCCCACTCATGTCCCCCCGCACCCCCACCCCCAGCAGTCAGGGGCACCTGCCCGCAGGCCCCCACTCATGTCCCACTCATGTCCCCCAGCACCCTGACCCCCCAGCAGTCAGGGGCACCTGCCAGTAGGCCCCCACTCATGTCCCACTCATGTCCTCAGCACCCCCAACCCCCAGTAGTCAGGGGCACCTGCCAGCAGGCCCCCACTCATGTCCCCCAGCACCCCCACGCCCCAGCAGTCAGGGGCACCTGCCATCAGGCCCCCACTCATGTCCCCCAGCACCCCCACCCCCCAGCAGTCAGGGGCACCTGCCAGCAGGCTCCCACTCATGTCCTCAGCACCCCCAACCCCCAGTAGTCAGGGGCACCTGCCAGCAGGCCCCCATTCATGTCCCACTCATGTCCCCCAGCACCCCCACCCCCCAGCAGTCAGGGGCACCTGCCAGCAGGCCCCCACTCATGTCCCCCAGCACCCCCACCCCCCAGCAGTCAGGGGCACCTGCCAGCAGGCCCCCACTCATGTCCCACTCATGTCCCCCAGCACCCCCACCCCCCAGCAGTCAGGGGTACCTCCCAGCAGGCCTCCACTCATGTCCCCCAGCACCCCCACCCCCCAGCAGTTAGGGGCACCTGCCAGAAGGCACCCACTCATTTCCCACTCATGTCCCCCAGCACCCCCACCCCCAGCAGTTAGGGGCACCTGCTAGCAGGCCCCCACTCATGTCCCCCAGCACCCCCATCCCCCAGCAATCAGGGGTACCTGCCAGCAGGCCCCCACTCATGTCCCTCAGCACCCCTACCCCCCAGCAGTCAGGGGCACCTGCCAGCATGCTCCCACTCATGTCCCCCAGCACCCCCACCCCCCAGCAGTCAGGGCCACCTGCTAGCAGGCCCCCACTCATGTCCCCCAGCACCCCACCCAGCAGTTAGGGGCACCTGCCAGCAGGCCCCCACTCATATCCCTCAGTACCCACCCCCTAGCAGTCAGGGGCACCTGCCAGCAGGCCCCCACTCATGTCCCACTCATGTCCCCCAGCACCCCCACCCCCCAACAATCAGGGGCACCTGCCAGCAGGCCCGCACTCATGTCCCCCAGCACCCCACCCAGCACTTAGTGGCACCTGCCTGCAGGCCCCCACTCATGTCCCCCATCACCCCACCCAGCAGTTAGGGGCACCTGCCACCAGGCCCCCACTCATATCCCTCAGTACCCCCACCCCCTAGCAGTCAGGGGCACCTGCCAGCAGGCCCCCACTCATTTCCCACTCATGTCCCCCAGCACCCCCACCCCCAACAGTCAGGGGCACCAGCCAGCAGGCCCCCACTCATGTCCCCACCACCCCACACCACAGCAGTCAGGGTCACCTGCCAGCAGGCACCCAGCCATGTCCCCCAGCACCCCCACCCCCCAGCAGTCAGGGGCACCTGCCAGCAGGCCCCCACTCATGTCCCCCAGCACCCCCACCCCCCAGCAGTTAGGGGCACCTGCCAGCAGGCACCCACTCATGTCCCTCTGCACCCCCCCGCCAGCAGTCAGGGGCACCTGCCAGCAAGCCCCACTCATGTCCCACTCATGTCCCCCAGTACCCCCACCCCCCAGCAGTCAGGGGCAACTGCCAGCAGGCCCCCACTCATTTCCCACTCATGTCCCCCAGCACCCCCAACCCCCAGCAGTCAGGGGCACCTGCCAGCAGGCCCCCACTCATGTCCCCCAGAACCCCCACCCCCCAGCAGTCAGGGGCACCTGCCAGCAGGCCCCCCCTCATGTCCCTCAGCACCCCCACTCCCTAGCAGTCAGGAGCACCTGCCAGCAGGCCCCCACTCATGTCCCCCAGAACCCCCACCCCCCAGCAGTCAGGGGCACCTGCCAGCAGGCCCGTGTTAGGTGGAAACCTGTGCAGTTCCCTCTGGGACCACTGCAAAAGATCTAGGACTACAGGTGTTTGGCAGTAAACCCACTTGGTAGCAGTCTGTACCACACAGATTCTCTTGGTAGCTGTGGCTGAGCAGTCAGACTTCCCTCAAGAAGAGTTAGGCAGTATGTGGAGTATACAATGTAGGGCAATCTACACAGTAGAATGAGCAAACATGGACCAAGGCTTCGGTGTAAAGATATAAAGGTATTTATTTATAACAACACATCTATGGAAAACACTCTGGCACTAATACGGCAAACAACTTCAATCACAATTACTATACGAAGAAAAATATCAATCCCCCTAACAATAGTTTGACAAGTCTAGGTTCACCGGCATCACTTATTTGCAGACAGAGGTGTGTGCTTTAACCTAGATGGTATTCTAGTATTCGTTAGGACGGGAGAGAAAAATACGGCAGGTTATGAAATCAACTCAGTACCAAAACTTTTCGGACAAATGCAAGGCAAGTAAGGCAGGGTCTACTGCAGATCACAAAGTTCAGAGGCCAGGCCCACTCGGAGAGAGGTAAGGCGATATGTCCCAAAAAGTGTCTCCGTGGAAATGTGCTTCGAGTCTTTATCGCAAAATTGTTATGGAAAGATTGGACCAGTTCAGAACAACACGTTAAAGAAAGCTTGGAGGCGACCCAATGGAAAGGCGAGGATTAAGACACCTCACTCGATCCGGCAGAAAGGGAAGCCAGGCGGACACGGTACCTTGTTTCTGGAGAGACAGCTCCGGCGGGGGCAGTTGTTCCTGGTGGTGGATGCACGTCGGGTCTTTGCCAAGAGAAGGGATGATCTCGTCGTGGAAGAAAAGTGAAGTCCGGTGCACCACCAGGAAAGAGACCAGCCGCGGAGTGCTCCGTCACAAGGCACCACCTTTGGTCGCGGTACAGGGGTAGTGGCTATCCGGTTGCTGAGGTGCTCTGCACGGGCAATTCGAACACTGCTTCCTGGAGTGAAGAAAAAGCAAAGTGGACTGGTTGTTCCCACCAGTCAGGACAAGAGACTCTCCGGCAGGGAGATCTCCTCTGTCGTCGGGAAGTGGTGAGTCGGTTCCGCAGGGCTCCACCGGAGGTGTCGTCGTTGCAGGTTGGCTCAGCTTTACCCTCGTCGGATTCTTAGGTCCTGTGGTGACATCTGAAGATCCAGTCCCAAAAGCCCTGCTTTTATGCAGAAAACCCCCATTCATTCAGCCTAGCTGTCAATCAAAACATGCTAAGTGGTGAGCGGGGTGGCTCACCACTTGGGCCAATCACACCAGAGTGCGACTGGAGTTGGCAAGGCAACTCAGACCAGGGTGCCTAAACCCCCTCCCACACCCCTGTGGTAACCCCGACAGAATGGCACCACTTTGGAGGGTCTCTGTACAGAAGCCCGCCAAAAGTGGAACAAAGGGCTCAACCTTTGGTTTAGGAGTCACAGAGACGAACACAGACGCCATTTTAAAAACCGAGTTCTGGCAGAAAATACCATCCGATAGACTTATTTAAGATCAGTAAACCGGTGGTATGTTAGAGATTAACGAGGAAAAGTATCAATCTCCTACAATGGGAAGAATCCCATAGGGTTATATTCGGGGTCGAACATAACAAGTAGTTTCCACTGCCACCAGTCAAAACTCGGTGAGGGGAGACGGGCCGTGCCCCCTCGAATAACAGACCCAGGAGTAATCGAATTACCCCAACTAGTACGTCCACAATAGGATGGTTTGTACTAGTTCTGTTAGTAAATGTAGGTCTAGTAAAGCCAATGGTGACTTTACATGCCCGGGGAGACAGTAGTCAGTCCCCGGGTATGGAGTCTATGATGGAGGTCCGCTAGGACGCCCCAGTGCTATGGCACGGAGGGTGCAGTGTAACACACATAGCAAAACATATGAGACCCTATGGAGTAAAAGACCCCATAGCCCATAGAACACATTGACATTCAAAGGAATTACACACATTCATGTCCAAGAGTGGGAGAAAAAGAGTCTCACTCTTGGCCGGATGGAAAAAACAAACTCCAGAAATCCAACAAAGCTGCTGGGGGACTCACTAGGTTAGGAAATTTAGCCTAAACAGAGATTTCTCTCTAACAGCCCCCACTCATGTCCCTCAGCACCCCCACGCCCCAGCAGTCAGGGCACCTGCCAGCAGGCTCCCACTCATGTCCCACTCATGTCCTCCAACACCCCGACCCCCCAGCAGTCAGGGGCACCTGCTAGCAGGCCCCCACTTATGCCTCACTCATGTCCCCCGGCACCCCACCCCCCAGCAGTCAGGGGCACCTGCCAGCAGGCTCCCACTCATGTCCCCCAGCACCCCCACCCCCAGCAGTCAGGGGCACCTGCCTGCAGGCCCCCGCTCATGTCCCACTCATGTCCCCCAGCACCCTGACCCCCCAGCAGTCAGGGGCACCTGCCAGCAGGCCCCCACTCATGTCCCACTCATGTCCCCAGCACCCCCAACCCCCAGTAGTCAGGGGCACCTGCCAGCAGGCCCCCACTCATGTCCCACTCATGTCCCCCAGCACCCCCACCCCCCAGCAGTCAGGGGCACCTGCCTGCAGGCCCCCACTCATGTCCCCCAGCACCCCCGCCCCCCAGCAGTCAGGGGCACCTGCCAGCAGGCTACCACTCATGTCCCCCCGCACCCCCACCCCCCAGCAGTCAGGGACACCTGCCAGCAGGCCCCCACTCATGTCCCCCAGCACCCCCACCCCCCAGCAGTCAGGGGTACCTCCCAGCAGGCCTCCACTCATGTCCCCCAGCACCTCCACCCCCCAGCAGTTAGGGGCACCTGCCAGAAGGCACCCACTCATTTCCCACTCATGTCCCCCAGCACCCCCGCCCCCAGCAGTCAGGGGCACCTGCCAGCAGGCCCCCACTCATATCCCCCAGCACCCCCACCCCCCAGCAGTCAGGGGCACCTGCCAGCAGGCCCCCCCTCATGTCCCTCAGCACCCCCACTCCCTAGCAGTCAGGAGCACCTGCCAGCAGGCCCCCACTCATGTCCCCCAGAACCCCCACCCCCCAGCAGTCAGGGGCACCTGCCAGCAGGCCCGTGTTAGGTGGAAACCTGTGCAGTTCCCTCTGGGACCACTGCAAAAGATCTAGGACTACAGGTGTTTGGCAGTAAACCCACTTGGTAGCAGTCTGTACCACACAGATTCTCTTGGTAGCTGTGGCTGAGCAGTCAGACTTCCCTCAAGAAGAGTTAGGCAGTATGTGGAGTATACAATGTAGGGCAATCTACACAGTAGAATGAGCAAACATGGACCAAGGCTTCGGTGTAAAGATATAAAGGTATTTATTTATAACAACACATCTATGGAAAACACTCTGGCACTAATACGGCAAACAACTTCAATCACAATTACTATACGAAGAAAAATATCAATCCCCCTAACAATAGTTTGACAAGTCTAGGTTCACCGGCATCACTTATTTGCAGACAGAGGTGTGTGCTTTAACCTAGATGGTATTCTAGTATTCGTTAGGACGGGAGAGAAAAATACGGCAGGTTATGAAATCAACTCAGTACCAAAACTTTTCGGACAAATGCAAGGCAAGTAAGGCAGGGTCTACTGCAGATCACAAAGTTCAGAGGCCAGGCCCACTCGGAGAGAGGTAAGGCGATATGTCCCAAAAAGTGTCTCCGTGGAAATGTGCTTCGAGTCTTTATCGCAAAATTGTTATGGAAAGATTGGACCAGTTCAGAACAACACGTTAAAGAAAGCTTGGAGGCGACCCAATGGAAAGGCGAGGATTAAGACACCTCACTCGATCCGGCAGAAAGGGAAGCCAGGCGGAGACGGTACCTTGTTTCTGGAGAGACAGCTCCGGCGGGGGCAGTTGTTCCTGGTGGTGGATGCACGTCGGGTCTTTGCCAAGAGAAGGGATGATCTCGTCGTGGAAGAAAAGTGAAGTCCGGTGCACCACCAGGAAAGAGACCAGCCGCGGAGTGCTCCGTCACAAGGCACCACCTTTGGTCGCGGTACAGGGGTAGTGGCTATCCGGTTGCTGAGGTGCTCTGCACGGGCAATTCGAACACTGCTTCCTGGAGTGAAGAAAAAGCAAAGTGGACTGGTTGTTCCCACCAGTCAGGACAAGAGACTCTCCGGCAGGGAGATCTCCTCTGTCGTCGGGAAGTGGTGAGTCGGTTCCGCAGGGCTCCACCGGAGGTGTCGTCGTTGCAGGTTGGCTCAGCTTTACCCTCGTCGGATTCTTAGGTCCTGTGGTGACATCTGAAGATCCAGTCCCAAAAGCCCTGCTTTTATGCAGAAAACCCCCATTCATTCAGCCTAGCTGTCAATCAAAACATGCTAAGTGGTGAGCGGGGTGGCTCACCACTTGGGCCAATCACACCAGAGTGCGACTGGAGTTGGCAAGGCAACTCAGACCAGGGTGCCTAAACCCCCTCCCACACCCCTGTGGTAACCCCGACAGAATGGCACCACTTTGGAGGGTCTCTGTACAGAAGCCCGCCAAAAGTGGAACAAAGGGCTCAACCTTTGGTTTAGGAGTCACAGAGACGAACACAGACGCCATTTTAAAAACCGAGTTCTGGCAGAAAATACCATCCGATAGACTTATTTAAGATCAGTAAACTGGTGGTATGTTAGAGATTAACGAGGAAAAGTATCAATCTCCTACAATGGGAAGAATCCCATAGGGTTATATTCGGGGTCGAACATAACAAGTAGTTTCCACTGCCACCAGTCAAAACTCGGTGAGGGGAGACGGGCCGTGCCCCCTCGAATAACAGACCCAGGAGTAATCGAATTACCCCAACTAGTACGTCCACAATAGGATGGTTTGTACTAGTTCTGTTAGTAAATGTAGGTCTAGTAAAGCCAATGGTGACTTTACATGCCCGGGGAGACAGTAGTCAGTCCCCGGGTATGGAGTCTATGATGGAGGTCCGCTAGGACGCCCCAGTGCTATGGCACGGAGGGTGCAGTGTAACACACATAGCAAAACATATGAGACCCTATGGAGTAAAAGACCCCATAGCCCATAGAACACATTGACATTCAAAGGAATTACACACATTCATGTCCAAGAGTGGGAGAAAAAGAGTCTCACTCTTGGCCGGATGGAAAAAACAAACTCCAGAAATCCAACAAAGCTGCTGGGGGACTCACTAGGTTAGGAAATTTAGCCTAAACAGAGATTTCTCTCTAACAGCCCCCACTCATGTCCCTCAGCACCCCCACGCCCCAGCAGTCAGGGCACCTGCCAGCAGGCTCCCACTCATGTCCCACTCATGTCCTCCAACACCCCGACCCCCCAGCAGTCAGGGGCACCTGCTAGCAGGCCCCCACTTATGCCTCACTCATGTCCCCCGGCACCCCACCCCCCAGCAGTCAGGGGCACCTGCCAGCAGGCTCCCACTCATGTCCCCCAGCACCCCCACCCCCAGCAGTCAGGGGCACCTGCCTGCAGGCCCCCGCTCATGTCCCACTCATGTCCCCCAGCACCCTGACCCCCCAGCAGTCAGGGGCACCTGCCAGCAGGCCCCCACTCATGTCCCACTCATGTCCCCAGCACCCCCAACCCCCAGTAGTCAGGGGCACCTGCCAGCAGGCCCCCACTCATGTCCCACTCATGTCCCCCAGCACCCCCACCCCCCAGCAGTCAGGGGCACCTGCCTGCAGGCCCCCACTCATGTCCCCCAGCACCCCCGCCCCCCAGCAGTCAGGGGCACCTGCCAGCAGGCTACCACTCATGTCCCCCCGCACCCCCACCCCCCAGCAGTCAGGGACACCTGCCAGCAGGCCCCCACTCATGTCCCCCAGCACCCCCACCCCCCAGCAGTCAGGGGTACCTCCCAGCAGGCCTCCACTCATGTCCCCCAGCACCTCCACCCCCCAGCAGTTAGGGGCACCTGCCAGAAGGCACCCACTCATTTCCCACTCATGTCCCCCAGCACCCCCGCCCCCAGCAGTCAGGGGCACCTGCCAGCAGGCCCCCACTCATATCCCCCAGCACCCCCACCCCACAGCAATCAGGGGTACCTGCCAGCAGGCCCCTACTCATGTCCCTCAGCACCCCCACCCCCCAGCAGTCAGGGGCACCTGCCAGCAGGCTCCCACTCATGTCCCCCAGCACCCCCACCCCCCAGCAGTCAGGGGCACCTGCCAGCAGGCCCCCACTCATGTCCCACTCATGTCCCCCAGCACCCCCACCCCACAGCAGTCAGGGGCACCTGCTAGCAGGCCCCCACTCATGCCTCACTCATGTCCCCCAGCACCCCCACCCCCCAGCAGTTAGGGGAACCTGCCAGCAGGCCCCCACTCATGTCCCCCAGTACCCACCCCCCCCAGCAGTCAGGGGCACCTGCCAGCAGGCCCCCACTCATGTCCCACTCATGTCCCCCAGCACCCTGACCCCCCAGCAGTCAGGGGCACCTGCCAGAAGGCCCCCACTCATGTCCCACTCATGTCCCCAGCACCCCCAACCCCCAGTAGTCAGGGGCACCTGCCAGCAGGCCCCCACTCATGTCCCACCCATGTCCCCCAGTACCCCCACCCCCCAGCAGTTAGGGGCACCTGCCAGCAGGCATCCACTCAATTCCCACTCATGTCCCCCAGCACCCCCAACCCCCAGCAGTCAGAGGGACCTGCCAGCAGGCCCCCACTCATGTCCCCCAGAACCCCCATCCCCCAGCAGTCAGGGGCACCTGCCAGCAGGCCCCCACTCAGGTCCCTCAGCATCCCCACTCCCCAGCAGTCAGGAGCACCTGCCAGCAGGCCCCCACTCATGTCCCCCAGCATCCCCACCCCCCAGCAGTCAGGGGCACCTGCCAGCTGGCCCGTGTTAGGCGGAAACCTGTGCAGTTCCCTCTGGGACCACTGCAAAAGATCTAGGACTACAGGTGTTTGGCAGTAAACCCACTTGGTAGCAGTCTGTACCACACAGATTCACTTGGTAGCTGTGGCTGAGCAGTCAAACTTCCCTCAAGAAGAGTTAGGCAGTATGTGGAGTATACAATATAGGGCAATCTACACAGTAGAACGAGCAAACACGGACCAAGGCTTTGGTGTAAAGATATAAAGGTATTTATTTATAACAGCACATCTATGGAAAACACTCTGGCACTAATACGGCAAACAACTTCAATCACAATTACTATACGAAGAAAAAGATAAATCCCCCTAACAATAGTTTGACAAGTCTAGGTTCACCGGCATCACTTATTTGCAGACAGAGGTGTGTGCTTTAACCTAGATGGTACTCTAGTATTCGTTAGGACGGGAGAGAAAAATAAGGCAGGTTATGAAATCAACTCAGTACCAAAACTTTTCGGACAAATGCAAGGCAAGTAAGGCAGGGTCTACTGCAGATCACAAAGTTCAGAGGCCAGGCCCACTCGGAGAGAGGCAAGGCGATATGTCCCAAAAAGTGTCTCAGTGGAAATGCGCTTCGAGTCTTTATCGCAAAATTGTTATGGAAAGATTGGACCAGTTCAGAACAACACGTTAAAGAAAGCTTGGAGGCGACCCAATGGAAAGGCGAGGATTAAGAAACCTCACTTGATCCGGCAGAAAGGGAAGCCAGGCGGACACGGTACCTTGTTTGTGGACAGACAGCTCCGGAGGGGGCAGTTGTTCCTGGTGGTGGATGCACGTCGGGTCTTTGCCAAGAGAAGAGATGATCTCGTCGTCGAAGAAAAGTGAAGTCTGGTGCACCACCAGGGAAGAGACCAGCCGCGGAGTGCTCCGTCACAAGGCACAACCTTTGGTCGCGGTACAGGGGTAGTGGCTATCCGGTTGCCGAGGTGCTCTGCACGGGCAATTTGACCACTGCGTCCTGGAGCGAAGAAAAAGCAAAGGGGACTGGTTGCTCCCACCAGTCAGGGGAAGAGACTCTCCGGCAGGGAGATCTCCTGTCGTCGGGAAGTGGTGAGTCGGTTCCGCAGGGCTCCACCGGAGGTGTCATCGTTGCAGGTTGGCTCAGCTTTACCCTCGTCGGATTCTTAGGTCCTGTGGTGACTTCTGAAGATCCAGTCCCAAAAGCCCTGCTTTTATGCAGAAAACCCCCATTCATTCAGCCTAGCTGTCAATCAAAACACGCTAAGTGGTGAGCGAGGTGGCTCACCACTTGGGCCAATCACACCAGAGTATGACTGGAGTTGGCAAGGCAACTCAGTCCAGGGTGCCTAAACCCCCTCCCACACCCCTGTGGTAACCCCGACAGAATGGCACCACTTTGGAGGGTCTCTGTACAGAAGCCCGCCAAAAGTGGAACAAAGGGCTCAACCTTTGGTTTAGGAGTCACAGAGACGAACACAGACGCCATTTTAAAAACCGAGTTCTGGCAGAAAATACCATCCGATAGACTTATTTAAGATCAGTAAACCGGTGGTATGTTAGAGATTAACGAGGAAAAGTATCAATCTCCAATGGGAAGAATCCCATAGGGTTATATTCGGGGTCGAACATAACAAGTAGTTTCCACTGCCACCAGTCAAAACTCGACGAGGGGGGACGGGACTGTGCCCCCTCGAATAACAGACCCAGGAGTAATCGAATTACGCCTACTAGTACGTCCACAATAGGATGGTTTGTACTAGTTCTGTTAGTAAATGTAGGTCTAGTAAAGCCAATGGTGACTTTACATGCCCGGGGAGACAGTAGTCAGTCCCCGGGTATGGAGTCTATGATGGAGGTCCGCTAGGACGCCCCAGTGCTACGGCACGGAGGGTGCAGTGTAACACACATAGCAAAACATATGAGACCCTATGGAGTAAAAGACCCCATAGCCCATAGAACACATTGACATTCAAAGGAATTACACACATTCATGTCCAAGAGTGGGAGAAAAAGAGTCTCACTCTTGGCAGGATGGAAAAAACAAACTCCAGACATCCAGCAAAGCTGCTGGGGGACTCACTAGGTTAGGAAATGTAGCCTAAACAGAGAATTCTCTCTAACAGCCCCCACTCATGTCCCTCAGCACCCCCACCCCGCAGCAGTCAGGGCACCTGCCAGCAGGCTCCCACTCATGTCCCACTCATGTCCTCCAACACCCCGACCCCCCAGCAGTCAGGGGCACCTGCTAGCAGGCCCCCACTTATGCCTCACTCATGTCCCCCGGCACCCCCACCCCCCAGCAGTCAGGGGCACCTGCCAGCATGCTCCCACTCATGTCCCCCAGCACCCCCACCCCCCAGCAGTCAGGGGCACCTGCCAGCAGGCCCCCACTCATGTCCCACTCATTTCCCCCAGCACCCTGACCCCCCAGCAGTCTGGGGGACCTGCCAGCAGGCCCCCACTCATGTCCCACTCATGTCCCCAGCACCCCCAACCCCCAGTAGTCAGGGGCACCTGCCAGCAGGCCCCCACTCATGTCCCACTCATGTCCCCCAGCACCCCCACCCCCCAGCAGTCAGGGGCACCTGCCTGCAGGCCCCCACTCATGTCCCCCAGCACTCCCATCCCCCAGCAGCCAGGGGCACCTGCCAGCAGGCTAACACTCATGTCCCCCAGCACCCCCACCCCCCAGCAGTCAGGGACACCTGCCAGCAGGCCCCCACTCATGTCCCACTCATGTCCCCCAGCACCCCCACCCCCCAGCAGTCAGGGGTACCTCCCAGCAGGCCTCCACTCATGTCCCCCAGCACCTCCACCCCCCAGCAGTTAGGGGCACCTGCCAGAAGGCACCCACTCATTTCCCACTCATGTCCCCCAGCACCCCCGCCCCCAGCAGTCAGGGGCACCTGCCAGCAGGCCCCCACTCATATCCCCCAGCACCCCCACCCCCCAGCAGTCAGGGGTACCTCCCAGCAGGCCTCCACTCATGTCCCCCAGCACCTCCACCCCCCAGCAGTTAGGGGCACCTGCCAGAAGGCACCCACTCATTTCCCACTCATGTCCCCCAGCACCCCCGCCCCCAGCAGTCAGGGGCACCTGCCAGCAGGCTCCCACTCATGTCCCCCAGCACCCCCACCCCCCAGGAGTCAGGGGCACCTGCCAGCAGGCCCCCACTCATGTCCCACTCATGTCCCCCAGCACCCCCACCCCCCAGCAGTCAGGGGCACCTGCTAGCAGGCCCCCACTCATGCCTCACTCATGTCCCCCAGCACCCCCACCCCCCAGCAGTCAGGGGAACCTGCCAGCAGGCCTCCACTCATGTCCCCCAGTACCCACACCCCCAGCAGTCAGGGGCACCTGCCAGCAGGCCCCCACTCATGTCCCACTCATGTCCCCCAGCACCCTGACCCCCCAGCAGTCAGGGGCACCTGCCAGCAGGCCCCCACTCATGTCCCACTCATGTCCCCAGCACCCCCAACCCCCAGTAGTCAGGGGCACATGCCAGCAGGCCCCCACTCATGTCTCACTCATGTCCCCCAGAACCCCCACCCCCCAGCAGTCAGGGGCACCTGCCTGCAGGCCCCCACTCATGTCCCCCAGCACCCCCACCCCCCAGCAGTCAGGGGCACCTGCCAGCAGGCCACCACTCATGTCCCCCAGCACCCCCACCCCCCAGCAGTCAGGGGCACCTGCCAGCAGGCCCCCACTCATGTCCCCCAGCACCCCCACCCCCCAGCAGTCAGGGGTACCTCCCAGAAGGCCACCACTCATGTCCCCCAGCACCTCCACCTCCCAGCAGTTAGGGGCACCTGCCAGAAGGCACCCACTCATTTCCCACTCATGTCCGCCAGCACCCCCGCCCCCAGCAGTCAGGGGCACCTGCCAGCAGGTCCCCACTCATGTCCCCCAGCACCCCCAACCCCCAGCAATCAGGGGTACCTGCCAGCAGGCCCCCACTCATGTCCCTCAGCACCCCCACCCCCCAGCAGTCAGGGGCACCTGCCAGCAGGCTCCCACTCATGTCCCCCAGCACCCCCACCCCCCAGCAGTCAGGGGAACCTGCCAGCAGGCCCCCACTCATGTCCCACTCATGCCCCCCAGCACCCCCACCCCCCAGCAGTCAGGGGCACCTGCTAGCAGGCCCCCACTCATGTCCCTCAGCACCCCCGCCCCCCAGCAGTCAGGGGCACCTGCCAGCAGGCTCCCACTCATGTCCCCCAGCACCCCCACCCCCCAGCAGTCAGGGGCAGCTGCCAGTAGGCCCCCACTCATGTCCCACTCATGTCCCCCAGCACCCCCACCCCCCAGCAGTCAGGGGCACCTGCCAGCAGGTCCCCACTCATGTCTCCCAGAACCCCCAAACCCCAGCAATCAGGGGTACCTGCCAGCAGGCCCCCACTCATGTCCCTCAGCACCCCCACCCCCCACCAGTCAGGGGCACCTGCCAGCAGGCTCCCACTCATGTCCCCCAGCACCCCCACCCCCCAGCAGTCAGGGGCACCTGCCAGCAGGCCCCCACTCAGGTCCCACTCATGTCCCCCAGCAACCTCACCCCCCAGCAGTCAGGGGCACCTGCCCGCAGGCCCCTACTCATGTCCCACTCATGTCCCCCAGCACCCTGACCCCCCAGCCGTCAGGGGCACCTGCCAGCAGGCCCCCACTCATGTCCCCCAGCACCCCCACCCCCCAGCAGTCAGGTGCACCTGCCAGCAGGCCACCACTCATGTCCCCCACCCCAGCACTCCCACCCCCCAGCTGTCAGGGGCACCTGCCAGCAGGCCCCCACTCATGTCCCACTCATGTCCCCCAGCACCCCCACCCCCCAGCAGTCAGGGGCACCTGCCAGCAGGCTCCCACTCATGTCCCCCAGCACCCCCACCCCCCAGCAGTCAGGGGCACCTGCCAGCAGGCCACCACTCATGTCCCCCAGCACCCCCACCCCCCAGCTGTCAGGGGCACCTGCCAGCAGGCCCCCACTCATGTCCCACTCATGTCCCCAGCACCCCCAACCCCCAGTAGTCAGGGGCACATGCCAGCAGGCCCCCACTCATGTCTCACTCATGTCCCCCAGAACCCCCACCCCCCAGCAGTCAGGGGCACCTGCCTGCAGGCCCCCACTCATGTCCCCCAGCACCCCCACCCCCCAGCAGTCAGGGGCACCTGCCAGCAGGCCACCACTCATGTCCCCCAGCACCCCCACCCCCCAGCAGTCAGGGGCACCTGCCAGCAGGCCCCCACTCATGTCCCCCAGCACCCCCACCCCCCAGCAGTCAGGGGTACCTCCCAGAAGGCCACCACTCATGTCCCCCAGCACCTCCACCTCCCAGCAGTTAGGGGCACCTGCCAGAAGGCACCCACTCATTTCCCACTCATGTCCGCCAGCACCCCCGCCCCCAGCAGTCAGGGGCACCTGCCAGCAGGTCCCCACTCATGTCCCCCAGCACCCCCAACCCCCAGCAATCAGGGGTACCTGCCAGCAGGCCCCCACTCATGTCCCTCAGCACCCCCACCCCCCAGCAGTCAGGGGCACCTGCCAGCAGGCTCCCACTCATGTCCCCCAGCACCCCCACCCCCCAGCAGTCAGGGGAACCTGCCAGCAGGCCCCCACTCATGTCCCACTCATGCCCCCCAGCACCCCCACCCCCCAGCAGTCAGGGGCACCTGCTAGCAGGCCCCCACTCATGTCCCTCAGCACCCCCGCCCCCCAGCAGTCAGGGGCACCTGCCAGCAGGCTCCCACTCATGTCCCCCAGCACCCCCACCCCCCAGCAGTCAGGGGCAGCTGCCAGTAGGCCCCCACTCATGTCCCACTCATGTCCCCCAGCACCCCCACCCCCCCAGCAGTCAGGGGCACCTGCCAGCAGGTCCCCACTCATGTCTCCCAGAACCCCCAAACCCCAGCAATCAGGGGTACCTGCCAGCAGGCCCCCACTCATGTCCCTCAGCACCCCCACCCCCCACCAGTCAGGGGCACCTGCCAGCAGGCTCCCACTCATGTCCCCCAGCACCCCCACCCCCCAGCAGTCAGGGGCACCTGCCAGCAGGCCCCCACTCAGGTCCCACTCATGTCCCCCAGCAACCTCACCCCCCAGCAGTCAGGGGCACCTGCCCGCAGGCCCCTACTCATGTCCCACTCATGTCCCCCAGCACCCTGACCCCCCAGCCGTCAGGGGCACCTGCCAGCAGGCCCCCACTCATGTCCCCCAGCACCCCCACCCCCCAGCAGTCAGGGGCACCTGCCAGCAGGCCACCACTCATGTCCCCCACCCCAGCACCCCCACCCCCCAGCTGTCAGGGGCACCTGCCAGCAGGTCCCCACTCATGTCCCAGTCATGTCCCCCAGCACCCCCACCCCCCAGCAGTCAGGGGCACCTGCCAGCAGGCCCCCACTCATGTCCCCCAGCACCCCCACCCCCCAGCAGTCAGGGGCACCTGCCAGCAGGCCACCACTCATGTCCCCCAGCACCCCCACCCCCCAGCTGTCAGGGGCACCTGCCAGCAGGCCCCCACTCATGTCCCACTCCTGTCCCCCAGAACCCCCACCCCCCAGCAGTCAGGGGTACCTCCCAGCAGGCCTCCACTCATGTCCCCCAGCACCCCCACCCCCCAGCAGTTAGGGGCACCTGCCAGAAGGCACCCACTCATTTCCCACTCATGTCCCCCAGCACCCTCACCCCCAGCAGTCAGGGGCACCTGCCAGCAGGCCCCCACTCATGTCCCCCAGCACCCCCACCCCCCAGCAATCAGGGGTACCTGCCAGCAGGCCCCCACTCATGTCCCTCAGCACCCCCACCCCCAGCAGTCAGGGGCACCTGCCAGCATGCTCCCACTCATGTCCCCCAGCACCCCCACCCCCCAACAGTCAGGGGCACCTGCTAGCAGGCCCCCACTCATGTCCCACTCATGTCCCAGCACCCCGACCCCCCAACAGGCAAGGGCACCTGCCAGCAGGCCCCCACTCATGTCCCCCAGCACCCCACCCAGCAGTTAGGGACACCTGCCAGCAGGCCCCCACTCATATCCCTCAGGCCCCCCACCCCCTAGCAGTCAGGGACACCTGCCAGCAGGCCCCCACTCATGTCCCACTCATGTCCCCCATCAACCCCACCCCCAACAGTCAGGGGCACCTGCCAGCAGGCCCCCACTCATGTCCCCGAGCACCCCACCCAGCAGTTAGGGGCACCTGCCGGCAGGCCCCACTCATGTCCCCTAGCACCCCACCCAGCAGTTAGGGGCACCTGCCAGCAGGCCCCCACTCATATTCCTCAGTACCCCCACCCCCTAGCAGTCAGGGGCACCTGCCAGCAGGCCCCCACTCATGTCCCACTCATGTCCCCCAGCACCCCCACCACCCAACAGTCAGGAACACCTGCCAGCAGGCCCCCACTCATTTCCCACTCATGTCCCCTAGCACCCCCATCCCCCAGCAGTCAAGGGTACCTCCCAGCAGGCCACCACTCATGTCTCCCAGCACCTCCACCCCCCAGCAGTTAGGGGCACCTGCCAGAAGGCACCCACTCATTTCCCACTCATGTCCCCCAGCACCCCCGCCCCCAGCAGTCAGGGGCACCTGCCAGCAGGCTCCCACTTATGTCCCCCAGCACCCCCACCCCCCAGCAGTCAGGGGCACCTGCCCGCAGGCCCCCACTCATGTCCCACTCATGTCCCCCAGCACCCTGATCCCCCAGCAGTCAGGGGCACCTGCCAGCAGGCCACCACTCATATCCCACTCATGTCCTCAGCACCCCAAACCCCCAGTAGTCAGGGGCACCTGCCAGCAGGCCCCCACTCATGTCCCACTCATGTCCCCCAGCACCCCCACCCCCCAGCAGTCAGGGGCACCTGCCAGAAGGCACCCACTCATTTCCCACTCATGTCCCCCAGCACCCCCAACCCCAGCAGTCAGGGGCACCTGCCAGCAGGCCACCACTCATGTCCCACTCATGTCCTCAGCACCCCCAACCCCCAGCAGTCAGGGGTACCTCCCAGCAGGCCTCCACTCATGTCCCCCAGCACCCCACCCCCCAGCAGTTAGGGGCACCTGCCAGAAGGCACCCACTCATTTCCCACTCATGTCCCCCAGCACCCTCACCCCCAGCAGTCAGGGGCACCTGCCAGCAGGCCCCCACTCATGTCCCCCAGCACCCCCACCACCCAGCAATCAGGGGTACCTGCCAGCAGGCCCCCACTCATGTCCCTCAGCACCCCCACCCCCAGCAGTCAGGGGCACCTGCCAGCATGCTCCCACTCATGTCCCCCAGCACCCCCACCCCCCAGCAGTCAGGGGCACCTGCTAGCAGGCCCCCACTCATGTCCCCCAGCACCCCACCCAGCAGTTAGGGGCACCTGCCAGCAGGCCCCCACTCATATCCCTCAGGACCCCCACCCCCGAGCAGTCAGGGGCACCTGCCAGCAGGCCCCCACTCATGTCCCACTCATGTCCCCCAGCACCCCCACCCCCAACAGTCAGGGGCACCTGCCAGCAGGCCCCCACTCATGTCCCCCAGCACCCCACCCAGCAGTTAGGGGCACCTGCCTGCAGGCCCCCACTCATGTCCCCCAGCACCCCACCCAGCAGTTAGGGGCACCTGCCAGCAGGACCCCACTCATATCCCTGAGTACCCCCACCCCCTAGCAGTCAGGGGCACCTGCCAGCAGGCCCCCACTCATGTCCCACTCATGTCCCCCAGCAGCCCCACCCCCCAACAGTCAGGGGCACCTGCCAGCTTGCCCCCACTCATGTCCCCCAGCATCCCCACCCCCCAGCAGTCCGTGGCACCTGCCAGCAGGCCCCCACTCATGTCCCACTCATGCCCCCCAGCACCCCACCCCACAGCAGTCAGGAGCACCTGCCAGCAGGCCCCCACTCATGTCCCACTCATGTCCCCTAGCACCCCCACCCCCCAGCAGTCAGGGGCACCTGCCAGCAAGCCCCCACTCATGTCCTACTCAATTCCCCCAGCACCCTCACTCCCCAGCAGTCAGGGGCACCTGCCAGCAGGCCCCCACTCATGTCCCACTCATGTCCCCCAGCACCCCCACCCCCCAGAAGTCAGGGGCCCCTTTCCAGCAGGCCCCCACTCATGTCCCCCAGCACCCCCACCCCCAGCAGCCAGGGGCACCTGCCAGCAGGCCCCCACTCATGTCCCCAGCACCCCACACCCCAGCAGTCAGGGGCACCTCCCAGCAGGCACCCAGCCATGTCCCCCAGCACCCCCACACCCCAGCAGTCAGGGGCACCTGCCAGCAGGCCCCCACTCATGTCCCCAGCCCCCAGCAGTTAGGGGCACCTGCCAGCAGGCACCCACTCATTTCCCACTCATGTTCCCCCAGCACCCCCACCCCCAGCAGACAGGGGCACCTGCCAGCATGCCCCCACTCAGGTACCCCAGCACCCCCACCCCCCAGCAATCAGGGGCACCTGCCAGCAGGCTCCCACTCATGTCCCTCGGCACCCCCCGCCAGCAGTCAGGGGCACCTGCCAGCAGGCCCCCACTCATGTCCCACTCATGTCCCCCTGTACCCTCACCCCCAGCAGCCAGGGGCAACTGCCAGCAGGCCCCCACTCATGTCCCCCAGCACCCCCACCCCCCAGCAGCCAGGGGCACCTGCCAGCAATCCCCCACTCATGTCCCACTCGTGTTCCCCAGCACCCCCACCCCCCAGCAGTCAGGGGCACCTGCCAGCACACCCCCACTCATGTCCCCCAGCACCCCCACCCCCCAGCATTCACGGGCACCTGCCAGCAGGCCCCCACTCATGTCCCCCAGCAACCCCACCCCCCAGCTGTCAGGGGCAACTGCCAGCAGGCCCCCATTCATGTCCCACTCATGTCCCCCAGCACCCCCACCCCCCAGCAGTCAGAGGCACCTGCCAGCAGGACCCCACTCATGTCCCCCAGCACCCCCCACCCCCCAGCAGTTAGGGGCACCTGCCAGCAGGCACCCACTCATTTCCCACTCATGTCCCCCAGCACCGCCACCCCCAGCAGTCAGGGGCACCTGCCAGCAGGCCCGCACTCATGTCCACCAGCACCCCCACCCCCCAGCAGTAAGGGGCACCTGCCAGCAGGCCCCCACTCATGTCCCTCAGCACCCCCACCCCCCAGCAGTCAGGGGCACCTGCCAGCAGGCCACCACTCATGTCCCACTCATGTCCCCCAGCACCCCTACCCCCAGCAGTCAGGGGCAACTGCCAGCAAGCCCCCACTCATGTCCCCCAGCACTGCCACCCCCCAGCAGTCAGGGGCATCTACCAGCAGGCTCCCACTCATGTACCCCAGCACCTCCACCCCCCAGCAGTCAGGAGCACCTGCCAGCAGGCCCCCACTCATGTCCCCCAGCACCCCCACCCCCCAGCAGTTAGGGGCACCTGCCAGCAGGCACCCACTCATTTCACACTCATGTCCCCCAGCACCCCCACCCCCCAGTAGTCAGTGGCACCTGCCAGCAGACCCACACTCATGTCCCCCAGCACCCCCACCCCCCAGTAGTCAGGGGCACCTGCCAGAAGGCCCACACTCTTGTCCCTCACCACCCCCACCCCCCAGCAGTCAGGGGCACCTGCGAGCAGACCCACACTCATGTCCCTCACCACCCCCACCCCCCAGCAGTCAGGGGCAACTGCCAGCAGGCCCCCACTCATGTCCCACTCATGTCCCCCAGCACCCCCACCCCCCAGCAGTCAGGGGCACCTGCCAGCAGGCCCCCACGCATGTCCCCCAGCACCCCCACCCCCCAGCAGTCGGGGGCACCTGCCAGCAGGCCCCCACTCATGTCCCACTCATGTCCCCCAGCACCCCCACCCCCCAGCAGTCAGGGGCACCTGCCAGCAGGCCCCTAATCATGTTGCACAGCACCCCCACACCCCAGCAGTCAGGGGCACCTGCCAGCAGTCCCCCACTCATGTCCCTCAGCACCCCTACTCCCTAGCAGTCAGGGACACCTGCCAGCAGGCCCCCACTCATGGCCCACTCATGTCCCCCAGCACCCCTACCCCCCAGCAGTCAGGGGCACCTGCCAGCATGACCCCACTCATGTCCCTCAGCACCCCCACCCCCTAGCAGTCAGGGGCACCTGCCAGCAAGGGCCACTCATGTCCCCCAGTACCCCCACCCCCCAGCAGTCAGGGGCACCTGCCAGCAGGCCCCCTCTCATGTCCCACTCATGTCCCCCAGCACCCCCATCCCCCAGCAGTCAGGGTCACCTGCCAGCAGTCCCCCACTAATGTCCCACTCATGTCCCCCAGCACCCCACCCCCCAGCAGTCAGGGGCACCTTCCAGCAGCCCCCCACTCATGTCCCTCAGCACCTGCACCCCCCAGCAGTCAGGGGCACCTGCCAGCAGGCCCCCACTCATGTCCCCCAGCACCCCCACCCCCCAGCAGTTAGGGACACCTGCCAGCAGGCCCCCACTCATGTCCCACTCATGTCCCCCAGCGCCCCCACCCCCCAGCAGTCAGGGGCATCTGCCAGCAGGCCCCCACACAATTCCCCCAGCACCCCCACCCCCCAGCAGTCAGGGGCACCTGCCAGCAGGCCCCCACTCATGTCCCACTCATGTCCCCCAGCACCCCCAACCCCCAGCAGGCAGGGGCAACAGCCAGCAGTCCCCCACTCATGTCCCACTCATGTCCCCCAGCACCCCCACCATCCAGCAGTCAGGAGCACCTGCCAGCAGGCCCCCAATCATGTCGCCCAGCACCCCCACACCCCAGCAGTCAGGGGCACCTGCCAGCAGGCCCCCACTCATGTCCCTCAGAACCCCTACTCCCTAGCAGTCAGGGGCACCTGCCAGCAGGCCCCCACTCATGTCCCCCAGCACCGCCACCCCCCAGCAGTCAGGGGCACCTGCCAGCAGGCCCCCACTCATGTCCCACAGCACCCCACCCCCTAGCAGTCAGGGGCACCTGCCAGCAGGCCCCACACATGTACCCCAGTACCCCCACCCCCCAGCAGTCAGGGGCACATGACAGCAGGCCCCCACACATGTCCTCCAGCACTGCCACCCCCCAGCAGTCAGGGGCACCTGCCAGCAGGCCCCCTCTCATGTCCAACTCATGTCCCCCAGCACCCCCACCCGACAGCAGTCCAGCAGTCCCCCACTCATGTCCAACTCATGTCCCACAGCACCCCCACCCCCCAGCAGTCAGGGGGACCTGCCAGCAGGCCCCCACCCATGTCCCCAACACCCCCACCCCCCAGCAGTCAGTGGTACCTGCCAGCATGCCCCCACTCATGTCCCTCAGCACCCCCACCCCCCAGCAGTCAGGGGCACCTGCCAGCAGGCCCCCACTCATGTACCCCAGCACCCCCAACCCCCAGCAGTCAGGGGCACCTGCCAGCAGGCCCCCACTCATGTCCCCCAGCACCCCCACCCCCCTGCAATCAGGGGTACCTGCCAGCAGGCCCCCACTAATGTCCCTCAGCACCCCCACCCCCTAGCAGTCAGGGGCACCTGCCAGCAGGCCCCCACTCATGTCCCCCAGCACCCCTACCCCCAGCAGTCAGGGGCACATGCCAGCAGGCCCTCACTCATGTCCCTCAGCACCCCTACCCCCTAGCAGTCAGGGGCACCTGCCAGCATGCTCCCACTCATGTCCCCCAGCACCGCCACCCCCCAGCAGTTAGGAGCATCTGCTAGCAGGCACACACTCATTTCGCACTCATGACCCCCAGCACCCCGACCCCCCAGCAGTCATGTTACCTGCCAGCAGGCCCCCACTCATGTCCTGTTAGGCGGAAACCTGTGCAGTTCCCTCTGGGACCACTGCAAAAGATTTAGGACTACAGGTGTTTGGCAGTAAACCCACTTGGTAGCAGTCTGTACCACACAGATTCACTTGGTAGCTGTGGCTGAGCAGTCAGGCTTCCCTCAAGAAGAGTCAGGCAGTATGTGGAGTATACAAAATAGGGCAATTTACACAGTAGAACAAGCAAACACGGAACAGAGCTTCGGTGTAAAGATATATAGTTATTTATTTATAAAAACACGTCTATGGAAAACACACTGGCACTAATACGGCAAACAACTTCAACCACAATTACTATAAGTAAATCAATCCCCCTAACAATAGTTCGACAAGTCTAGGATCAATGGCACCACTTATTTGCAGACACAGGTGAATGCTTTAACCTAGATGGCACTCTAGTATTCGTTAGGACGGGAGAGAAAAGGCAGGGTATGAAATCAACTCGGTACCAACACTTTTACGAACAAATGCAAGGCAAGTAAGGCAGGGTCTACTGTGGATCGCAAAGTTCAGAGGCCATGCCCACTCGGAGAGAGGCAAGGCGATATGTCCCAGAAAGTATCACAGTGGAAATGCACTTCGAGTCTTTGTCACAAATTGTTATATAAAGATTGTACCAGTTCAGAACAGAAAGTTAAGAAGGCTTGGAGGCGACCCAATGGAGAGGCGAGGATTAAGACACCTCACTCTATCCTGCAAAAAAAAGGGAAGCCAGGCGGACACGGTACCTTGTATGTGGGGAGACAGCTCCAGCGGGAGCAGTTGTTCCTGGTGGTGGATGCAAGTCGGGGCTTTGCCAAGAGAAGAGATGATCTCGTCGTCGAAGGAAAGTTGAAGATCGTTGCACCACCAGGGAAGAGACCAGCCGCGGAGTGCTCCGTCACAAGGCACCACCTTTTGGACGCGGTACAGGGGTTAGTGGCTATTCGGTTGCCGGGGTGCTCAGCACGGGCAATAAGACCACTGCGTCCTGGAACAAAGAAGAAGCAAAGGGGACTGGTTGTTCCCACCAGTCAGGGGAAGAGACTCTCCGGCGGGGAGATTTCCTCTATCGTCGGGAAGTGGTGAGTCGGTTCAGCAGGGCTCCACCGGAGGTGTCGTCGTTGCAGGTCGGCTCAGCTTTACCCTCGTCGGATTCTTAGGTCCTGTGGCGACTTCTGAAGATCCAGTCCCGAAAGACCTGCTTTTATGCAGAAAACCGCCATTCATTCAGCCTAGCTGTCAATCAAAACACGCTAAGTGGTGAGCGGGGTGGCTCACCACTTGGGCCAATCACACACAGAATGCGACTTGAGTTGGCAAGGCAACTCAGTCCAGGGTGCCTAAACCCCCTCCCACACCCTCTGTGGTTCCCAGACAGAATGGCACCACTTTGGAGGGCCTCTGTGCAGAAGCCCGCCAAAAGTGGAACAAAGGGCTCAACCTTTGGTTTAGGAGTCACAGAGACGAACACAGACACCATTTTAAAAACCGGGTTCTGGCAGAAAATACCAACCAATAGATTTATTTAAGATAAATAAACCGGTGGTATGTTAGAGATTAACGAGAAAAAGTATTAATCTCCATCAATGTGAAGAATTCCATAGAGTTATATTCGTGGTCGAATATAACAAGTAGTTTACACTGCCACCAGCCAAAACTCGACGAGGGGGGACGGGACAGTGCCTCCTCGAATAACAGACCCAGGAGTAATTGAATTACCCCTACTAGTACGTCCACAATAGGATGGTTTGTACTAGTTCTGTTAGTAAATTTAGGTCTAGTAAAGCCAATGGTGACTTTACATGCCCTGGGAGACAGTAGTCAGTCCCAGGGTATGGAGTCTATGGTGGGGATCCTCTAGGACGCCCCGGTGTTACGGCATGGAGGGTGCGGTGTAACACACATAGAAAAACATATGAGACCCTATGGAGTAAAAGACCCCATAGCCCATAGAACACATTGACATGCAAAGGAATTACACACATTCATGTACAAGAGTGGGAGAAAAAGTGTCTCACTCTTGGCAGGATGGAAAAAACAAACTCCAGAAATCCAGCAAAGCTGCTGGGGGACTCACTAGGTTAGGAAATTCAGCCTAAACAGAGAATTCTCCCTAACACTCGCCTCCCCCCCAGACTAAGGGAAAGGAGGATTTAATCAACTCCTGGATGAATCTCATACCTCCAGTCGATGACATACATCCTACAGAGACAATCAGCATTTGGGTGGTGACACCCTGACCTGTGCTCAATGGGGAAATCAAACCCTTGCAGGCAGATCGACCATCTCAGTAGTTTTGGGTTTTCCTCTTTCATTTGCATTAACCATCTCAAGGGTTGGTGGTCAGTCTGAATGACAAAAGTAGAAGCATACAAGTATGGCCTAAACTTCTTCAGAGCCCACACGATAGCAAAGCATTCTCTTTCGATTGTTGCCCACCTTGTTTCAGGATCCTTCAGCTTGCGGCTGATGAAGCAAATGGGGTGCTCCCTACCTTTCCCATCCAGTTGACTGAGTATGGCACCTATTCTTATATTTGAAGCATTTGTCTGCACAATGAAAGTTTGGTGGTAATCCGGAGCTCTGAGTACTGGGGCTTGGCAAAGAGCCTTTTTCAGGTTTTCAAAAGCCTGGTTGCACTCCTTGTTCCATCTAACCTTCTTAGGAAATTTGGGCGAGGAGATGACATTCAGTGGAGAAGCCATGGTCCCATAGTTCTCAACGAAATTCCTGTACTACCCAGTGTGGCTTAAGAAGGCTCTCACCTGGGTCTGAGTAGTAGGTGTTGTCCAATTTTGCACAGCTTCAATCTTACTGAGCAAAGGCCTTATTTCTCCACCTCCTACCTCATGTCCAAGATGGACTACCTTACTCTGTCCAATTTGGCATTTACTCGCCTTTATGGTCAGATTGGCCCGTCCAAGAGCCTGCAAAACATCTCTCAGGTGGGTTACATGTTCTTCCCAGGAATTTCTGAACACTGCTATGTCATCCAAGTATGCCATGCAGAAGTCCTCCATCCCATTCAGAACCTGGTTTACCATCCGTTGAAATGTAGCAGGTGCATTTTTCAATCTGAAAGGCATTACCTTAAACTGGTATAAGCCAACAGGGGTAGAAAATGCAGTTTTCTCCTTGGCATGGTCTGTCAGGGCTATTTGCCAATAGCCTAATGTCAAGTCAAATGTGCTGAGGAACTTGGCGGCGCCAAGTTAATCCACCAACTCATCTGTTCATTGGCAAAGGGTGGGCATCAGTCTTGGTGACTGCATTAAGAGCTCTATAATCCACGCAGAATCTAAGTTCTTTAGATCCGGCCTTTGGTACTAACACAACTGGGCTAGACCATGGACTAGTAGAGGGCTCTATTACCCCGAGATCAAGTATCTTGCTAACTTCACATTTGATGTGGGTTTGTACGTTTTCTGACATTCGGTATCCTCTGCTTTGGACTGGCAGACAGTCACCAGTGAGTATGTCATGCTGGCACCAAGGGGTCAAGCCTGGTGAAAGTGAGAACAGGGAGGCAAACTGATTCAACATAGATTTGCACTCTTCTTGTTGCTCAGGTGTCAGATTTGAAGAGAGATTTACTCCTTCAATTTTTTCGTCTAAAGGTAAGCTTCTGAGGAGATCTGGAAGAGCTTCACTCTCTTCTTCTTCCTCGGATGATGCTAGACGCAACACTCCTACATCAGGTCTCGAGACATACGCTTTGAGTCGGTTGGTGTGGAAGACGATCGGAGCCTCCTTGGGATTGCCCAAGTCCACCAGATAGTTGACCTCTCCGAGTTTACCCACAACTCTGAAGGGTCCCATCCATTTGTCTTGCAAGGCCCTCTGCCTTGTTGGGATCATAACGAGAACGAGCTGGTCTTGAGCGAACTCAACTATGTTAGCCTTTTG
Source organism: Ambystoma mexicanum (assembly GCF_040938575.1). Taxonomy (NCBI): domain Eukaryota; kingdom Metazoa; phylum Chordata; class Amphibia; order Caudata; family Ambystomatidae; genus Ambystoma; species Ambystoma mexicanum. Next base: position 509,424,431 of record NC_090926.1, on the reverse strand, counting down.
ATCATGCCAGTGCTTGACCAATGCTAGTCCAGCTTTCAAGTTATTGCTTGCTTCTGTCATCGTGTGCGACATTCTCCTCCGGAGACCTATCACGTAGTCAGTCACTCTGACTGGCTTGGGGGAAGGAGCACTCTCCAATCCCTCCTTAATCAGGGCCAATGGACCTCTGACGGGATGACCATAGAGAAGCTCAAAGGGAGAATAACCTACTCCCTCCTGAGGGACTTCTCTATAAGCAAAGAGAAGGCATGGCAGAAGAAGGTCCTACTTACGCTTAAGGGGTTCCTCTAAAGCACCTATCATGCTCTTCATGGTTCGGTTGAACCGTACTACCAGCCCATTGGTTTGGGGGTGGTAAGCCGTTGAGAACTTGTAAGTAACTCCACAGGTTTTCTACATGGCTTTCATGTAGGGGGACATAAAGTTTGACCCCTGTCAGAGATTACTTCCTTAGGAAACCCAACCCTAGTAAAAATAGCAAGGAGGGCCTTAGCCACAGCCGGAGCTGTAACAGTCCTCATAGGAATTGCCTCAGGATACCTAGTAGCATGGTCTACTACAACAAGTATAAACCTGTTGCCTGAGGAGGTTAGAGGATAAAAGGGACCAACAATGTCAATCCCTACTCTCTCAAAAGGGACTCCCACAACTGGGAGAGGCACAAAAGGTGCCACGTTCTTGGAGCCAACCTTACCAGAGGTCTGGCAGGTGTGGCAGCTCCTGCAGGGTTTTTCTACTTCGGCCCCCATCTTTGGCCAATAAAAATAGAGAGAGAGCCTTTCCTTAGTCTTCTTGAAACTCAAGTGACCAGCCAAAGGAATCTCGTGGGCTAACTGTAAGAACTGTGGTCTGTTCTCTTGGGGTACTACAAGTCGTTTGTAGTCTCCAGGGGCAGACTCGGTTGGTTCATTGTAGAAGAGGCCATCTTCCCAGTGAAACCTGTATTTCCCAGGCTCTTGCCCTTCAGCCTGAGCTTCTGCCTGGTGGTGAAGACCTTCCAGAGTTGGACATTCTCTCTGTCCCTTACTGAAGTCTGCCCTGCTGGGTCCACCTTCTGCCAGTAAAGACTGCAGCTCAAGATGATCAACAGGATCCAGATCTCCAATGAGTTCCTGGCCTTCCATTAGCTCCTCTTCAGAGTCTAAATCTACCACTCAGGGTTGTACCTCCCTCTCAGCCTCAGCTGGAGATGGAGTTACGGGTGTAACTTTGGACAACCGCCTGGAAGTTCTTGTTGGCTGCTGGTTTCGGTATAGAAGTCTTAGGTTTCCCTTTCGTTTCTGATTTCTTTGAGACAGCAGCTGACAATTCCAGTGGAGCAGGAGTGATTTCTTTCTTCATCATCTCCTGGAGAGTACCTCGCATGGTTCTCTCCCTTGCAGGTCTGGTTAGCTCCTGTAACCGTTTGCTAGGAGGTCTGGGGTATGCGATACAACTCAGAGAGTTTTCAAATTGTTACCCAACAGAACACGTCCTGGTACCTCACTCTGTATGCTGACAGGTATCTTCACAGTCATGTTGTTACACTGGATGAGAACTGGTAATTGGGGAATCATTTGCACAGGCCGTCCAGCGAACTTGGCGAGGCGTTTGGGTGCCTTAGCAACATCCTCAGCCTGAAAAAAGATTCATCCACCACAGTTATGATGGCCCCAGTGTCCCTAATGGCAGGAGTCTCCTGACCATTCACCTGGACACTGTCCTTATAACACTCTTTAGTATTATCGGGGATAGAATTATAGACGTCTAAATGCTGTTGTTCCCACAACCCCAGAGATACTAAAGAAACACTGGCTGAGACTCCAATGGGTTCATCAGCCAGCAGTAGAAAATTTCCACTTGCCATTTGGACTTCCTCCTCTGGAGCGAAGGCTAAGGAGACAACATGGACCCCTGAAGGTTTACCCTGAAATCTGGGATCTCCTTTCACGTGATCAGTCAAGCCACAAAGCATTTTCCGAATGCTTTCTGGAATGGTGGGTTGTTCTGGCCTCCTTCCGGTTTGGCACCAGAAGACACACTATTCTGCTAAGGTTTTCCTTGTGGCTTACCCTTCTGGTTTTGTTTGGGGCCCTCTTTGGAATTTGAGTTATTCGAATTCTCGTTTGAGTCTTTCTTAAGCTGTTTTCCCTCATCCTTTTTCTGAGTTGCCCCAGAATCCTTATGAGTAGCCCTGTTGGCAACCCACAAGTCAGCAGCCTTAGCTAGCTTCCTGGAATCCAATTCCTTCGAATCAGCCAAGTGCTGTATGAGCTCAGGAGAACAGGCATCATAAATAGACTCCAACATAAAAAGATTCTTCATACCCTCATAAATGTTCACTTTGTAACCCTTAATCCATCCCTCTAAGTTTTTCAACCCTTCACTCACCCAGGTAGCCCAAGGGGTACCATCATGCTTTTTGAGGGTTCTAAACCTTTTAAGATACTGGGAAGGGCTCTTCCCGAATCTAGCTATCAAAGCTAGTTTCACACTTTGGTAATCCTTCTTATCCACCTCCCCCAACTCCATTACCACATCAGTCGCAACAGGGGGAAGCCTAGAGAACAACCAGGGCAGTAACTCATTCCCGGTGATGTCCTGGAGCCCATGTTTATATTCAAACAGTTTTGACCAATCCAACACATCCAATCTCGGTTCAAACATACCCACTAATTCCTTCGGCATCCGGGGTCTTTTGGGACTGGAGCTTCTAGAGGAACCAGAGGAGAGAGAAGCATTTTCCACAGACAACATTTTCATCTCTAACTCGTGATTAAGTTCTATTTCTCTGAGCCTTAACTCAGCTTGCTTCTACTCAGCCTGGGCATTCATCCGTCTGAACTCTAGCTCTTGGTTTCTTTCAGACTTGGCCAAAAACTGTTTGAATTCTAATTCGAGCTTCATTTTTTCAAGTTAAAAATAAGCAGGGTTACATGTGGGACCTGGTATGGGCCCCTTAGGTACAGCTGATAAGGCAGACAGAGGAGCAAGGGAGACAGTTTTGTTACCCTCTCCTTCCTCTTCAGCCTCTTCATCACTATCATCAGAACTTTGATTTAGATCAACACCATTACTGTTATCTACATTTGCTGGCGAAGTTGGTTCTTCTGAACCAGTACCCAGACTTTGGTTGGCCAGCAATCCCGCTATCAGTTCTACTTTCTTGCCTCTTAGAGAAAGATTCTCTTGTCCAGAGAAGGCTCGTAAACTCTCAGTATTTTCACCTGACAAGGATTCTTGACTGTAAACTTCCATAGTAGACATGTTTTTGAAAGTTGCTTTTAGTGCTAAGCTTTGTGGTTAGTTATCCTAAAGTGTTGAAAGGCACTCTAAACTGTATTCTCGATACAAATCCCACCGCTGTACACCAGTGTTAGGCAGAAACCTGTGCAGTTCCCTCTGTGACCACTGCAAAAGATTTAGGACTACAGGTGTTTGGCAGTAAACCCACTTGGTAGCAGTCTGTACCACACAGATTCACTTGGTAGCTGTGGCTGAGCAGTCAGAATTCCCTCAAGAAGAGTTAGGCAGTATGTGGAGTATGCAAAATAGGGCAATTTACACAGTAGAACAAGCACACACGGAACAGAGCTTCGGTGTAAAGATATATAGTTATTTATTTATAAAAACACATCTATGGAAAACACACTGGCACAAATACGGCAAACAACTTCAATCACAATTACTATAAGTAAATCAATCCCCCTAACAATAGTTCGACAAGTCTAGGTTCCACGGCACCACTTATTTGCAGACAGAGGTGAATGCTTTAACCTAGATGGCACTCTAATATTCGTTAGGACCGGAGAGAAAAGGCAGGGTATGAAATCAACTCGGTACCAACACTTTTACGAACAAATGCAAGGCAAGTAAGGCAGGTCTACTGTAGATCGCAAAGTTCAGAGGCCAGGCCCACTCGGAGAGAGGTGAGGCGATATGTCTCAAAAAGTATCACAGTGGAAATGCACTTCGAGTCTTTGTTGCAAATTGTTATAGAAAGATTGGACCAGTTCAGAACAGAAAGTTAAGAAAGCTTGGAGGGACCCAATGGAGAGGCGAGGATTAAGACACGTCACGCTAACCGACACAAGGGAAGCCAGGCGGACACGGTCCCTTGTATGTGGAGAGACAGCTCCAGCGGGGGCAGTTGTTCCTGGTGCTGGATGCAAGTCGGGGCTTTGCCAAGAGAAGAGATGCTCTCGTCGTCGAAGGAAAGTTGAAGATCGTTGCACCACCAGGGAAGAGACCAGCCGCGGAGTGCTCCATCACAAGGCACCACCTTTTGGTCGCGGTACGGGTTAGTGGCTATCCGGTTGCCGGGGTGCTCAGCACGGGCAATTCGACCACTACGCCCTGGAAGCGAAGAAAAAGCAAAGGGGACTGGTTGTTCCCACCAGTCAGGGGAAGAAGACTCTCCAGCCGGGAGATCTCCTCTGTCGTTGGGAAGTGGTGAGTCGATTCAGCAGGGCTCCACCGGAGGTGTCGTCGTTGCAGGTCGGCTCAGCTTTACCCTCGTCGGATTCTTGGGTCCTGTAGCGACTTCTGAAGATCCAGTCCCAAAAGCCCTGCTTTTATGCAGAAAACCCCCATTCATTCAGCCTAGCTGTCAATCAAAACACGCTAAGTGGTGAGCGGGGTGGCTCACCACCTGGGCCAATCACACCAGCGTGCGACTTGAGTTGGCAAGGCAACTCAGTCCAGGGTGCCTAAACCCCCTCCCACACCCCTGTGGTACCCAGACAGAATGGCACCACTTTGGAGGCCCTCTGTGCAGAAGCCCGCCAAAAGTGGAACAAAGGGCTCAACCTTTGGTTTAGGAGTCACAGAGACGAACACCGATGCCATTTGAAAAACCGAGTTCTGGCAGAAAATACCAACCGATAGATTTATTTAAGATAAATAAACCGGTGGTATGTTGGATATTAACGAGAAAGAGTATTAACCTCCAACAATGGGAAGTATCCCATAGTTATATTCGGGGTCGAATATAATGAGTAGTTTCCACTGCCACCAGCAAAAACTCGACGAGGGGGGACGGGAGAGTGCCCCCTCGAATAACAGACCCAGGAGTAATCGAGTTACCCCTACTAGTACATCCACAATAGGATGGTTTGTACTAGTTCTGTTAGTAAATTTAGGTCTAGTAAAGCCAATGGTGACTTTACATGCCGTGGGAGACAGTAGTCAGTCCCAGGGTATGGAATCTATGGTGGGGATCCTCTAGGACCCCCCAGTGTTACGGCACGGAGTGTGCAGTGTAACACACATAGTAAAACATATGAGACCCTATGGAGTAAAAAACCCCATAGCCCAAAGAACACATTGACATTCAAAGGAATTAACCACCTTCATGTCCAAGAGTGGGAGAAAAAGAGTCTCACTCTTGGCAGGATGGAAAAAAACAAACTCCAGAAATCCAGCAAAGCTGCTCGGGGACTCACTAGGTTAGGAAATTCAGCCTAAACAGAGAATTCTCCCTAACAGCCAGTGCCGAGAGTCGTTGGTGCATGGCTGAAGGCCATAGACCATAGGCCATAGGCCATGCACCCAAGACTCTAGTCCCTGGCCACAACTGCTGCAGCATGACACACACATAGAATCAAACACCCATCAAATATCCACAAGCCAAAAGTTTGTGTACTGTTTCATTTGTAGAGTTTGTATGTGAAGTTTTGGCTAGGCTATGCAGTTAAGATTGTAGAGTTTGTAACAAGGACTACGTCATAATATACCCTTGGAAGTAAACATTTTGGATTGTGGTGTATGGTTAGATGTTTGCTTGAATGGGTGTGTTATGCAGCAGTGTTTGTGAATCCATTTATTTTATACTTAGTGGTTGAGTTTTTTGTGGTTATATGCGGTTTTTTCATGACAAAGGTAACTGGGCCAGACATACTTTTTCGATCTTTGTGATAAAAGAAAATATCATATGTTAGAGTAGGTAGTTCATAATGAGTTATTGCATTGCATAATAGACTGTTCTGTATTTTTTTGACCCACATAATTAGTACTTTACAAGTACTATAGTTCAAACCAGTGTGCTATGCAATTTGCTCAGTTTCTGTGTTTGTTTTCTAAATAATTTGGTCTCTGGGAAACAAGATCCATGCTGGATGAAAAAAGCTGATAAGGCAGACAGAGGAGCAAGGGAGACAGTTTTGTTAGCCTCTCCTTCCTCTTCAGCCTCTTCATCACTATCATCAGAACTTTGATTTAGATCAACACCATTACTGTTATCTACATTTGCTGGCGAAGTTGGTTCTTCTGAACCAGTACCCAGACTTTGGTTGGCCAGCAATCCCGCTATCAGTTCTACTTTCTTGCCTCTTAGAGAAAGATTCTCTTGTCCAGAGAAGGCTCGTAAACTCTCAGTATTTTCACCTGACAAGGATTCTTGACTGTAAACTTCCATAGTAGACATGTTTTTGAAAGTTGCTTTTAGTGCTAAGCTTTGTGGTTAGTTATCCTAAAGTGTTGAAAGGCACTGTAAACTGTATTCTCGATACAAATCCCACCGCTGTACACCAGTGTTAGGCAGAAACCTGTGCAGTTCCCTCTGTGACCACTGCAAAAGATTTAGGACTACAGGTGTTTGGCAGTAAACCCACTTGGTAGCAGTCTGTACCACACAGATTCACTTGGTAGCTGTGGCTGAGCAGTCAGACTTCCTTCAAGAAGAGTTAGGCAGTATGTGGAGTATGCAAAATAGGGCAATTTACACAGTAGAACAAGCACACACGGAACAGAGCTTCGGTGTAAAGATATATAGTTATTTATTTATAAAAACACATCTATGGAAAACACACTGGCACTAATACGGCAAACAACTTCAATCACAATTACTATAAGTAAATCAATCCCCCTAACAATAGTTCGACAAGTCTAGGTTCCACGGCACCACTTATTTGCAGACAGAGGTGAATGCTTTAACCTAGATGGCACTCTAATATTCGTTAGGACCGGAGAGAAAAGGCAGGGTATGAAATCAACTCGGTACCAACACTTTTACGAACAAATGCAAGGCAAGTAAGGCAGGGTCTACTGTAGATCGCAAAGTTCAGAGGCCAGGCTCACTCGGAGAGAGGTGAGGCGATATGTCTCAAAAAGTATCACAGTGGAAATGCACTTCGAGTCTTTGTTGCAAATTGTTATAGAAAGATTGGACCAGTTCAGAACAGAAAGTTAAGAAAGCTTGGAGGGACCCAATGGAGAGGCGAGGATTAAGACACGTCACGCTAACCGACACAAGGGAAGCCAGGCGGACACGGTCCCTTGTATGTGGAGAGACAGCTCCAGCGGGGGCAGTTGTTCCTGGTGCTGGATGCAAGTCGGGGCCTTGCCAAGAGAAGAGATGCTCTCGTCGTCGAAGGAAAGTTGAAGATCGTTGCACCACCAGGGAAGAGACCAGCCGCGGAGTGCTCCATCACAAGGCACCACCTTTTGGTCGCGGTACGGGTTAGTGGCTATCCGGTTGCCGGGGTGCTCAGCACGGGCAATTCGACCACTACGCCCTGGAAGCGAAGAAAAAGCAAAGGGGACTGGTTGTTCCCACCAGTCAGGGGAAGAAGACTCTCCAGCCGGGAGATCTCCTCTGTCATTGGGAAGTGGTGAGTCGATTCAGCAGGGCTCCACCGGAGGTGTCGTCGTTGCAGGTCGGCTCAGCTTTACCCTCGTCGGATTCTTGGGTCCTGTAGCGACTTCTGAAGATCCAGTCCCAAAAGCCCTGCTTTTATGCAGAAAACCCCCATTCATTCAGCCTAGCTGTCAATCAAAACACGCTAAGTGGTGAGCGGGGTGGCTCACCAGCTGGGCCAATCACACCAGCGTGCGACTTGAGTTGGCAAGGCAACTCAGTCCAGGGTGCCTAAACCCCCTCCCACACCCCTGTGGTACCCAGACAGAATGGCACCACTTTGGAGGCCCTCTGTGCAGAAGCCCGCCAAAAGTGGAACAAAGGGCTCAACCTTTGGTTTAGGAGTCACAGAGACGAACACCGATGCCATTTGAAAAACCGAGTTCTGGCAGAAAATACCAACCGATAGATTTATTTAAGATAAATAAACCGGTGGTATGTTGGATGTTAACGAGAAAGAGTATTAACCTCCAACAATGGGAAGTATCCCATAGTTATATTCGGGGTCGAATATAATGAGTAGTTTCCACTGCCACCAGCAAAAACTCGACGAGGGGGGACGGGAGAGTGCCCCCTCGAATAACAGACCCAGGAGTAATCGAGTTACCCCTACTAGTACATCCACAATAGGATGGTTTGTACTAGTTCTGTTAGTAAATTTAGGTCTAGTAAAGCCAATGGTGACTTTACATGCCCTGGGAGACAGTAGTCAGTCCCAGGGTATGGAATCTATGGTGGGGATCCTCTAGGACCCCCCAGTGTTACGGCACGGAGTGTGCAGTGTAACACACATAGTAAAACATATGAGACCCTATGGAGTAAAAAACCCCATAGCCCAAAGAACACATTGACATTCAAAGGAATTAACCACCTTCATGTCCAAGAGTGGGAGAAAAAGAGTCTCACTCTTGGCAGGATGGAAAAAAACAAACTCCAGAAATCCAGCAAAGCTGCTGGGGGACTCAGTAGGTTAGGAAATTCAGCCTAAACAGAGAATTCTCCCTAACAGCCAGTGCCGAGAGTCGTTGGTGCATGGCTGAAGGCCATAGACCATAGGCCATAGGCCATGCACCCAAGACTCTAGTTCCTGGCCACAACCGCTGCAGCATGACACACACATAGAATCAAACACCCATCAAATATCCACAAGCCAAAAGTTTGTGTACTGTTTCATTTGTAGAGTTTGTATGTGAAGGTTTGGCTAGGCTATGCAGTTAAGATTGTAGAGTTTGTAACAAGGACTACGTCATAATATACCCTTGGAAGTAAACATTTTGGATTGTGGTGTATGGTTAGATGTTTGCTTGAATGGGTGTGTTATGCAGCAGTGTTTGTGAATCCATTTATTTTATACTTAGTGGTTGAGTTTTTTGTGGTTATATGCAGTTTTTTCATGACAAAGGTAACTGGGCCAGACATACTTTTTCGATCTCTGTGATAAAAGAAAATATCATATGTTAGAGTAGGTAGTTCATAATGAGTTATTGCATTGCATAATAGACTGTTCTATATTTTTTTGACCCACATATTTAGTACTTTACAAGTACTATACTTCAAACCAGTGTGCTGTGCAATTTGCTCAGTTTCTGTGTTTGTTTTCTAAATAATTTGGTCTCTGGGAAACAAGATCCATGCTGGATGAAAAACATTTCTATGGTGTGGTACAATATATCTCTTTCATTGTTTTACTGTTTATTTCTTGTTTCTTGCTAATCTTCTATCTGTTGGCTTGTTGCAGATTTGTGGGGCAATTATATACCTGCTGACATTTTCTAATTGTTTATTTCTACATTTATGCTATTCACCTATCTGTTGGGTTGTTGCAGATTTTTTGGGGCAGTTAGAGATCTGTTGGCGTATTCTAAATGTATATTTCTTGTTTGATTTTAGTGGTTTTTATTTATCTGTTTGCTTGTTGCAGAATCTTGGGGCAGTAACATACCTGTTGGCCTTTTCTAACTGTGTATTTCTTGTTACATTTTAGTGCTATTTATTTATCTGTTTGCTTGTTGCATAATCTTGGTGTGGTTGGATACATGTTGGCGTAGTCTAACTGTGCACAGTTTTGAAGTTGAAATTACGTATTACATTTTGGTTTTAAGAACATTAAGTAAGCATTTAAAATATTTGATGATAATCTTTGCTTTAGAGTAATGGAACTATCATTACATTGGAACCATCCACAATTCATTTTTATATATGCAGTGTAGTGACCTGCATTGGTTTTGGCTCCTGCGTGGTACATTATACCTATTGTTGTGAAGGTTTTCTTACCAAGTGATACTTGACCATGTGTGAATCCAGTCAGTTTACAGTTGTTTTTGGTACCATCTGCATTGTAACGTAAAAACATTAGTATTATGAATTTTCTATGTGTCTGTATTTTTAAGGTGGAGCGATTATCTGAATTGCAGGTAGTACATAATCTGCCATGGTTTGCATTTTGTACAAGTTGCTGAAATTTGTATTGTATTTTATTTATTTATAGCGCGTGCCAGGCCCATAGGCATCAGAGTGTGAAAAGAACTTACAGGAAACAGTTACAGAAACATACATTAGAAAGTGAGATTAGATCAAACGGTTGCAGTAACATACAGCATTAAGTGACCTCAAGCTACAATGGAATGGAATGGATTCACAGTTAGGTATGGATACATACATGAAGGGTTCATTAGGGACTTGTTCCTTTGCCACATGGCTGCGTAGAGTGCATGTATGTTTCCACATGTATGAAATCTGGAAGATTCATTTATAGGTATGTTCCGAGTGTGCGTTGCTTCTTTAAAGAAGTAGTTGAGTTACTTTGACCAGTAGATTCTTCTTTGGTTGTGGTACTTGATGAAGTATTAGTTTCTTTTTTTTTTCTTTGGAGGAATTGCAGTGAGATCCTGTATCGTTTCAGTTTGAAGTAGTTTTCTTTTACAGCATTTTTCATTTTGTGGAACATGATGTATTTTTAGATGTGGAGTGTAGAGTGAACACAGTCTATTATATTGTAGAATGCTAGGAATATCTGCATTTACCTTACTTGCATCAAAGTTGATTAGAAATAGCCTGTCAAGTGTACGTAAGCGTGATAGTGCTAAATAGCTCCTGCCTTCTTTAAAGACTGTGCTACCAATATCTATCAATAATTTCTCTAGGGTAAGACCTTGTGATTTGTTAATGGGAACTGCGAATGCTAGAGTTAGTGAAAAGTGATCTCTGCGTACATACATGTTCTTGAGAAGAAGGAAGCGGGCTGCTGAGCGTCCTATCCTTTTAACTTCTGATAGTTTGTCAAAGAGAATATTGACAAATTGAATGTTGTCACATGGGTATGTTTGAAAGCCAACAACTGTACCAAGTGCTCCATTAACTAGTCCTTGCTCCACGTCAAGGTTACGTTTAAGCATTACTCTACAGTTTAAAGATAATTTTAATATTTTCTCAAAACCAGCTGTGTTGGAGATTTTCTAAGGTATTTGGGGGCCGATTCATAGAATTCAGCGCACAAGTGGCGCACGCGGCTGGCGCACAGTGTGCGCGTGCGAATCCCTGCGCCAGCCGCGTGCGCTAAAATCCATTTCTGCGCACAGCGTATTCATGGATACCAGCCACCAAAACCAGCCGTGGCGCACAGTTGCGCAGCGACCCTGCAGCAGCGCCAGTTACGCCTCCAAGAACGCCTCTCGCGCAGGGAAAAGCCATCAAAATCCCCAACCGAGCGCAAAGGGCAGCAGCAAACGCAGAGCTGGGAGCGTGTATTCCAGGGGTGTGCGGGTGTTACCATACGCGACTGGGCTGGGTACGTGTATTTCAGGGGTGCGCGAGAAAGTCTACACGCGATTGGCCTGGGTACGTGGATTTCAGGGGTGCGCGAGAAAGTCTACACGCGATTGGCCTGGGTACGTGGATTTCAGGGGTGCGCGAGAAAGTCTACACGCGATTGGCCTGGGTACGTGGATTTCAGGGGTGCGCGAGAAAGTGTACACGCGATTGGCCTGGGTACGTGGATTTCAGGGGTGCGCGAGAAAGACTACACGCGATTGGCCTGGGTACGTGGATTTCAGGGGTGCGCGAGAAAGTCTACACGCGATTGGCCTGGGTATGTGGATTTCAGGGGTGCGCGAGAAAGACTACACGCGATTGGCCTGGGTACGTGGATTTCAGGGGTGCGCGAGAAAGTCTACACGCGATTGGCCTGGGTACGTGGATTTCAGGGGTGCGCGAGAAAGTCTACACGCGATTGGCCTAGGTACGTGGATTTCAGGGGTGCGCGAGAAAGTCTACACGCGATTGGCCTGGGTACGTGGATTTCAGGGGTGCGCGAGAAAGTGTACACGCGATTGGCCTGGGTACGTGGATTTCAGGGGTGCGCGAGAAAGACTACATGCGATTGGCCTGGGTACGTGGATTTCAGGGGTGCGCGAGAAAGTCTACACGCGATTGGCCTGGGTACGTGGATTTCAGGGGTGCGCGAGAAAGACTACACGCGATTGGCCTGGGTACGTGGATTTCAGGGGTGCGCGAGAAAGTCTACACGCGATTGGCCTGGGTACGTGGATTTCAGGGGTGCGCGAGAAAGTCTACACGCGATTGGCCTAGGTACGTGGATTTCAGGGGTGCGCGAGAAAGTCTACACGCGATTGGCCTGGGTACGTGTGTTTCGGGGTGCGCGGGTAGTTCCACACGCGATTGGCCTGGGTACGTGTGTTTCGGGGTGCGCGGGTAGTTCCACACGCGATTGGCCGGGGTACGTGTGTTCCGGGGTCCCGTGAACTTTCACACGCGATTGGTTGGGATCCACGTGTGTACTGTCATCACGTGCAATGAGGGATACTCCCTCACACGTCACGTCACAGACGCGCTCACGCGCTGAGGGCCTTTGGTCCAATGAAAATGCGTATGCGTGCAGACGCGCTTACGCGCTAAGGGCCTTTCCTCGAATTACACGCTGACGTGCAGAATTTTCACGTGCCAAATCACTCCGTATCAAGCTGGCCACGCGTAAGCACACGGAAGACCACGCTCCTGCCCAGAAGGCCGAACTACTGCCCCCCAGAGCCCCGAGCACGCTCCCACCTGCCATCTGCTGCTGCCTGACTGCCTGCTGCCCACGTGCCCTGCCATTTGCTGCCTGCACATCAGCCAGGGGTGCTGTTGGTGTGACCACCCCTGCTGGAACCAAAGACTCCCGACTGGGATTCCATCGCTCCACAGCCCAGCCCCAGGACCCAGTTGCCCACCCACTCCTGCCTCTGGGGTTGTCATGTCGGGGCAAACTCCATCTGTGACCACTGACAACCCCCGGCCAGAGAGGCAGAGGGGCACCAGCTTCAGTGCCACCGAAGTTGGTGTCCTGGTGGAGCAAGTCCTGGGGCAGTATGATGCCCTCTTCGGAAGTTGCCGCGCCGACAAGGAAGGACGGACTCGGATCTGGACTGACATCGTGACTGCCATCAACGCGGAGGGGGTGGCAGTCCGCGACTTCCAACATGTCAAGAAGCGCTGGGAGGACTTCAGGTCCAGGACCCTGACCAAGGCCCGGCGCCTCTTGAAGGCAGCGGATGCCAAGGGGCGCCGGGGCCACTTGTCGGAAGAACAGAAGAGGGTCCTGGAACACATATCCCCAGCGCTCCACGTCCAGGTCCTTGAGAGGCAGACCCGTCTGGAGTCGAGCGGTGAGTGTACATGCATCCTGATTGTGAGCAGTGCGTGTGGTGATTGTTCAGTAGTGTGCAGGTTGCACATCTGTTTGTATGGGGTCGAGTATGGGTGCGGGTGTACAGGGCCGTGGGGCTGACACATGCGAGGGCTGTAATGTGTGAGACATGGATGGTGCCTGTGTGTGTGGGCTTGCATGCCAAATGCAGTTGTGTGGGCACACAAGTTTGTATGAATGTGTATGTGAGTAGACATGTCCGTGATGTCACGCATGTATGTTGTTTTCAGCTGATTGTATCAGCGCTGTGTACATGTGCATGTGTGTGTATTTGACAAGGGTGCAACAGTGATGCAACATGGATGCATGTGACAGCGGTATGTGGAAGCCTGATGGGCAGATGTGACATGGATGCCCGTCTGAACACTGCGACACTTAGCAGAGGTGTACACATGCATGCAAGTGTGGTGGTGTGTGTACATGTGTGGTGCACTTCCTGTGTTGCATGTGATGTCTGGCTCACCTTTGGCTGCTGATGCTGTTGTATGTGTATGGATGGTGTTGGCAGTTGCAACATGGCTGTGGTATGGCTCGTGTGTGCAAGTTGTAATGACATGTGTGTTGGGGATTGTGATGACATGTCAGAGGTTTGCCAATGCCACTCATGTACAACTGTCATGTGTGTATGTGTACATTGTACAGTGCCCTGATGCCTGTGTTTTGTTTCTCCCTGTCTGCAGCGTCAACTGATGAAGAGGGCGGAGAAGGTGCTGTGGAGCACAGCGGCGGGGATCCCACCGCCAGCCGGAGACGCAAGGCCCGGCTCCCCTCCCAGGTTGTCATCTCGTCGGGGAGTGAGGAGTCCGGTGCCGCGTCCCAGGCCGCAGCTGCCGGGGGGAGGTCCAAGAGGCGGAGGTTGCAGTTGGACTCCTCGGCAGCAGAAGGGGCAGCTGGGACCCCACAGGGCCCAACGGGGGAAGATGGCACAGAGTCATCCAGGTTGGTGGGGGGTTTGGTGGAGGAGGTGGCCGTGCAAGCCCTGGAGACGGGGTCTGGGGGTGGGGATCCCACTGGTGCTAGTGGTGCAGTGCAGGACCAGGGACAGGAGGCAGCACAGGCCGCCGCGGAGGTGCCTGTGTGCAATCCTGTCCCTGATCCTGTCCCTGCATCATCTTGCACCAGCAGGGATGCCCATGTCCAGACCAGTTTTCAGGCAGGGGATGAGCTGACGTCAACTGGCCTTCCTCTGCCTGCGGACGTGGCTATCCAGGCCCGGGTTGAGCCTGTCCTGGCTGGAGTGGCGTTGCGTCAACGGGCCATGCGAGGTGACCTGCAGTCTTTTCATGAAGAGACTGCAGGTCATCTCGAATGGCTCGTTGACCACGTCAGCCTGCTGGGACAGGTCACCCAGGCCGGATTCCTCCGTCTGATGGGGCTTGCCACGACCCCCTCCTCAGCTGGACCCCCTACGCGCCAGTCGTCCTCTGTGCCATCTTCCCACCCATCAGTCACCTGGGTGCCCTGTGGAGCTGCCTCTGACGGTGCGGCCAGGCTGGTGGAGGAGGCATCCCTGCCACAGTCGGGAGTCGGACGTCCAGCAGGGGTGGCCACGTCAACGACTGCACCCCAGCCGGCGGAGGATGTGCAGGCAGCAGGAGGCAGTGCAGGGGCAGAGGCACAGCAGCAGCAGCACCATGGTGGGAGCCATGAAGGCTCGGGGCCTTCGACATCGGAGGGGCAGGCATCGGCCGGAGGGCAGGAGGACCCAGGACAAAAAGTGTCTTCCGTGTGGCAGCGGTTGGGCCACGCCATAGATGCGGAGCGGCAGCGGGCGGAAGAGGCACGGCTCTCAATGGTCAGGGCGGAGAACTCCATGCAGAGGGCCCTGAGGCGGGTCGAGTGCCTCGAGGCAATCCGCAGGGCTTTGGAGGTGGACACGTCGACGGCCCTGCGGACCCTCGGGGCCATGGAGGAGGACCGCCTCCGGGACATTGAGGAGGAGTTCGATGATGCCCTGGCCCGGCACATCCAGAAGTGAGCCGTGGAACTAGCCCGCTGCCCTTGTACATAGTTATGTAGGTAGTGTTAAGTTTCATTTTTGTTTTTATTTCATTTGGACCTTTTGGACATTGGCCACATTTTTGTATATAGTTTTTTTTATTAGTTAGTGTAGTTAGTTAGGTTTCCTTTATTTTGTTGGGATGATGGACCCTGGCTTCTTGCATTGTACATAGTTGTGGACTTGTACATACTTTCTTTTTTGACATTATCCATGGATCAATGGCTTATAATTTTTTTTTCACATTGGATTTTGTTTGGTGGACATTGACTTTGTACTACATTACTTTGGATTTCTATATTCTTTAATTTTTTTCTTTTTTTGAACGGACATGCTTCTTTTCATTTTTTTCCATTCACATTTCTGTTTCTTCATTTTTGTTTCTATTCATCTTTCCTTTAATACATTATTTATTTGTTGCACTTCAATGTGTGGTGTTTCATTGTTTTCATGCATTTCATGTTATGTGTTTAGAGAATCACTGACACCCATTGGGTGTATGTGAGGGACATGTGTTTGTTTTGGAACTTGCAATTGGTGTTCTGTGATGTAATTGCAGAATATGAGTGGGTGGATGCAATACTCGGGTGGGTGTTTTGCATTTGGGGGCTGACCATAGAGACCAGGGATCTGGACTGTGATGACATGTTGGGTGGGGAACATGAGTTGGACATGGGTGGGGGCCTGCTGGAGGCTGCCCCTGGTGGCTGGGGGTTGGGGGTGGTGGGAGACATGGGTGGGGGCCTGGTGGAGGGTTCCCCTGGATGCTGGGGGGTGGGGGTGCAGGGGGACATGTGTGGGGGCCTGGTGGAGGGTGCCCCTGCACTGCTGGGGGGTGGGGGTGGTGGGAGACATGTGTGGGGGTCTGGTGGAGGGTGCCCCTGGATGCTGGGGGGTGAGGGTGCAGGGGGACATGTGTGGGGGCCTGGTGGAGGGTGCCCCTGCACTGCTGGGGGGTGGGGGTGGTGGGAGACATGTGTGGGGGCCTGGTGGAGGGTGCCCCTGGATGCTAGGGGGTGGGGGTGCAGGGGGACATGAGTGGGGGCCTGTTTGAGGCTGCCCCTGCACTGGTGGGGGGTGGGGGTGGGGGGAGACATGTGTGGGGGCCTGCTGGAGGCTGCCCCTGGTGGCTGGGGGTGCAGGGGGACATGCGTTGGTGGGCAGTAGTGCTAGTTGATATGTGGGTTGGCTGGTGGGCATGGCCATGGTGGATGGGGTGCCTGCAGGACATGTGCTGGGTAGGCCCCTGTGGTGTGAGCCACCTGCAGGGGCCGTGGAGGGTGTAGAGGGTACACCTGGGAGGACCCACACGTGCAATTCACGTGTGCTACTCCCCGCGCACCCCCGGAATCCACGTACCCCGCTCATTCGCGTGTGGAACTTCCCGCGCACCCCCGAAATACACGTACCCCGCTCAATCGCGTGTGGAACTTCCCGCGCACCCCTGAAATCCACGTACCCGGCCAACTCGCGTGTGGAACTTCCCGCGCACCCCTGGAATCCACGTACCCGGCCAAATCGCGTGTGGAACTTCTCGCGCACTCCTGAAATCCACGTACCCGGCCAAATCGCGTGTGGAACTTCCCGCGCACCCCTGGAATCCACGTACCCGGCCAAATCGCGTGTGTCACTTCCCGCGCACCCCCGAAATACACGTACCCCGCTCAATCGCGTGTGGAACTTCCCGCGCACCCCTGAAATCCACGTACCCGGCCAACTCGCGTGTGGAACTTCCCGCGCACCCCTGAAATCCACGTACCCGGCCAAATCGCGTGTGGAACTTCCCCCGCACCCCTGGAATCCACGTACCCGGCCAAATCGCGTGTGGAACTTCCCGCGCACTCCTGAAATCCACGTACCCGGCCAAATCGCGTGTGGAACTTCCCGCGCACCCCTGGAATCCACGTACCCGGCCAAATCGCGTGTGTCACTTCCCGCGCACCCCCGAAATACACGTACCCGGCCAAATCGCGTGTGGAACTTCCCGCGCACCCCTGAAATCCACGTACCCGGCCAAATCGCGTGTGGAACTTCCCGCGCACCCCTGGAATCCACGTACCCGGCCAAATCGCGTGTGGAACTTCTCGCGCACTCCTGAAATCCACGTACCCGGCCAAATCGCGTGTGGAACTTCCCGCGCACCCCTGGAATCCACGTACCCGGCCAAATCGCGTGTGTCACTTCCCGCGCACCCCCGAAATACACGTACCCGGCCAAATCGCATGTGGAACTTCCCGCGCACCCCTGGAATCCACGTACCCGGCCAAATCGCGTGTGGAACTTCCCGCGCACCCCCGTAATACACGTACCCCGCTCATTCGCGTGTGTAACTTCCCGCACACACCCGGAATACACGTACCCCGCTCAATCGCGTATTTTATTTCCCCCGGCGCCACTTTTTTGATGCGCTGGGACTCTACCGCCTGCCTTCGTGTGGCGGACGTGTTTCAGCTTGTGCGCGGCTTTGGCTGTGCGTGGGTTTGCCCTATTCCATTCCATGAATACGTGTGGTTCGTGTGCGTGTGGGCGTTACCTCTGCTTCCGTGCAGTGCATCCCCAGTTACGCCCTTATTTTCGCGTGTTGTTCCCCATTCCGCACGTTACGCCCCATGTCCCGCCCACTTTCTGCTGTGTGCGCTGAGGTTGTGCGCTTTCACTGTGCGCGTCGCGCACCATCGCGCACGCCTTTCGCGATGTTGCAGTGACTTGTGCGCCATGCACGGGTTTGGCGCACATCCCGCGGTGAACACGCGCAGGGACTTCCATGAATCGCACGCGTGCGCTTGCGCCTAGATTTTCGGCGCACGTTGGTTCCATGAATCGGCCCCTTAGTGTTGTGGCTTGTTGACACATGGGTATTGTCATACCATGTATGTCCGGTTTATCTGTGGAGCAAATTATAATTACAGGTTGCATTTCTTTTTTAACATTGTTTCATTGAATTTTGAAGAGCTTGCAAGAGCTGGCATCAAGGACATACAATTGACATTTTTGTTCCATGACATCAGTAGCACATGAGTTATGGCCATAGCGTGCATGGAAGGTGCCTGGTTTTTAATATTGATTGTGCTTCTTGAGATAGTACACAAACTCTAATACTTTTTAAAATGTTGGCGTATGTGAGGTCTGTAGACTGGCACATGTTTTCTGTTAATTCTCTGTATTGGAAATGTTGCCAAACGTTGACATTTCCTATGCTGCCAAGAGTATTACAGCACAGTTTGTGCCCTAAGGTTTTAAAAATAGGTTCAGCTTTCACTGGTGTCAATTGAAGAAGATCTCCAAAAACAATGATGTGTTTTCCTCCAAAGAGCTGTTCGTAGTCTGTTTTGAGGACTTCTTGTAATCTGAGGTGAATCAAAGCCAACATTAAATTGGAGACCATGCTCATCTCATCTATTAGCAGCAGTTTCATTTGTTTGAAAACTCTGCGTACTTTCATTTCAGCTTCTGTGGAAAGCTTGTAATAGTCTAATTTGTTTTGGTGTTCTACTGGAAGGAGTAGTAATTGGTGGAAAGTGACACAGCCTATGTTGTAGGCAGCTAAACCTGTGGGGGCAGTTACAAAGCTGTCAGTTTGTTGTTTGTCAATTGTTGGAGGAACTTGCTGATGATTTTGATTAAAAATGTGTTGCCTGAACCAGCTTGACCACTCACGTATAGCAGTATAGATTTGTCTTCTTGGCAGGTACCGTTTTTATTTTCATGTTGCACACCACGATCAATTGTTTTTGTTATTTCGTGGAAAATGCTATACTGCTCATTGTTCAGTTGTGCTTTCAGTACAGCAAAGTCTTCTATAGCTTGTTCATACTGCCACATGGTGTTTTCTACTTCTGTCATGGCTAATTCTGCCTCATTTTCTATTAGTGGCTGTCCAAGAGTTTCTTGGCATCCTGTTACAGAAGGTTGACCACTTTCGAGAGTGTCCACTTGTAGTTGGTCCTGGAGATCTTCTACATGTTGCTGTTCATTGTGCAACATTGTTTGGTGCTGTGTAAAGTTTATGTCTGTTATAGTGCTTTCATTTGCTTTGAACGCGTCTTCATAGGAGTCATTTGTATCCAGCATCTCTTCTTCTTTTCTCCATGGTTTAAAAAGTTGTAGTAAGGACAGGTAATACAGTTCATTATATTGAGGAGTTTTTAATGACAATTTGATATGATTAATTAAGCAGTGTTTGGTAAGTTTCATTAAGCTGCCTTCAAAATGTACAACTCTGTATCTACCTTTCTTTTCATCTGGTTTAATATTAATTTTGTATATGAAGTTTTGGGCTACGTGGTAGAGATGCATGTTTTCCAAAGTGGTACTCCTGTTTGGTTAGTATGTGTCTAGTAAATTGTTTTTCAAAATGTCTTGGCAGTTGGGATCATATTTGGCTATTGTTTCTATGTCCTCATAATGTTTGAAAACTCTTTTTCTAGATTTAGCAGGACCAAGACTTAGCCATACTATACAGTCAGATTTTCCATACAAGGCAGTACCGGTTAAACTGTCTGCAGCTTCATAGCAGCCACATTCTCTATGAGAGAGCAATTTCTGTGATAGTGTTTTGTTAGATGATATTGATATTTCATCCCAGAGGTCCTGAAACTCTGTTTTCTCTGCTTTGGTTAAGTAGGTGTGACATATCGTGCAACTGCAGTGGAATTGTCTGCGATGTACTGCACATCTATGTTTACATTCCAAAGGAGGGCAATGATTGCATTGTAATCATTGATGTATTTTGATTCATCTGTTCTTTTTATGCACTACGTGTTCTGAAGTGATTTACCTTTAACACTATGTCTGACGGAAGACATGAAGTTGTTTACTTGACCTGTTGATGAAACTGGTCTAGGGAAACCAAAGCAGCATTTGGTGTAGTATTTCCCTTTTTTTTTATATATTTGCGACAATAATATCTCCCACATTTGTTTATTTGCAATTGTAAAAATTGTGCATGAAGGTCACTATGTGTTTGTGAAGGGATTTCACAAGTGACATATTTTTGGATGAACTGCAAAACAGTGGCATCACTGTCCTGTCCAAATTTAGGAGCATCTTTAATTCAAATAGCATGTGGATGTGTGGTGCTTCTCTGGCTTGGTATTCTTTTCTCCAAAGGAAGTGTTGAACTCCTGCGAGGGGAGGAACAGTTTTATTACAAATAAAGTGTAGCATGGTAATGAAGCGATGATGGATATATCTTGATAAATTTACAGGATCTAGAGAGCAGAGTTATCCTGGTGTTTTTATATCTGTGTTTGTTTTGTTTTTGTTTGCTATGCATAGGACATTGTGTAAATCTTACCATTCATATTCTGCACAACTTAATGTAATAAAGCAAGTGGGTGGGCCAAGGTTTCTTATCATACAGCGTACAACTCCATGACGTCAGAACCAATATTCTTTTGTACTACACATGTTTGCTAAAAGATTTGTAATACTTGAATATAAAACCTCATCTTTTTCTTGCACTTTTTGTAATAATTCCATAGCTGACATATTTTGAAAATGTGTACCTGATTTTAATGTGTGTGCAACTCCATAGCATAGAGTTGCTAGTTCACTTTCAAAGAGAAGGTGGAATATTTATTCCACATTTTTTCTGAATCTGGGGTCGTCAGAATACATTTGTAAAGAGCAATATTCTGATGCTGTTATCTGTGTGGGTCTATCATCGTACCGTCCACATTTTCCAGTAGGAAAGAGTAGCGGAAAGGCCTGTTCTTCTTTACTTTTTTCCCATATGCTGATTGGAGATCCTTTGGCTTGTCGCATTGGGCACGTTTCCAGTGCATCATCTATAGTGTCTTTAGAATGTAAAGGATGAATTGTATAATGGTCTAAAATATTGGATTCTGTAGCATGGTTTAGAAATTAAAATTGACCGGTTTCTGGTGTCTCTTGAATTATTTCAATGGTTTCTCTCAGGTTTTCTTCAATATTCATTTCTTTGTAGTATTCATTGTTGTTTTAAGATGTTGCAGGGCTTGTCTAACTTTATGTAAATCCACAAGTTGTTGCCAATTTTTTTTTCTTTTGTAGGTATGCCATTTACTAAGACAATGGAAGATTGATCTATTGGCCGTTGGACTCCTTGAATGTGTATATTTTCTTTGAGATCCAATGGTAAATAAACTACTGTGCCACAAATGCCTTTCACTAATTCAGAGGGAGGTAATTTTACTGTTTTTGGTTGAAGGCGTATTATTACTTGAAATGAGTGCACTGTTTGAATTATGATGCTCTTGTTTGTTTTTTAGTTGCATAATTATTTTGTCTTAGTTGCTTATTTATAATGTGCTTAAACACCCGGAGGTTTCCAAGCGAGGACCCAGGGATCGAACCTGTGTTGCTTCGTGTCGTATTGCTTCCAAGGTGTGCACATTGCCACTGAGCTATCCTCCCGGGATGTATTGTATTCCTAGAAGAGCTGTACATGTACTGTGTAGAAAATATTATACCTGTAGTCTGTGTTCATGTATGTGGATGTGCATGAATCTGCAAGTAGAAATATTGGAGAGTTTTATAGTAGTTGTTGCTGTAGGTCCTTTGCAGTCACAGCCCAATTGTACTGAGAGTGATCAATAGTAAATCTAAAGTGCTCATTTGTGATGATAGAGTTAGATGTAGAGTTCTTGGATGTGAATGGTGGATGGTTGTGTGACTGCTTAGCAGTAGCCAATGAGGAAATGGTGCAGACAGTGAAGTGGAAAGGGTAGAAGGGCTGCCCCAGTGTTACTTGCTCCGCGGTCACCGCAGCTGTCCGCTGACAGAGCGTGTCACATCCAGGGTTTCTCAGCGAATCCAGCATGGAAAAGGGAATGTAAGGATCCACCAATCAGATGTTGAGGTTGTGGTTTGTGTTGAAAGAGGCTGTGTGTAGTGGTGATGGCAGAGGTGGAGAAAGTCACGCTGTTGGTGGTTGAAGATATATTTGTGCATGGTTTGGAGCAGTATGTTAAATGCAGGAATGTGGCAAACAATTTTGATGTTAAAGAAGTGGAGGTGGTGTGGAACACTGTGCCTGGTTTCAATGTGCAGGGAATTGCAGAGGTTTGTGGAGACATGGGTAGAGTGAACAGTCCACATGCAGTTGTTTTGCACTGTGGTGCTTTGCATTTGGGGTATGTCAGTGGCCCTACTTTGTTGGCATATTTGGTTCAGGCAGTAATGAAAACACGTCAAAATACCATGGTATTTTTTCTGGTTTAGTACATAGGGCAATATGGGACAATAGTTGTGTTTTTTGTTTTTGTCCTCAGCAAAATATTGCTAGGTTTGCAATCAACCGAGGCATGTTTGCTTTCATGCTTAGAGCTGTTATGTTCTTTTGTAATAACGAGAACATTGTTTCTAGTAATGTTGTTACAGCAGATTGTTTGGATTTTGGGTTGTTTGTGGAGAAATTAGTTGGAGGTGCTTGCAGATCGCTGTGGAGTGGCTGCACATCTTGGACTCTCTCATGTGGAAATGCACTGGCATGGAGTGTGTGGAATGAAGTGGCTGGATATGGTATCTCTCTGTGCTTCTTTGGTGACAGTGTCATCCAGACATTATTATTATTCATTGTACAGGGAACAGTTTAGGACATGTGCATGGAATCTCTGTACAATTTGCAATGAAAGGAGGACTTGGGGAAGTCATGGACATGTATCCAAACTCCAGAGTAATTTTTTCCCATAATGCGTGGAGAAAAAATGTGTTTGTGTTCTTTTTCATTTGGTCCACAAATGGAGAAAGCAAGGCGCAATGTTAACAAGGCTGTCTGTGCCTTTTTGAAAGATGTTGGTATGTCCTCTTTTCAGAATGAAAACATTGTTTTGTAGCACACACATTTTTCGCAGAGATGGAGACCATCTTAATTATGCCGGCAATCAGATTTTTCTGTGAAATATACAAAATGCATTGCAACCTTTTGTGGAATTACATCAATCTATTTTGCAGTAGGTGTTGACCATTTGAAGTTTTTGAAACACACAAAAAAACAAAAAAATGCTCTTTTCAGAGCCACCACTTCCTCCCATGGAAAAGTCCAATGGTTCTGAAAGGGCAGCACCCCCAAAAAATAAATGTCTGCGGACTGTCCGCAGACATCTAAAAAATGGACAGGGCCCGGCACTATTTATTTGTCACATCTATTTTTAAACTGTGAAAGGAGTCTCTGAATAGAGTCTTTTTTTTGGTTTTTGTTGGTTTATATTTTTCTTGTTTTTTTTAAACATGACAGACAAGGAAAGGAGGGGAAAGGAGGGTAAGGAAGGGACACCAACCACAGGGATAAGAAAGGGCAGGTGGAGAGAGAAAGATGTAGGGTGGGCCTTATTGAGGTAGGTCACATACCTTCTCATGTTCCTTGACCGTAGTCTCGAAAGCACTCCGAAGGTTCTCCCCCCTGCAGAGTACTTTGTCGCAGTACATGCTCAATATTGTGACCTTTGAGGGGTAAGGGTCAACAGCATCATGGATGGCCTGCG
Source organism: Ambystoma mexicanum (assembly GCF_040938575.1). NCBI lineage: Eukaryota > Metazoa > Chordata > Amphibia > Caudata > Ambystomatidae > Ambystoma > Ambystoma mexicanum. The sequence continues at coordinate 509,400,648 of NC_090926.1, read as the reverse complement.
AGGCAGCTGGAGGGATGCACTGTCCTACAGGAGTGTCTTTTCTGGTGAGAGGAGCGGAAATGGAGGATGCTGCAGAGGAACTTAACCTACTATGTTTATCGCAAGGTACAACCTTACGAATAGCCCCATAGTGGAACGACTTTTGGTGATGCTTCATTGATGTAGTACCATAGCTATATGAACCAGACTTGCCACGACTCAGCACCATGTGGCACTGAGTGCAGATTACCTTATTCGCATCAGCTTTTGCCTTTCCATCAATGGTGGTAAATAACCACCACACCCAAGACTCACGATGAGTGCTAGTAGAAGGGACTTCCACTACCTCATACTCTTCATCCCTCTCCTCTGCATCCTCATGCCTGTTCCCCTCTGCAGGCCCTTGGGGACGTGGTGGTGGTGGAGGGGTTGGGGGTTCTGATGCTGAGGCAGTAGCAGCAAAAGCAATTTGGGATGCCATCTTGAAGGAAATAACCAGGAACCAGGACAGGAACCAAGAACAGCAACCTGCACAATTGTCCTGTTGTAAATCTTGGAAATCCAAAAGCAGAATAAGGATCAGCTCTGGGGTGTGGCCTTTTATAGGGTTGCATGTGCGCACTTAGTGGACACCCGCGCTGGTGATGAACACACTGAACACCAAGAAATGGCTCAAAATGATCCAAAAAGTATATAGATTGGTAGGGACAATGTCTGGGACATGTGCAATGGTGAATTTTTGCAATAGAATATGTTTGATTGCTCAAAAAAGCACTTTTTAAATGTTTGGGGGCCTGGACAGTGTCCGCAAATAAGGACACATGCCCAGCGTGGATGCGGCCAAATGATGACATCGCGGACACGTTTGCGAATGGGACAGCTGTCTGCAGGACAGCAAATGTGCTGGGACGGTTGTGCGCATGGGTGCGGGTGTTCTACAGACAGTGTTCAGTTCCCCGAACTAATTAAAAAAGTGACACACGTGTGGCAGACAGTTACGGACAGGTGCGATGTTCGTAGGCCCCAAGTGTGTGATGTGCATGTGTGCAGGTGTTCTCCGAACAGTGTTGAAGTCCATGAATAAAATAAATGTGTGGCAAAACTTTCCCGACAGGCAGACGGGATATGTGTTCTACGGATATATTAATTCTGGTTGCAGACATTACAAACATGGGGGGTGTTCTTAGCACACCCCCATTTCGGGTTAATTGCGGACAAACTGACATCTTGTATGTTCTAAGGACACTGCCATTTTTATAACAAACAATACAAACAGGTATATTGTCCTTAGGACACCCCTATTTTGGTTAATTACAGACAGGCAGACATCTTGAGTGTTCTAAGGACACCTCCATTTTAATTATGGACAGTGTGGACAGTTATAGTGTTGTTAGTACAACCCCATTTTGGTTAATTGCGGACATAACGGACACCCTAACCGCCTTTAAAAAAAAAAATAAGACACAGGCACATACTAAGAAAACACTTAAAATGTTATTATTGTTTAACAGTATAAAAATTATGAAAGAGAAGGGGAAGCAGAAACAGAAAAAATCCAGGGGAATTTGGGGGTTTGGACATGATGTATTGGAGGGGAGGAAGGGATGGAAGTCTCATCGTAATGTTTATCTTGCTGGAGAGGGTTTGGGGATAGTTGGCTGGGACATGGAGAGGGGGAGCAGGTACATGTGGGACAGTGATATTTAATCTTTTCGTTAATGTGGTTCTCAATAAACTGTTTTAGAATGCCATTTTTAATTAACATATCAATTGTTTGTTCCATTTGTATCAGTGGATCTTCTAATGTATCTCTTGGTATATTATACTAATTGTCTGTATGGTCTGTTAAAAAATATATACATGTTAACTACACATAAAGTAATGGTTATTAATTGGCTTATATGGAGAAATGTTGTGTCTGCTATTAGTATCACTGTCTTCGCTCATTTCATCTTGTGGGAAATTTTCTTCCAGCCATTCCAAAGTACTGTACATTTCTGTTTAAAAACAAGAAAAAATATTACTTTTAGTGTACGTAATACAGAAAATGTATAAATATATGACATAAATATAGTGTACTTACTAGTTTCTTACAAACGTTTGGTGTTACTGCTGTGTAGGTATGCTCTTGATATTTGCAGCACAGTTTCTGTGAGGTAATTCTGTTGGAGGCATATTTATTTTGTTTTGGTACATTCAATTATATTGGAAAAACTATTTCAGTGAATGGTTGAGGTCTTACATATACAGTGTCCACTTCTTATTTATTATTAAATGCAATGTATTTATGTGGTGCTTTTTGAACATGTTTGGTGATTTTATTGCATGATACAATAATGTAAGACACCCTGTGAGTTTTTGGATAGTGTTGATGGTGACCGCATCCATCCGCGGACATGCGCACAGGCTGCGGACATCAAAATCACTAGTGGGGCAGGGGGTTCAGTATTTTCTATGTTATATGTTTGTAAGCTAACGGACGTAGGGCCTCATTAGGACCCAGGCGGTAAGTTACCGCCTGGGTCGTACCTTTACCACCATGGCGTAAACTACGTTTACGCCTTGGTGGTTGGCGGACTTACCGCCCCATTCCGAGGTTGGCGGGGCGGTAAGTCCCCAATCCCCATTTACCCTTCCCCATTCCCATTTTTGCCCCATAGGGCATAATGGGAGTGGGGAAGGCGTTAATTACGCCACCGTAAATTACGGTGGCGTAATCAACAACAAGGTCCCTTAGCGCCATGGATTTTAACACCTGCTAAAAGCAGGTGTTAAATCCTCCATGGCGCTAAGGGACCTCGGAATCAGGCGGTAAGGGTCGGCGCTGTTTACGCCGCCGTAAACCCCTTACCGCCTGGGTCGTAATGAGGCCCTTAGTAAACATTTCTAACATTTACATTATCTATATCTATATTCAGTGAAAATAACTTTGTAAACGGGACGTTATGTTTAAGTTGCGCTACTTAAAACCTATGAAATTCAGTAAAAAAAACTTTGTTAAAGGGAAGTTATGGTTCCAAGTAAAACCGACAAACCCTTGATATTCGCCAGTTATGGTAAGCTAAGCAACCATAACTCACACCACCACTGTGCACTGCTAAGACTAAGACCCAGGACATCAAAGGTGACATCACAAATTTAGAACTTTTTGAGCCAAGCTTTGGGTTTGAAGTGTCAGCAGACTGTACGACTGTCCGTGAAGCGCTTCCCAGCAACCCTATAAAGGGCCGCACCCCAGTGCTGCTCCTCATTCAGTTTTGGCTGACCAGGACAGAGCACTGCTCTAGATTTGTGCTTTTCCTCCTTGCCGAAATGAAGATTTGCCTCCTTGCTCGAACTACATTTGCTCCTGTCTTAATTGATTTTGGCTACTAGCAGGAATCGCTTTTGGTTCCTTTGTGCTGACAGGACAATTCAGCACTGCTGCAGCTCGCTATTGGCTGGTTTGCAGAGTGCAGTCTTCCTGGTTCCTGATACCTTTGGTAATGGCATCCAAGCCTGTTCCTGCTGCTACTTCATCTGCCTCTGCACCCCCTCCCCCACACCACCACCACAAACTCCCTAAGGGCCTGGAGAGGGGAACAGGCATGATGAGGCAGAAGAGGAACAAGAGGCAGAGAGGATGACGTAGTCGAAGTCCTCACTGCCAGCTGCAGCATGAGTCTTGGGTATGGAGTCATTTACCACCGTTGGAAATATTCCCAAGGCTAGTTCAGACAAGATTCACTGCACTGAGTGTGGCTTCATACTCAGTCGTGGCAAAGCTGGGATGTACAGTTAATGGACTACTTCCATGCAAAGACACCTAAGATCAAATCACAAAGCAGCAGTTTGGAGGGTAATCCCTTTTGGACATGGTAGCAGGTTGAGTTCCTCTGTAGCATGCTTGACATCCGCTCCTGTCACCACAAGGGACAATCCTGTGGGAGAGAGGATTCCTGAAGCAGCCTCACACGCCATATGCACCACAGTGGATCCTTACCTTTCCAAGGTCACTGTTTTGTGTATGTACTGCGACACAGTACTCTGCAGGGGTAGCAGATCTGGAGTGGTTTCGAGGCTGCGGTCCGGGACCACACAGGAAATTTCATCCTACCTCCATCAGGCACACCCAACATCTTCCTCTCTCTATCTGCACTTTTATATCCCTGTGGTTGGTGCACCTTCCCTACCCTCGCTACCCTTCCCTCCCTTGTGTGTTGTATTTATAAAATCACAAAAACTACACAAGACAAAAAATTCAAAATAAAAAATAAATAAAAATAGAAGTGCCAATTAAATGGTGCAGGGCCCTGGCCAGTCCAAAATCCAAAAAGTCTGTGGATGACATGGTAGTCCGCCGCCTTCTAAAAACATGTAGCGGGTGGTGATATCAAAAACTTTGCATTCTTCTCCGGGAGAAATTGGTGGCTCTGAAAAGAGTCTTTTTTTTTTGTTCTTGAAACTTTTCAAGTTGCCAACACCTATTGCACACATGGTTCCTATGCTTGCAAGAATGGCTGCGAAGCATTTCGGATATTTTGCAAAAAAAAGCTGATTTCCAGCATCAGTATGATGGACTCCATCTCTGCGAAAAATGCTATTGGTGCAAAATGTAATATTTCCATTGTGGAAAGAGGACATGCCAACCTCTCGCAAAAAAGGCACAAACAGCCTTGTTCAGATTGTGCATCGCTTTCTCCATTTGCAGACCAAATGAAGAAGATTGCAGCCACATCTGTCTCTGGGTGGTACGAGAGAAAATTACTCGGGAAACATATCCATGGCTTTCCCAAGTGTCTCTTTCATCGCAAACTGCAGTGAGATTCTGGTAACATATCGTAAACTGTTCCCTCCACAATGGACAATAATAAATGCTGGATGAAGCTGCCTCACCAAAGTGGCACAAAGAGGAACCAAAATCCAGCCACCACCTCTATCCACACACCCCATACTAGTGCACATCCACATGAGATAATCCAAGATGTGCAGACACTCCACAGTGCTCTGCATGCACCTCCAACCAATGTATCGAGGTGTCCCCCAAAATCCATGCTTTCTGCCTCGTGAAAGTCACAGCCATAGCCATAGCCATCTGTACTCCTCTCAGCAAACAGCCCTCTACCACCCTCTTTCCTTGCACACCACACCCAAGAATCCTTATTAACCAATCCCCTGGCCACCACAGTCCCATTTCATTCCCATGCCTGCCATCCTCAAAAGCCCTGTATGTGGCAAGTGCGATCTGTGAATTAGTGGAGTTTCCACAGACATATTGTGCAAAGCACAGGGGTGGGGGAGCACATTTAAACCAGGGTAGAGTATTTCCTCTTTATTGGTGGATCTGAAATTAGCCTTTTTATTAAAGGTGCTTCAACAAAAAAACTGCGTATATTTTTTTACTTTCCTTTCCTCCTCATATCAGCCTCTCAACAGCATCGCTCAGATTCGTTAAAAAAAATGAGAATTCTCCAGAATGGGCAACAAAACTCGATCGGCATTAGAAAAATGCACAATGATGCAGTCACTGATGTCACTGGAAGAAAAAAAAAAACATATTCACATGCTGCATAACTACACCCATGCCTTTGTTGACATGCAGCATTCCAAGATTTTGCTGGGGATTAAACACATTTTGCTGATTCCATGGTGCTCTTGGTAATATTAGCGAAACCACCACCTTTGCACATGGAAGAATGTGCATTACTCTCTCCACAAAGGACTTCAAAACAGGAATCAAACTTGGGGCACTGTTGTACCCCAAATATTCTCCTCCACAGTGCACCAAGTTGTCTGGACTACCAACAGTAGATGGGTTTCTACAAAGAGAAACCAGTTCCTTCAAATTGTGTCCAGGCACACTCCACCACAAAACCTCTATGCCTGGAAACCCAAAATCTGCAGAAACACTGCTTTAATGTTAATACATCTTCAGATCAGCAACAGGCCTATCACCAAGTACCCAGACACAATGTCCTGCCATCTTCAACATACAACCAATACGGCAATGGAAAAAAGTATAACCCTCCCTTCCTGTAAAGCACACCCTTAACACCCTTAACACCTGATTGGCTAATCCCACCAGTACTCTCCCATTTCCATGCCAAGCATGCTGACAAGCCCCGGATGCAGCAGACGTGATCTGCGGACTGTAGCGGTGTCCGTGGATCTTGTAAGACAGGAGCAGGCCTTCTTCCCTTTCCACTGCACTCTTTGCAGCACTCCCTCATTGGGTACTGTTCAGCAGTCACACATCCATCCACCAATCACATCCAAGACCTCTACATCTAACGCTGTCATTTCAGGTCAATAATGTAGATGCACTGTTGAACACTCAGAGTACAGGTCTCCTGTGATTGCCAAATATTTGCATCTAAAAGTACTGTAAAACTCTCCAAGATTTCTACTTCCAGATTCATCCACATCCATCAATAAAAACTACAGGTATGCGTATATCTTGTAATGCACACAGAAAACAAAAATGTGCATTATGTTACCAAAGCATAGAAAGCACATAGATTGCATGCATATGAACAGGGTGCCTGCCACTTACTATGCATAACTTAATCAATAATCATACTCTCCTTTGTCCAATGTCTTAATATCAAGTGGCAGTTATTTACAATGCTGTGCGCTTTCAATGTTTTCTTTTTATGGCCACTTGCACAACAGCTGTAAACCACATATTGTTATTTTAGCAGCACTCTCTGATTTGTTTGTAAAAACACACATTGGGAACATTTGTATAGCAAGTTCAAGTGCCTCATCCTATGTTAAACTTCAATATATTACCACAACATGCATGCTTTTCCCTTCACCCACTGTAATGTGCAAACTGTTACATTTTTCTTTTCTTCTGGTACTTTTACAATCACTTTTCCCACTAACACACCTGCTGTAAAAAGACCTGAATAAAATTACCATCGCTGCACATCAACTGACAGTTACTGACGGTTACTTACAATATTGCTTGCTTTCACAACTGCAAACCGCCTATTTCAATTTCACCACCACTGCCTGTGATTTTTTTTTTTTAGAGAACACCACATTGAGAATATTTCCACACCACATTCAAGAGCCATATCCTATATCAAATGGCCCCAATTCAAACAAAAAAGGAAACCGGCATGTACATTAGGATAACATGCAAATCACATGCATTGCACTATTGACAAAATGCACCATTGGAAAGAAAGCAAACAAATGCCTATGTGCATTGGAAACACTGCTATCTATAAATGTGCATACCTAAATATACCAGCTGAAAAGAATGTGTGCACTCATATATAAATCATCTATGTGTCAGAAAATTAACACACTTAAACATACAGTTACATTCTCCTTTGCAATCTCTACATCGTTCTGCCTTTTTTCTCACTCTACTATAACTTCCACTACTCCATTTCCATAACAAATAGTGAAAATATTTCTTACACACTTCATAAATGCAGCACGATAGGCCACAGTTATCACTGCAGCACTGGCCCCCATAGCAACAATGCTAATACTCCCAAGTTGTCACTTATATGTAGTGTTGTACAACGCACACACTAACTCGTCTTGCCATCAAATCCTCCTACAATCCACATCAAAGTGTTCTGCTACTGCTATTAGTATACCATTAACACAAATACCCACTAACTTCCTTCTTTTGGAATTTAATTGAAGAACCACATGCTTAAAGCCAGTGACGTCTCTGCTAGAAGATAAAACCCAGAAGAAACTTACTCTTCACATCCAGAAAATTAAGTGCAGTACTGTTGTAGTGTTCTGCCTGTCACTCAGACAGTGCAAACAGTGCAATGTTGTTTTTATTGTGGCCTGGACAATGTTATGTAAGCCCACAACAGTCATTTAGCCCTTACTCATTGCACCTTGTCAGGTGCAGGTGCACTGTTTCTATCGTCATAAAAGCACCATCAACACACACAAATAGCACTGTAACCTTCCCAACCAAAACTAACAACGCTATGCACAATTACACTCCTCTATATATGCCTATACTCATATTCAAACGCTCATCCACAGTACACACAAACACATAGCACAACTTCCGAGCCCACACTTTCCTTTTTTCTCCAACAGACACAAGACAATTCCTACCAAAAACCAACTCTGTTTAGACGTTGTTTTCTACGGAGTATATATAACTCAAGCCAAGCAAAATGATCATCCTCCTCCAGCAGAATTTGTACAAAACGTTCAAACAAAACAGCTAATACAGTCACTAAGCAAAACAGAACCAGGTAGCAGGAAAAAAAAATGTGACTTCTCTTTCAAAATCTAAAATTAAAACTAAACATATTAACAAGAATGTAACTACCAGTAGTACAAACACTACATCTACTAACAATAACGTAGCCACAAGTAAGCTTTCCAAAAAAATAATTTGACAAAAAAATTTCCACATAGAGTCTTTCAGAACCATTTAAAAACCGGGGGAAAATCATGCTCCACCCTTAAAACTTACCACAGAAAACTGATCCTGGAAGCACTCATAGACAATGCAATGCACCTCAAAAGGACATTATTTATATTAGTTTTAAACAGAATGCAACCACTAGAAAAATGTATTAGTAAACTGCAGACGCAATATCGCTATAAATACCTTTGCAAACATCCATGCAGGGGAATGGATTCACACCACCAGCACTGGCCATATATCAATGAAGAGGCATACAAACAAAAAAAAAACAATTGCTATACATAGCAGTGAGCGAGGGTATGAAAAGGTAGACAATTATGGAAGAAGAAATGCTGCTTGCAAGAATATCCCCAACAAACTTAAAATCAACTCTCCATTCCACCAAACCAATACGTCCTGTGTACAAATGGCTGTGCACATCAATGTGTAACATGCACAAACAATCTTTCAAATCCTTGCAGCAAGTCCTCAATCAGTATTTGAAATCCAAAGACACATTAAACATTTAAATATTACAAACTATGTACTCCTGTCCAGTGCACAAATACACAGGACTTTCCCTCACAACAGAATGTTAGCAACACACCATTCTACTGTACAAAATCCTGTTCGCAGACTATACTATGCAAATAGTCCTGCTTTAGCACTGGGACATTTAAATGCCAAACTCTTACATGGTACAGCCAAAGAACTGCTTGAAGAAATAGACTGCATACAAAACAAATATTTTGGAACTGAAGAGCACTTACAAAATGTAGTAACTTTAGAAAAGAGTACGGACAACCTTGCAGATGTCAACCTACCATTAAACACGTACAAAACAGAAATAGCAAAGTTTAAAAGCACATCTGCTGAAGTACCAAACCAAGTATGTGTGTGTTGCTGCAGAACGTTTTATACAAAGAGCACCAAAACCATAGATATAACATAAAAAATAGAAGACAATGAGCAATCCCAGCGGTTTCGATTAGCTCTCTATCTTATAGCAGAAAAAAATATGAAATTACTAACCCTTCAATACTTTGAACATACTGCACTGAAAAACTCTACGATAACCAAATACCTTCACAGGCTATCACTAATAACTTGGACATATTCCCACTGCCAAAACCACTCCAATAACTTAACTTGTATGAGAGCATTAAAATCCAAACAGTGCACCCATTTCAAGTGATAATACAATATTCAGCTGTCATCCGAAAACAGTGAAACTGCCTCCCTCTGAATTACTGAAATGCATTTGTGGCAAATTAGTTTATTTGCAATTAGATCTCAAACACAATGTAGACACTCTAGGAGTGCAACGGCCAATAGATCAATCTTTCATTATCCTAGTGAATGCTGTACCTACAAAAGACAATACAATTGGCAGCAACTAGTAGACTTAAACAAAGTAGAGAAGCCCTGCAATATCTTAAAGACAACAATGAATACTACAGAGAAGTAAACATTGAAGAAAACCTAAGAGAAACCACCGAAATAATCCAGGATTCCTCATCAACTGAACAATTTCAACTTCTAGATCCTACTACAGGGTTTCCGTAGACCTGTTTCAGAAAAAGGACCAGTAAACAACTGAAGTGGGAGAATGGGAGAACAAGCTCCCCCCAATCTCATCACGACCATGGCCTAGATGATCGTGGCCCAGGCACCCTCCACGGGACGAGTTCGTCTATGTACCAGAGACAAAATACCCTGGTTCAGGAACATAAGGATATGCCCACCAGCCTGTCCAACTCAAGCCGACATCTGCGGCATGGATGAACTCGACTAAGACAACAGCCACAGGCACCCACATCGTTAGAGATGCTACAACGACCTAGCCAACTGCCAAGAACACAAGTGCCACCATGCACACTGGTCACTCACGCACCAGCCTACATGAAGAACATATTCAGTGCTATGACGTAGGTGACTGACACACCCACTGACGTGCATTGTTGTTATTTTTCACATAGGCCCATTTATAGTAATGCAGAAACGCAAGAAGAACTCGCGTATATGCTTGCTGACGCTTCTCCCACCACTCGCCCTGTGATGACACCATCATGTAGACCTAACATTGCTTGTGACGCCATGTCAAACCGCGACCTCCGTACCATGGATTATGCATCACCACCCATGAACTAGGCCCGAGTAGGCCGCAAGCAAGAGCCTCATCATGAAAACTCTCTCAGAGCAAGAATACAAGTGCTGATAACGCAGAACGAGCCCCAGCGAGAGCTCATAGCCAAGGCCATGATGTTGCAACTCGTATGCTACCAGCCGCTCCAAGGTTACACCTGTAAGAAAAGCCAAGCTCACAGAAACGAAATGCAACTCTAAATGTGCAGAATTCCGCTCCAGCAACAGTCTCTCTACATGTGACCAAGCCGATCTGACAAGGTGGCAGATCCACGAGACAGAAGTCGCCTGGGTCCCACGTCTGGGACTCAGGTTGCAACAGCGAAGCAGCAAGATGGACACCTACGGCGATGGGAACGACCTGCTCACAAGTCTATGAGCAGACCCGTACGTTGTCTGCACAAACACATAGTTACACATTGTTGCTAGTGACAGGTACACTGTGAGCTGGGAATGGCGATGGTTCCAGGCTTGGGGGCTCACGAGAGGACCAATCAGAACATGGGGGGACTCATCACTGACGCCACTAACATTAGCCAATCATCAGGGGATTTTCAAGTATCTAATAGTAGGGACAGCCCAAGTATACTACCTGACTCATCCTTAACCACTAATATCCTTCTCTATATGTATCCTATACTAACCCTACCACTCGGGGAACCAATCCGAAGTGGCAATATGTTTTTTGCTAACTGTCCCAGGTGACGCAAGTAGCGCGTCATACTGCTGTAAAAAGGGCCTGAGAGCCCCACTAAGATTGAGAGTCTGGCGGACTTGTACGATCCAAGACCCATCCCTGCCGTTGTTATAATAAACAGCAGAACCACCTCGCTCCTTTTGTGTGTCTCATTCAGGGAAGCACGGGAGGAGTTGGGGCCTCCCAGCCCGGAGGTCCGCGGGCGGCTTAACCGAACCCGGGATAATCATCCCGACACAACTTCATGTCTTCTGTTAGACACAGTGTGAAAGGCAAATCGCCTAAGAACAAATACTACATAAAAAGAACCGACGCATCAAAGTACATCATTTATTACAATGCAATCATTGCCCTCACATGGAATACAAACATAGATGTGCATTACTTTGCAGATGATTCGACTGCAGTTGCACGATATGTCACAGCATACTTAACCAAAGCAGAGAAAACAGAGCTAAAAGACATGTGGGATGACATATCATCTGACAAAACACTGTCATAAAAATTGTACAGCTTTGGCATAAACATGCTCGCCCATACAGAATGTGGCTGCTACGAAGTTGCAGACCATTTAACCGGTACTGCCTTGTATGGCAAATCTGAAAACATAGTTTGGCTAAGACTTGGTCCTGCTTCATCCAGAAAGAGTTCTCAAATCGTACCAAGACATAGAAACAATAGCCAAAAACGACCCCAACAGCCAAGATATTTTGTAAAATAATGTATTGAACACATACTACCCACAGAGGAGTACTCCTTTGGAAGCCAGGTGCCTATACCACATAGCCCAAAACTTCTCATACAAAAATAATATTCAACCAGATGAGAACAAAGGTAAATGCATAGTCAAAAGGTGTGAGGGCAGCCTGGTTAAACTTACCAAATTCAGCTTGATTAATCATATGAAGCTATCCTTAAACACTCCACAACATAGATAACTGTACTACATGTCCCTGCTGCTATGGAGCTACGCAGAGTTGTGAAACCAATGATAATGCTCCTAATAGATGAAGTGAACATCATCTCCAACCTAATGTTGGCTTTAGTTCACCTCATATTGCCAGAGGTCCATAAAACAGACTACGAAGAAGAACACATTATTGGTTTTGGAGACCTTATTCAATTAATACAAGTAAAATGTGAACTTATTTTTAAAACCTGAGGACAGAAACTGTGCCATAAGGCACTTGGCAGCATATGAAATGTAAATCTCTGGCAACATTTCCAATACGGAGAACTAACTGAAAACATGCATCAGTCTGCAGACCTCACCTATGCCAACATTTTGAAAAGCATTTGCATTGGTGTGCTTTCTAAGGAAGCACAGTCTATCTTAAAAAGCAGCCACATCAATGAGCTATACAGGCATAACACATGTCCAAATTATGTCATGGAACAATTAGCGTTCACAAATATACACTGTATGTCATTAATGCCAACCCTAGGAAGCTGTGCACAATTCAATGAAACAATAATGAGAAAAGAAATGCAACCACTAGTGCAAATGTAATTTACAGGCAAACTGAACGTGCACGGTATGACGGTACCTATGTGTCAACAAGCCACAGCACAACTAAATACCCTAGAGAACTCTATATCTAACACAGGTGGTTTAGAGAACATTTTAACATTGTGTTTAAATTGTAGAGTAATGCTAAAGCATAACCTTGACGTCGAACAAGGTTTACTTAATGAAGCACTTGGTACAGTTGTTGGCTTCCAGTCCTACCCACGTGCCAACAGCATTCAGTTTGTCAATATTCAGTTTGAAAAACGTTCAGAAATTAAAAGGATATGATGACAGGATGCTCAACAGCCCGATTCCTTCTTTTCAAAGACATGTATATAAGCAAAGAACAGCTTTCTCTGTCTCTCCCATACGCAGTTGATATTAATAAATTGCAAGGTCTAACCCTAGATCAAGCTTTGATTGACATTGGCAGCACAGTCTTTAATGAAAGCATAAATTACATAGCACTGTCATGCCTACATACACTTGAAGGACTATTTCTATCCAATTTTGATGCAACTAAAGTCAAAGCCGACATTCCTTGCATCATAGGGTACAACCGACTACGTGCACTCTACACATACCATTTCAAAATGTACACTCTTCCTCAAAAAGGCAAACTTTGTAAAGGAAAACTGAAGCAAACACAATGTATACACGAGCTCCCAACAGTACCACCAAAGAAATTGAAAACAGCTGGTACTCCATCAATTACCACAACCAGAGAAGGATGAACTGAAAAGGTAAATGCATACAGATCTGCACAAACAAACAGAACTACCCCTTCAAACAAACCACATGGACTTTCATCAAATGAGTAAGGCACAGAACTCCCTGGTTCATACAAATTTCCCAATATAACTGGTGTAAATTGTTATGCAAATGTAGCAATCAATTTTCTTTTTCAATTACCTTCCATTGTTGAAAACATTTACTTAAACGGTATGGACCAGTTGTGTTTGTAAATGAATTGCAACCACCATAATAAGTCAGGAATTGGACTGCTGTGCAGGAATGGTGAGATTCACTATAAACACACGAGAAGATCCACATGAATTTCTAATGTACATATTACAAGTACTGGAAAGCAAAAACATACCTATAAATTAAATCTTCCAGATTTCATACATCTGGAAACACACGTACACTCTCTGCAGCCATGTGGTGCAGGAAGAAGTCCCTAACGATTGCTTTGTGTATGCATCTATACCTAACTGTGAATCCATTCAATTTCAGCAGCTTTAATAAAATGCAAACCACAGCATATTATGTACTACTTGCAATTCTAACAATCATTGCACTTTACATATACAATCACATAGCCAATATGTAATAGTAATATTTTTACAATAAAATGCAGATGGTACGAAAACAACTGCAGGTTTACGAGCGTCACACACAGACACATACCACTTGGCAAGAAAACCTTCACAACAGTAGGCCCAATCTACCACACAGGCACAACAACCACTGCAAAGAAATGTGGATGGTTTGAATCCAATGATACTTCCATCCATTACTCTGAAGCAGAGATTACCAGCACATCTTGCACATTCCTACTTAATAATCTTGAAACCAATGTGTACTCACTGATCTACTGCCCAATACCCACCCTCACATATAAGAAACTATAAACAGTTAGAATACGCCAATTGTTATCTAACTACAACCATACTACTGCTATATTACTTCCCATTAATCCACCAGCAAAAATGAATGTTATTCTGAGGAAACCCTTCAACACATATTAAGTAAAAACAACCAGCTATAAACATACCCCCAACAACTTTCAAACTACCAACAGTTAGAATATGCCAACATGTATCTTACCCCACAATCCTGCAATATTATTCTGCAATACCACAGTACTTAGAAAACATCAACAGCGAGCACATGCATAAACAAATATTACTAAACAGAGAAGAAAAATAAAATAAACAGTTAGAATACGCCAACTGGTGTCTAACTGCAACCATAGTACCACCACTTCCAAAATGAAAAGCAACATTCCAATTCCTACTACCGCAACAGTGCTAGAACCACAATACCACATACATATGCACATTTAACATTACTGTAAGCAGCGGACACGTCACTGAAACAGAGTGTTCCACATAACAAATTTAATGTAGACTTTTTATTTTTTATCCTACATGGATTTTTTTCCCCAAAGACCCAATGTTTATGCGAAAAAACACAGGGACACAGCACATTGCACAGTACACTTGTTAAAGCATAGTACTTCTGAAGTACTAATTATGAGGGTCCACAATATGCACACATGTCTGCAATGCAATGCAATACATTAAAAAGTACTTACTGTAGCATATTATGTTTTCTTTTATCACAGATATTGAAACAATGGTTTCTCTTGCATTTCCACATAAAACATTAGGCAAAGCTGCTATTGGCTCTTGAACAATATTCTGCAGTGCATGCAAAACAGATGCACAGTGACTCAAACAATACATACTGTGAGTATACAATTATTGGTGTCATACTCTAATCTGCAAATTACATTCTGTACACATATTTATTTAATCCATATGCCACTGTAAAAAACTTGAGTGCATGGCTATATTATGCTGCATTAGACCTTGCACCCAAGAGTCTAGGCCCTGGCCACATCCACTTCAGCATAATACAGCCATGCATGCAAACATTTGCCAACTTACCAAAACCCACACACATAACACAACCGCCTGAGGCCCTATCCACTTCAGTTGACATACTATTACAGTACTTCCAGCAAATGGACAGACTCGTGTATGCATGGCCTCTATACCCACGACTCTACTAAGTGCCCACAACCAATACAGCATAATACAGTAAAATACCCCAAAATCTGCCCAGTGGCCTCAACCCAAACGTATAAGGCATCCACCTGAGACCCTGTCTACTTCTGTACACATAGTATTAAAGTATGTGCAACCAGTTCGGACAATCTTCACTCCAATACGTCAGCCATCAGAGGCCCTGTCCACTTTCCTACAGATACCATTACAGTACTTCAACCAGCGGGCACAATCTTCACTCTTGAATGCATCAATGAAGCCTGCCTGCAGTCACCATA
Source organism: Ambystoma mexicanum (assembly GCF_040938575.1). Taxonomy (NCBI): domain Eukaryota; kingdom Metazoa; phylum Chordata; class Amphibia; order Caudata; family Ambystomatidae; genus Ambystoma; species Ambystoma mexicanum. The sequence continues at coordinate 509,384,861 of NC_090926.1, read as the reverse complement.
GAAGCTACTCACATGAGGACCTACCCACGAAGGGCCGCAGAGTACTTGCAATCATTCACATTCCACTCCACTCCCCTAAACCACCTGCTGCCCTGTACATGTCTCTACACATATTATTGCAGAACTACAACCAGTGGGCAGACTCTTGTAGCTGGCCACAAACACCACAGCATAATACAGCTCATACAAACATCCTGATATCATATACATTCCACTCCTCTACCCTAATGAAGCCTGCCTGCAGTCACCACATCAGCTGCTCACCTCAGGACCTATCCTACCCTAATGAAGACTACCTGCACTCACCAGATAAGCTGCTCGCCTGACGATCTGTCCGCAAACTGCCGCAGTGTTTGTGGATACCGCAAACACAACACAATCTTCTTCCACCTAAATAAACACATCATATGAACCATCTTTCACTCCCCCAACCTTTTCAGCCCCTCTTCCCAATATCGGGTGCCCCAAAACATGCTTTCCAGCCCTGTCCATCGCTGCGCTATCCGCGAATATCCAAGCACAAACAATGGCGGGTGTTTCGGAAAAATATCACGCTCATCACACATCCGTCTACCAATCAGCTGGTGTGCTGGATGTCCATGGACATCACACAGCCCTTTGGGCCAATTGGAGTCCGGTCTGTGGAGTGAACAGTGAAATGGGTCCACAGAGTGGAGGCAGATATCACACATTTTTTGGCACCTACATTTTTCCTATTTAAAAAAAAAAAAAAACTAACAGATGGATTTTCACCAAATTTACAAAAGCACACTTTTGGTACCAAGCCACCGCTCTTGCACAAATTGGAGAAAATCCATCCAGTGGTTTGGGTTCTTGGCGTGAGCTACGTAAAAAAAACATTTTAGGACCCCACCCATAACTTTGGCCCGATTTTTTATATGGGCAAAATGTAGGTAAAAGAAAATGTGGGATATCTGTGTCCGGATCCCTGTTTGCGCCATGGACAGGACTTTGATTGGCCAATCGGGCGCCGTGAAGTCTGCAGTAGGCCTAGCATAGCAAAACATATGTATGCTTGTGCAAAGCACATGAGCAAACAATCCAAGACCATAATCACCTCCTACAACGTGTAATATTGTCTTAACCCCCCTGTTCTGAGAGCTGGAAACTGGGGGTAATGGCCCAACAACTCAAGTTATTGGCCGAATGAAGCAAGAGTCTAGAACAAGGGCAATGATCCATTACCCAACGTTCCAGCCCTTGGTGCAGGGGGTTAACACTATTAGCATACTAGGTTACCAAAGCAGTAACCCAGGGTGCTGTAAGGATATTTGGCGTGTTACAGCACAGAGTACAGCACTACTGCACAGGTAGCAATTTTTTTTATGCAGCACCACCACATGGGTGCGGTGCATTGCTATATGTGTTAGCAGATTAACGTGGAAAGACAGGCTATTCAGTCAAAAACAATTTTAACATATAAGATGCAAATCTATTTTTACAGTTAAAAGCAGACGTGCACATTCAAAAATGCACACTATTTTTCACCTGAAATGCCTATGGTGCAAGAGACACATTTGAAAATTAATAACTAACATTATTCATAACTAACCTGACTAATAAAACTGAATTTAACATAACCCACTAATAAAAATGTGTCTCCACTGCAGAAATAGGCCTACTCTGAAAGTGAACTTTTAAACGCACATTCCTTTTTTTTTCTTTTTCTCTGCTGCTCTGTCCACATAACTTAGGAAGCCAAGGGCCCGAAGATACAGGAAATCAGTTGGTTACAAATGTACTGTAAAAAGGAGCCATTGTGTAGAGAGGGAGGATGTGGCATGATTAATTTCTGATTGGAGCAGCGTCATAGCAAGTATCATGCTAGAGGCAGTGATGAGGGTTTTGCTGGGGGGAGTTTGAAGAGAGAGAGAGGACAGTCGGGATTTGGAGAGCTGGGGGAAGGACCTGTTTTCCTGGTTGGAGCATTTCTGATGAAAAAGCTGAGAGCTCCAGGCAATAACCCCGGTTTGAGAACGAAAGACGCTTGTTTTCACCCGGGTTAATCTTCAAGGGAGCCACATTCAGGAAGAGAACAGCTGAAGAAAACTCGGGCTGAACAGATAAGGTAATTACAGAAGTGTGGGGGCTGAGTGTGTACGAGAATATTCAGTCAGTGTAGGAAAGGAGATTCCTGTGCTTTAATCACATGTTAATGTTGCAAATTGAGTTCTTTTCTCCGCCACTCTCTTTTCAGTGTATCACAGACAATGCTGTTACTGTGCTATTTTATTTATTTCTGTAAAGAGTGAGATCGTGTTTAAATGCAACTTTTATAATACAGAAAAATATTTGAAAGCAGACGGGTGGTGTGTTTTATATTTACCAATACAGTGCTGATGATGTGGGGAGATTTTTAAACAGTGCAATTGTCATTTTAAGACAGATGTGTGCATGATCATATTCAGTATGGACAGTTGTGAGTGACTGTTTGTAGCATAGCTCGTTGGAGGTACATGAGCCAACGGGAAGAGAGACTCTCTGGACATAGTTCCCTACTGTATATACGGTAGTGGAAATTACCACAAAATTACCACATATAGCTCTCTGTCGTAAATAAGTCAGTGAGATCGCCCATGGTGGCATACTAACACTGAAAATGTGGTATTCCTGAAATGTAGGCCTGAGGTCTCTCTAGTGATTACACGAAAAATCTAAGCAAAGATAAGGGATTCTGGACATTGGGGCCACAAATAAAACAAGGAATTATGCTCACCAAAATACCACCAACCACGCATACCAACCACGCATACCAAATATGCATGTCTGGGTGCTGAAATAATGCATGTCCACTGTATTATTGTTGTACATGGCCCAATCTGAATACAAGGAGTAATTGTTGCTAAGTTAATTTTCGGCGGTAAGAAAATACCGTCAGGCCCCAAATCTCCACAAAATACCCTACAGTGCTAAAAAAAGTATTTGTATTCATTCAAAGGGACGCCATGTGTGTCCCACTGAATGCATGAAAATACTTAACCAAAATGACAGCCATGGTTATAGAAGGTGGGTACCCGTACAGAGACCCTCTTCTCTGACTATGGCGGCTGCTGCGGCGATGGTGTGGGGTGCCCCCGCTGCAATCAGGTAGGTAGGAATGGAGACGTAATTGGGATTGTTTTAACCAACAAAAAAAGAAAAGGGAAGGCGGGGAAGATGGCAGCCAACGGCTGGCAAAGCAGTCTGCGAGTTTCATGGAACAGGGGTTGAGATTACAGTTTTCAGGCCACGATCAGCAGAACCTGATTGGCTGTGCCTCACACTCCCGGTGCTCATAAACATATTTACATGCAATATCCCCAGAATGCAAGTGATCACAATACACACAGACAACGTACATACAATATGCACATTAGACATGCATGGACATTATGGGCCAGATTCTCAAACGTTTTTTGGGTGCTTTCTGACGAGATGCACCAGAGCATCTCCCCACTTCCACCAAAACAAGTGGCCGCTAAATTCACTAAGGGCACCTCAATGGGTGAATCTTAAATGTGCTTATTTAGATGGCATTGTTGGCCCTTTGCTCAGTTGTGCAAATAAGGGAGTATTTCTGGGCATTTTAAAGTGCATCCTAAATTCACAAATGGAATGCTCTTTAAGAATCCCTGGAAATGAGTGTGTTCCCCATTCGCCAGTTAGCACAGGAGCAGGAGGAGGAATATATCATGTAATTTCTGACCCTGTCTTGAATTGTTTTTGAAGTGTGACGGCCATGGCTTAAACCGCATTTACATGCCACAAACGGGAATGGGAATGCTTTATTTTTTTCACGGCCATTTCAACAAAACTGTGCCCTTTAACGACCAGTCTTAGTGAAAGGCACTCTCAGCAAGCACCTGGTTGCTGGGAGCCTGTCATACATTCGCTGTGCTCCTTTCATTTGCGTTGCTTTATGAAAGGAGTGAGGAGAATGTGCTTGTTTATGTATGTGCTACAATTAGAATTTCTTAATCACAAATGTAAAAATGTGTTGTTCAGTCACCTTGCATACAATAGTGTCGGCTGTACACTCCCGACACTAATGTAGGACAGACTCCCAGCAACGACTGGGATTGCATTTCACTGAGGAGGGCCATTTTAGTGCCCTTCTTGGGGAAATGGTGGAGAAAAAAGAACATGCCCAACCAAACTAGCGCATATCCTCACTTTCGCCAAAAGAAGTTTAAGTATCTGGCACTTTGTTTTTCCTTCCTTTGCTTCTATTCCTAATCTTGCAACACATATGTTTTATTTCTGTTTTTAGTATAAAAAAGTGCATGTGCACACAATTGCGCTACTTTTTTTCTATAATGAGGGCGATTCAGTAAGCATATTTTGGATTATATTGACTCTATTAAGCTCATGAGCCTATTACGAGTGCACCTGCTTTGCTAATGTCATGTTGGAATACTGTATGTTAACAAACGAGTTGGCTTTTATGTGAAGATCCCATATATATTTGCAGTTGTTGTTTTCAATGCCCTCCAACATACTTTGAGTCACCCAGTCCACCACAAGTTGTTCTGAAATAGAATTTGTAAATTACATCAGCGTTCATTTGCTTGAAAAATAAGCAGTTCAAAATTAGATTAGCAACACATTTGTTATTAGGCTTATAAATTTGGTAGATAAATATTGGAGGGAATGTTTAACTACTTAATTAAAACGTGATGTGAGAGCTTGAATAGCTATTACACATAAACGCAACATATTTTTGGGGGGGAAATCATGGATTCGCCATCTTCTGCAAAAGGTGTTTTATTACATTTCAGTTTAAAGAGCAGCTTTTCAAAAATGCTGTGTGGTGCCTCATTATGAATTTGATTAATTAGCAGTTATAACGAGATTTCACTAATTATATTGTTTCACTTGAAAATGCAAATTTTGTTAATACCAATTGATGCAATTAAACTGTTGCCTAGATGCAGGATTCATATGTATTTATTTGTTCAACTTCGTTAAATATTTCTATTTGTTTATGTGCATTTAATTAAGCCACTATACCAACATGTTCTATGGATCTCTTTTAAATAAGCATTTAGCTGGTGCTGGTGTCTATATCTTATTATGTTAAATGACATTTTATGCCAAAAATAGATGGATTTTTTTAACCAAACAAATGAGTTTAAAACTAAGAGTGTTTAATACGTTTGATTGCTTAGCATGGAAAGAGTTGAATAAGTCATATTAAGGCCGCAGAAAAAGGCCAGCGCTCCTCGTAGCAGCTCTTCGCTGCTCGCAGTCTGCCGATCGCCGTGGAATCCTGCAGGAATCACAAGGTAAGGAGTCCCGCACTCCTGAACTACTCAATTCACCTGCAAAAAGGCAACAGCGTTTACGCGCACGTACTCTCCCGAGCGTATTGCTCGCTCTACCCATCCTCACATTCTTCTACCACTGCCATGCCACCTAATGATGCAAATGCCACTTTATCTGTGTCTATGACCCCGGAAAATATGCCCCCCACCGGTCTGAATGTAATTACCGCAATCTGCAATTCTTCTACCACTGCCATGCTACCTAATGTTGCAAATGCCACTTTATCTGTGTCTATGACCCCAGAAAATGCGCACCCCACTGGTTCGGATGTGCCACCCTCAACCGTCAATGTCACCCCTGAACCACACCTCAAATGTGCCCTCATCAACGCCCGATCCATCAATGCGCACGCGCTACACATCCACAACCTCATCACCACCCTAGATTTAGATCTTCTAATGGTCACCGAAACTTGGCTACACGAAGCCTCAGGCCCGCCCCTATCCCTCGCTCTCCCACCTGGCTATGCCATCACGAGACAAGATCGCCTGACCACTGGAGGCGGTGTCGCACTCATAGCCAAAGACTCGATCACCATCAGAAAGGTGGACAAAACTATTAACAATAACAGCGACTACCTTCAATTGAAACTCACCATCTCTCACCAATGCACCATCACCCTACACCTCATATATCGACCACCAGGACCTTTAGGAGACTTCCAGGCCTCCATCACTCACCTCCTGGCGGACAACCTTAAAAAGTCCTCCAAAGCCATTTTCCTTGGAGACATCAACCTTGGCCTCAATGACGCCAAAGACCCCGCGGCCAAAGCTCTTGACACAGCCCTAGCCACCCTAGGATTCATCAACACCATCACTAACCCCACACACGCCCTAGGTAGATCTCTAGACTGGATCGCCCACCACAATTGTCCCCTCACAGTCACAGGCAACACCCCCACCCCTTGGTCTGACCACCACACCATCACCTTCAACATCCCCACCACGACAACCACTTCCCACTCCCCTCTACCCTTACCTCCAGCCCTTAAAAGGAGTGCCTGTCAACTGACCAAAGAAAGACTCTTTCCCTTCTTACAAGGACCTGCCTTCAGAGCCCCATTCCCCAACGACCCAGAAACCCTGGCCAAAAACTATGATACTGCCATCACGGCAGCAATCAATACCATCGCCCCACTTAAACCACTCAAAACCAAACCCACTAGACACGCTAAGCCATCATTAAAGCCAAAGCTAAATCTTTTGAAGATAGAATCACGGAGGCCAAATCGAACACCAAGGAAATGTTCGCCATATTCAGGGAAATTGAAACCCCCACACCCACCCCCCAAAACTTCACCAAGGATAAAGAATGGTGTGACAACATCCAAATAGCCACGCGCAATAAGATCAGCACCCTCCAAGCCAAAATCGTAAACACCAAACTATCACTTTCCACCCACATTACACCCTCCCCGCCACCACCGCCCCCCTCACCCACAGAGGCCCCACCCACCTTCTCTTTTAAAACCATCCAAGAAAAAGACATGATCAACAGCATGAAAAACATAAAACCCTCCAATTGCAAAGGCGACCCCTGTCTGCCTCCATCATCAAAGACTGCGCAGACACCCTGGCGCCCTTCCTAACAGCCTTCGTCAACGCCTCCTTCACCACAGGGAAAGTCCCCGCATGCCTCAAGGAAGCATGGGTCCGACCCCTCATAAAGAAACCCACACTTGACCCTACCTCCCCTAATAACTACCGCCCCATCACCACTGTCCCTTTCCTCCTCAAGATTCTAGACAAAGCAGCCTACCTGCAGGTCCAGCACTTCCTTGAAGAACAGAACCTCCTTGGACTGAGACAATCCGGCTTTCGCCCCAGGCACGGGACAGAGACTGCCCTACTCGACCTCAAAAACCAAATGGACGACGCAAAGGACCAAGGCAAACCTGTCTTGCTCCTTCTCCTGGACCTGTCGGCAGCCTTTGATCTTGTATCCCACGACATCCTATACCACCACCTCTCCTCCACAGCCAACTTCTCTGAAGAATCCACCACATGGATCACCTCCTTCCTCCAAGGCAGGACCATGCAGGTCTTCTCTGACCTAGCCACGGCATCACCCTCCATCATGCTATGTGGGGTGCCCCAAGGCTCCTGCCTCTCCCCCACCCTCTATAACATCTTCACCCGCCCGCTCTTCCTCATCCTTGACGCCATGGGCATCTCTTACACCAACAATGCCGACGATATACAGATCCTTCTCACCCTGACAGGAGACTATGACACGGACTCTGCCACCCTCAGCAACATCTACAACACAATCCAAATGTGGATGGCTATCAACGGCCTCTGCCTTAACTCCGACAAAACTGAGCTCCTACTCGTAGGCTCCCCTGACACCATCAAAAAACTTGACGCACAGTTTAGTCACTTCACTATTGACTCAATCAGGATCCCAGTAATAGACACAGTAAAAACACTAGGCGTCTACTTAGACTCCGACCTGTCCATGACCAGACAAGTAAACACCATTGCCTCCTCTGCTGCTTACCATGCAAAACTCCTTAACGCAATCAGACCTTATCTTTCAAAAGAAACATGCACTAACATAGCCAGGGCTATAACTGGCTTGCGGCTTGATTATTGCAATATTCTCCTCATAGGGACCTCCAACAAAAACCTTGAGAAGCTCCAAGTAATACAGAACAATGCCCTGCGTGCTGCACAAGGCATTGCCAAGAGGGAGCACATCACCGCTGCCAGAAAAGCATCCCACTGGCTCCCCATAAAGGAAAGGATCTTATTCAAAGCTCTAAGCATCACCCACAAATGAGTCCATCTTGCCGCCCCAATGTACCTTTCCCAGAGGATCCACCCGGTCTCCTCCGCAAGACCCACCAGGTCACCCTATGCCAGCATGCTCTCAGTACCCAGGGTAAAAAGAGCCAGAGCAGGGGGCTCTAGCTTCCCGTACCTCGCTGCCGTACACTGGAACACCCTCCCTAGCTCCTTGCGCTCTGAACCCTCACTGGCCGCCTTTCAGAAAGCCTTGAAAACGACCCTGTTCACCTAACAAACATATGCCTACCCTTTCATGAATGTTCATGTATGATGCATTACGTGGTATGACACCACCTATATCTGATCACAGGTCACTGCCTCACTGTTAACCCAAGGCACAACCTTTACCCATTGTAACTAAGTTTTCCTTACAAGTAACAATGCCACAATGCCCCCGGGCTGTCTGCGCGCTATATAAATGTAATAAATAAATAAATAAATGTGTGCTGGCACCTATACTTCCACGTTCTCAAGAACATTTTCCCTGCATCAATATTTGTCCACAGTCCTACAATCTATCCCCGGGTATTATGAAATATGTATCTTTTGGCAACTTCACCTACATAGTTCTGTGGACCTTAAACGTCCTGCTTTTGTTTTTTAACCTGTCCTGAGTTTTTGCAGGGATGTGAAGCCGCCACCTTCACTCCCCTGGCCTGTTGCTCATTTTGTTATGGTGAAAATGATCAGTCTTTCAGATTTTTTTACACTGTGTAACATTTGCATTGGTATACAGCGTCTTACATAATTTCTTAACACACTAGTCTTGTATTTGGGGGATTTTTGGTTACTTTTTTATCTGTTATATATGCCTAAAGACAAGCTGGTAGCAGACATGATATTTTTACAATGTTTGTGTTATTTCTAGTGTGCACATTTGCGTTTACCGCCTATGGGTACTAAATGTGGTTAGTGCCCTACAATGGCAACGCCACAAGATTTTTTTTGTTTTAGTTTTATTTATTTTATTGTATTGATCATTTGTAAGGAGCTTCATACAACAGAATTGTGTTTTGTTTAACCACAAGGCTAAATAGAAAAGGAACAGGGGAAATAAAACAGTGGAAAGAAAACAAACAAAGTTGTAATAATATACATACATTTGTGGTCCTACTAGGCCTTGTGGCATTCGGCCGTGCAAATGCATTGAAGAGAAGTGCAGGAGAGGGGAAAGGGGGAGGAGAGGAGTGGACAAGTTCTGGAGGAGGGTCCAAGAGGGAAGTGGTAAGGGGGGCCAGGAGAAGCACCAGGCTAAGTGCTAGTACAGGCAGCTCTCAAGGGTGGTATGTGGAACCACCATGCAGGGGCGCGCAGGGCAATGCATTGGGGGGGGTGGTGCTGGTAATGACTTGGAGGAAGGGCTTGAGACCCTGTGAGGTTCATGAGGATTAGACCACCGTTCACAGTGGCAGTGAGGTGATTAGCAAAGAAGGGAAAGAGGTAGAGATGAGCAGAGTTTGGAGCAGTTTCCAGAATTTAAGGGGGTCCAACTCAATTCTGAGATGGCCAAGGAGGCTGTTCCAAGGGGATGCACCAACGTGGAGAGTGATCTACCTCCACTCTCTGCTTAGAGAAGCATTTGACAGTCAGAAAGTTGAATTAGAGGAGCGTAGGGCTCGAGCAGCAGAGGGTTATGGAAGGAGAGTTGGAGATAGCATGGTCCTAGGCCCCAGAAGGCCTTGTGGATGATGCAGTGGGTCTTGAATTTGAACCTTGCAGCCACCAGGAGCCAGTGAAGAGATTTAGGGCAGGGGAGATACAGGTCCTGGGCTTGAGGCCAAGGATAAGTCATGCAGCCTTGTTCTGGATTAACTGGAGGTGGTGAAGGGAGGAGAGGGGGAGATTGAGAAAGAGGCTGTTGTAGTATTGTTGTTGGGCTCTGGAGTCATTGAGTTTCTGGGGGAAGGTGAGAAAATGAAGAATGCCTCTGAGGACGTGGAGCTGGAAGTGGGGCTTTTTGGCAAGGTCCATGATGTGAGCGGTGAAGGACAGAGCAGAGTCGAAGATGACACACATATTTTGGCCTCCCAAGATGGTGGGAGTAGAGGGCCCAAAGAGGGTGGCCAAAGGGTAGGGGGAAAAGAGGGCCCAGGTGTCCCAATGAGGAAGATCTTTGTCTTATTGACATTGAGAAAGAGATTTTTCTTTGAACACCATGCCTGAATGCGGACAGAGAGTCAGGGATGAGAGAAGAGGAAGAGGGGGAAGTAGAGGGAATTTTGAAGGAAAACTGTGTGTCATCAACATAACACTGGAAATGAGGACAGAAGGAGGAGACCAGGTGAGCAAGAGAGTGTGATATATATTGAAGAGACAAGGCAATAGAACAGAACCCTGGGGAACAGCACAGGTAGAGAGGGTGGTGGAGGAGGAGTAACAGTCCAATTGCAGCAGGGAAGGGCAGTTAGTGCGGAAAGAGGTCAGCCAGTCCAGTGCCCAGTCAGTGATGTCGAGGGTGTCACAGAGTTGTTTTATGAGGATGGAATGCTTGACCATGTCAAAAGGCAAAGGAGGGATTAAGGAGAATGAGAACAGCAGGAGAGTTGGAGTCAAGGTTTGCAAGCATGGTTGTTTCACATTTGATCAGAGAGCAGTTTTGCAGGCCCAGAATCCAGATTGGTGGTTATGAAGGCAGCCATCAAGATCAGTGTGGAAGGTCAGTTGGGGGCGGACCAGCATTTCCAAGAGTTTACCCCAGGAAGTGGGTAGTAGAGAAAGGCCAACAGTTAGCCGGGCAGGAGGGTCTAGCAGATTACTTTTTTAAGAGAGGGTGCACAAGGGAGTGATTGAGGGATAGAAGGAAAGAGCCAGTGGCAAAGAAGGGGTTACAGAAGTCTGCAAGGGCCGGGGTGAGAGAGAAGATATTGTCCTTAGTGGTTCTGGAAGAGCAGAGGGAGCACCTGTTAGGGGGAGGCCATCATTTAGCGGACCACTTTAGAGACCTCGCCCTTTCTTTTGGGCAGGCGAGAATAGAGTGAGGGGTTGGTGGCAAGGGGGCAAGGGAAGAGGTAGGGCTGTCACAAGAGAAGAGGGCATCACAAGTGTGGCCGGCAGAGTGGGTTGGGCCAGAAGGAAGAACTGTGAGAGAGAGAGAGTCACAGAGGACCTTGAACTCAGAGGTGGATGATTGAAAAGAGTCGAGGTGGATGTTGAAGTCACCAAGGAAAAGGAGTTTGGAAGAAGAGGTTGAAGGAGATGAGACAAGGTCAGCCCATTCAGAGAGGAGATAGGGCCAGGGGCTCTGTAGATAGTGGCAAGGTTGAGAAAGTTAATAGGGGAGACCCCCAGCTTACAGACAAAGCACATTCAAAAAAGGAGTAGGATTGAGCAGGAATGGTCAAGGTCACTCCACCTCCAGTCCTTTTGGGTTTGGGTATGGAGAAGATTTTGTAGCGCTCCGGAAGAAGAGTGTCAAGAGCAGTGACAGAGCTGACATTGAACCACTTTTCAGTTAGAGTGAGGACTTCCAAGTCAGGGGCTTCAAGAAGGAGACTGATGTCAGAGTAGTGTTTCATAGCAGAGCAAGCATTCAGAGTGGCTAAGTGAAGCTAGTTACAACATTTGAACGTTTTCCGAGGGGTGTACCGGGGCATAGCTTTCCCACCAGTGGAGGTGGAAATCTGGTGGGAGGGGGAAGCAGGAGAAGCAGGAGAAGGGAGGACATTTATGCGAGAAGGAAGGCATGGTCAAGGAGGAGAAGCGCAGGTTGGGAACCTTGGGCCATGATCATGCCTTTGTGATAGACATTAATGATGAACCTAGAGGATGAGAAGTATGCAAGGAGAACTTCCCACTTAGTGAGTGTCACCATTGATGGGTGAGGAGGAGAAAGGAGAAAGAGTGCCGACCAGATGGGGGTCCATAGATCAGGAGAGGGGACAATGAAGAGGATGTTCCTGAAAATCTGTCTGGAAGTGGTATTGGCATAAGTGTCAGCGATGGGAAGGCCTGGGTTAGTATCCATGAGAGCTTTGTGCAGATATTCGTGAGGGAGGTAGGATAAGTGAAAGAATATCAGTTGGAATAGATAGGAGGGTTGGAGAGTGCCATGGGGATCGAGGGGGGGAGAGAGATAGGCAAGGGAGCTGCACAGTGCACAAGAACTCACCAAGTGGCCTAGTAGCCAGGCAGGCACAGTGGAGGAGGTGCACACGGGAAGACAGACAGCGCACAGACTGAGACACCCACCTAGATTAAAATTTCCCCAAAAGGCACAAATACAGCACAAAATAAAGAGTGCAACAATTTAATAAGAACACCTAGATTTGATTTTGCCAAGGGCACTAGTACAGCACAACATGGAGGATGCAACAATTTAACAAGCACACCTAGATTTCATTTTGCCAAAGAACACTAATACAGTACAAAGTTGAGGATGCAGCAATTAAAAAAAAGCACATCTAGATTTGATTTTACCAAAGAGCACTAAGAAAGCACAGAATGGAGGGTAGAGATGTTTAAGGAGCAAATATGGGTTTGCACTAGCAGGAAGCAGAAAATAGGCTATATGTGAAATGTACAGCAGATATATCAAGTGGGAGGAAGATGCAGTTTGCATTCAGGCTGTGAGGCAAGGGCGGCAGGATTCAGCAGGAACAAGATAGATGGCTGTGGTCCAAGCACAGGTGTTACGGTGTGCTTACCAGTGCAAAGCAGTGGCACATTTGTAATCCACCCCAAATGCAGGGATACAGTAAGTTTGATCTCTGTGCAACATGGGCTGGGGGAAAGCACATCTAGATAAATGCAATAGGCATTTTCACTTTGTTTCTGCAGAGAAGCGCTGCCTGATGAAACATGCCCAAATGAACTTACCAATCAGAGTGATGTGTGCCCCATGGGGTAGTGATGTCCTCTGGTGCTCTTGCTGCCTTGTGAAGGAGGGGGTGGCTCAGCTGAATGCCTCTGGTGTGGGAAAGCTGAAGTGCCTGTTCTTTGCCCAGATTGTTGTTTGGCCTTCTTCATGCCTTGCCAGGTCTGGAAATCCCACATACGTTCAGGCACCTGAAATGGGAAAGCACCAGCTTTCAAAAGGAATTTCTGAAGACGGCCTCGACAAGTATAAACATCATGATCTTGAATATCATCAAGGACAACGTAAAAAATGGGGCTCTGAAAGTTTTTCTTGCATTCATTGACTTATCCCAAGCCTTTGATAAAGTAAGCCGGCAAAGACTATGGTCTAAATTGACCAACTGGAACTGTCCAGAGGAAATCTTGGACCCAATAATGGCATTACATACAGACACAACTATGCGAGTCTGTCTAGACCGGCAAGGCATGCTATCGGAAGTAGTCAAGGTTGAAAGAGGAGTCAAACAAGGCTGTCCTCTAGCCCCTGCATTATTCATCGCATTTCTGGGTGACTTTCAATACACGCAAACTTCATTGAGAGCATTCCCTCCAAAAGTTGGAAACACTGCAGTGTCCAGGTTACTCTACGCAGATGACATGATTCTGATGGACCAAACTCAAGTCGGTCTTCAGCGCCAGTTGACAAACCTGGCCAGTTTCATCTCCGAAAACGACCTAGATATAAACACAGAGAAATCGAAAATCTTGGTCTTGGGGAACAAGTGCTCAAAATCTAAACCGGGCAGTACCTGGTTCTTAAACAACGCAAAGATTGAGACAGTCACAAACATCAGGTACTTGGGTGTAATGATTGACGAATTAAGAACTGAGAACTCAACCATCGTGGCTCTGTGGTCTAAAATCAAAACACTCACCACTCAAACAAGATTAATTGACAACAAATATGGATAATTTTCCCTAATACCGGCGATTCAGTTTTACAGACAGAAGGTGGTACCGTCCCTAATCTATGGAATGGATGTGGCGCTCAACATTCATGTTTCAATTTGGCCAAAATGGGAGGGATATCTCTGGAAAGCTGTTCTGGGCCTGCCAAAATCTGCATCCATTGCAGCTATACGACGCAAACTTGGCTTACTATCTTTGTCAGCATCCATAGGACAAAGCCAAATGAGAGCATTGAGGAAAATCATTGACTCAGACTCACTGCCTATCTATAAAAAGATTTTAGAAGAACTCCGGCTGGGGCGCTGTAAAGCGCTGACAGTTTGGGAAAATAAACTAATGTCAAAACTAAAAGATCTCGCCTGCACTCAAGAGGACTTAATCCAAAACCCGGAAAAAATTAAAATCAAAGTGGCACAAGAAGACTGGATCACTACATGTAACTTGGCAACCGCAAATGAACTTCTTGGTCACCTCCCATATACTACTAACAAACTGAATCTTCCATTGAATTACTGCATCAAATTCACAAAAAAGAACTTCCAGAAAATGTACATGCAAACAAGATTAAATCTGATGCCAACACAAGAAATTCGGGCTATTCGCACTCAATCCAAAGACAAAACTTGCAAACTATGTTTAAACTCGGAAACCATAGAAACAGCAAGGCATCTGATTTTGAACTGTCCTAAAACCGACTACCTGCGTGAAGAATTCTTACTACCGCTACTCCACGACACTCCTCTTAGAGAAGAACACACTTGGTGGTGTAGATTGATCACCGGCGAAAAAACAAAATGGGTTGAAGGGGCAGTTAAGATCTTCGATGCTGCCTTAAAAAGCCACTGACTCTGATACCAAACTTATCTGAGATGGAAAACGGACTTTGAAAACTGGTATGCAACCAAAGAAGCAGCTACTCTTAACTTTTATACCTTGTACAAATCAATTTCTTTTGGTTAAAATCAAGTAAATAAAAAAAAAAGAAAGCACCAGCTGTTATGGGCTAGTGATGCCTTTGTGTGCAGGGCTCAGGAAGTGGTAGTGACAGTCTGGTCCCAATACTGATTCCTGGAGTCATAGAGTTTGGATCTGAGACATGAGTGTAACCAACAATGGTCCCCAATTGGACCACTGCTGGCTGTTTGAATGGTGTAGATGCTTAACATGGGTGGGCTTGGACTTGCTTCCCGTCTTGATTTTGGATATGAAGAGGACTCCTGTAGCCATTTCTCCAGATTAGAATTGGAGTCATGAATTCTGTGTAGAAGAACAGCTGAATGAAGAACCAACTAAGACTCATGAAGAATCCTGTAATCTCTTTTTGTTTCTCGAGTAGTGAAGCTCTGTTGGACTACCTGATCTGCAATGGCCTTGTGTGGTGTTGAACCCTTGGACTGGTGGGACCACGGATCCAGCCATCCTGAGCCTTCAGAAGTGTCCCTGGACTACGAGCTGGATTGCCAGGCTCTACAGTGGTCAGCTAGCCTTGAATGATCTCCATTGCTACCTTTATTGGGTTTAAGCTAACCTCTCAGAGTACTTGTCTTCACTATAACTAGGTTGACTGCCTAAAATCTGTCTGCCAGGCTAGATTCTAGAAATCCATTGTAAAATGTTGATGCTCAGCAGTGAAGATACGGTCTTCTCTGTTGGGCACTCGAGTCGTATCCTAATTCTATTTACACAGAACACTCTGATTTGAAGTTGGTAGTTGGTATAACAGTTGCCTACTCTTTATAAATTTGAAAACATTGGCCATGCCAACTCTTGGAGCTTTCAAAGTAGAATATTTATAAAAGTTGAGTGCAGGCAGAGGATTGCCATCCTCTGGTTTCATGGCTGATGTGATACAGAAATTGCTGGATCACCCGGAGAGTAGGATTGTTCCTTTGCTTCTAAGCAGTGAGGCAGTAGATGCTGGGGCAGGTCCTAGCAGTAGCAATGGGCGTGTCACAGAAGAAGAAGAAGAAGAAGAAGAAGAAGAAGAAGAAGAAGAAGAAGAAGAAGAAGAAGAAGAAGAAGAAGAAGAAGAAGAACTTGTTTCAATATGAATCTGTGGCCGCCTTTTATCTTAAAATAGAAAAACTTAAGCTTACCACAACTCGAGATCTGGCTTTTTGCATTGGCGATATGTCAGCGGAATTACCACCGGGATACTGCCATGGCTGTGATGAGGCCCTTTGACAAATTCAAGCAGGCTCTCCTCTCCTTTTAAAGTTTGGGAAAATGCCTGCTCAATACTTAAAGAGGTTCAGATAATGAAAAAAAAGAAATATCATAATACTTGCATGTCTTTTGTGAAAGATTCCTTGAAGAATTAGAGTGGCTGCGTAGAAGGCCATACAATAACCATTTTTGAAGGCATGATCAATTTGAACATGCTGTAACCCAGTTATGCCTCTTGTACTCCTGAGCTTAAGCAGACTTTGGCAGATTTAAAGGAGTTACAACCTAAGAAGCTGGCCATTTCTGCTGATATTTGAGTTTCCCATAGAGTTTCCCGTAGAGTGTCTCAAAAGGAAAAATATGCATCTGGTAAGCATGAGGAGGGGGAAAAACAAAAAAGAGAAAGATATTGGGTCTACTCATAACACTTCTTCCCATAAGGACCACACACATTTTCAAATGGGAAATAAGTCACAGGAGCATGGAAAGGGTAATGGGACTAACTACTCCAAGCATGAGGATGGAAACACTAAGCATCACTATATATACAGATCTTGTGGGGTCTTTGGAGCAAGTGACCATGTGAATGGGACCCATGATGTGAGGATAAGACAATCAGGGTGCACTTTGTGAATCTGGCCTCTTATCATGTAGGGGAAGAGATTATCACAAGGGGATACTTCTCTGCAGATTCCTTGCCCAATGGCTTTGGATCTGAAGCAGATTTATTTTCCCTAGAAACCTGGGATTCTAGAGTTTCTAGAGATTCTTCTCCCATACCTGTTCATACACAGAAATATAATCCTTAATGATAGTGTATAGGTACAAGATGTAAGTGCCTCCAATATTAGGAATACTGGTACCAGTCCAATTTTGATAGATTCCATATTGTCTCCTCCAGTGACTACTCAGTAGACTGATGACCCCTCTCTTACATTCCCAGTAATGCCTGTCATTTTAGCTGTGAATGGTGAAGTGAGTAGGACATCTGTTAGTGTGACAAGTAGATTTCCTAAAAGAGTTCTGTCAGAAATCAGACTCTGGGACATAGGTCTAGAGAGACACTCAGCAGACCCTTTAAGCACTATGTCTCAAAACCAGGCTGCATTAGCCAAGTCTAAAGGAAAACCAAAGCCAAAAGGAAAACTAAGGATTAAGGAGTGAGAACAAATAAAGGAAGAGGAAAATAAAGTATTCCCCCTTCCATACCTATAACTGAGGTTGGGGTAGTTGACCAAATTCCTGAACCTGATGAGGAGGAGGGCTAGTGAAAAAAACTCTCTATTTCTATGAGTATCCTGCACTGCCAAACTATCTTGCAGAATAGTGTTACTCTAAGGATCAGATTAGCGAGGGTCAACATAAAAGTACATCACTTAAACGTCTATTGAGAAAGGCCTGATTCCAATTGGATGATGAGCCTCCTGTGAAGAAAGGAATTGAACAGGATGGGTTACTAGAGTGTAAGCCGACAGAACACACTAGAGGAAAGCATAACATGTTGGATGTTGCTCAGTAGTGTAAACCATCCTCCTGTAGTTGACGCATGATGTTCCCCTGGCCAGTATATTTAGTTATTAAGATAACTCCAGACTAGTCACCCAAGCTATCCTTTTGGCCCAAGATGGAGTACCAGTGGAAAACCACTGCAGGGGTTACACTTTGAGTCAGCAACCTGACAAAAGTGGAACAGGGATTCACAAACCATTAGCACCACTATCAGTAGTGGGTACATCCTTTCAGGAGACCGAGGCTGCCATTGTTAGTTATCTGAATTATTTTAAATCCACAGGCAACAGGATTATCTATATGGTTGTTGATCACACCAAAAGGTATCCTACAGCCAACTGACTAAATATAGAGCCTGCCAAGTCAGTTACTAAAGCATTTCTGGATATTGTTTTACCACTGGTACCGTCCCTCAAGAATTAGTGTCTGACTCAGGCCACAGCTTCAAATCCAGGATTAGCCCAGTCCTGTTGCAGAGCAATCGAGTGAACTATCAGTTGTCATCCTCATAGCCCCCTCAATCAGTTGGTCTGAGACGGCAATTCTTTGGAACTCTCCATAGTATGATTGGAGCTCTTAGGGAGCCCCAAGTAAGGCATTGCAACATTTTTCTATCATACTTTTTTTTGGAAATCATGGTCATGAGTTCATGGTCTGTCCTTGGAAATTTGAAAGACTGAGAGGTAAACTATTTAGTGAACCCTGGACAAACTAAAAAGGCCTCATTAGTTTCCCATATAAAAAGATTGAAGGATTTCATCCATAGGGATGATCACTCCTCCTGGTCACTGAATGGTAGACAGAGCCATCTCTATCCCTCCCTGACTGGTTCCAGGACAAGCCCTTCTTACTGTTTTATTGAGGGTGATCTAGAGTCTACGCAACTGATTCCACAACAGCAAGATGAGATGAAAACTTTGCTCAGGCAATTTTCCCACTCGTTACCCGTAGCATTTGGCGCAACACCTTAGTATGAGAATGATCTTGTCACCGGAAATAGTAGGCCCAACAAGTTTAGCAGTTGTAGTTGTTGTAAAGACGATAATTTAATCCTTAATGAGAATGATATAAAATTATCCAAAAGACCAAATGATCACTGCACCATTTTGCAAGGTTTATTAAATGCAAAAAGGTCTCAGATGGCTCATTAGAACCAAAATGAGACAGAGATTGCCATGCCCCAAGGAGGCACAGATTATATAGCAGAAAACCACAAATCTGCATGCATAGGTTACAATGTTATCCCACCACCATCATTGGCTACCACCTATATAACATGCTAATACAACTCTATAGTAACTGGACCAATTGGCCACACCTCATCTAAACCCATTCCACTACACACGTGCCCCACTACATCATCACTATTGAATCCAAGTACAGGATTGGCTACTGAGGATATTGACAGAGTAATAAATCATGACCATCACATGATGCACACCCCTCTGAGCCAGTCGTGTTCCATGTAAACTGGTGACGTGAACTCTGCTTTGATAAGACAATTAGCCTTTTCATTATACCAGATGCTCTGGTGTACACAATCTGCACCCCCAACATTGTACTAAATGTATTGCCATCACCTCTGCTCCTCCTATCCCTAATCATGGAACATTCCAGACACGGCACCCCTTAGTTCCTGCATACTCCAGGTGCCCAGTAATTACTTAAGGATGCTAGCAGACATATAAGTCCCTCTGTTCAAAGGCAGCTGAATAGCCGTCCACTTGGCACGCAAAATATAAATTCCCCAAAACTGGAAACTTTCATTACTCCTCTGTATTTATGATCTAAGGCTATCCTGCGCTACAAATGTTTTCCTCTATCAGAGAGAAATTGACATAGCCCAGTATGCGGTGCCCATGGAAATCTAAATCAGATGTTTTTCTTTCAAGTGAAGCCAATCATTGTGTCCTATATTCCATTACCAAGGATATTATCATCCTCCTCCACATAGTTTGCAGTATACTATTCCCTAGTACTATGGTGACTGGAGATCATACAACACACACAACTGTCATCAGAGATACAAAAACAACTCTCCTTGAAGAGGTAAGGCCAAAGACGACCCCACAATCTGGAATGTGGAAAAACATTTTCACAACTTGAGTTACAATTAGGGAAATCCTTAATCTACCTCACAAATAAACCTTGCACAAAATGAATTGCCATGTCAGGGTGAACAAGGACAAGATCAAATGGTTTCAATTCAAAATGCATAAGGAGAAGAGGATATGGCTAGCATTACAGGAAGCGTGTTTAACATCCTGCAAACATACCCCTGAGTTGGCGGAGAAATTGGCAAAGGCTAATTCAGAACCCTCTTTATTTCTTGAGTCACAATCAAGAAAGAAAAGTGAAAACTGAGGAGAAAAATACCGACAATTAAATTTGAAAAAAATAACTTGTGAAGATAGATGTAGGACCTCCTCAAAAAGAGCAGAACATCTCAGTCAAGCATTTTGACTAAGATAACAAAGCAAAAGAGTATACCTTCCTCTCCATATGTTTCTAGGTATCACAATCCTAGCAGAAGCAATGGCCTGGAACCAGAAAAGGTAGGGGGTGCAGGGAGCCACAGTACCAATAATGTTGACCACATTTATTTTCCGTCCTAGAGAGTTCTTAACCAAATGACATGCTATAGAGCTTGATGAAAATGCTCCTTTGGGGCTTCCAAAGGGAAAATGCAACGAATTCCCATAATAACAACAACATGTAATTAGAAATATCCACTAACTCACACTTTCTCTGTAAACTTTCTTACTGGTAAACAATTTACTTCAAAAGCTTTTACCTGTGATAGTTTGCTTAAATCAGGTCCTCGTGACCCAAAATTACCACCCAATTAAATTAATGACAAGTGTAAACTATGTCAGTTTAAACACAATTGTCACTTGATTGAACAACTTCCAAACAAAGTGGATATGCATTTAGAGACTACCCAGGTTGCAGACTGATGTCTGCAACTTGGGTAGTCTCTAAATGCATATCTCCAAATGGGATTCAAAATGGTTCTCCAATCTGGTGAGAAATAAATTAGAATTCTATGCACAGTGGAAATCCAGTGAGGATAAAGGTAGTGCAGTGAAAAAACAATGAGATACAATTAGTAGTTTAGCTACTATACAGAAAAAAGTATAATCACATTCTACACAATGTAACTCAATAAATGCAAATATTTCCAAAGTATGTGTAACACAGGAAAGGTCTTCATGCGTAAAAGGTTTCTGAGACAATTATAGAAAAATCAGAATGTTCTAACATTTATTTTGTAAGAAAAATGGGAATATGGACTTGATTCAATGGGTTATAAAACACCATAGTACTAGCAGGTGTGTGCTGGAGATCAAAATTAGATTAAACTAATAAAAATCTCATGATTGCTGGGTTGTAAGAGATAGAATCTCTGAATTTAACATTGGTAATTCCTATTATATCGATTCACAAATAATGTTTTCTTTTATTAATAACAAAGTCTGACCCAGAATCATCGGATACTCAGTGAACTTCAATGATCCTGAAAGGAATGTAGGTCAGCTCAAATGCTGATTATGATGCCGATGTTCCCATCAAGAAAGAAGTTACTATGCTTGGACATACTTGACACTACACTTTAAATAATATACTTCAGCAACAAGGCATGTTTCTACACCTAACCCCATTAGTAGATTTCAAAGACGACATCATACGAATATTTCGGTTGGCAATAACAATCCCACACATCATTCTATGCCAAGATAACTCTGTTGGAATAGTTAAAAAAATATATTTTTTCATGCATTTAGCCAAACTCATCATTGGTTATCAGACCAAAAGCTGTCGATATTCAGGAAGTGCGTATTTGTGTTGTGCATGCCCTGTGCCCTTATTGGGTGGTGGAGATTACCTGTGATATGCTGGAGGATGATATAATATTCAGAGTCACCACTAATTTCTTTGACATTAAGGAATCACCCATCTGTGTAGATGCCATAAGAAAAGATAGATGAACCCACTTCAAAGATACTTCCGAAATTGCTACCACATAGATATTTCCAGGCTTCCATCTGATGGTCGAAAGAACAGATTAGTATCTGTGAGACATTTGAGCAAAAGCAGAAATTGAGACCACAATTCCTGTATTTCCAGAAATGTGTACCTGTTGATTTGTAGGATTGCAGACATATGCCCACTCATTATACAATCATACCTACGGAAACAAACATAGAACCAGTTCCATGTTTGGAGATGATCAAACATCTTGAATTATGTGGGAGTATTCTTATTATCCACAGTATCTTTAATAACCCATTATTATTCATATTAAAACCCAATGAACATTGCAGACTTCCTTCTATCATGGGTTTGCACAGATCCAAGTTTCTAAAGTGTACTCTGTCCTCGATCTGACTAATGGATCTTGAACAATCTCAATACTCCTTGGATTCAACCTTAAAATTGGCTTTATCTTTCGGAGTCAGAAGTATGCATTCACCTGTACTCCGGTGGGGACATTAACTTTGAGAATTAGTTCAACCTATTCCTACATGAAGCCAAGCCTGATATGGTAGAAATAGAGAATATGGTCTATGTAGATGACCTGTTAATCATAAATAAATCTGAGAACATTTGGTGGAAGTCCACCATGTTTTGTCCCAGCAAAGAAACCCATGGCCAAAATTAGCTCTACAAATAGCACGTTGTTGCTGAACTAAAGTAATATTTCTAGGCCATGAAACCAGATCAAGGGACTTCATCCCCCAAAAAAGAAGGTTGATATTGAAGAACCCCACAAATCTGCATGAATTACAATGTATCTTAGATTAACTAACTACATTCATGAATTCATAGAGAATTACTCAGAGTTTTCTCAGTCCTTGGTACACCCATTGAAAGCAGCGGGGAAGTGGGAGTGAGGAACTCTCAAACAGATACTTTGAAAATGCATAATGACAAGAAGCCTTGACCAAGCTGTGTGTTTTGCTTACCCTATTAAAAACCAAGTATTGTTCCTAGAAACAGAATTTTCATACACCTAGTATCATATCAGAAGCATGACTAAGTTAATAATGTTACTTATGCGACTAAAACCTTATCTCCTGTTGAGCATAAGCTCAACACATATGAGAACTCACTCCTGGTAACAGTATGGGCATTGAAACATTGCTGTACATTGATTGCTGGAGAACATATTATAGTAGCCTATACAATATTTGCAGACTGACCAAATAAAGACTGGATATGTCTCTAATTTAAGGATTACTTCCTGCATTCTTTCAATTAATTTTAACCTGTAGAAATCAAATATGGTGACAATAAAAAGAGTTCAATGGCACAATGATTGGCAAATCCATTTGACTGTTGCAAGGCAACTGCGTAGAAGATGACAAATTAAAAGCAACCAATAATATGGAGACATATCTAGCTTCTCCTCATGAGGTGTATGATTTAAACATCTGTCAGGGAATGCCAATAGTTAACGTGGATGTAAGTTCCTACCATATTAATGAAAACGATGAGAAGGAATTATAAGCTGAGGTCAGAAACACCTGGGTGATGAACCCTCAGCTGTTTACAAAATTGGTCCCAATCATAGACCAAAATGGGTTTGTTGAGCATTTCTTTTTATAGGTATCATCGTTAAAACAAACATTTTCCTTCATACAGTAATATCATAAAAATACAATCCCATACCAACATTTTAAGGTTAGACTTACAACCTGAAATAATCATCAATTAAAAAAAGAAATGTTATGAATTACAGTACTTGATGTAAATATATGCAACCATAGTTTTCATTTCCGTCCAGTAAAATCATCGGAAACTTAGTACATTCAATGAATGAGTGTTGTGTGCCTACAATTTTGGTTTACTGTACAGAGTCTTTTTTTGCATTAATTACATTTTGTAATTTACTCATCATTTAGCTCAAATCCATATTTTTTCAGAAGTGATTACCTTGTAAAAAAACAATTCCATAAAACTTCAATTGATAACATTGAAAATGTATGTGCACATTCTGAGAAATATCTTTGCCAGATAACCATCGTGCCCTCTCAGTCATTTAATAGATTTAGATGTTTAATTCATTCTAAGACATCATGACTGCACAGTCTACAGTTCTTCTTTTCGTCAGGCAAATTCCATCCCAGGCCTACAACTTACAAAGTAGATATTACCACTAGACAATCAGTTAACATCATAGCTGTGGAAGTGATGGTCCCAAATGAATCTACCTATGAAAGAATCATACTCGTTATGTTATACAATCCACCTGGTGCCGTCTGCAGAGGACTAATACAGGAGGCTATCCATGAGCTACTTAGTGAATGGACAATGATACCGGGGAACAACTCAGTTATCTTCACAGGCGATTTCAACTGCCACATAAATGGATCGGAAGGTACCACTGTTAACCCTCTAATTCAACCAAATGGGCTAATGTTGCACAGTATAGAAGATCCAGAAGGCTCAAATTGGTTACACTTTTTTTATGATTGGGACCTTGAACTTATTAACGGGAGAACGCGATGCGACTATCCTGGCAAATACACTTGGCGTAACGCCACAGCTACTAGTACCCTAGTTTACATATTCGTAAGTCCAAATATCGCTGGCAGAGTTAAAGATATGAAGATCATCTCGAATGACTGGAGTGATCACAGCCTCCTAACTCTGACCTTTGCAGTTGACTAGATCCAACTCCTAGACCCATGGGAAACCTGATGACAAATCAAACAGCCTCTTACATCAGTTGGCATACTAAAAATTCTGACAATGCAGCACGTTCAGCACAAGCTGTCTTGTTTTATGACATCCAAGCCTTTAGCAAATATACTGCTAACGATATTGAGGAATGGATTGCTGCTTTTGTGTGGTCACACGCCACTACCTCTACTAATATGATAATCCAAGTAGGAAGGAAGACCATACCTTTCGATAAAAGCATCAGAAATGCCAAGGTAGTCCTAAGAGCTTCTATTCGCAAAGCAAAAATCGCCGCTACCACATTTGTATCCTTTGCAGTGCTGCGAAGAAAGCTTAAGAACTAATACCATTCATGGATTAAAACGAAGAGAAGAGCTGAGAAATTAGGTTGCTGGCAACAAATGGTTCAAGTTGTATGCTCAAAAAACACAAGAAACATCTGGGGCGTACTGAATGAAGTGAGGGGCCCCACTAACCACACAATGGTCAATCCAATAGGCGCTGAACAATGGTGTGAATTTGTATCTAATCGTAATGCGCCATCAGCGCCGGGCAATCAATGTCGCACTGAACTGGTCCCTCTCGAGAAACCATTCATCACGTCCAAAGAGCAACTCTTTTCCAAAATCAAATCTCTGAAATCCTCTAGAGCGCCTGGACCCAATGGCCTTGCTAAAGTCGTTCTGAAGAGTAATCTTGATTTCTGGGCCAGTTTAATAAAGATCCTATTTGACAAAATATTGGAGACTGGTAATATCCCACCCTCATGGCAAACTTCCATACTCATTCCAGTCTTTAAGAGAGGAAATAGACTGGAACCTGGAAACAACAGATTGCTCTCGATGTTGGACTGCACAGGGAAGCTATTTGCGTTGCTGCTTTTGGAAAAGCTGGAGGACTGGGGTGCTAAAGTTGGAATATTCAATTGATTTCAAAGTGGATTCAGGAAAGGCTATACCACCACCATGAACCTGATGATTATTGATTTGCTGAGGACGAGAGCTAAGAACCGTGGTGAACCTCCATTTTACACTCTTTTTATAGACTTCTGTGTGGCCTTTGACACTGTTCCTCGAGATAAACTCAGGCAAAAATTAAAATTATTAGGTTGCCCTGATGAACTCCTCTATTATCTGAGAGCTCTACATCAAAACACTACGGCCAAATTGAAGTTGGACTCCCAAGGTCATATGACCGCCCAAGTAATACAGAACAGAGGAGTAAAATAGGGCTGCGTTACAGCTCCTTTCCTGTACAACTTGTTCACTTACGACCTTCCTATAACGGTCTCTGCAGTCCACAATTGCCCCCCACGGATCGGATCTGAGCATTGTCCAGTGCTTGCATATGCACTGGGCAATGCTCAGATCCGATCCGTGCATATGCACATTTAGTGGATTATCCAGATCGGCCTGTGCGCTCTGGGAATACGCCACCAATAATGATCTGGTCATCAATAGCGAAAAAACCCAACTAATGGTCTTCTCGGCAAAAAAAAAAAAAATAGGCCTAAATTAATTATGCTGGGGATTGAAATAAAATACACCTCCACATACCAATACCTGGGTGTGGAGGTTGATGTTATAGGAGAATATTGGACCTGCATACGAACGTGAATCATCAGAGCTGAACAACTAACAGCATTAATACATTGATTTGCTGTTAAAAACTGTGGTTATACCATGTGGGGTGTGCGTCAGCTCTATATGGAGATATTGGTTCCTATGGTGACCTATGGCCTGGAGGCACTACTGAACATCAATTTAAGTTAACTCCAAGTCATAGAAGGCAAATTTTTGAGGAAGATGCTGGGCCTACCTCCATGTATTCCAATGGCGATTCTTAGAATGGAACTGGGGCTAACCTCCCTAAAAGCTATTGTACTCAAAAGAAGAGCGGATATGTATCTGAAGATGACCAACCAACTCTGAACTTCGTATTGAGATCCTTACATCAAGAAATATCTCCGGGAGTCGACAATCTACCATCTAAAAAACCAAATGGAAAGCCTCTGTAAAGAGACCGGTTGGATCCCGCATTGAGGGGCACCTATGATACATCGAAGAAAGGCCAGTTGAAATTAATAGACTTATGGGACTGGCTGGAGAATTACGACCCTCTGGGCAAACTCACAAAGTATCATTTTGTGCGGTATAGATTGTATACATTCTTGAAACATGAACCTGAGCCCCCCCCAGTAGACTCAGATGTTTCCTTCTTTTGTTGCGGCTTGATTGTCTGCCGGTGCTTGCCAACGAGTGGATCGATATCCACTTGCTTCCTCAAGAAAGACAGTGTTGTATCTGTAAAACAACTTCTGTTAATGAAACTGCCATACACCTACTCACAGCATGTTCGGTTCTGGCTAAAACCTATAAATTATGTGAACTTGCTCCACAACCTGGAGCATATAGTTGAACTTTGGTTCTGGTACCATACTCTAAATTCAACCAGCATAAAAAACTCATATAGCCATGTATAGCACTTGGCTGATGATCGAAAAATTGCTGGGTATCACCATCTAGCGTATTCAATTTCTTAATACTATAAAAGCTACTGTGTTAAGCGGGTTTGGCCTTTCAATATGACCTGCAATGACTAACATCCTGGAGGGCTATTAGTATATAGTGCTTATTATGATCGGGTGGATTCTACCTAATTCAAATTTTCATGGCTGGGTAATGAGATGGTCTAGATCTCGAATAATGAATAATGAACAACAAACTTAAATGCATGTATATCTGCACTATGAATTGAATTGAATTGTTGATGGGATTTTATGTTTACCTACATTTTCCCTACAGAGAATTTGTATATCTATCTCTATGTTGATTGATAATTTTGGAAATTATATGCGTTGAAAATTCGTTATTTAATTTATCTGATTCTAAAATACCGTATATTATTTATGTATTTATTTAATTTTCTTCTTTATATGTATTTGAATTATGTGTAAAGTTTATATTTGAACTGTCTCACATTATTAAACAAATTAGATATGAAGTTAAAATAAAAATAAGCCTGTCAAAAATCTAGATGGAAATGTTGTGTCATATTTTGGAAAAACTCCATGGTTTGGATGGAGCTTGCCATATTTCTCATGCAAGGAATACATTTCAAATACTGCTTTATTAATATACCAGTGCCATTCAAATAGTGTTTTCTTTACTATATGTGGCTGGAGCAACAGTTTCCACGGTTGCAGTGATTTCTTCTAGAATGAGTCTGGCTTGCATGGCAAATATATCAATCCTGGTACCCCCATTTCAGGGAGAAAATCCCTGATATCCTGAAATAGGGACTTTATTGGTGGAGTTAACATTCTTTCCAATAGTTGCAGTTTCTTTAATTTTACCATGGTTTCTAAAGAGACTAATCTATGGGAAGAGCAAATGGGGAAGAATTTGGCAAACGCTGTGATGTTTTCCAAATGTAGCCTTCTATTTTATGTAGGCCTATACCATTCTACATCTCTAAGCACACGTCAGGAATTAACTCATTTTTGTGTGAGCAACCAATCTGTTCCAAAAGATTGTAACATTCCTTTTCTCAGAAATCCCAGGTATACGAGAAATTTGACTTGATCTAACTTCTTCCCATCTACGTGGCAGACAAGGTTTGCATGTTTAGTTGTGTTGGTGAATACTAAAATGTTTTACTTCTCTACATTTATATGTTCGTTGTGATGCATTGCATATGCTTGAAAGGCTTCTAATTGTCTGATCGGAATAGCACTGACAAATATAAATTAGCCAGCATATGCCAGTCAAGATATTCTGATGTTAACTAATTCTATCAGAAAATAATATTTAGTGCATAGGATTCAATTCACATCAGAGATATACAAGTACACACAAAAAATCCACCAGGACACATCCTTGGTGAAAAGCCCAAGAGGTAGTGATATGTCTGCAGCATGCAGCTCTCTAGATGTTTTGGACTACAACTCCCATCAGCTCTCATATTTGACTCTTCTGTCTAGTGCTGATGGGAGTTGTAGTTCAACACATCTGGCGATCCAAAGGTTGCAGATACCTGCACTTTACAGATTGCATCTTAGTTTAGTCTTGCCTTTATTATTGAGGTATCATGTAAAAATATTTGTATCATCAGGATTCCTCTGGGAATTGCCCACTTTCTCAATTCTCAATTTCAGCTATAATGGAGACCTGACTATTGAGTCAAAGGTTGTGCTTAATTCAAGGCAAGCCATAAGGACAGTTTGCATTCCTTTAACCATAAATCGTCCTTACAGACTCCTGTTTGATGTTCAATCCACCACTGGATGATGACCATCTTGGAAATCCTTTAGAATCAATGATGTGAAAATCTTCCTAAAGATGTATAAAAGGGAATTTCTATAATTACTTTGAGTCATTTGTGGAATCATTCTTTCTCCTTTCTTAGAAATATAACATCTGAGATATTCCATGCGTTTGGCATATGTGCATATGTTAAATGTAATGAATATCTGCCCACATCAACCCATTCACTTTTAATGTTCGTTTGATAAGTCATTAGGTCCTGTCATTCTCGAGTTGTTTGTTAATTTAATCAGGTATTCAATGTCTTCTCCCATGTACTCCCAATTCCAGAGTTTCAGGGGGCTACCGTCTATCTGATATTGTGATTTATCTTCATGAAACATTTAGAAAAATGACTAGACCAAGTCATTTCGGGGAATGGTTTGATTAGGGCATCACTGTTTGTTTGTCGTTAAATTCACCAGCTTCCAACTTGTCGGATTGTTTTGTCTGTATAGTGGCTAACATGGCTGCACTAGCCTGATTTCTAACCTTGATTCTAATCTCCCCTCTGTCCACATCTGACTCGATCTCTCTTCTGCCTTTGAGACAGTCAACCATGCCACCCTGCTCAATCGTCTCCATACTAATCTGGGTATCATCGATCAGCGATCAGGCCCTGGCCTGGCTGACCTTTTTACTCTCTGAATGACCCTCCCAGGTCCAATTTGGGTCCTTCCTTTCCTCTATCTCACTCTCTACCTGTGGTGTTCCACAGGGGTCTAACCTCTCTCCCTGGCTGTTCAATCAATACCTGGCAACTCTCACCCACCGCATTGCTGCTATCTGGTCCAAGTTTCAGTGCTATGCGGATGAAACTCAGCCTGTTTTCAGGCTCCCTTCTGCCACCTCTTCTCCTTCTCTCATCTCTGACTGTTTGCTATCCAGGAGTGGTGTGCTGCCTAAAATCTCTGCCTTAATGCCAGTATGATGGAGATTCTCCTCATCAGCACACCTGCACCTGTTATGCTCACCTGGTCTCTGCAGGGATGTTGGGGCACGGTCGCAGCCCTCCATGGAGGTGAATTCCCCTTGTCAGGCTTCCTCCCCTGCTTGTTTGCAGTGGACTGCGCTGGTTGTTGGCACTGCCCCTGTGAGGATAGGAGAGATTGTGAGAAGGCTGCTGTATGACTGCTGTCTCTCTCTAACCCTTCTTCCCAGAAAGTGGTGAGCATATGCCGACCCATATAGTCTCACCTGTTGTTTGATGACAGCGAGCTCTCCGTCCTTCTCACAGAAGGGGCATGTTGAATGGACCCAGTTCCTTCACTGAGCCATGTGATGTGCGTGGCAGCCCAGGCAGAATGTGGCTGATCCACTCCCTAAGGAAAGTAGTGTCTTTTGGCTTTTAAATATTGTAGTGTTGATTCTTGATTATTGTCAGTATCCTTGTAATAATGTCTTTCCTCCGCCTTCTCCCACCTTGTCTTTGTCTTTTTCCCTTGCAGACATTGTCTGTCACAATGTCGAGTTAGAGCGCTGCTACCCGGAGGTCTGGAGATGGAAGATAGATTGCCTGACTCGAAAGGATGCGTGCCAAAGGAAGCAGATGGCAAGGTAAGTGCTGCGGCTGATAGCGGAAAGCAGGTAAAATGCACTCTGGAGAGTTGCTGAAGACAGGTAAGGTGCGCTCTAGCTGGTAGCTGACGTCAGGTAAGGTGCGCTCTGGTTGGTAACTCAAAATAGGTAAGATGAATTTAGGTGGTGGTGAGCGTCACGCTGCAATAGCAGAATAAAATGAAACACGTGCTTGGAGACAGAGCTGGCTTACATAGCCTGCTCTGGCCATGCCCATAGTCGTGACTCATCAGCCCCACCCTGGCACTCCTGGAAGGATGCTAACACATGCATTCAGCCTCCCCAGCAGCCACGCCCGACCCAAAGCACATGGGGGCCCCTGCAGGGGAAACCAAGTACCTGCAGCAAATAAAATGTGCTAGTGCACATCTATCTCTGAGCATGGAGCCAAAGGCACCAGGATTGAGTCCACTTGGGCTATCCAAGTTGTATTGACCCCAAGGGACAAGAAAGCGTTGTGTTGACCCTTGATCTCATGCCCTGATGGTGCGGGGTCTGGGGTTCTGGAGCCATGGCCATGACAGCACCCTCCTTTTCTGTCACTCTCTGGCTGGCCTCCCCTAGCCCTCTTCCTGCTCCCACTTGTGAGGCTAAGAACCTCAGGGTCATCTTCAACTCCACACTCTAATTTTTTCCTCACATCTCTGAAATCTCTAAGAACTACCAACTGCACCTCCTCCTTTCCTCTTCTTCCCCTAGAAGCTCACTGTATTTAGAGCTCTTTTTCTCTATACTGCAACAACCTCTTTCTAAATCTGCCTGCTTCTACTTTCAGCCCTCTGCAACTCATCCAGAACAGGACTGCAAGTCTTGTCCTTGGCCTCATCCCAAGGATCGTATCTCACCAGCGCTGACATCTCTGCATTGGCTCCCAATGGCTGCAATGATTAAGTTCAAGACCCTCTGCATTGTCCACAAGGCCTTCAGGGGCCTGTGTCCACAATACCTCCAACTCTCTCTTTATAAATACCCTCCTACTTGAGCTCTTCGCTCCTCCACCTCCAACTCCCTCAGGGTCAGTTGCTTCTCCAAGCAACAAGTTGGTGGTAGATCTCTTTCTTCGTCTGGGGCCTCCCTCTCGAACAGTCTCCCTGCCTCTCTGAAACTTGAGGAGAACCATCTTTGGTTCGGGAAGCACCTCAAGACCTTCCTCTTTTCTTCTGCCTTCCCTCTTCCTCTCCCCTGTTGATTATCTGTCTGATGCTGCACTGGTGACCTGGTTTGTTTGTCTGTTTGTTTGTTTTATTCACTTATAATGTGCACCAAGCCCAAAGGTAGCCGGGCGCAGCAGAACCGGAAATACGAAGTTTAAGTTACAGGGAGGGGTCATGGGTTACATGCAAAATACAGTGTATTACAGGTAGAAGGCAATTACAGTTTACTTAAAAACATAGTAAGTATAAAGTACAATGAGGACAGTATATTTACAGGCGCTAAGCAGTCATTAGCTCATGGGCCAAATGGGCAAAGTGAGAAAGTCCACACGAGCAAAGTAGGCAGGTAATGTATCTATACTAGGCGTCTCGTGAGGATGAGGATGAGTAGGCGCTAGTGGGCTAATCATTGGCGGATTTCAACAGGTTGGATCTAAATTTTGGAAAGGGCTGCTCTTCGAGTAAGCGGTGAGGGAGTGAATTCGATAATTGGGCCGGTCGAACCTGGAAGCTGCCTCCCCCTGCCTCAGTTAGCCAAAACCTTGGTATGATGAGGCTATTGGCTTTGGAAGTTCTAGCTGGGCGTGCATAGCTTCTTTTTCTGAATTTGTTTGTGAGATAACTTGGCGCGGCATTGTTCAGGGCTTTGTGAAAAAGGGATGCCACTTTTAAATGGATTTTATTTTGGGTGGATAGCCAATAGTTTTGGCGCCTGATCTTTGAGATGTGTGATCTTTTGGGTGATGGATTTATTAGCACCAATGTAGAGGGCATTACAATAGTCGAGCCTAGAGAGGATTAAGGCTCTCGCTAAGATAAGGCAGTTATTATCTGAGAGAAAGTGTTTACCTTCTCTGATGAGCTTGCAGGTGTAGGCGGTGGTAGATCCCAGAGACTTCACCTTTTGTCGAAGGACAGGGTGGCATCAAGATAGAAGCCAAGTGTCTTCACCTCTTTAGGCACCTTAATAATGTTGCTGTCAATCTCGAATGAGGTGTAGTCCTGGCTTAGTTTTTTTTTATTAGAATGAGTCCCTAAAATGATGAGTTCTGTTTTATCATCATTCTGGCATAGACCATGGGTTGTCATCCATGCCTGGATGTTGATATACACCCTGTTTACCAAGGCCAAATTCTTATTATAATCCCCAGAAAGTGGGAGGAGAATCTGGGTATCATCTGCATAGTTAGTGTAGGTGATACCAAGAAGGTCCAGATCTTCGGAAAGGGGCTTGGTAAAAAATGTTATATAATGTAGAGGAGACACAAGAGCCCTGAGGAACTCCACACAGGATGGGAATCGGGTCAGCCACTGCCGATGGGGAGAACACCCTCATGGTCCTATCACTGAGAAAGGATTCAAAAGTTATGGCCTCTCTAGAAAAATGTGGATACCCTCTGATTTTGGGCGCAGGTACACACCCGCACTGCCTCCCGGCAACCCTTGCACTTGGCTCTGTATCTGTAACCATGCAGTCTCCTTAGCTGCACTTTCAGACACTTGCTGTCTGCACTTACCCTTGAACCTGCCACATGCTGGCCACATTTCTTGTTATTGTATTGTTCCCATGTACAGCACTTCCCCCTCCCCTTTCCTCTGGCACTTTTCTCCTCCCCCTCCCCTGCACTTGCCTGATCTCAATGTCACTTGGCCTAATAAGATTGTTGTCTCTGTCCTCCCTCTGTTCCCCCTTCCTTGCCTTGTCGCGCCTGGAACCTCTTGTGACATATATCATATCATATCCTCTAATACCATTAAGGTCTTACTTAATTTAAGCACCATATGTTTCTTTTGTGAACATGAAGTTGTATCTAATGTTCTAAGTTCATGTAGATTTCTAATAGTTGCCCCAAAGTCAACTTTGTTTCTTCATTTCTGTTGTGTCATGGATCTGGATAGTGTTCGTTTTTTTCTAAGACGGCTTTCCAATTAAAGAGAGTTTTCAAAGTTCTATCAACTTTAGATGCGTCCAATGAGGTCCATATTATTCAGTTTCATGCAACATGTGTGGATATTTCTTGAAGATGTGGGATTTCTGAAAATGTACACGATATAGATTCACTGTGAGTATATAGCACATGTGGTCACGTAATTCTGCAAAAATAATCTCTAAATGCTTGCATGTTTAAATAATATTAAAGAAATATAACACTTGTTGAAAGATTCCCACTCCACCGTCATAACGGCTGGGATATCACCCAGGAAGTTTCACTTTAATTTAAACATATTGCAAACCCTCAGACAGGATGCCCACAGACATCCCATTTCATAAGATATATATATTTGTTATTTATTTTATTCAGTTTTTTACAAACTTTTAAAAAAGAAAAAGCAAAAGCAGCCATAAGAAATGAAGAAATGAAATACAAATAGAGATTGAAATGGCAATCAGGGTCTTCTTTCGCTCACAAATCATTCTACTCCAGTTGCATTTCATAACTTTCCTTGATGACCATCCCTCATCTGACAACACAGTTTAATTTTTCATCCTCTAGTCAGATTGCTCATCGAACAGTCAATGGCTATTAATCCGTTGGTCGCAGTATATTTCTCATGTGGCCCAGGAGATGAATCAAGGCAAATGTCAATTTATTATTCACTCCTTCAAAGAGTGGTGCCCACCAGTCTTCGCAACTCCATGAGGATCTTTGTTTAGCTTCCATTCCAAAGGTTGCAATTCTTTTGTCTAGTAATGCCCGACAAAAAGCCACAAGGTGTTTCAGGGTCTCTGTTGCATTGTTACATAACCTACAGGTTAGATCGTTCATTGCCAAACTGTTTCTTCTTCTTAGTACTTCCTTTGTTTCAAATAGATTTAACCTGAATCTTAGAAAGGTGTCACAAGAAGCACTATTCGGGAAGTTTCTTATGTAGCTTGGCAAGATGTCATAGGCCCTGGCTTGAAATGGTACAAGTTCCATACATGTGTGGGTGGATCTCTGATGACACATTTCCATCCAGTCCCATTGCCACAGTTTTTCCTTTATCTTGTTCGGATTACACCACAAGGTATCTTCGTTCATACTCAGAGATTTGACTTGCAGTTTTTTGCCTAAAGATTTTGTATAGGGTGAGCCATTGTACCATACTGTACTTTCAATATGTCAAATTGGGGTGCAGCATTTGGGTCGGCCATTTTACCATATAGTGAAAGGGCATTCCACATGATTTTTGCTCAGATCGATGTTAGTCCCAGCTCATAGCGAATACACGCTTTTGGAACTCCAATTACCAGATTTAGAATTTTTGTCCAAAATTGATGTTCACAGGTTTCCCAAACCTTATACGAACAGCCAAACGCAATCCCGGCTCCATAAATTAAAGTCGGTACAACCTTAAGTTTGTAAAAGTCTATCACAGGTTTTAGACTAAATTTACCAAACTTTTTATTGATGAACAGACCTTGCGCCATCAGATGTTTATTTGTTGCCTTTACTGCTTTGGCCATTGGTTCATCATTGATTCTCGCACTTATTATGGCTCCCAGATATTTTAGTTGGCTTGTTCTTTTTAAGATACCTGTTCCGATCTTCCAGTGAAAGTTAGGCTTCCGGAACCTCTTATGACCACGCAGATTTTCAGTTCAATTATCTCCGTTTTCGAGCTGTTAATTATCATTCCATTCTCTTCAATGTATCTATGTAGAGCTGTTAATTTCCTTTAAAGACGGATCTCGGTTAGATCTAATAGAACGATATCATCTGCATAGAGCATCCGCTCAATTTTCTTATTATGGATTTTTGGAGAGAGGGATCGTATATATCTTCAAATGCGGATCCTACATCTGCAATGAAAAAGTTAAAGAGGACGGCTCCAAGTGGGCATCCCTGTTTCACTCCACGTTCAGTTTTTATGGAACTTGACAGAGTCCCCTTACCGTCAAGCCAAATTCTTATGTTAGTGCCCATGTACAGTAGTTTTATGGCACGGATAAGACCCTCCGGACATTTTTTTCTTTTTCACTTTGTTCCAGAGCCTACTGCGATCTACTGCATCAAACGCATGTGCGAGAGCAACAAAGGCGGCAAAGACAGTTCTGTTCGTGTTAATAGCCTCCATTTTCAAGCTATTGACCATAAATAAATTTAGATTGCAACCAACACCTTTGATGAAGCCTGATTGCCTTATGTCAAATTCACCTGACATTTTACACCATTTTGTCAACTGTTGTTGAAGTTGAGTTGTGAAAATGTTGCCCACAACATTAAGGAGAGCAATCGGCCTGTAATTTTTTGGTTCCGAACGTATCCCCTTTTTAAAAATTGGCCAAATTATAGCGCTCTTCCAAGATGCTGGAATCTGTTTATGTTGTATGAAAATGCTGAAGATCACCTCACAAAAGTCAGCCCACTCCCCTGGATGCGATTTTAACATAAAGTTGGTTAAACCATCAGGTCCACAAGCCCTTGAGGAACTCAATCTTTTAATGTTATCCAAGATATCAGATTGTTCAATTGTTAAGTTTCAGGGCAGTTCCTCGTCAAAGGATACTTCGCCAGTTCTGTTTTGACACTTGAATAATTCAGAATAATGTTTAATCCATTCGACTTCCGTCACCGAATTGCTTATTAGAGCTTGTTGTTGAGCTTCACAGTTGTTAATTAAGGTCCAAAAGTCTTGTGTCGTTTTTTTTATAGACTTTCTTGCATTATTTCAGCATCGTTTTGCAACATTTTTCTTTTGAGGGTCATTTGTTTCATCTTGTTCTAGTGGATCGGATCCTGTATTCTCTAGCTCTTCCAGCAGAATTGTGATTTTGATTTGTCTCAAGTTAGTCATTTTAGAGAAGGGAGCTCTTGCTATTGTTACTGCCAGAGAGATTTTGGGTATTAAGTCTGCGCACAATTGTTCCCTCAAAGCATTAAAAGAATGGTTCAACTTATTTGTCTTCAGTGATTTGTGCTGCATCGTCCTCCTAACTTTGGGGAACTGTCTTTCAATGAAGGAGGAATCAGAGGAAAAGGTGTTTCTGAATTTCACATCAGAAAATGACTCACCATCCTCATTTTCATTTCGATGTCTTTTGTTCCTACGCGCGGGCATCAATATATCACCTTTTGCTGAGTTCTGGCTCGTTATGATCAGCCTTTTCTGTGAGCTTAAGATGCCGTTTGAGGGGCTCAATTCAACTCGTCTCCTTTTATCAGGTTCAAAACTTATGCCTGTTGTATTAGAGGGCACTGGAATGTAAGTTTGAGGATGTTGAAATTTGTCACCGCTCATTATTGACATGGGTACATTGAGTGTTCCATTCAGTACCTTTGGCATTCTTGCCACTCTCTCAGCTTGTAGTTTTAAATTGAGGGTTGACCAGTCTAAAAGCAGTTGATCAGCGACTGCCAATGAAGATCTTCAATGTTCAGGTTCATGTATCATAACATCAGCTAATATGCCGTTAGACACTGCATCCTCTAGAGAGCGGAAGCTATCTTTTAACTCTAATGGGTTGCTTTCGATTAAATCAATTTCACCTTCCTCTATGTACTCTTTTTCAGGTGCTTTTCGTGTGGCTTACACGTACTACCAGACCACCCCTTTGACTTTTACTCATTTGATTAATTTAATTTCGAGGCGTTGTCAGACGT
Source organism: Ambystoma mexicanum (assembly GCF_040938575.1). Classification (NCBI taxonomy): domain Eukaryota; kingdom Metazoa; phylum Chordata; class Amphibia; order Caudata; family Ambystomatidae; genus Ambystoma; species Ambystoma mexicanum. The sequence goes on along the minus strand of NC_090926.1, from coordinate 509,347,998 downwards.
GTGTTCCACATTCATTCCATAGCCTTCCTTCGCTAAACCTATGTGCGACCTTAATTCGCAGATATCCGACTCAGGGGAGGCGAGTTTGTCAGATTTATTCTCGCCCTCCCCAGAAAGTATCAACTCATGCACAGTTTCTTGTGCACAATGACTATCCATCAGAGGCAAACCGCGACGGGAGGCAGCATCAGCGTCGGCCGCGGCGTCGCCACGAAAGGCTCTGACTGTGTCATCAGGCTCCGCTCCAACAACCAAACCCGTGGCAGCCCACAAGTCCCACACATCCAGCGCAGCTACCCCCTTGGCAGCACCCGCCAACCTGGCGCCACCACCCACCACCACTCCAAGAGAAGAGCACACCCCTCCTCCAGCAGGCACGGAGAGGGCCGTCTCCAACCCCGCACAAACAATCCCAGCCGGGAAGCCCCTGCACACCCAAACACATGAAGGTGATCCATCCAGCATGACCGCCACCGCAGACACACCAGCCACCAGTGCAGCTGTCCGAGGGGCATCATCCAGGTTAGTTTTTGCAACATTCGTGCCAGTTGCTTTGAGTTCAGTGTTCAGCCAACGAAAGCATTCGTTGTTGTTAACATTTGTAGACCACCTATTTGTCGGTTGCATCCGCTCCGATGACAGCGAGCGGGGTAGTTCTGCAATCTCACATCCTTCAGAGTCTGATGCTGAAATGCAACGCCTATTATATAGTCGAGTCTGAGGGTACCCAGTGTGACTCGTCATTTTAGCAGACAGTTTCACGGGTTGTTCCGAAGGGTCCACACAGTTACTCCCAGCGTTCTCAATCATATTGACAGTCAACTCACATGTATTCCCCATCAGCAACCGGTAAGGCTTGAAAAATAGTCACAGCAAATTTATCTTACCTCCCACGCCTCACACTGTCTCCCACTGCCTCCCACCATGAACACCACCAACACAATCTGCACACTCTGCGAAGCTCCACGTCCAGGCGCAGTATTATGTATTTAAGACTCCGCCTCTGTCTTGATGGAGATAATAGACAGACTGTAGCTGCAGCTCCTCAAGATGCAGGGGTCCTTCAACACCACCAACACACTCTGCACACTCTGCGACGCTCCACGTCCGGGTGCAGTATTATGTAGTTGAGATTCCGCATCTGTTTTGATGGAGGTAGTAGACAGACTGTAGCTGCAGCTCCTCAAGATACAAGGGTCCACCAACACCACCAACACACTCTGCACAGTCCGCATAAAATATTGCTTTAGAATCATCAATAAATGAAGTATAGTGGCATTTGACACTACTTATCGCTGTCCAATCACAATTAAAATCTCCCCCTATTATAATATTATCCCTCCTCCCCGCCAATGCCAACATGTTGAGGAGTTCAATTAAATAACCCAATACCTCATACAAAACATATTTAGCTGGATTCCAACACAAGGTAATTAATAGATAATACAAAGTATATCCTTTGGTAAGTTTGAGAGTCAGGATTTGAGCCTGTTGATGTCCATGATGAAGTCGATCTCGGGGTATAAGTGTTTGTTGTATGCGTATTTGTGGATGTTGTGTGTGGCTAGGAGGGCTTCCAATGGCTCCATGATTAGATCGAAGATCACTGAGGAGAGAATGGAAATCTTCAGGACTCCACAGATTATGGGTAGCTTTCGCAATCTATAAGAGTCTGTCTGAACAAACTGCTGGCACTTGGAGAAGTAGCCCTTCAACCGGTGTAGGACAAGGTCGCTGAGCCCAATGGCACCGATGTAGATTGTCTGTTAGTGCCTGGTGGTCTACTGTGTCAAAACCAGCTGAGAGGTCGAATAGAACTAGGAGGCAGGGTGGCCATCGTCAAGGATGTTGAGGGCGTCATCAATTACCTCTATGGTTGCCATCTCTCTGAACCCACATTGGCAGGTTTGGAAGAGATTGTTGATGTTGATGTTGATATGTTGCTGCAGCTGCACGGCTACTGCTTTCTCGATGATCTTACGTAGAAAGGGAAGATTGGTGCTGGGGAAATAGTTACCTAGGTTGTCAGGATCCAGAGTGGGTTTCTTTGGGAGAGGGAGGATTTGTCCTGTATTTATGGTCAGTGGGAAGGTTCCTCTAGATACAAAGCTGTTAATGATCTTCTCCAGGTAGGGAAGTAGAGCTTCTGTTCAGAGGGTCTTGAAAATGAAACCTGGAAGGATGTCATCTGTATAGAAGTTGCTTTGAGGGCAGCCAGAGTTTCTGAAGAGATTGTCTTGAAAGTTGTCCTGCATAAGGAGATGATTTTGTGAGGAGTGGCATGAAGTGGGTCTGTGGATGCAGAGCAGGTGTCTAGGTGCAGGGATGAGTCTTGTTGATTTTGGCAATGAAGAAGGTGTGAAGGGGTGGATTTTATGATGGAGTGTGCAGGACAGGGTCGGGTTTCAGGTTGACGCTTTTCTTGACCACTTTGAAGAGGGCTCTGCTTTTGTTGTCAGCTTCTCCTGTGATGTTCTTATAATAGGAGGCCTTGGCTTCATTGTTTATTTGTCAGCAGATGTTTCTGAGTTCCCAAAGGAGCACCAGGTCGCATTTGGACCTGGAGTGGTGCCAGGTTTTCTTTTGTTTCCTAATGACTCTTTTGATGATCTTGAGTTCTTGCATGTACCAGGGTGCTGATGGTTTTGGTTGGAAGTGCCTTGTTTCAAAGAAGGCTGAGAGGGTGGTGTTGAGTGCTTCCAGTAGAGAGTCGCGGTTCAGTTGGGGGTGTTAGGTCCATGTGAGGTGGATGTTAGAGAGGCCTTACGTGAGGGCTTCCTCTGGGAAGTTCTTGAAGGACCTGAAGTTTTTCCTGTTTTTTTTCTGCTGGGAGTGCTTGACTGCGGCAGTGTGAAGGATGTTACAAGGCATGCCCAGGTGGTCAGACCAGTCAAGCGGGCAAGGAGATCTGTAGTGGAGGGCATGCAGTGTGGTAATGAATATATTGAGGATGTTACCTTTCTCTTGAGTTTTGTTTTTGGTTCTATGTGAGGCTGCGGGTATCAAGAAGGTAGAGGTGAGCTTTCTTTGTCAGTTTGGTGGCCTTGTTTCCTGGGAGATTGAAGTCGCCTAGAACGATAATGTTAGCGTGCTTTAGGGCCATGGTGGTGACCAGGTCAGTGAAGTCTTTGATGAAGGGTGTGTTTGGTTTGAGTGGTCTGTCGATGCGATGGAAGGTGACTATGTATATCGGGAGAGCGGGAAGTAGCAGGAGAGGACTTCAAAAGAGCCAATGTTGTTGATGTAAAGTCCTGTGTAGGGCCACAAGGTCCTGTGGACTTCTTTGAGGCTGCCACCTGTTTTGTTTGGTTGTTTTCTGTGATGGATGCTGCAGCCATCAGAGACAAGGATGTCTAGAATTTGGGTGGAGGTTTGTCAGCCCCATCTTGGTGATGAAGATGGCATCAAGATCATGTGTATTGATGAGGTTGGTAATGTCTGCTGCATGGGTGACAGCTGATCAGACGTTGGTGAGCATTACTTTCCATGTTGTGGATGTAGAGGGGGTGCTGATGGGCCTGAGGCTGATGAGGGTGAGGTTGATTAGTTGCAGGATCAATGCCTTAGATGAGGGATGATGTTGTTGACATTGGCAATGCCTGGTTTTGATGGGGATGGCAGGAATCAAACGCATGTAGGTGCCATCTGGCTGTCATCTGAGCACAGGTTTGGGCCCTCGGTCCTCCCGGTCTAAACAGGTCCAAACAGGAATTGCCCTTTTATTCATTTGCCCTTCACTTTGGACACCTGGGTGAGTGGTGCCTTGATCTAAGAATTGATATCAGAAAGGAGGAGGCAGGTCTAAGGAGGTGGATGGGGCTTAGGCTACGTGACTTAGATCCCCTTGCACCTGCTCACCAACTACAAAGGAAAATAGGCTGGAGGGCTGCTTAAGTAGGAAACAATGGCAGCAAAACAGGAAGGCACCAACAGTTTAGCAGAGAATGACAGGTGGGTTGGGCTTACAGCACATGACCTAGATTCTCTTGCACCTGCTCACTAACTGCAAAGAAAAAGAGCCTGGAGGGCTGCTTAAGTAGGGAAACATGGTGGCAGACATGAAAGCATCAATAGATTCAATAGATTAGCAGTGATTGACAGGTGGGTGGTGCTTAGACCGCTTAACCTTGATCCACTTTCCCTTGCTCACAAGCTGCTGCCTTTTAGGCAGGGTATGTGGCTGAATGGCTCGGCTGTGCCATGTCCTTTGGCAGCTGTCTCCCTTCTGTGGCTGTAGAGCAGTGTCTTTACCCTGGCCTATTGGTCATTCTGCCTCTTTCAACAGTCTTCATTGTCCTAATGTACAGTGGCAACCACAACCGCCTTCTCACCCGAATTTGAGTTTGTGAACTTTCATTTCAGACAACTTCACTTTGCTGTTATTACCATTTTTGACAGAGGTTCTGGGGTTGGATGGAAACAGGAAATGGGTGATTAAGAATGTATTGAGTTTTTAAAGGTGGCCACCGCTGATCTTACTGTTTGCAGGATGTCTGCGCTAATTCCTTTGGAGGAATTACCATTCAGTAATTCCATGAATTGCTCCAAATCGCCGCCATTAACGTTAATTCTGCCAAGTAGTGTGGGATTTACCGATCAGTGTGGGATATTTGTGCTAATTACACTGGGCCTCATTACGACCCTGGCGGTAAGTTCCGTAAATTACCGCCATGGCGTAAATTACGTTAACGCCGAGTAGCAAAGACGTAAATAGCACCTAATTCCGACCCATCGGGCACGTGCTTTACGCCATGGCGGAAACGTAAAGTACGCCATGGCGCTAATGGGCCAAAAACGGCCCTTACCGCCATAGCACAACGTCCATGGAGCACTACCGCCACGCACACCATAGCGGTCACCGTACTTAGCGGTCACCGCAGTTAGCGGTCACCGTAAATAGGCGGAAGCGGAAATAGCGCCATCGCGCAGGAACGGGAAATGGCATGGCGGCCATCTTTAAAAACACAATCCATCGCCATCCTCCACTACCATACCTCATCCGGCCCCCATAACCATCCACACCCATCACCCACCCCAAAACCACATCCAACATGCCCAAAGTTGTAAAAAAGGCATATGACAGGCAGCGCCAAGACCGCTTCACCAAGGAGGAACTCAACATGCTGGCAGAGACCCTGCAAGAGAATGCGGAAGTCGTATTCTCGACACAGATGACAAGGGCGGCTATCATGAAGAAGAAGGCGATATGGGCCCTAGTGGCACAGCGAGTGAGTGCAGTGGGGGCCGCACCCCGCACAGCCCAGCAGTGCCGCAAGCGCTGGGATGATCTGAGGCTCTGTGTCCGTAGCATCATTTCGGCTAACCGCAACCTAGCCATGTCAACTGGCGGAGGCTCAGAATCACCTATCAAGCTCCAGGCGTGGCAGGAAATATGCGCATCCACCATAGGGATGGAGAGCATTGAAGGTGTCGGAGCCATGGAGAGAGGAGTGCCGACCCCAGGAGACGCAGGTAGGTGGCCAGAGCTATGCATGCCACACTCAACAAAGCCCCACTGTGCGAAGTACCCAGTCGCCCCATAGTGCACATGCAACACATCGACAGGTGAACGTGCACAGACACATCCCAACACCACCCTGCAAACAAGCAGCATGCACACCCTAACTGCTGGAACACACATAGCACCATGCTACCTCCACACAAAAGCCACCAAACCTGTATGAAATGCGCTGCATGCACCGACTGTATAGATGTCATCCCCTAATGCACGTCCAATGTCCGCGGACCCATCAATAACACATCCCTCCTTTGCTCCACCACAGATTCCGACACAGAGCCCCAGGAAGAGGGCAACACCGCATCCTGTTCCACCAGAATGGCCAGCCCGCAGGCATCCACCCCAGCCGTCCGGAAGGGAACCCACCGGCAGCCACCAACCCTGCCTGGGGTAGAGGACAGGCAAGTGCCAGCCCCCACTACTGCTGACACAGACACAGCAGCAGCAGCAGACATGCCACTAGTTGTGGCCACTGAGGGGACAGCCTCTGCCGCAAGCAGCACCCTTGGGGAGAGTGCAGCCATAGCGGCAGACTCTGACAGCGGGCCAGCCAGCATTGAGGACATTGATGTTGAAGGGCCCACTGCCCATCCACATTCCCCCGCAATTTCCCTAAGCCCCCTGCAGGCGGATGCCACACAGGGGCAGTCCGACTCCGACGAATGGCCAGCCACCCCATCCCCCCAGCCTGAGGTGGGCATCGCACCGGAGATGCAAATGGCACTGGCCATAGGCCAGCAGAACCAGCAGGCACTACAGGACATTGCAACACGGCAGCAACAACTGACTGACCTCCTCAATGCACATGTGGCACAGTGTGGTGGGCCAAGGGATGCCATGGAGCGGTCAGCTGACCGTGTCACAGCTGCCATAGAGAACTCCACAAGGAGTATATGCACTGAGCTAGCGGCTGTGCGCAATGAACTCAGTGAACTTGTGCACACCATCAGGGACATGCGACCGGATGTGGGGCGTGGAGCCTCATCAACCACCAGCTCAGCACAGAGCAGCCCCGTCCGTAGATCTGGGCGCACTCTCCGCAGCACGGCCAGGGGTGCCCCAGGGGCCATGGGAGGGGATACACATCCTTGACTTGCCTGTTCAGCAGGACTACTCCGCACCTTGTAGCACGGACACTACTGCACCATTGTTGGGGTGTTCAGGGGGGAGGTGGGAGGGGGGAGGGGGTGTGTTGGGGTGTGCAGGGGGGAGGCGGGAGGGGGGAGGGGGTGTGTTGGGGTGTGCAGGGGGGAGGTGGGAGGGGGGAGGGGGTGTGTTGGGGTGTGCAGGGGGGAGGTGGGAGGTGGGAGGGGGTGTGTCACAAGATTACACTGTTGCAATACACATTTATCATTACCACAAACCAAATGTGTTGACATCTTTATTGCGTCCATGTGCTACATTGTTGTAGAGTCCACAGTGTGCATGTCCCACACACACACAGTGCGCCGAGTGCCGTCTCCATGTGACACGCATACGCTGTGTGTGCTAGAAGCATTGGTCAATGAGAGTCTGACGCATGACACGCCCCTCCTGTGCATCGCTGCCTCCTTGAGGTGGTGCCCCATCCCCACCCTCATCATCCTCATCGTCAGGTGGTAGCAATTCTACGTCAGGGGGCAGGGGCACATTTCTTCTGACGCACATATTGTGTAGCATGACACATGCCATGACGACCATTGCAACCTTCTCATGCCGGTACAGGAGTGCCCCGCCAGACCTGCTGATGCAGCGGAAACGTGCCTTCAGTAGGCCAAAAGCTTGCTCGATCACTACACGCGTACGGGAATGGGCACGGTTGAAGTCCTCCTCATGCTGGTTCTGTGGGTTTCGGACTGGTGTAAGGAGCCACCTCTTCAGGGGATAGCCTGCATCACCTGTATGTGGGCAAGAATGTATGCGTCAGGGATGAGCTTGAGTGATGTACATGAAATGCCACCATGAATTGCATTGAACATTGAATTTGCAGCAGTTTCTTCTGTGCTACTGGTTTCACACCGTGCAACCGCTATATTGTTATTGTCATTGTTATTTTGCACTTATATAGCGCCTTATATACCATTGGTATGGTCTGAAGGCGCTGGTAGGTTGAACGTCCTTGGGAACCGAAGTTCAGATCAGTAGAGAGAGTAGGGAGAGTCAAAAGGTGCGTGTGAGCACCGGGTATGTGTGCAGCTCGTGCGGTACTTGTGTAATAGCTGCTTCTTAGCGGCAGATGTGGTGGTTGAGAGATCAGGATAATGTGTTCGTTCAGGCAGGATTTATCCAGGACGGATGTGGCTGCGTTAGGCCTGTGGAAAACGCCTGGCTGGGGGTGTGAAACCAGCAGTGTTTACATAGATTGATGTGGAGTAAGCGGTGTTAGTATGGGAACAGTTATACCGAATGGTGTCATAGTATCTCTGTGTTCTAGTTGAGTGGTGATGTAAAGGAGAGAGTAAGCGTGTTGGTGTGATTTGATGGGTTATATGCTCTTTCAATGTGCACATTTATTAATGCAACTTTTCCCTGAGAGGGTACCGGGCAAACTACAAAAATCATTTTCCCACGAGAGGCTAATGGGCGGTTTTCTAAATACTATTTTCCATAGAGAGGCTATTGGGCACACTTCTAAATTCAGTTATCTAGAGGCTATTGGGTACATTTCTAGGTGCAGCTTCATGGAGCGTCTATTGGATATACCTCTATAATCGACTTTCACAGAGTGTGCCACATGTCTCACATGTGCCGCTTCTGAATTCCAAGGCACGAGGTATGCAGGGGTGACATGTGCCTTGTGAGTGCCGATCGACTGTGTCCGTTCAGGCTGTTTCTGTAGGTGACCTGGCACGTGTCCCGTGAGGGTTGCATTCACATGATAGCGGGAATGCAGTCTGGCTCATCATTACCCCAGTGAACAAGACTGTTGCCCATGGGGACAGTCTGTGGGCCTTGCTGTCTGTGTTTTGGTGCATTGTTCTTCCAGTCCATCATGTGCCTCCTTTGGGCACAGTCATGGGGAACAGGCCTTTCAGTAGGAGCTGTTAGTGACGTGCATGCACGTACATTTCTTTGGAGTGTATGTGGTCACGGTATGGTCAATGCACTTGTAGGTGGTTGTGTCAGGGTTGGGTGACACCTTCATTGACATGTCAGGTCTTCTTAGGTCAGGCCTCATGTATGCAGGTGTCAGGTGACGTGAGTGCTGCCTCAGGGTGTGTTGTGGCTAATGCTAGTCGCAGCCAGATGGAGCATGCATCATTCCCCCCCCCTTCCCGCCAGTTGGAGTATGCATCATTCCCCCCCCCTGCATTGGTATGTCAATTACACACCCACTTCACATTTCAATGCCCATGACATTGGACTCACCGAGTAGCCAGGTTCTGGGCCCTGCCTGTTGCTCCATGTAGCGTGGTAATGTTGAGTTCCTCAGGACCAATGAATCATGGGTTGATCCGGGGAATCGGGCACAACAATGTGTGAAGATACTGTTGGAGTCACAGACCATTTGCACGTTGATTGAGTGAAATTGTTTGCGGTTCCGGTACGGTACCTCCTGGGCACGTGGGACCGTCAATTCCACATGGGTGCAGTCGATGGCACCAATGCAACCAGGTATGCCAGCTAGTGCATGGAAACCCACTTTGGTGTTGGCAATCTCCTGGGCAGTCCGTGGTAGTGAGATGTGGTCATCTGTGTGCTTGAGGAGTGCATCCAGCACTTGCGTCAGTGTACGCGAAAACGATGGTTGTGATATGCCATGCAAGTGCCCTACTGTGTGCTGGTAGGTGCCTGTGGCCAGGAAGTGGAGCACGGACACTACCTTCAGTAGGGGGGGGGTGGCGGTGGGTGTTTCAATCATGCTGGCGATGTCGTTGTGTATCATGTCCACGATGGTGGTGATGGTGTCCCGGTCCAGTCGATACAGGGTGTGGATCTGCTCAGCGGTGAGGTTGAATGGGTTGGGTCTGACGCGTGGGATTGGGGGCTGCCTGCGTGGTAGCACTGGCTGTGCTGGTGGGGCATGCTGGGCCTGCCTTGCCCTCCTTCTCCTCCTGCGTCTCCTCTGTGCAGCCTGTTGTTGTTGTTGTAGTTGTTGTTGTTGTTGTTGTTGTAGTTGTTGTTGTTGTTGTTGTAGTTGCTGTTGTAGCACTCGCATTGCTATCAGGTCCTCCAGCCCCAACATTGCTAGTCCTATCAGTAGCATTGTGGTGTGTGACTGGGTGTGGGCAGGGGTGGGGTGTGCTCTTTTTGTGCTTCCTGTGTCTGTATTGCCTTCACCTGTGCTGTTTCTGTGCACCTGTGGCAGCTGCATTCACTTAACTTGTCCCTTTGCGGTTGATTCGCGATGGCGTTGTTAGCGCCATGGCGGTAAGGTACTTTACGGGCTGGGTGATGGCGTAAGATGCATGTCCGCTTGGGTCGGCATTCGCATACCTTACCGCCATGGCGCTAGTTACGGTGTGGGAGGTCGCGTGCACGCGCCCTTGGCGCAGTTAGCGGCAGCGTTGTCTACGATGCCGCTAATGGCATCGTAGTTAACGGTCAGGGGTCGTAATCGGCCCTAGCGGAAAACGATGGCGGTAATCGTTTACCGCCATCGTTTTACGCTTAGCGCCAGGGTCGTAATGAGGCCCACTGTAAGGAATTATTGTTACTGCCAAGGAATGGGGTGCGCACACGTGCCCAAATAATTCTTTGTTAATTGTGCTGAACTCTACAGCAGTAACAGTCCCATCTTGGCAAAGCTCACAAGCAGGCCCTTAAATGTTGTTTTCATATGTATTCGTCTTGTTCTATCGCAACTATGATCTACTCCAACAAATAGGATTATTTTTCAGACCAAAACAGCTAGTTTGCATTATGTCAAAACGCTCACTAATATTGATCTCACAAATTCTAAACATAATTAGCTCGGATTTCAAATGTGCTTCAATGCTGAAGTGCAATATGTATTATTTACAAAATCACATCGTTTTTGTGTTTTACTACTGGTCACATCAATTGTCATTTAACTGCTCTAAATAATGGGTTTTCTTGTGTATTAAGCTATTTCTGCCTTGGATAATGAGCTTCTGATTTCCACATGCCACTGAGCTTGTCAGCAAAGAATGATGATGCCCTTGCACATGATGCCAGGCATTTAAATCATATTTTACATACCCATTTAAAGGACCATTAATTCAGTTAACACACTTAGTGTTGCAAAAACACAGATAGTTATAGCAAAGGATATCTTGATGATTCATTAGATTGTTTGCCCCACAATCCCTCTCTTGACTACATTTTAAACTAAGTAGATTCGCAGGAAAAACTTTTATTGTAAGCTTGTGATTATACATTAACCAGAAAATCCAAAGTATCCAGTCTATGATAACACTTACCAAATTAAAATGTTAAGACAAATCCCATTGGCAAATCTGTTTGGGAAACGTATAATGTTGGCCCAGTCCAAACTAAGTTTGCCAGGCAACATGTTAGCACACTAGTTCCAAAAAGAGTTTTCCTATCCAACCCTCAATAATCAACAATTTATTTGAAAAACAATGGGCCTCATGACGAGTCTGACGGTATCCGTACCGGAAAAACCGGCAGGCTGCCGCCAGACCCGAAATACCATTCTGCCCCGGTGATTCCGACAATCACAGAGGTGGAATGGTATTTCAACCCCAGTGACCCGGTAATTCCAGAGGCAGAATTCCGTAAATCCCCATTCCCATGGGGATTTGGACGTTGGAAACACTGGTTCTGTCTATGACGGAGCCAGTGTTTCCATTTCTGCCTGCATGCGGGGGCGTTACTCCCTCCATGTCTGACCTGGTGGGAGTGACACTGCCTGCCTGCAGAACTCGGAATCAGCCGGTCCGGAAACAACGGTGACAGCGGATTTACCCCCACCTTTGTTTCCGGACCGGCAGGGTCGTAATGAGGCCCAATGTACGCAATTTACAATCAGATTCTTCCTTACATTATCCACTTTGTACTGGAGTTGTGAATGTCTAAAAGAGTTCTTACAAAGACCGAGAGTACAAGATCTCTGGTGATCAAGCAATGGGTGGGTTAATCTTCGGAATCTACTATGCAAAGTTAAAGATTTAGAACACAATGGGCTTCTTCCCTGGCCTCGAGTGTTAGGGAGAATTCTCATTTTATGGATAATTCTCCTCACCTAGTGAGTCCACCAGCAGCTTTGCTGGACTTTTGGGGTTTATTTTTTTCACTTGGTAAGAGTGTGAGCTTTACCCCCACACTTACCCATGTTTTGCCATGTGTCTTTTACCTGTTTCATATGATTGTGGACTCTGAAGTACACCACTTCAGTAGCCCTCTTCTTTTGTGTGTTACACAGCACCTTCAGTGCAGTGACACAGGGTTTTCTTTTATACTTCCCACCGACTCCATTTCTGGGGCTGACTACAGTCCCCCAGAAAAGGGTAAAGTTGCCATTAACTTTACTTAGTCAATATACCACAGATCCAGTACACACCATCTTCCATGGAGTACTGGAAAGGGTTACTTCATATCCCTTTGTATCTGTACCTCCTAGAGCATGGTTTCGCTTTTTTAACATTTAGACTTGGCTGGTGGCAGTGGTATCTACCCTAACTTTTCTACTGCAATTATATTAGATAAACGTGATAGTGTTTTAGGCTATTATATTAGCCTCGAACTTAAACCCGCTTGACCAAATACTTTTTCTTTTGGCTCCGGTCGGGTGTATTAGCCATTTCTTTCTTAAAGTCCTTCTTGTGTTTTACTTTGTGCGGCAAACCAGGTTTGCCTCCTTTGTTCACCGTCTTTTGGCGGGCTTCTGCTCAGAAGCCCTCCTCCAGGCGCCTGGGTGTCTAGGTGGGCTGAATGTGAGGGAGGAGGGAGGGGGGAGGGGTGAGGGAGGCGTGTAGTCACCGCCTGCACAGGGTATCCTTGGATGCCCAAGTCGCACTTTGCCATGATTGGCTGAGGTGGTTGTCTGGGCCGGACAACCCCCCTGCTGCGTGATTGACAGCCAGGCTGTTTGAATGGGGGATTTTCTCATAAAAGGCAGGTCTCTTGGGCTAGAAGTCAGAGTCACCACTGGAACTACAAGGAACTGAAGAGAAGCAGTGAAGAAGTCAACTAATGCAGCTACCACATCCAGGTAAAGTCCTGCTGCAGACCTGAACTATCTACCCTTCGACGACCAGAGAAGATCCAGTCCGAAGTCTTCTTCCCTTGAGCTTGGTGGAGATAACCAGCTCATCTTCCACAGCCAGAGGATCCTCTTCTTGGTCGAAATCACTGCACACTGCTGTAGTGGTCCGGATAGCCATCTGAAGAGCCTCTCCTGTTTTTAAGTAGCGTACCTTTTATTCATCGTCGCTGCTGCCGGCTTCATCCCTGTGTGGTGCAGACCCCTCCAAATGTCCCCCTTCACATCGAAGCTCCAGGAACCGTGGGCCTGCAGGAAACTAACAGGAACAACTGTCAGGGCACCAGCTTCTCCACTGAATAAGGTACTGTGTTCTGCTTGAGGAATTAGGGTGAATCCCCTTTCTTCATCTCCAAGGCTTGCCCTTGTCTTCCCTCCTTCTTATAACTTTTGCTTCCTCTGTTGACAATATATAAGTACTCCTGGCAACGTTGAATCTCGAACTATCAGACTTTGTGGTCCTCGACAACAGGTGTTCTCTGATTCTGTCTGCCTTGACAAAAGTATTGTCTGTGATTTTTGCCCCCAACTCTCTCTGGTTAACCCTGGTGCTAAGTGTGTTTTTGCCCTGGTAGCAATTCTTGCCGCGGATACGCATTTCGTTAGTAAGACCGAACTGTCAAAAATTGATTGCAAGTGTATTCCCGGTAACGTCTTTTGTTTCATAACAATGGTCCTTTAAAACACAGGGTACTTACCTTGAGTTAGAGTGTACCACAGTGAATTGGTTGACACTGGTCCATTAAAACACAGGGTACTTACCTTGAGTTAGAGTGTACCACAGTGAATTGGTTGGTTGTAGTATATTTTACATGTGGTTTTGATTTAATAGAAGTGTTGTGTTTCTAACAAATGGTTTAAAAATAAATTTACTTATATTTTTCTACCTGAAACCTTGAGTCAGTGTTTGCTTGAGTCACAGTAATTGTGGTCCCTTTGTGTAATCTCTGCTATTGCTCATATACTCTTGAGATAAGCCTGGCTGCTCCACTACTGCTACCACTTTAACATACTAGTAGAGGCTTGTACCAAAGGTAAAACTTGTATTGCCACCTGTAGTCTTAATTGTGTGTAGTGGTCCCTAAGGGCACTGCACAGGATTCCGCCTAACATTGAGGTCTCACAGGGATGCAGGCATGGCCTCCTCCAACTCTCTGTGAGTTGCCTCGAGGCACTCAGCCAGCCTCAATATCCTGCACATGGAGTTCTCTGCCCTGACCATAGTGAGCTGCGCCTCCTCCGCCCGCCACCGCTCCGCATCTATCTGCTGGCCCAACTGCTGCCACACAGAAGACACTCCCAATCCAGGGTCCTCCTGCCCTCCAGCCGATGCCTGCTCCTGTGATTTTGATGGCCCAGAGCCATCGTCGCTCCCACCCTGAGCCTGCTGCTGCTGCCATGCATGTGCCCTGCTGGTTGATGCCTGCACATCCTCCTCTTGCTGGGGTCCAGTTGGTGGGGTGGCCACCCCTGCTGGACCTCTGACTCCCGACTGTGGCAGGGATGTGTCCTCCGCCAGCCTGGCCACTGGCTCAGGGGCAGCTCCACGGGGTGCCCAGGTGATACTTAGGCAGGAAGATGGCACGGAGGACGACTGGCACATAGTGGGTTCAGTTGAGGAGGGGGTCCCTATAAGATCCAGCACACAGAGGAACGCAGCGCCGGTGACCTGTCCTAGTAGGCTGACGCGGTCAATGAGGTATTCGAAATGACGTGCATTGTCCTCACGAGAACTCTGCATGTCATCCCGAATACCACATTGGTACAACGCCACCCCAGCTAGGACAGGCTCAATCTGGTCACGGATTGACACGTCTGCAGGAAGAGGAAGGCCACTTGTTGTTTGTGCATCCCCTCCCTGAAAACGGTCTGGACGAAGGCATCTCTGCTCGTGTGGGATGATGCAGTCACAGGAACAGGGACAGGATTACACACAGGCACCTCTGCGGCGGCCTGTACTGCCTCCTGTCTCTTCCCCTGGACTGCACCACTAGCACCAGTGGAATCCCCCCTCCAGGCCCCTTGCGTGGGCCTTCCACAACCTCCTCCTCAACTGAACTGCCCCACCAACCTGGATGACTCTGTGCCATCGCCCTCCATAGGCCCCTGTGGGGGCTCAGGTGCCCCTACTGCTTTCGAGAAGTCCACCTCCAACCTCCGCCTCTTGGACCTTCCCTCGGCAGCTACGGCCATGGACGCGGCACCAGACTCCTCACTCCCGGAAGAGATGACTACGTGGGAGGAGAGCTGGGCCTTGCGTCTCCGGCTGGCGGTGGGATCCCTGCCGCTGTGCTCCACAGCACCGTCTCCGCCCTATTCATCAGTCGATGATGCAGACAGGGAGAGACAGAACACAGGCATCAGGGCCCTATACAATGGTTGGAAAAACACGTGACAGTTGTACATGAGTGGCAGTGTCAAACTTCACAGATGGCATCACACTCTCCAACAATCATATCATTTGAACCCACACACATGCACATATTGACAGGAATTGTGCAGCAGGCAGCAGCATCCATACACACACACCAGCATGAACATCTGAAGGTTGGCATGACGTCACAAGCAACATGGGGAGTGCCCAAAACATGCACACACGCCATCAGACAGACATGCATCTGTACATCTCCACCACCTGTCACAGTGCAATCATCGGCAACTATGTCACATCTGCCAATCAGCCTCCTAAATGTCTGTGTCACATGCATGCATGGTGTATCACTGTCACACACATGTGAAACACACACACGCACATGTATGCTGTGCATGTACATGAAGGTGGAACCAGCATCCATGTGTCACACCCCAACCATGCCATAGTACATACACAGAAATACTAACATGTGTGCATCTCTGCATGCAGTTAATGCTTTGGAACTCATACACCGTTGATGTGCATCACACATGACAGGACTCAAATGCAGCACGGTCATGTCCCTGCACATACACATCCATACATGGCCCTTTTCAGACATATGTCCAAGCTGGCCACTCCTGGCACACCACAACATGCACTGCATCCAATAAGTACGCATGGACACTTACTGCTCGACTCCAGACTGGTCTCCCTCCCGAGGACCTGGCGGTGAAGCGCTGGGTTAATGCGTTCCAGGACCCTTATGTCGTTGGTGGTAAGGTGGACCCGGCGCCTCACTGCATCCGCTGCTTCCAAGAGGCGCTGGGCCTTCCTGAGGGTCCTGGAACTGAAGTCCTCCCAGCGCTTATGGACGTGTTGTAGGTCGCGGGTTGCCACCCCCTCCGCATAGATGGCAACCACGATGTCCAGCCAGATCCTCTCCCGTCCATTCTTGTCGGTGCATCTTCTTCCGTAGAGGGCATCATAATGCACCAGGACTTGCTCCACCAGGATGCCAACCTCTCCTGCTGTGAAGCTGACAGCCCTCAACCTCTCTGGCTGGGGGTTGCCAGTGGTGTCTGATGGTGTTTTCCCCGACATGGCAACCCCCAGGCAGGTGTGGGTGGGCAACTGGGTCCTGGTGCTGGGCTGTGGAGCGATGGAACTTCAGTTGGGCGTCTTCTGTTCCAGCAGGGGTGGTCACAGCAACTGGACCCCTGCAGATAGCTGACATGCAGACACCAAATAGCAGGGCACGTGGCAACAGGCAGGCAGCAGCAGATGGCTGGTTGGAGTTGGCTTGGGGCTCTGTGGGGAATGAAAATGGCCTTCTGGGCAGGAGCGTGGTCTTCTGTGTGTTGTCACGTCGCTATCTTGATACGGACTGATTTGGCACATGAAAAAACAGCACATCAGTGTATAATTCGAGGAAAGGCCCTTAGCGTGTAAGCGCATATGTGACGAAACGTGCGCAGGTGTTTCCCTCGGCATGGGTGCATAGTGATTCAGCACATGAAAAAACTGCATGTCCGTGTGTTCATGCGTGTTATTCGAGGAAAGGGCCTAAGCGCGTAAGTGACGTGATGCGCACAGGCGTTTCCCTCAGCATGGATTAAAGGTGAGTGAGGCCAGCAGTTCGCTGTATGTGCTTTTCGTGGAGACCAACGCGTGGGTTGCTACTTCTGGTTGTTTCACGCCCCATCACTACTTCACAGCGGATCAAGGATGTATCTCTTCTTTTCGCAGGGGTATTGGCTACACGTGTTTTTCATTACCACGCTAGTCAGACGGTGAGTTGTGCACGCTATTTTTCCCACTGCGGGTACCCCTGTGTATCTCTTACCCATTTTCGAGGTCATAGTAGCCTGCGTGTCCCACGCATGTGTTTTTCATGTCTCTGGGTGCCACCGCGTACTGCGGGAGGTTAATTCCACACACGTGGGCTACTGGGGGTTGCATGCACGGTTTTACTGCAGTTTTTGGGGTGCCTGAGCATTGGGTTACCCGTCACTTCCTCGCCGGGGTCACATACAGCCTTGCACATGCACCGGGGTGCTGTTAACATCTAGTACCCCACCCCCTTCACCCCAATTGCCCAGGACAATTGTTGTGTACACCTCTGGCACTACTACTACATCTGTGCTGGCACTACTACGTCTGTGCCATGGTTGGGAGGCCACAAAAGGTGAGGGGCACCTCAGCTGGGCGTACTCCATGTGGCGGGTGTGGTCAGGGACGTGGCTGGGGTTACCAGGGAGTAGGAGGACAACAGGATGTCCAGGGTGGCTGCAGCAGGGGGAGAGGCAGGGGTGCGCCAATTCAGCAGGATGTTCTGCCACGTGTTCGTGCAGTCATGCCACCACCCCCTGTGGTTCCGAGAGATGCAGCTCTTGCATCTGGCACTGGCACCCATGTGACCCGGCAGTCCGATTCATTGACTGCGACGACCCAAAGGTAGTGGTAGCTGCAAGGGCAGCTGTGTACACCACCATCCAGGCTCAGGGTCGGCCAGCGCATGCTGC
This sequence comes from Ambystoma mexicanum, assembly GCF_040938575.1. Lineage (NCBI taxonomy): Eukaryota > Metazoa > Chordata > Amphibia > Caudata > Ambystomatidae > Ambystoma > Ambystoma mexicanum. The sequence continues at coordinate 509,330,434 of NC_090926.1, read as the reverse complement.
GTTGGCACCTGAAGAGTCCCAAGATGATTTCCAGGAGGTCAGGAGGCACACGGTAAGTGCACGCAGGGCTGCCCTGACCGAGGCACATGTCCGTGGGGTAGTATTGTCATCTGCTGCCCTGAGCAGCCGGGTGTTGGCAAGTGCATGGGCAGATGCAGCCGACACCACCCCGGCTGTGAGTCTACTATCCAGGACAGTCCCGGTCAATGACATTAGCACAGCAGATGTTGCTGCGCAGGGTTCAGTCAAGGGCACCCAGCAGCCACTGGGCTTCCATCATTGTTCCACCTGCCACTCGCTTGGTTCAATTTACCAGTGCCACTGTCCCGACTGATCAGGACGGAATTTGACAGTCAGGGTCCGGACCACTGTCCAAGAGGAGGAAGGAAGATTGCACCTGCACAGGAGGCTGGGACCCCCCACACGGCTCCAGCCTCTGGCACGTCGAGGAAGAGGCTTTTCTGCAAGCAGGAACTGGACTTCCTTGTGTACTATGTGTCGGGACACGACAGTGATATGCTAGTGGGCCCGAATTGTCACACTTCGCTGCCCAGCATTTGTCCCACTGGAAGCATGTTGTGGAGGGTATCAGTGCATTCGGACATGAGGTGGGCACATCTCAGGAGTGCATAAAGCGTTGGGATGACCTCCGACACTGTGCTAAACTGAAGCATGCCTCCAATTACTCCATTACTCAGGTGACTGGCAGTGGGTCACCACCTGAGGAGGAAGATCTCACTTCGCACTAGTTGAACACTGCGGAGTTCATACGGGCAGAATTGTACAAAGGAGTGGGAGAGATACTGGATGCGTGCTGTGCAGCATCCCGGACATATAGAGCAGACAGGGATAGTCCTCATTACCACAATTGCACCCTACTCACATGCTAGTCACCCGGATTCCCCTCCGGTCCATGTTCCAGCTCACTGGCCTTTCCGCATGTAGCCTGGAGTGTCTTCCCACTCAGCACTGGGACTATGTCATTGCATGACCGACGTGCATGTGTGTTCTGCCTGAATGTGGGTCCTCCACGTGGGCATGCTCCCTTGCCCAGTGAAAACAAGGAAATTGATATGAGGCTGGGAAGCCCAAAGGAAACACACCAACACAGGTTACAAAGAACATACAAAGTGCTTTATTTAAAAGCTACAGCAGTTACCAAAAAGTCAATTGACAAACGGATAGCTATTCGGCTCTCAGAGTAACATAACGAACTCCAACGAGAGTTCACTGTGTTAGCGAGAGAGACCGTACATTGGAATATTTGTGCTTTTATACTCTTTATCCAGCTCTGGCCAACACCCTCGCGGGTTAACCATTCTTAAGACCAGGCCTAGGGTTCCTTGCCAGGTCAATCCCATAATGTATGCATTTTGATCAGTTCCGCTGATACAGTTGTTCATTTACACATAGGTCAGGGATAGGACAAGGTCTCAGTTCGCGGCCCCAACAAGTGGCCTGCAGGCATATTACTTATTCATGTGTGCGGAGGTCACAATGGCCAGAATCTCACTCGGAATGTCATTCGGCCTCCATTTTGATGTTCAGGGTGACTTCCACATTACAAGAGAACCTAAAATGGCGGCTAAATCCAAGATGGCGACTTACACAGTTTTAGTTAAGGTCAAGAACTTGCCGCGGAATCTATTTACACGATATTTTAGACAACTTGGCGTAGGCCAACACACATTCAAATACTGCGATAGGAGGCATAATATTATTTCAATTCCAACAGACCCTCCTTTTGGCCTATGCCAAGTGCTAACATCATTTCTAATACTTTTGAAAATAACTCCATGTGTTGTCATCCATAGATCCCGAATCATTGTCTGTAATATCTATAGCCATTAGGTCGTTCATCAAAACCTCTTGTAACACAAATTCTTTAGATGCTGTATCTGGGGCATATATTTTATGCCCTATTGTGCTCACTGCTTGGGCACAACATCCCCCTAGCATTCCACATATACTCGGAAGACATTGAAAACAGCAACAAAGGAATAGCAGGATCCCCAAAATAACCAGAATAACAGAAAGCACCTTCCAACCCCAACATCGTAAAGAATCCCAGAACCAAGTGCTAAGATTCCAATCTCCTACAGGGATATGTACTTCAGAACTAAGAGTATGCAAGTTCTGTATTGCTTTAAAAATTGTTGGCGAGGAATATGGTGCGAAAACACAGCAAGCGGACCCCACTAATTTGCATACTCCACCTCGTTCTGCCAAAATGACATCTAATGCCATCCGATTTTGGAGTGCTACCAATCTTATTTCTTTTTGCTCTAAGGTCATATTGTAGAGTATGTCCGTGGTCCGGTTGATCGTTCTCTCCAGTACCCTTGCTAATCCCTAATGTTCACAGAGTTTGTTATTTGTCCCCAAAAGGGCACAACTGATTTCGCTATATCTCCCAATACTTGCCCAGGGGTATCTCCGTTCTTGTCCCGCCTTGGGCGAGCCTTAGAAACCTCCAATGTACTAGCTACAAATACCCCGGGTAATAATATTCCTAAATAACAGGTTCCCTGCCAATCCTTGGGCAACCAGGGAAATTCTAAACTACCACAAACAAAATAAACAGGCCCCCCTACATACAGAGGCCTGTTTTCTCCAGTCAAATTTACAATGTTCTTACAACCTTCAAAATCTCCCATTGGCCGAGTGTCATTTCTTTGTACACAAAAGGGAACCGAGTCAGGGCTATGATTTATAGAATAAGAAGGAGGTACGACGTCCTTATTGCCTATCAGAGCCATTTTAAAGGAAATTAGAGTTTGAAAAGGAAGAGATAGTTTATCAGACGGCCTAATAGAAGCGACATTAGGTTTACTTCTATTTGCAAAAAGCGAGCATCCCAGGGGAGTCAATTCACGTTTCTCAATCATTCAGATTAGTTCCATCAAAGTTCCCTGAGATGCTATCATTCCATCGGCCTAAGAATAGTGCTCTAAGAGAGGCATAGCAAGCAGTCGTTAAAGGTAAGGGATGTATATACCATCCCAGTCCCTTGTTCCCACGTTGCGGTAAATGAGTACAAATCCAACAATTACTCTTATTAAAAATGGCATGAGTTGCATTCATTACTATCATTAGAGTGTTATTATGATACTTTTGTCTATGTTGTGAGTCTCTAGAGGACAGAGTGTGGAGGTGTACAGAGGGAGCCAAAACAGTTAGTACAATCTTGGTCGGTAGTAAAGGTTTCAGAGGATAGATTTCTTCAAAATACCAAAGTCCTACAGCAGCAGTTGCAAAAATAACAATTATCATTATCAAAACACAGCAGTACGTTTTCGGGGCCCATGCACATTGTTCATTGTCCAAGTTGATCACCCCCTTATTCACAAGTCCAGTGCGGGGAGCAGCAGCGGAGGTGGCAGGCATTGTAGTTCCTCAATCGACGACCCCAATGTTTGTTGCTGGTGACGCTACGGTCGCACGATTTTAGTCCTGCCCAACCCTAGCCAGCAGAATCCCTTTTTTTCAACAGAACTTATAAAAAGGAAAACTTCCAATCACTTCCTTTTCCCAGATACACGGAAAAACCTGTGCCGTAGTTCTATTTCCTTCGTCGAAGGTTGTACCTAGTGGTACCCAGAAATGTCTGATCCGGAAAATAAAGTGTCGTCACTTCCTGGGGGAAGCGACGTATCGGAGGCGACGGAAGTCGCAGAGCTTGAAACAGTGTTTTCCGGACGTGATTTTTCAAGAGATTGCGGAGACGAAATGGACTGTTCCCCAAGCTCCTCGGGCTCAGAGAAATTCTCCAACGCACTCACAGCGCTGTTTGCTACTCCAGGATCAGAGACTGTAGCATCAGCGAGGGGTTCTGCTTCTTCTGTAACATGTGGCGTCGGGTGAGGAAGTTTCTTGACATGCGTCGCGTGGATCCAGTTCTTCTTTCCAGCCACCCGCACTGCTGTCCTGGTGACCAGTAACACCTGGTAGGGTCCCCGCCAGCGAGGCGCGAGACAGGAAGACCTCTCATAGGCCTTCACAAGGACCCAACTTCCAGGCTGTATATCGTTTCCTGGGCTCGTGAACCGTACAGGTAAAGCTGAGTGCACCTGGTGATAAAGGAAATACAGGTTTTTAGTTAACTGGTTACAGTAGTCTACAAGCAATACATTTTCCACCTCTCTCAGGGCTTTAGGTTTCGGGAGACCCCAAATGTTAGCAGGTCTCCCCAACAGCGGTTCACCTTTTTCTTCCGGCTCGGCTTTGAGAGTAAGCATCAAGTATCAACTTCAGTTTCTGAATGATTTCTAGCAGTTAGAGTCCCCCAGATATATTGTTGATCTCCCATTCATTCTGCTGGATCACACTCAGGCAACCAATCACTCAGAAGGGCATTCAGGCAGTCAGGCAGCCAATCAGGCACACACTGCTTTCAGGCCATTCTTCTCCATCCATAAACTCACAACACAGAATGTGGATTCGGACAAGCACCCTGGCATTCAGCACTACTCATTGCATTCATACCAGTTTCAGGCAGGGCTGTCTCAGTCATTGTGTCAAACACCAGATGCTAAATACCCATAACACGGAATGCATATTTGTCACACACTTCATTCACCCAGGTTCCACCCCACGGGCGTACCCACAACATACAGCTATTGGGAAGGCTCCAGCCAGTCTGGCCTGGACTTCCCCACACTACCATATATGGAACTTCCACCCAACAGCCAGTCAGGGGGAAGGGACAGAGTCAGGGCTTCCCAGGACTTTGGGAAAAGTAAGGTAACAAGTGATAGAAAGTAAGAGACCACAAGGGCCATCTTGCTTCCTATCAGGAATCCACTGATTCCAATGACAGGGCCTGGGCTTCCCAAAATGAAGGATGCACAGGGCACCTGTCAGTTCATCACAGAGCTGCCACCAGGCCATACCCTGCTCTGTGGGCCACAACAGGTGCTCAAAAAAACATACACAAGGAGTATAGGGTCGTACTCCCACCCACGGGTGCCATAAGGGTATCCCAAGGGTCTGTTCACCAAACCAAAAAGAGGAAGAGCTGCACCACCAGGAGTCCCACATGAACTCATGCATGGAAAACAAGACAGAACATACATGATAAAACAATAAAAGACAAGGATAAGGAGGCAGTGTCCCTATGATGCATTTTCATCATCACCTGCAGCCCCTCCTTTTAGGAAATGATCACCACTCTTTAGGCCACCCCTTCTTGTTAGAACCACTGTCATTTTTGCATCTACTGTTTCATATTTTAGACTACAGAAAAATTGTGCTTTAAAATTCACCATTTCAACACATTATTTTATGCAGATTTAAGGAACCTTTGCAGTGCTCGAGATAATTTGTGGGAGAGGTTAACAGTCCTTCACTAACAATATTTACCTGCTACCACAGATCTTGTATTGTTTACAGTGATAATCTCCCCTCAGAAGCGGACTGCCCCCCAGGGCAAAAAGCTTTCTCTGGCATACATATAATAATGTTGAGGCACAGTGGTGGATGGTACATTTGGGAGCAAGTGGGCATGCATCGCCCCCTTGTTTCTGTGATATGAGAAAGAAGTCAAAGTTTGATTCAAAAAAATACTTCCATCTCTCACCACGTACAGCACGTGGTGAGAGATGGAAGTATGTTTTTGAACATACATACATCCAGCAGCATGATGATCATGCTCATTGTGCATGTGTGATGTCCAAGTGGTAAGCCAATCGTAGTATGTGTATGAATCTTGGCTTAGCACAATGTTCTCAGAAAGGAAACTTGGATTGTTTGTTCAGAGATAGGTTCAGATTTGAATACCTTTGTCATTACCCACAAAGACAAGAATGGCTAAGTGTACTAACCCATGCCATTGGATCGGTTGTTCATGAGTTCAGAAGGTGTGTAATGGAGCCAGAGTTTTGGGGACTGCATGCATTCACCAATGCTTCACGTACTTACCAAAAGATTCTTGGCTGACTGCAAAAAGCTAATTTCGTCCGATATCTGTGCTTCACTACAGTGTTGCTTCTTGTGGTGAAGCGGGCTGCACACCTCATCTTTCAGCCAAGGATTATGCATTGCTCTTTGAGACAGTAGTTCCATGATGGTGGGAGGTGCTGCATCTCCCTTTTCTGCTCTGAACTCACTCTCCATCGTGTTTCTCATTAGTCATCTGCCTTCACCCAGCCCTTTCCTAGTAATCTCATCAGCCTGCTTCACCAGCCTTGGTCTCTGACAACTACCATCGGGACTTATACCCTCGGCTCAGAGAAGCACATGTTCCTTAATTCACAAACTCTGTCATACGACAGAGTTCCTGAAATAGTGCTCATTACTCAGATACTTGTTTGTCTTAATATAAATAAGCAAATTACCTGCACATGTGTCTTCAGTTCTTTAAAACAACCAATCTGGGACAGACCACGACAATCCTATCAGGATAATGGTTCTATAATTTTCAGGGTGATATTAAAGGAGAAAAGAAGGGACAGTCTCTCAAAAATCATGGTTCCCCACTCTTGAGCCATGGCTTTCCTCAGTCTCACCAATGGTACGGCAAACAGTTCAAAATAATCCAAAGCAAGTGATAGTTGCAAACCAAAATGCTCCGAATTTTCTTTACATCTTAACAAATGGAAAAGTCAAAGCAAAAGGTTTATTTGTCGCATAACGTGTTATTGCTTATCCCAGGGTCATACCGGTGGGGTTTTCCTGTCTACAGTTCATAGGAACAATGGCTCCTGGACAGCCCAATACTGCAGGGTCCTCCTACTTGCTGCCTCCAAAGCAAGTTCAGTGTGTCAGTCTTCTGACAGACCAGAGAATACTAAAAGCCAGGCTGGACACCTAAGCAAAGGTTTATTATGCCCTAGTGGGGTGTAAGGGAGAATGCTATTTGTGTTCTAGGCTATTTTTTTGTGTTTAATGGTTATGGGGTTTATCTCACCCTCATAGGAACCGTCTTTATACACATGTGTTACATAGCAACCTCAGTGCAGTGACACACGGGTGTCATAGTGACCCCCAATCATAGGGTCCATACCCTGGGACTGAGTACTGTCTCCCAGGGCACGTAAAGTCCCCATTGACTTTACTGGTCCATTTTTATGAACTAAACAAGTACAACCCATTTTACTATGGAGGTACTGGGAAGGGTTAACAGTTTTTTTCCTGATGTTCATTTTCAAGAGGGTACCGTACAGTCCCTCTCTCAAAAGTTTCTGGCTGGTGGCAGTGGTTGCAACCAAAATTTTCAACTGCAAATATTTCCCTATGGGATTTTCCCATTGTTCGAGGCTACCAATTTTACTGACAGCCTCTAACATACTGCCGGTTTATTTTATTATTAACTTTACTCCGATAGGTTTTATTTACCAGACCTTTAATATAAATTATTTCTCGTGTCTTTCTCTAAACTCCTAACCAGGTTGGGGATCCTTTGTTCGTCCTTTTGGGAGGCTTCTGCCAAGAAGCCCTCCTTTCGGCGCCACTGAGTCTGTGGTGGATCCATTGTGTGGGAGGGGGAGTAGGACCCCTGGACAGGGTTGCCTCAGCAACCCATGTCACACTCTGCCCTGATATGCTGGAGGGTCTCCCGCCAAGAAGACCACCCCACTGTGTGAGTGACAACTAGGCTGTATGAATGGGGATCTGTTTGCATAAAAGCAGGGTCCTGAGGACTGGAAGTGCAAGATGTCGCCACTGGAACTAAGAAGCCGAAGAGGAGAGAAGCCAAAGACATCTGCAACGGCTGAACCACCGGTGAAGCCCTGCTGCAGCGTCTCACCACTTTTCTCCACACAACGAGAGAAGATCTTCATCTGCAAGAGCCTTCTTCCCTTGAGCTGGTGGGGCCAACCAGTTTGCCAATTGCCTTCCTGGACCTGCCCTGGTCGAATCGCCAGTACCCCGTTCTCGGAGACCGGATAGCCAGGCACCCGTCCACCCGGACCACGATTTAAAGGAACGTAACTTTTATTCGATGAGCAGCACCATGGCTGGTTTCATCCCTGGGTAGTGCAGTAACTCAAACCTTCCTCCACGGCGAGAGCCTCTCTTCCTCTGCTGGATCCCCCGAACTGCAGGAACTACCAGGAACAACTGCCACTGCAGGAGCCTCTTCTTCATTTTAAGGTACATTGTTCCGCCAGGCCGCCCTTTTCATTTGTTAGTGCTAAAGGTGTTTTAAATCCTTTACCTATCTATTGGGTTGGCCGCTCCTATCCTCTAACTTTGTCTTTCACCTTCTGCATCCACCTTTTCGAATCGTTAATCAAAGACTTGACTGCAGCTACAAGAACATTTTGCTCCTGGGCCCTTTGCCCTGTACCAGGCCTATTGACTCTGGCTGAATTTGTTAGAACTGCCCTCTCTAGATTGCTTCTTAACTAGAACTGAGTTGATGCACTTAATTCTTATAACCACCTTTTCCTTCCCACTTTTAAAACTTGTGAAGTGCCATTTTGCTCGGTTTTCATTTAAGTATTCTCTATGCTAAAGTACTACCTTGCCTTAACTTGTTCACAAACCTATGGGAAGTGTTGCTAGGGTGTGTAAGAAGATATTCCTGTATAACTTGTGAGAAATTGATAGAGTGCCATTTGTGTTTGGTTTTCACTGTGCCATTTTGCTCAGTTTTCACTCTTGCTCAAACTTGACTACAATTTAACTAGGGAGTTGTGTATACTTTTCTTGACTGATTTTAACTTACTTTATTGACTGTGATTAATGTGTTGAACTAGAAGTGTGTAAAATAAATATATATATTCTTTTTAATACAAAGCTTTGGTCAGTGTTTCCTTGTGCCATAGTACTGTAGCCCTATTGTGTAAACCCTGAATACTGCTCATCTCCCTCTTGAGATAAGTCAGACTGCTTAGCCACAGCTACCAACTAAATCTTTGTGGTAAAGTATGATACCAAAGGGGATTTATTGCTCATACATGTAGTCTTAATCTTCTGTAGTGCTCCCTAAGGGAACTGCACAGGATTTTGCCTAACATGGGGTTCAAATGAGAAGCATATTGCTAGTTTCCCATGTCTTCCGCTACTCCTCTCGGGGTTTACCCTTGATGCATGGCCTGCCCTGTCTACTCGGGGGCCTTCCTTTCTGTCCCCTACTGTAATGGGCTTCCTCATTGCTCCACTTGCCTGCTCACTCTAATTTGCATCAACATGGTTCTCATGGAACTCCCTGTCTCCTCTGTTTCAGTAACTTCTCTTCCCTGCAAGATTTCCAAGGGTCTGAGCCTCTCCCCATCGGTAGGCTTTCAGCCCTTCATTTTCTCTATTGAAAGTACCTGTCTGCTAACTCCCAACTATACTCCAACTTTCTGTCATCCGATTTCATCTCCTCACAACAACCTATTCACTTTGAATACCCTAGCTGTTCTTCCCCCTGATGGTGTCCCCAATTCTAGCATCTCTTCTGCGTTCACCATTATGTCTTGCATTGTACTATCTGTCTCCACCTCATCTTTAACCTCTTAAGTGCTAAGGGTATGTTCCTCGAGAATTCCAACAAATGATCATTTTTTTAAGCTAACTTCTGCAGTTAAGTGGTTATCAGTGTCACTCTTCTCCCTCTGCATTCTGGTATCTCCCCTCCCCTGGTATCTCCCCTCTCCTCGCAACATCTGTGCTGTGCCTCTCTTATAATATTCAATCCATCCTTGACTCCCGTCCTCACTTCCTCTTTCCATGTGACTATCCTCATCTGTTTCTTACAGTTTGCATCTGACTGTGCCTGTCACTGCACTAATCAAACCTTCCTCTCTATCCTTGACTAACTCTTCCTCACTTTCCAAATCAGTGTCTCCATTCAAAACCAGATATATTCCTCCCTGTTTATAAAATCTCCCTAAAAAGCCTGCATATCTTTTGGTAGGGGACTGTGAGGGTTTCATTCCATAAAACAATCTTTTTCTAAATGACGCTCAGGGCAGCACCATGTGGCAGCACCATGTGGTGTTCCCAGGCCTTATGGCCTGGGAACCTGCCACACTAGGCAGTGCTGGGAGTTTGTGGCACAGTATGTGCTTCTTTGAGGAGCTTGGGAGGCCCCCTCATTTTATGTTATGTTACTTGCACAAAGACATTAATCTTATTTAAAGCCCTGCACTGGCCTAGAGATTATGATAATGTCCAAATCCACGCATCTTCATTTGAACGTGCTGCGGCCTATATATGTTTTATGATTGACTGTTGGATCTGGGTGTTGATTTACAAACTCAACACACATCACTCTGTGCAGAAGCCTGCCACGGCACTAGGCTGGCTGAAGCAATATTGATACAAATGTTTCTCCGCTGGCCAGAATCATTTAGCTCTGCCTGTTGGCACTCACTCAGGTACCTGTTTCTAGCCCACTCACCAAGTGTTCCTATCACCTCAGTTACAGGCCACTAAGCAGAGGAGAGCCAATCTATCCACACACTTAGCCCAGTGAATATTCACTCATCCTTGTGCCAAAACTTGCACGTTTCAAATCCCAACCTCACAATGCATCGCCTGAACCATGCACCTCTTACACTCATTAAGTGCTTAGGAGGAAATGATGGGACAAAATCAAATACTTTGGGTCTTCTCATGAGACCATGATATTTTCTGCAGCAACCCTGTATATGCTTATACTTCACATGTGTTTCTCCCAGGGTCTCCCTACTCTTGTGGCTCATAGACTGCTGAAATTCCTAATTATATGAATTCTTAAGCAAGTCTGTTATGAAAATAAAGTGCTACAGGATTTGAAGGAATCATGGCCTTGCACCCAACCAGATGCAATCACCATTGACTGTTTTGAAAACCTCTCCTGCCACGTCCCACTCTCCCCAACAGAAATAGTCACTTTTCATCTCATCTGCAGACCACCTGAGCCCAACACCTCTTTCATCGAAGACTTCACAGACTTTGTCACCATCATGTCTCTCACTAATACAACATCATCTTCCTTGGCAAATTCAACATCCATGGAAACCCAGAAACCAAATCAATGAAGAAAGAACTCCACTGGCAACTCGACACACAGAACCTCACACAGCACACAAAAGAACCAACTAACACAAAAGGTGATGTCCTTGACCTCATCATCACTACACTGCCCACCCTTCATCGCAGCTCTCCTATTCCACTCGACTGGTTGGACCATTTGGGAATCCCTTTAGAGATTAATTGCACCACACTTCTCAATCAAAGCCATTGAAAACCAAGCAAACAAGTCTTCAGATTGTTAGGGAGAATTCTCCAAAATGGCTAATTTCCCTTACCTACTGGGTCCCTCAGCAGCTTTTCTGGATTTTAGGATTTATTGTTTGCACCTGGTAAGAGTGTGAGCCTTTTTTCCCGCTCTTACATGTGTTTTGCTATGTGTGTTTAACATTTTTGTGTTCATAGACTGCGGAGCCTCACATACTTCATAGGCATCATCCTTTTACTGTGTGTTACACAGCACCTTCAGTGCAGTGACACAGGGTTTTAGATTTCACAACTCAGACTGCATTTTCTGGGACTGACTACTCTCTCCCAGAACATGTAATGGTGCCATTGACTTTATTAGTCTTTTTAAAATCCACATACCCAGTACAAACTAACTTACATAGAGTAATGGAAAGGGTTACTAGTTATCCCTTTTTGTCTGTTTCTCATGGAATATTGTTTCATTCCCTTTTCATTAAGATTTGGCTGGTGGCAGTGGTAACTACCCTATTTTTCCTACCGCGGTTATTTTAAATAGCCTTGGTACTGTTTTAGGCTATTTTAGTAGCCTCAAACTTAAACCCGCTGGACCATATTTACTTTTATACGATTCCAGCTTGGTTTATTCGTCATTTCTTTTCGTAAAAGTCTTTCTCGTGTTTTACTCTGCGCGCCAAACCAGGTTTGGTTCCTTTGTTCACCGGCCTTTCGTGGGCTTCTGCACAGAAGCCCTCCTTAGGTGTCACTATGTCTGAGGGGGACAGGACGTGAGGGTGGGGTTTGAGACTCCCTGCACAGGGTCTCCTTGGAGATCCATGTCGCACTCTGGTATGATTGTCTGTGATGACTGTCTCTGCAGGACAGCCACCCTGCTGTGTGATTGACAGCCAGGCTGGGTGAAAGGCGGAAAACTGCATAAAAAGCAGGTCTCTGGGGAGAGTCGCCACTGGATAGAGAGATCCGAAGAGAAGCTGACAGAAGTGGACCTCTACCACGACTGAACCTACCAGTGAAGCCCTGCTGCAGGTCCGAATCGCCAAACTTCAATGACAGGGAAGATCTGCAAGGAATCTTCTCCCTTTGAGCTGGTGGGAACAACCAGTTTACCAAACTGCAAGCCAGACCTCCCTCCTCTGGTTTAATTTGCTGTGCACAGCTACAGTGACCCGAATAGCCAGGAAGGTCGGACCTTGCTTGGGTTTTAAGGAGAACACCTTTTATTCGTCGCTTTGCTCCGCTGCTGGATTCTTCCCTGGGCAGTGCAGGACCCTCCAGTCTTCCTCCTTCTTGTCAGTCCGACAGTCACTTCAGGAACTGTGAGCCTGCAAGACCTGCCAGGAACGTCTACCTCAGCTACAGCATTCTTCTGCTCTAAAGGTACTGTGCTAACCTGGTTGTTTGTTTCATCCAGCCGTGGTGATAGTATGTGAAATCTTTTGCCAATCCAAAGGCTTCTCATTCTCTATTCTTTAAAGTAACTTATCGTCTGACCAACTTCATTCTGAACTCTCAGCAAAGAGTTAATCGCGAACTACCATGAACTGTGCGATCCTCTGCAAAGACTTTGGTCCCTTGACTTTGGCCCTGGCCTGTTGATTTGATTTTCTCACCATAGTTGCCTTTTCTAGATTTCCCTGCTTACTTACTTGTTGGTGCTGCTCAGCTTTTGTCTTTCCCTCCCTTTTATATTGCTCGAGTGCCATTTTGCTCACACTTCATTTTGAGCTTATCTTGTCCAGAATCTATTGGGCGTTGTGTAGTATATTAAAAGTGTTATTTTTCTACTGCTTTACTTTAGTGAATTGTTTTCCAACTGATGTGTAAATAAATGTATATTCTTTTAATCAGAAACCTTGAGTCATTGATTGTTTGGACCATAGTAATTGCTGTCCTTTGAGTAACTATTGATACTGCTCACATTACTCTTGAGATAAGTCTGGCGGCTCAGCCATAGCTACCACTTTACAATGTAGTAGAGGCTTGTAGCAAAGGTGAATTTGTACTGTTACTTGTAGTCTTAATTGTGTGGTGTTCCCAGAGGGTACTGCATATAATTCTGCCTAACACTGGTGTACAGCGGTGAGGATCAAGTATAGTAATTACACTTAGAGTGCTGCTATTACCTTGGATCAACTAACCATAAGGCTAAACATCACTAAAAAACAATATTAATAATGTCTGATATGGAAAGCTACAGTCAGGAGACCCTCCTTAGTTACACCGTGGATTATCTGAAAAATCTGTGTAGAGATAGGAATCTCTCTGTTTAAGGTAAAAAGTCAAAATTGATTGAAAGATTGTTGTTAGAGAAACAAAGTCTGGAGGGTGGGTCTGAAATACCTAACCCCTCAGCAAATGTGGAAAATGATGAGGATGATAACCTGTCTGTTATTGATGAGTTAGATGAGGCAGCTGTGTCTAACAAATGTAGGCCTCACTGCTCCTCTGCCCGCTCTGCGACCTCAACCTTTGTCCACTGGTACCCCTACAGGTCCTGCACGCAGTCCTGAATTCATTGCTCTAGAAAAGATGAGGCTTGAATTGGAATTTAAAGGTATACATGCTCAAACTGAATAAAAGCATCAAGAACTCAAGCTCAGAGAAATGGAGTTGAATTATGCCTTAGAAATGAAAAAGTTGTCTTTGGAAATGCTTCCCTCCCAGAGTCTTCTAGGTCTTCCAGTCCTAAGAAACCCTGCATGTCTAAAGAAATTGTTGGTATGTATGAGGCTAAACTTGACATTTTGGATTGGTTGGCAATGTTTGAATATAAGAAAAAGTTCAAACACTGGTTTGTTAGGCGCTCCAGATGTGGTTAATTGAAATTGTTTTAACGAATGTCTGTTGTTTTCACAGATGCTTTGAACATAAAGGTCGGAAATTGTTTAAGGAATGTCTGTTGTTTTCACAGATGCTTAGAACATAACGGTCATAATTACAGTCCTCTGTCTGTTGTTTTCACAGATAATTTGAACATAAAGATCATATTTAAGTCCTCAACACGTTTTTCCACACTTTGATTGCAGTGGTTCTTCAGGAGGTAAAATAAAATGTTCAGAACGCTGAATATAAAGATTTTAACAAATTGCATAACATTGTGAACAAGAATAGCAGAATAGGCTTATAGTTAGTTCAAATTAACAGTTAACAACTCTGCAGTTTGCAATGTTGTTGGTTATGTACTTTACGTCTATTTTACATTGCAAGTACACATTTGTGCATAATTATTGACATATATGATTGTAACTTTGTCTCAAACAGTGGAGATTCTGTTGCATAAAATAATTTGTCAATAGATTTGAACTGGAGTATTCATGGAAAATAAACAGACAATGCCATGATTGATTCCTTACTGTTCAATGATAGTTCGCAGAATGTCAGATGATATTCTTATTCGTTAAATCTATGATCTTGTTTGGTCCATGAATCTTGAAATTATGGAGCAGCCCCTCTAGAATACAAGAAAAAGCCTCTTGTTTGTATGGAGAGACTAATTGGATTGGGGCTATTTGCATAGAAAGCTAAGTCTCATCTCCATATGAAGGATTGGAGTCTTACATCTTATTCAAGTATAAAAATAAATCAAACATAGCTATTATCTATACCTAAGTATTTAATTGCAAATACCTGGATCTCTCCAAAAGGTGGATGCTGCTGGCTGCATGGTTTCGCTGGATCTGCTCGTTTAGCAACCAGAAAATGGCTGCTATTTATTTACGTAACGTGACATGATGATGTCATACGTATGTTAGCGTCTTTGACGTCATGACATCACAGATGCCATTTTTGTTGTTTTTATATATTTGCGCTGCCATTTTTGTAGTTTTTATATACTCACGGGGTAAATGTTTACAAAGGCAATCTTACTTGAATTCTATACTACAATTATACAACTGCTTATAATAGAGAAATTATTAAGTTGTGTGCCCGCAATTTCCCTTGGAATAATAGGCATTTGGGACTGCTTTTTGATTGATTTAGAGACGTGACAGTGTCCTTTATTTATAGTTACTTACAAAGTTAGAACCTAGTTTTAAAAGGTTATCCTGTTAGGGATAACTTATATTTAGGGCCATTTATGGCTTGAACATATAATAAGGTAGGGGTCTGTGTTTACACCGCTGTAGCTCATACTGGATAAAAGTATGTCAATAATTAGCAACTATTGTGTGGACCATAAAGAATAAACATAAGTGTGTCATTAAGTAAAAGCTGATATGTATCTAATATGCTAAATATTAATGATCAACTTCCTAATGGTCATTATAAATGTCAGAATTTCAGATTGAGAAGGAAATATAAATCCTATTAGAGATAACTTATGATTAGGGCCTTTTTGTGGCATGGATATATACTATAAGGTAAGGGTCTCTTAGGTTTCACGGCTGTGGCAGGAAACATAAATCCCAATTTTCTGCAAACAAAACATCAATGTAATGTGCATGTAAATTCTTGAAATATATAAATGCTGTCATACAAAGTTACATAGCTCATGGTCACCATTTAAACCTGTGTTGGTATTGTCCATGCAAAAAATCCAGTTTGCCTCTGCTTTCCGTAGTTCCTTTTCTCTGTTGCCACTCTAATTGGTTAGATAGTCACTTGTTCAATTCCATAGAATCTGTTTAAATTTATATCCTCATTTCTGTGGTTTTTAAGGAAATGTTTGCTGAGTGGGTAACGAATATCATTCAATTTGATTGACCGGATGTGTTCATGAATTCGAATTTTGAGTGATCTTACAGTGCTGTCTATATATAGTTTGAAACAGATGCATTTGATTGCATAAACTATATGTTTTGAGTTGCAGTTCAAGAAATCCTTAATTATGTAGCTAGAACCATTTGCTTTTGTGCATTCCTTGAGTCCATTGATTGCAAAAACGCATATATTAGAAATTGCCACATTTGTAAAATCCTTTAAAGGAATGGTTCGGTCAAAAAATTGTATTGCCCCTACGGGTCGGCCATGTGTTTTCAAGCCAAAGTCGCTCGATTTTAGAAACATTTCCTATGGACCTTACCTGAGTTTTCATCCATTAAACGCACGTGAAAACAGGCATCAGGGAGCTGCCATTTTGTGATAACCCCCATCGCCCTGGCTGACCTGCTTTTGCGGCACTAAATCATATCCCCCGCCATTGAGCCTGTCATCAGCAGACGCGTACCGCCCATTTCACAACGCCTAAGCACGTCTCGTGTCAACATTCGCTGTGCTTCAGCTAATGACGTGTCACCATGGAAATGGCAGGACGCCTCTTTCTTCAATAAGTATAAACAGACCGTTTCACAACACACAACAGCAGATTTTCGATTCCATTCCTCTCTCTGTGTTACTTTGAGTATTCTGTGACTCGTTTCTGTGCTCTGATCAGCTACCTTCGTTGCTTGTGGCCCGTGTGAACAGATACCAGTACTACCGCTATAAATTATTTTAGTTTGTTTAACACACAATGGCTACAATAATGCCCTACATGTACGAGCCCGAGTATACCGAGGAGGAACTACTGGAAAGGGAAACACGCGAAAACGATGGGTCTTCGGACGGCAGTTGGGAGGACGATTCAACAGCTGAAGAGCCTGGACCTAGTCGCATGGACGGTGTTTCCACCTGGTGCACATGCAATCGGTGCGAGCTAATGCCAACCGAGGATGAGAACTGCTGCTGCTGTGAAAACTCGGGATGCGCGGCCTACATTTCAGAAGGCGAGCCACGATCGCAATGCATCACCGAGCTGTCAGACTTCAGGGCAGCCTGCCTCACACGGTCCGTGTTGAGGATAATGATGGTGCTTATGCACGAACTTCGCGCAACTGTTCGTCCTCGTAATCCGAGTAACGAGTAAGTATACTCTGCTTGTCATGCCACTCCTATTTCATGGTCTTCTACTATATCCAAAATCACATATACATATCATTGTAACGTATGAAAGTCGTTCAATAGTGTGCAGTGTCTAGATAGTATTTGTCCAAGCAGAATGCCATTAGTTACAAGAATTGTCATTGACAACAAACGTTTATTAAACTTATCTTGGTCATTTAAAAACAGTTTGTTTCATTCCTTTTCACAGGTGGTACAGGCTGGTGGCCTATCGTTCCTTTACATGGTGGCTTCACGGGAGGCTTGGACACCGCGTTCGAAGAGTAATACCCGCCTGTGCTGTTCGTGCCATAAGAGAAACATTCCCGAGTGACATTGGTCAGTACAGGGGATTTTCTCTCACTGTGCTGCAACCTGACCTGTACAATGTCTAAAGTCTTGTATTCTTGTGTCATCAAAATAAAACACAACATATATTTTAACAACGGTTGTTCCGATTTTTTAAATGAATCAAGTGTGTTTCCATTCAAGAATGGACGTCAGGCATCTGTGCTCCGAATGGGTGAAGGTCAGGTTGTTTTGAAGCAGGGTGGTCACTATATAAGCTAGCATAATATATTCTCAATAATGCATGCAGGCATTGAGGACACGTTTGTGGAGATGAACAAGCTATGTGCTTAGTTCAGGCTGGTTCACATGCAGGGGCAGTAATCGAAGAGGAAGAGTGATGTGTTACATGTATTAGCTGTTGCAAATACCTCTGGAGTTTTCCAGTCAGAGTGGGAACGAGGGTGGGGGCCATGTGCTGTGCGCAGTGAGGCCTGGTCACCAAGATGGATTGGAAAGGGGGTACAAAAATGGATGCCCCGTGTCCTGCTCAGTGGTCCCATCTACGCGAATGTCAACCAAAGTTAACATCACATAAGGGCAAGGGGCGAACCCACTTCTGGAGGACCTTGGTCCGAGTTTCCACTGAGAAGTAAAGGATGAGAGGGGCCTGATGGCCCCTCACTCCCACACGATTGCCTTCATGCCCACTGCCCCATCCATCCCACCCCCTCTATCAAAGGTGGTCGGTTCACACCAGGGGGATGAGCACTGGCATGGGGGGCTGACACTGGCGCAAACAGCCAAGGTGCCAAACAGCATGTACACTTCAAAAGGTATCCCACACCCAGGGGCCATCGCTCACATGGCCTCCTCAGACCCTGTGTCTCCAGGCAGGCCTCCCCTGAGGCAGGCCGCCCCCCTGCAATCCACATAAGTGTGTCTCCATTCAGCAGTCTTCCTGTGCCTTATCTGCATGCCCCAGCCCCATCCATCCCACACCCTCTATCAAAGGCCGTCGGTTCGCACCCGGGGATGAGCGCTGGCATGGGGGGCTGTCACGGGCGCAAACGGCCAAGGTGCCAAACAGCATGTACACTTCGAAAGGTATCCCACGCCCAGGGGCCATCGCTCACATGGCCTCTTCAGACCCCGTGTCTCCAGGCAGGCCTCCCTGAGGCAGGCCGCCCCCCTGCAATCCATATAATACCACGACATACACACGTCATTCATTCACAAACACACCCCTGTTTCTAATACTTTATAAACCACTTGATATGTCTCCTGAGAACATCTTTGTGCTTTGCAAGTCAACTCCTGAACCTTCTACCTGAAAAGCACTGAGATCTATGCTAATCTGCTCGTCGTCGCGCTATCTGTGACCGCTTCGAGCAAACTCGTCAGTGTGCTACCTAAGGTCATCTACCTGTTCTCCTGCAACATACTGCCCGGCCTGCTGAATCCAACTGTTTGTTGGTCAAGGTAAGGCCATGTATCCTAGTCATATTTCGGTCATTTTTACATTTTGTATCTATTTGCGATTACAGTACCCAATAGAGCTATGGTCATTGGTCTCATTGCTATTGACTTGAGTTTCAATTGCTATGCTATCAATAGATCTATTTATTTTCCTCTGTGTCAATTGTCATCGAATTGCATCCTTCGGGGTCCAGTCTATAATGTAAGCATGTTTCCTTTTCGTGCAAGACAGAACATCCAAGAGACGAGTCACATGTTCAGAGTTTAGTCACAAATTTAAAACATTTCTGTAACTTATGCAAATACTAAGCCGCACATGATGAACTGGTATAGTTCCGGCGACCAAAACAAACCTTGCATTGAGCATGGTATGGTTCATTTACTTTTTTATGACATTTTTATTCATCAAGGTTTTATAATAATCTTGATATTTACTTTTCAGAATTTTCAACAATGCCTGCCTGTTTGATTAGCAGTTGCCCTTCGAATACCCATGCTAAATCTGAAGGCACTACAATGCATGTATTCCCGAAAACT
Organism: Ambystoma mexicanum; assembly: GCF_040938575.1. NCBI lineage: Eukaryota > Metazoa > Chordata > Amphibia > Caudata > Ambystomatidae > Ambystoma > Ambystoma mexicanum. Next base: position 509,311,117 of record NC_090926.1, on the reverse strand, counting down.
GTTGATCGAATAAGAGAATGGGTCAGACATTGTGGATATCTACTGGATGAACTGGAAAGTAGAGTCCAACAAGTCTTAGTGGATAAGAGGGGTGATCGATACTGCATCTGCAGCCGGCACTTTTCCTCAAACATGTACGCCACATCCTGGGTAACAAAGAAGAATAAACGGCGAACAACACGAAAATTGCTCGCAAATGCTATTCCAACTCTATTCGTCCACATTCCGCCACTGGTGAGTCAAGTGTCCGGATTTAGCTTTAGGCCTTGCGGTAGTGTGTAGGTAGCCGAATGGATTAATTGATATTTTAGGTGTTGTGTCCTTTGTAATACTCCCTTGTAATACTTTCGATATTGATATGAGTGTATAGCTTTTTGAAAATGACATTTATCAATACATTATTTTTCGATTTTATAACCCCCAAAGGAAATCTATTTATGGGCACAGGGAACTGTACTATATTGCACATTTTTAATAGCATTATTCTGAAGTATTCTGTCGGTTTACATGGCCATTTTTTAATATTTGCATTTCATCATCAAACAATAATTTACCTTTACAACTGCTTGACTATCCACTGAATCTGAAGCAAGAACATTCTACATCCGTGACGTGCCCGCAGTTATCAACCACTTCTAGCGCGTATCAGGTAATCATACTTGGCTATTCCGCTGCAGACTTGTTTTAGGCATGTCAAGTAATAGTTTTTTATGTATCGTGTGCTTATTTTACCAATTGTTTGGTTAGTGCTTTCCAATTGATATACAAATTAGTTGTCATCCCCTGGTGTTTGTTTTCAGTTATAATTAGTGTTATCCATACTAATGCAAGTACTGTCTTTCAGGGAGATGCTGAAGCATCCACCACATTGACAACAGCCCTAGATGTTCTTCAGCAGCACGAGCTATGGATACTGACAGCTCCATCGACCGTGATCATCAGGACTGGAACACTTGTCGTTTGATTGTTCTACACCATGTTTCATTTGTGCTTAGCCATTGATATGTACCTGTGCGGTCAACCCCAAGTGTGTGTTGTGTTTTCAATATTGTAATCCTTACTAATGCAAATACTATTCAGGCAGTTGTTGAAGCGTCAACCAACGCACTTGATACAGAGCCTGACATTCAAGTAATTCCAGGGGAAGCGGGACCATGCGGATACGAATCGGCGCAACAGCTTTCGGAAGTGTGCACCAAATTTACAACATCCATAGATATTCTTCAGCAGCACGAGGTATGGATACTGACAGCTCCATCGAGTGTGATCATATAACGTGATTCCATTTTCTATACTTTCTTCCCTATTAACGCAAGTACTGTGTTTCAGGGAGACGATGGAGCTTCCACTACAATCACAAGATCCCATTTAGATGATGCAGATGTAAAGAAATTGGAGAAATAAATCGATTAAATCTGATCATATTTAAATATTCCTTGATTCTTTTAGACAATGCAACATTTGTGGTTATCTCTTTATATGTACCTGTGCCGTCGACCCCAAGTGTGTGTTATGTTTACAATATTGAAAACCATACTAATGCAAGTACTGTGTTTCAGGGAGTTGCTGATGCTTCCTCTTCAATACAATCATTTGTGGTAGTCCATGCAGAGCCAGAGGTATGGATACTGACAGCTCCATCGACTAGGTCATCAGAGCTTGAATACTTGTCGTTTGATTGTTCCACACAATGTTTAAATCGTGTTTGGCTGTTGAGATGTACCAGTGTGTTCGTCCTCACGTGTGTTTTATGCTAACAATATTTTGATACACAGTAATGAAAATGCTATGTTTCAGGGAGTCGATGGAGCCTCATTCCGTGCTGTCTATGCGGATACAGAAAATATAGTCGTTGCAGCGCAAGAGGAAGGGGAGACATGCGGATACGTATCGGAGGAACAGTGTGCAGATGTTGAAGGTCGAGTCAAAAAAGTTGCAAAGAAAAGAAACAAAAATAAGGTTAGTTACAAACAGTTCATAACTTTAGAAATGTTTTTGTGCTGGGGACTATTTTATGTTTTTTTTCAGTCAATTGTACTATACTTTATCTTGTGTTTAAACTGAACATCCCTTTTCCAATCTGTCCTCTAGTTACCCGTGGGTGTCCGAACTATACATACACAGACAGTGAAGAGAATGAGAGATGTTGCTTGCCAGACCATTTACACTATGGAGGAACTATTAATTCAGACGCCGCGTGTTGAGACTAGAGATGCTCATGTCCAATGGCCAGAACATGAAATTAATGTGTCCGGAGAATCCAGTAAAGTTGTAAAGGACCATTGCTACAGTGCGACCGTACCACCACAGCAACATGATATTGGATGCATTGAAGATAGCTCTGAAGTAGTCGCAGATCAATTCACACAATCTACACCCGCCAAAAAATTGCCACCAAAAAAGCTGTCGACATTGTTGTGTTCTCCCATCAATGTTGAAGTAGCAGATGTTGAAATGACAGAGAATGAACCAGCAGCAGCATTCACCGACGCATCACAACTTGATAGCAGCAATATTTCTTTCAAATGTGGTGATATGTCCTCAACGTCACAGGCCGAAAAAACTTTGACGCAGGATGACAGTCTAATGAAAGAGGGCAAATAGATAGTATTCAATAGTTGTTTTATGGATATTATAAGTATGCTGAAATGTGGCCATTCCATCAGAGGGAAAGTATGTGGGAAGCCATTGATTCATGTGACTCATCAAAAACAAGGCAGTAACGTCACAATACATGCCGCCTGTAGATTACATCATACGTTCTCATGGTCTGCACAACCGATGCTGGGGAAACTGCCAGCAGGCAATCTACTGTGTGCAGCTGCATCACTTTTTAGTGGCTCCAGTTTTAGTAAGTTAGAGTCTTTCTTTCAGTTTGTGGGACTCCATTTCATTTAAAAAATGCAGTACTACAAATACCAACATGATTATCTGTTTCCGGCCATTAGTGATGCTTGGAAAATTGAACAATTGTCTTTAGCAAGTACATTCGAAGGCAAAAGATTCAGGCTAGCCGGGATGGACAGTGTGACAGCCCTGGATTTTCCGCCAAGTACTGCACCTACCACTTTCAGGACAAGGATAGTAAGAAAATTGTGAGTTTGGTGGTCGTGCAGGTAACACAATGTACATCCACAGTGGCCATGGAGAAACTAGGATTTACAAAATCAGTGGAATATCTACAATCGAGGGGAATGCACATCGACCTCATAACCACAGACAGACACGTTTCAATTGCCAAGACAATGAGAGAGCAGTTCCCACATATTAAACATCAATTTGACGTATGGCATCTTGCTAAATCAATCAATAAGAAAATCTTGGCTGCAGGAAAAAAAAAAGGTTTGAAAAGTATTTCAGAGTGGTCCCAGTCTATCAGCAACCATCTTTGGTGGCGCTCCAAAACTTGTGAAGGGTCAGTGGAAATACTACTTGAAAATTGGCGGTCACTGATGCACCACTGTACCAGCGTGCACCGCTGGTCAGAAAACCTACATTTCCACCAATGTGAAAATGGCCGTTTGTCCCCAGTGGAGGCACAGAAGAAGAACTGGTTGAATCCATCTTCACCGATACACAAAGCCATTGAGAAGATTGTTTTCAATAAAACTCTATCAAGAGATTTGAGGGGACTGACAGAATTCTGTCACACAGGAGGTTTGGAGGTGTTCCACAATATGTGCCTAAATTACAGTCCAAAGCGCTTGCATTTCAGCATACAGGGCATGAGACATAGGACTCTACTTGCCGTCTTGGCCCATAACGAGAATCTCGGCCGTGAACAATCTAGGACTACGGTAATGTAAGGATGCCTCGCTACACTAAGGCCTTTTCAAAAAGAAGTAATGGGTGATCAAACCAGTCTATGAGGAAATGCAGTTCAACTTTGTCAAAAGCCTTATTGTTGCTGTATTAGAGAAGCACAGATATGGAATTTTGAATGTTTCTGTCCAGAGCACTGAAACATTGCCACCCAACATTGCCACTGTGCCATGTCCAACCAAAGGAGAGCTGGTTGTGAAGTACAAATCCCGGTTTAAATAATTGTAATACAATTGTCTTTGTGTAAATAAATGTTATTGTACAGTGTACATACAAAGTACGCTAACCCTAACCCCTACCTTCACCATCCTGGGTGGCGAACAACCTGGGTGTCATCTTTAAATTCTCTCTCTATTCACCTCATATTGCTGACCTTGTCTATATGTGTATGTATTTATTTTTGTTGATGTGACTAATTTTCTCAATCTCATGTAAATGCTGCGCACTGTTAACCGAGGGGAGGCTTGTGTATTGCAAATAATAAAATAAAAAAAAAAAATCTCACTTTCAACTCAACTCCTTGGGTAATTTATACTTTCCCTGACCTTCCCCAAAAAATTAAAAGTCTCAATAGTTATGGTTCTTTGGGGCTTCAAAGCTCGCAGACAACAAGGACAAAATTGGGGGCCTTATAACGCGCCAAGCGAGCCGTTGCAGATGGGAGAGAAGCCAGTTCGCATTCGCACATTGAGGCGCAGTACATAGATGGATTCGAAACTTCAAGTTCTCACAGATGGCTTTACTACGGGATGTTGCACATAAAGAATGTATGCTCATTTCTAGTGAAGGTCAGCGGCTTTGTTTTTCAGCTTGCGGCCCTGAAGAGGCCCACAACTCGCACTGGCAGTATAAGGTTCTATTGTTTTTTGACCTTGAGAGACAGGGACCATGCCGAAAGAACTTCATTTGAAGGCGGGGGGTGCAATAACGTAAGAGACGATAAGGCAGAATATTCTTAAACTAGACCGAGTTTCATGTTAGTTCAGTATACGAAAAATAGTTGTCAAGAGCACAGTGGGATATACGGACTGCATTACGCAGAGACACAATGGAAATTGCAAATATAATGTAAGCAATTCTTTAGACGCTTTTATACCAGAATGAAGAATTAATGAATGGATGCATGAATAAATGAATGAATGAAGATCTAGGACATCGTTTGTGGGATCGTCCTTGTAGCGGGCACATGGGCATGCAGGTCCACATTCCACACGCATGTAGACAAAAAGTCGTTTCTCATTGTGTACTAACCTCAATTTATTTCATTACTTTTCGCATTGATTTTAGAGCCGAACATACTCCATTGCACTATCCATGAAAGCAACTAGTTTCAGCTCGGCCGTAATAAATAAAATGAATAATATTAATAAAGATCGGCTGACGAGACTAATTATAAATTTAATGTTTTCAAAACAGGTATATCCTTCCCTACTGCTACTGCCACCAGTTTCAGACCTCGGCAGATGGTTATTTCAACCGCCAGCTGCAGCTTCTTGTTAACAACTGCACCACTTTGATGATTTTATGGGACGATCGCCAAGGGCCCATATGCCCTTACGCGGTACTAGCGGCTAGAAGCAACATATCAACCATTATGCTGGCCTAGTGCCTACTTGATGGAACAGCCTTGTGGTTCAACGTGTGACCAAAGTGCTTCTTTTAACGAAAACCAACACCCTGTGTACCATAAAGGAACAGCGCGTGACGGATTTGCGGATAGAGATAAAAGAAAATAAATGGCATTCGGAGTTCATATGGCAATTGCTGAATATTCTATCAACATTTCATGTCAACTAAATGTACTTTACCAAATGTACTGTGTTGCTGTTTGATTTTAAAGTACAGTTTCATATTCTGAATTGTGGAGCGCTGTGTTGTGAGTTGATCTGTGTTGGTTTCCGGGTTCTGTGTGAAGTCGCGTAGAAGACGACTGGACGCATTTGCCTACGCAGCACAAACGCATGGAGAGAGGCGGGGAATATGAATGTTTTGATAATGTCAGGCTCAGGGGTGCGGGATATGATTTAGTGCCGCAAAAGCAGGTCAGCCAGGGTGATGGGGGAAATGATAGGATCATCACAAAATGGCTGATCCCTGATGCATGTTTTCGCGTGAGTTTAATGGATGAAAACTCGGGTAAGGTCCATAGGAAACTTTTCTAAAATCGAGCGACTTAGGCTTAAAAATACATGGCCGACCCGTAGGGTCAATAAAACATTTTGACCAAACCATTCCTTTAAGTTTGTTTGTTGACCATACTTGGTGTTGACCTTTAGTGATCTTATTTTCCAGGACATGAGAGGGGCACAATATATTTTTCAAGTTAGGTGCCTTTTTGTAGGTTATACATGGGGTCTCTGGTAGATAAGGTCTCAAATCGTGATCATAATATGTTCCAATGTCTTTTTATGATTTTTTCAAAGTTATTGCTTCTGTATTATAACTTGTTATAAACCTGATGGTTTGAGGGCTTTGGTTGGCTGCCTTTTGTGGTGTGCGTGATTTATAGGTAAGTAAATCTGGTCTTTTTTGATTGTTACATTTATTTCTGGCAGAAATAAGTAATCTGTTTTGTACCCTCTATTAAAAAATGTGTCTTTGGCTTTTTGTAGGTGTTTTTGCAAATCATCTTTGTCCGTACCGTTCCGTTTGATCCTCAGAAATTCCCCATAAGGGATATTGTTTTTTATGTGGTGGGTGGTGGTTTGCTGCATGCAAAATGCTGTTGCCTGCTGTAGGTTTTGTATATAATGTAGTATAGATGTTGTTGTGGATATAAAGTTCAAGATCCAAAGAATTGATTTTGGAAATGCTCTCATTCATGGTCAGTTTGAGATTATATTGGTTGTTATTAAGATAGTGGTGGCATTCACAAAGTGATTTTCTGTATCCTTTCCATATGACTGGTATATCGTCAATAAATCTACTCCAGTAGATAACCTGGTTGAGGTCACTGAATGATTGATGTTGCCACGCATGGTGTAATTCAAAAGAGCCCATATATAGGTTGGCATATCTTGGCAAAAAATTGGCCCCCATGGCTGTTCCTCGTTTCTGTTTAAATATGTCTCCATTGAAAAGAAATATATTGTTGTTAAGCATGTTTGAATAAAACCATGGGATTCAACACATTACAGGGAATCAGTTGGTTCCTTGGCTCTTATCTAGGCTACCCACTGTTGCATCTGATGTTGTGATGGAGTTGGGGGAGGTGGATAGGATGGATTATGAGTGAGTAAAGCTAGCTTTAATTGCTAGATTTGGGAAGACCACTTCCCAGTACCTTTAAAAGGTTTAGGACCCTCAAAAAGCATGATGGTACCCCTTGGGTTACCTGGGTATGTGAATGTTTGAAAAATGTACATGGTTGGGTTAAGGGTTAAAGAGTAAACACTTATGAAGGTATGAGAAATCTTGTTATGAAGGAGACAAGTCATGATGACTGCTCTCCTGAGCACAGACAGCACTTGGCTGATTCTAAGGAGATAGATCCAAAGAAGTTAGCTAAGGCTGCTGACTTGTGGGATGCCAACAGGCGTACTCACAAGGATTCTGGGGCAACTCAGAAGAAGGATGAGGGAAAGCAGCCAAAGAAAAATAACAAGGAGAATTGTAATACCTCCAATCCAGAAGAGGCCCCCAAACATAAGAAGGGTAAGCCACATGGGAAACCAGAGGGAGGTCAGCAGAAACCCCCATTCCAGAGAGCATTTGGTAAATGCTATGTTTGTGGGTCAGCTGACCATGTGAAAGGAGATCCCAGATGCAAGGGTAAATGTGCAGAGATCAGCACTTCCTCCTTAACCTTATCCCCAAAGGAAGAAGTACAAATGTCTAGTGCCCACTTTCAATTATTTGCTGAAGCACACTTGGGTCTTCAGGCAACTGTATCCTTAGAGTCCATGGGTCTGGGTAAGAAACAGAATATGGATGTGTACAACTCCATTCCAGAAAACTGTAGAGAGTATTATATGGGCAGTGTTCTTGTCAATGGCCAGAATACTCCTGCCAGGAGAGACACTGAGGCCAGTAGAACAGTAGAACAGTAGTGGATGAATGTGTTTTCAAGCCTGAGGATGTTGCTAAGGCAACAAAGGTCCCACTAGATTCTCTGGAGGCCGTGTCCAGTTGCTTCCAATTCTGCCAGCTCTCTTTCAGTGTAACAATATGACAGTGAGGATTCCTGTCAGTGTCCAGAATGAGGTGCCTGGGAGAGTCCTGTTGGGGAATGATTTAAAAGCTATAGGAGTAGTATCCAGTACCCCCAGGCCTCCCAGTGAGAGAAAACAGAACCAAACCAAATTGGCTAGAGATGCAACCTTAAGAGACCACTCTGAGCCTGTGGGAACCTCTACAGAGAGCCCCACTGCAAGCCCTGGTGTTAGTAAGTTGACCTCCAACCTAGGCAAATCTGAGGCTAGTATAGTAGAGAAATGGGAGCCCCAACCAAGCTCCATCATTGCCCATCCAATTCCAAAGTCTGTGACCCCCCTTGCTTCTGAGGAAGAGGTGGATAGACAAATTGGACCCCACTCTAGGCCTGTGAGAACTGGTAATTCTCAAAGCTGGTGGAAAACCAGGAAAAATAGTTCTAAGGCTAAACACCTTAAGAGTATTGGAGCTTCTACTGAAGACTCAAATGTAAATCCTAGTGTTGGGAGGGAAACTTCTAAAATAGGTAAGGTCAGATCTCAGAGGAAGTGGCAGCATGTACCTTGCTTGGCACAGCCCTTCCAAACAAGATACCGGAACCCAACCTGCTCTTGTCAGAGAGGTGGTGAGGAGCCATGGAGGCCCCTCTAGATCTAAGGGATCCCTTTATAAGGAACCTTTGAAAAAAGCCTATTGTAGGTTCAGAGGTTGTTACAACTTATGAGGAACTGTTAGAACAGATCCCCTAAACATTAATAAAGAGAGATGCACCACAACAGGTTTGTAGGTCATATAGTCCACAAATGAAAACCATCTGTAAAAAATGTCCTAGCAAGGGTTACAAAATGTTGCTGGTGTACTCAGCAGGCCATTTAACCGACTTGCAACAGGAGATCCATCCTGGTGGGGATTATATCCTCCTGTCCCTTAGTCTGGGGGGGGAGGGTGATAGGGAGAATTTTCCAGAATGGTTAATTTCCCTTACCTACTGAGTCCCTGAGCAGCTTCGCTGGATTTCTAGGATTTATTGTTTTACCTGGTAAGAGTGTGAGCCTTTTTTTACACTCTTACATGTATTTTTCTGTATGTTTTTAACCCTTTTGTGTTCATAGACTGTGGAGCCTCACCCACTCCATAGGAGTCATCGTTTTACTGTGTGTTACACAGCACATTAAGGGGGTAATTCATAGAATTTAGCGCACAAGTGGCGCACGCGGCTGCACACAGTGTGCGCGAGTGAATCTCTGTGCCAGCCGCGTGCGCTAAAATCCATTTCCGCGCACAGCGTATTCATGGATTTCAGCTACCTAAACCAGCCGTGGCGTACAGTGGCGCAGCGACCCTGCAGCAGCGCCAGTTACGCCCCCAAGAACACCCCTTGCGCAGGGAAAAGCCATCAAAATCCCCAATCCAGCGCAAAGGGCTGCGCTAACCCTGTACCAGCACGGCAAGCGGGGTACGTGTATTACTGGGGTGCGCTGGAAGTTTCACACGCGATTTCAGCGGGGTACGTGTATTTCAGGGGTGCGTGGGAAGTTTCACACGCAATTTCAGCAGGGTATGTGTATTTCAGGGGTGCGCGGGAAGTTTCACACGTGATTTCAGCAGGGTACGTGTATTACTGGGGTTTGCGGGAAGTTTCACACGCGATTGGCCCTGTGCGAGCGGGGTACGTGTATTACAGGGGTGCGCGGGAAGTTTCACATGCGATTTCAGCAGGGTAAGTGTATTACTGGGGTTCGCTGGAAGTTTCACACGTGATTGGCCCTGTGCGAGCAGGGTACGTGTATTACAGGGGTTCGCGGGAAGTTTCACACGCGATTGGCGCACTGCGAGCGGGGTACGTGTATTACAGGGGTGCGCGGGAAGTTTCACACGCGATTTCAGCAGGGTACGTGTATTACTGGGGTTCGCGGGAAGTTTCACACGCGATTGGCCCTGTGCAAGCGGGGTACGTGTATTACAGGGGTGCGCGGGAAGTTTCACACACAATTTCAGCAGGGTAAGTGTATTTCGGGGGTGCCGGGGAGTCCTACACGTGATTTGGCATTGTGGGTCCTCCCAGGTGTTCCCTGTACACCCTCCACGGCCCCTGTAGGCTACCCACACCACAGGGGACTACCCTGCACTCCAAGTCATGTCCCGCAGGCAGCCCACCCAACATGGGCATGCCCCCCAGCAAAGGCACATGTCTCCTTGCACTACTGATCACCAACTCATGTCCCCTTGCACCCCCACCCCCAACAGTGTGGTGCACCTGCCAGCAGGCCCCCACTTATGTCCCCCTGCACCCCCACCTCCCAGCAGTGTGGGGCACCTGCCAGCAGGCCCCCACTCATGTCCCACTCATGTCCCCCTGCACCCCCACCCCCCAACAGTGTGGGGCACCTGCCAGCAGGCCCCCACTCATGTCCCACTCATGTCCCCCTGCACCCCAACCCCCCGGCAGTGTGGGGCAGCTGCCAGCAGGCCCCCACTCATGTCCCCCAAACACCACGCCATGACTATACAGACCCATGGACCTAATGCCAACCCAAATCCCACCCCTCCACCCCCCAGTGCAAACACCCAAATAACCACTGCACCCACTCCCTAGTAAATCACCCATTCTATGATAGTCTGAAAAGAACCAGCATGCCCATCAGCAAATGTCCTACAGAGCCACACAGTTGCAACACATGACTGTACCAATGCTCATGGAGACATGCACCAAAATCATCACTGTACACCACACCAATAATGTTGAATAAAGAAATGTATTAAAAAGTATAACAAATGTCAAAATGAAAAGCACACATGCAAATGAAGAAAGAATATTTTAAATAAGAAAAAGAAAGTCAAATCCAAGCAAGAAAAGAAATCCAAAACATAAAAAAAACATTACACCATGTGAATATGACTAAAAGAAAGTATATACATGTCCTGAAAATTGTCTGAAGGGTCCATTATCCCAAAAGCAAATGAAACCTACCAAGAACCCTATCTAAAATACAACTATATACAAAAAGTGGAGCAAAGTCCGTGGACTCCAAATCATAATAATAAAGAAATGAAACCTAAACCTAAATAACTATATACAAACTCGGCTGGCTAGTCCGACGGCACACTGGTTGATGTCATGGGCCAGGGCATCATCAAACTCCTGTTCAATGGCTTGGAGGCGGGCATGTTCCCTGGCCCGAGGTCTCGCAGGGATAATGCGGTGTCCAGCTCCAACTCCCTGCGAATACCCTCGAGGCACTCAGCCCGCCTCAGCGCCCTCTGAATGGAGTTCTCCGCCCTGACCATTGTGAGCCGTTCCTCCTATGCCCGCCACCGCTACGATCCTATCTGCTGGCCCAACCGCTCCCACACGGAAGACACTCCCATTCCAGGGTTCTCCTGCCCTCCGGCCGATGCCTGCCCCCCTGATGTTGATGGCCCCGAGCCATGATGCCTCCCACGTCGAGCCTGTCGCTGCCTCCGACGCAACTGCCTCTGCCAGCACAACGGCATCCAGGCTGATGGAATCCACCGACACCGTCGTGCACGTGCCCTGCCCGATGATGCCATCACATCCTCCATCTGCTGGGGTCCAGTTGCTGGTGTGTCCACCCCTGCTGGACCTCTGACTCCCGACTGTGGCAGGGATAGGATCCCCACCGAGTTGGCTGCATTGGTCGGGGCAGGTCCACAGGGGGCTTGGTGGCATCTGGGCCGGAAGACGGCATGGGAAACGACTGGCGCATAGCCTCCACAGAGGAGGAGAGGGTCGCCAGAGTGGCCGACACATGTACGAAACCCCCGACCATGGCTGCTCCCAACTGGGCCACGTTGGCACGGTGCTCTTTGTGATGACGTGCGTGCTCCCCCTGAGAAGCACGCACGTCATCACGAATGTCACGTGTGCACAACGCAACACCAATAAGGACCTTCTCCATATGGCCAGGGTTCCCCTCGTCCGCAGGTGGAGGGGAGTACGATGACATGGACATCCCCCCTAGCTGCGGACGGGCCTGGACTGCAGCACTTGCACCAGCAGGGATGCCCCCACCAGGTCCCATGTGCGGCTCAGTAGCAGCTTCCTCCTCCTCTGTGGAAACCACCAGCCTGGATGGCTCCACACCGTCTTCCGCCATTGCAAGCCCCTGTGGGGGCTCACCCACCCCTTCCGCTGCAGCCGTGGGGGCATCCCTGCCGCCTTGCTCCACAGCGCCGTCTCAGCCCTCTTCATCACTTGCCGCTGAGTAGAGGGAGACATAGAACACAAGCATCAGGGTACTCTACAATGGTCCCCTAGACAGGAAGCAATAGCAGATGAGTGGCACTGTCAAAGATCACTTCCATCATGTCCCTCCACAACACATGTGTCAGTGCAGGCAAAACACATGCAGTAACAGGCATGGCGCATGCTATGGACATTAGCATACATGTCCAAGGGACTCTTGAAACATACAATGTTGTTTTGGAACTCACATGCATCATGGGTCATGCCTATCACATGCACACACTTCACCGTAGTTTCATCCATCTGGCCTCGTACACCCCAGACACAGTGGATGCAAGGATAACTAGGCTGCATCAGTGAATCTAAACATTGTCACAGACATGTGTCATGCATCCATGGAATTCACAAGTCACAGACATGCAGGTCAGACACACAGACATGGACACCATACATGTACATGGCATCAGCACACATCCCTCACCCCCACCCATGTCCAGGAAAAGAGACTGGCATGCTCTCATGTGTCCATTCCGCATAGGGCTCCCCATGTTGCATTTAAACACATGCACATGTGGTTCACACATTACTGGTCTCACATGCATGACCATGGTGTCCCTGCACACACATGCGTACATGGCCAATGTCACACATACAGGCAAGTATCAGACAACCAGCACACTGCAACATGCCCTGTCTCAAACAGCAATGCTTGGCCACTTACCGCTCGACTCCAGACGGGTCTGCCTCTCAAGGATCTGGGCATGGAGCGCTGGGCGTATGCGTTCCAGGACCCTCATCTGGATGGTACTCATGCTGCCCCGGCCCCCCTCCACGAGGTGCCGGGCCTTTATGAGGGTCCTGGACCTCAAGTCCTCCGAGCGCTTCTTGACTTGCTTGATGTTGCGGGTTGCCACCCCCTCTGTGTTGATGGCAACCACAAAGTCGTCCCAGATCCTGTCCCGTCCTTCCTTGTCGGCACGTGATGGTCCGAAGAGGGCATCATAATGCCCCAGGACATGCTCCACCTGGACATCAACTTCCTTCTCATTGAAGCCGGTGGCCCTCTGCCCCTCTGGCTGGGGGTTGCCAGTGGTCTCAGATGGTGTTTGCCCTGACATGGCGACCCCCGAGGCAGGCGTGGGTGGGCAACTGGGTCCTGGGGCTGGGCTGTGGAGCAATGGTATCCCAGTCAGGAGTCTTCTGTTCCAGCAGGGGTGGGCACCGCAACTGGACCCCGGCAGATGGCTGATGTGCAGGCACCAAATGGCAGGGCATGAGGGCAGCAGGCAGTCAGGCAGCATCAGATGGCAGGTGGGAGCGTGCTCGGGGCTCTGGGGGGCAGTGATTCGGCCTTTTGGGCACGAGCATGGTCTTCCGTGTGTTTTCGCGTGGCCAGCTTGATATGGAGTGATTTGGCACATGAAAAAATTGCACGTCAGCGTGTAATGCACACATATGCGATTTCATTGGACCAAAGGCCCTTAGCGCGTAAGCGCGTCTGTGACGTATCACGCACGGGCGTTGTTTTCCAGGTGTTGGGGTTCACACGCTATTACTTCACAGCGGGTGGGTGTTGGCTACGCGTTCTTCTACACGCAGATGGTGAGTGGTACCCAGCTTGCCCAAGGCCTATCGCATGTGAAACTTCCCACGGACCCCCGAAATACACCAAAATACACGTACCCCGCTCAATCGCATTTGAAACTTCCCGCGCACCCCTGAAATACACGTATCCCGCTCAATTGCGTGTAAGACTTCCCACGCACCCCCGAAATACATGTGCCATGCTCACACAGGCACAATCACAGTATGGGACATTCATCATTGCTGTATATAGCCACTTTTGTAATGCGCAGGGACGCTACCGCCTGCCTTCGTGTGGCGGACATGTTTCGGCTTGTGCGTGTCTTTGGCTGTGCGCGGCTTTGCCCTATTCGATTCCATGAATACGTGTGGTTCGAGTGCATGTGGGCATTCCGTCTGCTTCCCTGCAGTACATCCCCAGTTACGCCATTATTTTTGCGCGTTGTTCCCCATTCTGCGCGTTACTCCCCGTGTTCCGCCCACTTTCTGGTATATGCGCCGAGGTTGTGCGCTTTCACTGTGCACGTCGCGCACGCCGTTCGGGATGTTGCAGTGACGTGTGCGCCATGCACGGGTTTGGCGCACATCCCGAGGAAAACACGCTCAGGGACTTCCATGAATCGCACACGCCTGCTTCCGCCTGCTTGTGCCAAGATTTTCGGCGCACGTTTGTTCCATGAATCGGCCCCTTAGTGCAGTGACACATGGTTGTCTTTTTCATACTTCCCACTTTAAACTCCATTTTCTGGGACTGACAACTGTCTCCCAAAACATGTAAAGTTGCCATTGACTTTATTAGTCTTTTAAATTCACAGACGCAGTACAAAACATCTTAAATAGAGTTCTAGAAAGGGTTAATAGTTATCAATTTTTGTCTGTTTCTCATGGAACATTATTTTGTTCCCCTTTCTTTAATATTTGGCTGGTGGCAGTGGTATCTACCCTATTTTACCTACTGCAGTCTATTTAATTAGCCTTGGTACTGTTTTAGGCTAAGTTAGTAGCCTCGAACTTAAATCCGCTGGACCCCATACACTTTTATTCGGTTCCGGGTGGGTTTATTTGCCATTTCTTTTTGGAAAGGTCTTTCTCGTATTTTACTCTGCGCGCCAAACCAGGTTTGGTTCCTTTGTTCGCCGGCCTTTGGCGGGCTTCTGCACAGAACCCCAAAGTTCTGAGGGAGGGGTTTGAGACACCCTGCACAGAGTCTCCTTGGAGACCTATGTTGCACTCTGTATGATTGGCTTTGGTGACTGTCCCGCCGGGATAGCCACCCTGCTGTGTGATTGACAGCCAGGCTGGGTGTATGGGGGGAAAACTGCATAAAAAGCAGGTCTCTGGTACTGATAAGGCAGAGTCGCCACTGGATCGAGAGAACCCAAGAGAAGCTGACAGAAGAGGACCTGTACCACGACTGAAACTCCCGGTGAAGCACTGCTGCGGGTACGAATCTCCAAACTTCGACACAGAGCAACAGAGAAGATCTGCAAGGAATCTTCTCCCCTTGAGCTGGTGGGACCAACCAGTTTGCCAAACTGCAAGCCAGGCCTCCCTCCTCTGGTCGAATTTGCTGTGCACAGCTACAGTGAACTGGATAGCCAGGAGGACCGGACCCTGCTTGGGTTTTAAGGAGCATACCTTTTATTTGTTGCTTTGCTCTGCTGCTGGTTTCTTCCCTGGGCAGTGCAGGACCCTCCAGTCTTCCTTCATCATGTCAGTCTGACAGTCACTTCAGGAACCGTGAGCCTGCAGGACCTGCCAGGAACTTCTGCCTCAGCTACAGCCTTCTTCTCCATTTAAGGTACTGATCAAACCCGGTTGTTCGTTCCGTCCAACCGCGGTGAAAGTTTTTGAAATCTTTTGTGGGCTTTTACTTCTCTATTTTTTAAAGTTACTTTTTCACCCGACCACTTCGTTCTGAACTCTTGGCAAAGACTTAACTGCAAACTACTCCGAACTGTGTGATCCTCTGCAAAGACTTTGGTCCATTGACTTTGGCCCAGGCCTCTTGATTTGATTTCCTCACCATAGTTGCCTTTTTTAGATTGCCCTACTTACTTGTTGGTGCTGCTCAACTTTTGTCTAACCTTGTCTTTCTCTCCTTTTTAAATTACTGGAGTGCCATTTTTCTCACACTTCATTTTGAGCTTAACTTGTCCAGAATCTATTGGGGGGTGTGTAGTATATTAAGAGTGTGATTTTTCTACTGCTTTACCTTAATGAATTGTTTTACAACTGATGTGAAATAAATGTACAGTATTTTACTCAGAAACCTTGAGTCAGAGTTTGTTTGAACCATAGTAATTGTTGTCCTTTATGTAACTATTGATACTGCTCAGTTTACTCTTGAGATAAGTCTAGTTGCTCAGCCATTGCTACCACTTCACTGTGTAGTGCAGGTTTGTACCAAAGGTGAATTTGTACTGTCACTTTTAGTCTGAATTCTGTGTGGTGTTCCCAAAGGGTACTGCATATAATTATGCCTAACAATCTATGTGTTTCTATCCATAGTTAAATATATGTAGACCTCAGACGTTGAGGATCTAACCCAAGATGTGCCCAGGTGGCATAGGCAGAGAGGAGACAGAATATACAAGGAGACACAATTATAACATCCATTTTAGGAGACCATCATTTCTCTATTTCACTTAGTTTGGTTGCTCGTTTGATGTGTGTCCTTTCCAAGTACGGTATCCATAACAGAATATGTTTGCTTTTTTAGCTAATGAAAGTCAAACATAAAGAAATAATGGCAACATATAACAGAATACAGAACATACAGCCTGATTCACAAAACGCTTTTCAATAGGAAATCAAATCACTGGAAATCATTGTGAATCAGGCCCACGGAGGTCACAGTGTTTGCACATACCTAAAATAACTGACTTGTTACAGCCACTTCAGTTAGCCAGCAATTGGCCTTGTGGAAAGGCAATCGGGATTTGAAAACATTAATGTTTCGTGCAGATTTGTTCATCAATGCAACATCACCTGTAAAATGAGGACACTATAACATGTGTTTCTTCCGCCTTTTTAAACCCTGCACTTCAATCAATGTCTACAATGAACCGAAATATGCATTATTTCAAGTTCACACCATGTTCTTTAAAAGCACTTTCTACATTTGTGGGAACGCACACACTATTGCACTGTGTTAAGTACGAAAAGCAAGCTTTTCTTTGAACAGTATACTGTGCATAACTGCTACAGTGTGCACGCTTATGATTCAGTGTTGTAGATTTACCACCCCAAGATATTATGAACTGAGCAATGCACTACGTCCCATGAATGCCTGCCTTGGTAACACTCAGAATGTGTCCCTTTACCCATTTCTCGCTGTTAAGATGAGATAAGGAAGGATATCTATGGACGTCATAGATAGATAATGTTTCATTGCAGCATAATATTCGCAGTCCAATAAAAAGTAACACAACTCGAAATGTTGAGTTTTGTATGGAAAAGCTGCCCAACAGATGCAATTTAAACTCATAAATGTGCATCATAAAATATACAGAGAAATGATGCTATTTACAACAACTTTGAAATATAAAGGTAGATACATCATAGTTTAAATGGCTGTAGTTGTAATAAAATAAAGATATTCACTAAAAACCTAAATAAGTATTTTGAAAAGTAGTTATGTGAGAAATATCTTTTTTCTCTTTCTTTCTTTCTTTCTTTCTTTCTTTCTTTCTTTCTTTCTTTCTTTCTTTCTTTCTTTCTTTCTTTCTTTCTTTCTTTCTTTCTTTCTTTCTTTCTTTCTCTCTTTCTTTCTTTCTTTCCATACCTTTCTTTCCATACATGTTTGTTAAAGACTTGATTTACAGAAAGTTTTGCGCATAACTATATCATCCAATTTACAGATCTGACTTTGCATCCCTTGAATGGCCAGTGCAAAGTAGAAGAAGGGGGAGGAATATGCAAATGTCCTCATTAAAGTAGGGAAATGAGGGCTAACATGGGTGTCGGGAGAGAGGTACCGTGCAAATATACAAACACACACCATTAAGTGCAAACAGACTTGTATTTACAGATTCAATAGTGCATCCGTGCAAGCAATAAAGGACTCCGATTTTACCACCGCCCGTGACCAGTCACAAAGTAGGACTGTGCCGTGCAATCCTACGTAAAAAGAAATTCCATACAATCGTAGAGAAACGTCACGGCCATGCCCATTCCTGCATTGCTCCCATTCATACTGCTTCATGGAAATAGGAGAAGGAGGAGAGGGGCCAGAATCCACCAGACATGCACAACGATTTTGGGCATGCCTGATGAGGAAGTATATGGCAAATACTGCTCCCCCCCCATGTTATGCTGGAATTGGTCCGGAAGTGGGAGAATGACCTGCTGTCCCCAAACATGTGCTAATAGCCAATACCACCCTTGCTGAAAGTCCTAACTGCCCTTCACTTCCTGGAGACTGGCACATTCCAACAGATCACAGCCATTGTATGGGGTATTTCACAGCCTACACAATCATGCTGTCTCAATCAATGCAACATAGCAGGTGTGTACATCCACATAGATATGCCATGCAACTTGCAGGCAAGGCAAAGAGTGACTCAAGAATACTATGCAGTTGCCCACTTCCCACAAGTACTTGGGGCAATTGATTGCACACATGTTGGAGTACAGCCCCACCGAGCCACAGAACATATATATTGGAACTGAAAAAATTGGCATTCGCTGAACATACAGGCCATCTGTGATGCTAAGGGTCACATGTGAATGCAAATTACCCTGGATGCACCCACAATAGCAACAAATTGCGCCATTCCCCCATCCACCAGGCGCTGCATTGGGAACATTTGGCAACAAGTGTCTCATTGGTGAGTATCAGCCAGCACACACCCCAAAACACATGGATTGGGGGTCACATCCAATACAAACCACTATTGAATCACATACTATAACAATATTTGATGATCGTCATTCACAGGGGACAGTGCTCACCCCCTATCACCATTCCTGATAATGCCTATTCCCAATCCCAACACACCAGTGGAGGCCCGCTACAATCCAGCCCACATTACCACCTGCATCAGAGGCATAATCGGGTGCCCATTTGGAGTGCTGAAATCACGGTTCTGTTGCCTGGGCGATTCAGGTGGAGTACTGTTGTGTGCACCAGCTGTGTCATGTAAAATCATATTGGCATGTTGCATAGTATAGCCACATGTCATGGCAAACCAAAAGAGGTGAATGAGGGCTGGTGGTCGCAGCCACAGGCAGTACCTATGCCATTAGCAGGCCAAAGGGTGAGGGGCCAACACATACGCAATCAGCTCATCCAGACATACTTCACATGAATAACATCCAGTGTGAAAGTCACACCATAGCCACATCCCTGATGTCCTTCTATTATGAAACATGGCAAGTAGAGTCGGGCCATAAACAACAACCTGAGAATGGCAGTCCAGTTTGGACATATGGTGTGTGCCTCATTCTCAAAAAACATGCATATCCTCCATCTACATCCTTCACATGAAAACCTGAAAACGTGGGTAGAGTTCTTAGTATTACATTTTGCATTCCCCCAGTCAGTTACTCAAGCATACAAATACAGATAACAGGGTCACTGGGCTACAGAAATCAATCAATAAAGTAACATGAACATAACCCATTAAACAATGTCAAACGAAGAACATGGCACACCTTCACTTATTGACCCACATCCATTACCTGTTACCGATGCATGAAACCCCAATATGTACATTGTAATTAATTGTCTCCCTGATAATAAACACGTACCAATAAAATGCCACTGAAAGCGGATCGCCTCCCCTGGTGGAGGGGCCACAGGTTTGGGCGGGGTGAGAAGTGCCAGGACAGCATGAGTACTGGTGGCTGCGGGTAGCAGTCGCCCAAGACTGGCTGGGGGAAGCATGATGACCGAACCAGCACAACAATGCATGCACAGCGGTTGACCTGATTGGGGTGGCCCAGCTCCCCATCATACTAGGTGGCCTGGAGCTTCATCACCAGGGTCACGTGAGTCTGCTGCCCAAGGACCAGGGCTCTGGGCTCTGCACTGTGGTATTTGTTCTCCAGTGAGGGCTGTGGCACCTGAGGACCAGAGCTGGGTTAGGGGTGAGCTGCTACCCTGCATCGTAGAATGGTGCACACAGGGCTGGGTTCTTGTAAGATGCAGACCCGGGACATCACTGCCTGCCTTGTGGAGCCCTTTCCAGGACCAAGGTCCCACCATGACTGCCTTCACCACACCTGTGCATCCATCTGCTGGGCTTCGTAGGGATTCACATTCCACTCTGTCCAATTGTTACCATTTGGTGAACACCCGGTGCTCAGGGCTGACAACCCTGTGTGTCCCAGTCCACCTCAAAGAGCCCTACCAGCATCCACTGGGACCACTGCCAGAACCCAGGTCCCACATTTCCCAGATCTTCCAGCCTCACTTCAGCCTTGCTCTGGGCTCACAGCCATTAGACAACCCCTGCACTGGTGGCACCGAGGCCACCTGGGTGGTGGTTTGCTTGCTGCCTTCCTGGTGCACATGTACAGGCACAGCGGGAGGGTGTCCAACAGCTGCACCACATAGATGCTACCTTAGGTGGACACTTCCCATCCACTGTTATGCCCCCAAATGTGAGAGGCCAGAGACAAATGTATGTATGTGTCAGCTATATGTCCAATGTTTCAATTTGAGGGGGATGCATGGGTGCAGAGTGAAGAGGTTTTGGGGTGCTCCTTGGGGTGCTTGTACTTTGTGTGGGGGTGTGGTGTTATGCCTGTGGGGTGTAGATTGGTGCCTGTACAGGGAGTAGGAATAGTGTACATAGGTGCGATTTACATTTGGGGTGCAGATTGGTGGCTCGTATAGGGAGTAGGAATAGTGGGCGGAGGTGCAATTTGCAGTTGGGGGTGCTGATTGGGGCTGTTACAGGGAGTATGAATAGTGGGCAGGCATAGGTGTAATTTGTAATTTGCAATTGGTGGGTGTGGATTTTTCTTTTTTAACTTTTATTTAGAAGCGAAGGTTTACAGCAAACACACATTGCAGATAATGGAAAACAGAATGTAGTAACAGCATTTAACCATTCAGTAGTACAGGACATTTCAAGCAGATTCCTTCAGTACATCATACTAGTACATGTTGCTCCTATAGGATCCCGAGGGAGGACGTTCCAGATGCATCATCGGCCTGCCTGATAAGGTATGCACTGAAATCATACCACACAATCTTGGGGCGAGAGTGTAACGGGAGAGATCTAATATAATCCTACTCGCAGGCCTGAACCCAAGTAAGTGCGTTGAGCCATCTCTTAAAAGTCGGGGGGAATGGGCTCTTCCAACATTGCAATGCACATTTCTTGACAACCATACAACTAACATTTAAGAACTTTGCCATCTTTTTAGTGCCGTCCGTCCTACATATCCCAAACAGCACCCCCATGGGGCTTGGATCGACCACAGCATCAATAATATCTGCAAGGGTCTGTAGGATCTCATTCCAAAAGGCAGCCAGCATCTGCCAGGAGCAGAACAGCGTAGACAGGTATGTGGGCCACCATGTGCAAATGTAATGATTCTATCGGGGGTCTAATACAATCTGTTGAACAGTTTATATTGCATGCATCTGAAGCGGAAATTGAGAGAGACCCTATTCGTGTGAGAGCACATGTTTTTCCATAGCTATTCAGGGACTTCAAGGCCAAGACTGGCCGCCCATTCATTTTGCGCCTTGGGGGCTGATCAAGGGTTTTAGCCATAAGTAGCCTATATAAGGAGGAGACCACCTCCATGGGCATTGATCAAGTAGGCTATGTAACTAACTTCCAGAGTGTCAGGGGGCTCATCCGGGCAGGAAGGCCACATAGCACAGAAAGCTGCTCTGAGTCTGTAATACTGCAGCATTTCCAGCGCCTACCCAGAGTGACCCTGTCTCCTCGTCCGGGGTGTTATAAACTTCACATCCGGGAATAAATCTGTGAGTGCCTGGTACCCCAGTGCCAACTAATAATGAGCTAGAAGTCTATCATGGGTCGGTTTGAGCCCAGGGAAACCCCATATAGGAAGCCATTTATAATAGGGGCAGGCTTCGGCCGTCCGGTGTAGTAATCTTTTCCACACAAAACAAAGGGACTATTTGTGGGAATTCCAACTGTGTGTTGCCCAGAATCGTTGTCACACTAAGGAAAACACAGTTTTGTCGAATGGGACGGGTTTCAAGAAGCCAGTTGGTCTGACTTTGCTTTCAAAATCGTCTCTGGTGCACTGTGTTGTGCTAAAAAAACACATGCTCAACCACCTTGGTTTTTGCATGTGCTTGCTGCCATCCACATGAAGGTTTAGTTAATTTTAATGGGTTTTCTCTGTGTTGGCAGGTGCAGGTTTTGTCTAAAAACAAGGAAGAGATTTCTTCAGTGGATTTCTCTCTGGAGGTTATTCACCTAAAACAGAAAGGACCCCTAGGTGCTTAGTGTAGAGATCCTTTTTCAGAACGATGTGGACCTGTGCGGATAGCACTGTGCACTAGATCTAGTCGTTCTATAGCCAAACAGGTCCACATCGTTCTGAAAAAGGATCTCTAGACTAAGCATGGAAATATGCAACATCCTTGGCCATGGACTCCATCATAGCAGTTAAGTCAGTGACTGGAGCCTCAATGGGCCCTGACTCGACCTCTTGACCCATAGAGGATTGTCACTGATCCGGTCTAGGCACTGCTTTAGCAAATGTGTCCATTGCTCCAACCTTGCTGGCACCACGGGACCTGTTGGACATTGTTGATCTAGGCTGCAGGGCGTCCAGCAGGGATATGTCCGCCTATCTGGGCAGCGCCACAAGTGCACCCCGCGTGTCTCATCTTAATCACAGGGGGGCGCTGAATAGTGTGATATGGACAGAAACGCCAATGCAGGTTACTGCTTCAGTGTGGTGACAGCCATCGACGATTCCAACCTGTATGAGCAAATGGTGGGCAGTTCTGCGGTCGGCAAGAGGTAGTCGGGTGTATTTGGAGATTCAGTGGCAGATAGTTTAGGATGGCCAGTGGTGAAGTAGTGGGTCAATAAGGACGTATCACCGGAAGCTATTACAGATGTCCTGCTGGGCTGGGGCCCATTCTCCTGGGCCGTAATGGAAGGATCACCCACAGACAAGTATGCAGGCGAAGGCGCTCAGGAAGGGAGTTAATGTGGATAAGAGCCTTTATGTCAGGTAATGGCCGCAGCAATTAGGCATCCGTAGGACCCATGCACCCTAGGGTCGAATGAGGCGGTGAGGGGGAGGAGGAGCAGGGCCAGAGGGCCACTCCAAGCCCCTAGACTCACATTCTGGCACCACAGTGCACAACCAACGTCATTCACTCAGGCCTGGCAGCATGAGGGGCGAGTCCATGCATCCAAAATGTCCCACCCTGGAGTGCAGGCACCCAGTGCCACTGCCCCCTGTCCTCCAGAGCGCGGTGCAGTCCAGCTCAGGTGGCAGAGAGAAGGGGCAAACCCGTAGGGTCACAGGAAACAGGGCAGTGCCCACACAATCTTCAGCAGAGAGTATTAGTTATCTCCAAATGGGAGGGCGTTCAGGGGAGGCCAGGAATGGGACTGCGACCCCAGCAGAAGGACCCACTGGAAGGACACAGGATGACAGCCCAGAAATACGGACCGCACCGGGTCCCAGCAGTATCCACCTGTGGGTGGCCCGGCCAAGGTGTCCAGAGGGTGGGGGAGGTAGCATCTCGGGGGGATTTAATTTTTGCCTACAGGGCTGTATGGCCAAAGACAACCACGCAGTCAGCGACGTCACGGCGGGGAGCCACCGGTGCGCCAGCCATCAGCAGAGCGGCCTCTCCCTACCACGCTCACCTTCATTTACGGGGTGAGATTTGGATGTCCGAACAGCGCTTCAGAGTTCCAGCTGCCAGGGAGTCTCTGCCTGGCGCATTCAGTCCGGCCTCCGCAGCTGGAGACTCAGCTCGTCTCCTCCGCCCAGTCAAGCCAGGCCCAGTCTGGAATGCCACAGCAGCGGTAGTGGGAGCTTGCAAGCCGCAACCGGGCCACTTTGATGGAAGGCGGACGACGGCTGTCCCTTCCCAGCAATGGCACCAGTGCACCATGCGGTGCATGCAGAAATGTACGTCCTCCCTCGATAGGGGCAGCTCACCAGGCAGGCGATGTCCAGAGGCCCCCTCCGCATCCAAGCAGAGATATGGTGCCGGCCGCGCCTAAGATGAAAAGTCTCTTTTCTCGGCACCAGAGCAATGAATATCCCGGAAAGTCAGTCTGGCGGCTTACCATACAGCCCATATCTGCTGGTTCTCACTACAAGGTCAGATGACCAGCAACTCTGCGGATATTAACAGATGAAAGCTCGCAGAACAGACAGCCAAAGTTCTACGCAGCCATTTTACAGGCTGCTCAACAGCGCCCCCGTGGTGGCTGTGGAATTGTAACACTACTGGAACTGTGAATGGTTGGAATAAGTGCAAGTGATGGTGATTACTTGTGCATAATCATACTGCAGTATTGAATTATTTTTGCTGCATCTATTTGCACGGTTCACATTGTGTGCAAAACTGTCTATTTCAGTGGGTCCTTGGTTTGCAATGGGGGCGTGTCGTGGGCGTGTCTAGTGCAAACCTATTTTATTTGCACTGTAGGTCCCTGCTTTCACTTATTTCTGTAAATTGCCTCCTTGCGCATTGCAATTGTGCCATGCACAAACACTTTTGCGCAAACTTAGCGCTTTATTCTGTAAATCAGGCCCAAAGGGTATCATTTGGGATGACACATAATTAGCACAAACTGAACCACTTATAATTACAAGCCGTCCCTTCAGGGTTACATTGTATTTGATTCTATTGATGTGCGTAAAGAAGTGGTGGACCTGGGTTTCCGTGTTAAATTTAAACCATCAGAAAATAAATACAAATTATGCTATCCTTATCCGTGGATGGCTGGCAGAAGGCATTTAAATGCCTTATGGAATACACATGTTTTATTAAGAATCAAAATGTGAGGTTGTTGAAGATGCGAAGATGCTGTATGGATTGTGAGAACGCAAGCTTGTAATTACCGCTCATTCCCCCTGCTCGATCTTAAAACCCACTAAAATCACTTGGAGAATAAAACGCAAGAGTTAATCATTTTACACTTGTTTTTACACAATGCGAGCATCTGCCGTCACCATCAAAATTTCCTGTAAGAGAATTAACATTAAATGGGGGTAAGGAACACATTTTGAACGTTAATTTAATATTTTAGGTCATGTTTTTTTAAAGTGACTGTTGCTGGGAACATAATGAATTATTAAAAATCATATCTTCTTAGTCCCTTCAGCATTTCAGCGACTCGCTCTAACAGTGCCCTTCAAAACCATGAAATGGCAGAACTCCAGTAGAAGGATGGCAGCGATTAAATCTAATGCCCGTCTGTCACCAGAGCTCTCTAATGCATTCCATGATTGCCAGGGTAGATGCCAGAGTTTAGAAAGAATGCAAAGCAGCATCCTCTGGAAACTGTCAGAGACACAAGACTTCAGGGAGGGCACCTTGGAAGCAGATTCTGAGAACATTTTGATTGTGGGTTGTTAGGGAGAATTCTCAAGAATGTGCTAATTTCCCTTAAATTTTGAGACACCCAGCAACTTTGCTGGATTTCTAGGATTTTCATTATAACCTGGAAAGAGTGTGAGCCTTTTTTTCCACTCTTTCATGTACTTTGATGTGTGTTTTACTTTTGTGTTCTTTGGATATGGAGTTTTAAAACAACTCCATAGGCATCATCTTTTTCTTATGGGTCACAAGGCACCTTCAGTGCAGTGGCAAAGGGGTGTATTTCAGACACCCCAAGGTTTAAATACCTTCTCTGGGACTGACTACTATCTCCCAGACCATGTACAGTTATATTGACTTTACTAGTCTCTTTAAATTTACAGCCCAGCAAACACTATCTTCCTATAGAGTGCTGGAGAGGTTGCCTAGCATCCCCTGAGTCTAAACACTCATGTTACAGTAAAATGTTACCCTCTTCTACTTGAAATGACTGGTGGCAGTGGATTTTAACAAACTACCATGATTTTTTCCGATCGCGAACATTGGTAGCTAAAAATAGGGTCAGCCATCTTTTCCAATTTTGCTCTGCGTGCCAAACCAGGTTTGGTCCCTTTGTTCGTTGGCTGTTGGCGGGCTTCAGTGCTGAATCCCTCCTCTGGCACCTGAGTGTCTGGGGTGGACAGGATGTGAGGGATGGGCCCAAAACTCCCTGTGCTTAGTCTCCTAGGAGACCTGAATGCACTTTGGCATGATTGGCCAGCTGGCAGTCCGGCAAGGACAGCCACCCTGCTGTGTGAGTGACAGCCAGGCTGGAATGAATGGGGGAAAACTGTTTAAAAGCAGGTCTCTGGGACTTGGAAAGCAGAGTTGACCACTGGAATAAAAGAACTGAAGACGAGTTGAAGGAAGACCCCTGGTTCATCGGTGAAGCTTTGCTGCAGGTCGGAATTGCCTGAAACTCCATCGACAGAGAAGTCCTTCAAGGTTAACTTCTTCCCTTGAGTTTGGTGGGAAAAACCATCTCACAAGTCACCTGGACACGTCCCTATACTGGTTCAATTTTCTTCAGAGTGCTGTTGAAAACCAGATAGCCAGTGGGAAGGATACCAGTTTGTGGTCTTTACAGACCCTCCAGCTTAGAGCTATTTTGCGATCCTGCAAAATGACGTGAAAAACGGCTGTTTTTTTTAAAAAAAGCGCAAAAACTGCTGTTTTTGCAAAAACACCCACAAAAATGTCAGTTTTTGAAGAAAAAAAAACATTAAAAAACTCAAGGGGCCAAGGGGCTCAACTCTTATTTTTTGGACTCTAGAAATGAAATGAGCAAGCACATTTCATCACTTGAGCAACAAAAAAAAAAGCAGTCGATCCACAAAGGACATCTGAATGGACACTTTTTATATGCGCCTATTCAGAAGTCCATTTTCACCCTTTTGCACAAATCAGGGAGCGTTTCTGTGCATTTAAAAGTGCATCCCAAATTGACAAGCGAGATGCACTTTTAAATGTGCAGAAATTGTAGGCCACTATATGCGCCCACTTTAAATACATGCTTTACAGGGTCCTTATTGACCCTACTGACATGATATGATATGATATGGCATTTGTAACGCGCCTATACACAAGTATTTCAAGGCGCGACGAGGCAGGGAGGGGGGAACAGGGGGAAGACAGACAACGAGGCCAGGTGTCATTCAGATCGCGCGAGTGCAGGGGTAGGGGGAAGGGAAGAAGGGAAGAAGTGCAAGAGGGGGAGGGGGGAAGTGCAAGGGGGGGAAGTGCAGTACAAGGTAAGTAATAAAATAAATAATAAATAAATAAATAAGGAGGGCCAGCTGGTGGCAAGTGTAAGGTAAGTGCAGGTAACTGCTGGGAAGGGGGGCTGGAGGGATACAGAGACAGTCCCGCAGTGCAGGGGTTGCCAGGGAGGCAGTGCAAGTGGTGAGTGGCTGGGCCCAGGGTCGGGAAGAGTGGCCCAGTTGCAGATTCAGTGCAGTTTCAGCGAAGAATTAGCAGGGGAGAGGGAGAGAGAAAGCAGAAGCAAAGAGGGGAAGGTTTTGAGGTGCTTCCTGAACCGGAGATGGTTCTCCTCAAGTTTCAGTGAGGCAGGAAGGTTGTTCCAGAGGGAGGCTCCTGCCGCAGAGAGAGATCTACCCCCAGCACGTTGCTTCGGGAAGCGGCTGACCCTGAGGGAGTTGGAGACGGATGAGCGAAGGGATCGGGAAGGAAGATATTTAGGAAGAGAGAGTTGACGTATTTAGGCCCCTGGACCCAGAAGGCCTTGTGGACAATGCAGAGGGTTTTGAACTTTATCCTCGCAGCCACTGGGAGCCAGTGTAGAGATTTCAGTCCTGGAGAGATACGGTCCCTGTGCTTGAGGCCAAGGACAAGTCTCGCAGTTCTGTTCTGGATGAGTTGCAGAGGGCGGAGAGTGGAGGCAGGCAGATTAAGATAGAGGTTGTTACAGTAGTCCAGCTTTGAGAGAACCAGGGCTCGGGAGACAGTGAGCTTCTGGGGGAAGGAGAGGAAGGGAAGAATACCTCTGAGGAGGTGCAGCTGGTAGTGTGACTTCTTAGAGACGTCGGATATATGCGGAGAGAAGGAGAGTGTGGAGTTGAAGATAACCCAGTGGTTTTTTGCCTTGCAGGTAGGAACAGGAAGAGGGCCAAGAGAGGCCGGCCAGAGAGCTGCAGGGAAGGAGGGGGTGGGTGTGCCGATGAGTAGAATCTCAGTCTTACTGGCATTAAGGCAGAGGTCATTGGTGGCACACCATTCCTGGATAGCAGACAGACAGTCAGAGATGAGGGAAGGAGAGGAGGAGGCCGAGGGTAGCCTGAAAATGAGCTGGGTATCGTCTGCATAGCACTGAAAGTTGGGGCAGAGAGCGGCGATGCGGTGGGCAAGGAGTGCCAGATACTGGTTGAACAGCCAGGGGAAAATATTGACTCGTGCAATACTTTAAAAACATTTGTTTTAAATGTGACAGTTGCTTTTTCACTTGCATTTCGGTTCCCCAAATGGGATAGAAATGTGTTTTTTTGGGTTGCATTTTCCAGTAGCAGGACCCTTAAGAGCCAGTCCCAGTGAAATGCACGGCGAGCCTGTAGACCGTTGTTGGGAGAACGTTTCCAATAAAAGCGTATTCAAGGTGGCTGGCCAGTGCATCATTTGAGCTATAGCTCAGCCCTGTGGAAATGCACAGGTCACCTTTGAGATTAAGGTGACCTGCTCATTTCCAAAAATGGCTTATTTAAAAACAGCACATCTTCTGCTCCATTTTTTAGGACAAAATCTACAGTTTTCTTCAAAAATTGAAAAATGGTCACAATATGTGAGAGAAAGGAGTGGGGGGGGGGAGTGATGGGTGAGCTGTGGCATGGTAGGCAAGAAAGTTAAGTGAGATCAGAGGGAGAGCAGTGGGTCAGAGGGGGGAGCAGTGGAGGTACAGAAAGTGGAAGGAACGTGGGCTCAGTGGTTGTAGTGGGCTGCAGGATGAAAGATGCAGAAGTAGCATGCAACAATGAAGGACTGTATACTGTGGGAGGAATTGGGGAGCGTACGGTGTGAGTTGGGAGTATGATTTGGAGTTTGGCAGGGACTAGAGAGCGCACATTGTGACTTGGCAGTGTGACAGAGCATGTGAGTATGTTTGTGTATGACTGAGCGTGAGGTTCAAAAATACAAGTTGTGATGGGGAATTGGTGAGACATGTGAGGTGTGTTGGGTGAGAGAGGTGTGTGGGTGTTTGCGAGATTGGAGAACATAGAAGGGGAATATTTTCAGCATTACAACTGATAATGATCAATAAAGTTAATAATATTAAATAGGCATTGACATTAAACCAAAAAACGTAGCCAAAACAACCACTGTTCTGCCAAGCCAGAGACATCTAGGACTCTTCCTATTTGATATAAAAGATACATATATTGACACCCTGGCTCTCTTGTAGCCTTGCACACAGCCTCTTTCCTACAATGTACCAATCTTGCACCCTCCAGTCAATAAATATTTTGCTGCAAAAATGCTGCCATAAATAAAGGTTTGTGCCGCAAAATTTGCCATTTCATGCCGCAAAATTTGGCAATTCATGCCGCAAAATCCTGGAGGATCTGTCTTTAAGGCACTCACACCTTAAACCGACGTTTTGCCAAGCTTGTGGCATCTTCCCTGGGCAGTGCAGGAACCTCCCGACGTCCTCCTTCTTGTCCCCACGACTGAAGCTCAGGAACAGCAAGATCTGCAGGAACTGCTAGGAACAACTGCCTCAGCTACAGCTCTTCTTCATTTAAAAGGTACTGTGCAAGTGCGGTGCAGAACTCCTTTTGGCCACGGTGCAAGTGTGTGAAACTTTCCTGACTTTGAAGGCTTGTCCTTCTATAAACCAACATCTACCTTTTCGGCTGACCAGCTACTTCTAAGAACCGTGGCAAAGACTTAATCGTTTACTACCAGAACTGTGCTATTCTATACAAGACGCTGGACCATTGACTTTGGCCCAGGCCTATTGAATTGAATTGCTGGTTGTAGTGAACTGAAACTATTTGCCCTGCCTCTGAAAGTATTTGTGCTTTGATTCTTCTTAACCTTGTCTTTGTACCCCTTTTTAAAGTAACTGAAGTGCCATTTTGCTCCCACTTCAGGGGAGCTGAATTTGTTCATAAACTGATTGGTTGTGTATTGTAATATATTATATTGTGATATTGCGCTGCTTTTACTAGTGGAATGTTTTCGAACTGACTGTAAACAAATGTATAATCTTTTACCAAGAAACCTTGACCAAGTGTTTGTTTGAATCACTGTGATTGCTAGTCCTTTGTGTAACCTCTTGCACTGCTCACTTTACTCTTGATATAAGTCTACCAAAATACTGTGTAGTACAGGCTTTTACCAAAGGTTAAATTGTACTGACACTTGTAGTCTTAATTGTGTCTAGTGTTCCCAAAGGGCACTGCATGTGATTCTGCCTAACATGGATCTGCTGAAGCTGCCACCTGTGAATCAGACTGGACATTAAAGCCAGAGGAACCTGCCAAGGAGAGAGGGCAAGTGTGAGACTAATTCTGTGTACACTTGACAGAAAAAAGAATGGGGTGAATTGAGCTCCGGAAACTCAAGAGGCAAATCATTTAAAAGAGAATGCCTGGGGGTGGGATTTGTGTGATAGCCGGCCTGAGGGGTGCCTCTGCGATTTCAAGAGTCCATGATATGATATGATAGGTTATTTATAACGTGCTTAATACCCAGAGGTTTCTAAGTGTGGACCCAGGGATCGCACCTGTGTTGCTCCGTATAGTCTTGCTTCCAAGGCGAGCATTTTGCCGCTGAGCTATACTCCAGAGACATGGAAAACAGTAGGCCAGTAGTCGGATATCTTGCATGATGCATATTTCAGTTTCAAAGAAGGATTACAGCTGTTTTTGCAGGTCTGACCCCATTGACCCTCATCTCATCTTGCCTCAATAGGAGGACTGAAGCTAGAAAGCACACAGGATCATACATTCTGCCTAATTTCACATTCATTGCGCAGGTATTGTCACACTTGGGGGCTCATTTTCAATGAGCTGCAATGTAAATAAAATGAGTAAATATGTTTTGTAAGGCTTTTACGCATTTCATTTAAGTTACAACTCATGTTTACCAATTCGTATTGTGGAGGGGAGGGGCAGATTGTAAGTTACGGTTCTGCAGAATTTGCACCCAGCATCCATGTTTGGGTGCCTATGCACTATGCCTGCTTTTTACACCAGCACAATTAATACAAAAGAGTGCCATATAAGCCTGTATGCCACATTTTGCACTTTACATCTGCACTCCACTGTGCAAATGCTAAAGATTTCATGGAGGGGGCCTGTATATATCAAGGTGCAGCGTAACGTAAGCGTAATTTATAGTGGACTCACAAATGAGTTCTCTCGTGTTTGATTCATAAAACGTTTTTCAGTGTTACGTTTGTCTGGCTTCTGGTAAAAAGATGGAACAAACATTGTAGCCCTCATTCACAAAATATTGTCTGTGGATGGAGAACTCGATACACATTTTATTTTTTGCACACTCTCCCTCAGGGAACATTGCAAATCGAAGACAAATAATACTGTCAATAAAATCAAGTACTTACAAAGGGAGAGCCAAAAATGTGTCAGTGAATTTTTGGGTCTGTCACATAAAAAAAAGTCCAAAATCACCAAGTGATTTTTGGGTATTATCTTCAGGAGATTTTTCAAATAATGTATGTAAGTTCAAGCATGATCAGAGAATAGTTGTTTTAATCAGAAATAATAAGTGGCTGACCATGTTGGTAGGAATGTATAACTTAAATATTCTTATTTTTACCCAGGAACTATAATAATTTACCTCCAATCACATTGAATTTATTAGTAAATGATTCAAAATGTACTAATGCATTACATGTATATTCAAGTTCAATTCAAATTGTTAAAAGTATATCACTTGTAATCCAGTAGCCTGTGCGTATAGACAAGAATACTTAAACAAACCTATTACTTTTTCCTGTTGAGCTACATACATAGCGAAACACCTATCGAGGAGAGAATATTAAAATAAAGGCAAGGCTAACAAGACAGAAAAGATCATAATATTTAAAGGATATTAAGGTAAACAAAAACAGATATTTGACTGATAGGTGAGAATATTAAATTATAGGACAGTATACTAAGACAGAAAATATTGTGATGCTTAAAGGATATTGTAATGCCCAAAAATGTCTACTTGATTGTGAAAAATCATTAATGTTGATGTGGATGATGAGTATAGAATCATAACATAGTGGGGAGGATATTTAAAATCACTAAACCCCACCAACCAAGTTTTTAACTGAATAATGTCCTTACTTAGAGAGAAGAGAAACTAACCAAATCTACTATTGAAAATGTAACAATCAAACATCGGAATGATTAATTTTGAATAAGACATGCATGGATGAACTTTGAATAATTGATTGAATTAACTTTGATTAATTTATTTGAAAGAGTAATTTAGAATAAGGCACACATGGATGAACTTTGATCATTTTGAACAAGTCTTAATGAACACAATTTGGACTGGAAAATATTCATTCAAGCAAAGAATTGTATTGGAGTTAAGAGTCATAATACTATTTGTATGTCAATCTTATCTTTCTTTTTCAATTTATTTCATATATAATAATATAATATTTAACATTGACTTTCATATAACTTTGAGTTGTTTTTGGGTACAATCATCCAAAACATTTGACTAACTTTCGAAAAGAAAGTAGGAATTTCTGGTGGTATGTAAAGCAGCATTCAAATACATAACTCTATTATAAGTAACTAACAGAAAAAAATGTAATATTGTCATTATCACTTTAAAAACAATTTCCAATGCATGTTTGTTTTTATTGTTCCATTATAACGCGCTTAATTTAAGCACAGATTGTTCCGTTATAACATGCTTAATTTAAGCACAGGATCTTGATTCAAACCTGTGTTCACCCGCGTTGTCTTGCTTCCAAGACAAATGCATTGCCGCTGAGATATCCCTCCTGTTGGTATTAAAGTTCAATAAAAGACCCAGACTATTGTGATAACTATGCCTGCTGAGTTTTGGGAAACAATTACTAGTTAAAGAGCAAGTTTCATTGTATTAACCTAGTGTAATATATGTTGTG
The DNA here is from genome assembly GCF_040938575.1 of Ambystoma mexicanum. Taxonomy (NCBI): domain Eukaryota; kingdom Metazoa; phylum Chordata; class Amphibia; order Caudata; family Ambystomatidae; genus Ambystoma; species Ambystoma mexicanum. The sequence goes on along the minus strand of NC_090926.1, from coordinate 509,278,186 downwards.
AGACAAAGGGCCTCATTACGAGTCCGGCGGTGACTGAGGCGGTAAAACCGCCTGGTTACCGCCGGACTCGTATTACCATTCCGCCTCCGTTATTCCCTCAATTACTGGGCCATCACAACAACCCCGGTGATCCAGAATAGGACTCAATGGGAACGGGGATCATGAAAACACTGGCACCATCACGTGATTGTGCCGGTGTCTCCTCGTCCGCCTGCAGGCGGGTGGTGTTAGACCCGCCAGGTCAGACCTGACGGGTTTGACGCCTCCACCTGCAGGAGTTGTGATCACCCGGCATGGAAACAACGGTGGCGGTGGGTTTACCGCCACCGTTGTTTCCATAGCGGGTCAGTTGTAATGAGAACCAAAAGTATCATTAAAGACCACAGCTCACCATGACATAGCAGTGTAATGCATGTTGTGAAACTCAGCCTAATCAAAGACCAAACAATAATGTGATAAAATATGGCGCTCATTGTGAAACGAGGTGTGACTGCAGACTATGCATCATTCAAATATATTTGACACTATAATGCAAGTAGGAGGATGAATTCTAAAGTCCAAGAACATTTGTAACCGCCAAGGCTAATTCATATCTGAAAACATAAACCAGCATACATTGTGAAAGCAAACATACATGCATGTAGGAATGTGAACTCCTCTGCTGCATACAGCGGTCTTCCAATAACAAAGACTGTGAGAGAAGAAGAAAAGCCCAGCAAGAAAAGTGGATTGGGAGACCAAAGGTGCCATAACTGACCACTTTGATCTCAAACAAAGGTGCTAAAGAATGTTAAGGATAATAGCACCACTTTGTATTCGATAAAGTGACATTCATTTTAATATATCGTGTGTTTCACCGTTCTTGAACAATGTTGATGGAATTTCAAACTGACTTTGTATCACATCGTCTGCCAAATACACGAGAGAGGATGTGAATACAAATGTACAAGGACCCCAAACCATAAAATATGGAAGCTCAACACTTCCGATTCCTCTACAAAATGTTCTGCATTTCAGGTAGCTTGATAAGCATAATATTGATCCTATAGTGCATTCTTAAAAGCTCTAATACAGCTTAACTGAACATTCCCATGCAAATATCACTGACTCTTCGAATCACTCAGAAATCAGTCAGTGCCTTATCTCTCCCCTTTACCTTCGTGGAGTCACTAGGTTAATGGGTCGGAAATTGCCAAATACATAAAGTTATCTTCACCCTCAGTACTTACCTCTTAATCATGTCTTTCCCTTATGGGATGGTTTGGTGCAAGCTCAACATCTTCCTTTAAAAAACGAATACAGTTCTTGGTAGCATCAGATCAATTTGTTGTCTCCCTTTTTTTCAAAGGCACCAAAATCTGTTGTCAATCTTCAATTCGCAGACATCTTGACTTTAACAGATTGTTATGTGACTTTCTATATAGTTTGCACTCTTGGAAAGGCACTGAAATGATCATAATAGTTATTTGGGAGGAGTAACTATGTAAAGATCATAGGGCTCCCTCCGGTGCCCATCTGACCTGATCTATTTGCAGTCTTTGGTAAAGTTGTCCATTTTAAATGAAACCACAAGAGAATGGTTTGGGTATTGAAAGCACACCTCCTTCTTATCTGACTGCAATCAACAGATGATCATGGACAATTAGTACCTGGTGAGGGGGGTGTGGCGGCCTCCCAGCAAATGGGGAGGCACAGAAAGTGGGCATTAATACATGGTTATCCCGCTGCCCTGAGTCTCCTCACGGTCAGCGGCCGCCATCTCTCCTCGCTGGGGAATCGGGTAAATCTTCTCCCCCACACCATCCCCCAAATTTCCTTTTCGCCCTCTCACCCCCACTTACCTTCTTTTTTTCCATTTCGAGAGCGGACGCGCTGGGAACACTTCAGTCCCCAGCGCGTCTGCTCCCAATCTGTGACAGGCCGTCATGGAAAGGATGAAGGGACTGCATGTAGTTCCTTCTCCCTTCCCATTTTAGCCATCATATGTGTTTACTATTATTTCCTATCTTTTTAATGGCCATCATGGAAAGGGAGAAGTGACTATGTGTAGTCCCTTCTCCCTTGCCATGTGGGCATTTTATTGGCTTACTTTTTTTCTATCTTTTTAATGGGCACCATGGAAAGGGAAAACGGATTCTGTTTTCCCTTCCGCAGCAGCAATTTTGTAACATTTTTTGTTTGTTTTCTGTTCTGAAACGCCAAAGCATTTTGGAACACAAAAAATGCTTTTAGTACTCCAGTCTTATAGGCCGGGGTACTAAAAGCAATAAGACCCTCGCAGGGGCAGCATTACCACTTCAGGTAATGCCCCAGGGCCTTTGTTAAGGTCCCAAGGCATTACCTGAAGTGGTAAGGCCCCCTTATTGCTTAATTATGCCTCCTCAAGCAGTAGGATTTATTGTTATTTTTAAAAGGGCTGAGCACTGTCACTGTCTAATTATTATATAGCACAATTGCACAAGGGCCACACTTGGGCTCTCACAGACAGCAAGATACCCAGCGTGTGCTGCTTAAACAGGGCGACCATTCATGACCTCATGACCCACATCAAGGTGGCATCAGGACAGCCATACCACCGATGTTGATGCTTGTGTTGATCCTGCACTTCCTGGCCAGTAGCACATTCTACCGGTATGCAGTGATGTTACTGAATCTTCTTTTGCCGACAACGGTAATACCGAAACAATTTCACAGAATTACAGTCTGGTATTTTTTATAAATAGATGGATAGAGGGGTAACAGGGTAAAACGGGTAGAGTGGAGAATGGCGAGAGGATAGAAACAGGGGAAAACAGTGGGCTTGTAGGGGACCACCTAAAGTCCCCCACCAAAAAATACCAGCATTTATTTCAGTAACATTTGTTTGGTATTACCATTTTCGGCAAAAGACGATTCTGTAAAATCACATATAACCGTTCTAGCACTCTGTGGCTCAGCTGCATGGCATTTCGCAGCCTGCTTTCTCCAGAGTGCTGCTGCAGGCACTGGAGGACTTCCTGTCATGTGGGCCAGCACATCACCCACCCTACCACCCAGGCACAGTTAAATGCCAGAAAGGCACGCTTCTATGCAATTGTGGGAATGCCAAATGTGTTTCCAGCATAGGACTGCACACAAGTAGAGCTGGTGACCCCGTCCCACAACAGAGGAGGTCTACAAGAACCAGATGCAGTTCCATTCCCTCAATGTCCAGGTGACCTGTTACGCTGACCTGACCAACATGCACTTCTGTGTCCAGTTGCCAGGATCAACCCATGACTCCAAGGTCTTTTGCAACAGCACCCTGCCGGCATACTTTGCGCGTCACAGAGGACAAAGGACCTGGACGTTGGGTGAGTACATGAACTTTTACACCTACATTGCAACATGGGTGACAGGCAAAGGGGGGTGGGGACTATGTCTCAAATGCATCTCCAGCAAGCACCCTGCACATCAGGACGAACCAGCACATGCCCAAATCAACAGGCCACAACACACAGAAGTAGCACATGACTGGATATGTAGCAGCCACTAACCAGGCCATTCCAAACCCAAAAGGACATCCACATGTAATGCACTACAGGTACTAGAATGCAACACTCTTGCCTCCTCCCCCTCCACGGAATCTGTAGACTAGGCCACTTAGGGTCCTGGTGAGACACGGGTCATGCATTCACATATTGACTGTTTCAATTCCACTGTCACAGGCAAGACTGCTGCCAAACATCATTACTCACACATGTCTCCTTACCCCTTGCAGGTGACTCAGGATACATGCTGCTTCTGTGGCTGATGATATCTCTGGGAAATCCTCAGATGCTAGAGGAAATGGCATACAACAGGGCACATGTTAGGAACAGGGTGACCATCGAGCAGACCATCAGGCTTCTGTAGGCACGTTTCAGATGCCTACACCGGTCTGCTGTTGTGATCATGTACAAGCCAGTGAAGGTGGGGCAGATAGTCCTGGCCTGTGCAATTTTGCATAATATCTGTGTCAGATGCAACATAGCCCTGCCCCAGATCTGGACATTCCCAAGCCAGAGGATTATGCTGCTGATACAGCACCAGCCATGCCCATGCAGTGTGCATGGAGGCTAGGGCTGGGTGCATGGCCCGTAAAGAACTCATAGACATTGTTTTCTCAGTACCCCTTTCACTCTGCACTTCCCTTGCACATTACTTCATATGATGCACACACAATAGATAACTGCACCAAAATAAGGAATGTCCACTCATTGCTTCAATTGAAAACTAGGTATTGATAAATTAATTCAAAATACAATCACCATGTGCTCCCCACTGCTTCCCCCTTCCTTCTCCCTCCCCACAAACCTTCCCCTTCATAGTCCGCCTGTCCCTACACACACCCCTCTCCTACCAACACAAATCTCCATCCCCAGACACACCCCTCCCCCATGCCGCCCCATCCCTACACACCCTCTCCCACTCCCCAAATACCCCATAATCAGAAAGTGAACCAAAGTGTCATGCCAAGAGTAATTTGCACTTCTTATTTGCCACAGGACTCTTGGCAGGCCCAGGTGTTGAGGAAATCCACTGGGAGCAGCGCCTTGGGCTGCCTTGCTGCATGCTCTGAAGGGGTAGTGATGGCCGATGGTGGGTCAGACCCACTTGACCCACAAGTTCTCTAGGGTACCTTGCAGAGTGTGCGAGATGGACTCAACCATGGCAGAGATCCCCTCATTCCCCTTGCGCACCCTTTGTGCCCGCATGAGTAGGGCAGTAGTGGTACAGGCATGTGCCCGTGCACTCCTGTGGCTGCTGGCCTTAATGCACCCCTGCAGCATCCCCAGCTCATTGAGCTGATTCTGGCCAAGTGTTGTCATCTCCCCGTGATGGTCCTCCATTGCAAGGAGCTGCACATTCATGTCCCAGATGCTGGGTATGGGTAGAGAAGGGGGGCTGTTAAGTGCTGCTGGGCTGAAGGATGGGGCCGGGTAGGGGGTGTAGTCATCGTCTTTCTCCTCCTATGTGCTGAATGGGCCATGGTGGCCTGGTGACTGGTGTGCCCATGGTGGGGTGGAGTGTGCAGGATGGAGGCAGAGGCCACTGACCACAGTTATTGCGATGGCGGCAGCTGGCAGTGGTGATGGGACAGCTGGAAGTGGTGGTGGTAGAGCTGGTGGTAGTGGTGGTGGTGGTGGCAAAGCTGGTGGTGGTGGCACAGCTGGTGGTGGTGCTGCTGGCACAGCTGCATTGGTGGTAGCACAGCTGGTGGTAGTGCTGGCACAGTAGGTGGTGTTGGTGCAGGAGATGGCAGTGGTGCGGCCTTCCTATATCTCACTACACGTACTGGGCCTGACAATGGTCCAGACACATCGCTGTCAGAGGATGTGCTTGTTGGGGTGAGAGGAGCATGTTGTTAGTCTTATGGGAGTTAAATATGCGTGCTTGCATTACACTCATGCTGCATTGTGCATGTCCTGCTCTTGTCATGCTGTTCCTTTCGTCTGTTTGCTCGGATGTGTGCTTCTGCATGTGGGAGGTAGGAGTGCACATTGACTGTTGGTCTCCTATGGTTGCTTTTTGTTGTATGTGCAGTGGGCCTATGATTCCTGTCCTGTTCTCCCTTGACACACATGGGCGCTCGCAATGAGTCCATGCATGGGGAAGTGCATTTCGGCTACAGTGCTTGTGGATGGCTACATCTGCCCACAACTCCTGGCATGTGTGTGTAATTGGCCTATTTGCTGTGCATGTTGGACCTGCTCCTTCCGTATTTGGTGTTTCTCTGCATGGGGATGCATGCATTTGTACTCATTTGCATTTGCATTGCGTTTTTTGTAATTACCTCCATCATCTTAGTTCCCAGCTCTGTACTCTGCTACTCTGATACCCTCAATGCCCTCCATGTGCAATATGGAGCTGCACATCTCCTTCCGGGTCATAAGGGTCAGGGGTACCACCATCCCTCCTCCTCTTGCAGCAGATTCCCGCCTATGGGCGGCCAGGATGTTTTACACCCTCAGCCAAAGGTATCCCTCTGCCTGTGGCAAAAACATGTTGTGCGTGGGATAGTGCACACGCCTGTGACTTTGTCAGCCACCTCCTGCTAGATGACTGTCTACTTCCTCTGGTGGGTTCTGTGATTTTCAACCCCAAAGAGGGCCTCAGCATGCATGACCATATTATCCACAAGGGCAGCAAGCTCAGGCTCTGCAAACTGTTGCTTGGAAAGTTAGACCTCCGGGACTCTTGATTTCCGACGTCCTGGCATATCTGCACTGTCAGATGGAGTGTATGCCAGCAGGAAGTGGGGGATTTAAAGTGGATTGCATTTTTAAAATTGCCACCAGTGAGCTTGCCGTTTCTGTGGTGATGCTATTTCCAGCGCCAGTAATTTTGGGTGCAGAAAATGCATCACCAGTGATTCCGGCAGTTTGGGTTTCAGTATCAGTATTTCTGACACATTTCTGCCAGAAACACCAGCAGTTTGGTGGCAACGCCAGTAATTCCAGAGCCACGGTATTACCGTTTGTGACAAGGGGGTTTGCGCGCATCTGCATACCTAGAATTTGCATGAATTCCGGCGATTGATGTGCGGTAATGGTAATACACTTAGGGCCTCATTACACGGTAGGCGGAGGACCAAGGTGCTATTAGCACCTTGGTCCATGCCGGTAAAATAATGGCACCGCCGTGGTGGAAAGGGGAATTACCGCCCTATTCCAAGGTTGGCGGGGCGGTAATTCCCCCTTCCCCCATTGCCCTTCCCCATTCCCATTTTTGCCCCACAGGGCTCTATGGGAATGGGGAAGGCGCTAATTACGGTGCCGCAAATTGCGGTACCGTAATTAGCACCCTGATCCCTTTGCGGGTTGGTTTTTAACGCCTGCTAAACAGCAGGCGTTAAAGTACCTACCCGCAAAGGGACCTCGTAGTAAGGCGGTAAGGGTTAATGGTCAACGGTACCATTACCAGTGACCGTTAACCCTTACCGCCTTCCGTGTAATGAGGCCCTTATACTTATAATGACCCAGTTGGCTTCCACGGGTACTTGAAAGGCACCTAGCCACCTCATACATTCTAGGAGCCTTCCGAGGTTATCATACGGTATCAGACTCTCTAATACACACCCACGCCTTGATGAATACTAATTGATTTTCCTGAATGCCTCTAAGATGGAAATCCTGCAAATGGGTCCTATTGATCCATGTTCTCTTCTTGAAAATGAGCCTCAAATGTCAATGCTCTAACTGCTTAGCTTGCCAACCCATTGTCACTGTAATAGCAATTCCCAAACAGTTAGCTTTGGCTTACTCTTCTCACCAGTGCACATGGTCACAGGGGCTACAATACTAATATTTTGAGCTGGGCTACTGAAATTACATGAACACAACTGCATCCCTTCAAATATTTCCCAGGCTCAAAACACATGATATGATATTTTATTTGTATTGCGCTCATAGAAAAGTTTTTCAGACCGTGATGAGGAAAGGGAGGGGAACATGGGAGAACAAAACAACGATCCTACTAGGCCCAGCAACATTGAGAACATGCAAGTGCAGGTTAGAAGGAAGGGGGAAAGTGCTGAGCAAGGGATTGAAATATCACAACTGCTAGTGCAGCCGGCAAGGTGGCAAGTGCAAGGTGTAAAGCGCGGTCAAGGGGTGTCTGATAAGTGCATGTAATGGGACTGTAGGGTTACAGATACAGACTCAAGTGCAAGGAATTCCAGCATTTAGTCCGGGTGTGTGGCTGGGTGGGCAGGAACCTGGGCCCAAAATAAGAGGGTAACCAGGTGCATGGTGGCGCAGCAGACAGATCGGCCGGGGAGATGAAGAGCGAAGGCAGAAGCAAAGAAGAAGGTCTTGAGGTGCTTCCGGAACCAACAATGGTTCTCCTCACATTTCAGAGTGGCAAGGAGTATGTTCCAGAGTGAGGCCCCAGCCGAGGAAAGCGATCTACCCCCAACACGTTGCTTGGAGAAGCGACTGACCCTTAGGGAGTTGAAGGTGGAGGAGCGAAGAGCTTGAGTGGGAAGGTATTTACGGAGGGACAGTTGAAGGTATTTTGGACTCAGGTCCAAGAACGCCCTATGGACAATGCAAAGGGTCTTGAATTTAATCCTTGCAGCCAACGGTAGCAAATAAACAGATTTCAGGGCTGAAGAGATACAATCTCAGGGTTTGAAGCCAAGGACACGTCTTGCAGTCCTCTTCTGGATGAGTTGCAGAGGGTGGAGAGTAGATGCAGGCAGATTTAGAAAGACTCTGTAGTCCATCCTAGAGAAAACCAGAGCACTAGAGACAGTAAGCTTCTGGGGAAAAGGAGAGGAAAGGAAGAATACCTCTGAGGAGGTGCAGTTGGTAGTTTGACTTTTTAGAGAGGTCAGAAATGTGAGGAGAAAAGGAGAGAGTGGAGTTGAAGATGACCCTGAGGTTCTTAGCCTCACAGGTCGGAGCAGGGAGAGTGCCAAGGGGGGCCAGCCATATAGTGACAGGAAAGGAGGGTGCAGGTGTGCCGATGAGGAGAATCTCCAACTTACTAGAATTAAGGCAGAGATCTCTGGTGGCACATCACTCCTGGATAGCAGACAGACAGTCAGAGATGAGAGAAGGATAAGAGGTGGCAGAGGGAAGCCTGAAAATTAGCTGAATGTCATCCGTTTAGCACTGAAAGTTGGAGCAGAGAGTGGCAATGTGATGGGCAAGGGGTGCCAGGTACTGGTTGAACAGCCAGGGAGAGAGGTTAGACTCCTGGGGAACCCCACAGGTAGAGAGTGAGATAGAGGAAAGGAAGAACCCAAGTTGGACCTCAGAGGGTTGATCAGAGAGGAAAGAGGTCAGCCAGGCCAGGGCTTGATCGATGATACCCAAGTTATCACAGAGATGGTTGAGCAGGATGGCATGTTTGACCATGTCAAAGGCAGAAGAGGGATCGAGTAGGATGAAGACAGAAGGGATGTTAGAGTCAAGGTTGGAGAGCAGGTCTTCACGGATGTCTAGGAGAGCAGTTTCTGTACTTCTGGCAGCTCTAAAGCCAGACTGATGGTCATGGAGACAACCAACAGAATCGGTGTGAGGATTAAGCTAGGAGATGGCCAGTTTGCCCAGGAAAGGAGTGATGGAGATCAGGCAATAGTTAGCCGGGCATGAAGGTCCGGCTGTGGGTTTCTTGAGAAGAGGGGGCATATGAGAGTGCTTCAGAAGGGAGGGGAAGTCTCCAGAGATCAAGGAGAGTTTGTAGAAGTCAGCCAGAGCATGAGCAAGAGTGTCAATGTAGTCGATGATGGTTTTAGATGAATAAGGAAGAACCTGTTTTGACAAGACATTCATAGATCAGACTTGTTTAGAAACTTTGTCAGGGGAAAACAGAGAAAAGGAGGAGAAAGAGGGAGGGGACACCTGCAGGAGGGCCAGATTTAGCAGGTAGAGAAGGGGTAAGAGGACGAGAGGACGAGAGGGTGGACAGGATGTCCTGGGTCTTTGAGATGAAATGAGAAGCAAAGGGCATGTAAAGGGCCTGTGAGGTGACAGGAGAGGTAGAAACTGCAGCAGGGTGGGCTAGCTCCTTGCAGATTTTAAAGAGTTCAGACGAGTTGTTGGATGCCATAGAGACATAAGCTTGGATGTGGATTCTCTGCTTAGTTCAGACAAGGAGCCGGTATTGCCTTTGGAGCAGGCAGTAGGTCAGTTTGTCCGAGGATGTACAAAAAGCCCACCATTTCCTCCGAGCCATTTCCTCTGAGGCATTTGTATGTGAGGTTGAGAATGAAACTCTGATACACTAATGACGTATTTTATACTCGCAAAATGACCCAAAATAATAGATGTAGATTGTGTGTTCACCCCTGTGACCCTGAGATCCTAAAGCATTTGATTGTTGAATGCCCTCCGTTAACTGGTTCAAGATTATATATTATAGAGATTTCTGTTTGATTGTCAGAGTTGTGTTAAATATAGCAATGCTTAAATGCATGCAATCCTTAAATCTATCAGAGGAGAAACACAAGTTAAAATCGAAATGAAGGAATAATTATTCATTTAAAAATACTGGAAAATGATGACTAAGTTGAGAAATTTCATGTGTATTCAGTGTTTTAGAATTCCATTTACTAGTCTAGAAGATTTGACAATGCTTGCATGATATTCAGAAAAGAGTGGTCACATATCTATTGCCAAAACTGATCCAGATTTGATCTATGTTCTTGTTTTTTGTATTTGCTGTATTATTTGTATTATATGTAGTACTCACTATGTATTGTGTATATGCTTTTGATGAGATTTTAATATCTGAAAGGCTGTTTTCTCAGCTATATCATATACAAAAATGTAAAAAAAATACTAGATGGTGGCTTGTGCCATTAAATTGTACTTACCTCCCCAGGCTAACAGTGACCAGTCTTTCCCTGAATTTCAAAAACCAGGCTTGAGTGCCTACTCAAGAACGTCATTTGTACTCATCGAAAGAAGTGAAATTGTCCCTAGTGAAGTCATCCAATTGTCCCTTCACTATATTAGAGTCTATGGGCCTCATTATGAGATGGGTGGTAACCATGGAGCTATTAGTTCCATGGCTGCCTCCCATACCTTGCCCGTGTCCGCTCTCATTCAATGGGGATTTACCGGTGTAGTCCGACCCTGGCGGGAACGGTAAATTCCCATTGTACAGACCATTCCCATTTGAGCCCCCATAGGGCTCTATGGGAATGGGGAGGGCGCTAATAACGGGCTCGCGACTTGCAAGCCCGTTATTAGCACCCTGGTCCCTTAGCGGGACCCGTAAGGGACGTGTGGTCAGAGCACAAGTTCTTACGGTCCCCGCCAAGGGACCTTGGAATAGGCCCGTAAGGAGACTGGTGCCGGTATCCCTTACCGCCCACCTTGTAATGACCCCCTATGTATTAGAACAACTACATACGTTGTTGTTCAGGAGGCAGCGGTAGCACAGCTACACAGCTAAAGGATTGTTTGGAGGCTGTCTGTTATGGTGTTCACAATGCAGCACTTCTGCATAGTAAATGCTATACTAGTACTTCAACAAGTTACTTCTATAGTCGATCCCACATTCTTGGTGAGATTGGTGTTTAGAGCAAATGCAATTTCGTCCCTAGACAAATCAACATTCACTTTGGCAGTCAATCTTTTATCACAATTGAGTGCTTTGATAAATGTCCAATCTCTCACCAAGCATAAATATTAAACTCATGAATTTTTTATTTGGAACATCAGCCAGATCTGTTGTTTCTCAAAGAAATGTTGCTGAAGGAGGAAATCCCTCCTATCTTAATGATGCTATCTCCATGTTCTATACATTGTGCAAGTCATCATAGGCATACTTTTTCTCACCTCTTTTCCTGATCTTGTTGCTCTGCTTTTAGAATCATTGCTCATCAAATGGGAAACTTCCCGAAGATTTTCAATCTTTCTTTTCCTCATTTACAATCCCACCCTCCTACACGTGTTACACATTTAAATTCAGGGACAAAAATAAAAGTACAGATTTGCCAGCAGGTTCTCTCTCCGTTTACTCTAAACATTACATATACAGAGACTTTAATATCTTGTTAAAGTTGCCAGGCAACACATTTACCAGGAATCTAGTCCCAAACATTCATGTCTTAGATGCACATCAATTTAGCACAGAGTCTTCTCATTTTAGCAAGTGATATTCTAAATAGCATTTTAACCAACTAAACGCCACAGGCTTGGCCTATTCTTAATCTGCCGTGGGCAAATCGTTCAGCCTATTTTATTCCCTAACATACTTCGCATCTATTTCTTTTTTTTTTTATATGGTTTAAACGAAAACCTTTAAAAAGAAGAAAATTAATTCTCAATTACAGCACTTCATACAAACCCACACCCTCTTAGCATAAGTTCACATCTCTTAAAGGCATCACAGGTGTGGGATTCGGTTCAGCAAACAAGTTTTTAAGTCCTTCAAAAATGTCACCAGACCAAACTTGACTTTTCGTTCAGAACCATCAAACATGGATTTCCACTAATCATTAGCGAAATAAGTTTGACGGCCTTCGAAAAGAGGTCCGAAGAATTTTGTTTGTAATGATCGAAACTTTGGGCAGAATAAGATCACGTGTTTTAGAGTCTCTGTGGGATGTTCGCAGAAATGACAAGTGAGATTGGAGGTTTCCTTAGATGTCCAGGTTCTTATGCCATCTTTGGTGAAGAAAAGGTTAAGTCGAAATTGTAGGAATAGTAACCTTAAATTCTGATCCGGGGATTGAATCAAGTAAGACCGTAGTTTGTCTAACTCTTTTGCTTCCGATGGTGCATTTTCTGTAAGACAAGAGCTTGCTCTGTCAGCACAAGTTTGATGCCAATCCGATCACCACAGCTTTACTTTAGCTTTGTCTGGATTTTCTAATAAGGTTGTAATTTAAATAGTGTTTGCATCAAGAATTTCTGTGCATAAATGACTCAATTTTGAGAGGATTGTGTATTTGGGTCCGTGTCTGGTTTATGTGAGATTTTAAATTGTGAGACTGGGTTTGAAAGTAGGGTCTTCCATTAAAGAATGAATCCAACCCTTGGGGAGGTGCAGCACTCTGGTCCAGAAGTTGTTTTCTAGTGTATTCCACAGCTCGTGTGGGCAGCCTAACATATTTTCAGCACCATAAATAAGAGCCGGTATGGCCTATTGCCGATAAAAGTTAATCATGGGCTTTATGGAAAATGTTCCACATTTTTGGGTCATAATAGCGACTTGGCAGGCTAACTGTTGACACTTCCTTTTGGTTGCCTCAACCCATGTGTTATCATTTATGTTGGGACTTATCAAAGATCCCAAATACCTTATTGTTGAAGACATTCTGAGGGATGATTTTTCCAAATGCCAAGCATATTGTTTAATTCCTCTTTTGTGAGATGCCAAGTTACGTAGAATCAGGACTTCACATTTTTGCTTGTTAATGTGAAGCTCGTTTTTATTTACATATCTTTCAAGAGCATCTACTTTTCGCTGCAGACCAACAGGTGTGACGTCCAAAAGTATTAAGTCGTCAGCGTATAGAAGCCAGTCTAGTTGTGACCCATGAATTTTCGATGGAAAAGATGCTACCTCGTTCAGTGAGTCTCCAAAATCAGAAATTAAGAGATTGAAAACAATGGCTGCCAGAGGGCAACCCTGTTTCATGCCTTTATACGTTTTGGTTAGTGGAGATAAGGTGCCTCCTTAATCAAGTCTGATTTGAATAGTCATGTTGGAATTCAGTTATTTTATTGCATCCAGGAGGGTAGGTGGACACTTCCAGGCTGTAAGTTTGTCCCACAAGATTTGACGGTCAAATCTGTCGAAAGCGTGTGAAAAATCGATGGTTGCCACATAAATCACAGTGTTGGTTCTTATTGTCTCCATTGTTATTAGGTTCAGCAGGAGCGTGTTGAGGCCACATCCAACGCCTTTGACGAAGCCAGCTTGCCGATGGTCAATGTGGTTGGTTTCGGTTGACCAGGATAGAAGCATTTGTTGAAGTTGACTTGCATACATTTTTCCAAGTTAAAAATGGGTACAATAATGGCATTTTTCCACGGTTTTGCATCACATGTTTCACTCTTACCCTTTCGAAGAGGATGGTGCAAAGATTTGTCCATGCATCAGGGTTTAATTTCAAAGTATATTTTGTGAGACCGTCAGGTCCCGGGGCTCTCGATGCACTAGGGTTCTTAATTGAAGTTTGCATCTATAGCTTTGAAATCTTGTAGCACAAACTTTAAAGATTAGGGAAGAACTACAAAAGCCCCAGTCAAATCACAGCATCCTAATCATCAAACCAAATTAATTAATTAATATTTTATTACACATCTTATACCAGGGACCGCAAATCATTAGAGGATTGAGGATACCACGGAATTCCTGAAACACAGAAAAACATATATTTACATACATATTTTTGGGCAGATGGATTCATGCCTCCAACTCACAGAGAGGCACCATTGTTGAAACTATTCAGGAAATTCCAAACCCTTCAATCATGTCAACCAACCTCTCTCCTTCACGGGAGCTTTCTGATGGGTTATACTAACATTTTGTGATAAAACGAACTAGCCAAAATAAACAGGCATAAACAAATGTAACTTCTACTCTAACTGCTCCCCTCCGACTGAGTCCCCCCTCACCTATCAAAGGACACCTCCTTCTTGCCCTAAGGGCACATACTTCTCGCCTTTGTCCGAGAGGAATTCTAATCATTAGTTGCATGATGTTTTCATGCATACTACCCTGTAGGTCTTTTCCCACCAGCATTTTTAAAATCACTTCTTGATTTCCCACTATTTGCAATGGCAATCAGATTCATCATTGATAGTCACTCGCAATTTTAAAGAGGCATATTTCAATACATTACTAAATAAACGTGGCATAGATTTGACTAATCTAAATAAAATATGTGCTGTGTGCAACTGCAAATTAATTGTTAAGTTTCCAGGTGAGGAGGCATATGTTCAAATAATACAAATCTTTGAAGACCACACCTCACTAGTCTCAGAGCAAGCAGGTTTTAGATCTTTTCGTGTAACTGAATTTTCTCTTTTGACTATTTGAGGTGATTGTAATTGGATTGGGACCAGAACAGTGATGCAACATTGATCATCCTTGATCTATTAGCAGCCATTGGTCTTTTATAAAAGACATCCTTTTGACCTGAGATTCTTTTTCTTTTTCTATTTAACTGTTTATTGGTTAAATAACTCCATTCAACCATAACAATATAGAATCAAACAAGAAAATGAAGAAAGAATAGAGAAACAATACGAATGAAAAACAAGTAAAAATAAATAACACATTATATATTAAATCACAAACACATGATCCTCCTTATACAACATTAAAATCACAATGGTATATACAAGATCAAACGTGTATCACTCAGCAACCCACAGAATACAAATACAGTACATTCAGACAATGTCAACATGTGAACATTACTAATTCAGTGCATTCTTAATAATATCCTCATTTCAAAAAGGTGCTAGTACAGTACCTTCCAATTAATATAATCATGTGCAAAACAATCCTTTAAAGTGCAAGAGCTCTAAATCATAACTCTACACCAAGTGGAGGCCTGGATCTCTTTGCTATAAGTGAAGGCTATTAAGAAAAATGCATCACTACAATTGCAAACCTATTCTGGGAGTGGCAAATGCTGCTTGATCCAGATATTCTCCCACATCTGAAACATATAAATTAAAAAGGTAGGGGGCCAAAATGTAACCCTGCCTAAGACCATTCAGTGTGGGTATCTGTTGAGAAAGTGCCCCTTCCTGTTTAACCACACCTGCACATTAGAGTTATTGTGCAACCTCAAAAGTAGGATTCACCATCTCTCATGTTTTTGAAATTTTGCTTAACCTTTTTTTGGCAGGCACAATCTCATTTGTTGTATGATTGAAACCATTCATACTCCTAATTTCCAAACTCATTTCCCTTTTTCTGACAGCCAAACGTGGGTTATAGTTATGGGTTTTGCGAGTAATGGTTTTACCATTCCTCTTCCCACTTAAATTATTCACCAAAACAGACCATAAAGTATCTGTTAGGAATCCACTAATATCATCTACTGTTAGTGTCAGACGCTTCCATCCATGACTACAGAAGTCCACCGCTTTTGCCAGTAGTCCATTTACTTTCATAACATTCGACACATTCCATGAAATTCTATGTAGTGTCGCATTCAGAACTTTGGCTGAAACACTCCTCAAACAATATTGCATCTTTAAATACATGATCTAGAGTAGAGCAATCCTGACCTCTGTGTCACATAGGGTGATATAAATTATCACCATCTGTAGCTCCATTTAACATGACCAGTCCTAAAATAGTGAGCCCCTTTTTCCATTGGGTAGCACCAGCCCTCAAGCTTCTTTTCCTTTGCAGTTGGTGAGCAGGTGCAGTGGATCTAGGTCACATGGCCTAAATCCCAACCAACTGTCAATAACATTAAACTGTTGGTGCCTTCTGGTATGTCACCCTTTTTCCCTACTCAAGTAGGCTTCCAGACTCCATTCTTTTTTAGTTGGTGAGCAGGAGCAAGTGGATCTAGTTCATGTGGCAAAGCCCCAACCACCATCTTGGCCCTGTCTCTTCTTTTCTGCTCTCAACTCTTAGATCAAGATTGTCTCTCACTAGGGTGTCCGAAGTGAAGAGCAGAGTAAGAAAAGGGGAATTCCTGTTTGGACCTGCTCAGGAAACAGGTAAGCATGTGCCAACATGTGTTTTCTCCCTCCGTTTCCACAGGCCATCCTCACCATCACCAGGCTATGCCAACAACATCACCCT
Organism: Ambystoma mexicanum; assembly: GCF_040938575.1. Taxonomy (NCBI): domain Eukaryota; kingdom Metazoa; phylum Chordata; class Amphibia; order Caudata; family Ambystomatidae; genus Ambystoma; species Ambystoma mexicanum. The sequence goes on along the minus strand of NC_090926.1, from coordinate 509,261,944 downwards.
TCCTCTAAGGCATGGACTCCACAATTCAGCAACCTCGCCCACATAAGCCCCAAGCCCATCAGATCCCCCTCACCGTCTACAACAAAGAATTTGGTGCTCACCAATGTCCGCTCAGCTATTACCCATGCAGCAGACATCACTGACCACATCACTGACCACATCCTTGATGCCATCTTCATCACTGAGACCTGGCTGATGCCCACCTCCACCCACATCCCAGACCTCCTTCTCCCTGAAGTCTACAGCATCCAATACTTCTGTGGTGCTACCTTCTGCTCATTTACGTAATGCATCTAATGTATCCTGCCCGAAGCCTCTGATGTGCTTTCAACAATTCCACTTTGGTCTTTTAAATGCTCCCTCTATCTGTAATAAATCACATCTATTCTTGATCTTTGTTCTCTGTCCTAATTTTCATGTTCTCTGTTGAACAGTAACTTGGATCTCCCTGATAACTCCTGCTTTTATTCATACTGCCACTACTCCTTTTTCCCACACCCCCTGCCCACTTAGACGCAGAGAGGCACTGGAATTATTCTTGGACTCTTCAATCTCTGTGCTCTAATCTCCCACTTGTTATCTCCTTTTAATACCATGTTTCTTCCTTTTGTAATCATTTTCCTGTTTATCTTCTTGTTGTCTATCATCCTCCTGACGCACCCAATTACTTTTTCGAAAACCTTGATCTTCTTTTATCTCATCTCCTTCTGTTTTCTTCCCCTTTATACCTCCTTGGGGATTCCCTGCCACAAATTCTTCACTTTCTTTGTTGCTGTCGCTTGCTGACTGTTATCACTTGCACTTCCTTCCTTCTCCTTCTTCCCATCCGTCTGGCTCTTGCCTTGACTTTTTTCTTCTTTTTCTCCCTTTTCCCCTGTCTCCTCTTCTCCTTTTTTATGCCTCTGATAATTTACTTCTCTCTTTTTCACTCTCTCTTCCTCTCTTGTCCCTCCTCCGACTATCTTTATGAGCTGTAACCTTTCTTGTTATTCTTCATTTCTCTAAACATGAGCTCTTCCCTTCCCCAAATTTCGCTCTTCTCTTCTTTCTCCTGACTTAGCTGCAGTACTTAACTCTTTTCTGTATGATATGTTCTTTATTCTACTTGCGTAAAGTGAACAGCTTTCAAAGCATTCTCACTCCCTTTCCCACCTTGCTTCACTTTCAATGCTGCATTCTTTTTTTGATTCTGCTTTAGTTATTGCTAAAAAATCCTACTTTTCCAAAAGTACTCTTTCTCTATCTCACCACCCTCGTCGACTTTATCAGCTTCTACACAATATTCTTTCTCAAAAGGCCCTCATCCTTCTGTTTTCTGTCCCTTTTTCTTCTGACTTCGCATTCTACTTTACTACTAAAGTAGCTAACCTTCATCTAGCCTTTACTCCCTTTCCTTTTTTTCTTCTACTCTTGTTTCATCATCTTATTCATTTTCATCGTTCTCTCCTCTTATGGACCATGACACTTCTGTTTTCTTAACTCTTGCTCATCCTACAACTTCTCCTTCTGATCCTCTTCTTTCTTCTTTGATCCTCCACGTAAAGCTCCATTTTCTCCCCTATCTTTCATCTCTCATTAATTCCTCCCTTCTACATTCTTGCATTCCTGTGCCGTTTAAGCATGCACTTATTCTTTCTATTGTAAAAAAAAAACCTTCTCTTGATCCGTCTTCCCCAGCTGATTTGCATCCTATTTCCCTTCTACCATTTCTCTTTAAAATGATTGACCGGGCTGCCTAAAATCCAGGTAACCCATTACCTGAGTCTTCATTCTCTTCTCCCCACTTGCAGTCTCACTCTACCAAAATTGCACTTCTTCATGTTTCTAATTCTCTACTCACAGATTGTCACTCAAAGTCTTCTTCTATTCTTATTCTCCTCGTGGTATCTGCTGTGTTTGATACTGTGGACCACTTCCTTCTTATCTCTTCTCTTTCCACTTTGGGTATTTCGGGCTACACTCTCAAATGGTTCCAGTCCTATCTTTTGCAACAGACTTTTTTAACTTCTTCTCTTGACTCACACTATTTGTACGCTTCTGCAACACTTTTGTACACACTGAGGGTGTCTATCGAGGGGAGTTAAGTCACATAGCCCGTGGTGCCCCCTCTTTGGTCATGTAGCTGCCAAACCATAACAGCATAGGGTAACATGTGAAGACTGGTGATCAGGTGATCCAACCCAGTCAGGCTGCTCTTGTAACTGAGACGTTAATGAAATCACCACTGCCACTATGCTGATGCTTTGGAGAGCCCAGCTTTTCTTGTTCAGTGCCAGCATCCAATGATCCAATGATACAGAACTCTTCCTGCTGCTTGCACACACTGCATGACACTGCCTCTTTCACTGTTGCTACCTGACCTGAGATTCAGAATTTGCGCACATGCAGATTCTCTCTTTCCTTAGCAATATATCATAGTGAACCACAATGGAACTGTTCCAGTCTTTATTAATGCCCTGTTTTGTGTCCCTCAAACCACTTTTTCAATTCCACTTCTCAACAATCAGTATATATATATATCCTCTTCCCACTGTCATTAGTGTTCTTACCGTTTTAGCACACAGTTATGCTGATGACAATGAAAAACGCAAGCTTTAAAAAAAAATATACCCAACACGTTTCATCAATATCTTAGAATTTAAAATATTCATGACTGAATGGCTTGCAAACATTTACCAAGTGACTACCAAATCTGGGGGATGGAGATATCCTTCTTTTCGCCAAACCAGCATTTACACAACCTCTTAGCAATCAAACACAATGCTGCCCTCACGTTATTTAAGAATAAAAAGTTAAGAATTTGGTCATCATAATGAATGGAAAACTTGGGTATGATTCACAGATTTGCACGTGGCAAACCAGCATGTGTGGCATTTGAAAGCATTAAGAGGAAACTTTTGTGACATAGTGGCCACCACAAATAGCCATTCTGAAACTCCAACAACATTGAAAGGGTATTTATTCTTTAGGGAGTAGATTCCTAGAAAGACATCTTTAGGGCCTATCTGAATCTTTAGGGAAGTTTGTGCTGGGGACCATCTCTCACTACTTACCTAGGTTTTCCACCTACCTAGCCTAGTCATGCTTAATGGGCATGTTAGTGGCTATTGGATTGGGGACTCCTATCTGTCTTTAGTCTACCTTGGTCTATTGTTGGATTCCCTAAGATGTTTGCTGATAGTCTCTTTAGGGATCTTGTAACTACTCTTAGCCTAGTCCTGCTTAGTGTTCTAGGGATGTTATGGATTGTGCCTTCTTCCACGCTACTCCACCAACTCATCATTCACACACTTTCTCACCATACCCTCCTCTATCCTGAGGCCCAAGATGGTCTCCTCCTGCCGTACTTCTGTTCCTCTGCTCTCTTTCTGAGCCTTTGTCATCGCCACACTTAGATACTACCACTCTACTTACTTCTCTACGTCCAACTATTCCTACCCCCAAGTACCACTCTAAGACTGCCTCTACTACCAGATTGTTGGTTGTTGTTGTAATTGATTTAAGTAAATCCATGTAATCAACAATATGCAATTACATTTCATCTATTTAAAAGATAATGGGCCTCATTCCGAGATATTTGCGCCATGACTGCCTCCAATAACGGTACCGGCACCAGTCTTGTTCAGTGGGGACTTACCGGTGTAGTCCGACCTTTGCGGGACCGGTAAATCCCCATTGAAAAAAACATTCCCCATTCCCATTTGAACCCCCATATGGTTCAATGGGAATGGGAAAGTAGCTAATAACGGTACCACGATTTGTGGTACCGTTATTAGCTCTGAAGTCCCATAGCTTGTCCCGTCCATAAACCCTGGTAAAACCGCTAAGGGAACTCGTAGTAGGGCGGTAATGGATTACCGGCACTGGTCTCCTTAACGGTGCCCGGTATCCCTTACCGCCCTACTCGTAATGAGGCCCAATGTCTTATCTTTAAGAACATGACATTAAAGTTTTCCAAAATTCATAAACAACGCAGCCTACAAGGATAAAGATGATTTGTGGTATATATGGTCCAATCAAAGATCTTGTAAATACTTATTTCTCACCCACCATGCTCTCTTTAGGTATTGCTCCAAGGTCCACAATAAGTAATCACCTTCCACGTACATAATGCAATGGATGGCCTCTCTAACGTTATTTATACATGGATTCCTAAATATTGGAAGGAGTCAATTTCTACTTAGAGGTAGACACAGTGGACAGAAAAGAATGTAGTGCAAAAGTCTATGTTTTCCATTGCCCACTTCTTTGTTACTGTAGCTAATGGTAGGATGCACAGAGAATCAGATATAGCCTTTTTGCCACTCTCTCTTTGAGGGTATCTAAATATTGTTCAAAGCAAGGATAGATCTTGGTTTCCAAAGAACGTGCTCTCAGACCTTTGGTATTAGTCTATGCTTTTATAGCTTTGTAAAACCATTCCTTATAATTCTGAATTATTTTGGCGTTACTATTTGGGGTCAAATTATTCGGGGAAGTATAACAAGTGTTCAGCTAAAATGTAGAAGCTAATTCAAGTACATGTCATACAAATGTTAGTTGTTCTGCTTTAGAACATCCTCTAAGGTTTACTGATTAGATGTTAAGTATTCTAAAGCCTATATTTTTTGTCCATCTAATACAAGGTTTTACTTAAGTAATAGAACCAGCGGAGGAGGCATTACTGGCCTGGTAATGCCATGTTTGTACAGTTACAAACATGAGCAAAGTAAACACATTAACGTAAGCCCTGGGGCATTAGCAGACTGGTAGCCCCTTTGAGGGTTCAATTACTATTAGTACCCCAGCACGTCTTATCGGGGTACTAATCGATATTTTTTTTTTCACGAGCAGAGAAATGTCATCTAAACCATTTCTAGACTCGAGAAAAAAAAGCAAAACAAATGGCCACCAGGGATCGGGCTGAAGGGACTACATGTAGTCCCTTCTCCCTTTCAATGGTGGCCAATGTAAAATGGTAAACAAATAAAATGGCCAACATGGAATGGTAGAAGGGACTACACGTAGTCCCTTCTCCCTTTGGATGGCGGCTAATCATGCATCATAGATGCACCGGGAACAGTTGTGTTCCCCCAGCCAGCGAGGGACAATGCTGCAGCAGGTAAGTGAAGTACAGTTGTGGGGAAGGGGGCACAGGGAGCGGGGAGCACACTTACCTGATTCCCGGTGAGAGAAGATGGCAAGCACCCACTCCAAGGAGGCTTGGAGTGGGGTCTTGTCCTGTGTGGTAAGGACCCTGTTCTAAGCCTCCTCATTGGCTGAGAGGTTACCACACCGCCATCACGGGTATTAATTTGGCGTCATATATGTAAAGACCGGAGGGGGGTTTTCTGTACTCCTGCCCTCTATTGTGGTAGCAATGGATGAGCAACCAAGGCGTAAACTCTCAGGAGGTGATGCAGTCGGGTTCTGAAGTACAGTGTAGTTTCCAAGCCCCCATACAAAGGAATGTCCACACACGATGTTATGTGCTCACACAGTTCTTTATATAAAAAAAAGGTTCAAGATATGTACATCAATTAATAACACACGTTATACTTTGACAAATCTAATATGGAAAATGTATACACTGTCTATGTGGTACCACACATAGCTATTGACTCCTTTAAAAGGCATCAACTACTGACAGTTATAATGGCATACAAATCATATAACAATGTCTATCAACATAGATCATGGGAAGGAAGACAAGCTGGGTTAAACAATGGCAGAATGCTGACATCCTCTACCTAGAGGCAGTTCTGAGTGAGGATCCCCCCCACCTGGGCAACCTTTAATAAAGTGTATTAACAAGCCCAGTCCAATAATGTTTAAATAGTCTTGTTTCCTGGTCAAAATTTTCAACTACCCCAATGTACCTAAGTAAGAAGAGTTTCTAAGACAGTTCGTCAACGGGTCCTTCGAGACACCCTTTAAAGAAGGAGCCACAGGACATTGAGATTCCATGAAGAAATGGGAACACTGGCATCAAGACAGCAGCTTTGATCCTCACGGTGCTCTTCAGCGATGGATCGTGCAAGTCCTGTGAAGATTAGGCATGCAGTGCACCTCGATGAAAAGAGTTTGGTGCTGCAAAGGAGACTCAGTGAAGAATGTAGGTCCAGCAGCGCGCGTCGGGTGTTGGTATAGCTTCGGCAGTCAGGACTCGACCAGGGGCTGGATTTCCGATCTTAACTTGTCAGTGTCTTTGTGGACTTCGGGTGGCGGGAAACCCACTGGCAGATTCTCCTCAGTCATTGACGACCTTGACTTTCTCCAGCAGGATAAAGCGGTCGATAGTGATGGCAAGGGAGCCCTTCATTTAAATGTTCTAAGGCAAAGGTGGAGTGTTGCAGCTCTGGTCGTGGAGCAGCACAGCGTCAAGCTGTCCCCGCTTCTGCACAGCACGACTCGACAGGTTTGGAAAGGTTACAGAAATCCTCCAAACCCCGGTTGATGGCGATGAACTTTATTGGCCCCGATGTCCTAGTATTTTACTTCAAAATTTGGTAAGTGGACCCAGTCTCCGGTCGACAGTCTTTCAGGACTGGATTCCAGGGAGCCTTGATAAAGATCAGCTTCTGCATGATGTTCCCTCGTGTCTTGGGGAGAGGTCTCCTAGCCAGGTCCTCGCTCAGATCAGTCCTCAACAGACTCAACAGCTTGCAGATTGGGTCAAAGGAAAGCAGCAGAAATTCTTCTTCTTCCAGCTGGGCTTCAAGGATTAGCAGCTTTAAGTTTTGACTTCAGCTTCTGAACAAATTGGGAAGTAAGAGGTCCCCATATATGCACATCTGTCCCTCATTCACTCTGCTGAGCCAAGCTCAGACAGAAGGGCATTCATTCAGACAGGCAGCTGATCAGGCTCACAGTGCATTCAGGCCATTCACTTCCACCCAGACACCCACAACAAGGAATGTGAATTGGGGTAAGCACCCACCTTTCAGACCACCACACTGCATTCATGTCAGTTTTGGGCACAGCTGTCTTATTCCTTGTGTCACACACACACATAAACCAGACATACATAACATAGAATGCATATTGGTCAAACACTACATTCAACTAGGTCCCACCCCAAGGGTGTACCCACAGCATACAGTCACTATGAAGGCTCTAGCCAGTCTGACCTGGAACTCCCTACAATACCACATATGGTTCTTCCACCCAATAGCCAGTGAGGGGAAGGGACAGAGTCAGGGCTTCCCAGAAGTTTGGATATAACATGGTAACAGGGAATAGAAACCAAGAGGCCACAGGGGACATCTTGCCTACTATCAGGAACCACTGATTCCTATGGCAGGGCCTGGGAATCCCAAAATGGAGGATACTCAGAGCACCTGTCAAATTTAGCATGGAGCTGCCACCAACCCATACCCTGCTCTGTGAGCCACACACAGGTGCCCAGAAACATACACTAGGGGTACATGGTTGCACCCCCTCCCATGGATGCCATAAGGTTATCCCAAGGGTCTCTGTTCATCAAAACCAAAAAGAAGATGAAATGCACTGCCAGGAGTCCCAACTCGATTCCTGTGCAGAAAACAACACAGAACACACATGATAAGGGAGTACAGGACACCAAAATTGAGGCCCTGTCCCTCCTATGCATTTCCTGCATCACAATATAAAACTCTGTTAATTCCTACCTCTAAGCGAAATGAGAAGTGTCAAAATTTCTTTTGGGTAGAGGAAGTAATCATTTCATAATTTCCATCTCTTTAGTCTCTAACCATTTTACATAAGAATAGCCCCATATAGTGCGGATACATTTGCAAAAGCTATAATTTCCCCAATGCCTTTGAAGTTGCTTGGTCACCATAGCACCTAGACAAAATCTCTACTGCTCTCCCTTGTCTCGCCTGGGATAGTATGGACATTCCTATTTTGTTTTCCCATTGTCCATTCTCATTCATTCAGATGACCAGATAGCCATTGTCGGCTACTATTTCAATTTTGTTCTTGTTAATTGGAGAGGTGAAGTTAATGTATTCTTTGGTTTTGGTTACTGGAAATATATTCCCATGCCCAAGTCATTACAAGGTTTAAAAAAAAAATGGAGGGAATTTTGTATTCCTATTCGCATTTTGCTGACAAGAAGAGCATCATCAGCAAATTGGAGTATAACTGTTTTCTTATCACCCAAAAAGTGTGTGTCCATATCAAACTTCTCTAATATATTTGTTATCGTGCTGCTGTATAGATTGAATAGTAATGGAGCAAGGATGCAGATGTTGGGATGTAAGTTCTACTTCCCAAACATAAAAGAAAGTACAAGTTAACAAAATCCCTCTAGCATGCAACATGAACCACACAGAGGGCCAGTCACCTTGTTAACTTGCACAACATCTAGGACTCATGTGAAGCAGACAAAGAGATAGATGAGTTTCTGAGAATGACAAAATATACATCAGACACCTAAAAGCATCTAACATTAAGAGTGTAAATTGTGCACAGTAGTGAAGGAAGCAGCTAACATATAGCTTAACAGTAGAAATAGGGTATGCTTAACATTAATAGAAGGAGACACATGACACATCATTAAAATGTAAATAATAGCCAAACAAATATATTTGATGACAGTCAAGGAAATCGTAGGGCACATATACAAACTCATACTGGTAAGGCAATGTGAAGCAGATAAAGTAATAAAATGCATTTATACAAACAGCCCATGTAGTAGCAATACAACAAGGTCACCGAGAAGCATTCACATACTCAGTGGTTAAACACAACCAATTTCGGTTTGTCCCAGAAATGACTAAAGACATGACTAAAGACAAAGGAGCTGATTCATGGAATGTGGGCACCGAAAAATGGGGATTTGTGTGCCATTCTGGCCGCAAATCCCTGTTTAACAAATGGGGATATGCGGGCAGAATGGCACACAAATCCCTGTTTTTCGGCGCACAAATTCCATGAATCAGCCCCAAAGTTAGATTCCATAAGAGAAGATGCGAAAAGCTGCAAAGGGATTGGTTAGCAGAAGAGAGTGCAGCATGTTCCCAAGCCTTGAACATGTGAAATATATAACAAATAATTTTCTTACACATTGCTTTAAAAATGAACAAAATGAAGGTCACAACTCAGTGTGAACGAGGTAACATGCAGAGATGTGCACAAGACAAAGTCGATCAGACAAAAGACACACACTGCCCCCTGTCAGAAAAAATCCACCTACGAGTGGATCTACGAATACGAAGCAACATGTGTATTTCAACTAAGAATATAAAGAGACAGGCATCCAATGACCATCAAAGCAAGGAGAGGTGTGATCAATATAGAACATACAATAGGGAATACATTAACTATTCTGATACCTCATCAAACCAAATATGTTCATAGAGTTAGGGCCACTGATGCCCACCAGCACATAAAAGAAAATTTTAGATTACCACATGGTCTCGAAGCAAAGGGCTAAAGTATGCCATATGAAGTCATCTAGTTCCATCATGGCAAAGGAAGGAAATGTACAAAGAGGTGTCAATTCAATTTCCTTTCTTGTAAATAGGCACTAAGACTGCATTTTTCCATGCGTAAGGAATGTCTTTAATCGTTTTTATATTGGTAAATCATTTTTGGAAAAACAGAACACGTATATTAATCTCAGATTTGTAGAACTCAGATGCAATTGAGTCCATGCCTGGGGCTTTGTTAGTTTTCTGATGAGTTATGACTAGCTCCACCTCTTTTAATGCAATGTTTAATATATATGCATCTGGAAGAGTTGGAAGATCATCGTTTTGTCCTAGGCAATCTAACTCACTGGGATGATGAGAGTATAGATTGTCAAAGTGTGTTTTTCACATTACCGAGGTTATGTGTGTCTCAAAGACTCATCATTAGTTTTAACTAAGGAAACGGTTTTCCACAATGCTCTAACATATTTCTATTCAATTGTTTCCTTTAGTTTAATCCAATCACTTATTTGTGATCTGTCTTTTTACTTTCTACTACATGTTTGTACTCCTTTCTTATAACCTTAATTTGGTTGTAATCATGACCCTTCATTTTATTAAGTCTGCAAATAGTGCCGATTTGGTAGATATACATTTGTGCTCATATCAACTTGTCTTTGGTGATTTACCTTCTTTAATGGATTGCAAATTCTTGTATGAAATTTTGACTTTTTCTTCGTTTACCATGCCTTCCTAATTCACTCTGCTTCTAGGGCAAACAAGGTGAGTTGGATCATAGGCCCCTTGGAGATAAGGTTAAAATTATGAGCAGCTAATGATCACTTTTTAGCCATTCGATTACCCAAAATTCACAAAGAACTTTCCAGCTATCTAGAGTACTTAAAATGTAATCAATATGAGATTCAAGATTTGTAGACCGAAAAGTGGGTTTCGCTAGAGTGTCACTTATAAATCTACCATTACATTGATAATTATTCATTTATAACGTGCTTAATACCAGGAGTAACCGAAGCGCGGCATCAGGAGTTGAATCTGTGTTGCCCTTCGTTGTCTTGCTTCCAAGGCAAATGTGTTGCCCATTTACCAGTCAATATTGTATACGTTTGTGTGCATGTTTAATATGAAGTATTGTCATCTCACACTTTGGTGCTGGATGACCCAACAATTTACAATGTTACTTGTACAGGAATTTATATTCATCAGAAAACTCAAGTTGAAGGTTGAATGCACCAAACAATATAATATGTACCTTGTTAGTAGAATTATTATGTTTCATTAATTTTATTACCTCAATTGCAAAGATGAAGCCATTTATGGCACTTTCTGTTGGTCTCAAATATATAGTCAAAATAATTACTATGGTATACTCAACAATCTCCCATTTTAGAGATAATAAGTGAACCAAAGAAATATTTTGGTGATGACTCCTTTTAAGCCATTGTTTTGTCTAAACTATCAAATCACTGATGTGGGCACACTCTTTTTCCTTTTATAACTTGCATGGAGAAAGAGGTATATTCCTGTGTGTCCTGGTGTTCTAGAAGTCACATTTCCTGTAGGCAAACAATGGTGTGGTCATTGATAAAGTCTGCCAATCATGACCTTGCCACTTTCCTTTTAGTCCTGTTATGTTTCAGGATAAACCCTTATAAGTAGATACATTCCTAATTGATTGACCAAAAGACTCCTCCAACTTGTTGCTCTTGAATATGGTGTACCTTGTAACCAAGAAGACATAATATGTATTGTCACAGCTGTGTGTGGCCCAATGGACAGTGAGCAATAGATACCCCTACTACTAGATGCAGGTCCATCAAAAGGACCATGATTCTCATTGCCTTTTATGAGAGGAAGGACTTGGGGAAACATTGTATCAATCCGTACGTATAGGCAGAGCTGAGGAACCATTTTGCAATACCATAGGAGGTCAGTCCCCTCCCCCGTAGGAGCTCACTCTCTCTTGTGTTGGTAAATCACACACTGTTTAAAAAATACTGCAGTTACTTGGAGGAAATGCACTCCATGGGTTTTGAAGGGTATCCCAATGGCCCATACTCACTTTCCTCCTCCTTAGAACTCACTCCACATACTTTCACTCTACAGTTACCACTACTACTCTTTCTACCACCTCCACTACTATCACTTCCATTACTGTTGCTATCACACTCACTACTATCCACTGCTACCAACTACCTTCGCTACCACTATTCCCAACTATTACTACCTTCTGCACACTCCTTAATCTCACTCACAAGCAGTCCATAGAGTACCTTTCTCCAATAGCCTCTTCACTCCTTTTGCTCTAGCCTCCCCTGGTCTCCAGGCATCCTCCTCATCACCAAACTAGCCTACTCCAAATACAGCAGGTAAGGAGGGATTGGGACGGGACCAGGCCTCACTCAGGTATGTTAGAAGGGAGTTTGGATGCAGGCTCCCTCCCTCCCCTGACAACGCCTAATACCAGGCCTTGCATATAGTCTTCAGAGCTATTCATGGAACAGTTCCTGGCACAATTCCTGCAAAATTGACTTCCACTACACAAACCCAAAAGCAACCTTACATTCTCTTCCATGCTAAGAGCTGGATTTCTCCCAAAGTGAACAAAATAATACAAATAGGATTATCGACTGCATTGTAGCCCCACAAGGATGGAACACTCATCCATACATCATTAGAGCGACCCCTAAAAACTCAGTATTCATATAAGCAATCACAACCTGTTTCCTTAGGCATTGAGGAAAGGTTGTTATTGGCAAGGCATACTAGTGGATCACTATGATACACCATATTGGGAAAGTGTTTCACTTTGTTCAGAAACGCACTATCAAGTCAAGTTCTGTACAGGGTGTTTCTTTTTATTTTTATTTATTTTTTACTATATCCCTGAAAGAGTTTGAGGTTATGATATAGAAAGCATTACATTGACTCCACAGAGAGGTGCAGCCCTACCTCCTTATCTTATCCTGACTCTTGTGAGCCAGGAATAGAGATACCTGCATCATCCCGAAGAGCACACTGACACTATTACATCTATCTACACATATAAATTACTTCACATTGTATACCGTTGTTTGGTACGCCAAGAGCTATGTCCGTAAATAGTTTCCATATATTGCCCACCACATGGAGGCCCATACCTGAATGTTGGACATCATTCTGTTATGAACCCAAATTCCTGAAAGCGTGTACCATGGCATGACATGTATTCTAATCATTATCTAAGATCCCAAACGCATAACGCTGTTATGAACCCACAGTTCCAAAAACGTATATCATGGCATGACATGTATTCTAATCATTATGTAAGAACCACATGGAGAAAAAAAAACCAATACATAGACCTGGAGCTATGGGTATCTGAAACCTACTAGCCTAATGTTGGCACCACGATCATCCCTCATAGGCCAATAAAGGAAACTAATGTACGCCCATGCATACTCTGTACAAGGCATTCTGGGGTTCTGCCTGATATGTCAGGTGCGGTTATGGAGCCTGTGGCTGGATTGACTTTGTGCTAGAGACAGATACCCATTTCCACAATTTGTTTCAGGGTCTGCGCTACTGGTTTAATTAGGCGTGCTTTAATATATACATTGCCATCAACCTATCTGAGGGAATGTATGGCTGGGTTATACCCTAATGTTAAGGGCCGTCCCACCTTCTAAAGGTTTAACACCTATTTCTTTAGGGTACTGGGGAAGGGTGTAACCATAAACCTCTTAAAATGTACAGATTTATAGGGGATCCGCTACTTACACTCCATATCTCAAAATGGATGATTTGTATGGGTATCTTTAATTTGCATAATCTTTTTATACTTTGCCCTGATTGTGCATGTCTGCTTTTCTTTACAGCCCCAATTACACAATATTTTGGCCATTGCAAGGCTTGTGTAATGCAGGTAGCAACTATTCCATTATTGTTATCTGGTAGTTTAGGGAAAAAAAGAGTACCTTAGCTAAACCCTGCAATACCATTGAATTGAACGGCATGACTACATGTCCTAAATTAACAGTCGACATGCTGTTAGTGGACCTCTTGTAAGTATAATGCAGAGACCTCCCATCACTGGATAGGGAGTTCAGGGACTATTTGCTAATGCTGATGATTACACTTGCATACTATTTTATAGCCTCTGCACAGCTTCAACACTAGACCTAAATAGCCCTAACCTTGGTCATTCAATCCCATCATCCAGTATGTGGCTCAGCAGGCCTGGCTCTTGGAGGTGTGAGGTTATTCCCTTGCTCATTATCCACTTTGTATTCCACAGATTCACTTTTACACTGCCAACTGTTCGCTTCGTCTCTTCTTTTAGTTGATTTGGAACTCACAGATAATCCCTCCTCTTTTCTAGAAGGGACATTCAAAATAGGACCTGGAGAGTGAGCTCCCACACTTCAATGGAATGCTTGAGCACACCTTAGTTCCATCACACAAACACGCATTGATAAACTCTAACACCACGCAATCAATGAACTCAAAAGTGCCTTCATGGCAAATAGCTTGAACCATCCTTCGCCCTAAACCCCATGTACCTTTGTTCATGCATCTGTCTGTATTTTCCTCAACATAATCCAGCTTTTTATTGCCTAATTTGTCCCTTTCCCTTTTCCTCAACAGACCATGGACTGTTTTACATGGGTGGGGGAACAATACCGTATTATCTGGAAAAGCACAGCTGTTATAACACATAGATGTTTACCTTTTTGTGCATCTTAATGTCAGATAACTCAATAGTTAATAGGGCTGTTGACGCCTATAGTCTGAACACTTCAACATAAAACTACAGTTAGAAACAAGTAACAGATATCTGCAGGTATATTTGGTAATGGCATATGTACTTTTAGCAATGAAGTGGTGCTTAAGTGACACCGTAAAGACAATAGTATTGACTTGGAGTGCAGTTTGAAGGGAGATGAATTGTGAGAAGGGACACTCAGCTTGTAGCTGTTTAGTTGCTTATTCACCCTGTCACGGTTTATTACCCGGCACACTCCAGCCAGGGACTACTTCTCCGACAACGAATGTGGCATACAATAAAGCACTTTTTATTCTTAATAAACCACAGATTCTTTTTTTTTTTTAGTAGGCCTCTAACCCGTCTCGCACCCAACCTCCACAAACACCCTGTGTCACAATGGACTAGGAGCCAGGCCGGTGAGTATCAATAAGATATTTATTAATGTATTATTTAATGAAAAAGGAAAATAGTCAACAAACAGGATAATGCATTTGTGTTGCCACAATTGTGGGAGCTGCTATCTAGAGTGACCAAGTGGAAATGGGTTGTTACACCCACTTTTGTTATAATAACAATATAGGAAAATACCATCAGGTTGAAATAGACTGTTACCCTTGCTTTTGTTTTAATGATAAAACAGGGAAATACCATCATGTTGAAAGTGATATTGTCACAGTTTTAGAACTCCCCCCTGCAGAACTCACCCCCAAACATCAATTAATGTGGATTCCTTTGAATGGAAGTCAGTGGTAAGGAGTAGAAATAGAGAGAGAAAATCAGATGTGGGGTAACGCTCACCACCGTCAGATGGGAAGCCAGCAAAGAAAGTGCAAACCCATTTTTGGAGCAAAATGGCAGAATGGGATTTTGATTCTTACTCACAACTGCTAAGGGACAAAATAGAAGGAAATTTGGATTGCTTACACTTAGGAGATAGGGAAGTTTAGGGAATACTAATCAGCACACCAGGGCAACATAGAAATGAAATGGGAAAATCTTGGGTTTCAATGACAAGGACATAGGAACATACAGGTAGACGTCTAGGCAAAAGGGATTACTCACAATGGAACACCATGTTGGGTTTGAATAGGACAGATGCAACTAGGAATTCATTGGGTAATGCACACAATACACAAATTCGGTTTTCAGTTGCAAGGAGACTAATTCTTATGAGGCAGCACTTTAATGACTATAATAATTAAATACAACACCAGGGACATGATGGTTGGTTTCAAATGGCAACGATCTTGCACTGTGACTTTCAATGGGGGAATTCATTGATTTACTTAAAAATGTACTAAGGATTTACACAGACACTGAGAGGTCTTTCAAAGGAGATATGCTAACATGCACAAGCAAATGTGAGATTCTTCTATGGGAAGGTGACTGAATTAACTGGCAATTTCTGGGGTTTTTCATGGGGGTAATATTGGATGCAATGCTACAAAAATGAAGGGTTTATGCAATCTAGGACTGGGGTTATCTGCTACTTACAAAGCATGCCTTGGTTTAAGATTCAGGACAACCAGGTGGATTTCAGGACACTCTGGACAGCTAGGGAAATGGGTCTGGTCACTGCACTCTTAAAGATGGTAAGGGCCAGCCACCTTCCCTCAGTCCTCCCCAGATTTGAGTGTCCTGACCTAGTACAGTCCCCCTTACATAGCACAAATGACATCCCTCACTTCACAATCTAGGGGAAGTACTCTGTAATTACCCCTACCACTCGGATAGGACAGTTTGCCATTTCTCTCTCCGCCCCCTGGCATGATTGGTTCAAGGGAAGAGAGCACCATCTGTCTGTTTGTATGTATTACTATCCTTGGTCCTCCTCGCAGTTTTATGACAAAAAACAGTTATGTCTCCTAACTTCATAATTCTACTAGCCCCTGACATGTGAACTAGATGTGTGGTTTTAGTGGGTCATAAGGAAGTGGGTAAACCAATCGCCAACTCTGTACGATGTGGCATGGCCCGGTGGTACATTTTTGTCCTTTTCACAAAATGTATAACAGTTATAAATCTGCAAATGATCAAGCATGTTCAAATTTCAGTTTCCATCTTTCCACCAATTGTCATATTTGTCCCCTTTTTAGATCAGCCAGAAAACAATCTTAACAGGTCATTTCAGTCTTCAAAGTTCTAGGAAAATGCACTTTATCTAAAAATAGCATAAAATGAAATTATTTCTAATTCAAATTGCTGCAAAAAGGCCTAAATGAATTTAGCCCTTTGATGTCAATTAGGAAGATCTGTCCCCCTCTGTGGCAGGGGTGCTTCCTCCCCCACAGCCAACTGTCTTTCCCTGGCTCAGTCGGTGACCAGCGATCTTTATGACCCACTTTGAAGTTGTCCGTTCGTTTTTTGTAGTCGGTGCAGGAAGGAGCTCAGACCCCCTCATCAAACTTTAGGCACACTTGCTTTCTCTGAAATCTCTGCCCCCTATCTTCAAGTCGGATAGGGCAGGTAATTATGACACCCTCAGTAACCTCACATTTGACTGAGGAATGTTTCACTGGTATGTGCGACATCCAATGGGATCAGGGTTTTAATTGTGGAGTTTCCTGCCTTAGCCCCAAGCTGTTTCTTCCAGTATTGTGTCCCGCTTCAAAGGTGACTGAAGTCATTGAAAGGTAATGTACATTACTTTAGTTAAGCCCACAGTATATTTCCATGACATTTTTCTTGTGTGAGCATTGCTATCTTTTCACAGTGCTTTTTAAAGTCATTTTTCTTTTTCACACCTGTGCAAGCCATTTTTGCGTTTAATGTTTGAAATCCTGTCTTGTAGGTCACAGGATTCTTTAATTTCTTATTGTTAGTGAGTTTCTATTTGCTGTTAGTCCATTGAGAACGAGGGATAGCCCCCGCCCCCTTACACATGGTTCTATAATTTGATTTGAACAGGAGATAAAGCCCAAGCTGTTTTTCGTTTGCAGTGTTTCACGGGCTGGTGTACAGGTGAAGTGGAAAGCAAAATCAATTCCTAGATGTAGTGTCAACGTTCCTGCCCCTCATGTGAATTAAAAGTAAAGCAAGGCCATTTCTGGATGCAATGGATAACTTCATGTCATTCAGTTGAAATAAAAGCAACACAGGGCCGTTTTTGGATGCAGTGCATAACTTCTTGTCATTCAGATGAAATAAAAGAAAAACACAGCTGGGGCATTTCTGGTTGCAACGTTTAAATGCAGCTTTTCAGGTGAAAGGGATTTCTGTTTAGGGTCTATAAATGCACCCAACAACCCATTGACTGCCCATAGCCAGGCTAATCCTATGGCATTCTGACCCAAAACATTCCCCTCCTTGCCCCAAAACACATCATTCTTGAGGCAAAATACCATATGGGCGGGCTGCAGGGCAATCCCAAGCTTTTTTGATATTTGGAACAGAAAATGCTGCAGGTATTTATGCCTCAGAAAGTGATCTCTTCTAATTAGGCTAAATTACATAATGCAACATGGCAGTTAAAGATTAACATGTGCATTCCTGCAAACAGTCTGCTGGAATCCAAACGTCCAACAGCCCAGATATGTCCTTAACTGTGGGCAAGAATGTTCCAAAGTATATGATTGTACATCCCCATGTCATGGTGGCACATTAATAAATAAACATAAACAATGTCTGGTTTGATATTGTTGTCTATGGCAATTTGCAATTATAATGGCCAAACCCTGTGGATGTGATTTTATTGTCAACCTGGTTTCTAGTGACTCATTCAACTGCCAGTTTTGTGTACAAGTGGAAGGGGCTCAGTTTCACCCAAAAGAAACAATGTGGGTCCCATGAAGCCCTCTTTTGTTCTTTCTGGGAAGGCTTGTCACTGAGGGATAGGCTTGGAATCAATGATTAAAATAAGGACCTTTCAGGTCAAAGGAGAGATCACATGATGGTGGAAATTGATGGGGAGACATGGGAGATGCAGGAGTTATAGTACCCCAGGTGAGTAATTGCAACCCAAAGAGGGAATTTACCACCCTAGTATTTCATGTGCTACACACAATTCCTGAGCCCCCTCCACACTTCCTGCATACAAAGCACTATATTTCTCCCTTCACCAGCCAAAGAATAGTGTCACAGCAGCCAAGATTGATTAATTACAGAAGGCTTGACATGGAACAATCTGCTATGGCAAATTGACTGTATAGCGGGTGAAACCTTATGCTGGTATCCAAATCATCTTTGAAAATCAGAAGGTTTTACTCTGCACAGAGGTTACTCTGCACGACTTGCAAGGGGTTAGAGAGACCCTTCCCTCACAAACTTCAGACAACCTTTTTAAGTAACCTCCTCTGTGGGCAAGATGTGGAGCCCTTACTCACTGTGTCTTAGAGAGGCTCAGCTTTACCTCACTGATGCGGCCCAATTAGGCCAAAACATGTGTCAGGGGTTGCTGGTGGTACTCTTGTTCAGAGGAGAATTGCTTAGCATTTGGGTGGTGGACTGCCCTTTTGGGTGGAACCACTTCCCTGAGTGGGCACCTTCCCATAGAACAGGTTATTTTGCCACGTTCGTTCCCAGTAGATGGTCTCCAAGACCTTTTTTCTGTTAAAAACAAGCATTGACAAAGCTAATAGTTTTGGATTGGGTATCTTTAATAGATATGCATTAGACAGACACTGCTACCATATGCCTAGAAAATTACATAATTTTCCATCTTTTGCAGTCTTATGGCCAGGATTTACTAGCATGGTAGTGGCTGGTAAACACCTATCTCAGGCCCACACAAATGCCACAAATATTGGCTTTGACTATGCTTGTTGTGGGACTGGTCGCCTAATTTTAAGGTGTCAATCTGGCAGGTACACCTTTTATCTGGAGCTGTGGATTGGCAGAACTTGAGTGCTATTGTCTGTACTGGATTGCCCTGCTGTTGTTCTATATGTTATGTTTGTATGGTCTCTATTGGTGTGGTAGCTGCCCTGTGTTTTTTAGGTAAGCGTAAACCATAGCTGTCAATACTCGTCCTGGTCGTGTGAAAGAAGTATGAACCATTGCTTCATCTCTATATGCATGATGGGACATTGCACTATCACACGTTTCCACCCAAAGAAGGAAAAAAAGGACACGGTGCCAGGCGAGTGCCAAATGAAAGGACACCCCTTCCCTCTTCATGCAAACAATGTAGGGCTCTCGGGGTGAAAGGACACCACATGTGGCTGCCATACACAAAGAACGGTTTTGAAGGATGTCGGTGGAGCAAGTGCGAGAGTAGACAGGGTATGTAGGTGTTCGCGTGTGTGTGTTTGTGTGTGTGTGTGTGTGAGACAGCGAGAGAGAGACAGAGAGAGAGAGAGAGAGAGAGAGAGAGAGAGAGAGAGAGAGAGAGAGAGAAGGAGACGGAGAGAGAGAGAGAAAAATCGTGTGTGTTTAACTAACATACTGAACTCACCTACGGTGAACTGGCATTTACATTGTCTCCACAACGCACTCATGTGAAAGGTAGATTTTCTGCTGTATTGATCGATGCAGACTGGAAGAATTCACAGCTCTCTGTGTGGTGCAAGAATGAATTGGCAAATTGTTTCTAGAGCTGTGTTGTACTTATATTTTATGTCTGGTGGATGGTTTGAGTGATTTCTGTTCAGGTTATTTCAGTTGAGATACACACAAAGCTCTAAGAATGCCTCCACTAAGTCACTGAGGGAGTGCTGGTGTTTAAATGCAAACCTATTCCTGAGCTTTTGCAGCTTCTAGCTTTCCTTTAATCTGTTTCTCCTCCATTTTTTCATTCTTGAGGAAAACATAGATTGAAAGGAGAGGTGTGGGCGGGAGATGGGAAATAAGGTAGATGAAAAGAAAGGGACACAAAACAAACATTGATGCAACTAGGAGCAGATGCACTGACATGGAAAGAAGGGGGAGTCTGGAACCGGCTTTCGCTACAGACAGCAATAACACCTGTCCATCACCTTACAATAAAACACGTGTATACAGAGGCAAAGTAAGAGCATTTTTGGGGGGAAACAATCACAATTAATTCTGGCAAAAAGTCTGTAAGGCAAAATAGCTTACTTATAGTTTCCAGATGGTGCTAATCCATTAAACAATTGTAAGCGAGTTAACAATTGTACGGTTGCTGTTCATGTTTTCGCGCTACTGGTCAAGCGATGCAGATTTGTCCAGCCTCTGGCCCCTTTTTGCCCCAGAGTCTGATTATATTTCTTGAAAAAAGGTTATTTTAAAACATATACATTGGGGAAAGATCTGAGGATTAAATAGTAGCTAGAAGGACGTGCAATCCTCAGCACAGGTAGTAGTCATGCCCCCTTAACACAATATATTATTTGAACATGTGTTATGATGAAGGCCGTGTTATTCACTTCAGGCAACAGAGGTATCATGACCAGCGTTCTCTCTATAGCATGCAACTGTGTATCATACATTCCATGAACTACAAGTTGAGTTAGGTCTTGGTGTCCTTTCAGTCCTTGAAGTCTCCACTGAGAATGCAAACTAGTGAAAAGACTATGGGCCTGATTCACAGAACGTTGTTCAATGGGATTTCCTATTAGAAATGCTTCTGTGAAACAGGCCTTATATCTTCAAGTAACAGCCTTGCTGGGACATTTTCAAACCATGCCATTAAAAATACAGCTACTGTGCATCATACATTGCCAGAGAGAATATAAAAGCATAGCTCTGGCGGTATTATATAAATATATAGGATTCCTGTTGAGAAATGTTCTTTGCTTCACACGCTTCGCAACCCTTTGCAGTATACTGTACCTATTCCAGAGTGTTGGGGAATAAATCGAATGCCCTTGGAGTGCAATACAAGCTCCAAAAGTCACTCTAAATTACCACAAGGTTATATAAGAAAGCAGCCCTGTTCATCTACAGTTCCCTGTGGAGGCCCAACATGCACTAGTAACCGTGCTTCAGTGTCCCCGAGGGACAAGTAAGCCATAAAGTGCAGACCGTATCTCTGATTATAATTACATGCTGTCCTTAACAAATATAGTAGCATTTAACATTAGTCAGGGAATCTTAAGGGACACTCATGGTGATAGCAAATGACAGGGAACACTTACACTAATTAAATGAGCAACACAAGTAGGCCTTGTGAGAAACCTGAAGGTGTCTCACTTATTAGTCCCTGGGGATCTGTCATCCAGGTGGCCAGGACACAGCCATCCCTAATGGATCCAGTTCCTGTGGGTCGACCAGTGGAGGAGGATCACCTGGATGGGGGGTCTTCGGGGAGTGGAAATGGGACGCCAAAGGTTGAGACGTGGTATCCCCTTCCTTGTAACACCTTTTCCCCTTCCTACCCTGTATGATATTTAAAAGGTCTACTCCTCACTTTCTGATGTTTACCGAACAGGTTCCAACACAAGGGTCAGGCAGAGTCAGGCAATTAACAATAACCACACACACCTGAC
Source organism: Ambystoma mexicanum (assembly GCF_040938575.1). NCBI lineage: Eukaryota > Metazoa > Chordata > Amphibia > Caudata > Ambystomatidae > Ambystoma > Ambystoma mexicanum. The sequence goes on along the minus strand of NC_090926.1, from coordinate 509,240,417 downwards.
GGCCCTTTACCTTCCCCACAGGGATAAAAGGCAGAGCATGAGAGCACACTACAAGCAAGGCCAAGGGCATGAGGAAGCAGCTATTCCAGGACGGCAGTTCAAAAGGAGATGAAAAGCACTGAAAGCTGAAAGATCCACAAGGAGGGAAATGCCCATGCCCTTTTCAACCCAGATCTGCAAAGCCTCCAGAAAAGGAAACATAAGACCGGGATTTAAAGCTGACTAGTGGAGGAACAGATGTCAATGGTGCACAGGGTCCTCCTGAATTCATAGCACAGGCGGGGAGGCATGCTGGCTACTGTGGTACCATCGTGACTCCAGAAGCAAGACAAACCAATGGGTTCAGCACTGCCAGTGAAGCAGAGAAAGCTGATAGAAAACCAAACTGCATTGAGCCCAAGGTTGTAATTAGCAACATTATGTGAATACAAGAAACTTGGGAATAAAGAACTTGTGTATGTCTGAGCTTTTGAGAAAACACAGAGAAGGGCTAGCTGTAGAGTGTTAAGGCTCCACAGGAGTGCTCATTCGAAGGACTCTCGCTGGGCCGATTGGTTTCTCACTGAAACTGCAAGTCCCAGAATGCCTCAGGAAGGGATGGCGTGAGGTGTCAGAGTGGTCTTACAAGGGTCACATCAAATCCCTTGTACAATCGAAAGTCCCTGACCCATTGCCAAAACAAAGCTAGGGTAAGGGAAGCCCTACTTTTGGAAGAGATTATGAATATTGTGAGCTAAGGCAATTGTGAACTCGACAGAGGGATGCCGAAAGAAAGCTAGGGGAAGGAAAACTCAATTTCTGGACTAGATTGTGAACATTGTGAGCAAAGACAAGTGTGACCTCGACTGAGGGATGCCAAGAGAAAGCTAGGGGAAGGGAAACCACTCTTTCTGAAGAGATGAAGCAAATCATGAACTGTGTTAGAAATTCATGAATTGTGGTAAAATATGGCTATGTGTACCCAACAGAGAGATGCCAAGGGGAAAGCTAAGAGAAGTAAATACCACCTCATGATAGTATTGATTTTCCGAGTGAAAGGCCATAGTGAACCCGAAAGAGGGAGGCCTATGTTGCAAGAAGGATCCAAGCCAAGCATGGCAGAGGGATATCCTAAGGGTTAAGCGCAATCGTCCAATGTGCAAAATCACCAAAGGAACTTTTGTTTCTTTGTTTGTTAAGAAGGATCTGAGCCCGGCGGAGTGATATCCAAAGGGCAAAGAGCAATCGCCCAATGTGTAAGATCATCAAACAAACTTTTTTTGTTTGTTGTTTTGATACAGCAGGCCTTCTGAGGCAAGAGACTTTACAGAAAAGAGATTGGCCCTGAAGGTCCTGCTATTGTTGAATGGAAATGTGAACCTCATGCTGGAGAGGCTTAGGGGTGTGCTCTGCTCAGAAGACCTGATGTGTCCAGTGCTTAAAAGGTGGGGAAGGGAGACCCTGCCATATCATCCTGATTATATTTTTGTAATCACTTCTTTCTTTTCTGATGAACATTATCCCACACTATTTGTTTGTAACTCGGCGGTAAAGATTGGCAATAGTTTTGTTTTAGTATAGGCCCTTTTTATTTGACAAGATGCCACTAAGGCTGCATTATTATTTGATGGTCGTAGCTTGCTCCCATCTTACATTTAGGTTTAGAGTAGGTGTTTTTCTCACAGTTTAATAAACACACTGATCACTTGTGTCTGTCAATTCTGTTGCCACCATGAGTTTGTTACAGCCTCAAGACACATTCAGCCATTTCCGAAGCATGAGAATCCTCAGGCTTTTAACAAAAAATATCAGCCAGGCTAGCACAAAGAAGCAAACACATAGAAAGCTGTAAATTCCCACAAGAAGATGAAATGTCGCGCAGTGAATAGTCAAGGTAGGGGGGGCAAACACATTTTCTGCACACCGAATTCTCAGGCTTGTGCTCAAAAGACATATGACAAATGATGTTCCTAGCCACTACATTAAAATGCAACACCATGAAGGTCAAAACTTGAAAGGGGAAAACCAATGAAAGGGGAAAACCATAGAAAGTTGTAACTTCCCACAAGAAGATGGAATGCCGCGCAGTGATTGGTCAAGGTGGGGGGGCACATTTTCTGCACACGGATTGATTGAAACACATCAGCTTAACCAAATTCACACGCTTGTACTCAAAAGACATATAACAAATGATCTTCCTAGCCAGTACATTAAAATGCAACCCCATGAAGGTCACAACTTGATAGTGGAAAACCAATGAGCAATAGAGAAGCATGCATGCTAAGGAAGAATGAACATGGAACACTGCTTTCTCTAGGAAAAACCACACTAAAAGTAATCCAACTCCTACAATAGGAACCGTACAAAACATCATTGCAAATATAGTAGAATTAATTAGGTATCAATTGCTTTTATGGAGTGCATTCATAATATTGTACACAATACATATATACACATATTTTTACATCATGGCAAGAGAATGACGTTTGTGAACACCTAAGCCCCCAGCTCATAAGGTCAAATACAGAAGCCAATGAAGTCATGAATGAACCATGAGAAAGGAATTGTCAAAGAGGAAGCAAGTCATGTTTCCAATGAGGAGTTGCAGTATTAAACTGGTGATAAACAGTGAATAATGGCGGTAAGGTTAAGATGGTACCAACCGATGAGGCTTTTGAGAAGAGAATGCAAAGCTATCATTTTGTTGCTACACTGTCACATCTCACAGAGGGATTGGTTGAAATCTATTAAGTTATGCACTCCACAAATACTCCTCCTGGAACAGCCAATCAACAATTAAGTCTAGACGATACAAAATAAATAGAGCAGCATCCAATCAGCATCATGGAAAAAAGGATGATCTCAGTGTCAATTAATTAATAAACTGATGTATTGACACTGTCACAAGGGTAGAATAAATCAAAAGGGCTAAGAATTGTATAGATTCACCTATAGTGCAAATCATGATGCCCAATCACAGGCTAGGGATTTGTGAATAACCTGTAACATTTGTGTCATTCCCCCTCTGATAATTAGTATAAAGTCAGCCACTTTCAGTCACCATGTTGAAAGTCCTTTTGTTTATTTCCGGCACGGGCCGAGTTTAATAAACTATTTGTTTTTCTCACATCTCGTGCATTTGTTTTTGGCTCTTTGGATTGATTTTTTTATTATTAGATTTGGGACTTGCCTTACAAGAGGTTAAAGAACGGATTTCATGATACATTGTCATTTTTTTCGTGTCTTCTTTTCAGAGTTACCACGTGTAGAAATGTACATGCACATACATGCACATGCATTTATAACATGCACACATCACTTCATCATAACATCACAACATGTATGCATTTTTCTATATAGTGTGCTGTGTTACAAAAAATACATTTTGTATTTGGCTTGTTTCTTGTTTTTTTAATGAAGCGTAGCATCTCCAGACATGCTGAGACTTCAAGCAGTTTAAGGGGTTTCTGAGCTTTCCAGGTGTGTTTTCTTCTAATATTCTATCTCTACGTCCACTACTTCCACTACTCACCTTTAGACCTGCAAGTCACAGACCCGAATAACAGCTTTGATGTCACATTCTTGTCATTCATCCCTTTTTAGGTAATACAGGAGTACCACTGAGTTGGTCAATAACCAGGATGTTGTTTAAATGCCAAGAAGAAATCCAGCATGTGCTCTGTGCTTACAGATGTTCAGAAGCATTGCAGGAAAATGCTCTCTCTGCCTTTAAGATTTGAAATAGTCTTCTGAAAACACTGTTTTGATTCATGAAAGTGTTAACATTCTCTGTTGCAAGGCAGAGTAATATTCTAGCCTGTTCCCTTGCAGCATTCAGACTCTCAAGTAGAAATACCTGCTACCCCAGTGCAATATCATTAGTGTCATATCCATCTGTATCCAAGTGTTTTGCCACAGGTAATAGGGTGTTTTATTCCCAACATCCCTCAAATGTTCAATAAAAGGATCAGACAAATTCATTTTTGTTTCTCCAGTATATACTGTAGAGCAGTTTTTCCTGAAGGACTTGTGCAGAATTCAGATTATACAATGCATAGCTTCTTCCAGATGCCCATTTGAAACACTAACCAATAAGGCGAGACGATTAAAGTGCAGAAACCTTTGCTGACATAGCAGTGAAGTCCGTAGCAAAGCCCAATAAATAAAGCATAATATAAATGCACCTTTCATCTAGAAGCCTGCAAATCTCCTTTATCTTATTTTTTTTCTAAAATAACAACAAACATCTTCATAATATCATTATACTTGTATGGGCATAGGAAAGCTAAGACACGCAGCCTTTTGTGAGATGAATGCCCGAAGTGTTATCTGACATAAATAAACTGGGGTCAGATTATAGAAACTGCATTTTCACTGCATTTTTGCACCAGGGCAAAGTTTGCCCTGGTGCAATAATGCAGTGATAGTGTATCGTTTCTGCACCAGGCAATTTTTGCCAGGTACTAGTAACATGCAAACTGCACTTGTCATGGTGCAATGTGCAGGGGCTCATGAGCCAAATGAACCTGTGTTGCATTAAAGCCTTCCCTCCCAGTTGTAGCTACTAGCCGTGTATCACATTGTGTTCCTGGATTTTGTTTTGAAATACTAGGTTTCAACGGACTAGTTGATGTCACCAAACAATTTTCCTCAGGCAAAGATGTTGTACCAGTTAAAGAAGATGAAATTTGCAGGTCAGGCACATGAAGCCACTTTTATAAGGTGCCTCTTTACCCCACAATTTACTCGACACGTGGGTGTTTTTGCTTGCATGCAATTGCTTTTACTGTATGTGAAATGCTCAGCTCGGTGGTCAAAGGTCCCGGGTTGGCAATCACAGCCAGACCCATTGCATTTTCCGGAGGTGTAGAAGGTACAGCTACACATACCTTCTTCCGGTTTTTCTTTCGTTTTCTATGTAGGGACTTAATTTCATATTCTAACTTACTTGGACGTGCCGTGTTGTTAATATGGATAATTGTGAGCAATTCTGATGATGAATAACTGAGTCCACCGCATTTGATTTATATTCTTGCATTTGTGATTGAACTAGCATAGAAGGTGCATTCATCATACCAGAATCACGAGCAGACTCTCCTTCTTGAGTGACTAGTTTGAAGACAGACGCAGGGCCTCATTACGCGTTTGGAGGTAGCCATGCCCTAAATAAGGGCATGGCTGCCTTCAAACTCGGCTCTGTGGTCACTGAATCGGGAAATACCGGGCCATTCCGACTTTGGAGGGCCCAGTATTTCCCTATTCAGGGAACCCGGACCTGAACCATTCCCATTCCCATTTGAGCCCCCACAGGGCTCAATGGGAATGGGGAGTATGCTAACAACGGGCCCGTTAATGATGTCCAGGGTGGGTCCCGCAATTGGACCTCGTAATGAGGTGGTACGGGGTTAATGGTGCGGCACAGTTACCGGCACCATTAACCCCTTACCGCCTCACTTGTATTGAGGCCCTTAGTTGGGAACAACTTTTGTTCTATGCTCACACTATTTGCCCCGCTGCCAGTGAGAACAAATGTGTAATGTTCTTGGAAGTAACTATGGCATCTTTCCTATTCATAGTTTGTAGCAGCCCTTCAACAGCAAAACTGCATACTAGTGAGGAAGGTTTTGTAATTGTTTAATAGCAGAGCCATTACAAGTGGTTTCCCTTGTGTTACAGGTGCAGTGACGTAACACAACATTTGGGGGCCCTCTTGCACATAGGGGAAGATTATGTTTTGTAGGGTAACACCAGTCCAAACATTCAATACATGCAAGTCACCAACAGTGCACAGGAACGTGAATGCTTTAATTAATGTAATGCTTTAAAAATGGTATGCCACAATGGAAACATGTCCAACTGGCAGCACATAATAGACCCACTCTAGAGACAAAATAAAATATTGCAGTTAAACATGCCAAGTCATGCCTAGACTGGTTGCACCAAAATGCCAGTCGAAGCAATAACCCTAATCATGGTTGTTTTATCACAGATGCCCAGAGAAATATGCAATGCCACAGTAATAAATGGATAGACTTTCAGCACCCAAATGCCAGTCTGGCCAGGTAATTACACTTAGCAGGACTGATTTATCAGAGATTCCCAGTTTAAAAAGTCAAGCCAAACTAAGAAATGACTAGACTGACGTCACCAAAATGCCCCTCTAGCCACTAATACCACAGTTCATGCCTCTTTAGTCTGGAGATGGATTACCATTACGATGTATAGCACAATCCCCGCCCTTCACACATCACCTCTCCCTCCAACCACTTGCTCCAATCCCCAAAATCTGCACATCAGCCCAGAATCACCTCCAAGTCCCTCTTTCTTGTCCCAGTGCTGACGCATGAGGCACCTTGCCTCATAACTAAGTATTAGGATGAGGAAGAGTAAGGCTAGGAGTAAAGAACATTACAGGTAACTAAACCAGGCATTACCTCCATGTTGCGCTACCTCACCCCAGTACTTGTGTATGAATCAAATTGCCTCATGCACAAGAATATATTTTTAGAAATATAAATCATACATTTAACTATTTGAACAATACAAAAAAACAAGAGAACTGTAAAAGAAGACGGAAAATGCTGATCACATATGTGTAGGGACTCTGTATACTTTGGCAGAGAGGATAAAAGCGGGAACTGCAACAGTGTTCACTTTAAGGATAAGTTCTTTAGGAAACATATGCAGCAAGGGCACTGGCCATTCATCGGGGTCCAGAAAATGGACCAATGGAATAGGGGCTCTTCATAGTACCTAATTCTGTGTCTTGGGTGTTTCATCAGCATTGAAGCAGGGTTTGAGATGTGATGCCTGTGGGTCGAACAGGGCTTGGTTTTGGTGTGTTGTGTTGAGCCCAGGTGGCTAGTTAGCGTTGCCTCAGGTTTCAATGTGGCATCGAGTGGTGCAGGCCTATTGGATCACCTGGAGTTGTTCTATGATTGTGCATGATTCAAAACAATGACTATGGTTGGGTATGTTTTTTGTTCTTTTCTTAAAAGTATTTTATTAGTTTTACAACATGCTAACAAGAACACCATTTTCATGTTGAGTTCACAGAGATAATAAGTAGGTCCGGACTAGTGCACGGTACAGATAAAGAGACCACAATCCTTGTCCTCGTATTGTTGTGACTGAGATCCCTAAACTACAGGTACACTCTGTACCATGATGTCTCACTGGTGGGTTGCACTGCCTTGTCCATCCCCTAACAAAAATGTGTTCAGAAATAACAATACCGTATATAATGTTCTCCCTTGTCACCTTTCCAGCTCCCTCCACACATCAAATAGAAATCCATGCGTTATCACACATATAATCAGTCTTTTCATTGCGCTAAGTGTTTGTTCCCATGCATCAATAAATCGTTCTTACCTGAGACAGGCCAGTTTATTCTATTTAACCTCTGTTTCATCTACCCCGGCGGGGCTTGCTTTCCTCGGGTTTTACAGATAACTTAAGAAAGAAAAAACAGTGTGTGGGCCCCCTCTACCCACAGTGTGCCCCCCCCCCCAGTCCAGAACCAGCTCTGCTGGTGGTTCTCTGTGCGCTGTGCAGTATTCCAAGAAGGGAAGCCAAACCATATCTATGTGGGAGTGAGATTCTAGCACAGCTGCTCTGATGCTTTCCATCTGATAAATTGATTGTGCCTTCGTAAGCCATTCTCCTTCTGTCGGCAAAGCCCTACATTTCCATTTGACTGCCAGGCTAATAACACATTTCTGGGCATGTGGGGCAGTATTGTATGTACGTTCTCACGTTCTCCCCTTCAGTTTCAATCCCAAACTAGACGAGCAGTGGGGTGGCCTTCTGCAGATTCCATCTATCTTGTAAATCCACCTCAAAACCTCTTTCCAAAATGTGGTGCTGTTGTGTTCTCTCCTTGATGTTATTTTAACAATGGGCCGCCCTGCTAGTGAGGACCTTGTTGCCAACACTGTGCATTTCCCTCCCAGTGCCTGGAGCTCCTACGTCTATTGGTGTGCCTTTCCTCGGTCCTTGTCATCTTGTGTCACGCTCTCCGGACCCCAGGGGCACCATTGGGCAGTGCTTGGTCGCTCTCTGGGTAACAGCTCAAGGATGATGGAACCGCAAACTCGGGTCAGTGCTTAGGGGGTTTATGCAGGCGGGCCCACTGCTCCGTGTATTAACAGGGTGCAGGATGATGGCACTGCAGTCTCTGCACATTGCTTGGGGGTTTATGCAGGTGGGCACGTTGATGGGTGGGGTGACAGATGTGCTGGTGGGCTAATGCTTGTTCTGTTCATGGTCGTCCAGAGGGCCTGTGAAGCCCGTGCATAATGAAAGGCAGCGCTGGAGTGGCTGAGGGAACGTGCAGGTGCGCTGGCTCATGGAATATTCAATACCGGCTAGAGGAGCCTGCAGGCTGGGCTCCATTGCATTAGCAAGCGGTGGCTTGGGCAGGATGCCGCTCCTGCGTATGATCGACAGAGGTGGGGTCCCTCACTTGAATGGCGCTCCTAGTCTGCCGTGCCAGGGGCAATAATGTGGAGAAGTCTGCCTGCGGCTGGGGTTCGCACTTAGGTGCTTGAGCTCCCTGCCTGATGAGTGGAACCCGCACTCCCCTCTCTTCGCTCCAGTCACTCGCATTTGCTGCAAAGTCATTTGATGTATGCCTCCCATACTGCGGGTATGCCGGGGCTTCTGTGCCTCTTCCCCCTTCCGATCACTATGGTGACGGATGCCTTGGGTGCTCCAGAAGGATGCCTGAATACCGTTCAATGATCATCAGCGCCCGCCATCTTGGTGAAATTGTTTCGGGGACGCCTGCTCGGAGGACTTCGATGTTTATACAATGAAGTTGGGCACAGTTTCGCTTCTCATTCCATCAGTCAGTGTCCCTATTAGTTAGACATGGAAGCGTGTGTTCAAATGTTCATAAAGGTGCTTTTTAAGGGGTGTAGAACACCATTATCTGCAGCCTGGAGAGGGAGACAATGGCTCATGCAGCCATAATGCCTGCGCCCCCTGGTGGTCTCCGGCTGGGTATATTCTGATGATTGTTGCAATGATCCAGCAGTTTGAGTCAAGCTGCAATGCAAAATCCTGGTGGTTTGATGCTTTGTTAGGTGATGCAGCATTGTGCATTGGTGCCTAAGCCAGACAGGTGATGAGGATGTGTTTGGGGTCGATACAGCAACAAATTGGTTCGGTGGATGCAAACAGCAGTTTGAATTTGGATGCCAAATGCAGCACCATGGGTCTTGGTAATTTGAAGGCAACAAATGATTTTGCCCTCTGGATGCTCTGAGTCCCACTGCAAGGGGCCCTAGTGCAAGGTGAGTACTTTTGGGTCTCTGCTCTCACAACCTAGGGTGTTTTGCTAGCAGAGTTGCAGGCATTGGTCCTCAGCACAGTCAGTCCAATGTACGTTGGGGATGGGTTGGAAGCACTGCTATGCTCTGCCTTGGAGCATCTGTTTTGACCTTTGGCAAAGAGCTTTGGAAAGGACTGAATCCCCAACAGGGTACAGATGCATTTTTCCTGATTTACTTGAAGGGCCAACTGTGAAATCAAGGAGAGTCAGAGACCACCTATTTAAAGGGGGAAACAGTTGCATGGAATTGGATGAAAGCAAACCTGATTTTAGGGGTCTGATCCCAGTACTTGAGACCCTTGCTTACTGGTGTCATACCAAGAGTGCCTTATTCTGCAGAAAGTGGAGGAGACGAAACGAAAAGGAAAACAACACAGTAAAGCAAGATAGAGTAACCCTTCCTTAAACCCACATGTGCTCCCTGACAGACATTACTCTGTCCCTCTCTCAGCCTGCAGCTTCAAAGACTCTCTGTTTTGCCACCTCTAGTGTGAAGCTGGGGAATATATGAACGTGAATTTGTGAAGCCAGGTTACCAGGAAATTATTGGTGTGAGGCGTGGAATTACCCATCCTCCCAGAGTGTCAACAGAGGCCTCATTCATTGTAATGCAGGTAGGCAAGCTGCTTGAAATCCACACAACCTTGCTTAGCTGGTCTGAGCTCACAGGGTTAGACACTAATAAGATTCCAAACTGATGTGGCTTTAATGATCAAGTTCAATCAGCCACCATACTGAAATCAGTATGGTTTATTCTGATACTTTAAACTGCCACTATACAGACAGATCCAGGATTATGAAATTGTATATCAGATGTGCTAAATGTAATGCAGCCTCTACCTTCAGGCGGCTTGTGCTGCAGCAGCTGTTAAAAGGGCACATGTAACCTTTCCTGCTCTGTGCCACTGGAGAGCATGTGCTGCAGCTCTTTCGAGAGACTGGTTCAGCCTGGCACATGTGTACACCACATTTTTGGAATGGAGATTTATGTAAGGGGAGTTCTGTTTAGCAGGCCACCGTATCTGGGATGGGTTACTTGCATTATTGTATCAATGCATATAATATATTTTACACTCTTGCGAAATGGAATCTTTCACAATCATGACTCATAAGCCCACTATCTCTGTAACTGGGAATGAGTGAATGAACTATCTTTGGTATCCAGCAAGTGACGATACACTGGGTTCTAAAACTGAAAGATGATCAGTGAAGTTGTTTCCGTTAAATCCTTACAATTAATCGTCTTAGATGACCAACAGGGCAGCAGAATCAAGGAATGTCAATAGGGGGTTGAGCAAGGCATTATGAATAAACAAACAAGATAGGTACCCGTGTAAATAAGGAAAATAAACATAACATGAACTAAAAAATAGAAGAACAAAGCAACAATATTTTGCTGGTATGCAAGCAAAAATGAAAAAGAAAAATACTTCAAAAGTGATTTAACAAACAAACAAGAACAAGAGAGAGGTATCCCACACAACACCTACAGACATACGGGTAAAGGAAAGAAAATAAAGGGCACCATTAGCCAGATTAATGATTAACCAAGGACTACCAGAAACCTGAGGATTATGTGATGAGTCCTATTGATCCCTCACTTTACCCCTCCCTAAAGTCTCCCCTCAGGTGGTCAGAAAAGGCAGGCTCATCTTTGATGTCCTGGGTGTTAGTCCTAGCAGTGCACGGTGGTGGCGTGAGTTATGGTTGCTTAGCTTACCATAACTGGGGAATTTCTGGGGTTTTTTGGTTGTACCTGGAACCATAATGTCCCTGTAACAAAGTTTTTGCAGTGAATTTCATAGGTTTTTAGTAGCGCAACTTAACCATAACGTCCCTTTAACAAAGTTTTTTCACTGAATTTCATAGGTTTTTAGTAGCACAACTTAACCATAAGGATCCTTTAACAAAGTTCTTTCACTGCATTTCATACGTTTTTAGTAGCACAACTGAACTATAACATCCTTTTAAGAACATTATTTATGAACTGAATTTCATAGGTTTCTACCAAGAAACCCTTACTTTTACTAATGTACCATACAGTTTTATAAACCCCCTTAAACTATGTTGGTAGCCATAATGCCCACAGACTGTGTGCATGTCCGCGGACATCGGCTAAAATCCATACCACCAAAAGGCTCAGGGATATCTCATATTATTTTAGTATACTACAAAGACACTATACAATTTACATAAATAGCACATAGCTAAATTACAAAGCAATAACATACTATATCTAGTAATTGTTCACTTAACACACCAACAGTGCAATCCCGTAACATATAAAACATTATGGAACATACTAAAAAATAAAAGTAACCTATGCCTCCACCAGAATGACCTCACAGCTCCTTCATATGAAAACTGTGAACCAACTGTCAACAGTGCACTTTCCAGACATCTAACAGCACAACTGAACAACACATTGGTAAGTGCACTTCATGTATTCCTACAGCAGAGCACTTTGTTCACTAAACTACAGTAAAACAAATTTTTCTCTCTTTTTACATTGAAATGTCTAACACCTTGGACTGGCTTGAACAACATTTTCCTCACAATTAAATGACTAAAGACAATCATACTATTGATACACAATGCATTTTGGAAATTAAGAAAATTGATACACATTGAACTACATATATTTGACACATTTGTTTTTCTTTAACCATAGATACAGAAAATAACAGCAATACCAAAGAAACAGAGAATCATGTACAAGTAAAATAACATACCAAAGAAGAAACGGACACTGTGGAAAATCATCTACAGCATTTGGAACAACAAATTGATCTATTAATGACCAATGTCATTATTTTGAAGAACTTTGTAGAAAGCCATGTCATGTAAAACAATAAATATCACTGTCCTACGTGCACCTGTACCCCTTCTCCATGCCCCAGTCAACCATCCCCAAAAATTCCCCATCACCAAAAACGGTATGATGAGACTGCAATCCCTTCCTCCCCAACACCCAACCTCTGGGAACACCAAATTCCCCTATATTTGTCTCCATTTCTTCTTCCCCCTCTCTTTTAAAATTTAAATTAAATATTAGTGTGTGCAAATAAAGTTATATGTGTGCTGTCTCTGTATGTGTCTGTGTTTTTTTTTAAACTTGTTTGGGTGTCCGCGGACAGCATGACTGTCCGTAATGTCCGCAATAAACCAAAATGGGGCTGTGCTAAGGACACTATACTTGTTTGTACTGTTCACAATCAGAATGGGGGTGCCTGTGGGACAAATAACAAGTCCACCTGTCTGTAATTAACCAAAATGGGTGTGCTAAAAGCACATTATCTGACCGGGCTGTCCGTAATCAGAATGAAGGTGTCCATAGAACACCGACCCTGTCCTAATGTCCTCAAAATTGTGACACACCTTTAATTAGTTTGTGGACCCCAAGCCTGTCTGGTGGTCACTTGTGCGCATGTGCATCACACCCTCGGGGTTCTACGAACATCGCGCCTGTCCGTAACTGTCCGCTGCATGTGTGTTGCACTTTTAATTAGTTCTGGGACCCATATCCTGTCCGTAGAACATCCACAGGCATGCGTACAACCGATGCCGTGCAATATGTGTCCTAAGGACAGCTGTTCCATTTGCAAACGTGTCTGCGACATCATCATGTGACTGCACCCACGCTGAGCGTAGGCCTTGTTCGTGAACACTGTCTGGGCTCCCGGACATCCAAAAAGTGATTTTTGGGGCAACCCAATGTGTTTTACTGTGAACCTTCACTCTTGTACATGTCCCAGACCATACCCCTGACGAGCTGCATATTTCCGGGAACTGTTTGAGTTTTTTTTAGTGTTGGAAGTGCCCACGGACAGCAAGGCTGTCCGCGAAACGCTCCCCTGCACCCCTATAAAAGGCCACACCCCAGATATGCTCCTCATCCTATTTTTGGACTTCCAGGACAGAACTGTTCCACATTGCTGGATTGCTCTTTCCTGTCTGCAGATTGCTGACTTCTTGGTGGTTCCTTAGAACTTTGAAGATGGCATCCGTGCTGCTCCTGCTGCTGTTGCTTCTGCCTCAGCACCACCCACACCTCCTCCACCACCACCACCTTCCCAAATGCCTGGAGTGGGGAACAGGCGTGGAAATTCAGAGAGGGATGAAGAGGAAGACGAGGATGAGGTAGAGGAAATCCCTACTAGGGCCAGCCAGTGTGAGGCTTGGGTGTGGAGGTTGTTTACACTGTTGGAGGAGTACCCAAGACATGTGAAAACAAAGGGTGCTGCACTGAGTGCCAGATGGAGCTCAGTCATGGCAAACCAGGTTTGTATAGCTATGGGACCACTACCATGCGGCGACACCTAAACTCATTCCACAAGGCAGCACTTCAGTGGGTTGCCCCCTACGGTAGAACTAGTAGGTTGATTTCCTCTACAGCATCCTCTAGATACCCTCCTGTCACCACAAGAGACACTCCTGTAGGGCAGCACATCCTTGAACCAGCCTCGGAGGCCATACAAGATGCAGTAGACCCTTACCTTTGAAGGGTCACTGTATTATGTATGTACTGCAATGGGGTACTCTGCAGGGGGAGTCATTTCGGAATGCTTTTGAGATTGCGGATCAGGAGCATGAGAAAGACTACTAACTATCTAAATAAAGCCCACCCTACATCTTCCTCTCTCCACCTGCTTTTTCTTATCCCTGTGGTTGGTGTCCCTTCCAGACCCTCCTTACCTTTCCTTTCCTTGTGGGCCATTTAAAAAAACACCAAAAAAATCGAAACCACAAAAACCAAAACAAACGGCTCTTTTCAGAGCCACCTTTCACAGTTTAAAAATAGTGCCAATGAAATGCTGCAGGGCCCTGAGCATTTTTAGAAGTCCACGGAGAGACCACCGATTTTTTTAAAAATGTTGCTGCAAGGGTATCAAAAACATTGCACTGTTTTTCAAGGTCAAAGAGGAGGCTCTGAAAAATGCCTTTTTGTGGTGTTTGTTTTCAGAAAAGTTGAACTGGTGAACTCTTACAGCAAAAAGTATTGCTATACTTCCAAAAAGGGCTGTAAAGCATTTTGAATATTTTGCCAGCATCAGGCAGATTGACTCCATCCCTGCGAAAAATGTTTTTGCTGTGAAAGACAATATTTTCATTGTGGAGAGAGGACATGCCAACATCTCTCAAAAAAGCACAAACAACCTTGTTGAGGTCCAAATGAAGAAAAGTGTAGCCACATTTGTCTCTGTGCAATATGAGAAAAATTTACTCAGGAGTTTGGAAACATGTCCATCACTTTCCCAAGTCCTTCTTTCATTGCGTCACCAAAGTGGTACAATGAGGGATCAAATCCAGCCACTTCATTCTGCGCACTACACACCACTGCACATCCACATGATGGACTCCAAGATCTGCAACTACACCATATTTCTGTGCATGCACCTTCAACCAAAGTATCCACGAGTCATCCAAAATCCAAACACTCTGCTTTTTAAAAGACATAGCCATCTGCTCTCCTCTAAGCAAACAGATCTAACACAATCTCTCCTTATGAACCACACCCAGTAAACCTTACTCACCAATCCCCTAACATGCAGAGTCTCATTCCCATGCCTACAAACCACAAAATCCCTGGAGGATGTAACATGTGCGGTCCGTGGACCACCGTAATGTCTGCGGACATATTGTGCAATTTGTTGGAAATAGATATATTTCAACCAGGGTAGGAGATTTAAATGTAAAGTTGGCTCTGAAAAGAACCTTTTTTTTTGTAAAGGTGCTTGTAAACAAACACCTTACTTTTTTATTTTTTCATATTTTCCTCTTCTTCACATTCTCACAGACTTATAGGAACCTTTTCAAATCATCCCTTAGATTTCACAACCAAACAGCATTTCCAATAGTAGATAGAGAAATGCCATCTGCATTGAAAAGTTTCAAAATTTGAGGATTAATGTTGTCATTGTCACAGGAGAACATTCCACAACTGCAAAGAAATGCAAAGACATTCCCCTGTTAACAACACACCTTCCAATATATTGATGGGGACACAGTACATTTGGATTATTCCATAGTGCTCTAGGTGTTATATAAGAAAAAAACACCTTCACGGTAGGAAACAACAACATCAGTTGCAATACCAACTGTTTTAAGTCTACAAGCAAACTTCCAGCACTAATATATCCCAAATTCTCTCCTCCACAGTGCAGTATCAAAATATTAGGACTACCAAGAGTAGCCATATCTCTGCACAAATCAAACAAAGCCTGCAAATTATGGCTTGGCACAAAGTTCCAAAAAACCTGCACACCTGGAAAACCAAGATCTCCAGAAATGCATGTTCCCTCAGCATACCTCTTCAGATAATGTACAAAAATATCTCCCACTATCCACACAGTAATACTCTGTTTCTCTTCAACACTAGCCATCTTCACTAAACAACCAACAAAGGAATGAAAAAACTATAACCCTCCCTTCCTATACAACACAGTGTTAACATTTCATTGGCAAATACTCAAGTATAATCCTATTTTCATGCAAGGCAGACACAGAAGCCCCGGTGTTCGTGGACGTCATAACACAGAGACAGCTCTTCTTCACTTTCCACTTCACTCTCTAAAGCACTCTATGATTGGCTAGTGTTAAACAGTCACTCAATTATCCACCCACCACATCCAAGACCTCTATATATAACTCTATCATCACAGTTCAGCAGTGTAGATCACTGTTGAACACTTTCACTGCAAGTCTTCTGTCACTGGAAAACACCTACATCAAAAACTACTATACTTCTCTCCAAGATTTCTGCTTCCATACATACATCAACACAAAATACAGGTATGAACACTTTTTGTATATTAGAACTGCAACTCTATTATAAATGCAAATAAACAAAATATCTGCATTTACCCTGCAAAACTAACACAAAACATACTGTATTTTCTCTCACATCCTATCATCAAGTTTCACTTGCAAATCTACATGTGTTACTAGTTTGCATTTACCAAAATCACTCATTGTGATATGCAAACTGTATTTTTCTTCTTTGCATTACTAATTTTCACAACCACTAACTCCTTTACAGACATTATGAAAATGCTACAATGGACATGCAACTGGGAACCAGTTTGTATCTTACCAAACAAAGTAAACTGCACATATATTAGCAAACCATGCCAAGTGCATCCTTTGCACAACTAACAAAAGGCACATTTTTGCAATCATGTATATAGAGAAAGATTAATTCATTTTTACAGACATAAATATTCTCCTCTGCAATCTATATATCTTTCTAAAACTTGTTTTCTCACCATCCTACAACTTTCAATAATCTATTTACACAATAAATACTACAACAACAACACATATAATTTCAACAGTGCACCAAATACAAAATAATTACAAATACTCCACTAACTACCTTACACTGATACAACTCAAAATTACCCATTCATCTACCCACCTCAACACATTCAGTACCTCAACTTGACAATAAATCTTTCTGCAAATTTAACTCATCTAGTTTTTCAAAAGCAATTACGTCACAATTAACACATACATGTACCAATTCCTTCTTTTTCAATTACAGTGAATACCACACCCCTCAAGGCCAGTGGTGTCTCAAGTGCAAAACAGAACCCAGAAGAAACCTCCTTTTAACAGCCAACAAAGTAAATACAATGCTGTTGTACTGTTCTGCCTATTACTAAAATAGTGTAGTGTTCTTTTATTGCAAGACATTATTAACTTTAAACAGATTGAAAACACTAACAAAATGAATTACTAAACTACAACAACTACTTCAAAACAAACGCAATTTCAGGAGAGATGACTTTGGAAATATCTGCACAGGTGAGTGGTGTCACACCACCAGCACAGAACCATATTTCAATGAAGAGGCATACAAACAAAAGCAAACAAACCAAATTGCCATGCATAGCAGTGGTCGAGGGTATGGACAAGTAGACAATATAATTATGGAAGAAGAAACACTTATTTCAACAATGCCCCCAACAAAATTAGCATCAACTCTCCAAACCACTGAATCAATAGGCCCAGTCTACAAATGGCTGTGCACATCAATGTGTAAAGTGCAGAAACAAACGTTCAAATCTTTGAAGAGTTCCTCAATCGATATGTAAAAGCCAAAGACAAAGCAAAAATGTAAATTGTGCAAATTGCGCACATACACAGGAATACCATGACATTCATTAGCCTTCATTTCTGCACCTGCTTGCAAAAGCACCCTCGACCATATCAAAATGTTAGCAACATACCATTCTGGTGTAAGACATCTCATTCATAAACTGTACTTTGCAAAAAGTCCTGCTTTGGCACTTGACAAAATAACATTCTCCTACATGTTACAGTCAAACAACTGCTCGAAGAAATAGAGCACATCAAACACAAATATTTTGGAAGGTGGTGAGTCATAATGTAGAATGCAATAATGTCGACAGTCAAAATGTCGACATTTTTTTTTAGAAAACAATAATGTCGAAAACCAATAATGTCGAATTTTTTCTACATTTTTTTGATTTTTTGGGAAAAAATAAATACATAAATATATAATTAAATATATATAATTAAAATGTGTTGAGTATGAGGGGTGAGAGGGTGGTGGGGGGGTTGGGGGAGTGGCCGGGGGATGTTGGGTGAGGGGGGTTGGGGGGACCCCCCCTAGTAAATGATACTATTCTTGTTTATGTATTTATTGATAGTGCTAATTGACATTTTTTTTTCAAAGGTTTTTTTCAGAAAAATGGACTCTTTCCATTATATGTATAGGTTTTCGACATTATTGTTTTCTACATTTTTTTTTCTACATTTTTGTAAGTCGACATTTTTTTTTTTCCACATTATCACTATAAACCATTTTGTAAATGAAGAGTCTGAAAATCCAGTAACTTTAGAAAACAATACCAAAACTCATCCCAATGTCAACCTTCTATTACAGACATACAAAAAATAAATAACAAAGTTTAATCTAACATCTGCTGAAGTACCAAACAAAGTATGTGTATGTTGACCCAGAACATTTTATAAAAAAAAGCTGCAAAACTATAGATATAATGCACAAAATAGAAGACAATGAGGAATCCCAATAAGCTCTCTACCTTATAGGAGAAAGCAAATATGAAATTAGTAACCCCTCAAAGCTGTGCAAATACTGCACAACAAAACTAGACTATAATGAAATGCCTTCACGAGCAGTCAATAATAACTTAGAAATAGACCCACTGCCAAAACCACTCCAACAGCTTAATTTATATGAGAGAATTATAATCCAAACAGTACACCCATTTCAAGCGATAATTCACCTTTAACCAAAAACAGCAAAATTGCCTCCCTCTGAATTACTAAAAGGAATTCGAGACAAAGTAGTCTATTTGCCATTAGATCTAAAAGAATATGTAGATACTCTAGGGTTACAACGTTCAATATATCAATCTTTAATTATCTTAGTGAATGGAGTACCGACAAAAGACAAAAAAAAATGGCAACAACTAGCAGACTTAAACAAAGTTAGAGAAGCCCTAAAATATCTTAAAGACAACAATGAATACAACAAATAAATAAACATTGAAGAAAACCTGAGGGAAACCACCGAAATAATTCAGAATTCCTCAGAAACTGGACAATTTCAACATTTAGATCACACTGCATCCTCCAATATTTTAGTCCACTATACAATTCACCCATTGAACTGCAAAGACAGCATAGACGATGCACTGGAAACATATCAAATGCGACAAGCTAAAAGATCTCCAAACATCATATGGTAAAAAGCGTGGGCGCACGAGCCATTCCTCTACTTTTTCCTACTGGAAAAGGTGGAAGGCACGATGAAATGTCCAAACAGATAAGTGGATCAGAAAACCGCTCCTTACAAATGTATTCTGAAGACCCAAGATTCAGACAAAATGTTGAATATATATATATTCTACCTCCTCTTTGAAAGTGAACTAGCAACTCTATGTTACGGAGATGCACACACATTAAAAACAGGTGCCAATTTTCAAAACATTTCTGCTACGCAGCTACTTCAAAAGGTGCAAGAGAAAGATGAAGTTTTGCAGTCCAGTATTACAAATCTCTTGGCAAACATGCATGGAACAAAAGAGTACTGGTTTCGACGTCAAGCAGATGTACGATGTATGCTTCGCAACCTTGGCTCACGCACATGGTTTTTCACTTTTAGTTGAGCAGAGTACGCATGGGAAGACTTGTACGACTTCCTAAGCATAGTAAACAAAAACAAAGCAGGTATTGACATAAAAACACCAGGAGAACTCTGTTCTCTGGATCCAGTAAACGTATCAAGGTACTTCCCTCATTGCTTTATTGCCATGCTGCACTTCTTTGGTAATAAAACAGTTCCTCACCTAGGAGAAGCAGAACACTTCTTTTGGAAAAAAGAATGTAAAGCCAAAGTAGCACCACGCATCCACATGCTTTTGTAGATAAAGAATGTGCCAAAATTTGATGCCACTGTTTTGGACTTCATTCACAAATGACACACGTGAAATTCATTCAGAAACTTCACAGAGTGACCTAAATGACCACATTTTGCAATTTCAAAAACACAAATGTGGCAAATATTGTCGGCACAAATATAAAAACAAAGGGAAATAGACCAGTTTCAGTAACAGGCTAAGTGAACAGCTTCACGTCTTCAGTTAGACACAGTGTGAAAGGTAAATCACCTAAGAACACATACAACATAAAAAAGAACCGAAGCATCAAAGTACATCAATGACTACAATACAATCATTGCCCTCCTATGGAATGCAAATATAGATGTGCAGTGCACTGCAGACAATTCCACAGCAGTCGCACAATATGTCACAGCCTACTTAACTAAAGCAGAGAAGCTAAACGACCTCTGGGATGACATTTCATCTGAGAAAACACTGACACACAAATTTTACCACTTTGGTATAAAAATGCTATCCCATCGAGAATGTGGGTGCTACAAAGCCTCAGAACATTTAACCGGCACTGTCTTATATGGGAAATCTGAAAACATAGTCTGGCTAAGCCTTGGTCCTGCTGCATCCAGAAAAAGAGTTCTTAAATCATACCAAGATATAGAAACAATAGCCAAAAACAATCCCATCAGCCAGGACATTCTGAAAAACAACTTATTAGACACATACTAACCAAACAGAAGTACTCCTGTGGAAACTATGTGCCTACACCATATAGCCCAACACTTCTCATACAAAAATAATATTAAACCGGATTAGAAAAAAGGTAAATACATAGTAAAAGGTTGTGAGGGCAGCCTAGTTAAACTTACCAAAGTCAACCTCATTAATCATAAGAAGCTATCTTTAAAAACTCCTCAACATAAAAAAAAACTATACTACATGTCCTTACTCCAACTTTTTAAACCATGGAGAAAGGAAGAAGATTTATTAGACGCCCATGACTCCTATTAAGATGCTTTCAATGCAACTGAAAGAACCATGACAGACATAGGGCCTCATTACAACCCTGGCGCTAAGGGGTTAACGGTGTCGTAAAAGGCTGCAGTGCCGTGAACCCCTTAGTGCCTAATTACGAGGTCCATTTGCGGCTCCCGACCTTAACGGCTGGTCTGTACCAGCCGTTAAAATAGGGACCCGCAAAGGGACCTTGAAGGTAATTACGGTACCGCAATTTGCGGTACCGTAATTACCACCTTCCCCATTCCCATTGAGCCCTATGGGGCAAAAATGGGAATGGGGAAGGGCCAATGGTGCATGGGGAATTACCGCCACGCCAACTTTGGAATGGGGGGTAATTCCCCATTGCACCATGCGAGACTCGTTACAATACCGCAGCAACCATGGTGCTAATAGCGCCATTGGTTACCGCTGGTGTTGTAATGAGGGCCATAAACTTGACACAGTACAAAAATGGACGATGAATGCCAACAAGAAGAAGAATTTCAAGAACAAGTAAATATAGACACTCCTGAGAGCAGTCAACCTTCTCTAACAGGAAGCCAAGAATCTCTTGGACAACCACTTATAGCAAATGAAGCAGAATTAGCCATGACAGAAGTAGGAAATACCATGTATCAGTATGAGCAATCTACAGAAGACTTTGCTCTAATGAAATCGCAACTAAACAATGAGCAATGTAGCATTTTCCTAGAAGTAACAAGAAAATGAACATGGTATACAGCACAAAAGTAAAATGTGTACCTGTCAATCCTATAAACCTATACTGCTTTATGTAAGTGGTCAAGCTGGTTCAGACAAAACATTATTAATAAAAGTCATCAAAATGTTCTTCCAACAATTAACAAACAACATGCTTTCAGCAGCTGTAACTGCCCCCACAGGTTTAACAGCCTACAACATAAGTCGTGTCACTTTATACGGATTGCTACTTCTGCCTGTAGAGCACCAAAACAAAATAGACTACTACACACTTTCAGCAGAAGCTGCTATGGAGCTACGCAGAGTTTTAAAACAAATGAAAATGCTCCTAATTGATGAGGTGAGCATGGTCTCCAACCTAATGTTGGCTTTCATTCACCTCAGTTGACAAGAGGTCCTTAAAACAGACTACAAACAACTCTTTGGTGGAAAAACTTTAGTTTTTGGAGATCTTCGTCAATATTACCAGTCAAAGGAGAACCTATTTTTAAAACCTTAGGACACAAACAAACTGTGCCGTAAAACTCTTGACAGCATAGGAAACTCTAGGCAGCATAGGAAATGTAAATCTCTGGGAACATTTCCAATACAAAGAACTAACAGAAAACATGCGTCAGTCTGCAGACCTCACCTGTGCCAGCATTTTGAAAAGTATTTGGATTTGTGTACTATCTAAGGAAGCACAATCTATCTTGAATACTAGACACATCCATGACCTATACAGCCATAACACATGTGCTACTGATGTCATGGAACATAGCACACAAAAATCTAAAATGTATGTCCTTAATGCCAACTCTTGCAAGCTGTGCACAATTCAATGAACTAATGCTGAAAAAAGAAATGCAACCACTTGTACAAATTAACTCCATAGACAAACTGGACGTGCACGGTATGACACTACCTATGTGTCAACAAGCCACAGCACCAAATTCTTTCGAAAACTCTATCTCTAACACTGCTGGCTTATACAAAATATTAACACTGTATTTAAATTGAGTGATGCTGAAGCATAACTTTGATGTGGAACAAGGTTTAGTTAATGGAGCACTGGGTACAGTTGTAGGTTTCCAAACATATGCACATGACAAAAGCATTCAGTTTGTCAATGTTCACCACTTCGACAAACTTTCAGAAGTTAAAAAATCAACAGCCTGATTCCTTCTTTTCAAAGACATGTATGTATGCAGAGAACAGTTTGCTCTGTCTCTAGCATGCACAGTCACCATTCATAAATTGCAAGGTCTAACTCTAGATCAAGCATTGATTGATATTGGCAGCACAGTTTTTAAAGAAGGCATGAGTTACGTACCACTACCACGCCTACATAGGAATATTTCTATTCAACTTTGAAACAAATAAAGTCAATGCAGACATGCCTTGTATAGTAGAGTACATTCGACAATGTGCACTCTACACACCCATCTCAAAATGTACCATGTTCCTCAAAAACACAAATGTTGTAATAGAAAATTCAAGCAATAAGAACGTACACATGATCTCCCAATAGGACCACCCAAAACATTGAAATCAGCTAAAAACCACAAAAGGATATACTGAAAAATCAAATGCATACCCAACTCCTCAAACAAAAACTACCTCTGAAAATAAATCTCATGGACATCCATCAAATGACACACACACATAAATGCCTGGTCCATTCAAGTTTTCCAATACACTGGTGTAACATGCTACGGAAATGTAGCAATCGATATTCTGTTCCAATTAACAATTTCCACCAATTCTTGAAAACATTTGCTTAACATTTACTTAAATGGTGCAGACCAGTTGTGTTTGCAAATGTTAGTTAGTCCTTCACAGAAATGCAAAAAACATTCCTAACAACACTTACATGACAGGAATTAGACTACTGTGCAAGAATGGTGAAATTCACAATAAACACCCAAGAGGATCCACAAGAATGTTTAATGTACTTACTGCAAGTACTTGAAAACAAAAATGCACCAATAAATGAAATTTCCAAATTTCATACAAGTGGAAACATACATACACTCTCTGCAAACAAGTAGTACAGGAACAAGTCCCTAATGAGTGTTTTGTGTATGTATCCATACCTAAGTGTGAATCCATTGAATTTCAACAGCTAGTACAAAATGCAAACAATGGCATGTTATGTACTACGTGCAATTCTGATAATCGTTCCACCTTACACATACAATTGCATAGCCAACACATAATAATAATGCTTTTACGCTACAATGCTGATGGTACCAAAAACAACTGCAAGCTTACTAGCTTCACACATGGGCAAGTATCACTTGGCAAGAAAACCTCCACAACAGTAGACATAATCTGCCACACAGGCACCACAACCAATGCAAGTCACTATACTGCATACAATATAGAGAAATGAGGATGGTTTGAATGCAATGATACATTCATTACTCTAAAATAAAGATTAAAAGCAAATCTTGTAAATGCCTACTTAATATTTTTGAAACCATGCTTACCGGGATGGTGCTGGTTGAGGGTGTGCGGGATGTCCCAATAGTGCGCTGTTACCAGGCTGCTTGCAGGGACATAGTTTGGGACTCAGCCATGTCTGAAATGGCCTAATTTCCATCACGGACCCTCTGAGCAATGAGCACCCTGGCAAAGGTAGCTATCCAAAATCACATGCACTGAGCCAGCCGGTTGCTGCCTCCTCCCGCATCATACGGGCCTCATCCAGGTGCTCCTGTGTGAGCCCTACTATGTGTTCACGCCATTCTTTCATGCGACTGAGATGGCAGTCCATGTCCCTGGTGCTGGGGAAGTGTGCGTGTGGTGGGCTGTGTAGGCCAGACGGGCTGACGCTTGGCCGCAGCATCCTTTGCCTCCACTTCATCACTGGAAGCAGGTACGTATTTTGGAGGCTGGTGTGGGGAGGTGGTTAAACTCTTGCTGGTGCAGCAGCAACGGCTGTAGACTGAATGTCAGGGGCTGTAGCTGGTACAGCAGCAGTGGCTGTAGGCTGCACCTCAGGGGCTGTAGCTGGCGCAGCAGCAGCGGATGTAGGCTGTTCTGCGACAGTTGCAGCGCGAGTAGGCTTTTGAGCAGGCATCATGCTCTCTTTGCCTGTGGCCTGCGTGTGAGCTGCTGCTCTGTCCCAGGTGCTGGTTCTGCATGGAGTAGCCCTCCTGCCATGTCGGGTGCCTCTTGTTGTGCTTGACCCAGCGTCATCGCTCTCAGATGATGAACCTGAATGTGGAAGAATGCATGACATTAGACGCCACTGTTGCTTTCCATTACCTTGTAACATGCAAAATGGACATTGTGGGGCATCTGGTTGAGGGGTCATGCTGTGGGACATGGCATGGCGCATTCAGGCATGTGGTACAGGGCATCAGCTGCAAGTTGGTGGAAGTTGTTACATGCAACATATCTGTAGTTGATCTCCTGTTGTGCTTACATATGCATTTGCAGGGGCCATTGCCATGCAGTTATGGCTGGAACGAGGGTACTGGAATGTGAAGGGGGCAGTGTCCAGTGGGGGGGGGGTGGAAGCAGCAAGGCACTTGTTGATTATTAACATAGGGGCAGGTCCAGGTGATGCATGTGGGATTTGTGTTAGGTCTGGCAGGGCTATGGTTGTTCCAAGTCATTACAATTGCATGGGGGTGGCTCTGTGTAGGTGCTGGTGAGGGCTGTCATTGTTGGGTTGTTGTGGATGTTGCAGTACAGTAGACACACATGCTGTGCGTGGTACCAGACAGCCTTGCATCTGTGTCTGGGGGACATGATTTTTCTTGAGGTAGCTTCTTGTGTGGGTGATATGATACTGATAGGTTATTTATAACATGTTTAATACCCAGAGGTTTTTAAGCACGGACCTGGGGATCAAACCTGTGGTGCTCCGTGTCATCTTGCTTCCAAGGCGTGCACATTGCCCCAGAGCTATCCTCCCGAGGTGGGATTGGGGCAGTGACTTGGTTGTCACGGGATTGAACATGTTGGGGAGGAGAAGGGGTGCTGGTGTAGTATATGAGTTGGAAGGTGGGAGATGGGGACTGTGATATTGGCAATTTAGTTTTGCTGTGGCACGGTGGAGATGCCAGGGTGGGCAGAGGGGGAAGTTTTAGTTTGGCTGACCATTCAATTGAGTGTTTCCATGTGTCACAGCACAGATGAGGAGGGGTGTTGTGGACTGGGTAGGGCGACATTGCACTTGTCCATGTGTGTATGGCAGCTGGGCATCCCCACTTGGCCAGGCGGGGTGTGTCAGGGCCCATTTGATGCATGCATGGCAGTGAGTTTAGTTTAGTTATCATTGCTCCTGGTCATGGCACAGCGGGGGGCTCATGAATGGGTTTGTTGTGTTGTAGTGCATTTCCATGGAATGCACTACACGTATGCCGGTCTAGGTATGAGGGTGATGGTGGCATCTTACCAACACCCTTTCCAGGCCACCAGTGTGCATTTCATTGTGCACTGCCCCCAATCGCTATGGCCGTCTGGGGGCACCAGCGCCTGCAGGCACGGTACACACAGTGGCACCTGCACCGTTGCTGTCAGTGTCGGTGCTTCTTTGTCACCATGCCCATTGTTTCATGTGTACCTCCACAGCAATGGAGACTTACTTTTCCAATGCCTGTCATCCCAGGCCACAGGGACTGGTTCTGTCCCAGTGGCTTTGTGGTTTCAGGCAGTGGAACTGTGTTCTGTGTTGGGCACCCACACCCTAGTGGCAAGGGGAGAGCTGCCTAACTGTCAGGTGTGTTTATTATGTCATGGCATTTTATACTCACTGCCCTCGCAAGGTGTCCCAGCTCCAGCCTCTGCAGTTCTGATGCCTTCTATTGCCTCCATGTGCAGCACGCTGCTGCACTTCTCCTCCCACAGCATCAGATGAAACAGCAAGGATATTCTCCCACCTGTGGCCCTGCATTGCCTGCGGTGGGCTGACAGGAGGTTCCTCACCCTCAGGCGGAGGTCATCCCACAGCTTGTGGTAGTCGCGGACTGTGTGGTGGGTTTCGACCACTGATAACTTTTGGCACTCTCCTCCCAGAAGGAATTAGATCTCATTTGAGTGCTGAGGCGGTGGTCGGTCGCAACAGCTCCCCAGCATGTTGGACAATGGTGTCCGTGAGCATGTTCAGCTCAGCTTCCGTGAAGCGTGGCATGCGCTGGCGTCTCTCCAGTATCATTGATGTCATTGCTAATGGTGAGATTGCACAGACAAGAGTTGTGGGTGGCTACTGAAAACTGCAGATTTTAAGTGGATCGTGTTTTCCTAAATAGCCGCCGGTGAGTTTCCTGTTCCGGCATTCTTTTCGGTCAGTGTTTCCGGAGCCATTTGTTCCGATTTGCTGTTTCCAATGCCACTGTGGCTGGAATGGACATGCCAGAAACGGTGGCACCGGCACCGTGACTTATGTTGCCACTGATAGTTGACCATTTTCGAGGTGATTCTGTGGTTTCGGTTGCAGCGTTTCTGGCATGCCGGAATGCACGCGGCTGACAGGTCACAGTTTTCTACTGGCTCCCTCCCTACGGGTATTGCAATTGGTGCCACCAGCAACACAGAATCACCAGAAATGTACTGGTTTGCAATGAGGGAAATCGTCTGGCTGCCTCTTTATTTCACAAAATGGACATTTTATGTGTCAATTCCTTGCAGATGTGCACATTTTAACGGCCACTGCTCCTGGGTTATGGTTTTCTGTGTTCCAACCCATGCATGTGACTGAAAAGCTGCAACTTTACTCTTGATGCATGGGTCGAGAATTTTTTTGGGAGGATATTCAGGGTTACTGTCCATGTGGCGATAAGTGAATCTCCATGGAAAGTTGGTTGGAGCAATACAATATGCTGAATACTGTTCCTAGAGACCTCCTCAGTTGGCCACAGCAGAAACATCAGAAAGAAGGTGCCATGGCTTGAAGTAAAAAATGTAATGTTCTGTTGTGACGGTTACAATAATCAAGGATTGCACTGCATTGTTCGCCATATCTTAAAAGTGGAATTACTGTCGGTAACAGCCGTGGCCATCACGTTTTGTTCTGCCAAAATGAGGTATGTTGTCATTTGGAGCAGTACATTACTTATAAACTGAAGTGTGAGCTGGTCTTCAGGCGTATAGAAATAGTTTGCTCTACAGGCGGCCAAATGATGTTTAAATATGACAGGATAAGAAGAAGGACTTGGTCAAAGTAAGTGCCAAGTGTGATTTTGCCAATTCCTACGGCTACCAGGGATTAGGCCAATTTTCAGATGTAACTATGTCCATTTGCAGGTGGCAGAGTGGGCAAGGGAAAGGACGGCCACCCATTGTGCAGAGACCCCCATTTAATTATTGGCCTGCCCACAGATCCAATTAGCCGCAGTTAAGTAGGCTTTCTCGCCTTTCAAATGATTTAGAACCTGCCCAATGGTAAACAAATAACTTGTGCAAATCAGCTATGCCCCCTGGGTAAATTGCTGGCTTCTGAACATTTGCCAATAGTTATTCAATATTTCCATAAGCTGCTGGAAAACACAATTTCTACAAAGAAATAGATGTAACGTCTATGAACGTCATTACAGCCAGATTATAATTAAGAAAGTGTAGCATGTCGTGTGACCTTTGATATGCCTATCCCCATTGAAAAGCCTCTTTTCACTGACCTGGTGCAAGACCATCCAATATGATCAATTTAAAAAACATTACTGCCGTGCAAGGGGCGTGGCTGACAGGTGTTAAGATTGCCAACAGCACAACAAGAAGTAGAGGGAGAGGAGAACCCACTAGTAACCAACCCTCAAGAAGGTCAACAACCTTTAGTGAAAAGCATTAGGGTTAATCGGGCATCAATATTCCAGTTTGCAAAGGTAACTATGGGAAAAAACAAATGCTGGTTAATGGGAGACTGCCTCCTATTGAATTAAATTATCAGGCAGTGTCAACAGATTAAAACAATACAATTTTATTCATGTACAAAAATTTGACATATGTGATCAAACAAGCAATACACAATTTAAGTTGAACTGTCAGACAATTGATGTAGGAAATTGTGAGTGCAGAACAGTCCTATATTTCTGCTCAACCATCAAACAAACAGTGCAAAGAAAAAACAGACAGTAGTCTAATAGTTGTAGGGGGCTCGAAAATGTAAAGCCCCCTACAGTCTGTGGTGTCTACAGAAAGTGTTGAATGCTGTGCAAAATAAGCAAATGTTTTAAAAACAAGGTTTTACATACATTCACTCTCTCTCTCTAGAACACTACATACACACCTTTCTAAACACAACTAATCCAACATGTTTCTTTCCAACAAACAAAAAAGTGTAAACCAAGTGTAGGGAAATTTGTCAGGGAACTGTCTGGGGTAGTCAAGTTAATATAACAAAATTCAACACTGTATAACAACTAAAGCACTATGAACATCTGCCTTAGGAAAAGAATCAAGCCTGTCTAATGAGTACTTTGATTTCTATAGTTTCAGCAAAGAAATACACACAATAGCGCAAATAGGTGGCTAATAGTGTTTATACTGATAGTGTATCCATGGTGCAACACCTTGTCAGTCCACGTGTTACCATCTAGTTGATGGTCTATGTAGGTGGATTCTGCATTCCGGTGGGGATCGCTCAATGTTGGATTGCTCTATAGCCGGTTAATTCTTCCCAGCTGGAGACCGGAAAGCAGGGCTAAGTCCGGTGCAAGGTCGGCTGTGGCTCTGCCTGTGGTTTCAATGTGCCAAAAGTTGTGGTGTGGGCATTGCTGTTAGGTGCCATATGGGATCCACTGTGCAACTGGGAGCCGCACCTTCAATGTAGCAGTTGGCTTGACAAAGAGTCACGCTGGTTGGGTGTATAAGGCAGCCGATGTACAACAAAAAGTCGAAGCTGTTGTCATTTTGCTTTGTTCCGCTGTGTGCAGTCCTCCAGGATGGGCGTGGCCCAACATGCAGGTGTTAAGATTGCTACTTAAACATAGTACTCGTTTGACTGAGTCGAATATGGGAGCAAAGAAAGTACCCATCACATTTCATTTTAATAATATGGCATTATAAAGAAATAAGTAAAACAGTGGCAATGGTGGCAACGAGAATAAACATGTATCGAGCCCATGGCGTGAGTGGCAATGAACGGTGTGTGCAGCAATGCAAGGAAATTAAGAGATCAGAGACCAAAGCAAAACAAATGATGGATGTCTAGAATTATAATTAATTTCTGGCAGAGCTCTGGGCAAACCTTCAGCCCATCATCATTCACCAGCTTCACAAGTCATTACAGACAATGTAAATACCATATGCAAAATAGGCTTGATCCCACCCCAAAATGGGCTGTCATATCCCGTCTGCAACGGAGCATGACCAACCCTAGATATGTTTCTGCTTCACTGGGCATCATCAGTGAGATGTAGTATGGGTCCCTAGGCTCAGCAGGTGAAGGACCTATGTCTGGCATTATCACTCCATCTCAGGGTGATTAAAACAAAATAATAGAGGTAAAACTGGAAGGTTTCAACTTAATCTGAATCACTGACATAACTTTCCAGACCATCATTCTTCAGCCTGCCAACCCATTAGAGAACTTGGACAGGCCATAAGCAATGTAGGTTTATTCCCACCTGAAAAGGGTCCAACCAGCCCAACCTGCTTGTTCAAGTACCTTCTGCATGATTCCACAATGAACCCCATATATGTTTCTGCCTCCATCAATGATGTGTAGCTTGGGTCACTAAGCACATCAGGTTCACAACTCAAGAAAGAGCATTCTCGTTTCACTCAGGGCAACTAAACCAAAATAAAAGTGGTGATGGCCCACATCCACACTAATGCTGTGGGCCGTGACAAAGGCTTATTAGCAGAGATGTATGCTACAGAACTCATTTGCCTATAAGAAAAGTAGCACACACGTATTGACAGATGTAGAAGCACAAATTATAACTATTCAGGCTGGTCAGCTAGCACAGCAAGCTGAGTGCACGTTTCTGACATCTTTGTTCAGCCTGCTGACGCAGGCTCAATTCCCAGCAGGGCCAACTCAGCCTTCCATCATTTAGAGATTGGTAAATTGAGGACCACACTAGTACACAATGTGGGCTGATAATATCAACTGCTATTTCAGTGCTTCAGATGCCTGGTCACAGTGTTTCTGTAACGCTCACCTGATTCCCGCAGAGGTGCCGGTCTTGACTGGGTGAATGCCGTATCTTCAAAGGTGATGTGTAACACACGGTTGGCTCTTTGGGCTGGACCTCTGTGCACTGTATGTCTGACTCGAAGAGTAAGATGTCTTAGGTAAGTGAACGCCGAGCTCTCCATCTGCCTCGGGGCAGGGTGCCGTAACCAGTTTCTTCACTGGAGAAGGGTGCAGGCCTCTTGACCTCAGAGGACTGCTGTCCGTCGTTAACTGCACGAACGGTAAGTTCTGGGCACTTCAAATGTCTTAAAAGTCTTTTGTAATGATATCTCTTGTTTTGCAGGGTTCCGGCGATGGCGGATGGCAGGCTGATGAGAGTTGAGGATCGAACCCGCGTGAGGAATAGAAGCGCCTGGAAGCACGTAAGTAAGCGCTTGTAGCCTGCTTCACGATGCGCACTAACTGTCCCTTTTATCTTGCAGGTACAAGTTCGGAGCTTTAGAGAAGCTGCAGGGTGCTGGAATACCCACTGGATTCGGCGTGGGAAGGAGTAATGGCACGTGAGTAATAAAGTTGCCCAATGTCTTTAAACGCACCTTCTTTTGTCTTTCAGATGCGGGATGCAGCGTCGAAGGCCTCCGGAGCGTGCGAAGAGCTGGTAAGTTTTTGTCTTTCAGATGCCGGAATGCAGTGCGAAGACCTCCGGAGCATGCGAAGAGTAGGTAAGCCTTTGTCTTTCAGATGCCGGAATGCAGCGCAAGGCGTTGGTGACAGCCGATGGACCAGGTAAGAGATGCGCTGCCACTGAAGACTGTAGTGCTAACCTGTTCTTGCTTTGTCTTTACAGGTGCTGCTGAAGACTGGATTCCAGGATGGTAAGCCTTTGTTCCCTTAGGCCCAGGATCAGAAGCAGAAGACACGATGAGCGTTCTGCTGCAGAGAATGCAGAATAACGCAAAGCAAGATTCATCCATCGGGTGTGGTTTAAATAGCCTCCTGTAGTGCTTAGGTGTCTCCTTCCACAGCCTCGCCTAGGTAAGAAAAGAGTTCCTGCTTTCCAGAAGAGTTCCAGTGTTCTGAACCTAGGGAGTGGCTCCTGCCCCACCCAACAGGAAAAGTAGTCCCAAACAGAAGAGGATCAGGGGCTCAACTGGCAGGTAAGTAAGCAGCATGGTCTGCTGCAGGTAAGTCCACCCAAGCATTATGAGCCCGGCGCTTCCAGCGCTGGGACTGGGCATCTTTATGAGCCTGGTGCCATTGGCGCCAGGACAGGGTCCAAAAGGTCCCAATTGGGACTGGCTGGCACTCGGAACCGGGGTTATGGGTCTGCTTCCAAGGGAGTCGGGCAAGTCCTGATCTTTTGGAAGCAGAGATCATGACAGCACCCCCCCTCAAGGCCCCTCCCAAACCGGGCTTCTCCGGGGGTTTGGGCTTGTTAGGAAATGTTCGATGAAATCTTTTGATTAGACGAGGGGCGTGGACATATTCTGCAGGTTCCCAGGATCTTTCTTGGGGACCGTAGCCTTTCCAGTCAATCAGGTAAAATAGTTTAGATTTGGAGATCTTGGAATCCAGGATGCTTTCGACTTCAAACTCGAGTTCTTCATCAACTAGAATTGGTTTTGGTGATTTAGTTAGTCGGGTTAGAGGTTGCACGGGTTTTAATAGAGAGACGTGGAAGACCGGATGTATCTTCATGTGAGGGGGCAAGTCCAACTTGACCGCTACTGGATTTACTATGGTAGTGATGGAATAGGGACCAAGGTATCTTGGGTTGAATGTGCGTGGTCCTTTTAGAGGTAGATATTTGTTGGATAACCAGACTTGATCTCCTACTTGATATTGGGGGGCTTCCTTCCGATGTTGGTCTGCTCCTTTCTTGTATTGTTCTTTAGCCCTTTGAAGGTGAGAAACGGCTTCCTTAAAGGCTTGGGTGATTGTAGAATGCAGGTGGTCTACTGCTGGTGTTCCAAGATCTTGGAGTGGATCCAACTCCGAGGTTCGAGGGTGACTACCGTATAAAAGAAAAAACGGGGTCTTCCCAGTTCCCGAGTGGACAGAGTTATTGTAGGCATATTCGGCTATCCAAAGGATATCTTTCCAAGTTTTTTCAGTTTGTTGTAGCATGCAGCGCAAATACTGTTCCAGAGTTTGATTGGTCCTCTCGGTTTGTCCGTCGGTTTGAGGGTGGTGGCTGGTCGAAAGTCTCACATCAATTTGAGCCGACCGACAGCAACTTCGTCAAAAATGAGAAATAAATTGACTACCTCGATCCGAAATGAGAACTGAAGGAAAACCGTGCAGTCGGATGATGTTTTCGAGAAATTCTCGGGCCAGAGTTGCTGCTGTTGGTAAGCCTTTGAGTGGAATGAAATGCGCCATCTTGGAGAATAGGTCCACGATTACTAGGATCGTATTGTATCCGGAGCATGGAGGTAGATCGGTGATGAAGTCCATAGAAAGCATATGCCAAGGGCAAGGTGGGATGTCAATAGGGCGTAAGAGGCCGGCTGGTTTTTCCTTTTGACTCTTGTTTTGGGCGCATACTCCACAGGACATTATAAAGTCTCTGATATCTTTTTTCCAAGACGGCCACCAGAAGTAGCGCTTGATCTTTTCCGAGGTCTTGGTCATACCGGGATGTCCTTCCATTAAAGAATCGTGATAACAAGAGATTACCTTTTTCTGTAAATCTGTGCTGGGCAGGTATAACCGTTCTTGGAAATATAATAGGTTGTCCTTCACCGTAAAGTCCTTTCCCTGCAGATGCCAATTCTGTATGTCTGCTGGAGTTACCAGTAGCC
This sequence comes from Ambystoma mexicanum, assembly GCF_040938575.1. Taxonomy (NCBI): domain Eukaryota; kingdom Metazoa; phylum Chordata; class Amphibia; order Caudata; family Ambystomatidae; genus Ambystoma; species Ambystoma mexicanum. The sequence goes on along the minus strand of NC_090926.1, from coordinate 509,207,123 downwards.
TGGCTTTATCTTTAACTTCCTCTATGGATTGTGTGGCGATTACACCTAGAATTCTTTGTTCGGGAATGATAGGTACAGGTTTAGGATTGATCAAATGTTCTTCCACTCCCATCCGAGAAAGGGCATCAGCTTTACCGTTTTTTGTACCAGGTCGATAGGTAATTATGAAGTCAAACTCGGCAAAGAATAGTGCCCAACGGAGTTGCCTAGAGGATTGAGCTTTTGCGGTTTTCAAATATTGCAGGTTTCGGTGATCTGTAATCACAGTAACGGTGTGTCGGGCCCCCAGAAGATAATGCCACCAAGCCTTAAAGGCGGACTTGATAGCTAGAAGTTCCTTATCAGTAATAGTGTAATTGATTTCAGGAGGCGAGAATTTGCGGGACCAAAATGCCACGGGATGCAACTGATTGGTTACTGGGTCCTTTTGTGATAGAACTGCCCCCATGGCAAGGCTCGAAGCATCAGTTTCAACGATGTAGGGGAGTTCTGGGCGAGGATGTTTTAAGATCGGTGCAGAGATAAATCTAGTCTTCAAATTCTGGAAAGCTTGTTCCGCCTCGGTAGACCATTCGAAACGTTTGTTTTTCTTTAACAAGGTGGTGATGGGCTGGACTATTCGAGAGAATTCGGGGATAAACCTGCGGTAAAAGTTAGCGAAGCCTAACATGCTTTGAACACCTTTTACGGAGGATGGCGATGGCCATTTGAGAATTGCATCGACCTTCTTTGAATCCATACGCACTCCGCTAGGTGATAATATGAATCCCAAGAATTCAACTTCAGTCACGTTGAAAACACATTTTTCCAACTTAGCGAAAAGTTTGTGTTGACGCAATCTCTCGAGGACCATTTTCACGTGTTTCCGATGTTCAGTTTCCGATGAAGAATAAACGAGGATGTCGTCAATGTAAACAACAACACACACATCTATGAGCTCTCTGAGGACATCGTTCATAAAATATTGAAAGGCGGCCGGGGCATTGCAAAGTCCGAAGGGCATGAACTGATATTCAAATAGCCCATACTTGGTGCGGAAGGCCGTCTTCCATTCATCGCCCTCTTTTACTCGTACCAAGTGGTAGGCTCCTCTAAGATCCAGCTTTGTATATATGCATGCTTTTCTGACTTGGTCCAGGAGTTCAGGGATCAAAGGTAACGGATAACTATTCTTAACGGTGATCTGGTTCAGGGCGCGATAATCTATACAAGTTCTAAGGTCCCCTTCTTTTTTTGGAACGAAGAACAAAGCTGAGGAAGCAGGGGACTTGGAAGGATGAATAAACCCATTCGCTAGGTATTGATCCAGGTATTGTCGGAGGTGAAGATTCTCAGGCTCGGTGAGGGCATAAATTGTACTACAAGGAGGAGTAGATCCAGGTATCAGGTCTATCTGGCAGTCATAAGACCTATGAGGAGGAAGAGAGTTAGCCTGATCCTTCCGGAAAACATCTTGGAATTCTAGGTATTCAGGAGGTAACTGGGGAGCCTTCGAGGAACTTGCTGCCAGTGTAACACCAGGTCGAGGGTGACAAGTAGAGACACATTCTGGAAACTGAACCGTTCTTGCTCGCCAATCGATCTGAGGATTGTGCTTCTCTAACCAAGGAATTCCTAGAATAATCTGGAACTGAGGGGCCTTGATCACATCGAACACGATCTTCTCATGGTGTCCATCTTGACTTACTAGCGTCACTTCTTGGGTGGTATGCGTTACTGGTCCGGAGGCTATCTCCGTACCAACCACCGTAGTAATGACGTCCTTTACAGCCTTTGGACAAAGAGTCAGATTCATCCTCAAAACCATTTCATGATCCACATAATTGCCGATGGCACCGCTGTCGACGTAAGCTTCAATCACATGTAATCGATCCGGATGTTCAGGGCTAATGAGGACCATAGGTATCACGAAATGCGAGGTCACGGAACTGGTTTTAACGCTCGGCAAGAGGACCTCTATTCTTGTCGGGCGAGGTCGTTTCCCTGCTCAGAGCTCCTACTGCCTTCTTGGCTGGTTTCGCCGGACAGTCTCGAAGAAAGTGCCCCGAGTTTCCGCAATAGAGGCATAATTGCAGCTGTTTTCTCCGTTCCCACTCCTTTTGTGTTAGTGGTCCTTTCAGGCCCCCTATTTGCATGGGTTCCCCGGAGTCTACTCCTTTGGTAGGAGTTGGTGGTTTGGAAAATACTCGAGCATCAAACTTGGAACGATCGGCCTTCCTGTTCTGCAGTCTGTGGTCAATTTGAACGACTAAGTCAATATAGTCCGAACAGTCTTGCGGGGGATTCACTACTTGGGCTAACACATCTTTGAGCTCTCCACATAGACCTCTATAAAACAGCGTAATCCTTTTGTCCTCAGGCCATCGAGTTTCCACTATCAGTCTGTTGAAAGATGCAATATAAGCCAAAAGGTCTTGATTACCCTGTCGCAATGAAAGGAGCTCATTGTCCAAGGCCTGCCCCTTTGAATGTCTTGCAAACAGTTTTTCCATACTGAGCTGAAAAGCTTGAAAATCATGGAGAACCGGATCATCTTGATTAACTAGAGGGATCGACCAGTCTGCCGCATTGCCACTAAGGTATGAAAGCACGAAAGCTACCTTAGCTTGATCAGTTGGAAAGGCTGCTGGCCGGCATAAGAAGTGCAACCGGCACTGATTAATAAATACTGCAAACCTCTTTGGGTCACCAGAAAATCGTTCGGGCGGAGCCAGAGGTACATTCCCAGGTAGGTTGATCTGCACTGGGTTCGTAGAGGATGTTGAAGGAAGATTTGCCCCTGATGCGGGTAACGGAGTTTGTCCGGCTTGTGACTGTAGCAATTGTCTAGCGAGATCGTCTGTTCGCTCCTTGGAAATAATCAGTTCCCTTCTTATAGCATTTGTTTCCTGACGGGCTGCATGCACTTCTGCTCTTAGTTCCCCAAGTAACTGGGCTAGCTGGTCGGTATCCGAGGTTTCTATAGCGCCTGGGTGGGAGTTCTGCGGTAGGCTTTGCGTTCTGTAACGCTCACCTGATTCCCGCAGAGGCGCCGGTCTTGACTGGTGTTAGGGAGAATTCTCTGTTTAGGCTGAATTTCCCTACCTAGTGAGTCCCCCAGCAGCTTTGCTGGATTTCTGGGGTTTCTTTTTTTTCTCCTGCCAAGAGTGGGACTCTTTTACCCTCACTCTTGGACATGTTGAAGTGTGTTTTCTTGGTTAAACCTTGTGTTGAATGGGCTATGGGGTCTTTTACTCCATAGGGCCTCATGTATTTTTGTGATGTGGGTTACACAGCACCCGCTGTGCCGTGACCCAGGGGTGTCCTAGGGACCCCCCAACATAGACTCCATACCCTGGGACTGACTACTGTCTCCCAGGGCATGTAAAGTCACCAAAGACTTTGCTAGTCTTGAATCCTGAACAGAACCAGTACAAACCATCATATTGTGGACGTACTGGCTGGGGCAATTCGATTGCCCCAGGGTCTGTTAGTCGAGGGGGCACGTCTCCGTCCCCCCTGATCGAGTTTTGGCTGGTGGCAGTGGAAACTACTTTTTATATTCAACCGCGAATATTTCCCTATGGGATTTCCCATTGTTTTAGGCTAACACATTTAATTATTTATTTACGGTAGCCTTAAACATACCGCCGGTTTATATATTTATTTTTATAACTCCGGTTGGGAGTTTTTGCCAAAACTTGATTCTAAAATGGCGTTGGTGTTCGCCTCTGTAACTCTGACCCAAAGTGGAGCCCTTTGTTCCACTTTTGGCGGGCTTCTCCACAGAAGCCCTCCAAAGTGGTGCCACTCTGTCTGGGGTACTTAGGAGGGGTGGAGGGGGATTTAGGCACCCTGGACTGAGTTACCTTGGTAACTCAAGTCGCACTCCGTCCTGATTGGCCCAAGTGGTGAGCCGGCCGGCTCACCACTTAGCATGTTTGAGTGACAGCTAGGCTGGGTGAATGGGGGTTTGCTGCATAAAAGCAGGGCTTTGGGGACTGGAACTTCAGAAGTCGCCACAGGACCAAGAATCCGACGAGGGAAGAGCTGAGCCGACCTGCTTCGACGACACCACCCGGTGGAGCCCTGCTGAACCGTCTCACCACTTTTCCCGACGACCGAGGAGAACTCTTAACGGAGTGGCTCCTTCCCTTGACTGGTGGGGACAACCAGTTTTCGCCTTCTTTTCGCTTCTCGAGGTATCTCGTGGCCGCCTTGCCAGTGCCAAGCACCCCGGCAACCGGAACCCCACCACTTTTACCCCAACCACGAAAGTCGGTACAACCCTTTATCCGGAGGACTCCGCGGCTGGTTTCTTCCCGGGCAGTGCAACGACCTTCTTCTTCTGCTCTTCAGCGAGAACTTCTTCTCCCCTGACCGACGTCGAGCCTTGCTGCCACTGCCTGGAACAACTGCCACCGCTGGAGGATCCTTTCCGCTTAAGGTACCGTGTTCCGCCTGGCTTCCCTTGCTACGGACTGTACGGGGTAGATTTAGCCCCCGGCTTTCGAACCTGGGAGTGCCTGGGACACCCTGGCTAAACTTTTTAAGCCACTCTAAACTCTTTCTAACTCTTTGCAAGACTTTGAATCCTTAACAACAGTGTGATCTTGGGCACATTTTCGCTCCGGCTACTCTAAGAGTGGGCCCTGCCTAGTGACTTTTGCTCACCTGAGACTTTGTGCTTCTTTGAGTCTATTGCAAGTGTTCTGGACCTTAGAGTGGTGTGTTTAACCCATTCCTGTTTCTTTTTACCCCTTTCTTGAACCTACTAGAGTGTCATCTAACGTTAAGCGCTCACCTCTGTTTTAATTATGTGGTGTTAACTTAGAGTTATCTAGATAGGAGTAAGGGTTGGAACTGCTTTCATTATAACTGTGTTTGAAGTGTTTTTACTATATTTTGCTAGAGTGATTTCAACTTATGTGTGTTTTATAAATAAATAACTATATACTTTTGAAACCAAGCTCTGGTCAGTGTTTGCTTGTGCTATTGTGTCTGAGTACATATTGTGTATACTTTGCATACTGCCTAACTCTTCTTGAGGGAAGTCTGACTGCTCAGCCACAGCTACCAGGTAAATCTGGGTGGTGCAGACTGCTACCAAGTGGGTTTACTGCTATACCTGTAGTCTTAAATCTTTTGCAGTGTTCCCCAAGGGAACTGCACAGGTTTCTGCCTAACACTGGTGTACAGCGGTGGGATTTGTATTGAGTATACATTTTATTGTGCTTTAGATACATTAGTGCAACTAACCACAAAGCTTAGCACTGTAAAAGTAATCCTCTAACATGTCAGTTATAGAAAGCTATAGTCAAGAGTCCCTTGCAGCCAAAACTGCTGATTGTTTAAGAGTGCTCTGTAAACATAAGGATCTCCTGACTAAGGGCAAGAAAATGGAGCTGATTGAAAGATTGTTGGCTAACCAAAGTCTGGGTGATGGTTCAGAGGAACCTACCACTCCAGCAACTATAGATGACAGTATTGAAGTTAACATGGAGCAGAATGTTGATGATTCTGAGGAAGAGTCAGAAGAGGAGGGTGAGGCTGTTGTAACTGTCCCCCCTAGGCCCCTGCCTGCTCTACCTGCTGTACCTACTGGACCTTTACCAGGTCCCACATTCAGTCCTCAGTACTTTGAACTGGAGAAAATGAAGCTAGAATTGGAGTATAAGAAACTTAATGCTCAAACTGACAAAGAACTAAGGCTAAGGGAAATGGAGCTCAAGTATGACTTAGAAATGAAGAAATTATCTGTTGAGAATGTTTCTCTCTCTGGCTCCTCTAGAAGTTCCAGTCCTAAAAGACCCCGGATGCCTAAAGAATTGATTGGTATGTATGAGCCTAAGTTGGATGTGTTGGATTGGTTGTCTCTGTTTGAATATAATCATGGGCTCCAGAACATCACAGGAAATGACTTACTCACCTGGTTGTTCTCTAGGCTTCCCCCTGTTGCAACTGATGTGGTAATGGAGATGGGGGAGGAGGATAGGAAGGACTATGAATGTGTGAAACTAGCTTTGATAGCTAGGTTTGGGAAGACCCCTTCCCAGTATCTTAAGAGGTTTAGGAACCTCAAAAAGCATGATGGTACCCCTTGGGCTACCTGGGTGAGTGAATGTTTGAAAAACTTAGAGGGATGGATTAAGGGTTACAAGGTGAACACTTATGAAGGTATGAAGAATTTGTTTATGTTGGAGGCTATTTATGATGCCTGCTCTCCTGAGCTCAGACAACACTTGGCTGATTCCAGGGAATTGGATTCCCGGAAACTAGCTAAGGCTGCTGACTTGTGGGTTGCCAACAGGGCCACTCACAAGGATTCTGGGGTAACTCAGAAGAAGGATGGGGAGAAACAGTCTAAAAAAGACTCCAAAGAGAATTCTAATACTACAAATCCCAAAGAGGGCCCCAAACAAAACTATAAGGGTAAGCCACAAGGGAAACCAAATCAGGTTAGTGTACCTCCTGGTCCCAGACCAGAAGGAGGTCAGAACAAGCCTCCATTCCAGCGAGCCTTTGGCTCATGCTTTGTTTGTAAGGCTACTGACCATGTGAAAGGAGATCCCAGATGTAAGGGTAAACCTTCAGGGGTCCAGCTTGCCTCCTTAGCCTTCGCTCCAGAAGAGGAAGTACATATGGCAAGTGGAAACTTTCTATTACTAGCTGATGAACCCACTGGAGTCTCAGCTAGTGTTTCTTTAGTCTCTCTGGGGTTGTGGGAACAACAGAATTTAGATGTCTATAACTCTATCCCAGATAATACTAAAGAGTATTATAAGGACAGTGTCCAGGTGAATGGTCAGGAGACCCCTGCCATTAGGGACACTGGAGCCAGCATAACTGTGGTGGATGAATCGTTTTTCAAGGCAGAGGATGTTGCTAAGGCACCCAAATGCCTCACCAAGTTAGCTGGTGGGCCTGTGCAGATGTGTCCCCAGTTACCAGTTCTCATCCAATGTAATGATATGGCTGTAAAAATACCTGTCAGTGTACAATGTGAGGTGCCAGGTAGGGTTCTGTTGGGTAATGACCTCAAAGCTCTTGGAGTTGTATCTCATACCCCCAGACCTCCTAGCAAACGGTTCCAGGAACTCACCAAACCTGCAAGACAGAAAACCCTGAGAGGGTTATCTCAGGAGATGATGACAGAAATCACTCCTCTCCCACTGGAGCAACTTACTGCAGTAACTACCAGATCAGGAGCAAAGGGGCAACCCAAGACTCCTAGGAAAAAGCCAGCAGCAAGCACTCCAGTGCTTCCAACAAGGACTTCCCCTAGGTTGTCCAAAGTTACACCTGTAACTCCACCTCCAGCTGAGGCTGAGAGGGAGGTACAACCCTGTGTTGTTGAGCTAGACTCTGAGGAAGAGCTAGAAGGAGGCCCCAACCTTATTGGAGATTTGGACCCTGAGGACCATCCTGAGCTGCAGTCTTTACTGGCAGAAGGTGGGCCTAGCAGGGCAGCTTTTCGTAAGGGGCAAAGAGAATGTCCAACTCTGGAAGGTCTCCGCCACCAGGCAGCTTCTCAAGCTGATGGGCAAGAGCCTGGGAAGTATAGGTTGCACTGGGAAGACGGCCTCTTCTACAGTGAACCCACTGAGTCTGAACCTGGAGACTACAAACGCCTTGTAGTCCCACAAGAGAACAGACAACAGTTCTTACAACTAGCCCATGAGATACCTTTGGCTGGTCACTTGAGTTTCAAGAAGACCAAGGAAAGGCTCTCACTCTACTTTTATTGGCCAAAGATGGGGGCTGAAGTAGATAGATATTGTAAGAGCTGCCATACCTGCCAGACTTCTGGTAAGGTTGGTTCCAAGAATGTGGCACCTTTAGTGCCTCTCCCAGTTGTGGGAGTCCCATTTGAGAGGGTAGGGATTGACATTGTTGGTCCCCTTGATCCTCCAACCTCCTCAGGCAACAGGTTTATACTGGTTGTAGTAGACCATGCTACTAGGTACCCTGAGGCAATTCCTATGAGGACTGTTACAGCTCCGGCTGTGGCTAAGGCCCTCCTTGGTATTTTTACCAGGGTTGGGTTTCCTAAGGAGGTAATCTCTGACAGGGGGTCAAACTTTATGTCCCACTACATGAAAGCCATGTGGAAAACCTGTGGAGTTACCTACAAGTTCTCAACCGCATACCACCCTCAGACCAACGGGTTGGTTGAAAGGTTTAACAGAACCATGAAGAGCATGATAGGTGCTTTAGAAGAACCCCTTAAGAAAAAGTGGGACCTTCTACTGCCATGCCTTCTCTTTGCTTATAGAGAAGTCCCTCAGGAGGGAGTAGGTTATTCTCCCTTTGAGCTTCTCTATGGCCATCCCGTCAGAGGTCCATTGGCCCTGATTAAGGAGGGATTGGAAGGTGCTCCTCCCCTCAAACCAGTCGGAGTGACTGACTATGTGATAGGTCTCCGGAGGAGAATGTCACACATGATGGCAGAAGCAAGTGACAACTTGAAAGCTGGTCAAGCCCTGGTCAAACATTGGCACGACCAGAAGGCTAACATGGTTGAGTTTACTCAAGACCAGCTAGTTCTAGTTATGCTCCCAACAAGGCAGAGGGCCTTGCAAGACAAATGGATGGGACCCTTCAAGGTTGTGGGAAAACTTGGAGAGGTCAACTATCTGGTGGATCTGGGCAGACCCAGGGAAGCTCCTAGAGTCTTCCACACCAACCGACTAAAAGCATACATCTCCAGACCTGATGTAGGAGCCTTGCTTCTAGCTTCAGCTGCAGAGGAGGAAGAGAGTGAATCTCTCCCTGATCTCCTCAGAGGTGTGCCTTTAGATGAAAAAGTTGAAGGAGTCAATCTCTCTTCAGACCTGACACCTGAGCAACAAGAGGAGTGCAAATCTATGTTAAATCAGTTTGCCTCCCTGTTCTCACTGTCACCAGGCTTGACCCCTTGGGGCCAGCATGAGATACTCACTGGTGACTGTCTGCCAGTCAAAAGCAGAGGATACAGAATGTCAGAACATATCAGAGCCCACATCAAAGGAGAGGTCAAGAAGATGCTTGATCTCGGGGTAATAGAGCCCTCTACTAGTCCATGGTCTAGCCCAGTTGTGTTAGTACCAAAGGCAGGATCCAAAGACTTGAGATTCTGTGTGGACTATAGAGCTCTAAATGCAGTCACCAAGACTGATGCCCACCCTTTGCCCAGGACAGATGAGTTGGTGGATAAACTTGGTGCAGCCAAGTACCTCAGCACATTTGACCTGACGTCAGGCTATTGGCAAATAGCCCTGACAGACCATGCCAAGGAGAAAACTGCATTTTCAACCCCAGTTGGCTTGTACCAGTTTAAGGTCATGCCTTTTGGACTAAAAAATGCACCTGCCACATTCCAAAGGATGGTGAACCAAGTTCTGGCTGGGATGGAAGATTTCTGCATGGCATACTTGGATGACATTGCAGTCTTCAGCCACTCCTGGGAAGAACATGTGAACCACCTAGGACATGTGTTGCAGGCTCTGGAACAGGCCCATTTGACAATCAAAGCCAGTAAGTGCCAGATTGGTCAAAGTAAAGTGGTCTACCTTGGACATGAGGTAGGAGGTGGAGAAATAAGGCCTTTGCCCAGCAAGATTGAAGCTGTGCAAAATTGGACAACACCAACTACTCAAACCCAAGTGAGAGCTTTTCTAGGCCTCACTGGATATTACAGGAATTTCATTGAGAACTATGGGACCATAGCTTCTCCACTGAATGTAATCTCCTCTCCCAAATTCCCTAAAAAGGTAAAATGGAATGAGGAGTGCAATCAGGCCTTTGAAAAACTGAAGAGAGCTCTTTGCCAAGCTCCAGTATTGAGAGCCCCGGACTACCACCAACCTTTCATTGTACAAACTGATGCTTCCAATGTAGGTATAGGTGCAGTTCTAAGCCAACTGGATGAGAAGGGTAGGGAGCACCCCATTTGCTTCATCAGTAGGAAACTGAAGGATCCTGAGACAAGGTGGGCAACTATCGAAAGAGAATGCTTTGCTATTGTGTGGGCACTGAAGAAGTTTAGGCCATACTTGTATGGTTCTACTTTTGTTATTCAGACTGACCACCAACCCTTGAGATGGTTAATGCAAATGAAAGGGGAAAATCCAAAACTATTGAGATGGTCAATCTGCCTGCAAGGGTTTGATTTCACCATTGAGCACAGGTCAGGGTGTCACCATCAAAATGCTGATGGACTCTCTAGGATGTATATCATCGACTAGAGGTATGAGGTTCATCCAGGAGTGGATTAAATCCTCCTGTCCCTTAGTCTGGGGGGGGCGAGTGTTAGGGAGAATTCTCTGTTTAGGCTGAATTTCCCTACCTAGTGAGTCCCCCAGCAGCTTTGCTGGATTTCTGGGGTTTCTTTTTTTTCTCCTGCCAAGAGTGGGACTCTTTTACCCTCACTCTTGGACATGTTGAAGTGTGTTTTCTTGGTTAAACCTTGTGTTGAATGGGCTATGGGGTCTTTTACTCCATAGGGCCTCATGTATTTTTGTGATGTGGGTTACACAGCACCCGCTGTGCCGTGACCCAGGGGTGTCCTAGGGACCCCCCAACATAGACTCCATACCCTGGGACTGACTACTGTCTCCCAGGGCATGTAAAGTCACCAACGACTTTGCTAGTCTTGAATCCTGAACAGAACCAGTACAAACCATCATATTGTGGACGTACTGGCTGGGGCAATTCGATTGCCCCAGGGTCTGTTAGTCGAGGGGGCACGTCTCCGTCCCCCCTGATCGAGTTTTGGCTGGTGGCAGTGGAAACTACTTTTTATATTCAACCGCGAATATTTCCCTATGGGATTTCCCATTGTTTTAGGCTAACACATTTAATTATTTATTTACGGTAGCCTTAAACATACCGCCGGTTTATATATTTATTTTTATAACTCCGGTTGGGAGTTTTTGCCAAAACTTGATTCTAAAATGGCGTTGGTGTTCGCCTCTGTAACTCTGACCCAAAGTGGAGCCCTTTGTTCCACTTTTGGCGGGCTTCTCCACAAGTCTGGGGTACTTAGGAGGGGTGGAGGGGGATTTAGGCACCCTGGACTGAGTTACCTTGGTAACTCAAGTCGCACTCCGTCCTGATTGGCCCAAGTGGTGAGCCGGCCGGCTCACCACTTAGCATGTTTGAGTGACAGCTAGGCTGGGTGAATGGGGGTTTGCTGCATAAAAGCAGGGCTTTGGGGACTGGAACTTCAGAAGTCGCCACAGGACCAAGAATCCGACGAGGGAAGAGCTGAGCCGACCTGCTTCGACGACACCACCCGGTGGAGCCCTGCTGAACCGTCTCACCACTTTTCCCGACGACCGAGGAGAACTCTTAACGGAGTGGCTCCTTCCCTTGACTGGTGGGGACAACCAGTTTTCGCCTTCTTTTCGCTTCTCGAGGTATCTCGTGGCCGCCTTGCCAGTGCCAAGCACCCCGGCAACCGGAACCCCACCACTTTTACCCCAACCACGAAAGTCGGTACAACCCTTTATCCGGAGGACTCCGCGGCTGGTTTCTTCCCGGGCAGTGCAACGACCTTCTTCTTCTGCTCTTCAGCGAGAACTTCTTCTCCCCTGACCGACGTCGAGCCTTGCTGCCACTGCCTGGAACAACTGCCACCGCTGGAGGATCCTTTCCGCTTAAGGTACCGTGTTCCGCCTGGCTTCCCTTGCTACCGACTGTACGGGGTAGATTTAGCCCCCGGCTTTCGAACCTGGGAGTGCCTGGGACACCCTGGCTAAACTTTTTAAGCCACTCTAAACTCTTTCTAACTCTTTGCAAGACTTTGAATCCTTAACAACAGTGTGATCTTGGGCACATTTTCGCTCCGGCTACTCTAAGAGTGGGCCCTGCCTAGTGACTTTTGCTCACCTGAGACTTTGTGCTTCTTTGAGTCTATTGCAAGTGTTCTGGACCTTAGAGTGGTGTGTTTAACCCATTCCTGTTTCTTTTTACCCCTTTCTTGAACCTACTAGAGTGTCATCTAACGTTAAGCGCTCACCTCTGTTTTAATTATGTGGTGTTAACTTAGAGTTATCTAGATAGGAGTAAGGGTTGGAACTGCTTTCATTATAACTGTGTTTGAAGTGTTTTTACTATATTTTGCTAGAGTGATTTCAACTTATGTGTGTTTTATAAATAAATAACTATATACTTTTGAAACCAAGCTCTGGTCAGTGTTTGCTTGTGCTATTGTGTCTGAGTACATATTGTGTATACTTTGCATACTGCCTAACTCTTCTTGAGGGAAGTCTGACTGCTCAGCCACAGCTACCAGGTAAATCTGGGTGGTGCAGACTGCTACCAAGTGGGTTTACTGCTATACCTGTAGTCTTAAATCTTTTGCAGTGTTCCCCAAGGGAACTGCACAGGTTTCTGCCTAACAACTGGGTGAATGCCGTATCTTCAAAGGCGATGTGTAACACACGGTTGGCTCTTTGGGCTGGACCTCTGTGCACTGTATGTCTGACTCGAAGAGTAAGATGTCTTAGGTAAGTGAACGCCGAGCTCTCCATCTTGCTCGGGGCAGGGTGCCGTAACCAGTTTCTTCACTGGAGAAGGGTGCAGGCCTCTTGACCTCAGAGGACTGCTGTCCGTCGTTAACTGCACGAACGGTAAATTCTGGGCACTTCAAATGTCTTAAAAGTCTTTTGTAATGATATCTCTTGTTTTGCAGGGTTCCGGCGATGGCGGATGGCGGGCTGATGAGTTGAGGATCGAACCCGCGTGAGGAATAGAAGCGCCTGGAAGCACGTAAGTAAGCGCTTTTGCCTGCTTCACGATGCGCACTAACTGTCCCTTTTATCTTGCAGGTACAAGTTCGGAGCTTTAGAGAAGCTGAAGGGTGCTGGAATACCCACTGGATTCGGCGTGGGAAGGAGTAATGGCACGTGAGTAATAAAGTTGCCCAATGTCTTTAAACGCACCTTCTTTTGTCTTTCAGATGCCGGAATGCAGTGCGAAGACCTCCGGAGCATGCGAAGAGTAGGTGAGCCTTTGTCTTTCAGATGCCGGAATGCAGTGCAAGGCGTTGGTGACAGCCGATGGACAAGGTAAGAGATGCGCTGCCACTGAAGACGGTAGTGCTAACCTGTTCTTGCTTTGTCTTTACAGGTGCTGCTGAAGACTGGATTCCAGGATGGTAAGCCTTTGTTCCCTTAGGCCCAGGATCAGAAGCAGAAGACACGATGAGCGTTCTGCTAGAGAGAATGCAGAATAACGCAAAGCAAGATTCATCCATCGGGTGTGGTTTAAATAGCCTCCTGTAGTGCTTAGGTGTCTCCTTCCACAGCCTCGCCTAGGTAAGAAAAGAGTTCCTGCTTTCCAGAAGAGTTCCAGTGTTCTGAACCTAGGGAGTGGCTCCTGCCCCACCCAACAGGAAAAGTAGTCCCAAACAGAAGAGGATCAGGGGCTCAACTGGCAGGTAAGTAAGCAGCATGGTCTGCTGCAGGTAAGTCCACCCAAGCATTATGAGCCCGGCGCTTCCAGCGCTGGGACTGGGCATCTTTATGAGCCTGGTGCCACTGGCGCCAGGACAGGGTCCAAAAGGTCCCAATTGGGACTGGCTGGCACTCGGAACCGGGGTTATGGGTCTGCTTCCAAGGGAGTCGGGCAAGTCCTGATCTTTTGGAAGCAGAGATCATGACAGCTTCAAATGCCATGAGATTCCCAGATTGACAGATTAACCAGAGTAAATTATTCTTTGAATGTACATTGTATGAACACATCCAAAATCACTGTCTTAGGCATTAAAGAATCATTTTATGAACAAGGCAAAAAAGTTGTTTGACTGTTGGTCCAGTGACTTTAAAAGGAACAATCTTGGCATGTAAAATCAGAAATGAAAGCGGAAAACTCGCAGATATTACAAACACATGTCCATCATTTTATGCAAATGTATATGCAACCGAGGGGGCACCAACACCAAAATAGAAGATGACTTTTTGAAGAACCTAAAATGCCCAACTCTGAATGAAGAAAGGCAGCTCTTGGTTGCCCCTACTCGAGATATGGAAGTACATATTGTCATTAAACACATGGCCACATGGACAATCCTATGGAATGATGGCTTCCCTTTTGAGGTTTACAGGATTCATTGTAGTCTAGTGATACATCGTTCAACAAAACTCTACTATGAGACAGGATAAAGAATCAGATTATTAGCAGAATACAACCACATTTTCCAACTACAGACAGTTTTCTTTGATGAATCTAGATATGAAGATTGTAGACAAAATATTGGTGAACAGACTACAAAGATTCCTGTAAGAAATCCTGCATGTATTGTGGACAGGGGAGAAGAACAGATGCTCATACATGCAAACATTTGTTTAGGCAAGAATTGTATAGCTAAATTCAATGTTTTTTTACGATAACAATTCTGCCAAAGTGATGAGTGGGGTCTATCTATCTCAAGAATTCAATATCAATGTTTGTCCCCGTTTTTCTTTTCTTTAAGCTCTCGACCTGTTATCATTGGCTATTTGTCAGAATTCAAACATTAAAGCAATGCACTCTCCTTCTGGAGTCACAATGGTGTCACTTTATGCCGATGATACATACTCTTGACATTACAATATTCCCTGAATTCAATTACATTAATCATGAAAACAATAATTCCTCAAGGTTTTTGAGCTAATAAATAAACTGACAAAAATATTAAGACACACCTATCTCGACAAATGGAACAAAAGTTGATTTGTTTCCCTTTCAATTCTAATAGGTAACCAAAGAAGTCAAACATCTAGGAAACAGGCTCAATCAATTTGTTTATAAATTTTGATTAAATACAAACATATATGGTCAGTGGGCAAGGCAAGGCACAGGAATATCATTTGGGAGAAAAATTATTGTTATTAAAATGATAAAGCCCCTAAAATAAACATCATTCTTATTTTGTAGCTTACAAAGTGAACAGAATGTGGTTACACATGGCAGAGAAATAATTAAATAAACTCTATTTAGGGCTTTATGAAACCTAGGCATAGCATCCGCAAATTGATGCAAACCCACAATCTGGAGAATTGAAAATGCCTAATATCAAATTATATGGTCTGGCCTTCCCCTATCACCAAACATACACATATACACTGATGATTCAGAGAAACCCGAGAGGTGCTTGAAAGAAAAATGTTTAATCAGCTCTCAGACAAAAGATGATCTACCTGTTCATGGTAAATCACATATAGATACACATTTTATACAATTAAACCTGTAATTCTGTTGAAACAAAATCTACTTTATCTGGCATATTTACTCCGATTTCCATTAGAAGCACCTCAATGGAATATTTCTGAAATATAAATTGCGAACAGATTTTTGTATTAGCTGATTGGGAGGCCTTGGGCATACTCCATATACAGGATATTTGACATAAACTACAAAGCAAAGTTTCTACAAAGTGTGGTCTCTTAATACACCACTATTGGACGTATTTGCAAATTAAATCCTTCTTTCGATCTGATGTAGCAAAAAATGAAACATCCTCTTTTTATTTCATCTCTGATTTCTCACTACACTACAGAAAGAGAAAGGGCACAATACCAATGTGTTATAATATTTGCAGATGAGATGTGTGGCAGCCATAACTCTTTAAGAGAAGCCTGGAAAAAATAACTTAATTGTCTCTTCACAGAGAACAGTGGAAACTGGTATTGGTTGGCCAAAAAACGGGCTTGTGGGAAGCAAGACTTCAGTTCACACATTGTAAAATACTATAGCAGTGGCATTGGATCCCTTAAAGATTATCGATAGCAGGGAATATTGGACAGGATATATGCTGGAGGTGAAATTAATAAGATGTCTATTTGTCTTACATCTTGTGGCCCTGTCCATCTATTTAACATTCTTGGTCAACAGGCATGCAAAGATTAAAGCTATAGTGGGTGAAAAATATCTGGATACAGCACGGACACACATTCTATATGACTTCCTAAATTCTACCAATTTAGGCCTACAGTGGCACAGATGGACAGTGACATCATATGTGGTGGCTGTAAGATACACCCTTCATGTATTTTATTGAGATAGTGCTTACACTTGAGCACTTTATAAGAAATCAAAAAGAGTACAATAAATGTATGTATGTCAGAAATACGATGTCAGAACTGGCAGAAAGAAAATGGTCTTTATGGCAACATTCAAAGAGAAAATTAGGATAGAGACCACAGAGAAATAGGGAGAATGTTCCAGGTTTTAGGTGAAAGTAATGAAAAGCAATGAAAATGAGAAGGCGCACATGGTTGAGGAACAGAGAAAGAGAGACTGACACCAAAGAGTGCGAGAAGGGAAATTAAACGAGATGAGAGATAAAGGATAAGGAGTGGCCAAGCTGTGAAGACATTTGAAAAAAAAAATACAGAGAAAGATTAAGAGTAAACAGGTTTCAAAGGATAGCCACCGCATTGAATGTAAGGCTCAAGTGATAGAAGTGTGCAGGGAAAGAATACACGGAACATGAATTGAGGAATGATAGATTAAATGAAGAGGAGTACATTGATAGGCAGGGAGAACAATTAGAACTATAACATATGTTAGCAGACTGAGAGAAGATAAGAAGTTTAAAGACCTCAAATTTAACAAACCGAAAATGGCTTTGTGGATATTGAAGAGTTGAAAACAGGACCAAGAAACAGAGAAGGGATTGAGAGAGGCATTAAAAATAAGGCCCGAACGGTGGTAGAGATGTGAAGATAAGCAGGAGGGTTTGAAAAATAGGAGGGGGAGAGGGAAAGGGATAGAGCAAGCAGGAACAAACAGAACCTCAGTCTTAGGTGGATTGAGATGTTATTGGTCGAGGACATCCAGGATTGGATAAAAAGCAGACAGGCCAAAAGAGCAGAATGAATAGTGTCAGAGAGAGAAGAAAAGGACAGAACAAGACTATGGGACACATCAGCGTACATATGGTAAGAAATAACAGAAGCAATAGGGGTAGTGTAGAGAGACAGCAGTAAAGTGCTTCAGACAGCACAGGAGAAGGAAAAGGTATGATTGCAAAGTCAAGAACAGAATCATACTAATAATACAAGCTTAGATTTGTGAAATGTCAAAAGTTGCCTCATATGAAGGGATGTTATGCAGGCTGCAGGATTACAAACGTAACTTTCGCACAATTATGGGAAACCTCATAAACCACATCACAGTTTTGGTTGTGCTTTAACCATTTGTGTGTGATGCCTGCTGCAGAACTGATATGCTAATCATTATTTTCAGATTGGACCATGCTGTATGCAAATATTCATCTGATTTTTTAAGTCCAACATATCAATGTTACCATTATTCAGCTCCATAAAATCACAACCCCAGCTATTACACAAAGCTATACACTTTCTAAGCCATGAATATTTTACATGCAGGAGATACAGGAGATGGGTCACAACCTTTATTTAGATCATCATCATTCTCAAACTCACAGTCGATGTGATTGGTGGCGGGAACCGTGGGCTTCTAATATCCTGGTCACATGCAAAGTGTGTTTTCTACAAGTGCATCAGTTTATACAAACTGCACCTAATCCCATTTTGTTATAGATACAAGGGACTGAATATCCACCTCTCTGACTGCAGTACCCGAGCATATGCTATTTTATCTTGCAGACCAAAGTGATGTGTGGTAGGAGGTGCTGTTGAATGTGAGTGATCCCGTCAATTGGCCATGCACAATGCTGCCATTGCAGACAGCAGCTGATATGGTTGACATAAAACACAATCTAGCTTATGCGTCATCCTTATGTGGCCCGCTAGATGCTTGGGCCTGAAAATCCCAATATCCTATTCTGTTCACCATCCGGGTAAGGCTGATCAGAATGGAAATCTAAAACATCTCGTTGGTCACATTATGTATTTTGATGCACTAGCCGTATGCCCCACCACGTTATGTGTATGTGCTTCTGTGGACACACACAATATTTTTTTTTCTTCTCCTTAGCCAAAAAAAAAAAAATATAGAATATGTTTTACAAGACACTGAATGACGATCTCCTGCCTTTAACAAGCTCAGGGCTTTTCCTGTCCCTAGTAACTGACATATTTTATCAGACTATGTGGTTTGTGTGTGTATATGTGTGTGTTTGTGTTTATGTGTGTGTGTCATGGAAGTTAATTCTGTGGGAGTGTCTTGTCTTTAGTGCTAGCCACAAAACCATGGCAAATGTGTACCACATTCAGTCGCACTCAATGTAGGTCGAATGACTGAATGCATACAAATATGGGATTGTCTCCCTCCTCTAGGTCATTGACAAGAAATGTCACACATGCATATGTCATACAAGGTGATGACAGAGTTTCTCATTGGCATAATGGTATCCGGCACGCTCATTTGCAGCCACTGAATGCTAATCACATCCCGCCTTTCGAAAAACAAACACAATATAGTATTTCAGATTTCTACCTCTTCCTCAGCTAAATTCTATTTTATTGTTCAACCTCACCCTTAAGTACCCTAGCATCCCCATGCCTCTGCCTAAAATACGGATCACCTACTCCAACCGGCACATGCCTTATACAAACTGCAAGGGTTAAAATGCTCGGGACCACGCCCCCTGAACCTAAAAGGAAAGATGGGGAAGATTGGACAGACCGAAACTTTGGAAAATCGGGTGATGGGGAGTGTATCCAAATAAGTCCAATCAAGGTCGGTCACCAATAAACATATGCACAAGCAAAAAAGGAATTTCATAGTCCAACAACATTTCTACTATCCATCACATTCTGAATTGGACAGAAAATGTGTAACCCAAACAGAACTTGAAGAAAACACAACAGCATCATTAAATAGATACCTGCCATTTACCAGTTGGTGCATTAACTAATGAGCAATTAGCCTCTTTGCAATTTGTAAATTCCTTTTGGCAGTCAATAATCCACACCAGAAATCGCCAGACCTTCTTCAAAAACCCTACACTTGCTAATTGCCTCTGATTTAACAGCTCATTAATCAGAACACCGTGTATCTCTGTCGAAGGAGACAATCTCTTCATAACATCGATCGTGTCCACGTCTCAGTTCTGGTAAAATGACTTTCAATGGTGCTATAATGTGGGAAATGTATCGACAATTTACAAAGGAGCTGTTTAGTAGTTATACATTTTGGGAGTATTGCATTGCAGTTAGTGGAGTTAATATGTCTTGATTGCTGTTGCACTGGACACAATTTACTCTGTTGCCTGTGCCAATGCACCAAGCAGTGGAAGGTACGCTTGCAATGTTAATGATAGACAGCCTTCTTGGTTTTTGGACCAGGCTGTGTTATTATGTATTAAGAAATTATATAGACTGAATACATTAAAAATGGTGCACTACCAGACGATTAGAGATCAGGCATATCAATCTTCCGTGGAGCTGAAATAGAATTTGCAGAAGAAGCTTGACACATTCTGAAGCACACTGTAAAATGCAGATTTTCTGACAGCATAGACATGATATTGCATTATTTCTCAGCTACTAAAGTATAACCCTCTACCCATAAAGTCATCTTTTGATTTGATTTTTATTGCCTTGGGCAGGCATGATTGAGGATCCACATCCCTGTGGAAGATGATGATTGATTTTTGCGATCAATGGAGATAATAGAAGCTGTTCAGAGAAAGAAAAATAACTGAAGTTGAATGCAGGAATTTAGCCAAATGTGCAGATTATGGTACATTTTCATGTACATCACTATTACTGATTTGTTAGACAAGCTGGAGCAATGACCTCTAGTTGACTAATTCAATCACAACCCCTGCAACACATTGACACTTACATGTTTCAAGTTAATTGTAGATAATGTTATACATTCTGAATGAGGAGTATGCATAATGCACTCTTTGCTGCTCTTAAATTTCACAGAGTGCTCGCCGGTAAGAAGACTGCCTTGTCATGCACATATGATGCACACATATTTGCAGCTGTGGATCTGACATAGTGTCCCATAAAAGCAGCACACACAGGCTAGAGGCCTGATTTTTTATAGGTTGGAGATGACCAAGTTTTCAAATATATTTCAAAAAAGGTAGCAGATGCCCCTCTCCAGAAAGAACATAAGAACATGGCATGATGACCTGTTCTGTGGTGCTTTCCCAATTTGAGAGTTTGCAGCCATCACTTTTTGCTCACTGTACCTTTCACAGATGGAAATAGTCATTTGCATATCAGTCTTTGTCCCGCCCACATGAACAGTCCAGCAGCAAAATGATATGTCAATTACCTACTGAACAAGAGTACCAACAGCAACCCTACACACGTGTTTCAGCCTTGTTGGGCCTCATCAGTGAGGTGGAGCTGTGCCTCTCTGAGCAAAGTGAGCAAGGAATCCACATCTGGGTTCCTACAGGTAACTCAGGTGACCAACCCCAGGCACCTTGCTAACATTTTTCAAAAAAGGTAGCAGGCACCCCTCTCCAAAAAGAACATGGCATGATAACCTGTTCTGTGTTTTTTTTTCCACTTTGAGTGTCCGCACCCATCGCTTTTTGCTCACTGTACCTTTCACAGATGGGACATATTCATTTGCATATCTGTCTTTGTGCCGGCCACAAGGGCAGTCCAGCAAAGAAATGCTATGTTATGATACAATTGATGCTCAACATTTGTAACACTAATGAGTAAAAAAGCTGATTACCAACATGAATTTATATTTACATTTAAGAAATAGAAAAAATAGTTTTGAGAGAAAAGCAAAGAGGACAGAGTAGAGGGAGAAGGTAAAGAGAATTGGGTAACACTCCAAACTGTTGGGGAAAGGAGCGCAGAGGAAGGGAAATGCCATGGAACACACAGAGGATGAGCAAAAGCATTAAGGAACAGAGTGTCGTAAATCTCCCCCGTCTCACCTGTGATCAGGATCTCCCTTGTTCGGCCGTAGGACTCTTCCTGTGGATGGTTCGGGTCTTGAATAGGCTCGCCCGAGCCTCGTCAGGTTGCAGGACGCGTTCAGAGTTCCGGGAAGTTCGTGGTTCCAGGGTATCCAGGATTAGCGTAGAACGAGTAAGTAGGGGGGAAATCCGGGAACAGGAAAAAGGCAAGGAAGGAAGCAATAGGATCAAGGAAATCAATGTAGAGAGTAAGCACACGTCGGGTCAGTACCGAAGATAGCGTTGAAACGCGTGGACCCGCAGGGGCGTGACCAATTTATAGTACGTGCCACGACGTGAAAGCTAGTGCGTAGTACGGAGCTTGGTACGGCCATGTTGGGAGGAAGAAGGAGTACAAGCCCTTCGTGACAATGACCATGAGGTCCAGAAGGGGCAATTTCGCCGGGTCATGACACAGAGAGGAAGATCAACGAGTATGAGTGAGATTATAGACACAAAGACAGCAAAATAAGAGCAAGCAAGACCATGGACACATTTAAAGACATTACATAAGAAACAGAACTGGAAAAGAAAGCCATTGTAATGCACCAAGAAACGAGGCAATGTAAGAAGTGGAGCATAAGAAGAAAACAAAGATGTATTGTAGAGTTAAACATCAACTGAAAAAGGGCAAAAGCATAGGTTATTAAACAGTGTGAGGTGAAAAAGATGTTGGAGCAGGGGACTTGTACTGCTTGCAGTAGTGGTGGGTGGATGCTGTTATACAAAGCCAGTGCTAAGGTTGGTCAATAAGGACACAACATGAATGCATGGCAATGCACCTGATGAAGCATAATTTGCCATGGATGGCATACGTGTTTTGAAGGGCCAATACGCTAAAGGTGGCGGGAGGTAAATGAGCATTGTTGACCATTTCTGAAGTAAGATCCAATGTATTGGGTGGGTATGGCAAGTGGTCTGCCCTAATTATGCTCTCCTCTGGCTTGCATGATCTACATGCATCGCGAGCAAAATGGGGTGTGGCTGTGTGCCCTTAATTCTGTTAGTATGTGGCAAGTCACCTGTGTGATCTCCATCCACTCAGTGTTGACAAATAGTGCAGTGCAGGAAGAATGCACAGGTACACATTCACCACAGCGGTCGGTTCTGTATTAGGTTTGAGATTCATTATAACTTATCACATTATATTGAGCAAAAGAGGACCTCACTGGTAGATCTTAGCATTCTCAGGAGATGGCCTTGATAGATCTGAAAGAGGACAAGGATCTTTGATGGGTGTTGTTTGGTTAAATATTTCGTGGTGGAATATGAAAGGAACCTGATACCAGTACATTTTCAGGCCAGGCAAGTGGGGCAGTCATTACCTCGGAGATGTTCAGATACTAGAAGCCCAAGATATACATGCTCATGTGGATTTCTCTCTTGGGTTGGTTATTGGTAATGGGGCACACTGCCAGCTCCTCCGCACACACTTTAATGGAGTCCCTGCATGCAAAGTTTACTAGGGCCCTTGATGTCCTATCAATTGATGTCCATGGGGAAGGTGGAATCCCATTTCAAAGCGAAAAATAACTGGTCCAACAGAGAAATGTAGGATATGGAAAGACTGAGTAGGGGCCTGCGTACAAAACATGCATTTATGAAGAGAATGCTGAATGCAAATAATGATAATTCATATAATATGAATTAGTCATCATAAGACACTTAGAGATGAACCAATAGTGCTACCCAAGTGCCCCTAATCAGGCCAGAGAACTGTAAAAGATATTTAATGAAAAGTGCAACCCAGTCATCTTAAATCGGTCTCAAATGAATAATCCGAAAATTACTGCTGAACCATCTGAATGCTTCATGTTCAGGATCAACAAGATCAAATAATCCATCAACCTATTAATACCCCAGGGACATGCCCCAATATCCTCGTTGACCCTGAATAAAGTAGATGTACATACATTAAATATTTTGTCATTAGTAAAGCTGGGCACACATTTACCCAGATTTCATTGCAGCTCAAACTGAACTCAACCCACTGAATTAATTGTTTGTGCAGGATGCCATGCTTTCCCAGAGGATCCTGTGCACCATCTGAGGGTCCTGCTGGAAAGCTGGCAGCCATCTGGATCACTGTGACTGTCTCAGGGATTATGTGGCTGGATGTTGGTTATTAGGACATTTCTTTTTTTGACACATCCTGCTTTTCCAGATGATCATGCCCCCCATTTGAGGGTCTTGCCTGCAAAATTAACTCCATGGACCCACAGCAACAAAGGGCCCTGCCTTCATCCTTCCACTTCTTCTTCTGTCTGGTTTGTACAATAAAGGGACATTAAGGCATTTCCCATCACAGATTTTGTCTACTCAAGATCTCATTGAAGTAGTCTCTTAAAACCCAACAATGTTGAAATACTTCACGTCCACCTTATCTATAAGCAAAAGCTTTTGAGGTTTGCTCTGTTTTGGGGGGAGCAACTAATGACCTCAAGCATAAAAATGTAAAGTGTCCCCTTTGTCATCATTAACATATTCCCACCCACCTGTTTTCGAATTTTCTGAGTTTAGGAAACACATGAAGAAGATGAAATCTCAACAGATGCGCAGTAATCTTCACCTCTATGCTGCTGAACTTTTTACCGCCAACTATGTAACTGCAGCAGTCTAAGATAAATTGCAAGTCATCCACAGTGATTGCACACTGACCTCTCACAGACACACAGGTCACAGGATACATAGCCCTGGGATCGCCAAGATAATTCCTACAGACAGGGTACATCCATCTGAACATTCTTCGACATCCTAAGTGCATCCACGTTTAACAAAGCCATTGTACACCTCTACATACTTTTGCTACATGGCAAAACCTGTGACAAATAAAGCACATCAATAGAAAGCGGGCACATTCTTTACTAACCAAAATCTTCCATAACCAATGTGCAAATACTGCAATATCTCCATAGACGTAATGGTTATCAACACTTTTATACTGCTCTACACCCCCCAGTAGTCCTTAGAACCAATCTTCTCACTTTTGCCACATTGTAATAATAGGGTCCAATATTGAGATCTGCAGTTTTATACTGTCTGATACATTAAAAAGCACCCCATTGACTCTTTTCACACTCCCTGTTTGCACTGTACACGCCATTCGAGTACCTGCCCCTTTCGAAAAAACCCCTACCATACATTTCTGCTCGATATCCTTGCTGCTTATCAAAAGCATGCCGTATATACTGTGGTGATTTAACACTTGTCTGAACAGATTCCGCTATTTCAATTTGGTGCATATTCCTAAAATTCCAGCCCTCCTCTCCACTTACCAGAGTAACCATTTATTTAGAGGTACCAATATCTCCCACATCCAGCATAATTAATTTCACACTAGCACCTAAATCCCTGATAATTTCTCATGGTCCCCTCCCATGCCATTAGGCACATCACTTTTAAGAGAAGCCACTTCCTCCTGCTCCAGAAACACATATACAGAGACTACAGCAAACCCAGGGCCACCATCTGCACCCCTTTCCACAAGCGATCTACTCCTATCCTCATTGTGCCTCCTACCCTTCTTTTGTAAAGGAGCA
The DNA here is from genome assembly GCF_040938575.1 of Ambystoma mexicanum. Lineage (NCBI taxonomy): Eukaryota > Metazoa > Chordata > Amphibia > Caudata > Ambystomatidae > Ambystoma > Ambystoma mexicanum. Next base: position 509,182,772 of record NC_090926.1, on the reverse strand, counting down.
GGATTCAACACAAATTCACAGTCACTGTCACTAGACAATGATGAATCCCCCATTCAAAACATTCTACTTCCTTAGCACCTAACCTCCATAAGAACAGTGTCTACTCCCAGGCCTTAACACTCTTCTGTCAGCCTGCACTCTCTGACATATTTTCACCGGAAGAACAGTGAGGCCCACAATACCCTCCAATCCCTGCGCTCCAGGCGACAGTGGCCAGGTCCCCCACTCAATTCCTATCAATTTCTCATAGACATGATTCCAGTACAACTACCTGACCCTCGTCAAACAGATCCTACCTGCCTGCATCCTGGCTGGAATTCTCAAAGCCATTAGAAGCCTGTGATTAGGTACCAGAGGGTCATTTGACTGGATATTCATTTTCAAGTCATATTCTGCCCCATTCTGACTGGATATTTGTTTTTTCTTCATCCTGGTTTCCCATAGGATTTTGTGCACCTTCAGATGGTCCTGCCTAATTAGAAACTCTATGGGCCTACAACACCCAGGACCCTACCTGCATCTTGCCTGGAGTTCTGGAATCCATCTGGAGAACTGTGATTGCCCTCCCAGTGTGTCCTGTAACACACTGACTCCTGTGGTTGGTCGGAAGAAGGAGTCAGATACAAACAGGACATCTTGACTTTCTTTTAATGATATTCTAAAGAAAAGGCCGTCCTCTCCCTAATGCTACAGGGGTTTCCCTGCGTTACTAAAGTAACCAAATGTGCTTGTCTGTCATTGGGCAGTGCAAAGTAAATGTCATCAGTCCTAAGCCTAACTCTCCCTGACCCTGCCACTAACACAAACAACTAAAGTCGCCAAAAGAATGACACTAATCTCCTGGTTGTTTCCTTTTTATGCCTTCTTGACCGTGGCTTTCCCTCAGGGTTTTATCTTAGTTCCTTATTTTCTCAATAATCAACATTTTTCAGTTCTTGAAATATGTTGCTTATGATGATTTCTCTAATTCTCTCTTGGAGATTCCTTCATGAGCTGTTGAAAGTGCTAGCACGACCACCAACACCTGTCACAGGCCACAAACAGCCGGCCATCCAACCCACTCCCAAACACCCATGAAAGGACCACACTGTTTGAATTCCCACAATTTAGAATATAAAACCAGTAGGCCCACCAATTTTTGAAACAAAACCATGCCCAGACCTATCACCAGAAGCACAGCCTGTGAAACATGCACCCATGAAGAAGTAATCGTGCTCTACAAGACAAGTCACTCCCAAGTGATTACACACAGTGCAGGACTCCCATGCAAACACCACACAAGCATCTGCTAATGCCCTTCACTTACCTGCACATGGTACCCACCTGCCTTGCATACGATGCACACCATTGGGAGATGGTTCCCCTAAATGCAATCACATGTATAGTAACAATAGAGACAACATGCACATCGACAACAACACATGATTTGATACAGAAAATATGCAGAGAGAACCCACTGCAGAAGCACCACAGGGTGCAAGAGGTTGACAGGACATAGATTGAGTGACACTGAGAGGGAAGACAAAGGAAATGCCACATCAAGAAGTACACTGCCTGGATTGGAGATGGCTATTAACATGCACTACACCACAGTAGGTGCAGCCATAGATGAATTGACCAAGGTAGGTAACGCAGTGACATGAGTACCACTTAAATAACCATACCGGCATGGTAGCATGCAAAACACATATTAGTTAAGTTACACATGCAGCAAACATGGTCACCAATCAGGCATACTCAACATGCAAGACAGTGCTTATGCTCATGGTTACCCCACTGACTGCGTCAGCATGGTGTGAACCCTGCATCACCTTCACCCAGAAATGTGTGGACAAATTAGGTACAGGAGGGACAGTGTCTGGTGGAGGGCATGGAGAGCATGGACGGCATAGGGTGCAGTGTGACTCTCCCTTGACAGCAGTCACCTCCAGATCACGGATTACTGAAAAAGCATGGGAGAAGACATTACAACAGGCATAGTGAAGTACCATTCACACTGCACACATGTGCAAGTAAACACAGAACCCATAGCTAACTGCACATGCCATCCTGTGTACCACCATGAAAACATGTAAGTTGACCTCACTATGCATGTCTGCATGTCCATCACTGCAAACGTCATGGCCTTGAGATGTTAACAGAACACCTCAATGAAATAAATGTGTAAAATAATAAAAAAAATAAACATGGAAAGCACAACTCTAAAATAAAACGTCAACAACCGGGCCTGGGGTGAACAAAAGTATCCATTTTTTTTTTTAAATATCCATCTTGGACCAGGGCGTAGGGGAGTTTCCCAGGAAGAGTAGGCAGGGTTCATGTCAATTTACACATGGGTGGATGCAAAAATATATATTTTTTCGAACCCTACATGGGCTCACGGACCACATGGCTATGGTGGACCGGGAGGCATGTCTCAGCTGGCACCACCATCCTGCATTCAATCAGAATGTGGTAGTGGTGCTGAAGGCTCACCAAGTAGTGCCCTGCCCTAGTCCTCAGTAGCAGCGGCCATGTCTAACACTGATAAATGCACCAGCACACTGAGGTCTTGGAGGTCACCATGAGCAACCTCACGTTATGCACGAAGTTCCTCCTAGATAGTCTGCCTCAATGATAGCATCTCCTGTTGGAACAGTCTCCTGTTGGAACAGTCTCATAGTGGCTGCCTCTTCCTCACGGATTGCAGCTCTGTGGGCCAACAACTCTTGCCTTAGGGCTTCCCTGTGTGCCCGATCCACAGAAAGTAGGGACGCCTGCAGAGAACTCAGATCTGCCCGTCGACCCCTGATGTTGGCCTCCAAGCACAGCCTGGGGGAGTGGAATGTGGACCGCATGACCTGCAGCTGGTGCTCCACCTGGTTTGCTGGTGTGATCATGGAACTGGCCACCCTATCCATGCCCTCAGATAAACACTCATAGGCAGCACCCACTCAGTGTGTTGCAAGCAACATCTGCTGCTCCCACTCTGCGCCAGGCTGCACACATCCCCCACGTGTGCATGACCCATGCCTGCCCAACCTAAGGGAGCATGGCTCTTGCTGTGATGCCACTGTCTCAGGCTGCAGGACTGCAACCCTCTGTTGGACATCTGCCCGAAGACCAGAAACCAATACATGGGTGAGTGGCCTTGCATCTGTCACCACCACAGATGGCCATGACTGGCCTTGTGTAGGCACCTGACACCTTGCAGACTCACAGGCCACAACTGCTCCAACAATTCGAGCACTCACCTCCGCCAGCGCTGAAGACTGCTCATCAGGTTCAGCATCAGAGCTTCTGGAGTCCAAAGAGTCAGAATTGTATGTAGCAAGGCTCGGGATGGTCTGTAGCACCAGTGGATTCTCACGGCCTGCCATGCAATGTCCTCACCTGGTGGTCTGAACTGCCACATACTCGTATTCCTCCTCTTCCTCTCCTCCTCTGCATCTGGTGCCTCATCACCTGCACATGGACAGAAAAAGACATGAGGAATCATGTGCAACATGTTTACAGTAAACATGTGTATCACATTGCTGTCATGCAACAAAATGGTAGGCATGTCACCATGAGAGAAACAGCATATATACACTATGTACAAGAAGCTATCTGATCATGGCATATGCAGACTGGCAACAACATTCCTTGCTCAGGGCCATGCTGCAAGTGGGCACATTGCCAACAAACAGGGTTGTTAGCAAGCACACTGTGGCACATGGCAAAGCAAACTGTTGACTAATACCAATGAAATGGGCATGGTAATGTGGCCCTGTGACGTGCAATTACATGCCGTGTCAACAGGCATGCACACTTAATCACATCCAAGTCCACATCCATCACTTGCCACACCAGTGTTGACCTGGTACAGGGAGTGTACACAACGGGAACATGCCGTAAGTGTGGAAAAAAGGAATCAGTCCCTGTTGATGTATGACTGTAAGAGTAGCGCCTAGCCAAGGTCTGTGAAGTGGATAGAGTAAGTAAGTGGAGTTGGAGATTGAAACAAGGTGCATCGACCCACAAGAGGGACAGGGCATGGTCCCATGGAGTGTGTGCTGATTGTGGGAGGGTAACAGGGATCAGGCCTCACAACAAATTGACTTGCCATAGTGGCAGCAGGGATGTGAACAGCCTAGACATATGCTCACTCACTCAGGGCATGCAGCAAGGTGTGATGGTTATCTTTGATGTTCTATGTAGCATGGAAGCACCTACGTACATGTGTGAATAGAGGTATACCCCGCAGTGCATGAAGTGTAACTCATTTTTCAGACACAAACATGACACTGACATCAAGGATGCAACTAACTAGTGGGCAAATTGTGGTATATTGTTGCAGATGTTGGGTGGGTATGCTAGAGGGGGATGAGTACTGTCACAGGCCATTTTCAACTGATGTACAACACATGGGTTGTATCCACTGTTAAGTACACTGTAGAGAAGCCAGCACACCACAACATGGTTCACACAGGGCAGTCATTCAAATTCAGCCAGATGTGCACAACAATCATATATCTTGGTGAATCTTCCCAACACATATTCAGGATGCACAATCTTGGTCACTCACCGATTTTGTGCCCTTGTAATTTGGCAAGCCTCCCACGCCTTGCACCTGCTCCAGTAGAATGAATTGGCTCATAGCCTCGTCATGCTGGGTCAGCTCCTCTTCCTCTGGTGACCCCCCTCCAGTTTCCAGATCAGAGGCGAGGTTGGCACCCAGCTTGGGCTTGGTGCAACAGGTGAGATTATTCCCGCACTTCACTACCTGAGCAGCAGTGCGCTCCTCAAAACCTAAGGCATTGATCTCATCTGTAACATGCTGCCAATGCACCATACGATGAGCTGGTGGATGTGTGCTCCCTGGTTGTAGGCACATGTCATTGTGGTGCATGGTCGCGTAGTCATCATGGAAGTTCCTCTTCCTCAATGGGCCAGTGTCCTGTGCCGTGCCATGGGGTTGAGCTTGTTCCTGCTGCGCGGGCTTTGCCTTCTTGCCACGTGGTGTTGTTGACCCTGTCTTGCTGGGACCACTCTGGACTCCGGATGCCGGACCATTCATGGCCTGTGGAATGGCAATGCCCTCTGGGGTTGGGACAGCTGCTTCAGCTACACATCCCTTACCCTTTGGGGGTGGTACAACTGCTTAGGCTGCACTTCCCTTACACTTTGGGGCTGGAACAGCTGCTTCAGATGCATGTCCCTTACCCTCTGGAGCTGTGATAGCAGCTTCAGCTGTACGTCGCTAACGCTTCAGGACTGGGATAGCTGTTTCAGCTGCACGTCGCTTACCCTTCGGTGCTGATACAGCTGCTTCTGCAGGAGGTCTCTGGACCATTGCGGCTGGGACAGCTGCATCCACAGGAGGTCCCTGACCCAGCCACCTCTGCCCCCTTTCCCTCTTGGGGCCTTTCCATTCATGTTCCAGGTGTAAGTGAACAATGGAAGGCACACCAAGCAATCGTCCGGGGCAATTAGAGTGAGGGGGCATTGCACGTGAGGGAAGACATACTTCTGTGGTCTAGCAAGGCCTAACAGTACCCCAGGAGTCAAAAATACAGGATGCAGAATGCACAGGCACTCCAAAAAATTAACAATTGCATACGCGAGACCAGGATACCTTCCATAAAAAGACAAAGTGCTACACGATACGGGGTGGAACCCAGAAACACAAGAAATGTGTACACACACCCCGAAAAGCTACAGTAAAGGTAAGAATTGAGGTATGCAATCCACAGGGCCACCCAGAGTAGGAAAAATGCATAAACAACTCACCTTCAGCCTCAAGAAATACAAAAGTAGAGGCCCGTATGCACGGAGGCAAATCCCTAAGCAAAATAAGAAGTTTGTACGGTCCCTGAAGTGAACGGATTGTGTGGCACACCAAAATTCACAGTAATCAGAGTTGCTTCTACACGTACTTATGTCTCCAGATTCTGGCGTGCTCAATGGCAGCATGCAGCATGTGTATAGGTGCGTTACAAATGCCATATCATATCATAACATATCATATCATGTAAGTTACACACTTTGAGCCTTTCCTCGATATTACGTGCCCACATTCATTTTTTACGCGCAAAGTCCTGTCTCTCTGTTTCTGTCTGCTATCCGAATAATACAGGGACTAGCCACACTCCTGCCTCCATACCTTTTTCCTGCCTCCTACTGCCCTCTGCTGCCTCCTACTTAGCCATCTGCTGCTGTCTGTCCCGTGTGTGTACCAGCTGCACACCTGCACTGTGTTTGGAATGCCTGCTATCCAGCCATTGCCAGTTGTCCCGTCATTGGCCCTGTGACTAGCTCAGCTGCTTCTTTGGGCTCCCACCACTCCATACCACCACCACCACTACTCCACAGCCCAGCTCCAGGACCACCTTGCCCACCCAAACCTGCCTCAGGGTTTGCCATGTATGCACCTTCATCTTCAGACCAGAGAGGCAACCCTATGGCAGCGAGGCAGAGGGCTGTCAACTTCACCGCCAGAGAAGTTGACATCCTGGTGTAGAGGGTCCTGGACCATTATGATGCCCTCTTCAACCCAGTGATGCAATGCGGCAAGGAAGCAAGTCAGCAGATCTGGGACGGGATAAAGGATGCTACAAATGCGGACAAGGTGGCATCCCACATCTTCAAGACCGTTCACAAGCACTGGGAGGACCTGAAATCCAGGAGCCATAGCAAGGCACTGCGCTACATCCAGGCAGATGTCATTGCAGAGGTGCACCGTGCGAACAGGTGCTGGATGTCAAATACCAACATGCAGTTTCTTAAGAAGTTTTACCCGGCGCTGCACACCCAGGTCTGCGAGTTACGTGAACATTTGGAGTTGACTGGTGAATATCCATGTGGTGTAATGCTCTATGGTGCATGTTGCTATGTTGCTGCGTGTTGGCAGTGAGCCCCTTAGGCTTGCAGCAAGTATGCCTCTGAGATGGAGGTCTGCGTGCATGCCACAGACATTGCTCTCCATGTGTGCATTCAGACGATATGTATTTTTAATGAGATAACACTTGCATTGTGTGTTGTAGTGCTGCCTTTCAGACTGTGCCCATGTTTTGTTACTTTTGTCTGAGACGTGCCAGTGTGACAAGTGTTACAGTTGAGGTAGTGCTGCCCACATCATGTGCATGCATGATATTTATGTATATTTTTTTTCCAAAGATGGGAATGTGTGACTGACCATCAGTCAGGCCTGATGAAATGTGCATTTGGATGTCTGACATAGTCATGTATAGGGATTACAGTGCAGAGCACTTTGATGTGATTGGTCATCACATGTGCATGTATAAATGATGCATGTGTGTGGAGCACACGCAATTGATTGGTTGCGACAGTGGGAAGTAGCCTTATGTGAATGTCTGCAGTCATGGCCAGGCATGTTCTCTGAATGGATGTGGATTGCATGTCAATGTGTGCGGGTGTGGAGGTTGATGGCTGTTCCCCTGACTAGTTATGTTCATGTGAATGTTAGTGTTACCATGCACAAATTGTTGCAGCACACTGATTTGTCTGTTCTATGTCTCCTGTTCCACAGTTGCATCTGATGAAGAGGGCAGAACCAGTGCTGTGGAGCATGCCAGCAGGGATGCCTCCACCAGGCAGAGGTGCAGGGCCCAGCTAAGCCTAGCCAAGCTCTAATGAAAGCACATCTTCGGGGAGAGATGTGACTGTGGCAGCACCGGTGACATTGGCCATGCCTGCTTGGGGTAAGTTCAAGAAGGTGAAGGTGGGAGTGGACTCTTCAGCAGCGGTGAGGACAGGTGATGCCACACAGGGGCCACCCATGGAACTAGACACACCGGAGTCATCCATGTTGACGGAGTGCGAGGGCAAGGAGGTGGCCTTTTTCAGCCCAGCCCTTGGGGTGAGGTTAAGCTGTTGCGTTGGGCATGCCTATTGCAGTCTTGTCCCATGGGCATGAGGCTGTTGTGCAGGCCACCATGGAGGAGCCTGTGTAAAATCTAGTCACTGGGCCATTGGATGCAGCTGTATGCGTCTGCCGGGATGCTCCACCCAGACCCACCACCCGGTATTGGCTGATGTTTCCACCCAGACCAACACATCCTTACCATCTGGTGTTGCCATCCGGGACTATGTGCTACCCCTGCAGGCCGGGGTGGTGAGGCGTACTGCCGTTATTCGTGATGATGTGCTGACTACACGTAGTCTGCTTGCTCATCATCACAGTGAGTTATGCCGCCTCATCATCTGGCTTGCAACATGCATGTTCTATGTTGTGCTCTACCTCCTCATCTTCCTGCTCTGTGCGCCAGTCGTCCTCCAGGGTGCCTTCCGGACCACCAGGGCCCCCTATGCACCAGTCCCATCCACATTGCCCACTCTGGTGGAGACAACATCCATGCCCGAGTTGGGAGTCCTAAGAAAATCTGCTGAGGTGGTCACTGTGCCTACACAGGCATGACATGGTCACCAGCAATGGAGGGACAGCAGGCAACCAGAAGCAGTGCATGGGCCGTACTCCCTCGGGTACCATTATCAGCTGGGAGGGCGTACGCACCGGGCACTGTGGCAGCAGGTGACAACAAGGAGGAGGCACAAAAAAAGGAGACAGTGAACAGGCTCCCCCACCCTTCAATGCACAGGGGGTGCTTAAAGAAAACCTACTTGGAACTAGTAATTCTTTGGACTAGCTGTGAATGATCACACTGGCAATATCCAAACATACAGATAAAACACAGTTTAATTTAAGGAAAGCAGCATATTAAAAAGCAAACAAAAGGGCACAGGTACATTTTTGTCAACCAGTATCAATATATGTACACTTGTATAATTATGAGTACCAACTACATGGTGAATTAATGTGTTTTAACAGATTGCAAACACATTTCTACTGGCGACACATTGGTGTTTCTAGTTTGGATCTTAGTGTTGCAACCGTTAAAGTCTTTTGAGTGGAAAAATGGCTTTCAGGTGCTTGGAACATTCTTCAGGACAACATAACGTTGTTGCATTCAATGGGCGTAAGGAATAGATCTATCTGAAATTTGTGGCATCTTGGGAAGAAATATTGTAAAAATAAGCTGTGGCAAGTAGAGTTGAATAGTCTCTGGTGCACGAAGGCTGGAGACCAGTTGTTATAAGAGATCAGTAACTTAGTTTAGCGTGGTCTTCTGCCTCCAAGCTCAGAGAAGGTGATCGGAAGTAACTTCTGAGTGAACTCACTGCTCGGTCGTCAGGCCATTTGAATGAGGTCATATATTTACCCTCTAGAGCCAGGCCCCCTCGTAAACAAAAAAGAGGGTTCTCTCTCCATCCTTATTTTTCCAACAAGGAGGAGGTTACATTTTTCAGGGCAGAACATCCAAAGGGGGCATGTGCGCGGTGTGCAGCGAGTGGCACACGAGGGACAGGATGTCTTCCGTGTTCCGAGGATATAGACAGCAGATCGGAGCAGAGAGGCAGCGGGCTCAGGAAGCGAGGATTGTGTTGGCCAGGGCTGAGATTGTACTGCATCGGGCGAGGAGGCAGACTGCCATCCTAGAGGCCATTTTCAGGGAGGCCAAGGTGATAGAGACACAGATGCTGGAGACTCTGCAAGCCCTCCAGGCAAGAACGGAGGCCCACATGAGGAGTGAGGATGTGGCACTGACTCAGCCATCGTGGAAAGGCTAAGTGAGATTGGCGAGGAGGAGTTGGATTAGCCTACTGCCTGTGTACATAGTTTCCTTTCTTTATTTATTATTTTCCCCAGACTTTCAAGACATTCCGTCCACTTTCTTATTGTATATAGTTGTTTAAGCATAAGATTATGATTTTTGTACATATTTACCATGGACTACTTTTAGCTTCATTTAAAGTTTGTTACTGTACATATTTCTTTAATATACATCGTTCTGTTTGTTACATTCCACACTTCGTGCAAATCATTTGCGTGTCCCCTCTTTTTCATTCAGTGCATTTCTCCAGTGAAATGAATGCTTGTGTATGTATTGTTGTTGCTGGGATGATTACAGATGGCAGGTTGCACATGTGCCTGACATGTGGTGGTGGGTCAGTCAGACGACTGGGTCTGCACTGTATTTATAGATTAGCATTTATCTGTGCTGCATCACTGTGTGTTTGGTATGAGTGTTGTTGGGGTGGAGAGAGGTGGGCTCACTGTGGGAGTGTTCCATGGCCACATTCCTTGCACATTGCTGTGTAAAACACACGTCGTACAGACACCTTCACCAGCATGTGCAGTCACACAATACCTTTTTTCATGTGTTGCTCAACCTCCACCACTGGAATGCAGTAGTGGGCCATATTTGTTCTTCCAGAGTTGCAGCACAATTCTCTGGTCTCTGTGAGTCATGCTCTCTCTGACTGCCCTGACATCACCCATGCATGACCCTGTCATGTGATTGATCCCTGACAGGTATTTTGCCACCCAGATCACTCATGCTCAGGCTGTGACATGCATGCCCATTGTTTGTGGATCTTGCAACAATTTTTTTATGGACCACCAGTGATTTCAGTTGGACCGATTTGCGTACTACATGTTGGTGTTGCAATTCAAGGTGCTGTCAGACCAAAGAAGTTCAGGTAAGCAGCAGACATGCATTGCTTTGGTATTGTGTCAGACTGTCAGGGTGCTGCCTGGGGGTTGTCATAGGTGAGGGGGGCTGAGGGGTGGTGTCCAGTATGGAGAGGGCTGTCTGTGGGGGGTGTCCAGCCTGGAGCAGGCTGCATGTGTGTGGTATCATGGGTGAGGGGGGCTGGTGGTGGTGTCCAGTCTTGAGGTGGCTGCCTGTGGGGGGGTCCAGTCTGGAGGGGACTGCCTGTGTGTGGTGTCACAGGAGAGGGGGTGGGAGGTGATGTCCAGTATGGAGGGGGCAGCCTGTGGGGGTGTGAAGTCTGGAGGGGGCTGCCTGTGGGGGTATCCAGTTTGGAGGGGGCTGACTGTGGGTGGTGTCACAGGTGAGGGGGGCTAGGGGGTAGTGTCCAGTCTGGATGGGGCTGCCTGTGGGTGAGTCACAGGTGAGGGGGGCTGTGTGGTGGGGTCCAGTCCGGATGGGGCTGCCTGTGGGGGGGGGGGGGTGAAGTCTGGAGGGGGCTGCCTGTGGGGGCATGAAATCTGGAGGGGCTTCCTGTGGGGGGTGTTACAGGTGAGGGAGACTGAGGGGTGGTGTCCAGTCTGGAGGGGACAGCCTGCGGGGGGTGTCCAGTCTGGAGGGGTTGCCTGTGGGTGTTGTCACAAATGAGGTGGGGCTGGGGGCTGGTGCCCAATCTGGAGGGTGCTGCCTATGGGCAGTGACCAGTCTGGAGGGGGCTGGTGGTGGGGGGTGTCCAGTCTGGAGGGGGCTGCTTGTGGGTGGTGTCACAGGTGAGGGGGATTGGGGGCGGTGTCCAGTCTGGAGCGGACTGCCTGTGGGGGGTGTCCAGTCTGGAGGAGGCTGCCTGTGGGTGGTGTCACAGGTGAGGGGGGCTGCCTGTAGGTGGTGTCCAGTCTGGAGGAGGCTGTCTGGTTGGGGTGAAGTCTGAGGGGCTGCCTGTGGGGGGTGTGCAGTCTGGAGGGGGCTGCCTGTGGGGGTTGTCACTGGTGTGGGCGTTTGCGAGGTGGTGTGTGGACTACAGTGGTTGATGTGCAGTAGGGGGGTTGTGGAGAGGATGGGTACCGAGGCTGTAGGGGGACTCACGTTTTTGCAAGGAGTGTAGTCTACACTTATGAGGGGGCCCACCATATCACTGGGGTGCAGCCTGGGCTTATGAGGGAGGGCATGCGTTTTCTCTGGGGTGCGGCCTGGGATTGCGAGGTTTTGTCATGTGATTTTGCTGGGGTGCAGCCTGGGATTGTGAGGTGAGGTGCACGATTTTGCTGACGTACGGACTGGGATTGCGAGGTGAGGCACTTCACTTGGGTTCTGGATCCTGCCCCAGCGGTGGCGCGGAGGTTTGCTCCATGTTAGTCTTTTAGCATGCTTTTTCGTGTGCGTGGGGGAATGTTGTGGGCATTCCACATGGAGCTTGTTATTACTTGCGCGATCGCCAGTAATGCATCTTGAAATCCATAAAAAAGCGTGGCACGCAATATTTTTTCTGTGCCACGGCTCGTGCAGAGTCTTTTTCGGCATAAAAGTATGGATCAGAAATGAGTGACCTAATGTCACTAATCATATACTTTTCGTAAGCATTGCTCAACCTTCATCTATTTACTTTCTTAATAGCAAAGTCCGGGGTGTAGCACTTATTAGAAATGGTAGATACTCAAGGGGAGTCGTCTTAATGAAGTAATCATTTGCTTCGAGTCATGGGCACGGCATGGTGTATGGCCCTACTTATAATCATTGCAACCACATCCAATTTGATATCCCACATGCATCAGCTCTGGTGAGCCAGCACTGCTCTGAATGTGATGTTTATTCTTGCCAGACAGCCTGGTCCTGCCAAAGTGACAGGACATGGATCTGAAAGGCCAGGCCTCTTCTTTGATTTCTTTGTGAGGATAGGTAACACCCTTTTCCTTAGACAGCCACACAAAAGGCACCTGGCCTGGGCCCAGGCATCAAAGAAGCACACTCCTTCAAAGGGAGTAGGGTTACACCAGGGTTATGTATTTCTAAAGGTCTTTAATCCTAGTGAGGAGGGAAGTCAGTAGGTTTCTTCAAATTGCTCTCACAGCAACATGTGGTCTGGCATGGAGTGGCTAGACCAACAATGGTACCTTTGACACCTAACTGCCCCCTTGGTCCATTTTTGGGTGCCAGAGAATGGTTAGGTTACTAATTCCCTTATTGTATCTTAGATAAATATTGTTTTTAAACAATAGTGTGTTTGTTCTTCTTTTACACCCCTGATTCATTACTCAGAGTTCTGTTGCTGCTATCTTTGCATATTCTGTCTTTTTCTACAGGGTGGGTTTTTGTAGAGTGTTCTAATTTGTTATAATTGTACATGGTGTGTTTAATTAAAGTATGTATATTTTCATAGAATCTAGTTTTGACATTATTTTAGACTGTTATACTTCTAGGTTTGGGTGCTACTGGACCACATTCACACCTCTCTTCCCTACTTAATAGACTTTCCTCAGCCCATATTACCACAAAATACAAAGGAGGTACATATCTCCTACCTTTACCTGTTTTACCTTTATGATGGTGTTGGCTCTTTCTTTGTAGAAGTGTGAGGGCTGAGTAAGCACTTTAGCCTCAGTTTATCCTTGCATTCCTGTAGGGCAGAAGCCAATGTGTCAAACAAGCGATTGCTTGATGTGAAATGTAGTATTAATATTTTAGCAAGATCATGTGTTTTTGGGAGAAAGCTCTTGGTGTAATCATGGGTGTATATTTTTATGTGATTTAAGTTAATGTATTGCTGACCACTTTCAACACAGTCGATCATTCTCATTTGCAGATAGATTAGAGTGTTCAATGGCTGAAAATTTGAATCAAAACATATGATCAAGTCTCACACACAAATCCTCATCAGTTAAAATCAACTCTTGTTGAAGCTATTCCTACTTGAATGGAATAGGGAGCACTTCACAATTCTTGAATGTCTCCTGCATTATTAAACATTTTTATTAAACCATTACATGGTCTCCTGACTCCTGAAGGTGTACTTTTTAAGAATTATGAAAATGATACACAGATATTGCCTGGATTGGATGACTGCATGGAAACCGACCATTCTCAGATGAATGCCCTGTGTCGCAGTATGGAAACTCAACAATTGGTTCAGTCTGAATCAAGCTTAGGCAGAATTCTTGCTGCAAACACTCAAAAAGCCTTCTATTCTGATTTTAGATATAAGCATTAAACGTAAGGATGATGTGTGCACACATGGTTTTACATTTGATACCTCTGTTTGCATGATTGCACAAACAAACACAGCTATCAGTCCATCACAGTATCAAAGTATGCTTTTAAAACAAATACAGCCTTTCATAATAGAAGCCAAAAGCCTATACAATTTCTGGTTCTGTGATTTATTACTTCAATGTTCTCCTGTTATGTGCCAAACCGAGCGCAACATGATACCAGCATGGGCTACAAAACATGTCTGCCAGAATCCACACTAAAGCACCTATATGTGCCTATCTCTCCCCTGTCCTGCTGAAACTGCACCGGTTAACATTGAAGGATTGCATTATATTTAAAACCCTCATACTAACCCATTGGGCCCTTTATGGGCCAGCACATAGAACTTGCAAAATAAACGTTAGCGCCTGGATCAAAACGGGCAATACTAATACATGTCCGACATCTGTGCCATGGCGCTGGTTAAAATGAGTGATGGGCCGGTGTATTTAAGTCCAGGCTGCAGAGTTGTGGCATTCACTCCCACAACATATTTTAGGATATTCTACCTAAATATCAAAAGCGTTTGAAGACACACTTGTTCTTCTGACCTTCCGCTTTACCCTGATTGTACAGTACATACATATCCAGTAACTCATGATAAGCTGTATACGCGCCAAATGGAGATAGAAAATAGAAAAGAACGTGTTTTTCGAAAGCATTGTAGGTTTGCTAGTTCTCTTTGTTTGTTGTGTTGTAGTAAAGATATACATGTTTGTGGATCTTACTTTTCTACATGTTATTTTTGAGTTTGAGTTAAGGTTCCACCAATATTGGATTCATTTTATGTTTCGTGTTCAAAAGTAGACAGCACCTAAACGTAGGCTTTCCTACAGCATGTAGGTTTTGTAAAGGTAGAGTAGCCTAAACGTTTTCTAAGTAATTCCAAGTTAATTTGTTAATATAAGGGAGTAGCGTAAGGTTTGTATTTGAGTTCAGCTCACAGATATGCTTAGAGTGGGCAGGTATTACGTATATTCATTAAGATTGATTGATTGATTGATCGATTTATTAAGCGCCTTAAGCCAAAGTGCTGTACAATTGAACAACATAATACATAAACAAACAATATAACAGTTGAAGCAAATATATTTTGAATCAGTCAACAAAACAGTGAAAAGAGCAATAAACTGAAGGGGATAGGTGGGGAAGGGGAGAGGGAGTGGGAGGAGGGGAGTGGAGAAGGAGGGTAGTAGGAGGGAAGGGTGAGAGGGGGGAGCGAGGAGGGGGATAGTTAGGGGAAAGAATAAGGAAGGGGAGGTGTTTCTGGGAGGAGAATGGAGAAGGAGAGATTTAAGGGAAGTGCGGAATGAGGTGAAGGTGGGGGTAGAGTGGATAGCAAGAGGAAAAGAGTTCCAGTGTAGAGGTGCTAGGAGTTGTAAGGAGCGGAAACGAGAGAAGGCACAAGGGGACGGAGGTACAGTGAGAAGGAAATGGTCAGCGGACCGAAGGGAATGGGAGGGAAAGTAGAAGGAGAGAAGGGAGTAGAGATAAGAGGGAGCGAGACCATGGAGAGATTTGAAGACAAGGCAGAGAAATGAAATTTAAGTTGGGAATGAAAAGGAAGCCAGCCAAGGTAAGAGAGAGAGGTAGACATGGAGTCATGGGTGGAAAGTAGACAGATGGTACTAACAGCAGAATGGTAGATGGATTTAAGAGGGGCAAGATGAGAAGTAGGAAGTCCAAAGAGTAGGGAGGAGCAGTAGAAGAGGCGGGAGAAGATGAGGGAGGAGATTAAGAGTTACAAATGATTGACATACCTTTTGATGCATAGAACACATGTTCTCGTGATATGTGTTTTGGGTCAGTACATTTCTTCCTTCGTTGCATGGTTTGGTCTGTGTTTGCGCGTACGCACATGCATGCGTTTGTTGACATGTGTGCTGTGTATATTTATGTGCATTGTGCAGCATATTTTTCATTTCACTTTCGCTATCCAGCCAAAGCAAATTGCTGTGTGCATATGTCAATGTGCGTTGGGGTCTATACATTATTTTGTAGTGTGCAGTTGTAATTGTGTGTGTGTATGTTGGGTCAGCAGGTTATGGTGTGTGTGTTTCTACCACACTCGCTGAGGAAGGAGATGTTCTGGAAGTTGCATGGTATAATTTTCTCTCTCTGGCACTACGGCAAGTGCACTGCAAAAGAGTCTGAAGACACCTATGGGTAATGCCTGGTCTATCATTTACATTACGTTATCCCTGCAAACCTCAAATTCAGATACTGAGATGATGATTATTTTGTTTGGCATGTACAACTTTGTGTGTGATAAATATCAAAAATCAGTGCCGGCATGATCTTTGTCCAAGTTCGTGCCTCAGAACCACCCTAACATATAAAGTAACATATACAGTACTACATCCATCCCTGTATCCTCAACTACCCATCATTATGTAAACATCCTTTCCAAATCAGCATCCATAAATACAACCAGCTTTTAGAGCACCATGACCATCCCAAAGCCCACAATTGCACACAGCCAAGTAAAACGGTGCAGCTAGGGTAATATTCACAGGCACTTTGCAGCATGCAAAGCCGTCTTGTAATCTTAGTATCCATCATTGTGCCCCAGCATGAGAGAAATAATAGCCATCCAAGCAATTATCATGCAATCCATCATTCCCTGCCCCCCACAGCCAATTCACATGACCAACAGCAGGTGCTGAGGTTCCTTTTGCGTACGTCTTTGATGCGTGAGATGGGGCCTGCATTACGATCTTGCTGATACTTGTTTGTGATAAAGTGTGGTTACATTCTGAGTGTAGAAGACTGGCTGAAGGAGAAATGAAGCTCCTTTAGAGTGATGCTCCACCATGGCTACTTGCTCATCACTGGGACTGCTTGGATTCAACTCAGACAATGTCTTGCCACCTCAGGATCCAATGGATTCACTGGTAACCCATATGGCCAATCCAGCACCATCAAATGGAAATACATGTGAGTGCGACTGTGATTGAATTGTCCTGGATGCAGTAGGTGTAATATTAAGTCACACTCATGCTAATGTAACTGTTAGTATATCCAAACCTAATACAACATGGTCTATTGCTAGCTTGTGTAATACATAGCAGGTCAAATACATTTTCCCAACTTTCTCTGGGCATTATCAGACTCTGAACACGTTTCACAGACATTCAATTTGAAAAAATAAAGAACAAATAACATCTGGCCATTTAACTCACATGCGAGGTTACATTTATTGACATCTAAATGAAACAGTTTGATGCTGCGGAGACTGCCCAAAGGTAGGACGTTAATAGTTGGACTCCTAATTAAGTTAGGAAAATGCCACGGTGGTTAACATCTACAAGTAGTCCAAGCACAGGTCATCCAGCAAGCACTGAAGAGCCCTTACCGGATTCAATGCCTTTAATAATCACATCTGGTTGCTTGTGCTGCTCCCTGGCCAACAAGAGCATATGCCATGTGTCATGACGTACACCTGGTCCGAAGTTCTGCCTATTCAACATCCCACAACACATTGTGGGTAATTCATAGAATTTAGCGCACAAGCAGTGCACGCAGGCAGCGCAGAGAGCGAGTGTGCGCCAGGGTGCGCTAGCTGCGTACGCCAAAACCCATTTTCACACAGCGTATTCATGGATACTTACATCCATAACCAGCCATGGTGCAGAGTGGCGCAGCGACCCTGCAACAGCGCCAGTTATGCCCCCAACGCCACCCCATGTGCCAAAAACATTGCACAAATCCCCTACATGGCGCAAAGGCCAGTGGACCAGCATACAGGCCCCCAACCACAAAAACGTGCTAAAAATGCCACACAGCCCTCACGCACCAGTGAAATCGCGTGTAAAACTCCCCGTGCACCCCTCGGAATACGCATACCCCGCTCGCGCTACCTAAATCATGTGTAATACTCCCTGCGCACCCCTTGGAATATGTGTACCCTGCTCGCGCCAGCAAAATCGTGTGTAAAAATCCCTGAGCAGACCTTGGAATACGCCGCTCGCGCCAGCAAAATCACATGTAAAGCCCCCGCACACTACTCGGAATATGCGTACCCTGCTCGCGCCAGCGAAATCGTGTGTAAAATTCCTGTGCACCCCTGAATACATGTACCCCGCATGCGCCAGTGAAATCGCATGTAAAATTTCCTGCGCACACCCGGAATACGCGTACCCCGCTCGCGCCAGCGAAATCGCGTGTAAAACGCCCCGCACAACCCCGGAATACGCGTACCCCACTCGTGTCAGCAAAATCACGTGTAAAACTTCCCACACCCCCGTAATATGCGTACCCGGCTCGTGCCAGCAAAATCATGTGTAAAACCCCCTGTGCACCCCTGCAATATGCATAGCCTGCTCGTGCCAGTGGAATTGCGTGTAAAACCTCCCGCGCAACCCCGGAATATGTGTACCCCGCTCGCACCAGTGAAATCACGTGTAAAACTTCCTGCGCCCCCCCGAATAAGCGTACCCCACACGCGCCAGAAAAAACGCATTTAAAACTTCCCACGCATCCCTGGAATACGCATACCCCACTTGCGCCAGCTAAATCGTGTGTAAAACTCCACGCGCACCCCTGTAATATGCGTACCCCGCTCGCGTCAGCCCAATCACGTGTAATTCTCACTCCCGTACCCCTGGATTCATGCAGCAGTGTGGTGAGAAGCCACATGCATACCCTGCAGCCAGACCACGCCACAGGGGTCCCCCCTACAACCCTCTCCATGCCCCACAGAAAGCCCATCCACCCTCTCCATGCCCCGCAGGCAGCCCATCCACTCTGACCATTCCCCGCAGGCAGCCCATCCACCCTCCCCATGCCCAGCAGGCAGCCCATCCACCCTGACCATGCCTCGCAGGCTGCCCTTCCACTCTGACCATGCCCCGCAGGCAGCCCATCCACCCTGACCATGCCCCGCAGGCAGCCCATCCAACCCTCCCATGCACCGCAGGCGGCCCATCCACCCTGACCCTGCCCTGCAGGCAGCCCATCCACTCTGACCATGCCCCACAGGCAGCCCATCCACCCTGACCATGCCCCGCAGGCAGCCCATCCACTCTGACCATGCACCACAGGCAGCCCATCCACCCTGACCATGCCCCGCAGGCAGCCCATCCACTCTGACGATGCCCTGTAGGCAGCCCATCCACCCTGACCATAACCCACAGGCAGCCCATCCACTCTGACCATGCCCCACAGGCAGCACATCCACCCCGATTATGCCCTGCAGGCAGCCCATCCACTCTGACCATGCCCCACAGGCAGCCCATCCACCCTGCTCATGCCCCACAGCCAGCCCATCCACTCTGACCATGCCCCGCAGGCAGCCCATCCACTCTGACCATGCCCTGCAGGCAGCCCATACATTCTGACCATGCCCCACAGGCAGCCCATCCACCCTGACCATGCACTGCAGGCAGCCCATCCACTCTGACCATGGCCCGCAGACATGCCACATGGCACCATGCACTTGGGAGCCCTGACTCATGTCCCCCCCACCCATACCCCATTGACAGGCATCTGCCAGCAGGCCCCAACTCATGTCCCCCCACCCACCCTCCATTGACAGGCACCTGCCAGCAGGCCCCGACTCATCTCCCCCCACCCACCCACCATTGACGGGCGCCTGCCAGCAAGCCCCGGCTCATGTGCCCCCACCCACGCCCCATTGACAAGCACCTGCCAGCAGGCCCCGACTCATGCCCCCCCATAATGGGCACCTGTCAGCAGGCCCCGACTCATTTCCACCCACCCCCCCATTGAAAGGCAAATGCCAGCAGGCCCCGACTCATGCCCCACCAAACACCACGTCATAACAAAACAGATCCATGGCCCTAATGCCTATCCAAATCCCCCCCAACCCCCTGTACAAGCACGCAACCATCCACTGCACCCACGCCCTACTAAATTACCCATGTCATGACAGTCTGAAAACAACCAGCATGGCCAAGAATAAATGTCCAACAGAGCCACACTGTGGCAACACATGACTGAGGCAATGCTCATAGAGACATGCACAAAATCAATTAGAGTAGACCACACCAATAATGAAGAAATACAAAATGTATTAAAAAGTAAACAAAATGACATAATGAAAATCACACATGCAAATGAAGAAACAATGAATGCAATAACAAAAATAAAGTAAAATCCAATGAAAAATAAACATCCACAACATGAAAAATGAAAAGTGGTCCATCACAAAAGTCCATAGAAAGTAAAGAAAACATCAAAAGAACAAAAAACCATTGCTCCATGGGATGATGTAATAACAAAAGTATGTACATGTCTGGTACTATTTACAATGAAAGTCAGAAGGGTCTGTGATCCCAAAACAAAAGCAAACCTACCTCAAAACCTACAATACAACTATATACAAAAAGTGGAGCAAAGTCTGTGAACGCCAAATAATAATAAAAACCAAATGAAACCTAAATAACTATATGCAAAGGTGGCGGGCTAGTCCGACGGCTTACTTTTTGATGTCCCGGGCCAGGGAATCTCCACGTTGATGTTCCGGAGGCGGGCCTCTTCCCTGCCCTCGAGGTCTCGCAGGGATGCAGCCATGGCCTCTTCCAACTCCCTGCGAGTTGCCTCAAGGCACTCAGCCCGCCTCAAAGCCCTGTGCATGGAGTTCTCCTCCCTGACTATTGTGATCCGTGCCCTCTACGCCTGCCGCCGCTCTGCACCTATTCACTGGCCCAACCGCTGCCACACAGAAGACACTCCCAATCCTGGGTCCTCCTGCCCGCCGGCCGATTCCTGCCTCCATGATGTAGAGGGCCCTGAGGCCACATGCTTCCTACGCCGAGCCTGCTGCCGCCTTTCTGCTGCCTGCCGCCACCATGATTGCCTCCGGGTAAATGGCAACACCCGGGGCCATCGTGCAGGTGCCCTGCTTGTATGTGCCTACACATCATCCATAGCCAGGGGTCCAGTTGCTGGGGTGACCACCTGTGCTGGAGCTCTGACTCCCGACTGTGGCAGGGATGGGATCTCCACCAGCCTGGCTGTGTTGGTTGGAGCAGGTCCACAGGGGGCCCTGGTGGCATCTGGGCCGGATGACGGCACAGAGAATGACTGGCGTATAGTGTGCAAAGAGGAGGAGAGGGCCGCAAGACTGGCCAACACATGGAGGAAACCCTCGACCATCCCCACCATGAATTTATTTTTTCTGCAAATTATTTTGCATTTTTTTTCTGCAAACATATTTTTTTCTTTTTTTTATTTCCTGCTAATGTTTTTCCTACAAATTTTTAATAATTGATTTTTATTTGTTGTCTATTGTGCATTCATGTGACAGTGTGGTGCTTTGTGGCATTTGAAGGCATCCACTGTGTGTTCCATCAGGGCCCATTCAGACTTCTCTCGTGTATGTGTTTTGCTTGGTGTCCTGACACACATGCTACTCCTGCTTCTCCTGTCCATGGGCTCGCAAGGATGGCTCGGTGTGACAGCATCTCACACAGGGGCATTGGGCTTCCGTCATATCTGTGGCCAGCCTGCAGTCCTACTTGTGGGTAAACCCCTAGTGGGTATTACGGATGGCTTCTCCAATGCATGTCTGCCCTTCATTTTTGTGAGTATTCTTTTGACTGTGCATTTCATCATGTTGCTTATGATTTTTTTTATGAATTGACTGTCTATGTTCATGCACTTCCTGCTGTAGGTGGTACCATGCACCCTTTGGCTGTGGGAGTGGTCCATGTGCTGACAATGTTGCATTGGGACACTTTCCCTACAGTGATTTTGATATGCCACATTAACGCTGCACGCTGAGTTATCCGTGTCACCACGCATTTTAACGACGCCAAATTCCTTGCTTGCCCTGCTTTGGCCATCTTGCAGCCCTGCCTGGTGTTTTGTTGTGCCATTTGAAGTATGGCCGCATTGCTTTTGACTTAACTGTCATGTTTGTGGCGTGGACCTGCTCCCCCCTCCCATTGGTTGCACTTGGCCCTTGTGACAATCCAGCCAACCAGGAGGCTGGACCCTGCCACCACTACCAAAGGCCCACAATGGAGACCCTGTCTAGCCCTGTCCACCACCCTTCTGGTCCCTTGATTGTCCCCCTGTGTCGCCTGCCCCCGTCAATCTCCCTCTGTCTCCCCCCTTCACCATCACACCCCCTCCCCTTCGGCACCGTCTTCTTTCCCTCTGCCCTAAAATATTAGATAATATTAAACTCAGGACTCAAGTCCTTAAAAAAAGAAGCAGGGGGACTATGACGTATGCAATGGGAAGTGACATGACAGGAACTGAAAGTATCTATGCACATTTCTTTCAGTGTGTTTTTTCCAACTGAAGAAAGTGCACATTTCATTTAAACATTCGCCAAAAGAAAAGATGTTCCTGTATTCCGCAGGTGAAGTATAAAAGATG
This sequence comes from Ambystoma mexicanum, assembly GCF_040938575.1. Classification (NCBI taxonomy): domain Eukaryota; kingdom Metazoa; phylum Chordata; class Amphibia; order Caudata; family Ambystomatidae; genus Ambystoma; species Ambystoma mexicanum. The sequence goes on along the minus strand of NC_090926.1, from coordinate 509,160,648 downwards.
AACACCTCTTTTGTCTAATTATCTGTAACAAAACATGCCGCAAAGAGCAGATTACAATATAAGATATTTTTCAGCTGTGTGATAGCAATTTGTCTGGTCTAATTCTATTCAGTTTTGCAAACTGAAGTCTATATTTGCCTTTCTGTGTTCAAGTTGCATTTTATTCAAAAGAGAATGTCAAAGTATTCGGCAAGAGCCGAATAGCTAGAAACTATTCGTCCAGAGCCTAATAGTTTTTTTTAGCCGGAATTCGGCCGAATACTTACTCGAAGCCGAAGTTCGGTACACCCCTACCTACTACAGCGACACATGCACCCAGATTGCCTTCTCAGGCATGCTGTGTCCCGACAATCCATGTTCACTTCAGATTCATTGATTGTGTACATGCATGACAGGGTACTTTGGTTGATTGCACTTTTTTTCATGATGCTCAAGGGGGTTCCACAACACAATGCACACTCACTGTGCTGTCCGTTGAGCGGTGTGTTGCAGGGGACACAAACACACCACATGGTGTTTGAAATGCCAATTTTCTATTGTCCAATATGCATGGCAACAGGTATTCTGACTTGTGTTGCTTGCACCACTGGTGGCATGCATTTGTGCCACCGTTATCAGGGTGTGAGGTTTTGGTCAGTCATTTCTTCAGATTCTATGTCAGGTGTAATTGTCTGGTGCCTATTTACGTTTCTCACGTGGTACTTTATGACTACTGTGTCATGTGTTGTGCAAATGGTTTGATGTTTTTCCATTGCATACTGGGGTCATGGGGCTTGGGAGGGTTTGGTGGCATACCAGTACTTTCATGCCCTGTTTTGGAGAGGGGGGGATATGCACCTTGCATGTGTTCCTTTTGGTCACATGGGATTCGTTGTCTTTTAGTAGCTAGGGATGCACACAATGTGGCACTTCTGTGGACACATTCTCAGGGTGGTAAGGTTGTGACAGTTAACTGTCCCTTACTCATCATCAATTGTCACCTGGTATGTGCCCAGCCTGCATGCACTACGCAGGGGTTGGAGTTTAGGTGAAAAATGTGGCTACAAGCTGGGTAAGGGCTGCCTTGCCACATGCCCTTTCCCCTCGCAAGCGCAGCGGTTGTGCTTGTGGTTGGGGATGTGGGGGCACCACCATGTCCACTGGTACGCCATGCCATGTTGCAACATGGGTACAGGACACATGCTGCCACAATGATCCTGCACTCTACTGGGGGTGCATATAGTAGCTGTCTGCCAGAGCGGACAAAGGAGCAGAAGCGCGACTTGAGCACACCGAATGTGCACTTCGCTATGGCCCTGGTTGCAATATGGGCTGCGTTGTATCTTACCTGGGGTGGTGTGGTGGGGTCCGTATTGGCGTCATCAAGTAGGTGCTCAGAGGGTAGGCACTGTCCCCTGGTATGGTGATAATGGTTGTCATTAATTGTGCTTGTGTATTTGTCTGTGTTTGACATGCATGCATGTGCACAGGCATTTTTACTCACCTATAAGCCATGTGTTGCCATGCTTCCCAGCTTCCAGGGCCCGGCTCAGGGTAGACATTCTGAATATGAAACTGTCATGGGTGGGCCCAGGATAGTTTGTATATACTGAGGTGATGAATCCCTTGGCATTGCATACAACCTGCACGTTGATGGAATGCCAGTGCTTGCGGTTGCGGTAGATATTTTCAGTGGCCCTAGGTGGACGTAGGGCCACATGGGTGCAATCTATGGCACCAAACACTTTGAAGAAGTGTGCCGCCCTGTAGAAGTCCAGGACCATGGCCTGCCTTTCTGCTGGTGTTCTGGGCATGTATATGTGCCTGCGGACTGAGGGGCGTGCAGTGATGATTGCCAACACCTGGTGTAGGCGAAGTGACTATGTGGGCTGTGAGACGCCCCCCACTATGGCAGTTGGCCGCAGAAATTACCCAGTGGCTAAAAAATGCAGTACATTGAGCACCCTTTCCAAGGGTCTGAGTGCTTGGGAGCACAAGGTGTGTGATGTGAGGTCATCCTCCCACTCCTGTACCAGCTCTAGGATGATATGAGGTGGAAACGTATACCTGCCATAGACCTGGTTATCAGGCATCACAAAAAGTTTGGTCCTGTGCATTCCTCGTAGCTGTATATGCTTGTTTGTTGTTTGCGTGGACTTTTATGCTGCGCGGGGGCGCTTCCGGCTGCTTTCGTGTGACGGACGTATTTGTACATGTGCGTGTGTTTTGACGTGTGCGGGTTTTCCCCATTCGATTCCATCAATACGTGTTGTTCAATAGTGTGCGGGCGTTGCGTGTGTTTCCCAGCGGTACTTCCCACGTTATACCTACATTTTCAAGCGTTGTTCCCCATTCCCCGTGTTCGTCCCCTTTTTGTCGCACATCCCGGGAAAATCATGCGCAGGGACTTCCATGAATCGCACGCGTGTGATTCGCACAAGTGCGCTAGCTTTTTCACGCTTGCGCCAGTTTGCGCCACAAATTTCGGCGCACAGTTATTCCATGAATTACCCCCAAAATCTCCTTCCCAACTCTGCACTTCAATTCCCCTACACCTCTTTACCTGAGCCGAATGACCAATTATCCCTCTTCTTACTGATCGTGCCTTTGTATAATTGTATCTCGATCACCCTCTCCCCCAGCCTCTTAGATACAAAAAACACCACTATTTCACACGTTTTATTTGTTCTATTTTTAATTATTGTTTTCATAATTCTTAAATATTGGGTACTTCAAACATGTTTTAAATGAATTATTGTGAATTGTCATATCAATTTAAGATATGGAATATTGAGTATTAGCTTGTTTGGAAAATGTGCAACAAATCCTCACCGTAGTATTTGTGAACCTTGAATTAAGTGAAACGTTGTAAAAATGAACCTAGTGTAAGAAATATGTGAACATTAAAAAAAAATACATAAAAGCAAGTTGCAGGACAATTCACTCTTCTATTGGCCATTTTTTAAAATAAATATATGAATGTTCTTCATTATTACAATTTGTGAAGCAATTATGGGAACTGTTCTGTTCTTAAAAGTAATTGGACTATTTATTTGATGATAGAAAATGTATAATCCTTGAAAACCTTGTTTTTATTGTCGTAGTTTGGCCATGAAACTAAATTAAACACCTTTTATTTTGATAAAAACAAGCAAGGTGGGAATTAATAAAAAAAGAAACAAATAAGAAAGAGGTATGTGGTTTGATAAGAAATGATATTTTGGCGATCAGTTTCTCTGCAAAAAACCGAGGAATTGTCTGTGCTCCAGTGCTTTTTGAGACCTTAAACCCATGAATACAGATGTACTCTGAATATGGTGTTACGCACTTCAGTCCACAACACGTTTTGACAGATATATGCGACACCAGCACAGCTCCTTTGCATATCTACTATTGTTATTGTATCAATCTGTGCTTTCCCGGCCAACTCTCACTGATCAAACACATTTGCAAATCATAATCCACCAAAGAGTGCTTGATTTTGTGTTCCCTTCACGGGAAATCAAAACCAGGTGTGATGGCAATAAGTAATTCTGAATTTGTGCTTTACAGTCTCAAATGTGAGCCTGAATGCTCAGCCCACATGTCTAAATGGAGGGTGAACTTGAAGGCATAGCACATGCGTTGCTAATTGTTGTGCCAGAGGGCACGTATTGCCATAGCTGGGTTGTTAGTCTCCTGACAGCTGTGTTCCTTCCTCACTAAATGTCTGTGCATCTTGTAAAGTACTATCTGCCTTCAAATGCTGAGTGATCAGTAGCAGAAACTATCCAGAGGAGCATGCAAAGGGACGCAATAACTATGCAAGAAGCATACATGCGTGATTGCCGGTAAAAGTAGAGAATGTTGTAAATCATAGATGTGCACATATATCCCGCGCAAGGGAACAGAATGAAGATTCCCCCTGCTAATAGCGCAGGGAGCTCTTGATTCTATTAAAGACAAGGAGGCGAGCATTAAGCTTTCATCTTCTTTATTCTCTACTCTCCAGCAGTTTCAACAAATATAACTTTGTAAACTTTCAGTTTAATATTATTATTATTATTATTATTATTATTATTTTTTTTAAGCTTCAAATCCCATCAATCCTGTAGTCCCCTAGTCTCTGGCCATGTGACCTAGTCCTTCCTGTTCCTCTGTCCTTCCTCTTCTTTGTCTGCTTGAACTTGTCCTTTCTCTTTAACTGTGCACTCAACTGTTGAACTTGTGCTGAACTTCCTGCTTTGTACCAGTTCGATCTCTCACATACAAGCTTTCAAAGCTGTTCTAAGCGACCTGCTCTGATTCGGGCTTTCAGCTGTTCTTTTGCTCATCCCCTAAAGTCAATAAGAAACAAAATGGTATACGTTAGGGTGGTAATACACACCCTATTCTGGAGGAAATAGCCATGTTAATTATCAGCAGTACTTCACAACATGTATTTCATCATTGCATTCATTGTGTATTCGGGATGGGAATTTAATGCTCGCCTCCTTGTCTTTAATAGAATCAAGAGCTCCCTGCGCTATTAGCAGGGGGAATCTTCATTCTATGTCAAGACGGAGGTGAGCATTAAGCTTGTTCAAAGCTTCTTACTACTACTCCTGCCATTGCATTAATAGGTCGGTAGTAAAACGTTCTGAATGTCGCATCACTAGCCCAGTCTGCGGCTTTCATGATGTCTTGTAATGTTGCGCCTAGTCCTAGTGCTTTTGAGGCCATCGCTCCTCTGCCTGAGTGTGCCCCGAATCTTGTCATGTCTATGCCTGCTAAACTCATAATGTTTCTGACCCACCGTGCTATGGTGGCTGTTGCTACTCCTCTATGTAGCTTTCTGCGCGCAATTAATAATTGAGTCGTCTCTGCCGGTCTTAGTTCGGCTGTCTTATTTTTGTATTCCTTTATACATGCCGCTACGCACCATTTCGGGTGCTCCTGCATGTACGGGGATGTGATGGTACTAGAATCCGTTTTAGTTCTTCTGGCTAAGCTGAACGTCACGCCTTCCGGCCCGTACGTTCTCCTATTCACTTCTAAGACTCTCACGTCAGCTACTCTCCTGCATGACACTAAGCATAGTAGCATGGCTAGTAACTGTAGACAGTTTATGTGTAATTGGAGTTCCGATGTGCTCCATCTCCCTCCTGTCTGGAGATCCCCGCACTGGGCTCCCCAGCCTGCTCTGCTGGCATCTGATTCTATTATCAGGTCTGGGCAGTCGCCGAAGATGGCTCTGCCGTTCCAGGCCTCCATGTTCGCTAACCACCATTCCAATCTGTCCTGGACTCTTGATCTAAGAGTACCAGTTGGTGGTAGTGTAGGCCTTGCTGAAGATGCCGTATCTTCAGCCTCGAAGGGCTCGGTAGTGTAATGGCCCTGGGAAGATTGCTTGTATTGATGCCACTAGTAAGCCTACTACTCTCGCTATGGTGCGGAGTGATATGCTTGTTTTTCTGAGACATGCTCTTATTTCTCTCTTTATGTCTCTGATCTTTTTGTTTGGGAGTTCCAGTGTCGCCGACCTGGTGTTTATAATAAACCCCAGGAATTCTATCCTCCCCGACTTCCGCCAGTTCACTAGGAAACCGAACAAAGTTAGAGGTGTACTACCCAGTCGGTCTGGTAGACTAGAGTCTCTCTGCACTCGGCCATCAGTAGGATGTCGTCTAGATAAATAATCATGCAAATTCCTTTCCCTCTGATCGCTGCGGCTACCGGCTTCATCACTTTCGTGAATGCCCACGGCACAGAGGAGAGCCCGAAAGGCATCGTTGCGAACTGCCATTATTGCCCGTCCTAGTCGAATGCTAGGAATGGACGGAAATCCCTCTGTACAGGAATCGTAAGATAGGCGTCTTTCAAGTCTATCCTCGCCAGCCAGTCGTTCTGTCTGAGCGTATCTCTGAGCTGGTGGATTCCTTCCATTTTGAAGTGGTTGTAGGCCACCCAGCTGTTCATGTGCCTTAGATTTATCACTGGTCTCACTTTGTCTTTTCGGTGAACCAGGAACATGTTGCTCACAAATCTTGGCGGCGCTATGCATGGTTCGATCGTCCATTTCTCCGCTACGCTTCGCAACTCCGAGTCTAGCAGCTCTTTTTCGGTTAGCGTCGTGACTACGGGGCGTGGCGCTTGGTCCTGAACGGGGGTTTCTGTGAATTCTATACACATGCCTTTCACTGTTTGAAGGACCCAAGCGTTGCTGGAAAGCGAGCGCCAGATTTCCCAGAATATAGCTGTCCTCCCCCCTACTGGTGGATATGTAAAGTTTCTCACCTGTGGGCAAGTTTTGTCCTCTTCCCTGTCCTCTGCTTCATCTTCCTCTAGGGAAGCGGCCTCTTGGGGGAAAGAAGGTATCAGGCTGCCTGGATTCCCAGTATTGCTTGCTGTTGTACTGAGGCCTTCTGGATGCTTGGTATCGACCGGTCAAGCGACCTCTGTAGCGACCGGTCCCACCAAAATCTCTCCCTGGGAAAATTTTCTTCATCGAAGCCTGTGCTTTCTCCAGGGAGGTGTAGGTCCCTACAAACCTCCCCATCTCCTTGCCAAAAGTCTCTCCAAACAATAGGCCCTGCGCTGCCTCTCTAGCTTCGTATGACGACAGATCTCCTAGTTTCCGGTCGATTTTCAAGAGGAGGCCTCTCCTGTGCTCCGATGAAATTGCGCAGTTCGCGTTTCCTAGTAAGCATACGGCCCGTTGGGCACAGTTTGCTAGTACTCCTGGCTCTACCTCCTCGCCTGTATCTCTGGCTCGTTTGGCTAGGTCATTATTTTAGCTAGCGGACCTGTCAGGTCGAGGAGTTTTTCTTGGCAGCTTCTCCAGGAGTGGTCTATGTTCGATTTGGAGACGAACAACATTTTAGGGTCCAATTCTGGGGCTTCCGTGACTTTACCCGGCAGGTCTGATCTTGGACATTCAGCCCTCAGTCTTTGTCTGACCTCTTTTTCGAGAGCTTTCCTCAATCTCTGCATCATGTATTTCGCCACTCTCGGCGATGGCACCCACTCCGAGGATCTCGGATTTCTGATTTCTTCTGGTTGGAACATGTCCGCCGTTTCGTCCTCTTCTAGGTGGTGGAGTTTTCATTGCCTTTTCTTAGGCGGAGGTTGGCTCCCCTCATCCCCTTCGTTATCTGCATCTGCTTGGGTGGATGTGGGGGATATCGGCGGTTCCTCGTCTGTGAAGCCTTCTGGGGGTTTCTCCTCTGTACAACCCATATTGTCATCCCCTGGGTAGGGGGACCGGAAGCTCGGCACCTGGGAATCTTTCATGAAAGCTTCCTTTAGTCTGAGGAACGCGTCCATAGCCTCTGGGGCTCCTGTACTCGCCCCTGTCGGTTGGCCCGGGGGGTCAGAAGAGTCTTTGCTCTTCCGGGCCCTGTTACACCCCTTAGGGTCATTAAACGTTGCTCTTGTGGACGCGCTTTCTTCCTGCTTGGTGCATTCCTCCTTCTGGCTCAGGAATAGTTCTATGGTATCTAGCCTTTCTTGTAAAAGCTGCACTCCTTGGGCCACTGCCTCTGTCAGTGAATCTCCCAGCACTTCTTTGAAGCTATAGGCTAGGTCTTCTTGGTAGACTGCCTCCTTCTCCTCTTCGCTCCACTCGAAGTTTGCCATTGTGCTGGCCAGTGCCTTAATCAATACTTGTCTAGGTGTAGTGGTGCGTCCACAGATTCACTTCTCGAGGCTGCACCTTCCTTATACAGTATGTATGTTTGCATGATATATCCTTCTTATTTGCCTGGTAATACTCTATCATCGAGCGGCTCCGCTGTCTAAAGCTACGCCCCCGCGTAGGAGGCGTTCGCTATTGGCGCATTCGCTGCGCGTGGCCATTTCTGCTCAGCTCGTGGGAAGTTTCCCGTCTGTGTAGAGCTCCGCCCTTCCAAGGGTTGGGGCTGCAAACTCGCGCTCTGCTAGGGGGTACGGCAGGCTCCTGAGGGGTCATGCATTACGACACAGGGCCTCCAAATCCCTTTTAAACACTAAAACACTAAAGCTTGCATGCTCTACTATACATGTTTATTCTATTATTGTCCATGGTGTACATTTCCAATTACGTTAATGGCATAAAACACGTTTTGTCAAGCGAATATTACGGAGCTAAGATAAAGAGGTACTTATCTTGTGGAGAGCAGGAAAAGAAGAGGAAGGACAGAGGAACAGGGAGGACTAGGTCGCATGGCCAGAGACTAGCGGACTACAGGATTGATGGGATTTGAAGTTTGCTTAAAAAAAAAAAAAAAAAACACATTGAAAGTTTACAAAGTTATATTTGTTGAAACTCCTGGAGAGTAGAGAATAAAGTAGATGAAAGCTTAATGCTCGCCTCCATCTTGACATAGAAGCAAGGATACCGTCCCTAAAAGGTGTGGAAAGATGACCAGGATGAAGACATGCACTCGTGTTCATAGGCCTTTTCCTGTTCAGGGCCGTCAGGGACGGAGGATAGATTTGTGGCAACGGGATGGGCTAGGAAGCTAGGCCATGCTAAGCAAACACAGGTTCAAATCCCGGACCACGCTTGTAGAAAAAAAAATACAAAATACATTCTAGCACCTAATGAATAACCTGCCCTTCCACAACGAAAATAGCCCTTAGATACCTACGGTGTGTGTGCGCTTTTTATATAAATAACATTTCTGTTGTGGTCTAGGAGGTCTCTGAAACTTTCTTATGTGTTGCAGAAACATTGTTAATAAAATGCACCTAAACATGCTTAAAAACAACTAATAAAATGCAGACTCTTACCCTCATGTGTTAACAACATAGTAGCGCACACGTAGTGTTAATGCATGTGATTATACAAGAATGAAGTCAAACATCATTACCATTTCATTAACTGTTGCAGCTGGAATGTTGGTTTAAGCATTAGTAATTCATGGCATCACTAGTAAAGTGTAGTAACTGATCACAGCGCATACTATTTTCTTATTTCAGTTCAGTAGTGATGAAATAACTAGCCAGTAATACGAACATTATTTACATTAGTTTATACGAGTGCTGTTTGATAGCGTGTGTTAAATCACAATATTAAGAGTAGGCCAGTGACTGTTGTGATGATCAAAGACACAGTTTGCTAAGTGCTGGAATAGTGCATTTGGAGCTCTGGACCTGTAATCTCCAAAATAGATGTTTTCCCCCGATATAATAAATGGTGCCCACTGCTTACACCTTAGAGTGGGTGTTCTCAACTGACGTGTCCTAGCAACAGGGTCGGATTGGTCCCTCAGCATTTCGGCCCGTGGCTGGGCCAAAATCATCCCTGGGGAGTGGGGGCCGGTTTCTTATGGCCATGGCTGGGCCGGTTTGAAAGAAAAAAAAAATGGGATTTTTTTTTCTTCATTTATCTAAAAAAAAAAAAAATCAAAAAGCCTTTCATCCTTCTTAGGTCGATTAATGAGTACCAATACAGGTTGGTTGATATTGTATGCATATTTGTTATATAAAAAAGAGCTTAAGCGTAAGTGCTATACAATAACATATTATCATTTGGCCTTGGACGTCTGCTTGGATTCCTATCAATTTAGTGTACTTCGGATCAATGCTATTTGATGCCACTTCCTGTTTTGTCGAGGAGTGCAAAGGTCATGTTTCACCGCTTCCTGGGATGTCACTTCGGGGTGGGGTCAAATGACATCACTTCCGGTGATGTCATCAGAGGTCAAGGGCCGCGAGGCAAGGGGATGGCCACTTTTTTGAGGCGAGGGGTGGGCCACTTTTTTTTGGGTGACCGGGCCTATTTCTTGTCCCAGTCCGACCCTGCCTAGAAAGCACAATTGGTTTTTACCTTCAGGTGAAAAATGAACCACACCTTCCCATTCACAGTTGCCTCCTAAGTATCCTGCTGCTCTGTTATGATATAGAACATGACATACGTCACCTTCTAAGTGATTGGTGCAGGACGGGGGCTTTAGATTCCAGAGGCCAGGTGGTGTACGGTTGGAGATGAACTGCTATGTCAGTGCGGTGCTTCTGAGGTGGATGTAATTGATGTTGAATTAAATTTAAAATGCTTCACAATGGTGTTGTCCCATGTGTTATTTCAGTGATAATGAGCGGGCCCAGACCAGTGCAGCGAAGCTCTGGCTGGACACAAACCGGTTCAAGAGGCTGCACTGCAACAGAGCTATTCTCAAACTGTGCTCCAGGCACTGGGCTGACATGTTAGTGCCGAACGCAGCAAACAGCGTGTGCGCAGAGACCGTCATCTAAGTTTCCTAATTAGAAATTAGAGCCAGTATAGGGATGAGACAGTAATAGCAATGGAAGACCGATCGATCACAGAGTAAGCCAGCGTAGCCTAGCAATGAAGTCACTCAGAACAGGAGGTGGTGAATGATGCAGCCAATGCCATAAGAACTGCCAAACGGGAACTCACGAGACACACAGCCAATGCCATACGAACAATCCCAGTGTAATCAGCGTTTCAGTCAACGCGGTGAGGACCTTCAAGGTGAAGTGGGAGAAATGCAGAGTAATCACTCAGAAAGAAGGCAGAAAGGCAGGTGAACTGAGTGGAGGAAGAGCATGAGTCAACGTGAAGTAAAGGTTCACACTAATACAGTTTCAGAAAAAGGAGAAAGCTGGAAGATAGCCCAGGGGCCGTGGCTTTGACTTGGAAAGAAGAGAATGTCATGCAGCATGGGTTCAATACCCAACCTCGTGCATTGAAGCTAGACTCTGGCATACAGTGCAATATAAAACCCTAATTCCATATTTTAGAGCGAGACTGGCAATGGTGAGTCCTGGAATAACCCCACTGGTCAGCTTCTGGAAGTACCAGGGGAACCCATCAGTGGATGGGAAGAATGGAAAGACTTATGTGCGTTCTATCTGTTGGCCATAGGATTTATCACATTTTTGGATGAGAGAAAGAAAGCATGCTACGTTAATGAACATCCTGGGCAAAGAATAATCAAAGATGCTCCAGAACCAATTCCCACAGAAGGTGAGGGCGATGGCCCATCGAGAGTGAGCATGTACAGTCTGGTCACACGCAAAATGGAGGAACAATATGGCCATCAGGCTAATACTGCACTGGAGAGGTTCAGCTTTATTTACACAAGCAAATGCCAAAAGAGAACGTAGATAATTACATAGCGATCTAAGAATACTAATAGAGACAACCCAATGTATTGGCATTGAAGATGAATATATTAGGAATCAGCTGTTTTTGCATATGTCAGATCCCAAGGCATTCGAGATTGCAAGGAGCATTGCAGTAAGAGGTTTGCTCGATATGTGGGCATGAATATAATAAACAGCAATAATAATGATAAGAATGTCAAGGCGATAGCACAGTCCGAAGGATATGGAGTGATGGCAATATTGGTGTCAAAGAAGGAACATATTTTAGGTGATCAGGGAAAAATACCAACTGCCGGAGCAGGCTTCAAGGGTGCATGTTTGTGGCATGGAATGGTGGCATATGTCTTTGAATCGGGAATGTCCCCCTATCAAGGGAGTGTATTGCACACGCAATAAGAGAGGTCATTTTGTGATAGTGTGCCAAACATATGATTTCTGGAGCGGTGCAGCTGTACTGGTGAGTACTCGAGTCAATGCATTAAACTCAGAAGAATGATGTGAATTTTACAAAGTGGTGGCATACTTCTAGGCACTCACGGCGGTGGAAAGTGATCAGGATCGACCATACAACCCCCTTTGACAGATGTTACTATGAGTGATACATGAGTGCAGAAGCTAGCAACTTTGGATCACTGTATATATTGGTTGCTCAAACAATATAAAAGTCAACTTTCCAGAGGGGAAATGAATGTTTGCAGGATGCAATTGGTGGTGTGCCAATATACCTTTTTGGGTACATTTGGTGTAATATAAGTGGGGGAGACTGAATGATCAAGGGTAATGTGTATGTTACTGAGAAGAGAGATAACATTCTGGGATGGAGACACCAGGAGCATTTGCAAATGGAACCCAAACCTGGCCAGGAGAATCAAATACAGGGTGCTTCTTCTAAAAGTGATTATTGTAAAAAATACTGAGGATATTTCCAAATGTCTTTAATGATACTACCAGAATATTAGCAGGCTTTAGCCATTAGATAAAGGTGAACTACGGCACTATATCCACTGTAAGGAAGTTGTGATTAGGAGTTATAGAGCCAATTGAATTGAACACATGATTATAAGCCATTATGATTGCACAGAGTTTATTTGGCAACATGTGTGTGTGTGTGTGTGTGTGTATGTGTGTGGATCTTAGTGATGTCAACAAGGTAATATGGGTGGGCCGGTATCCACATCCCAACATTAACAATATATTGTCTACAATGGGGAGAGTAAAGTGGTTCGCCACCTGTCATCTGCCTACCATCAAATAGAGTTGCACCCCGAGTCGCGACATCTCATGTAATTTGCAAAAACAATGGGAGACACATCAATACAGGTGTATGCCATTTGTGTTGGCTTTGGCTAGTGTTTTCTCTTGTAGGGTTATGAAGAACTTGTTTAAGTGGAAGAGAGGAATACATTGTTTCCAGGTCCATATCTTGGTATGTGCTTTGGAAGAATATGAACGTGATCAATTGTTGGAGCAGGTGATGGAGGTTAGGTAGGATTAACAAAGATCAACAAAGAAAGAAGAAAAGTGTATGTTTTTTGTGTGCAAGATCTTGTATTTGGGAAATGTATTGAAAAAAGAAGTGTGAGTGCTGAAACCTCAATTGGTAGAGGCAATTAGGGAAGTAAGAAAGCTTGAGGAAAAGAAACAATTCAGGGACTAGTAGAGTTCTATGCAACGTTTGTTCACACAGTTTCAGAGAGGACAGCTAAACCTAGGGAGGTTTTAATGAAAGGTGCAATGTTTAAGTGGTTATACCAGATATATGTTGATTAATACCACGCACCACTACCACCCAAGGGCAGTCTCCAGGATGGAGAAGGCATTTATGGAAATCAAAGAAGCCATTTTGAGGATCCCAACTCTTTATAGGTTTGAGGTGGGTGCAAGAACATTTTTAACAGCAGATGCCTGTGTGGCAAATCAAGTCAAGGGGGAGCCATCCCCTTTGAGGCTAGAGAGGTGAGTCTGCACTGCAAGACCGTCCATAAGAGTCTGAGCAAGTGGGACCTCACTGGGAGTAGCTCCCCTTTATAGGCCAGGGACTCTCATTTCCTCAAATAACTCCCTAGACCAACAACCCTATATGTCGATATGGGACTGCCTTCCGTGTAGAATGCTCTTTCTATTTGGCTCCAGACAATGCTGAACCAAACAAGTCATCCAAAAGAAAAGAGGATATCTCTTTAAGAAGAATTTTGTACATAAGTGAGATGAGTGAATCACTGAGGAAGATATGATATGATATGTTATTATATGGCATTTATAACATGCATGCGCACAAGTGTTTTAGGTGCCACGAGACAAGGTGGGAAGATATAGGGAGTAAGAGACAAACAATCCTACTAGGCCATGTAACATTTGGATTGTGCAAGTGTAACAATAGAAGTGCAAGGGGAAGGAGAGGGGTAAGTGCAAGGGAGAGGTAAGGTGAAAGTGTGCTTCAGGGCAGCATGACTCTGAGTAAGTACAGCCAGGGCAGAGCAGCTGTAGGTAAGTGCAGGAGGCAGGGCCACTGTTGGGATTACATTTACAGCCCCTATGTGCATGGTAGGTCAGAAGGCAGTGCAAGTTAAACTGGCCGTGGAGAATCCTGGTACCCAGTGAGACTCTCAGGGAACCAGGCACCCAGTCGGTTCAGCAGACAGGCAAGTTAGCAAGGGAGCGAGGGAGAGAAGGCAGAGGAAAAAAAGGAGGGTATTGAGCTGCTTCTGGAACTTCAGGTAGTCCAGCACAAGTCTGAAGGGGGCAGGTAGGCCATTCCAGAGGGAGGCATCTGCAGAGGAGAGATACCTACCCCCACTATCTACCTGGAGAAACGTCTAACCCTCAGAGAGTTGGAGGTAGCTGAGCGAAGGACTTTAGGAGAAAGGTATTTCGGAACAGAGAGTAGGATGTAATGCAGGCCCTCGCCCCAGAAACACTTTTGGACAATGCAGAGAGTCTTCAACTTGATTGTTGCCACCACCAGTGGTGCAATTTCAGTGCTGGAGAGATATGGTCCCTGGGCTTGGCACCAAGGATAAGTCTCAAGGAGAGAGTATGGTATGTAGGAGAAGCCCCTGATGCAATCAAGCCTTGGAGCCTGCAACAATTTGGAGGGTGAATTATGCCATCGTGAGGCATCAGAGTACCAGTGATGCTGTCAACAGGAAGTCCATTGTAGAGATGGGGAGAGAAGACATGTAGAAAGTGGTGGTGTGACCCCGGCCATACCGTGGTAGGCCAGATGCCCATCGAACAAAACAGAGATCACTTCAGCCCAGAGCACTGCAAGCTCCCATCCATGCATTTTATTAGATAGCTGTTTCCAGAAGAGAAGCAGCCGAGCATATAAAACATATGAAGCCAGAGACAGAGAAGCAAGAAAGCAAAGTCGATTATCCGAGGGAGTGCCGATCTACGCAACATTCACCTGGACAACCATAGCTACTGTTATGAGGAGAGAAACTCGTCAAAGTCGCAAGGGCGGCATTCGAACAAGACACCAGCATAATAAAATGAGAGAAACATAGTGAGCAACAGATAAATAATGTGATGGATAAGGTTACATGGAAAACTGAAGGAAAGAGGAAATGAGCTCCTTTGGGAGGAGGGGGAAATCCATGAGAAATCTCTATTGAAGAGTGTAAAAGCTCCACACACAACTCAAGCATGTGTTGTGAATTAAGACTGGCAAGTGAAATAGAAATTACAAACAATCATCTTGAGGAGAGAATAGGAGGGGGGGATTTATGATTTAGGAAAAGTCACACAAAACCTCACAGGGTCGAACCTCAAGAAAGTGAGAAATATAAAACCAAGGAAAAGTGTGAGAGACATTATTTCAGGGAGAATTGTTATAAACATAACATTAAGGAGAGTACACGACTCATGAACGTTTGGGAGGAGCTACATGAGCTCATGAATACAAAGAGAGTGTCAAAGACATCACCCTAAGAAATACATTTTCAATCAGACACATTTTGTATATTGACAGTACACCAGAGATGGGAAAACAAACCCTGAGAGAAAGCCACATGAGAGAAGATACCAAGTGAAGTGACCAGAAGATAAAAGACATTGTTTTGGCCCAATTTAATATGAGCTGCTAATATTAGTGGTAGGATCAGATAGAGTTATGTATGGAATGAGGACATTTTACTTTGGCCTGCCTGATGAGAGACACACACATTTAGTTGCTTAAATAGGTAGGGAAATACCCATAGCAATTGGGAGAGATAGGACTTTTCTTTATTATAATGAAGCTAACGTCAAGGGCGAGAAGAGGTGCCTGTATCAATTGCTTCAAAAGCATTGAATGAGTGTGAGAGGACATTTTTGGTTAGTGAAAAGTAGGCTTAGGCCTGCTGCCATGCAGCAAGATATGTTGGATGTACTTATGGGGAATTCCCTTCTTAGTAAGGGCTGATCACAAACCATTAGTGCATTTTTTTTCTACCCTGGGGTCAGACATGGCAACTCCCAGAATTGCAAAGTGGTTAGCAAAGATGCAATTGTTCAACTTTAATGTTGAACATGTTCAAGGAAGGAACACCTTGGTGGTGGATTTCCTGTTGTGTTTGCCCCCCGTAGGGTCTTTAAGGAGAGGTAGAGAGGAGCACATGGGCACATGGGTAGCATGTATACTGTATCTGGTGGGTGCTGTGGTACCAGAGGAGTAGTGGAGGAGAGTGTTGGAAGAAGATGAAGAGTTGAATCAGATGATAATGCACACTCAAAGAGGAAGACCTGGGAAACTGGAATGTGAAAAGGGGTCCACCATGGTTAAGGATCAGTTGGTGCCTTTTGAGTGGGGACTAGCGAGGAAAGAGAAACTAATTCCTCCTCAGGCAGTGAGACAGCGATTAGTGATTATTGCCCACCAGGGACACTGATGTCATATTTTAACATAACGGAGATTGAGAAAGTGATATGGTTGTCTTGGAATGGATGGCATGGTGGAGGCAGCAGTCAAATGGGCTGGTCTCTATTCCACCCCATCAAGTAGGTGTCCCAAACAAAGTGTGGGAGAAGGTGGGAATTGATATGATAGGTTCAGTAAAACATTTAGGAAGCAAGTGCGGCTATTTGATCAAATTACTAGATTACAATTGTAGTTGGTTTTATATCAAGTTTGCTCCCACAAAAGTGGTAATTGATTTTCTCTTAGAAGTGTGTGTACGAGAGGTATTACCCAAGTACATAGTAAGTGATGATTAGGTGCAGTTTGTATCTACTGAAATGAGCAATTTTTCTGGCAACACATGGTATTGTAAATTTCAGGACGTCACTCTGTTATCTGCAAGCGATTGAATAAGTTGATCAAACTTGAGCAGGACCAGGTTCCAGAAGCAACAACACTGTCCTTTTTGATTCTGCTTTCTCTCTCTCTCTCTCTCTCTCTCCCCTGATGATGTACCTGTATGTTGAGCTAACTAGTTACCTGGCCACCCTCTGAACCTTAATGGGCACCCGGCTCCTGCATGACCAGGAGCCTCAGGCACTGCCTCCAGGCCTCCCACGCAATTAGGGACTGTATCGGCAAACCTATAGTCCCCTGTCTCCTTACACATACTTGAGCCAACCACCCCGGCAGAACTTACTTGAGCTTGCCTATTGCACTATCCTGCCTCCTTCCACCTGGCACTTCTCCTCTCCCTTCCCCCTAGCACTTGCACAATCTGAATGACACAAGGCCTAGTAAGATTGTTTGTTTTGTCCTCCCTTTGTCTCCTCTTCCTTGTCTTCTAATGCCTGGAAACATTTGTGTTCCTGCTTGTTATTCATGACTTATTATATCATAATTCGACTCGAGGCAGCCTCTTTCTCTTACTCAGAAACTGAGAGGTGCGGCTTGAGTCCTTACAGCCCTGCAGTCACGTGTTTTGCATGTACTGAGGTCCCTTCCTCGAACTTTTCCTGGGCTGTGTCTTGTAAAGCCCTTGTGAACCTGTGACCCCGCAAACCCACCGTGAGCCCACCGTGAGCCCACCGTGAGCCCTCCATGAGCCCTCCATGATCTGAACCTGGACATAGGACCTGGAGCCCGCAGGACCACCCATACCCGCCCATATACCCTCAACACGCAACCTGGACCTGCTGGGACCCTACCTGGAGTCGGAGAAGGGTTGCCACCAGAGCCGCGGAAGCCTCGGCAGTTGGCAGAAGCGGGCTGGGCTGCCTGCTGATTGCGGGAGCGCCGGAGATATATTGAGCGGCGGCAGAGAGGCAGACAAGACAAAAAAGGGAAGGGAAAAGAAAAGATAAAGCTCACAACTTGACTGTGGTAAGGGGTGTGCTAGCACGCTTTAAGCGTGGCCAAGTTGCTGGCTTGCTGGCTTGCTTGTTGACACACTGAGATACTGAGGAAAAACTCAGACATTGACATTTTTATATTGACATAGAGTGCTTTAGCACCACTGTCCCACTGTCACAAGCGGAGAATAGTAGGTTACATACACACGTGTTACATGGGAGTGACTGTGGACATATGTCTTTGAGCTCCAATGACTCATAGTGTGTTTTCACCTAATTGCTATTTACCTACCCACTCAATTACATAAGCCATACTTCACTATTACCTTAAAAGACAGTTGTTTCCCCTCCCTACTGCTTACTGCCTAAAGTATAGGGCCTAAAGAACAGGGCAAAAAATCGTATTGCCTATAGAACAGGGCAAAGAACCAGGCAAAGAGCACAGTGCCATTACAGCTATTATATAGCTGGTGGTTGCAGCCTGTAGATTGTAGATAAGCCCTAGACAAGCCCTAGTGATTCTTGCTTGTTGGAAAAAAACTATTGAGAACAATGACAGCTGTAGCCCCAAGTCTGGATGAAACTTTGGGAGGGAGCAGAGACATCAGTCTTGAATCGGAGCCCATTATAAACTATCCGGTAGAAGGTCAAGTTGAAGTTGGGCAAAAAACAGAATCGGCCCTAAACACTCTGGACCCCGAGAGGAACCTTGATCTGGAACAAATGATTGAAAAAAATATTCCTTCAATGGGGCTAGGCCCAGAAACTCTTCAAAACCAGATAAATGACACTTGTGTCTACGTTGAACCTGATCCAGAGGTGATCATAACAGAGTCACAGGAGATTATGGGCAGTTGCCCCACGACCCATAAGGATACAAGTACCATGGGCCTTAGTCAACCTTCCAAGGGGACTGCCGTCACCATGGAAGAAGACAACGATTTGTCCATGGCCGTTCCGCCCTGTGATATGGTTTAATCTATTGATCCATCTAAATCTAAAGGCTTTTGATGGAAAAACAAGGCAAACTTCCATTACCCAACATATAACCATAAATAGTGGAGAGAAAACTTTGGGCAACTTGGGCTTAGAGCCCTCTTGTGAGAAAGAAGCACCTCTCTCAACAGATAACTCAAAGGCTCCTACTTTCCCTCCGCGAGCAGGAAAGAGAGTGAATAACGATGAAGAAGATGTAACCAAGCACGGTGGGAGGATGAAGAATATACCTGCAGAAAATCACTCAAGGCCCTCAGATTTCCAGCTTTCATTGGGGGCAAGCTTCCCCAGGAAACATTGCAGGCTGTCCACATCAGTAGAGGCCCATCTGAGGAACAACAAGTCAATATATCTGATTTATTATTGGACATGATTGCGGCCCAGGTGGAGGAAAAGTCCTCATCGAGTGCAATCTTAGATGCAAATATGATCACAGCATTCTCCGTAACCATGAGTCATTTTATGCAATTGTATGAGAACATTGCTGACCAATTAAAAGACCAATCCACCTTGATTGCTATGCTCCATACTAAAATGATTTTTGTGGAAGGATTCATTTCGGCACTAACTGAAAACAAACACAAGCAAGAGGAACACATCACCAACTTCTTGAAGACCATCCTGAAACCTCTGATCAAAGAAAATGATAAAAGGAGGCTATCCATGTCAAGTATTATTCCAAATGGTCCCATCTTTGAAGCGGACTCAATCATTACCCTGGCAAGTCATGGGGGAAACAATATGAATTTGGGTGCTGGACAACTTCCGCTGACCACGGAATCAGATAACATTAATGGCTCTGATACATCTCGTCTGGAAGGAAATAAGACGTCCTTAAAAAAATCTATCACTGGAATACGTACAAAAGCATACCATGATGTCTTTATGCCCCCTCCAGGGGAATGGAATCTTGTTTGGGTAGAGGATAACCAGGTCCTGGGTACCTCGAAGCAGATTCCCTCCAATACAGAAAATGAAGGGTGTCGTGCCGATGAGAGAACTCCCAAAAATGCACAGGTGATCGGGTCTGCTATGCTCAATCCCTTGTCATCTGGAACTGTGGAGGCCACTGGGCCATCTGCTGCAGTGTCTGCATCGTCCTCTAAAACCTATGGTGACATGGGAAACAGCTTTGCCGGAAAGACTGGCGCCGGCTCAGGAAAGAAACTCACTCAGTCCAACAAACAAATCAAACATGTAAACTTTGCCAACAAAAATGAGAAAATTAAACAACTACGTCCATCTGCAGTAATAAAGAACTTCAAGGAACTGGCTCACAAACAGGCCACTAAACAAGAGACAAAACAAATACACCAATAAATGAAAGTAAATGAATACTCTTTCACAAGTGTGGACCCTGACGAAGATACTCACAAAATCAGAAAGTCTGCCATCGTCTCAAATAACACAACTAAGCCTAGAAACACTTCAAAGTCAGAGGACCTAGAGGACCTAATGCACCTCTCATTGTATTCTGCGGTCTGGGACGAGTTCCTCGAGATTGACTCCTCCTTGGAAGATCGTTTTAAGGCATTGATAACAAACGATGCTTGGGCATCTTCACCCAGCATCTTATTGGAGGCGATCAACTTTGAAAGTATCAATGGTGAATCTTCAAGTATTTTTGATTGCAATGACTTGCAAAAATTGCCACTACACAGGATTACTAAACCTCAAGAGTTGTATAGAGAGTCCACTCGAATAGATCCTTCAGAGAGGAGACACCGCCACCGGTGGGAAGGAGATTTATGACGCTTGAATAAAACTGTAGGGCTAGAGACAAGCAATCAAAGGGGCCGAGCAAGAACTACAATGTGGACAACAGGCATCAAGAGAACAGCTCCTGGAAGCAACATACATTAGCTCCTATTTGCATGGAGCTAAGTAGAATCCTTTGCATCAAAGATAATCTTGTTCTAAATAGAGCTAACATCTTGAGGCTCTTTCATAGCATCAACACCCTCTCAGGTCTAAATACAAAGGATCTATCGCTAGTAGAGTTTCCGGATGAAGCAAATTATAACAATGTCATAACTTATCTTGCATCCAAAAGATAGTGCCCTGCTGAAAAACATGGTCTTTTCTCTAAAAGCCATATCAACCTCGGACCTAGAAAGAAGAGACAAGGAAAAATTGTATGTCCAGTTGCCCGTCAAAATTAAGCAAACTAACAGCAACAACTCAGGCCCGTGGAGTGGGAAGAATGGTAACGGTGAGGCTAATCGGTCCTCGAGCACAAATAAATCCATATGCAATGAAGGGCTGAGCAATAACAAGGGCAAATTCAGAAATACGATCAATAACCCTAAACTGTTAAAGAATCCATCTGGTGTGCCTCGAGGACCCCTGGGCAATAAGGTTGGGGACAACTGGGAATGGCTGGACAGTTCAGTGGCTCAAAGATCATAATGCCAGAGCCCAGGAAACAAACATCCCCCGCACTTTGTCCATTTTGGCTGTTGGAACACGCATGGCTTTAAATATCTCCTGGAATTAGGTAGCATTCGACTTGCAGATTTTGATGTCATTTGTCTCCAGTAGACATGGCAACTATTGAGGGTTTTGTCGTCCTCATCAACCCAGCAACGAAAGGACCAAAGGGTAGACCAGTGGTGGGCCTACTGACTGCAATTAAGGAAAGTTGCGGCTTAAGAGTAGTCTGGACAAAGAACATTTCATCATCAATCCAGATCAACCTGCTGGAATATCAAACTGGCAAAGAGGATGGCAAGAGGTGGATCCTCTTGTGTAATTTGTACTGGAACTGCAACAACCCAGCAGCCAAGAACGTCATGGACCTGTTGTTGGAAGAGGTCAATGCTGTTATGATCAACAACTTCAATTTGAATGTGATCCTATGTGGGGAATTAAATATCCATTGCTTCAATAACTGTGGTGCTCTCATAAATTATTATGCAAGCAACTTACAAGAGGTGGAAAAGCGAGGACTGTCATTTAGGAAGGAGTTCCAGCTGAGCAACATCTCATTACTAAATTGCATAACACTGTGGGATACTCCACCTAACCCCATTTGGAAAAGAGGGTCTGAATCCAATATTCTAGATTACTTCCTTGCCTCCGATAACCTTCATTCTAGAGTAGTAGCTTTGACGGTTATGGATGGTTATGGAAACCCCACAGAGCGATCACAACAGGCTGAAATTAAGCCTCAAATTGGGTTAGAGCCTTCTCTAGATGGAGCTACCCTGGAAGTCCGGCCAGGAAGGAAAAGACTGAGATTACCGAGGAAACCTTTAACAAGTTTGTCAAAAGATCTAAGAGACAATGGCAGGCCGTACGACATAGACTAATCGCAGTCGTTGGCCATCTATAGTGAAAAACTTGGCCCAGGAAGACGCAAGGGTTTTCACCATAAATATAACTTCGACCATGAAGTTGACACAAGAAAAAGGGACTTAAAAAAGATACAGAGAACGCATAAGAAAAATCCTTCCCTGGTATCGTATACGGCTGTCATGAATATCAGGACAGTGTACACTAACTGGTTGAAGCAGTATAGACAATCCATAATGCAATCGAATGCAGAACACATGCTGGAATTGGTTGCATCCAAACATTCGAGGGAAATGTGGCAAATCTTTAATATGTTGGACGGCCCTCAGCAACCCCATTTCAGCAAAGGATTGGATGGAACACTTTTCCAAGCTTTTCTCAAAACCAAACTTACAAGCCATGAAGGCTGCAGAAAATCCATGCTCAAATTGGGAGTTTGAAACTGAAAGGGAGGACATCCTTGCTCTAATTAGATCATCGAGCAACTCCAGAGCCGCAGGTCCTGGCGGCCTTACGAACTTGACATTAAAACAACATCCAGAGGAATGGACAACCTTTTTACATTGCCTATTTCTACTGGTGAAAATAAAACATAGTATCCCGGTTACTTGGAAAAAATCCATTATTGTACCAATTTTCAAGAAGGGTGATAGATCTGTAGCAACAAACTACAGACCTATCGCCCTCTTCAACGTTATTGGGAAGCTTTTTCCGGCCTTGATTCTGAATCATCTCATGGCCTGGAGTTGGGATTCCAAACAACGGGGCAGCTGGCAAGCTGATTTTGAAAAAGGAATTGGTACATTGCTGAACCTTTTTCTAATCAATTACTTGAAATTGAGAACTGCAAAAAAGAACAGTAAAAATGTATATCTCACATCAGTGGACTTGTCACAAGCCTTCGACTCAGTCAATAGAGAGAAGCTTTGGAAGAAGTTAAAGGACTGGGGTTGCCCTGCTGACATACGCAAGGTTATGGAGGCCCTCCATAATAACACAAGTATACAGATCAAATTAAAGCAAAAGGGCGACTTATCAAACCCTAATAAAACAGGAGTGGGCCTCAAGCAAGGGTGCCGACTAGCCCCAGCCGTCTTTAAATTGTATATCTCTGACATGGGCGACACCTTTACAGACATTAGGTGTTTTCCTCAATGTATCGCAGGCTTCCCAATGAACAGACTGTTGTATGCAGATGATGCTCCAGCGCCAATTAGATGATTTGGCTCCTTTTTGTCTTCCAAAGATCTAAGAATTAACGCTACTAAATCTATGGTGCTCATTTTGGGGAAATCAAGGCGTAAATCCATGAAGTTCAAGGGTTGGTATATAAATGGTGACCAGATTCGCGAGACAACAGAATTGCTCTACTTGTGTATACCGATCAACGCAAGCTACTGTGAAGCCCCAAGAGAATTAGCCCTAAGGCATAAAGTGAAGTCGATAACTGCCCAAGCAAGACTGATCAAACTCAGATATTGCAAATTTGCATTGTCACCCCTGCTCCGCTTTTACACCATGAAGGTAGTACCTGCTGTGACCTATGGGGCTGAGTCCTCTCTCCAGTTGAGCTGGAAGACGTGGCAAATTCTAGAGGGTTTATTCTAGAGAGCTGTACTTGGCCTCCCTAACTGTATGCCCATGGCAGTGATAAGGAAAGAATTTGGACTGACTTCACTCATCACCTATGTCAGCTGGAAAAACCTATCTTGTTATCGTAAATGCTTACTGCCTGCACCTGAAAGCGGATTTGGGTTGTTGGGTCAGGCACTTAAAACAGATAAAGAGCCCTTACTCACTGAATGGAGCATCAAATGCTTGGGTTTGTTGGTCTCGATCGACCCTACTGAGAAAATAATCCAGATTTTGTAAAAAAACGGCTGTATGAGTATGATTGGATCGAGTCCTTAGAGCTCGCGCTGTCATCCAAACTTTATGGTAAATACTGTGTAGCTCTAAACAAGCGTGGTTCTTCTCTGCTGTACTTGAGAAAGTTTCATTCGGCCGTGTTGCGACAGCAATTTCTAAGACTTCGCTTTAACATCTTTCCGACTAAAGAAATTCTCGAAGCCAGGAAACTGAAAAGCATGAGAGACTACAGATGCCAGCTCTGTGGTCACCCTATGGAAACACTTCGCCATCTCATCATGAGCTGTCCGGGGAATTAAGGACATTCGATGTAATCTATTAGGCAGATTTTTTGTAAACAATCGAACTCTAACAAAGAAAGATGGTTGGTTAAAACTGCTACAGGGCTCAAGGCTATCTCTAACTTTTGCCTTGTTAGAGATGGTATCAATCATCTTCAAAAAACTTGAAGGAAAAATGTGACAATGAAGTTTAACTCGGTATAATTTGACAGCATGAGCTGCTAATTCTGTTTGGTTGCAGTCTCTTTTCCTTCTTTTGCTCTTTTTCTTATCTTCCTCTTTGTTTTTCTTGCTGTATTAATTGGTAAAAATTGTTGTATTGTATGTTTTTTCTTTTTCTTTTCTTTTTCCTTTTTGCTTTTCCTTTTTTGAGTTTAAACTGTAACTAGTAAAAAGCTTCTTTTGAAGCTAATGTTAATAAAACATAATTTAAAAAAATGATATCATAAGAAAAATGTTCAATTGGCCTTGGCAAGTGGTTTATCAATTGTTGTGGGAAATGATGGCCAGGTATAGAGAAACGCCTCCTCCAGAAAAAAGATACACAGCTTGTGTTATGAAGAGGAGGAGAGACATGAAGTCAGATCTTTGACTGGGAGGGATTTAGTTGGATGATGATCAAATAGTTAAGAGAGTGCATAAGCTCCAGTTGGAATATTAGCAGAAATACAACAAGGGGAGGTTTCATACCAGTGGGTATTGTGCAAGAATTGGAGATTGGGTGAGGGCTTGAAAACCGTTCAGAGTGGTGTTGGACGATGGCTGGCATTGAAATGGACATTGTGTGGCCAGGGGTACAGCAAGTACAAATGGAGGTCATATGGGCCATGAGAGGAAAGAGAGAGTGCTGGGGACAAAGGAGCCTCTGCATGGAGCAGTGAGGGACACACATTGCTTGAGGACAGGAACAGATTAAGAGAGTGCAACTGAGGGAGAGAATGGGACTCAACTCAACACTAGAATGATATTTCCTTGCAGTAGATGGAGGGATTAATGTGGTAGAGTGATGGAGTGATGGAGGGAGGCCGTTGTGGACTTTGCTTTTGCATTCCTATTCATTTAGTGTTTACTTCAGTTTAAATATAATGTTAAATGTTATGTAACCTGCCTGGGAAACCTGTTAACACACAATGGGGGTCCATTACAAGTTTGCCGGTCCGGAAACAACAGTACTGGTAAGCTTGCTGGTACCCTTGTTTCCAGACTGGCAAACTACGAGTTCAGCAAGCAGGTGCCCTTCAGCCCGCCAGGTCTGACCTGGTCAGCGGAATGGCACCCGATCGCAGACCTTGACGGATGCACCGGCACAATTCATGAATGGGGAGTAATATTTTCCGGCACCCGGCAATGGGGCATTACTGGGAATGCTGGGGCCGTAATGCCCCGGTAAGTCCCCATTGCTGGGTGCCGGAAAAAGAATTACTCCGGTATTTACCAGCACGGCTATTGCCAGAGTCATAATGAGGCCCAATGTGCTTTATTGGATCTTATAATAGATTGTTATGTATCAATCACATTATTATTGGTAGACAGGCATGTCCTTTGATGCAGAACATGACAATTGCCATGTTATAATTGATAATGAAGGACTCCAGAATCTATGAGGTGGACGTTTGGACATAAAGGTGCAGGGCTTCTCACACGGATTTCATTAATGTTCAATTCATTAATTAAATATATAACACATCTCAATGCTGTTGTCCGATGTGTTATTTTAAGCACCCCATTGGAAACTATATTTTCAACGTATATTGTCATGGATGAGAACTACTGGAGGTGGGTGCAAACATGGAGTGGGTGCAGAAAAAGAAAGCTTTTGCAATAGTTGGCACTCGCCAGGCAGTGGCAGGTGCAGAATGCCAGAGAAGAAGTGCCCCAATAGGACCAAACCTAATCAGTAGCAGAAAAAATGCTCAGTATTTTCGAAGAATTTGAACAAACATCAATACCGAATGAGGAGCAGGCAGGAGCTGTGTTTCATTTGCAACAATCCATTCTAGATACTAGCCCTATGGTCATGTACTGATAGTATGCCTGGCTAATGGATGTTACCTGCCTCATCTTGCACAGAGTCAGAGCTAATCTTTAAATAATGACATAAGCAGCAGGGTCAGGGGGCGTGGCTAGAGAGTCATGTTGTAGGAGGCATCTCTGTGTGGCTCCTGCTGGTCCGGAAAGATCCTGAGGCGTAACAACGACTCTATAGTGTGTTAACATACTAGCATGGCTGTCCGTGCACATGAAAGAGTCATGCAGACGGAGGAGTATTCAGAGTGAAAGCCAGAGGAAGCACGGAGACAAAAGGACGGAGGAAAGTTTGCAGCTGACTAGATGCATCAGAAGCAGAATGGCGGATGAAGGAACAAAGGGCTAAGGGGACAGGGAGTGACGCTGCACGGCAAGACAACAGTAAGCCGCTGAGACAGATGTTCTGTGTCCATGATGCCAATGATACTGTAGCTACCTCGGACAGAGCCTAGTCGGGACCACAGTCCATTGCGAGACCCATCTGTATGCGTACTGCACTGGCGAAATCCAGCGCCCCATGCTAGCCTAAGCAGGTGGGCGCCTGGAGAATTGCTATCCGTATGAGCATTGCAGGCTCTGCAGAGCCGAAATGGAGCATAGGCGGGTCAGAGCGCTGGGTAAACCCTGCATCTGGGCTGACTGACGTGGGCTGTAAGAGTGGTGTTCCTCCTCGGCCCATGACATATATAAACCCAGAGAGACTAATCACGTTGGGATATCTGAAAATAAAGTGGGAGCGGAATGCAAGTCGTGGGTGAGATCGGAGTACGTTTGTTGAAACACTCAGAGGTGTGTTTATGAAGTAAGCAGAATGGTTCCCCATGCGGCCCGGCCCTGCTGGTGCAGCGATCTGAAGCAGTTGTGCACTTTACAAATGCAAATAAATAACATAAATAAATAAATATTGTGGATATGTTAAATGAGGTGCATTTAAACCACGCCCACTTTACCCACAATCCAATGACCCAGAGTGCGCGTGCATTTGAGAAGTGCATTCCGAAGTGCTGGTATGCTTTTAAGCTGTATAGCTGTAAGCAGCTGTCTTTATGCAGCTGTTACTGTGAATTGAAATGATTGTTATGCCCCTCTCCTTTTATTGATCAATAGAAATTGTGTTTGAATAACAGAATTCCGTCCACTTCATAATGACAAGGGGTTTATACACCCTGAAGTCTGCAATCCCTCCGGCAAAAACAACATTTCGAAATTGGTAATTCAATCTAGACAAACTCCTGTGAACATCGCAAATAGCAGTTCTATCATCGCACACGCATGTAATACAATCACTCACTGCCAGTATTTGAATTTTCTGCTGCTCTGAACCCAGTAGTTCAGCAGGTCCTGGCAATATCCAAAGCTCTATTGCAGCAGCCCTCTCAACTGCATTAGCTGCAAAATTATTCACTACAGATCGTTCTGTGGTCGATCTTTCGACCCCGTCTGACTCCTTAATGTCAGCGGGCTACTCAGATACATCTTGTGACATTGTCCAACTAATGAGACTAGACTCTTCCACCAAGGTAGTGTATTCAACTGCACAGACTAGCAAAATTAATAAGATGATCGATCAAAGTGAAATAATCACTTCCCCCTTAATACATAGCAAACCGGCCATAGGTACTCCAATCCAGACTACAGCTAATGCGAAAAAATACTGAATCCAACAGTACTCTGCAAATTACAACTGACCATAGCCTTGACCTAACAAATGTTTGGTCTGCTCTGCATGTAATTTTTCTGATCCCCCATCAAAAGCACTGCCCACATCTATAACTGCTACACTGCCTAGATCTCCCTCTACTTGCTGCACCACAAACCACAAACCTCTTGCAGTCACCCATAATGTTTGCGCAAACTTCTCATAATTCTTCTGCACTCTTGGTCTCCTTTGCCAACCCTACACCATGAAATCAAGCTAATCTCTTGCAAACTCGTCAAACAATCTCCCCTTGGTCCACAATGGCTTCTTTCATAGACTTGAAATTGACTGCAATGAACACTGCTCTCTTGTCACTTACAAACCTATTCGAGAGTTTGGATAACAAAGTAAATTTGCAAACGACGTTGGTTATGCAGCAAATGTAATAGTTTTAGCGTGTAGGCAAAAATAGTTTTAGCGTGTAGGCAAATAGTGTGCCGCTCAATCTCAATCAACCGACCATGAAAGATGCTGTGTCCAAATTATTGCACCACAATCTGCTGGCGCAGTAAACAATACCTCATCCTTACAAATGCACTCTGAAATAATCCTGGCTTCTGTAGAAATTTCAACAGAGGGACATTCTTCTTTGAAAAACAAATAAGACAAACCTGCCTTCTTCATATTTGCAAAGCCAAAGCGAAGATCCGTTACCCCATCACAAAACATGCAAAAAACAAAAAAAAATATTTAAGCTTGCTCATCACAGATTTGTCCTGGTTCGAGGCAATTTATACAATCTTTATCCCTGCCAAAGAAGCAGATACAAATTGCAGAGTATGCTATTAGTAGAAAATACGCAACCATAGCTCAAAACAAAAAATCAGGAATAAGGAAGGCACTACTCAATATCTGCAATACAAACCTTTGGACAAACTATTGCTAGAAGTAGACCACCAGAACAAAAACACTTCCATGACTGTAGTTCTAGCAGAAATCATTCTGCCACTGCATTCATAAAGTATCTGCCATGCAAACCTCTTTAGTGCAACACTGGTCCAGTCTAATGGACGATAGACAGCTGATCATGCTGAATGGAACGCTTCCAGGTGACATACCACCAAGTAGCACCTGGCGAAGACTCCACCAAGAAGCCATTATTGATTATGTATACTGTTAAAATGGATTTCTGAATTCTGACCTGGAGGGGCAGAGGTTCAGAAGGCCAACCTAGTTTCTTGGAACAGGGTACCCTCTGGACAAGCCAGAACAGTCAGGGTAGCTATGGCAGGCGGTCAAGATTAAGTCTCAAGAGGGGTGAGGGTGACTGAAAGACCTCAATGAGCACACAAAGCAAGGACACTTACAAATTACTCCAGACAGGTGTTATATTAAAAATATAGACACATTTATTACAAGGCCTTTGTAATATAGACCATAGCAAAGAATCACAATAATACTGAAGTAAACCAACACATCCCAATCAACACGATATACATACAAGACCAGAGGGGTCTAACGGATTAAGAAGCACGAAATATATAGACCACCTAGATGGGGAGGAAAACAGGCAGTGCAAGTAATCTTTAGACCCAGTTCCACATCAAGAATACACCTAACTAAGAGGCGGTCCAAGCCCTACGAAGAGAGGAGCCTTATGCTCAATAGTACATGCACGCACTTGTGCCACTGGACAAAATAGGGTCTCTTCAAGGGTCACTAGCAGCTCAGGAAGGTGGATAAGGTTAATGAAGAACAAGTCCCCACTATTCAAGCAGGACCTCAACTTGCTCCTTAATGTCAGCGGGCTACTCAGATACATCTTGTGACATTGTCCAACTAATGAGACTAGACTCTTCCACCAAGGTAGTGTATTCAACTGCACAGACTAGCAAAATTAATAAGATGATCGATCAAAGTGAAATAATCACTTCCCCCTTAATACATAGCAAACCGGCCATAGGTACTCCAATCCAGACTACAGCTAATGCGAAAAAATACTGAAACTTGCGGGCAGAGGCAGTATTGAGAGTCCGGGATAGAGTCGCTATTTCGCAATAGCAGTGGAAAGGAAAGGGGCCCTCGAGGGCCACTTCATGCGAAAAGAAATGGGCTCCTGCACTAGGGGCCACCAGTTGGGGTATGGAATACTCACCGGTCCCCGACTCAGGCAGACCCAGACTTTGCCAGTACAGTCCACTTCGCTAGCAGGTTCAAATGCGACAATCAGGACGTCTCAACACCGTGCAGTTTCCGAGGTAGCAGGCTTCAGAGTGAAGGGGGTGACAAGTGCAGCGAACTTGCACAGGTCGTTGCACAGGAGCGCAACACGGTAACCACGTTTACTCCGGTCCGGGTGCATTCGTCTCACTTCAGACTTGGGAATGCCAAGTGTACGAAATTCGATGTGAGGGTGCCGTGGACACAGAGCAAGCAGTATACCAAAATTCGAGGGCTTCCTCGAAAACCGCGGTGATGACAGAGCAAACGTCCCACGCAAGCTGGTCAGCCCACTGGTTGGCCCAGGGACACTTTCCAAGAGGCTTACTTGCAGAGTTTGATGAAGGTGCTGGGAATAGTTGGTCCCACTATTCCAATGGGTTGAAGCGCCTTCGCAGACCTTTTAGGACGATCAGATGCAGAGGGGTCTCGCAGGACGACAGCGGGCTCAGGGTGCCAAGCCTTCCAGTGGGTCACCAGCGGTTCCTCGACTCAGCTTCTTGTTGCAGGATACTTGGCTCCTTATCCTTTGTTCGTGTGAACTCAGGAGATCGACATGGTAGTGGTGTTTTCGGCCTCCTCTTATCCAAAGTGATGTCATCAATGATGTTTGTGATGTCATCTTTGTTGTCGTGGGTGTTAGTCTTAGAGGTGCACGGTGGTGGCACGAGTTATGGTTGCTTAGCTCACCATAACTGGCGACTTTCTGGGGTTTTTCACTGAATTTCATAGGTTTTTAGTAGCACAACTCAACCATAACTTCCCTTTAACAAAGTTTTTTCACTGAATTTCATAGGTTTTTAGTAGCGCAACTTAACCATAACCTCCCTTTAACAAAGTTTTTTCACTGAATTTCATAGGTTCTTAGTAGCACAACTTAACAATAATAACTCTGACTTTATGTACATGTAATATGGAACATACTGAATCCCTTCTACTGAATTTGATGTCCGCGAACTCTTTTAATGTCCGCGGACATGTTCGGACAACAGTACCACTACCTAAAAACTCTCGGAGGGTATGTTTAATTGTTCTATCATAACATATGAATATTTTACAAATTCACAGACCAGCACACATACACATTATATGTAGTAATACATAAGAAGTGTAACCCATATATGTAACACACTAACCATTCATTTAAATACAATATGTTCTAAAATGGAATATACCAAAGGAAGATAAATAGGCTTCCAACATAATTACCTCACAGACACATACTCCATGCCAGTGTACTTCCACATGTGGGAATCCAAGATCTACAGCTACTCCACAGCTTTCTGCACGCACCTTCAACCAATGTATCCACGAGTCTCCCAAAATCCTAACAATCTGTTTTCTGAAACACACAGCCATATCTATCTTTTCTTCTCTCAGCAAAAAGAGTATCTGAGAAACTCTCTCCTGGCACAACACACCCACTAAACTTTCCTGACCAATCCCTTTCTATGGTCATTCTCATTTGCATGGCTTTTCAACCCAAAAATCCCCGGATATAACACCCGATGTCCGCGAACTACCGCCATGTCCACGGACATATTGTAACATGGACAGCCCTTCTACCATTTCCACTTCACTCTCTGTGCCATTCCCTCAGTGGATGTAGCTAAGAAGTCACATGACCATCCACCAATCACATCCAAGACCTCTACATCTAACTGTATCATCATAGGTCACCACTGAAAATGTACTGTGAATCTCTCTGAGTACAAGTGTCATATCATTGGCAAGCACCATCTACAAGAAATACTGTACAAGTCTCCAAGACTTCTACTTGCAGCTCCATGCATATCCATATGCATGAACACAAACTACAGGTATGCATACTTTCTGCAAGGTACATGAACACATTTTCTAACTGTCTTTTAGCTTGTATAATCTGTAAAATGAATCTACTGTCTTTTTTTCAATCTCCTAAAATACACTGTCACTTACAAACCTTTATACAATTTAATATCTTTATACACACACACACTCAAATCATGTTGAACTAACATTTTTTAAATAAAATATATAGACTACATATAATCAAACAAAATTGAATGCACACTCTATGTTCAAATCTCAAACAATAATACTTGTACAATTACATAATTGTTTTTAATTTGTTTATTTATTTAATTACTTATATTTATATAGGACAAGCAGCCCATGACATTGAGGCACTATTATTTGCAAAAGCTTAGTTACAGGAATAGTGGCATTCAGTGGTACATTATGAACTTCACAAGGCATACTAAAGATATTTTGTTTGCTACAGTTAGTCATTACAATACAGTTTTTTCATTAACAACATATGATTTGTATTCAACTGGTGCGACGTTTCTTATGTGAATAAGATAGTTTAAATGGTTGTGAGGAAGGCGCTGAGGATGTCAATTAAATAAATCAATGTCTACATTAAAAACAGTGCTATATACAAACAAAATTACTAATTTGTTTCTTTTAAAATTGCAGTGAAGACCATTCTCCTGAAAAGAAGCAGCCGATTTTGAAGTACAAAGAACAACCAAGAAGTAAACTGCTCATTTTAGAAAAAAAGTAAGTTGAATACCACCATAATATTTCTATTATTACTCAAGCAAACTGTAAGATTAATGCATGCTATTTCTGTGCCTAAAAATAGAGATTCTGCACCATTCTGTCCAAAAATCCCCATTTCCTAAACAGCGATTTACAGCCAGAATGGCCCACTAATTCCTATTTTTCGACACACAAATTACCCAACTCAGCCACTAGAATTTTGATGTTATAGAACAAACAACTGTTTTAATTGTATAGTATTAGATTTACTATTTGTACTTTCCACACCACTAGCTTACTTTTTTCTATGATCTGAACTGAAGTTTAGTAACACATTAATTCAAGAATACCTATCCCTACTAGTTGTAGTTTCCCTATGCACAATCACAAACCATTACATACATCTTAATCATCTTACTCAAACACTCATGCACACAGCACACATACATTGCATAACACCCCAACCCATACCTTCTTTATTTTTTTCAACAGACCCTAATGAATGCCTACCAAAAATCAAGTCCGTAGAAAGCAACACAGAAGTAGAGCAAATGAAAATAAAAGTGTCAAACATTAGCATCCATCTCTAGCAGAATTTGTAAAAAAAAGTTGAAACAAAACAGCTAATACAGTCATTTAGTGAAACAAAAGAAGTTTCAATTACAAAAACTTTGCCTCCTCTATCAAAATGTAAAACAAACCAGAAAACAATTAACAGAAAATCAGCTATCACTACAGATAAAACTTCTTCTTTAAATCTTGATATAGTGCAGAGTAAGCATACCAAGAAAAGTATGTTAGCCAAAATGTTCCGTCACAAAGTCCTTCAAAATCTTATAACAACAGGAGAGAAACCAGGTTCAACGCTTAAAACCTATTGTAGGAAATTAATCTTAGAAGCGTTGATAGTGCAATTCTTCTTAAAAGAAAGTTATTTATTTTAGTGTTAAACAAAATGAAACCACTAACAAAACTAATAATTAAATTACAAAAAAGACTTATCAATAAACGAAATGTCAACAGAAAGAACTTCAAGAACTTGCAAGTATCTGCGGAGGTGAATGGAGTCACACTACGAGCACAGAACCATACTTTAATGAAGAAGCATACAAACAAAAGCAAACAAATACAATTGCCATACATAGCAGTGGTCGAGGTTATGAAAAAGTTAATAATACCATAATGGAACAAGAAGTACTCCTTACAAAAATATGCCCTGAAAACTTAGAATTACCCCTCCATTCAACTGAATCAGAACGTCTAGTGTACAAATGGCCATGCACGTCAATGTGTAACATTCCCCAAAAAATGTTCAAGTCTTTACGCCAATCCCCCAATCAATATGTGAAAAGCAAAGACAAAATCAAAATTAAACTACTGCAAAATATGGATACCTGTCCAGTACGCAAGAACACAGGACTACAAGGACATTCATTGGCCTGCATTACAGGACCTACTTGCAAAACCACCTTCCATGATATCAAAAGGATATCAACACATCATTCAACTATAAGAAATCTAGTTTATAAACTGTACTATGCTAAAAGTCCTGCTTTAGCACTAGCTAATTTAAATAACATTCTTCTACATGGTACAGCAAAAGACCTACTAGAAGAAATCGACTACATCCAGAAAAAATATTTTGGAAGTGATAGCCACTTACAGAATAAAATAGCTGTGAACCAAATTAGTAACAATTCTACACATGGCAACCTTTTACTACACACATACAAAAAGAAATACTAAAATTTAAAAGTACATCAGCTGAAGTACCAAACCATGTGTGTGTATGTTGCCGCAGATCTTTATATAAAAGTAACACAAAAACTGTAGACCTATCATACAAAATAGAAGACAATGAAGATTCTAAATGGTTTGAATTAGCTCTCTACCTTATAGCAGAAAACAAATACGAAATAACTGACCCCTTAATACTTTGCAGTTACTGCACTACAAAAAACTCCTTCACGTGCTATCACAAATAATTTGGAATTATATCCACTACCAAAACCCCTTCAACAACTTAATTTATATGAGAGTATCATAATTGAAACAGTGCACCCATTTCAAGCAATAATAAGCCTTCAACCAAAAACTGCAAAATTACCTCCCTCTGAATTAGTGAAAGGTATTTGTGGAAAAGTACTGCATTTACAATTAGATCTAAAAGAAAATGTGCACACTCCAATGCAGCAATCATTAATTACCTTAGTAAGTGGAGTACCTACAAAACACAAAAAAATGTTGCAGCAGCTGGTAGATTTACATAAAGTTATAAAAGCCTTGCAATATCTTAAAGAGAATAATGAATATTACAAATAAATTAATATTGAAGAAAACTTGAAGAGCTCCTAGATCCTGCTACAATATCAAATACTTTAGTCCATTATACAATTCATCCATTGCACTCTAATGACACCATAGAAGATGCACTGGAAACGTACCAAATGCGTTAAAAACAAAAGGATCACCAATCAGCATATGAGAAAAAAGTATAGAAGCATGCGCTTTTCCTCTACTCTTTCCTACTGGCAAAGGAGGAAGGTATGATGATAGACCTATTCAAATATCAGCTTCAGAATACCGCTCATTATGGATATATTCTGAAGATCCCGGATTTAGACAAAATGTGGAATACATATTCATCTACTCTTTGAAAGTGAACTAGCAACTTTATGTTACGGAGTTGCACACATATTAAAATCAGGATCACACTTTCAAAATATGACAGCTACACAATTACTACAAAAAGTTCAACAAAAAGATGAGATTTTACAATCAAATATTACAAATCTATTAGCAAATATGCGTGGTAGTAAAGAGTACTGGTTTCAACGTCATGGATATGTATGCTGTATGATCATAAACGTTGGCCCACCCACTTGGTTTGTTGTATTAAATTGTGCAGAATATTCATGGGAAGATTTACATGATTTCCTATGCATATCAAACAAAAACAAAACAAACATAGATATACTAACACCTGGAGAACTTTGTTCTCTGGATCCTGTTAATGTTTCAAGATATTTTCACCATCGCTTCATTGCTGTGCTACATTTTATTTGTAATAAAACTGTTCCTCCCCTTGGAGAAGTGCAACACTTCTTTTGGAGAAAACAATACCAAGCCAGAGGAGCACCACATATCCACATGCTTTTATGGATTAAAGATGCTCCTAAATTTGGTCAAGACAGTGATGCCACTGTTTTACAGTTTATTGAAAAATATGTCACTTTTGAAATTCCATCAGAATCCACAAATAGTGATCTTCATGCACAAATTTTACAATTTCAAAGACACACATGTGGCAAATATTGTTGTCGCAAATACAAAAACAAAGGTAAATACTACACCAAATGCCGATTTGGTTTCCCTAGACCAGTTACAAATACAGGTCAAGTGAACAACCTCATGTCTTCAGTTAGACATAGTGTTAAAGGTAAGTCACCTAAAAATACATATTACATAAAAAGAAAAGAAGAAGAAAAATATATCAATGATTGCAATGTAATCATTGCTCACTTATGGAATGCAAACATAGATGTGCAGTACATTGCAGACAATTCTACTGCAGTTGTACAATATGTCACAGCATACTTAACCAAAGCAGAAAAGACAGAGCTGCAAGACCTCTGGAATGACCTGACATCAGATAAAACAGTGTCTCAGAAATTTTACAGCTTGGGCATAAAAATGCTCTTCCATAAAGAATGTGGATCCTATGAAGCAGCTGATCGTTTAACTTGTACTGCATTGTATGATACATCTGAAAATATAGTATGGCTAAGTCTTGGTCCAGCTAAATCTAGAAAAAAGTGTTCTAAAATCATACAAAGATATAGAAACAATAGCCAAACATGATCCCAACAGCCAAGACATTTAAAAAAAAAAACAATGTATTGGACACATACTACCCAAACAGGAGTACCACTTTGGAAACCATGTGTCTATACCACATAGCCCAACACTACACATACAGAAATAATATAAAACCTGTTGAAAAAAAAAGTAAATACAGAGTGACAAACTGTGAAGGCAGCTTAGTAAAACTCACCAAACCAAATTGAATTAATCCTATCAAATTATTAAAGACTCCTCAATTTAAAAGAAGTATATTACATGTCCCTGCTACAACTCTTTAAACCATGGAGAAAAGAAGAAGAAATACTAGATAACTATGACTCCTATGAAGACGCTTTCAAAGCAAATGAAAGCACTATAACTGATGTAAACTTTACAGAGTACAAAACAATGTTGCACAATGAACAGCAACACGAAGAAGAACTCCAGGCCCAACTACATAAGGACACTCCTGACAGTAGTCAACCTTCTATAACAGGAAGCCAAGAACCACTGGGAGAACCACTAATAACAAATGAGGCAGAATTAGCTATGATAGAAGTAGAAAACACCATGTGCCAGTATGAAGATAAAGAAGACTTAACTATACTACAATCAAAACTAAACAATGAGCAACGTAGCATTTTTCAAGAAGTAACAAAAGAAATTGCACATGGTGTACAACATGAAAACAAAGAATGCACATGCCAAAATTACAAACCTATACTACTGTACGTCAGTGGTGAAGCTGGTTCTGGCAAATCATTCCTAATCAAAATCATCAGTAAGTTCCTTCAACAATTGACAAACAACAAACTTTACACTGATTACTACTCCTGCCAGTAGAACACCAAAACAAATTAGACTATTACAAACTTTCTACAGAAGCTGCAATGGAACTACGCAGAGTATTGAAACAAATGAAAATGCTACTAATAGATGAAGTGAGCATGGTGTCCAACCTAATGTTGGCTTTGATTCACCCAGATTACAAGAAGTACT
The DNA here is from genome assembly GCF_040938575.1 of Ambystoma mexicanum. NCBI lineage: Eukaryota > Metazoa > Chordata > Amphibia > Caudata > Ambystomatidae > Ambystoma > Ambystoma mexicanum. The sequence goes on along the minus strand of NC_090926.1, from coordinate 509,123,673 downwards.
CAAAACAAACTATGAAGAGCTCTTTGCAGGAAAACACATTATTGTTTTCGGAGATCTTCTTCAATTAACACCAGTAAAAGGTGAGCCTATTTTGAAAACATTAGGACACAAACTCTGCCGTAAAACTGTTGGCAGCATTGGAAATGTCAACCTTTGGCATAATTTCCAATACAGAGAATTAACAGAAAACATGCGGAAATCTGCAGATCTCACTTATGCCAACATCTTAAAAAGTATCAGAGTTTGTATACTTTCTAAAGAAGCAGAAGCAATATTGAAAACCCGGCACATTCATGCACTTTATGGTGATAATGCATGTGATAGAGATGTTATGGAACAATTAGCCCACAACATTGTCAAGTGTATGGCCTTTATGGCAACTCTTGCAAGCTGTTTCAAATTCAATGAAATAATGTTAAGTAAAGAAATGCAACCAATAATGGAAATTAGCTCCTCAGACAAACTAGATGTATATGGTATGACACTACCCATGTGTGCCCAAGCCACAACAAGACTAAATAGTTTAGAAAAATCTATCTCAAACACAGCAGGCTTGGAAAAGATATTAAAATTATCCTTAAATTGCAGAGTAATGGTTAAACGTAACCTTGACGTGGACCAAAGACTAGTTAATGGAGCACTGGGTACAGTTTTTGGCTTTCAAACCTACCCACGTGACAACAAAATTCAGTTTGCCAATATTCGCTTTGACAAACTTTCAGAAGTAAAAAGGATAGGATGCTCAACAGCTTGATTCCTTCTCTTCAAAGACATGTATGTACGCAGTCACCATTCATAAATCACAAGGTATTACCCTAGACAAAGCAATGATAGACATTTGTAACACAGTCTTTAAAGAAGGCAATAGCTACGTAGCACTATCACGCTTACGTACACTTGACGGTCTATTTCTAATCAACTTTGATGCAAGTAAAGTAAACGCTTATATTCCTTGCATTTTAGAATACAATAGACTTTGCTCACTATACACCCCCATCTAAACACATATTATGTACCACAAAAAGTAAAACGTTGTAAAAGAAAACTAAATCAAACAGAAATGCAACAGGATGTCACTGCAAATCCTCCAAATAGAGTAAAAGAAACTAAAACTTCATCAAGTACCACAAAAATAAAAGAACTCATTAGGGAAAGTAAACCAGGTACTTCGTCAAAGAAGGAAGACAAACTAAAAAAAAATCAATCAGATACAGAACTACCTGGTCCATTTAAACTCTCAAATATAGTTGGTGTAAGTTGCTATGCAAATGTAGCAATGAATATTCTGTTTCAATTGCCACCAATAGTTGACAACATTTACTTACACAGTACAGACCAATTGTGTTTGCAAATGTTAGTACTTCACAGAAATGCAACAAACAATCCTGATAATACGTATAGTGTTTATGGAATAAGACAACAATTGGACTACTGTGCTGGAATGGTTAAATTCACTATAAACTCACAGGAAGATCCACAAGAATTTCTAATGTACTTACTACAAGTACTGGAAAATAAAAACATACCGATAAATGAAATATTTCAGATTTCATACATGTGGAAACATACATGCACTCTCTGCAACAATGTGACACAAAAACAAATCCCCAATGAGCGCTTCGTGTATGTATCAATACCTAATTGTGAATCCGTTCCATTTCAGCATCTTGTACAAATTGCAAACCCTGGTAGATTATGTACTACCTGCAATTCGGATAATCGCTCCACGTTACTAATACAAACACATAGTAAATACGTAATACTAATGCTTCTACGTTACAATGCAGATGGTACCAAAAACAACTGCAAGCTGACTGGATTCACACATGGTCAAGTATCACTTGATAAGAAAACCTTCACAACAATATGTATAACCTACCGTGCAGCTGCCACAACCAATTCAGGGCACTACACTGCATATATAAAAAAGAAATGTGTATGGTTTGAATGTAATGATAGTACCATTACGCTAAAGCAGAGATTACCAGAAAATCTTACAAACGCTTATTTAATGTTCTTAAAACCAAAATTTGATAACTAAACTGTACTTAAACCTTAAGTAAACTTGTAGTTAAAAAAATATAAACTGTTAGAATATTCCAAAAGCTATCTGACTGCCCAAACATTCTACACCAACTAATCAGATAAATGAATACCACTAAATTAGAGCAATATAAAAAAATAGACAGTTAGAATACGCCTACTGGTATCTAACTGCTCCAAAATGTTACAATATCCAAACAAATAAATAATATGTTACTGCTACAAAAAACTGCAACAAGCCAATGTATACAGCATTAGCCAGGAACAACAAGTGAACCCTGAAAACAAACAAACAAATAAACTGTAGCATAACAGAAAAAGATTTTTTATAAAATCCAATATGGATTTTCTTTCTCCCACAGACCCAATGATTTTAGCAACAAACACAGAAACTGAGCAAATTGCATAGTACTCTGGTTTGTAATCTACTAAATATGAGTGTCAAAAAAAAAATGTTGATTATACAATGTAATAAGTCATTACAAAATACCAATACTAACATGCTCTTTTCTTTTATCACAGAAATGAACAAGAAATACATGTACTCCAGATACTAAACCAAACAGTAAGTATATTATAATAAGTACAACCATCACAGCATATCACACCCATTTGGCTTATAACTTTGTTCCCTATAAATTTGTGTGTGACCCAAAGTTATAAGCCACTATGAGTGACATTAAAAGTTCCCATAGGCCATAGTTGAAATGTTTGACTCTATGGTGTGATATGCTGCGGTGGTTGTGGCCAGGGCATAGAGTCTTGGGTGCATGGCCATGCAACCAACGCTGTATGCCCTGGCCACAACCACCACAGCATATCACACTCATTGAGTCTAACATTTCAACTATGGCCTATGGGAACTTTTAATGTCCGCTTACATAATGAGTGTTCTTAGAACACTTTCAACTTGACAACAAACAATACAAACAGCGACCTCAGAACGCCCCCATTGTGTTAATTTACGAACATATCAGGACACCGTGAGTGTTCTTAGAACACATTCAACCTGCCAGCAAGCAATATGGACAGCGTCCTCAGAACACCCCCATTTTGTTTATTTACGAACATTTCAGGACACCGCGAGTGTTCTTAGAACACATTCAACTTGCCAGCGAACAATACGGACAGCGTCCTCAGAACACCCCCATTTTCTTAATTTACGAACATTTCAGGACACCGCAAGTGTTCTTAGAACACATTCAACTTGCCAGCGAACAATACGGACAGAGTCCTCAGAACCCCCCCATTTTCTTTATTTACGAACATTTCAGGATACTGCGAGTATTCTTAGAACACATTCAACTTGACAGAGAACAATACGGACAGCGTCCACAGGACACCCCCATTTTCTTTATTTACGAACATTTCAGGATACCACAAGTGTTCTTAGAACACATTCAACTTGCCAGCGAACAATACAGACAGCATCCTCAGAACACCCCCATTTTGTTTATTTACGAACATTTCAGGACACCGCGAGTGTTCTAAGAACACATTCAATTTACCAGCGAACAATACGGACAGCATCCTCAGAACAGCCCCATTTTCTTCATTTACAAACATTTCAGGACACCGCAAGTGTTCTTAGAACACATTCAACTTACCAGCGAACAATAGGGACAGCGTCCTCGGAACAACCCCATTTTGTTTATTTACGTACATTTCAGGACACTGCAAGTGTTCTTAGAACAGTTTCAGCTTGATTGCAAACAAAACAGACACATATTGCGTCCTCAGAACACCCCCATTTAGTTTATTTAGAACATTTCAGAACAGCCGTGTTGTCCGCAGACAAATCGAACACAACAAGAGGGTTTACCACATAAAAAAATACAACATTTAACCTATCTCATACTCTCACCACCCTCCCGAAACACTCTTACACACCAACACACTCCACTAAATACAAATTTTAAACCATGTTTCACCGCGTTGTCCGTGGAAGTCCGCGAATCCAAGATGGCGGGCACTACCGAAAATCTGATGCGCTTCACGCTCTACACCGTCCAATCAGCGAACACGTCGCATGACCGCGGACATGACGCAAGCCGATTGGCCAATCAGGACACTGTCCGCTGAGCGAACAGGAAGTGTGTCCGCGGACCGAACACAGATATCACCAATTTTTTATGACCTACATTTTGGTCATTTAAAAAAAAAAACGACTGGACGGATTTTCACCAATTTACAAAAGGGACCAAGCTGCTGCACCGGGTCCAAATTTGGTGAAAATCCGTCCAGCGGTTTAGGCTGTAGGCATGAGCAAAGTTTTTTCCCATTCAGTCTATGGGAAAACAAGAAGTTTTGGGACCCCCTTTATAACTTTGCCCCCCCTGGACGAATCCTCAACAAACTTTGCAAAATAATTCAGAGTGGGCCATATACTCTTTTAGCAAAGTTTGGTGAGGATTCGTCCACGGGGAGCGAAGTTATAAGCCACCCAAAAAGTGCTCTGCCTATGGAAACAGCAACTTAACCATAACTACATGGCCACTAGTGTGGCCATGTAATATATGATGTGATCCGCTACTGCCTTATCAGACTGGTATAGACAAAACTATTGTATTATGTATATTCAAATCAATGTAGAATTTTCCTGTTCACCTTCCTTTCAATGCATAACCATTTTATATGAATTTATATTCTTGTTGCAACTGTACAAATTGAAAGGTTGATATTCTTCTTTTATGTATTTTAACCATATCAATAAAAAAAGAAGGACCGTTTTCAAAGACTACAAGCTTATATTTGACGGAAGAGGGAATTAAGATCCAAAACCAGAACTCCTATCAAAATCAAGGCTTGATATTCACCAACACAGAAAGCAGCAATGATTTTTTAATCATTGAGGCAACATCTCTCACATCAATTCAAAAGTGAAAGTGATTCAAACTAAATAAACAACAACACTCTCGAAGTTAAGTCATGCACTGAATGAGACAAAGATGCAGGACTGTAAGCAGAAAGGTCTGAGGGAATTCATGAAATAAAACAAAATTAGGATGTGCCAATAAAAGCAGATTGGGTTGTTAGTGTTTGGCCTTCTCCACATTCCAAATGCATGTGGGTTCTCCAATGCTTAGCCTTACCGTCCTCCCACTAAAGGCAAGGTGTGTTCTTATTTCTTTGACCTTCTCCCCCGCTTATTATATATGCTATGGGTTCTCTGTGTTTTGGTCTTCTCTTACACTGACTAAATGCACATGGGATTTTCAGTTGTTGGCTTTTCCCAACACCTAGACATTCATGTGGTATGCACTAACCCTAAACCCACAATTCACACACCCACCCATCCAAAAATCATGTTCCAATAATCCCTACAAAATAAATCCACCCTATTTCCCGATTTCTACCTAGATCCTATTATCAATTTACAGTTGCTCTCACTAACTTTATCCCTACATTGGTGTGATTGTCATACTTGTCCAGGAACCCAACTTATCAATTGTGTTGTGAAGTAACTTACAGTGGATAATGGAATGTGGAATTCAGGTGAGGGAATTTTTATGGAAGGTGATGCATGAGGGTTCTGCTGAATTCCATTGGAGAGTTGTAACACAAAGTGGAGGCTGTGCTGTGGGTTGTTACCAGAAAACGTGATAAACTCTCCTACAAAGCACTTCTTGTGTCCTGACCATGCTTTACATCAATGCGGACGAGCTGATGGAAAACAAGTGCTAATCCAACTCCCAGCGTGAGGGACATATGGATGGCATATCCAGGAACTTGAGGCCAACTAGCCAGAACGATGCCCATTGTGGCCCTAGTCTACACAGCCCATCAGGGCCACCAGTGGAAGTCATCCACTCCAACCAACCATCAGGAACAACCTAACCACTCAGTTAATTGATACCAACATACTAGCCTTGATAGGTCGAAACACATGTCGCCTGACCATTTAAATCACCCTATAAATAAAGAACACAATGGTTTACAAACAAGGACATACAGAATGAGCTTTCCCCTTTGTTTCTTGCACCTGGTGTCTAGGAAAACAGAAGTACTAAACCTGAAATAAATCCCAGTGGGCATAACATGGACAAAATAGAGTTATAAGGATACTTTGATGCCCACTTTGTTTTCAAAGAAAGGTGTGTGCAAGGAAAAGTGTACGTAACAAAGAAGGGTACAACATAACTGGGATGGGGTGAGCAAAAGAAATTACGTATAAGGCTTGAGCCCATTTTATCCGAGCACGTTTTAGTAGTTGGAGATGTGTCTGTGCCTGTGTGTGAAAGGTTTCATAAGGTGTTTCAGAAGGGCGCAGGGGGAAATTAAAGGGATGAGGCATCAGATTATTCTCAAAAGAGGGTGCAATACTGTTGCAGCAAAGTTATGACCAGTACTGTTAATACTGAGGGATGGTGTGAAGAGTGAACGTGTGAAATTGCAAAGACAGGGTATTATTGAGTGAGCAGGAGGTGTACGATGGATTTCTCTGCTTTTAGTGGTGAAGAAGCCAACAGGGGAGTAGAGACTCTTTTTCAACTTGTGTGAATTGAACACGTGAATATACACCCACTACCGAACATGAATAAAATGTTGACTTTGATTGGGAAAGAGAGTGTATTTTCAAAACCAGACATGGCTTCTGCTTATCGTTGGACTGAGCTGGAAGAAAAGAGCAGGAAGCTAACTACATTTATAACTCATGGAAGGAGTTTTTCTGTTTACAATAATGCCATTAGGTTTGGTATCTGTGTCATCAGTTTTTCAGAAAATGATGAATCGATTGTTTGGAAGAATGAAAGGAGTGTTTTGCTTCCAAGATGATGTCCTAGCGTGTGGTTAAAGTGAAGATCAATATGATGAGATTCTAGAGCAGGGGTTTGGTAACCTTTAAAACCCACCACAATACTAATTAACCCTTTACCACCCACAAAAATACATTCAATGCATTTTATTCGATAAAATGCCTCAATGCAAATGCATTTGATGAAAGGCCATTAGATGCAAAGACCAGATACCTAGAGCAGGTATTGTCTATTCTTGAGAAGAAGGGAGTGTCCCTGAGAAGAGAGAAATGTGTGCTCAAGGAGATGTAGGTCGAATTCCTGGATCAGGAGATTTATAGTTTTGGCCTAAAGCCCCAGGAGGAAATATGGTGAATGACATTAAGAAAATTTTGAGGCCGGGAATGAAAGGGGAACTCAGGTCCTTTTTTGGTCATGATTGAGTTTTATCAAAAATCTGTTAAGAATTTTGCTGACAAGGTGGTTGAAATGAGGAAACACTTATAGAAAAGGGAAGAGTTCATTTTGAATAGTGCATGTGAGAGAGAATTGTGATGTATCAAGGAGGAAATTAATTTGGCTCAGGCTTTGAAATGTTCTGACACAAGGAGGAAGAGTGTTGCCACAGTAGATGCTAGTGATGGCAGCGTGGGAGCAGTTTTGTCTTAGATCAAAGATGGTGAAAGGGATGAGATAATTGCCCATGCCTCTCGTGTGTTAAACGGGCCGGAATATAATTATTCAGTCCTTGAGAAGGAATTTCTCAATCACCTGCCATTGGATTAAGAAATGCCAAACCTTTCTGTGGGCTATGGAATGTATTATTAAAACTGACCATAAGCCTCTGAAAGCCATATTTGAGTCAAAAGGTCTCAGTAAAGTGTCAAGAAGGGTTGCAGGTTGGGTGATGAGATTACAGTGTCATAAGTATGCCATGGAAGTGATTCCGGGACAGGATAGCATCATGGTGGATCATCTGTCATGCCTAGGAGAACAGATGAAGAAGGAGAGCAAACGCCAGGATGTCTCTGAAATGATCTAAGTGAATTATGATGGTGTCATATCAAAAGGTGTGTGGCCGGAAGCCATGGATGAGGATGAAGCAATAAAACATGTTAGAAATTATGTTGAATGTTCATGGGCACCTAAAGGTTTTTTCAACCAGAGGGAGAGATCATTTTGGGAACTGCGTGATGCACTGTCTATTGTGGATAGTTTGCACTACTGCTGGGAGCGTGTTGTTGTTTATTTATTATTTTTTATTTATGCATTTGTTGTACACCCAAACCCAAGGGTATCACAGCATTGGTTACTTATAAAAGTACTTGTTACAAATTTGGGATATTTGTTACATGAATTTTGTTACAACATGTTAAGACATTGACAGAGTTAGTGAAGGCCTTAGTCAAATTTGTCAAAAAGACAGGCTTTGATCATTGCTTTGAATCGCTGATGCGATTTTTCATTTCTAATGTGTGCCAGTAGAGTGTTCCAAAGTGTTGGTGCAGCTACTGTGAAGCTAGAGCCTCCCACCCTTTGCCCTTGTAGCGAGGAACATTCAGGTATCTGCTGGTACATGATCTTATGGACCGGGTTGAAACCTTTTGGGTTACTCTGTTGTTCAAATAGGAAGGGGCCTCTTTAAGGGCAGATTTGTGGGTAATGATCAGGGTCTTGAAGAGGATTCTCGCTTTGACAGGGAGACAATGAGCTTCTCTTCTAATATGGGAGATGGTGATCTGTCTTTTTTAAGCCAAAGGCAGCGCTTAGAGGTTTATTTTGAAGTAGTTGCAGTTTGGCAAGATTAGGTGTCGTAGTACCTAGTAAAAGGATGTTGGTGTAATCTAGTTTTGCGAGGATGAGGGCTCATTCTTAGGTGTGAAGAATTGTCGGCTGATTGAGATGCGTTTTGCAGTATAGGCGGTGGAGGATTGCAAGGCATTGAAGTGCTTGGTCATGGAGAGATTAGCATCTAGGTAGACGCCTAGTGTTTTTAATTGTTTCAAGACTGGGAAGGATGTTCCATCAATATTTATAGCAGAGAAGCTAGAGATTTTAGGTGGGTGGGGGAGGGTACAATGAGGATATCCGTTTTCTCATTGTTAAGGCATAGGCTGTGGGTGGCCAATTTTGGATGATTGCGTAAATATTATTGATAGTGGCTGTGTCTTGTTTGTGGTCCCCAGTGATAGAAATCAATACCTGGTTGTCCTCTGCAAAATGTGTGTAGATGACGCACATGGTGTCAAGTGCTGCAAATAGTAGTTTAGTGTATGTATTGTAAAGTGTGGGTGAGAGGCAAGAGACTTGAGGGACACCTATAGGTACTGTGATGGGGTCTGCAGCCTCATCGCCAATAAAGACTCCGGTGGGGCGTTCCGACAGGAATGATTTGATCCATAGGGTGCCTTCTGGGGAAAGAATTTTCGGCCAGTGCAAGACACAACTTGTTGTGATCTACCAGGTCGAACGCGGCTGATAGGTCGAGTAGGAGTAAGATGCCTATGTTACCAGAATCTTGGATGCTGTCCATCTGGATTTTTAAACTAGTAGTGCCTTTTCAGTGCTATGTTTGGGGCAGAAACCTGATTGTCTGGCTCCTAGAAAGTTGTTACTTTCCAAGTAGTGTTAGATTTGTGTGTAGGAAACATGATCAATTATCTGCAGTAGGAATGGGACAGTAGTGATGGGGCAATAGTTGGTAGGGGTAGTGGGATCAAGCATGGGTTTCTTGAGTAGTGGGTTTACCCAGGCCGATGTGATGCAGGAAGGGACTGAGTCGGAGGTAAAATAAGCATTGATAAAGTCAGTAGTAATAGGCATTATGGCTGGTGCACTGAGTTTGACTAAACAGGTGGGGAATCTGGCACCTTTGCAGTTGGAAGGTTTAAGGGTACTGATGGTGTTCAAGACCTGATCTTAGGATACTTAACTGAATTTGAATTGGGACGCAGTGGCATCAGCATTAGTGATAGGTAAGCGTGAGGGCATACATTTGATGGCTAGTAAGTTACTCGTGATCTTTATTTTCTCTTCTAGGGTCAGGATTGTGTGTGCCAGTGCATTTTGGATGCAAGTACATCAAGCTTTGTCTGTTTGAGCAAGTGCTACTGTGGGGATTGATGATTCTAATTCCCTATGTATGGAAAATAGCCCTTTAGTACTTGATGATGCATTAGTAATGCAAGTGTTCAGGGAGTTTGCTTTCTGTGCTACCACTGCTGATTTGTAGGTTTTATTGGCTAGGACAAGCACATGTGTTATACTGGTGGAGGGGTTCTTTTTGTGAAGGTGCTCCAGTGCTCTTTTGTTACGGCGTAGGAGTGTGAGTTCTTCATCAAACCAGAAGTTCACTTGCTTTGTTTTGTGGGGTATTTTAGAAGTGAGTGGGGCTACTCTGTCAAGTGTGGATTTCAGACATGTATGATAGAGAGTGAATATGTTGTCAGGGCTAGTATCATTGAAGGAATGATTCTTGAGCGCAGCTGCAAGTAAAGGGATGAGATTTTCGGCAGTGAACTTTTGCATGTTTCTGATGGAAATAGGGCCTGTGCCTTAGAGGTGAGGAGGTCAAAACGTATTACGAAGTGGTCAGACCAAGTAACTTCAGAAATTGATTCTAAATGTACAATTACGTTGAATGTGAGAATCCAGTCAAGGATTCTTCCTTTAATGTGTGGAGGAGAGTTGATCATTTGTGTAAAGTGAATATTAATAGAGGGCAGAGGTGAGAGCAGTGGCTTTGAGGTCTGATTTATCGTTAAATCCAAGGTTGATATCTCCTAAAATAATGAATTAGGTGAGTGGTTTCAAAAGAGGAGTGAGGAGCAAAGAGATGTTGAGGTCGGGGTTGTTAGTGTTAATAGGTTATCGGTAGATAAGGAGGAGGTTGTATGTAGTTTTTGGGTCAGTAGTGAGCTTCAAGAGCAGGAGCTCATATCCTGGAACAGGGTCTATGGGGCAAGGTCTAAACTGCATGGTGGTTTTGGAGATTACTGCTACTCTAGCCCCTATGGTGTCCTGGCCGTCTATCCTGAAGATTGTGTAGTCAGGAGGGATAACTAGTGCAAAGGATGGTCCTGACGCTGGGTGTAGCCTTGATTCTGTGATGGCCCAGAAGTCTAGTTGTTTAACAAGAAGAAGAGCATGTATGTCAATGGCATGACCTCCTACGGAGCGAGCGTTAATCAGGGCACATTTAAGAATGTTATTATTGGCTACTATGTGGGAAGTGTGTCAGTGTCACTGAAGGTGGGTTTGGATGGGATAGGATCCTTGTGGTTTGTTGTCCCCTGCTCCAGCTGCTGAGTGGGAGGTTCACAGTGTGCTATGATGGCTGGTGAACGCACCAGTGTGGTGTTAATAGTGTGTGGTAGGGGGCCAATTAGGTAAGTGTTGCAGTAGTTCTGGCATGTGCGTAATGATAGTCTAGCTTGTTGTGCTGACCCTGGTTCAGGTAGAGTAGTATGCTGATGGGCTGCTAGTGTTCGGGAACTGAGGCACGCAAGACGAGTTGTTCCTATGCAGGGAGCCATGGGCCCTATCTGTACTGTGGTGTTATGTGTGTGTGTGCATTGGGAGCATGTTAGTGGTTTGAGTATCTTTTTGGGGATGGGGTGTTTTACCGGTGGTCTTGGGATAGCGCTCGGTGGGCATTTTAGCAGGCTTGAATGACGGTTGCTGGTGATGAGCAGGAGTAAGTGACAGCTTGATTCGGGTAAGCGTAGAAAGCCCAGGACCGGTGCTTGTGGCTCAAGTGTCAGAGGTGTGACAGGTGGGGTGATGGTGTTGGGCATGGACTAGGGAAGTGGCACGGGCAGTAAAACCGAGCAAGTCCTTTTCTGACCTGTACATAGGCGCCAGCAGTACAATGTAGTATTCAAGTGTTACCTTGGTGCCTGCTATCCTTACGCATAGTGGTTTCCCCCAGCACACACAGCGAGCAGCGGAGAACTGCAGAAAGGGACATCAGCCTTTCCTTGCTGCCTTTGCTTTCCTGCTTCCCGATTCGGTGCAAAGCAAGCCTGTTTATTGGTCCGGACATGGGCCAATCGTGGTCTTGGAGGCTGGATGCTCAGGCTCCAGGTTCAGAAGTAGAAATTGCAGTGCCCATCTTTGACAAGGGGGTCAGCATATTTTTTGCAATGGGGGAGGCACACTCCTGTGTCCCCTGCACAATACAAGTAACATTTGGACATTCATGAGAGGATTGTTGACCTAGTGCATGAAGGTCATGTAGGAGTCTCTCATGGAAAGGTCATTTTGAGAGGTGAATATTGGTGGCCCTGTTTTGACCGTGAGATGGAGAGGAGCTTGGACGGCTGTTTGTAATGTAGGAAGACAGGGAAGGGAGAGGTGGCAGGATCCCAGCCCTTGGTGGAAATGGGTATACCTTGTAAAGTGTGTGATGATTTGGCATGGACATATTGAGACCAGTAGACAAGGGGATGGTTGAGGAAAGTACATTGTCATCTTGATGGATTTGATGTGAAGGTGGGTTGAATATAAAATTGTTAAGTAAACACTTGGTGAGAGAATAGTTGAGTTTATAGAGGAGATATTTTCAAGGGAAGAATTTCCAAGTAGCATTCTCACAGACAATGGTCCTCAGTTTGTCTGTGGATATTTTCAGGAGTATTTGAGAGAATGTGGGATAAGACATAAAAAGACATAAAAAGTCAGCATTGTATCACCCTGATGGTGGAAAGAGGCAACAAATGCATAATGGAGGGCATAAGGTTGGCTGGCATTTGTGGTAAAGATAGGAGAGTAGCGGTACAGGAGAGGATATATGCATTACCGATGCAGAAACAGAGATGAGTGCTTTTGAACTGATGAGAGGTTGTAAGGCCAATGCAAAAGTTGTACCGCCATGGTTGGGAAGAGCAAGAGAGTCGGACTGTGTGGTGCATGTTTTCAGAGAAAGGATGAAGGAAAATAAGGTAAAGTGGGTCATGAAAGAGAATGAGAAAAGAGGGAAAAGAAAGGTGGATGTTGAGTGTGGAGATTGGGTGCGGATAAAAAAAAGAATGGTGAGAAAAAAAGGAGACACTCCATATTCTGAACCTGTTTTGGTGGAAAAGGTAATCAAGTGTGCAGCGAGAGTGAAAGGAGGACAAGTTTGGAATAAGAACACGATTGCAAATGTGAAAAAGAGAAGTATTATTGAAAGGAGAGGAGATGTGTTGTGAAGTAACTTACAGTGTATAAAGGAATGTCGAATGCTGGTGAGAGAATGTTTATGGAAGGTGATCCATTAGAGAGTTGTAACACAGAGTGGAGGCTGTGATGGGGGTTGTTAGCAGAAAACTCAATACACTGTAAGGATATTTGGCGTGTTACAGCACAGAGTACAGCACTACTACACAGGTAGCAAACAGCACAGAGTACAGCACTACTGCACAGGTAGCAATTTTTGCAGCACCACCACAAGGGTGCGGTGCATTGCTATATGTGTTACCACATTAACAAGAAAAGACAGGCTATTCAGTCAAAAACGATTTTAACATATAAGATGCAAATCTATTTTTACAGTTAAAAGCACATGTGCACATTCAAAAATGCACACTATTTTTCACCTGAAATGCCTATGGTGCGAGAGACACATTTGAAAATAATAACTAACATTACTTATAACTAACCTGACTAATGAAACATAATCCACTAATAAAAATGTGTCTCCACTGCAGAATTAGGCTTATTCTGAAAGTGAACTTTTAAACGCACATCCATTTTTTTTTCTTTTCTCTGCTGCCCTGTCCACATAATTACAGGAAGCAAAAGAGCTCGAAAGAACAGGAAATCAGTTGGTTACAAAGTATTACTATAAAAATGAGCCATTGTGTAGAGAAGGAGGAGATGGCATGATTGATTCTGATTGGAGCAGCGTCGTAGCAAGTATCATGCTAGAGGGAGTGATCAGAGTTTTGCTGGGGGGAGTTTGAGGAGAGAGAAGGGAGTCAAGATTTGGCAGAGCTGGGAGAAGGACCTATTTTTTCCTGGTTGGAGCATTCCTATCTGCAAAAGCTGAGAATTCCAGGCAATGACCCCGGTTTGAGAAGGAAAGGCGATCCTTTTTACTGGGGTTAATCTTCAAGGGAGCCATATTCAGAAAGAGAACAGCTGAAGAAAACTCTGAACAGATAAGGTAATTACATAAGTGTGGGAGCTGAGTGTGTACGAGACGAGAATGTTCAGTCAGAGTAGGAAAGGAGATTCCGGTGCCTTAATCACACGTTAATGTTGCAAATGGTGTTCTGTTCTCCGCCAGTTTTTTTTTCAGTGTATTACAGACAATGCTGTTAATGTGCTATTTTATTTATTTCTGTAAAGAGTGAAATCGTGTTTAAATGCAACTTTTATAATACAGAAAAATATTTGAAAGCAGACGGGTGGTGTGTCTTCTATTTACCAATACAGTGCTGATGATGAGGGGAGATTTTTAAACAATGCAATTGTCATTTTAAGACAGATGTGTGCATGATCATATTCAGTATGGAGAGTTGAGATTGATTGTTTGTAGCATAGCTCGTTGGAAGTACATGAGCCAACGGGAAGAGGGACTCTCTGAACATAGTTCCCTACCGTATGTAAGGTAGTGGAAATTACCACAAAATTACCACATATAGCTCTCTGTCGTAAATAAGTCAGTGAGATCGCCCATGGTGGCACACTAACACTAACACTGAAAATGTGGTATTCCTAAAATGTAGGTCTGAGGTCTCTCTAGTGATTACACGAAAAATCTAAGCAAAGATAAGGGATTCTGGACATTGGGGCCACAAATAAAACAAGGGAATTATGCTCAACAAAATACCACCAACCACGCATACCAACCACGTATACCAAATATGCATGTCTGGGTGCTAAAATAATGCATGTCCACTGTATTATTGTTGCACATGGCCAAATCTGAATACAAAGAGTGATTATTGCTAAGTTATTTTTCGGCGGTAATAAAATACTGTCAGGCCCCAAATCTCCACAAAATACCCTACAACACTCTCCTACAAAGCACTTCTTGTGTCCTGACCATGCTTTACATCAGTTTGCACAAATCATAACCGACCCCATCCGAAAACCATGTTCCACTAACCCCTACAAAATAAATCCTACCTATTTTCCGATCTCTACCGAGATCCTTTTATCAATGTAAAATGTATCTCGTCTACTTTATCCTAGCTACAATGCCTTCCCTATTAAAACTGAGGTGCTCCTTCCTCTTCAAATGTTAAATATTGACTATCCTGAATATCTATTAGCCTGCCTTTAGATAGATGTGAATGTAATCCCAGTAGAACCTAATATCTAAAATCTTGTTATAAACTTGTAAAGTTCAACCTCTTCCGGTTTCTGGAAATGCCAAGGGTTTGGGGTTTTCATAAACTGCCCATCCAACATTTTAGCTGCTAAAATATTAATAGAATGAGTTTTACAAGAGGAAGACACATGAATGCTGACCATGAATATATGCAGTACTCCTTGCAGGGAACCTTCTCTTTAATAGCATTAGCACTGATGTCTCTTCTGTTTTTAAGCAGTATTTGTTCAACTTAAACTAGCCACAGTAGACATCAATACATTAAATTCTTGCAAGGCATTCTCACAGAGTCTATGCTCCAAAAGCAAGGGATTTAGAAGGTTTAGGGGCTCAACATTTCGATGTTCCTGTGGAATTGAGATCTCTAAAGGTAGACAGGGGTTTCCAATTGTAAAATGGTCAAGGCGTTTCTTGCTGAAGCTTTGCCCCAGGTAGTACAGTAAATCCTGCATTCTCTCTGCAATCCTCTCTGGGTGCCAAGCACCTGGAGGCAGCATGATAAGTAGGTGCATAAGAGCAGTTTTGAAATGATAGGAACTAAGAAAGCTTTGGCTGCCTTGCATTGTGCTCTTCTTCAGGTTGGCTAGTATGCTAAGGCACTTCAAGTGGCAGCTATTTTCTGGCACAAAGCCCCGAATTAGCTTCAGGAACTGGCGCTCATAGATGGCAAATGACTCTGACCAATGAATATCAGACACATCACCCATGTAGGAGGCTTGTTTCACAAGAAAGATGAGTGAGTCTTCACGGCGCACTGACGGAATCATGTTGATGTATAGCACATGTCCAGATCTAAATTCTAGTCTTAACTTACATGAAGTGGAGTAAACAGCTGTAAGTGTGAATTCATAACTGCATGAGATGAGCCGCCAAGCTCTGCCTACTAAATCATGGAACCATTTGTGCACTTTCTGTGTATTTAGAGATCTGTTGGTACAAAGTAGGTCCTCCAAAATATGACTTCTTTGACAGGGTATAATGCTTCGTTGATCATGAGTACAATATGGTGCAACATTTCTTAATGTGTAACCTAATTCCAGAGCCACAATGTAACACGCATGTTTATCAGGGTTGTTTTGCCTGCACTCTGACTCCACTCGGAAGGCAAACCCTGGAGGAGGGCAGATTGGAACGAGGACATCAAAAGTGGGCTCCTTCGTCCATCCCCACTTCTCAAAGGCGCTGCCCATGCCTATTCCATTTTTCAGGATCAATCCGCTCTGTTCATGGCTTATAAATCGACAGGCTTCCAACAAATCATGTGTAAATCCTTCCACAAAATGGAAACCCTGATTCATATCATGTACCCCATTCTGCACCTGCGTTTTATAGAATGTTTCAAGTGTGGCACGTTGGGGATAGTTGAGATCGAGCATGTTTAGTGGTGTCATGATTTCCAGACTATTGGCCCTGTCTTCATCTTCAATATGGTTCATAATGGAATCTTCTTGTTGGCACTGCCACAAGTACATAACAATACATAATCCCGCAAATACACTTAGGCTCCATAAATTCGCTGTTTCATGTGCTTCTTTAATCTTCACCCTGCTCCAGAATGCCTCCCAGAGCTCTTCTTTCTGGTCTTCAAGGCTTCCACATTCAAACTCCTTTTGTAGCTTGTGCATTTGTTCCTGGAGTAACTGTGAATGATGCCAGAACTGGGCCCCTGTCCGCACATCCTCCTTGGAACTTTGCAGTGGAGAGTGTTGCATGAGCTGCAAGATAACAGCTAAGAAGAACATGCTGGCCTGGGGCATGTTGCAGTGGTCATCTGGCGAGGCTGGTGTAAAGTGCAAAAAAGAAGGTTCAGACCATTTGTCAACCCAATTCCCAATTGCTTTAGCCATATCATGTACAAACTTACTAATCAACATTATCAAAATGTCTACCTGCAACCTATCATTGGATTCATTTTGGTATGTCCAAAGTTTAGCATTCAAAAAGTAAATGACCTAAAATTTCACTGCAAAAGGTTGACTTGCTCAAATATCGGTTCTATGTCATTTCATCACCTGCAATATCATCCCCTGTCATTTTAACGTGTACATTCTAACGAAAATGCTCCCTTTTTTTGTTTTTTTTGGGGGAGTTCTCCTCCAATCCCACCCCCACACTTATTTGTGGCTATTGCTTACCTCCACAAACCCTTATCTGACCATTTGCACATTTGCACCCCCCCCCCCCCCGCTAAATAATTTGATGAGCATATTCGTTGTAATATGCATGGTAAAATGCCAGGGGATGAACATGTAGGCGATGAAAGGACGTCATATCCAAATATCAATCTGGTAATAAATTCCATGAGCCGACATACAAAGGAAATATGGGGAAAGAGGAAGTTAGGTAGAGAGAAAAGGACACATGAAGAGAGCCACCCACTAAAAACAATCAAATTAAAAGTTTAAAACTAAAATAATAACAATTATCTGCTGTTGGTATTTTCAAGGTTGGCCGTTTGTAGTCTAATTTCAGGCAGTCTATGTTCTGCATGTTAACCTTTGGACATGGAATAATCTCTCTATCTCTTTACTGTGGTCATTTTCACAAATGTATGTGTTTTATTCAATGCTCATTGCTTTTGGCATTTGTTTTGATGGGTCAGGTGCAAATCGTAATGCAATTGCATAAAAGTAGGCTAGTTTAATTCAAAGTATAAACATAGTCCACATAAGTAACCAGTTTAAGGGCAAACAATAATGATATGTGTTTTCTATATTTACAGCTGTGCCTCTTACCTCTTCTCAGTGCTGCATGCACTTTCAGCAGATGAGTATTTATCAATTACCCACACGTTTGTATTGTTTACTTACACATTGCCCCATTTACCATTATTCATAATATCTGGTTTCTCAATTTTGATTGTGCTCCTTGCCTGCTGCTCCAGTCTTGTTCTTGTAGAATTTAGATGTCTTCAAATTTCGTGTTATCCTTTGATGTATATGAACATAGTTTACAAATCACAATCTCAAACTCCTATATACTATCCCAGGGTAATTTCATGTACTACTGCCGAGAGGAACATCACAACACATCTGTACTCTATGGACATCTTGTGGATAACCTTTGATGTTAATTGTATTGGAAAAGATCACACAGCACCATGGTAATGTAGATTGCTGTATAACCTGTTGCCACCAAAATGTGTTTAACCCCTTAAGTGCTAAGGACGAGGATGCTTGTCCTTTTTCCATAGACTTGATTAAAGCTCAACAGTTTAATGCATTCAATCAAGTCAATAGACCTCCAGCCCCACCTGACATTCTGGTAGTCAGGTAGATTGTAACTCTCCCTGCTGGTTGTCACTTGTTGTGCTCGTTCCTGATTGTGATATATAGGTAATAATTTCATATTCGCCAGAGATATTACAATTTACTTGGGAAGTTAAGATAGGGGACAGATTAACCACATCAATTCTGAAAGGCATGTTGGGAGGTGTCATGCTATATTTCACTTTTAACCTGAACACACATATGTGTATGTTGCTTGTAATGATTGGGTGTGTGCTGCTGATCTAGAGGTGCATTTGTATTTAGTTCAGGTGATCTGGCAGGTCTCTTCACCTCATCAAGACACTTGCACATTTCTTTCCCCTCTTCTCAAACGCAGGACATGTCACACCACAGATCCCTCACTCTCTAAGTGATGTATTGTGCAATTAGAGAACAACACAACGTTCATATGGTATAATCTAGTGATTAGTTGGAAGATGCGGTTTTATGTTTGTATGTCGAATTCAAACTGGTCACATTTTTGCTTAAAACATTTGTTTCACCATTTATTTATTTTTAAAGCAGAGATGTCCGTGGTGGGTTTGGTTAGGCGTATAGACATGCGGATGACAGGGTGAAAGGGGCTGCTGGGAGTCCTATCACTTTAGGTTGTAGAGAGTTTTGTAATAAAAAATATATTAAAAGTAAATTCAACCATATAGAGCATCCACAAACCTTTTCTAAAAGTCAAACCAAAGCCAAATCAGATTAAATCCTTCTCCAATGAATACCAGGTCACTCAATCAAATACTCTCAATTAATATTTAATTGCCCATGTTTCTTCCTTGAAATATAATCTCCCAGGTGCCAATAACAGGAGTCTAGAATGTGTAGAAGCAACTCTACTTTTGAGAAATATAAGCTTTAGTCCTGGTTAATCATAAAGTGATGTATCTAATATTGCAATCAAAGTTTACAGGTTTGTAGATCTACATAATACTCAAGTAGTTCTCAACCATTTTCAGAACAGTGTCTGTAGCAACAAAGAAGACACTACCAGCAGGAATGTACACATAATGGCAGTAGAATATATCGAGCAATTTGGGGGCTATAATGTCAATTTAGCTTAAACAAAATCGAAATGTATGTACACAAATCACCAGGCCCCATGGCAGTCCCTTTTTTAGTTTCCAATAGAACTAATGGAATTCCTGACTTCTGTGAAAGTGAGAATCTAACTCTTGTATATAAATTCGGAAATGAGGGGCAGAGTGAGAATTACTGAGAAAGGTTTAAACCTCCTCTTCAGTAGTTGGGTGTTCCTCAGTATACAACTCAACAAAGTATTATGCAAATACTTCATCTAAATGTTCATCCTCACCCAAATAATTCCCCTCTTCAATACTAATCTTAGGAATACAGTACTTGTGTTTTTAATGTTAAAAATATGTGTTGCTGCCTTTCTTGTTTGCACTCCTAAATTATTTAGCTTTGACTTTCAATGAATTCACAAGCATGTTTAATGGCAAGTGGAATACAGAAATCCAGAACACATCATCAAATAATTCAATGAGCAGGCAGCAACGAGTGCTGTGCAGGAATGGGTTGGAAACGATCCCCATCCTAAAAATATTGACTCTGAACTTGGAAACGTCAGGTTTTGTTTGCACGTTTACACAATGAACTACATACAGAACATTCTAATACATTAATAGTGGAATTCCAAATGGTACATCCTAAAGGCACGGCTTTACAGGACTATCTGAGCTCGACATAATACTGCGTCTCAAGGCCACATGAGCTAGAGCACTTACTTTTCTTGAAGTGTCATTCTTTTTAACCCATCTTCCAGGAATATTTCATTAATGATTCCTGGAAACAACACATAAGAGCATATGTCTCTGTCTTCCAGATTCAGGGAACATATTCAGAATAATTAAAACAAAGAATCTGGAACAATAAATTCATCCAAGCAATTTAATAATGAATGAAAGGAAGAATGAATTAATAATTCTTTTTCAAAAACAATGAATCAGTAAATAAATGAAATGGACATGAAGAAATCATAAGCATCCAATATAGCACACATATTAGACTCAGCCATACCACATTGACACAACACGCATCAATAGTTGCAAGCATTTTCATTAAGAACAAAACCAGTGTAGAATAAACTACACATGATGGATATAAATTACAATGAAACCATGAGTACAAAAATAAGTAGCAATTGAAAGAGATGGTTAGTGAGCTGTTATTTCCATCTTCATGCTACTTGTAACACACAGATAGGTTTTGATGCAAAACATATTTATAACACGTCTTCATCAGGGGAACGGTGAATCAAATCAGTGTAGGCCACACAAGTCAAAGGGCCCGTTATCATCATTCGAGATGAATAATGCTTGATAGTATGACACATGGACAATTGCAAAGACAGTAAAATAACCAATTAAACAGTAAAAATGGGAACAGTCAAAGTTCCCCAAATGGCAGTGCCAGCTGGCAGCAACGCGGCACAGTCACTAAACCGGTAAGTCAGGTAAGTAATCGGATGCAGATAAAATGAATAGAACAAATACAGCCCCTATTGACCTATACTTTAGAAGTCAAGCCCTAAGTGGTGGTAATTTAAAACAGTGCTAAACTATTTCAAAGTTAGGTAAGTATCTTTCCAAAGACAGGTATGTTCTCCACTCAGTCTCATACCAAGTCTAGCCAGGAATAGGATGTTTGCCCCAGGTTCAATGACCACCGGTAAGCACATAGGGAGTTAAGGGAAAAGGGGCCTTGCACCCATGTTACTTACCCCCATGAATACAATACTCCCAGGTCACTCTATGGATCACCTGTTGGTCACTGGGGACACGCTCTTCCACCCTTTCCTTGGGTGGGAGATGCACAGGGGTTGCATGTTTGAGTGCTTTTTCCGGTCAGGTCCAACTGCAAGATGCAAAACCAGAAGGTTCGAGGATGCAGACTGTCATGTTGTAGACCCTCCAGGATACTTCACAGGCTGAATGGAGATGAGTTCCAACAATGGTAACCACTTGCAGGTGGCACGAGCAGTGAAACAAGAAGTTCCACTTTGGCTTCCTTTGATGTTAGGATGTTGACATTTCGGGAGGAGGCAACTCATGGCAGAAGTTGGTGACAACCAACGTTCTGGATCTTAATGCAGAATGGTGATGGCTGCAGCAAGGTAGCCCACAAGCAAGCTGGGCAGATCACCAGGCAGTTCAGGGACACTTCCAAATGCTCTTAGGGCTGCAACCTCGAGTAGGCATCATGACTAGTTGGTCCCACTAGCCAAGGGTTGAAGCACCAACAAGGATCTTTGGAGATCAGGTAGAGGAGCAGGGCTTTACAGGGCCAATGACTGGAGAGTTTGCTGGTCTACTATGGAACTCCTCCTCCGTTCATCAGCAGGCTGTTCTTTTTCACAGGAATCTTGGCTCCATTTTAGATCTGAAGAATGACTGTAGAAGTGTTCCTCTTATCCAGAATTAGAGCTGGAAGCAAGTCCAATCCCATCAATGGAAAGTATCTGCCATATTCAAACAGCCAGTAGATGTCTAATTAGGGACAACTACTGGCTACAGATCCACCCAGCAGCAGACTCTCTAGCACAAAGGGATGTGGTCTGGGAGCAGACAGTCCCAGCCTCCTCCCTTTGGCTGAGACACAAAAAGGCTCAGTAGCCCGCAGCAGCAGCAGCTTTCCCAGGCAAGTGCATTACCTTATATTTGATTTCCTAACCTGAGAGTACTGGAAAAAGGCCAAACTACAATATGGCCAATGAACAAGAACAGCTATCTTTGGGTACTAGCCACCTTTAGAATCCATACACAGTAAACGCAAAAGTGCACTAGCAAATTAAAACAAAAATGGTAACAATGTAAATGCTGCCACTAGCTTGTCCCGCATACATATACAATGTAACCAAAAACCTGCAAGAATACACGATCTGGGCAGCACTGAAGTGACAGTCTTAGGGACTAGTCAGTTAACCCACACAAATGATCAGAAGGCAAGGGAAATGAAGCTGAAACTGAAGGCATTACTTCCCTTTACTTAGTAAAAGTGAAAAGTAAAGTTGATTTTGTAATGCTTCACAATTCACTTTTGCACACCACCTTGCACATCTTTAAAATTGCATGGAGGCGACCCGATATTGGTAAGCGCTAGCATTGCCAGTCCCCTGCATGCTGTTTGTAATTTTAAGAAAATTATCTCCACAGTCTCCACAGAGCACATAACTAATTTAGAGCCTCATAAAGGGGTGGAGTGGTAAATCAAGACTTAAAAGCAAGTTATATTGCTTACATTTTGATGGGGTGGCAATGTGGAGGAGGGGCACAGAGTATTGTTAAGCATTCATGTTCTGTCTTGGCTGTGCGTTTCATTTCACACCAGCATGACATTTTCATTCTGTAATGAAAACCACATATTCCTATGGAATCCCTCTTGGTTTACCACCAGCTAAAGACAAGATGGATTCCATAGGAACCCATTAGTAAACTAAGGGGGTCATTATGATTTGGGCGGTAAGGGATTACTGGCACCGGTAAGGAGACTGGTGCCGGTAATCCCTTACCGCCCAATTCCGAGGTCCCGCTAAGGGGCCAGGGTGCTAATAATGGCTTGCTGGTCGCAAGCCCTTTATTAGCGCCCTCCCCATTCCCATTGACCCTATGGGGGCTCAAATAGTAATGGGGAATGGTTTGTTCAATGGGGACTTACCGGTCCCTCCAGGGTCGGAATGCACCGGTAAGTCCCCATTGAACAAGACCCGTGCTGGACCCGGTATTGGAGGCAGCCATGGCGCAAATAGTGCCATGGCTACCTCCAATCTCGGAATGAGGCCCTAAGTCTTCAAAGATTACTTTGCTTGCAGTGTTTACATTTATCACTAGAAGCAGAGGAAAACGAAAGAGTACAAGCGACTTGACCTTGTTTTATTCTTTGATTTTACCCTATGCCTCCTGAACATTTAAAATTGCACACAGAGTATAATTTGTATTCCCCGAGTCTCATCAAAGGTTCATGGAGTCAACCTTCTGCACCTTTAGCCTTGTCATGCACCACTTGAATTATGAGGTCTCCTTAAGGTTTCGTTGCCAGACCTCATTCACAGGTGGAGAAGTTACCAATGCTTTAATTTCATCCTGTTCATGGGGGGGGGGGGGGGTGAATGAAGAAGAGGCCATCTCTATAAGGGTTGCTAAACTAATCTGCAGTCAGGATTTATTTCTGTAGAAGGCTGTTCAAGTTCATTAAACCACACAACAGAATGTTGTGGTGGTTGTTTCCTCTCTGTTCTGTAGCAACATAAAATGGCCTGAGTACACAGCTACAGTTCTCTGACACTAAAGGTTGCTCTGCCCTTCTAGTAATCATGCCAACTACAGAGCAGATGTTCTGCCATCCACATTCTGTTCTGTGGCAAAAGGGGATTGGGCGAAAGGAGTAAACACCAGTGGCGTCTAATTCCTCTAGCCATGAACTAAGGAAACTAAATGGAAGCGTGCAAGTTCACTATAAACAGATTGTTGCCTGGTAATCTCTCCTGATATTCACCAGGTGCCTTTCAACACATATGCAATGTTTCTTTATAATTAAAATATTTATCATGTGGTTATAAGTAGCTTAAAACAATTAAGTAACCCCTGACTCCAGCAACAAAAAGAAAAAAAAATATCTATGATGACAAATAGAGGCCCTTTTGAATTTAAATTAAAAAGATGATAACTATAATCTTAGATTCACTATCAGTGCCACTGCTTCTGGTTGAAGTAGTCCCATCTCAATCTGGCTCCCTAACTCTCCCCTACTTATTAAAGTAATGTATCAGGATCTTTCAAATTTTCAATTGAAGAGGGACTCGAGACTCAGAGGGGCAGCATCAACTGCCCCCATGATGCCAGTCCACAGACTTATAACATGGCACTATACTCCTTCCTCTATTACTTTTGTTCTGGGGCTAAACATGTGCACTTTGGGGTGCTCCCGTTACAAGCTGCATTTGCTGGAGCCCTTCAGGCTGCCACTTCCTTCAGCATACACAGAATGCTATCAACGGCCTTGCCTTTTACCACTGTTTCCTCCACATCAGCCACTTGCTGACAAAAAAAGAATTCATAGCTATTCAGTGGGCATGCAGTGTCATAGCTCTCTGCAGCAGGCCATCTCGTGATAATCAATGGCTATTAACCACTGGCTTGATTTATTTGTCTCCATTATAATGTATGCCCCCCATGGGTGCCCCAGACTATTTTCCACTCTAAGAAGGGGGCACCCCAACCATCATGTTGAAATGGGCCCCCACACGCCTTCAACTGGACAAGAATGTTCAGTGCATAGTCTCTGAATGGGTAACTCTTCGACACAATTTCCATGCTTGACATGTGGCTTAAATCCCACTTGTGATGAACTGGATTCTGCCATGCAGGAGTACAAGGATAAGTATGGGCTAAATGGCCCACTCAGCCCTCAAACCTCTACAAACCACAACTAAATCCAATCATAAAGGTAAAACAAGGACAATCCAGAGATACATCCTTTGCATTTTGTGGTAATGTGTGCCATGGGAAGGCTAAACTTTCAAGAGCTGTGTGAATGTGACCCAGTAGTGACCCAAACACCACACTATCACAGTCCAAAATAAAGGGAATAGTCAATCAAGGTTCTATACAAATATATACACTCTAATAAAATGCACCATCTGCAAGTAGAATGAAAATAGATTAGTTTACAAAAACCAAGCCAATAGGAAAGAACGGAGAAGATATGACAGACTGGAGAAATAGAACTCTTGAGTGTAGGTCCAAGGGTGATAGGTAATGTACTTCCATAAGAAGGATATTTCATTGAAAACAAGATTGATGATGACCTAAACAGTCCCTAGTGCCAGGTGGACCATGGAGGTAGTTCAGTGTCGACGTACCTGGATTCAGTTCTTGGTGGGCTGATGCATCAGACCCGGGTTTGAACGTTGATGTGAGTTGATCAGACTTGTTCGGGCACATAGGATCATTGAGGCCCTGGCAGCTGGTGGTGTCGTGTAGTGTTGCATGCAGGTGCTCTTTGTGTCTGGACGACAGCAGTTCAATGATGCAGGTTGGGGCAATCTAAAGAATGCTTTGTGTGATGATCGGGGGTGCTTCAATGTGCATTCAATTAGGCAGCGGTTCTCAGGCTAGCTGGGCTGCGTTGTGGTTAACCCACGGGTAGAGTTGGGGAGTTACCCTCCAGAGATTCGGTTTGGGATGTGGCATTGAGTTGATGTTTCAGGCCTAGCAGGGCTGTACCAAACTTCAGCTTTGAGTCACTATTCGGTACAAATTCTATACAAATATATACACTCTAATAAAATGCACCATCTGCAAGTAGAAGGAATATAGATTAGTTTAAAAAAAACAAGCCGAAAGGAAAGAACAGAGAAGATGTGACAGACTGTAGAAATAGTACTCTGAGTGTAGGTCCAAGGGTGGTAGGTAATGCACTTGCATAAGAAGGATATTTCATTGGAAACAGGAATGATAATGACCTAACCAGTCCCTAGGGCCCAGGTGAACCATGGAGGCAGTTCAGTGTCACAGTACCTGGATTCAGTTCTTTGTGGGCTGATGCATCAGACACGGGTGTGAACGTTGATGTGAGATGATCAGACTTAGTCAGGCAGGTAGGATCATTGAGGCCCCAGCAGCTAGTGGTGTTAAGTAGTGTCGAATGTGGGTGCTCTTTGTGATTGAATAGCAGCAGTTCAATGATGCAGGATGAGGCGGTCTCACGAATGCTTCATAGTTGGCCAGGCTGAGTTGGAATTTGGCCACTGGGAGAGGTCAGAGATTGACACTCCAGCGGTTTGAGTCGGCGGGCGCAAGTCGTTAAAGTGATGATCGAGGTGTGTGTCAATGTGCAGTCAATAAGGCAGCAGTTTTCGAGCTAGCTGGGCTGAGATGTGGTTAACCCAGGGGTAGAGTCGGAGAGTTATCCTTCAGAGATTCGGTTTGGGATTTGGCATTCAGCAGATGCTTCAGGCCTAGCAGGGGTTATATATCGAACTTGAGCTTTGAGTCACTATTCGGTCAAATTTCAGCTGAAAAATAGCTTTTTGGATGAATACTTTCAGCAAGAGTAACTCGAAGCCAAAGTCCAAATTCATTATTAGCTGTCTTCTCCCTATTTGGGAGAATACAGCCAATCACAGAAAGTAAGACACTTCGGCAGAGGCTGTAGGCTCCAGAAGCCAAATAAGCTATTTGCTTATTGGCTGCTGCAGCCAGAACCTGCTTGAAATAGGAAGTGAGGAAAGGGAAGTGTTCATGAAGGCCGCTCCACCAAATGGGAGTGGCCCCCATCCAGATATGCCTACATTTTAAAATCAAAAGAGCTGACATTTCTGCTGCATGAAGTGTGCCAACACTTTGGCAGCACTCATAAGTCCCTCCCTCACCACACTCTACAATGTATTTCCACCTGGGTACATTTAGTATTACTCTTGTGTTAATTAAAAACAATTGCACACATGTGGTTTAAATAGAAATCATCTATTTAGGGCAAAAACAGGGTTTACACATTTGTCATTGAAATCTGTAGCTAAGGCACAGACAGTGACAAACATTTTAGCTGCGGTATGAAGAAAACAGCATGACAAATATAGACCTATGTAGAAATATGGTAAGCAAAAACAGTATAACTGTAGACCCTAGAGGAATACACATTTCAGAATGCAAAACAATGCAAACTTAAAAAATGACTTTTAAGTTTTGCAAATGTGCTCTCTGAAATTAAAGCCCCATAATAAAGGATAATGTGATAGGTGTTCCTGCTTATGTGTTAATACAAGCATTCTTACTTGTGTGTAGGGTGTGGAAAATGTTAAATTCTGCATAAAGGCAAACCCTTGTTTGTGCGTCAAAATTAAAATCATACTAGCAATGAGAGACAGCTCTGAAAGTCCAGACAGTGTTTCACAACCTAGTCCCTGGGGATCCCGTACTCAGGTAGCCATCACTTTTAGATCCCGATCCTGGGGGTGACCAAGCGAGGGAGGATCACCTGGGGAGGGGGCCCTCGGGGAGTGGGGCAAAAGCACCTAATGGGGAGATATGATATCCCCCTTTTTCCACATCCCAGCTAACCCTTACCCCTGCTTATTTTATGTGAAACTACAACTCCCCCTACTCTATCTTTACAACAAATACTGCACCAAGGAAGATGAGGAATGAGAGTCATGAGATTACCTCCCCTGACTTTCATTGGCCATACTCCTGTAATGAGGCCAGGCGGAGTTGGGCATGTAGTTCGAACAATATACGCCTGCCACTTACTGGCACTCCATGTGAAGATAAAAGGTGGCGCACACAGGCATACTGTGAGCGAGGCTGGGCATGAGAAGAAACCGCTCTTTCGAGGCTGATTCAGACTGGATGGTGGAAGCTGGAAGGCCAATGGGCTGATCAACAGTTGAGAGGAACAAGAGATAGCCAGGCAAGATTTCCATGCTTTTGAGAAGCCTTGCCCGTTTGAAAAGCAAAGCCGAGCGAGCAGAGGAAAGAAACCTTCAAGGTGCCGGAAAGTGGCCCGCGAACTTCCCTGTTGAACGATGAGTTGGGGAGGAGCAGTGGAGGTGTTGCTAACAGCCTTGAGCTGCATGCAAAGATAAAAGTCCTCCAATTAACACAACCAGTGATTTATCGAGGGGAACAATAGTCTGGTTCATGTTAAAGGGAAAGTAACTGTAATTTTACAAGTTGTGCGTGTGCCAATAAAAGGCGATTGAAAAGAACCATTGTTAAAAGAACAGGATGCACAAAGTCACAGAGAGGTCATGCGATGTGAAATTGCACATTTGAAAGTCTCTTTGAAATGTAATGAATTGTGAAAGATATTACAGTGCAGATCAAAGGAAAGCAAGTTGAACAAGTGCAAAGTGAGCAATGAAAACTGAATATGCCAAGAGGTTAAAGATTGAAATATGTAAACATGAATACACCCAAAGGGCAAAAGCAATACATGAACTGTCAATACGCCAAGAGAGCAATAGCAAAATATAAGAACTTTGCAAAAAGGCCAGAAAGGCAAGTGAAGGAGAATGGCAAATAGGGAAAAGTCTAAAGAAAGTGATTGAACTATCGGAAATTGGAAGCCTAAGATTGAACTGTTGAGATGATCTCAGTAAGCCAAAGTGTGCAAGACTGAGAGAACTATGACATCCACATATCTTTTGTTTTCTTAAAAGACTCCCTAGACCCGGTGGGGTTGAATCTGGGAAGGGAGCAAGTTAGATTATCTTATTATAGGTCTTTTTATTTTGAAGAAACTCACTGGGACATATTTGTTATTGTTTAATGGTCGAGTGTATTCACATTTTAGAGTTAGGGCCTCTTAGGAATTCTACCATCCAAAGAAAAACATTGAATAAGGGTTTTCAAAACTTGTATCCATTGAGTCTGTGTCTACTGCTTGATACATGCTTTCCTCACACAGCGTGCATGTGTTTATCTTTAAATAAGGCCCAGGCTTGTATATTTATGTGGAATAGCATTTTGCCCTTTCAATGCAAAATAGCTAATCCACACATTAGTTCTGGATGCTGATGATTTGGACTGCCATAAAAAATTGTGGAGCTATTTTAACCAATCTGAATTACACTTGCAGATGAGAGAAGACAAGCAAATATCTTTATATATTAAGCTGAATGTATGTATGTTTATCCGGCTATACAAATCCACACCTTTGAACCCATTGTTACCAAATGTTGCATGGATTCCTCAATTGTCTGTGGCAATATTGTAGTCTATGTGTGGATGCAAAAAATGTACTCCATAGACACCCTCATTTACTGATGCTCATCTCAATTCAGGAGGCAACATATGGAAAAGTGGCTGAAACTAAATGTTCCATGTATTGGTTATTCCTTTGAAGTTTATTAATGCTGTATACAGTTTGAAAGTGTTTATTAAAGCATTTTTAAAGGGAAAATCATATATA
Organism: Ambystoma mexicanum; assembly: GCF_040938575.1. Classification (NCBI taxonomy): domain Eukaryota; kingdom Metazoa; phylum Chordata; class Amphibia; order Caudata; family Ambystomatidae; genus Ambystoma; species Ambystoma mexicanum. The sequence goes on along the minus strand of NC_090926.1, from coordinate 509,094,367 downwards.
TATATATATATATATATATATATATATATATATATATATATATATATATATATATATGTATTTATTTTTTATCACACCACTTCAAATATGGGAAATGGCAAGGTTACAGTTTACTTAAGTTCATTCACGAGAAGAGAGCACAATCAATCAATGTTTCTTGGATATTTTCTAAAAGGTGCTGAAGTTATTAACTGAGTGAAATCAACAGCACAAAAAACGAACATCACTTGGAAAAGCTCCATCTGATGCAAAGTGAAAATCAATATCAAGAGCTCCTGAAACACAACAAACAGCAGCAGGTGACAAGAGCAACTTTCTACAGGGCAAATGAGTTGCCGGAGCAAACTGAAGCAAGACTTGTTGACACGAGGACAAGAGCAACATCCTCCAGGGCACATGAGACCCCACTCAATCAGGACATGGGTAACGCTGGGTACGCCAGCTAGTTTTTTAAATAAAATTGTGACATGACTTATTTTACCTTTTGCTAGTACCAAACCAATTTAAAAACACATTTCTACCATTGCAATAAAGTGCACTGGTATAAATAAAGTTCTGGGCATATTTCTTCTCCTAGTCTGATTTCAAGGGAAGGGATCATCGGGTGCAATGGGCAGTAAGTAGATCTGTTTTTTATGACAAACATTGGTGTACCCTGCTCTCAAACTCACACATGATCCTTTACTTTTAGTCATGAAACTGCCCTGAAAAGATGCAACAAACCAAGAAAGCCCATCTCTGAGACCATCTTGCGTTTTCAACTTGATGCAAAACACTGCCTATGAGCCTGGTTAGTGCTATGTGGATTGCTGGGGACACGGGTGCTTGAGTTGGGAGAGTGTGGTAAAAATGCAAGTTCAACACAGTAGAAAGGCACAAACGTATCTGTTGCGGGATTAGCCCATTAAGAGGGGACGGGGCTTCATTGATAGCCACACAGTTCTATGTACTAGGCTGGAGAATGCTCTAAATAATTGAGATTTAAGCCAATAACATATAGGCAATAAAGGTGGGTTACAGGTAAGTATACAGGGCTTAACATTAGACCGAGGCACTGTAAACAGGCCTCAGAGCATGTTTTTCACTAGAAACAAATTCACATTTTATTAACTTGATTAGTTGCCACAGAGGCCGGTAGCACATTGCAAATTCCAGGATCATACGGTAAGAAATGAACAGCCTTTGATAGTTTCGAGATCAGGAAGCGAAGATCTTGGGTGCCATAGAAAGGCGGTGAATGCACACTCATTTTATAATTTGACATATTAGTTTATGAAACTGGTCTACTGATGGTTTCAAAATGTCCCATGGCAGTTTCAAGGTTTGAAGAAATCCAAAGATGCAACCTTAAAATGGTAACTTGTCAATGGTTAAAGGCTCCTCTTGTGTCATGATTGGTTATATTCCCATGAGAAATGGATGGAGATGACAGGCCGCAGAGGAATAAAGATCTGCTGGTCATCTCAAATGTCTCAATGTTTTGGCACTATAATGTGGGAATTGGGGTTGGACTGTGACGTCACAGAGGTGGTCAAACATTGGTGTGGCAAGATTGGCAGGACCCAATCATTTCAGGATAATGTATGTATCACTATAGGGAATAACGTAGCTCTACCAATTAGCCTCACATGGAGGACTAAACTAATGTTGCAATATGATTTGAAGCTAATTTGTTTGTATGATTATAAAAGCTCTTGTTATAGGGGCATATCTTTGACAGTGACTTTCATGCAGTTCTGTTCCGCATTCTGTGTGAATTTTGCTTTCCCAGCTGCACATGGGCCCAGAATAAATTGTGTTACTTCTTGCCTGGTGTACACTCCTATTTTGGATCATTTTGTAATTTTTATTGGTGAGTTCTGAGGCAACCTGCACAACAAGGGCACCACTCGGAGTGTATGCCTGAAAAATGAGACGGGACTAGATTAAACTTGCCGCAACCTATGGATTTATTTTTCATTCAATAATCATGTTTCCTTTTCTAAATATCTACATGCCTTTATTGATGAGGGTGTTTTAACAATATTTCGAAGTAACAAAGCCAACATGTTGTACAGCCCTCCCAAAAGCCACTCAAGCAACATCTATGAGAAGTGCCCAGCAGAAACCCTATCCCTGAAGTATTAGACCTCTTCATTGTCAGCATGAGTAGCAGCAAGGAAAAAAAAACAAGCCCTGTTTAGGATTACTTTGCCATTAAACTGGATGAAAGCTGCAAGGCGGTGTGTGCTGCTTGCTCAGCAGTTCTGTCTCCTGGCTCTTCGAACTCTAAACAGTGCAGCACATCTGCACTAATGAATCATCTGTATGCAAATCATCCCAGTGACTTTATGCTATATGAAAGAAAAAAAATGGTTGTTGTAGGGGGAAGCAACATAAATGTGACTCCCGTAAAGTGCGAAAATGCATTGGCATAGCTGTCCATCCAAGATTGCATGGACTAAAAGCAATTCTGGCCTCAGGACAACCCTTTGGCACATAATATGCATTGCAGTATTGATGACATTATTGCATTAGACTTGCAATCATTTTCTGTTGAGGACATTGGCTTGACAGCAACATAAAAAGCCATGGAGTTCTTTGTTAGCACCCTTTGCAGGGCTCACAAGGGAGATTTGTCCATGTGCATCAAGCATCTCCTTTATCTGCTGTCAAAGATTTAATGTCTTTAGGGACACTGGTGTCAAGTTTGTCAAAACAAAGGTTTAAAGACATTAAAGATATGCCTATCTACTATGTTGTGAAAGGAATCGAACCTCGACTTACAAGATAACGAGGTTCTAACTAAGAAGATTGTTCCACCATGTGGAATATGGACATTCATGGACAGTGTTGTTCAGCAGTCCACGATTGGTGTGAGTCAATCAATTAATTCCTTAGATGCAGAACTCAATATCTATTGGACCCGCTGCAGTGGTGGAAAATTAACAGTGTGCGATTTCCAGGGTTAGCAAATTTGCTTGTGTGTACTTGGCACCTGCTCCTACCAGTGTGGATAGCGAAAGAGTATTCAGTAGAGCTGGAGATATTTATTCAGAACACTGAAGTAGACTTTTACCTGCACATGTAGTTGACATAAGAATAAAATAATACATTGTGTATTGTAGGTCCCTTCCTCTAATGTTCTTGTGCCGAATGTGCAGCATTGTTCGGGCTCCTTCGCCCGGGAGGGGATCGCCGTTATGGCATTTCGCTGTGCCCTGCCGCGCTTTGCCGAGCCACTGGATAGCCTGGCCTGGTGTCCCGAGCGAGTTTGCAGACATCGTGCTCTGCCACGTGGTCTTTTGGGTATCATCACAAGCTGCAGCCCTCGGCTCAGACACATCATTGTTCTAGTAAACACTGTGCTGCAGGTACATTCTTCCATCATTCCTCAGTGCTTTTCTGCCCCGTGTCTGCCATACAATGTCCTGATTAATAGCCCCCCTGCAGTAAGTAGTACTAGCATGAATGTAATTGCTGCCCCAATGGCTTATTCTTGTTTATACGCACTTTGTGCTTGGTCAGTAGTTGCCATAGGATGCCTAAAACAGCTTACTCTGTGGGTGACTTTTGGGTTTCCTTGTCAGTCTCTAAAAAAGACCGACTTTCAGAAGTCCTGGCTTACAGATCTCGGAGGAGAGAGTGTTTTCGCATGAGGCACACTGACTTATTGTCTGAGTACCTTAACTCTTTTGATGAGCCCTGTACAACTCCTGATACAGGTCTGGCTTGACTTTCAAGGATTCCAGTACCTAAGGGCACAACTAACAAAAGTTAATCAGTCCACAGGGCAGTTAGTTTCAATTCTCAGGCAAATAACTTGGGCTCACTCATTCCTACTACAGTGGTAATGTTAAATGGGGAGGATAACATCAAGAAGGTCTTCCAAGTGTCTCCCCCAAACTCTGAAATTAATGGGGATTGCTTATCTTCCACCATTCTGGCATCCTCTCCTCTGGTGGGCAGTGCTGACATCCTTACGCCTCCCCTCCCACTTTGCTGGTGAACATTGAAATGAAGTCCATCCTTGAACACTGGAGCCTTTGGAAATAGACACTTGTAACGGAACTGAATAATTGTAACACCTCCGAGGACTTTGATGCATGGCTTGTGTCTTTTGAAATGTCTACAGAAAAATATCATGTGTTTTTCTTCAATATTAATGAGCAAGCAGCCAATGCCCCACCCATGACTGTGTCACCTATCACTAAAGTGTCCTGCTCCTCCCAGACTGATTGGCCATAAGCAGAAAACACTCCATTGGTGAGTGTGCACCCATGATGAAACTGACCTTTTCATCATAGACAGATCCTCTTCTGGAAGAAGATGTAAATCATGATCATTCAATGGGGGCCCTGTACACTGGTTCCAGGGTCGATCTGTGCCCCCCTCGAAAAAATGTAGCATGCTCCCCCCTCTTTTTCAATAAATCATCCACCACAGAATCTCAGCCTGGCTCTGCCTGAACTCCTCGCTGCTTCTGTGCCAGCATGCTCTGCCAGTCATCAGGCTTCCCAGAAGCTCAGAATGACAGACCTAAGGACCCGGCATCTCAGGAAATCCAACATGCCATCCCCGGAGGATAAAGATATCAAGGCTTGGGTGCTTGAAAAACAAACCTTTTTAATTTCTAATTTTGCAAGACCAGCAAAGAATGAACCTAGAGATGTACTCTGTAACAAAGTACTGGCATGGCTACGCGCAAGAACAGGGCCTGGTGTAATGCGTTCTTCCGATCTGAAATTCTTGCACAGGATTGATCTGACCAACGGGTGTACCCTAGGGAACAGTGATTGCATCCTGGTGGGATGTGGGGCTTGCACCTTGCCCATATATGAGACTCTGTAAATATCTGCCTATGAGCAACACAAATCTTGGTCTTATCGTCTGATCTGTTTTTCCCTTCTGTAGTAGTCATCTGAGTAGTTTTCGGTTTTTTATTGTTGCATGTTGTATGTTATGTCTATTTTTTGCAAGCGCTTTGAGGCCTGTGGGCATTAGTCGCTCTTTAAGAATTCTAAATAAATAAACTTGTTTTTGTTTTCTTTGTATCTGGTTAATTAATCAACATGAATACTTGTGCAATAGAATGCATCCTTATTTTATTGAATGAAGTGTTGTTTATGTTCTAGAACATATTTAGTTTAAACAACTATTCAGCTAGCTGGGCTAAATGCCGGTAAAGCTTATTCTTAGAGATTACCTTGCCAATAGTGTTGGGAAGGGGGAAGCACCCCCCTAGGCACTTTAAAATAAGGTGAGATGCATTTGAGTCACTGTGATGAGACGGAGGAAGGGTTCAGTGAGAGGTACACCTTCCCATCCAACAGGACCCCATGGTAATATAACCAATTATATTTGACCTACATGGTGTGGCCCAAGGTGTGGGCAGCATCACCATTTTGCGTAGATATTAGTAATCCTAGGTAGAAGGGAAGGATTGCACAGTAAATGCACAGTAAATGCGGCATTACACGCATTAGGTCCAAAATCCACGAGGTCACAGAACTAGCCAGTCATGCCCAAGCTCCCATGAGGACAGACTGCACCCCCACCCTCCACACTGTTTATTCATTGTTCTTGAAAGTGTTGCAAAGATGTGCTTTTCAACAAGAGGAACGTGCCCTACAAGGCCGCGATCAGACACCCGTGCATGATGTGCATTTAATCTCACATTGGCCAATGCATGACCCGGCTCATTCCCGGGTGACCACAAGTTATAGCCCATATAATTGACCAAACCCTAAAATCCCCAAATTTCATGACATCATATGCCATTTGACCACAACCCCAAAGCAACAAGTCCTGAAATGTTCAAAGAGGATGTCGTTGACAATCGTGTGATTTGTATTGCGAGGTGCTGGGAGGAATACATGATAGTTCAAAACAAGGGTGGAGAACTTGGAGCCGGATGGCATGGAGGGACTGAGTGAAATGTGTGTGTGTGAACGTTAGAGTGCCCCAGAACCTCCTGTGTGTCTGTCTTGAGGCCTGCTAAGTGCACAGGAAGAGTAATAAAACAAGCTGTATAGTAGAAGTATAACTGATGTGTTTTCTGACCTTCAACGTGAGAAGAAGATGAGCCCCACAGCAACAACATGATGGAACACAGACGGACTGGGCTGGGACCAATACACTGCTATCCCTTATGGATGAAGGTGGTACCTATAGAGGGTCCATCCAATCAGCCATGTAGGTTTTTCACTGTATATTTTACGTCATTTATGATGACGGTTTGCTTTATAATACTCTGCTTGTACTACTTTTCAGCAGAACGTTCTTAGCAACAGAGCTCTTTGCTGTTGCTCTAATGAAATGAAATTTGTTGCTTCATCGTGATCCCATCGCTCACGTACCTGTGGAGTCTTCAAGGCCGCTTCTCCAGAAGGAGTCGTGCCCACCTACAGTGATCGGTCCTGAACAAACACGTGTTTCGAGAGGTTTACCAAGAGCCATTTTAAGAAAACTCCTCTCTGCTGTTTGAAGCAGCGTGCAGCTTTGAGGGGAGTGCAGACCAGTGTTGGAACCCCGTGAGGGAGGATTTCGGGTGAGCACAAATGTGAGTAGGCTCTTGTAAGAGATAACAAGTAGGGACAGATGCATGGGGAAGTGTGAAAGGTGTGAGTATGTGGATAGTGAGATCATCAATGTGATGTGGATGAGGTCAGGGTTATTGGTTGTTAAGATTCTTATTATGAATGGACTGTTTTGGTAAAGTATTATAAGGTAAGGCATTATAAAATAAGGCAAAGGTAAGGCAGGGAGCCCCTCCTCAAAAAGGGAAGGCGGTACCACATGATATTATATATGATTTAAAGGAGGAATACCAAAACAAGATCAGTGGTCTCGTATAAGTAGTAGGCATGGAACAAGCAGTGGTTTCTAGTTTAGCATATTGTCTCCATTTATTGTGTCTGTGCTTTTTGGGTAAGGAACAGGCCCTAGAATGGGTGGTAATTGTGTGTGTTGCAGTGTGGTGTGGTGTTGGATGATCTTGTGGAGTGGTGTGTGCATGCAAGGAAGTGTGATAGAGAAGGGTGGGGTTGATTGTCTTGTTTTTGTGGTTGCAAACAAGCAGCAGCATGCACAGAGTATTAGAGGGACTTTGCAGGGTCAGTAAGAGATAGATGTCACTAGCATGAGGGGAGAATCACCAATAGAGCACATGTACAAGGCCCTGCCACTGTACAGTGACAGGGTGGAGAAATATAATAAGCAGTGGATCGCAAAGACAGGAGGAGGGGAGATGCCCTGCCCATGGCCAGTTTGGAACACATACCCACATTTTCGAGTAGCAGCAAAATAGAAGGAGAAGCAGCTACAGAAGATAAAATAGATTCTCGAAATTGGCATATGTTTGAAGAGACAGAAGAGACAGAAGATCAAGGGAATAGAGTGGAGGTGCAGAGACAGAAAGATGGAGAGTGTAGAAAGGGAGAAGGAGAAGGTGGGGTGCCAGTGTGGGGTAGGGGACTATACCCCTTGACTACATATCCCACGGAAGGATACACTAATGCAAGTTATGTACACACTGTGATAGGAATCTCTTCTGCTGCGGTAGGGACTCCCATAGCGTCAGTAACACCACAGGCTACCGCTCCCCCACCTCCATATACCCATCCGCACAGAGTACTGGCATCAGCAGGTTACAGGTCCAAGGAGGTCGATGATAGGTTGGCAGGATTTCTAACGTAACTGAAAAGGATACAGACAAACCCCAGGAACAATGAGGGATATAAGTGCATTGGAGAAGGAGCGGGAGAGTGAAAGTCAGCGGAAGTGCTGCTTAAGATGGATACTGAAGGTGTAACACGTGTAGGTGTTGAGGAAAAAAGACACAGATTATCCTGGGAAAGGTGAATATGGTGTTGGGAGAGGAAGTGGAGGAAGGGGATGCTGGTACATTCACAGAAGATCAGAGCAAATGAGAAGGGAGGGGTGAAGAGGCTGCTGAGAATACCCCCCAAGGAGGAGGTTTATGGGAAGGGGGCATGTTGAGGAATAGGGCCAGCTGGATGGCATTGGTAAAGAGAAGAGGAATTATGAGGAAGGGTGTGGGAAGTAGAGCAAAGATGCAGATGCCTCTCATCAATGAGGGAGCAGGGAGGACACAGTATGTGCCCTGGCCCCAAATAGATAATAATCTTTTAATTAAGGCCCTCCCACAGCTCATAGCAGTGGTGAGCAAGTGGATATATGAGTTTGAAAAACAAACAGCCGGGGTGCCCCTGGCTATAGGGGATCTTAAGAGACTGTTGGTTGCCGTAATTGGGGATCAGGCTAGGGATGTGTGCGTTAAGGCCAGATTCCCGAGAGTAACTCTTTGAGACGATGCACGTGATGGAGCATCATTTTATGAAGTTAGAACATTGGCATGGGACACACTATGTAGGGTCTTCCCGGATATTCCAGATTTTCGGTCTTTGATGCAGTATACCATTGGTGATAATGAGGACCCAGTTAGATTTAAAATTCAAGAGAAGTAGAGAGGTAAAACAGGAGGGCCGTGGGACCAATCAATATAATTCTTCTATGTTATCATAAAGAGCGGTTTGCCAAAGGAAGTGCAGAACGCACTGGATACAATTGTGGGTATTGAGGCAAAGGGATGGCTGGAAATACAGAGTATAATAGTGTGCATCATTGTTAGAGGATTAAGGAGCAGGAGAGGGAAAAAGGGCAAAGGCATCAGGGGGCTGAAGGGAAATTGGTGGAAAAATAATTTTCAAAGGTTGCATTTCAGGGGCCTGTGCCGATGCCAGTACAGGTAGAAGGAACATAGAGTAGCCAGCAAGTTGTGAGTGCAACTATTTCAGTGCTCTGGGCCGAAGGATGACAAGGACAGTGGGGCAGTGGGCAACAGTACCTCGGCCCATAGTGGCAAAAAAGGGGGCTGTAGCTTGGAAGAGGGGGATTACAAGGAGCAAGAGGAAGAGGGTTCAGACACTGGGTAGTTGGGTTCAGGCAGTCTCAATGTTGTAATTGTTTAAGGTGGGAGCATTTCACATGGTAATGCAGGAGAACATCTGCAGTAGAGTGTAATTATGGGCCACTGCAACAGGACCAAGGCCCCAAAAGACCCAAAAGATTAGGGTACCAGCAGCAGGGTCAAGGGTACCAGAGTCAGAAGTATCCACAAGGGCAATACCAAACTTATAATCAGCAGCCCCAAGCACCGGGCACACAAGTACGGCACCTGCCACAACAGCATCAGGGCGGTGCTGCCCCAGTAAATAGGGAGCCAGTTAGGGCTGCTGCTCTCTTTGGGGAAGCAGCAGTGGTTGGAGGTAGCCAGTTGTCGTTCCCTGGAACAAACACATATCCTGATTAGGACAGCCCAATAGAGCACTTGCGTGTCCGGTCTTAATGACGACTACCCATCCTGAAGAGGAACTGTTGTTTGGGGTGGAGACAGGAAACAAGCAATTCATGTTCATGATGGACTCTGGTGAAACTAAATCATGCAACATGGAGGGGAACGTTCCACTATCGGGAAAATATTTTGATGTGCAATGATTCTCTAGGGCTATTTCCAAGGTTCCATACACTGAGGAGTTGGATGTAAAGGTGGGAGGGAAGGTAGTATGGGTGCCCTTACTATATTCTGAGAGTTCCCCAGTCAATTTACTGGGTAGGGACCTGCTTAGTAAGTTAAACATGACTATATCCTTTACAGATCACCGAGTAGTCTGTTCCATGCCTGGGATGTGTGCTGTAAGGGCGATGTTGATAATACACACAATGACAAGGGAGGTGGTAGTACGTGAAGATGGTTGTACAGATTGCCAAGCAATGCTGGTGAGTACCCATTGATTTTATTTTTTGCCCAGCCATGTCACTCGATGTGGTGGCAGCAATGATATTATTGCTGGAACTGCAGGGGTTGCTTGTTTTGGACAAAAGGGTTGTCCTATTGGGAATGGATAGGGGCGCTGTGAGTGGCACACAGTGCTCTGTGTATAACCAACAGTGCACCTAAAGGAGATGACGGATGATGAGCTGTTTGGGAATAACGACAAAAAGGGGGGAATAATACTAGAGATTGGCATCCCATGTGTAATAACGATACAGTACCGAAGAGTGCAGTGTCCCTTAATAGCAGCATTAACTCCATCCTCATTTTACAATGAAGATTTAGAGCACGTGCCTTCACAGTTGTTGACCCATATGATGTAGGATTACTGAAAGATACACCTGTGTGTTTAACATTAAAACCAGGTGTGGTGCTGCCCAGGGTGAGACAACACCCACTGTCAAGAGAAGCAGAGGAAGGCATTAGAAAAGCAATACAGGCCCTACTGGACCAGGGGATTATCGTGCCATCTACGTCCCTGTGTAACACAGCAATATATCCTGTTAAAAAATCAACAGGAGCAATTGGAGAACCATCCAGGGTTTGCTCCCCCTAGATGATGTGGTGCAGAAAGAGTTTCCAGTAGTTCCCAATCCTGCGACAGTTTTATGCAGCATCCCCAAAGAAACCACACATTTTACTGTAGCAGATTTGAAAAATGCATTCTTCTCGATTCCACACCATCCAGAGTCGAGGTACCTCAGAGCATTTAGGCAGGGTCAGATGCAGTTCGAACACACTAGATTACCCCAGGGGTACTCAGAGAGACTGAGTATATTCAACTGATTACTGCATGCCGATCTTGGGAATATTCAAGTGCCTACCATGATTATGTAGTACATGGATGATCTGCTAGTGTGTAGTGACAGTGAACAGCATTGCCAAAGTGAATCCATTGCACTGCGACAATTTTTGACCTGCAAAATGCAGATGTTCCTCGGCCTGTGTAACTACTGCAGGGCCTGTGTCTAGATTACGCAACATACACAAGGCCACTTATACAGGCCCTTAGGGAAGAACAAAAAATAAAGGACCACAAGTTACAGTAGACAACAGACATGATAAATTTGACAACTTAAAAGAAGTCATTAGTTCAGCACCCGTACCGGTCACACTCGATTATACACCGGAATTGTATTTGTTTTCACATTCCGATGGTCAGTTTATGGCAGCAGTGTTCACACAAAAAAACACAATGGGCCACAAGACAAGCCATTGGCCTATTATAGTGGCACTCTGGATGCAGTGATGCATGAGCAGTTTGCGTGCTAAGAAGCATAAGCAGATTCTGCCTTTGCCAAGTTCTGTGGTCGTAATGGGGTGTTCTGTAACATTGTATGCAGAACATTCTTTTTTTGATATTCTGGAAAGGTCAAAATCTACTCTGACTACGCAAAGGTCATCGACATATGAGATCATCATCTCTAAACCCCATATTCATGTGGTTAGGTATGAATCCCGCCACCTTTTTAACAGAAATGCCTACTACAGATGACTTGACAGTGCATGATTGAGCCACATATGAGGGCGAGGAGGATGATACTCACAAAGCAAGGGTCTGTGCATTGACAGCGGGTGAGATATTTTTTGTTGATGGGTCATCCACAATTGAGCAAGATGATGGACAAAGACGAAGAGGGGCAGCAGTGTACGAACTGAAAGAGGGGAGTACAATACGGTGGCCATGAAAAGGTTGCCTACATGCTATTCTGCACAAGTGGCCGAACAGCAGTCGCTGCCGGTCTCATTGCGAGACAAGTCCCCCTCCTGACAAGGAGACCTGTATCTCCATCAGCCCTGCAAGAAGCACTGAATTCAGAGGCCTATCATCAACTTCCAAGATGGCCGCCACTGTGCCTCGGTGCACACCAGGCTCCCAAGCTGCCCTGGGCCTGCAGCACCATCATTTGCTGGTGTCCCAATTTGAAGCAGCTAACCCCTTGCACGACAGGTGAAGCCAGCCCCAACTGAAGGCCAACACTCGAGGCCTCTTCCAGCACTCTCCGTCGGTCTCAGCCATGTTGTCTACTGTATGTCCTGCACAAGATTGATGTATCTGCTTTAACAGCTGGCCCTACACTGTCTAACTATTGCATTGTTCCTGAAAATGGGAAAGGAAATGCTTTTCCCCCTGTAAATGCACACCTAGTTAACAACAATGAAATCCTTTCTAAAGCTACTTGCACTATGCAATTTTGCTGAGCACTAACACTAGCTTGTGTAGCACTGGCGCCATTAGCTCCTGTGATCAGCCCAATGCAGAGCTAACAGAGGCGTTTGTAAGTCCTTTGTGTGACTCCAACAAACACTACACGCCCATTACTAAAGTAACCTGTCCACGTGTATTTGTTTGCATTCACTGCCAGAGCAACATCCATCTTCCAATACCCAACAGATTCCTAAAGACAGCTCTTACCTCCGAGCCATGCTAGCTTTTTGTGCCACTTTCTCCGCATTGCGACCCTAGGCAACATCCCTGCATCGATGAGACGGCCAGCTCTAAGCCTGCTATCAAAAGAATTATCGACCGACTGAACTTATATAGTTTGCATCGGCAGCGAAATTGCCCACATCAAGCAGACAGATCCCAGTGCAAATGCAAAGCCTGTAACTCAGAGCCAGCGCATGGCCTTCATGGTACTCCAGCCATGCCTGCAACACTACAACTCCCACAAGGATGTGCTTGCGCAAATGAGCACATGCAGCACAATCGTGGAATTGCCATCAGGCTGCCCGGTCCCTTATTGCCAAGCCCTCGTACCACAAATGCTTCTGCTGCCAAACCTGCCACTGCTTTCAATATCAAGCTCAAGCGCACTGCGATGCCCACATCAGGCCTGGCCCAACCAGCTAACCTCCTACGGGAAGCCGTTCACAGCAGTTGCACTCCTCTTTTTGCACTTGCAACAGCAACAGTTTGCATTCCACTACTGTCCCCCCCCCCAACTGCAGGCGAGAAGCAGCCACACCCCTCCTCCAGCTCTGGAAACACATTCTACCCTCCACTACTCATCTCTTGACCATAGCAAAGAGCTTTGCTCTCACTGTGCTCTTACTTCTGTAGCACCCCCACTACCATAGCACCCCAACTTCTGACCATCAGAAATGTCAGCCGGTACCTGCGCACACAGTCCATCTCCCACCAAGATACCTCCCCTATCTAACACAACCACTACATTAGCACCCCCCCACCCACGCCAATTCACTCACTCTCCTCACTGTGCAGCACAATCAAAACAGCCTTCTACCTGCCCCCTCACTATCTCCAGACTATGCTTTAGACCCAGGAAGGAATTACCCCCTCACCGAGACACCACCACTTCGCCCTCACAGTCAATATAAAGAATTTCCCTCCTTAGAACACAATCAAAAACAAGGCCTCACCACACAAAATCTGTGTCCTTCAACCAGCACTTAGGCCCCAACTGCACAATCTACCATCTCACCAGTGAAACCTGCCACTGGGCCACCTGTCCCCAACGCATTCAATCAGCGCATTTTGAACTGCACTCTCATCACTGCTTGTTCTCTGCCTGCACATGCATTAACGACCTCATCCCTGAACACAACTTGACGCCCTAGCAATACCAGAGATCTGGCCTGCATCCGCGCACTTTCCCTAACTATACCTCAGGGATAGACCATCTTCTGGAATAACAGAGCCTCTGTCAGAGGAGGTGGCATCACCATTATGGTCAGATAATCCCTCCCTATCAAAATCTGCAAATCCTCCCTTGAATGTCTCTGTGACATCCTGTCACTCAAATTCTCACCCACACCTACATGCACGACCACCATCCACTTATGTTAGGCAGAATTAGATGCAGTACCCTTTGGGAACACCACATACAATTAAGACTACCAGTGACAGTAAACATTCACCTTTAGTACACGCCTGTACTACACAGTAAATTGGTAGCGATGGCTGAGCAGCCAGACTTATCTCAAGAGCAAGTGAGCAGTATCAATAGTTACACAAAGGACAGCAGTTTGACTCATTACGACTTTGGCGGTAGCCATGCCCTATAAGGGCATGGCTGCCACCAAAACCGGGTCCGGGTTCCCTGAATGGGGAATTACAGGGCCATTCCATGTTTGGAGGGCCTGGTAATTCCACCTTCATGGGAACCCGGGCCCGGACCTTCCCCATTCCCATTTGAGCCTCCATAGGGCTCAATGGGAATGGGTGCAGGGAGCTAACAACGGGCCCATTACGACCGGCCTGTTGTTAGCTCCATGGTCCCCTCGCGGGACCGGGTAAGGATGCCTGGTTTTACCAGATCCCAGGAGGGAACCTCGTAATCAGACGGAATGGGTTTAATGGGTCTGCATCCATTTGTGGCACCCGTTAATCCATTTTGCCAGGGTCGTAATGAGGCCCTATGATTCAAACAAACACTGACTCAATGTTTCTGAGTAAAAGAATATACATTTATTTACACATCAGTTGTAAAACATTTCACTCAAGTAAAGCAGTTGTAAAATCACACTCTTAATACACCACACCACTCCCAATAGATTCTGGACAAGTTAAACTCAAAATGTAGTATGAGCAAAATGGCACTCCAGTAATTTAAAAAGGGAGGGAAAGACAAAGTTAGGTACAAATTGAGCAGCACCAACATGTAAGTAAGCAGGGCAATCTAGAAAGAGGAAATACAGTGATAGGATCAAATCAAAAAGGCTTAACGGCCAAAGTCAATAGGACAAATGTCTTTTGATCAAGATCACACAGTTCATGGTAGTTTGCGGTTAAGTCTTTGCCAAGAGTTCCGGACAAAGTTGGTTGGCAGAAAAGTTAGTTTAAAGAGTAGAGAAGGAAAAGCCCCTGGATTGGCGAAAGGTTTAACACACCTTCACAGCGGCAGGACAAAACGAACAACCAGATTTGCACAGTACCTTTAAATGGAGAAGAAGCTGTAGCTGAGGCGGACATTCCTGGCAGTTCCTGCAGGCTCACGGTTCGTGAAGCGACTGTGGGACTGACATGAAGTAGGAACACTTAGGGGCCTGCACTGCCCAGGGAAGAAACCAGCAGCATAGCAAAGCAACGAATAAAAGGTGCGCTCAGGAGAAGAAGATTCCTGGTAGGTCTTCTCTGTCATTGGAGCTTGACGATTCAGACCTGCAGCAGGACTTCACCGGGCGTTCAGTCATTGTAGGGGTCCTCTTCTGACAGCTCCTCATCGGTTCTTTCGTTCCAGTGGCGACTCTGCCTTTTCAGACCCAGAGACTTGTTTTTTATGCAGTTTTCCCCCATTCACACAGCCTGGCTGTCAATCACACAGCAGGGTGGCTGTCCCGCCGGGACAGTCACCTAGCAAATCAGATAGGAGTGTGACTTGGGTTACCAAGGGAACCCATCGCAAGGGTCCTAAAACCACTGCCTCACATCCTGCCTACCCAGACTTTCAGGCGCCTAAGGAGGGCTTCCGAGTAGAAGCCCGTGAAAAGACAGTGAAGTAAGGAACCAAACCAGGTTTGGCACACGGAGTAAAATACGAGAAAGACATTTTCAAAAAGAAATGGCGATTAAACCCAGCCGGAACCGTATAAAAACCTATATGGTCTAGCAGGTTTAAGTTTGAGGCTACCAAGATGGCCTAAAACAATACCAAGGTTATTTAAGATAACCGCGGTAGAAAAAATAGGGTAGTTACCACTGCCACAGTCAAGTCTTGATGAAAAGGGAGCGAAACAATGCTCCAAGAGAAACAGACAAAAAGGGATAACTTTAAATGTTCTGGGAGACAGTAGTCAGTCCCAGAAAATGGAGTCTGAGTTTGGGAAGTCTAAAAGACAACCCTGTGTCACTGCACTGAAGGTGTTGTGTAACACACAGTAAAAAGATGATGCCTATGGAGTAGGTGAGGCTCCACAGTCTATGAACACAAGAAAATGTTAAACACACACAGGAAAACACATGTAAGATTGGGAAAAAGGCCTCACACTCTTACCAGGTGAAAAAAGAAATCCTAGAAATCCAGCAAAGCTGCTGAGGGACTTGATAGGTAAGGGAAATTAGCCATTCTTGAGAATTCTAACAACTTCCACCTGCCCCCACGAAAAAACTTTGAGCAAAATCTACTCCACATAATACAGGACAACCTGAAAGCCTCCTCTCAATTATCCTACTAGGAGACCTCAACCTGGGCCCACTTCACCATAATGAGCATTCCTCTGATATCTTTCTCCGTCTCACTGTGACATGGTTCACAGCCAGCTCTGTCACTAGCTTCGACACACTCCTACCTGATGGTTACATGATCCTCTCCGTTCCCAGGCCTAACCGTGCTGGGGGGGTGTTGCCCTTATCTTCCCTGAGTGGATTCCTGCCACTGTCATTCCTACGCAGACCTACTAAACTTTTGAATGTCTTGTCTGGCGACTCTCTCTCTCTCCCAGCCATTCCCTTACCATGGCTACCATCTATCGGCCACCTGGTCAAATTTCCTCCTTCCTCTCTGAGTGGGCTGACCTCTCCTCCTCACTCCTGACTGCTACCACTCAACTCCTCTTTCTAGGTGACTTCAACATCCACCTGGATGCCTCCTCTCCCCCCACTGGACTCTTTCGTGACCTCTGCGACTCTCTCTCACTCTCTATTCTCCCGTCTGGGCCTACTCATTCTGCAGGGCACACTCTTGATGCTCTGATCTCTTCTGACCTTCCCCTCTCCGTCCCTCTCCTCATTCCTCTCTCCTGGAGTGATCACTTTCTCCTTTCCTCCCACCTCACCCTCCCTACCCCTCAGGCAAAGCCACCCTCATCATCGCCACCCACCTTCTCGGCCATCCGACCCATGAAGCGCGCGTCAGTTGAGGCTTTCGCTGCCACGTTCTCGCCCCCCCTCCCCCTTCGGCTGACTCCCACCCTGACACAGCCCTCTCCATGCTCCACTCTGCTATATCTGATACTCTTGATATCCTTGCCCCTGTCATGAGAATCCGCCTGAAGCCCAAAGCCAAATGTAACTCCTGGTATGACTCGGATCATTAAACGCAAGTGCAGGGTGGCAGAGAGGAAATGGCGTGCTTCGTGTTCATCCTCTGACAAACTGGCCTGCCGCCTGCTCCAAAGGCAATACCGTCTCTCCGTTCTCATCAAGAAGAGATCCCTTATCGAAGCCCGCATCTCTGCGGCATCTAACAACTCGGCTGAACTCTTTAAAATCTGCAAGCAGCTTGCCAACCCTGCTGCAGTCTCTACCTCTCCTGTCCCCTCCCAGGCCCTCTGCACGGCACTGGCCTCTCACTTCATCTCTAAAACTCAGGACATCCTGTCCTCACTCTCCTCCTATCACCACCCTCCCTCTCTTCCCTGCTCTTCCTCTGGCCCTTCTGCAGCCACCCCTCCTCCTTCCTTCTCTGCCTTTCCCCTTTTTTCTGCTGACGAGGTCTCCAGACAAGTCCGATCTATGAAAGTCTTGTCTAAACAGGTTCACCCCTGTTCCTCCAAAACTATCAAGGTCCACATCGACTCCCTGGCTCCCGCCCTGGCTGACTTTTGGAACCACTCCTTCGCCTCTGGAGTCTTCCCATCCCCCCTCAAGCACTCCCTTGTGCACCCTCTTCTTAAGAAACCCTCTTCCGACCCCTCCTGCCCGGCTAACTATCGCCCAATCTCCATCACTCCCTTCCGGGGCAAGCTCCTGGAGAAACTGGCCATCTCCCAGCTTAACCTCCATGCTGAATCTGTTGGTAGCCTTCATGACCATCAGTCTGGCTTCAGAGCTGCCAGAAGCACGGAAACTGCTCTCCTGAACATCCGTGAAGACTTGCTCTCCAACCTTGATTCTAACACTCCTTGTGTTCTCATTTTGCTCGATCTCTCTTCTGCCTTTGATACTGTCAAACATGCCATTCTGCTCAACTGTCTCCGTGATAACCTGGGTATCACTGGTCAGGCTCTGGCGTGGCTGACTTCTTTCCTTTCCAATCAAACCTCCCAGGTCCAACTTGGGCCCTTCCTCTCTGACGTCTTCTTCTCCACCTGTGGTGTTCCCCAGGGATCTAATCTTTCTCCCTGGCTTTTCAACCAGTACCTGTCACTCCTTGCCCACTGCATCGCCGACCTCTGCCCCAACTTTCAGTGCTATGCGGATGATACCCAGCTCATTTTCAGGCTACCCTCGGCCTCCTCCTCTCCTTCCCTCATCTCTGACTGTCTGTCTGCTATCCAGGAATGGTGTGCCGCCAATGACCTCTGCCTTAATGCCAGTAAGACTGAGATTCTACTCATTGGCACACCCACTCCATCCTTCCCTGCAGTTCTCTGGCCGGCCTCTCTTGGCCCTCTTCCTGCTCCTACCTGCAAGGCTAAAAACCTTGTGTCATCTTCGACTCTACACTCTCCTTCTCTCCTCACATATCTGACGTCTCTAAGAAGCCACACTACCAGCTGCACCTCCTCAGAGGTATTCTTCCCTTCCTCTCCTTCCTCCAGAAGCTCACTGTCTCCCGAGCCCTGGTTCTCTCGAAGCTGGACTACTGTAACAGCCTCTATCTTAATCTGCCTGCCTCCACTCTCCGCCCTCTGCAACTCATCCAGAACAGAACTGCGAGACTTGTCCTTGGCCTCAAGCCCAGGGACCGTATCTCTCCAGGACTGGCTCCCAGTGGCTGCGAGGATTAAGTTAAAAACCCTCTGCATTATCCACAAGGCCTTCTGGGGCCTAGGGCCAAAATACCTTCAACTCTCTCTCCCTAAATATCTTCCTTCCCGAGCCCTTCGCTCATCCGTCTCCAACTCCCTCAGGGTCAGCCGCTTCTCAAAGCAACAAGCTGGGGGTAGATCTCTCTCCGTGGCAGGGGCCTCCCTCTGGAACAGCCTTCCTGCCTCCCTGAAACTTGAGGAGAACCATCTCTGGTTCCGGAAGCACCTCAAAACCTTCCCCTTTGCTTCTACTTTCTCTGTCCCTCTCCCCTGCTAAATTCTACACTGAAATTGCACTGAATCTGCAACTGGGCCACTCTCACCGACCTCGGTCCTGGGCCCAGCCACTCTCCACTTGCACTGCCTCGCTGGCATTGCATCCCCTGCACTGCGGGACTGTCTCTGTATCCCTACAGCCCCCCCTTCCCAGCACTTGCCTGCACTTACCTTGCACTTGCCACCAGCTGGCCCTATTTACTTATTTATTTTTATTCTACTTACTTGTACTGCACTTCCCCCTCCCCTTCCCTTTGCACTTTTCCCTTCCCCTACCCCTGCATTTGCACAGTCTGAATGATACCTGGCCTAGTAGGATCGTTGTCTGTCTTCCCCTTGTTCCCCCCGCCTCGTCGCGCCTTGAAACACTTGTGCATAGGCGCGTTACAAATGCCATATCATATCATATCATATCATATCATATCATATCATATCATATCATATCATGACACACAGGCATCCTCACTATCCAACACCCTCAACACCCTAGGATTCTGTCAACTCATTACCTCTCCCACACATTTTATAGACATATACTAGACATTATTGATTACCACAACTGAAAGATCACTGCCATCGCTACCTGTCCTTGGTCTGACCATACCTCATCTTCTTCTCTATCCCGCAACCCGCCAAAGTCAAAACAACTTCTAACCCTCTACCTTCTGCGGTAACACGCAGTTCATGCA
The DNA here is from genome assembly GCF_040938575.1 of Ambystoma mexicanum. Taxonomy (NCBI): domain Eukaryota; kingdom Metazoa; phylum Chordata; class Amphibia; order Caudata; family Ambystomatidae; genus Ambystoma; species Ambystoma mexicanum. Next base: position 509,074,912 of record NC_090926.1, on the reverse strand, counting down.
AGCTCACAAGAGACCACATCCTTCCCTTGCTTAACACACCCAGATCTCGAGCCCCTGTTCGCACCCAACCCTGACACAATGGTGGCAACATACAACTAATTTCTCTCCAAAGCAGTGAATATCTTAGAACCCTCACCCCCTCACAAATCCAAGATAGTTACACACTCAAACTCCTAGTTCACACCAGACCTCACAGAACTCTGCACACTGAAACATTAAGCCCAGCTCTCCTGGCTGAAGGGACCTTCCCTTTCTCTGAAAAATTAGTTTAATAAAATCTCCTTTAAAACAAGAATATGCACTGCTTCCTCCCATACCAAAGAAATTGTCACCAAGTACAGGGAAGTAGAATCCCCCACTTCACCACCCTCCATCATCATCAAAGATGCATCATGGTGTTCTGACATCCAAACAGCTCTCTTAGGAAAAATCAATACCCTAAATTTAAAAAAAAATACTCTCACAGCTAGCCACATTCAAGAATGACCCAAAAGCTACCAACCTGAAATGGACTCCTCCCCACCCAACTCGTTCCACAAAACAATTCACCTTCAGAGACCTTGCCGAAATTGAAGTCTTGAATCTAATCCAGAGCTTGAAACCATCTAAATGCAAAGGTGATATTTGCCCAGCATTCCTCATTAAAGACTGTGCTGACGTGCTAGCCCCAGTCATCACTGCATTCATTAACGCCTCTCTCTCCAAAAGTGCCATCCCAGCCAGTCATAAAGAGGCCTGGGCCTCACCCTTCTGAAAAGAACACACTAGACCCATCCATTCTATCCAACTACAGGCTCACAGAAAGAATCATCAACGCCCACTCCTCTAGCCCCACTAGGACCCCTTTCTCAGACAGACATGTTATACCTTAAGTGGGAAGATGTAAAGCGGGATGCTCCAACTTCCCCTACCGTACCGCCAAACTCTGGAATGACCTGCCGCCCTCCTTGAGGGCTGAGAATTCCTACTGGATATTTTGGAAAGCTCTCAAAACCCAGCTTTTCTCCTAACGCCCCCCCCCCAAGTTATTCTTCCATGCCTTACCTCAGTATGTACAGTACGACCAATATGTATGAGAACACTTTGACCTCATTACGACAGTGCAGGTCTGGTAACAACGGTGCTGATAAGCCTACCGGCACCGTTGCTAGCAGACCGGCACAGTATAACTATGCGGGTGGGTGCCATCCCACCTGCCAGGGTCAGGCCTGGCGGCTGGAACAGCATCCGCCCGCAGAGTTTCACAGAAGCACCGGCACCATTGTTAACAGCGCCAGTGCTTCCGCGGTCCCCATTCCCATTGAGTCCTATGGGAATCAAATGGGAATGGGGATTTTCAATTTACTGGCGACTGAATTCGCGGAATGCCAGGGTTGTAATCCCCCGGTGTTACCGTAAAGACAGGCATGGGTAAATGTTGCAAGTCCGGCAGCAACCAGCCGGTTGCACCGGCAGGGTTACCGCTGGACTTGTAATGAGGCACTTTGTCTCTATGTAATCAATGTAATTTTTACCTACTCTCCTTGTCTTTCCACCAAAACCTTACTATATGACTAAGCATACCTACCTGACTTGTACCTAACTAGTACGTGTAACAGCGCCTCAATGCCTCTGGGTTGTATGTGCGCTTGAAATGAATGAAATACATAAACAAATAAACGTATGGTGCTCATCAAAGCGCTAGCACTGGGAGCAGTACAAGGGTGCCATCTCACAATAGACTCTGGCTCAGCATACTCCACAACAACGGTACACGTCAATGTCTCCTGTTGGAAGAGGAGGGGGTTTTGGAGATTGTATGGATCCCCACTGCAGCATGCAGCGCTGTAAGAAATGCTAATAGAAGCGTTAATGCAGGAATCTGTTGTGGCGTTCGTCAAATGCGTCACCCATACTCACAGGACAGATGAAATATCAAGGGGGAATGCAGCTGCCGATGTGTCAGTCAAAATGGCAGTAATATCTGCCATTGAGTAAGTTGTAACTGTCCCAATGGTAAACAAACATCCAGTGCCTTATAAAGCATTGCCCATCTCCCAGATTATCGAACTACAAGGAAGGGCATCTGAGACAGAGAATGAGTTATGGTTGTGCAGAGGGTGCCAGCAATCTCTGACAGATCTGGTATGGAGACAGGAGTGCTCTGGGAGCACAGTAATGCCCCAGGAGCTGTTAGCAATAGCATTTGAACACTTACAATACTTGTCACACAGTTTGAAGCAACACATGGCAGCAGACATACAGGAAGACTGGTTTACACCAAACATCCAGGAAAAAATTACAGATTTGGTCATACATTGCATCAAATGTCAATGTTTTAGTACAGAGATGAGCCTATGAACATTACGGGGCACCTGGCCCCGCCCTACTGGGCTGTTCTGTGAATTACACATAGACTATGCAGATATCGGTGAGCGTTGTAATGGATCCAGGTACCTCATTATGGTGGTCTGTCCTTTCTCAAGGTAGATGGAAGCAGGACCATCGGCGCACTTGGATGCCAAGTATGCTGTGAGGTTTCTAGTACAGGAGGTTTTCCCGTGCTGGGGTGTGTGCGAAGATTTAAGGTCAGGCAATGCACACATTTCTTCAATGCGTTATTCCAACACATTACAGCACTTCTTGGCATCAAACATCGGATGTTTTCAATTTATCACCCACAGGCCAATTGCACCGTGGAGAAAATAAATTGCTTTCTCAAGAGCAAGTTACTAAGTTGTGCACCACATTGAAGAAAGAAAAACTGGGTGCACTGTTTGCCCCTGGCCCTTTTCAGTTTATGTAGGCAGCCACATAAAGATCATCATCTGTCACCTCACAAGGTGGTCATTGGCCAGCATATGCATACCCCCATATCCCTGTGAGAAGGGCTGCTGATGCGTACAGGGATGCAGCAGTGTTAGGAGAGGAATTCAGGGAATATTTGATGACACTAACTCAGGCCATTAAATGTGTCTCCCAAGTGATTGCAACTCCCAGGATTGTGAATACAGAGACGCCTGATGCTGCGCAGATGACGTGGATAGATCCTGAGCATATAACGACTCAACCACTGCTGTCAGGGGACTATAATTGCATTTGCAATTATGTGTGCAGGTGGAACAATTCTCAGTTCCAAGGACTGTACAAGGTTGTGTTTTGTACTCACCTCACTGTGAAAGTGAAATAATTATGCTACTGGGTTCACCTCTCTGACGTTCATAGGCACCTCCAGAGAGCACAGAGGTGCATCGTTATCTTAAAAACAAGGGGTAACAGTACATATACCCTGATTGGCTAGCTGGCCTGTCTAGTGGCGATACTGGTGTTTGGCATGTCCAATTGGCAGGCAAAAGCTCAACTGCTAGCTCACCAATTTTCTTTTGCTGTGAGCGCTTTTCTCTCTCTCTCAAGCTCTCTTTCTCTCTCTCGCTCTCTCTCACTCTCTCTCTCCTTCTCTCCTTCCCGTCTCTTCTCTTTTTCCATGCCCCTCTCATTCCCTCTTCCTTTGTGTATAGAGAATGTCTTGTACATTTTCATCTTTTCCATTGTCTTGTGATTCTGTGCTTCTATTTCAGGGAAGAAGAAGATGGACACGACCAATGTACATAGATTGTTGAGTAGGGACTTGAGGCGTAGAGGCAGGAATGAGAGATCGTGGACATATATTTATTATAGTGGGTCAATAATTGCTGGAGTATTGTCTGTGATATTGCTTGTACTACTGGAAGCGTATTGGGGACAGTATTATAGGGGGAGGTCCAATAAAGTGGTGTGGGGGAAATAGGTTTATATATTATCCAAATGGAATAATACATATAAATGTTAAAAATACGAGTGGATTTACATATATCAGTACTACTGTGAACACTAAAAGTAACAACGCAAGTGGATTTAATGGCTCTAACATGCAGGTTACGTCTGTGAAGGTAGCAGAGAACAGGGTGTTTACAATAAGTAGGGGATTGTCTACCACTATGGAAAGGTACAATGTCATTTCTGACAGTACTGCTAAAGCGGCCATCCATGAGGATGCATATAGAAAAATGAAAAGAGAAGTACGACAAAAAGTATGAAATATATCAAGGACTGTGTTTTGATGTGATTGAGGATACTCAACGCCCCAAGTTCACTAATTCATGGCACCCTGATATGAGTGGTGTGGGAAGAAATGCTGTGAATGGGAGCTGTTATGTGTGTTCACTCATTCCACACACATCAGTGGCTCCCAAGGTGTTAGTACCACAAGCAGTCCCAATTATAGAGGCACAATGTCTGGTTCATCTCGTGTTATGCAGAATAAAAGGAACGCTCCAGGCACACATTGAGGAACTGCAAATGGTGGGCCCATATTACATAAAATGCACCGAAGACCCGAGAAACATCAAGTGTGTGGAGTTACCCTATCTGATGGTGACGGGGTGGAAGTATATGAATAATAAATGGCAGTATAGCACTCTACCCTGCTTGGCAGAAGGACTGGTAATAGCAAGGAAAGGATAGTGCAGGTGTTCAAATCTGGACAGAGCTTATCACAAAACTGATTTCAATTGCAGCAATGAAAAATCTGGTGCGAGTGCACAAGGAAGAATAATATAAACTCTGTTTCCGCAGCAAAGGTACAGTCTTTGTCGGCACAAACTAATATTGTACTTAAACTCTATTGATCGCAGAAATTAAAAAAGGAATAAAGGCACTGATGGATTACTACTGAATCTGTCGCCGACAAGATTACTTGCACCTACCAGCATCATGGAGGGGCTGTTGTTCTCTGGCCACATTGCATTCAGCGCTATTAGTAATCCCAGAAGAACACATGAAGGGGGAGTGCTGCCTAAAGAGGAGCCAACGCGTTTTCCTACAGTGCAACATAAACATAAGAGCTTGGTGCCCATGCAAGAGAACCATATACAGCTAGAGAAAGGAAGGCCCCAGCAACCACAGAAGATGAAAAGATCGAATTACATTTCTAAAGACTCTTCCACATTGCTTGCCGAAATACCACAGGAATATCGGCTTTTCAGTTCAGAAGAATCTTTTTTCACCTCTTTACTCGTGCTGGGAGTGCAGGCTGCAGCCAATGCCAAATGGCTGCAAATGGTGAGGTGGCAACTGGTCCAGCTTGTGAATGACACAGAGAATGGGTTCAACGTGAGGTCGAGTTGCGGGCGTTGAGACTTATGACAAAGCAAAATCGCTATGTGCTGGACATGTTAACAGAGATGGAGTGTGGGGTTTCCCAAATATTTGGTGATTCCTGTTGTACAGAGAATGCATCATTATGCCACATCATTGCAGCAGTCCATGGCATGGGTGTTCGCATGAAGGAGGAGAGAGGAATTCGGGATAGTGATTGGCTGGCCATTACATTTAACGGGGCCCCATCGTGGCTAGGAGTGATCGTGAAGATGTTAATGCCCTGAGTTCATCCTGGTCATTTTCTGCAATTGTCAGCTGGTTCTTTGAGGCTCTGCCTCTGTGGTACCTGATAGCGCAAGAATCATGGTATCAATTGGGGATTCAAAAGCATCTTGTGAAACAAAAAAAACATTAAAGCACAAACCAATACCAACAGGTTGACCCGAAGTATGAAATGTGCCCCATCCCGTATGGAGAAAAGTTGATCCTCTATACCACACTATTGTTTCCTCACCCAGACAATTACACAGATGTTTGGGTGGACCTGGTGTGGGCGGCGGGATGCATTTACATGACTTGTTTGCCTGAAGAGTACATGGGTAGGGGGGAGAATTTGTGATCAATGTGCAAGGCGTGGGTGCCAGTAAAGAGGAGTATGCCATATGTGGATTCAGAAACTGTGGAGCGGGAGCGCAGAAGCATTCCAAAATGAGTTACTGTAGAAATAACGAAAGGGGGAATGCTGGGAAGGGTGCAGCCCCACCCCATAGGTGATTTAAAGTAAGGTGAGATGCATTTGAGGCACTGTGATGAGCCAGGGGGCAGGGGGATCAGTGAGAGGGGTGCCTTCCCGTCTAACAGGACTGCATGGTAATTCAACCAAGTGTAGTTTTACTACATGGTGTGACAAAGGCTCGGGCGGCATCTTCATTTTGCGTAGATATTAGTGAACCTAGGTAGAAGGAAAGGATTGCACGGTAAATGCAGCATTGCATGCACTAGGCCCAAATCTAAGAGGACACAGAAATCTCCAGTCTTGCCCGAGCTCCCATGTGGACAGTTTACACCCCCACCCGCCATACTGTTTATTCAATGTTCTTGAATGGGTTGCAAAAATGTGTTTTTCACCCAAGAGGAATGTGTCCTACAAGGCCGCGATCATAGCCTGGCTCCTGGTGTGCAAGTTATCTCACATTGGCCAAAGCATGACCCGGTCCATTCCAGGGTGTCCACGAGTTATAGCCCATATAACTGACTAAACCCGAAGGTCCCAGAATTCCATGACACCTCGAGCACTTTGAGCACCAGATCAAAAGTCCTGAAATGTTCAAAGAGGATTGACAGGGCACAACGTTCAGCAATAATTGTGTGATTTGTATTGTGAGGTACTGTGAGGAATACATTATAGTTCAAAACAAGGGTGTAGACCTTGGAGCCAGATGGCACGCAGCGAGTGATTGAAATGTGTGTGTGAAGGTTAGAGGGCCCCAGAACCTCCTGTGTGTCTTTCCTGGGGCCTGCCAAGTGTACAGTATGAGGGATAAAACAAGATGTATAGTAGCAGTATAATTAATGTGTTTTCCGACCTTCACCGTTAGAAGATGAACCCCGCTGCACCCACATGATGGAAGACAGATGGACTTGTCTGGGACCAATAAACTGCCATCCCTTATGGATAAAACTGGTACATTTATAGGATCCATCCAATCAGCTGCACATGTTTTTCACTGTATATATTGCGTCATTTATGATGATGTTTTGCTTTATAAGATTCTGCTTGTACAACTTTTCAGCAAAACGTTCTTAGCAGCAGAGATCTTTGCTGTTGCTCTCATCTGCGTGTGAGATTTCATTTGTTATCCTTACAAGATCGACTTGGGCCTTTCGTCCCTAGCAGGCTGTATTCTGTCTGGCATGAGCGTTCAGGGGAGTTGCCTTCATTAGCATGGGGTACTCATGATCATCGTAGTTTAGGTACAGGAGCCATATCTTAAATGTCGCTCTTGTGCTGCAATAACATTGCTTTTGCTGAGGCGGTTCAGTGGGCATCTAGTGATCGTGGCCCTGCTCTGCAACACGAGCAGATCTAGTGCTGCAGATCAGGCTAATGAGGCAGCAGGGCACTAGTGCACTATGCTTTTGGCATGGGGTTGCGAGAAAGGGGGATCTGGTTAGCAGATTACACCTTTGGAGAAGAAATCACCTGCATCATGTTATGTATGAATACAATCAAAAATGCCAGGACTTTGCACTCTTGACTGATGTCAATTCCTCACACTTCTCCACTGCAATTGGGGAATTTATTATCTCGACCATTGCTGCTCTTTCATTGATTTCAATTTGGAAGCGTTAAAACCATGGCACATGTGTAAGTGACATTTCCTGAAGGAACTCTTCTCATACTCTTCTGGGAGATGAAACCTCGGTCTTTGGTTACTCTACATCATAGCAACGACAATGCACATCTTGACAATCCTGAGATCTATTGAGAGGCTGCTGGTGTGTGTGCTGTGTCTTCAATCAACATCAGGTTATGGCACATTTTATTGTGTCGCCAGACTGCAAACACTTCAAGGAAAGAATCTATCCCCAACAAATGGCACTCCTAAAAGGCGCAAACCTACAATCACAACACACTACTAGCACATAGGCTGAAACCATTATGTGCTCCCTAAGTGGGCATTGGGCATTAATTCTTAGAGTCCATTGGTAGGCCCAGTGACTGATATGCCTCATTGTTATATAACACTGTAAATATGTGTCCCTGCATGTACTCACTTAAAACATGTTCCTTCATCACAAGCTTTGTGGGAAGCCCTTGTGAATGGCAACTTGTTAAAATGACATTGCTACACCCCTACCCTACAGCTAGCATGGACATTTTTGTCCTTAATATTTTTCCAGAGTGTGTACAAAGTGATGCCATATGTGATGTCATCGGTGATGCCAGGGGTGATATCAACCGTGACGCCATATACGGCCTTATGGGCAGTGCATAGAGTTATGGCTGATTTAGGAACTGGTACATTTCTAGGGTTAAAAACATAATGTTCTTTTAAACAGATGTTTTGCTTAATGGTGCAAGTGCAATCTGCACTAGGAAAATCGGTCACTAGTGGTATATGCATATTAATTTAATGCATTCTTTGCTCTAGGGCAAAGGACTATGATTTGGGGAACTATCACACTAATGCAAACATGCACTTAAAGAATACATTATCTGCACTAGGGCAATGCGTGCCCTTATGCTAATTGTACTTGCATTAGTCCAAAGGTTTTGTAATACTGGCCAAAATGTTTCTAAGTTACCAGTGGTCACTTTTCACGTGGTAGATAATCCGTGGGAATACTTTGGCAAAAGGGACCGTGTGGTTCAAAATTATGATTACATAATATAATATTGTTAAATTGACTTTATTGTGGCATAACAAAACAAAAACCTACAAATTGACAAGTTGTGTGTCCTAGAGCAATCATATCTCTGCCACCAACCAAAATGCTGATTCATAAATCAGTCATACATTTTGCAATAAATTGCAATGTTTTTTTTTTAATGATATCTAATGGTTTACATACAGTACACATGTGGCCATGACCAGTTGACACTTTGAAAGAGCCATGGCCTTTGGCCAGGCCAATGGGCACCCCTAAGCCAACTGATGTGCCCAGCAGACAGCAGCCATAACCATGGGCCACGTTGCCCCCATGGAAGGTCCATTGGACCAGGACATGGACCTATGCCCTCAACCCACAAGCCAGACAAAGTTGCAACAGGGCCTTGTCTATGGGCAGTACCAGTGGCCACCTTAACCCCATTGTAGGTCTGTGGACCACCTGTCATGGCTTTAGCCAGTAGCCAGTTTCAGTTTGATTAGAGTTCGACCTACCGCTATATCCTAGGGCTCCCCAATCAACTAATATGGGCATTGGCCATGTCCTATGGTCATGGCTGTCATTACTTTGACTGGGCTTGTCTTTCAACCGAGCCGTGGATCCCCAAGCTACCCATAGTGGACAATGTGAGAGGCCTGCAGTTAGTCCTAGTGGTCACCATCTGCAGGGCATTGAGCAAAGTCCTGGACTCCGTGAACAGCCTACCCGTAGTGGGCCCAGGCTGTAGTGCACTGCCATGACCAATGGACACATAGGCAGGAATAGCATCTGCATAACCCTCTGGCCTCCCAAAGGCGCCCAGTCTCGGCAGATGTCGTTGGATGGTAAAACCATCGCTCATTTTGCCCTTGGCATAGCTTCCCGACATGAATGGGCCCCCTGAGCATAGCAGTAGAGGGCATTGGATATGAATCGTGCCCATGTTAAGTGGTCACTTTGCTGTGGTCATGGTCATCTCACATACCTCAATCCAATTCATCCCATGCTTATTGGGTACTGTTGCTACAATGGTCGCTATGTCCAGGTTTAATGTAATTAATGACTATGCCAATCAATTGTAATATCTTTAAAAGTGAATATCTTGACATTCTGCAGTGTGTGCACACATATATCTACCCCATGTGTCTTGCCTACATACTGTTGTACTAGCGTGACTCGTTTCTTCCCGTTGGTTTTTCTTGGTGATGCTGTCTCTTTCTCTGTGTCTTCCTCACCCAGAATGCATGTATGAACACAACAAGGGGACACAAAACACAAGCACTTCTGTATATGGACAACCGCAACACCTACATTTCACGTGCCACATTGATTGTGTTTTGGAATCGAATTATACAGCCTAGCAACACAAGAACACTGCGAGCTGCCAGGGAATCAAAGAACACTAAGAGACAATGCCTAGATTCAACCCTCCGCATTCATTTCTAACAGTGCAATACTGGGTCCTCTCTTTAGAGCCGAAGGCAGATATGTTTCTGGCAGCAACACTGGTCCACTCGAGAGGTAGGGTGAGGTTCAGTAAATCCATATTACCTGTATATTATGCACTCAACAGACGCATATACGGCCATCGGAATGTGCTGACTTATTGTTAAGGTAAGAACTCCAATTAACAGCTAACCAATGTACGAATTGAAAAAAAACAAAAAAGCAATTAAAAAATGTAGAAGCTGATTCTAGTATGGACTGGTACGTCAGGTAATTCAACTTTAACTTCGTGTGCTGCCAGTAACCTTCACAAAGAAGTATTATGACTAACAATGTCAAAGCATACAGAGTGATGATGTTGGATGTTTCTTTGCCTGTAACATCCAAACATATACTATTTTTTAACAGATATGTTTTGTACACAATTATGTGTGTATCATTTTAGGATCTGATAATGCTGGCTATTTGAAATTCGCAATGAATGAATCCGGACAACTCCCCAATGTCAGCATGCCTACTACACCCATAGCTCTCAACTCACACGCTTTTGGCGGGTGTCTCCCGCCTTGTAAAGGGCTGACTCACCCGCCAAGCCTCCTGCATGCCCATTCATTCCAATGGACGTCTCACCCGCCAAAAACAAAATCGGGTGATTTCACCCACCTTTGCAACACAAATGTTTGAGGGCTATGTACACCTTTATATTACTATAACACGTATCTCTTGTCTGGGATCAATTATTTGCTCTTACCTAGCTTTCTTAATGTCCTCAGACAACATCAGTGTTTAGGGTATACACGTGTGCCCTTCTTCGGTCTTATGCAGCTGCAGCATGTGTGAGGTCACGGATGAGCTCACTATGGGGGCTGTATGAGTTTTCCACCACAGAAGAACCATGCATTGTGCTGCCCTGACTTTCTGAAGCAGGCTATAATCGGGCACTGTTTTGAAAAGACGCCGATTGGACACTGTAATAGGAAAAATAAAGAATATCCTCGATTTGTATTCAAGTTTATCACACCTAGTATGTGTGGTACATTTGAGAAATAAGGACTTGTATCACAGCCGTACAGCTTATGGGATCTTAGAATTCTGCCAACTGATATTGACAACTTGCAGCTCTTCCATGTCATTAGACTAATCATGGCTGTGGTGCTGCTCTGCACATTACTACTGCATGGTCAGTGATCACGAAAGAACATAAAACACTGTCAGTTTCGCCAATTCCCCTTTTGTGCTTACAAGGACAATTTTCTAGTATTTTAACATTACGTTTAAGATTTTCTCTTTGCCCCAAGTTCATAAAGGTTCAATTGTCCTGGATGATTGTAATCTGTATTCTATCTACCAGCATGTGAGGTATCTTCAATAGGTGTCTTTCAGATTCAAAATCAACATAAAATCAAGGCAATTACGTTGGCAATGATTATTGCACTAAGCACAGCCTACATAATAAGTTATTGTGCACATTTGGGTTACATAATATAGAATGTTCTTTGAAGTGCAGAGTAACTAAATGTTCAATATATCAGTTTGAAAGTTGTCTCATTTAACACAATTCTTGCTTCACATGTACAGTCTTCTGTATTTGGGGCAGTCATTCTAGCAGGCTACTAACATGATATTGCTCTATGGATGACCAGGCACAATTTATTGCATATCGCAAATGTATCTGTTCAATCAGTTTTGCAGGCCAGCACATGTTGTGTTTCTGTGTATCAGTCCTGTGACAAGGTGGATGCAGCTGTGGTTGTTGAAATCGTTTTCTGTACGCTCTTGGTCTTGCCTTACGGGCACATTCGTACTCTGGCAGACAATACATGGCCCTGCTTCCTCTTGCCGATACATTAAATTGTAAGCAGTTCTTTTGGCCACCGGGTCTAAAAGGTTTCCAGTCTGAGTCACATTCCCTGCCCAAATTCGGGAACACTCACGACATAGAAAATGACCCTCATTGGGATTTGTATGTCCCAGACATCAGAGTGGATCACTTAGTCAAATCTGCAATTTGCCCACAAGCCAGGTATTACACACTCCTTTGATGAACTTGTAAGCGCTGAAGGTTCATTGGACCATTTGGACATTGCACTGTCCAATCGAAAAATTCCACGGATTAAGCTATGGTCATACTATAGCCAATAAATAGCCAGGACTAATGAGAGATGTCACCTTGGATCACTCTTAGCTTGCCAGTCAGGTAATCACAACAGCACGCTGGTACCGTAACAATGGTGCTGTACAAATGACAATTACTAATACTACTACAATTACACGTGATATCCCTATCAATCTTGTGATCTGAAGCAGTGACTTTAAATATATTTGTTAACACAATGTGCATGATGCTATTTAAATCTCCAATTAATAGTGAGATATCCCATGCGTGCATCTATGTTTAAGAGCTATGCTTCTTTTACATTTATATTTTCCAAGCTGATGTTACTGAATAATTCACAATGTTTTAGATCTCTGAAGTGATCCAACGATGCAAATATTGTTATAGGTACTTATTAAAGTTACAGGATAAGCCCTCCGGCTCGTGAGCACAGTATCTCGACATTCTCCAACTGCTTTCTCATGATCCATCTTTCTTCCTGTATTCCCTACTCCACACTTTACATTCCATGATCACCTCATCATGGAATGCAGAGTTAAATGCATGGAATACTACACACCTCCCCATCTTACACTATACTAATGAAAACGATCAAGCTTTTGTACATTCCATATGAATTTGTTTGTGACTCCAATGAGTAACAATAAACAACTTATACTGATACTTAAATCAAATGCGTAGTACCAGCGAACCAAAAAGGAAAACAACAAATTATAGTTTTCATTAAAAATTAACATATATTCAATATAGGATGATGTAAGCAAGCAACCTGATAGAAAACAAACACAAAGATTATTTTAAAAGTATGTGTTAGTCTTTCATGTATGATGGTCTACCACAAACACGTTTGACTCGAGTTACACAATTCTTCCTTTCACACTTCCGTTTGTTCCGCTCACCAAGACCTTTATTCTCCTTATCAATGTTTTGTCCTACAGAAGCCATACCATTGCATTTACTATTCACAGACCTAAATACCCTATTGACATTCCATACCATACCATCTAAAACTCTAACTGCTCCATGAAATCTTTCTACAGCATCCATAGATTCAGACCAATCAACTCCTTTGCTGTTCTCACATGGGGAAATTGTATACGTACCCAATCACCCTCCTGTACCAAACATTTCTTAGCTGCCTTCTTAATGTCAAAGCAAATCTTGTTGTTGGCTTGTTTCCTGGTTGTATTCTCCTTAACATTGAAACCAATACCTCTCTGGCATGCTTTCCCTAACCAGGGTGGACAAACCCTAGTGTTGGGCTTCCTTCCTCTCAACACTTCAAAGGAAGAAACTCCTGTGCTGGTATTAGGTGTAAACCTATTTGCCACTTCGGTATCCTCTGTTGCTTTACTGCAATCTCCATTTTCTGAAAGGGCACCCTTAAAGCTATTTTTGACAACTTTATTGAACCTTTCAACAATCCCGTTGGTCTCTGGGTGATATATTGAGCTGGTTTTATGCTCTATGTCATTACACTTTAGAAACACTTCCATTATCTGCCACAATGGTTGTGGGATAGCCCTCTCTCCTGAAAATGTCTCCTAAAAATGTAATAATGTCCTTAGACATTTTGTACCCATGCAATCTTCACCCATCAAGACAAAATGTCTATTCAACAATGCAAAAACATAAGGTTCAATGGCTACTTATAGGTCCTAAACTGTCCAACTCTTCAGGTTCCCAAGGTATGGAGGGAATAGACATAACCGTCATTAGTTCCACTCTTGCAATATAGCTTTAGCAGAATCTACAAATGTGGCACTCCCTAATTAATCTCTCTACCTGCAAATCCATTCCAGACCACCATTAGTCTTTTCTTTTGAGTTGTTTTGTTTTTGTCGTGCCTTGATGTTCCTCATGTGCAATCTCTAGGGTATTCTTTCTCACATTGGTAGGTGGGAATACTGTATCCCCTCTCAAAATCATGCCTTTATATATAAGTAACTCACCAAAAACATATTTAATAGCATCTGGCATGGTACCTTTCCTAATCTCACTACATTCTATGTAGTTTTATATTTGTAAGAACTTCATCAGCTAACATAGCTTCCTCCCATTCGTTCTCTGACACAATGGGCCTCATTAGGACCCTGGCGGTCCCGTAATGAACAGTGCTGGTACGGGACCGGCACCATTCATTATGGGCTGCCCTATTCCGAGGTCTGCAGCGGGACCCGCTAAGGACGTCTGGTCTGACCAGACGTCCTTAGCGGGACCCGCTAGCAGTTGAAGGTGCAAACAACGGGCCCGTTATTAATGACCCTCCCCATTCCCTTTGAGCCTAGGGGGGCTTAAATGGGAATGGGGAAGTACCGGGTTTGCGTCCTGTGAAAGGGATTTACCGGGCCCTCCGAGGTCAGAATAGCCCGGTAAGTCCCCTTTCGTGGGACCCGGACCTGGAACCCAGTATGGAGGCAGCCATGCCCTTATTAAGGGCATGGCTGCCTCCATACTCGTAATGAGGCCCAGTATCTTGATTCACACTTAAAACTTGATCTTCCTCACATGTACCATTATCATTTTCAAAAGTATTGCTTAAACGTCACAAACAATAAGCTGCTGTATTCCTCTCCGGATACATATTCTATCTCACAACTGTAATCTTGCAAGCTTTCTAACCAATTGCTTATTCTTTAGGACAATTTATCTAAACCCTTTGTCATCAACATTTATTTCAGTGGTTTATGATCTGAGGTGACCATGAATCTCCTGCCACAAAGAAAAGGGCGGAGTTAATCAATGGCCCATTTAACAGCTAACAGTTATTTTTCTATGGTGGAATAATTTTGTTCCACCTCCCTTATACTCTTTCCATTTTTACTGTCATCTGTTGTAAGAATACTTTTCTTAATAGTTTCAAACATTTTTAAAGTGGGAGCATTGGACAAAGCTACTTTTATCTCTTCAAATTCCTGCTCACATTCATCGCTCCACTGATATCACACTCCCAGGAATAAACTTTGCATAGTACGCCATTCCTAAAAAAAAGATTATCTTCTCCTTGTTATTTGGGCTGGGAAAATTCAAAATGGTATTCACTAAATCTTTCTTTGGTCTAACACCTTGTTCTGATATTTTTTGTCCTAAATATAGTAGGCTTATGGAATCTACATGTATCTTTACTAAGCTTTAACCCAGCTTCTTTGAAAGTGTCTAACACTTTCCTAAGTCTACTGTTAGGTTCTTCCTGCGTTCTGTCATACACTAACACATCGTCCTGGAAACACAGTAACCCTTCCATGAGATGAAACAACTGGTACATTATTCATTGAAATACAGAGGCTGCTTATACTAAACCAAAGGGCATTTGTTTACATTGAAACAACCCCTCAGAGGTAATGAAAGTTGTTACATTCCTAGAATGAGGGCGTAAAATAATTTGGTGATATGCAGACTTTAAGTCTAACATGCTCATCCTCTTGCATCATTAATCGTACCTAACATTTCTGTTATATTGGGTAAGGGATGTCTATCTGGTATCACACATTGATTTACAAATCTCAAATCTATACACAATCTAAGTTTTCCATTTGGTTTCTGAACAATCACTAGTGGAGAAACCCACTCAGAGAAATCAACCCTTTCTATTACTCCTTGTTGCATCATCTTATTGTGTTCTTATTTCAATGCAGATTTAATGACTAAAGGCACAGGTCTTACTCTTTATAAAACTGGAAAAACATTGGGCTTCATGTGAATTTCATGCTTAAAGTATTTTAAACTTCCCAAATCTTCTCGAGTTGAGTGCTGATCTATCAGTTCTAGTGACGTATCACAGTCTACAGCATAGACTGTTTCATAAGCATTCAGATCCAGTTTTATTTTGAGTCTCTTTTGGTGTGTCCAACTTAGTAGTGGATATGAACCTTTGCTGGAAATGTAAACTTGTTCATTTTGCTGAACTGTCTTTAAATTGCATAATGGACCATAACAAACCCTCTAGGTCAATGTGTTTGCCTGCATAAGCTACTGGCTTCACATCTACTTAATTTAGTTTGATATTTTATCCAATTTTTTTCTTCAAAAATGGCACTGGGTAGTAAGGTATACTTTGCTCGAGAGTCAATTACCATGTCCATGATCATACCTTCAATTTGAATATTGGACATCGTTTTTTCCACATCAGCATCTACATCATCTACAATGATTTTCTCACTGTCGAAGACAAATGTACACTCTTCTAATTCCTCACAGAACTCATCAATCCAGTCAATGTTTTCAGCCTTTGTCTTACAGCTGAAAGTGAGATGCCCCCAAAAATACATTTAATTCACTGAATAGAGTTAGTCAAGACACATCCCTGGAGGGAATCAGACCAAGACCAAGTGCTGGGTGTCAGAAAAGGCTTTATCTAAAAGAGGGCAAGCAGAATTTACTCTGCTCACGCCGAGAGCGCTCTGCCGAAAACTTGTTACAAATTACTTTTATACAGCTTTATCGTCATCAAACAGGGAAGGCCTATGGGGCACATGAATTGTTGGGATTGGTCATTAGGGGCGAACACCTATAGGTGCCATAGGGTTGAAGGCTTGTGGTTGCTCGGGAACACGTGGTGTAGCGATGATGCTTCTTGAGTCAATCGGTCAGCTGGGCTCATCGAATCGGTATGTGGGATCGGCAACTGTGGTGTTGTTTCTTTATTAAATAACCATTTGACATTTGCCCTTGTGGTCACACATTCCCACGCATTCACTACCATAATCTGCTTGTCCAGCCAGCTCAAAGACCTGTAAGCTTAGTCACTTAAGAAGAACGCTTTTCAAGTACAGGTTAATTTATTTTTGGGCATAGGTCAAAATACAACTATTAAATGCAGCGCTTGATCTATTGGTAGTCAGGCTTAACCATGTGTTGATACAAGGTAAAATGTATTGGCTAAGGAGGTGAGACCTTTGAGGTCACTGCGTGGTCTAGAATGCCCATCTGATAAACAACAAAGAGGGCTCTCAATCTAAGGCTGGAATTACACATTAAAGAATAGGTCACAAAAGCACATACCATCATGGGCATAAGTCTCATTGTTGAGGTCTATTGGCCTGTTGTTTAAACATCATTAAATCTCTGCTAATCTACTTTGACACTATGAAGGGTGGAGGGGAACTGAAACACCTTTGCGGTGTAGTTCCGCATTGCACAAAGAGACAGGGCCTTCAGAAACCGGTTTTACATACAGGCTTTTTACACGTTGCCTGTTACATTACATTCTGGTTACATTTGTTTAAAGTAGGCTATATTTTCTATCTAGCTAAATATTATCATCGTTACATGACACATTATGAAAACAGGCGTATGCTGAGGTTATTGTTCATACTATGTTAAACATTTCATGGTTCAAGTTCTGGACATGCGGCCTTAACACATATTTTTATAGTACGAACATTCTGGTCAGAGTAATTGGTTGCTGTATTAATTACACACAATATCTTTCGTGTGTTTACATTTAAACTAAAAATGAGGTAGCTTTGTGCTGGAGTGTGCAGTGTTATGTTGGTTATGCATTTCGTTATTGCAATCCATTTCTATTAGCTATATCATACCATACGCTAATATACATCACACTTTTATAATTGAATTCTAATGTTAGGACTTTTAATTACACATATATTATTCAGTGCGCTAATATGCT
Source organism: Ambystoma mexicanum (assembly GCF_040938575.1). Taxonomy (NCBI): domain Eukaryota; kingdom Metazoa; phylum Chordata; class Amphibia; order Caudata; family Ambystomatidae; genus Ambystoma; species Ambystoma mexicanum. The sequence continues at coordinate 509,057,231 of NC_090926.1, read as the reverse complement.
TATTGTTCTACTGCAATCCTTGCATTATTTCACATGAGATAGAAACTGCCATTGAGCAACATTTTCTGATTGCATGTAGAAAGGCACTTTGGCTCTCTTCTCTTAAGGCGCAAACTAATGAAACATACTTGAGGGCCGCTTCTAGCTGTTTGACCCTTTTTTGCGGAATATGGGGATGGTATTCATTATGGCCAGGGTCTGTTGGGTGTGAGGCAAGTTTATAGAGATGAATGACTTCTGTGCTGTCCTTTGTGCTGGGCCACGTCAGGGTCGATGAAGTAAGGCGGAAGACAGAAGATACATTATAAAGTTTGTTGCATTCTCGCGGCTAGTCTCTCATGAGAACCGGACAACTGCAGAGATGGCAGAGAGGAGGAGATGGGGGAGTAGCTTGTTCGCTGTGTGTGCCTGGCTGGGATTTGATTTCACAACTGTCCTGCCATTAAAGAATGGAGTCTGTAGCTCACAAAATGGAGTCTCGTTCAATTCTGGTCTTATGTTGTCATAATGGGGCCACAGTTTGGGGGTTTTCCCGCACTGATGTTCCGGGGCTGGGGCCCTGGACCCAAAGCAGCCGCCACTGGGCCTACCCAGGAAGTGTAAGAATGGAGGGCGGTGGGGGTTCCAAGACCTTCTCCTCCCACACATAGCAATTGATTAAATAACTGTTTCTGTTACATCTTTTGAATATTGCCTACATGATGTAAACTATCACAACAAAAACATCTTCACCTTTCATTGTCACCTTTTCTTTCTTTGAATCTTCCTACTTTTTTCTTTGGAACGTTCTCCCTTATGATTACATGTTTTTTTTTATTTTTAGTTGTGTTTCTTTCTTGCACTTTTGATGCTGGTGGAGTTTCTTTTTTCTTCATTTCTGTCTCTACCTCTTTCACACACTTTTTGGTATGTTCAACTTCCTTGGCACTTTAATTACTTCCTCAATAGACTGATTGCTTTTCAACCACAATGCTTCTCTTACTTTACCAGCACTGCATTCTAACATAAACTGATTTTGTAGCCTCTTATTGAGGGTGGTGCCGAATTTGCACGAGGCAGCCAGACCACTGAGAGCTGAAATATATTGCTCCACTGTCTCTCCACTCTCTTGTTTCCTTTTCCCAAAGTGATACCTCTCAAGTATAATGCTCATGGATTTGTCGTAGTGCTTGTCCAGCATTCTGATGCATTTTTCGTATTCTGCAAGATTTTCTGATTCTTCATTGAGAGGGGGGTTCTCACATTATTCCTGGCCATAATTCCTTAGACAATGCATTAGTAAGCACTTCTTCCACTCATTTGCAAATATTATGTCATGTGCTGCAAACACATAGTGATCGAACTGTTTCTTCCATCGTTTCCATGGTACATTTGGTGATCCTCTGGTGTCTAAAAGTAATTTAGTGGAGGTATTCCATGCATGGTGGGACTCAAATGCAGGAATGCAGGTTTTAATACGAGCTTGAGAGTTTTAATTGCTTAAGGGCTTAAGTTTGTTTCACTGTGCCAGTGGATATCAGTTGTGATGCCCTGTGTGTGTATCTCTCTTTCTACACAAGGGGCCTCATTACGACCCAGGCGGTAAGTTACCGCCTGGGTCGTACCTTTACCACCATGGCGTAAACTACGTTTACGCCATGGTGGTTGGCGGACTTACCGCCCCATTCCGAGGTGAGTGGGGCGGTAAGTCCCCATTAACCCATTTACCCTTCCCTATTCCCATTTTTGTCCCATAGGGCATAATGGGAGTGGGGAAGGCGTTAATTACGCCACCGTAAATTACGGTGGCGTAATTAACAACAAGGTCCCTTAGCACCATGGATTTTAACACCTGCTAAAAGCAGGTGTTAAAACCTCCATGGCGCTAAGGGACCTCGGAATCAGGCGGTAAGGGTCGGCGCTGTTTACCCCGCCGTAAACCCCTTACCGCCTGGGTCCTAATGAGGCCCAAGATCTGTTATTTCTTTAACTTTGACTTGTTAATGTTTGTTTATTTAACATCTTGATATGCAGGATGCAGGCACTGATAACATTAATTTGGCAAAGTCACAATGTTTTAAAAATTCTTTATAGCAACAGTGCCGGTGAAACACAAGATATCATTATGTTGGCAGGCAATGATAAAATGTACCGGGGGAAATAAAAAAATGTGATAAAGTGAGCGGTCCCGTGATATTCTTCAAAATGTTGATGTGATTTCCTAGGAAAACTAAATGGAGTTACGTTGGGTGATGCTGCAGGGTCCTTTCCTCTGATGCTGGAAATGTTTAATCTGCGCACATGCCCATGATATAAACGGGTGGTGCTTGCACTGTTCTCGCATCTGCTCTGGCCTTTGCCATTCCTTTTTATTAATGTGTTTTTCCCTTTGCCTGCCTCACTTGCGCATGCCTTTCTGGGTAGTCTGTGAACCCCTTGGCCCTCAACCATGCCTAGGGAAGAGGGAACTCGCTGTCAGTAGGACTATCTCATGAAAGTGCACGTCACTGTGTTTCACTTTCTTCTAGTACTCTTGAATCAAATGCAGGCACTGATAAAATATCTTTGATGGGTACATTACTGGTGCTGCTGATGCTTAACAGGATAGTTGCAGGCACCCCACCTCAGGCACGGAACGGGTGCTTGCTGCTGTTTTTCCTCTTAAACGATTTTGGTGGCTACTCCATGGACTGGCGCACTAGAATCCTCATCACCACTAAAGCGATAGAACAATGCAGGTAAATGTTGTTTTAGACATTGATTAAAGTTACAGGATAAGGCCAACGGCTCCTCAGCGCAGTACTTCAATTTTCTCAACCTTCTCCAACTGCTTTCACATGATGCATCTTTCTTCACAGAATGCAGAGTGTAAAGCATGGAATACTACAACACCCATTTCCCTGATTTTATTTTCAGTATCTCCTTCTGGTGTGACAATTTGGGAATTGAGACATCCCCATAAAGTCCAATAGTAGTAAGAACAATTGCATAATTTCTATTATTGTGTAGAAACCAAAATCCAACACTAAATAATATGACAAGCAACCACAGCTGGCAAATCTAGAATCAGGACTTACTTCAATACAGCTGTGGAGAAATGGACATTGAAACAGGCATATTATTGCTCTCCCAAAATTCGAGCCCCTATAATCAGTAACAATTTGGTATCTATATGATTTTACACAATAACCTTTAACCAGTCACTATGATATACTTATTTGGTTACTTTTAATAATGAACTTTCTAATGGAACATCCTCTGACTTTGGAGGGCATGGCTTTACATCACCATTCAGGGCCAAATAATCCTGCTCATCCAACTCAATGGGTCTAGACTACCTCCTCTAGAAGATGTTTACATTACTCATAATAAGACAGATGATTCTGGTTCTCAGGCCACTAAAAGAACTTCATGTGAAGATGTGGGGCATGTTGCTGGGTGTGCCTGCACTTCAGACAAAGACTTACATCATACTTGCACCACCATTTGGGCCCTCATGTGAGTGCGAAACTATCAAATCTCATACCCTGTCATCTCCTCACACATGGTTGTGGTCACCACCTCATCACCCAGTTAATAAATGTTGTTCTGCTCTGGCCATGGCCATTTCCTGCTATCTGGTCACTGCAGTAGGGCTTCTGCAGTATGTAGCCGCTCCCTCTGTGCCGTACCCAGTGGTCGGTGGCCAGCTGACATCCTCTCCATGGCATTGGTGTCATGGTCCAGGTGATAGGTGCAGAGACTCAGGGAGGAGACACGGTAACACAGCAATTGAGCACTGAGTCAATTAAAAATGCTTACAACAAGTTCTCACCAACTGAAGTTGATATCTGCATGCTCAACTGCCCATGTGAAAGCGGGACGTGATTTGGCTAATGTGACCAATGCAGAAGTCAAATATTCTAGCGAGCCCAAGATCACTGGCTTATCTGCAAGGAACATTTACCCCCAGGATTCTCAAAAGGCTAAACAGCCTCGTTTGGAGCCTACAGTTTCATCTATTGTATGACCACCAAGAGTAAATCTGCTCTCAGAGGTTTTGGAGAGGAGTGCAAGAAAAAGACAGCGTCCAGTTTTTGTCCAATTTACAAAGTATCACCTTAAAGCACTGCCCTTCCCCACATTCTAGCATCATTTGTAACACTTGTATACACTTTTTTCAACTGTTCCCATTGTTTTTGTGCTTGCCGACGTTTGCGAACGTCTGATGCATTGCAGACTTTTCAGATAGTGTCATGTGACCACACTCTCATGTTCGACATGATGATGTGTTCGCAAATGCGTCCGCACTTTGCAAATGGGTCTGTGCTTGGCGGACAGAACTTTCAAGCTCAAAATGTACACTTTCACTGCTCCTACACAATAAAAAATGTGCAGTACTTCCAAAGACAATGAAGAGGATCAAGAAGAAGAGGTACAGGAAGTGCCTACCTGTAGCACCCAAAGAGAATCCTGGGTGTGGCAGTTCTTTGTCACTGTTGGGAATGTACACAAGACTAAAGCTAACAAAAATTAAAATGCACTGAGTGCAGTTGGTGCTTCTTCCCTCATGTCTGTCCCACCTTACTTTGTAACCTCTCATTAAAAATAATTAAAGAAATAGATAAATACTTGAAAAAAGTTTCATTTAGGAACCCACCTTTCACAGTAAAAAAAAAAATAGAACTAAAAAATAATCTACTTTACATTTCTCAATAAAGTACATAAACTCAATAAGATTCTCCAACATTTCCATTAGAATGTTGTTTTATGCTAATAGAAATATTGCGGCGTTCAGCCCCATTCCAGGGGCTGGAAGGGGACATAAAGGCCCAGCAGCCCAAGTTATCGCGGCCCAATCGAAGAAATGGCAGAGGACAAGGGCTCTGGGCCATTATCCCTATTCTAGCCCCTGCAATGGGGAATGAAGGCCATTATCACCCCAGTTTGCAAAATGGTACCCCGGGATGCTAAAAAAAAGACGTTCCTTCCCACAGCAGGATGCGTGCAGCGTTTGCTATAGGAAGGAAAATCCTTTTCCAAGATGGCCACATTGGAAAGGGAAGGCAGGGCTCCGTATGGACCCCCTCTTCCCTTTTCATGGTGGCCTGCATTAGGCGAAGACAAGGAGCAAATGCTGCAGCCAAAATAAGGTAATTAGAGGGAGTGGGGATGAAAAAGAAATGGGACGGAGGTTGGGGTGAAGATGGTGGCGGGGAGGGCAGTCTGTCAGGTGGCTTGGGATGCGTGCTTGTACCGGCGGTTCAAGCCCACATTCCTAGCCACCTGATTGGCTGGCTTCCCTGCCGAGGGTGCTAATGGACAATTGTATACTAGAGAAAAATATAAAAGTACAGAAACAATTTTCGGTCCCAAATACTTTTCTCTAGCATACAATAAGGAACAAAATCAATGGAACATTTATAACTATCCACAGTATTCACAGTCCCCTTTCCAGGCCATGGATGATTAAAAGATCGGGATGGCTAGTGCACACAATTGCACAGGACAGCTTGTCTACCCTTTTTAATTTTATATGTGTAACACTCCCTCAATGCCTGCTTTCAAACATTCACACATACATCGACCAATCACTTCCAAAAACTGTACATATAACCCTATAACCATACTAAGCTTCCACAAACCAACTGCCACTTAACAGTCTTCTACAAATCTTTTGCATCGGCATTTCCCTCAGTTATAAAAAGTAATTGTACACAATACTCCTATAAATGCATAACTGCACACATAGAAGGGGCAGTACAAATGGTAAGTGTTCATGGGAACCCAGGAGGGAAAGGCCAAGGGATGCCAAGATGGGATGCCACTGGCTAACCACTGGAACAGAGGAGTCCCAAGGGTGGGATGCATCTTAATTTAATAGGTTTTTATAACTCAAAATGTTTCATGGTGTTACATCACTATATATAAGTTATTAATAATTCCTCTTTTTATATATATATGAAAGAACTATAAATCTCTTTTAAGAATCATATTTTTTATAACACATATGTCTGTAATTATTAGCAGCGCATGCTGGGGATGGAAATCATTGTTTAAATCCCATTAACATAAGGCTCCACCATGGCCCCAGCCAGACCAAACCACTCCTTTGATTCACTGCACCTACCGTGCAGCCTAGCTCAGTGTCCACTATACTCTAATAATGTAACCAATGGCCAGTGCTCATGACTTGCAGTCGTGGCCAGTCTCAAAATCCATGGGGAATAGGTTTCGACCATGCAAATTCCCCAATAAGTAAATCAGAGTACACATTTGTGTTTTCGGAGGGTCACACCCACTAGCCACACACCAAATGTATATCAATAGTTGTTCTACTTACATTCTTACACTTTTGAAAAATAAAACACAAGACATATTTCCAAAACATGCTTTCAGATCCTTGTTAATGCTTGTTGCGCAAGTGTATTGTAATCTAGTTCACCTCTTTAGGCTGTAACCGCAAGCAGATTATTTTTCCCTTTCAAACCTACCGCTTCGGCCATGCTGCATGTACCAACCAAATTACAGTACACATTTCTCCTTGCTTATGGACATACCCTTTGCACAGACACCAATGTTATATCACTGTGTTGTGTACTTACAGTTTACAATCTTGAAAAAATAAAAAAAAACACTGGACATATTTGCAAAACCATGCTTTCAAGTACTTGCTGACCCGCCTCCTGCATATTGCTGAAATCCCATCAAGCATTTCAACCTGTGCTCACAAGCACATATTTGTCCCATTCAAACCTATTCCAATTTCGAAAATCTTTACCACGTAGCTGGTCCTTGGTGGTCATGGCCTCTTTAACCCCATTTCTATTCCCCTGTGGTCATGTCCAGTAGCCAGCTAATCTTGCCACTGCCCATGATCACAGGCTATACCTTAGTCACCAAAGGTATATCCCAATTTGTTGTACCTACATTATGACACTTTTCAAAAAATAAAACACGGACACATTTGCAAAACCATGCTTTTGTGTCCTTGTCAATGCTCCTTACATATCTAGGTCTACACTCATTTTGAAAACCGGTGTGCAGAATTGTCAAATGGCAGCACATGTATAAGCCTTTACAATATTTTGGGAGACCCCTCTAATTGTGTTCCCTTTTGACAAAACAGCACTACACTTTGCAAAAACATTTATATCTAGATCTAAGATCTTTTTTCAAACATTTGTACAGATTTGTCAAATGGCACCACATTTAGAAGCCTTTACAATACATTGGGTCCCCCACTAATTTTGGATGTCATACTTTATGTCCTGGGTGTTAGTCTTAGCAGTGCATGGTGATGGCACGAGTTATCGTTGCTTAGCTTACCATAATTGGTGAATGTCTGGTGAATGTCTGAGGTTGTTCGATTTTACTTGTAACCATAATGCCCCTTTAACAACGTGTTTTCACTGAATTTCATGGGTTTTTATTAGTGCAACTTAACCATAACACCCTTTTGAGCACTGGTGACAACACTAATTACATTGCAAAAATGACTTGCCTTAAGCATGGCCTTCAGCCATGGTCAGTGTGCATGACCAAATATATGTTAACACATGAATGGGTGCTTGTCATAGCCTTCTAACCATAGATGTTGGCCTTTACCAGTGGTACAGCTTTCAACAGTGTCCACTACATATTATTTGCACTGGTCAGGCACTAGCCATGGATATTAGCACAATACAGACCAGTGGCCACTATCTTTGGCTGTGGATACTATATATTCTAACATTTAAATGGGCCACTAGCCATGGCCCTTGACTGTGAGCAGTTTTTACATATTTTGGCAATGCCCCCTGTATATAATAATAAAATGCCATAAGCAATGTGAAGTATCCACTGGAGCCAAAGTGGGTATTTAAGAAATGAACATTTTATTGTAATAAAATGAACCAGCGCCCCGCACTGCGACTGTCTTCTTCACTCAACCTCTTCTCTTCTAACTGACCAGAACCCTTATGTTCTTTTCAACCTAAACATTCTCTGATGTCGCAGTGCGGGGATGACATTCTAACACAGAATACTAACACAGAATACTACACATCCCCCCCCATAAATATTGAATGAAAACATTTGACTAAACACCGTAGTACAATTAACAAGGCACTGTGCTAGGAAACTAAACATTTTAAAAAACATTTTCTAATACCCACGAGTGGACATTTAGAAGACCTATATCTTACACATATCAATACATCGCATGAAATATTTTGTGAATGTAATTGCCAATATTCACGAGACGTATACTACGCATTTAACTAGGCATAACATAATCCCTGGACCAATATGGTAATCTTCTTTCTCTTGAACTTCGTAGAAAATTTCGACCAGCTACATCATTACTTTGTCGCACATTCACATCCAATTCTTCACCTTGTCTCGCTACATCCCTATCACCATTCTCCATTTCACTTACATTCTCCCTTCTAAATAGAACTTCATCTCCAAACAATTAATTTGCTCTTCTCTCTTTGCCATAGTGTCTAAATTCCTCCTGTTTGCCTCCCCATCTCCATTTACTTACCCTATCCAAGTTCCATACTGCTCCCCCAGCAACTCTAACTGCTCTTCTGAACACCTGTATAACTTTAATTGGACTGCTGTATTTAGAATCGCCCTTCCTCACACTACGACCAAACTTAATCCGCACATAATCTCCTGGTGAGATTCTCAGCTTGGGTTCTCCGATAGGCAGCTCTCCACTAGACATGTCATATTTATTTTGATATTTGAACAATCTATGTTTATCATCATGCACTACTTTCCTACGATTAACCCAGTCCGGATTAAGTAAAGTATTGGGAGCTCTTCCCCTCACCAATTCAAAAGGTGAAACATTCATCCCTCTCTTAACAGTCATCCTACTACACTACACCTTCTCTTTAAGTACTGCATCCACTGACAAGTTATTACTCAATGCCAACTCTACTGCTTCTACAATCACACGATTGCATCTCTCCACTAACCCATTTGTTTGGGGATGATATAAAGCTGAAAACCTCCATTCAATTCCTGATCTCTTGGCAAATTCTCTTATCTCTTTGCTTTTGAATTGAACTCCATTGTCGCTCATTATCACTTTAGGGAATCCTTCCCTCCTGCATATTTGCATTATGAATTTCATAATCTCATGACTATCAATCTTACTCACTGCTTTAACTTCAAGCCACCCTGAATAGTAATCAACTAGTACTATCAAGAACTTCTTCTCATCGATTAATTTCCCATATGGCCCAACAATATCAATACCTACCATTTCCCATGGTGCTTCACCTTTGTGAATGTCAATAGGCTTTGACTTTACAATTCTACAACTCTTATCGCTGTTTTGACATGGCCAACCATTTCTAACCATTCTTTCTACCATAAGATCCATACCTGGCCACCAATATTTTAATTGTATGTTATTCTTCGTGCCTGTAAAACCAGGATGACCCTGGTGTGCTTTCTCAATAAGTTCATCATATAACTTGCGTGGGGGAATCAATTTGTCTCCTCTTACAAAAAATCCATCCTCCATTGACAATTCATCCCTTACCTCCCAAAATCTCAAACATGCTTCCTGAACTGCCTTCTTTTCAGGCCATCCAGATTTCATTTATTCGCCAATTTGTTGAAGCTCATCATCTTTGCCCAACTCCTCAATCCACATATCCCGGGATGTAACTTCAAACACAACAGCTACCATTTCGTCATCCATTTCCATCGCCATCTGCTTACTTCCCAATGGTAATCTCGACAAAAAATCAGCTACAACATTCCTTTTTCCAGGCACATACTTCACAGAAAAATTATAATCCTGCATTTTAAGATTTACTCTTGCTAATCTCGGCGAAGCTCTGCACATTCCTTTGACCGTCAGAACCTCAATCAACGGTTTATGATCTGTCTGAATCACAAATTTTGTTCCCCACACGTATTTCCTGAAATAATTTACCGCCCAGGAACAAGCCAACAACTCTTTTTCAATCACTGAGTATCTATTCTCCGTGTCTGAAATGGCTCTCGAGGCATGACTGATTACCCTCTCGTTTGCATCTTCATCTACCTGTGATAAAACTGCTCCCAAACCGTTTCCACTGGCATCTACTGTAATTTTAGTCATTCTACCAAACTCAAACCCTCCTAGCTCCAACGAATTGCAAATTTCACTTTTTATGCACTGTACTGCCTTGATGCAATCTTCATTCCATACAAACTTAGCATCTTTTTTCATCAATTTCCTTAAAGGTTCTGTGACACTCGTAAAGTTTCTTACAAACCTATTGTAATACTCACATAATCCCAAAAATGATCTTAACTCATCTTTGCTTTTAGGATTAGGCGATTCTTTGATTGCTTCCATGGCATCCCTTTTAGGTTTATACCTTTTGCCATTTACAGTATGTCCTAAATATTCTACTTCATCCACTCCAATTTTACACTTGCTCTGTTCAATTTTCAAACCCACATCTTCTAACCTTTTTAACACCTTCCTTAACCTGTTATCATGTTCCTCAATTCCCTTTCCAAATACAATGATATCATCTTGATATACAAAAAATTCCTTTTACTCCTTTGAAGACATGCATCATCACCCTTTGAAATACAGCTGCCGCAGAGGCTAAACCAAACGGCATGCACTTATACCTATATAGACCATGTGGCGTAATAAAGGCTGTAATATCTCTGCAATCTTCAGTGAGTGCAATTTGATGATAGGCTTTTGAGAGATCTAACGTTGAAAACACATCTGCATCACCAATACAATTCAACATTTCAGAAATGATTGGAAGGGGAAATATATCAATTATTATGTTCTTATTGACGTCTCTTAAGTCCACGCAAGTCCTGGGTTTGCCATTCTTCTTTAGCGCCACAACGGTGGGACTCACCCACTCCGGAGATTCGATTTTTTGTATGACTCCTTCAGATTCCAACAATGTCAACTCCTTCTCAACTTTCTCAGCAATAGCAAATGGAAATGGTCTTGACTTTGTGTGTCTAACCGGTACAGCTCCTTTCTTCAGGCGAATTCTGTGTGCAAAATCCTTTAACAAACCTAACTCTGATTTGACTTCATTCTTTTCCGCTGACACATCGTTTCTCTGTTGTTGACTACCTTTGACCAACAGAATCTGCTCTTCAGTACATGGATCTGATTCTCAAACCAGCTTGATCTCTCCATCCTATGATGTTAACACCTTTTTTTGCCACATAAACTTTAACTTGGGCTCGTCTGTCTTTAAATTGGATGATACTGGGAAACCACCCATTCATTTTTATCCTTGAACCTTCAAATCCACCCGGATTTTTAATGTCTGATAAATTCAATTCACTTTCCAGACCACGTGTCACAAGGTTCTGCCATGTCCTCTTGGTGATGATTGTCCAAGGTGAACAACTATCCACCTTCATTCTAAGCTTCCTGTTATCTAAAATCACCTCGCAACTTGGGCACTTAAACTCTCCTTCTGGGGGTTCGTGTATGAAAAATACCCTTTCTTCCTCTGACTCTTCCTCTTCGTCTACGATGACAGAAACTCTTTTCTTCTTCTTACATTCTACTGCAAAATTACCTTTTATGCCACAATTTCCACATTTCTGTCCTAGAGCAGGACACTGTTTTGCATTTGCGTAAATGCCAAATCTGCCACAGTTGTAGCATCTATTTCCATCCCTTGGTTGGTAATTCTGATATCTATGATCATTTTGTGTGCGAGGTTCATTCTTAGTCCAACTCTTTCCATGAACTTTACTTGAACTTCCCCTGTATTTTGGATTTTTTGTCTTGTTGCTCTTTCCTGGAGCAGCTTCAGCCTTGTCTTTAGTTCGCAGTGCATTAACTTGGCTTTGTTCCTCCTGCTCCTGTACTACCTTCGTAGTGTTTCATTGCATGCTCTGTACAGCCTCTTCTTTCTTGTCTTTCATTTCCTTGGAGCATAATTGACTATGCTCCACCCGCTTGGCAATAGCTATAGTTTCAGGTAGTGATGGATTGCCAATCATCCACAGCCTGTCTTGAACTATATTATCCTTTGAGTGAATTATGATTTGATCTCGTATTAATTTATCTAGAGTGATGTCATTGCCAAATTGACAAGTTCTAGATAAGACCCTTAATACTGAAACATATTCCTCGATACTTTCACTTCTTTTTGCACCCTGGTGTAGAATTTATATCTATTTATGGCCACATTGGTTTCAGGCGCGTAATATTTGTCCAATTGTCTTATGGCTATGTCATGTTCATCAGCATCTCCAGCCTCATCTCTTGTCAACTCTGGAAGTTCTCTAAACTTCCTTTTGGCCTTCTAATCCAAGTGCATGTAATAATAATAGTTTCTTTTGTCTGGATGTGAGTTCTTCTTGATCCATGGCTTGAATATAATTCAGCCAAAATTCCTTCCATTCTGACGAGACAACTACTGGTTGTCCTGGAGTCGGCAAAAAGCTTGCAGGAGGTTGAATACTGATGCCTTGCATTATGGTAATTTAACACAGTTTTACAGTCTTACAGTTTTGTAGTAATGAAGTTCCTTTATGGTTGTGTATTCAAAGAGAAAGATTTTTTTGTTTTTTCAAAGTACTGGGACGAGGATGAGGATGCCTAATCCTCACTCTCCCCAGACTTCCTGGTCTTGATCCGGCAGGGTCACGTGATCGTGACCTATTGAAAGGTCCTTTTCTCTAACATACGCGATAAGCAGTCATGCACGCGTATGTTCCGACGTGTTCGCTAAACGTGTAGCGTTATGGGGACTGCTCTGAATCCCTTAATCTTCTAATATCAATGAGGTGGGGCTGGAAAGGGCCCCCGGACGAACAGGGGCAGCGGACGTCCGGAGCTCGGCACAAACCAACGCAGCCTCAGTAGTTGGTTTGGAGCGTCTGCTCTAAGTTGCAGCCCCTTCTGTGGATTGACACTTCAAAACAGCACAAACCGACACCGTAACGTGTTGGTTCGGAGCGTCTGCTCTCCTTTAGTCCCACGCTTCTGTGTGGCTTATGACAGCACAAGCCTGCGCAGTGCTGCGCCGGGGCTCGGAGCAGCTGTTCTCATCCTTCTTGTGCTTCGTGGGTCCACCAGGCACCGGTATCCTCGTCGCCAATTGAAGTATCCACTGGAGCCAAAGTGGGCATTTAAGAAATGAACATTTTATTGTAGTAAAATGAAACGGCGCCCCGCACTGCAACCGTCTTCTTCACTCAACCTCTTCTCTTCTAACTGACCAGAACCCTTATGTTCTTTTCAACCTAAACATTCTCTGATGTTGCAGTGCGGGGATGACATTCTAACACAGAATACTAACACAGAATACTACAAAATGGCCTTCAGCCATGCCCACTGTGTATTATATAATCATAACCAGCCACTAGCCATGGACTTCAACAAAATACTAGCCAGTGGCCACAGTTTTGACCTATGCAGGCAGTATATTCTAACATATAAATGTCCACTAGCTATGGCTTTTAGCAATGGCCACTGACTACAGCTTTGAATGTTTCCCACTGTATATTTGAAACCAGTGATGGGCTACTATGCATGGCTTTTAACCATGCACATTGGTATTTCGGAACAGTAACCAATACTAGCTATGGTGTTTGGTACTGGACAGTGACCCCAGCCTTTGTTATGGTCAAATCCATGGCCTAAATTTGTATTAAGGTAATCAAAATTTTCATGAGCTAACTTATGAATGATACTACTGATGTCTAATTCCATTTTTTATGTAATAAATTATATTCAATGTAATTAGTGTTGTCACCATGATGGCATAAGTGAGGTGATTTGTAATGTCATCAGTGCTCTCATATAATATTTAATTAGTGATGTCATCAGTGATGTGATCTGGAATGTCATCATTGTGGTCATAGGCTGCGGAACAAGGGGCATGAAATTAAGGTGGATTTAGTTGAATTTCTAGGGTTTCATTGCATTAAGTTCTCACCTTAACGTCCCTGCACCTTAAGTTTTTTTCCTTGAATTTCAAGGGTTTTGTTACAATGTATTGCTCACCTTAACAACCCTGCAACAAAAGTGTTTCCTTGAATTTCAAGGTTTTGTTACAATATATTGCTCATCTCAACAGCCCTGCAACTGAAGATCTTCCTTTGTTTGTGCAGTATATTGCATTAAATATTAAAAATACAAACAATTACACTATGCAAAACACTGTATTATGTCTACAAAGAAAAATAAAAGGCACTTTGAGAAGGACTTTTATAAAATTCTTACACGTATGTGTACTGCTCATGCATAGTTATTAAAATGTAACACTGTCACTATATTTAAAAATACATTTTTACAACACAACTGCCCATATAGATGCAGATATATATATTTAAAAAAAAGAAATTGTAGATGTGTCTACCAAATATATATACACACGGCTGCATAGAGCAAAGAATGAGGAAAGGGGGCAAACCCGCGTGTACAAAATCTGTCAAAATACATACAGGTGTAGCCGTGGGTACAATTAATGTGTGCATGCCCATGGCTAAAAAAGCCCCGCCACAAAGTATGTCGTACAATTGGCATATTCGTACCCTATGGTCAAGTAAACCATCAGTAGTCACGGCTACCTGTAACATTATGACATGTTCAACAAGACATGTTCCCAAAGTGTGTTAATTGAAACAACACAAAGTAACACATAAGGACATAGAATCATAAACACATGTGAAATTGTGTGCTACAAAATGAATGCAACAACATGATCAATGCACAGTAATTAGAATCCCTATATCCATGGCTATAGCAATAGTCATAGATGCGGCTACACACGCCAAAAATGCACAATGTCCCATTGGCTTGCTCATACCTATGGCTATAACCCATCATTCAATTGGTACCCGCGGCTATAAAACACCTGACAGGATACAAGGTATCATGGGCTGTTGTCGTAGCCACGGCTATTATTTAAAAAAAAAGGTTTTATTTCCTTTTTCCAAAATACTTAAAAAGCTATCTAGGTGGCTCTTAAAAGAGCCTTTGGGTTATTTTACCAAGCTATCACTAAAAAAAAAATATTTTCAATCAGAAAAATATTCTTCACCTCTATGATGAGGCAAATAATTTCGAATAACTTCTCTAGGCTGTTTTTTAGTTGATTAATTATTTTTCTTTTCCCAAAGAGAAAAACAAAAGTGTGCTCCCTGTCAAAAATATTTCTCAACAATAACAGCATATACCTCACATTTCAAACAATCCATCTAAAAAAAACTGTGCTCCCTATCAAAAATATTTCTCAACTATAACAGCATATACCTCACATTTCAAACAATCCATCTAAAACAATATTGTAAAACCAAAAAAACCTTGTAAGCCAATGCTGTGACAACTCATCACCTATGTCCTCAACATCACTATGAACCCCATTCTCCCAAACGTGGCCACATTATTCGGAACGGATTCTTCTCCTTCTGAAATTGGCTCCATTTTTTAATATCAAATGAAACAATAAATATACCCAAAAACAGCACTATCTCCTGAAGGTACACCTCACCCTTAAACAATAAAAATGTACTATATAGGAAAACTCTTAATATAATAATACAATATAATCTACAGTTGCATTGGCATATATAAAAATCACTCAAAAAAAGACATACTCTGATAGGTTCAATATTCAACAGCATCTGAGGTACTTGCCATCCTATTGGCAAACACCCACCACACAGACAAACCACCAATCAGAGAGTAAAAACAAGAAATTCCATCTCCTCTCCTCATGTAATCTTCCTCCATTGCTAATTTCAATATCTGAGGTGAAAAACAGAATTTTTCTCTATCACAGTCTAATGGAAAATTACATGGAATGGCTTGAGGAAAACTATCCAAAAGAGGAAGAAATAAAAAAAGAAGACACTCAAGAAAAGGATGCAGCAGAAAATGCATCGCATTCAGGATACTGTGAGTACATTCTTTATTTGTATGTAAAATTAGAGAAGCAACAATAAGTTATTGAAAACATAAGTCACCAAACATAAATTATTTATATAACTACTTTTAAATGTCTATGAAACCAACACAAATATTTGTAAAGTGCACAATATCTTCAATTGTTTAAAAATATTGCAAATATTTTCAAACAGATGAAGAAGTAATTCAAGTATCAATCAGAACCAAGCAAGAAACAACACAAACAGCACCAACAAAAGTAATCATGGATCAATTGACATTACTAACATTTTTACTTACTTAATATTCAACAACAAATAGAAATTATAAAAAAGGACATTCAAAATTTAAAACAAATCATGGACAGTAAAAATCCAGATAATTGGGCTAAAGAAGATGGTGTATCATGTGTTCCAAGTCAAAGAAAAAGAAAACCCACAACCACATCCCCTTAAAAAACCTGTTTTGTTTAATAAACATGTTTTGTTTTCAGCAAAGTGTGTGTTCAATATTTATATACCCTTTTGAACTATATACATGTAAATGCATTAATATGATTAAAAAGTAGTGTAAATCCAGCAAATATTTTTTTAAAAAATGAAGTATAGCCGCAGCTATCACAAAAAACAAAGACACCTCAATTCTTATAATCGTGACTATACTTTTGCCTTTGTTTCTTCTCATTAATGTATTGTAAAATATTAATAAAAAAATACATTGCAAAAAATAAGTACGCAAATAATGCACTTTCCACACATTACATGCATAGCCGCGGGTATATGTCAAATAATTTGCACCTAGGGCACCCCCTTGTCATTGCTGCAGTTACCCGCATCCCAAAATGCTGATGACCCATTCAGCTAAGCTGTAGCCGCGGCTACACCTCTATGTTTTTTAAAAACATGTATGCTCCTGTCTGAAAACAAAAACAGAATCAGTTCAATGACACACAAACTTTATAAACACAATTTTATGCACAGACTTTTATGACCCGCATATTTTATATGTAGTGCCTCAAATGCACTATATGAAAGATACAACTATAGGACCCAGTTGTTCTCTTTCAACATACTAATCATTGGGTTATTGGGAAAAAAATCCAACTTGGATTAAAAAAAGCCCATGCAATAATATTAAAAAAAAAACTAAAGAAAACACCACTACAAAAAACAAACTGTTACATATAAACTGGGTGAAAACAAACAAAGAACATTATACTCATATCATGCAGAACAAATTATGAGAAGGTTAAGAAAACATGCCAAATGATTGAAAATATGGTGGGATAAGTAAACTTGGAGAACAAGTCATCAAACAAACATAGTCTAGCAAACTACTTTTTTTTTTTACTTTTTCATTTTTGGCAGCATTGTTCATTTCATGTTGTCATTTTCATTGTTTCACATTTTGCTCCCTACTAAAACATTCCAACATGCCTGCACATGGGACCACAAGCACTGGCAACGTCATCATTTGGACCAACAATCCAAATGCATGAAAACAACAGCAGACAGTTGGTGCTTCTGCAAAGTCAAGAAACACTGTGCAAAAAAGAGGCAGAGGAGGTACTCTTCACCTTTTGCAATAAAACTCTGTGCGTGGACCTTCTAATGTTCCATCGCAAAGTCTGCAAACATCAATAATGATTAATCCATCATAAAAGAAAATGCATGAGTCAATTTGTTACATAGATAGAGATCAGCACCACCTGCAGCACCTCCATCCACTAATCCAACAACATCAACAGCGGTATGAAATGTGCAGACTCCTCTTTTGCCGGCTTCCCTCATCACTGGAGCTGTGAGCAGTGGTTGTACAAAATCAACCACCACACACTGAAGGTACTACCACCACAGGCAGCTTCCTAAAATACCTGTACCACTGCATTTAAAAAATCATCCAAAATGCTAGAAAGGTCATAAAGGAGGCTTTTCATGAACAGTCTACAGATATGCTGCTCCCATCTCCGACAGTACGACTTTGTTTTGAACATAGGTTGACCTTTAATGGGAGTTAACCGTACAACATCTAGTGCAAATCCACTGGGATTATGATAACAATGCAGCCTCAAGAAAATACAAAAATAAGCACATTACTAAAATTAACTTGCACAACACCACCAATTGAATTACCTCATAAAACACTCAATACACCTACAAGTAATGTGTACCTCAAAATACATTACAAGTACAAGAGGTACAATCAAAGAAACCATCAACCTTAATAACAAATTCAAAATCTACATTTCCTCTTTTTTCAAACACAGCTAATTAATAAAATAATAATGAACACTATCTGATATCAATGGTCACAACAACTAACACAAAACATTGCAAACAAACCTTCAGATCTATAGATACAGATTAACACTTACTTTCACATCAGCCACACTCCTGCCATGTGCATAGTCAAAATGCAGGAATCAAAAGGACACAACTTGAGAAAATTGTGTCTTTTATACTTTTCAAAGAGAAACACCAAGGACTATATACCAATGAACCTACTAAAATGACTGACATATTTTCAACACAACCTATCACTAAGCCCTACACAAATGCAAAAGTACCAAAAACCAATAGTAAACAATGAAATTGACAGAAATGTATTTTGTCCCCACCTACCCTCTTTCATAGCTACAGCTATATGATGCGACTAAAGATCTTGGTTTGTACCTGTAACTACACATTTTTTTGCAAACCCAAAATCCAAACAAATTGACCTTCAACCCTTCAAATGAAATAAGTGAACAACTAAGTAACAAAAATAACCTAGATAGAGAAACATCTGTACTGTATCATCCACAGGAACATATGATTATTTCACACTAAATTTGTGTTTATAGACCTGGCCACAAATATAGACGTGGCTACTACACGTCCACAAACACACAACGTGTCAATTGTCAAAATACAGCCGCAGCTACAGAAGGGTGCTGTGGATGTCTACCATTGAATAGCAATGTGTGCAATGAATAATAACAACAGCACCATCAACCAATTAGAAACTACAACACACACACACACATCATACATACTCCACTCATATAAACTACTTGAAATTCAAAGTTGGAATAATTTTCCTGGAAACCAAGCAACACTGCAGATATCAGCATGGCTGCAATGAAAACTGTGTGGCTGATTGGAGACAGTTGGCTGTTATGGTTGCTGGCTTTTTTGCGTGAAACAAAATATTTCCAGGGACCTTGGTTTGACAAATTTCACAATTAAATGGTTTTGAATGTGAGGAATGCAGTGGTTTCAAAGATTTCCAAAAGTCTGAGAAGTACAGGGCACTCAGACATCATAATCATTCATTTGGAGGATATAATTTGGGGAATGTACAAGAGCTGTCTCTTACTTTAATGATGAAACAAGACATGGAAAAATGAATGGAACCTATTTCCTCACACCATCTTCATCTTTTCCAATCTAACTCAGAGGCACACATGGTGATGTACCACCAGATTTAATGGTAAAATTGAGAAATCCCAGAGAAATGTTAATAAAGCAGTTTCAGCATTCATGACAGACCACAACCACTTATGGATTTAGAACAAAAACATGCATTTCTACATGGCCAATTTCTATAGACATGACTGAGTACACCTAACCGATGAAGGAAATGCAGTTTGCCTTGATAATATCAAATAGAACTTGATGTGATGTGCTAATGTTCTACACTCAGTGTTCCCCCAAACAAGTATTTTTAAGGACTACTTAGCACACATAAATACACAAATACAAAAAACATTGTTTTTTTTATATACCCACGGCTATAGTTCATTGACTTTTATTATAGCCGCGGTTACAAAAAGTTAGTTTTGAAGGGGACTGACTTTAACTTTTATACTACTAAACAACTTGAATAATCAGTACAGAACAACAATGTTCATGTACATATATG
Source organism: Ambystoma mexicanum (assembly GCF_040938575.1). Classification (NCBI taxonomy): domain Eukaryota; kingdom Metazoa; phylum Chordata; class Amphibia; order Caudata; family Ambystomatidae; genus Ambystoma; species Ambystoma mexicanum. Next base: position 509,037,484 of record NC_090926.1, on the reverse strand, counting down.
AAACAACTGAAACATAATAAAAAAAATATGCAACAATAAACTAGGTAGGATAACATTCCACAGCCACACAAAATAAAACCATAATTGAAAATACACACCCTAAAATACATTTTATTGTACATCTAAAACTACACTACAATTCCTTCTTTTCATATTAATTTTGTTTAACTATTTTCTTCTATTTCTCTCCAAAATCGCACATGCTCAATAGTCTGAAAACACACATCCGAAATAAAGAAGACTCTCTAATACCTACTGTAAGGGAGGATGGGTCTCCCAGGCTCCCTTTCATTCCTACTAAATGCACATGATATGTGTTTATAGGGTAATGAAATGATGTGTGTTTGTTGGATTGTGTTCATAATGTTGATATTGTACACTGTAGGCATTGTGGGTTGTATTTATTGGTGAGGTGTTTGTTTGCATGGCTGTGTTATGTTGCAGTGTTTGTGAGTCTAATTATTATATACTTACTATTTCCTTTGTTGAGGCTGTATGTAGAGTTATGGCCAAGCCTTGTAGTCAAGATTGTAGGGTTTGGCAACACACACAGCAGCATAAGATACCCATGGAGGCAACCGTGTTGGATTGTGGTCTATGGTCAGGTGTTTGCTTGAATGGGTGTGTTATGCTGTGGTGTTTGTGAGTGCAATCATTATGTACTTACTGATTGACTTTTTGTGGTTGTATGCAGTTTTTTCATAACATGGGTAGTTGGAGCAGTCATGTTTTTGTTCAATCACTGTGATAAAACAAAAGGTCACATGTTTGCGTAGGTAGTTTATGGTGAGTAGTGTATTGCATAGTAGACATTTCTGTATTTTGTGGACCCTCATAGTTAGTAGTTTAGAAGTAATATAGTTAAAACCAGTGTACCTTGCAATTTGCTCAGTTGCTGAATTTGTTCATTAAATCTTTGGGTCTGTGAGAAAAGAATCCCTGCTGGTAAAAAAAAAAAAAACTCCTTCTTCGTTGTGGCACAATATGTTTCTTTCATTGATTTCAATAGGAGGAAGTGAATAGGAAGTGAATAGGTGTATGGTTTTTGAATTGGAAGTGGTGGTATATTGTTGCAATTAGATAGCAGTTGATGTATTCTAATTGTCTATTTCTTTTTGCATTTTAGTGGTATTCATCTATCTGTCTGCTTGTTGCAGATTTTTGGGGCAGTTACATACCTGTTGGTGTATTCTAACTGTTCATAGTTTTGAAGTTGAAGTTTTGTTGATGTTCATACACAGATTAGTTTTAAGAATATTAAGTAAGCGTTTACAAGATTTGCTGGTAATCTCTGTTTTAGAGTAATGGTAGTATCATTACATTTGAACCATCCACAATTCTTTTTTTATAAATGCAGTGCAGTGACCTGCATTGGTTGTGGCTCCTGCGTGGTAGATTATACCTATTATTGTGAAGGTTTTCTTACTAAGTCTTCGCGCTCTGAAACACTTGTGTACGAGTGCGATAGAAATAAAATATCAATATCAAATATCAATATCAAGTGATACTTGTCCATGTGTGAATCCAGTCATCTTGCCGTTGTTTTTGGTACCGTCTGAATTGTAATGTAAAAGCATTACTATTACGTATTTACTATGTGTCTGTATTTGTAAGGTGGAGCGATTATCTGAATTGCAGGTAGTACATAATCTGTCATACAGCGTTCATTAGGAATTTCTTCTTGTGTGACATGGCTGCAAAGAGTGCATGTATGCTTCCACATGTATGAAATCTGGAATATTTCATTTATAGGTATGTTTTCGTTTTCTAGTACTTGTAGTAAGTACATTAGACATTCTTGTGGATATTCTTGTGTGTTTATAATTGAATTTGACCATTGCAGCACAGTAGTACAATTCCTGCCTTATTCCAGAAACACTGTGTCATGAATCACCGTATGCGTCCCTTCTGGACTTCGTGGTCCCTGACCCATAGGGGACTGAACTCAGCAGTACTCCCATCATGGCCGTTGAACACGGAACGCTGTTTGCCAGTCTCTGCGTTGTACGCTCTACGTTCTACAAAGCAGACATGCCCCCGCGGCCTGTGCGTCTCAACGCTACCGCTTGCTGTGGTCAGATGTGTGCGGCCGGAGTTCGTACAGTGATTACGTCTGATTCCTGGTTCCCGGGCCCCTGAATCTCCTCTTCTTTCATCCTTCCCCTTTTTCCTCACCTTGCATTTCCTGGATTGCCAGCGCATTCGTATCTCCGAGTGCGCTCCTCACCATCTCATGGACTTTTTCCCGGACATCTGAACGCTTCCTGGAGTCGGGTCAAGAACTGCATGCTGGAACCCGAGGATCCACGCACAGGGTTATACAAAACCCAAACAGTGCGAAAGAAGACATCTTCGAAGATCACGAACAAACAATACAGACAGTGAGAAGGGGGGAAACCTGTGACACACTGTAAGTGTTGTCAGGATTGTTGGTTGCCTTTCTGTGAAGGACTAACATTTGCAAACACAATTGGTCCCATGTAAGTAAATGTTGTCAACAATTGGTGGCAATTGTAATAGAATATTGATTGCTACATTTGCATAGCAATTTACACCAGTGGTATTTGAAAATTTGAATGCACCTGACAGTTCTGTGTCCAAGTCATTTGTTTGGAGTGTGCATTGTTTCTCTGAAGAGGTGGTTGACTTTGTTTGTGCAGTTGATTCATCTTTGGTTGTGGTCCTTGATGAAGTATTAGCTTCTTTTAATTTCTTTGGAGGAATTGCTGTAAGATCCTGCATAAATTGAGTCTGAAGTAGTTTTCTTTTACAAAGTTTTGCTTTTTTGCTGAACAGGTTAGGTTTTTAGCTGGGGGGCGTAGAGTGAACACAGTCTATTGTATTCCAGAATGCAAGGAATATCAGCATTTACTTTACTTGCATCAAAGTTGATTAGAAATAGTCAGTCGAGTGTACGTAGACGTGATAGTGCTACATAGCTCATGCCTTCTTTAAACACTGTGCTAACAATATCTATCAATGCTTTATCTAGGGTAAGACCTTGTGATTTTTGAATGGTGACTGCGTATGCTAGAGTTCCAGAAAAATGTTCTCAGCTAACATATATGTCTTTGAAAAGATGGAAGCAGGCTGTTGAGTGTCCTATCCTTTTAACTTCTGATAGTTTGTCAAAGAGAATAAACTGAATGTTGTTGTCATGTGGGTATGTTTGAAAGCCAACAACTGTACCAAGTGCTCCATTAACTAGTCCTTGGTACACGTCAAGGTTACATTTAAGCATTAATCTACAGTTTAAAGATAATTTTAATATTTTCTCCAAACCAGCTGTGTTAGAGATAGAGTTTTCTAAGGTATTTAGCCTTGTTGTGGCTTGTTGACACATTGGTAGTGTCATACCAGGTACGTCCAGTTTGTCTGTGGAGCAAATTTGAAGTATTGGTTGCATTTCTTTTTTTAACATTGTTTCATTAAGTTTTGAACAGCTTGCAAGCGTTGGCATCAAGTACATACATTTTACATGTTTGTGTGCTAATTGTTCCATGACATCAGTAGCACATGACTTTTGGCTATAGAGTGCATGGATGTGCCTGTTTTTTTAATATAGATTGTGCTTCTTGAGATAGTAAACTAACTCTAATACTTTTTAAAATGTTGGCATATGTGAGGTCTGCAGACTGAAAATGTTGCCAAACGTTGATATTTCCTATGCTGCCAAGAGTTTTACAGCATAGTTTGTTCCCTAAGATTTTAAATACAGGTTCACCTTTAACTGGTATTAATTGAAGAAGATCTCCGAAAACTATATCATTGTCTGTTTTCAGGACCTCTTGTAATACGAGGTGAATGAAGGCTAACACTAGATTGGAAACCATGCCTACCTCATCTATTAGCAGCATTTTCATTTGTTTGAAAACTCTGCATAGTTCCATTGCAGCTTCTGTAGAACAATTGTAATAGTCTAATTTGTTTTAGTGTTCTACTGGAAGTAGCAGTAATCAGTGTAAAGTGACACCACCTATGTTGTAGGCAGCTATGCCTGTGGGGGCATTTATAACAGATGGCAGTTTGTTGTTTGGCAATTGTTAGAGGAACTTGCTGATGATTTTGATTAAGAATATTTTGCTTGGGGCATGGCCAGCAAGCACATGATGAAGACGTGAGCCCTCAGTGCTCCCGTGACCACGATCTATATCCTGTACATATCCTGTGAAATATAATCCCAATGCGCATGAAAAAGATAATTCTGAGCAGCGGAACCGTGCGGTAATGTCCGACAGCTGCTGAGATTAAAATCCGCGAAGGAAGGTGGATGCAACTGTCGCCCGACTCCAACTAAGTTGGCTGCCGCCTCCGAGACGTGGTGAAATGCAACACTGACCGAAGCTTCCTCCGATGCTTTTTGGTGCTGCCCATGTGGTAAGGAGCAGATTGCCTGGGATTTCCTCAGAGGTGCTGCCCTGAGTGGGGACGGTGCACGGACACCTCCTCTGCTCGAGAACAATGTGAGCAGTTGCGGCGCGTCCTCCCCCCGGGAGCCAACAGAGAGGATCCCTGGAACTTGCAATGGAGATGGTGCGCTTGCCACACTAGACAGTGCGGTCTGCCAACAGTGTTCCAGAGGGACTACAGACTAACCACCTCCCCAAATACAACATACAAAGCACTGTATTAGGCTCACCGGCTGTGATCCACGGAAATGGAAAGGGAGACCTAATACTGCCACAACACACATGTACAGCCGGCGAACCCTGGGAGCAAGCACCTCCACAGTGGCCCAGACTGTATGCCTGTATAAGCCAAACCGGCGAAGGCTGCAGCAACAATAGAATTAATACTAAGCACTGGAAGAACACCGTCTGTGAGGAGGAAGTGGCCCGCATGTGCATAGTCACATAGTGGGCCCCATATAACGGTGCTGACGTACAATGAGTAAAAGTGTGGAACATAACGTAATGAAGGAGGAGGAGATCATTACACATTGAACGAGGCCATGATATGGTAAGATCCACACAAAGTCACCACTACACCCAGCACCATGCCGGAGTAAAGGTACCGGGTACTCCCTGGAAGACACCGTGAGCGGCGATAGCCCCACAGAAGAAAGTAAGGAGGCCCACGCCGAACACCCCGCACACCGGTATACACGTCTTTGGGAGCAGTCTTAGACTGCACTCTGTGAAGCACCTGACACTCCAGCATCTGGTCCTCTGTGGGGGGACATGTCGCCAATTTCCTGCAAACAACAATAACACGTCCCAACAGCCACCGCAGCAGACCACAGAGGGAGGCAGACACTAGGCTTTCCTGGACAACCGCAGTGCCAAGACAGCCCAATCTCTTTTTGCACAACGCTACCGCCCTGATGTACACTGGGTCACAAAATACAAAGAAACTGATGGTGACACATTAGCTACTGGCCACAATCAACAACAATCGGGCCATTGCTGCAGCCTTGCTCAGTAAATGTTACTGCCCCCCCCCACAGTGCGTGGTCTCAGCCTTGAACCCGACTCGAAGTCTCGGTGAGTTGGGCAACTAGAGCAAATTGACTATTTGGGATCGGCCCACTGTAGTGTCCCTTATTGACAGTCTGTTATGGAGGTTGGGACCATACAACAGGGCCCAAGCGAACAGAACACTCCTGAACCGCCCAGACACCACACCTCTTAAGCTTCAAAAGGGAAGCTACACACCTAAGCTGATCTAGCTACAACAGCCTGAAGTACCTCAGATTGTTGGAAGCCTCCTAGACGTTCATTCCTTGCAAACACTGTGGAAGAGGACTCACACTGCCTGGTGAATGCTGAGCAACCCCTCGAGGAACAGAGAACAATAGGACTAGACTTGCCACATGCCACGCAAGCAGAGGCTAAGGTGCCTTGACTCCCAGCCACTCACAGTGGAAGACATCGCCCACGCATAGTACGTTGGGTCATCCTGGTCTACCGGGTGAGAGAAACTGGCAGCAAACATGGGTAAGGACAAGACAAGAAAACAATCCACACAGAATAGTATCAACCAATATACAACGTCCTCATACAGGCGCACAATACCCAGGGCCTACCCTCCGCGGACTCCTGCTCTTCCATGGAACAAAAACTTGACAGGATTAGCATGGACAGACCGTGTATACAGGAGAGGCCGAACAGCGCATCTCTGACGTCAAAGAGCAAATGCACAATTTGGAACAACAACTACGCAGTGTCTCAACCAAGATCAAGACGCTGGAGGACAGGTTTGAGGAGGGTCAGGGGAGGTCAAGACGCAATAATGTACATATACTTGGCTTACCCGAAGAGACAGAGGACCCCAGCATGGAACTCTTTCTGGAACAGTGGCTCACCAACCTCTTTGAACAAGATTCCTTCTCAAAGTTCTTTTCAGTAGAATTAGAGCGAGCCAATGAGCAGACCAGTGCCTCGCGCCCCACTGCGCACTGTAATAGCTAGACTCCTGAACTACAGGGACTGCAATGCACTGCTACAATGGTTACGCACCAAGGACACAGTTACTTTCAATGACTCCAAGATAACTTTTTTCCCCGACTACAAGAATGAGGTACAGAAGGCCAGGCAATCATTTGACCAGCTTAAAAAAGAGCTACAGACACTGGGTGTCAAATACGGACTGCTTTTCCCTGCCCAGTTTAAGATATATTACAAGGGCACCATGGTCCACGACAGAGATTGGTCGTCATCCCGAGACAAAAGGGGCAGAAACCCCAGAGCCCCAGCGGTACAGCAGCAGTTACCGGCACAGGCACTGATACAAGACCTGCCGAGGGACATTGGAGACTGAGCACTATCACTGGCGCTAGTTGTTCCTTCCACATATGGAAGTAAGTGGCAAGATGTAGGGTTGCTTGGTTCGCTCAGCGGCCAGGTTACCTGGTTTGTTATGAATTTGTTACCTCTTGAAGGGTTTGTTGTGGGAATTGTAGAGTTTTTGTTGTAAACTAATGCTCGGGTGACAGATGCTTCGAGTTGGAACAAAGTGTGGGGTGGAGGGTGGGAGTTGGGGAGTTTGTCTTAGTTCAAGTTACAGCATGTTTGCTGCAAGTTGGAGGAATATCTGAGTTCTATTGAGACAGGAATGGATTCGGGAAATAGCTATTGGATACTTTGCTGGCACTACTCGACAGAACAACTACACTAAGCGACATCACACCTATACCAATATGCACACACATACTTTTACCTGCACCCACCCGATGACATTGCATGACAAAACGCCCCAGGCTCTGAAACTCCTGACCTGGAACATTAACGGGCTGGGAAACAGCCTTAAGAGGTGACTGGTACTACAGCTCCTAAACGGACATGCTCCAGATGTGGTCTTCCTGAATGAAACACACCTGGTTGGTATGAACTGCACTCTTTTCTTAAACACACTAATTATCGTATTGCTATACAGCCTGGTTTTACAATGGGCTCTCGTGGGGTGCTTATTCTAGTACACAAAAGGCTCCCTCTTGCCCTCTCGAAAGTACTGCAGGATACTGGTGGTAGATTCACATATGTCACGGACACACTAAGGAACAAGATAATCTCCCTAATGCCAGTCTACTCTTCTCCCACACTACTCGCAACACTAATACACAGTATTACTCTGATACTCGTTGAGGACACAGCAGACATCCTGATCCTCGGGGGGGGGACTTTAACGAGGTCATTAACGTCAACCTAGATCGTACACACCTGCGAGGGTGGGACCCTAACACACACACCAAACTTGCTACCTTTGCTGGAGCGCTGGGGCTTAAGGAAGTGTGGCAGGATTTGCACCCTGACAAAAGAGAATATTCTTACCATTCCGTAATACACGCCTCACTAAATGGCTCGACTATTTTTTCCTGCCGGTGACTGCAATACACATGCCAACCCGGGCATAGTTCCTCCCGAGGGGTATCTCAGATCACTCACCCACTGCTCATAGAGATTGAGACCTCAACGCCAAGTCCGACACCGACATCGCAGCTGAATAGCTACTACCTGGGTTTTCCGGATCTAATAGAATGAATGGAGACTACTATCAAAACATACGTTCACCTGAATGAGGGGTCAGTAATACAATTGGAGGCATACAAACCGGTGCTCCGGGGAGAAATCATCTCCTGGACCACGGCTCATAAGAAAGCACACCTGAAATCATTAGAGGTGGTGGAAGAAAACATGTATCAAGAGCAGAGGGTCCACCTCACTGCTGATCAACCGAAAACAAACAGAGACCTGGTATTGGCCCAAAAACGACTACAAAACGTAGTGTTAGATAACGACAGACAAGCCCACAATACAATGAGAGCTAGAATCTACGAAACTGGAGATAAAGCAGGGAGGATGCTAGAATGGCTAGAATGGAGAGATGAAGGCCACAGCCAAGTTAGAGCGATCAAACCCAACAACATTGACCCGCTCCATACGGACACTGAGATCACAGAAGAATTCGCAAAATACTATGCAGAAATGTACCAAGCCCCCAGTTCCCTGCCGGATATCTCTATTTTAGACACCATCACTCTCTCCTCCCTAAGTGCAACACAGATAGCCTCCCCGGAAAGAGAAATTACAGAAGACAAGGTGATATCAGCAATGCCACAATCAGGGAAGGCACCCGGCCCGAATGGTTTCCCGATTGAGACCTGGAAAAAGATAGGGGGCACTGAGATAGCCCCGCAGCTCTTAAAGATGTACCACCAAGCTAGGGACCCAGGCGGCCTGTCGGCAGATCTTAGTCATACCCAAAGCGGGCAAACCCCCGGACAAATGCGAGTCATATAGACCAATCTCCCTCATCAATAGTGAGGCAAAAATCCTGGCCAAAGTGCTTGCTATGTGCCTTCAATGCATCATAACAACACTGATTCCTGTCAGAACTAATATTTGCACTGGCAATAGAACCCTTGGCTGAAATGTTAAGGAGCGCGCAGACATGGAGCGGTTTCCGAGGCCCGTCTGGATGGGAAGACCGGGTTTCTCTATATGTGGACGATCTACTTCTATATCTAAAAAAACCCCGATATTCCATGCCCAGTGGAGATACAACTCCTGAAACGTTATGAGGCCTTTAGCGGTCTAAGAGTACATTGGACCAAATCAATACTTTTTTCCACTTAATGAGCTGGGGGAGAGTGTCCCAGAGGGCTGCCCTTACAGGGTGGAGAAAGATCACTTCCGGTACCTGGGTGTCAGGATCACAAGAAACCTTGAAGATTACATGGTCGACAACCTACATCCAATTATGGAAAGATTCACAAGAGACGTCCAGCATTGGATATCTCTACTGGGACGGGTGGCACTGTTTAAAATGCTGGCACTTCCCCGCTTCTTATATGTCCTTCAAAATGCCTCGCTCCGTATCCCACAGCGGGTGGTCCAGAAAATAGATTGCACACTTAGGAAACTCTTGTGGGGCGGTGGGCATCCAAGGATAGCGCTCCGGACACTTCAGAGATCTGTGTGGGAGGGTGATATTGGCCTACCTAGGCTACAAACATATTACTGGGCGAGCCGTATGTCTGTGGTTAATGACGTACTCCATGCTGACACATTGCTACCACATGTGAAGGCATCAACAGCCATGCGGCTGTACCCGAAAATGCCAACATCACTCCCCCCAAAAATGATGATGCACACACCCGAATCTGGGTAGAAATCCATTCTTTCATAGGCTGGGATAAGAAAGTTGGACCACTGCAACCACAGTGGGAAAACGGGAACCTCCCTGAGATTCACAAGCTACCTAGATGGCTGGCCTGGATGACAAATGGTATAGGAAAGGTGGGAGATATGGTAACAGATGGCAGAATAATACCCTTTGAGGAACTAGCATCGAAATTTAACCTAGCTGTAACTGAGAGATACCAACATACATGGCTCTGGCACGCACTGCAACAACACCTACCGGCCCTATCCAATATGCCAGAATGCAGTCCCATGGAAAGAAACATAGTAATGGAGTGCATTAACTCTAGGGTCACCATGGTTATGTATAGTGCTATCACCTCCTTTGCTACCCCTGAGCTAGTGAGCATGAAAACCAAATGGAAGAGAGAGGTGGGAGACATCATGCCGGAAGACTGGATCACGCTACTATTGTACCCACGTGAGACGGCCATCTCAGCCAGACTTCGACTGGTTCAATTAAAAATACTGCATAGAATTTACTATCCGAGAGTAGCCCTTTATCACTGAAGCAAGGTCGCAGAACCCAACTGCCTGCGATGCCGAAGCAAAGAGGGAACATTTTTCCACATATTGTAGGATTGCCTGCATATACAACACTTTTGTTCTGGGCCGGTCGATCCCCAGAGATTCCAAGATGCTATTGCTGGGGGTGGAGGGTGAAACTGAAATGTCACAATATGAAAACCTTTTTTTTAACCACCACAGCAGTGATCAAAAGGAACATTGCGAGATTATGGGGCTCCCCAGTGTTGCAAGAAGTTCACCAATGGGTCACAGACATTCAGATTTGCATGGTTATGGAACAAAGAGAGCATAGAGCACAAGGATGCCCGGAAAAAGATGGGAAGACATGGCAGAGGTGGGGGTTGCTATATGAACTCATGGTTTATGGTTATGGTAAAGAGATATGTGATGAGAAAGTTGCTGTCAATGCAGGATTGGCAAGGCCTCGTGTTCTGTAAGTGAACCACTACAACCCAATATCTTATGTTTCTTGTTTTCATTTGACTCCAACAGTAGTCTGATGTTGTATGACTGAATAAAAATGAATAAAAAGCATTATTAAAAAAAAAGAATGTTTTGCCTGAACCAGCTGGCCCACTCATGTATAGCAGTATAGATTTGTATTCTTGGCAGGTACAATTGTTAGTTTCATGATGCACAACTTGTTCAATTTGTTTTGTTATTTCTTGGAAAATGCTATGCTGCTCATTGTTTAGTTGTGATTTTAGTAGAGCAAAGTATTCTGTAGATTGCTCATACTGACACATGTGGCCTCATTCCGATATTGGAGGTAACCACGCCGCTATTTGTGGCATGGCTGCCTCCAAAATCGTTCTGACTCCTCACTGGTGAATGGAGTAATTACTGGTCCATTCCAAGGTTCGAGGGACTGGTAATTCCCCATTCACCAGGGCACTTCCCCACCGTTATTAGCACTAAAGTCCCTTTGCGGGTCCCATCCTTAACGCCTGCTAAAAGCAGGCGTTAAGGAAGGACCCGCAAAGGGAACTCGTAGTAGGGTGGTAAGGGTTTAACGGCACCGGTCTCGTTACTGGTGACATTAACCCTTACCGCCCTACTCGGAATGAGGCCCATGGTGTTTTCCACTTCAGTCATGGCTAATTCTGCCTCATTTGCTATTAGTGGCTGTCCAAGTGGTTCTTGGCTTCCTGTTACAGAAGGTTGACTACTGTCAGGAGTGTCCACGTCCAGTTGCGCCTGGAGTTCATCTTCTTGTTGCTGTTCATTGTGCAACATTGTTGTGTACTGTGTAAAGTTTATGTCTGTTGTAGTGCTTTCATTTGATTTGAAAGCGTCTTCATAGGAGTCATAGGTATCTAGTAAATGTTCTTCTTTTCTCCATGGTTTAAAAAGTTGTAGTAGGGACATGTAATACAGTTCTTTTGTTGAGGAGTTTTTAATAACAATTTGATATGATTAATTAAGCTTTGTTTAGTAAATTTCACTAAGCTGCCTCCACAATTTTCCACTCTGTATCTACCTTTCTTCTCATCTGGTTTAATATTATTGTTGTAGTGAAGTTTTGGGCTATGTGGTATAAACACATGGTTTCCAAAGGGGTACTTCTTTTTGGGCAGAATGTGTCTAGTAAATTGTTTTTCAAAATGCCTTGGCTGTTGGGATCATTTTTGGCTATTGTTTCTATGTCTTCATATGATTTTAGAGCTTTTTTTCTAGATTTAGCAGGACCAAGGCTTAGCCATACTATATTTTCAGATTTTCCATACAAGGCAGTACCGTTTGAGCAGTCTGCAACTTCATAGCAGCCACATTATCTATAAGAGAACATTTGTATGCCCAAACAGTACAATTTCTGTGATAGTGTTTTGTCAATGATATGTCATCCCATAGGTCTTGGTACTCTGTTTTGTATGTTTTGGTTAAGTAGGCTGTGACATATCGTGCAACTGCAGTGGAATTGTCTGCAATGTACTGCATATCTATATTTGCATTCCATAGGAGGGCAATGATTGCATTGTAATCATTGATGTATTTTGATCCTTCTGCTGTCTCATCATCATCATTGACACTTGTTATTCACATCCTGGTCTTTGTACTGCAGGTGGTTCAGGGGAACCATGTTATGCAGTAATTTCAGTATTTGGGTAGCAATGCTTTACACCTCCAAAAGGTCTTTGAATCCAGGAACTTAACACATTCAGTTTGTTGAAACCACAATAGGCAATTTAAAGTAATAACAGGCCCTGGAAGATGTTAGCAAAGGGTGGACTGTCTTCCTGCCCTTTTTGTACTTTCAGATGAATTCCTGACCCTGTCTTAATCCCTAACTGGGCTTCATTCCTCCTCCTAACAGCTGCAGTGGTGGCTCTCCTTCTATCCCCTGCAGTACTGGCTGTATTTCTCCTGACTCATGTCCTGTGTCACTGCCTCTCCTACTGGTCCATGTAGTACTAGCTGTGCCACCAGCTCAGGCTACTCCCTTCCCTCTGTGTCAACACCACTGCCACCATCTCCCTCAGTAACATCCTCATTGTCACCCCCAATCCCAGCAACACCTTCTGCAGCAGCATAATATGTTGGAAGGGGTTGAATGTCTTTGTGTTTGACCCAGAGAATGCTGATAAACTGTAACTCCCGCTATCCAGATTTAAAGTAGGAGGATACGGGCCTAATTCATGGAATTATCAGTATCATGCAAAGTTACTTTTTACTGATGCAAAGTGACTTTTCACTGCCAACAAACTCCTTGATTCACAGAGCAGAGCAAAGTCGCTTTGCCCCGCAAAAGTACTATTTGCATTATCAATTAGGCCCATTTAGGGCAGTGTGAAAAATACTTTTGCGGTGCAAAGTGACTTTGCACAGCAAAAATACAGTTTACCCCGTTCTGTGAATGAGGGTGTTTGTTGGCAGTGCAAAGTCACTTTGCACTGCGCTAAAAATTCCATGAAACATGCCCTAAGTGAGCCACATCCAATAGATACACAATGTTGTACTCCCGGAGACAGCACTTCATCTGAGCACTCAAGTTACATCACTGCCCTTTGTCCCGACAAAAAAGGAGGTTAGCCTGAACAAAATAATAATACAAGTTTTCTTTTCTAAAAAAAGAAACACATGATGGTTTCTCAGCAAAAATATCTTGTTAACAAAAAATGGCTTTGCAGTTTAACTGGGCTCTAAAGTAAGAAAACTTCAGTTTTCATATTAATTTCACAACACAAAAGAAAAGGGAGTCCTAATTATTAAAATACATGAGTTCCTAAATTAGCTGGCCAACGACCTGGCTCACACAGTAAGAAACAAAAATAGCACATTAACTCCTAATACAAGACACCCTGGCACTCTAATTGGATATCCCTATCAATATATTCTTCAATATTTATATATTTCATATCAATCCATATTACAGAGCAATTCCTTCATTCAAACATTAAATGATTCATATCAAAACTTTCAAATTGTGATCCAAAAATTACTGTCTGGATTAATCGACAAAATGTTCTTGTTAGAAAAGGATGATTAAAGTAGTTGACAAATCTTCTGTCCTAAAAACTTCCCAAAGCGTTTCGGACAATCAGTGGAATATCCTTCCTCAGAGGAACAGAACGTTCTTCTGGGAGCCTTTATGATCTTAAGACTCATTCCGGAATAACTGAATAGCTGAATTCTAGCTCAATGTCCACTCAATTGTTTTTCCACCAGAAATTCAACTTCTAGATAGTTCGGATTTACAATTCTTTTGTTGTGACCATTAAGGTTTAATAACGAGGAATGGGGCAAACGGTGCAGGAGTCTTGTTTCAAATATCATGTCCTGTAGCCGAGGACTGACCCAGAGCACCAGAAGATTTTTGAAGAAAAAAAGAAAAAACGGTACTATTACTTATAACATTAAGCTTTATTGAGCAGTACAGTGCATCCCAATAATGACTTTGCTGTTCACACAGTAAGAAAACCAAAATACAGGTTTCCCAGTTCAAAACAACATTTTTCAAACCAAAAATAAAACAGTCTGCAAAGAAAAACAAAAATCCTGCCTAACCCCTCAAAAATCTCCCTCTTTCTCCAACTCCTAGCGTAGATCAAGCCAGCCTTGACTTCCTGCATTCAAACTCAACCAATAAGGACACAGAACGTTGCAGGTTCTTTATAAAGGCTCTTAAATTGTTTCCTATCTAATAACCTTTATCAGATCCACACAGGAATACCCTAATCTGAAGTCACTGGCCGAATCTGTGGATGGGCTTCCCAAACTCATCAAAACTCGCGAGAGAATGTTGGGCATTGTAATTCTTCACTGGGATACTGCACATGCACTAGAATCTGGAGATTGAGCGGGGGTTAAATGGAGAATCGGCTAGGCTTACTTGAAAGCCATCAACCAGGTAGTCTCTTTAGTGGTTAGGTTATAAACGAGCATAATCAAAATACGAGCCTCCTTTTTGATAATGATTGCAAACATTCTGTATTATTGTTCAGGAAAATCATGGTTCTATTGAAGACAGGTAGTCGCCCCAGCAAACATCAGCATGAAAATCATACGCAATGGGCCTCATTACGCGGTATGCAGTAAACATGGCTCTAATAGCGCCATGGTTGCCGCCGGTATTTTACCATGTCCGCCTTGGTGGATGGCGGAATTACCGCCCTACTCCAAGGTGAGTGGGGGTGGTAATTCCCCATTCACCAAGGCACTTCCCCATTCCCATTTTTGCCCCCATAGGGCTCAATGGGAATGGGGAAGGAGCTAATTACGGTACCGCAAATTGCGGTACCGTAATTAGCACCAAGGTCCCTTTGCAGGCCGTTCCTTAACGGCTGGTAAAACCAGCTATTGAGGTCGGGTCCTGCAAAGGGACCTCGTAGTAAGGCGGTAAGGGTACCGGTAAACCTTTACCGCATTCCATGTAATGAGGCCCGTAGACAGTCACAAAAGCTGGCTCTATCTGGCAGCATTACAGTTTCTGATCTGGCATAAGTCAGAAGAGTGCAGTTCATTGCACTTCATCATTGCTGCATCATCATTTTGAAATGTGCTATTCACTGATGTTCTCACAAGGTGCCTAGAGGAAGCTAGCCAAGAGGGAGTCTTCCAATGTTGTTCTTTGGGTTCTATCTCATGGGGCCTGGTTAGGTTGAGTGCATGTTTTATGTACTGCAGCCCCAGTAGTGTTCGATTTTGGATGTGTATGCATGCATGTATGTATTGTATGGGAGCGAGGGGTCCTCAGGCCCCCTCGCCTCGTACGCCCCTCAGTACGAGGCTTGGACCACGTGCCTCCGGTAGTGGGGTTGCCCCTTGCCCTTATGTAAAGTTAACCACGGTGGACCGCTACATAGATGGGACTACTGAGCAGGACACGGGGCATCCATCTTTTGTGCCCCCTTTGAACTCCATCTTAGGTAAACAGGCCTCACTGCGATAGTACAGCAATGCTCAGCTCCCCTTCCACCGCAGCAGCCAAGGACAGAGACACACACACACAATGCGTGCAGGCAGCTGGCTGGCCCCCACCCTTGCACTCCTCCTGCGAAGGAAAGCTCTGCGCTTCCATTCTCACGCAGAAGCCGGAGAAAGTTGCAACAACCAATATGATACAGTTTTCTTCCTCTGAGATCACTGCTCGCCTGAGAACCAGAATGAGCTAAGCACTTTCTGCTCGATTCATCCCCATAAACGTGCCAGCCACCCACCCCCATTTTAGAACAATGTATTTCTCCTGACCCTACACTCCCAGTAAGGTATTTCTTTCAAGTGCCAGACCCTCGCCTGTGCTGCGAAACCCACCCAACACACTCCTTACTAACCTTAAGCATTTTTTCTACTATATGTATATGTTTTTACTTGTACTAATGGGTTTGAAACCTAGGAGAGATGCGAAACACAGCCTGATTCTTTTACATGCACAATAAGGGTCAAGGCCTTCAATTACAAGCCACGAATGACCCAATTGTACTGACAATAATCATTGTGTGTGACTTATGTAGAAATGTGAAAAGTAGCATAAAATGTTTTAGATAATTTGTTATTTAATGTGTAACATATTAGCTTAGGTAGTGACCACAGTGACCGGACCCTGACCTGCGTGGAGCACAAGATATTTGACGTCCGTCATCTCGTCAGCCACTCAGCCAACCAGAAGGAAGAGATGCCACCCACACCTACAGCACCACACCGCCTGGCCAATCGGGCCCATTTAGTATTTTTTGTTAGAGTTACTTTAATTGATATATATACAAGTGTGATGTAATGGGAGAGGAGTATTTTTTTTTTTGGGTTATTTCCTAGCTGGAGAAATAAACCATCCTTTGAACTCTTGCAGCCGTATCTCAGTGCCTCCTTCCCCGACAAGGGGTTGTGTCGGTTTTTCTCTCACACGTAGTAAGCTGGGGAAAGGCACCTACAGTATGCAAGTGTGCATGTTAGGGTGTGTCTCTGTAAGTGTGCATATAGGTGAGAGTTCAGTGTGAATGGTGTGTATGTGGGTGTATGAGTGCACATGTGAATTAGAATGTAGTGTGAATGTCATGGGATGCCTGTGAAGAATGCAGTGTGAATGTCCTGGGTGCATTTGTTATTGATTGAGTGAGAGAGGCTGTATGTGTGCCTAACTAGTGGGTGAATGCTTATGAATGTGTGTTGGCGAGCCTAGGACCCTGGGTCGTAGGAGCATTGGCATTTTCTTACAATGATTTGGCATGCTTTACTTCCATTTTTGGGCAAAGCCAACTTCATGGAGGAGCAAGTGGGTTTCAATGGGACAGGCAGCTTGGACATTTTGTCACTGCGGCATAGCATTTTACTTGCATTAAGGGCAAGGCTTAGCCCACATGATCTGTGTTCTTACATTGGGGAGGACATTTGTGTAGTGTAGCTTGCCAGAACATGTGTTGTATTTTGATAGTGTTGTGGGGCAAGGTCAACATGATGAGTGTTTTCTAAATGTTGGGGAATACTTGTGAAGCCAGCAAGGAGATGCTGTCTTTTTAATGAGGCATGTGTTTTTTTAAATTGGAAACAACGCAAGTCAACATGAGTACTATTATATGGGGGTGGGGAATTTGTGCAGGCAGCAAGCAGATGTTTCCTTAATGTGGAATTGCATGTTTTACTACCATTAAGAGCATAACAAACATAAAAAGTGTTCTTCCATAGTTGAGGGCTAGGGGGAATATTTGCAAAGCCAGGATGGAGATCATGTTTTCTTACTGAAGCATGACTTATTTTTTTACTGTTGCTAAGTTAAAAGGCAATATGATGATTGTTCTTAAATTGTGGAGGTGAGTGGAGTGTATTTGTGGAACCTGCAAGGAGATAATATTTACTTAGGGTGGAATGGACTTTTTTTAAATCGGTGTTAGAATAGGGAGAAGGGACTTTGTGAGTAATTCAACAATCAACATGGGGGGCGTGCTCCCACCTTGGCTTTTGAAATGTATCATTATATTGAATGTACAGACCAACCTAAGGGAAATGTGGGGGACTAAACAACATACATTTTCCTATGCTCACACCATGACAAATGCATAGACCTGTGGACACAGCCTACAGGCACAGCATGCTCAGTAATATTTTGTTGGAATGTGACTGCCAGGAGTACACTATATCATCTCCATGAAGGGGGGAGACCAAGCTCCCCCCTGACATGGCCTGCCTGATTAGCTAACAAAGGCTCCATGGATCCACCCTACTCTTTTGTTAGGCCCTGCAGTTGGTGGCAGCAATGAAAATACCAATTAGAGGGAACTTTAAAAAGGCAAACATGGGGCCAGGCTGCAGATGTTGACAAAGGATACAGGAAACCCAACAACCTTCTATATGAAACTGTGTCAACCTGAAGCCAGCTCCCGCCCTCAATATCAACGGCAGGTCTTTACAGTAGGCCACCCCAGTAAGGGGGCCCATTTCATAAGTTACGATAATGTGGTTTGAATGATTCAGAGAGTTTGGTCTCGCCACATCTACAAGGGAGACACCTGTTGCTTTAATCAGGAAACACAGAGAGATCCATTAACAAGAGAGACTCTGATCAACAACAAACAGAACAAACAGGAAGATGGGTGGGACTTAGCATCACAAGTATTAACCCTTTTACCTTTCCTGTTGCAAAGCACTCTGGTTAGGATCTCATGCATAGCATACAGAAGATTGTTGGTAGGGATCCCAGGATTGGTTCATTAAGGTAGGCTTAGTCTACACCAATCACTGTGGCCCACGTGGCTTTAAAAGAGGGCTTAACCCTACGTTAGGCAGATCATGTGAAGACTTCACTTGAAATAAAACAGAATAACTCAACCTTGTACCCTGGCTGAAGGTACATTCTGCCTTACATCTTCCACCAGTGAAGAAAGGACAGGATATCCAAAGAGGGAAGCAAGATCCATCCCCTATGTTTCTCTCAGGGAACAGAGGTAGAAACAACAGAACTTGGATGACCATCCAGCCACTCCAGAACTGGTACCCAGGCAGCTCCCATCGTGCCCTGCTAGACCCTGCAGCCGGCTACCTGGACAGGGAGTGCCAGAAGGTCTCTGAACCTACAACCAAGGACAAGGCAGCTGCCTGCAACACACTCCTCAGCATTGGGCTGTCCACCTTAAAGGACGACACAAGCCCATTGAATAAGCTGGGAGAAGGGCTTATTGCAGCATCTACCTATGTCCACCTTAAAGACCATTTTTGAGCCAGTTCAGTTTCTCGAGCTGCAACCAACTTCAATGCTGACTGTTGTCAAGTTGCAGTTGCTTGAAGACATCAGAGACGTCTCGATCAGTGCTTCAGACCTGTCGAACAGTACTAACCCTGAGCCACCATATAGGCCAGCCTGCCAACATTCACCCAGCTTTGCTTGCCAAAATGTCATGCTACATGATACCCGTAGCTGACTCCCATCTTGAATTCTGTCACAGAAGCCTGCAAAGAGCTCTGAAGCTGACTCGACCCTGTTGTGCTCCAAGAACATCAACAACACAAGGTAAATTGTAGTTATGTCAGAGCCATTTCAAGACCCATTGCTCCCATTGCGCTAAAGCCAAGACATGTTAACAAATGGTTGCAGTTATTAACCATATTGACTCCCATCCTGTCAGTATTGACTCCCCTCCTGTCAGTATACAGAGTGCATCCCCTTTCCTTCTTTGAAACTGTCTGTCCTCTGCATTCCTTACAGGGTGGGGTGTAATTTGTTTTGTTGTTCAACTGTATGGTGTGATTAATAAAGTTGATATTTGTAATACAACCTTGACTGGACACTCCTTTTATCATTGTGAAATAATTGTATAATTGTTTCAATTTACCAACTATCCATGACCTTTCAGAGATATGGCTGCTGTTCCATTCACATTACCAACATTGGACAAGGTGCTTTATAATTTGCTTGTTATTCCAATCTGTTTGGTTACCTTCTGGTGTATTAGAGGTGTGGGGCTGATTGATGGTTTAGAAACCAATATTCACCCCTGGAGCACTACTACCCGGGAAGTTGATTCATCACAGGCTTTTTTGCAGGAAGCAAGGTGATGTTTGCTTACCATGTAATTGCAGGTTTATTGGTGTTAAGGACAAAGTCAACATGAAAGTAGCTCTTACATGGTGCGGTGGGAAATATTTGTGCAACCAGCATTAACATGTTGTCTTCTGTGGCTTGAGATTGTTACTGGCAATATGGGCAATTCCAACAGGAGTATGTTCTTAAAATGGGGATAATAGTATGTATTGACAGCGCCAACATGGCCATAGTTTAGTATGCTACTGGCCACACACAGAGGTGTCTGGTACATTTGGGCATAAGGGGCCAGGAACCTCATTATTGTTTCTATGCTAGGTGAAAGATTTAATGTTTGATTTTGAAAAATAAAACATACTTTCGTCTGGTGCAGTGGTGGTTTGGCACAGAAACATGCATGATAATATTTTGCATTGCACATTTGTGGACGCCCAGTCTGGCTCGGAGTAGTAGCCTTTGCTTTCTTGTGGAGTTTGGTGTGTTGCACTTAGCATGGCTTACGCAGGGGCCGCCACATTTTGTTCTAAACCCTGGTTTTATGTCGATGAGTTCTGCAGGTTTTTCACTTCTTCAGTGAGTTAGGAAGTGCCATATGTTTGGAGGAGGATTGTTCCCTGATTTGGAGGGTGGGGACAATGTCATGGAAAGACAGTTATGATTTTTTTCAAGAGGACTATGATTACTCCTGGGGAGTGATGGGAAATTAAGTCTGAAGTAAGGTGATTGTTTTGCTCCACTAAGTTAAATAAACTGTCAGCATGCTACTTGCTTCTGTTTCTGAAGAGAATCATTACTTTCCTCAGCCTTGGCAAGGATAATCTGTATTCGATCAAATATGTTACACTTCAAAAAATGCTAATCTGATTGATTTGCTTTGCAGCACACGCTTTCTTACAATCCAAGCGGATTGGTGTGAATGTTGAAAACTATTTGAGCATATTTTCGTGTGGGGGGATGAGTGTGCGTGTGTATGTGTGTTTTAGAGTGAGAGAAGGAGACAGAGAGATGCTTCTGCCTTTGCCCCTCCTCTCCCCTGCTGATCTGCTGTCTCTTGGCACCATGCTCCTGGCCTACCTTCTGACTTCTGGGCCCAGGTACCCGCTCACCTTGCCACCCACCCTCACTGCCTCCTGGCAAACCCTTGCACTGGAGCCTGAATCTGTAACCATACAGTCCCCCCTTTTTCTCTCTGCACTTACCAGACTCATCCTGACTGTCGCCTCAAACCTAGCACTTGCCATCTGCTGGCTGCACTACTACTGTTTGTTTGCTTGTTATTATTTATGTATGTATTATTTATCTGTATTCCTTTGCTCTGCCCTTTCCACTTCTCCCCCCTTCCATGCACTGTTCCCCTTTTCCCCTCTCGCATGCACTTGTCCATTCTCAATGTCACTGGGCCTAGTAAGATAATTGTTTTTGTTCTACCTTGTTACCCTCCCTTACCTTGTCACACTCTGAAACACCTGTGTATGAGCACGATATAAATAATATATCAATTCAATTCAAAAAGAGAAAGAGAGAGTGAGAGAAAGAGAGAGAGATATTAGAGAGACAGAAAGAAACTGCTAGAGAGAAAGAGGGAGTTTCCATTTGTATAAAAAATGCATTAGTATCAATGTGTAAATGTGTTTTACAGTCAAATGGTTTAGAGATTATTTTTCTTACCTAGAGTGGGATTATTTGACGGTGAAATCAGTTTCATTTTTTTTCTCAGTCAGTCCAAATATTAACTCTGATGTGTTATCAGATAAGATCTCGGAAACCCCCAATGGATTTGTGACTTTCCCATGTTCCTGATGAATAACTTTGCCTTCAGGACTGTCAATCCACAATTTTACAAAACAAATTGAATTCAGAATGGTGCCAGGGGGAAGGAAACGTGTTATAATGGTAGCCTCTTAAAGGTACGTTCTTGGTACAACTCAAATGCAATTGTTTATGTGAGATTTGTTCTATTAGGGTAATTTGATCTTTAAGTGTTCTATTTAATGCAGGAAAATATGACCATGCACATCCATACCGCTCAGAGGTGTCCTTTCCTTCTGCATATCTCTGCCTGACATCTGAAGTTGCGCGGGCACTTCATTTCCATGTCTTTGTATTGCATTGCTTTATTGTTTTCTCCTGGGGACCCTTCTTCTTGGCTAGCCATCACGCTGGCTTCATAAAAATCTCCATTAGGATTCCTTTTAGTGTGTCCCCTAAAATGATTTCCCTCAGCAGTGACAGTAAAGGTCGGTCAGTAGCATGCGTGCCGTTATTACTGAATTCAGTTCATGAATAAATGGTGATAGGCAAAATGAAATATGCGGAAAAGGAGGCACTTGCAATGCATATGGCCAACAAAGAAACCCCTGATCTTAAACATGTTCGAGAAGCTTTATTAAATGATTTGCCGGCAATGCTTTTCACGTTGCACATGCTGGATCTATCATGGATTACAGGCCTTTTTGAAAGCTACAGGCTATGAGTTTTTAATTTGGTGTCAATATTATTATATGTTAACTGTATAGTAACTATGCAAGGCCTAGTTATACGCTATAACATGTTGTTTTATTGCTAATACGTTGGCGACTGTGACAATATGATACTTGTAAGGGGGGATGCCTTGAATCTTCGATATAAATTGAGAGCAGGTTAAATTATTAGGGGGATGATGTTTTTGGACCTTCAGGGGCACTTTTTTTGTGTATTCTTATTATAAGCAACCCCGTGCAGCATGAGGAGAAAGATTTGATGGGATAGGTTGCCACAAAGAGCATTAATGCTGGGCTCCAAAACTCTAGATTAAGCTTGAGCTGCTTTCTGCAATGAACTGGCCCTGCAGCTTAAAATGCAGGAAAGCCAGGGATGGTTCAATAAACAAATGTACAACATTTCTTTAAAAACATGGCCCAAAAATCACTGAGCCTCATTACGAATCCGACGGTAACCGAGCCGGAAAAAACGGCAGGTGACCGCTGGACCCTTATTACCATTCTGCCTCTGTGATTCTCAGAATCATTGAGGCATTATGACCCCGCTGACCCGGGAATTCCAGAGGCGGAATTGTGTAAGTCCCCATTCCCATGGAGCCCCATAGGACTCCATAGGCATATTGGAAACACTGGTTCTGTCTATTACAGAGCCAGTGTTTCCTAGTCCGCCTGCAGGCGGGTGGTGCTAAACCCTCCAGGTCAGACCTGGCAGGAGTGACACCTCCTGCCTGCAGGACTCTTAATCAGCTGGTCTGGAAAGAACGGTGGCGGCGGTTTTACCACCACCGTTCTTTACAGACCGGCAGGGTCGTAATGAGGCCCACTGTCTCCCTAATCACAAAGTTGGCACGATTTCTCCTGTGGCAGTGGACTTTTCATGCAGAAGGGTGCTATACAGTACCCTTTCCCTTACATTGCATAAGCGCTATACCCAACCACTGGGCATTAGCTTGTAATCTGGCATGTTTCACACTTCCTGGCTCCCAGACAGATTCCACAGATACATTGTTTGTCCAGTACTTCTCCACAACATATTTAACTTCCTTCAGAATTGTGTCCATAAATTCCACATCATCAAGTAGTGTAATAATCATTTTCCAGAAGCTTCTCTTAGGCATTGGAAATGACATCTCCATTGTTACTGGTGTGTGGTCAGACATCAAGATTGGACCAATATCCCCTCCTTTACAATTCTGCAAATATAAACCAGAAGTCAGGAGTAGATCAATACGTGAATACATGTTATGACGCCCAGAATTAAATGTGTACTGCCTGTCTTGTGGGTGCTGATGTCTCAACACATCTAGTAAAGTGAACTCTTCTATAAAATCTATCATGGCCATATGTTTTTCCCTAATTCCTGAACACGATGAACTAACACATCTGTCCATCATTGGGTCCAGTGTGACATTGAAATCCCCCAACATGAGGTGATTCTGACCCAGATATGTACAAACTGTGCTAATGTGACAACAAATCAGCCATCTTCCCCATTAGTAGCGTACGTTTTGCAAAAACAGTATATTACATTTTGTACATTCACTATAATACGTTCACTATTCACTATAGTACATTCACTATAATAAGCCCACACCGCTTACCTCAAGAGGAACTGTCAATATCATCAGAAACTATTGGAAAAAATCAGACCCTTGCTGAGCCTACAAAACAGCACAACAATAGCAAGAGCCACAATTCTCTCCTGATTGGATTATGGCAACTCTTTATTAATGGGAGCCAGCAGCAAATGTCTAAAACAGTGCCAAGTGATGCAAAACAACACTATTAGAACAATCACCGGTAAACCAAAAAGAGAACATGTCAGAAAGGACAGAAAAGATCTACATTGGCTGGCGATCGAGGAACGCATCATATTTAAAGCCCTTACCCTAGTACATCGATGTTTGTATGGAAAAGCGCCAATCTACCTAAAAAAACAATTCACGTGGTATGAATCAAACCGCAACCTGAGATCAAACAAAACTGGTCTCATCCAAGTTATTCCAACAAAAAAAGCAAAAGGATTAGGTAGGGCTTTTACGACCAAAGCGGTCCTTAAATGGAGCAAACTCCCTCCCACACTGAGATTGGAAACCAACCACCTACTCTTCAGAAAACAATTAAAGACTCTTCTCTTCAAATAGGAGCTTACCTTAGTATCTTCAGTTAGCCCTACATCTTCTCTTTGTCCTGTTTTATGTGGCCCCCGCCGTGTCCTGTTTCCTATATTTTAGTCTGTCTTAATGTACATTAAATTTTAGACACAGGTAAATTCTTTCGAATTAGTGTACATACTCCTCTAGAACTGGAAGTAAAGGATGGACACAAACCTTCCCCAACCACCCAGTTTCATTTTCTCCACCTCCATTTCCATCTCTGTGTCTCCTGTAATAAGGCTATATCCACCCCCATCTGGTTTAAACCATCTAAAACCCTCTTTCTTTTGTTTGAGCAATTAGCTTGACTGTGCTGTCTGGTGTTAGCAAGGTAACTATGATAAAATCAGATGATATGCAATGTGCAGGTCCATGTACTAATGAAGAGAAAAGCTTGAAGGGTTGTTTCTAATATAATAACTCCACTGTTTGCTTCTTCTGTTTAGGTGATTACATGTCCCACTGCAGTTGTTAGTGTTGGAGGAGTCCAGCACAGTCAGAATGTCCTAAATAGGGTATCTTGAGAAATTCTCACTGGCGTTCCAGAAGATTCTTCTATCCTGTCATTTTCTCAGTTCCTTGTATTGCAGCCACCAACTTTCAACAAACCAGGGAAGTGCAGTGGGTCATGGTGTTAGGGCACAGCTGTTCATAGCTTATTTATAAATAAATAGAAAGTATAAACAATTGATTCAAATGGCAATGTCCCAAACAGGTGATGTATAGCACCATCAGTAGTTTGCATCAATTTGATTTCGATGAAAAGTACTTGTCATTTTGAACAAATTGCCAAATACTTTCAAATAATTCATTATATTAGATAGGAGTTGTCTCCTTAAACACTTTGTGCACACGCCTGGGGTTTTGGTAACCATGACATAAATGAGGAAACAAAAAAAAGATAATGTTTTGCTTATTTTCAGGGAGATTTTGCAAACTTGGCTAATTTGGATTTCTGACATACAACCCCTCCCAAAAGTTGTTGGGGGCCTAGTAAGTATTAGAACTTTGCTACATGTGCTTTCTTGGGCATGGCCTCAACATGCCCAGGCTCACAATGCAGTGAGTAATTGCTGGACATCCCTCCCTTGCATAGCTGAGATCACCTCCTCTCCAGCTCTCTCTTCTCTTGGTTCTGCACCTCAAAGAATATAGTGGAGTCCCATGATATATAAGGCCAATTGTACACAGAACCCTTTTACCTTTTCCTTCTCATGCTTTCCTGTTCATCTTTTATATCCCTCACACTCATCCCAATAATTGACCCAACTTTGGTTCTCCCTACCACTACTGAATGTTCTATCATACATCCCCTTTGCCTCTCTGACAGGTAAAGAGCTTTGGAGCCATAAACTATGCCAGGAGGTGCTATATAAAAGCAAGATAACATAACATGACTTAACATAACATGACACTATGGAAAACTCAAAAAGTCAGACCAACATGAAGCAAATAATATGCTTTGCGTCCTTAAGCACTCTGCCCAGTAGCACAAACCTAGAGTTCTGTAAGAAAAAATCCTTTTGGTAGCTATGACACTTCTGAGGAAACCTCACAAATAAATTGAATTTCTTTTGGTCGCTTTCAGCAAGCTTTTGGAAATAAAATCCAACAATTGACAAATTCGGACTTCTGACATAAAACCTTCCCACACATTGCTGGGGACCTTAGGGAAATAAATAGAAGGTCTTTGCCATCTGTTTTATCTTGGTAGGTCTTCAACATGTCCATGCTCACCATGACACTGTGGAAGACTCACCAAAAAAAATCAAATTTTGGTGGATACCACCCGCACCTCTTACACCCCATTTGTTCTCATTTGTTTTTTCGGGTAATTCCGTCTGAACATTAGGACAATCCAGAAAATGTCAGTCGGCTTTGTTCACCTTCTAGTTTTTAGGTTTTCAAGTAAGAACAAATAATTTTGGATACAAGCTTCAAAATGTGAATGCATCCAAATTGTACAGTTTTCCAAGAAAAATAAGGTTTTGTTCACCTTCCAGTATCTGATCGGGTTCTACTGACAGAAATAAGCAAATGCAATTGTATCCAATGTACTGAAAGTACAGAGAATGCCTTATGGATGTTGAAACAATCAATGTGGTCTGACTGATCTTTCTAAGGCAAAACTTTAATGATCTATTCATGCTGGCTGGATATCTCATGAGTGGGGTTTGAGACAGTATTCTCTCAAGTTTTAATGGGTGTGAACATTACATTCTATCTATCATCTGGAAGCTCAACACCCACGATTTATAACAGTATAGAATCTGAGTGCATCTTTAATAGGTCATTGTAGATGCCCTCAAGTGCTATCTGAAAGCCATGAACCACACACTGCTCACTTGCTAATCCTTCTCTAACAAAAACAAACCTAGAATCTTGAGATGATTCATGCCTCTCAAGACATGCTATTTTTTTCTGTTATATGCAGGGAGGCCAAACTCCAAACAAATGGTGGATTACCTAACTAGGTATCCCATGGCAGAATGCCAGATGTGTCGTAGGGAAGAGGGGGGGATATGTTGCAAATGATCCTGTCTTATTCTGGGGCTTTCTAGTTGGGTGAATTTGGATTCCTCAAGTAGGTATCCAAAGGCAGTACCTCAAGTGTGTCAGATAAACAAGAGGGAGTGTGACATACAGACGTCTGCCCTGCAGGAATACAAGGATGAGCAGAGGCTGATGTGCCACTCATCACTCACACTTCTACAAACCAAGAGCCAACACAATCATAAAGGTAAAACAGGTACAGTTAACAGTTATAATTTATTTTGCCTTTTGTGGTAACATGGGACGAGGGAAGGCTATACTTTCAAGAGGGGTGTGAATGTGGTTCGGTAGCAACCCGAACAGTGAAGTTTAACAGTCCAAATTAAAGGAATGTCATATCAAGGTTCTATGAATTGTATGATTTAATTAAATGCAACAGTTACAATAATAATATAATAGAAAACCCTACAAAAAAACACCCTTATAGAAGGAACATAGAACATGCAAGGTATCATGTTGAAGAACTCTTGGTGATGATACAGGGGGAGAAATGGAAATAAAACCCCAATGTTCAAAAGGATATGTTCTTGTGCCCAAAAAGGGATTAATGTGAACTAGCCAATCTCTAGCGACAAAAATTGACCAGGGGGCAGTTATCAGTCAATAATACTTTAGAAGTGTATTGTTGGTTCAACAAGAGTGAGCCAGTCTTCTTGGTGCTGTTCGGCGGTTTGTAGCTTTTCAAAATGCATCATTTGTGGTGGTCCAGCAGCAAGCAGATGTTGAAGCTGGGTTGAACTGAAAAAGGAGGCACGTTGAATCATTACTTGAGTGATGCAGATCATGGAGGTCAACAGGTTCGGCACAACGGGCAAAGTTCCCCGGCAGTTGGGCTAAACTCAGGTATGGCTTATATTTACAGTTTTGTGTGCCACCAGGAAATCAATCTCACAGTTTGGAGTGTGTGGAAGAGGTGTGCATATCTTAAATTCAGCCGAATGTTCGACAGAGACTGTCTTTCACTGCAGCTGTCAAATAGCCATCTGTGACATCGGAACCTGCTCTGTGCTAATGGAGAGCAGATGCTGCAGATCAGGCTAACGATCCAGGAGGGCACACATGTACATTATAGTTTTTAGTAGGTTTCCCTTCCAGAAATGGAATTACCCGCAACATTGTATTCATTAATACAAATCAAAAGCTCCAGGGTTTCTACACCTTTGCCAGATGGAAATTCCTCACATGGGGACATACTGGTGGTTGATACCACCACATCTACAGAGCCAGCAACACATGTGCTGCATAAAGGGCACACTGCACCTTCTCCAGGGACATCATCATCAGTCCTTGCACAGGGGCAGGCATCAACCATCACTCTTCCTGCTCCCCCACCAGTGTCCACAATTCCTGTAGCTGACACCTTCTTTACTGAACTGGTTGAGAGACTGTCAGCCAGGCAATGGTGGAGGAGAATTGGAGGCAACTGGTTGATGGATGCTGGGGCCACTCCTGGATGCTGTTAACAAGCCCTTGGAAATGGAGTTGGAGGCAGCAAACATGTTGAGGGGGGCATTGCTGGGGCAGATGTGTGCAGCTAGGCATTAGGCATGGGATAATACCCACATCACCCAGGAGCACACTGCTGCTCATGCAGCTTCAGCAGTCTGCTGCTAATGTGGCTGTTGCTTTAGCTGCACCTGTCACAGCATGTGCTCAGGCCATGGAGGATGCCCGTCTGTCTTGGAGCAGACTGCTGCTGATGCAGTTGCTGCCTGTGCTCATGCCAGGGAGGATGCCCGGCAGACCCAGGAGCAGCATCCACGCACTGCCAGACTGCATGCCTTGCTGCACATGGCTCCTATGCTGGTGTCTGGAAATTGGCACAAAGCAATGCCACCCTCTGCTGTGGGATGGTGTAGGCCAGCCTGGACTATCCCCAGTCACAATTAGTGCAAGCTGGACTACTGACCCATCAGGAGCAGTCCCTTGCGCAGAGGTATGTGGGGAGAACATCATCCCCACTGCAACTTCCACCATCCTTTCATCAGCTTGCATGTCTGCACATGTCTACACAGTAATCCCCATCCTATCCCAGGCTATCAAGCCACTTGCAACTGTTGCAGATCGTGCAACCACAGACCACAACACTACAGGACAATTTGCTCAAGCAGCCAAGCCAAGGATAAGGGCAGAACCTGTGTTTTTCTCTATCCAATCTTACCCCAAATGGGCAACAATATACTACCAACCCTTCCGTGTTAAATAAGGTTACAATTTGCACCACCACACTTATAGTATATTGCCTGTTTCTCATAAGGGAGGAGGCACTGTGGAAAAAAAAACATGTTGTGCAGCATACTGGTACCCTATTTTTTCTTCTAAATTCATATAGACCCATGAAGCTCATAGACCAAAGCGCTGGCCATAAGAGAAAATCATACACAAGGAAGCAATGATAGCAAATTAAACAGTCCAAACAGAAACGTGTCATTTAGAAAGAACTACATATCATACAAATCTGAAATTGATGGAGACAGGGTAGGAGTGGATACACAGTTAAAGGGAGTTCGGTGCTTTGGTGCTAGAAGTGAGTAAGAACACAAATTAGAGGCCGCAGAAGGAGGAGTAGGATTGGTTAGCATGAATTTTGATCGTGACACAGAGAGGGAGGATGAGTATATAGGGAAATAAAAGAGGGAGGAAACAGGGGCATCGCCATGGATACACTTGAAAACAATATTGAGAAATTCAAATTGAAAATGAAGAAGAGGGTCCAAGGGAAGACAAGATATAGATAGCAGAGAGAGGGTGATGGAGGTTCTTGGTGACAGATAAAACAGTAGATACATAGTTGAATTGTATACAAGGAGCAGAGTGGTGACATCAGACGTAGGCTGACCACTCATGAGAGCAAACAAATAGTAAATATGAGATGTTTGATGGTCCCGTGCTTACAAATAGTTTTTGATGTATAAAGTATGCAATGTCTTTCACCGTCCACTATTTTCAGGCGGGGTGCAAAACCAAGGCATTCATTTGTTTCATGCCTTATGTTTGTGACTCACTGCCCTTATACCATTCCAGCTAATGTGTTTTCATGGTAAAAGACCAACACACCTATTCACATGAAAAGGTCAAGGCAAATCTTTTATGGTACTTACACTTCCCCCATTTGATCATGTATGCAGGTGTAAAACAGAAGATTTGAGCGTATTACAGGTTTATCTGGAGAGCTAGCAAATCAAGCTTTGCCAAAGCCATGTTACAAAACAATTATTTTCCCATATATTTGAAAAGAAATGAATTCCCTAGTTGAAGGGTTTTCATGCACAGATCATTGCGTAATCGCAATAGGCTACTACCTGCATTTAAAAAGATATAACTTGTCAGAAATATTATTTCTCATATTATAAATTAAATGCACTACAGCTGACTTGCCTGTTAGAAGTGTCCTATAAAATAACATGGCAACACTTTATAAATTACAAGATTGTGCACTGTGATGATTCATTTGAAAGCACATACCAACATTTTGATGTATAATATTACAGGTGAATAAATTACAATGTTTTCCAAATATTGAAAAACTAGAGCCAAAACTGTTGGCTATCTTTCACTCTGCTCTACACTATTCGAAAGGAGTAATGTTATTTGCAGACTCCGATGTTTTAGTTTACCACCATGGCTTTTCATCATTGATTGATGTGAGTAATACATTGGTTACCAACCAGACCTTGGACCATTTCAAAGGATTATTCCTGGTGTGTTGGAAACCATGCTATACGTCGGGTGTTGTCTCTCAGTGGAGCAATCCACCCTTTTAATGGTAGGTGGCAAAAAACATTAATCATAAATTAATTGAGACATTCATCTGACATCCCACTTTAAATTAAGGGTATTCCCATGTCTTGTAGCTGCTACTACAAGGAAGATGCTGCACACACCCTCATACATATCGCGTAAGCTCTGAGACCTGCGATCAAGGCAGAAAAATGCATTTTAGTAGGGAAGTCTTTGTGATGTGTAACTTGTACTTGCCAATTGATCATCTGATTGTATGATATAGACTATCAGGGTAATTCATAGAATTTCGCAGAAAAGTGTCGCAAGCGGCTGGCGCAGAGTGTCCGCGTGCGATTGACTGCGCCAGGCACGTGCGCTAAAACCGATTTCCGCGCACAGCGTATTCATGGATTTCAGGCTTCCAAACCAGCCGTGGCGCAGAGAATCGCAGCGACCCTGCAGCAGCGCCAGTAACGCCCCCAAGAACGCCCTCGCGCAAGGAAAAGCCATCCAAATCGCTAAATCATCGCAAAGGGCTGCGCTAACCCTGGACCAGTTCACTGGGCTGGCAAATAGCAAACGCCAAGCGGGGAACGCGCATTGCAGGGGTGCGCGGGAAGTTCCACACGCGACTGGCCCCGTGAAAGCAGGGTACGTGAATTTCATGGGTGCGCGGGAAGTTGCACAAGCAATTTCAGCAGGGTACGTGTATTTCAGGGGTGCGCGGCAAGTTCCACACGCGATTACTGCAGGGTACGTGCATTTCACGGGTGCGCGGGAAGTTCCACACGCGAATGGGCCAGTGCGAGCAGGGTACGTGTATTCCATGGGTGCGCGGGAAGTTCCACACGCGATTTCATCAGGGTATGTGTATTTCAGGGGTGCGCGGGAAGTTCCACACGCGATTGGCCCAGTGCGAGCAGGGTACGTGTATTTCAGGGTTGCGCGGGAAGTTCCACACGCGATAGTCCCAGTGCGAGCAGGGTACGTGTATTTCAGGGGTGCGCGGGAAGTTCCACACGCGATTGGCCCAGTGTGAGCAGGGTACATGTATTTCAGGGGTGCGAGGGAAGTTCCACACGCGATAGTCCCAGTGCGAGCAGGGTACGTGTATTTCAGGGTGCGCGGGAAGTTCCACACGCGATTGTCCCAGTGCGAGCAGGGTACGTGTATTCCATGGGTGCGCGGGAAGTTCCACACACGATTTCATCAGGGTACGTGTATTTCAGGGGTGCGCGGGAAGTTCCACACGCGATTGGCCCAGTGCGAGCAGGGTACGTGTATTTCAGGGTTGCGCGGGAAGTTCCACACGCGATAGTCCCAGTGCGAGCAGGGTACGTGTATTTCAGGGGTGCGCGGGAAGTTCCACACGCGATTGGCCCAGTGCGAGCAGGGTACATGTATTTCAGGGGTGCGCGGGAAGTTCCACACGCGATAGTCCCAGTGCGAGCAGGGTACGTGTATTTCAGGGGTGCGCGGGAAGTTCCACACGCGATTGTCCCAGTGCGAGCAGGGTATGTGTATTTCAGGGGTGCGCGGGAAGTTGCACACGCGATACCAGCAGGGAATGTGTATTTCAGGGGTTCTGGGGAGTACTACACGTGAATTGGCCGTGTGGGTCCTCCCAGGTGTACGCTCCACAACCTCCACGGCCCCTGCAGGCAGCCCACACCACGGGGGACTACCCTGCACCCCTGCTCATGTCCCGCAGGCAGCCCATCCACCATGGGCATGCCCCCCAGCCAACCCACATGTCACCTTGCACTACTGATCAACAATGCATGTCTCCCACCACCCCCACCCCCCAGCAGTGCAGGGGCAGCCTCCACCAGGCCCCCACTCATGTCTCCACACCACCCCCACCC
The DNA here is from genome assembly GCF_040938575.1 of Ambystoma mexicanum. Lineage (NCBI taxonomy): Eukaryota > Metazoa > Chordata > Amphibia > Caudata > Ambystomatidae > Ambystoma > Ambystoma mexicanum. Next base: position 509,005,069 of record NC_090926.1, on the reverse strand, counting down.
CCCAAACACCAGGGGCAGCCCCCGCCAGGCCCCCACCCATGTCTCCCACCACCCCCACCCCCCAGCAGTGCAGGGGCAGCCTCCACCAGGCCCCCACTCATGTCTCCCACCACCCCCACCCCCCAGCAGTGCAGGGGCAGCCTCCACCAGGCCCCCACTCATGTCTCCCACCACCCCCACCCCCCAGCCACCAGGGGCAGCCCCCACCAGGCCCCCACCTATGTCTCCCACCACCCCCACCCCCCAGCAGTGCAGGGGCAGCCTCCACCAGGCCCCCACTCATGTCTCCCACCACCCCCACCCCCCAGCAGTGCAGGGGCAGCCTCCACCAGGCCCCAACTCATGACTCCCACCACCCCCACCCCCCAGCATCCAGGGTCACCCTCCACCAGGCCCCCACTCATGTCTCCCACCACCCCCACCCCCCTGCCACCATGGGCAGACTCCACCAGGCCCCCACTCATGTCTCCCACAACCCCCACCCCCCAGCCACCAGGGGCAGCCTCCACCAGGCCCCCACTCATGTCTCCCACCACCCCCACCCCCCTGCCACCATGGGCAGACTCCACCAGGCCCCCACTCATGTCTCCCACCACCCCCACCCCCCAGCAGTGCAGGGGCAGCCTCCACCAGGCCTCCCTCATGTCTCCCACCACCCCCACCCCCCAGCATCCAGGGTCACCCTCCACCAGGCCCCCACTCATGTCTCCCACCACCCCCACCCCCCGGCAGTGCAGGGGCAGCCTCCACCAGGCCCCTACTCATGTCTCCCACCACCCCCACCCCCCAGCATCCAGGGTCACCCTCCACCAGGCACCCACTCATGTCTCCCACCACCCCCACCCCCCAGCCACCAGGGGCAGCCTCCACCAGGCCCCCACCCATGTCTCCCACCACCCCCACCCCCCAGCCACCAGGGGCAGCCTCCACCAGGCCCCCACTCATGTCTCCCACCACCCCCACCCCCCTGCCACCATGGGCAGACTCCACCAGGCCCCCACTCATGTCTCCCACCACCCCCACACCCCAGCAGTGCAGGGGCAGCCTCCAGCAGGCCCCCACTCATGTCCCCCTGCATCCCCACCCCCCTGCCACCATGGGCATCCTCCACCAGGCCCCCACTCATGTCTCCCACCACCCCCACCCCCCAGCAGTGCAGGGGCAGCCTCCACCAGGCCCCCACCCATGTCTCCCATCACCCCCACCGCCCAGCAGTGCAGGGGCAGCCTCCACCAGGCCCCCACCCATGTCTCCCACCACCCCCACCCCCCTGCCACCAGGGTCACCCTCCACCAGGCCCCCACTCATGTCTCCCACCACCCCCAACCCCTGCCACCATGGGCAGACTCCACCAGGCCCCCACTCATGTCTCCCACCACCCCCACCCCCCTGCCACCATGGGCAGACTCCACCAGGCCCCCACTCATGTCTCCCACCACCCCCACCCCCCAGCATCCAGGGTCACCCTCCACCAGGCACCCACTCATGTCTCCCACCACCCCCACCCCCCAGCAGTGCAGGGGCAGCCTCCACCAGGCCCCCACCCATGTCTCCCACCACCCCCACCCCCCAGCCACCAGGGGCAGCCTCCACCAGGCCCCCACTCATGTCTCCCACCACCCCCACCCCCCTGCCACCATGGGCAGCCCCCACCAGGTCCTCACAATCCCCAATCATGTGTGTAATGGTCAGCCTCCACAGCCAAAAAGCCCTACCAAGTAACCCATTCACCCACATGGAAATGGAAATCACATGTTACACCCCCAATGTTCATTAAGCTAATAAACCCATGTCCGTCACACACAATGGTTGCAATTGAATGGGAAAACACACAACATGAAACCAATGAGATGATACCACACAGTGAAGTATGCTAACAAAATTGTATTGAAAAAAATAAAGAATGCTAAAGAAAGAAAACAAACTACAATGTGAATGAGAAAAAAAAAGCTGCATGTCCATATAAAAACACAAAACTGCAAATCAGAATCCCAAAAAATTATGTCCAAAGTCAAATGTAAAAAAATCTCCATGCAAAAAAGAACTATGTACAAAACTAACAAGGGTCCATGAGCCCAACTGAACAAAGGAAACCTACTAAAAAACCTACCTAAAAATCAACTATATACAAAAAGTGGAGCAGTGTCCGTCGACTCCAAATCATAATAAGAAAGAAAGGAAACCTAAAACTAAAGAACTATATACAAAGGCGGCGGGCAAGTCCAGCGGCTCACTCCGTGGTGTCCCGGGCCAGGGCATCATCGAACTCCTGTTCGATGTCCCGGAGGCGGTCCAGTTCCATGGCCCAGAGGGTCCACAGGGCGACGCCGTGTCCTCCTCCAACCCCCTGCGGATTGCCTCGAGGCACTCGGCCCGCCTCAGGGCCCTCCGCATGGAGTTCTCCGCCCTGACCATTGTGAGCCGCGCCTCTTCCGCCCGCCGCCGCTCCGCACCTATGGCGTGGCCCAACCGCTGCCACACGGAAGACACTCTCTGTCCTGGGTCCCCCTGCCCTCCGGCCGATGCCTGCCCCTCCGATGTCGAAAGCCCCGAGCCTTCATGTCTCCCACCATGTTGCTGCTGCTCTGCCCGTGCACTGCCTCCTGCTGCCTGCACATCCTCCGCCGGCTGGGGTGCACTTGTTGATGTGGCCACCCCTGCTGGACCTCCGACTCCCGACTGTGGCAGGGATGCCTCCTCCACCAGCCTGGCCGCACCATCAGAGGCAGCTCCACAGGGCACCCAGGTGACTGAAGGGTGGGAAGATGGCACAGAGGACGACTGGCGCGTAGGGTGTCTAGTTGAGGAGGGGGTCGGAGCAAGCCCCATCAGACGGAGGAATCCGGCCTGGGTGACCTGTCCCAGCAGGCTGACGTGGTCAACGAGCCATTCGAGATGACGTGCAGTCTCTCCATGAAAAGACTGCAGGTCACCTCGCATGGCCCGTTGACGCAACGCCACACCAGCCAGGACAGGCTCAACCCGGACCTGGATGGCCACGTCCGCAGGCAGAGGAAGGCCAGTTGACGTCAGCTCATCCCCTGCCTGAAAACGGGTCTGGACGTAGGCATCCCTGCTGGTGCAAGATGATGCAGGGACAGGATCGGGGACAGGATTGCACAAAGGCACCTCCGCGGCCGCCTGTGCTGCCTCCTGTCCCTGGACTGCACCACTAGCATCAGTGGGATCCCCACCTCCAGACCCCATCTCTGGTGCTTGCACGGCCCCCTCCTCCACCAAACCCCCCACCAACCTGGATGACTCTGTGCCATCTTCCCCTGTTGGGCCCTGTGGGGTCCCAGCTGCCCCTTCTGCTGCCGAGGAGTCCAACTGCAACCTCCGCCTCTTGGACCTCCTCCCGGCAGCTGCGGCCTGGGACGCGGCACCGGACTCCTCACTCCCGGCGAGATGACAACACGGGAGGGGAGCCGGGCCTTGCGTCTCCGGCTAGCGGTCGGATCCCCGCCGCTGTGCTCCACAGCACCTTCTCCGCCCTCTTCATCAGTTGACGCTGCAGACAGGGAGAAACAAAACACAGGCATCAGGGCACTGTACAATGGACACATACACGCATGACAGTTGCACATGAGTGGCATTGGCAAACCTCAGACATGTCATCACAATCCCCAACACACATGTCATTGCAACTCGCACACATGAGCCATACCACAGCCATATCGCAACTGCCACCACCATCCCTACACATACAACAGCATCAGCAGCCAAAGGGGAGCCAGACATCACATGCAACACAGGAAGTGCACCACACATGTACACACACCACCACACTTGCATGCATGTCTACACCTCTGCCAAGTGTCGCACTGTTCAGACGGGCATCCATGTCACATCTGCCAATCAGGCTTCCACATACCGCTGTCACATGCATCCATGTTGCATCACTGTTGCACCCTTGACAAATACACACACATGCACATGTACACAGTGCTCATACATGCAGCCGAAAACAACATACATGCCTGACATCACGGAAATGTCTACTTACATACACATTCATCCAAACATGTGTGCACGCACAACTGCATTTGCCATGCAAGCCCACACACACAAGCACCATCCATGTCTCACACATTACAGCCCTCGCATGTGTCAGAGCCACGGCCCTGTACACCCCCACCCATACTCGACCCCATGCAAACAGATGTGCAACCGGCACAATGCCGAATAATCACCACACGCACTGCTCACAATCAGGATGCATGTACACTCACCGCTCGACTCCAGACGGGTCTGCTTCTCTAGGACCTGGACGTGGAGCGCTGGGGATATGTGTTCCAGGACCCCCATCTGTTCTTCCGACAAGTGGCCCCGGCGCCCCTTGGCATCCGCTGCCTTCAAGAGGCGCCGGGCCTTGTTCAGGGTCCTGGACCTGAAGTCCTCCCAGCGCTTCCTGACATGTTGTAAGTCCCGGACTGCCACCCCCTCCGCGTTGATGGCAGTCACGATGTCAGTCCAGATCCGAGTCCGTCCTTCCTTGTCGGCGCGGGAACTTCCGAAGAGGGCATCATACTGCCCCGGACTTGCTCCACCAGGACACCAACTTCGGTGGCACTGAAGCTGGTGCCCCTCTGCCTCTCTGGCCGGGGGTTGTCAGTGGTCACAGATGGTGTTTGCCCCGACATGACAACCCCAGAGGCAGGAGTGGGTGGGCAACTGGGTCCTGGGGCTGGGCTGTGGAGCGATGGAATTCCAGTTGGGAGTCTTCGGTTCCAGCAGGGGTGGTCACAGCAACAGCACCCCTGGCTGATGTGCAGGCAGCAAATGGCAGTGCACGTGGGCAGCAGGCAGTCAGGCAGCAGCAGATGGCAGGTGGGAGCGTGCTCGGGGCTCTGGGGGGCAGTAGTTCGGCCTTCTGGGCAGGAGCGTGGTCTTCCGTGTGCTTACGCGTGGCCAGCTTGGTACGGAGTGATTTGGCACGTGAAAATCCTGCACGTCAGCGTGAAAACCGAGGAAAGGCCCTTAGCGCGTAAGCGCGTCAGCACGCATACGCGAATCTATTGGACCAAAGGCCCTCAGCGCGTAAGCGCGTCTGTGACGTGACCCGCACGGGTGTTTCCCACACAGCACGTGATGACAGAGCACACGTGGAAAGACTGCACGTCAGAGTGTCATCGCGTGTAATTGGACAGCACTTCAGAGTCTCATCGCGTGTAATTGGACAGCACGTCAGAGTCTCATCGCGTGTAATTGGACAGCACGGCAGAGTCTCATCGCGTGTAATTGGACAGCACGTCAGGGTGTCATCGCGTGTAATTGGACAAAAGTGCGCGTACACGCGATTGGCCTATGTACGTGTATATCAGGTGTGTGCGGACACTTACACACGCAAGTACGTCAGCGCACCTGTATCCCGGTGTGCGCGGGAATTTCCACACGCTATTGAACTGGGTACTGGATTTCAGGGGTGCGCGGGTCACACGCTCGCCTACAACACGCGCAACGCATTAATTTGCGCGCTAAAAAAATAACAAGCTCAGACCCAGGATGAACATACCGTTCCTAGCAGCAGTGGGCGTGGCCTACCAAAGGAGGAGGAGGAGGATAGTCAGGGCCAGAATATTCACACCCAGAACCAGCCTTTTCGGGATGCCTGATGACCAGGTGCATGGGAGGTACAGGTTTCCACCACACATCATACTGGACCTGGTGAGTGAGTGGGAGGATGACCTCACATCACCCACCCTGTGCTCCCAAGCACTCAGCCCCCTGGAGAAGGTCCTCAATGTACTGCACTTCTTAGCCACTGGATCATTTCAGCGGACAAGTGCCATTGTGGGTTTTATATCACAGGCCACCCAGTCACGCTGCCTACACCAGGTCTTGAACATCATCACTGTACGCCCATCAGTCCGCAGGCACATATACCTGCCCAGAACCCCTGCAGAAAGGCATGCTGCCGCCCTGGATTTCTACGCTGTGGCACGATTCCCCAAAGTGCTAGGTGCCATCGACTGCACCCATGTGGCTCTACGTCCCCCCAGGGCATCTGAGCACATCTATAGGAACCGCAAGCACTGGCATTCCATAAACGTGCAGGTAGTATGTAATGCCAAGGGAATCATCACCTAAGTATATGCCAACTATCCCGGGTCAACCCACGACAGCTTCATTTACCGAATGTCCACCCTAAGCCGGGACCTAGAAGCTGGGCGGCATGGCGATACATGGCTGCTTGGTGAGTATGAATGCCACTGCACATGCATGCATGTCAGATACTGAGCAAGGTCACAACCCCACCAATGATACCAATCACCACCTCCACAGGGGACAGTGCCTACCCTCTCAGCCCCCACATGATGACGCCAATTCGGAACCCCACCACGCCACCCCAGGTAAGATATAACGCAGCCCACATTACAACCCAGGGCACAGTGGAGCGCACATTCAGAGTGCTGAAGTCACGCTTTCGCTCCCTTGACCGTTCTGGCGGGCAGCTGTTGTACGCTCCCCCAGTAGTGTGCAGGATCATAGTGGCAGCATGTGTCCTGCACAACGTTGCAACACGCCGGGGCCTGGCCGTGGACATGGTGGTGCCCCCCCATCCCCAACCACATGCACAGCCGCTGCGCATGGGAGGGGAAAGGGCACGGGGGGAGGCAGCCCGTACACAGCTAGTGGCTAATTACTTCACATAGAAATCACACCCCTGTGGAGTGCACACTGCCCTGGCACATTCCATCTGACAATCAATGATGACTCAACCTGACACTGATCCTGAATGTCTGGAGAAAGAACCGTGAAAACCATATCAGCCTGAGATTGTTCACCTGGAAGTGTCACAATGTGTGCATCCCTACCCACACAGACACCACCAATGCAGTTTTGTGAAGTTACACATTCAAGCAGCTAAAATGAATACCCACTTGCAAAATGCAACAAGAGGACAGTGCCATGTCAGCCAACCCAACCCCAGCACCGCCACACCACACACCGTGCCATGTCATGCTATTTGCAGGTAAACAAAGTAATCCCCACAACATGACACTAGTGTCACAATGTACAGTGTCCCTATTAGAAACTTGCAACACCTGAAATGCTCACAGTAATGCCGGACCAACAACAAACTTGAGCACGTACTACCATTAACATGACATCACTAATGTTAAATATTAGTAGTCTCACCACCTGGAAATGCCTGCACTCCCACCACTACCAACTGTGCAGTGTTGGCGCCATGTAGAGTTGTAGGTGCACTGCTGCCAACATGGACCACATCTCCAGACTAGAGGTCCTTGTGTAGACATGAGGAAGGGACCTGCAAATTGGGAGGTAGACACAGAAGATGAGTTACACATCAATGCAACATGCAGTGTACAACACAACAGCAATACGCACTAGGAATGTATACACAGTATTGACTACAGACTGCCCACACAGCTCATGGGAGTCCAACGTCACTGTGTAATTCACTGTCACTTGGGCACACCCTTTGCAAGCCCATGGAAACGGGAAGCAGGAGGGGTGTGTGTGACTCAAACCCAAGCATCTGAACCAAATACATTACAAGCCTGCATGTGCCCAGCCACAATGCAGCGTATGCCCACAGGAACCACGGAAGCCAACAAATCGTCCCAAAAAAATTGGGAATAAAATAAATAAAAATTAAAAAAAAAAAAAAAAATAAAAAAAAAAAAGGCCATTGAAGGGCCAGGGGGGGTTGGGGAGGCCACCCAGGAGGTCCGAGGACAGGATGCACACCAGAACCCACCTGCGTGGATCCTGGGAAAAAAAAACACCTCCATGGGCTCATGGCCCACACGGCTACCCTATTGTGGGAGTATCACTGCTGTCGCTATTATCACCCTGTGGAGCTGCATCCGGAGGTGGTTGCACTATGGGAGGCAGCCCACGCAAGGCCCTAGTCTGCTCCTCCATGGCTGCAAGCATGCGGGTGTGGTAGGTCTGGTTCTCGAGGATGAGTGTGCGGAGGTCCCCATGCAACAACTCACGGGATGCCCGGACCTCCGCCCTCGTTGCCTGCATCTCAGCTGAGAGCGTACGGGTGAGACGCTCCAGCTGCTGTTCTGTCCTTTGGTGTGTTGAAGCCTCAAGCTCAACAAGAGTCGTCCTGAGGTGAAGGAGCTCCTGCCTCAGGGCTTCCCTGTGGCCCTGGGACTCAATGGAGATGGCCTCCTGCAGAGTCGCCAGTGCTGCCCGCCTGTCCCTGTTGGACCCCAACATGTCCTCCCTGTGTGACTGGCAGATGGAGTCGGTTGCCTGCTCTAGTCGCTCCATCAGCCTTTCAGGGGGGACAATGGAAGTGGCCACCCTATCCATGGCCTGAGCCATCATCTCGGATGATGCTGCCTGTTGGGTTGCCATACCGTAAATGGATTGCTCCCATGCGGTATTGCCAGGTGGCGTACGGCCACCACGTCGGCGGGCACCACACCTGTCTGGGGCAAGGCGAACTGCGCCTTGCTGTGCCGGCACTGCCTGAGGCTGCAGGACTGCATTCCCCCTCTGATCTGCTGGCCCAGGAACAGGATCAGATGTCGCGGAGTGTGACCCTGCATCCGTAACCACCAAAGGCGTAGCTGCCAACACTGACATCCCCATTGAGGGTTCTGACCCTGGTGCAGGTGGGTGAGACAGAACAGAATCCCTCCCTGGAACACTCACCTGCGACGGCACGTAGGTCTCATCCGAATCAACACCTGAGTACAGCTCGGGGGAGGTGCAGCCAGAGACACCCCTTGAGAGCACGACCTGCAGCACTTGTGGGTTCTCACCCACCACCACACAACGTCCCTCACTGGTGGTTGGTCGGCCCTCGGACCCATCCTGGGTCTGCACCATCTCCACAACCCCAGCAGTATCAGGTGCGTCTTCCCCTGCAAAGACATAAAAACAAAGAAATGGAAACAGGCATTAGCACCATGGCACACAATGAGGACTGAGAAGCAAGAGAACCAGTACTTGTTTGACACATGTCCCACATGACTAAAACCCTCCCATGCATTCACCCTCACTGCGTATGAAGGGCAGGCAAATGGCACACACTGATGACACCAAGATGGAAGATGAACACATTTTCTGCATGCTGCCTGGCAGTGGCATCACACATTGGCCTGTGATTGGCAGGTGAAACACACATGCCATCACACAGATGGCATGTACCATTGCTATTGAGTGAAGATGGAGAGGAGGGCAGCACCTATTCATTCAGTCCAGCTCCCGCATGTAATAGCTTTTCTAATTCAAACAGGTCAGATTCTTCACCTGGAGCTGCCAGTCCGAAATGGTGCAATTGCACAGGGACATGTTTGAACAAATGATATCCAGGTAACAAAGTCACTCCACTTTACCATAGCCATGTCAGACATGTGACTAGAGGACTGCGACATGCCTAGTAAAAGTGGTGGAATGCAAACAATCTGACTAAATGAACAGTGAAAAATCAAGCAACAATGTTGTGGCAAGGTGACACTTCAAGGGCAACTGGCGTGCAGTTGGGCTAGATGTCTACTGTTGGCAGAAGGGATACTGCTATGGCCAAATGCAGCTGCGCAGGACGTATTGCATGAAGCACATGGCTGACCCATACGACTCAGGCGCACACACTCTCACCTGTCACACAAACAGAAGCCCTCACACACACCATGCACATGGATGACACACACATGCATGTGCACTCACCAGACAATGCCTCGTAATCAGCCAAATCTCCCACGCCTTGGATCTGTTCCTCCGTGACGTAGGTCCCAGCGACTGACTCATGTGGAGTGAGTTCCATGTCTACTACTGGAGACCCACCTCCAGTCACTAGAGTTGCGGCATGACTTGAGGCCAGCTTACTCTTTGCCCTGCGCTTTAGGTCATTCCAGCGCTTATAGCAATCATTGGCTGTGCGCCTCACGATTCCAAGGGCACTTACGATGTCCGCAACGGTCTGCCAGTGTGCCTGGCGTTGTGCAGGTGTGGTCTTGGATCCTGCAACAATGACCATCTCGTTGTCATGTGCGGACACATACTCGACAAGTGCATTCAGTTCGTCATCCGTGAAGCTGGGCTTCCTGGATGGGCCGGACTCTGTAGCCGTGTCTGGGGCATCCGCCTGTGCCGGACGAGCACTCTTCCTCTTCCTCTTGGAAGGTGGTGGTGATCCTGAGTGTCCTGCGCCGCTCTGGACACTAGGGGCAGGACCCCTGGTGGACTCTGTATCAGGAGTGTGGGATTGCACACTCAGCATGGGGGTTGGTGCAGGCATTGGCTCTAGTGTGATGGTGTCAGGGGGAATGTCAGCAGCATGGACTAGGACCGACACTGTCCGGGCTGGGTGTGTGAGGGCTGGGGTGGATGGAGCCGCAGCTGCCCCTGCAGCCTCTCCGCCCTGCCTACTTGGTGCAGCAGATGACCTTGCTGCCCCAGATGCACATGGCATGGTGACATCAACGTGCACCAGCGCACGTGTCATAGGCCTGCTGACCTGGAAGTCAGCCATGGAGTCAGCCAGGTCTGGTGCCACAATGGGCTGGTCCAACAAGGGCTGAGCATGGATGGTGTCAGCCACATCAGCCTCAACGGGAGGGGGGGGGGATTATGGGTGCCCTTGACTGGTCCTCCACACATGGGGGGACAGGCTCACCCTGCAAGTAACGACCACGTCCCCTACCGGATCCACCACGGCCACCACTTGTGGCTCTTCCACCTTTGCCACCCTTACGGAATCCTCGCCTCCCAGCCATGGCACTGATGTTAATGTGCGTATGGGAGTGGGTGTAAAATATTGTCCTGGGCAATTGGGGGTCAAAGGGGTTGGGTACCAGATGGTAATTGTACCCTAGTGCTCTTGCAAGGCTGATTGTAACCCCTGGGGAAAGATGACGGGTCACGCTACGCACAGGAGCCCCAAAAAAGGGAGATGACGTGCACGCAACCCCTCCTAGACCACGTGTGCAGAAAGAAAAACCTGCACTACGCTGTGGCACCCAGTAACACAAGAATGAACGTATGCGTGTCACACGCAGCCTAGAATGACCTCTGAAGGGGTAGGCTACACACGGGGCAAGCACAGATGTTAGATACGTGCGTGACTCACCGTCTGCCAGGTAAAAGAGCCTGAAAAAGGAGCGCGTTTGGTTGGCAACACCCCCGCCAAAAGAAGATTTGTACGCTGTCTGAGGAGACAGGACAACAGTAGTAGGGAACACTGTTTGAGGGAACAGGCCCATGTAAACCAGTAAAAGAGAAAAAAGAGAAAAAGCTGTCAGAGGTAACAGGGAATACGAACTTGAAACGCCGTGAAGTAAATCGTGTGTGAAACGACAAGAAGTACAGAATTCACCCACTCGCTCTCCACGAAAAGCACGTACAAGGAAATGGTGTTCTACGCGTACCTTTTATACAGGCCCACACGTCCAGCGTCACTTACGCGGCGTGTACGCGCTAGGGCCATTTCCACCAATTACACGCTTTGTCACTTCTGCGTGTAGGGCCATTTCCACCAATCACACGCGATGACACACTGACGTGCAGTCTTCCCACGTGTGCTCTGTCATCACGTGCTGTGTGGGAAACACCCGTGCGTGTCACGTCACAGACGCGCTTACGCGCTGAGGGCCTTTGGTCCAATAGAATCGCGTATGCGTGCTGATGCGCTTACGCTCTAAGGGCCTTTCCTCGGTTTTCAAGCTGACGTGCAGGATTTTCACGTGCCAAATCACTCCGTACCAAGCTGGCCACGCGTAAGCACACGGAAGACCACGCTCCTGCCCAGAAGGCCGAACTACTGCCCCTCAGAGCCCCGAGCACACTCCCACCTGCCATCTGCTGCTGCCTGACTGCCTGCTGCCCACGTGCACTGCCATTTGCTGCCTGCACATCAGCCAGGGGTGCTGTTGCTGTGACCACCCCTGCTGGAACCGAAGACTCCCGACTGGAATTCCATCGCTCCACAGCCCAGCCCCAGGACCCAGTTGCCCACCCACTCCTGCCTCTGGGGTTGTCATGTCAGGGCAAACACCATCTGTGACCACTGACAACCCCCGGCCAGAGAGGCAGAGGGGCACCAGCTTCAGTGCCACCAAAGTTGGTGTCCTGGTGGAGCAAGTCCTGGGGCAGTATGATGCCCTCTTCGGAAGTTCCCGCGCCGACAAGGAAGGACGGACTCGGATCTGGACTGACATTGTGACTGCCATCAACGCGGAGGGGGTGGCAGTCCGGGACTTACAACATGTCAGGAAGCGCTGGGAGGACTTCAGGTCCAGGACCCTGAACAAGGCCCGGCGCCTCTTGAAGGCAGCGGATGCCAAGGGGCGCCGGGGCCACTTGTCGGAAGAACAGATGGGGGTCCTGGAACGCATATCCCCAGCGCTCCACGTCCAGGTCCTAGAGAAGCAGACCCGTCTGGAGTCGAGCGGTGAGTGTACATGCATCCTGATTGTGAGCAGTGCGTGTGGTGATTATTCGGCATTGTGCCGGTTGCACATCTGTTTGTATGGGGTCGAGTATGGGTGGGGGTGTACAGGGCCGTGGGTCTGACACATGCGAGGGCTGTAATGTGTGAGACATGGATGGTGCTTGTGTGTGTGGGCTTGCATGGCAAATGCAGTTGTGCGTGCACACATGTTTGGATGAATGTGTATGTAAGTAGACATGTCCGTGATGTCAGGCATGTATGTCGTTTTCGGCTGCATGTATGAGCACTGTGTACATGTGCATGTGTGTGTATTTGTCAAGGGTGCAACAGTGATGCAACATGGATGCATGTGACAGCGGTATGTGGAAGCCTGATTGGCAGATGTGACATGGATGCCCGTCTGAACAGTGCGACACTTGGCAGAGGTGTAGACATGCATGCAAGTGTGGTGGTGTGTGTACATGTGTGGTGCACTTCCTGTGTTGCATGTGATGTCTGGCTCCCCTTTGGCTGCTGATGCTGTTGTATGTGTATGGATGGTGGTGGCAGTTGCGATATGGCTGTGGTATGGCTCATGTGTGCGAGTTGCAATGACATGTGTGTTGGGGATTGTGATGACATGTCTGAGGTTTGCCAATGCCACTCATGTGCAACTGTCATGCGTGTATGTGTCCATTGTACAGTGCCCTGATGCCTGTGTTTTTCTTCTCCCTGTCTGCAGCGTCAACTGATGAAGAGGGCGGAGAAGGTGCTGTGGAGCACAGCGGCGGGGATACGACCGCCAGCCGGAGACGCAAGGCCCGGCTCCCCTCCCGTGTTGTCATCTCGCCGGGAGTGAGGAGTCCGGTGCCGCATCCCAGGCCGCAGCTGCCGGGGGGAGGTCCAAGAGCCGGAGGTTGCAGTTGGACTCCTCGGCAGCAGAAGGGGCAGCTGGGACCCCACAGGGCCCAACAGGGGAAGATGGCACGGAGTCATCCAGGTTGGTGGGGGGTTTGGTGGAGGAGGAGGCCGTGCAAGCACCAGAGACGGGGTCTGGAGGTGGGGATCCCACTGGTGCTAGTGGTGCAGTGCAGGACCAGGGACAGGAGGCAGCACAGGCGGCCGCGGAGGTGCCTGTGTGCAATCCTGTCCCCGATCCTGTCCCTGCATCATCTTGCACCAGCAGGGATGCCTACGTCCAGACCCGTTTTCAGGCAGGAGATGAGCTGACGTCAACTGGCCTTCCTCTGCCTGCGGACGTGGCCATCCAGGTCCGGGTTGAGCCTGTCCTGGCTGGTGTGGCGTTGCGTCAACGGGCCATGCGAGGTGACCTGCAGTCTTTTCATGGAGAGACTGCACGTCATCTCGAATGGCTCGTTGACCACGTCAGCCTGCTGGGACAGGTCACCCAGGCCGGATTCCGCTGTCTGATGGGGCTTGCTTCGACCCCCTCCTCAACTGGACCCCCTACGCGCCAGTCGTCCTCTGTGCCATCTTCCCACCCATCAGTCACCTGGGTGCCCTGTGGAGCTGCCTCTGACGGCGCGGCCAGGCTGGTGGAGGAGGCATCCCTGCCACAGTCGGGAGTCGGAGGTCCAGCAGGGGTGGCCACATCAACAAGTGCACCCCAGCCGGCGGAGGATGTGCAGGCAGCAGAAGGCAGTGCACGGGCAGAGGCAGAGCAGCAGCAGCAGCAACATGGTGGGAGACATGAAGGCTCGGGGCTTTCGACATCGGAGGGGCAGGCATCGGCCGGAGGGCAGGGGGGCCCAGGACAGAGAGTGTCTTCCGTGTGGCAGCGGTTGGGCCACGCCATAGGTGCGGAGCGGCGGCGGGCGGAAGAGGCGCGGCTCACAATGGTCAGGGCGGAGAACTCCATGCGGAGTGCCCTGAGGCGGGCCGAGTGCCTCGAGGCAATCCGCAGGGGGTTGGAGGAGGACACGGCGTCGTCCCTGCGGACCCTCGGGGCCATGGAACTGGACCGCCTCCGGGACATCGAACAGGAGTTCGATGATGCCCTGGCCCGGGACACCACGGAGTGAGCCGCTGGACTTGCCTGCCGCCTTTGTATATAGTTCTTTAGTTTTAGGTTTCCTTTCTTTCTTATTATGATTTGGAGTCGACGGACACTGCTCCACTTTTTGTATATAGTTGATTTTTAGGTAGGTTTTTTAGTAGGTTTCCTTTGTTCAGTTGGGCTCATGGACCCTTGTTAGTTTTGTACATAGTTCTTTTTTGCATGGAGATTTTTTTACATTTGACTTTGGACATAATTTTTTTGGATTCTGATTTGCAGTTTTGTGTTTTTATACGGACATGCAGCTTTTTTTTCTCATTCACATTGTAGTTTGTTTTCTTTCTTCAACATTCTTAATTTTTTTCAATACAATTTTGTTAGCATACTTCACTGTGTGGTATCATCTCATTGGTTTCATGCATGTCATGTTGTGTGTTTTCCCATTCAATTGCAACCATTGTGTGTGACGGACATGGGTTCATTAGCTTAATGAACATTGGGGGTGTAACATGTGATTTCCATTTCCATGTGGGTGAATGGGTTACTTGGTAGGGCTTTTTGGCTGTGGAGGCTGACCATTACGCACATGATTGGGGATTGTGAGGGCTTGGTGGGGGCTGCCCATGGTGGCAGGGGGGTGGGGGTGGTAGGAGACATGAGTGGGGGCCTGGTGGAGTCTGCCCATGGTGGCAGGGGGGTGGGGGTGGTGGGAGACATGAGTGGGGGCCTGGTGGAGGGTGACCCTGGTGGCAGGGGGGTGGGGGTGGTGGGAGACATGGGTGGGGGCCTGGTGGAGGCTGCCCCTGCACTGCTGGGGGGTGGGGGTGGTGGGAGACATGAGTGGGGGCCTGGTGGAGGGTGACCCTGGATGCTGGGGGGTGGGGGTGGTGGTAGACATGAGTGGGGGCCTGGTGGAGGCTGCCCCTGCACTGCTGGGGGGTGGGGGTGGTGGGAGACATGAGTGGTGGCCTGGTGGAGGGTGACCCTGGATGCTGGGGGGTGGGGGTGGTGGGAGACATGAGTGGGGGCCTGGTGGAGGGTGACCCTGGATGCTGGGGGGTGGGGGTGGTGGGAGACATGAGTGGGGGCCTGGTGGAGGGTGACCCTGGATGCTGGGGGTGGGGGTGGTGGGAGACATGAGTGGGGGCCTGGTGGAGGATGCCCATGGTGGCAGGGGGGTGGGGGTGGTGGTAGACATGCATTGTTGATCAGTAGTGCAAGGTGACATGTGGGTTGGCTGGGGGGCATGCCCATGGTGGATGGGCTGCCTGCGGGACATGAGCATGGGTGCAGGGTAGTCCCCCGTGGTGTGGGCTGCCTGCAGGGTCCGTGGAGGTTGTGGAGCGTACACCTGGGAGGGCCCACACGGCCAATTCACGTGTGGTACTCCCCAGAACCCCTGAAATACACGTACCCTGCTGAAATCGCGTGTGGAACTTCCCGCGCACCCCTGAAATACACATACCTTGCTCGCACTGGGCCAATCGCGTGTGGAACTTCCCGCGCACCCCTGAAATACACGTAACCTGCTGAAATCGCGTGTGGAAATTCCCGCGCACCCCTGAAATACACGTACCATGCTCGCACTGGGCCAATCGCGTGTGGAACTTCCCGCGCACCCCTGAAATACACATACCTTGCTGAAATCGCGTGTGGAAATTCCCGCGCACCCCTGAAATACACGTACCCTGCTCGCACTGGGCCATTCGCATGTGGAACTTCCCGCGCACCCCTGAAATACACGTAACCTGCTGAAATCCCGTGTGGAAATTCCCGCGCACCCCTGAAATACACGTACCCTGCTCGCACTGGGCCAATCACGTGTGGAACTTCCCGCGCACCCCTGAAATACACATACCTTGCTGAAATCGCGTGTGGAAATTCCTGCACACCCCTGAAATACACATACCCTGCTCGCACTGGGCCAATCGCATGTGGCACTTCCCGCGCACCCCTGAAATACACGTACCCTGCTCGCACTGGGCCAATCGCGTGTGGAACTTCCCGCGCACCCCTGAAATACACGTACCCTGCTGAAATCGCGTGTGGAACTTCCCGCGCACCCCTGAAATACACGTAACTTGCTGAAATCGCGTGTGGAAATTCCCACGCACCCCTGAAATACACGTACCCTGCTCGCACTGGGCCAATCGCGTGTGGAACTTCCCGCGCACCCCTGAAATACACGTACCCTGCTCGCACTGGGCCAATCGCGTGTGGAACTTCCCGCGCACCCCTGAAATACACGTACCCTGCTGAAATCGCGTGTGGAACTTCCCGCGCACCCCTGAAATACACGTAACCTGCTGAAATTGCGTGTGGAAATTCCCGCGCACCCCTGAAATACACGTACCCTGCTCGCACTGGGCCAATCGCGTGTGGAACTTCCCGCGCACCCCTGAAATACACATACCTTGCTGAAATCGCGTGTGGAACTTCCCGCGCACCCCTGAAATACACGTACCCTGCTCGCACTGGGCCAATCGCGTGTGGAACTTCCCGCGCACCCCTGAAATACACGTACCCTGCTGAAATCGCGTGTGGAACTTCCCGCGCACACCTGAAATACACGTACCTTGCTGAAATCGCGTGTGGAAATTCCCGCGCACCCCTGAAATACACGTACCCTGCTGAAATCGCGTATGGAACTTCCCGCGCCCCCCTGAAATACACGTACCCTGCTGAAATCGCGTGTGGAAATTCCCGCGCACCCCGGTATACACGCACACGTATTTTTTGTCAGCGGGTGTCCGTGTTTGTGGGTACCCCTTTGCACGTCATTTGTCCTGGAGGGCCACAGTATAGGACATTCATCATGGCAGTATATAGGTGCTATTTGTTGGCGCACCTTTTGGCGCACATTTCTTACAGCCGCAGAGACGCTACCGCCTGCTTCTTGTGGCGGTCGTGTTTGTACCTGTGCGCTGGTTTGAGCGTGCGCTTTTTTGCCCTATTCTATTCCATGAATACGTGTTGTAGGCGAGCGTGTGGGCGTTCCGCGCACTTGTGCCCTGTACTTCCCCCGTGACGCCCACGTTTTGGCAAGTTGTTCCCCATTCCGAGTGTTACGCCCGTGTTCCGCCTACTTTTGTTGCGTGCGCCGCGCTATGTGCGAATTTCGCTGTGGCCTGTGCAATTTTCGCTGTGACCTGGCGCACGCTGTTAGATGGCCTGTGCGCCAACGTGCGCTGCGCTCTTTTTTATCGCACATCCGCTGGTTTTCTCGCGCACGGACTTCCATGAATCGATGTGCGCTGCTTTTCGTGCGATTTTCGCACTTGCACTGCGATTTTCGCTATTCCACTGCGATTCGCACGTTTTTGCCCACTTGCGCCGCGCTAATTATTCCATGAATCGGCCTGTATGTTTGATGTTGGTAGTACTGTCCCAGTCATGTTGGTTCAAAAAAAGTGATTAATTAAAGGGGTGCTACTTGCTATTGAAAATCAAGAAGTGATTTACAGACTGATAAAACTTGATTCTTCAGATAATACATTTTCCAAAACTCATCTTAAAGAAAAAAGGATATAAGGGATTACATTGTTTGCGAACATTTTAAATTCAAAAATATTGAATTTGAAAGGGCCATAACGAAATAATCACATACATCACCTGCGCACGATATCCCCCACGCTCCACTTCCCTACCATCTAAACCTACCTCTGCAGCTCACTTACCTGCTTTTCCTCTCCACAACTCTTTCCTTGTGATGTGAGTTCCATCTCCCCAATGAGAGGCAGAACGTCCGATGCAGGGTGCCTTGTTTTTCTTCTTCTTAAAAAAAAACATTATTTGTCCTTCCCCGCTTTCCTTAATATGGAACCTGGGGACACCACCGCAACCCCTGAATTCCCATGATATCAAACAAGGGGAGCGGATGACACCCCCAAACCCTGCTCCGCTTATTCAATATGTTCTAATTCAAATATTTTTTAAACAGCTTATTTGCCTTTTTTGTGTATACATTTTATTTAATTTCACTTTTTATACAGATACCAAGAAAACATAGTTAATTGATCCAAAGCAGTATCAAGTTTTGAATCTGAAATAGAAGGAACACAGTCTGGAGGATTAGGAGCTTGAAACCCTTAGACAATGTGAAAATAGTAATTCAAGTACTAAGGAAAACAAAAGGCGGGACCCCCATTAAAAATAGTGTGCATCATTATGGGTGTCTATATTAAAAATATATGGAAATGGTTATACTCTGATGGCAGGCTCAATAGATAGAATAATTGATTGTTACTCTTAACATAATTCACCACATGAAAAATCTAGTCAACTTCGGGCTACAAAATCAGGAAATAACATTTACACTAATCAATAAATTAACAGGAATGTTCACTAGGGTGGCATAGATGTTTGATTGATTGAGTACTTCAGGAAAGGAAAAGGAGCAGATTACATGACGAAGGTTCTAAGTTGCCACATGGCTAAAAACAGGTGATTGTTAAATAAATGCTCTCACTGGATTACACATGTCAAAGGATGATATTCCATCATCCAAGATAATATAGTGGTTGCAATATGTCATGCTGATCCCATATGTTAAATAGATGTAGACATGACCTTATGGCTATAGAACACAAGCCATGCCCATTCAAAGGCTTTAAAATACATATCAAACCTCTCCTGCACTCTTTATCCTCCAAGCCACACACATTTTCAGACATTAGCAATCAATAGTCGACCATAAAATGGTATACCACCTTAAAATAACAAGTCACCTGTTATCCATCTGAGGCCCTGCAAAGTGAAATTGTTGAGAATCCACTTGCAGCTCAGGCTGATGAGAATTGCTTGAATATGAGTTCACTCGAATTACATCTTATTCCTTCTGTTGGTCCAAACCAGATATCAATTGTACTATAGCCGCTAGGAATTTCTCACGAAAATGAAGTTTACATATTATAAAAAAGTATTTACCGCAGTTGATTCCTCTGATCTCCAAAGGGGACATTCTGTGCTTCATCATGGATCTACAGGACGCATATGTAAATAACCTTATCTCGAGGAAAGGCCACCAGCTACTGAGCCTTGCATTTCACAGAAATCACTGCTACTTCGAAACGTTCCATTGAGACTTAATTCAGAACAGAGGATCTTCAGCAAGCCCAACACATAAATAACAGGGTGATAAAATCTCAAGAGACACTGAATCCACCCTAATTGGATGACGTGTTAGTCCACAGGTAGTATTTCAGCAGACACAGGATTCAAGCTGGTCATGAAATCTTACAATAACTTGATCTTGAATTGGCACAGGAATCCATGATCTCCTGCCAGGATCTACAAATAATAGGGTCTAGATTCAGGATGGATGTGAGGCCAGTATTTTTTCCTGGGGTAAGAGGGTTCAGACTTCAATGCAGCCTCGTTTGGCTGTTGCACCAAGACTGGGCGGAGGAAATATGATATCTGAAGTTACAGGTATCTCTGTATGTGGTACCATGGGCGAAAGTACACTTAAAGTTGATGGTGGCTCACATCCTCAACAAATTATATGGATCCAGCCTGTGGCTGATCATGTTCATCTCAATTCCTCAGGCTTGGATCAGGGGATGTATTTCCCTTCCACTGAATGTTGTCACAGACACATGCTGTCTATGGTGAAGTGCAGTGTTGTTGCCCCTCGGGATGAAGAGGAAATGGTAATTAGAGGAGACCACACACTCCTCTAATTACTTGGTAGAGTGTGGGCAATGAAAGCGCTGTTACACATCCCTCCAGAAATTCAGAATAGAGCTTACAAAATGAGTCTTTGCAACAGGGTGGTTGTGGCCAATGTCAACAGGAGAGGGAACATCGTCTTCCTCACTGAATTGTCTGCAGCTGTACTTAGGGGATTTGACAATAAACAGATGGATCTCCCTAGAGGTTGTACATATTTTGAGGTTTCAGAATGCATAGGTCATCTCCACCTGACCAAATAAGTTATTGACCAAACATGGAATATATTTGGCAGACCAGTGTTGGATCTGCCCCCGACCCCGCAGAAGTATGAGAAGCTCCCCATGTTCTGCACATGACAGACTTCGGATCCATCATCAAGGGGGGTTGATACGTTGTTGATCGAAAGACCTCAATAGTAACCATAGGTTTACCTCTCCTTTCCTAAATTATCAAGCTTCTGCAGTGAATACAGAGGGAGAAGTTACTCATGATTATAGAATATGTTGACCAGGATAGCAGTGGTAATGGAATGGTCACTTCCTACATTCCATTGCCCAATGAGGATCCTGGTAGTGTGTCCTGATCATCTTCAAATGTCAGTCTGTGAATGGAAAGAAGGGGTACAACACAGAGATAGTGATCACAATACAAGAGACACAACAAGCTTGCACACTGCAGTCTTTCAACAGGCGGTGGGCACCTTTACATGTCTGGTGTGAGAAGGAAGACCTATCCCCAGTGACGTGTACCAAGCTCCACATTATCTTTTTTGCCACCAAGGGTTTCTGACAGGGTTTTCAATCTCCACTCTGAGAGTCCAAAGTGTCACCTTTCAAACATTGAGGAAGTTCTGGAATAACATGGTGACATGCATAGCTGGTATCTACCAGAACAAGAAAAAAAAAACTAACTAAGGTGTTGCTAGCTTCATTGGAACTCCTGTTAGTGTTAAACCTCTCACTAAGGGATCACTGAAAGTCTTGTGTATTGGTGATTATGTTTCTGATAGGTCTGTGTGAACTCAGGGTTTTTATGATGTTTCCTACCTACTTATGGGTTTTCATTGCCACAGCTTTGCTGCTAATGGATCCATCCTTATTTTGCAAAATAATACTTCTGTCATTTCATATAGCCACGTTGTTCATTCTGCCTGTTTTTCTGCTTATGTGGTATCTTTTGGAGTAGGAAGGCCTTCTTCTTCAATAAGTCCATATAGCCATGTTTGCCTTTTGGAGTGTCTGTCAAACACTATCTAACTCTCTTTTGTAACATTTCCACCAATCCCTCTTTGAATCTCCACCCCTTGCATTAGTAGACGGTTGGGATCATTTAAGAACCCTATAGGTTAGCAGGTGTTGGATTTCCTCCCTTGATTCAGGGACGATTGACAGGCAGGGAATCCACTTCTTGGAGAGACATAACAATTCAGGTTATTTGTCAAGCTGTGACATGTTCCGCACAAAGCTCTTTTTGAATCACATTATATGTTGGGTCTTGGGGATGAGACTTTTATCTAATTTGTGGTCAAAGTTTTGATCACAGCCTTGCCATTAATCCCCATTCCAGCCTGATGTGTATTGAATACATTGTTTATGTTTGAGGCACTTTCAGTGCCAGTCATATCTGTGAAAGTGGTGGCTTGTTTCAGTGCAGTGGTTGCTTTGGTACTCCTTTTCTTTGTAATTAATGAGACGAGGAAGAGCGACTAGGCGATAGTGCATTGATTATGCACAGCACTCTTCATTACTCCGACAACTGCTATACCTCATCACCTGACTGGCAAATCTGCATCCGACCCTAGACATGTCATAACAAGACGCCTTAGAGTGAGCTTTGGTATGAACAGAGCCAGACTTGGAGATGGGGTTCCATGTAAGAGAAATTAAATAGAAGATAAGTGTGGAGGATATGTTTAGCCTGAAGAAGGATCAGACCCCTTGCATTTTGTAGGCAATGCTAGGAGGAGGAACAGGACACTGAGTAGTGAAAATGACCTTTGCTAATCACAGCATTAACTGTCCTGCTCTATCAATGTGGTTGTCTTGGCCGGGTCTCTGCTAATTTAACTATTTTAATCTGTGGTAATCCTGCACATTGCACACCATATAACTTAAACTAGCCAACATAACAACAGCATAACATAACGGTTAATAAGATGAGAACGCAACACTCTGGGCTTAAAGATGTCATACGCATTCCATTCGGCGCCTGCCATGTTCAGTAAATCAATAGGAAAGGCAAATTACATAAAGCCAATATCCCGAATCAATGAAGGGCTCTATTTCACGAGGCTCACACGGGAGACGAGCAAGGCAGTTGTTATCTTTAAAGACCAAATCCTTTTCAGACACTTGGCAGCCCCACGTTTCGAAGAATGTCCCAGCCTAAACAGTCCTCTCACAGAAATATTGATTAGTTTGGAAACAATCACTTACGTAAAGAGGGGAGGTCAGACCAAATTCCTCTATGAATAATTCATCGGGAACAACACTATGAATATCTCTAGTAACGCTCCCGTTGAAATCAATTAAGGTGTTCTCTTCTGACACCCCTTGTCAGTGTTTACCAAACGTGGACAGACAAATCTGTCCCAACCGCAAGGATGTGCAAATAACTGTACTCATTAATGTTTAATTAAGACAGAGGAAAACTGTCCTTGGTATTTTTCTGCAATTAGTGCTCTTCATACCCCACTGCCTTGCCATGATGAATTGCTTCTCAAATGAAAAGTGAAGTGATTAAATTCAGCTGAAGTCTCTCCATCAAGACCGCCTCACTGGCTATTTGTCATGATAGTGGCGGAAGGTTCACAAAGCATGCACCTGTACCTTTCTCTTCAAACCACTGCGTTTGTTTTTAAAATATGCTTTGTTATTTGTTTTTCAGGAGATGTTTTGGAATAATTCCTTTGTGCGCCACATCCTAGTGTTTCCTGTACAGGGCACATCCCTTTGCAGGGCTCACACTGATAGCCGTGGTCACACAGCAAGACATCAGCTGCCCGTGGCTGCCGGAATAGCAGCTGTGCTATGCTCACACAGCGGGACAGTGGCTTGGGGACACCCAGGTTACACATGCCGATCTGGGGGCACCCAGAGTCAGACATGGATTCTGCTGCTGTTCAGAGGCACATGGGTGCAGAGGCTCCTTGTATTCACAGTCCGTCATGACATATCCTTAAAGGGACAACACCACACTGGCTGAGTATGCTAGGAGGTTTTTCAATACTCTTGGGGCATGGCTGCACCAGAGCCGAGCTGCAGCAGCTGGAAAAACAAATCACGGTTTGTGTCTGTGTTAGGTAAGATTTCCATACTAATGATACATCTCCCTGACCTGTGTCAATCCCAGAACATTTTGCTTTACTGGTGGATTATTTTTTTCCTTATACATCAGTGAATGGGAACCTTTTTTCCACACTCACAGAGTATTTTACGTTTTTATGGGTGTCAGTTTTTCAACCTTTCCTAGTGTCTTTTTCATTCTATCCTCTTTGACATCTTTTGGCACATACTGCTTATTGTTGCTGTGTTGTCATTTGGGCTACCCTTTTAACTTTAACTTTCGCTGGCTAACCTTGAGAGAACCTCAGTTCCAAAGGATAGAAAGGATCTTTAGATCCCTTTTACATTTTATTTAGTGAAACCAGCACACCCCACCTAATGTGGAGTGCTGGGATATACAATGTATCCCCTTTCAAATTAAAACTGTAACAATTCTGTTGCCGGGACAAACTTACCTTTAATGGCTGGTGGCAGTGATACCTTTTATTAATTTGGTGCACCTTTACCATGGGCTGTGTGCACAGACCCGTAAAAGGCATCCATGGGGGCTCATTTGACCAAAATGGCCCCGTCATGTTTTTTCACCATTTTAGTGTTTCTTGTCCTTTCCTCTTCCTTCCCCTGACATCCAGGGTGGGATATTCCTTTGTGTGATGTTTATCTTCAGTGGGAGTCCCAGCCAGACCACCCCTTGTTGTAAAATTCAGGGAGACAGGGCCTTTGCTAGGAGGGGGCTCAGTGGCCTACAGCCCCTGGTCTTTTGGTTCTAGCCCCAGATAGAATCTCAGGAGCTACAACCAAAAGGCTAGCTAGCCCTGAGTCCCGACAGTCCCGGCATTAGCATAGCCCTGGACCTTTTGCAGACCTAGCTAAACCTCTGCAGGGAGGGAATGCAGAGGATGTGCTGGAGTTCCTGTTAAATACCCTGGTAGCTGAAGACAAGTCAACCACTGGAACCAAAACCAAAGAGGATGATGAACGAAAAGCAGCTGTGATGATTTCCATTGACCAGGGAACTTTCTTTGTAACCTGAGCCTGCTCTAGCCATTCTTTCCAATCAAAATGAGGAAAACAATGACTCCGACATAGAGCCTAGTGAGACCCACCAGACTCAAGAATACCTGCATTTTGAGCCATCCCATGCCAACCTACTACTTTGCGGGCCTGCACTACCTCAAAACCCTTGGACCTTGAGCCATTGTATGGTGCATGGTCTTCTGAATTACAAATCTAGCTGAAACTTCGTGGACATCTTGCTGGACCTCCAGAGATACAATGTAAGTCCAAAACTGCCACTCACCTGAGAGCTGGACCTTTGTAACAATGAGAATCCGACCAGCGATATTCTGTCTTCTTCTGTGCTCCTGAAAAAAAGGCTCCAAATACACAGAGCTGCATCCAGCCATGAGGAAATCCTTACCTAGAGCCTTCCCCGTTGATACCTACTGCAGAATCCCTTCCAAGGTCCTGTTTTCAGTCACCACAACAAGTAATCCACTGACTTGGCTTTTGGTTGCAGATACTGAAGTCCTCCTGCTGCAAAATCTTCTTCTGTGCTGAGGTGCTGTTCTGTCTTGGGTATTTATTTACTTTAAGTCTCTTATGATTCCTGGGTAGTGTTGTGGTGTTTTCTATAATTGAGAGTCCTCTTGTCCAGGGCATCCAGTCTCACTGCTGGAATCCTCCTAGGGTGTCTTCTGTGAAGCCCCTGGACCCCCAACTAACTCTAAAGTAAAATGCTCACCTGTTTGAACAGTCTTCCCTGGGAACTCTGACTTTTGCTTCTTAACAACCTATTCTGACACTGCCTGTTGGCCACTAGGCCCTAATGACTCCCCTTCTGCCACTGCCACTGAGTGCACTCATGCTCCTAGAATAAGGGACATAATTTTAAAGCATTGGGCCTTTTGCCTAGATAAAAGAATACATGTTTACTTGTGACTTACTTGCAAACGAAGTTGGTTGGTAACTGTAACTCTGAAAGTGAACAGTTACAAAAGTTATTACTTACCTTAGAAATGTTCTGCCATTCTGAAAACAATATATAAGGTGGTTTCACTTACCTTAGAAATGTTCTGCCATTCTGAAAAGTAGACATAAGGTTGTTTTACTTACCTTACAAATGTGGTGCCATTCCAAAAAGTATATGCAACATCTTTCTTTCCTTAGAAACCGTTTCACCATTTTAACAGAAAGTAGATGCAAGGGTATATTACTCACCTGTGATTTGGTTGTGCCTCCTCCCAAAAGTAATGCTGTTGGTTTCATTTCACTGTTCCTGTTAGGATAAATGTATCAGTGTTCCGCAACTGGCTCTTGCTTCCCCTGTCTAGCTGTTAGCCTGTCCAGAATAAGTCTGCACTAGGTTTTACCTACCTAACATAGCCTTGAATCATGCATAAAGAGTAACACTAGGGTTTGCTTTCCCTGTTCTGTTTTACACAGACACAAAAACGGTTTTAGATGTATACCTGCCCCAGGTTGCTGACAGCTCCTTGAAAAATATCATGAGTTTTACTTACCTAGAGTTAGCTGTGTGCCATCCTAAAATAAATTAAAAGAGTTACTGTTTATCTCCATATGTGTTTCACTGATCTCAAAAGCACCTGTAATCGAATATTACATCCCTAGGTTTTACTCACCCAGAATAACTGTGGGTTATCACAAAAGAAGTTATAGGTTTTTACTGTACTTAGAATAAGTGTTCCACTATTCACAAAACCTAAATGGTTCTGTTGACTTATGTGATTTCTTGCTGAACATCACGGTACAACTGTAAGGGTCTACTACCCTGGTATTAATGATTGTAATCTGAAAGTAACCATTGATTTTACTCCTCAAGTATAGGTGTGTCAAATACTGAATGTGTTTAAAAAGTTTTGACTTCCCTAGAACTACTGTTAGGTGTTCCAAATAAGGCTATGTGCTTTGGTCTGAATTCCTTCAAGCATTGTGTTGTGTGTTTTTTGTAATGTGTTTATGACTTTGGCAGTACTTACCCCAAGACTTAACTTGGCCCAATTGTATTTACAATAAACCTTTATTTGTTATAATACTTATGGTTGTCAGTGTTTCTATTGATTCATTTGCATGTTATAGATTCTATGTACCTGTCTACAGCCTTTTCTCCCTCCTAAGATATGCCTGGCTGCTCTGTCTACGCTACCAACAAACTCGGGTGGTATAGCCTTATACTGAGAGTGGAGTCTTGTACTGTCTCAGTTGAATGGTTTTGATGAAGTTGAGTAGAACGTCAGAAAAACTTCTCTTAAAGTCTGTCTTGGTGAGTTGTGCTGGGAAACTGTGGCCAAGCATACCGAAGGTTAGTGCACTATTGCTTGTCACACTTTCAGGCTCCCATCCCACCTTTCTGAGCTTCAATCTGCTGGAAGAAATGTGACAAATAAATCAAATATGGTCCCTGCATGGTCCAGGAAAGGGAAGTTCAGGGACACGTGTTCCTTACATCAGAACTCCTGATTGGAGCAAATAGAGTAAAAGCCAATCACTGGTTAATATTAAGCATGAGCACACCAGTTGGGCAACACTTGACACACCTGAGATTTGGGTAGTTTGCTTGCCATGAACGTTTAGAACTTACCAAAGATATGTACAGAAATGTTTTTAGCTCACCCATAGATATACAATTAGGGCCATGAGAGCGAGGGCATAAAGCCCTGTAACATTCCCCACTGGCTTACTGGGGCATGGAGGTCTCCATCCTGTCACTGGGGCATGTAACATCTATTTCTATTGTCAGCACTGTTGCTGGAAATAGAAAAGAGGTATGGAAATGTGTAAACACGGTATTCACATCCCTTGCGAACCAGTGGGGTTGAAAGAGAGACAATGGAGGGATTAGGGGTGCTGATTACCCTGAAAGTTACCCCATTAAACCTTTGGAGAAGCCGAACATTTGACTTGAGATCCGACAAAGTTTTACAGGTTTTTTTGCGTGAGTTCATACGCCTTTCATTAATATGGTGTGTTACCAATTTCGATGACAAAAACAATTATCTCCTTCTCAACTCCCAATCTCTTCATGTGCACGTTCTAGTATTTGCAAATTGCGCGTTACCCCAAGTAACAATTCACGTGACCCTAAAGGGTCCGCTCTATGGACCCACGCAGAGTTCGAATGAAAACAAAGAACGGTTGTTACTGAGGTAGGAAGCTGAGCTGGTGCTCGTCTTGTCCAATCAAAACAGACTGCTGCTGGTGGACTCTTCTGTGATCCATTTCGTGCTAACGGTACCCTATTCAAGAAAAGCAGACTTCCATTCCCCGTACTGAGAAAGGTGCGGGGAAGCTCCGCGTTCTGGGCGGGGACGCCTGCTGTGTGTGGCGTGGCGATGGGCTCTGGGGTTGCTGCGGAGATCAGAAGCGACCCGCTGGCTCTTTTGAAGAGTGAGCTTCTCTGACACTCTGCATTTCCTGTGGGCACTCGCAGCCGTGACAAGACAGGGTGTACAACGGCACAGTTCGGCGCCTTCATAATTTATTCTCTCAGATTGCATGCTCTTTTAGTCTCCTGTTCAACCATCCACTAACAAGCTGTGATATTAGCCAATAAATCAAAGAAGCCGGCTTGTCAGCGCCAGATGCTCGACCACGTCGCAGGCGACTACGAGGCTCACAAAAGGGCCATTTCATGTAGGGAACCCAGCAGAGGTGTTCTGCTGATATTCTCTTTGATGGGAAACCAGCAGGAGTTGAATGCAGTACAATTCAATAATAGCCCTGCGTCCTGGCACTGAATAGGCAACTTGAAACCAAACGGGAAGTAAATTAGAACCGCAGCCCGGTAACTATTTCTTTCTTGATCCTCTACGTCCAACTTGGGAGAAAGACATCTTATTGTTTTTAGCTCAGCTGTCTCTTTGAGGTACATCATGTTGCCTTCTGCCTATTATTTTGCTTAATGCCGATGTTCAATTGTGCACACTGCACAACTTTGCGCTTTTTAAGTATGGCTTATGTTTTTTACATATTTGAAGACAGTTAACTCACTCGATTCCTTATTATAAATTAGGGCACTGGCATATTTGTGGTATGATTTCTATGTGTGTGTAGACTTGGAAAAAAGAAACATATACATTGCTGCTCGTGGACCCCTATACTAACGAGTGCATATTTGCAATACTTCGCATTCAACAGTGATTGTTTTGTGCACGGGGGGCATAGGGTGGGGTACAATACAAACACGAATCAGGGTGTCTTTTGGCATAAAACAATATTTAAGGTCAGCCACAATGTAAATAATTGGCGACCAGCATTATTAAGACTCTGACTGGTGTATACAGGGGTAAAAAACAGGCAGAAACCATAGCATCCAAGTATCTCCTACAGCATGAACGTGTGTTTCTGGGCTGCAGAGACACCGTTGCATTTCTTGCACAGAAGGTTGTTTTATGTGCCAACCTTCTTACACAGCAAAATCAGCCGATCGCTGGCATTTCAAAGTTTCAAGATAAATACAAACAACTTGCTTAATTACATGAACTGTGGTAGCGGCCATGTAGTTATGGTTAAGTTGCTAAACTCATAGGAAGAGCACTTTTTGAGCGGCTTATAACTTTGCTCCCTCTTGACGAATCCTCACCAAAATTTGGAAAAAAAACAATATGGCCCACTCTGAATTTTGCAAAGTTTGGTGAGGTTTGGTCATGGGAGGGCAAAGTTATAGGATGGGTCCCATTTTTTTTTGTTTTCCCATAGACATAATGGAAAAAACTTTGCTGATGCCTACAGCCCAAACCGCTGGATGGATTTTCAACAAATTTCCGGCAGGAGTGGCAGCTTGGTCCTGAAAGCGTGCTTTTGTTAATTTGGTGTAAATCCATCCAGTAGTTTTTTTTTCAAATGACCAAAACGTAAGGCAAAAAATTAGTGATATCTATATCCGGTCCGCAGACTCATGTCCCTATTCGGTCCGCGGACTGGCCTCAGATTGGCCTGGAAAAATTTGTGGACTTTTTCGAAATCCGCGGACATCGGGACGCAGCCGCTGATTGGGTGGTGAGAAAACATGAAATGCGTTGCACCACCACTGTGCACGGCTAAGACTAACACCCAGGACATCAAAGATGACATCACAAATGTCATTGATGACATCACATGTCTGGCTCCCTCTGTTTTCCTTTACTGACATATCTAGGCCAGTAACAGTCAGGAACAAAAAATCATATACTCATAATTCATATTCAAGTACTATATTTGTAGACTTATACTTCAAATATGTTCTTACAGTAATTCACTTGGGTTTCACTCACAGCATATGAAACATATACATAAGGGGAAAACACAGATTTGGAAAACAGCAATGCTTTGTGTGTATGAAGATAATCAGTAAGGTTATCAACATTTTCTTATATTTTTACCTTTTTGTTATTACTTCACTTTCCTGGATATGCTCATATGTGTATATATTATATGCACACTACGTTCCTTAGGGTTCAGTCACATTATATGATAGTTATACATAGCGAAGTAGTAGCTTTGCAGCATAGCGATCATTTCTGTGTATAAAGTTAATCAGTTGGGGCATGAAGATTGGCTGGTAATACTGTTGTTTACTTCATTTTCCCTGTATATGCTCATATATGTATGTGTCGTTGTCTATTTGTTTTTTTGTTTCAAATAATGCAATTATGTAGTAAGTGGGTTTTATTAGCTAGTTATTAAATATTGCACAGTAGACAAAACTGTAATAAAAAACATTTATCATTTTACTATTCAACATGGTAAGATTGATAATATTTCACATCCATCATGCACAATGCCTATGTTTCTGCATGAGTAGCTTAGTATACTGGAAAGAACCTGATACTAGAATGGTATTTCTATCAACGCATTACATAATGCACTATGTACCTCATGATATTTATTCCAACGATCCTTTACACTTTTTTTATCAGCATTACTATAAGAATGCCTTGTACAGACTTTTTATGAAAAGTAACTGCACCTATGATGTCATCAGTGAAGTCATCAATGACATTTGTGATGTCATCTTTGATTTCCTGGGTGTTAGTCTTAGCAGTGCACAGTGGTGGCGTGAGTTATGGTTGCTTAGCTTACCATAAATGGCAAATTTCTGGGGGTTTTCGGTTTTACTTCAAACCATAACATCTCTTTAACAACGTTTCTTTAACTGATTTTCATAGGTTTTGGGTAGCCCAACTTAACCATAACATCCCTTTAACAAAGTTTTCGGGGGATGTACTTCTAAGCATACATTGATCGATAGTACAAACATTTCCTATGCACCTTACTGTAATTTTACTCTTTTTTTTACACATGCAAAATCAGTCAGCAGTGTGCGGCCATCTTGTGATAATCTTATCTGTTCCCGCATCGTCCAAGGTGGAATGCCCTGGTGGCACTAATGCATATGCCCCGCCCCTATGTCTAACATCACCAAACCTATTGACATGCTTCACCTATCTCCAGAACATTACTATACAGTGTAGTAAAATGCACCCAATCATCACCTACATGATAACGTTACTTGACGCAGAACCCGGAATATCAACAAACATCATTTTACAACACAGCGCATCCCAATTTTGAATATAAACCATACTTTTAAAGGAAATACCAAATTGTACAATTTGTAAAGTACTTTTATTTCACAGTAAATGCTCTGAGAACATCCGGAGACTTACATAAGCAAGCAAATACGTAATTGTTTTCTTCGTTCTCGATCCACAAATGTTTATCGTGAGTCATGCAGCATTCCTTTTGGATGAAAAAATGGATTGGACGCACTGTGAAGACTTTGGCATGAAGTTCCGGTAGGCCACTAAAAAAGATATGAAGTTGTTCCTTATCGCTGGTATGGCCTACGGGCATATGGGCTTGTGTCGATCATCCCAAAAAAGTGTCGCTGTAATCTAACCACTGACATATATCTGTATCTGACGGTTAAAAAAAACGTCAGATGGTAACTGGAATCCATGACAATCGCAGAAAGTCAGGATGTAGCTGTTTAAAAAAGATAACATAAATATGTCTCAGTGACCAATCTTATCAAAGTTTATCATTTTAACCATCAATTTGGGCCCCTGTTAGAACTATTGATAAATATGGACGTCAAACAATGATAACTCAAACAAAAGAACGTGCAAATTACTCTTCAGATTGCTGTACATGTTACGACTACGGAGTATGGTGAACTCGAAATGGGATGCTAACACTGATGCTGCAATCAGAGCGCTAAATAAAACCAAAAAGAACAGATACACAGAAGTTTAATTAAATATTAGCGTTCAATTACACGTTTATTAACCTGGGGGAACCCACTACTGCACTACACCCATCTCGATGCTGCACTGCCCATATCCCCACGACAAAACAAACTACACACACAAGTTCTAATTGTGTGTCATTGCAATATACCACACACAACACACAATACAATGTACCCCACCAGTATTGCCACCAAATTATAATTTGACTAGTTTGTGTATAAAATCGTTCGAAGTAAAACTTACATAATAGTCAGCATTTCCATTTTATCGGCGTAATACAAGCACTGCGTCCACTTCAACAAATTTTCATAAAATGAAATTACATGTTCCTTTGTCCAATTTTTGAATGGTGAACATTATCATATTTGAAAGTCTTACATCCCTCCATTCATGCATTCCGTTCGCAATCCTCCCTTTGTTTCAAGGTCAAAAAACAATTGAACCTTATACTCTCTACCATGCATGATTGTGCTCAGCTAGGAAACAAACATTCAACGGCGCTGACCTTCACTCAGAATGGAAACCGATAGCGCTTCTCAGCAGAGAGGCATTACAAATATTTTTGAAAAACATATGAATTGTTTTCTACCATTCACCAATGCGGCCAACATTTCTAGGGATTTATTTTGTTCCTCTGGAGAACTTTGCAGTCTCCCAGCGACTCTCACAGTCAGTCTACATCACCTGCCAGCTCAGCCCATCCACTGTTCACACAGCAACTCAAAACCAACATCATACTAAAGTGAAATAGCCATTAGTGCATTGATTATATCCACGGACAACCGCTATGACCGCAGACATGGCAAACACATCAGGGGCACCTGCCACCAAAACAAATACAGTATTTGACCCATCTCTAACTCCCCAACCCTCCCCAAGCACTTCTGCACACCAAAACACTCCTCAAAATTGTATTTTGCCTCTATTTGCTGCCACGCTGTCAGTACACCTTCAACAAAAACAGCAAAATTACCTCCAACTAAATTAGTGACAGGCCGTCACGCTCACCTGATTCCCACGGAGGCGCAGGTCTGGCTTCGAGTGCTGATGCTTCTTCAATGGTGAAGCGCAGGACTCTGATGATGGACAGGAAGGGCCCCTCTACTCTGGTTTTTCTGGCTCGCAGGAATATTCCCCTGTGCGTGAAAAGGGAGTATTACCTACTGACGGAATAATGCTCAAGCCTCCCACTCCCTTCCAACCCTCCTCGATACCCTTCAACGATTCCCCGTGAAGTCTCACCTTAGGGTCTGGAAGGATGAGTTCTCCATCCTGCTTCTGATGCAGGGGTGCGTTGAAACCCAGTTACTTCACTGGATTGAGGTTTGATGGGAGTTCAAAATAACCTTGAATATTCAGGTGAGGTGCTGTAAGAGTTCTGTTGCAAGTTCAAAAGTTCAAGCTTAATAATAATGTTCATTGTCTTATTGCAGCAAGCGCTAATGCTTATGTCTTTTTCCCCTTAGGGGCCGGGGTTCGGAATGCCGGAGATATGGCCCCGACCCGAAGTGTAAGTTCTGGATGAGCGTTCAGGTAATGTCTTTGCATTCGCTCATTCAATGTCTTTGTCTTTTTTCCCCATTGGGGCCGGGGTCCGGAATGCCAGGAAGCGGCAGGACCCGAAATGAAATGGGAATGACCCAACAGGTAAGTCTTAGAAGGAAACTGAGCTTTTCCTATTTCCCTTCATTCTCTCACCTTGTTTTCTTGTCTTTTCTCTCTAGGCTCTGGGAAGTGGGTGCGGATCCGGATGATCGCTGCTGAAGATGAAGGCGCCCAGGAAAGGTGAGTGAAATGCAGCGCTGCAGCGATCGAAGCGAAATGCTTTTAAAATGATGTCTTCCCTTTCAGGATCGTCGGTGTGATGTCCTCGTGATGCAGCTTTAGCAGGTAAGGTCTTCTTTCTCTCCAATTCTCTCTTATCTCGCTTTGCAGGCAACCCAGGATGCTGACAGGCGTGGCTGAAGTCCAGATGCAGGAGCTGACACGGTGAGCGTCCAGCTGCGAGGAGCAGAAAAACGTGAAGCGTGAGTTGCTGATCGGGCGTGGTTTAAATAGCTTTGGAAGAAGTTCCAGGCATGTATCCTTCCACCGATCAGGTATGTATCCTTCCCCGACCACACCCAGGTGGAAAGTAGTCCCACAGGTAAAGTAGTTCCATTCAGGCCTCAAGAGGGCCTGGATGTAACAGCATGGTCTGCATCAGGTAAGTGCACATTAAAACACTTGAAAACATGTCTAGCTTTATGAGCCTAAGGCGCCAGGACAGGGGTCCAACATGAGCCTGGCACTGTTGGGTATTTTGTGGAGATTTTGGGCCTGACGGTATTTTATCACCGCCGAAAAATAACTTAGCAATAAACACTCCTTGTATTCAGATTGGGCCATGTGCAACAATAATACAGTGGACATGCATTATTTCAGCACCCAGACATGCATATTTGGTATGCATGGTTGGTATGCGTGGTTGGTGGTATTTTGGTGAGCATAATTCCCTTGTTTTATTTGTGGCCCCAATGTCCAGAATCCCTTATCTTTGCTTAGATTTTTCGTGTAATCACTAGAGAGACCTCAGACCTACATTTCAGGAATACCACATTTTCAGTGTTAGTGTTAGTGTGCCACCATGGGCGATCTCACTGACTTATTTACGACAGAGAGCTATATGTGGTAATTTTGTGGTAATTTCCACTACCTTATATACGGTAGGGAACTATGTCCAGAGAGTCCCTCTTCCCGTTGGCTTATGTACCTCCAACAAGCTATGCTACAAACAATCACTCTCAACTGTCCATACTGAATATGATCATGCACACATCTGTCTTAAAATGACAATTGCACTGTTTAAAAATCTCCCCTCATCATCAGCACTGTATTGGTAAATATAAAATACACCACCCGTCTGCTTTCAAGTATTTTTCTGTATTATAAAAGTTGCATTTAAACACGATCTCACTCTTTACAGAAATAAATAAAATAGCACAGTAACAGCATTGTCTGTGATACACTGAAAAGAGAGTGGCGGAGAAAAGAACTCGATTTGCAACATTAACATGTGATTAAGGCACCGGAATCGCCTTTCCTACTCTGACTGAATTTTCTCGTACACACTCAGCTCCCACACTTATGTAATTACCTTATCTGTTCAGCCCGAGTTTTCTTCAGCTGTTCTCTTTCTGAATGTGGCTCCCTTGAAGATTAACCGCAGTGAAAAGGAGCGCCTTTCATTCTCAAACCGGGGTCATTGCCTGGAACTCTCAGCTTTTTCAGCAGAAATGCTCCAACCAGGAAAAAACAGGTTCTTCTCCCAGCTCTCCAAATCTCCACTGTCTTCCCTCTCTCCTCAAACTCCCCCCAGCAAAACCCTAATCACTGCCTCTAGCATGATACTTGCTATGACGCTGCTCCAATCAGAATCAATCATGCCATCTCCTCCCTCTCTACACAATGGCTAATTTTTATAGTTATACTTTGTAACCAACTGATTTCCTGTTCTTTCGAGCCCTTTTGCTTCCTGTAGTTATGTGGACAGAGGTAGGCCTATTTCTGCAGTGGAGACACATTTTTATTAGTGGGTTATGTTAAATTCAATTTTTATTAGTCAGGTTATTTATGAGTAATGTTAGTTATTAATTTTCAAATGTGTCTCTTGCACCATAGGCATTTCAGGTGAAAAATAGTGTGCATTTTTGAATGTGCACGTGTGCTTTTAACTGTAAAAATAGATTTGCATCTTATATGTTAAAATCGTTTTTGACTGAATAGCCTGTCTTTCCTTGTTAATCTGGTAACACATATATCAATGCACCATAGGCATTTGGTGCTGCATCAAAAAAAAAAAATTGCTACCTGTGCAGTAGTGCTGTACTCTGTGCTATAACACACCAAATATCCTTACATACCCTCCTTTTGTTTTTAGAATTTGGCTACGATCCAAGCCAATTCCTAAAAACAATTTGTTCTTTTTCTTCTTTTCACAATATAGCAATCCAACAAAATTAATATTTATGTGCATCAATGAAAAAGTTGCAATCAACACAGTATTCATCTAGGTTCATTAGTTTACAAAATGTTCTACATTTGCCTTCTCAGTGGAAGTGGCATTACTCTAAGTTTAGATTTTACAAGTCAATTAAAAACAATGATGAAATAAAACAACTAACCAAAACAAATAATTAATATAACAAATTAAAATAAATAATTAAAATAATAAATACGTGGAACTCCATATGTCAGGACTCTTGTCTGCCTCTGATATGTCCCGACCAGCGATGTTATTTGGTTCATTCGAGTACACTTTCATCTTGGCAATCTTAGATCCATAGGAGTCATCTTTTTTTAGCATTCTGGTTATCTTGTTTTCACCTCCACCTGGAGGCAGGCATCTTTTGGTCTTCATCCAGGGGACTCCAGGACTCCATCGTCTCCCGTGGCCTCTGATCCCAGAACCTCCGACCAAATAATGTTAATTTTCTAAATCAAATAGAAAATAAACAAATTAAGTACATAGCACAATACTAACTTCACCCTTTTGCCAAAAATAAAACATGCTTGGTAAAAATATTTCGTTTTTTTTTTCCTGACATTAAACACAAAAAACAAGCACATATAAACAGCATTCAATATTTAATACATTTTCTCTCCGCACACCAACCATGAGCTCCCATTATATATTTATTTATTTATTTATTTTATATTATATATTTTTACATATATTACAGTGTTTATGTGCCATTATAACAATCAACTTTTTAACTTCTTTGTCACTGCCTCCTGATTGTACCTATTTATTTTCTCTTTTTGTGTTCAAGGGACTTTATCTGTTTCTACATGCTCAAGCTGCCTGATCTCATGTCTGGGATGGCATGGTTTGATTTGATTTACATGGACAAACTGCTCTATTGCTGTTTTACTTTCATTTTTCAAAATTTTATAAACTACAGGAGAGACCTTATCTATAATTCGAAATGGCCCCTGCCAGGCTGCTAGAAATTTAGAATTTTTCTGTTTACTTTTTCCAAAATGAAACTTGTACACCTGATCCCCTACACTGTATTCCTTTACTGATGTCTTTTTGTCATAATAAGACTTTGCACTGTCAGCAGCTCTTTCCAGATTTCTCTGCACAAAAGCAAATGCATGTTGCAAATGCCTCCTCAGTTCATCAATATATTCATGAACTGTGGATGCACTCACAAGTGTCTGCTCCTGTGTTCTGTATAGTAGGTGTTGTGGTAACACCATTGTCCTACCTGTCAAGACCTCATGGGGGCTAACACCTGTTGCTTTGGCAGGGATTGAACCGATTGCCATCAAAGCCAACAGTAAACGTAAATCCCAGCTGGAACCTGCTTCTGCCACAAATTTCTTTAAAATATCCACAACAGACCTATTGCTTCTTTCAACTGTACCTGAAGACGCCGCCCGATATGCGATATGTAGTTTCCTTTTCACACCTAGTATTTGCCATACCTTACTCATTAGAGTACTTGTGAAATGACTTCCTCTGTCTGACTCAATTCTTTGTGGCAACCCAAACCTTGAGAACACATGGTTCACCAGCAATGTGGCTGCTGTTTGCGCACTACAATCTGGTGCAGGAATGCATTCAATCCACTTCGACATCAAACATACCACACTCAAAATATAACGGTGTCCCCTGCTCGACCTTTTTAAAGGACCTACATAGTCTATTTGCAAATCTGACCATGGGAGAGTTAGGCCTCTTTTCATCAATGGTGCTCTATGCATTGGTGAAGCAGGTTTAAATTGGGCGCATACTAGACATCCTCTAGTATATAATTCCACATCTTGGGACATATGTGGCCAGTAAGCATAATCTTTTAGTATTTCTAATGTTTTTTGTGAACCTCTATGGCCTGCAGTTATGGCATCATGTGCATGGTGTAGCATTAGTCCTCTGAATGAAAGGGGTACTACCCACTGTATTTGTCCTGTTATGGACTCTCTAATCATGAGTCCATCCTGTAATCTAATTCGTGTTTTGTTCTTTAATAGCACCCTCAACTCTTCTTTTCCCATACAATCATTTTCTGTTAAAGGATTTTGTTCGGGATCTATCAAATGATTATAATAGATTCCCAAAATTTGATCATTTTTTTGTGCCTCAATCAAATCTTGGTCTGGCGTGTCATGACTCCACTGCACCACCGGTTGATCTACCTCCTTTGGTGCTTTAGAACATGTGACTGCATCAATTTGTATTTCACCCATTAAATAATCGATAGGTAGCAATTCTCCCATCACAGCCCCAATCTTAGCCAGGTGGTTTGCCTTATCATTTCCCTCCTTATCCTCTCCTGGTGTTTTTAAATGCCCACGAATTTTTCTCCAGTATATTGTTAACTTATTCTCTGACACCAATTTGTCTATGGCTTGTATCATTTTTCCATGCTTAAGTGGCTTTTTGTTATACGTAACCATGCCTCTTGCTTTCCAACCAGGCAAATACTCCACAAAGCTATTCCGTGCATAGTCAGAATCAGTCACCAGGACAATTTCACTGAACTTTTTATCAACTGCAGTAGCAATTGCTTTATAAATGGCTGCCAATTCCGCCACCTGACTGCTCCTATCTCCAATCCTCATCCCTATACTGGGGACACCTTCACATTTCAACCAGACATTTCCTATTCCTGCCACTAACTGTTTATTACTGTCATTTTCAATGTGAAAAGCACAACCATCCACATATACAGTTGGCAAATCCTTGCATGTTTTTTCATCAAAAGCTTTGTGTGGTGATTGTTCAAATTCCTGCAAACTAGTTTCTACTTTCATTTCATTTGGTATTTGTTCAGCTGCACAGTCATGTAAGTCAGCTAACCCCTGAGCAATTGGGTTCTTTTTATTTTGTCCATATCTCACTTCTACGGGAAAACCTTGTAATGCCAGCGTCCATGAAGTGATTCTGGATTGCGCTAGATTACCTGATCTAATTCTTTTACTCTCTAAAAATTGCAAAGGTTGATGATTGGTTTCAATAATTACCTTTTCTCGCCGAACAATGGGGCGGAAATGTTGTAGCGCCCACACAGTGGTTAATAGGGCCTTTTCACATTCATTAAATTTCGTTTCAACTTGGGAAAATGCCTTACTTGCATATGCAATGGTTTTGTGATTCAAATCGTGTTTTTGTGATAACACTGCTGACATACAATGTTCAGAAAAACCTATTTCTATAAAGAAATCCCTGTCCTTTGTGGGGTATGCTAAACATGGTGCCTTTACAAGACATTCCTTTAATTTAGCCACTGCATCAGACTGCCCTTTTTCCCATTTCCAGGGAGTATTCAGTTTAAGCAGTTTAGTCAATGGTTGAGTGATTTCTGCATAATTTTCAATGAACTTTCTGTTATAGCCTGTCATCCCTAATAAACTTTTTACTCCTTTCACATTTTTAGGATCTTTTAATCTTTGTATGGCCTCTATTTTCTTCTTTTGTGGATTTAGCCCATGTTCAGTCACTTCATTCCCTAGAAAGTTCACTTTTTTCTTGCACCATTGTGCTTTTTGCAAAGATACTTTGGCGCCTGCTTTCTGCAATTGGCCAAGTATATGTCTTATTTCATCAAAATGGCTTTTCAGGCTTTCATTTTTTATCAGGACATCGTCCACATAAACTATTGTTCCTCTTTCCGCTGCATCCGGCATGGCCTTTCTCAAAAATATGCCAAATTCACTCCCACTATTGATGTACCCGAACGGAGCTCTAAGCCAGGCATATTGAGTCCTGTCAAATGTAAAGGAAAATAAATGTTGTATCTCCTCTGCCAATGGCACCCACCAATATCCAGAGGTGAGATCTAATGTGGTAAATACATTTGAACCATGTACCTGAGCTAGGCCCTGATCAATGAATGGCAGTGGCCATCTAGATACTGGTACTCTTTTATTTAACTCTCTCAAGTCTGCACACAGCCGACATTGACCATTTGGCTTTAACACACCTAAAATAGGTGTATCGGATGTGCCATGAATGGGCCTGATGATTCCCCGCGATTCAAAATTTTTAATAATCTCTGCCAATGCTTCTAAACATGCCAGCGGTAGTCTATACTGGCGTACAAACACTGGATTTCTGCTACACCCTTCTGGTAGTGTGGCCACATGTAAATCAGTTAAACCACAATCATAAGGATCTTTTGCAAATACATCCTTAAACTCCATAAATATCTCCCTCAGATTGTCCCTCTCTTCATTGCTTTCACATGCATCCGCTAAGGAGATCTGCTCTTCTACCATTTTGGAAAATTCTGGAAAATCTTCTGGTAAGGGAATCTCGGCGCTTTCCTCTAACTGTGTGGCTGTGTCTTTTTGTAAAGCTGCCACTTTTAAATATTTTGGCATATCAGCTTCCACTTCAATGGGCTGATTTTCTGTTTCATTTTCATTAAAATTAAATATTATGCAATCCTCTTGATGGCAGCACACTGTCTCATTTGAATCATAAGGATACACAGAATGAATTTTAAACATTCCTTTGGGCTGAGAGTCCAGGTGTTCTGGCAACTCACCCTTGGCATCTACATACTTTTCAGGAATATTTCCAATCACCATGTTATTTAAATCTTCCGTATAATGTGATTTTTGTATGGCCATTCCTAATGGGGAGTTTTCCTCTAAATGAATATCCTGACAACCTTTATTATTTACCATAATTTTTACAGATCCTTCACCAATATCTACCAATGGAATGTATTCATAATCCAGGCCTTGCTGTTTTATGGATTCATTCAGGCATGCAAATGCATCAGAGCCTTTCATCTGCTGTCCATTTTTGCATTTCAGTGTTATTGCAAACTGTTTTGTAAATGCAGGAATAATAGTATCTTTCCTCATTTGTAATTCGATTGCATAAGGAACCAGTTGTGCACAATGATAAGCCCTTCTTTTGTCTTCAAATTCAGGTGCCGGACCACCTAGGCGTGACCATATTTTTTGATTAAGGAAATCTAACACCATACACATTCTGTGCATGATGTCATTTCCCATGTAAAATTCATTTTGTGCTCCACTCACTATCCATACATTATGGTAAATTGTTTTCTGCCCAATGCTAATTTTAAGCATGCATCTGCCTGCAATTCGGTTTTCAAAGTCTGGACTGTCCAACCCAGAAACATATTGGTTTATAATCCTAAATTTCGGGATTTCTTCCCTTTCCATTATTTTTTGCAACAATTTCTCATTAATGAAACTCCTTTCATGTTCAAGCGCTAAAGTGGCTTTTATTGTTTTAAAATAGTCATTTATACCAACATGAACCCATGGTTGCTCATCTTCCATGTGTATTTCTGCCAGAGTGGTAATGTGTTTTTCTGAATCTGTTTTAGGAGCAATATTCTGTTTGTATGTTTTCTCTTTTAAATAAAAACGTAATGTGTGCTCATCTATGGCAGTCTGCCAATTTTTCCTAGGGTCCAAGTATATTTGTACAGGTAGTTTTTTATTGTCGCTCTGCATTTTGTCTTGACACATTAATATAACAGTGACACTAGGTATGCAGCTATTCTGGAGATATACCTCCACAGCATCATTTGTTTTGGCAACGGTGTGACATTCATTTATATTGCTGTTTTGTGATTTTAGTTTCTTAGGCCTCAATGGTTTTTTTGTTAAGGACCACAACACTCCATTCACCCCATCTATTAGAGGAGACAATCTTTTCAGACAATCTGTCCCCGTCAGAAATGGAATTTCACAAATAGATGTGATCAATACCTCTTGTTTCATTCTGTGTTTTCCTATTTTTATGTCAACCTCAGTTACACCTATGATGGGCACCTCCTCCCCATTAAAGTTATGCACTGGGCCTCGATTTTCCTTCACTGTGATCTGACTCTGTGGGGGTCTCCCTTCATTGATACTCTTTACCAGCTCCTTGGACATAATTGTGGCCTGTGCGCCAGTGTCAATCATAGCAAAGGTGTGGCATTTTTCTTCTACAGTGATGGGTGCATAATATCTGTCCTCAACTTCCTCTAATACACATAAGAAATGTGAATTCTTACTGATTTCAGGGCTCACCTTTCTCAGGTCTTTTTCACTTTTGGCTAAACACATTGGTAAATGGAAAGACATGTTTCCCTCCTTTTTACCTATTTCTGCGCGAGAGATTTTATTCATTTCTCCATGATCAGAGGTTTTTTTGAGTGTGGCCACTGTTCGCCCATCCATCTGGGTAACATCAGAGACCACATTACAATCCTCCAACTGAACATGTGTAACAACATCATTCAGCAATTTGTCATTTTTTAATTCTGTGCATTTGTGATCATTTAGTGTGATACCAGCCCTTTCAGCCTCTTCAAAAATATGTGGCTCAAAGAATTCTTCAGGTGATTGACTTGTATCCTCCTTGTGAGTATTTCCTTTTTCTGTCTGTGTTTGGTCATTGTTTTGCTTGCCCAGGGAAGGAGCTATAGCATCCCCACTTACTCCCTGTTCACTGGTATTCCCCATGCATGAGTCATTTTTCTTAAATCGGTCCCTTTGTTCTTTTGAAATTCCTAATATTTCTTTTTCATTTGTGCAAATCTTTACTGTTTTATTTAGCTCCAGGTTAAACCGTACCTCTTTTTTAGAAGTATTTGCACTTTCTGTCACAAGTTCATTTACTGGCACTTTCATTTTTAATCCATTAGGCATCTCAGAGTCGTTATGCAAAATTATATCAGAGCAATCTGTCATTTTGGCACTGCAGTTATCATGAGTACTTAGTCACTTTTCGGAATCCCCCCGGTCAATGCTATGGCCATCGGCCCCCTCTTTGGAAGGTTGTTTTTGCGCTGTACAGAGCTTTCCTATTTGCTCAGCTAACATTTTCACTTGTGCCTCAAGGCATTGGAACCTTTCCATCTCTCTAGGATCCTCTTTCTGTGGCCTAGGTCGATATTGGTTGTTTTCCCCCTGATTGGATCTATTCTGATACCTCTCAGGTGATTGATGTCGGTTGGGATGGTTTCTGAACTCTTGATTCATTTGTGGAGGGGAGCGGGTTGCACCCATCCTTTGATTATAGTCCCCTGGTGGGGAATCATTGTACTGGCGTGGACTGTAGTTCACGTTTTGCCTCATGTCCTGTCTCTCAGATTGTGGGTACTGGCCCCTAGGTTGATTTCCATTATCAGTAAATCGATCCACATATCAGGGCCTATCCTGATTACCATATATCATGGTGCTGGGATCAAATCTGCTCTGTGTCCCCAATGACTGGTAGGGACCATCATTTCTTTGATCTTGATTTTGCTCTGGTTATTGTTCATACCTGCCATATCAGGCCGGTATCCTACCTGGGGTCTGTCCCCTAAATACCTAGGGCTGATGTAGCCCTCTCTATTACTAGGATCATGTGATTGGAACATTGGTACAGGAAATGGCTATCTTTGTTGATTACCCCTTTGTTCAGGTGTCACATTATTTTTACCTTGGCTTTGAGCAGACTCAAGGGACATTTTGGCTGACCTGATTTCCATTACTGTGGCTGAGGGTTCTTTAGATTTAGGTCTAGTATCTTTCATTTTATCACTTTCTCTACCCTGACAATAGAGTACCTCATATAGTTTTGTGCTTTGATGTAGAATCCATTCAAGGGACTTGTCACGGTCAAATTCACGGACCAATTGGGATATGATGTCTTTCTGTAGCCCATAGAAGTATGCAGTTTTAAACTCATTGGAATTTGAGTCAAAAGATACATCAAAGCGAGAAAATGCTCTTTTTAAGTCTTGTAAAAATTGGCGAGGAGATGTATTAGGTCCAGTAGTAATTATGTACGCGACTTTCTTTGCCTCCTGCAATGACTGAAAAGGAGGAAAATGACGCCTAATTTCTTTTTCAAACTCCGACCATGTCATATTCTGCTGTTCATTTAATCCCCTTATGATGCTGGCCGTCGGGGCATCTAAAGTTAAATGAAAATATTGTCTGTACTGTTCCTTAGGTATCTGGAGTGCTTTAAAAATGTCATGCACCGCTTCTAAGTGATCCTCAATGCAGCATTCACCTCCCTTTTTAAATGGTTTGATCAGGGCTTTAATGGATTTCATTATTTTTATGGGGCTACTTGTTGCAATGCATGGAATTGCACTAT
Source organism: Ambystoma mexicanum (assembly GCF_040938575.1). Lineage (NCBI taxonomy): Eukaryota > Metazoa > Chordata > Amphibia > Caudata > Ambystomatidae > Ambystoma > Ambystoma mexicanum. The sequence goes on along the minus strand of NC_090926.1, from coordinate 508,961,367 downwards.
TTTGTGATTCAATCCTGTTTTCAGGTGTATGAGATTGGTGGCTGCCCCCAATGGGAGTATCAAATCCCCCAAGGGCGCTGCAACCAAGTTCAGTCACCCGCCCAGTCACTGGAGCACTAGCTCTTTGGGCAGAGCTAGAATTCACCTCCACTCCATTGAATGTGGTACCCTGCCGTCTCTCCTGGGACCTGGGAATGCACATTTGCTGTTCTAAGTCCTTACACTTTTTAAGGAGTCTGTTGGCTTCATCTTGCAAATAGTTGTTTTCACCATTCATCTTATTAATCACCTCCTGCATGTCGCACATTTTCATTTGGCATTCATTGAACTCTTTATTTCTCTTGTCTCTTTCTTGAATCATTTTAATCATTTCTTGTTCTGCACTCTGGAGATCACCTTCTTTTTCACAATGTTCTTTTTGTAAAATCTGCATCTCTGAAACAACCTCATCTTTATCCCGTCTAATGTGATCCACTAAGGCTTTTAAGTGTGCCAATTCTTGCTCACTATCTTCAAATTGTTTCTTGCTTTTGGATAACTGAGTATCAAAGTCTCTGCGCTTTAATTGCATGTCTTTTTGGCATACATCCAATTCTGCTCTCAACATTTCCTGATTTTTACTTGCTCCATCTAATTCAGTCTTTAACCTGTTAATTAGCTGAGTATCATTCTCTTGCATTCGCAGGGACTTGTTTACAATAAACCATATTTTGCCGCATAGCCGTATTAAACAGTCTTTCTCTGCACTTTTATCGGCTGCATTCAATAATCTTGTAAGGCAGACCTGAATTATGCTGCCTTCTGCAAAAATATTGTCTAGTTTTTCTTTCTGCACCTCACCCTGAATGCGGTTACTCCATTCTAACGTGCTATTTGACGACCAATTCCCATGTGCAAACAACTTTGCCTCTAAATATTGCACTAGATCTGAGAATGTGGTTTCCCGTTGTGACATTCTGAGATTCGTTTTTAGTGGCACACTGCTATTATAAAATGGGCTCCCTTTAATGTGCAAATGGCAGTGTGAGACACGCTTGCCACGCCCAGTAGGTACTCTATGATCACTTTCCCGGCCTGCAACGCACCATAAATATGTTGGGTATTTTGTGGAGATTTGGGGCCTGACGGTATTTTATTACCGCCGAAAAATAACATAGCAATAATCACTCCTTGTATTCAGATTGGGCCATGTGCAACAATAATACAGTGGACATGCATTATTTCAGCACCCAGACATGCATATTTGGTATGCATGGTTGGAATGCGTGGTTGGTGGTATTTTGGTGAGCATAATTCCCTTGTTTTATTTGTGGCCCCAATGTCCAGAATCCCTTATCTTTGCTTAGATTTTTCGTGTAATCACTAGAGAGACCTCAGACCTACATTTCAGGAATACCACATTTTCAGTGTTAGTGTTAGTGTGCCACCATGGGCGATCTCACTGACTTATTTACGACAGAGAGCTATATGTGGTAATTTTGTGGTAATTTCCACTACCTTATATACGGTAGGGAACTATGTCCAGAGAGTCCCTCTTCCCGTTGGCTCATGTACCTCCAACGAGCTATGCTACAAACAATCACTCTCAACTGTCCATACTGAATATGATCATGCACACATCTGTCTTAAAATGACAATTGCACTGTTTAAAAATCTCCCCTCATCATCAGCACTGTATTGGTAAATATAAAATACACCACCCGTCTGCTTTCAAGTATTTTTCTGTATTATAAAAGTTGCATTTAAACACGATCTCACTCTTTACAGAAATAAATAAAATAGCACAGTAACAGCATTGTCTGTGATACACTGAAAAGAGAGTGGCGGAGAAAAGAACTCGATTTGCAACATTAACATGTGATTAAGGCACCGGAATCTCCTTTCCTACTCTGACTGAATATTCTCGTACACACTCAGCTCCCACACTTATGTAATTACCTTATCTGTTCAGCCCGAGTTTTCTTCAGCTGTTCTCTTTCTGAATGTGGCTCCCTTGAAGATTAACCCCAGTGAAAAGGAGCGCCTTTCATTCTCAAACCGGGGTCATTGCCTGGAACTCTCAGCTTTTTCAGCAGAAATGCTCCAACCAGGAAAAAACAGGTTCTTCTCCCAGCTCTCCAAATCTCCACTGTCTTCCCTCTCTCCTCAAACTCCCCCCAGCAAAACCCTAATCACTGCCTCTAGCATGATACTTGCTATGACGCTGCTCCAATCAGAATCAATCATGCCATCTCCTCCCTCTCTACACAATGGCTAATTTTTATAGTTATACTTTGTAACCAACTGATTTCCTGTTCTTTCGAGCCCTTTTGCTTCCTGTAGTTATGTGGACAGAGCAGCAGAGAAAAAAAAAATGAATGTGCGTTTAAAAGTTCACTTTCAGAGTAGGCCTATTTCTGCAGTGGAGACACATTTTTATTAGTGGGTTATGTTAAATTCAATTTTTATTAGTCAGGTTATTTATGAGTAATGTTAGTTATTAATTTTCAAATGTGTCTCTTGCACCATAGGCATTTCAGGTGAAAAATAGTGTGCATTTTTGAATGTGCACGTGTGCTTTTAACTGTAAAAATAGATTTGCATCTTATATGTTAAAATCGTTTTTGACTGAATAGCCTGTCTTTCCTTGTTAATCTGGTAACACATATATCAATGCACCATAGGAATTTGGTGCTGCATCAAAAAAAAAAAAATGCTACCTGTGCAGTAGTGCTGTACTCTGTGCTATAACACGCCAAATATCCTTACAGCGCCTAAGGCGCCAGGACTGTGTCCAAAGGGCCCCCGCTTGGGCCCGCTGGCACTTCCCTGGGGGGAATGATGCCTGCCTCTGGGGTTGCTGGGTTGGACCTGGCTCCTTGGAGGTAGGCATCATGACAGTACCCCCCCTCAAGGCCCCTCCCAAGGTTGTTCCCTCCGGGGGTTTTGGCTTGTTCGGAAATCTCTGGTGGAACCTTTGTATTAATCGAGGGGCGTGAACATGGTTACTAGGCTCCCACGATCTCCCCTGAGGTCCATATCCCTTCCAGTCAACAAGATAGAAGAGTTTTGACTTTAACATCTTGGAGTCTAAAATGTCTTTAACTTCGAATTCTAATTCCCCTTCAATTTGAACTGGGTCTGGAGGCTTGGACAGTCGGGTCCCTGGTTATACTGGCTTCAAAAGTGATGCATGAAAAACTGGATGAATACGCATGTTAGACGGTAAATCCAGTTTAAAGGCCACAGGATTGATTATAGCCTTGATGGGATAAGGTCCTATGAATCTGGGATTGAAGGTTCACGGGCCCTTGAGGGGTAAATGTTTTGTTGCTAGCCATACCTGATTTCCCACTTGGTAAGGAGGAGTTTTACTTCGGTGCAAATCAGCATTTTCTTTATACTTTTTCTTGGCTTGCTGTAAATGAGTTGCAGCTTCTTTGAAGGCTCGGGTTATTGTGGAATGCAGATGATTTACTGCGGGCATTTCCAGGGTCAGAGGTGGATCTAGGTCAGAGGTCCGAGGAGGGTGACCATACAAAGTATAAAAAGGAGTTTGTCCGGTTCCAGAATGCACTGAATTGTTGTATGCATATTCTGCGATCCAAAGGATGTCTTTCCAATTTAACTCGGATTGGTGTAACATGCACCGAAGATATTGCTCGAGAGTCTGATTGGTTCTCTCGGTTTGTCCGTCGGTCTGGGGGTGGTGGCTGGTGGATAACCGCACATCTAGTTGTGCTAGTTGGCAACATTTCTTCCAAAAATGGGAGATAAATTGACTTCCACGATCCGAGATTAATATGGAAGGAAAACCATGTATGAGAACTATATTCTCCAGAAATTCCTTGGCCAAGGTGGAAGCTGAAGGCAAACCTTTTAAAGGGATAAAGTGGGCCATTTTGGAGAATAGATCCACAATTACAAGGATAGTGTTGTAACCAGCACAAGGAGGCAGGTCAGTTATAAAGTCCATTGACAAGGTGTGCCATGGTGCCGGTGGAATATCCAAGGGTTGAAGTAGGCCGCCTGGCCTTTTCTTTTGACCCTTGTTTTGGGCACAAATTCCACAAGACAATACAAAAGACTTTATGTCTTTTCTCCAAGAAGGCCACCAGAAGTGGCGTTTGATTTTTTCCTCCGTTTTAGCGATACCAGGGTGTCCTTCCATTAATGATTCATGATGATGGGCAATAACAAGTTCTTGCAATTCTTTACTTGGCAGAAACAACCGCTCCTGGAAATAGGGTAAATCATCCTTAACTGTGTAATGAGGACCCTTTTGACTCCATTCCAGTAAGGCTGAAGAGTCTAGAAGTTGTTTTACTTGCGTTTGGATGTCTACAATAGTTTGCAATGAAGTTAGGCCTAAGATTCTTTGTTCAGGTATGATTGGCACAGGTTCTAAACTCGAATTGGGTTCTTCCATGCCAATCCGGGATAAGGCGTCCGCTTTACCATTCTTGCAGCCAGGGCGATAGGTAATTACGAAATCAAATTCCGCAAAGAATAGAGCCCATCGGAGTTGTCGTGAAGATTGAGCTTTGGCCGTCTTTAAATATTGTAAATTTCTGTGGTCCGTAATTACGGTGATGGTGTGTCTTGCCCCGAGAAGGTAGTGACGCCAAGCCTTGAAAGCAGATTTAATAGTCAGTAACTCCTTGTCGGTAATTGCGTAGTTGATTTCAGGAGGAGAACATTTCCTGGACCAAAAGGCCACCGGGTGTAGTTGGTTAGTTTCTGGGTCTCTTTGCGACAGGACAGCTCCCATGGCCGAACTGGATGCGTCGGTTTCCACAATGTAAGGGAGATCTGGGTGCGGGTGCTTCAATACAGGTGCAGAGGTGAATTTGGTTTTCAGGTCCTGAAAGGCTTGTTCGGCCTCAAGAGTCCATTCAAAGCGTTTGTTTTTCTTTAGGAGAGCTGTGATGGGTTGGACTGTTCGGGAAAATTCCGGAATGAATCTTCGATAGAAATTGGCGAAGCCGAGCATGCTCTGAACTCCCTTCACCGAGCTAGGAGATGGCCATTTGAGGATGGCGTCCACCTTTTGCGAGTCCATTCGGACTCCTTGAGATGTCAGGATGAATCCGAGAAACTCAACTTCTGTGGTATGAAGAACGCATTTTTCGAGCTTTGCAAATAGTCTGTGCTGGCGCTATTTCTCAAGAACTGCCCTACCATGTTTTCTGTGATCGGATTCTGAAGAAGAGTACACCAGGATGTCGTCAATATAAACAATGACACAGACATCGATAAGTTCCCGAAGAACATCATTCAAAAAGTACTGAAAGGCGGCAGGTGCATTGCACAAACCGAAGGGCATCACCTGATATTCGAAGAGCCCAAATTTGATGCGGAATGCAGTCTTCCATTCGTCGCCTTCTTTTATACGCACCAGGTGATAAGCTCCTCGGAGATCTAACTTGGTGTACACACAAGCATCTTTCACCTGGTCGATAAGCTCAGGGATCAGGGGCAGAGGATAACGATTCTTAATCGTTATTTGATTTAGGGCGCGATAGTCTATACATGTTCTAAGGTCGCCCTCTTTTTTCGGCACGAAGAACAGAGCTGAGGAGACAGGAGACTTGGACGGGCGAATAAACCATTGGCTAGGTACTGATCTAAATACTGACGCAAATGCAGGTTCTCAGGTTCCGTAAGAGCATAAATCCTACTACAAGGTAGTTGAGCATTGGGTACCAGATCGATTTGGCAATCATAAGACCGATGGGGAGGTAACGTGTTAGCCTGTTCCTTCTGAAAAACGTCTTGGAATTCTTGGTATTCTGACGGTAGCTGTACAGGGGTGGAAGTTGCTGAGGCTAGACCCATAACTGGATTTCTTGGATAACAAGTTGGTTCACAATCAGGAAAACTTATCTTCTTTGCTCGCCAGTCGATTCTGGGATTATGTGTTTCTAACCAAGGAATTCCAAGAATTACTTGAAATTGTGGGGCCTTGATCACATCAAACACGATTGCTTCCCGATGTCCATCCTGACCCATCAGTGTCATTTCAACAGTGGAATGCGTTACAGGCCCTGAGGCTCTTTCGGTTCCATCTACTGTAGTAATGACATCTTGGGTTACTTTCGGGCGGAGAGGGAGCTTAATCCTGGAAGCCAATTCACGGTCTATGTAGTTTCCAATAGCTCCACTGTCGATGTATGCTTTTACAGCATGTAACTGCTGAGGCTGTTTTGGGTCCACGAGCACCATTGGCATGACAAAATGCGAGGTCAAAGAGTTTGTTTTCAAGCTCGGCAAGCGGACCCCTACGCTTGTCGGGCTAGGTCGTTTCCCGAATCGGTGTCAATAAATCGTTATCAGTGGCTCCAACCACCTTCTTAGGTGGTTTAACCGGACAATTTCGAAGAAAGTGACCGGAAGTCCCGCAATACAGACAAAGTTGCATTTTCCGCCTTCTCTCTCGTTCCTTCTGCGTTAATGGTCCTTTTACACCGCCGATTTGCATAGGTTCGGATACGTCGGTGCTCTTGGAGTTAGCGGGGGTTTTGATCGGTACTCGGGTTTCGTACTTGAACCGATCTGCTTTTCTATTTTGAAGTCTGTGATCAAGTTGAACCACCAAGTCTATGTAGTCTGCGCAGACCTGGGGTGGATCTACTATCTGAGCTAGAACATCCTTAAGCTCTCCGCGCAGGCCTCGATGAAACAATGTGATCGTTTTGTTTTCTGGCCATCCAGTTTCTGCAACCAGTCTATTAAAGGTGGCAACGTAGGACAGGAGATCCTGATTACCTTGTCGTAAGAATAGCAGTTCGTTATCAAGGGCCTGTCCTTTGAGTGTCGAGCAAGCAATCTTTCCATGCTGGCTTGGAAGCCCTGAAAATCCTGGAGAATGGGATCATCCTGATTTACCAATGGAATACACCAATCGGCAGCACTGCCACTGAGGTAAGATAGTATAAAGGCTACCTTGGTCTGGTCATTAGGGAAGGCCCCGGGTCTGTATAGAAAGTGTAAACGACATTGGTTCATAAAGACGGCATATTTCTTGGGGTCCCCCGCAAAACGTTCAGACGGGGCCAAAGGCATGTGTCCAGGTAGATTGATTTGTACCGGGTTATTCAAACCCATTGATGTGGAAGTACCTCCGGAATTAGGTAAAGGAGTGTGCCCTGCCTGGGCCTGCAATAACCTTTTGGCCAGGTCATCAGTTCTTTCCTTGGATAGGATCTGTTCTCTTTTGAGAGCGTTGGTCACCTGGCGGGCTGAGTGCACTTCTGCCCGTAATTCCCCCAAAAGCTGGGCCAGCTGATCTGTCTCGGAAGTCTCCATAGCGCCCGGGTGGGAAATTGTGGGTAGGCTTTGCGTTCTGTCACGCTCACCTGATTCCCACGGAGGCGCAGGTCTTGCTTCGAGTGCTGATGCTTCTTCAATGGTGAAGCGCAGGACTCTGATGATGGACAGGAAGGGCCCCTCTACTGTGGCTTTTCTGGCTCGCAGGAATATTCCCCTGTGCGTGAAAAGGGAGTATTACCTACTGAAGGAATAATGCTCAAGCCTCCCACTCCCTTCCAACCCTCCTCGATACCCTTCCACGATTCCCTGTGAAGTCTCACCTTAGGGTCTGGAAGGATGAGTTCTCCATCCTGCTTCTGATGCAGGGGCGCGTTGAAACCCAGTTACTTCACTGGATTGAGGTTTGATGGGAGTTCAAAATAAGCTTGACTATTCAGGTGAGGCGCTGTAAGAGTTCTGTTGCAAGTTCAAAAGTTCAAGCTTAATAATAATGTTCATTGTCTTATTGCAGCAAGCGCTAATGCTTATGTCTTTTTCCCCTTAGGGGCCGGGGTTCGGAATGCCGGAGATATGGCGCCGACCCGAAGTGTAAGTTCTGGATGAGCGTTCAGGTAATGTCTTTGCATTCGCTCATTCAATGTCTTTGTCTTTTTTCCCCATTGGGGCCGGGGTCCGGAATGCCAGGAAGCGGCAGGACCCGAAATGAAATGGGAATGACCCAACAGGTAAGTCTTAGAAGGAAACTGAGATGTTCCTATTTCCCTTCCTTCTCTCACCTTGTTTTCTTGTCTTTTCTCTCTAGGCTCTGGGAAGTGGGTGCGGATCCGGATGATCGCTGCTGAAGATGGAGGCGCCCAGGAAAGGTGAGTGAAATGCAGCGCTGCAGCGATCGAAGCAAAATGCTTTTAAAATGATGTCTTCCCTTTCAGGATCGTCGGTGTGATGTCCCCGTGATGCAGCTTTAGCAGGTAAGGTCTTCTTTCTCTCCAATTCTCTCTTATCTCCCTTTGCAGGCAACCCAGGATGCTGACAGGTGTGGCTGAAGTCCAGATGCAGGAGCTGACACGGTGAGCGTCCAGCTGCGAGGAGCAGAACAACGCGAAGCGTGAGTTGCTGATCGGGCGTGGTTTAAATAGCTTTGGAAGAAGTTCCAGGCATGTATCCTTCCACCGATCAGGTATGTATCCTTCCCCGACCACACCCAGGTGGAAAGTAGTCCCACAGGTAAAGTAGTTCCATTCAGGCCTCAAGAGGGCCTGGATGTAGCAGCATGGTCTGCATCAGGTAAGTGCACATTAAAACACTTGAACACATGTCTAGCTTTATGAGCCTGGCGCCTAAGGCGCCAGGACAGGGGCCCAACATGAGCCTGGCGCCTAAGGCGCCAGGACTGTGTCCAAAGGGCCCCAGCTTGGGCCCGCTGGCACTTCCCTGGGGGGAATGATGCCTGCCTCTGGGGTTGCTGGGTCGGACCTGGCTCCTTGGAGGTAGGCATCATGACACAGGCATTTGTGTCAAAGTAGTTTGTTTACAATTAGATCTCAAAGAAAATGTAAACAATCATACACCACAATCCAAAATATGTACTTCCAAAGAAATCTTATAACGCTTTCCTATTACAAACTCTACAATCTTAACTGCATAGCCTAGCCAAAACTTCACATACAAACTTTACAAATGAAACAGTAGACACACTTTTGGGTTGGGGATATTTGATGGGTATTTTATTCTATGGGTGTGTTATGCTGCGGTGGTTGTGTCCAGGGCCTAAAGTCTTGGGTTTATGGCCACAGGGACACCTGCCACATAAACAAATACAGTATTTCACCCATCTCTTACTCCCCAATCCTCCCCAAGCACTTCTGCACACCAACACACTACCCAAAATTGCATTTTGCCTCTGTTCTCCGCCACGCTGGCAGCAGATCCAAGATGGCGGACGCGTTGAAACAATGTGATGCACCTCATGCCTCACCCCAGCTAATCAGAGAACATGTTGCCTGTCTGCGGACATGATACAAGCAAAGTAGCCAGTCGGTGTCTTGTCCGCAGAGCGAACTGGGAAGTGTGTCTGCGGAGCGGACATAGATATCACTAATTTTTTTGCCTTACGTTTCGGCCATTTAAAAAAAACCTACTGGATGGATTTACACAAAATTAACAAAAGCATGCTTTCGGGACCAAGCCGCTGCTCCTGCCGCAAATTTGGTGAAAATCTGTCCAGTGGTTTGGGCTGGTGGCGTGAGCAAAATGTGTTCCAATTATGTCTATGGGAAAAACAGAAGTTTTGGGACTTCCCCTACAACTTTGCCCCCCCTGGACCAAACCTCACCAAAATTTGCAAAAAATATCAGAGTGGGCCATATACGTTTTTGGCAAAGTTTGGTGAGGATTCGTCCAGGGGGAGCAAAGTTATAAGCCACCGAAAAAGTGCTCTTCCTATGGGATTAGCAACTTAACCATAACTACAAAGCCACTACCGTGGCTGTGTAAAATATATTGTATGGCGGTTATCGTCACCCATATTTAAGGTGAGTAACTTGATCCATGGAAATGGATTTGACTCCTATGTTCCAAACAAACAGCTTCTCACTCCGCACCCCCACCCCCAGACTGGCCATTTTGGTGAAAGATTCATTAAGAAATTGAAAAGTTATTAAGAACACAAAAAACACTGTTTATCGACCTACTCCTATTCCTTTTCTCTATAGAGAATATGTTCAAATAAGGGCAAAAACCATTGGATGAATTTGGACCGTATAAAAAATACAACTTGGGCATGAAGTGTTGACTCGATATCTGGGAGGGGCCCTTTCATTATTCCGTTCAGTATTTTTTTTAAATATTTGACGGGGAAGAGGATTTCCCTTCTACCAGAATTACAGCTATATCTCCCATGGTGCATTACAGCAGGGAGACTTTTCTGAAATGAAAAGCTACAATTAATTACATTTTTTTACTCAATGCAAGAGATAACTGCGGTTATATTGGGGTTAACCGAAAATAAAAACACTGAAAAAGCTATTTGAAAGAGTACAAAGGATTAAAAAAAAGCATTAGGCTAGAGGTGGCAAGGGTGGAGAGAACACCATGTGAAGATGGAGAGTTGGGGTGAGGGTGTGGGCCAAGTTACAGAAAAAATATGTACAGCTTATCGAGTGAAAATAACTATGGTTACAACAGAAGATACACTTGGAAACAAAAACTGGTCACACAAAACAAAGACATAAAGAGAGTAAAGGGAGGGGGCCAGGGAGCTAAACAATGGTTGAAGTAGGTGGGGGGAGGGGACCTAGAATGTAAAGGAGGCACATGGGCAGCAACTGTGAGGTTAGAGAAGACATTTGAGACAGGGCCACAAAGAAAGTTATTGGTGGAACATGTACGGTGGCCACTTCCGAAGGGAAAGAAAAGTAGTGTTTTAAAAGATAAAGTGGGCACGAAGGAAATCTAGAGGTGGAATGTGTACAGTGGCCCCAAATGGCTGTGGCAACTGTGGCCCATAAAACAGTTAGTTAAGGTGCAGTTAAGGTGATCAGATTAACGCAACAAAACCCTTGAAATTCAGCGGATGTGGGAAGTCATGACCATCTTAACTCATCAAGCTCGGATGGGATTTGTAATAGCATACAAAATGGCATTATGGGGGACGTCAACAGGAGCGTGCTGAGTTAAGATGGTAATTAATTCCCACATCTGCTGAATTTCCAGGGTTTTGTTGCGTCAAATCTGATCACCTTAACTGCACCTTAACTAATGTTTTTTCAGTGAATATATATTTAGTTGTGTATTAACAATAATAATATGATGATCACTTTTTCAAATAGTGCATAATGCATGATACACAAAGAGGAGGTGTCTGCATGTATGAAGCCAGCATCAGTTTTAAATGATAAATATAATATAATGTAAAGTGGTTTTGTATAGTGCTGTTCTACCATGCTGGTGTCCTCAAAATCCACCTCTGTCAATATAGTGGACACATGTGCTGATGGCCTTTTTAAATTTTAACACATAAATATTATAAAAAGCTGGTGTGATTAGGGGTATGGGGGAGGAAGGCTGAAACGGCTTAATGTCTTTCCAACAGAGAATTGGCGAATTCTGGGAAAAATTCAGAGGATCTGCCAGTTTTGCCTGCAGAGCAGAATTGGTCCCTTCAGGGCTGTTCCATCATACATTTTTCTGGAATACATTTTTTATAGAAAAATGGCAAATCTGTGGATGTTTTCCGTGCTGAAATGGCCTTTTTCCCTGAAATTTCCTGCTGCAAAGATTTTCTACCCCCCCAAAAATAATATTTCATGAAAAAATTGAATTTACAAGCACAAAGAAATCCATCCCAAAAAAGTGGCAGAACAGGGAAAAAACACCTGTCCGGCAGAAAGACATGGATGACAAATTGCAAATTTCACCAATTTCATTTGGCCGGTGGTGATTTTGCCCAGCCGTATTTGTTATTTTCATTCATTTATGGATATCACTTGTTTTGCTCCACCTTCCAGAACTGTGTTCTCCTTTTCAAGGGGCGCCTACAACAAGGTACAACCCCTTGCATTTTAGATGTGCCAGAAACCCTGTTAGACTAATATTTCCGGAATTGCCACATAGAACACATGAAAGTAGTAAAAAAGGAGTGTATGCCGGTGCAAGAAGTAATCAAGTTTTAGTCAGGGCCCCAGATCCAGTGAAGACAGCAAATTCAAACAGATCACGGAACAGAACTGAATGAAAAGGTGCTATCAAAGAGAGACCTCTACACTAAGACCCTTTACAGTAAGTAAATGCTTTTGCGATCGTATGACATGAAAATATCACCCCACTCAAGTTTGATGTTATCCTACACTTTGAGCCCATATAAAGAAATTGCAAGCAAGGATTGGGTTCGCTGATCTTCTCACACCGCCCTCAATTATCCCATCTGACGGCACAATCCACCCCAATTCCTACAATACAAAATGATGTCAGTGAAATTTCAGGCGACCAGCAGAACTTTGATAATCTGTTCTTGTCACCTCTTCCTGATTCACATGAGAATGGCTACCCACCATTTCCGCATCAGAGTCTTGAATCACGTACATACTGCTGCACAAAATGTTGCCTATTGGAGGCACTAACCCTTTTCCCAGGGAAAACGTTCTATGGGGTAATTTGAAACTGCCATGGTTTTTGCCGACTCCACTGCAAAATTGCATTTCATGAATGATTTTGAATTATAAAATGATCATGTATTCATTCTTTGCTGGGAAACTAGGGAGCTCGTATCTGTGGACCTTGAAAAATAACAACCATTGTGTAATGCTCTTAACGCTGGCCTGGGATCGCTTACTCTGCACTAATTGACCAGCTGCAGTGGCCTTTGCCGCAAACAAAATGCTTGCACGCGTATAAAAGCAGAAGCAAGCTTTTTAGGGCCCTTTTACCGGATTTCATTCTACAACTAGGCATGTTTATACAGGTTACATGTCTTTATAATGACAATACAAATAACAACAACATTTCCAGTGAAATAAAAATAACGAAAACATGTCCAATTATTTTCTCTTTTTTAATTTGGGGTGATCCACAACCAAAGCACCCGTTTCTACAGCTTTTTACCCCCCCCCCAAGCTCACCCACCCTTTTTAATCCCTTACCCCACCCCTATATATATTCTTACTAAAAAAATCAAGATTTATTTTGTTATATAGTTTTCTGTGAAAAAGCTTGTAGTTATTTTTATTTTGTTATAAACACTGTATATCGATTATATTTACCTATGCCTCAGCATTTATGGATTCCTTTTATTAAGTCTTTGATTTCCCATATATCAGAAAGAGCCCCTCCCCGTTTACAGTGCTCCTCTCTCAGCTGATAAGTGTGTTCCACCATACCACACTGATCTTGCATTTTTATTACACCAATAAGAACATTTTAACACCAACTGCTGCAACTTTCACATGTACCAGGTTCCATTTGTCTTTAGGATTTGAGATTGTTTGTTTCTGTTTTCTCAGCAAACCTACATTGCTGGTGATTCATTGCATACATCATTACAGTTGTTGCCAGGTTCAGCCAGCTCCTCAGCCCCATTTGCTGCCTGTTTTCCCCCATCCCTTAATGTATTGGGTGTGTGGTTATTAGTATTTCTTCATACTGTCTGGCCAGGACTACACATGACTGTTCTGAAGGACCTGTGTTGGAGGGGGCCCCTACTAGCCAGGATCCCATTGAAAGACCCATGGACTATGTTTGGCTATGAGTGGTGGGCTTATGATGGGCCCCTCAACACTATGGGGGTCATTACGAGTTTGGAGGTAGCCATGCCGCTATTTGCGGCATGGCTGTCTCCAAACTCGGTCCGGTCTGAGTTCCCTGAATGGGGACTTAGCGGGTCATTCCAACCTTGGAGGACCTGGTATTTCCCCATTCAGGGAACCCATTCCCATTCAAGCCCCCATAGGGCTCAATCGGAATGGGGAGGGAGCTAACAACAGGCCCGTTGTTAGCTCCCTGGTCCTTTAGCGGCTCCCGCTATAGACAGCTTGTTTTACCAGCCCGCCTTAGCGGGACCCCCTGAGGGATCCCGTAATGCGGCAGTAAGGGGTTAACGGCACCGGCATCCTTACCGCAGATCTTGTAATGAGGTCCTATGTATGTTACACCACTGCTCTAACGCTTTAACAGTGCCCATGGAATCCTGCAGAATAATGGATACCTGTAAGGGGTCTGGAGACAGTGGATTTGTTACGGTATGCAGAAGAGATTTATGTTTTTCTCCAAGGTAAAACCGAATGGGGGTCTGAGCCCCAGCTCTGCAGACCAAAGTTGTATTGCCTTGTCATGACTTGAGGGAATTTTGGAGTGTGAGGCAAAGGCAACTTAGTAGGTAGGAAAGAAGGAACCCTGCCATGAACCCCCCTCTTTGGCTTTGAAATGCAAAGACATCAGTGCTAAATTATCTATATATGTAAAGGTGAACATTTGTGTGTCGGTTCATGGGTTTATGGTACAAAGCATTATTCCTTATACAATTCCACATTGTTTCACCAAGCTGCACCATATTGTGCATCGTTTTCTGTTAGGTCCCTCCAGACATTACCGGTTACATGAAATTTGGACACCCCACCACTTCATCCAGATAGCAGCAGAAGTGAACAATTGTTTGTGGGTTTATGTCTTAGTAAACCTTTGTTCCTCAACAATTCCAATCCGTTTAATGTGTATGAAATGTTGCATAGATACCTGTTAAGACCCTCCGTACACTATTAGCTGTGTGACATGTTGACACTCCACACCCATTCCCTGGATTTCTGCAACGTTTAAGATTTGTTTTTGGGTTTGTAGCCTGCTGACAATGACGAAAACCATGTTCGCCCGGAAGGGAAACAAAAATGTATAAGAGACAAATGGACCTGAGAGGCCAAGGTGAAGGCACAAAGCATTCCAGAATTGTTCATATTAGGTGAAAATATTTTTCCAGAGGATTTTTGTGAGATGGTGCCTGCCGATGAAGCAGTACACCATGTTCACTGGGAAGGGAAACAACACATTTAGTTTCTAAACCAGCTTTACAATGCGATAAACCATGTTCACCGGGAAGGGAAACAAAAATGTTTGCCGCATCAGGTGAAATTAGGAAGCTGTAAACCATGTTCACCGATAAGGGAAAGAATAAATGTTGTTTCTCAACCGGTCCCGACACGAGGAACAGATCTCAAGCTCCCTATGCAACCTCAAAAACCACGTTTCAAGCCCCTAGGATACATGCTTTCTGAGATATTTGCACCTCAGTGCACCGCAACATACTGCACCATGCCAGGGTCATGCGGAACAGCGATTTACAGGATCATTAATTTTCAACAATTAATGAGAGTGTTATCATTTCTGTCTACAGAACCCGTTTTTCTGATATTATATAGGAGACTCCAAGCCGGCTGCCTGGCTGTTATTGACAATCAAATACCAATCTGATCAATCAATCCCATGATGTGTTCTGTGTTACCCATAACACATACAGTTTATACATTCACTACAGCAGAACGTGTTCTGGTTTTACTTTTCTTTGGGGAATATATTAATCACATGCAATAACCTATGTTAAAATGGATATTGTTAAGTTTGAGTGATGCTATGGTTAAGAAGATAGCTTGGTTTGTTAAGAACCTGTTGAATATATCTGCGTTCACATGCCAGATCAGATTACCAAACCCCAGCAAGGCAGTATCTGTATTTTTTCTCGCTCTGAAGCTGATAAACGTACGTATATGAAATGTGGTTACATGCACACCTGCAATGTCATAAAACATAAAAATGAGACTTGCAAATACACGGACAGAGGCAATATGTTTATTTCCCCCAATTAAGAGAATAGTGTGTTGGTTGGGAAAAGTGGTTCAGTAAAATTAGAGACAGTGGAAGCAAATTGCCAAAGCCAATATGTCGACTTTGAAAGTGGAAGATGCTGTGATTCTGGACAGGCCATCTGATCTCACTTTATAGAACTGTGAAGTTTTCAGTGAAAACATTATACTTCTCATTTTTGTCGCATTGCTTTCTGTTTCTGTTTCCTTCATGTACAATTTATGATGGGAAAAGGAGACAGTCCCAAAAATGTCACATGCCTCAGGAGAGCTTATTTTCAGGACTATAAATTTGCACCAAACACAGTTTGCTTTATTCTATAATGTCAAATATTCACTTTTACTAGTTAGCTAGGCTTCCGATTTGTGCTTTCCACCAGGTATTAGGTCTTTGTTTTTTGGCATGCACCCAATAAATATACAGTAGCCAAGAGGATGCCTATTTATGCAGCCTTCCTGGAGGTCTCATCTCCTCAGACCTAGTGGACAGAGAGATTATTTGGGCCAAACTGGCAAAGATGAGAATTGACATAACTGTACTTGGGATCTACGTTCTTTTGCTGAAGTAAATGCCATTGTTGCAATTTATTTTGACAACATTACTTCAATATATTTTTCAAAATAGTATTGATTAAATGTACCCTCCCTTGCCCACATTCCAACCCACTCCCACACTCTTACATCCCCTAATCCTCAAGAAACATGTACCACCCCACAAAGAAATGTTGTTGAAGTTAATTTCAATGAAGTAACTTACTTTGGCAAAACAACGGTATACATCATGGCCTTATATATCAGGGCTTCCATTCAGAGCAGGTATGGCAGATATGGCCAACTCACAAATAGAATACCAACCTGTTAGAGGTGTCAAACAAGGCTGGTTGTTAGCACTGGAACTGTTTTGCCTTTGTATTAAGACTCTATCAATGCATGTCGAAAAAGCATCTAAAGACATACCTGCTATCTGCGGGAAGTCTGTGCCAATGCTTTTATATTTGGAAGACTCAGGGCCTGATTCTGACACTAAATAACACACATCACTGCACATAATCTAGACGCCATGGCTCCACCACTATTCTTAAATGTTCCTGCGTGTACTCGGAGTGCACAACAGTGCACTGCCTGCATTCCGCTTGTTTGTGTAAACGACAGGCGGAATGGAAATTATCTGCAGCACTTTGATTCAATAACGAGATATTCGTTATTTTATGAAAGTGCTGCCGAGAACACGGCGGTACCCATAGAGGAAGCACATGGAGAAACACATGCTTCTGGAGACAAGATACAAAAGTGGCAAACGTGAGAGCACAGGACAGGATGGAGATGGTGTCAAGGGAAGGTTATAAAAGTGGAAAGAGTGAAAGGAATTTCCCGGGCAGCATTTCCCTTTTGCCTTGGTTAGCTGGAGAACAGAAGTGCACAGCAGTGTGTGCATTAAAAGAAAGGTGTGAAGGAGGGGGTAAATGCAACTTTCGGCGCTCACTGTACTTGTGGATGAGGTGATAACAAATAAAAAAGTGTTATTTGGCACCATGGCACACCAGACCCCTCTTTCTGTGAGCCTTTGGGAAAGCATTGCCACCAAAGTGAAGGGCCAATTGATTGCATAGTACCACTCTTTGAATGGGAGCACATGTTTAAAAATTGAAAAATGCACTACTCACTGAACATTCAGATGACATATTGTGCGGATTTGCAAATCAGTCATTTCTATGCCAACTTCCCTGGGTCTGCACATGATGCATTCAATCTGCGTAGTAGTAACTTGCTTGTGGTAATGAGTGGCTTGTTGGCAGACAGAAGCTGCCTGCTTGGGGATGGAGCATACCCCTTGAAACCATGACTAATGACACCAATATTGAACGCAACCACTGCATCTGAACAGAATTATAATACAGCACATATAAGGACTAGTAGCACAATAGAACAGACTTTTGGCCTCCTAAAAAGTCATTTTAGGTGTTTGCATGTTTCTGGGGAAGGTGTCATGCATGCTCTAGACAAAGTTTTCAAAGTGGTAGTGATGTGCTGCATGCTGAATAATTTAGCCAATCGACGTGACTGCCCAAGCCAGTGGATGGAATACCAGAGGAGGAGAACGAGGAGGAGGACCCGATACAAAATGCAAAGTTTAAACATAATTCTGAGAACAGTGATGACATAAATGTTTGTGCAAGAATAGGACAACACATGTTAGTGCCATTGAGTCTAAAAGTTTATTGCAAACTGTTAACAAATGAAACATTTCTCAAGAAAAGTATGACCATGCACACTAGTGTCCTGAACTCCTTTATGGGAAGTCAACATTATCTCTGTGAGCCATGAGTAAATGGTCCTTTTGCACACAACTTTCCCGATGTTTTCAGATGTTTCATGGTGACGCGTCAACATGTTCAATGTGCAAGCCAGGTACGTCATAAGTACTTGTCCTCATCAATAACCCCTTTGCCACCCCAAAACTATGGTCAACATGACCCAAACGAATATCTCAAGACTGTTCAATTAAGTTAAGTCACCAAGCGTTGCAAAAACCTTTGCCAATATGCTTTGAGTTACTGCACTGTCTTAACATGCGTACGCCTTACTCTCTTGGTGGTCTAGTTGGCAGAACAACCTCATGTACATCATTGGTAGTAGGGGGGCTAGGGAACTGAACGATTCCATTGCTGGATTGGCTTCGGGCAAAACTGGCAAAGTCATGCTGGCTGACAACAGTGAGTACTCCTTTTCCTGCACTTTCAATAGATCAGTCATTGTTTTTAGGCACAATGCATTCCCCTTAACTGTGGCACTGCACATTTGCACTGCATGCGTCAAAGCATTCATGATTTCTGCATTTTATTTTTGCATTTGGATGTACATTTCACCTTTTTTTGCCAACCACTGCTGCCACACTATCAATTGATGAGAACAGTGTGTTTATGTTTCATTGTGTGGCATTCAAGGCATCAGTTAGACATACCATATCCGCAGGTGCAACTGCATTCCCATTCTTAAGGGTAAACGCCTGAGTCTTTAAGTAATCACGCATTTGCAGGAGTGCTTCAGTGGCGGCTGGATGAGCAGGCTGTCTTTTACAAATGAGTGATCCATGGCAACGTCCTGCACTACATCGTCCATGTTGCCTGCATTACTATCCTTCTTAAAGTACTGATACAGTGTAATTTCTGTATCCCCCTTGATGCTCATCTAATATTGCCAGAATGTCTTCTCCTTCGGGTAGGCTTTTATTTTTACAGACTCTGCTACGGCTTCAACAGTCCCTGACAATGAAGTACCTGCACACATAAAGACAGTATGACAAAATCACATTACAACAGGCCCATAGGAGAATGGAAAGTAATATAAGTGTATGGTACAGGAACACAAATACTCTCCTTCAAGAGCACTCTGCTTGGCCTCATCCAACTCTCTTTTCCTCTTTTGCATATGTTTCAAACTTTCATACATTAGCATTTCTGATGCAGTGGTGAAAAGCCCAACCTGCAAACTTGGCAACAGTGGTTTGAGTTTCGAGGAAGGCAGGAGTTCAAAAATGATATTCATTTATTTGCATTATACACACAGCCTCTAAAATAACCAGGGGGATGGCATCCACCCTCTGAAAAAAGTGGGTGGACATCGTCCACCCGCATGTACCCTCAACTTGCAGTTTGATGATGGTCGGGGTGATGTGGTCGTATTTTTGCAGAGTCCTTTAGCATGTAACACACATCAGATGTGTGCCAGATTAATCATCAGTGGTCCATCACAATAGTCACTGGTGAGAAGATATGAAGTAGATTTCTGGGATGACAAGCTTGATTATCCACTGGAGAGAAAGCTGGTACTAAGCTGTTTGTTTGTTACTTGCTATGTGCTTGTTGAAGGAAAGATATCTGACAATGTCAAAAACCTAGGACTCGGTGCAGGAGGCCAACTGGGTGTGAAGATCTCGAGGTTCATAGCAGAGTGCCAGATCTGGATATCAGGGTGTTCAGTGTGGTTTTGCAATTGTTATGGTGAGTGGGACCCATGCATTAGTTTGTTGCTTCTTAGATAGAACGTTGAAAATCTCTTCAGTTTCCGTAGGATTGTGAGCGGGGTGGTACCCACTATGCACGCCTCTGTGATGGGCATGCGAAATGACAATAGTGAATAAGTGACCTAGGCTGATTAACCTTCTGTGTTGGTTGCACACCCTTGTTACCACTCTATTGGTTGCATACATTTCAATCAGTCAATTACATTAGTAATACACTTTTCACAGTCTACTGAGTGCAAATTGATGAATGTGCCAAAAGTAAACATTCAAAGTATTTATTAATTGTAATCAAATCATTTATTTGCCGATGCCAATAACTGCAAATGTTTATTCAGACTGCCTTTTGTCCTGCATTAGGGCATTTCTGTCTAGTGTGATCAAAGCCATGTTTTAACACATGTGTTTATGTCCATCAAATGTAAGGAAAACACCAATTGCATTCAACATGTTTCCAGATAACCACAATATTTTCCCAAGAATGTGTGGTATAGTTACAGACACCCCGGTGTGTGGTGTTCATTCCAAAATTAGAAGTAAGAGTCAAAAGAACAGGTAAAAAGTGAGCAAAAATATCAATGAAAAGTATGTATCAAGAATCTTAGCAGATATATACAGCAAATCATGACATTTTAATCATAGCATGTACGCATTTGATCATAGAAAGAATTGTATGTATGTACAAACAGGAAAAATAAAAAGCAAATAAAAAATGAAAAATGAAGCGATGTATCCATAATTGTTTGCAAACACTAAATAGGCCACAAGACATAAACAACATTAAAAGAAAAAACATAATGAAAATATGCATATTCTTCTTCCCATGGGCTGAAATTAAACAGAGCTAAGACAAACATGTTGGTATTTGGGAAGGGAACAACTGGCTTTACATGGCATCTTTTTGGAGAACTGACCGATGTAGTAAAATGGTATTGCTACCTCGGTATGTTATTCTCAAAGCACGGCCATTGGACAGAGCACGTTGCAGCCATTCTGGTGAAGGGCAGCCCTTTTAGATGTTATCATATGTTTGGTGGACATATGCTTGATAAGTGCCTGGAGGTGTACAAAGGCACGATCTGCAGCATGATGACCTATGTGAGCGAGATCTGGGGATTTGTCAACTGCAGCATTTTGGAGAAACTCCAGAATAGAATATTGAATAAAACAGTGGGTCCCTCACAAGGTAAACCAATTAACGCTTTGCAGTTGGAACTGGGGATTCAACCATTGGAGGTAGAGGCCCAAATAAAGTTTGCCAGTTATATTTTAAAAGTCTGTGTGGGCCAACTAAACTTAAAGAGAGGGACAGGGGAAATTAGGGGATCCCAGCAATTATTAAATGCCAATGGTATAATGAGGGAACTTAGTTACTAACCATGTGGCAAATCCCTTACAAGGACTATCCTTCCAGATGCATGTTATCTCATATTGTGAGCATGGTAAAGTGAGAAGCAAGTAGGTGGGACTTGGAGAGAAATGTTGGGATGTCACATTTACTGCATTCACTTGCTTCATTTTCAGCTCTAAGACATTTCACATATGGGAGTGGGGAAATGTGTTCAGTCAGATCTGGGCCCTGCAGAAGACTTTTAATAATAATGATGTTGAACCTGTTACACCTGAAGGAGGTGGGAGCATAAAGATCTGGTCCACTTTTTACTTCAATGCCCACGGTACTTAGACTTGGGTAAACGCTTTGTAATTCAGATGTTACTGTGTTGCAATTTGTTTAATTATGGAGTGTAATGATGAGGAATTTGTGTATGACCTATATAACTATGTTTTTAGAGCACTTATTAGAAGGGCATCTATTTTAAATATTGTGTAAATTAAGGCAAATTGTAATATGATGATCTATGTTTGTATGTATTTAAATATATCTGTTAAAGGAGAAACCCAAATCTAATAAAAGAATTGAATTGCATTGATAAAACTAGTGGTTAGGGTAAAGTTAGGATTAGGGTAAGTGTAAGAGTTGCAGTTAGGGTAAGGCTAAGATTTGGATTAGCAGATGGGTTAGGGCATGGGCTATGTAATTTATGGTGAGCTGGTAATGGGGTTGGAGTTAGGTTTACTGTTAATTTTCTATTTATTTTGTATTGGTTAACATGCAAAAAAATGCTTTAGCATACTGAAAGCTAGTGTTCTGTAAGAGGTATGGGAAGAATATGGGTTGAAATTAGTGTTAGGAGAAGGGTTAGGAATAGAGTTAGGGGGACTGTGAGGCATTGTCATTGTTAGGGTTACAGCCTTTTACTTATGTGTGTTTAAAAATAGATTTTATGGCGACCATATAACTGCCAACATTTTCACACTTTGCATTGCTTGTATGGAATGACTATATTTTTCAAAGCAACTTTTTGATGACTACATTGTCACATGACTACATATTTAAGGGGACAATTCTACATAAAAAAACTATCTGATCAGTGATGGTGATTTGAAAATAGATGATGATTTGAAAATTGACGAGGTTGCAGGCTGCGGATCTGGCAGTCCCACGTCCAACTTCACCCTATGTATGTATGTATTGTTAACAGCACTTGTTTAAGTCAGGAAAAGCAAATCGAAAAAAAAGCAGAATATTGTATTCATGGCAAGGATCTGATAGTAAATGACTTCTATATATCAACATTCTGATTATTGTTAATTACTTATTCAGTTTAGAATTTTGCAATACAATGTATTTTCTTAATATAAAAAGCACATGAATATGTGTTCTACCTAATGGGCCTCCCTTCCTGAGTTCTAGCAATTAAACAGTGGCTTGATGCTAACACGTTTACAAAAGTAAAACAAGCTAGAGGTACAAGACAAGGGCATGTCAAATGCAATGTGAGACAACACAGGATTTAGAGGTTGTTGATTTCATGAGACACTTCAAAGAGAACAGTGAACCCTTGAGACGAGAGAGGTGATACAGGAAAGATGGGTTGCAAGAATGTTCTCCAGGTAGTTGCACTTTCTGGTGGCATGTGGCTGACAGGTGAATTAACGTGATGGAGATCTGTTCAATGCACAAGTTATGCACAGGCATTTCCTACCTTCCACAATGCCAAGGAAGATCCCGTCCTTGCGCATGCAGCCATCCGAGATGGTAGAAAAGGGATTAAGGAGATGTACACTGCATACCCTGTATCTGGGACCTTACAGCTGCATCTAGGACTAGATGAAAAGGAGAAGTAAGAAATCAGCAGGAGATCAAGAGGCCCTTTAAGGAAGAGGTGAGGCATCCAAAAAGACAATCAAGGGAAACGAGGCCAGAGAGAAGCCTTCTGCAGATCGGAAGGCCACCAGCTACACATACAACAAGGCCTAGGAGGTGGGAGAAGCAGGCCCATGCACATTTGTAACATTATCATGTCAGACCAAACCATTTGCAGACAGACACCATTTGTTTTGCTTCATGAGCACACTTTTTTGATCTTATTAGTTAAGAATGCATGCCAACTTCACTAAACCTCTTTTACATAATGAGTGAACTAGGTATGTGCGCTATACATCACTCTCCAGGAAAGCCTTGGCATTGTTAATTCAATATGGGTGTGACTATTGCAGTAAAATAAAACATTCTTAACAAAGCAAAACATGAGATGGCAATACTTATGTGTAGGCGGCTGCACTAGGCATAGTATGACAGTATATTAGAATGTGAGGTTGACATTTGAATGTAATGAATATAATCTGCATGTGAGCATACACTTGTCATAAAATTGCCAAAAATGCCATGTTCTCTCTAGGCTTGACAACTGGAATAGCCTTCTCCTGAATCTACCTTCTTCCACTTTATGACCCCTCCAGCTAATCCAGAATACGGCACCAAGACTTATCCTTGGCCTTAAGCCCAGAGACCACATCTCTCCTGCCCTTAAATCCCCCTGCATCATCCACACGTCTGTCTGGAGCCTAGACCCATGCTACCTGCAACTTTCTCTTAATAAATACTCTCCTCTAGACCTCTGTGGTCCTCTGGCACCGACTCTCTCTGTGTAAAGCGTTTCGCTAAACAGAGGACCGGTGACCAATCACTTTCTTCAGCTGTCTCCTTCTTATGGAACAACCTCCCCCTCCGACTCCATCTTGAGCAGGACTTCCTCAAATTTCGGAAGCTCATCAAGACTTTACTCTTCACCGCCTCCTTCCCTTCGTCCATCCTCTGCTAATCTCACTGTCGCTGTGATTGGTGGCCAGGGCTATTATGTATCCATGGTGGACCTGGCCTCCCATACCCAATTGTCCCCCCAGCCTCTGTCTACCTCTCAGCATTAGCATCAGAATCAGCATCCACCAGCCTCAATCCTGCAGGCTTGCACTTTCTTCCCAAATTCTGTCCCAGGCAGCATAGCACTTACCTTACTATGCACTTCATCTGCTGCTCACCGACTAGCACAGACATTCCAAATCGTACCCTCACCCCCCACTTCCGCTCTTCTCGCTGCAATTGCACATTCTGAATACTCACAAGGTATAGTAGGTGTCTTTATCTTCTGCTGTATTGTTTCCAATCCCATGCTCCCTGCCTGTTGCCTTGTGGGAGCTTGGAAACAGAATTGACTGACTGTATAAGCACCTAATAAATGCACAATAAATACAACAAATAAATAAATGCATGTGAGGCCATGCCGGCATATGATGATGGTATATCAGGGATGTGCCCTTGTCATACGAATGCATCCATGGCATATCAAAATAGAATCCTATTGTTATATGCTTGAAGACATTTTGTGGCACGCCCATGCCACCTCAAAAGTTATAATGTGTAACCGAAAGCAAAGAGACACTCTTGCACTGCCTTCAAATTCATGTCTGTCAGTGCTGTGTTTTCAGACAACGTTTAGCTGCTTCAACAAAGTTTGATCCAAACAACCAACATCTCTCCACCTACATACACAAATCGAATCGTTGTATTAAAGAAATGTCAGTCTGGAATTCCAGCAGCCATTTTCTAAGATTATCAGCACAGTCGTTTTGAGAAAGGAAAGACATGTTATTAACTTATATTGAGATCCGTAATGCTACACACTTTTTCTGCAAGTCCTTCGCAGACAAAATGGACATCCCCACATGCCCGGTGAGCAAATAGGATGCAGGCAACATTATGATCAAAGGTAGCATGAACCTATCTGTCAAAATTAACTCCTCACTCTCAGGTGTTCACAATTCCTGGCATAATGAAAAAAGAACAGTTAATTTCATCAGCTACATTTTTTAATCTTACAACTGTGCACTTGTTTCTTTTAGCTTAATAATAATAGTACCTATTTCATATCGTGTATTTCCCGCTGTTTACAAATGTTTGTCTTCTGTCCCCAACCGTATTAATGTGGACGGACCTTTTATTTTACTAACCATGCCTCCACAAATGTGTGAAGTTGTATTCTCAGACTGTGATGCACTGCAGCATCTGCATTTCACTGTTAATGATCAGTTATTTCTCTTTATTATCATAAAAACAATCCTACATAGGTTGATCTCAATGCATATGTATATGCCCAGAATCTCTATGTGACAGCATGTGCTGCAAAACCCACGATATCACTCACTGTACACATTGTGGCTGTACTGTATGCTTTTTGGAAAGTATATTTTCTCTTCTGTCATATGTAGTCTGTAATACATATGTCTGTTTCATTAGACCTGAATGGAACATGCAACTGTTCGCGGCCTGTGTGCATTGAGGATGTATTGCAGGTAAAGCGCCTCCCTGTTGGAACTCTATGATGTTGTATCATTGGATGTAGGAACCATTAGATCAGGTCATTTGCATTTTTAGTTATGTGGCAAGTTGGAATTAGAACTATACAGGGTGCGTATATGGCATTGTAGAAACCCGCCTGACCATAGATTGGTTGTTTTGTGTTCCTTCTCCTGTCCCTTGAGCATTTGACGACCATTTCTGGCCAACTGCCTGGAGTACCCAATTTGTGGCGTGGTGACTGATCGGCATCCATGTTAAGCATTCAGAATTGTAACACGACTCCTTGATGTATTGGAGATACTGTAAGTACCTCTTTCGTCTTTTACCTGGCAGTGTTAGATAACACCACTACTGGGGTATTTCCTGTCTGTGTGTCTTTTAGGGTTTGGTGGATTATTGCACGAGAATTGACACACGCACTTGCTATGAACTCTGTAAGTGCAATTAACTAGGTATGATGTTGGCTGACATGTTTGATGAGAAAACAGATTGTAATTCAACTATACGTTTTTTCTTATTTTTGTTTAGAATTTGACACAGCTGGTCTGATGAAAACAGTTGTTGAAGTTAGGAGGATGGAAAAAATAGAGATTCTGGAAAAACACAATTTTAAATTGCAAGACAGTGGTGTAGCTGTCTCACCTAGTAGACTATGGGTGTTTCCATTGTTGATGATGTTTGGCTCACATCGATGAGGAAACCTGCATTCGGGGTTCTGTCCTTAGGATTTACAAATACTGTGGATTCCAGTATGTTAGTATTGCACTGAGTGTACTCCATCACACAAATGTAGGGACAGATTGGGGTGTAGTACCTTAGTAGTATTCTGCACAGTTCACATTGCACTTTATGTTGTTGTATATATATGTATATGGTGATGTATTTTAAATGATGATATTGTTCTTGCATTTGTCATTTTTTAATATGTATATCCAAGAAATTAATTAGCCAGTTATGACAGCTTAATAATATGAAATAATGACTAAATGAATAAAGAATTGCTGTGTGACAAAACACATCCTCATTCTATCTTTTGAGTGTAGTACTATGTAATCCACAATGCCATAAAGCAGTCTCACAGTTAAGATGTTGCTATACAACAATTCTGTGTTTTTTTTCCCAAAGTGGGCAAGTATTACATAGGCCGATGTGGCTATGTCTGTTCTGTTGATAGTCCTGTCTTTTATAAATATTTTTAGGGTGAGCCTTTGCTTACACTATATTTCTAAAACATTCTCCTGCATAGTTAATTCTTAATACCTCACCTGGTACAATAATGCCCAATATAAATGCAAGCAGAAAACGAATAGCTGGTAGAATCGTTAGGATAATCTATTCTCTTACAATGCATGACATGTATCCAAGACTGTGGCAATTGACAACTGTATTTGTATTGAGTAGAGCTTGGTAGGGTCCCTTCCAGTTTGGTGTAAGTGCAGCAATCAGATGATCTATACCTAGGGACCTAGTCCGAGTGAGTGAAACCCTTGTTCTGGTTCCTTTTGCAGTGCTTCCTTGTCCTAAGGTTGGATAGGACATACATCTTTCATAATTGCTGTGAAACAGTTATATAATATCATCGCTTAAGTGAACATTCATTTGCATGAAAGCTAGAAGAGGTGATAAGGGAAGGTGCTTTGAATGAATCATAATTATTTCAAGTGGGTTAAGACACCGTTTCTGTTTTACAACCTCTGCATACACATATGGCCTTGTGGCACTTAAAATTTGTTTAAGTATATACTTTTTGCGAGATTGTGTAAAGCTAACTCTATGTCCCCATTTATCCTCACAGTCATTTCAAATTTTGGCTGAAAGTTTTTGATAAGCATTTTCACCGCAATCTTAGTATTTGCCTTCCAAAGCGGTATGCCTTTTACCACCTACCACCTTGAGAAATTATCTACAAGAACAAATACATATTCAGAGAAACAATATTTACATGTTTGGATGAAATCAAACTGAATAGTCACAAATGTACCCTCAGAGGAGGATCTTTTCCAGTGTCCCAACATTGCGTTGTTGACAAATAATACATTGTTTTCAATACTGTTGAGCTACCGAAGAATAAAATGGTGAATGCCAGCTTAATTTAGCAGTAGTCCCCCACTGTGTTCATGGTGTGTGGGGGCAAAATAGGGCAACAATACCATTGGAGAATATAGGTGAGGTGATCAGAATCTAAAAGCCACACTGCAGCATTTTGTTATCAGTTTCAGTTTCTGGGGCAGACTTCTGTACTTCAGCAGGCACATGAAGGGATGTCACGGTAGGGTGGTGCATTTGGTCTGTTTGAAGATGGATGTGGCATGAGAGCAGAAAAGAGATGATTTCTCAACCACTCCGTCAGCCAAGGTATTTTGTTTTGTAATGTCATCATGAAGTGATTGGTGAGCAGCACACTTGAAAATAGCAATTGCTGTGGACAACGGTAAACAAAACAAGGGATGAACCTATTTTTGAAGCACACTTTTATGGGTGACCCTTGCAACGTTTGGAACCCATGATGCTTCATAATTGTTCATAATTATGTACAAATCCAAAATTGTAGCGATAATCAGTGTGTGGGTGTGTATTTAGTAACAGATTGGTTTGTTAATTTCCATGCTCTCATTAAGGCAGCAATTTCAGCTATCTGAGCAGACAACACATTGGGATGTTGGGTGCTATCTATGACTGTGTATAGATTACCCACAACACAACCAACAACCAGCTTTCTCCTAGCATCAAGATCTGCCTACAAAATATATGAGCTCATTGTTTTTAAAAGTACACAAAGATGGTCTTTCCTAGGATGTGTATGGAAGGAAAGGTCTTCAAGGACCCCCTCCCCTTCATTCTCCCCAACGTACAGATGATGACGTGTCCAGCAGCCACCACTGCACCTGTGGCCAGGGATGCAGGATGGCTGCGGGTCAACACTTGTGGCTGCAACACTCAGCCAGCAGCATGGTACCAGACTCCATTTTGTGGCACGCTCAGACTCCATTTTGAACATAATAACTTAGGCCTCACAAACAAAAGTGGTCTGCAGGGCTGCAGCTCTCCCTCCTGATCGTGCACAGCGAGCCAGGCACTTCCCTCGCCCTTCTCCACTCGGCATCCCTGCTGCAGGCCTGTTCTCATGGGAGACTAGGCGCGAACAAGTTACATGACAAAAACTGTATCTTTCACCTTCTGCAGTCCATCATTGACCTGCAGATGACCGGGCCGAAGCCGGGGTTTGAGAAAAACAAGCTATCTCCATAAAACTTGTCCTGTCTCCTCGCAGACCCCACATTTATGACATATGCTGTGGATAACCCCCAACCCTGTTCCCCGTTTGAAGTGCCAGACACACACACATTGCCTGTGTGCCACCCTGTTTCACCCATACAGCTAATCCCTCTGAAGGGACTATAAATTCACTTCTGTTGTATACCACGGAATTGATTGTATATATTTAAATAAGGTAACCCTCCCCCATTCCAGATTGCACACAGAGCCATGAATTGTATGTTCAAGCCCCTCATCACCGGGAAGGGATTAGCGGTTGCTACAGACTACATGAAGCAATGTATGATATCAATATATACTCAATGATTTTCTAAACATGTTCGATTCCCAATATATTCAATTAGTATTGCAATATGTATGTTTTTTTATGGTGTGTGTCACCTGTATAATAGAGTATCCATTGTAGCATGTGTATAACCTCCCGGGCATTGAAAGCATGCACCCCATATTGCAAATACAACTTCACACACCTCTTAATATACTTACACATACACTGGCCTATTTTTGCCTCATTCGTATGATTCATGTTTTCCCCTGCAAAATTCACGAGACATGGCACAACAAGCTGCAGGACCTTCTCTCCCCTCTCCTGAAGCGCAGCGTGCTCAGCCATCCCCCTTTCCTCCCCACTCTCACCAGGATAAGATGTAAAGCCCTGGTCCAAACGACAATGTGATGCTATGAATGTATCCCCTCACCCTCCTCCTGAGCCAGCACAAGGCGTTTACCCTCTTGAGCCCCCAGACTCCTCTCATCCCACCGCCTCTTGTTATACCGGCTAAGTGCCCTCTGACCCGGTAGTATCCCAGTTCAGCCTAACCCCGACAGACCATAGAGGCCATATATTTTCTCTTGTGTTAACATACTACAAAGGTGTCCCCCACTAGATCTAACAACGAGGAATGATAGATGTATCCCTGTCTGTGCCCCCTGGTAAGCCACCTAAACCCATGAAGCTGCTCACCCCTTGTATAGCATTTTTCGATAATGATGAAGTACTCATACCTAGAGTTATGTGTCATTTTTCTTGTGATGTTAGAATAACGATTTGTAGGATTTACAGGACATCATGCTTTACAATTAACACTGAATTAGTATGTGTGGCCACAAGGGCAAAATGTTAGTGCAGTCAAGATGTGTCAATCAACCACCATCTGACCAGAGCTCCACCCTGATGGGTCTGGCTGACCTGCAAGCATCATCATGACACCTCAAGGAGCCTTGCCAATCCTGAAGCTTTGACCCTACAGATCCATATGTGCCCTTTTCTATTACCCAATCTCATCGATTCATGTATCCCTTAGCTTCCACGTCATAGGTGAAATGTTTTTGTAACAAAATGTGAATGTTTGCTGATGTTTGGCAGAGCGCTGACAGAGTTTGCAGAGTTCTCTGCTTGCCCTATATTGGTTTAGATGAGCTTTTACCTTTTGACTTCACCCGCATTTGGTCTTGGTCTCTTTCCCATCTGGGGTGTGTCCATCATTGGCTCTCACTGGGGAGTTATAAATGCCCTTTTGGGGGATGCTCACTTTCAGATGTGCGAGGCTAGATGTGACAAATTCAGTCCATACTCTGGCCGGGACAATAATGAGGCAGAATTGACACTAGGGCAGCTGGTTCAAGCTTTGTGAGAGTTATTTGTGGGTTAACTCTTTTTAAGGTTGAAAGAGGACAGGTGATGTGTTTATGTTTTAAGCAGGATGGATCTGAGAGCATGAGGTACAGCAGGAGCAAATGAGGAACCAAGACCAAGCATTTTGATAACTGCATCACAAGGGACACAGCTGCTACAGATTGGATCCAGGGTGGAAATCCAGTAGCATTGTTATGGAGCACAAATATATAGTATGCTAATGGAAAGTATCACTGTGTTTTTTCTTAAGACAGCTAGAGCAAACCCACCCTGTTCAAGACAGAAGAGTGTGAACAGTTTCTTATAATTGTGCTGTCCTAATGCTGCCACACTGATGGGAATGTGTTCAATGGATGTGGATTCCGTTTCTCCTTCAAGGGTCTGAGAATATGGAAACATAGGAGCCTGTAATGGTTTAAGAAGAGTGGGACATATCATTTTCCAATGTTTACGGTCCTCCAGCAATCCCAGAAATGAACGCATTGCAGTGATAATGATAGGTCTGGGCAATTTTATAATCACTGCTATCCGGGTGCCTGTCAGATGGTGGGTCGGTACAGGAATAGTATGAGCCAAATAGTGTATTCTTGATTGACATAACTGTAGTTGAAGGCCCCTTACTTTAGACTCAGTAATTAATTTAGCTGCTTACCATACAATCAGGATATCATCACCTTTGTTCTGGGAAGATTTGACACTTTTATTTATTTGAGTACTCTTTTTCAATGTATTCATTTTTATTCATATTGCATGCACCTCGAATGGGGAATTGTTTAGATCCACTATTTCGCATAAGGGAGCTCCATTCATGTAAAACAATGTGCAACTGTCATGATTATAATGTTCTTAAATATGTTGGCGTAACCTATGGTAGTATCAGAACTTCCCCAGATTTGAGTTCTGTGTAGGGATAAAGGATAGTCCCAAATTTAACATGTCCAATTGGTTTTTCGTTATGTTTTTTCGAAGAGATATTGAATACTAACTGTTTGATTTGTTTCTCGACCTTAGGTTTCTTATTTCCTCTTCTTGTTGCCATCTTTCTAAAAAAAGGTGTTGGTTGTTGGGCATTCAAAGCTGTAGCTTCCTGTGATGTATGTAGATTAGGTGTTGGTTTAAGTCCTGTGTTGATGTTTCTGATATCTTTCCCACTTTTTGGTGGAGCAAACAGTATTTTAGGGCTCATATAAAAAATAGATAGCAATATACCAACATCAATAAATACAGAGAAAACAATATTACAACTAGAAAGCGTGATCAGGAGAGAAACATCACAGAGGCTCCACGTGACAACATTGGCACAATATTATCAGGCACATAATATAATCCCTAAACAGAATTTAAATCTTTTGGAAGAGAACATTAATTTACACAGACTGCAGAAAATTATACTCAAGGTTTTCTTTTACAACCAACCACCAATTGAAGGACAGAGGTCTGAACACAACTACTTGGAAATTAAACCAAAAAGCTAGTTTGATCCACAGGTAAACAATATGGCCATAAAGATGTTTAAAAAGCAGATGCTAAGAGATATAAGAACAGTGAATTTCACTAATAACAAGGGCTACAATATTAGACAACACCAAAACCAACTAATTAGAGATGATAATCCATCACTAACCCTGAAACTGGCATATAAAGGGGGAGCAATTGTAATAATGAATACTCAGTTCTACGATAACCAGATTAGATCACTACTGGAGGATGAAAATACATACATTAAACAAAATCAGATTAGATCAGTACTGGAGGAGGAAAATATATACATTAAAATAAATCAGGACCCAACCAAGGAGGTGGCAAAGATAATGTATGATACCCTCAGGAGAGCACGTGAACAAGACTGGATATCAGAGAAGACACAGGCTTTTTTAACTAATGACTATTCTATCACCCCGGTATTCTATGGATTCCCGAAAATCCACAAGGACTCAAGCAAACTGCCTTTAAGACCCATTGCAGTGGGCACTGAAAGCATTTTCAATCCATTAGCTATGTGCATGGACAAAGCGCTTCAACCCTTGATACAGACTATAAGCACGTACCTAAGAGATACTACAGATTTTCTTTACTCCATATGGGAATTGACAAACATACAAGAAACTAATCTATTGGTATCATTTGACATCCAAAGCCTCTATACATCAATACCACACCAGGATGGTTTGGATGCACTGGAATGGGCACTATTGAGAGAAAACAACTGCAAAGCCAACAAATGTTCATTCTGGAATTAAGCAAGATAATACTAGGAAACAATTTCTTCAGGTACAAAACGCAATTTTACCTACAAGCCTCGGGCACGTCAATGGGGTCGTTAATGGCCCCAGCCTATGCAAATGTATTCATGTACCATTTGGAAATTACAGCTATTTTAAGTGAAAAAAGGTGAACTGGAAACATCATCACCTGGAAAATATACATAGACAAAGTGTTCGTGGTCTGGAGGGGGAACCAAACAGATTTAGACACGTTCTTCTAGTACATCAACTCAATCCATGAAATAATTTGATTCACCATGGAAGGGGGCACACCAAAACTGCACTTCCTGGATGTGGAGCTTGAAATGAGGAGCAATGAAATAGTAACAAACATCTACCACATCAAGACTGATGTAAATAATGCATTACATCATCAAAGCCATCATCCTCAACATCTAAAGGACAATTTACCCGATAGCCAATGTCTTTGGATCAAAAGGATCATTTCATCAGAAGATACACTGGAAACCTGACATTTGACTGAAAAATATATCAAGAGTGGTTATCCCAAACAAATAATTGACAAAGCAAGATTTAAAACAAGGAGTTTGGAGAGAACAAATGTATTGGTCCCAAAAACTAAACCCAAAGAGATTCCATTTTTATATGCTTTGAGGTATTCAGGACAAAGTCATCATGTGACCAGATTGATCAAGAGAAATTGGCATCTTATAGAACTTGGCCCACAACTTTGCCAACTATTTCCAAAACTGCTGATCATAGCCTATAAAAGGGGATGCAATCTGAGAGACCAGTTGGTGAAAGCAGAAAGGCAACCTAAAGATAAACAATCAACATTAAGCACAAAGAAGACCGGGACATACCCTTGCTTGAATTGCAACAATTGCAATACTGTTATGAAAGGGGGTTATGTGAGGCATCCTAAAAATGGCAACAACATCCACTGAATGATTTTGCAAAATGCAACACTACATTAGTAAAATATGGCTTGAGTTGCCCATGAGGAATCTTTTATGTAGGCCAAACATCATGGAAGGCGAAAGAGAGGTGGAATGAACATAAAGTAACATAAGAACTAACAACACGAAATCTTCAGTTGCTCGCCATTTTAATGCCAATAGGCATTGGGCCTCATTACGAGTCAGGCGTTAAGGGGTTAACGGCACCGTAAACGGCGCCGGCCCTTAACGCCTGATTACAAGGTCCCTTAGCGCCATGGTGATTTTAACGCCTGCTTTTTGCAGGCGTTAAAATCCATGGCGCTAAGGGACCATGGTGCTAATTACGCCACCGTAATTTACGGTGGCGTAATTAGCGCCTTCCCCACTCCCATTATGCCCTATGGGGCAAAAATGGGAATTGGGAAGGGTAAAATGGGAAATGGGGATTTACCGCCCCACTCACCTTGGAATGGGGCAGTAAATCCGCCATCCACCATGGTGTAAACGTAGTTTACACCATGGTGGTAATGGTACGACCCAGGCGGTAACTTACCGCCTGGGTCGTAATGAGGCCCATTCAATTGCGCAACTAAAAGTAATCATATTGGAAGTGGTAAAAAAAGCACACAGAGGAGGTAACCATGCAAAATGGATGGACCAGAGAGAAACATATTGCCTAGAGACTTTAAATAGTCTAACACCAGAAGGGATGAACAAAGATTTCAGTTTTAGCTCTTTCCTGTGATAAACACAATTACACAATCACGTTCCTTAACATTCCCTATAGTTCAAAAGATGCAAATGGAAGCATAGATTTCACAGACTATGACCATATGAGAAGGATTAGGTATAATATGGTTTTGTAGAATTTTGTACGTTTGAGAAAAATGATGGGCGACTGATTATAGATATAATCATAATATTATAATGACCTAATCTTTGTAACAGCTGTAAAATAAGATAATAGAAAAATGTGGAGACCAATTGACTCTGGTGGATTGTGAGCATTATCTTTGAACAATAAACATTGGGATGAGGCAGTTCAAACTGACAGAATTACCATCAAAACATTTAGGAACATTCTAGACCCAATAGTGGATTTTACAAATTAAATATCTTATTAACTAAATGTCTTTTGCTTATAGGTTTCACAAGATCATGGTTTCATTCTAATATTTTGAACAGGAAATTGATGCTATCATAAAGTTATTTATGATCCCGATAAAATAAAGGACAATTGTGATAACCAAAATATGGTCTTGTATATTCATATGCAAGGGGACAAGTCATTTGGGCCCTCCAAGGTATGTTTAAACATGTGTAGCATTGATGATAACATAACAACCAGTAAATGAGATATCTAGAGTTATGGAGATCGGTTTATGGACCTCCCTGCAAGACCTTAAAATTAATGAAATCTATGAAAAATGGTAGTTTATGGTCATTGAATACAGGAAACACCCTTAGAGAAACGAGAAGGGTAATTAATATCCGGGTTCCCCTTTTTTAAAACTTGAAGTGAAAAGGTAAATAAATTTGATGTACACACGCGTCTGTGTAATGACGTGGCACCACAAATGGCTGTAGCTTTAGATCATTATAGCACATCACTATGACATTACTATTTTGAAGATCTTGTAGATGGATCCCCTGGCATGACTTCAAATCAGAATATTAATAAGAAACATTTGCATAGATATCTAATTTTGGAGTGGTTCCCCCGAACCATTTAGAAAGAATTATGTAAACATTGATGACATTATCACGCTACGGCGTGATGACGTGACACTATAAATAGCAGCCATTTTGGAATCCGCAAGACTCACAGTTCCGGTTTGGCAGCATTCAGTACACAGACATGTTTGAGAATAGGTGAGTTAAAGCCACTAAAGGTTGAAACCTTAGTTGTGATTCAGAGATTGATGGGGAACCAGTCTTAGGGGGATTTGAACATTAGGTTGTTCTTTATCCTAAAAACCTCCACATCTCCCCACAGAATGCAGACTATACCCCACGAGATACTGGATACTCTATGAGGTACCGAAGAACTAGAGACATCCAGACTAACATTAGGTAAGAGTTGGTTTTGACTACTGCATCAGAAGAGTAAAATCTAGAGTGACACCGTTTCAACACCTGTATTATAGGAAGGAACTTGAAGTTCAAGAGTGGATATAGCAGTTGCTATACAGTGAGCAAAGTGAGATCTACAAACAACGGAATCCCTGTTTGATCATTCCTGACAGATGGAATTCCCCACATTATTTAATGTATTCATGAACATTTAAAAATCCAAAGTTTTGCACCATTGCCAGCAAAGCACATTGGTTGTGATATCAGAAGGGCAAAGTCCACTCTGGTCAAGAACATGAATTGGACCACTAAGTCAGGCTAGCTTTTGTGCAATCACCTGGGGATGTTTGCCTTTAAATGAAGGGTTCTGACGTCCCTTCTTTAGATTCTCTCTGATCCTCTCGGATCCTCTCAAGACACACAGATTCACCTGAGAAGAACTCACTGTCCTTCGTTTTGGAAAGTTGTGCTTTCCAAAGCCCTCAGCCTAAGGTGAAGAAGGAGCCATCCAATATGGAAGGAAGGTCTGTTCCCTACCCACTTCCAGGGCACATCGGGAGTGACATTTGCTGTGGGCCGGGACCTGCCACCCAGCACCAGAATCTCCAAAAGCTTGGAGAGCAGACCCTGAATGTAACCACCCTGCCCTCAAGCAGGCTTCAGAGCAGTGGTGAGCTAGTCCAGCTGAAGCTCTCTGTTCTATTGAACAGGTCGCTCTGTGTTTATTGCACCTTGAACAAGAGGGAAGGCGCCAGCTTTTGCACTTCCCCACCCAATCAAACTATTGCATGCTCTACGAACTAGCTTGTGCCCTAGCTAAACCTATCAACTGCAAGGCCAGAATTGACTGCTCAATACTGGGGCCCAATCCGAATCACTGGTGAGTCAGATACCGACTCTGACCATGGATTACAACCCTGGCTCAGCCCAACTAACCCTTGAACATTCACCTTATCTACCTGCACATTGACACCCCCAAAGTCACCATTACGACAACCATTGCCCACCGACTCAAATCGCTGGAGCATCACTCAGAGGAAGGACACGTATTCAGCCATACAAAAAGGGAAACTTCACTAGGTGTGGCCCGAGGTAGTAAAGGGGTTTATTCAATTGCTGGGTCACAAGGTTCCAATGACCCCCCTTTGCTTTCACAAGCTTCTCGCAAGGGAATGTACTCATGCTGCTGCAGTCAGCTTGAGTCTCAGACCTGGTGAGCAATGTACATAAATATATTATCATTCAGACCTTTCACCTGGTCATCTCCACCTGTGGATCACACTATACCGGAACTTGACGTTACCTTTATGTTCTATTGATTTACTTATTTACCATGATTTCAATTTTCAGGATGCAATCAAATATACTGTGTTCTGATCCTGTGCACATACACGGACCCACCTATCTTTGCAGGATAAGAGGCAGCAACCGTCTCCACCCCATACTGACTCTGACCCGTGTTGTTCAAAAATAAATATGAGTACAAGCACCCCGTCCTTGATAACCTGGTAGAGATTTCACAAGGTATCTCACCTCTCAGTTTGGTGCCAGAAGTTTTGAAAGGAGTGGCCTGTAATCTTGCTATCAGCATTGACTTTGTCACCTAAGTCCAAGGCACCAAATTGTCAAATGAAACAGACCAAACTCTGAGATTTAGATTTTTTCAACAATTAACAAAGCCAGATTATGTTTATTGCAGTGCAAATAAATCATCCAGCCGTGTTGTTGTCTGACGAAGTGAACCCAACAATAAATTAAGCAGTCCTTTTTATATTTAATGATCAAAGAACAGGTTACTACATCAACAACATTTTTCTTCACACAACCGTTTTACTCAAACCACTTAATGTGGTCATGTTTATCATCTCTTACTTATACATCCTCCCACACCTTAGGAACACAGCCACTTTCTAATCAAAATGCCTTGTGGGCCTCACCACCAGTTCTGACACACATGGCTACACTCATAATGTTTCTAGAATTGGCTGTTGACATGACATTCTGCCTCCACTGGTTTACATTATTTTCACTAACTAAAGTGTTCCTACCTATATATACCTCACACAAATATCATATATTTCTTGTTGGACGCTTCCCATTTTAAGTTCATCCATTCCGAACCCTTGGTGTACTGTGATGTTTGCAAACAATTTGGGCCTGATTCAGAGAAGTGTTTTATAATGTCACACTCCCATTAAAAAACGCTCTGTGTTTAAGGCCCTTAGACTTAACTGAATGGCAATCTTTGCAATCAACCTGTTCATGTGGACCCACAGCCAAAAGATTGTGTTTTTGTCCATTCACTTCAGACTTTAATGCTTCATCACACTTCTCCAGGGTGAACAACAATGCATTTTGTTTGCTTTATCAGCAGGTATTTTAAACTTGATTTTGTTCACTCTAACAATATTTAATTACTCTTTTATAATACACTTCACACCAGAGCACAGTCTCCAAGACCTGCCAGGATTCAAACCACTGTTCTCTCAATTGTCTTGGTTCCAAGACAAATGCATCGCCCCCAGGCGATCCTCCCTGCCCTTCTAACAATAGAAGCTATGTCCAGCCTTAAGTCCAGCCTTAATGTAGTCTCTTACTTACTACTTACTGTTGTTGTGGCACTCTGAACACTGCCATTTCTTTGATCCCACAACTTTTCTGACAAGACAAGAGTATGTGCAATCAGGTTGTCGTCTCAATTTATGCCATCTCACTAGGATTTCGAGTTTGTAAGGGAGTCATCCTCCAGATTCAATCGAGAAAACATAACATGTTTATTTTGGTACTGGTTCTAGGTTCCTTTTTTCTTGGTCAGCAGTAGACATTGCTCTAGACAAATTATCCTGAGTTGGACATCACTTAACATTTACACATCTTGTTGATTAATACAGTCAGAATATCTGAAGTCTTACGTATCAACTCTTTTAAGACAGCATATATCTAGAGTGATCATTACAAGTCATAGCAACCAAATAATGAGTCTGAATTGTGAGGCAGTTCTGACTCTGCCTTGCAATTCGTTTGGGGATCGTGCTTCTGAAATCATCCTCTGAAAAACGCAGTCATGTTCTGGGATTTATCTCATGTTCTGCACTTAAGTTGTTTTCTATATTCTTGTAATATGGATGACAAATCTGCCATTGGTTAAATGTTAGCCATTGTTGCTACATGGACCATAGCATACTTACTTCCACAAATTGCTGCAAGTGCTAAAATGCTCCTGTGTGGTTTGTGGTGGCTTGTGGTAGTTTGGCACTAACAGGTTTAATTGGATCGATGCATAGGCCAAAACCTTCCAAACAGATGTACATCATTTGTTGCAAACATTCTCCCTCTGTGATTCCCTCAGGTTACATCTTCATCCAAGGACAGAGTGCACAAAAACAGATGAATACTTGCTCCCAGGTACACTACCCTTAGGCCAGCTTTTGCACTCCAAACTACCATCAGCAGCCTAGAAACAAATACTATGACTAAAAAACAGGGGTGGGGGTCGAGTGTTCCATTCAAAATTCAAAATGAAGAGAACAACCATCAAATCTGCACATTCCTCACGTATGTGGCAACAAATCACTCTTTGCATCACTTTGGCTGTGCCATCATTCCCGGGCACTACCTTTGACTCTGTGACTTGTACCTGCAGATATTTCATCAACCAGGACTTAACTGCAAAAGGAACATCCCCTTGTGGCTAAATAAAATATGGCTAAATCAATGTGTACCCTCTCAGCAGAAAGTGTGTGTGTGTGTGTGTGTGTGTGTGTGTGTGTGTGTGTGTGTGTGTGTGTGTGTGTGTGTGTGTGTGTGTGAGTGTGTGTGTGTGTGTGTGTGTGTGTGTGTGCGTGCGTGCGTGCGTGCGTGCGTGCGTGCGTGCGTGCGTGCGTGCGTGCGTGCGCGCGCGCGCGCGCACGCGCTTCTAGTGAGCAATCAATTCAATCTCTAAACCGTCTTTCCTGGGATGCCTTTAAAAGATGCCACCCAGGAAACACCACATACAGAAGACTGCAAAATGTACCAGAAGTTGGAACTGTGATGGAAAAAATAAAATGGTATGTCGCAGGGAGCAGGCAAATATGTGAGGGGTTTGGGTGTGGATTTGGGATATATGTCGGTGATGAATTGGGATAGAAATATGCTTCAGACAGGTGGTGAGGTGACTGGTAGGATTCACACGCCTGAAACGCCTGATGAAGCCTAATAGGGAGGGAGGGCAAGACTTAGTGGGGGAAGAGCAGAATGGGGTGCGGGTGAGGTTTAATTACTTAGGAGTTTGAGGGAGTGAACCCCTCAACCCCCACCTCCCCAATGGCAACAGAATCACACCATTCAGGGCAGCCTAAAAAGGCAATCTTTTTTCAGAGGCCTCAGCGGGCAAGATAAAGACGCCGAATTGTGAGCAGAGGATTACTGGGATACATACTCCACATGGTTCTTTACATGCAACAGCCTCCCATCTCAGTTCTTAGCTTTAAACATGGTGAAAACGTTCCTCACTCTGCTCTTGACAAAGAAGTTTGCCAAACTGCAGGAGCATCTTCCTCTTGTGGTCTGCTTTCACGTGGTCTTGCAGTCCCCTTATAAGAGGCTATGAACAATGTTGCATGCTGTCATAATCCATTACAATCTCAAGGCCCCAGAGGTGCTTCTAGAACTGCAGTTGAATGTGGGATTGATATTCCACAAGGGCTGAGTCTGAATGAACTTCTACTGAGGTGTTTCATGGAGGAAATCTCTGACCCCAGTCACAAAGTCTTAGACAGTGAATACATTTTGGTTCATGCTGGTGATCATTCATTGGTAATTAGTTTTTCACCTCTTAGCTGAGGTTTTTCCAGAGATAGATGTTTGACCTGATGTTGCTCTTTAAATACGGAGAGATACAGAAAAGTATAAAGCCAGAGTGAATACGCCTTACACCGTAGTAGTTTATATCATGACTTATATTACAAAAGAAAATATATTTTGCAATCGCTGCAGTAGGCTTGGACCAATTACCCACACAACAGACCCATAGTAGTGGTGGAATCTTTTGCTCACAATGGGCCTCAATCATAAAATGAGTCAGATTTTGGTGCTGACATGTCCCAAATGAACTCGTGACAGGATATTGTATCCTGCACAGTGATTTGTTGTCTAATCAGGAGTGAGGGACCTTCTGATGAATAACTGGTTTATTTGTCAACCTAGTCTAGCCAATTACGCCCCATGAAGGGGACACGTCCAGTTTGTTCATCCAATCAGATCCCAAAAAGAAAATGCGCCAGTTTCTATAAGTCCTTGGTCACTTTCTTTTCCTTAATGGTTTTTGCTAGGATGTAAGCAAACCTTTTGCCCATGGAATGCTAACGCGTGCAGGGTGTTTCGTTTGATTTTGAATTGTTGGGTCAGTGTTTTGGGGAATTTGGAGTTATCTGTTTGTTCTGTTTGTTTTTGGTCTTTTGTATGTTTTTTTTTTATTTTTATTTACATTTTAGCAAGTTGTCACACTTATAACACAAGCACATACAGAGCACAAATGAGTTACCTTTAACAGGATCCCATCGCCTCCCATAATTCCCCTGTGCATCCCCTCTCTTCCCCTCTCTTCCCCCTTCAAGAAACCACACAGGTAATTCCAACCCAGATACACATATGATGCTATTTCCAAGATCCTGCCCTACACATCCTCATGCTGTTTATTACAAGTATGGTATTTCATCACTATCCTCTCAATCAGAGATATGTTAAATAACTCATGAATCAACACTGCTTTTGACAGGGTTTTTCTAACTTCCAGCTCTTCAGTACAATCGTTTTAACTGACATCGCTGCCTTGGATACCCAATATTTCTTTTGTAACTGTGACAGGTCCTCAAGAAAGACATTTTCTCCTGTGATTAGTTCCAGAAGGAATTTACTCTCCTAAATTCCCATATTGTATGTTCCAAAATGCCTACCCTGAGCTTAGATCCCTGCAAATCTCTTGAGTCACACATCACATTTCTGTACATTCTCTCAAAAGTCTGATAAACAGTGTTTAACAGTTTGATTTGCCTCGCCCTTTCTCCCAAATTCAATGACATCTGTGGTATGTCTCTGCGACCGTGATCAGTCAATGTTGTGTTCCCCTTTCTAGCCTTCTACAAAGGGGCATATACTGTGGACGCTATGTGACCATGTTGACTTAGCCATAGTATATTGCCCCTCAGATGATCCTCTGCATTGGGTAGTGCAGTGCCAACTGCTGTTCTTCGGATGCAGTATTTTCTATAGGTATATTGGTCTAGTTTATTGTCTCTTTGTAACTTTTCAAATAGGATCCAAGCCCTGTTCTCCACAAGGTCTCCCATCCATTTCACTCCTCTTGGGTACCAAGCAGGCCAGTGTAAAATCTACATTGTTAACCTCACAGTAGAGTTGTGCCAAATCAATGCATTCCCAGACTAATGTCCTGGATAATTACATCCATTAATCACTGAGGAATTCTGGAAACCACACCTCCTCCTTTCCATATGTAACCCAATGGGTCCTATTCAGGTACATGATTACTTACAGGTATAGGAACCATTGTGTTAGCAATGTAAGGTACATATGGAGGATAGGATAGAACAAATACACATACACAGTGAAGGTTTTTCAAAGTGTGCTTTATTAAAGTGTTTGTGACTTGTACGGTATTCATTGATTTACCTGACTGTGTCAGGGCATACTCTCTGTCGGGGTCACTTGGAACATCCACAGTCTGATGACAATAGACAGGTCGATACTGCTAGGAACTATAGACTTTTTTGTCTTCAGCATTCAACTCAAGGCATTTGAAGACATTAGAAAACAGCTGTTGGGGGAATGGTTGGGAGCAGGACAGTAGAGGGTGAGGCAGATTGTGTGCTCCCAGCAGGACAAGGCCTTGAACGGCCCCTCACGGCTCAAGAAAACCTGTGTGCCGGGCCTTGGATGCCAGCTGTGCCTGATATGCATCAAGAATCCTCACTGCAAATCAGGTGCAGCCCGGGCTCCTACACAGCCTGGTAGGCTGCCAGCCCACCTGAGAGCCAGACCGGGCGGACCCCAAGGAAAGATTACAATCTAGGCTGCATGGAGCTGCCAGCCTGAATGACAATGAACAACCTCCTGACCAAAGACTGCATGAGCAAGATGGCATGGCCTGATGGCAGTACAGACCATCCTAATGCCAAGCAGGATGGGCTGGAGAAGAATGGAACACTGGTGCTGTGTGGCCCGGTTGAGAGTGACGTAACCTCTGTGGAGAAACCTGCATGCCACAGTTCAAGGAAGGTGGGCGGTGAATATTCTTGTTCCTCGTCAGCCCGTGCAGCATGTGAGAGGCTGCCCACACCAACAGAGGGCCTGTGAGAATTTGCCCTTCCCAGGGACCTGATAGGGAGGCTACCGATGGACTTCCCTGCTGTGAAGCCTGGATGCAAAACCAGTGCATCCAGTTTGCTCTGTGAACTGCACCCAGGATCGCAGGCGGTCCACCCAGGCAAAGGGAGACTTTTCCGGGCAGAGCAGTGAGCTTGCTCACTTAGGCTTGCCCCCACATGGGGCAAGCCCTTCACAATGTGGATTGAGAATTCAATGCTACAGCACAACAACAGAGGAAAGGGCTTACCCTTTAAAAATTGGTAAAGCAATGCTACTGAAGAAAGGTGGCTTTTATGAAGAACTGCTGGGGAAAAATAAATGTGAACACACTAACCAGCAAGGCCCCAGCACTCAGGAAGACGGTTGAATACCCGTGGTAATGACGCATGGATGAGAGGGTTTGGGGTAACATATGGCCTCCTGATGTGGTACAATGGACAACACAACAAACAGGTACTGTA
This sequence comes from Ambystoma mexicanum, assembly GCF_040938575.1. Classification (NCBI taxonomy): domain Eukaryota; kingdom Metazoa; phylum Chordata; class Amphibia; order Caudata; family Ambystomatidae; genus Ambystoma; species Ambystoma mexicanum. The sequence continues at coordinate 508,918,075 of NC_090926.1, read as the reverse complement.
CTGAGACAAGGTGAACTGTATGACCCTTATTATGTGTTGGCCGGTCCAGAAATAATGTGCCAGTAAAAACGTATACCAGTACTTTCCGGACCGGCCAAATCCAATTCTGCCTGTAGGTGCTCTGAACTACCGGAAGGCCAGACCTGCCGGTAGATCAGGCCCCTCCTGTCAGATAAATGCCAGAATCACCTTTACTAACGGTACCGATGATTTGGCCAACCCCATTGCATGGAGTCCTATGCCACTCCATGGAATGTGGAATTACCAGCATCTCTGCCACCGGGATATCGGTCGGCAGAGATGGTACTGTTGTTTCCCGATATCCCGCCGGTAATTCTGGCGGGAAACCGAGGACCTCATGATGACTTTTTCCTAAGAAAACAAAACATTTATTTAGGGCAGCTGCCGAAGAAAACTAATTGAATGTTTAAAGATGGGGTTAAACAGTGGTGTGGCGGAAGCCGAGGTAAGGTAGGGGGGTAAGGCCTGCTCGAGGTCCATCCGGTCAGGGGGTTGCCCTGCAGCTCGCAGGGTTGCTATGCAGGGATCATAGCAGTACCCCATTAATAAATGGGCAGCCATTTTGATGGAAACTAAAGAGGGAGGGCAGTTGTTAAGTGCAGCATGTAATGTTGCCATGTGTTGTTTTCTTAATATATTCGTTTCCATGTACTTTGCCTTATTACATTCATGGAACTATTTAACATCTTCTTGAACCCCCTGTCCATCCAGCTGGTCTGGAGGGTGTGGGTGATAACAAAGTTGTCCCTCTCTGGCATGGGTCAAAAAATGTGCACTCTTCCAGTTCAAGGCAAGCAGACCTAAGGCTACACATATCTAGCCCATGTGGTCAGCACTACCCTAGATCCCTGCGGGCCAAACTAATTTTCTCCACTCTTGTCTATTTTTCGGGTTCAGCTTCCAGAAGTGGCTGCATATGTTGTGCAATGAACGCTACATGTTAAGTGGCAAAATTGGGCAGATCCATGCCTCCTTTTTCTGATGGCAGCTTTAACTTCCACAGCTAATCTTTAGTGGTTTGCGGTCAGTTTACTCGCTGAGTGTTCCCTTGCTTGATGGAAGTGGGATCATTGGCACTGATTGGTCAACACCACAACCGCGGTGGTGTGGAGGAACGACTCTAGCATAGACCATGAGTATGGTCTGGAATAGGGGAAGGACCAAGAACTGGACTATGTCATACTAAATCCATGTCAATCTGAAACTTCTTTCATCACAGAGTGAATCGCACGTACGGGAGAATTAGGACCCGTCCATGTTTAATGAAAAATGTGACAGAATGAGGGGATATCTGACGGGCTTCCAACAAGGGATGTAAAGGACAAACAAATGTAAAGGCCCGCAATGTACAGAAAATGCATTAACTACAAATCTAATGGAGGGTGTCCTGTGATGACGTAGACAACAGGCAACACAATAACTACAATAGAAATGTACAAACCAGAAAATGTTCCCGCACATTGTTACAAATTAGAAATGTAGCATATGATGTATTGGTTATAATGTAATTCTTAAGACAGGAAACTTTGGAAATCATAAATAGAAAGCATTTCCAATTGAACTGTTCATAAAACTAATGTAAATTGGTATTTTAAGGAGCAACGCTATTTAGTCGTTTACCTGAATCAGATAGGGATCTGTCTTAAACAACGACCAGGAGGGATGTTTTCACCCATAAGAATACCTTATAATAGGCTGGAAGCATTGCATCATGCGTATAGAAGTTAGATGTAGTATGTTGCTGATCAGCCATCACAAACAGTATGAATATAACAAGTGTTTAGTATGTTAAGTTATGTCTACATTATTGGGTGTTTGGCTTGACAATTATATGGGCAAGGCACTCACTCTTTACACATCTGCTCTATCCCCCTGTTTTTGAATTTTGGAGTTGTTGCTCTTGGATAAATGTGGTTCTGTAAAGACAAATAAATGTGTTTTTGAATGCTTTTCTTCAGGGGAGTTGCTAGGTCTGGAAAAGACCCGGGGCTACGCTGATGTCGGAACTGTTGGGACTGGGGGCTAGCTAGTCTTTTGGCTGTAGCTCCTGAGATTCTATCTGGGGCTACAACCAAAAGATCAGGGGCTATAGCCCCCTAATCCCCCCCCCCTAGCAACGCCCCTGCTTTTCTTTGATACGCCAGAATGTTGTAATTTTAGATAATTTGAAAGGCTGCATTTTCAACATTGGCTTACCTATTGTTGATAGGAGTACACATATCTATCCCTTGTGGTTAGCACTGCCCTGCGTCCTAACAGGCCTATAATATTGGTTTCTGCTCTTGTCCACTTTGGGGTTCAGTTTTCAGAAATGACTGTATATTTCGTGTCATTTATGCTAGATGGTAGGTGACAAAATCAGGCCCATTCATGGAGCTTTTATCTCATGGCAGCTTTCACTTCCACAGCTTCATCCATGGTGGTGTGTGACCCCACAGGAAAGATTAAATCAGCGTGTCTAATACTAAGTGTTCCCTCGCCTGAAGGTAGAGGGATCATTGCCAGTAAGTAGTTATTCCACAGTGATTGGTGTGAAACAATGGAGACAGACAAAAGAGATCACAGTTCAAGGGTGTTTATTGAACGTCAAAAGGGTTGGATGAACGCCTATCTAACCCTAAATCTATGAATGGGAGCAAGCTACAAGCATCAAAGTAAAAATAATTCTGTCCTAATGTAGTCTTGGCAAAGAAAAATGCTTTCATTCTCAGAAACTCACTGGTTGCTGTGTTAACAATTCTCCCGTATTTCACCTTTATTCAGGGCATCACCAGCAGCTTGCAGGTCCAGTGCCTTGCCAGTTCTTCCACCTTCCTCCATGCCTTCCAGGTTCTTTCCAGCTCGATTGGTCTCTCTCTGGCTTTTCTGCACCCTCCAGCATCCCCAGCCTGCTCACAGTGTGTTCCTGTGCTCTGCTTTTTATACTGTTAGGGAGGTTTAACCAGTTTTAGGTGTTGGTGGTTGAAAAGGGAGTACTGACTCAGCCTGTCCTCGTTAATGAGACAAGATGGAGACTGCCCATAGGGATCCATGGTACATTGGTTCCTGTGGGCATTCTTCATAGCTCTGTTCCTCTTATTCTTTGACCCAGTGGTTTTTAAAATTGGGGAGGGGGAGACAGGATAAGATTCACAATATACTGCTAGGGTTGGGAAAGAATAGGATGTTTGGTAATTAGGGATAGGGGAATATTGTGTCTCACCCGTGGGCATCCCACTTCCAATTCCTATGGTCCCTCCACTCAGGTGATCCTCCCGCACTGGTTCCCCCCAGGGTCTGGATCCAAAGGTGATGGCTGTGCCCTGGCCACCTGAGCAGAGGGTCCAGGGTAAAAATAAATTAGAATTCCCTTCGGTTTATCATATACCCTTCCCCTATGCTGGTTGGACCAGAGTTTTCCACATGGGAATTTTTTGCTGGTCTAAAAAATCCAAAATTTCAATATTTTAGGGGCCTCTCCTGTCATATCCTTACATATCCTTATCAATACATTAAAGGGAATATTTGGTGTAGATGGTTTTAACTCACTTTGCTTTGTAGGAGATTGTTGTGGGGAACGTTTACCTTCCCTTCTTAATATATTTAACTCATCTCTTATATGTGTTTTTGGTATGGGAGATAGTATATACTCACAGGAGTTATAGTTATTTTCACCCGTTCCTTCCCCATGGTAGTCTCTGCTTCTGCATCCCAATAAGCCAGGTGGTCGGTGTATCCCCAGATCTGGGTTTCAAAAAAATAATGTTCCCTAGATGAGGGAATTGGTGAGACCGTAAATTGGCCAGCCTGGTCACAGAATCACAGTCTAGGATTGGGGTGTAGATTCTACTGGACGCCTGGTCGGGAAAAGCAGTGTTTCATTGATTCATTGCTTTCCCGGATTGCTTTGGCCATTAAAACCGTTTCCCCACCAAATAAGCATTTCAAGGATGACATTCTTTCTCTCTCCTCCTTTACATATCTGCCAATGTGCCCTACCCATCTCCTGTGGCTGATCTAAACTGCATTACTCCTTCATAGTTTGAACCATTTTCAGCATCCCGATTCATTCGCTATCACTAGATCTCTGAAGAGTAGAAGCCGCTCATGGGCTTGATTTACAAAGTGTTTTTCAATGGGATTTTTGCATTGAAAAGCACATTTGTCAATAGGGTCCCATAGCTCTCATCGGTATGAGCCAGCATACAGATGAGTTTGGGACTTCATGCCTGGTCGGACTTGTTTCTAGTTTGGCCGTTAGCTTAAGTGATCCAGGATGAGTGGTCATAGTCTTGTGCCTGGTCTTCACAGTGGGGCTGGCTTCCCTTTTTTCTCCTTGCTATACATGTATTCTGTGTTTGACATACCCTGAAAACTCTCAGCTCTAACAGGGTGCTGCTGTTTAATTTCAAATCCATGGAAGACCTGCATGGACTAAAGTGTCCTGGTTTCTCCCAAACCTTGCATTGCGCTTTGCTGGTTAAAAGCACATATTCTGCACAGGAAGTGCACAGCAAGTGGGAGAGAATGACATCTTTTTTGAATCCTGGTTCATCCACAGTCTACCACTGATGATCATTAAATGTGAAGAAAGTATGTGTTGTCATGTAACCAAAGAACTACAATGAGTGGAATGTGTCACACCATACGGAGGGCGCCTGGGACCATGAACATGATCAAAATACATTGCATCAACATCTGAAATGGGAAAAACGGGAGAAATGTGTATAGTTCTTAATAACTTCACCAAAGATCAAACAGGCAATACAGCCTGCCTATATGTACCCACAATCGAATTCACCCTAGTCAAAAAAAGGCCTCCTGCCAAAAACTCTCTCCGAGGGCATTCGCGTTGAAGGCTGGGCATCGCATTCATATAATGCAGGCACTGTCTAGACAAGAGATCCGGCAGACCATTGCTTGACCCTGGAAAGGATGTGATGGTAAAATCATACTGAGTTAAGAACAACGCCTATCCAAGGTGGCCAATACATTTACAATGAACCTGCCATAAAACCTAGAGATTGCAATGGCAAGTCTGATTATCCAATTGATGAGAAACCAAGAATAAACCTTTACTATCTCTAGAGGGGTCTTCCATTTCCAATAACTCTCTCTTGATTACCCAGTGGTTTCTCGCTTATGAGGCTTGATTAACAGAAACATAAACAACTGAGTGCTCCAAATGGTCCATTTGTGTACAAACCTCCAGTCTCTACATGATTATTCAGAAGTATCAGTACGATGCAAAACGGCAAATGATGAGCATGTTTCAGACACACAACGCGTTCAACTGCCCAACAAGTCCAATGCAAACCCCATCAAATGTCAATTTACAAAAACAAGATGTCAAAAGCTAAATGAGAAAAGACCACCTACATATTAAAATGTGGAAATCCAATAATGCACCGTTCTTCCTTTACTGTGGATTGCACGATTTATCCCAGAACAGATGCACACGTTGTAGGGTTCTTGGCCAGGCCAGAAGACAAACCTAGAAAAAGCAAATCATCAGACTAGGCTCTCTCAAACTTACAATGTTCTGTGCTTATATATTCCATATGCATTCAAATGCTTCAACTAAATTAACACGGTTCGACTGCAGAGAGGTACATGCAAACATCAGAGTGTTGTTCAGTGATATGCTCGCCACATGATTCAGGAGATAACACAATACAAAAATCAGAGGGAAATTAACAGAGCATTGCAAAGTCCATCCACATATATTCAGAATGGCCAAGGCTACCGTCCAATCATCATCATCCATTATATTTAGCAAATCTCGTGTCACTTGAATGCAGAATAGTGAACGATGAATATAAACATCCCGAATAAATGGCCAGGGATACAGATTGATGATTGCAATGTAATATTAGACACCTGACGGGTAACAGACAAGTCACAGCACAGAAAGCCCAAACTGCGAAGATGAACATTACCTCTTAACTCCACGACCACTATACCGTGACACATGTAGGATAACGTGGATTATTGATTGGAGGGTCTATATGGAGGGAATGGACTGATTGAAGTGGTGTGATGTTTACCTCTCTTACTTGCTTCCTCTCTGTAATCTCAGTTATCCTGTTGACAATTATATTTAGTCACATGGAATCAACAGCATTGTAAATCTAAATGTTATGTATTCAATTATGAAAATCAGCAAAATTAGCAGGGTAAGTCATACTGGGACGGGGTCAGCAGGGGATTGACCCCTTCGTAGTGAACTGGGACCCTTCTCAGCTTGGGGCAGCAGAGATTGTCTCAGCTGAACCAGAGTTGTGGCCAGAGCCAGTGCTTCCCTAGAGGTGTGGTGACCAGGATTTAGCCAGATCCATGGGACCACAGGGGTTCACTACCCAAGTGGGAAGTTCAGTATAAGGCAACAGCCCAGTTGAGGATCTGGGGACAGCAGCTGACAGGGAACAGAGTACTAGAAAGGATGTTGTGGCACATCATTCGTGCACATCCCCTTAAGCTTAATGTTAGTCAAGGTCACTATATCTCCTTCATTTACAATACAAGAAAGGGTGCATCTTCCAAATCGGATGACAGAAGGAAAACTCTATGACAGGATTAATAACTTGGCACCTGTCCATTCCAGATCCCTGAGAACACCAGGGGTCAAGTGATACCTAGATAGCATTAAGCCTTTCAGAAGGCGTCAAAGCCAAGCCAAAACTGATGCACTACAAACAGGGAGTCAGAGGACACAACCAAATCAGACTGAACAAGTCCTCTGGGAAACGTTCTTTGAATAAGACTGTTAGTGATTTCTTTTCACTATCCTAGGGCGGTCTCCTCAGAACCTGTGCTATCTAGAATTGGGACTGGACTTAATGGACTCGGGGCAATCAGTGCTTCCATAATAGGGAATATCTGCTTTATTTAACCCACAATGACAGCTATTTAATGACAGAACATCTGTTTTTCTCTCTTTGTCAGGAATCTCTATGTCCCATAGAATGTCTCACAACCGATCCTCATGATCATTAATGTTTGGTGTAACTAAGCCTGAGGGCTATTGTCACACAGAACACGTGAAAAGCGGCTGTAGGGCAAGGGGAGCCATTTATCGTGTAGTTCACTTGCCTGTCGCACTGAGGGCTTGCTCTTTTTGGCATCCCTAAAGTTTACTACCTTTCTATGTACGTAAATATAACTGTGTTCAGAACTCCAAATTCCATTCTATGAGTGTTCTTTTCATCTATCACTGTCAGGCAACTTATGCCTTTTAACTTGTTTCATGTTCAACATCATACATACCTCCTAGTGCACAGCTCTGCTAGTACAATTTCCATTTTGCTCTCCACGTTGTAACAATTTATCACACCTTCACCCAGGTTCTCTTCGGAATTCAACAGTGTCTTTTCTGATTGTGTTTTTCTCTTCATCTATTCTATCCTTTTCGTTTGCACTTGCAATGTATACATTTGATGCAACTGACACATAGCTTTGGATATCCAGACAACCATAACATCTGGTCTGTAGATGGGCACAGTTCTAGAGTCCCTCCTTACATCTTCTTCTCACCCTGTCCAAACTACTGAACCCTTATCACCCCTTTGACTCAGGCCGCCTTAGCTGCATACCTCCTTTTGATTGGTTGCTCCTTGAAACTCCTCATTTCCATCTTAAACAAACATGTGCACACGTTGGCTCTCCTCAGTGCTTAAACAGCCCATTTCCTAGATCACTGCTAGAGCACCGATTATCTTTCTGCTCCCTCTCCCCTCGTCCTCTTCTACCCATCTCTGCAATTCTACAAGGAGGCCCTTTGTGTTTTCCTGAGTGAAACATGTTTTGTTATTTGTTTGTTTGTTTGTTTTATTATTTATAATGCACGTCAGACAGTGGTATCGGGGCACAGCAGTACATTAATATGCAAAGCTTAGTTACAAGAATCAATCAAGGTAAAAGGTACCTTCGTACAAAGTACTATTTACAGACAGAGTATTATACAGGTATTTACAGATAATGGCATTACTCCCTCCTTTTATGCTGCCCCCAATTCTCCAACTTCTTTTTTTTTTCCAATGTAGCTTTCCCATGCCCCCCACCCTCGCCCATTGACTCATTGACTGCCCATGGCCATGCAAAGCCCTATGGCCATTTTCACACCCTCCCGGCCAAAAACATCTCCTCATGGGAACTCTTTAAGCTCGGTTTACTCAATCCTTACCATCAAACTTTGCACTTCGAGCTGTAAAGATATTAGTGATGTAATAAAAATGTCTTACCACTCGACTTATAAGCATTCTGCATGCCGTTCAATGAAGTCCTGTCAAAAACAAACATTGGCAAAGCCAAATGTTTTGGCTTGTGTATAAGTAATAAGCATTCGGCAGGCACTGCTATTAGATGCCCAGGTACTCAGACCATTTTGCACCTGCTACCATTAACAGCCAGTTAACACCACTATGAATGCGCCTGGCAAACACATTTCCCATGCCTATACAAAAGACTAAACTGTTTAGTTGCCAATACTTGTCTTTTTATGCTGCCACATAATTCATCCTAAGTACTGTGCAATAACTAATGTTGACATGGATCAACACTTGCTGACACTCAATGCTTGCAGTTTGGGAGTTACTCTCCTACATCTTCATCCCATAAAGACACCCACAAGACTACTGCCATGCACTTAATTAGCTATGTTCTGCACAGAGCATGATTCCAGCTGTTTCATGTTCTACCCTTTGCAAGTATAGGAACGCCAGAGACATGCATGTGCGTTCCTATTTACTAACATAACAAGTGTCATAGCTGGTTCCTGCGATACATGATGCCACCACCCACCGACCACCCTGTAACCATACCTATTACAGGACACATCTGAAACATGGGCAATCAGCAGCCATGGACACGCTCAAATATAGCGCTATTTAAAGAATACAAACAGATAACGCACACTCCGTTGTTTTTAATGTATTTTTATTTCGATTGATGTGTCCTATGGATACATTAGTGGGAATATATGTATACAGAACATATATGCTAAAGGAAGAGCAGAGGGAAGCTTAGAAGAAGCTGGCTGCACACCGGTCTTTGGACACCGCCATTTATGTTTTACTCAATAAACTGAGGAATCGATGAAAAATTTAATCCATCATAAGCTTATCTGGACAGGTGGAGTTGCGCTTCACAGGACACAATTTCTTGCATTAAATGTCTGCTCTTGAAACTAGCTTTTAATAATCTTTTTGACTATATCTATTTTAAGATGAAATGACAAGGATCTCAAAGCAATGCTGACAGGGCACACGTCTTCCATTTCCTCAAGAAACTACTCGAGTTTCATTGGCACTTCTGATAACTTGCGGCCTTCACCCTCGCAATAGATTAATATCCATGTGACAGTTATCTTTCCAGCCCACTGCCTGTAAAAGATTTCAAGGGGATTTTAATTCACATAAAATGCAGAGGGATCAGATTGTGAGCAGAAGCAAAGCACGCAGCGCAGCAAACGTTCTAATGAATGCACGTCTTGTCAGTTTCTAAGTCGGTTCTTCAGGGTAAGTTTCACATTTCAGTGGGGACATGGACAGACCTACCGCCTTGCTTCTAAGGTATAGTAAGAGGCGCTTGTGGTGCCAATCAGCACACTGCATGAAGCAGCACAATGGCTTTGTCAGCACCGACCTGGTTCGGTGTGTGACCAAGAACTGCTATATTCAGGACTCACTTACAATTATGCCTACATCGGCTTGGATTTCTCACCCAAAAAAAGTCAAAATCCTCTGCTGAAATATTTCAGAAACTTATGTCAGGAAACTTTGCTGAAATATGATATTGCCCTGACAGATGCATGCAAAAGTGGCCTGACTGATTAAATGTCATCTTCAAAGAGAATGCGCATGTGTGATCACGAAGCGCCCTGAGGTGCATCGCATGAAGTTACTGCGGACGATCCTCCAGTTTTTCGTCAAGCCTGTCATATTAGGGACGTGGTAACAAGTTGGCATTAATATTGGATGGCAAAGACGTTGCATTACATATGTTTATGCTTCATACACCACTATGTGCAATGTCTCGCGCAGAGCTACACATGCAGGCGTCCATTAGTCGTACAAGAGGGTGTGGTAGTAGGACAGCTTACCAGGACAGAAGGGATTTTCGTGATTTCCTAAAGGCTATGAGGATATGAATGGTGAAAATTGCTACGAAAGTCAGAGGGAGTCCAGTGTGCTTTTACTGCAGAGCATATGTCCCTCGAACGGATTCTACTGTGAAAATCTCTAAACGATGTTTGGTAAGCAAGCATTATGGCGAGTTGAGACACCCAAACTGAATTTACCTTCCATGGGCCTCATTACGAGGTTGGAGGTAGCCATGGAGCTATTAGCTCCATGGCTGCCTCCAAAACCCTGACTCCGCTCTGGTGAATGGAGCAATTACCGGTCCATTTCGAGGTCAGAGGGACCGGTAATTCCCCATTCACCAGGGCCATTCCCCATTCCCATTTGAGCCCCCATAGGGCTCAATGGGAATGGGGAAGGCGCTAATAACGGTAATGCAAGTTGCGGTACTGTTATTAGCTCTAGAGTCCCATTACGGGTCCCGCCCTTAACACCTGCAAAAACCAGACGTTAAGGATGGACTCGCAAAGGGAACTCGTAATAGGGAGGTAAGGGATTACCGGCACCGGTGCCCTTACCGGTGCTCGTAATTCCTTACCTCCCACCTCGTAATGATGCCCCATATTTGAAGGGTCCATCCATTGGAGGGACTAAATATGAGGTGCAAAATCCCAAATGCAATGCAAAATCTGACAGGAAGCAAATACAATAAGTATCTGAGGGAGTGCATATCTACAATGATAAATGATACAGTGATAAACTCACACTGGGTTAGTAAATGTTTGTTTATTACATTAAGAAAAGGTTTTAAAGACCCACAACAGGCACACTATACAGAGCTCAGTCAGCCGGCTCACTGCTGCCAACCTTCAGAACATAGCATTTTCTTTCATGGTTCAAGATTCACAATGTGTCATCTCACTTCTACTTTAGCAATGAAACAAACGTATTAAGGTGTTTGGGCCTCCTCTTGTACGTGCTAACCACGCAGTCTCTTTCCCTGATTACGTTGCCACCAAGGACAAACGTGTACATTCTAGATAGATCACCACATTTAAAAGCATTGTTCTGATTAAATATTCTTCTGTCAAATGTTTTAACAGCTTTATGGGACATTTCAATCCTTTGCATGGAATTGGATATGATGTAATTTCCCATCCTCAGGGATGGGAAGAGTTCAAAGCCGACAATCGCTTTTATGGAGTGTTCAAGTGACTTTGTAGCCTTTCACACATCATACATTACTGTGTTTTGCATCGGTTTCTTTGCAAATCATACTATATCATGAACACAACTGAACTAGACACCTAAGACGTCCCTATCCTGGAAGAACATAACCTGCTGTTAGGCTTATGAACCATAGTATCTCAAAGAAACTGCTCCACTCACTGTATTGTTGGGTTTTCTTCCCCTTCTCCCAACAGTTTTGACATAGGTATAGACTTGTTTTAGCACTAATTTACTCTTTCTGCGGTTCCAATTTTCCCTGGATGGTACACAGAACTGCTTGTCTGAGTTATATAATTTCTTTAAAGATAACGTGTTATTGCTATTTTGCAACAATGTTACTGCAAACATGCTTACTTAAGGATACCAATCACACTGTTGTTGTTAATGTGTTGGTTTAGTTTAATCTCCACTCATTTACATAGACAGAAAATGTATAAACAACAGTAGTCTTCCCCTAAGCTAATACGAATATGCTCAATTTTATCTAAACTCACCCTCTCCAATGGTTTTCAAGTAGAGGGGGCAATCCACACAAATATACTCTTCTTACTGACCTCAGATTGTAGTTCCTTATTAGCATTTCTATTTGAGAACACATACAAGGTCACCAAAAGTGGTGAAACACCTTTTAATTGTCGCAGGCATCCCCAGATTTCCATGTTGACTATTATGCTTGTATGCTCCCACCTGGGGTACTACGCATTCACCCCTCAAATATTTATCTTATCTTCTTCAGAAGAAGACACTTATTTAGCCGCAGTGAGCCATACCAGAACACTTACATGTTTGAAAGTGAGCACCATTATCAGTAACACATCACTAGTGTAATAATGCACCAGTATTCAAATGTAAGTGGGTTCATTGAGATAAAGACAAGACAATGAAGAATCGGCACACTCATGAATTTATAGTGCTTGGCCAGCTGATTAAACTTCATGTGTTGTTTCTAAGGACCAACCCGGCCAGATAAGAAATCTGTCTTCGAGCTCAGCTCAGAGAAAGATCTAGCGTCCATCTAACATGATGGAAGGAGCTGTCAGAGGACATCTCCCCTTGGCCAATTCGGAGCCGCTCATGCTACAGTTATTCGATTGTTATCATGTGTGGCCCTCAAAGTATATTTCTCTTCCCTACTCACTAACACAACAATTTACAACCATCAAAACCTGACAATTTACTCACCGGTTCTGCAACCATTCCATGTCAATGTGTGTGCCTCTTCCGAATGCACACATAGGGAGAGAACATTTTATAAAAATAGAAAGACTCCAAAGAGAGGCAACATGCAACACATAAAGCAGTGCTGTCGATAAGCTTTTCAATGTACCAATATATCCCTGAGTCAAGAACAACCAATATTGTATGTGAAATAAGTGTTTTATTTACATTTATAATCCCTCAGTTCATCTCACAAATTCAACACATTGTTCAAACACATTTAAAGTCAAATCACAATGCTCAATTTACTGAAGCAGTATTGTATAAAGGCACTCAAACCTATTCTACTATTTTCAAAATTAACCAAAAGCCTAAATCAATAAAGCAATCATATGCATTTCAATATATGATTATATTCAATGCAACACACAAAATCACAGCATCATAGGACTAAAGGACCAGAATAACATTTTTTTTGGAATAGGACGAAATGTCTGAATAAAAATAACCAACCCCACCAAAAGACCTAAACACACACCACAAAAAGTTCTAACTACCAAAAGTTCAAACTTTTCAAGGTATGTGTTTAGGTATTTTGGTGGGGTCGGTATGGGGTGAGCGGGGGTTGCGGGGGACAACCCCCAGACCCCTGAAAGAACAAAACAAAAAAAAAACAAAAAAAAAGCTGGGTGCTGCACGGATGTTCCCCTCAACACCCCGCTCACTGTAGTATACAGTATAGTGAGTGGGCTGTTAAGGGGGACACCCCTGCAGCTCACCCGAGCAACAAAAATAAAATAATTAAGCCAGGGGCTGCAGGGGTGTCCCCCGCAACACCCCACTCACTATACTATACAGTAAAACAAAAGCAAAAGAAGAGCAAAAGTAAAAAAAAAAAAAAGAAAAAGACCCTACATCGCCAGTTCCCGATCAAGGAAGTGAAAGGGAACCGGTGCTGCAGGGACACATCGCGTCTGAAGGAAAGGTAAGTATGGGGGTGGGGATGTGGTGGGGGTGTGTTGGGAGTGTGAGTGAGGATGTGTGTGAGGGTCTGTGTTTGAATCTGTGTGATTTATAATGGAAATGTTTGCATTGGGAAATGTACAAACATTTTGTATTGCGTACATTTCCCATGAAAACATTTCCATCACAGGAAATTTACTTGCGGACATATCACATAGATCCCATTTTTCAATCAAGCCAAACCCATTGCATCTTAAAAAATGACATGACATAACATCAAGATGTAGCTCAGAGCTCACACCCCTGTAGCCCCTGGCGTGACTTCAGAAAAAGCAGCAGCCCTGGTAGGTGGGCAAGCAGCATGGTGCCCCTCACTTGGAAATCCCCCTTACCATGCTGTCACTTGGTGGGCAAACCTCCCCCCTCCCCCGACTCTCACTTAGGAGTACCTTCTGATTAATTTGTATGTTATAGGTAAACAATATAGGAAGCACTTGCCCTCAGCTTGCTGCCAAATTATCAACTGTCAGCTTCTAGACGATTTATCTCTAACAGCTTCAAGCCAAATGATCTACAGGCCCTAAATGTCCCTAATTCAAGGCTACAGCATCACAAGTTATTTAAGCAAGATGCTATGTATTCCTTTAACACAGAAAATGAAGTGATTTAAATTCACTTCCTACTCATTATACCTGTATGTTATGTGTATGAATATATGTTATATTTATGCATATAAGGTTAGTGTACTGGCCTGCTCAAAACTGCAAATGTAGGCATGTTTGCATGGATGTGTGATATGTTCAAGCTATCAAGCTGCTTAGCACTTTGCTATGTTAAACGCTTACATTAATGAATGTATGTTAACACAGAAACACACTTCTCACTATGTGTTTGTGACACTACTAAACAATTCCCTTGCTATGTAACTGCTTTTCAATGCAATGCTAATGTAGGCCTCTTGGAGTCCCCTAGTAGATTAAAGTATGGTGAGTATACCTTTGCTGTTTTAGCACTACTGTTGCTATTCTAAGTATTGCAGCCTACACTGCCCTTTAAGCATGTATCACATTGCCTGCTCATTCCCTTCAAGGCACTACATTCTACTTGGCCTTTTAAAGCCAATGCTAGTTTTACTATTATGAAGGGATATTCTGAAATGAGATGGTGTCTCACCTGTTGCACTTACCCCCGCAGGGCAGAATGGGGTGAAATACCATGGCATGTGCCCTAGAAACCATGAATAGAAGGACGGGGCAAATAATGTCTTCTGTTTCTACAGTTTCTGTTGTCAAATCCTTCCACTTCTCCCCTTCAACATTGACATGCATTCCTAAATCTAAACATCTTTTGGGGTATATCGCGGTATTCACACTAGTCACTAAAATGTGCTTTCCTTGTGCTTCACCAATGTGTAAGTCTAATATGTATTAGACGTTCTACAAATTCTGCATTTCTTCTACAAACATCATGTGCGCCTGTCTGACATATGTGTTCTAGATGTGTTATCACCCATTAACTATGTTGGATGTACAAATACATATCTGAAACTACTAGATACAGAGATAGATCTGCTATGATATTATTATCAACTTTCCTTTGTATTCCACTTTGATTACTTTTCTGTATCATGTACTTTATTGTTACTCAGTTGCATCATGCATGAACATTTCTAAGAAACCATCATTTGGAACCCATTGTAAAACATAGTCGGAGTCACTATCTGAACGTAATCCCTCGCCCATCATTTCCAAGGCGTTTTCATCTATGGTACTTTAGATTACCTTTTTTGCATTACTATACTCATATTTACATTTTTATCAACGTTTTGATGAACCTCATTTCCATTAGTGTTACATGTATTAGGCAAGCCTGCATTAATACTGGCAAAATAATTACTTTCACATGTAAATCAGGATTTGAATTAATTTGTGATTGTGAATATTAATCTCCTGGACACATTTCTGGCTCATCTATTTCAAGTCCTCTATCGCTACTTTGTTTCATTTGGCCGAATAGCTGGCTGACATCTGTCTAGGTCACCACCTTCTGCTTCTCGCATCTATCTTTAAGGTTCCACAATGTCTTGTTTCATTTGAATAGCATACAGTAGTTCAGCATGAATGGTTTATGTATGGTCTTCCTTGATCTCCATCCATACGCTTCTTCTACATGCCCAATATGTCTTAGTCCCAGTAGGACAGTTTGGAAGCCCAGCCAATAGGGATTCTTTGTGTGGGCAGCAGGGCTACACCCACAAGTTTATTCCGCTTTGCAAACCCACAGTGTATTGGATTCCAATTCCATGAGATATGTCCCAGCCCATTCTGGCTAGGAAACTCTTTCAGCATGCAGAGTCCATGGCTGCACTAGAAGGGTATCTTGCAGCATACCTGCACATTTCAAACTGGTTGCACACTTTATAAAGTATCATATCCTCTGAAACAAACCCACCTTTGCTGTGTCAAACAAAAGGCCTTTGTACACGTTTCTGTATAATGGGCCTCCAACCAAATTATAGACAGGCCAAATTCCTGCTGTAGAAACAAATTGTCCCTTGGCTGTGTCGAAAAAAGGCCCAGTGGCCATTTGGCACTCACTATTGATGTCGGTAGCTTTCCTGCTGGAAACACAGGCTCAGGTTCTCAAGGATGCTTACTGATGCCGACTTCTGTTTCCAACTGGTAGCAATAGGAAGGCAGGCATATTGATCACGAGTCATAGCCAGCTGAGAAGAGATTATTTTTTTCTTTCACCAATGCCCACAGCAACGTCTTCTAGCAGTGTTGGTGACTTCATCTCGATGGAGGTGCTTTTGCCGGGCAGTATGAGATAACAATGCGTGCTATGCCACAATTTCGTGGCTTACGGTCACTTCATTTCTCTGGCAGGTGCAGTAGCCGATGCAGTTGGCTAGGTGTACGGCACACTCTTGGTTCTCCAGTGATTGAGTGATTCATGGCAGGCATGCAGTAGTGTCTGGATGGCGTGCACAGAGAAAGTGGTCTATAAAGCAGTTCAGAGTAGAAAAACATACGTTTTCTGCATATAACTTGCTGTACTTGTTCATCATTACAGTATAATGGATTTAATTCCTGCTTATTTCCTATTTATGCCTACTGTTCTATAGCATTTCTCGTGTCTGCTATAAATGTTTCTAAACATAAAGGGCTCTTACCCAGGGGCATACAGCTCTCTCTTACTGCTTGAAGACTATTCTAAATGTCTATCTAAACACTTGGAGATGTTTTGCATGTTGTCTCTCCGTTACTGCATTTGCAAACTCTGTCTCTCAGCTCACACTTGCTAGTTTGTCTCTAGCTCAGTTATATTGCTTGTGGATAGGCTGTTCCTATTAGACTACACATGTGCATGTTACTAAATATATAATGGTCCAGAAACCTACCTGTCTCCAAGGGATGTTTACATTCATACATGATATTGTTCTGTGCAAGATTAGAATGGTCAAGTAAGGCCTGCCTATTTGGATGGCTGTAAGATAAACTATTGTCTGGGCTGCAGCTGAATTCTGCCTTGACACAGGCTCAGCGAAGGGAAGGCAAAGTCATGAACATTATTGTATAGAAGGTGAGTGGGCATAGCTATATTCCTCAATCTTCAATTTGTAAATAGGGCAAACTTATTGAATCATGTGGGTGGGGTGCAAGCTCTCTGTTTAGTGCATCTGTGCTGGGCATAAGAGAAGAACTGTGGAAAAAGCACCAAGGCTAGATAGCTGCCGGTGAGGGTTGCACACCCTAAAAAACAATTAGTGGTCTAAAAAACCTTAAAGATCTTTGGTTCATCTTCGATGACAATGAAAGTCTAATTTCCCAAGTGCAATTGTGATCTTATGTAGTCCATTACATGTGTATGCAGATGCATAATATGCCAATTCATCTGTTACTCTGTATCGCCCTTCAGCAGTGCAAAGCTCTATATTCTGATTGGCATACTAGGCATTTGATCGACCAATAGTGATCATAAATAAGTCCAGTGGAATAACATGTCAGGTTTGGGTTTACATATTGGAGAGACCCAGTAGCAGTCAAGCATTACCAAAACGCGCGAGTCCAAAAAAAGAGTGATAACATAATGGTCATAAATCACATGAACCAATATAAAAATGTGTTAAAAAAGCCATACAAAAATCATTAAAAATCATAGAAATGATATGTGCAGTGCTCAATCATGAGAGCATGCCAACATAATGAAAATCAAATCCATTCAAATAGTGCAAATCACACAGTAGTCATGGAAAACATGATATAACGCAGTGGCCCACAAACAGGGGCAACATGGACAATAAAATAGACAACATAAAGAGAAAGGAATAGTGCACTTCTATCAGCAAGCACTCAAGTTATGTATCAGAGTATAGGTGATTGTTGGAAGCACAAACAGCATAAGTGCACTGATTACAGATTGGATGCACCAGCTTTTTACAGATTATTTTCTCATTGCATTTACAAAGGTCCAGCTTCACACCTTCTGGGTGTAAGATTATTGGGTAAGTTACACATGAAATTGCCTTCTCTATTGATACAGATAACTGCTTGCTTGTACACCCTAAGGAATATGTATATAGGGCTCGATTCATGGAATGGGGCGCAGAAATGGCGCTCCGTCCGCGCACCGAGAAGGACCCTGCATGAGGCGTGGCACAGAAATAATATTGCTCACTATGCGTCTTCGTGGATTTAAATACACATACTAGTCGTCACGCAAGTAAAATCAAGCAGTGCGATGAACGGCCTCAACACATCCCCAAGTACACCAAAAAACAAGCAAGAGGACAAACACGGCACAAGCCTCCGTGCCACCACTGGCCCACTACCTCCAGTACCTCTGTGAAAAGGCGTGCCTCACCTCACAAGCACAGCCTGCATCACAGCAAAATCTCTTGTCTCACCTCACAAGCCCAGACTGCACCCCAGCGAAAATATGTGCCCTCCCTCACAAGGCTAGGCTGCACCCCAGCAAAATCACGTGCCTCACTTTGCAATCCCTGGCCACACCCCAGCGAAAACACATGCCCTCTCTTGCAAGGCCATGATGCGCCCCAGCAAAATCCCATGCCGCAACTCGCAAGCTAAGGCCACACCCAGCAAAAATGTGGTCCCTCCCTCGCAATGTTTGGCTGCACTCCAGCGATAAGGCGGGCCCCCCACGTAAGTTGAGGCTGCACCCCTTACCAAATCATGAGTCCCCCCTTCACCCTCTCCACACTCGCCACCTATTCTGTCTGCATGCCCCCCCTACTGCACATCAACCACTCTAGCCAAGACACCACACCCTAGCCCCCATCACCTGTGACACCCCCCCAGGCAGCCCTCTCCAGAGTGGACACCACCCTCCAGCCCCACTCCAGACTGGACACTGCCCCCAGACCTCCTCACCTTTGAGCCCCCAGGCAGCCCACTCCGGATGGGACAACACCCACCAGCCCCCCTCACCTGTGACACCCCACCCCAGGCAGCCCCCTCCAGTCTGGATAACACTCACCAGCCGCCCTCACCTGTGACCCCCCCCCAGGCAGCTCCTCCAGACTGGACAACACCCACCAGCTCTCCTCACATGTGACCCCCCCCCAGACATCCCCCTGACAGTCTCCCACAACACCAGTGCAATGCATGTCTGCAGTTCACCTGAACATCCATGGTCTGACAGCATGAAGTGCAAGACCAACATGTGTACCGCAAAAACGACCAACTGGAAGCACTGGAGGTACATCCATGAGTGGAGCATCTGCTCACACACCCTTCCAGGCCTTAATCAGCACCCCCCCCCTTACACATGTGACAAGTGAATACAAATCCATGTGCATGTTGTCCATGGCACATTACCAAGTCATCAAAACACAGTAACTGAATGTGTGAGCACGACAGACCTACCAAAACATATTGCAAGATCCACAAACAATGGCCAGGCATGTCACAGCCTGAGCATCAGAGACCTGGGTGGAATGGGTGGTAAAATACCTGTCAGAGAACAATCACATGACAGGGACATACATGGGGGATGGTCGGGCAGTCAGAGAGAGCATGAGTCACAGAGATTGGAGAACTGTGCTGCCACTCGAGAAGAGCAAACATATCTCACTACTGCATTGCAGTGGTAGAGATTGAGCAACACATCAGAGAGAGCAATGTGTGACTGCACATGGTGGTAAAAGTGTGCATGCCATGGGTTTTACAGAGCAATAACAAATGTGCTATGAACGTGACCATCGAACATTCCTCAGTGAGCTCACCTCCCACCACCCCAACCACACTGATGTCAAACACACAGTGATCCTGCACAGGTAAATGCAAATGAAAGCATAGACTGCAGACCCAGTCATCAGATGAGCCCACCCCCACATGTCAGGCACATGTGCATCCTTCCATCCAAAACCATCTAGCAACAACAACACGCAATCATGTACACCACAATACACATGACTTGCAATGGATAGATGCACTGGCTGAAAATAGAACTGTCAAAGAGGCGGACATACAAATGAACTGCATGAAGCGTGGAATGTAACAAATAGAACAGTGTATTGGAAATAAATATGTAAAGAAATAAATGGGAAATCAAGCTGAAAGTAGTTCAGGGTAAATATGAAATAAAACCAATATCCTATGCCTGAACAAATATATACAATACAAACAGGGAAGGAAAGTCTTCAAAGTCTTGGGAACATAATAAATAAAAAAAGGAAACCTGCACCTAAATAACTCTGTACAAAGGCAGCAGCCTAGTTATCCTCTCCAATCTCACTGAGCCTTTCCACCAGGGCCAAGTCCTCATCCCTTAGGTGGCCCTCCGTTGTTGCCTGGAGGGCTTGCAGCTGCTCCAGAATTTGGGTCTCTATCACTTGGACGTCCCTGCAAGTGGCCTCCAGGATGGCAGCCCGCCTCCTTGCTCGATGCAGCGCAATATCAGCCCTGGTCATCACTACCCTCGCTGCCTCTCTGCTCCACTCTGCTATTCATATCCTCAAAACACAGAAGACATGCTGTGCCTCAGGTCCATGTGTGTCTCCTGCCTCACACTTTGAACTTGCCTCCCTACGGAAGTCTGCCCTGAAAAAGATATCCTCCTCCTTGTTGCCGCCTGCTTCCACAGTACCCAGTGCCTACTATGTGGGCATGCCCTCCGAGCTGATGACGATACCCGGGGGCGTAGGGCACATGCACTGTAATTGGGTGCCTACTGTCCCTCCATTGCCGGTGACCCTGTCGGTGCTGGGTAGGCACAGTGATCACCACAGCTTATGTGCATTAGACTCCCAACTTGGACAGGGTGTTGGTTCCACCAGATGGGGCATTGTGTGTGGGACTGGTGCACAGGGGACCCTGCCGGTAGCTGGGCCAGAAGGCACCCATAAGGACAAGTGGTGCACAGAGTAGGAAGATGCTGAGGTTGTCGGAGCAATGAACATAACACAGAGGACAACACGAAACAGGCATTCTGCAAGACAGCTGACAAGGCCGTGCAGCTCACTATGATGATGGGCAAGCAGACAAGTAGCCTGCACATCATCACGAATGACACCTCATCAATCTGTCCATTAGAGATAGCACATAATTCCGGATGTACACATCACATGGTAATGGGGTGTCGGTCTGGGTTGACAAATCAGCTGACACTGTGTGGTGGGTCTGGGTGGAGGCATCCTGGCAGGTGCACACTGTTGCATCCGATGGCCCAGGGACAGGATTTTGCACAGGCACCTCCACAGTGGCCTGCACAGCCTCATGCCTCTGGGATAGGACTGCAGAAGGCATGCCTACCTCAAAACCCCCACCTGACGCCATGGGCTGAGCTGTAACGGCCACCTCCTCCAAGTCCCCTTCTGTCAACCTGGATGACTGTGGGGCGTCTTCTGCCATGGATGGCCCCTGTTTGGCATCGCCTGGCCCCACTGCTGCTGAGGAGTACACTCACACCTTCACCTTCTTGGACTACCCCCAGCAGCCATACCCGATGTCACCAACGCTGCCCCAGCCACATCGCTCCCCGAAGAGGAGCTGTCATGCGTTTGTGGCTGTGGCCTGCACTTCTGCGTGGTGGAGGCATCCCTGCATCCCTGCTCCACAGCACTGCTTCCGCCCTCTTCATCTGATGCAACTGTGGAAAAGGAGACACAGAACAGCACCATCAGTGCACTGCACCAAAGCCAATGTGGCATCACCAACATTCACAGGAACATGACTTGTCAAGGGAACAACCATATACCTCCACACCCACACACATGGACATGCAATACACATCCATGCAGACACCTGCCTGGCCATCCCTCCACATGATCACATCAAACTACATTGCACTGTCACAACCAAATGTATTGCATATGCCACATCAATTGCACATGCACATGTGAGCATGCCATAGCAACAAGCACATACACAAGTTATGCACACACATCAACTCAAAGGGCACAATCAGTGCCATGAGCAATCACACCAGCGTCACATGAACTGCAATGCCTCAATGTGACTAGGCCAGACATCCAAATGTACATGTTGCATCCAGGCGGGAGTAATGCAGAGTGACACATTTCCATGTTGCGCACATACATATGGGCATCATGCATGTACGTGATGTGGGCAACACAACCTCAACTGGCACACTTGCCATCCTGGAATGTTGCAGGCACAAGTAACATTGCATGTGCACGGTCTGCAAGACAGCACTACAGCACACAATGCAAGTAATTCCAAAGAAGTCTCAATGCAGACATGGAGAGCAATGTTTGAGGCATGCATGCACACATCTGTCTTAGAGGCATAATAGCTGAAAGTCTAAGGGGTTCACTGCCAACATGTTGGCACATACTCAACACACATACACTGTACAGCAGTGCACCACATTGCTACTCACCAGCCGGCACCAGACGTTGCTGTAATTCTCACACCTGGGTGTGCAGCGCCAGGTAAAATCTTTCCAGGACCTGCATGCTATTCCCCGATATCCGGCAACTGTGCACATGGTGCCTCACTGTTGTGGCACCGGCCTGGGTGAAGTGCATGGCCTTGCCATGGGTCCTGCACTTAAGATCCTCCCAGCGCTTTTGCACAGTCTTGAAGGAGCGGATAGCCACTCCCTCAGGTAATGAAGCACTGGAATGATCTCACCCGTCGCACCAAGTCCAAGCTGGATGCCAACCTCACCTCTGCTCTGGCAACTGGAGGGGCGGGGTCACCAGAAGAGGAGGACCTGACAGAGTATGAAGATGCCATGACCAATTCATTCTACTGGAGCAGGTGCAAGGCATCCGAGGCCTGGAAAATGATGAGGACACGTTCAGTGAGTGCCCAACAGTGTGCATCCTGCGCATGTGAAGTGATGCATCACCAAGATGTATAATTGTGGTGCACATCTGGCTGCATTTGAATCACTGTCCCGGGTCACCCATGTCATGTGGTGTACTGACTCCTGTCCAGTGTACACAAGAGTGGATACAAACATGTGTTGTACATCAGTTGAACATGTCCGTGTGGCAGTACTCATCCCCCACTAGATTACCCCCACAACATCTGCAACATGATACCACAACATGCACACTTGTTAGCTCCATCCTTGATGTCAGTGACTCTGCTCTGCTAGACATGTGCTTGTGTCTGAAATGCAAGCTACAATTCATGGCCTGCAGAGTATAGAATCTTTTTTCACACATGTACGTAGGTGCATCCATGCTACATAGAACATCCAAGATGACAACCAACATGCCTTATGTCTTTCCCTGAGCGAGTGTGCATATGTCTAGAATGTGCACATCCCCACTGCACCAATGGCAATGACTCCTGAGACACACTGTGATGCCTGCTCCCTGTTTCCCTCCCACACTCAGCCCACACTCCATGGCTCCATGCCCCTCTCCCTCTTGTGGGTCACTGTACCTGGTTCCTATCTGCAACTCCATTGACTCCACTTCATGGACCTTGCCTAGATGGTACTCTTACAGCCATATATCAACTGGGACTCTCTCCTTTTTCCCATACTTATGGCATGTTCCAATTGTGTACAGTCCCTGTACCAGGACAACACTGGTGTGGCATGTGATGGAAGCAGACTTGGATGTGGATATGTGTGTTGCATGTGATGTAATTGCACGCCACAGAGCCACATGGCTGTGCCCATTTCACTGATGTTAGTCAACAATTTGCGGTGCCATGGGCCATAATGTGCTTCTTAACGGCCTTGTTGTTTGGCAATGTGTCCACTGGCAGCATGCCCCTGAGGGTGTATTTTGTTGCCAGTCTGCATATGACATGCTCAGATAGCTTGTCGTCCATAGTGTGTGAATGCTGTAATTGTTATGGTGACATGCCCTGCATTGTGTTGCTTGGCAGCAATGTGATACACATGTTTACTGTAGACTCATTGCACATGACTTCACATGTCTTATTCTGTCCATGTGCTGGTGAGGAGGCACCCGATGCAGAGGAGGAGGAAGAGGAGGAAGAAGAGTCTGTGATGCTTCAGACCACCAGTGGAGGGCGTGGCATGTCAGGCTGTGAGAACCCACTCATGCTACAGACCATCCTGAGCCATGCTGCAGACACTTCTGACTCTTTGGACTCAATTAGCTCTCATGCTGAACTGGATGTGCAGTCTTCAATGCTGGCAGAGTTGAGTGCACCAATGAATGGAGCAGTTGGGACCTCTGAGTCTGCAGTGGGTCAGGTGCCTTCACAAGGCCAGTCAGTGGTGGCACACCCATTTATGGTGGTTACAGCTGCACGGCCACACTCCCATGTATTGGTTTTTGGTCCTGGGACAGATGTCTAAGGGAGTGTTGCAGTCCTGGAGCCAGGGACAGGGGCATCACAGCATGGGCCATGCTCCCTTGTAACAGTGCAGACTGGGCAGACAGAGTTGAGCAGCAGATGTTGTGTTCCACACACAGACAGGGTGCTGCCTATGAGAGTTTGGATGAGGGCATGGATCCCCCAGCAACACAGGTAGAGCAACAGCTGCAGGTCATGCCATCCACATGCTGCTCCCACTGGCTGCGTATGGAGGTCAACTTCAGGGGCCGACAGAAAGATCTGCAGGACCTGCAGGCATCCCTGCTTACAGAGGGTTGGGCACACATGGAAGAAGCCCTGAGGCATGAGTTGTTGGCCCACAGGGCTGAAATCCATGAGGAACATAAAACCAGCCGAAGACTGTTCCGCCAGGAGATGTTATCATCGAGGTAGACAATCTCAGAGGAAATCCATGCAACCCGTGAGGTTGTGCATAGTGACCTCCAAGCCCTCGGTCTGCTTGTGTTTTCATCAGTGTCACGCATGGTGGCTGCCACTGAGGACCAGGCCAGGGTACAGCATGGTGAGCCTCCAATGCCAATTCCACCTTCAGATTCAACACAGGATGGTAGTGCCAGCACAGACATGCCTCCCGGTCCTCCATAGCCATGCAGACGTTGTCATGCACCCTGCACCTCCCACTCCTCTGTGGACACCCCCACCTTCCCGGTCCATGATGGACATTTTTGATCTTTTAGTTAATTTGGTGATGCTTTTGTTGACCCCAGGCCCAGATGTTGCTATGTTATTTTTGAGTTGCCCTTTCCAGGTTTTATTTTACATTTATTGTCATTTTTACCTTGGTTTGTGCAGCTGACTTCTGAAGGCCTTGGCCTTTGCAGTGGTGGACTAGCAGGTCAACTTGCATGTTTGCATGGTGGTGCACAGGATGGCTTGTGCAGGTAATGATGCATTCAGTGTATCCTTGCGCATGTGTGTGGTGTGAATGGTACATCACTATGCCTGTTGTAATGTCTTCTCCCATGTTGTTTCAGTAATCCGTGATGTGGCAGTGACTGCTGTTCTGGGGGAGACACCCACCACCCATTGACACCCATGCTCCTCATGCCCTCCACCAGGCAATGGCCCTCCTGTCACTATTTGGAGACATAGTTCCTGGTGAAGGTGATGCAGGATTCACACCATGCCCGAGCAGTCAGTGGGTAAGCATGAGCACTCTATTGTTGAGCATGCATCATTGTTTCACTTATTTGCTGCGCTGCATGTCTAGCTTTACTTATATGTGCTTCACATGCTCCCATGCCAGGATGTTTTTTTTTTAAGTGGTGCTCAAGTCACTGTGTTACCTCCCTCAGTGAATTCATCTATGGATACGCCTACTGTGGTGTAGTGCATGTCGTTGGCTGTCTGTAATCCAGGTAGTTTACTCCTTGATGTGTGTTCGACTAGGCCTCTCTCTCACTGTCACTATCTCTCCCTCACTCTGTTGTGCAATGATGCACTCATGGGCAGATCACAATTTATGTCCTTGCACCCTCTTGCACCCTGTGGTGCTTCTGCTACTTCTGCAGTGGGTGTTCTCTGCATATTTTCTGGATCCATTCATGTGTTGTCATGGATGTGCATGTTCCTTCTGTTGTTGCTATGCATGTCATTGCATTTAAAGGATGTGTCTCCCGATGATTTGCAATGTATGCAAGGCAGGTGGGTACCCTGTGCAGATAAGTGTTGGGAATTTGCAGACACTTGTGTTGTGTGGTGTTTGCCTGGGAGTCTTGTACTGTGTGTGATCATTTTGGATTGACTTGTCTTGTGGGGCACCAGTACTACTTCATGGGTGCATGTTTCACAGGGTGTGGTTCTGGTTCTGGTGATAGGTCTGTGCATGGTGTTGTTTCTATGAATTGCTGGGGCCACTGGTTTCATATTCAAAATTGTGGGAGTTCCATCTGTGTGGGCCTTTCTTGGGTGGTTGGGAATGGGTGAAAGGGCCGGCTGTGTGTTGCCTGTGACAAGTGGTGATGGTTGAACTGGTGTGTGTCTCATTGCACTTTGTCCATGTGTACTGAGTGACACTTCACACACCTTGAATTGTTGTGTGGGGTAATGGGTTGAGGGCACATTTGGCCTCTCTTGCTTAGGTTTCCCAAATTATGGTATGCAGCCCCAGTTACGAGCCATAGCCATGTAACCATTGATGCACATTTTTGGGATGCTATCTTGTGTACATTATATTTTGTGGTGTTGGTGTTTTACCATACATGTCCCATGCATGCTGCACTATGGTGTTTACAGCTTCAAGTTGACCACAGCTGGGTGCATGGTACTGCTGCATTCAATTGAATGCACAAATGAACTAATTGTATGCTATTGCAATGAAGTCTGCATTGTGCGTGCACTTTTACTTTGCATCCTACATTTAGCATGCATTTATCATTGCTTGCAGTATTACATTGCTTTTTCTTGTTGGCTTATGCTTTGCATGGCAGTTGCCTTGGTGGCCAGCCTTGTTGTCTGATATCGACCTCTGTGAATTGCTGCGTCAATCATGATCCTGCCTGGAGTGAAAGAGGTATTTGTTTACTTGCATGCTTGTGCTTTGCATCATGGGCTCCCACGATTGTGTTCAGTGCACTGTCCCGATACTACACAGGTGATGGCATGCCTGTCATGTCTTTGGTAGTCTCCCAAGGGTGTCCCTGCTTTTTTGGGGGATCAATTATCTGCATATGTGATGTCTTCCCATGTTCATGTAGCATCTTCACTGATGTGTGTGTTGTTTATGTGCCATTGTCTTTTGAATGGGTATATGTGACAAGCACATTTGCTGCTTGTCATTCAGCGTGACCGGCAGTGTACAAGTTGTCTTTGTTTACCAGGGTGTATGTTTTGTGTGTTTGATTTGCATGCAGTGTGCAGGTGTTGCTGCATGTGTGCTGAGGCACATGTTGATGGTTGTCTTGTGAGTTGTTGTTTCCATGTGCTGTGTGTCACTGAGGGGGGCCTGTGGATCTTGAGTTTTTGGGTGCATGGATGTGTTAGCTGCACTTTTTTTGTTCTTTGTCTGCAGATCCTTCTGTCAGGTAATGATGGCTATTTGACTGTCAACTGCATGCCGAGGGGACAGGTAAGATGTGCATTTATCTTGATTGTTTGTGGAATGGCTACATTAATTTCTGCATTCCTGGATGTGGCAATTCTGGTGGGTGGCCCTCTTTGTCACAGTTGTCTATTGGCCCTTGTTAATTGTAGTTTTGGGGATGAGGTTTATTGTGGCCATGTTGCCAGATTGAGTAACATGTGCATCTTTACTGCACTGCTTTTCTACGCCCCACAATAGGGACATGCTTGTGTGCATCATGCACATTCTAGGTTATGTGTGCAGCTTTATGCCATTGTGCTTGTTGTATTTTGAATCCATGTTACTTTTTTAGGCCAGGTATGGCTTGCAGCTCAGACATGATGTTTCAAGATTTATCGCTGCTTCCACATTTGACTGGTATCTTAGTTAGTCAGATTCGCCAGAGTGCCAGGGGACCCCTACAGTTGTGATAGTGCATGGTATAAATATCCTTTGACATAACATATGGGATGTTTTTGTTGCCAAAAGGGTGATTTCATTAAATGGTTGGCACGGTGGTAGTGGTGCCGTCCCTCTACAATGTGTATCTTTTGGAAACACAGAATTAAATGTCATTTAGTGCTAAGGGATGCACACACATTGCACTTCCATGGGCACTTTCTCAGGGTGGTTTTGTGGGCACAGTGGATTGGCCCATTGTCCTCATTGAATGGCACCTGGGATTTGGCAGGATTGTGTGCACTCCACAGGGAAAGGATTTTAGGTGAAAAAAGATTGCACAAGCTGGGTACGTGCAGCTTCTACACATGACCTTTGCCCAGCCATATGCAAGCAGTGTGCCTGTGGGTGTGGATGGTGTGCCACCAACATGTCCACTGGGACGCCACACCATTATGCAATGTTGTGCATGACTCATGATGCCACAATGATCCTGTAGACTACTCATGGTGCAAATAGCAACCCACCACCAGAGTGGTCAAGGGAACGGAAATTTGACTTGAGCACTCCAAATGTGCACTCCACTATGCCCTGAGCTGCAGTACGGGCAGTGTGGTACCTTACCTAGGCAGGTGTGTTGGGGTTGCATATGGGTGTCATCATGTATGTGTTCAGAGGGTAGACACTGTCCTCTGTAGAGGTGAGAATGGTTGTCATTGTCATTTGTTTACAGTGTCTTTTGGTCTGTGTGCAACATGCATGCACGCACATGGCCATTCATACTCACAAATGAGCCATGTGTTGCCATGCTTCCCAGATTTCAGGGCACAGTGTAGCAGGGACATCCTGAAGATGTAGCTATCATGTGTGCTAACTGGATAGTTGGCATACACTTCAGTAATGATGCCCTTGGCACCACACATAAGCAGAACATTGATGGAGTGTCAATGTTTCCGGTTTCAGTAGATGTGCTCTCTTGCTCTAGATGGACGTAGAGCAACATGAGTGCAATAAATGGCACCTTGTACTTTTGGGAAGAGGACCACCCCATAGAAATCCTGAACCACTGTGTGTCTTTCTGCCGGTGTTCTGGGAATATAGATATGCCGGCGGACAGAAGGATGTGCAGTTATAATTGCAAACACCTGCTGTAAGCAGCGAGACTGTGCGGCCTTGGAGGTGCCAGCTACTGTGGCAATGGTCCGCTAGAATGAGCCAGTGAACAAAAAATGCAGAACAGTGAGCACCTTGTGCAAGGGGCTCAGTGCTTGGGAGCACATGATGGATGATGTGAGTTCATTTTCCCACACCATGACCAGGTCTAGGATGATATGGTTGGGAACATATACCTGCAATCAGGCATCAGGCATCAGGTCATCAGGCATCCCAAAAAGGCTGGTTCTTGGGTGAATGATCCGAGCCCTGGACATCCTCCTCCACCATAGATGTCCCGGGATGAGTGCTGCAACAAATGGTGCATTCATCGTGGCTGTATCCGTGCGTTTGGTGAGCGTGCATGCTTTTTATGCATTTGTTAGTGTCTGCATTGACATTTAGACCTACTATTGAGTGGCGTATGTGTTTCTGGATTTGTATGTGCTTTTTCGCACCCCGTTGTTCCCTGTTCAATTCAATGAATTTGTTTGTTTTGCATGCGTATGGGTGCTGCGATTATTTGACAGTGGTATGTCCAACGCAATGGCCATATTTTCACTTGTTCTTCCTCATTCCACATGTTCTGCCCACTGCTCAGGCCCGGATGGCCCTTCTCTTGGGGTCTTGTGCAAGCCGTCATTGGGTCGCAGTGACGTGGTGGACCGGCACGGATTCCTCGCATATCCCGAGTAATCCCTGTGCATTCTGTTTCATGAATCGATGAACGGGGACTCGCATGCGACTTGGTGCGCAAGTATCTTATTTTCAGCGCAGATTATTCCATGAATCAGGTCCGTAATGTGTATGCTTCCTTCCCAAGGAAGGAGACCGGGAGGGGGCAAAGTTATAGGGGCGGGTCCCAAAACAACAATTTTTTTCCCAAAGACATAATGGGAAAAAAATTTGCTCACGCCTACAGCCCAAACCGCTGGACGTATTTACACCAAATTTGCGGCAGGAGCGGCGGCCTGGTCCCGAAAAGCGTGCTTTTTTAAAATTTGGTGTAAATCCTTCCAGTAGTTTTTTTTTTTTAAAATGTCAAAAATGTAAGTGAAAAACATTAGTGATATCTGTGTCCGCTTTGCGGACACACTTCACTGTTCGCCCTGCGGACAGGACAGGGATTGGGCAAGCGGCTTGAGTGATGTCCGCAGACATGTGACGTGCTCTCCCATTGGCTGCAGTGAAGCGTGCAGTGCGTCGTATTTTGAAAGACGCCTGCCATCTTTGTTTATCGTTTGCATGAGAGCCGAGGAGAGGGATCTGCCGCCTGCATAGTAAGCTCATGCCCCGTGTCTTCCTCCCGTTACCCCACCCCGCTCATGCCCGTGTCTTCCTCCCGTTACCCCCACCCCCGCTCATGCCCCGTGTCTCCCTCCTGTCCCCCCAACCCCAGCTCATGCCCTGTGTCTCCCTCCTGTCCCCTGACCCCCGCTCATGCCCCGTGTCTCCCTCCTGTCCACCCCACCCCCGCTCATGCCCCGTGTCTCCCCTGTTCCCCCCCACCCCTCACTCATGCAATGTGTCTCCCCTGTTCCCCCACCCCCGCTCATGTCCCGTGTCTCCCTCCCGTTCCCCCAGCCACTGCTCATGCCCCGTTTTTCCCCTGTTCCCCCCACCCCCCACTCATGCCCTGTGTCTCCCCTGTTCCCACTCACCCCCCGCTCATGCCCCGTGTCTTCCTCCTGTTCCCCCTACCCCCGCTCATGCCCCGTGTCTTCCTCCCATTCCCCCCACCCCCCGCTCATGCCCCATGTCTCCCCTGTTCCCCCGACCCCTGCTCATGCCCCATGTCTCTCTCACAATCCCCCACCCCCACTCATGCCCCATGTCTCCCACCCGTTCCCCCCACCCCCAACTCATGCCCTGTGTCTCCCCTGTTCCCCTCCACCCCCAGCTCATGCCCCGTGTCTCCCTCCCGTTCCCCCTCACCCCCCGCTCATGCCCCATGTCTCCCCTGTTCCCCCCACCCCCAGCTCAGGCCCCGTGTCTCCCCCCCCTTCACCCCACCCCCGCTCAGGCCCTGTGTCTTCCTCCCATTCCCCCACCCCCTGCTCATGCCAAGTGTCTCCCCTGTTCCCCCCACCCCCGCTCATGCCCCGTATCTTCCACCCATTCTCCCCCACACCCCGCTCATGCCCCGTGTCTCCCTCCTGTACCCCCCCACCCCCGCTCATGCCCCGTGTCTCCCTCCTGTACCCCCTCACCCCCCGCTCATGCTCCGTGTCTGCCTCCCGTTCCCCCCGCCACCCGCTCATGCCCCGTGTCTCCCCTGTTCCCCCCACCCCCCGCTCATGCCTCGTGTCTCCCTCCAGTTCCCCCCATCCCCCACTCAATGTCCTGTGTCTCCCCTGTTCCCCCCACCCCCGGCTCATGCCCGTGTCTTCCTCCCGTTCTCCCCCACCCCCCACTCATGCCCCGTGTCTCCCCTGTAAACCCCCACCCCCAGCTCATGCCCGTGTCTCCCTCCTGTACCCCCCACCCCCTGCTCATGCCCCGTGTCTCCCTCCTGTACCCCCCTCACCCCCACTCATGCTCCGTGTCTTCCTCCCATTCTCCCCATGCCTCCTCATGCCCTGTTTCTCCCTCCCGTTCCCCCCACCCCCCGCTCATGCCCCATGACTACCTGACGTTCCCACCATCCCCCGCTCATGCCCCGTGTCTCCCTCCTTTTCCCCCCCACCCCCGCTCATGCCCCGTGTCTCCCTCCTTTCCCCCAACCACCCACTCATGCCCTGTCTCTCCCCTGTTACCCCCCACTCATGCCCAGTGTCTCCCTCCCATTCCCCCCACCCCCCGCTCATGCCCCGTGTCTCCCCTGATCCACCCCACCCCCGCTCATGCCCCATGTCTCCCTCCTTTTGACCCCCACCCCCGCTCATGCCCCATGTCTCCCCTGTTCCCCCCACCCCTCGCTCATGGCCCGTGTCTACCTGACATTCCCCTCACCCTCGCTAATACCCCGTGTCTCCCTCCTTTTCCCCCCCGCCCCCCACTCATGCCCCATGTCTCCCTCCCATACCCCCCCACCCCCCACTCATGCCCCGTGTCTCCACTGTTCCCCCCACCCCCCGCTCATGCCCTGTGTCTCCCCTGTTCCCCCACCCCCCTCTCATGCCCTGTGTCTCCCTCCTTTTCCCCTGCACCCCGTTCATGCCCCGTGTCTCCCTCCTCTTCCACCCCACCCCCCACTCATTCCCCGTTTCTACCTGATGTTCCCCCCACCCCCGCTCATGCCCTGTGTCTCCCTCCTGTACCCCCACCCCCTGCTTATGCCCCGTGTCGCCCTCCTGTACACCCCCACCCCATGCTCATGTCCCGTGTCTCCCTCCTGTTCCCCCCACCCCCCATTCATGCCCCATGTCTTCCTCCCATTCCCCCTACTCCCGCTCATGCCCCATGTCTCCCCTGTTCCCCCCACCCCCTGCTCATGCCCCGTGTCTCCCCTGTACCCCCACCCCCCGCTCATGCACCGTGTCTCCTCTGTTCCCCCCACTCCCCGCTCATGCACCATGTCTCCCCTGTTCACCCCCGCTCATGCCCTGTGTCTCCCTGTTCCACCCACCCCCTGCTCATGCCCTGTGTCTCCCTCGTTCCCCCCCACCCCTGCTCATGCCCCGTGTCTACCTCCCGTTACCCCCACCATCCGCTCATGCCCCGTGTCTATCTGACATTTCCCCCCACCCCCGCTCATGCCCTGTGTCTCCCTCCCATTCAACTCACCCCCCGCTCATGCCCTGGGTCCCGTGTCTACCTCCTGTTCCCCCCACCCCCCGCTCATGCCCGTTTCTCCCCTGTTCCCCCCACCCCCTGCTCATGCCCCATGTCTCCCCTGTTCCCCCCACACCCCGCTCATACCCTTTGACTCCCTCCTTTTCCCCCCACCCCCGCTCATGCCCCGTGTCTCCGCTGTTCCCCCCTACCCCTGCTCATGCCCCGCATCTCCCTCCCGTTCCCCCCACCCCCCGCTCATGCCCCGTGTCTCCCTCCCATTCCCCCCCACCCCCCGCTCATGCCCCGTGTCTCCCTCCTGTACCCCCCATCCCCCGCTCATGCCCCGTGTCTCCCCTGTTCCCCCCTACCCCTGCTCATGCCCCGCATCTCCCTCCCGTTCCCCCCCACCCCCCGCTCATGCCCCGTGTCTCCCTCCCATCCCCCCACCCCCCGCTCATGCCCCGTGTCTCCCTCCTGTACCCCCCATCCCCCGCTCATGCCCTGTGTCTCCCTCCTGTACCCCCCACCCCCCACTCATGTCCCGTGTCTCCCTCCCGTTCCTCCCACCCCCGCTCATGCCCCGTGTCTCCCTCCTGTACCGCCCAGCCCCCGCTCATGCCCTGTGTCTCCGTCCTGTACCATCCACCCCCCGCTCATGCCCAGTGTCTCCCTCCCGTTTTCCCCCACCCCCCGCTTATGCCCCGTGTCTACCTCCCGTTCCCCCCAAACCCGCTCATGCCCTGTGTCTCCCTCCCTTACCCCCCCAACCCCCGCTCATGCCCCGTGTCTCCCTCCTGTTCCCCTCACCCCCCCGTTCATGCCCCGGTCTCCCCTGTTCCCCCCCACCCCCGCTCATGCCCCGTGTCTCCCTCCCGTTCCCCCCGCTCATGCCCTGTGTCCCGTGTTTGTCTCCCGTTCCCCCCAACCCCCGCTCATCCCCCGTGTCTCCCCTGTTCCACCCCACAACCCGCTCATGCCCCGTGCCTCCCCTGTTCCCCCCTACCCCTTGCTCATGCCCCGTGTCTCCCTCCCGTTCCCCCCACCCCCACTCATGCCCCGTGTCTACCTCCCGTTCCCCCCACCCCCCGCTCATGCCCCGTGTCTCCCTCCTGTACCCCCCACCCCCCACTCATGCCCCGTGTCTCCCCTGTTCCCCCCACCCCCGCTCATGACCTTTGACTCCCTCCATTTCCACCCCACCCCCTCTCATGTCCCGTGTCTCCCCTGTTCTCCCCTACCCCGCCGCTCCTGTCCCGTCGTCTCCCTCCCATTCCCCCACCCCCTGTTTATGCCCCGTGTCTCCCTCCCGTTTCCCCCCACCCCCCGCTCATGCCCCGTGTCTCCCTCCTGTACCTCCCACTCCCCGCTCATGCCCATGTCTCCCTCCTGACCCCGCTGCCCCCCGCTCCTGCCCAGTGTCTCCCTCCCATTCTCACCCACCCCCCGCCCATCATTTGGATGTCGTGGGTGTTAGTCTTAGCAATACACGGTGGTGGAGCAAGTTATGGTTGCTTAGCTTACCATAACTTGCGAATTTCAGGGGGTTTTCGGTTTTACTTGGAACCATAACTTCCCTTTAACAACGTTTTTTTTAACTTAATTTCATAGGTTTTTATTAGTGTAACTTAACCATAATGTCTCTTTAAAAAAGTTTTTTCATTATATATATATATTAACTGATAAAACTCTTTTAAAGAGACTTTATGGTTAAGTTGCACTTATAGAAACCTATGAAATTCAATGAAAGAATGTGTTAAAGGGATGGTATGGTTACAAGTAAAACCGAACAACCTCTGAAAAAACCTCAGAAATTTGCCAGTTACGGTAAGCTAAGCATCCATAACTTGCGCCACAACTGTGCACTGCTAGGGCTAACAGTAGTATCTACCATACTGATGGAGGCTGCCTGATCTCTATGGGACATGCCTGATTACATCATGACACGGAGAATCAGAACACTAAGAACCCAGGGCTCATCAGAGTTCTAGAAGAGATAACCGTCCAGCTCTCGGTGCTACAAGCTGTCTCCCTCCTTTATCTTTCCATGTAACTTTATATGTATGATTATAGAACTTATAGAAACCTATGAAATTCAATGAAAGAATGTGTTAAAGGGATGGTATGGTTACAAGTAAAACCGAACAACCTCTGAAAAAACCTCAGAAATTTGCCAGCTACGGTAAGCTAAGCATCCATAACTTGCGCCACAACTGTGCACTGCTAGGGCTAACAGTAGTATCTACCATACTGATGGAGGCTGCCTGATCTCTATGGGACATGCCTGATTACATCATGGCACGGAGAATCAGAACACTAAGAACCCAGGGCTCATCAGAGTTCTAGAAGAGATAACCGTCCAGCTCTCGGTGCTACAAGCTGTCTCCCTCCTTTATCTTTCCATGTAACTTTATATGTATGATTAAATATATATTTATAATTATAACCGCCGTTCCCTGACTATTATATTACCCTTGTTGCGGCCCACTTCAAATGGCGACGAGGATGGCTCTTTTGATGTGTACGGAGCCGCTCCGCTCATGCCCGAGCGTAGTAGCGGCCCCGTTTTTGTGTTCCTGAAGGTGACGTTTCTCTTCCTATTTTCTATCAAACGTTTCGTGCTAGTACCGCATTTCAATCGTTCCTTGGCATATGCGACGTATGAAAGTCGTTTGATGTGGCTGGGCTGTGCCACACATCGCTGAATCTTCTCAGCGTTTCCCGTCGGCTTCTTCTGTTTACATATCTCATCGAATTTCGCGCATGCGTGAATGCGCTGAAGGGAGAAGGCATCTTTAAAGGCACAGTACGCCGTTTTCCATATGCAAGCCTCTGTTTCTTTTGTGCAGTGAAAGTGCTGAAACTACTTTGTCTCAAGGCAGATTCATGGAATACTTTAAGATACCCATCTCACAAGTTGAATACTTACCTACTGAATTATAATAAGGACCCATTTCCCTATTGAGAAGAAAATGAGAAAAGGGGTATTTAGCTAACTTTACTCTATCAATAGTAAACACAGACAAACTTGCAAGGATCCTGCATAAAAGCTCTGTGCATTGCACGCTGTCTGGACATTACTGTACCCTATGCACAGTATTCAAGCTGACCTTGAACTTGCACAGCTTTGCATCTTACGGAGTCTTAACTGAATCATCATACACTATTTAATAAACATAACTTATCATGGCATTTAGCAGTGTGCCTCCACCTGCTTTCTTTATGCCTAGCACTGATGAACCTGCTCTACCTTGGAAGAGGTGGATAAAGTCCTTTGAACATTATGCAGGAGTGATTTGTGGTCCCAATTGTAGTGCAGAGAAGAGAAAGTCATTACTCTTGCACTGTTTAGGTCCTGTTGGACAAGAAAAATATGAAACACTTCCAGAATTACCAGATGAGGAGAGTGTGGACCTAAATGAATACCAGCGAGCTGTAAAAAATATTGACAAACACTTTGAAAAGAAAGTAAGCATAATTTTGGAACGTTACAAGTTTGGCAAACGCACACAGGAGGAGGGAGAAAGTGTGGAAAAGTTTGTCACTGCATTAAGGAAATTATCAAAGTCATGCAATTTCAATGAGCAACTGGATGAGAGACTCAGAGACCAATTTATGTTAGAGTGTCGCAGTAGCAAAGTGAGGGAAAGATTGTGGTCGGAAAGTGATCCTTCCCTTGACACCGTTCTCCGAGTGGCAAAAGAAGTAGAACACACGGAAGAGTGTGTCAAAGAATTGGATAACAAGATGAAACAAGTAAAAATAGGAAGCAGCAATAGTAAAATGCATGATGCACCTGAGGAGGAGTCAATTTCCATGATCAAGGATAATACCTTTAAGAGGAGATCTGTCACCAAACAGTGCAATTTGTTGAGATCTGACAAAAGATCAAGCAAATATGGTCAAAAAAGTTT
Organism: Ambystoma mexicanum; assembly: GCF_040938575.1. Taxonomy (NCBI): domain Eukaryota; kingdom Metazoa; phylum Chordata; class Amphibia; order Caudata; family Ambystomatidae; genus Ambystoma; species Ambystoma mexicanum. The sequence continues at coordinate 508,881,585 of NC_090926.1, read as the reverse complement.
ATCATATCAACCCTCTAAGAAAAACAGTCCAGAGAATGGATTAAAGAAACTGGAAAAAAAACACCAGGGAAGGTGTTACAGATGCGGCAACGTGAATCATTGGGCTGATGATCCAGATTGTCCAGCATTGAAAATCATTTGCAATAAATGCAAAGGGAAAGGTCACTTCTCTAAATGTTGCAGATCACGTGATAATGCCATGAACTGGATAGGAGACAATTCGGATAGTGATTGCAGTGAGAAGGAACTTCAAGAGGAGTGCGTGTGTACCATAACTGATGATGATGATGAAGAGGTGTTGGAAAGTCCCAGGGCTATGGTGTCCATTGATGGCAATGAAGTATGTATGATGATTGATACTGGTGCAAAATATACACTTCTACCAAGACAATTGTGGAACAAGAATAAACATGAGTATTTACATGAAACGGATATCAATCCAAGAGCTTATGGAGGTGTGAAGATCAATGTCATCGGTTGGCATTGGGGAAAATTGAAATTTAAGAACAGAACTGCCAAGGGCAAGATATATATCACTGGTGAAGGGAAAACTGCCCTACTCAGCTGGACTCACCAGAGCAAATTACGAGTGAAAGTGGATTCCACCAGTGAAGAATCAGTTTTGTCTATAAGTAGTGGCAATTCTGAATTGACTAATGGCAGTGATGTGATACGTAAATCTGGTTTGATACAGGTTTTCCGAGATAAGATAGGATGTCTCCAAGGATATACTCATCAGATATTACTCAAACCAGATCAAAAACCGATAGCCCAAAGATTAAGAAGCATTCCTTTAGCTGTAAGAGAAGAAGTCAGTAAGGAGATAAAGAAGATGGAAGAAGATGGAATTATAGAAAGTATTGTTGCCAGCGAATGGGTTTCTCCACTTGTTGTTATTAGAAAAAAATCAGGAAAACTTAGAATTTGTGTTGACTTATGTGAGTTGAACAAATGTGTCATACCTGATCGCCATCCTTTACCAAATATACAAGAAATTGTTTCTACTATTGGACCCTCTAAAATATTTTCAACGTTAGATCTATCTTCCGCCTACAATCAGATTAAATTACACAGAAATTCAAGGAAACTGACTGCTTTCATAACTCCTGATGGGTTGTATCAGTTTAAAAGAATGCCTTTTGGATTGGTGTCGGCAGCGTCAGTTTTCCAGAAGGTTATGTATAGCATGTTCAAGAATACTGAAGGAGTGATTTGTTTTCAAGACGATATATTGATTCATGCCGTCACTCAACAACTACATGACAAGAGGTTATTATATGTATGTCAACAATTATGTGATGCAGGAATGACATTAAGCAAGGACAAATGCAAGATAAATTGCACAGAAATTGAATATTTAGGACATAAAATTACAGCAGAAGGGATTTTTCCAAAACCACAATTGGTCAATACCATTGTGGGGATGCCGAGTCCGAATAACAAACATGAGATTCGTACATTCATTGGTATGGCTGAGTATTACTCAAAATTTGTCAAGGATTTTGCCATCCACACCGTCCCATTACGAGAGGCACTTAAGAGAAAATCGTTTGAATGGAACGTGGAATGTGAAAGTGAATTCAGTTTTATAAAAAATGCGATAAATTCTGCTCCTGCATTAAAGAATTTTTGTACCAATGACAAGATTATCATCACTACAGATGCCAGTAACATAGGCTTGGGAGCTGTGTTGTCTCAAGAGAAGGATGGTCAGGAAGCAATAATTGCTTTTGCATCAAGATTGCTTAAGGGAGCAGAGACTTCATATGCCACTATAGAGAAGGAAGCTTTAGCTATTAAGTGGGCAGTTGACAAGTTTAGAAGCTTTATATGGGGAAACCAAGTTGAGTTCCGAACCGATCATAAGCCTTTAACTCAAGTATTCATGTCAAAAGGTCTTAATAAAGTTTCCAACAGGATGAGAAGATGGGTAATGATGTTGCAAGAGTTCAACTATACTGTGATATATGTTCCAGGAATTAAGAATGTGTCTGCTGATTGCTTATCTCGATTGACTAACATTTCTGAGATTGTTGATGAAGATGAAGATATGGAAGTTGTCTTTTGTGTGGAAACTTCTTCCATCTCCAAGGATGTTTGGGATTGTGCTGAGTCAAACGATGATAACATCAAGAAATTGAAAGAATTAATTCAAAGCCAAGGTTTTATGAAGAAATCAAAATTTGAAGAGGCCGGGTTCAGTGTTTTTTGGCCTGTTGCAGATGAACTGCATGTTCATGGTGATTTTGTAATGAGAGGAGATAAGGTCATCCCTCCGACGGATCTGCGTTTGAAGATTATAGAACTGGGTCATGAAGGTCATCAAGGAGTGATAAAGACCAAACAAAGAATTAGGAACGACTATTGGTGGCCTGGTTGCGACCTGCAAATTGAGCGATTTATTAGGGATTGTATCCTTTGTTGTGATGATGAAAAAAGATGCGTGGGTTCCAGACAACCAATGGTTATTACTGACATTCCCAATAGTGTTTGGAGAGATATAAGCATGGATATTTTAGGTCCCATATGTTGCAAGGGTGTACAAAAATATTGTTTAGTAGTCATAGATCTCCTCGCCAGGTGGGCAGAGATTTTGATTGCCTCTAGTATCACGGGTAAAACCGTAGTTGAATTTTTATCAAATGTATGTGAGAGGGAAGGATATCCGGGAAGTATTCTTTCCGATAACGGTACTCAATTTAAGTCTAAAGAAGTGGCAGAATTCTGTAAAAAATTTGCCATTGAGCACAAGACTAGTTCTATTTACCATCCCCAAACTAATGGATTAGTAGAACGCTTTAATAAATTCTTGAAAGAAACCATCAGAATGGCTTGGGCTAATGGGATAGATTGGGAGGATGCTGTCAGGGAGAAAGTAATTGACCATCGCTTTACCCCACACACCAGTACAGGTCTTTCTCCCTTTGAGTATAGTAGGGGAAGAAAAGCAAACACCAAGTTAGCTCCCATTTGGCTTGTAAAGGAGAATAAGGAAATAGAAAGGAATTTAGTCAATGCAAAAGACAAAATTAGGGAAACGCAAAAGAGAAACAAGATAAACTATGATAAGAAAGTACATAGCAACAAGTATGATATGTCTACAGCTGTTGGTAAGTTGGTCAAGGTGTTACTTCCTCCTGCTCTAAGAAATGGACCATGCAAATGGTCCAATCCCATTAGGGTTATAGAGGCTTTTCGTCATGCTGTTAGGACAGAGGATAAAAGGATATGGAATGTAGAAAGAATTTGGATGTGTGAAAGTAATGATTTTAACAAGAAGGCTAAGGGTAATGTAGGTCAAGATATAGTCAGAGAGGGTAAAGTTTCTAGAAATTTAAGCAGTGGTGTGAAGAAATGTGGTAGTGCTGTTGAGAAGAAAGGTGATAGCAATTTTGAGCAACTTCAATTTTCCTTGCCAACCATCTCCAGACATGGTGGATGCATGTCCAGATCTGGCAGATCGTATCGTTTGCCGAAAAGGATGGAGGACTATGTGGAGTTTACATGAACCAGCTAAAAAACTTTGTTCCATGAGTTTCTTGCATATAGTTTGTGAACAATATAAAGGAAAGGAGATGTGTAGTATCTACCATACTGATGGAGGCTGCCTGATCTCTATGGGACATGCCTGATTACATCATGGCACGGAGAATCAGAACACTAAGAACCCAGGGCTCATCAGAGTTCTAGAAGAGATAACCGACCAGCTCTCGGTGCTACAAGCTGTCTCCCTCCTTTATCTTTCCATGTAACTTTATATGTATGATTAAATATATATTTATAATTATAACCGCCGTTCCCTGACTATTATATTACCCTTGTTGCGGCCCACTTCAGTATGGTTACAAGTAAAACCGAACAACCTCTGAAAAAACTTCAGAAATTTGCCAGTTACGGTAAGCTAAGCATCCATAACTTGCGCCACAACTGTGCACTGCTAGGGCTAACACCCAGGACATCAAAGACGACATCCCAAACGTATTGATGACATCACTGATGACATCACATATCTGGCCCACTTGTTTTTTTTTCACTGACATATCTAGGACAGGTGGTTTTGTTCACTGACAGAAATAATAATACAATTCGAAAGGTGCTATATAGCTAAACATTAAACTTGACGTATGTTCTTAAAGTACTTTGCTTAGGGTTTGGTCTCAGCTAATGGTGCACTTATATGCGGCAATAAGAAGGCCTCAAACAGACAATTACTTTGTTATACATGAAGATAAACTTTAATGTTATTAACATGGTCTGCTGATGCTGTTTCTTTTTTCCTTACTTTAGTGTCCCTGTATCTGCCTCTGATTTGTATGCATTGTGAGTCTTCATATGTATTGTTTGCACTAGCACACGTGTGTAGTAAGTGTTGAATTGTTAGCCAGTTATTACATTTTTAACATTACTCAAAACTCTGATAAGGTAGCATTCATTATTTTACTATTCAAATTTACAAGATTATAAATTTTGTATTTCTATGGTGCATGCTGCAGCCATTGCCTAGGTTTATGTTTGAGTAGGTTCCTGTATTAACAGCATCACTCCAGTATGAGTACATTCTTTAATAGATTAAGAAGTTTTTATTTTTATTTTATTTGTTTAATTATTTTATTGATTTTCATAACAAATAACATACAATGCACTCAAACACAGTGCTCAAAACAAACAATTACCAACTTTGCCCCATCCCACCCCAGCACCCCTACAGAGTCTCGCAGTCCACCACATCTCTCATTTAACTCATGTTAATTACCTCTCCTTCACTTTCCGAGGAGCTATATGTTTCAGGTTCCTCAAGTCCTGCGCCCGATAGCGACACAACTAGATGTTGCCAAGCTGTAAGTGTCACTGCTTCCATTTCACCCCCATTACCCACCGCTTCCCTCCACACCACTGTTTCTGCATCTGCCCACTTCAGGATGTCCCGCCACCAGGTTTCCACATTCGGTCTCATGCTTGCCTTCCAGCCCATCGCTATCCTGCGCTTAGCCATGATGTGAGCCAGGTCTTTTAGTATGCTCACATGCTTAGATACGTGCAGTCTTGCAAATCCCCCCACCATGCACGCCCACAGCAAATCCACTTCCAATTTAATCACTTTTTCCGCTAGTAGGTGCGCTATATCTGGACAGTACCATGTTATTTCCGGGCATGCCCAGAACATATGTACCATCCCAGCATCCTCCTCCCTGCATTTCAGGCATTTCTGCGTAGTGGCATTTGTGAACCTAGTAATTTTCTTGGGGGTCATATATGCCCTGTGGGTGATATATAGCTATGTCTGTTGTAATCTGGCATTCCTTGATACTTTCTTGTGATATCTTTGCATTCTCACCCATAACCCATTGCTTATCGTTTCCCCACCTTCTTCTTCCCAGTCCTGTCTCATCTGTACCACTTCCTTCCCAAACGTAGACATCATTATTTCGAAAATCCGAGAGACCTCATGGCCTCCTTCTGACACCGTCTGAAATGATTCTATGGCCACATCTGGCTGCTGGGCTAGTTCTATCTCCGACCACCTTTTCTTGATCAGTGACATCAGCCTACCATATGTGATATACTGTCCGCTATGTAAGCTTGTGTCTTCTCTTAATCTATCAAATTCCATCCTCTTCCCGTCTTGCCATACATCACCAATAGTTGTTACCCCACTGGTTCCCAGTGTTCTCTGATAATCTTCTGCAGCTGTCCATCCACACCTTTCAGCGTTGCTAAGGGCAGATCCTCCATCCTAGGTCCAGCGATGTAGACATCTTCCCCTTCGGAGGGTCTGCCACCCATATTCACTCATTCAAAAAATAAGGTGCACACTCCGCTCTCAGCAATCAGGACTCTGGTGTGGTGCCATCGGAGAGCCACCTTGCCACATACTGGAGCTGGCCAAATAGGTAATATACCTCGAAATTGGGCTGTCTGATCCCTGCTTGTTCATATGGATTCTGTAATTTCCACTGTTTAGAACAGAACTGGTTAGTTATCATGTATGGAACATTTGTGAAGTTGTACAGCAATCTGGGCAGTGCTATCATCTTAAGCAGTGCCGCTCTTCCCATCATGGTCAGGCACAACCGTGCCCAGAATGCAATATTACGCTCAATCTTGTCTACTGCTTTCTCTGTGTTATTCTTATATTCATCCACTACTTTGTGATATATATCCACACCCAGGTATCTAAAGGTGTCAATCGCCCTCTCAATCTGTAGTACTGGCAGCTCGCTTTGTGGCACCCTGACATATCTGCGTAGAGGGAACATAATTGACTTTCTTGGGTAATTGTTATGCCCAATAGGATTGCATATCACTCCAAAACTTCCAGAATATACTGCAGGTTTTCTTCAGGGTATTTCAGGTACAGCAACATATCGTCAGCATACAGTGATATCAAATGCTGTCCTCCTCTCATACTAATGCCCCCTTCATTGTAATGGTGTCTTAGGTATATCGACAGAGGTTCCAGCACCAGGATATGCATCAGGGACCAGGGGCATCCCTGTCTGGTGCCTCTGCCTAGAGTCCATCGTTCCGAGATAATTGGTCCCGTCCGGACCCGAGCAACCGGTTCACTATATAATAATTCAGCCCACTTCAAATATGCCGGTCGCATCCTGCATTCCCTCAGGACTGCCATCAACCATGGCCATTTGACCGAGTCAAAGGCCTTCACTGCGTCTAGTGAGACTATCGCTACTTCTTCGGGACGACCCTCTGTTTGGTCAATAATATGATGTAGCCTCCTAAGATTGTCGGAGATGCTGCTCCGGGGGACATATACTGTTTGGTCATGATGTACCAGGGTGTTTATTTGTGGCTTCAGTCTATTTGCCATCACTGCCATGAAGATCTTACTATCCTGATTTAACATCGACAGCAGCCTGTAGGATCCGCAATCGGTGCTTGGTTTGTTCAGCTTGAGAAGCGGGATGATGATCGCTTCCCTTAGGGTGTCTGGCAGCCTGCCTTTGTCAAATGCCTCATTAAGCATAGCAAGAATCGGTGGGAGTAGGTCAGTCTTATATGTTTTGAAAAACTCAGTGGGGAGGCAATCGGCTCCCGGAGTTTTATTAGTGGGTAGGGTTTGGATGACAATCTGTAGTTCCTCTAATGAAAGTGGCACATCTAACCTTTCTCTTTCTACGTCCCCATGTTTAGGCAGATCAATCTCCTGCAGTGTCTCTAATATATCGATGTCTTCCTCCTCGCTCTTGTGTGCGTATAGCTCCTGGTAATAACTGTAGAAGCATCCATTCACCCCTTCCTAAGTGTCTTCTACTGAGTCTTTTCTTCTGTGTATTTCTCGAATTGCCTGTTTCGGGACATTCATGCACAACTAAGCATGAAGCCTGCCAGGTTTATCACCTTCTGCATGCTGCCTTTCTATGTATCTTCTATCATTTAAGTTACTTAACCTTTCCCAGTGGGCTCTGCATTTCTCCTGCAATTGTCGCATGGCCTCCATCTACTCTGGGTAATCCACTCCCTCCCTCATGTTGTCCTCAATCTCCCTTTCTGTTTTTTGCAAATCTTCCTTTATACCAACTTGCAGTCCTTTGGACTTCGAGATCACTTCTCCACTTACTACTAACTTGAACGCTTCCCACAGTGTGCCGGGCGACCGCACACTTCCTGTGTTCAGTTCAAAATATTCTTTTATGGCCGTCCTCAAATCTTCTCTGAATATAGTGTCTTTTAGCGCTTCAGCTCTGAGCTTCCGTGTCGGGATCCGAGGCATAGGAGGAGAGATCTACCAAGTTACGACCAATGGTGCGTGGTCCGATAGGACTGCTGCCTTGTACCCTGCACTTTTCATATTCTCTACCATTGTGTTGGCCACAAATACGTAATCTAGCCTGGTGTGTAAATTATGTGGGGCTGAGTAATGCGAGTACTCTCGTACCCTGATGTTATAGATGGAGCCTTCTCCATATTTGAACCATATAAAAATCTAGTATGAGTGAATCCAAGTCCTTTGCTGCTGGATTCAGCCTGGCTACCTTTGTGTCAGATCTGTTGAGCCTGGGGTCCAGTGTGCAGTTGAAATCTCCCTCCATTATAACTTCCCCATCTATATATTGACTAATCCTAGCATACAAGTCTCTAAAGTACATCGCTGTGTCATTGTTTGGGGCATAAATATTAATAATATTCACCTTTTTGGTCCCCACTAGTCCTTCCATCAACACCATCCTACCATCTGCCTCTGCCTTCTGTTGTAACAATTTGAATGGGACATGAGGTGATACCCATGTTAAGACCCCTCTAGCATACGCCGAATATGTGGCACCCACCTGGTCCCCTTCCATTTCTTCTTTATCGTTTCTAGTTTATCTTTGGTTAAGTGGTTTCTTGTTTCAATGCTATATCAATTTTCTGTCTTCTTAAGTACATCATAAATACATCATAATCTTGTTCGGTTTAATGAAACTGTTTAGCCCCCGCACATTCCATGTCACTATCTTCAGGTCCCCCATATCAGCTGTATCCTGTTCTTCCTGTCCTAGCTCCCGCCTTCCTCTTGCATAAATTGAGTTGTGGTTGCCGACTCTGTCTGATAATCCCCCTTCTAAACACCCCAACTACCCTCCCGCCCCCCAACTTCCCCAAGCCTCACCACCCTCCACTACCCCAACTGATGCCCAGCTCCATCCCTGGATCTCAGGCCACACTGCATAAAGCCTCTACTCCTAGGGCTATGCAAGGGGATACCACCCTACTAGTATCCTATTAACTAAACTACTAGGGGTGATGATGTGTTCCCCTGTTAAGAGCGGCACCAGTATCTCCTGCTGCTCGTTATTGACATAGTGCAGAGGCAATTTGTTCAGCTGTTCTCATTTGGTGCACCCGTGTCTAGGCCATCCGCTCCCTACTATACCATAGCGGATCTCTATGCAGTCATTATTGGCAAATTCTATAACGTGCATATCGAGGAAAAACACAGGATCACTTCATTGCATCTTGCAGTTTCAAAAAAAGTGGCCTTTCCTTTGTGCAAGTCTTTCAATTTTGCTGGGTTAAGTAGCATGTGTTTCCGTCGCGTTCTTCTCAGTCTTCTTTTCGTAGCCACATAAATAAAGCGTTGTCTTTGCACCTGGAAGGTGTAGTCCGGGTATGCTTTGATAGACGCTGATGCTCTGCTAATTGTCTCTCCTGTCCAAAAATGTTCCAGTATGTTTTCCCTGTCTTTAGAGTTCAGGATTTTCGCAATGATCGGTCTAGGGGATGCTCCCGGTGGTGGTTTTCTGATTAGGGCTCTGTGCGCTCTCTCAACCGTAAATCCCTTGGTAATCTTCTTGACCCCTATCTCTTGCAGTAGCATGTTCTCTATGTAGTTCGTAGGGTCCGGGTTCTCTTCCCCTTCAGGGAGTCTTACTATCCGTATATTATTTCTCCGGGCCCTCACTACCGCTTCTTCTGCCAGATTAAGTAGTTCATGATAGGTTTCCTGATCACCCATGACCACCATTATATACAAAACCCCTTGTAGAGACTTCATCAAAATTAATTTCATATATGATGTTATCAGTGATGTCATCAATGGCATTTTTTATGTCATCTTTGATGTGTTGGGTGTTAGACCTAGCAGTTCACAGTGTTGTGGCGCAAGATATGGTTGCTTAGCTTATCATAGCTGGCGAATTTCTGAGGTTTTTCTGTTTTAATTTTAACCATAATGTCCCTTTAACCAAGATTTTTCATTGAATTTCATAGGTTTTTATTAGTGCAACTTTACCATAGCATCCCTTTCAACAACGTTTTTTCAGTAAATTTCATGGTTTTTACCCATCCATGCTAATTTCCTACAACTTACTAAGATCATACTTAAACCAATATAGCAAAGTTGTTGTCCAATCTACAAAGTTTCACGTTAAACCTCTGCCATTTCCCAGCTTCTTGCATCATTTTGAATACTTCTATATACTTTTGCAACTGTTTCCAGTGTTTTTGCAGTTGTCGATATCCGCAAACATCTGACGCCATTGTGGACTTTTCTGAACAGCATCACGTGACCACATACTCACAAGGGGCATGATGAATTGTTTGTGACCGTGTCCACACTTTGCGATCGGGTTCGGGCTTCGCGGATATTTCGGAACTGCATTTTCTGCTGATCTAGGAACTTTCAAGATCAAAATGTTCCCTCTGCACAGATCCTAAACCTATTCTTACTCATTACACATTAACAAACTAGTACAAAGCGCATACTTGGAAGCATATTAGAAAACTGCTATCCATCTTAAAAATGGCATCAGCTATTGCCATTCCTCCTCCCCAAATGCCACTTTCGTAGCAAGTAGTAGGCTGTCTAAGTCCACCTCGTCTTCCTGAACCAATACTGTAACCACACAGCCTACTTCTGTGGGACACAAAATCCCACAAGCTACCTTGCAAGCAATAAAAAGGCTGATGATCCATATATTTCAAGGTGAACAGTCCTCTGTATATACTGCAACACACCATTCTGCAGGGGGGAGCAATTTCGAAGTGCTTTTGAAGCTGTAATCAAGGAGCATGAGAAACACTGCCCCCTACCTTAGATGTAACCCACGCACAACATCTTCCCCTGTCCACCTGCCGCTCTGTATTAGTGCCTGGTGCCTCTTCCCTCATTTCCCGCCCACCTTACGTTCTAACCTCTCCTACAAAAAAAAAAAACAACACAAAAAAGGCTCCTTTAGGAACCACCCTTCAAAGTTAAAAAATAGAACTAAAATATAAATCTAATACATTCCATGTACTTTACATTTCTCTATAAATTACATAGACTCAATAAGATGTTGAAGCATTTCCATTAGCATTTTGTGTTATGCTAATGGGAATAATGTGGCCTTCATCCCCCACTCTAGGGACTGGAATCGGGGATAACGGCCCGCTAGCCCAAGTTATTGGCCCAATCATAGTGAGGGTGGATAATGAGGGCTCAGGATCGTTATCCCCCGTTCCAGACCCTGCAAGATGGCCACCATGGAAAGAGAACCATATGACCATATTACTTCAAGCACATTAGTTGTTCCCTTTCAAATTTATCCCAATTTCAAAAAATGTTACCACATAGCTGTCCCTTGTGGTCATGGCCAGTAGCCAGATTGTCTGGGTCATGACATTATGCCATGACCCGGATAATCTGCCCACTGCCCATGGCCACAGGCTATACCTCAGTTACCAAAGGGATATCACTATATTGTGTACATAAATTATGACATGACACTTGTCAAAAAAATAAAACACAGACACATTTGCAAAACCATGCTTTCAGTTCCTTGCCAATGCTCCTTACACAAATTTGCTGGAGATCTGCTCATGTTTTATTTTTTCAAAAGTGTCAACATTTTATGTACATACAATAGTCATGTAACCTAGCCGCCACTTGAAAAGATGTATTCAGACTTTGAACAAACATTCAAGGTTGGGTCGCTAATCATTCTCAAAACTTTTGCCTACATTCGTCAAACGGCAACAATGTTATAAGCCATCTGTTTGCGGACATTGGAGAAGAAAAGAAACATTTTTTTTTGGCTTTTTATGGCCATATCTCATCCCAGCCTCATCACCTGTCACCTCTCCAGAGATTGTTTGATAAGTTTGACAAGTGAAATGTTGTGTTTTTTTTATTTGTTTTTACTGCGAGGTTCGCAGACACCATCACCTGTCTGTGAATCCAACATGGTGGGCGCTTACAAAAATTTGACGCACCTCATGTTTTTTATTGACCAATCAGTGGCTGCAGACCTCACGTTAATCTCGGGGCCAATCAGAGGTCTGTCCACGTACCGAACAGGGAAGTGAGTCCGCGAACCGGACCCAGATATCGCACATTTTTTTACCTAGTTTTTGGTCATTTTTTTTTTAAAATGACTGGACGGCTTTACACCAAATGTAAACATGCATGCTTTCGGGACAAAGCCACCACCCTTGCTGCAAATTTGGTGAAAATCCATCCAGCGGTTTGGGCTGTAGTCGTGAGCAAAGGTTTTTTTTCATTCCGTCTATTTTGGGACCACCCGTATGATGTTGCCCACCCCTGACGAAACCTCACCAAACTTCAGTTCTGAGAGGGCCATATACATTTTTTGCAAAGTTTGGTGAGGATTGGTCCAGGGGGAGCAAACTTGATTGGTCCAGGGGGAGTAAACTTATAAACTGCCCAAAAAGTGCCCTTTCTATGGGTTGAACAACTTAACCATAACTACAGGGCCTCTACCGCGGGGCCCTATAATATAACAGTTTTGCGGTGTATGTTTTGCACTCGGATCACCCCATCCTTTCAGACATTCAGCTTGGTTTCAGACCAGGGGAGGGCACTATGGAACAGACTCTGAACTTGTACTTAATGGCTATGATTTTTTTTTCTGAAAGGGGAAGACTTTATATCTCGCATTCATGGACCGCAGCACGGTTTCGACAAAGTGAATAGGGCAAGTTTATGGCCCATGCTCTAGTCCATGATGTGCCCGGAAGAGATTCTGGCAGTGTTGCGAGAGCTACATTGCGGAATTCGAGCAAGTGTGTGCAGTGTTGGAGGAGCAAGGTACAGCTTGCTTTGAGATTGGTTTGGGGGTCTGCCAGGGCTCTCCTTTGGCCCCAGTCCACTTCACCCTGTATTTAAATGGTTTACACACACACCTGGTGTTCTCCCTGGCAGATTTCCTGAGGATTGGTGGTAATGCTTTTCCAAAATTAGCATAAGCTGATGACACCGTTCTGATAGCCAGAAATGCAGTGGCTCTTCAGAAATTAATCAATGCCTGTGCTGAGTTTATGAATAGTTTGGAATCGAAAATGAATACCAAAAGATCTGCTCTGTTGTTATGCTTTGGCAGGAGGAGGACTGGGAAAATGATCCCTATGGTTTGTAATGGTGCCATCATCCCAAGAGTTAGGGAATTTGACTATTTAGGGGTTCATTTTTCAGCAATAGTAACAGTCAAAGCCCATCTAGTGAGCAACAATTGAAGATGGCCCACTACCTGGGTGGGCTTTCACGATTTATGGCCCGGTTTCATGGCCAACAATCACATTTGATATTGAAGTTTTATGACACCCAGACAAAGGCCTCTATGGTTCCTCTCTTTGGGGTTGCACAAAAATGCCTAATCTACAGATACAGGAAAACAAAGTCCTCACCGGCCTCTTTGGACTTTCAGTGTCACCGCCTAGTTATGCCATGCAACAGGAGCTGGGAGCGGGCTTCCTAGAGGACCAACAGGAGCTGGAAAAAATCATATTTTGGTTGTGTCTCTGGTCAAATGAGAAGGCAAGCCTTATATGTTTTATTATTCTGTCCTCTTTGGCCAGAGATAATTGGCAGAACATTCCTTGGCTTTCTGTTATGTCACTTTTTAATTGAAAATAATGCCTCTGCAGTTTTTCCCCCAAGCACACTGCTGCCACCAGTGTATTTACAGCAGAATAAACACATGTTTGGCTTGGGAGGATAGCTTAGGGGCAACATGCTTGCCTTGCAAGCAAGACGACATAGAGCCACTCAGGTTCGACCCCCGTGTCGGCGCTTAGAAACCTCTGGGAATGAAGCGAGTTATAAATAACTTATCATATCATTTTTAGGGCTGCAGTTAATGAGAAAAGGGAACAGAAGGAGTTGTCTATTCCAGCGAATATAGCTATGGCAGCCATCAGCAGGGTCGGTCTTTTTCAGCCATATCTTTGTATGAGCTCGAAGCGGGGCGACTGCTGGCTGATCACTCGTGCTCAGTTCAACAGCCTGCTATTGAGGGGAAACACTGCTGGCGGGAAGGGCTTTTCGGATATAGAGAGCTGTGAAGAGGCTATCAAAGATATATATCATTTCATCATGTTCTGCCCTGCCTATATGGACATTAGAAAGGCTACTATTCATCCTGTTTTTATACATTATAAATTGAGACAACACCATTCTGTATTATCCTTCCTTTTATCCGCTGATTCACAAAATGTTGCCTGGCCATTGCTATCCTTTTTAAAATTAGCTGTGTATCTCACAAAGGGTGTCATGGCTACCTTTTGAATTGCATGTGTTTGTATTTTTCTTATTTGCACTGGACTGATTTTATTTATAATGTGTTTTTTTTTAAATGGCCTTTTTGTTATGGGCCAATGTGGACAATTCTAAATTGTTATGCTTTTGTATTTTTGTGCTGTTTAATGGATATTTTATCTGAATAAACAATTTGAAAAAAATAAAGCACTATCTTAAAGCCGGGAATACTCTCAATATCAAACAGGACTTCAGCATTATCTCTCCTGAATCACTGAGGTTGCATACCTGTTACTTGTACCTATACCTTACAGATTTATGTCCAATGGACTTGGGGTAAACATTGAGTCCATTCACACTTTTTCATTCTCCCACAGGACAGTCATAGAATGGGTTGATTCCTGAGCTACTACTTTCTCAAAGATGTGTCTATTCTCCCAGATCCTTAATGCTCGGGTCCAGATGGCCTAGCCCTGTGCATCCAGTAGCCACATGTTGTCCTCTACAGCTTTGCCCACATACTTAAGATGTTGTCTTTGAAAAGGAATTTTCGGAAAACATTTCTGGCTGGAGCTTTAAGGTACTGGATCCATGGAAATCGCTACCCAATTAAAGATAGTAGACACCTTACTCTCAAACAAAGACACAAAAGATGAGACATCCAAGAGAGATCTTTCATGACAAATTAGCCTGACATAGGGACCATACTGGTCCAGGATTTTCATACATAAAAAAGAACATTTATTTTACTGCTTTGCTCCAAATGTGCTGTAAGACGCTATCATCGGGGTACAGATTTAAAGGTACTTAACTGAGACCTTATTCACCCTAGTTAGCAAGTTAGTTTGGGGCAGCAGAAAAAGTGAAAAGAAGTTGCTCCAATTAGCAGCTCTGCTTTAGACAATTGTGTATTTTCTTAGACTATCTTGTCTCCCTAACCAACATTACCCTAAACCATACCTGGTCATGCAGCATTCTGTTCATCTTTTAAAAGGACTGGAGAATATCCATGGCTGTCTATGTGCTCACAACGTGGTTGTTCTACTCAGAAGCCGATCCAAAGTCTATAAAACGGCACTTGAACCTCCAACACTTTCACTTGTTCTTTGCTTGCTGCCCAGGTCGAATAATTCATGACAGTGGTGCTTCATAGACATCCTAAGACCGAACCTTGCCTGCTCCATAGATCAAACCTAAATACCACTACCAATATTGCAGATTTAATAGGACCAACTTTGGAAAGACTGTTTCAAAGACATCAAAAGGTAATTAGATCAAGTAGATTTAAAAACCATCTGCCTCACTTACAAAGCTCTCAACCATCTAGCCCCCCTTACCTTACTAACAAATTCACCATGAAATCTACCATCAGAACCACGAGATCCTCCAATACCTTAAGTCTCACAGTACCTAGATTTACTTCTAAAATGGCCGGAGGCTCGAGCTTCATTGTCCTCGCCTCCCTACTTTGGAACGCCCCGCCACTAAATATTAAGTCATCCAAATCCTTCCAGTCGTTCAGGGAACTTGCCATTGGGTGGCTTCTGATAAAAAGTCTACCTCTAACTTAGATTTAGCTATATACTGTACATATTGCACATGTCTCACTTGTCATCATTGGTTGCTGTCACTTCCATTGTCTGTATATGCTGTATATAACTGTTGTTCAACTATCACCGCTTATTACCATGTACTGTACCTTGTAACCTGTACCAAGCGCCCTTATACTCCCGGGTCCGGAGCGCTATAGAAATAAAACAAACAAACAAACAAAGACCGTCTTCAATCCTTGTTTTGAAGAGGGGGACAATCAGGGAGCCCCTGATGACAATCATAAAGCCCACTTTAGGGGGTTGCCCATTTCAAACCACCTCCATAATCAGGGCTCTCCTAAAAGTCGTCCAGAACAGTTGTTCTTTGACAGCCTTTCCTTGTGCTCGCTGGTCATTTGAAAATACAAGGATTTGACGTCCCCACCGACCATGTAATGGACCACTTCTTGTTTACCTATTTACATGACCATGGTAGAGAGCAAGTACAACGTGTTCCCACTGTTTATCAGTGAAGCCCAAGGCTCCAGCTTCACTCCTTAAAACAGCCTTCACAACAGCATTTGTTTTTTAGCACACATTCTGTGTTTTCAGTTCAAATTGATGTTTCCTTATATTGTTTTTTTCTTCCATTTAAAAAAATAATATCACACATTAAATACATTGATTATTTAAATAAGTTGTAGGGTACTTTGGTCAGCGCATAGAATACAGATAACTGTATATGATTATATTCATCCACGTGAGAATTTCAGCAAACGCGACCCTCCAAAAGTACCTCAGGAATAAAGTTGGCGTTGCCTGATCGCTTTGACGGAGCTCATTATTTTCTCGCTGTAGCTTAATTAGAGGACGAGAGTCTGAGCACGACATCAACAAACTTTGTGCTCGTTTAATTGATTTCAAGATCTCTGTCATTGTGCGCCTCCTTTGCCAGTCTCACATCATGGATCATTCCATCCTGCTGCTGCTCAATTGTCAGAACGCTGGCTTTTTAATTCCTTTCTGTTATCGCTCACCACGCAAAGTCATGCTGGCCCACAGCTGCCCACTTCCTCATTTTGAAAATCAGGTCTAATTTGATTGTATCTTGCTGAGGCACATTACGCAGCCCTTCTTAATGAGAAAAACCTTGTTAGAACATCCCAACTTTTCAGTGTTTAAAAGGGGGGCAAGCTGAGAGTTGGCACAAAGGTCGGTTTTTTTGTTCCTATTCTAGACGGCGTGCTCATGCATCCCTTGCAATGCAAGCTATTCTGATCTATTCGGATACATTTTCTATGTTGTATGTGCTATATTATTTTAGTAAGCCTCATGGAATCAAATGCGTTGCACAGCCTTAGACGATTGCCAAAGACTAGACATGTATTATGCATCAAAACACAAATGATACAGGTGTTCTTGCAATGCACGGCATGCCATTCGCATACAGCAGCAATGCTTACACTTTACAAAAAAAATGACAAAGATGCCATGTAATATTGATCTGCATTTCGAATGGATCCCTATGGTCCCAGCTGATACATGACATTTTAGGTAGCAAACATACAGAAGATGCCCTATATATCTACATAGCATTCTGCAGCGCTCTTACGTAATGACGCAATACATATTTCAGTTGGCGCTCGCGCAAAGTAATTGTGACCCTGGTGTCATTATATGAAAGGGCACACATGTCAGTTCGTACATGTGGGCTACAGCAGTTATTGTGCATGATTTTTCATGAGACGTTGTAGTCACAAAGCACCATCCTTAAGCTTTATGTAATGTCCCACTAGCGTTTCCACAGCAGCATCCCTTCCTCTCTGCCATACAAATTCTCCAGCATTGGCAGCAGCATGGGGTTACATGCCGACCAGATGCTGGAGATCCCTATGGTGTCCGCCTGCTTTGAGCACTAACATAAAGTAGGCCGCCACCATAGGGTTCCATTGTAAATTCTGCCTGCCATGGTCGCATGGCAGGCAGTCTTAACAATTAAAAGTAAATGCTGCCTGACATGCTCACATTTGACTGCCGCCAAATTACATTGTAGTCCCTTTTGCTATAGTAAAAGGGACTACAATTGAGCTCATTACAAGTCTTGAGTAACGGTTTATGCCTTTCATTCAAGCCACGCCACACAAAATGTTCATGCATTTATAGGGGGGAGAGGAGAGGTACAACACAACTAGCATTTCCACAGCATCACTTCCTCTCATCCATACAAATGCTCCAGCATTTCCCCGGCAGGGATTTTCTTGCCGGCTCAAATGCTCGAGATCCCTTTGGGGTTTGTCGGTTTTTTGCTGCAGCATAAATTAGGTGGACCCAGTAGGATCCATTGTACATGTTGCCTGCCATGCTCCTATAGTAACTAACATTCACAAGTAAAATAAGACACTGCATGACATGTGAGCATGTCAGGCAACATTTAAATGTAACTGTACACGTCGCGCACCATGCACAATTAAACGTAAATGCTGATTGGCAAGCATGCCAATAAGTGATTACTCACTTTGCAATGCAGAGTGCAAAAGTGCAGAGCAGAAGGCGCCATATACATCTATGTCCTGGGAGGATAGCTCAGCGGCAACCTGCTCGTCTTGGAAGCAAGACGACAAGAAGCAACACAGGTTCGATCCCCAGGTCCGTGCTTAGTTACCACTGGGTGCCTCCTGCCGCATGCAATTACTTTGACGTGCTTTAGGAAGCAGGGCCCTTCGGCGGGCCGTGGTCTGAAAAGAAGAGATAAAGGAGCAAGGCACTGCATACAAGATACATTGTAGTTTAAGCACTGTACAGAAACCACAATATCTGATGTGGAGACATTTGAAGCCAAAGAGTGTATAGGGAAGATGCAAAGCCTGTACTGAAGATGATAGAGAGTATGGTCATCAGTATGAGTTTGGTGGTAATTCGACAGTAAATCTTCTGAATTACCACCAAACTCTCTTACCTTTACTGCCTCTTGGTCTTGTGGGATTACCGCAGGATTACAAGTGGTGGTATGGCAGTGTTCATCCCCATTTTTGGAGTCTATAGGACTCACTGTGGATTTTGGTGGAATTATCGCCATACAGCCATATGCAACAGATATTGAGCAAATCCATTACCTCCTGCCTTGGTTCAACAGTGCTGTTGGAGCACAATTTAGCTGACTAGTCGTCCTGCTTCAAGTTTACAATCGATTTCAGTTGAATCAGCCATCTGGACCCTCCTTCTGTCTACTTTGATTCTGTAACCGCCATGATCTAATTAATGTATCTATACATTGAATAGAGTAAATCGGTATGCAATATAAGATATATATTTAATAGCATCATTACAACATTATCAATTCAAGAAAATGGCTAATTAACGTTTGCTTTCCAAACAATCCAACAACAGGGCAGCAACAATGCTGATAACAGAGGTTCATATCTAACCCATCTTAGTAATTGCAAAGTCTCTAAATTCAGCAAGAGAACAATATAGGTGTGTACTGTCTTTCGGTACCAAGTAGGAGTGCCATCCTTGGGGGAAAAACATAGAAGACTAAAGCAGTGACAGAACCCTCAATCTCCAAAGATGGACACCAATCTGGTGAATTACTCGATAATGGCAGATCTTCTTTGTCGTGTGGGGCTGGGTCTAGATAATACAGTCCTTTTCCATAGTTTATCACTTTTTTATAAACTGTACACAATCTTAAAGACCTCAAGGGGTCCAAAAAATGTTATGTAAGCAAAGCGAAGACCAATTCGTACCTAATGTTCTCAATATCCACATACCCCAGCCATCATACCAATGGATATATTAATTCATTATCTTGGAAAAGACCTAGGCAACAAGCCTGCGGTGATGGTTGGACACCTCTGGTCTGAAATGCATTGGCCTTTGGAATCTGCTACCAATAACTGTTACAAATTATAATTCTCTTTTATTTACGGAGATTGTGTGAATTAGCGCTAGATTGTGTGAATTAGTGCTAACGATTATGTTTGCATTGACTTTGATACTAATTATTTAACCAGGAGGTTATAGGTTGCGCAACCCTCACCACAGATGTGTTGGCTTGGTCTTTTCCAAGATTAGTAATTGAGTGTCTTGTTCGGGTCACGCTTTCAGGGTGTGTACCCCATGCATGAATATGAACCATTCTCTAATGTTAGAACGATTGTATTATGTACAAAGTGTTGCCCATTCACATCCTGTCCCATATTAATTAATTAGTCATACACTCAGTAGAAAATCTAAATCTAAATACACACATTACCTTATGTAGTACTAGTTTTTCACAAGCATGAAATGTGGGCCCATGTGAAATAAATCTGTATTTAGCAATTGTCTCACTTTCTATATGCAATGTTATGTTATATTATGCTATGTTATGTTAATGGCAATTTGTATAGCGCCTTTCACCATTGGTATGGTCTCATTGTGCTGTAGGTTGTACGCTGTAGGGCCCGCAGTCCAGGTAAGTGTAAATGGTCAGAGAAGTAAATAGTGCATTTGTGCACTAGGTATGTGTGCAGCTAGGCCGGATTTACTGTGGGGGATAGCTGCATTTTAATGCTGGAGGTGGTGTGCAGAGTGTTTGAGACTGGTAGTATGCGTACAGCTAGGCCGAATATGTCATGGGAGGTAGCTGCATTCCAATGCTTGTTTGCTATGTGCAAGGTGATAAAGATTATGTGTGCAGCTAGACCAAAACGATCGTGGGGGATAGTTGCATAGTAGTATTCCAGGTGCTGTGACGCATGGCAAATGTTCACAAATCTATCTACATGTGATGCATGGCTAATCTTCACAATTTCAGATGTTCATAACATCTGGAATTTAACAAAAAGATAATATGCTCGTCAACTCTTCATATATTGCTATTTCACTGAAACTATTTCAAAGGCAAAACAAACATTAATTACTAACTTTCAGTATGCACACAAAACACATGAGTCGGACTTGAGTCAATCTGTCTACTCCTACTCTCACTCTCTCTTGCCGATTGGGTCTATACCTGGGAGTTTTATATTTCTTTAATAATCTAGAAGCCCCCTGGGAGCACTGTGTTTATTGAAGTAGAGGTGGTGCATCATATGTGATGAGGCAGGATACATATTGAAATACTGGGCTGACATGGGTCAGTGTGTTGTCTTATGAGGCAGACTGGCAGCAGAGCCTGAGTGTACAGGTAGTGGAGACTAGGAAAACCCAGCTGGACACGTTACACCAAAGACTACACTCTGAACGAAACTGTATACTACATACTACTATGCTGTACTTTATTTTACTATATAATGAACTATATTGATTAAAATATCGATTCATACATACATTATGCTCATTTTTCAGGTGGATAGCAGCAGTTCCTGCAGCCATAATCTTTCATGGTGCTTGGAATTATTGCCGGAGATGGAGAATCTTTCATGGTGCTTGGAATTATTGCCGGAGATGGAGCTTTCATGATTTGAGGACTTATACCTGAAGACAAAGCACCGTCACGATAAAGCGTGAGCATGAAAACAAGGAAAACATCTACTTTGCACCACTACTTGCCAGGCTCACACAAATTTCACGTACTCGTGTAAAAACATAACACAGATACATGGAATGTTGTGGGTAATACATGTCTGGCTGGACCAAATGGAGGCCTTGATCAACAGGTTTGAGTGCAAACTAGACAGGGTTGACTGCCTGAGTGTGGAGCCATTTTGCTGGCCACTTCACAAAACCTCTGCGCTCAGCTGTTAATCTACTCACAAAGCTTGTTGGTCAGGAAAGTAACTAGTCCAAATGAAGCCAGGCTTCTCAGCCTGGCTGCACAACCCCTTAGCTTGCTATTTTGCACTGCAGTTCAAAAGGGTACTCCAGAAAATCATGCAGGTGTATGGATGTGTATGTTTTCCTGCATACCTGCACCACGTTAATGTTAGCTAGGCTGTGTTGTGTTGTGTTGTGGTATGGTGTGAGTGTGGCCCACACTGACACCATATGCAGACCAAAATAGTGTACTTCTGGGAACCGGGACAAATCAGTGGGCTTTTGAGCCTTCAGCAACAATGGGCTTTTACAACTCAAACAGACAGGCACTTCAGCTCAGCAGTGATGAAGATGCACCAGAGTTTGTTCACCTGCCTCCAAGATCAGGCATCTCACGGCTCCTATTGCTTTGAAGAGTTGCCTAGTTTGTAGCACGAATGTACTTGCCATTAGAACAGGATACTGTAGCTATTTCCATGGAGCTCGAGACCATGGCTGTAGCCAATGATTCTATGTATCCAGGAATCATCATAGCCCAGGCAGCATGCAGTGGACACAACGATAACTCCGACCTCATAGGTTCCAGATCGGCATTGTTGAAGAGAATTCTTCCAATGGTCTGCTTCACCATGATCCAATTGCCAGGCTGTATGTCATGTCATCGAACGTTGGGTTGTTTTCAGGAGTGCTGCACAGGCCTATCTGTGGCGAGACGTAACAGCAGATATTATAGAACTTTGCAGTACTTGCAGTACTTGACAATAGGATCATCCTTTAGTTTCAACTGTTCAGTGGGTGCAAGTGGAGTGGTGCAAGGAATTCGCATGGGCCATCCCACTAAAGGCTCATGAGTTGGGCCATGTTTCCTGTTGGACGTTTTCCTAATGTGAAGGAGGGCAAGAGAGAAGGCATCTTTTTCCTGACATATTTGAAATCCTAGTTTTGAGATCAGAGCTCTATCTCTCAACAGCCAAGTTGATTATGGGTGATAAGCACAATATACATTCTGTGCAGTGTTCAGGGACCTGCAAATATTAGAAGTTCCGTTAAATGTGTCTAATTTGCACAATCAAACATCAATGGGAGTGCACATGTGGGCATTAACGCTTTTAACAACTTTACAGAAATGGCCTTTGAAACAGTGTGTTGGCATATGAAGGCTTCTATCCAACCTGTGAATATATTAGTACAAGAATATACTCACACTTCACACACCTGGGCATCTGGACAAAGTCCTCTTTGACATTAATAAAGGGAACCCATGGATTCTAAAGGGCACCCGTTTCAGTTTTTATACATTTTGACTATGTTGTATTTCCAACATATAACACAACTTCAGCAAATCTGCTGAGCAATGGAAGAAAGGTTGGAAGAAATCCAGAATTGGTTTATGTCAACATCAATCCCTGCTTTGAGGTGTGTGCAACAGTGTGCAACACTCTCACAAGTTAGGGCAAGATCAATTGTGGTGCAATAAGTTGCCCTCATCAGCACCCCATAGAATATTGTGCACTGCCCCTCTGGGTCCAGAATAGTTTCTCTGGCTGAGGGACAGAATCTTGAGGTGAGAAAGTTAATACAAATTATACATTACACAAAGAATACAAAATACAAAAAAAACAGACACAATCAGAGTACAGAAAGGGCCACTCATCTTGAGAACGGGTCCACCAGACATTTCAAATAGGGTGCCATGAGAGGTGAAGTAGCCCCTTTGCTACCACCAGTGTCAAATCATTGTACAACTTTGAAGGCATAACTTAAATCAGTGTAAATGGTAACAGAAATTGTTTCAGACAAACAATTCCTGAACGTGTAAGGGCAATCAGTTCACCCACCATAGAAGAGTGAGTGTGAAGTACGCTTTTGGCTTCAATCAATGACAAGTATCCAAAAACATACTAGCCTATATGATCATGTAAATAAGCACCATCCACAAACCGAACAGAGCCAGGATTATGAAGGGGTGCATCATTTAGGTCAATGGAGGGTACAACATTGGAGTAGCAACAGCGAGACAATCATGGTGGTCACCATCTGTCGGAATCTGGAAGAAAGAGGCAGGATTAAGCAACATCTGCATTGGTCATACATATATCTGGACATATAATAACATCTCTTTTAATACTTAGTAAAATGAGCAATGGAAATGTGTTGCATTTTTCCCTTCAACAGGTGAGTAAAGACATAGGCCCACATTATGTGTTTGCCGGTAAACTGTACCACCATTTCCATCACTTGGTCTGCAGAATTACTGTCAGATTCCAAGTGACGGGAATGCTGGTAAATCCACAATCCACAATCCATGGAGTCCAAAAGGACTCCGTGGGGGGATTTCCCTGTATTACCGGCACTGGTGTTACTGAGCCAGTAGTACTAGCAGCTTTTTGCCAGTAGGATGGCTGATATACCTCCAGCTCTTAGCTGGAGGTAAATAGTCCACCCTACTGGCCGATGTAGAGTTGGCTAGTCATGAAAAGTTCACACACTTTATTTCCTGATCGGCCAACTTATAAAGAGGCCATAGTGCGGTTCTCTTTTCCTGGTTTCTCGACAGTTAGAGTTGGTGCAATTCCTTGGCTCTTTGTGTGGACAAGAATGCTGTGTCATAGGGGATTCTCAATGACTGGTTTGAGGTCTTCTTCAGCTTTCTTGGAAAGGGGGTCCTGGACAACACAAGGAAGCCAGTATTCGGGTCCATAGTAATTCATTACGGGTCAGCAGAATGTACCTGAGCCACTTAGCATGAATCAGGTATAGTCATTGCAGAACTGTTACAACAATGTCAGGAAAATCAGAGTGATCTGGGCAGGTGGTATGAGAGAGGCTACATTGCACAGAAGAAAGAGGATGTCAGTAGAACATTGAGCTGGACCTCAAGATAGATGCTGTCCTGAGTACAGTAGATTGTGCAGTTTAATGGGAAACAGGAATATCAGAGTTCCACACATCATTGATAATATTAGAGGATATTTGAACATTCACAATATGAGGCTTTCAAAATAGCGAGAGAGGCAACAACATCCACTAAAAATGAATTATTTGTTCATCAATGGAACAGTTAGCACGGTGGCAGGATTTGAAATACCACATTTTCTTTCTCTTTTTTTCTGTTTACAGATGTGGATCTTGAACCAATCAACAGTTTTCAGGCACATAGTTGGGATGTATGTGAACAGTTTATCAAGTTAATTGTTGTTTCTCAACTTTTGGATAGGTGTCAGTCTCATTTAGTCCACTTAGAAGTATTTTATAAAAGTACTGTGACTTCACTGACTTTAGTAATTGTCTCAATTCAGCCAGAGTAAGCTTATTTCAGCTAATTATTATTTTCAAGTGATCGTGGAATGTTTCAGTATCTTTTCTAATTTTCAGAAATACATTTTCCATATGGTAGAGATCTGCGATGCTCCAGGGTATGTGCAGTTGGATGGCATGGCTTTCTTTTTGCCTCTTTGTTATTTGCAAATGGGGGCAATAATCTGTGTTGAGAATGCATTATTAGGTGGTTCTTGCATTAGCACCGTGGGCGGGGGAGCCAGCAAATCAGGTGGCTAGGAAAGCGGGCTGACACGACCAGTCGGAGCCAGCATTCTATGCCACCTGATGGTCAGCTCCCCCACCCACCATCTTTTCCCAACCCACCCCGCATTTTAAAAGAAAACCTGTCCCCCAAACCACTTACCTGTTCGCTGTGGTGTGTGGTGAGTCCCACCGCCACAGCTGCTACTGCTCCTGTCCTCACTCTGGCCACCATAGACATGGAACATGGGCTCCATACAGAGCCCCACCTTCCTATCCCATGGCGGCCATGTCGGTAGAGTATTTTCTCTCCATGAACGTAACTTTCAATTAAAAAAAAAATAATAATCATTAGCACCCGGGTAGCATGCTACACGGTACTAAAGGTCATATGTCCCTTGGTGGCTTTGTTCAGGCCCTTAACTTGGGCATCGGGCCATTACCCACAGGTTGGGCCCACCATCTCAAGGCATATCACCTCGGTAATGGTGAAGTAGTGTCTGTGGACAGTTGAAAAGTGCAAACTGGTAACGCAGTGGAATGTTTGCTCGAGGGGTGACCAGCAAGACTACATTGGTGACCTACCACATTGAAAGAGAGTCGAATATCACACAAAGCTTGAGCTCGTAATATATTGTTATGCAATGCAAAGAAAGGACATTTGTAAAGAAAGGGGAAGAATGTTAGTAAGGAAATGTGACGAAATAAGGGCAGCGACACAAAAATGGCTAGAGGGCAGGCTGAGACAATCAGGGGGAGATTGTCTGTGATTTCCTCAGGGCATCTTTGTTTAGGTGAAATGCATTTACGAAGGCACATCTGGTGCTGTATCTAGTTTTTCCTTCAGGGTTTTAAGTTTTATTTTTATTCATCATTACATTTCTTAAGGGATCTGGCATAGCTGTTCCTGTTCCATGTTACTGTTTCCTGATATCATTTAAAACATTTTGCCTACTGTTCCTTATTACTGTTAGATAAACTCTTAAATTAATTAATGGATCTTCGTGCAATGCACCGATAACATGGAATTGAAGTCTTGGCTCATAATGCAAATAAAAATGCCACTTATCTAGACATTTGCTTGATAGAAAGACATAGTTGATGTACATGAAAAACGCTGGTGTACCATTCTTGAGTTGCTGTCTCAGTATGGGCTTCTCTAACTCCATTTTCCACATACTGTAAGGGACACACACACTGGCAAGGGACAAGAGTTAAGAAGGGAGGGAGATCAACTGCCTGTGCCCCACCTAGAGAGGAGAACATATATGGTATTGGAATGGTATGAATGATGCCAGGAGGCCTATTAGTAGTTAATAGACATGATTTAGCTAGAGGGAAATTAGTGTGTGGTACTGTATCACCATGGGTGGTGGCAGAATGCCACTTAGTAATAACAGAATGTTGCTATAAATGGAATTGTTAAAAATATGGTGTGGTATCAGAATACCACCAGTGACTACTGTCAGGGAAGAAAGAAAGACACAGCTCAGCAATGTGCAATGTTGTGAACACAACACCATGTTGAGTTGCAGACAATCATGTGAGACACTCAGAAAAGGTGCTGATTAAATCGTGGTAAGGATGATTGAACAGAAGAAAATGTAATTTGTATACAATTACCTGATATAAAAGTTTGATTTTACCAGACACAGATTACATTGCATACCCATTGAACGTTTACCCCTGAGTACCCAAATTAAGGCAGTTGAAAATCATCTTACCTTCAGTGTGTGAAGACGTAAATCATACCAGCCCTCTAGCAAGTTCTCTGTAGTAGGCAGTCGGATACAGCACCAAAATTGTGATTACACAAATCACAACTTTTTTGTTTTGTTTTCAGGTTAGTGGTAAAATATATATTAGTGAAATTGTGCATACCTTGGTCTGGCCGGCACCTTACTTTAAACAGCATGCATGCTGTTCTTAAGCTGGTAACTGGAATCTAATGGAGGCTGGTCTAAAATGAATTCTTCATTTTTGACATTGAGGCCTTGGAAGTGATTAATATGTTGATTGGATGCTCTCAAAGGGAATGACCCAATGACATATGATACATAGGACAGGTTCCCTGTACAACATTTTATGCAAACCTGTTTGGGGGATTTTGAAAATAGTGTTACGAAGGACAGAAATGTAAAGGATAGACACACAAACAGCCTTTTTCATTGAAGAAATAAACATAATTACCTACAGAACCGTTTGGGTCATTTAAATGCCTGGCAACAATATAAGCATGTACCTACGAAATGTGTAACGGACAATATTTTTAAATAGAAACGCTGATTATGTTGTATGTTGATTGAAGTGTTACCATATTTGGAACTTCAAAGTGGACAGTTTGAAGTGAAATGTGTTCCCCGATTTTTCATTTGTTTTTCTGTTACATTGATTTACAAAGAGAAACGTAGGTTGTGTTTCGTTCTGATTTGATATTTTGGTTTTGATGATCCACTCACTGTTATTTGGTTAATTTAAATATGTTTCTAATTGGTTAAAATGAAGTGTTGCTGGAAGAAATAGTACGTTTTTGTTGACTAGTGCATTTCAATTTCAAAATACATTGTTATCAAATCAAATGACAACTATTGGGAGCTATGTTCAAGCCAATGGAGATGTGGCAAAATATTGGAATGTTGGCAGAGGTGCTATCTTTTTATGGAAATGTTTTGTAGATAGTAAATGGTATTTTTCATAAACACACCATTCATGCTAAACACTTTCCTATCAGGACATGGATAAGATGGTCAACCCAAATTCTATGGAGTGATACCTGCTGTCTTTGAATCCAATGGGAGGCTTCCTTATTTATGTTCAGTAGCAACCCTGTTATTATGGTTAAGTGGGCTTTCCCATAGAAAGAACAGCTTTTGGGTGGCCTATACGTTTGGCTTTGTTCGAGGAATATGCACACAACTTTGCAAAACAAAAATAAACTTGATTTTGACATTTCTTGCAACATTGTGTGCGTTCTCATCAAGGTGGTGGGGGCACATTTGTAGGCGTAGGGCCCAAACCTTTTGAAATCCAGACAGACTTGAATCGTGAAAATAATTTTGCTTGTGGCTGCTGCCCGAACCACATGACATATCTGCACCAAACCTTTGTACGGGGCAGCATATGTACTTCTACAAATTTGGTGTAACTTCGTCCAGCAGATTTTTTTTTGAAAAGACCAAAAAGTAGTAGAAACAAAATAGAGATATCTCAGTCCAGTCCGCAGACTCACATCCTGATTGATTGTCCGTGGATGCCTCTGAGTCAATCAGGGAGCCACGTAACCTGTGCGGACATCATGAAAGTCGCTGATTGGTCAACTGAAAAAAGTTAGGTACATCAACATTTCTGAAACAGTCATCATGTTGGATTTACAAACAGAACCTGGAATCAGTGAAGATTGCTGTAAAAACAAATGTTAAAAACACATTACACTTTTCATATCAATTTAACAACCTCTGCAGAGGTGAAGCAGGCGAGGATGGGCAAAAACAGGTGTTTTTTCTTATCTCGGAAGTCCACGAAATTAGAAAATGTTCAGGAACATTGATGCTTATGTATATCACCGGGTCTGCAGAAGCAACCCTGTAGTTATGTTTGAGTAGGCTTTCCCATCTGAAGAACACTTTTTGTGTGACTTATAACTTTGGCACCGCTCAAAAAACCTGCCTGAAACTTTACAAAAAATAAAATAGACCCAGGCAGTTTCAATAAGAGACACAAAGTTATAGGAGAGTTAGGACCCTGGAAAGTGGGTGACAATCTTGGGTCACGTCACAAAAGTATGCTGGTGCTAATTTTGTGTTAAAAAGTTCCTAAATGTAGGTACAAACATAGTGATATAATTTTGGGGCCTGAGGCTTGGTGCCTCTGGCCAAGACCATGAGGGTTTGACTATGGGGTTAAAGTGCCTGCTGAAATTCCCACTGTATACTCTGAGAGGCTAAAAGTAGACTGTAACATATTTGAAGCTAAATTCCCAAGGATTGTGGCCGCTGGCCATGACCGCAAGCCACGAGCAGTGGCCATTGGTCCTATTATAGGGTTATAGTGGCCACTGGGCAAGACTACAGTCCATGAATAATATTTACTTTTGGTTGATTTTTGGGGCATGCAGCAGTGCTGGAACTCATGACCGAGGGATTTTGGCCAGTGGCCATGGGTGCAAATTATGGAAAGTTTCCCTCACACACTGGGGGCATAGACGACTGGTCCATGCAGGGCTGCAACCTTTCTGAAACTCATGCCCCAGTGTTTGAGACCACAGGCCAAGGCCATGAGCTATGGACAGTGACCAGTTTTCCCATTATGATACAGTGGGAGCAAACTCGGTACATTCAACATTGTGAGTGGCATGGTGGGGCATGACTCACCTCATGTCCCTGGCACTTCAGCTGTAACTTGCAACCCCATCATATATTTCTAAAAGTGAAACATGTCAATTTGCACAGCAAAGTATAAATTAAATGAACGTTTTTGTTGCTTCATATATTTTTTTAAGAAGATTTATTTTAATAACTTAGATACAGTGCTGGAATATAATGGAATGTCTTCACTTATAAAAAGAATTGAAATTCAATGAAAATAACTTTGTAAAAGGTTTAGTAGAAGTAGAGGGAAACATAAAAGACAATATTACATTAGTTTCTGCATTACTCTCTTTAAATAGGAACGTTTTAATTTAAAGGTCATACAATAATAAAACCACTGACCGCTTGTGAGAACCACGATGTGCAGACACCCCTCCCAACTTAATGCTTTTCCGTTCATAGTGAACCTTAGCAATCTCTTCGTAAGTGCGGCTCTTCATAATTTTGAAACCAGTAACACATGATGAGGGAGGGTACAGCATTTCAGGGCTTGTACGGCTAAGGGGTTGGCAAATGTACTAGGTGGTTCCAAAAACGGAACAAGCCAACGCCTCCTTGCCAGGGTGTGGGCTTTACAAAAGAAGAAGAGATGTGCCTCATCCTCACACCCTCTTTGACATAGCAGGCATGCGGTGGAGGAAGAAGGCTCACTCTTCCACCTAAAAGATTCATATGCCAACGGGAGTATGCCTAAGTGGAACTTGCCAAACCAATATTTTAATTTTGCTGACATCCGGAGGTCCAAATATACCTCCGGCCCTCAGGAGACCTTAAGCAGCAGATAGGCCCTCACTTTTTTTCCCCTCTTGGCAATTGTCAAAATTTTACAGCAGGCCCATTCTCTAAAATTGTTCTTAAGTACCACCTTGCAGGCACTACCCAGTTTTGTGGGGTCACTCCAAAGATCCCCCAATCCAATATTAAAGAGCATAGTTCTTACAGGCTTAAACCAGGGGAGTTTCCCGCCACCTAATGTTGCGAGAAACTCCCCCAAACCCTCTCTAAATAAAGCCAGAGCTTCATTATTCGAGAGGCGCAGCCAGTAAAACACTGGCTGCATCATAATGGTGTATTGGATCTCAATGTAGCCAAATTTTCATGCCACTGGGGTGGATAGCGCATTGCAGGGAAATCCCAGCAGTGATTTTAAGAATGTATTTTCCACTGTCTGAATCGTGGTACAATCATTCTCCCCAAAGAGCTGTGACATACATTATCCCTGGAATGGTCTGTGCCTGGTAAATCTTTAGGGGCACCGAAAAAGAGCCTCGCCCTCCAGTCATTTTACCATATTTGTAATAAGGCTACACTGACGCAAATGCAAAAGTGAAGACCTTACTATCTGATCCTGCCATTTCAAATTGTTCGGGAAGATCAGCCCCAGGTATGTGTATGAGTCATGAAAGTGCTCACTCCCCACATTACCAATATAAACTCGGGAATGAGACGAGGAGAACAGATTGCGAGGTGGCTTAAGGTTTATATAGGATTTGGCATCCAGAGAACTCTGCTGCCCTGTGAGCGCTCTGGCATACATTACACTTAAAATGGGTTATAAAGCAAAAAAGCATCATTAGTGATGTCAGCTATGTGGGTTACATAATACAATATAATTGGTTACAAGGTGACGATGCATAGGTGCCTGTAGGTGCTGCTTTATCAGGATTGGCTGCTCCTTTGGCAGGAGGGTGAACCTCAGGTGGTTCAGCTGGCCTTGTCCAGGTGGGGTGAGTGTCAGGTCAAGCTGACGATGCGGTTGAAACTAGCTAAGCTGGCATGAACTCTAATTTTAAACATATAGTAAACCATGAGCATCAATATACCTTTGAGTAAATCTTAGATACTTATAGGTTATACATAAATAACTACATGATTTCACATTGGGTCATTCATAAGGTGATCTGGTGGCTGGACTGGTCTACACATCTGAGCGAAAGGGGGAGTGGAGTGTCACATGTTAGTTTAGGACAGGATATACTGTGACAGGGGTCTGGGTTTATTGGGGCACTCTGGGGTGATCAGCATAGTGGGGACACACTTCTGTTACATGAAGAGAATACCTTAGGAGGGCACAGGGTTACACAAGCAGTAATTTCCAACAGTGAGGGTGAGGGGTGTAGGAGCAGGTTTGTGGAGATGGATGAGCGACAAGTCATGGTTCAGGCTGGTTCACAAACAGGACAGTTATCTCAGAGGAAGAATGATATGATACACAGTATTAATTGTTGCAGTTAGCTTCAGCGCATCCATGAGAAAGGGACTTGGGCCTTGCAGAAAAGGTGGGGGTGGTTGGTGCTCGCTGTGCGCAGCGCTGCAGAGGGGAGAGGAGACTTAGTAGTGCCGGATTGCGGCCTAGTCCAAATATGGAGTCGAGGGCACACACAATGGAGTCAAGTGTGTCTTGCAATAGCCCCACCCCTGCTCTAGCCTTATTCCTCATGGCAGCAGAAGGGCGATGGAGGCATCCCCCACTAGTGCAAGAGCAAGCAGTACATCTGGTGTAGAATGTATAGGGGGGTGCTAATTTGCCCCTTCCATCCTTACAGTCAATAGACTCCACGGGCTGGCCGTTTAAGTTAAAATGTGCCCGTAATCGGGCATTTTTCACGGCACCACCCACCTGCATGGTTTTGGTATTAGAAAAATGTATTCTTAGGCCCTTTGCAGAGCAAAGTTTATGAAAAACTTCCAATTGGTTTTGCAGGCCAACCAGAGTTTTTTAGGGCAAAACTGCTTCGTCCGCAAACAATAGAAGGTTCCATTTTGTATTAGCTAAGATTGGGTTGTCTCTCGCAGCCTCTAAGAAGCTGCGACCAGACTTTTGCTGTATAATAAAAATAGCAGAGGCGCCAAAATGCATCCCTGCCTAACCCCTACAACTATGTATACTGGATTAGTTAGCTTAAAGGTGTTTTATGGCTCGGTTGACCTGCCCAAATTCTACTGAGGATTTAATTGGCACGGTCTGCAATATGGCTGGAGCACATCCACCCGGGATTGTAGCTACTCACTGTGTGTGCAAACCATGAACTGTGACCCCTGAAGCCATTGTGGTGTTTAGAGTATACTGGTCCAGGTTGCAGGCTTTGTCCAGTGAATATTGAGGGTTATTTGTTGGGGTTGAGGCCATGGTTAAGGCTCAATCCTTAGGCAATTCAATTGTGATTTGTGTTCTCAATGTGTGCTGCACAGAGTTACACACTTCAGAATTCGCTAAATATATTTGTTAAAGCAGCGCTATAGTTTTTTCATGTATTTTAAAAGTGAAAACTTTAATAACTTGCATACAGTCCTGGAACATCGTGAAACATCTTCAGTTATGCAAACCATTGAAATTCATTGGAAAAACAATGGGACTCGAATGGGAAAGGGGGGTAATATTTTCCGGCGCCCGGCTATGAGGAATTACCGGGACTTCTCGGGCTGTAATGTCCCGATAGGTCCCCATTGTCGGACGCTGGAAAAAGAAAATAACTGTGACGGCAGCTGTGCTATTTTTACTGGCACGTCTACCAACGCACTCATAATGAGGCCCATTGTTTTGAGATGCTATGGTTAAGATGCCATAATTAAAACCTATGAAATTCAGTGAAAACATTTTGATAAAGGGACGTAATGGTTAAGGTGCTCCAATAAAAACCCTTCATATTCAATGAAAAGAAGTGGTCACTCTATATATTAAAAGACTTGCAACCTATCACTCAAAGACGTTTATCAATCACAAACTTATTTTGACCTATTTTGACAGTGGTATTGTTCGGTATAAAAGATTACAGGCTTTGAGATCTCACATTTTTTTTAGGCAGTGAGATTACATTATTTGCAGAGTATTGCACACTTTGGTTAAGCAGCGTGCTACAAGCCCCTTGTTTTATGGCCGGTCTCTTGGTGACTGTTGTGATACATAGCATGACCCCAACTAACCACAATTAAGCAACACAGAACAGGTAAAAAAAATACCAGCTGCAAAAATAAGATGTGCTCTGGTATTTTTGCTCCCATGGAAAAAATCCAAAGCTGACACCCACAAATATGCGCACCGTAAGTGAACATATGACTTGAAGTAAAATATACAAATGTAGTTCAATGACCTTCTCCTAGCCTTCAAATAGCACAAGACAAAATAGCATTGGACTGTAAAAAAAGTAATACACATCAGCAAAATAACCTGAGAGAGGAAATGTTCCAATAAATATGCTTGCTAAGTATAAACAGTGCTCACCTTTTATTACCAGCAATCTTTCTTGACGTATTCCTTGGAAACCCAAATCCCAACACGAAACAGGTGCTTGTGACCATGTGGGTAAGCGTCTGCACTGGGAACATGACAACTACTGGTAGACAAATATTTGAGTATGCTTGCCTACCTCAAATAAACCCAAGGGGCTGTGTCCACCCTATGAAATCATTTTACACTGTCATACCATTGGGGCCCTTTACTTGTGCCTGAATAGCAGCCACAGTCACTGGAAAATAGCTGCACCAGTGTCCAGGATTGCAAAATCTCTTGCCACAGCTTGGGCAAATACTCATGACATACTTGCCATCATGTCCCCTCCTCACACCCATGTCTGGCTTCAACAATACTCTCCTTTATTAAGATAACTTGAAAAGCACACAGACCATAGTGTCACTCAAATATATAAATCCTTATAGAACTATGTTAGACAAAAAGTGTACGATTATGCCATTTATCCCCACAAATTGACTTGGAGACTACACATAGCAGAATTAATTTCAACAAACGGCAACAAAATGGTCTCTGTGTGCAACACTTTCAAGGACTGAGAGTAGCATGGTATAACAAACATGTGTATGCCGTGTGTTTTCTTAGTGTGTTATGAGATATTTTAAACTAAGAAAACACACAACTTCTGTCAGCCATTCATGCAGTAACCGGGACCAACCATGCTAGCTTCAAAACGAGGAACGGGCCGGCCCCCTCAGGCCATGTTACTATGAGTGTTCTTGTAACTCTGGTTCATTTATTAGGCAACATGGCCTGTGGCGGATGGCCATTTCCTCACTTTGAAACTAAGTGGGTTGGTCCTTTTTACTACATGTATGGGAGACCTGGATGGCTATCATGTCACCATGGCCAGTGTTTACCCAGCCTGTAATAGCGGCCATGTAGTTATGGTTAAGTTGCTCAACTTGTAGAAATAGCACTTTTTGGCTAGCTTATGACGTTGTCCCCCCAAATGAATCCTCACCAAACTTTGCAAAAAAAGTATATGGCTCCCTCAGAAATATTTTGTGAAGTTTAGTGTGGTTTTGTTCGGGGGGGAAAGTTATAGGGGGAGCCCTCAATTTTTGAAATCCTCATAGACACAATGGAAACAAAATGTTGCTTATGCCTACAGCCCAACCCGTTGTATAGATTTTACCCAAACTTGCACGTGGAGCCGCAGCTTGGTCCCGAAAGTGTGCTTTTGAAAAATCGTATTTTAGAAATGTGTTATATGGTTCAATATATTGTGTTGGTTGTGGCCAGTGTGGCTAGACGGACTGCCCTGTTCAGCAGCATCCTCGGACACTGCAGTAGTTCGGAGACACTTGTCGTACAGGTCTTTTAAGGATGCCTGGCATGGAAAAAGTACATCAGCGGACTAGCCACCAATCAGGTTTTATGAGCCTGGAGGAGGAGTTGAAGTGCACAGGAGTACAGGGTGCAAGTGTTTTTTGTTTTTTTTTGTTTTTGTGCTGTGAAGATGGACAAGCCTATGAAGAAGCAGAGTGTGTGGATGGTGGGTGATTCTTGGATCCATTCATTGAAGGTTTATTCTGAATCTCGTGACATCTCTGTTACTACTGGATTGGACGAAGTGGAAAATTCATGGTATGCAGATTGTGGGTTAAACTGGGTAGCCTTATTACCATAATGGGACAGTATGACTCTCTTTAAATGTCCAGATATTATTATCGTGCATTGTGGAGGCAAATGTTTCAGCTCTGTGACTGCAGGATCTTTGCAGTTTGCCAGGAATGATATGTTATGAAGCCTAATAACTGTTTCCAGCTGCGTAGATTATTTTTTTCTGAAATCAATCAAAGACAAATATGAAGACGTCCAAATTTGTTTTGTCCTCAAATGGAAGAAGATAGACAGCATGACAATAAAGGTCTATGTGCTTTTGTATATGCTTTAGGAATGGCATCTTTTGACAACAAAAATATCAAGTTGGATGGTATCAATATTTTTGGAGGAGATGGAGTGCATTTGACTGATATCGGAAATCCGATTTTTCTTTGAATAGCCCAGACCCGCTTCTTCCTGAGAAAGGAACAGAATTTCTCAGAGCACCCAGGTGAGTAGATCTGATGTGGTGGCGTGGTCCTGAAGGAGTACTACTGGTGTTGTCTGATTATAACCCCACACTCAATGCATTCAACATGCCTTTAACTACCGAGCCTTTGGGACATCCTCTACAGTCTTTAACTACTGCCACACCCATTACTCTCTCCGGGCGCTGGAGGTAGGCACTTTCTCTACCTCCTGTTCCTGTTCCTCATCATCCTCCTTTGCATCACTGCACCTTTTCCCCTGTGCAGGCCCTCCAGTTGGTGTTTGTGATGGTGGGGAGCAGGATCCTTTCCACTGGAGGTGTTAGCAATCCAGCAGACGGACGGGGGGATCTGGCAGGTGGTGGTGGTCAGTGTGAAGGAGGGATGGCCATGACAGATGCCATTTGAGCAGGTTTTAAGGTCTTCTCCTGGATAGCCAGATTGAGAATGACTAAAAGTAATGGTTGGGTCCCTTCACAGGAACCGTCCACAGACCGTGCAACTGTCCGCTCACTACTGAGCCGAAAATAGGCCTTGGAAAGTTATAAAAAGTTGACAGATCAACTAAGAATGGGTCTAGGAGCTCTGAAAGGGACACTTTCAACATAAAACATTCTCCTGGGGGCAACCAGACGTGGTCTCCCTCTCACTGTGCTTAGAGAGGCATCAGCTTCACCTCACTGATGATCCCCAACAAGGGTGAAACACGTGTATGGGGTTGCTGGTGGTACTCTCGTTCAGGTTGGAATTGCCATTGCATTTCGGTGCTGGACTGCCCCTGGGCAGGACAAAGACTGATATGCAAATGGATATTTCCCATCTGTGAAAGGCACAGTGAGTAAAAGCAGTGGCTGCGAACTCTCAAGTGGTTAATAACCACTGAACAGGTTATCAGGCCTTGTTCTGTCGAGAGAGGGGCGCCCGCTACCTTTGCAAACTAAATTTCAAGGAACCTGGGATTGGTAACCCTAGGTCTCCTGGGGGCAACCAGACGTGGTCTCCCTCTCACTGTGCTTAGAGAGGCATCAGCTTCACCTCACTGATGATCCCCAACAAGGGTGAAACACGTGTATGGGGTTGCTGGTGGTACTCTCGTTCAGGTTGGAATTGCCATTGCATTTCGGTGCTGGACTGCCCCTGGGCAGGACAAAGACTGATATGCAAATGGATATTTCCCATCTGTGAAAGGCACAGTGAGTAAAAGCAGTGGCTGCGAACTCTCAAGTGGTTAATAACCACTGAACAGGTGATCAGGCCTTGTTCTGTCGAGAGAGGGGCGCCCGCTACCTTTGCAAAATAAAACATTCTAGATTGGGCAAATATGCAGTTTCAAACTATCTGCA
Organism: Ambystoma mexicanum; assembly: GCF_040938575.1. Taxonomy (NCBI): domain Eukaryota; kingdom Metazoa; phylum Chordata; class Amphibia; order Caudata; family Ambystomatidae; genus Ambystoma; species Ambystoma mexicanum. The sequence continues at coordinate 508,844,822 of NC_090926.1, read as the reverse complement.
GGAAGAGACAGCGTTCGTGGACATGCCATCATGCCGCACAGTTGTGGTCACATATTGATGTGCAGGTACGAATGGCGCAGCGGCGGGTGTCCACGGACCCCATTGAGCGGGAAGGGCCGGCGCATGCGCACAGATGTCCGCAAACAGGCATGCCATTCCATGAACGGACACATCAAACAGCTGTATAGTCCACAGACTATTAATAGGAGTTTTATAAAAGGGAACTTATGACAGAATAATATAGAATGTATTTATAGTATAAAAAATAAATGTATTTATCAAAGTGGTGGGGTATCAGAATGAGAAACATAAATGGGTGGAATTGGAATTTGTATAAAGTCCTCATCGGGGGAGGGAGAGAAGTTTTGTGAATGTGTCTTTGATTTATATTTTGTGAATTTGATTGGGGTGATTTCTGCGGGTAAGGTGGACAGGTTGTGATAATGAACATTCAATATTTTTTTATTTAACATAATTTAGAAGTTCTTTAAAATCATGTGTAAATTAATCCAATTTTGAAGACATGATCATGATTTCATTGTGTACAGGTGGGGATTGGGATTGAATTTTTGATTGTTGGGATTTTCCATAATTAATCTGGGGTGTAGTTTGTCATGTAAAGTAAGTACTATAAGAAAAGAAAGAAGACATTATTATGTCAATGAGCTCTGCATAAATTATATTATTTATTTACAAGAAATGTAGTAGGCACCCATCATAGAAAGAACATGTCATGATAACCTGTTCTGTGTTTTTCTCCCACTTTGAAAGTCTGCAGCCATCGCTTTTAGCTCACTGTAGCTTTCACAAAGGAGGAATATCCATTTGCATATCAGTCTTTGCCCCAACCACAAGGCAGTCCAGCACGGAAATTCCTGGTAAACCTCCTTTGAACAAAAGCACCAACAGCAACCTCAGACACATGTTTCAGCCTTGGTGGGCCTCATCAGTGAGGTGGAGCTGTGTCTCTTTGAGCACAGTGAGCAAGGGGTCCACCTCTGGGTTCCCCAGGTGACTTAGGGTGACCAACCCCAAGTTCCTTGCAAAATACAACAAAGGTAGCAGGCACCCCTCTCTAGAAAGAACATGGCATGATAACTTGTTCTGTGGGGAAAAACACAGAACGGGTAGCACTTGCTACCTTTTTTTGTACATTATTTATTTATATTGAAAGGTGTATTATTTATCATTGAAGGTTTCATCATCACTCATTTCTTCTTTGGGAAAGTTTTCTTCTAGCCACTTAAAAATTGTGATATTTTCTTATGAGAAATGTTTATATAATGAATGGTAATAATATCATTGGTTAAATTGCTCAATTTATAGAAAAAGTACTTTTGGGGAAGCTTATAACTTTGGTGCCATTCAACGAACGGTCACCAACTTTGCAGATTAGCACACACTGATTGGATGTTTCAGAACGTGGTGTGCGTCATCATTTTTTAAATGGTTGTCATATTGGATGGGCGGACCACGGCCTTTGTCCTCAGACAGCGCAGTGAGGAAAACAAGTCTAGAAAACATATTTGGGGTTATTTTGTGGACAAAAGAGGGAATGGAAAAGGGAGGGAGGGAGAGTGTACAAAAGTTGATATAGAGCTCTTTCTATAAGTGAAAAAAGATGTGTAGGTGCTATTTTGTGCGTGGTCATTATTGGGATTAGGTGGTAGAGGGGGGTCTGGGTCAGTCTTGTTATTTGAAGGTGTATTTTACATATTTGTTATCTGATTTAATTATATTGTCACAGTTGTGGCCAGTTGCAAGATTTTGCAGGCATGGCCATAGGCCATGCTACCAAGAATCTTGCCACTAGCCACATACATTATAGTACAATGCGTATCATTATTATAGGTACTATAAGGGGCGTATACCATATTATTAATATGGTGGATGATATAATTTAAGTGTTTATGGTATTCATGATTGTAGTACAAATGAGGATAGTGCTCCTCGATCTCTCCTCTGCCTTTGACACAGTCAACCATTCTATCCTTATTAAACGGCTCCATGATACCTTTGGCATCATGCCCCAGGCACTGGACTGGCTGACCTCTTTCCTCACTAACCACCACTCCCATCTGCAACGGGGCCGTTTTTCCTCCACCACTTTACGCCCTACCTGCAGCATCTCCCAGGGTTCTATCCTACCACTGTGGCTCTTCAATATCTATCTCGTCCCTTTGGCTCACCTGATCTCCTCCTCCTCTCCTCATGTCCAGTATTATGTGGATGAAACACAGCTTTTCTTGAAACTTCCCTCGACTACTTTCTCCTCTCTCTCTCTCATCCCTGATTGTCTTACAGCCATTCAGGCATGGTGTACGGCTTACAATCTCTGTCTCAATGCCAGTAGGATGGAGATCCTTTTTATTGGGACCCCTGCACCCTGTTTCCCTCATACCCTTTGGCCGCCCTCCTTGGGCAATCTACCCTCACCATCCTGTGAGGCCAAAAGCCTTGGGGTCATCTTTGACTCCTCTCTTTCCTTCACTCCTCACATGTTGGACCTTTTCAATATGGCCCAGTTTCAGCTACACCTCCTTACCGGCATTATACCCTTTGTCATCTTCCCAAGAAGATCAACATCCAGAGAGCCCCAGTCCTCTCTAGGCTAGACTACTGCAATAGCCTCTTCCTCAGCATCCCCCTTTGTTCCATATGCACCCTTCAGCTAATCCACAATAGGGCTGCAAGAATTATCCTTGGCTTCAAGCCCAGGGATTGTATCTCTGCAGCCCTAAAATCTCTACACTGGCTCCTGGTGGCCACAATGATGACATTCATGACCCCCTGCATCATCAACAAGGCTTTCTGGGGACTGGAGCCAAGCTATTTCCAACTTTCTCTCCCTAAATGCTTCCATGCTGGAGCCCTCCGCTCATCAAACTCCAATTCTCTGCTTGTGAATTGCTTCCCCAAACAGAGAGAGGGAGGCAGGTCTCTCTGTTTGGCTGGTGCCTCTTTTGAAACAGCCTCCCTGCCCCTCATAGATTTGAGCCAGATTTCATTAAGTCCCAGAAACTTCAGAAAACATTTCTCTTTTCTTTCCTTTTCTTTCTCGCTCCCTTCCCTGCTTACTCATCCCATTGCCACTGAGATGGGTGTCCTTGTCCCTCATGAACCTGACATGTTCCAGGCCCTATACCTAGTTGACACCAGTACCCCACCCATTCAGCACTGCCCTTGTGGGCCCACCGTGTGGTGGCTGTACACCCCAACCTTGAGACTCCTCCACCTCAGCACTTAGCCAGTGGCCTCCCACCTTGGCACCCCTTGACACTTCTTTACAGGCTCCCATCAGCACTTGCCCACCCCTGCTCCCCCTTCCATTTATGCACTTCTCTCACTGCACAATGTATATGCAAATTTATGGCAGCACTGTGTACAATTTATTTTGTTTAAGTAAGGGAAAAGCAGAGGGATAATATGTCTAGAACATTGTTAAGTGGCAGTTGGCAATGAGGGAGTGTTGCAAACATTACATGTAAAATGGGTAGAAGGGCTGTCCTGTGCGATGGTGTGCACACGCCATCCATGACTTTTAAGATGCCTGTCCTGGAAAGGGGACTGTGGACACCATGGATAGTTGTTAAAGTCCAGGGATTATGGTCATTATTGTATGACAGAGAAATGTATTTGTGATAGGAAATTGTTTCTGTCCTTTTTTTCCTTTTCTCTATTTTACAATTTTCCATTACCTCCATTAGCATAGTACATATGATAATGGGAACGTTAGAGAATTGTATTGAGTCTAACTACTTTATTCGAAAATGTAAAGTGGATGAAATGTATTTTTGATTTTGTGCTGTTTCTTTTAGCAGGGGAGGTCAGGAAGTAAGGTTTGGGAGGGACATGAGGGAAGGAGCCCCAACCACAGAAACAGAGGGGTAGGTGGACAGGGGAAGATGTTGAGCGTGCCCTAAATCTAAAGTATTTCTGATGACATCAGACGTTTGCAAGCGTCAGCGAACAATAAAACGGTGTAAACATTTGCAGAAAGTTAAAAGAAGTAATAAGAATGTTGCTAGGAGGTGGGGAATGGCAAAGTTATCAGTTGAAACTTCCTAGATTGGTCAAAAATGCTGCTATATTGGGGGAGAGTATGATATTAGGATGTTTTAGCAAATTAGGGTGCACTGGTAAAATCCTATGAAATTCAGTGAAAAAACATTGTCAGAGGGACGTTATGGTTACAAGTAATATCGAAAAGTCCCAGAAATTCACCATTTATGGTAAGCTAAGCAACCATAACTTGTGCCACCACTGTGCACTGCTGTGCACTAACATCCAGGACATCAAAGATGACATCATAAATGGCATTGCTGATATCACTGATGACATCACATATGTGGGCCACTTGTTTTTATTCACTGACATGTCTACGCCAGTTGTTTTTCTTCAATGACAGCAAGAATTGCATAATTGAAAAGTTGTTATATATCTAGACGTTAACCTTGTCCTATGTTGTTAAGGTTCTTTCTTTAGGATATGGCCTAAGCTCATGGTACACATACATGGGGAAATAAGCATACCACAAATACACAATGCATTTGTATACATGATAATTAACTCGAATCTAATTGTCATTGTCTAGTTTTGGTATTTAATTCCTCCTTTCCCTGTATGTGCCTATGATTCCTATGCATTGTGGCTCTTCGTATGTATTGTTTGTACACACACAAGTGTGTAGTAAGTCTGTATTGTTAGCTATTCATTCCAAGTTTTAAATTAGTCAAGATTCTGATTATTTTACTGACCAATATTACCAGTTTAAAAATATTGCATTTCTGTGGTGCATGCTGCACCCACTGTGCATGCATTATTTAGTTCTATTATTAACAAGAACTATCCAATGTAAATATTTGTTTAAATGAGTCATTTTTTGTAATACTTTAAGTACTTCAATCATCCCTGATATGTTTTTTCAAGATTGTAAACACAACCCTTTATATAGAGTTTGTATCAGAATTAATTTGATATGTGATGTCATCAGTGATGTCATCAATGACATAAGCAATGTCATCTTTGATGTCCTGGGTATTAGGCTTAGCAATTAGGGTTACCTAGCCACCATAACTGGCAAATGTCTCTGGATATATCTGCCCAGGCCAGACAAAACATTAAGAGCAATACTCTTCAGAATGTTTGCATGCCCAAACTGCTGTTACTACTCTAAGGGGAAAGCAGTTAAATCGAGCTCTTGTTATAACAGTTAATTCTGAAAAGTTATTAGTGCACAACAAATAGTCATTCATCAAATCCAAATAAATGTTTACATGGTTCCAGTTAAAAGGCTTGGTCATTCCTCTTGTTTCTCGCAGATCACTGATATAGGTTAATAGTCAGACCTTTAGTTGTGTACCCAGCATTGTATCCAAATTGGCTAGTGCAGTGAAAGAATAGTACACACATATTTTTTTCCAAATAAGATTTAACATGTTGTATCCAGGGAATCACACCAACCGCTCTTTTAACCATTATTGTTTTTAGAATTAACTGAGTTCATTTGCATTTTGGATTGCTCTCTAAATAAACCCAGTGATAAATCAGTTCAAGGACCAAATCATCAATTAAAATGTCAAGACCCAATTATTGGTGGGCAGCATGATGGGAAGCCAACCCTAGTAATTGAAGCACATTTTTACTAAAATAATTTTCTATCACTTGAAAAACCCTATGGTGAAATACATTTTTTGGAAACTAAAGCTGATTTAATGTTGTAAACTTACAAATAAGATTCAGAGGTTGGGTCTTAAACATTCCCCATAATCTATCTTTTCCACCTAAGGCTTGATTGAACTAGGTTGCTTGTTTGTAGATATGGTGTTTCCCAATGAGTTTAGTTGAAAAGCGAATGCCATAGTAATCATATTCGTAAACTTGTGGAATTACTTTGTTTTACTATACATGGTTAGAAACGTAATTCTTCTTCTTCCAGATTGGCAAACCATGACCACAGTTTTTTTGTATTTCTTGATCATTCATAAATTTGGTGTATGCCCTAATCTGACATTGTAACACATGAGGGGAATAAGCAATAAGTACAGTGTCATTGGCGTAGGCCAAATAGGGGGAATTTTGAGTTTCCTATGTTGGGAAAGTCAGCTCTGATTTGGATTAACACTTCTTGCAACCCATGCATATAAAGAGAGAACAACAGAGGGGGCTAGTATACAGCCCTAGGAAACACCTGTGCTAACCTCAACATATTTAGTATACTGACCATGATCCCTACTTCATACACATGTCGTGGTGTTATGGTGGAGGCTGAGCATAAGGTTTAGTAATTCAGAAGGACCTAAGCATGGACCAAAGCTTTACCTGATTCACATTATCGAAGGACATGCTCAGGTCCATAAAAGACAAATATATAGACTAGTGTTTCAAATACAAGGAATTGGAAACAATCATTTATACACGTAGTGTGTGTTTATATGTGCCAAGTCCTGGTCTAAACCCCAATTGAATATTAGAAATTATTTGGTTTTTCGATACCCAGTGGTCCAATTTCACAAGGAGTAATCAAAATATTTTGAAAAGGAAGTCCAATAATGGAAGTTGTTGGAAGGAGGCTAGGGAATTCCTAAGCCCCTTTTTAAAAGAAATTGCCTGTATTATAGCTGACCTCTGTAGGGAAGGATAGGGAAGGATAATGCATTATTGTTGTGTAGGGCAGTAAACTGTATGCTGTAGTACATGACATTGCTTTCAATGGAGGCAATAAAATGGATGCAAAGACATCAGCAAAGTGAAATGCACTGAGCACATTTGAAATAGTCTATTTTATGCTAAATGGGCCATCTATACAGTTTGCACTGAACACCTATGCTAACTTAAATTAATCAACGAACACTTTCCCATTAAATAACATTCCCCAATAATTAATGTACCCTTTAACATTGCAGTGCAAAATGGTCTAGATGACAGATTATGTTTGTTTTTCAGTGGAAATTTAAACGTGCAAGAAAATGCATTGGCTGTCCTTTCATTTAGAAGGTGTATTGTATACTCCAGGAAGTAATTGGATACAAGTATACTTGGGAGGTGGAGCTAGGAGAGAGAAATGCCATGTTTCTAGAAACATCAGCTGGGGTGATGTGAGACATCAAAGAAAGGGCAGGTTCAGTGAGATTGACAGGCCTAGGGTATATATCTAGCTGGAGAAAGGGTCGGAGAGGCTTTTTGTTTATCTATCCAGAGGAGACCAGAAGTGCAGCCGTCAACTGAGCAGAAAGGGCAGAGACAGGCAGTCCAGGCCTTTAGACAAAGCTGGGGCTGGGAGTTGACTTTCGTGGCAAGAAAGGTGTGCAGAATTTGTAACACTCATTTTTACTGATAACTCACTTCAAGAGAGGGGGCTTTTCCTGATGATAGCGCAGAGGCTTCACAATTGAATGTGAGTACATTTGTGAATTGAGGCACGTGTGCAAATGTGTTCTGAGACAGATAGGGAAAAGCTATTGTTATGAAAAAGAATTCCACATCTTTTAAATGTCATTTGGGGAAATTGTAGTGCATACTAAACGTAGCTGTTGCCAAATGTGCATGAACCAAGGCCGAAGTGGGTGAAGCTTGCACTGTGTTGTCATGTTTAATTATCTCTCTTGATGTTTATTCTGGCTGAGTTGTATTCCCATGAATATTTTGTATCACTATGCAATGTTGCTGATTTTTTCATTCGGTAAGTTCAATGATAAATTCACATTTTAAAAGTTACAGCGCGTCTTGATACATTATTCACGCAGCTTCACCTCACTGATGATGCCCAACAAGGTTGAAACACGTGTATGGGGTCGCTGTGGTACTCTTGTTCAGAGGAGAATTGCCTAGCATTTCGGTGCTGGACTGCCCCTGGGCAGGACAAAGACTGATATGTGGGGAAATTTCTTTTCTGTGAAAAGAACAGTGAGCTAAAGACTTGGTTGAGACTCTCCCAGGGGCCATCCACCCAAGAACAAGTCAATGGGCTGTGTTCGTGCTGGTAGAGAGTTTCCCAGACCCCCCTCTTTTTTGCATACTAAGTAACTTTGGATCTCACCCTAAGTTACCAGGGGAATCCAGACGTGGACCCCTTGCTCACTGTTCTTAGAGGGGCGCTGTTTCACCTCACTGATGATGCCCAACAAGGTTGAAACAGGTGTATGGGGTTGCTGTGGTACTCTTGTTCAGAGGAGAATTGCCTAGCATTTCGGTGCTGGACTGCCCCTGGGCAGGACAAAGACTGATATGTGGGGAAATTTCTTTTCTGTGAAAAGAAGAGTGAACTAAAGACTTGGTCGAGACTCTCCCAGGGGCCATCCACCCAAGAACGAGTCAATGGGCTGTGTTCGTGCTGGTAGAGAGTTTCCCAGACCACCCTCTTTTTTGCATTATTCACAGGATCTGGGTTGTGTCATTTATTTACTGTGGTTTCATAGATAAACAGATGGTATGTGTGCGATGTCTTAGCTGTGCATGCTGACAACTGAGCAGATCTGTCAAAGACGGTAGTCCGGTTTCGTAAATAGGTGACCAGAAAAAAAGCCAATAGTGCTGTTTTGTTCCTGCAAGTGCAAAGCCTGCTAATCTGCACTTACAGTCAACCCTAAACAGAACACAAATATTAGGAAAGGGAGAGTCTTGTCCCATCATACAGGGCATTATTATAAATATGCTGTGCTACCACTTTACCACTATTTTACTATGATACTAAAATACCACCCAGGTTATGTAATAGCACTCTCAAAAAACCCCTAATACCTCCAAGATTGCAGAATTTTAAATTACTAATGGAATTGAAACATATTGTCAACACAGGTGCCCATAGGTCAATTAAAGTAAGCACGTATTGTACGGTATTCTGCCTGGCCCTGAAAAGCAGTTAGACGTCTGTTTCATGATAGTGGCTGTCACCTCCTTAATTAAAAGGGCTCAATGGAAATGGGGAGCATGCTAACAATGGGCCCGCTCGCGGGACCCGCTATGGATGTCTGGTAAAACCAGGCATCCTTAGCAGGTCCCACGAGCAGACCTCGTAATGAGGCGGTAGGGGGGTTAACAGCGCCAGCAGCTCTACCGGTGCCGTTAACCCCCTACCGCCAGGGTCGTAATAAGGCCCAATGTGAGGAGATTCTGTCATCTTAGAGCCAGTGAGGTTCATCGCAACTCCAACAGTTACAAGGGTTTTCTTCTCAGTTAGGTCTATAGCCTCGCAATATAAAGAGCTCAAATCTGAGACTGCTGTTTCAAGGCCATTCACGTTGTGAGTATGCCTTCACCCAAAAGAGACAAATTGCCAAAATGTTCTAGTATTCTTTTCAGCACTATGCCCAGGTGATCTTATCCAATTTGATTCTCTGTGTCTGAATCACTTTTCTATAATGTACCCTTGCAGTAGTAACGTTTGCTTTGGTGGAGGGTAAGTTCTTTAACAACGAGAGCAGTCTGTGTTTTTCTATACTACATTCATTGTTGAACCTGCCCTGGGGGCTTCCTAGAGTTGCTACACGTAATCTGCTACACATTTGCGATACAATACCTTTAGTCAGTATAATAAGAAAGTACCTGGAAGTTACTTTTCTCCTCTTTCAGAATTAGATTGATCCATTGCAGATTGGTAGTTACCATTGTCCACTGTAACACATTACACATTATTGTCAGTTCACTCCTGTGTTAAGATTCGTTTGGTGGTGATAGAGGTATCCTCCACCAAATGCAGATAACTGTTGCTGGGAGGGTTAGTACACAGAGAATTCAAACTAATAAAACTGGGTGCTACATCCTCTGCCACATGAAAGTTGTTAATCAAGGAAGAATCGGACACCGGGAAGCTATAGTAATCAAATGAGGAATCACCCCAGAATGTAACTTTGAGTTTGACCAATGCTGACACAAGATGTCACTTTTTGTGGGGTGGCACCATTAAGCCTTGGGCTGGCACTCTATTCTCGCTCCCAGCTTCTGAGAGAACTTGCCTCTATTACAAAAAATAGAGGAGTTATAGGTGTGGAGTTAAGTTTGAAGGAGGTACCTGCAGTAGATCAGCATCCAAGCCAGACACCAATCCGAGGCCAGTGAGATATGAAGGCTGGTCTAACCCCAACATGTAAACCATTAAAGTTGTGCAGAGATGAAGACTGCAAAGCAATGCAGTCCTCCTAAAACAGAGCAGATCAGAAACTGAAGTGGAGGAGGTCTGGGCCATGAATACTGCTAGAAATGACTGGAAGTGGTGAATAGGAGGTTGTCTAAACCATTTTAAGCAACACTGTGATTGAAACTGTTGTCAAATCATCGTGGTGTAAGCATTGTCCACAGGCTGAACCCTCACTCTATCCTGCTGGGTGGAGAGTTATCCAAATAATAAAATCACAAACATGGAAACTTCAGTTGCTATTTGAAGGCACAGGACTCCTGTGGGTTTGAGATCACCTGTCCCAGTTCCCCTACCTGTCCAGTAAAGGTCCTGAAGTTCCATTTTGTGCTACATTTAAGCTCCCTGCCAGCTGCCATTATGTAACTGTTGAATCACAGTACATCCATAACACTACATGCCCCCAAACGAAAGGGGGATCCGCTAAAGCCCAAGGACTTTGGGGAAAGCAGACAAAACAGTTAACTGAAGGCAGTAAAGAGCGAAGAAAGGACATGATACACATGGAGGATCCACTGGAGCTACTGACAGTAATGGCACTAACTAAGCAGGTATTGGAAAACTCCCTCATAGACTTCAAAGAAGATTTGAACTGACACTAGGAAATAAGCTGTGCCTGGTTAGGGAGGAACTCACAATTGCAATGGCGGATAACAGAAGAAAAATGTAACAACTGGGAGACAGAGCGAACACATTGGAAGACAAGCACTTTAAGACAAAGGAGATGATGAACTCAACAACCACAACAGTTCACCAGTTTCAGAATTCAGACAAAATCTTTAAAACAAGTCCAAAGATTTAGAGAATCACTCATGACAATGCAAAGTTTGAATTAAAAAAAAGGAGGGATCCGAGATTCAAAAATGAAAAACTGCATGCAAACCATGTTCTCCAAACTGGGTGTTGAAATAGGTAATCAGGATATAGAAAGAGCCCATAAAATGGCTTAACCTCTAAATAAGCCCAGGCCTGTTCATCAAGACATTTTTTGGTGAAGCTACACAACTACGTTCCAATGGAAAGTATCATTCCTGTTGTGCATAAGATGCTGATTACATTTTAGTATAAGCTGAGAAAACTCCCTATCTTGTTTCTTCAAATTGTCTGTAAATGCAATGTTCTGCACATATAAGCTCTTTGCCTCTTTCTTCCATTATTTCTTCTCATACTCAGCATAATGTAACCCTTTTTCCTATCTGACTAATATAATCCTGCACTCATTTACTTTGTACAGTCATATGTTCTTGGGGTTACATATGTTTAGATGAACCTCCTTAATTACTTTCAGGCAACTACCTTAACTAATTCATGGGCCTATTGCATTCATCTTATATGTGCCACAGTTGATGCTTCATGTCTGCAACAGGGTAAGCATTTTTACATGAGTTTGCTTTGTTTCTTGAAGGTATATCCTGTTCCAAATATGTTGCTCTCTATTGTATCTCCTGCACCTTGATCTTGACTGCTATGTCTTTCTTCACCAACTCATGCACACACCAAGTGAGGCTTTCCAAAGTAAACCATAATTTTCCAGCAATTCAGATATCACTTTCTTGCTCACATTTTTATCACTTGCTGCCAATGGAGTGAGTATGCATGCAACTGTAAAGAATGTGTTCTGTATGAAATATATCACCTTAGTCCTCTTGTGTGACGTTTATGTCATGCAAAACATATCTTGGAATAAGTTTAACTTGTTAAATCACGTATTCATGATTGTATTTACCTATCAGATCCTAAGGCCACAAAAACAAACCAACCTCAAAATGTATTTTTGGTTAATTTCCATGTACCATGCATCTATTATTGGCAGGTGTCTCTCTGAACGTCACCCCTCTGCCCATATAATACATGGTTGATCTTCAAAAATACATAAGACAGTTTGCTGGTAGAGTTGTTCTTGACATGGAGTCATATGTATTTATTTATGTTACCCCCTTACTTTGATACATTCTTTATTTCAGTTCATGACATTACACATTGATTTGGCTTCCTACCCATAGAAATACACTTTCACAGACATATGCCTAAGAGTATACTCATCCTTTTCACTTCCCTGGTACATGGAACCAGGTTTGATTCTTATCTGTCTAGAAGAAGCCAAGGCGCAGGCAGTTTTGAATCATACAAATTGGGCTTCATATTCATGACAATGCCACATACTCAGTGATCTGGAAAACACTAAGGGCCTGATTCACAGACGTATTTTATTATTGCCCAACCCCATAGGAAACCCATCTGTATATCACACCCTAAATATGACAACATTTATTCCACACACAATGCAAGTTACAATATAATTTGATATAAACTATTTAACAATGTTTCATGGTATCAAATAAAAACCTATATGGTGTTCATTATTTCACAATTATAGCTCACTGGCACAATGGAAATGCTATCAGAAAAAAGGAAACAAATCTCTTCCATACTTTTTACACAAATGTCTTTTTGAAACTTAAATGTGAACCTTCTTTTCCCTCAAAGACGGACATTTCAACAATAGAGTATGAAAACAAAACACAAAACATTCAAGCGTTGTCAAAAACTAAAACTAACTTTCAATCTATTACATTTAGAAGCCTCTGGGCCTGATATACAAACATGTTTCAATGGGACTTTCCAATTTTACATGTATTTTATGTTTCAGGCCCACTGGCCTTTTGAGCAAGAGATATAAAACAAACCACTGTTCTCATATCTCATGGACAGCAGCTTAGGATTCACTCTGATCTGCCCGTGGTAAAGTGTTGACCCACAATTGAACTTTGCCATACTCTTTCACCTTTATATTGGAGTCAAATTTTGGAAATTGAATTCTACAAATGTTGTTGGTGTAAAATGCATGCCAACAGAGCATTCTGTTCAGCTTAGTCAAAGTTGGTCTTTACTCTTCAAATCTACACATCTTGAGGATGTGGCTGATACTTACTCTTCCAAGTCATGTACACAAGAGTCTCTGCTTAACTCCCTATTAGATAGTCGAGGACTCCAGGCACTTGCTCCCTATTAGCACAAAATTTTCCACAACCCCATATGCCAACCATAGAGCAAGCCCTGATTCCAATCCAAACCTTTTCAAAAGAGCCTTTCTCAAGTCTTTTTCCCTTTCTCTTTCTGAAGCCTCTCTTTCAGCACTTGCCTTTCTGCCAATTAAAGCTTCCCAGTTGTTAATGCTTGAACCAGCTCAGGCAAGAATTGATTTGACTGGACCGTCTGGGACTACAACAGAGGTTGTTAGTGTACTGCTGTTTTTAGGTCTGTAAACATGCCCAATTTCTTACTCTGTGTTACCATTTCTTATCATTACTTCATTACTCATAGTTCTGTACTTCCTTGGCACTACCATTATCTTTTAAATGAGTCCCACTCCTCTACAGAAAGAGTATTTTCTTTTAAGAAACTCTTTCTTCCTCCTTCTGGAGGCATAAGAACCACTCAGCCTAACCACAATTTTACTGTTTGTTTTTTTTTTTTTTTTTTACTGTGGGCCTCATTACGAGGTTGGAGGTGACCATCCTCATTTCTACCGGCATGGCTACCTCTAAACTCAGGTCCAGCTCTGGGTCCTGCGAAAGGGGAATTACCGGGCCATTCCAACCTGGGCGTGCCCAGTAATTTCCCTTTTGCAGGACCCAGACCCGGTACGTCCCCATTTCCATTTGAGCCCCCATAGGGCTAAATGTGAATGGGGAGGATGATAGCAGCGGTACCATTCATAGCGGTACCGTTGCTACCATCCAGTTCTGCTCGCTGGTGCCGCTCTGCATGCCTGGTCTGGAACTCGTAATGTGGTGGTACAGTGATAACCGCACAGGCAGCACTACCAGCGCCGTTATCACTGTACCGCCACTGTTATAATGAGGCCCAATGAGTCTTGAAAACTACTAATCAGCAATATAGGCATTAACCCTACATCCCTCCTGCTCATCCCAGTCATTATACATGACACATATCAAAGCCTGCTGAATAACTTCCTGTCAGCAACCAAACTGGAAGACCAGAAACTCGGATGTTTCCCCGTTTGAGAAATACAAACATTTTTGAACATTTGAAAAGAGTACCAAAACATTTTGTATACAAGGTCCAAAAAGCTCTCTGCCTGGAATCAGAAATGTGACCAACGGGAAAACATCTTAGTAGGCCAAACAACTAATTGTAAGCTCAAGGCTGGGACATGCCTCAGTATCACAGATTCAGAAAATAACCTAGCCTTCTCCCTGAAGGGTGCTCATCCATTGTGACACCTCGGTCTAAAGTAGTTAGCCCTGAGGCCCTATTGCAAAGATAGAAGACCATTTCAAAGAAATCCTTGCTCAATTCCTGTTCCATGAAGAACCATGGAAGCCTACTTCAGAAGGAACTCCTGATATGGGACCCTTTTGGGAAGTACTATAGAAATAACGGGTGTAGTAATTACATTCAAATCAGCAACCTAGAAGTTAATTTAACAATGCAGGGTCTATATGAAAGAATACAGAAAAGACCCAACAAAGATGCACTCATTCAGTTAGGAATGATTTATCGGAATCATGAAATAGAAGGACACAAACTAACACCCTTTCAGATGAGGTGATGAGAGCAGGTGATGATAGTACAAGCCCAAAAACACCACATCTGGTCCAGGCCACCTCAAAATGCAAACTTCAAAATATTGATACATGGCAGAAAAGTTCAATGAAAAGCAGTGCACAGAAACCTGTGATGACAGGCCCTTTATTATGTGAAAACAAAGATATGTGTATGAAGGAGGAAAGTGGTCTGAGTTCTAACAAAAGTGCACATTAGTGGGCTGGAGGCAAGGTACTACTTCTTGAGGAAGAAACAGACCACTGCAAATACTCATGAGGGATGTTTAGCAAGTTCTTCTACACTACATTCTATGTCCTTCCATCTTGAACAGAAATGACTTATCTGTCTATGTCCAAGAGCAGAGGAATGAACCAGCCGCCTGATTATGACATCCTAGAAACTATATGTCCTATGAAGACCCCATCCACCTGGACAAGAGTCCAAAATATGGTGACTGAATCTAGCAAAAAGCCACCTAAAATGGGACACAAAAAGATGGACAGGAAGCCTGGACCTCAGAATGAATAACACATTTTCGAGTTTATTCATATGTAGTATGGGCCTTCCCCAGAGCTTAGAAAAGCTTAGAATAGCAAGTACAGTTCAGGGCAGCACTTCCAACTGTTCCACCCACTGATGGTTCCCAGGCAGCTAAGATGTAAAGGGAATCACTTCTAACTCCTTACCTCAAGGCTAAGTGCTGCTGTGAGGTTGCCCCGCTCCCCTACACACCTTTTGGAACACTGTAGAATACTCTAGCCTCATTCACATCTCCAAGAGCTCCGACCTTCCAAAAGTTTGCGAACAGGACCACAGCAGAACCACAGCAGAGATGCAGCAGACCATGGACAAACCTGCAGGCTAAATAACAACTTCAAATCCGAGCCCAACAACAGGAACAGTCCACCCCACATCTGCTTTATGCAAGTACATTAACGCATGTCAGGCCCTCAGCTCAACACACAGCCAGAGAATGAATACATCTGGGCCCAAAGATGAGTCTAAGAATGTTGGAATATGTTCCAATTAGGATGCCCCTGCTTCAAATATATAACCTCTCCAGAATGTTGGAAGAAAGTGGCAAGATGGATACATTCTGGCGAGGCACCTGTACCAATCCAATGCCATGATTAATCTGAGGGAGTAACCCCATTTGCTCAAAAGCCCGTCCCTGACAGGCTGCCTTTCCTGAAGAGCAGCCTGTGGGAACACCACATGCCTGACATTGCTCAACACGATGTGTGCCCAGAAGCGATGTAGCAGTTGGAAAAAAAAAGTTAGAAACTGGCTGGGGTGGGGTTCAGTTGGGTTGAGGGGGGTGAGAACATGAGGATGACCGAGATGGGGCTTATGGAGGTGGTTGTAGTGCAACAGCGGGCAGTGGTAG
This sequence comes from Ambystoma mexicanum, assembly GCF_040938575.1. Taxonomy (NCBI): domain Eukaryota; kingdom Metazoa; phylum Chordata; class Amphibia; order Caudata; family Ambystomatidae; genus Ambystoma; species Ambystoma mexicanum. The sequence goes on along the minus strand of NC_090926.1, from coordinate 508,828,731 downwards.
ATTAGGGGTGTCTCCTACTTGTCATATAGTGGAGTTGGGTAGGCGAATTTGTATAGGGTGCATGGGGGTATAACAGGCGGCGGTCCATGATGCAATTTTTCCCTGCAGCACCAAATCTGGTCACGCGAAATTTGGATGCAGCATGACTAACATTTTTATTTGTATTGTTTTGTATTTTTATGTTTTATATATCGCTTTTTTCCAAGGCGCTGTACAATTAAAAATCACAACACGGTACAATAATAATTGTGGGCATACAAGTCATCAGTGCTGGTAGCAAACAATCAGGAAGAGTGTAAAAGATGAGTTTTCAGAGAGGAACGGAAAGTACAGTAGGCAGTAATAGAACGAATAGCTAGAGGGGGCATTTCAAAGAAGGGGGGCAAGTAGCTGAAAAGAACGAAAGCGGGAATGGGCATCAGGTGGACATGGAACATTTAATCTAAGAAGACTAGAGGAGCACAAAGAGCGAGATGGTCAATAAAAGGAAAGACGAGAGGCAAGATAGCCAGCAGCAAGCGGACAGAGGGATTTGAAACCTAAGCATAGAAAATGGAATTTAAGTTGAGAATGAAATGATAGACAACCAAGTGAGGCGAGAGAGGAAGAAATAGAGTCAAAATTAAGGAAGGTAGAAGAAGTTTAGTGTCCTGAAAGGTAAGAAAAGAGAAAACTTTGCGGATGTTGTAAAGGTGAAAACGGTAAAACGGTAAAGCTAGAGGTAAGGGAAATGTGGTGATCAAAAGAAAGATTATAATCAAGATATAGACCAAGATTGCGAGCAGTGGGAGAGATAGAAAGGCTAGCAGGTGGAAAAAACATTGAAGGAGGTGGTGGGTGATGTGGAATAGTGTTAGCAGGGAAGAATAGTACTTCAGTCTTCCCTGTGTTGTTTAAAGTAAGACAATGAGAAGCCATCCAGGATTTGATGGCAGAGAGACAAGCTCTGAGGGTATGGTAAATTTCATGAGTGAAAGACGAGAAGGAAAGCAAGAGTTGTGTGTCGTCTGCATAAAAGTGATCAGAAAGACCAAAGAGCGAAATTATAGGTGAGAGCTCAGAGGTAAAAAACAGACCCCTGGGAACCCCATGCTCAAAGGGAAGAGGTGGGGAGGTCTGACCAGCCCAGGAGACAGTAAAAGTTTGGTTTGAAAGATAAGAAGAGAACCAGGAAAGAACAGAACCCCTAAGACCAAATGACAAAAGAGCTGGGAATTATCAGACAAATAGCATGTCAATATGTCTGGCTCATGTCACATGTTATTTGTACACTGAGGACGTTAATTTAATATACAAGAATAAGTGCGAGCATGTCACCATTTGGCCACATGATTTGTGTGACCTCTCATAGTGCTTGCTTTGTCTTGAATGGGCCCAAGCTCACTGCTAAGAAGCAATGAAACATTAGCTATATCAAACTGTTAGTGCTGGGTGAACGTGCGTCCACAGGATAGACTTAACGTGATTGGCTAATTTCCGAGAATACCATGATGTAATCCCGTGGACGCACATACGTGCGTGGGTTTGTTCCCCGCGGGAGGAGTGGCAGCCCCTTACCCAATGAGGAGTCTCGAAACAGGGCAATCCCGGCTCCGAGCCTCCCCATGGCTGGAAGCTGCCTTCGTCCCCCGCTGGGGACTCAGGTACATTTTTTTTTCTCCGCCTCCCTCCCCTGCAAACTATCCCCTCCTCCCCTCCCAACCCCACTTACCTTCTTTTTTCTTCTTTTCTTGGGAGCGAACGCGCTGGGAACACTTTTGTTCCCAGCGTGTCTGCTCCCGATGGCCGCATGGAAAGGGAAAACGTTTTCCCTTTCCCGGCGGCCATTTTATTTGATCTTTTTTCTAATTTCTTTTTTTTCTGTTTTGAAATGCAACAGAAAAAAATGCCATTAGTACCCCGCTCTAATGCCGGGGGTACTAATGGCAATAAGCCCCTCGACTGGGGGCCAATACCGCCCACGGTAATGCCCCTGGGGCCTCGTTAAGGCCCTTGCTACGATCAGGCCTGTAACTATGGGTTCCAGGTGCATTACCTGGGGCGGTATTGGCCCGCTGTCGAGGGGCTTATTGTCACAATAATTCACACCTCAGCACATCATGAAGGAGAGGACTGATTTGGCAGCATTATCAGAGTACCTAAAAATAGAAATGCAATGCCTAAGAGCGTTATGCTGTCCCATCAGATACTGTAATGTCACTCAGGAATACCATAGGAACACCTTTTTGCCAACAGAGTCACTCACGGTATACACGCATTTCGTTGAAGTATTTTTCAACTTGGGACATTTCATCGCCGACCCTTTCATCGCCAACATTTTTTTTTGTAAACATTTTTTTAGGGGGGGGTGTTTGTGCGGGTTGGGGTATGATTATTTAAGTAAGCGGGAGGTTTGGGGGGGCACAGCCCCCCCATAAATACATTTTTTTAAAAAATGTTGGCGATGAACGGGTCGGCGATGAAAAGTCCCACGATGAAATTTCGTTCGGCGAAATAACGTAGAACCGTCACTCACACCCACAGTGATTGTATTTTCTGCTCTTCTTTTGGCTTAAATCGAGCAATCTGAGAAAAGGACACCAACGTACTACCCTTTGTTAGGCAGAATCATATGCAGTACCCTTTGGGAACACCACACGCAATTAAGACTACAAGTGCAAGTACAAATTCAGCTTTGGTACAAGCCTGTACTACACAGTAAAGTGGTAGCGATGGCTCAGCAGCCAGATGTATCTCAAGAGTAAAGTGAGCAGTGTCAATAGTTACACAAAGGACAGCAATTACTATGGTTCAAACGAACACTGACTCAATGCTTCTGAGTAAAAGAATATAAATATATTTACACATCAGTTGTAAAACAATTCACTAAGTAAAGCAGCAGAAAAATCACACTCTTAATAAGCTACACAACACCTGATGAATTCTGGACAAGTTAAGCTCAGAAATTAAGTTTGAGCAAAATGGCACTCCAGCAAATTTAAAAGGGAGGGAAAGACAAGGTTATACAAAATTAAGCAGCACCAACAAGTAAGTATGCAGGGCAATTTAGAAAAGGATTGCTACAATGAGGATTCAAATGAATAGGCCTGGGCCAATGTTAATGGTACAGAGTCTTTGCAGAGGATCACACAGTTCAGAGTAGTTTGCGGTTAAGTCTTTGCCAAGAGTTTGAAATGAAGTTGGTCTAAAGAAAAGTTACTTAAAAGAGTAGAAACGGACAAGCCCTCGGATTGGTGAAAGATTTCAAACACTTTCACCGCAGTCAGACGTAACATACACCGGGTTTGAACAGTACCTTAAATGAAGAAGAAGGCTGTAGCTGAGGCAGGTCCTGCAAGCTCACGGTTCCTGAAGTGACTGTCGGACTGACACGGAGTAGGAAGACTGGAGGGTCCTGCATTGCACAGGGAAGAAACCAGCAGCAGAGCAAATCAACAAATAAAAGGAGCCCTCCTTAAAACCCAAACAGGATCCGTTCCTCCTGGTTATTACAGCAGCTGTGCACAGCAAATTCGACCAGGGGAGGGAGGCCTTGCTTGGTGTTTGGTGAACTGGTTAGTCCCACCAGCTCAAGGGAAGGAAGATACCTTGCAGATTTTCTCTGTCATTGAAGTTTGGAGATTCGGACCAGCAGCAGGTCTTCACCGGGAGGTTCAGTCATAGTAGTGGTCCTCTTCCTTCAGCTTCTCTTTGGTTCTCTTGATCCAGTGGCGACTCTGCCTTCCTAGTCCCAGAGACCTGCTTTTATGCAGTTTTCCTGTATTTACACAGCAAGGCTGACAATCACACAGCGGGGTGGCTGTCCTGGCGGGACAGTCACCACAGCCAGTCATACAGAGTGCGACAAGGGTCTCCAAGGAGACCCTGTGCAGGGAGCCTCAAACCCCTCCATCACATCCTGTCCCCCTCAGACATTCAGGCGCCTAAGGAGGGCTTCTGTGCAGAAACTCACCAAAGGACGGTGAACAAAGGAACCAAACCTGGTTTGGCGTGTACAGTAAAACACGAGAAAGACCTTTAGAAAAAGAAATGGTGAAGAAACCTAGCCAGAGCCAAATAAAAGTAAATGGTAATCCAGCGGATTTAAGAAGTTTGAGGCTACTACTTTGCCTAAAACAGTACCAGGCTATTTAAATAAACTGTGGTAGGAAAAATATGGTAGATACCAATGCTACCACCCAATCTTAAAGAAATGGGAACAAACTAATGTTCCATGAGGGACAGCCAAAAAGGGATAACTATTAACCCTTTCCAGGACTCTTTGTAAGATAGGCTGTACTGGGTCTGTGAATTTAAAAAGACTAGTAAAGTCAATGGCAACCTTACATGTTCTGGGAGACAGTAGTCAGTCCCAGGAAATGGAGTTTAAAGAGGGAAATCTTAAAAATACAACCCTATGTCACTGCACTAAGGGTGCTGTGTGACACACAGTAAAAAGAAGATGCATATGGAGTAGGTCAAGCTCCCCAGTCTATGAACACAAAAATGTAAAACACACACAAAAATATCCTAGAAATCCAGCAAAGCTGCTGAGGGACTCAGTAGGTAAGGGAAATTAGCCATTTTGGAGAATTCTCCCTAACACCCTTTGTATTAACAGGTCTCCCAGCAACCATGAAAATCACATACTAGCATCATAAAATGGTTGATCCTATAATGTATTATGTGAAACGGAATATCCATCAGGCCCAATGCCTAATCAGTCACCCACCCCATTGATTGCACCCTACGGGAGGGATGGCCTGACTGTTAAATGTTTCATCCACCAGAAATCTCATGCTGCTACAGGTTTGTGCACTTCCTGCTTTGAGGGGCTAGAGCTAGCCAGGGATAAACAGCAAGCTTGTCCAGATTATAGGCACCACTCCACACAGGAAGCACAGTATATTGCACGTTTGCCCACACTCCAGCATTGTTGGTACCATCACTTCATTCCTCTCTAAACATGTGGGCCTGTTCCACACATACATACCTACAAGAATACATACGTGTTAGGCCAAAACAAAAACTCATATGGTATCCCTCATTTGTATGGGCATGGCCCCAGTCATTGCCCTGCCAATAACATAAATGAAAGTTGTACAACATTCAATCCTCATCCCATATACATGACAATCTCCTAAAATGCAAGAGGCGTGTTGTGGCATTATCTGCAACCACTGGATACCCTTATTCTCACTGGTGTGTGAACCCCTCTTAAGCAGGTCAGAATCTAGGATAAGTCTTGCATTGTCAGGCTGCTCCTTGTCAGTTACCCATAGTCTGTATGACAAATAACCTCATCTTTGAAAGTGTATGCTCGCCCTTCATCTCCAATATCCTTAATCTGAAAAAGCGTTGCAATCTGTCTCTTGCGGAACTTTGGGCAGGGTAACCCTGAAAAAGCACCGGGTCTGAACTCCTGAACTTAACTGTGACATAGCGATGTGTCTGTATATGGGTTCTCACCTTAAAATGAGCCACATTTAGAAGCCACCACCACATGAAGGTGTGCTCCATGCTGCCTATCCCTGGGGTGTGTGGCAACGTTCTGCCTTAGTTAGAACTGGGACTTCTGCTCCATGGTCCCAGGAGTGTTCTCTATCCTTGGAGCGAAAATGCCCTCTCACACAGAAGTGTAGTGGGGCACAATCTCTTTGCATCGAATTCTCTGTGCTTTCAGCAATGGAGTAGATTGGGGAAGGTAGGCCCACTCAACGTCGGACCCTCGCCAGGTAGGCCCTAAGGTAGCTGTGTTAAGAAAACCAGGACCTCCTCTGGGTCATGACAGCAAGATCTAGCAGAGGGTTTTGGGTTGGTGATTCGTTTTCATACCGTGAGGGGTCTAACAATGAAATGCAAAAGAAAAGTGAAAATAAAAATGCACAAATGTTTAACCATAAACACGACTGTAAAGAATCTAGATGCATCATAAAGGTAATGACTCACACAAGAACTAGAGTCGTGGGCGTATTGATCAGAGGAGTGATTTTGTTGGGTTGTGGTGCTGCTGATGATGCCGCAAGCGCCGCTGATTTTTGAAGCAGCAGTAGTGTTTGTCAATGATATCAGAGAAGAATGTTTTACTATAATCAACCAACACATCAGACATGTTTCTGCTTCTCGGCGATGGCTGTGCTTCAAGTCATATGGTTTGAAGTCCAAGTGTGTGTTGTTCGATGAATGTCCAGTAAAATAACCAAGTGAAGCCAAAGAAAGTAGTAGATTCTCACAGATGAATTACATGAAACGACAGGAACAAGCACAGATGAAAAATAATCAAAATGGTTTACAACTCCAAAGTAAAAAGTAACAGAAACAAAAATCTAATTGGTAATCGCCAAAACCACAAAGTTGCTGAAGTCTTGATGCATACATTTTCAAAGGACTTTAATGGAAGTGATTTACCAATCTTGGTATAGCTCGTTTGGAATTTCAAACAATGACATTACATATGAAGTCAACCAGACATCATATGCACCTGGTGTGCGTGGCAACGTCACCATGTTTCCAGTAGCAGATAGTGATTCTGAGTTTCTTCATTGATTTCTCCTGGCAGAAGTGTTTAAGGAGATGTTTTTTACTCAACACAAAAAAACACTGTGTAGTCATATCACTATGTTACAGAATAGAATAGTGGACGATGAAAGTACACACCACGGAAACAATTGCCTAGATTGTTAGATGTGGCTCACTGATCAGGCGAAAGCCAGATATAGGAGTATTTACTTTTAATATAAAAAGTATAAACGGACTTGGCACATTTTCCTGCCCTTTTTTGAGGTAAGCATATCCCCCAGTACCCTGACGTGCAGCAAAATATAAGTGGCATCTAAATTCTTGTCACATGTAGCTGATTTAAATCATTCAATAGTTGCGTGGCGTTGACTAGTTATTTCTCTAGATTTGTGTCCTAGTTATGTGATTAAAAAAAAAGGCATTACCATCAAGCACCTGTCTGGCAGTTCTGGGGTAACAACTTCTGTTTTGTAATACATTTAGGGCCCAATTCATGGAACTTTTAGCATGTTGCAAAGGTAGGGTAAAGTGACTTTATACTGCCAGCAAACACCCTGATGCACAGAACGGTGCAAAGTGTATTTTTGCAATGCAAATTGACTTTACACCACTTTTGCATTAGTGCAATATCTCGTTGCACTGCACTAAAAGTTTCATGAATAGAGCCCTTATTCACTCGATTTATTCATTCTTCTTGTGTATGGAAATTGTGATGACTAATTGTAACCTGCTTTGGGAAGGAAATGAATCTCTCAGACCTCCCTTGGCACTTTAGACTAAGGCGAATCCCATAACTACACCTGGGATGTACCAGGCAAGTGATGCAATAGAATGTAGTGTTTCCGTAAAATATACTAAGTCAATAGATTTAACAATGTATATGTGGTTGTTCCTGCCAATAACCGATATTGATAGCTGTCTTTACTCATCAACCAACATGACTAAACCCCTACACCATTTCAATTCATACAGGTCTGCATATTAAGAAGCTCCGCCACACGTGTCTATTTTAATACTGCCTGATGCAATTAGTAAGAGACGACGAACTAATATTTCCTGCAACAGACTCTTTGGGAAGTTTCAGCAATGCCCTGACTTGTCTACGCCACTCTAGGCATGCGAGATCCACATAATGTACTAATAACTAATGCGTCCGTCTAAGAGGACGCAAGCAATGCACTCAGGGATTAAAATCCACAAGAAACAAATCCAAATGAATAGAGTAAAATGCAATGGAAAGCAGGCACCCACATTATTTAATTCGCAGTACATGTTCGCCCAGCCAAAGCTTTTTGTATGCACCAATAAATACCATTCATTTTCAGGAATCAGACGCCAATCATGCAGAGCAAGATATAATTATCTAACAATGAGGCAAACCGGATGACTCTCCCAAGGTATGAGTGTAACCTTGAATACCAGCAGAGGCCGCAGCCCATGAGTGCATACAGCAGGGACGGCGATGTACGCTTTCCATCTGCCAGTAGTTCTCGAATTCTCAATGAGTTCAGTCACCGCATGTTTTTATGTCGGACCGGCTCACTGTGTGGAACGAGTTCATGCGTTTGCGTGGGTTTTCGGAATTGTCAATCTCTACCTTACACTCCTCTCTCGTTCCAGAGCATTCTTTCTTTGAAGCCAAAACAATCGTGCATGGTGGCCATTGTAACTAAATGAGCGCCCACCCAGGAATATGTCCCCAATAACTCTCAAGAAATTGTGGGAACGCGTTACAACTGTGACAGCAGGTTAGGCTTATTACAACAATAGAAAAGGGCACTTATGTTAACAAATAATGTAATTGTAAGTACAGCATTCGTGTATAGAAACATGTTAAATGTTAATGCTATGTTAACCACGATTCACTGCTTACCGACAAAATCATAGGACCAGTTTACTTAGAGGTAATCCTCAATACTCCAAGGCCTTGTCTTCCTCGTTTCCGTCCTTACTCTATGAGCTCACTACTCACTTCAGAGAAACAAGGTAAATCTCTTGTCTACTAAAATAAATAAATACATAAATATATATTTGTTTTAAAGATTCAATCCAAATGCCTTCCTTTTTTAAAGCTAGGCTCCTCTCAAAATGCAGAGAATAAGGAATTGTCAGACCTGGACTTTCTATTTGTAATGGTAAACAGTATTTCCTTGCATGACTGCAATAGATTTGACCTGCGAGGATTCAATAACTGTGATGAGAAGAACATGAATTTGCAGTAATTGTAACTACTCGCCAGAAATGTATAACTTCACCTCCTTAATGACTATCAGCCAGGGTACAACCCAAAGCACAGCATAAAGACAGTGCACACACAGAAAGAAGCACAGCAGTGGATAGACGGCTATGTAGACCTGGAAACAAATTACATTTGCTAATTGCAACTCCAGTTTAGTGGTTTATGCACTTTGGTGCCCGTGCCACCGACTTTATGTAAATAAAAGAGAAAGGAGAGTTTGTGTTTGCATCACTGAATTAAAAAGTTGTATCAGAAACACAATTCTCTCCACCATTCGTGGAACATATTTTGGACATGTTTTGGAAATTAATCATACGCCTGAACAATTGCGATGGACTGTGTTAGTACAGGAGGAAAAGGGTATAGATGCGGCTGTCAACACAACTATAATGCACCGAAAAAATCAAGAGCTTATTTTTAAGACTAAAAGTAATACGGTCGGTTTAAATAAGTGCATTGAATAGCACAATGGTAATTAGCTGCACTTGTGAATGAGATGCATTCAATACTGCTGTAATTGGTACATGCTAAGTCAACATGACAGAAAAGGAAGTAGTAACGAAGCAGGAACATAAAAGTATGAGAGCACCTAAATGCGTCCTTTACAAAGTTTGAGTTGAATTTACCTGGAGCTACATGCAAGCACATGGTATGTGAGGCATGGACTTTGATGGGGAATTGCAGCGCCATTGGGGAGAGGAGGATTACACACCATGTACACAGATGACCTTTGGAAAGCATTGTCCCCACATGCCACATGTCAGATGTCATGAGTAAGATGAGAAAACATATATTTCTAGCATTTGAACCACGTAGTGGGTTGCTAAGATTTATCGACATCCTGCATTGAGCTGGAGAATGATAACATTGAGTTGTATCTTGCCTTGAGTAAGAGGTTGGTCAAATGTAGTTGGTCACTGAGCACTTTTTTTTTCGTGTCTGGTCAATGATGTTCAATTGGTAGGATATGACAGCAGCTAAACCCTGTGAGTACATTTTGATTTACTAATGGTTACAGTTTGAGTTGTAGCTGATGATAGAGAGTTACATAATTGGTAACGGGTGTTTGCCTTCTCATTTTAGTTTTGGCTATGAGGTGGTGCTGAAAGCGTTACCTTTAAGCAAAAACTATTGATATTAAAATAAGAGCTTTAACATAATGAGGGTCTCTAAAGCTGTTCAATGCAGATGACATATGAGGATGGATTTGTGTTGTTTGGCTATGTGTCCCAGCCATTTGGCACCCATCTCTAAGTCAGATCTATATGATTTCCTCCCATTCCCACCCATTTTCCCTCAAACCACACCCCTTTTTGCACTCTTTACCTGCATTTGTATTGTGTGCTTAATTTGTCAGCCATTTTAACTTCCACAATGTACTGTATCTTTTAAATTATGTTACATATTTTGATGTATTTGGTTTTCAAAATAAAGCTGTTACTGTTATAGATACGTGTTTTGTAAAATGGCTTTCAAATTGTCCATGCACTGATTTGTGAGTGGTATTCTATTGTCTTGTGATTTAAACATGACCTGATTGGATTTGTAGCAAGTGATGTCAGCATAGTGTGATTGGATCGGTAGTCTATGCTTGTTTCTACAAGTAAGCCATTTTGTTTCTATAATTCGAAGCAAGCGGTAAAGCTGTATGTTTGTCTGCTTATCAGTTGAAGACAGAGGTAAAGCGAGTGATTTTCAAGGGTGCCTGTTTTATTTTATTCTAACTATATAATGAGCATTGTGTTTATTTTACTAATATGCTGTTTTTTTATTTTATTTTTCATTTTAAGTATGTGCATCAGTAAAGAGCAGCAAGGGGCATGATTACTTTGTCTAATTAACAGCAGCGGCTTGGTAGAGCCTGCCGCTTGCATTGAATGTGTATATATTTGCAATGCAGTGACTTTGGCAAGCTGCCAGCTATCCCGGGTGTACTTTCTGTTAAGATACCATCTGTCAAATAAAGACACGGCCTGCCTCGTTCCCTCTTTCTCCATCCCTTCGCTGGGAGTAATGTCATCTTTATTGTCCTGGTCAGAGTCGGTGTGCACATGGAGCAACCTAGTTACATACCCTACTGCAGCATCATTGCCTGTCAAGCTAGTGTGGTGCGTGAACAGACATTGTCATATTGAGTCTACTTATCTTGGCATTTTGTTTGCTTGTTTTATTTATTTGTAGTGCACAGCAGACCCAAGGGTATAAGAGCGCAAAGCATAAGAATATGTTCAGGTTGGTTACATATAGAACAAGTACCTAACAGATGTCAGAGAATACATGTGCAAGCCGTTTTTAGGCAAATTTTATCAAAAGTGGATAACCATTTGTGTTGTCTCCAGGTAGTGGAAATGTGTTATTTCCTTGTTATGTTTAGTGCGGCTCTCAAGGCGTTATTCTGGAGTACCTGTATTTTTTTGATGATGTGTTTGTTCGCACCAATGTAGAGGGCGTTACAATACTCCAGTTTGGAAAGTATGAGAGCTCGGGAGAGAATTAGGCAACTGTTGAAGGAAAGAAATTGTTTGCCGGCTTTGATTAATTTGCATGTGTATGCAGAAGAAGATGCCAGGGAGTTTACCTGTTTAGTGAATGTTAGAGTGGCATCTAAGTAGAAACCTAGGGTTTTCACCTCTTTGGCCACTTTCATAAGGACATCATCAATAGTAAAGGATGAGTAATCCAGGCTTCATTTAGTCAAGTGCGAGGTAGTGCCAAGGACAATGAGCTCTGTTTTATTATCGTTCAGGCAGATTCCATGGTTGGCCATTCATGCCTGAACAATACTATAGATTCTATTCATCAAGGGCAAGTCTTTTCCATAATCTCCAGTAAGTGGTAGGAGGATCTGAGTATCGTCAGCATAATTCGAATTCATGTAGGCGATACCCAGATGGTCCAGATCGTCAAAGAGGGGCCTCGTGAATATATTATAAAGGGTCAGCGAGAAACATGATCCCTAGGGCACACCACAGGTGATGAGGATAGGGTCTGCTGCTGCTGAGGGGGAGAAGACTCTTATAGTACTATTGCCAAGGAATGACTGTATCCATACTATAGTGTCCTGGAAAAATGGGCTGCTGAATCCAAGCAGCTACATAAGACCTTGTGGTCTAACAGGTCGAATGCAGCTGAGAGGTCGAGGAGGAGGAGGAGTAGTGCTAGTTGTCCATTGTCTCTGAATTCATCTATTTGGGCCTTAAGGTCAATTAGTGCTGTTTCCGTACCATGTTAAGGCCGGAAGCCGAATTGGTGAGATCCTAGTAAAAAGTTGGATTCCAGGAAGTTCTGAATTTGTATTTATGCTACTTTATCTAAAGATGTTAACATGAAAGTCACAGTAGTTATAGGCTTTTTTTTGTAGGTATGGTCGCGTCTAGGGTTTGCTTCTTAAGGAGGGGAAGTACCCAAGATTTTTTCAGGTTGCTGATGTCAGTACCTGATGCAAATGATGCATTGATAAGTTTGGAGATAGAAGGTGCTAGATCTCTGGCAGCTTCCTTGATAAGTTGTGCTGGGCATTGTTCGCCCTTGCAATTGGACGGTTTGAGTGCAAGAATGACCCTCTCCACCTCTATAATAGAAACTTTAGAAAAGGTAAAGCGAGTCTCTTGTTTACAATAAGACATCAGCCCTTTATTGGGCGAAATCAGAGGTGTTAGTGAGGCTTCCTTTTGAGCAATCTTAATTTGAAGGTTGGAGACTATATTGTTTAGGGAATGCTGAATATTAGTGCACCAGGTTTTATCTTCAGTGCAGATTTCTTGTGCTAGGATAGGTGTTTCTAACTCTTTTAGTATTGTGAAAAGTTTTTTCATGCTAGACTTAGGTTGTGAGATTCTATTGTTATATGTTTCCTTTTTAGCCAGGAGGATGTATTTCTTATATTGGGTTGAAATATTAATTAGGTTTGTTTTATTTTCTACTGATGGTAGTAGTCTCCAAGCAGTTTCACCAGTTGTGCCTCTCTGAACCAATCAACCCTATAATTTCTTCTGTATATAACTGTACAGCACTGTAACCAAAGCTGAAAAATCTCTTGTTGCTTTCTGTGCCCTGATACCCTCAGGTCTGGTGTGCATTATAAATAATAAAACAAACAAACAAACAAACATGCACACCACAAATACCATGTTTTAACCCCTTACTCCTATAGTGGTGTATATCCTATACCAGATGTGTTTGTCCATCCTGGAGTATTGGGCAGATCATAGTAGATGTGATTTGAGTGTAATTAGCGTCACATATGCATGTAACCAATGAGATCTCTTTGATGTGAGAATACGATCAGTGTGAACCCATGGCAGCTGAAGAGACATACCTCTGTGTGCAGATTGTGTGGATGGGGACCTTACATGCAGTGTAACTTGCTCAACTGCTCAACGGCTTTGCAACTGGCTGTTTGACATTTGCTGAGGCGTGGAGGGAGCTTGTTCACCATAACAAGGCTGTTTGCGGATTACATTCGCATTTTCATACGAATTTAGGGGCAGTGTTTGTCACGGTTCATAAATACTTGCTAGATGGAGGGCAAGGTCAGGTCAGTGCCACTTGTTTGTGCTCAAGGATCCCGTGGAGCAAAATGGTTAATGATCTGCATGAATTAAAGCTCATGGCATATGACCATTGCAACACAAAATATAAACAATTCATGCGACTACTGTCTGTCCATGTCATGTGCCTTTTAAAAAACATTTGATGTAAGAAATCTATTAACATACAGCCATGGCTGTTATCATGTACAGCATGCAGTCAATCAGGATGTAGCCTTTCCATATCAAAAGGAACTTGGGTCTCTTTGGATAAGTTTAGTTGTAGCTTTTATTGGACCAAGCATCTGGCACTCCACGCAAAAGTAAGTGGCTGTTTGGGCATGGGGCGTGCTTAGCTCAGCTTGGATTAATTCTCAGAGACGCCCTTGCCACATTCTAAATAAAGCACTGCTTGCATTCTCTTCTTAAGATTGGAGATGGTCAATAACAGCTGCTAATGTCTCCCCATGCAGGCATTTCTGCTTTCAAATCGAAGGTTATACATTACATCCTGAAGGCAATCCTTTCATAGTTGTGACCACGTCATGATTTAGTGAGGGCTTATTTCAATACTCCTAATGGAGCAGAAAGAATAGTGAAAAGGTGGAAGCCATTCCAGAAAGAGGAAAACATAGCTTATCCCATGCAATTATGTTATTATGATGGTCTGCGTGTGGTAATAGAAGTGTGGCTTTCGCATGTGCTTTTTGGAAATAGAATGTCTTTGTGTTGTGGCCCAAAAAAAAGGGAAATTCCAAAATTGACCTCTTCCTATATTTCCAATAATAGGTAAACCTTGTTTTAGGTTTGCATGTGTTTTTACATTGCTAGCCTCCGGCTGCAGTGAAACCAAGGGGCTGTGCCTGATTGCTTGCCTGTGCACTTGGCCTATAGTTTCTGGTCCATCTCTGCTATCAGTTAATCATTTAAATCATCACTGGTTCTAAAACGTGAGTTGAGACAATGATTGCACTCCTTCGTCACATTCATGATCTCTGTGTGTGCATGCCAAACATCAGCAATGTCAGCGGCCTTTACAACAAGCATTGATAATGACAACAGTTTGGGCTTATGTATAGGCATGAGACAGGCACTTCCCTAGTCGCAGTGGTATTAATTGACCATTGATGGTAGCAGGTGCAAAATGGCAGGGGCACCTGGCATCTAATAGCAGTGCCTGCCACATTTCTTATACTTGTACACAAGCCAAAACTGTTGACTTTGCCAATGCTTGTTTCTTTGTGGAGGCACACTCTACAGAAAGTATTCGCAAACATTGATGTCTCGATGAAGGACTTGATGAGAGAACAGATTTGAGGTGCATTTCATGCATCATCTCACTCTTTAATACACTGACTCTGCTACTAACCTGGCTAAAGAAATGCATCAGTGTTAACAGCAGTTCATAGTGTGGCCCTGATATGAGGAATTGTTCATTTGGCAACACCATTAATTATGCATTGAGAGGCAGAGGTAACAATTCCTGTTGTACTAATTGTATTGTAAATTGTATCCCAACATCTGACCACTGAAGAAGTTCCCCCATCACTTGGTATGTACATGGGAACAAAACATGTTGGGTTGGTATATTTAAATTGTGTGTGTTAATCAAAACTACACTCAACCTCTGATGACATCACATGACGTGATGTCATTTGACCTCTTCCTGAGACATCATGGGAAGTAATGGAACGCAACCTTTCACCCCTTGACAAAACAGGAAATGGCATCACATAGCATTGATCCTAAATACACTACGAAAAATAGGGTTTACAATATCAATGTAATGTGATATACATTTCATACAAAAATGGATCACCATATATATCATTGACATCAGTGTGTATGGGCCCATATTATCAAATTACTGTGAATGCAAGCAGATGTCCAGGGCCAAATGATAATGATGTATTATATAGTAATTACGCTTAAGTGTTCTGTATAGAACAAATACACATACAATATCTCCCAACCTGTGTTGGTCCCCATTCATCAACCTCAGAAAGGTGAAAGACTAAGTTGGCTTTTCTGGGATTCGAACCTGCAACCTGCAGATCACAAACACATTGCAGCAGCGAGCGATCAACCCACTGAGCTATCTTAATGAATGTAGCTATCTTACTGACTATAGTAAAATGAGCAATTACATGTCTGAATGCTCTCAAAGTGAGAAAGCAAATTAGACTCTGTGGTGGATACCATTAGACTGCTAACTGAGATTTAACAGTAGGCCTGTTCATCTTCAGGTCTGGTGCAACAGTGGCCACATATCAAGCTTGTGTATACCTTCTTTTCAGGCTTCAGAGGTTGGCAAAATACATATCATTGGGAGGGTTCACTGTCTATTAAAGAATTTAGAGTAGCGCAGGGAAAACAGTGCACTCACACGGCATCCCTTACTATTGGCGCCTATTACATCATACATACAAACATCCTGAATAGCATGCCATGAAGATAGGAATGATACATTGCAACACAGGATTAATTGTTGCACAATGAAATCAAGGGCCACTTTATGTGCTAGGATCAAACGTTTATACATTGTGCACAAGCTTTAAGGCACAATAATTTTGTCAAGTGACCGAGGACACCGAGATGGAATGTCTTGTGATCATCATAACAGAAACAAGGGCAGAAAAAAATCATGCTATAACTGCAACTAGTGAAAAGCAAAATACATAATCTGAAATTGATGCTTAATTCTACTCTAAATGCTTTTTTACTTTTTTGTCTGCATGGTGAATTGTAGGTGTTGAAGAACAGACTAAATCAGTGACTCACCCCCTGAAGTGTGCCTGAAATTAAACTTTAATGAGCCTAGCAATTATTGTATATAATTTCAGAAGGACAAATTATTGGTTATTTTTTTAAAGAGGCCTGGAGAAGAATGCCAGCCACTCCAGAAACAAAGAGCCACATGTCACCAGTCACAGCCCAGGTGCTTTCATTTGCAAAAATATTTTTTTAGAGGTAGCAAGGGAGCCCACCGGGATAGCAAGGGAGTCCTGTGCCTACATGAACTTGGCCATCATAGTGCTGTCAGAATGCAAAGAACGTGAAGAAAAAGGAGAACTAAAAAGGGGAGCATGGCTGAAGGACAGGTGGTCCTGAGTGCCCCTGAGGGAAAAGAGCAGAGAGTTCCAAAACCGTGCTGCAGCAATGGAGAAAGAGCACCCACCTATGCGGTAGCACTTACATGAAGGGACAGATATGCAACAGGCCCTGGAGGACCAAAGGCAGCGTTTAGGCACGTATGGACAGAATTTCATCTGCAAGTACTCTGGTCAGAAGTTATAGAAGGCCTGGTGAACAATGCATAGGGCCTTAAATATAACACTTGTGCCAAAGGTAACCAATGGAGAGAGGCAAGGAGAAGAGTTGCAGAGGCAAGGTGAGGGGCCCCAAAGGCCACCCAGCTGCAGCATTCTGCAGAATGTGTAGATGCTGGAGAAGAGGGGCCGGCTGGATGAGATCAAGCGAATTACAGTAGTCCAGAGAGTCAGAGTTCAAAGATGAAACTACAAGAGAGCAAACCTGGCGAGGAAGGTAGGGCAGAACCTGCTGCAGAATCTGAAGTTTGAACTAAACGGCCTGGCACACTGCTCTCACCTGAGCTTTCATAGAAAGTGAAGCAGAGAGCTTCAACCAAGGTCCTTCACAATCAAGACTGGAACAGGCATGGGGCCTAACTCCGGGGGCCAAAAGTCAGAGGACCAGAAGACAGCATATGCAGCCAACCCAATAATATGGACAGCTGACCAGCACAAGCAAAATAGATGCGAAGAAGAAGGAAGGGATAGGTTGCAGCGCACAAGGATCTGGGTTTCGTCCACATGGTAATAACACAGAAACCCAAAAGAGTGAATGAGTTTAACTAAAGATTGAATATACACATTAAACAGAAGAGGAGAGAGATCAGAGCCTTGAGGTACATCACAAGTGATGGGCACAGGAAGCAAAGTAAAAGGAGACTGTGAGCAATCAAAGAGGAAAGAACAGAACAAGTCAACGATCGAGCCAGCGATGCCCGCCGAGGATAGTCTGTCGACCAAGATGGTGTTGTCAACTGTGTCGAATGCGGCTGAGAGATCTAATAATATCTAAGTGCTGCAATCGTCCAGATACGCAATCTGGGCCAGAACATCCACGGTGGAAACAAGAAAAGACTCTATACCCCAGCTGGGCCAAAATCGCAACTGAAAGGGATACATAAACCCTGAATCCTCCAGGAGAGAACGAAAAAGAGGGGTAGCCAAGGACACCAGAAGCTTCACGGGAAAGCAGAGCATAGAAACAGAGTGGAAATTAGAAAAGAGCGATGACTCAATTCGTTTTTTTAAAGAAGGGGGGATATCCAAAGTGCGTTTAAGAACAGAGGGGAGCAGGCTGTGGGAAAATGATCTGATATAAACGGGATAACCTCCTTATTTATTTATTTTTTATTTATTTATTACATTTGTTACAAGGCCCTGACCCTGAGGTATTGCGGCAAGGTTACAGACAGCTTAGTAAAATAGTAGTTACACAGATTGCAGAAATATACAACGTCATGATCAAATATACAGCAGGTTTGCATTTTTACAGAATTACAGTGCTCATTAGTGCAACAGTATTTCCAGTATTGCGGCGTTGCTGAGAGCATTAGTGCAGGAAGAGGGTGGTATTAGTTATGGGAAGTATGATTTCATTGGTATTGGTTGAATAACCATGTTTTTAGCAGTTATTTAGGAGGTGAGTGATTCTTCTTTTTTGATGCTGAGCGGGAGGGAATTTCTAACGTTTCTGGGCTAGGCATTGGAAACTGCTATCCCCGGCTCTGGATTTACTATAGCGGGGTGTCGCCATTAATAGTTGGTTATTGGATCTGAGCACTTGGGCATATTCTTTTTTATCAATGGCATTGTTCAGGTAAATGAGTGTTTTTTTGTAATGCATTTGAATGTGATGCATAGTGTTTTGAAGATGATTCTGCCTTTGATGGGTAGCCAGTGGGAATCTCTCCTTATCTTGGAGATGTGGTCGAATTTTGTTATGCCTTGGGTGGCTTGTTATGCTTTATTTTGTATAAGTCGAAGTTTATTGAGGTTGGAATTTGAAGTTCCAAGTAGTAAGACATTGCAATAGTCGAGCTTTGATAAAATCAGAGCCCTGGCTAAGGTGATGCAGTTGTTTTGTGTCAGGAATTGCCGGCTTAGTGCTATTAGTTTGGTGGTGTAAGTGGTGGTAGAAGAATGTGTGTTTATATGTTTGGTCATGGTAAGATTGGCATCAATGTATCTCCTAGAGTTTTGACTTGCTTAAGTACGGGTATGATGGCACCATCAATGTTGATGGCCACGTAATCCTGGTGTAGAGCACATATTTTGGTTTGGGAGCCTACAATGAGAATCTCTGTCTTCTCATCGTTGAGGCAAAGGCTGTTTAAGGCCATTCATGTTGTATTATGGCATAGATTTTATTGATGGTCAATGTGTCTTGGACGTAGTTCCCTGAGAGAGGTATGCAGATCTGGGTGTCATCTGCAAAGTTGGTGTAGATGAAATCCATGTTGTCAAGAGCTGAGAAGAAGAGCTTGGTATATGTATTATAGAGTGTGGGTGATAGGCACGATCCTTGTGGTACTCCGATGGGGACTGGGAAAGGATCTGCCACTTCTTTACCTATAGAGACCCTGGAGGTTTGTTTGTTTAGGAAAGATTTAACCCATGAGGTGGCACCCTTGGATAAGTTGAAATCTTCAGCTAATGTGGAACAGAGCTTTTCATGATCCACCAGGTCGAATGCTGATGAGAGGTTCAGCAGGAGGAGGATGCAGACTTTTCCTGTGACGCTGATGGAATCCATCTGGATTTTTAGGTCCAGGAGGGCCTTTTCCGTGCTTTGATTGGGCCTAAAGCCGGATTGACAGGTTCCGAGGAGTTGATTATGTTCTAAATGGGCTTGAACTTGAGTGTAGGCTATTTTGTCTAAGATTTTGAGTAGGAAGGGGACTGTCGTTATTGGTCGGTAGTTAGTGGGCACGGTTGGGTCTAAGGTTGGTTTTCTTAGGAGGTGGGTGACCCAGGCTTCTTTATTGCTGGCTGGGACCAGGTTGGAATTCAAGGATGCATTAACAACTTTAGTTATGATGGGAGTGAGAGTGTTAGCACATGATTTAACTACTAGCGCTGGGGCATTGTCAACTTTGCAATTCGAGGCCTTTAGTTTAGTAATAGGGTCAAGCACTAATTCTTGGGTGACTGGGGCGAAATAAAATAAGGGGTCATTGTTCTTGTTAGTGGTTTTGCAGGAGTTGCTAGTAGCTGGTTTGTCAGCTAATGTTTGCTTCTTCGATAGAATTTTGTTTTGCAGGAGGGTGATCTTAGTGGCTAGGGCATCTTGAATAGTAGTGCACTCCAGTATTTACTGGAGTTGGTGACTACTGTGGTTGGGGTGGGGTTTTCCAGTACGATAGAGAACCAGTCTTTGGAATCTGAGGCAGCGTTGCTAATCTGAGTGTTCTAGGCATTGTCTTTATGAGTGAAGATGGCAGATTTGTAGGTTTTATTAGCTACCTGGAAGGCAGCTAGAGACTCAATGGAGGGATGTCTTCTATGGGTGTGGTCTAGGGCACATTTGGTTCTCCTTAGTAGAACTAAGTCTTTGTTAAACCAGAAATAGGTTTGTTTATCTGAATGTTTCATTTTTGTGGTTACAGGTGCTATGGCATTAATAGTCGAGGTGAAACATTTATGGTAGGAGTCAGCGAGTATACAAGGGTTGTCACTGGTGATTGGTATGGTATCTAGCAATTTGCTGAGTAATGGGACAAGGTTGTCAGGCGTAAGCTTGTGCAAATTTCTGGTTTCTTAGGTGTTGGTTATTTTAGTAGAACAGGGGCCTAGTTCTTCAGGAATCAGAGTGAACTTAATGGTGTAATGATCAGTCCAGTTTAGGGGGGAGATTGAATCTATGTTTATTGTGGTGTTGAGAGAAAGGAACCAATCTAGGGTTCTTCCTTTAATGTTGGTGGGGTCGTTCACCAGTTGAGTGAAATTCATATCTTTCAGAGCAGAGTGTAGGGCTTCTGCTTTAAGGTCTTGGGAGTCATTGAAACCAAGGTTCATGTCTTCAAGGATGACACATTTGGTTTTGGGTTTGATGAGAGGAGCTAACAGCAGTGGGATGTCAGTTTCAGGATGGTTGTTGATGCTAGGTGATCTGTAAACTACCACAAGGTTGATGGTGGTTTTTTGGTTAGAGGCAAATTTAGCTAGGAATATTTCATAGCCTGCAATATTTTCAGTGGGGCAGACTCTTAGTTGTAGTGATGTTTTTGCTATAATGGCAACGCCTCCACTGTGTGAGTGGGATCTATCAGTTCTGATGACGGTATAATCTGGTGGGATGGTAAGTGTCAGCAAAGGGCCAGTGGCTTGGTGGAGCCAGGATTCTGTGACTACAAGGAGGTCAAGATTGTGTTCGATGATGAGATTGTGGATTTCAATGGCGTGGGCTCCTAAGGATCGGGCATTGATGAGGTCCCCCTGGACGCTAGTGAGGAGAGCCTACTTGGGAGTGGTTGTGGCTGTGAGGGCCTGTGCCGGAGGTGGGGTAGGTGCTAGTTTAGTTTTAGGGTTAGGCTTGCAAGGGTATAGGTGTGCTTTTGGTGGAGTCTGTCTGTGTGTTTTGGGGGCTCAAGGGAAGTCGCAAGAGTGATTCTTGGTACGTGATCTTAATCGATAGAGTCTAGTCTTCCTAAATATGGGGTGAGATAGGGGTTGCTCTGAAGTGATGTGGGTCTGTAGTAACTTATCTGGATGGCGAGTGATGATAGGTATTGCGCCAAGAGTAAGGTTTTTGGTGTTGTAGATTGTGAAGGGTATGGGAAGGCTGGGAAAGGGGTTATGGAAGGCAGGAAAGAGTAGGGCATGGGATAGGATGATGCTTGGTACGTGATCTTAATCGATAGAGTCTAGTCTTCCTAAATATGGGGTGAGATAGGGGTTGCTCTGAAGTGATGTGGGTCTGTAGTAACTTATCTGGATGGCGAGTGATGATAGGTATTGCGCCAAGAGTAAGGTTTTTGGTGTTGTAGATTGTGAAGGGTATGGGAAGGCTGGGAAAGGGGTTATGGAAGGCAGGAAAGAGTAGGGCATGGGATAGGATGATGCCGTTTACAGGGCAGTTTGGAGAGGCCGTTTTTATGTCTGATATTATAGCTCCCAATGCAAAGGATACTGTTCTGGATGATGCAGAAGGGGAACATGATGACGGGACACCAGTCTAGCATAGTTATAAATAAGTAGATTGGGGTGATGGTGTCTAGTGCCGGGCTATTATGTAGCCGAGAAGGCCATAAGATTGGGCTGATTCAGTATTAAACAGTAGGCAGTGGCTGGGCTAGTACTATAGCAAGCACTTAGGTATAGATGGAAGGGGCTAGTTCAATGGCAAACAATAGGCAGGGATTAGGCTAGTTCAACAGCAGACAGTAGGCAAAGAATAGGCCAGTTCAATGGAAAACAGTAGGCAGGGATTATGCTAGTTCAACAGCAGACAGTACTCAAAGAATAGGGGCTAGTTCAATGGCAAACAGTAGGCAGGGATTAGGCTAGTTCAACAGCAGACAGTAGGTAAAGAATAGGCTAGTTCAATGGCAAAAAGTAGGCAGGGATTAGGATAGTTTAACAGCAGACAGTAGGCAACAAATAGGCTAGTTTGATCGTCAGCAATAGGCAGTAGCTGGGCTAGTTCAGAGGTAAGCAGCTTGATGCAGTGAATAGAATAGAGTTGGCTAACAGTTGTTTTCTCTGTAATGTGGATGGGGATAAAATTGAGCAATAGGCTGTCTGGCATTAATACAAGCAGGTCGGTTAACTTGTGCGGTCGGCTGAGGGATGAATGCGCAAGTCAACAGGCGGCATGGATTTGGAGATCAGTGAGTATCGTTGTAAAGTTAGTGA
This sequence comes from Ambystoma mexicanum, assembly GCF_040938575.1. Classification (NCBI taxonomy): domain Eukaryota; kingdom Metazoa; phylum Chordata; class Amphibia; order Caudata; family Ambystomatidae; genus Ambystoma; species Ambystoma mexicanum. The sequence continues at coordinate 508,806,520 of NC_090926.1, read as the reverse complement.
GTCAGACATTCACTCATAGGTCATGTGTGCGGTGGCCAATGATCTGTGCAGCTGAGCGTATTGACAATAGTACCTTTTGCGCCGTAGAAGGTCACGCTGTACGTAGGCAGTAGAGGTGTGGGCTAGCAGCCACAGGGTAGTTTGTGCAGTATGGTTATAGGTTAATCACTCAGGTTAGGATTGCAATATCACTTGACATAGAATGTAGACTGCAGCAGCATACGCTGGAGCAGCGCTTACCAGATCGTTTGTGTAGATAGTTAAAGTGGCGAAGAGTTTTGTCCCTGGCCTCTGCTCAGGCTTGGTCAGGAGCCTTTCTTGTCTGCCTTCCTTGGAGGCTGGCTCACGCCTAGCAGTGCCTTGTGATTGGCTGTATAGCCAGGGCGGGCCAATCAGGCGTCGGTGCTGGTCTCCAGGAGAGTCAGATTCAAAAATAAAAGAGTGTGGCCATTTTGGAAAAGATTATTCCACACACCAAGGAATGGTGGTAAACTATATATGCAGATTATGGTTACCAACAGCCTTAATGGTGGCTCAGTGCGGCTGGGCTGGGTAAAGGGGCTAGTAAAGCGCAAATTGATGATTTAAGGCGGCAACATGATTTGGTAGTTGTAGTTATCTTCGAAGCCTCAGGGCTTACTTCAGCTGCTCGGATGAGCTGTGGAGAGTCGGTAGGCTGCTCCTGCAGCCCATAGATGATCAGAGCTCCTGCTCCGAGTGGAATGCGGTGGGATGTGTGAATAACAAGCAGAATAGAAACAGCTGAATATTCAGATTTCAGACCCTTGGTGGCCAAGATGATGTCTGTGGCCTAAAAGTCAGTAAATTTATCCCAAACCTGAGCAGGACCAATGGAGTTATGTTGTTGACCCCAAGGGTAGGTAGTTAGCCTGACTCTGAGATCTTGTGAACAGTGTCCATAATCTCATCATGGAAAAAATGGGAGAGAGACTCATATAACCCTTGGAATGGCAGAACACAACTGGTAAGGGGGCGGGGGGCAGTGAAAGCTACTGAACCAACTTAAACAGTTCCCGATGTGAAATAACCACCACATCAAACCGTGAAGTGTAGTAGGTGCACTCCGCATCAATGATGACTGTTTGGAAAGCAGCTGAGGCTTTACCGAATGCCAAGCGGGCAATGGGGTAGTAAAAAAATATGCCACTTGCACTCTGCCTGCAGTGAGCGTTGGAGTAAACCAGGGCTCAGAGGTACAGCCCCAAGGTTTAACAGGCTTCAGTGGTACGAGTAGGTCAACTGTAGATGTAAGGGTGGCAGAAAAAAAGATGCAAGTTCAAGCGAACAAGAGGCCAGAAGGCTATTGATGTTGGAAGATATGTCCCATCAAGGGACAGTTAGTAAGTGACAGCATTTTCAAGCCAGTCACTACATCCAAAAGGGACAGAATAAACATGGGTTCATGCCCTGGTGTTGGTTAAACTAGTAGCATATAGAGTGTGCAGGAGGGAGAAACCTTGATTTGAACCAAAAAGGCCTCCATGTTGACGCAGTAGGAGAGGGAAATAGAAGAACAGAGGAATGAAGATTGAGAGATCAAGGTGAGGACACCCCAAGCATCCCTATCAAGTCAGAGGTTACTATATCCAAGTGGAAGAGCCTGGCCCAGAAGAGGGCCTGAGAAGCCATTGAGCCTAGTCTCCTTCACACAAACTAAGTACGTGGAGTGATCACATAGAAGTTCATAACAGGCCAAAGTGGGACCAGGCATTGAGCGGCCGTTGAAGAGGAGACATCTAACTGCTGACAGCAGCTCTGAAGGAGGGTCTCAGCAGGAAGAACCCACCCAATGGGAAATAAGTTACCAGATGGAGCCAACAGTAACAGATCCCTCCTAGATTACTGGGTAGCAGGGTCCGGTCTGACAACCACCCAAAGCCCGTGTGTAGCATGGATGTGCACAGATGGGCAGGAATTTAGTGGGACCTTGGCACAGGAAAGACGCTTCTGCTGCACTTGTCTGCTGTGCCTCCATACTATCACCAGGAGCCAATCAGCTTGAGTTGAGGAGTATCAGCAAGGAAAGACTTGCAATATATGTGCAGGAGTGAAATAAAAAGGAAGCCAACCTGTCGAGAGCCAGCACCAGGGAAAATGAATGAGGCCAGGCAACCTCAGTCCACAGAATGCGACAACAAGGAATGAAAGACTACAAATACAAGCAAAAATATTGTAAATAGTTAAAACACAACAAATATAAGGCTGAATGCAGAAATAAACATGAGGAAAGGTGCCCAGTCAAATGCCCAATACACGGTTGAAACCCAGTCTCTGAAAAGGAACCAAAATGTAATGAAAGCAAACCATGATAGAAATACAATTAAATTAAGGAAAGAACCAAGTGGAGAACAGCTGCCACGTCCAATTAGTCAACTTACTTATGAGTCAGGGAAACCCTAAGAGGCACAATCAGCCAATCGGCTTGAGTTGAGTAGCAGTGAGGAAAGACTTGCGATGGGTGTGCAGGAATGAAATAAAAAGAAAGCCAACCCGCCGAGAGCAAGCCCTGGGGGTAATGAACAGCAATGAACGAGGCCGGGCAACCTCGGTCTGTGCAATGCGGCTAGAAGGAATGAAAGAATGAAAATACAAGCAATAAATAATGTGAATAGTTCAAATAAATCAACCACAAGGCTGATTGCTCAAATAAACATTTTAAAAGTCAACCAGTCAAATGCCAGTCAAACGTCCGAGGCACGAAAGGAACCAAAATGCAATGAAATCACGATAGAAATCAAATTAAGTTAAAGGAAGGACCAAGGGGAGCACAGCTGCCATGCCCAACTAAAACTATTCTGAGGGAATAAACACTGGGATAAGTAGAGGTATAATCCGCCACATTAACATTATGTGCACATGTTAAGAATGATTTCTGAACGCTGTCCAGGAGGGGCAGAGGTTCAGAAGGCCAACCTAGTTTCTTGGAATAGGGTAACGTCTGGTCAAGCCAGACCAATCAGCGTAGCTATGGCAGGCGGTCAAGACTAAGTCTCAGGAGGGTTGAGGGTGACTGAAAGACCTCAATGAGCACACAGAGTGAGGACAAATTACTTCAGACAGGTGTTATATTAAAAATATAAGGCAATGATGAATATGTTCCCACTACTCAAGAAGGACCTCCACTTGAAGGCAGAGGCAGTTACAGGGTTCGGGATGGAGTCGATATTTCGCAATAGCAGTGGACAGGAGAGGGGGCCTCAGGGACCACTCGTGTGTAAAGTTGGGCTCTGGCGCTAGTGGCCACCGGTTGGGGTAAAGATTACTCACCGGTCCCTGTGGCAAGGAGACCCAAACTTCAGCAGGTTAGTCTAAATCGGTTGCAGGTTCGACGGCGGCAAAAAGGATGTCTCGGCATCTTTTAGTTCCTGAGTTCCAGCGAGGATTTCCAAATGGGACAGTGATGACCTACGCACCGGGTGGATGAATCGCCCCAGTTTCACTGCAGCAGGCTTCAGGGGTAAGATGGTCACAAATGCAGCAGACTTGCAAAGGACGTTGCCACAGCAGGGCAACACGATAACCGCATTTACTACGGTCCGGGCGCACTCATCTCACTTCAGACCTGGGAATGCCAAGTGTACGAAATTCGGTGTGAGGGTGCCGTGGACACAGAGCTAGCAGTACACCAAGTTTCGAGGGCCTCCTGAAAATGATAGCGGAGACAGAGCAAAGGTCCTGCATAAACTGGTCAGCCCACTGGTTGGCCCAGGGACACTTCTGAGAAAGCTTACTTGCAGGTTTTGGTGAAGGTGCCGAGAATAATTGGTCCCACTATTCCAATTGGTTGAAGCGTCTTTGCGGACCTTCTAAGGCAACCAGATGCAGCAGGGTCCCACGGGACGACAGCAGGTGCAGGGTGCCAAACCTTCCACCGGGTCATAAGCGGTTCCTCGACTCAGCTTCGTAGTTGCAGGATACTTGGATCCTATCCTTTGCTCAGTGAGAACTCAGGAGATCGACATGGTAGTGGTGTTTCCAGCCTCCTCTTATCCAAAGTTGCCTTCATAACAAAATGGAGAGGACCCAATGAGAGATCTGCTCAAAAACACTCCTATGTGGACCAATCGCAGACCACTGTGGTCTCAGGCATTCAGGACACTCCAGACTCTCTGGCACCCAGAATGTGTATTAGGACCAGACATCCCAGCCCACATCCTGTAGGCACACACACAAGGCATGCAGAAGCCTGAGAAAGCATTGGGATTCGCAGGAAAATGCATGACCAAACAAGGCCTGGGTTGACTCGACCTGGGAAAGGTAAAGGGGCAAGGTGGCCAAAGGGCAGGGAAAAGAACTTTGTGGCATGGCCATTTTGAAGCCAGGCCACCTATTTGTGCCAAATGCGGTTAACGCGGGTAACATGGCAGGAAAGGGTTGACAATAATGGAAATGACTATAGACCCAAGTGTGCTGTATAGTAAGATACATTGCACACTTGCTGAATGTTGCACGAAAGTTGCCACATAAGGAAAAGGACTAAGGGAAACAAAGTCTCCCAGTACTGACTGTCTTAAGGGCATGTCAGTTTCTCCATAAAAAGTGAGCGAAAGCCCAGAGGAGTCCAGCTGAAGGCTGTGCTTCTCTGGCAAAGTCAGTCAGGTATGCCTAAACAGCAGCAAAACGTTTGGGGGTTGACACATGGAGGGAAAATTACATACACATATGAAATCTTTCCTAACAGCACACATTTGTAATTATGCTCAGCATATGAACTGGTTTTATTGAGTGTGTTTGTGAGTGGTTGTGATTGAATGTAATGATTGGGAGATTTAAAAAATATATTTTTTTGCTTCTGTGTTTTGCCTATTAAATGATGAAATATTACATTTGTTAGGGTGATATGGTGTTGCACGGAGCACTTCAGAATGTTCACTTTAAGCTTTTTGCACTGAAACTTTATTAATGTTATAAACTACTGCTGCATACGGTCTTATTTGTTTTGTCCCAAATCCTTTTGTTATTAAAAAATTATGCATTTACTTTTGAAATACCAATACAGACTGTAGATTGTATTCTAAATAGTCTTTGTAGAAAGGTGTTTTGTGTCGAAGCACAGAGACACCCAATATCCAGGCAGTGGATGATGCCCTCCAAATCATGGATAAGGGTGACTCATACCTCCTTGTTCTCCTTTACCTCTGGGCTGCATTTGACACAATCGACCACCATATCCCCCCTTTCTCCTTGCTGACAGGATGGGATTGTCTGGCACTATCCCAAATTGGTTTATCTCATAGCTCTCGGGCAGACACAAGAATGTCCAGATAAACCTGTTGCTTTCAAATCAACTCCAGGACTCCTGTGGAGTTCCAAAAGGACTCTTTCTCTCACCATTTATTTTTAACCTTGACACAGAGACTATGGGCACTCTCATCAGAGATCCCAGAATAGCTATCCGCCGAAACACAGATGATACTCAGTTGGACATGAGAGTAAATAGCATGTAGTACACACCAATTTCCTTGATTACCTAGTCATTGTCCAGTTCTGGATGTCAACAGCCTAACTCAAAATAAACCCATACAAGACTGAATGTGACCTCATTGGTCCCCCTCTAAACAACAACTTGTTCAAGAATGGAACAATGCTAAGCGCCCTAGAAGGATTTCATCCACTACTCAGAAACATATTTAAGCCTCACCATTGACAGCAGCCTGTCCTTTCAGAAACACATAGCCTAGAAGGCCTAAGAAGCCTGGCTTCAAATCTCCAGCCATCAAAAAATCAAATCCTTCATCCTGCTGCAGGACTTTCAGACCATAGTTCAGACCATTGTTTGGGGAAATGCCCAGGTTGACTGAATCACTCCAGTCCTACGCAAACTACATTGGCTTCCTAAGAAGGCTTGGATACAGTTCACGACAGCATATATCAGCTACAAAGCAGCCACAGGTAGCAAACAAGCATACTTGTTGGCATATCTGTGGCACATGTTCCTTGTGCAGCAAATCGTCCATCCTGCTTGAATCACAACCTGCCTGCAAAAAGAAGACCCACAAACAGTCCTTCTCTTGTCACGCACTCACTCTGTAGAACTCGATCCCCGTGATGGCTCGGAATGCCCCCAACATTCCCCCAATTTCATTAATCTCTTAAAACATGGCTTTTTCAACAGTTGACCAATGACTAGTTGGATAAACGCTCATACCGGCACACAGATTTCAGTTTACAGTACGGTGCTACTATTTGTTATCTTATATCATGTTTTGTTAAGAGCTCTTTTAGTGCACAGCAGTTGCACAAAGGTATCCTGGTACATTAAAAACCTATCCAGAAGCGTGAACAAACTAAAAGATTAAAAAAGTCACCAAGAAGAGAAAGAGAAAAATGTTCCTAAACCAGTCTACAAAAAAGACGAGTTTTTAAAGTTTTCCTAAAGAGGATATGATCCTCAGTCTTGCGAAGGTAAAAGGTTAGAAGACTCCATTGGCTGACAGCCACCACCAAAAAAATGTATTAAAAGATGCCCGTCCACATGCTGGCTACCGACACTCTGTACAGCGTGCCACTTCTCTCAATCTAGGTCCATTTTTTTAAACAAAACAATACAACATTAAATCAATTACCTTTGCCTAGGCTCGTCATAACACCGTCCATAGAGTGAATTCACACCAAGCAGTACCTGAATCCCCTCCATTTCATAGCTGTGACCACAACATGAACATGCAGACATTGGTGTAAGTGCTTGGAGGGCCATTAATGTGAAGGTGCAAATCCGACAGTGTACCAAAGACTGCAGAAATGATGGATATGACAAAAAAGTGACAGACACTTATTAGGACACAACTGACAACTTGGGAAGCTGATGGCTGTATGACACACAACCTAGCGTAAATTGCTTAGTGAAATATTAGACACATTTCAATCCCATTAATATGGTCCAGAAAATACAGCATAGAATACCAATGCAGCTGTCTCTTTCGATCCTAGATTTCTATATGCACCACTGTCCAAACCACTGGGAGACAATACCCAATGGAGGTTACTGGAACATCATTTCTTGACAATCAAAGAACCCAACTAAAAATGGAAAGGGTGCTAGATGAATTACCTAAAAGAGAAGACAATGGAAATGTATTTGAAGCTAACAGAATAAATAAAATACCCCCTGCACGGACTGTGACTGAAAGACAACAGAAGGGCTGGTTAATCATGTGAACTAAAACAAAACATCCTGCAAAGGGTGCACCCAGTGACCATAACACCAAATGGCAAAATAGGGCAACACCTACACCAACAGAACCAAGTATACTCCAAAAAGTATTCTTTTTGGATCTCAAGCATCTGAAAAATTGCCATGTTCTAAGAACCCTATTACATCTGAACCATCCTCAACTCAGAATTGATCCAACAATCATTACAATTATTGTATCTTGAAGTTGAGTGGAAAGGCTAGTGTGTGGGCATCAGAGCCACTGCCTGCTCCAAGACAGGGTATGAAGAGGTGGGTCGAGGACCCACGGATAGAGGAAAATGTCAAAACCCAATCTGTTCTGCGAAGGAAGATCGAAAGAGGCACAGAAAACCCCACTGCTCATATGAAAATGATGCTCCTAAACTGATGAATACCACTGCACACAGCTCAGCCAGTCATTCAAAATGATAAAGAACCTCAGTCAACATCCAGTTGATTAATTTTCATGATCTCTTCCCCTACAAGAATTACAGCATCTACTTAAGTGTCTCCGATATTGCAACACCCTCCCATTGTGTCATTGTCTCTGGGCCTACCCTGGTGGTCTTACCTCCTACTTGTAAGCTCTAATGCAGTCCAATCTAACCTACCTTTGTTTCAGCCAGACCCAACAAGTTCTTTATCTAATAATCCTGGTCTGGCTCCAATATTCCAAAGACAAGGTTGAGACATTGTAGGAGCTAAGCTTGATTATTGTTGCAGTCTACTGGCTGGCTCTAGCAAAGCTACTATTAATCGTCTCCAGGTAGTTCAGAATGGGGCGGTTAGAGTCTTAGTTGGCCTTTCTTATAGGGCCCATGTTTCGGAAGCACGTTGAGCCCTGCATTGGCTCCCTGTGGAGGCTCGCATTTCTTTCACACTTTCTGTCATCATCTTCAAATGCCTCATGGGCACTATGCCACCTTACTTACAAAGGGACATAGAAAAAAAACATGCCTTAGAAATTTGCACTCTAACAACCAAAATCTTCTCTTTCCGCCAAGATTCAAAACCAAAAACGCGCAACTGGGTGCCTTTGTGTTCATGGCACCGGCACTTTGGAATGGTCTACCCAGCCATTTGAGAAGCTCCTCAATTTTGAGTATCTTCAAAAATGGTCTTAAAACCTTCCTCTTTAGTTAGCTCTCAATCTGATCGCCTCTCTTAGGCAACCTTCTTGTCCCTGGACAGCTTCTGCTCGTTTTTTTTTTGTCATGTTCATCTTTTGTCCGCGCCCTCACAACCACGGGTCTATGGATGCGCACTATACATGTAATAAAGTAAAAGTAAAGGAGAGGCAGGATATTATTATGTCGGAAAAAAAAAGCTTGTCTCTCCATCATCTGGTGAAGTCTCCGGATGCAAAATTGCAAGTATCAATTCCTTCCAGATTTGATATTTTTCAACACTCCAATTGTTTTTTATTGGAACAATTGCCTGTGTCAATGGAACCGATGACTATGAACCGTTCCAATGTTGTGAAATTAATGGGGGCTATTCCTCTTCTACGAAGTATACAATATGCCGACATTGAGTTTATCTTTAATGATATGCTGAATATAGTCCTACCTATGGGATATGATTTAAAGCTGGTGAACCGGGGTGAGATGTTGGCCCCTATCACTGCTATTTCTAATGTCCCTACTCCAAACAGTGTTCAGCTAAGAGGTTGTGCCCTTCTACAAATTACCAAATCTTTAAAAGAGGGAGGACTCTGGCAGGTTATGGAATGTAACATGCGTCCCACATTGCTGCAAGCTCCTAATGCTTGGTCTTGGCTTCCAGAAATTCTAGTGAATATTAATCTGGAAGATTAGCCAGCAGAATGCTAAAAATTGTTGATCTCTTTGTTATCATGGAATACACATGGTTTCTCTCATCTTTTATGGGCTGATGCTGAGCAGGTTGGGAAGCATTATGTGATTATATTGCAGGAAACTTGGTCTACCTCTCCCCCAGTCATGGATGTCTTAACTGTCCTTTTGACAACAGTAATACAAGGTTTAAGATGTAGACCAGTTTCAGGTCCTCTAACTGCAGTACAGAACTCTCTGGCTTGATCTGTAGAAGAATGCACTGTACCTAATTCATTCAACTAACTAAGCGTTCTTGGCCAGAGTGGGGAATTTGTATACAGAGATCAATAGAACTGTGTACTGGAATCCTCTATCCTCCCTGCTGGAGCCTTTTACAAAAACATTTGCAGAAGTTCTAGAAAATTGTCTCCAGGATGATTCCATCTCTTTTATTATACTAGCAGAGGATTTCAATGTGGCGTGTTCAAATTTAGAAGAGGCTTTCTGCCAAAATCGATGGAGGTTTAGCAACTGGACAAAGGTGATGTCCTGCTATCCTTACAGATTTGTGAGATTTGGTAATGTTGAATGAAACTACTAAATGGGACACGCAAGTCAAATATGCTGTTTGCTATTAATGATTATATATTTGTCTTAGTTACAATTTACATAACTTGTTAGATATGACAGGTTCTTTTTCTGTGAATAGTGACCATGGTGCTTTGTCCTCAACTTGTTGGTTTACAAACATACCTGTGAGAGGTGAGGGGTATGCCTTTGACCTCCAAGTCGCACCTGGTCGTAACCGGCAGAGATGGGACAACTTGAAGTTGCAATTTTTCCTCCGCTCTTTGAATTAAGTGTATACATTTTTTGTTTGAGCCGAGGAGTTTTGCCAAATGACATGTATGTTAGTGTGATGCACTTATTTACTACCTCGAAGTTGAAGATGTTTAAGCCATCCTTCACACATGAAGATACATTTGATGGGGAAATATTGACTAGAAAAAGATTAATGAGAAAGGTAATATGTCATCTTTTTAGATCAAACTGGCCGAGCTGCATGGTGCAAAGATTAAAGATCAAACGGAAATATTCTCAGTAGTTGAGAGGACACAAGTCCATGATTTTACAGCAAGATGCTGAATCAATGGTTAGGGCCATGGGATCCAGTAATAAGGCAGAAATGTGAAGGAATCTCAAATAGTTCTCCAAATGAATCTGATCTCCCCAGCGGCTTGGTCAGCATATTTTATTAATTTATATAATGATAAACTGTATGCCGTGGAGTCAGAGGGTTGGCTTCCTATAGCCGTACAGGCAATAGTAATGGAGAAATAAGAAATGTTGATGTTAATCAATTGCAGTAGTTCCTCAAGAGCACCTGGACTGGTCGGGCTGTCGAACACTATGTTAAAAGCAAGCCAAGATTTATGGGCTGATGTTTTAATTTTCAATTTCAATAAAATTATTATGGCCAAACAAATACCACAGTTATTTTTACCATCGATTATCATCCCAATTTTTTAAAAGGGCAATCAGCTTTTAACTGAACATTATTGCCCAATAGCACATTTAGACCCAGCAGGGAAAACATTTGCGCTTCTGCTTTTAACCAAATTAAATTCCTGGATTGTGGCAGCAAAAGTATATGATTCTAATCAGTCAGGATTTGTTAAGCGAGAACGTACATAGATACATTGTTTTTTATTAGATGTTTTAAAGCTAGGGCTTTTAAATCCAAAACTCCTTTATATTTGGCTTTTATTGATTTTAAATTAGCTTTTGATAGCAACCGAGAGGTGCTCTTTGGAAGAAATGAAAAGCTTGTGCTTGTCTGGAAGTACTGCTGGAGTTAATTCAAGTCATGTATACAGATACAACAATTACTATTTGCCTTTTTCAACATGGAGATCTCTCCCATCCCATTTTGCTATTTAGAGGATCGAAGCAGGGCTGCTCCTTGGCTCTAGTGTTTTTAAAATGATTTTTAGTAGATCTGAATTTACATCTAGAATCGGCTCAGGCATATTGATCCCAAAAATGTGTCTTAAAGAGGGTCAATGGCTTGTATAAACCGATGACTTGGTGTTGATAGACCCAACTCCCATTGGCTTGCAGAGGCAGTTAGATGCTCTTTGAACTTATGCTTCAATCAAAAGTTTAACTAGCAATATTGCCAAGTTGGATGTGATGGAAATTCAACCCTCTAAGAAGGGAAAGTTGAAAGGCTTGTGCTGGTCACTGGGTAACAAGTAGCTTCTAATAATGCAAGAGTACCGGTATCTGTTGTTCTGAATAAATTCAATACACTCGTATGGACAAGCTGACTCTGGAAATTTCAACTCTAGCTGTGCAAGCTTCTATTATTAATACAAAATATGGCAAGTTTTCTTCATGCCCTTTACTTATGTTTCATAATCTAAAAGTGGTCATGATTACTACCCACTGATCAGATTTGTTGATTAATGCGGAGATAGTGAAGTGACAATATCTCAAAAGAATCTTCTGGAAGCAATTGTTACCACTCCCTACGAGTACGCCGATTGCATTTATTCGTTATGAGTTGGGACTTCTTTTTCTTTGCAGGGCATAATTGCATGGAAACAACTGTCTCTTTTTAGAAAAAGCTGGTGGTCCTCTTAGCACTTCTGTTTCATTAAAATCAAAATTGTAAAACTGGGGATGGTGTGATTTAAACCTGGAAAAACGATTGTTGGCTTCTTATGAAATAATAAGTTATTTCTATGGATACGTTGTTGAACAACCCAAACAAAGCCAAAACAAAACTTTGGATAGCAGATTAACTTGCTACTCAGGCTTCATGACAAAAATATCAAGTATTTAAACATTTGTTTACAGAATCTAAAACTTTTAATGAGTTGCCAAATTATTTAGGGAAGTTCCTGTGTTTACATTTTTGTGATATATTTTTAAGAAGGTGATTTAATGTGTTACTAACTTGGAACGTGTTGGTGATTCGATCATAAAATCCTTTATTTGATGTGAATTGAAGGTTTTTTCAACTGGCCGAGAGTCATTAATTAATTTGTAGGAAGATTGAATGGCCATGGAGGAGCAAAGGTGTCATTTTTTGGGAAAAATGAAAGTGGAGTATAGACTGTTGCCCCAGGAGAAATGGTTATATATTTGTTTAAGTGCTCAATACACATCACTAACATTAGTAGATGTGAAATATGTTTTTATCACTGAATTCAATATGATTTATGTTGAACATTTTATGTGTGATGCTAATGAAAATGTGATGTAACTGTTAACTCTAGTATTTTCTTATAATAGTTGGTCTATGTTATTTTGTATAATTGTGATTGCTGATTTTAATCAATTAATTGACTATTTTAAAATTGGAATGTATTATGCTGTAATGGTGGTTAAAAGTTCTGACTTTAACAGTAAACCTAAAAAAATACAAATAAAATATTTTGATCGTCCATGTTGACTGCTTTATAGGAAGGGGAGTCAATTAAGAATAACGGAGAGAAGCAACAAGCTTCGCAGGCATCAGCCCACAACAATCCAGGAAACTGGACCTTTTCATAGCCATTGGCTCCTTGAATCAGAGGATTACCTTCAGAATACTGTCCCCACTGCCTTGAGAAAGACCCTTATGGGTTGAAACATGTGTCGGCTGACCTTTACTCCCAAGACAAAATCTCTAGATAATAATCCAAGTGCAAGTAAAGAAAAAAAAACACTCATGTAAAGAACATAACGGAAACAAGTGAGATAGATCCTTTCTATAAGCAAGGACCCAATTTGTTATTGCGAGGTAACCAGGACATTCTTATTAAAACTCTCTCTTCAAGAGGTATAGGGTTTACCTCTTCAAACCTGTGATCTCGCAGAGCCATTGCAAATCCAAGTGAACTATACACAGAGCTCAGCACAGGCGTGTTCGCCATCTAGAACCCAGCACTCTCTCTCCTACGAGTCAATTAAGTCATCATCATATGAAACCAGTACTGACTGTCTAGGGAACTTGGCATTTTCCAAGTCTGTCTTCAACCGTTGGTAAACAGGTTAGGAGACTCAACCTACCCCTGTGGTAACCTGTCCAGGTGTACTGAATCTTCCTTTGTGAAATGTGAATAAATATTGACCACCGGCCTTCTGTGTAAACTGCAATGCAAGTGGAATGCAAATCCACTGCAGTGAAGTGTGTTGTATTGGAAGGAATACAGGAGAGTATTGCAGCAGGGGTTGGCAGTGCTGGCAAAGAAGGGATCACTATTGCATTTGTGGCTCTTAGACCTTGCACAAAATGATAGGCACCATTCACTGACTTTTTGAAAGGCAATATTTGAGTGTTACAAAGGCTAGTAATAGGACACGTATACCTTGCTTAAGGAGGTATCCAAAAACAGTAGCAATCCCCTGTTCTTCCTGCGACTTGAAGGGGTAATGGGGAATGCAGTGTAGTTGCTTGTGAGGGCCGATGGTAATTTTAACAGGTTCGACAATGTGGATGTATTTAAAATGATTATGCATGGACCATTGGAATCTGGTATAGAATCAATTAATGTCTTCACATCTCCTGCCATTCTCTTTACGGTAACAGCTCTCCTTCCAGAGCAATCTGAAAGGTTGCTAAAAAGCATCAGTATTATTATGGGAAGGCTAGAAAATGGTTATATGATGTGCAATAAATAGTACATTAAAGCTTGCACAGCAAATTATTCCCTAGCAAATTGACAGGATCTGAAGCTCTAAGAAGGAAGGCATGTGCATCAGTTATTGGACCTAGTATTATGTTAAGCTGGTCATACCCTATATTTATTCCCTCTCAGATTTCTAAGTCTGATATTCCATTTGTATCTGTTATCCCCCTGATGTCATAAATATCACCCTATATCCTGCTCATGTTGTTGTTTATTTGTGCAATGCATGGTTTGAGAAATGCTATCATGGGCATTTGCTTAGATACCAATGGTTCAGTTATACTATTTTTCTTTCTGTCCTATCCTAGAGCAACAACACCTGTCCTCACTGTGTGATAAGGCAATCTTTTGACCTTGTCAAGAGGGGATGGGAACCCCTCTCAGCTGGATGTTTGCAGCCTTTCAGGTAGTCATTTAGGGCCAGTCCTGCTCCTGGGGTCAACAGTGGCAGCAGAGAGGGCCCCAATCCACTCATGCTTTACCATACCTTCAAAACATTTCTCAGCAGTCTTCTCTTATCTTTTTCAGAAACATGTCTGAACAAGAAGACCAGAAAGACCAACGGCATCTACAAAGAGAAAGAGAGAGAGAGAGAGAGAGAGAGAGAGAGAGAGAGAGAGAGAGAGAGAGAGAGAGAGAGAGAAAAGGAGAGAGAGAGAGATTAACCTAGTAGTGAAATTTCAACTATGTGGCAGATGTGGAGCAGTAAGCCACGGCAGTCAGAAGAAGCAATGACTCCCATATGTGACAGGAGAGCAGGACACATCCTCCCTGGACAGATGTATTGAGAAACCCTAAGCATCTGGTCCCTGAAGATGAACATCAATGACCTTTCCGGGATGCCATCTTCAGTGCATGTCTTGCTAGTATGGATAATGGTGGTGTGGCTTAGTACCCTTGCTGTGACCTTTGGCTATATATGCATGCCCTAGGTGGGAATGACAAGGCTCGTTTGGCCACTCAGAGAGATCCAATCCTGACAGACAGGAAGGGGTATAAGCAAGGAGTAGGAAACAGACAGTGTGCATTTTCTTTTATGGTGAGGTGAGAGGTTGATGCAGAGGCTGACCTAGAGTTCAACAGGAGGAAAGGAAGCAGCACAGAATGTGGACACGATCTGTGGAGCAGGTGAGGTATTGGTTAAGGATTGAAAGTGCTTCTAGAGTTTGCAGGTTTGTGGTGGGATAGTGAGTAGGTACATAATGAAGTGCAAAGAGTGGTTGTGAAGCAAATGCTGCTGAGAGAAAGGAGGATTGAGTAAGGAAGGGGGAAGTAGTTGTTTGGTGAAGGAGTAGTAGTTTGTAGGGAGGGGCAGTGCTTTGTATGGAGGAGTAGTACAGTGAAGTAGTGTGGAGGTATTCGTGATAGTAGGAGGAAGTAGGAGAGTAGAGAAGGTAGTTTTAGTGTTGTGGGATGAGTAGTGAGTTGTCAGGTTTAGTAGTATGGAGGATGGAGCGGTAGTAAGAAGAAGTGAGGAGTAACATCAAAGGTTGCAGATCAAATCTAGCATAGTTCAAACATGTATGGGACCAAAGAGTGGTGAGAGGACTGAAGCAGAGTAAACAAGTGGAATGCGTAGTAAAGGGAGAAGTGAGAGTGAGCATGTTAGGCAACATTTAAATCACCAAACCAGAGTATTTGTAAGGCACCATCTCATACCCATTAGACCACTAATAACTGGATAGAGTTGGGGCATTTGTGATGTCCCTGAGAGAGTTTAGATAGCTAGCCCATTTAGATCATCATCTCTAGTATGAGTCAGCTTTTAGCGAGTAGGAGACAATGGGCCTCATTACGACCCAGGCGGTAAGTTACCGCCTGGGCCGTGACTTTACCACCATGGCGTAAACTACGTTTACGCCATGGTGGTTGGCGGACTTACCGCCCCATTCCGATCTTGGCGGGGCGGTAAGTCCCCAATCCCCATTTACCCTTCCCCATTCCCATTTTTGCCCCATAGGGCATAATGGGAGTGGGGAAGGCGTTAAGTACGCCACCGTAAATTACGGTGGCGTAATTAACTCCATGGTCCCTTAGCGCCATGGATTTTAACACCCGCCAAAAGCGGGTGTTAAAACCTCCATGGCGCTAAGGGACCTCGTAATTGGCGGTAAGGGGTCGGCGCAGCTAACGCTGGCGTAAACCCCTTACCGCCAGGGTCGTAATGAGGCCCAATGTCTGGTAGCATGAACATGTGGTCACAGATGCCTGGGTAAGGGGGACTGTACAAACAAAATGAGAATGAGAGGAATGATCTGAGGCCCCACAGACAAGACAGTAAAAACATCTTGAAACATCTTTCTGACTTGGAGAGATTATGGTGCCATCTGTGACACCTGCCAATTTTGGGCTCTGTCAACAGGCAACAATATCAGCCACTTATATTTGTCTGATACTGAGGTCAGCAATCATCAGTTTCACCCACTCACTCCTTGAATTGTTATAATGTGGGCAAGGTAGAGGAAATGGGGTACGTCTTTTGATGATCCATGCACAAATCCGCAACATGTCTGCACAATCTGACATACTCATCCTTGCAATGTCAAAAATGGAAGACTCTGGCGACATTACTTGGAACTGAAGTCTTCAATCCAGCTAGATCGGTGATACATGAGATATTGATATCCTTCTAATCCCCCACTAGGATTTAACCAAATGAACTATGGCAGATTGTCATGTGAACAATGCATCCAATTTTAAACTTATGATGATAGAAAATCTAGAAATGAAGGAGCAACTAGTATATGAGGTATGAAGACGTAGATAAAATGTGTTCAGGGGATAAAGGGCAGTGACTGATGCTGAAAAATGGCACTCCTTGCAATCTCCCTGCTTGACTGTGTGGCTGTGGAGAGCATCTGGATTGATAAATGCTGCAGCCACTACTGTTCTTTGCTATAAAAAAGATTACCTAACTACAGGCACAAAATGATATGCGGTTAAGGGCATTAGATTGTCTTGAGGTATATTATTGTCCTGAATCAGGGGATGAGTAAATCAGCTTGACATGCCTCGCTATCTGGAATGAAGCTTCAATTAATATACATTTAGAATACTTGTTTGTGTCTAAGGTGGCATTTTTATCAGTTTTGACATGGTGAAATGACACAATGATTAAGTGCTTATAAAATGGCTGCTGCCTAGGAAATACTGTTGTGTTCAATGCATTGGCATTAAGGAGTCTTAGGATTTGTGCTGTATTATGGGTTCAGCAATGTTAGTGCTTTCTTTCAGACTGTTGTGCAATGCCTGCAAGCCATCCGTCCTCTGAGACATGAGCTGCTATACATTCAGTCCGAATGTGGTGTGTTGTGTGGAAATGGCATTGCACCCACTCAAAGATGCTTCCCCTAGCTTTCCAGCAACATATTTTCTAAATACAGACAGTGAGTTATACATCTTAAGTTTCAAACCTGCACTGGCCTCTTAAATCGCCAACTATCTAATCGCCATGCCATCCACCATTGTATGGCACTTTGAGGGATAATTTTTAAAAGCAGAGTTCAATCTGCTGTGTGGAAAAGGCCTATCAACATAACCTAGTAGATGACCCGGTTTTTCAGATGGATAGCTGCTGAGATACCAGGGAGGATTTTAAATTAAAATGTCTGCAATTGTGGTGCAGTTTATTGGCACTGGGAGAGATCCTATCAGTGGAAAGCCACAACAATTTCCATCTTTGTTAGACCGGCAGTCTCTAATCTTCCCTGCTCTCATTTTTGGAGTGTGTGTTGTTCAATTTCATTACTGCTTGCTGTGTCTCAATGCACGTTGAGACCACCTATAAGCCAGATTCTGCAGCAATCACTATATGGACAACACATACACAAATGACTCCAACTTACTTACATCTGCTTACCAAATAATTATCCATCCTTGCCCTCCTTGATTTTCCAGCTTCCTTTGACACTGCCAATCATCCTTCACTTGTTCATTGGCTTCTGGGACATTAGGAAATTGCCTTTAGGGGCATTGCCCTCAGCAAGATACCATAAACCTTCCAGACACCTCTCATTTTTCATTTCATTGACATTTCCACCTTATCAGGCACCTCCTACTCACTAGGTGTTCCTCAAGAACCCAATCTTCTTATTTTCCCATTTAATCATTGCACCTACTCAAATATTATTTCCCTAGCATTTCCAGCAACATATTCACTGAACACTGATGCTGAGTTCTACAACTCCATGTTCACACCTGAAATGGCCTTTTGTGTTTCTAACCCTCGTTTCACCCAGCACCATTGTATAGCACTTTGCTGGAAAATCTGTAAAAACAGAAGTAGTTTAGCTACCATATTATAACACTTCAACCAACCACCCTTCTCTTATATGTTTCCCCTATCTCCTCATCACATTTGCTGTGTTCTGATATGTAGCCAGTCCATTAAGACCGCTGCAGACTAATCTCTTGACTAGTCAGAATAACTCCTCTCACCTTAAAATGGCTAAACCAAAACCTTGATTTCCGCCATTTTGTTCAACAAGCTCCTTAAGGTTCCAACCTCTTTAGGGACTCCTGTATTTTCCTTTATCTCCTTACTTAACTGTGGAATCCAGACTCAATGTGATCGTTCATGCTCATATACCCTCTTTGTAGACATCCATGTTTTGTGGCTTGACATGCAGAATTGTACCCGCCAAATGTTTTCTTCCTGCATTCAGATCCATTCCTGGGCCTGGCATCCTCATCCAACCAACTCTATCTCCTACATTTCCCCACCACCATCTTGCAAATTCAAGAGGATACAATATTCATCCCCACTGCCACTATGAAACATTGCCATGATTATGCCAATGGATACTCCAAGTTGCCCGGCAATGACACCAATAGAGGGTCAGCATAAAACAATGGTTGAGGTCAAGTTTAGGCCACCATAAATATATTTAAAAGAAATACTTGTAGACCATATAGTGTGTATATAATTTCAATTGAATGGGGAGATTATAGTTATCCTTACTCAAGTAGTGGATACATGAATCTCTTATTAATTGGTTAGGCTAAGAACAATAGAAAAAAACGCAATACATTAAATAGAAAAATTGTATGATTATTAAAATGTAACCCCAAGGACCTCTACTAACACAACATAGTCAATCATTACTAAACATTGATTAACCAACGTGTGAATACATATCAAACAATTAAATGGGCATATGTACAATAACTCAACAAAGAAAGGAAAAGATGTTGCAGTCATTATGCAAACACATGCATTCATTGCATCATCCTGAGACAGTACACAGATAGTTGATACACATACCAGTGTATCTTATGTCACTCAAGCATCTGACATTATTCATTTAAAAGATATGTGTATCCACTACTTTGGTAATCTATAACATGTGGTATGGTGGTGGAGCATTTACATAATTATTAAAAGCCATATTTGATTGACGCATACACATGTCAGCACTATGTGTCCAGACCTGCTTTGGAAATGTTGTGTGTATTCCCATCAGACAGCCTGTACCTGTCAACCAGAATGACTTGAAACTGAAAGACTGGGCCTATCCTTTGATATTTTGTGAGGTTGGGTAGCACCTCCCTCGAGCCAGGAAAGCTCTCAGTAGGAGCTGTGCATAAAAAGGCAATCTTTATAGAAAAGGACTAGCCTCAAACCAACGTGTTGCATGATATGATAGTTTATTTAGCGCCTATACACAATGTGTTCAAAGTGCTTCAAGGCAAGGGAGGGAACAAGGGAAAATACAATGACATTCTTACAGGACATGAAGAGTAAGGATGTGAAATTAACTATCGTACTCGGCCTGACGACATTTCAGATAGTGCAAGAGCTAAGACATAGATAAGGAAGGGAAGGGGAGAGTGGGAAGGAAATGGAAACAGAAAGGAGACTACCGTTCTAGGCCTGCCAACCTTTCTGGTAGAGCTGGAGAAAATCAAGAGGTGAGGGAGAGTGGTGCAGAAAGGTAGGGGAGGAACAAAACAAGCAACTATCATACTAGGCCTGATGACATTTCAGATAGTGCTGGAGCGGGGCTGGGAGGCTAAAAACAGTAAGGGGGAGGAGACAGACGAGGTTGCTATCATACTAAGTCCAAGGACAATTCTGATAGAGTAAGTGCATAGAAGAACGTAAGGGGAGGAGATTGGCAAAGGGAGAAAGGAAAGGAGGAGAGAACAGAGAGTTAGCAGTCAAAAGAGTAGAAATGCAAGAGGGGCAAGTGAATACCAAAAGGCCTTTGATACTTTGTGTCTGAAAAGTGGTACATGGTTATTGTAGCCAGAGGGAACTCACAACAATTGGAGAAAGGTTCCATCATCTTGTTTCTCTCTGTAGTTCTTTTTGTGCTGTCTCCTTCACGTCCTTTAGCACAAAGCACTTTGGATATGATGCAAGAAGGCAACAGCCACTTAGCACAAAAACAGGGAAGGACCCTTTAAATCAGGCTTGCTTTTGCCTGATCAAATGTGGAAATGTTCCTATAAAAAAAGGGGGTCTCCCACTCCTTCTTTGATTCATCTTTGGACTTGAAGACATCTAGAATAACTTATTTGGACCCTGCTGGAACAGCAATCGTTTCAGAGACCTCCAGTTGAGGTGAAGGCAAGTGATCCAGGGCAGAGGCAAGCTCTGCTCCCAAGCCACCACCAGTGCACATTGGTTGTGACTTGATGCTGGGGTAAGACGTTCCTCTCTGCCAGCTACAGTGATAACCCAGACCTCACTGGAGGTGAAGTATACCTTGCAAGTGCTTGCCAGCTTAAATTGTGTTTGGTTTACCAAGAACAAAGACTCACAGTAACCTGAGAGGCAGAACTGCCAGGATCACTTTGGTTCACTGTTCAACTGCTACGATCTGTCTTTTGAAATGTGTTCATCCCTGTTTGAACTAATAGGACTCTCTGGTGCTGAATAGTCTATGCTGCACAGTTGAACAAGTTTAGTGTTGCACTCTGTAAGCTGAGCACACTGTTGTCTCGCCACCAACTAGAAGATCATCACTGGTACAGACACTTTTGAGCAGCCTTTCGAATCAGTCTCTTCTTCAATGATCTGACTTTTGTAGCGTCATAGGACCGGAAGCTGGAATGCTGTATCAAAACACATTGGGCCTCATTACACGGTAGGCGGTGGACCAAGGTGCTTTTAGCACCATGGTCCCTGCCCGGTAAAATACCGGCACCACCTTGGAGGAAAGGGGAATTACCTCCCTATTGCAAGGTTGGCGGGGCAGTAATTCCCCCTTCCCCCATTGCCCTTCCCCATTCCCATTTTTGCCCCATAGGGCATAATGGGAATGGTGAAGGTGCTTATTATGGTACCGCAAATTGCAGTACCGTAATTAGCACCCTGGTCCCTTTGCGGGTTGGTTTTTAACGACTGCTAAAAAGCAGGCATTAAAGTACCAACCCGCAAAGGGACCTCGTAGTGAGGCGGTAAGGGTTAACGGTCACCAGTACCATTACCGCCTTCCGTGTAATTAGGCCCATTGTCTCTAACTGTGCATCCAGTCAGCAGCACCTTGACTGTCAAAAACATCCACCAACCGCTAAATCGACCCTGGTGAACCTCATGATCTGCATTGTTCAGACACTGTTTGAAGCCATAGCAAACTTCAGCTCAACCCCTACGCGCCACCTGCTCCCTGTCTAGAACACTGTGACTGCCACATTCAAGCATGATCGGAACCACTCAAAAAGCACAAATAATCCAGGACTGATGCTGTCAAAAGGTCGTGAACAGTGATAAGGTATTATTAACTCCTAAATTACCCCTGTGGGCTATCTTAGGTCACTACAGGTGGGAAAGTTCACTTTTGAGCCATTTCTTTGCACAAGGCATATCCTTTCACACATGTTGGTGATATTGATTGCCTTTAACTCCTGTTTCATTACTTCATCCTTTTATTTTCTTGCATACTCTGTGTTCTTTTCACATAGGTGTGTTTTTGTAGAGCTGTTCTGTTTAGTTTGTTTGCATATGGTGTGCTTGATTAAAGTATATATGCATATTTTAATACAACTGTATTGGGCATTCATTTCATTTGAACTGTTGTACTTTATTATTTGGGTTTGTACCTTCCACTTCCCCGCCCCTCTTATGCGTATAGATTGCTCTCGGATAATGTTACCACAAAAGCTAAAGGAGATATAGCTCATATATGTGCCTGTTTCACCTTTATGATTGAGATATGTCTTGTTTTGTAAATGTATTAGGGCTGAGCAGGCAGTTCAGCTCCTAAGCTTTGTTGTACTTCTGTGGGCCAGATTAATTTTGTCACACTGGTGGCAGGGGTTTGATTTCATACAAACTATGCCTACAGCTTAGTCGTCAGAAACATTTTTCAAAAACACATCCAATAACTTTAGAGTCACCACCATGCATTTTATTATTGCTGCAATTGTTCTTGACATAAGCATTGCACGAAGCTTCAAAGCAAGTGGGATATGTGAGCTGTGTCAGGAGAGGATACTCCCCTGCAGCAGTATGGCTAGAATGTCAAGAGCAACCACACGTTTTTGGAAGTTAGGGATTTAGAGGAATCAATATAGTTCTAGAGATCCCAGCACAGTTACCCTTCACTCTGGGGAATAGAAATGGAAATGGGACAATGGTAATGGTAACCTTCCCACCGCTCTCCCCGGAGAGTCAGTAGTGCGGTTCCTCATAGAGTTCAGGAGTCCTGTCTGTCTTGGGATTCAGTTAGGTCCTGTGCTCAAGCTACACCCAGAGCTTCCATTAGTTCACAGAAGAGACTCACTGTGGGCAAGTTGGCGTTTAGGAAGTACCTCCTAGTGGAAAGGAGGGTGTCCCTAGAGGAATGAAGCATAGGGATGTGAGGTGGTATCTGACGAATGCCACCACTTTAGCAGAGTGAAGAGAAAGGGGGGTTACTGCATTAGAGGAGCGGAAGCAATGAGGTTTTGTGCTACATGCAAGCTTCAGCTGGAGTACCAGAAAGATGCCCTTAGGCTAACTAGGGAAAGAATCAGCTTTAGCAGTGTTAAGGGAAGCCAAGGCACCGCATTCTGAGGGACTTAATCCAACCCTGCGTGGTGGGGCACTGCAACTCGCCTTTAACCTCCAGGAGGTAGACAAAAGGTTATGGGAGCATCACTTATAATCAGTCTACCAGCAGCTGAAACTGATGTTCACATTCAGTTAGCTCCTGAGGAAAGGCCCATTATTGAAAAAATTAAAGCGCTGTACTTTATGAGCTGAAGAGAGCTCAAAAAGAAGGATAATACAACATTAGAGGGGTTTACACAACATTCCTTGGTGTATTGGAATTAATCTGTCATGGGTAACAACCTTGACATAGTTAAGTGCATGTAGAAATGTGTAGTCTGCAAGACAATCGTTAATAATTGTGAGATGGAGTTACAACAGCATTTCGTGGAACAAAGTATCAAAGACCAAAGGCAGCATATATAGGCTATAGACAGATATATAAGCCCAAGAAAAGGCTGATGCAACTGCAACCAAGTCAGATTGCAGGGCATTTCATAACGGTTAACACAGGGAGGGAAAGGGAAGATGTTCTGACTATCCTTCCAGAAAAGGGCCCCAAAACAATAATATAAATCCCAGTCTCATGGTTCGTAAACTCCCACAGAATAAAAGAGGTACTGCACCTCGACCACAGAGGCAGCCCCACCCTCAATACCCAGAGTTTGTTTCTTTGTGGGCAAATGACACATAGAAAAGGAGATATGGCCTGTAAGAGGACAACCAAAGAGACCATGGTGACTGTTGGTCGTATGGAGGAGGCCCTAGTCAATGTGGGCATCTTAAAAGATGGGGTCCAACTACTCCATGGTGTGGCTGGAGGTTCCTTTGCTCTGAGTGGGAATGGTACTAAGTCCTTTAAGGATGCTCTAATTCCCGTCAACACTAAGAAATATTATGGCCTTATTTCCACAAATGGGGAAAAGTCTACCACTTTGTGAGATACTGTTGTGAGTATCATAGCTATCAGTCGACAATGGGTTACGGTATGGCAGTCCATACCAGGACCAAACTATCTGGTAAGGGGGTTTACTGGTCAACATACTGAAAACAGCAAAGCAGAAACTGCTTAAGGCCCTAGACCCTGAGGTTCCATAGCTGGAGAGTGCATGTGACAAGTCTCATGGTAACTCCCAGTCCAGGCCTGAAGTGCCCTGTTGTGCCATCTCAGCTACTGAGGTGACTATGGTGTTAGCACCAGATTCAGTAATCTCAGGGTTACCTTATGGCACAGTGGTTCTCATCCTTTTTGGCTGGAGGGGCATGTGAGACATTGCAATTTTCAAAGGTATTGAAATCCAGCCTCTTTTGATGTTTATTATTTAATAATATCATGCAGGGCAGTCCATCTCAGAAAAGGTTGCTGGGAAATTAGACCTCCCTTTCAGTAAGGGTCATGCCAAAAGTATAATATACACCGGTGACCAGCTGCATCAGTCTCCTGATCTGCAGCTCATGCTATCCAGTGGCACAGAGCAGGTTGAGAAGTAATATGTGCCCTGTTTGACAGTTGCTGTGACAGCCATATCACTGCAGTGCAGAGGAGGCATTTAAGTTGACACCTCTTTTCCAAATGTCTTATGATTATGGTAACCACCCCCACTGGGTTGCAGGGTAATCTGGAAATATAGGCCATAACACTATGGTATGGTGGTAGAGGGTTTACATAATTATTAAAAATCCACATCTGATTGAATTATACACAAGTCAGCATGTGGGCCAGAACATTTTTGGGATGGTTCCTAGGAAACAAGAATAAAGGGACAGAATATAAAAAGGTTCAAGCCTCACACCAGGGTGCTGCATACCGAATGGACTTTGATGCTATGGGTAAGAGAAGGGGCCAGAGTTAGTGTAGCGAGAGGGAGTTCAGGACAGTTGGGGTTCAATTATTTAGTTTCTCTCTGTAGCTCTGTCTTTTTGCTGTGTCCCCCACTTCTTTAGCAATAAGCACTTTGGGTATGATGCAAAAACGGAATGACCACTTGTCACAAACAGGAATTTAACCTGTTAAAGCACGATTGTTTTTGTCCTATCAAATGCAGAATTTTCCCTATAAAAGAGCGGGTTCCCCCATTCCTTTGATTCATCTTTGGATATTGAGACTTCCAGAAGAAGACTGGTGATCCAAGATAGAGGCAGGCTTTGCTCCCTCGCCATCTCCAGGGTGCATTTGCAGTGACTTGCTGATGGGGCAAGTCCTGTCTCTTTGCCAGCTACTCCAGTCTCGAGTTCAAAGGAACTCACTGTAGGTGAAGGATCCCTCCTGGTGTGTTAGTGTTAAGATGGATTTCTGAACTCTGTCCTGGAGGCGCAGAGGTTCAGAAGGCCAGCCTAGTTTCTTGGAACAGGGTAACCTCTGGACAAGCCAGACCAATCAAGGTAGTGATCGCAGCGGTCAAGACTAGGTCTCAAGAGGGGTGAGGGTGACTGAAAGCCCGCAATGAGCACACAAAGCAAGGTTGCTTACACATTACTCCAAGCAGGTGTTATATTAAAAATATAGACACATTTATTACAAGGTCTTTGTAATATTGACCATAGCAAAGAATCACGATAAAACTCAAGTGAACCAACACATCACAATCAAATACAATATATATACAATTACCGAAGGGTCTAAAGAGTTCAAAGCACGAAATATGCAGACCACCTAGATGGGGAGGAAAACAGGCAGTGCAAGTAATCGTTAGACCCAGTTCGCCTTCAGAGGCCACCTAACTAGAAGTAAGTCCGGGCCCTACGAAGAGTGGAGCCTTGTGCTCAAAAGTACCTGCGTACGCTGGTGCCGATAGGCCAAGGGGAGTCTCTTCAAGGAAGTCAGGCAGTTCAGAGTGGTGAACAAAGGAGAGCGAACAGATCTCTGCTACTCAAGCGCGGCCTCCACTTGCGGGCAGAAGCAGAGTGCAAATGCGAAAAAGGTGTGCTGTTTAACACAGCGAGGAAAAGCTACGGGCTACTGCAGGAGGGCGACCAGTTCCTAGCGTTGCTACTCACCGGTCCCCGATGCAGGCAGACCCAGGCTTCTCCGCGTCAGTTTCAGTGCTGGCAGGTTCAGATACGAGCATGGGACGTCTCGGCGTCGTGTAGATTCCGCGGCAGCAGAAGTTAGAGTTGAGAATGTCCCAAACACAGTGAACCAGCACAGATTGCTACCACAGCAGGGCAACAAAGTGGCTGTGTGTATTTCAGCCCAATGTACACTTCTCACTTCAGACCTGGGAATGCCAAGTGTACGAATCGTGTGAGAGTTTCAAGGACTCGGAATACAGCAGCAACCTGACGGCAGTTACAGAGCAAGAATCCTGGGTAAGCTGGTCAGTCCACTGGATGACCCAGAGATGCTTCCGAAGGCTTACTTGCAGGAGATGATGAAGATGCCGAGAATAGTTGTTCCCACTATTCCAAAGGGTCGAAGTACCAGTACAGGCCTTCTTGTTTGATCAGAGGCAGAATGGTTTCACAGGGCGACAGCAGTGCAGAGGAGCAGTCCTTCAGCGGGTCACCAGCGATTCCTCGGTTAAGCCTCTTAGTTGCAGGATACTTGGCTCCAGTATCCGTCGTTCGTGAGAACTCAGGAGATCGACATGGTAGTGGTGTTTCCAGCCTCCTCTTATCCAGAGTTCCCTTCACACCAAAACGGAGAGGACCCAATGGGAGATCTGCTCACAAAACACTCACACCATACGTGGACCTATCACGGACCACGGTGCTCCCAGGCATTCAAGACACACTAGAATCTCTGGCATCCCAGCCCACATCCTGGAGGCGCACACAAGGCATGCAGAAGCCCGCGAAAGCATCTGTGTTTCGCGGGAAAGTACATGCCGAAATAAGGATCGCCCCGGGTCGGCTCGACCTGGGGAAGGTGAAGGGTCAATACGGTCAACGGACAGGACAAAGAGCCTTGTGGTCTGGCCATTTTGGGAGCCAAGCCACCATATTGGGCTAAGGGCGGGACACGCGCTTAAACAGCCAAAAGGAGCTCAAAACACAAAGAAACATCGCTGCCACCAGTCCCGTCCGTGATTCACTTGCACCGTTCGTTAACAATCCAAATAGAGTGTCTAGGGCCTGTAGAGTGACTAGAGACCCAAGAGAGCAGTAATTTAGCTTACAGTGCACTCTCGTGTCATGTTGTGCGAAAGCTGCAACATGATAAAAGAACTACGGAAAACAACATTTCCCGGTACTGACTGTTTTAAGGGCATGTCAGTTTCCCCGTAAGAATGGAGCGAAAGCCCAGAGGAGTACGGCGGAAGGCTGCACTTCTCTGGCAAAGTCTAGATCAGGGTGAAAACAACAGCAAAACGATTAGGGGTTACCACATGGAAGGAAACTTACCTACAATTAAGAAATCTTTCCTAACAGTTAGGCAGAATTATATGCAGAGCCCTTTGGGAACACCACACACAAATAGGACTACAGTGACAGTATAAATTCAACTTTGGTACAAGCCTGTACTGCACAGTAAAGTGGTAGAGATGGCTGAGCAGCCAGACTTATCTCAAGATCAAGTGAGCAGTATCAATAGTTACACAAAGGATAGTAATTACTATGATTCAAACAAACACTGACTCAAGGTTTCTGAGTAAATGAATATACATTTATTTGCACAGCAGTTATAAAACATTTCACTGAAGTCAAGCAGTTGAAAAATCACACTCTTAATACACTAAATCACACCCAAGAGATTTTGGACAAGTTAGGCTCAAAATGAAGTGTGAGCAAAATAGCACTCCAGCAATTAAAAAGGAGGGACAGACAAAGTTAGACAAGAATTGAGCAGCAAAAACAAGTAAGTAAGCAGGGCAATCTAGAAAAAGGTACTGCAGTGAGGAAATCAAATTAAATGGCCCTGATCCAAACTCAATAGACCAAAGTCTTTGCTCAAGATCACACAGTTCAGGGTAGGTTGCGGTTAAGTCATTGCCAAGAGTTTCGAATGAAATTGGTCGGCAGAAAAGGTAGCTTGAAGAATGGAGAAGGACAAACCCTCGGATTGGCGAAAGGTTTCACACACTTTCACTACAGCTGGACAAAACAAACAACCAGATTTGAACAGTACCTTAAATGGAGAGGAAGGCTGTAGCTGAGGCAGACGTTCCTGGTGGGTCCTGCAGGCTCACAGTTCCTGAAGCGATTGTCATACTGATACGAAGTAGGAAGACTGGAGGGTCCTGCACTGCCCAGGGAAGAAACCAGCAGCAGAGCAAAGCAACAAATAAAAGGTGCGCTCCTTAAAACGCAAGCAAGGTCCGTTCCTACTGGCTATCAGGTTCACTCTAGCTCGGTACAGCAAATTCGACCAGAAAAGGGAGGCTTGCCGAGCAGTTTGGTAAACTTGTTGTTCTCACCAGCTCAAGGGGAGAAGATTCCTTGCAGATCTTCCCTGTCGTTGGAGTATGAAGATTCGGACCTGCAGCAGGGCTTCAGCGGGAGGTTCAGTCATGGTAGGGGTCCTCCTCTGTCAGCTCCTCTTCGGTTCTCTCGTTCTAGTGGTGACTCTGCCTTTCCAGCCCCAGAAACCTGCTTTTTATGCAGTATTCCCCCATTTACACAGCCTGGCTGTCAATCACACAGGAGGGTGGCTGTCCCGCCGGGACAGTCACCACAGCCAATCATATCAGAGTTCGACATGGGTCTCCAAGGAGACCCTGTGCAGGGAGTCCTAACCCCTCCCTCACATCCTGTCCCCCCAGACATACATGCGATCAAGGAGGGCTTATGTGCAGAACCCCACAAAAGGACGGCGAACTAAGGAACCAAATCTGGTTTGGCCCGCAGTGTAAAACATGAGAAAGACTTTTACAAAAATAAATGACGACTAAACCCGGGTGGAACTGTATGAAAATGTGTATGGTCTAGCGGGGTTAAGATCAAGGCTACCAAGATAGATAAAACAATACCAAGGCTATTTAAGATAACTGCGGTAGGAAAAAAAGGGTAGTTACCACTGACACTAGCCAAGTCTTAATGGAAAGGGAGCGAAACAATGCTCCAAGAGAAAAATACAAAAAGGGATACATATTAACCCTTTCCAGAACTCTATTTAACATATTTACTGGGTCTGTGAGTTTTTAAAAGAGACTAATAAAGTCAATGGCAATTTTACATGTTCTGGGAGACAGGAGTCAGTCCCAGAAAATGGAGTCGGAGTTGGGAAGTCAAAAAGATAACCCTGTGTCACTGCACTGAACGTGCTGTGTAACACACATTAAAAAGATGATGCCTATGGACTATGTGAGGCTCCACAGTCTAAGAACACAAGAAAATGTTAAAAACACAGAGCAAAACACATGTAAAAGTGGCTCACACTCTTACCAGTTGAAAAACAAATTAGCCATTTTGGAGAAGTCTTCCTAACACTCGCCTCCTGCCCCAGACTAAGGGACAGGAGGATTGAATCCACTCCTGGATGAATCTCTACCACTAGTCGGTTAAGAACATCCTAGAGAGACCATCAGCATTTTGGTGGTGACATCCTGCTCTGTGCTCAATGGTGAAATCAAACTCTTGCAGGCATATTGACCATCTCAGAAGTTTTGGGTTTTCCCCTTTCATTTGCATTAATCATCGCAAGGGTTGGTGGTCTGTCTGAATCACAAAAGTAGATCCATACAAGTATGGCCTAAACTTCTTCAGAGACCACACAATGGCAAAACATTCACGCTCTATGGTTGCCCGCCTTGTTTCTGGTTCCTTCAGTTTCCTACTCAATTGGGTTTGAGTAGTAGGGGTGGCCCAGTTTTGTACAGATTGTACTTTGCTAGGCAATGGCCTTATTTCACCTCCTCCTACCTCATGACCAAGGTAGACCACTTGCTCTGAACAATTTGACATTTGCTTGCCTTTATGGTGAAATGGGCCTGCTCAAGAGCCTGCAAAACATATCCTAAGTGATCAATATGGTCTTTCCATGTAGGGCTGAACACTGCAATGTCATCCAAGTATGCCATGCAGAAGTCCTACATCCCATTTAAAACTTGATTGACCATCCTTTGGAATGTAGCAGATGCACTTGAAGTGGGAGAATGGAAAACCAGGCTCCCGTCCTTCACCTCTCGCGCTTGGCCTAGAGGGTCACGACCCAAACACCCGCCACGAGAAGAGTTTGCCCATTTACCAGACGACCAGATACCCTGGTACAGGAACATACGGGTGTGTCCATCTGCCTGCCCAGCAGCCCGCACTGGCCATGCCGACACCTGCGGCACGGATCAACTAGACTAAAATCTACACGTCGTTAGAGATGCCATGACGACCTAGACAACGGGAAGCACATCTGTACAAATATACACACTGGACATTCCCACACCAACCTACACGAAGAATATACTCAGTGCTATGACGTAGGCGACAGGCATATTCACGGACGTGCATCTTTATTATTTTTATATAGGTTTTCAGAATGCAGAAACGCAAGACGCGTCATGAACTTTTACTAGCTTGCTCACGCTTCTCTTTGAAATCAGGTACAACGATGAAAAATATAATAAAGACAATACCGATTATGGAATTATATGCTCCTATAACTTAAAGCACCTGTGCACCAAACGGACAACTTATGCACCGGGCCAAAGTAGGCCTCAAACAAGAGCTCCCGTGAACATCAACAAGACAAGAGTCAGTTGCTGATCCTACAGAATGAGCTTGGCGAAGCAACCAGCCAAGGTCGCAATATTGCAAACCCACGTTCCAAGAGCAAATCATCAAAGGCACGATGTTGCAACCTCGCACTCCGCGCACCAACGTTAAAGTCACACCGACAAATTAAACCAGACGCACAGTAGAAAAACAATATTAATTGTGCAGAATTATGCCTCTTTCACGGTCCCTCCCCACGTGATCAAGCCGAACCTGACGAGATGCCAAACCCTGGAGAACAGAGGCGTCTGGATCCCTCGCTACGAGACACTGGCAGATACACTTGAAAGGCTCAATGGACATCTGCAACAGTGGGAACGGTACCCCGTCTAGCTATGAATAAGTCCTCACATTGTCTGCATGTACCCATAGTGAAAAATTGTTGCAACTTACAGGTACACCGAGAGCTGGGAACGACGGTGGTCCCAGGCTGGGAAGCTCACGGGTGCACCAATCAGAACTTGGGGCTCTTATCACTGACGCCAGCACATTTAGCCAATCCTCAGGAGCCTTCATGTAACAATTTTCATGTATCTAATTGTAGGGACAACCCAGATATACCACCTGACTACACCTTGTCCACTAATATCTTTCTCTATATGTGTGCTATACTAACCCTACCACTCGAACACCCAATTAAGAGTGGCGATAGGTTTTTTGTTAACTTTCTGAAGTGACGCAAGTAGCGCGTCATACTACAGTAAAAAGGGCCTGCGAGCCCCACAATTGAGTGTGTGTCAGGACGAACGCGTGCGCTCCTTGACCCATCCCTGCCGTTTTGTCTAATAAACAGCAGAGTCACCTTGCTCCTTGTGTGCGTCTCATACTCTATCTCATCTTATCTGGGATACACACGGGAGGAGTTGGGGCCTCCCTGCCTGGAGGTCTGCGGACGGTCCGGCCGACCCCGGCAGAATTTCCCCCCGACAAGTTGGAGGCACTGCTGAGATCTGTTTAAGATCGACTTTTATTTTTACTTTTTCCAGGCACTCCCGTTGCGAGGAGGCCCGGCGGCGCGGCCCCCTCTGCCGTTGCCCCCTTCTGAGGACTACAGGACCATCGCGGAGCTGCGAGAAGACCGGACAGCGCAATCCGGATATTGGCCCTCGGGAGCCGGTTGAGAAGTATCCCGCCCGCGGTTGGCGAGTGTCCAGACGTGGTCCAGACGAGGGGAGGTGGCGAGCCGCTTGGAGGGGTGCACGCAGTCGAGCGGCCCTGCATCGAGAGAACTTGGTGAGCATGACACACACAACGAGCAATGCGAAATTGTGAGGGAGGGGGGAGGAATTAAATGAGGGAGGTGTTACACAGGTGCGCGGCGAAGGTTTGACAATATAGTGTTGGCAATGGAATGAAAGGGAGTGAAAAGAGTGCGAGAGCAGTGACGTGAAAGAGGGGGGCGGAGCACGAAACATCACGTGTGGCCGCTCGTAGACACTGATTGGCCTAAATCGCGACTAACGTGTAGGGGTGGGCGTGTGTGGTTTCCTACGATTTGGCATTTATTGATCAATGAGTAGATGAGGTTCCCTATTGGTCGAGCAAGAAACTCGATAGGTAGATGAGGTTTCCTATTGTTCGAGCAAGAAACTCGATAGGTAGATGACGTTTCCCTGTAGGGGGTAGCTAGTTGCATAGTTGCCAAATACGGAAGATAATTGGCTGGTTAAGCCCTCCTGTTGAGGGGCGTATCACACGCGAGGCGACGCAGCGTGTGCAGTCCAATTATATTATTGATGAGATTACCTTGTTCCAGGAGAGACAGGAAGACAGCTGTAGGGTTAGCGGGGGTAAATTGCAAGTGTATTTTGAAACTAATAATGAGACTGTACTAGTAGCGTAGAGACATCGGTGACGTCACCAGTAGGGATTTTATAGGATATCACGAGCACAAGGAACATTGAGTTTTGAAAGTGGTGGGGAAGAGAAAAATGATGAGGGAGCGGGTACGAAGATAAGCAATAAACGAGTGGATTGGAAGAGGAGAAGGGGAGAGGGGCGTGGCTGAGCACGGAGAACGCCAGCAACGGCAAATGTAAAAGGGGGAGGAGAACGAGGAATAAAGGACGACTGTATAAGATCGTTGTAAGGGGTACGCAGTCACAGGGGGCTGCGTGCGCTTCGGCCGCAGGGGGCCGTAGGGGAAGGAATATACAATACAAAATTATACATATTTGTGTTTTATTATTTCTTGTTTTTTATTATTATTGCATACTTTGTAAAGGATTGTCGTAAGTCCCCACACTTACGGGGCCAGTAAACAATATAAGGTTGTAAATTGCAAACTGATAGCGAAGGGAGGAGTAACAAGTGGGGCATGACTATGTCATATGGGACAGGGTCGGGAGGGTGGGGGAACACCCTCACTACCCCACTACAACACATATGCACAACACTGCCACCCCATAGGGAGAAATTAATTAAGTACAGCATAGAGTGGACCCAGGGGACGGATAACAAAATGTTAACACCATGGCCGCCTAATGGTAGTTTCAATCCATATGCCCAACATTCATTGCTAAACCATCTGCACAATACATACAAGGGGAAGAAGTTGGCGAGCCATATGGAGGTGTTTAACTTATGGAGGATGTTCCAGGGATCCCGACCAGGACCAAATGGAATGTTCTCTGTGGGAGAAACACCGGAAGTAAAGGAGATTATGAAAGAGGGAACGGATGGGGAAAAGGGGTGTGAAAGGAAAAAGAATGCGGAGAATGAAGGAGAGGGAAGAGAAAAGATTGACACTTTAGAAGACATAAAAAAGGAACCGAGCAACGAGATACCCATAACACCGGGAGTGAAAACAGAGAGAGAAGGGTTGTACCCTTTAAGAGAACTAGGAGAAATGGAAGGACAGTTAAGGGCGGCTGAAGGATACTCGAACCCGGCTTACAGCCCTCCACCATATGTGGCTCACAGGAAGATAGTGGGGGAGGGGAGGATTGGAGAAGAACAGATTGTAGAGATAGGACATGATGAGTGGGTAGCTGCACAGATATTATTAAAATTACGGGGTTCACTAACGGGAGAAGAAAGGGAGGCTGTAAAGAGAACAGGTGAGGATAGTAGAAGGGAGAGTGAGATGAAGGGGGAGGAGCTACTAATACAAAGAGAAGAGATTTTGGAGGAAAAATTGGCAAAACTAAGGGATGAGCAGAATGAATTACTAACACAGCTTGAGAAGGGGGAAAAAGAGAGAGTGAGGAAAAGGAAAGAGGGTAAAAACGAATTGGACAAATTAAGGGAACGAAATGAGGAGCAAAGGATAGAAGATGGAAGGGTAAGAGCAGCAGCAGAAAGGGTGTCAAGAGTAGTATTGAGAGAAAAAAAGAAGGAAGAAGAGGAAAAGGAAAGGGAATTGGAAATATGGAGGAGGAGGGTAGTATCAGAGGCAGCTAAGAAATATGAAGAAGAGAAAGCAATAGAAAGAGAAAGGGTGAAATGGGAAAGAAAGAAAGAAGATGAAAGAATATTGGAACAGATGAGCAACGAAGTGATGGAGGAATTAAAAAGGAAAAGGGAGGAAAATAGTAGGGAAGTGGAGGAGAGGAGTGAAGGGGAAAGAGGAGGGAGAAATAAGGAGAGTGAAAGATGGGGGGATGTATATAGAAGTAGAGAAGTAGCAACAACATCAACACCCGGGGGAACAGTTGGTAACAAAGGAAGAGGAGAAATGGAGCTAATAGACTTAGAAACAGTAACAGTAAAGGGGAAAAGAACAGAGTGGGGGATACCATCTATGACTGATTTTTGCAGTGAGGAGGAAGAAGGAGTAGAAAGGGTAGGAAGAAAGAGTGAAAGGGAAAGCTTAGATAAGCTGTACCTCACTAGAACCAATATAGACTCGCCATGGATCCGTAAGAGAAGGGAGGAGCTGGAACAAAGTGAGGAGAGGGTGCAACAACTAGTGGAAAAACAAACCCATGAAGCCACACCATCCCCATCTCCATCACGCCCTCCCCCATCGCACCCTACATGCTCAACCACCACACGCACGCTGCGCAAAATAAAGCTTGCGCCATTCATGGACGAAGTGACTCCCTATGCGTGCCGGCTTAGAGACCTCCCTAGCCGCAGGCAAGACAGACAGATAAGCATACCCATATTAAGCACAGAGGATGACGAAACAAGGGGAAGGGAAGGAGAGGTAGGTAGGAGGAGGGGTAGCAAGGAAGAATTTGATGTGGTAAGGGAAATAGGGGAGGAGGAGGGGTGTGAGGACTCAATATTATGGAACATAAAGGGTGACACAAGACACAACTTAATGCCACTGTTGGAGAGAGGAGGGGTTAGACCGCAGTATGTACCATGGAAGCATACGGATAAAGAAAATATAAAATATAGGCTCCCATCACTAAGTGGAGGTGCGGGTAAGTGGATATATGAAATGGAAAAACATACCGCAGGGCAGAAACTAGCAGTAGGAGATGTGAAAGGCCTGTTAATATCAATATTAGGGGATAGAGCGGACGACATCTGGAAGAGAGCGGGATTCCATGGGATAACAATAACGAACACATCGCATGATGGGGCGCCATTTGCAAACTGCAGACATGCGCTATGGCAGGCACTGAGAGTACAGTACCCAGACACATCAGACATAGGAGCAATCACTTCCCGTAAGATGCGTGAGAATGAAGATCCCGTTGATTATATACAGGATATTCAAGAAAAGTGGCGCATGGAAACGAGAGAACAATGGGATAAAACACCAGCCATATTTTATCATATACTAGTACAAGGGCTCCCAGAAGGAGTACAGAAACAACTAAAGAAAGTAGTGGGAATGGAAGTAAAACCATGGCCTGAAATACAGCTGACAATAGTACATCACTGCAGGATATGGCAAGGAAAAATGAAACAAAAGGAAGAGGACAGGAAAACGGAAGAGGCCAAACTAGTACAGAAAAAACTAACTAAATATACAATGGAGGGGGCACTAATAACTGCGCCCACAACAATGGCCCAAAGCCCCACGCAAATAGTGGTTGCACAAGACCCAGCTCTAATAGCACCTCGACAAAGTATAATACAGCAAATGCCGCCACTACAATTACACGCACAAAACGTGGGAGGAGGGTACCAGATGCAAGGAGCTGGGTATTATGGTTATAACAGAGGGAGAGGAGGATTTATGAGAGGGAGAGGATACGGATATAATACCCAACAGCAGGTGGGGGGAGTTGGAAGTTCATACCCCACAGGGCAACAGGTATACCAGGACAACACAGGGAGCTTTCCATGGCAAAACAGAGAACCACCCGTGTGTTGGAGTTGTGGACTACTAGGACACATGTCACGCACGTGTAGGGTCAGGCCAGGAACACCAGCATGGAATGAGCAGGCACAACCTAGGCCACCACAAGAACAGCAGGGCATGCAGCAACAGCAATTAACACAACAACAGCCACTGCAACAACAGCAATTAACACAACAACAGCCACTGCAGCAACAGCAATTAACACAACAACAGCCACTGCAGCAACAGCAATTAACACAACAACAGCCACTGCCACAACAACAAGTAGTGATAACACAACAACCCCAAAATGAACAAACACAATTGGGTAGGGTGACGGTATTGGGACACAACCCTTACACAGGAAATGGCCAATCATTGTACCCCCAATAGGACAGCCCACAGACGGCCTTGGTGTGTCCCATCCTGTCAGTAACACCTAATAGTGCGGAGGAGCCACGCATAGAGGTAACGATAGGTGACAAAAAATTATCTTTCCTTGTTGACACCGGGGCAACCCGGTCTTGCATAAGGGAAGGTAAATTTAAGATGTCAGGCGAAGCCATGAACACCCAAGGATTTTCTGGGGCTAAAGGATTGGTTCCTTTTACTGATAACGTTCCCTTATCTATCGGAGATTACGATCTGTCAGTTCCACTCTTGTATTATAGTGCCTCACCAGTAAATATACTGGGGAGGGACATAATGAATAGGTTAAATATGACAATCTCCTTTACAGAGGATGGTATAATTTGCTCTACTCCAGGGATTAACATGCTAGCAGCACGACAGATTATGCAAGCATACTGTGGGCAGACAGCGATTAGGGCGGAACCAATAGATGGCGAAATATTCCAGTATGGGACAGACATGGCAATTGCATGGATGCCAGGGATAGAAGGGAAAATATGGAGGAGGCCAGCAGCTTACCTGTTCCGACCAGAAACACCCGTTAATGAACAAGAAGGAAAGGTGTTTGCAATAGACATTGAAAGCATTATTACAACAGCCGAGTATATTGCTGTGCACGCCCAAGACAAAGAAGGAAGAGCATGGAGGGCAGTGATAGCACTAGCAGAAGGATGTAGGTTGACCCAGGTGTCAGATGAGGAACTGTTTTCAGAAGAAAAAGAGGAGTGGGAAATGGTGTTCATGATGAGTGTAGAAATATGGTTACGAGTGGCTCACAAACATATAGCGCAGAAAATTGCTATGGCACTTGAAGCACCTGCATGCACCCCAGTCCCCTTCTTTAAGGAGGATATGTCAAAGGTGCCCAAATCATTATGGACCATTAGCCCTTATGACGTAGGATGCATTAAAAGCATAGGGGGTGTACGGATAAAATTGAAAAAAGGTGCAATACTACCAAGAGTAAAACAGTACCCACTGTCAAAAGAGGCAGATGAGGGCATATATGAAACTATAACGGCCCTTATAAACAATGGCATATTGGTCCCCTCAGAATCACCATGTAACACGGCTGTGTACCCAGTGCGCAAGGCTAAAGGGGGGTCTTGGCGCTTCATACAGGACCTAAGGCCCTTGAACAACATAGTGGAAGCAGAATATCCAGTAACAGCAAACCCGGCCACAATATTGTGTGGCATTCCAGCAGAGGCATCACGATTTACAGTAATAGATCTTAAAAATGCTTTTTTCTCAATACCACTACACCCCGACTCACAAGATCTAACAAGTTTCACTTACCGAAATACTAAATGGAAACATACCAGGTTACCACAAGGGTATTGTGAATCACCCTCAATTTTCAATAGAGTGATACAGATGGATCTGGGTAACGTTGAGGTGGAAAGCACAGTGTTACAATATGTGGATGACATAATAATTTGCAGTATAAATGAAAGTAAATGCAGAGAGGACTCGTTAAAAATGTTGACTATATTGGCTGAAAAAGGGTATAAGGTAGACATGGAAAAAATACAATACTGTCAGGAACAGGTACTCTACATTGGCCAACTGATATCCCAATATGGAAGAAAGATTGCACCACAAAGAGCACAGGCCATCTCAAGCACTCCCATGCCACAGACTGTGAGAGAACTGCAGCAATTTCTGGGGCTATGCAACTACTGTAGAGCATGGGTATTTGATTACAGCTCATACATAGGACCCCTGCTTGAGGGGTTGAAGGAAGCAAATAAAGGGGAGAAAAGGTTGGGGTGGACTATGGAAATGAGGGAGGCATTTGACGAATTGAAGGACGCGATATCAACAGCTCCAGTACTGGCATCCCCAGACTATGAGCGACGATTTTTTATATTTTCACATTGCGACTCAGCAGTAATGAAAGCAGTATTGGCCCAAAAAACAAGCATGGGCTATAAACCAGTAGCATTTTATAGCGGTCACTTAGACCCCGTGATGTTAGGCCACTTCCCTTGCGAACAAGGCCTCGCTGCAGCTGCTTTTGCAGTAGAAAAGGCATCAGCAATAACCATGGGGTGTCCAACTACACTGTTTGTGGAACATGCATTATTTGCAATATTGAATAAACCCAAGTCCACACTAACGACACAAAGGGCATCAGGTTATGAGATCATTTTGTCTAGGGCTGAACTAGCGATTGTTAGATGTAGCACTGTTAACCCTGCAAAATTTCTAGCAGAAATAATTGAGGAGGGAGATTACGCCCACGACTGCACCCAACTAAATGAAATATATTCATGTACTAGAAAAGTTGAAGAGAATGCACTAGAGGGAGGTGAGCTTTTGTTTATTGATGGGTCATCAACTATTGATCAAGGAGATGGGATACGGAGAACTGGGGCAGCAGTGGTAAAAATGATGGAGGCTCCGGTGTGTGTGGCCATGAAATGTGTACAGTTACCGCAGCATTACTCTGCTCAAGCCGCTGAACTAGTTGCACTAATATTGGCATTGAAAGAAAGTTTTAACAAACGTGTAACAATATATTCCGACAGTGCATATGTTACATCCACTGTCCATTCAGGGCTAACAAAATGGAGGAGAAGAGGGTTTAGGAGAGCTGACGGCACTCCAGTGCAACATGCCCTCTTGTTGGCTGAAGTAATTGAAGTAATAAACGACCCCCAAGAGCTAGCCTTAGTAAAATGCACCGCACACACCAATGGTGAAGACCATGTATCAAAAGGGAATGCAGCAGCAGACGCACATGCGAAATATGCTGCATACTTTGGTGAGATATGGGACCCCACAGACTCACAGAGAGGGAGATTGAGGGGAATGGCTAGGGAGATGTTAATAAGAGAAGGGTATACCCACCTCCCAGCCACACAGATTATGGAATTACAAGCAGCAGCACCAATGGCCGAAAAGGAAATATGGGTAAAAAGAGGATGTACAATGTCACCAACCGACGCACTATGGCGCCAGAGTGGTACTGGGAAAGTTGTAATACCATTGGCACTTTTAAATACCGCCCTGAGCCAATTACATCACCCAGCCCATACAGGCAAGGAAATAATTGCAGCACGAATTAGAGATGATTGGTTCTGTCCCGAGTTAAATTCTCATGTTTCAAATTTTATCAGCAATTGTCTCACATGCCAACAGTTTACGGCCGGTCATACCCTAAAAGTGATAAGAGGTACCATACCCCGGCCAGAAGGACCCTTTCGGCACCTCCACATTTACTATGTTGATATGATCAACATATGTCAAGGTAATAGATACATGATTGTAGTAGTATGCCCATTTTCTAGGTGGATTGAAGCAGGGCCCTGTTCACACCCAGATGCATTTAGAGCAGCCAAATTCATAGTAAGAGAGGTCTTCCCCAGGTGGGGAGTGTGCGAAGTATTAAGATCAGATAATGGCCCACATTTCGCAAACGAAATGTTCCAACATATCACAGCCCTGCTGAGCATAAAGCACAAATTTGCATGTGCATATCACCCACAGGCTAACGGCGTATGTGAACGCCTAAATGGCTTATTGAAGGAGGCAATTGCAAAGATACAACAAACAACAAAGAAAAGTTGGTTGTATTGCCTTCCGTTAGCATTGTTCGAGCTGAGGAACAGGCCAGGGTCCGACCACCACCTCACCCCACACGAGGTGGTTACTGGACGTCAAATGCGCCTTCCTCTAACGCCAACGTCAAGGGCATTTACTGACCACGAAAGTTCAGCGAGTATACTAGGTGATGAAATGTATCAATATGTGTCATCTTTGATTACTAGTGTTGTGTTTGTGTCTCAACAGCTCGAGCGCACGCGGGGCGGGTCCACCAGAGATAAAGAAGAAGGCGCCAGTACAGAATTAGAAAAAGAGAACTTGTGCAAAATTGCCAAAGGTGACCACGTGCTACTTCGCAATTTCAATAGAAGGTGGAACGACAAAAGGTTCACCGGTCCACATCTGGTAGAAGACGTATCAACAAGAGCAGTAAAACTAAAGGATAAGCGTGCTTGGAACCACCTACATGATGTAAAGATATACAAACTGCAGACCCGCCCCAGCGCCAACGACAGGTCCATTGGAACAACAGCAACAACATCCCTGACAGCGGAAGGAAGTTCTACCACAGACAACGACCCAATTGTCCCCTTACCATCTCACTACCCAGACACCCCAGAGACAACAACTGACGAAGAAAGGGGTGATCACTACACTGCCCACCCCATGGTCACACGTTCAAAGAGTAAAAATAATTACGCCATCCCCCCCCCAGGACAGTTGTAAACATAAACTGAAAGACATTGGCCGCACAAATACACATGTAAACACGTGAATGTTCTCTTTTTTCTCTCGCACATACAGGAACTGCGTATTATTGTATTATTAAGTAGAAAGCTAACTAACAAAGTCCACTGTCCAGGCGTAGATGGTACTCCCAGACGATAACTACCCAGAAGAATTGTCACACCAATTTGTATACGAAATAAAAAGGCCAACATACCTAAAAAGAAGAAGGGCACGTGTTTACTACACAGCCTTCCTCCTGGCCATAGAATATTACATGCCCCACCTCCGCCCATACTTGCCGGTCTTAAGAGACCAATCACTTAGAGTAGCATGGGAGCAGCTCTTCGCCTGGGCACTGAATGACTATTTGATAGGGAGAGCTTAAACAAAACAAAACTAACATTTAAAACAAGCATTTCTGAGAATTTTTAGGCGGGCAACTTTAACGTCGCAAGAATAAGCTGCCAGGACTGCAGCAAGGTAAGAGCAAAATGCCGGTGAGATTAGCAATTGTAATAAAAATAATAGGGATTTTGATAGTCACCGGATTTTTGGCTGCTTCTGTATGGCAGTATAGCTGTGCTATCAATTTTGTTGCTGCACCCAAACCTAATATACCCCCGTTCCTTGCTGCAACAGGTGTTACGTCAGGTGGTAGTAGTAACATTGCACCAAAGAAAAATAGAGTTAAACGCAGCACATACTCAGACAATAAAGGTATTGATAATTATGTACAAGATTCAGCACACGTCACAAACAATATATGGTACCAACACATGACCCGCATTGGTAAGCAGACAACTGAGGATAGCTGCTACGTCTGCTCATTAATACCATACGCCATGAGTGCTTCACGAACATTTGTTGCCACAGAAATAAATGAGAAGGTAGCACAGTGCATAATATACTTGGCACTGTTCCAGACAAAAGGAAGATTTCAAGGAACTGTAGTGCACATGACATGGAAAACACGAGACTCATACCCATATGAAAACAACTTCCTCAAGACCTACTTGAGTTATCACAAGACCAGTTTACATGCTGAAGCATTCAAATATATAACAAGTGGCCCTGCAAAAGGAGAAACACAGAAAGTAACACTGCAGTATCTACCATGTGATTGGTACGCCACTGAAATTCCGGGTAAACAAGGATGCTGGGAGAGGCCGCTACTGACGATAATAGGAAAGGTGTATCTGGATAACAGCTGGGAGATAGGAGTGATTGGCAGCAACATGGTAACAAAAGAAACTATCTCAACCATCGAGACACACAATCACCGATGTTGGACGACGTGGATCAAGTATGTACCAATGCTCACATGGGTAGAAGAAGATGAAGACCCAATAACGATACTACCGTTGATTGCGCCCAAGGTAGGTTACCAGCATAAAGGAGAGGTGGACGTAGGGTATAACACCAATTGCGCAAGTGTGACGGAGTTACCTGAGGGGGGAGCAGGAACAGCAGTAATAATGGATCATTATTGGGCCTGTGGAGAAAAGGCATACCATACACTGCCTCCCCTGTGGAATGGTGTGTGCACAATGGTACACGTCAATGTACCATCATTAGTGGTACCTAAGAAGCACGTTGATGTGGCGAAATTTCCTAAAATGAATGAAGGGGATAAGAGAAGAAAGAGATCTGCACCACTCCAGGAGGAGCAAGTGAACAGGACCAACAGCAATGGCACTGTCCTAAATAGAAGAAAAAGACAAGGAGAGCCGCTGACAGGAAATTACCTGTGGGGAAGGTCGGAAACGGCACTAACATCAATACCGCCAGAACACAGACTATTCAGCAGAGCAGCAATGTTCTTCTCCTCAATAATACACCCGGGATTACAGGCTTACGCAAACGCAAAATGGCTCCAAATAACTAGATGGGAACTAATGATGACCATCAATTCTACAGTAAATGGGTTCAACGCAATAAAAGAGGAGCTGCGAGCTGTAAGGATGGTAGCACTACAGAACAGATATGTATTGGACCTTCTCACAGCAATGGAAGGAGGAGTTTGTGCAAAGATAGGACAATCATGCTGCACGTTCATACCTGCCAATGATGCTGACAATGGTACACTGACAGAAGCAGTTTCACAATTAGCTCAGATGCACTCCAAAATGACGGATGAAAGCAATGGTGTGAACAAGGATGAGAGCTGGTTTTCACTATTATGGTCATGGATGCCATCCTGGCTGTCAGATGGACTGAAAATAATAGTGGGCTGTACTATATTGGCTGGAGCTACCCTGATCATAATTAGATTTTGGAAGGCACGAAAGGCACGCACTACTGACGAATTGCTGGAAATGGTGGGAATGCACCCCTTGATGCCAGCAGATGACGGCCAGCATACAGGTGTAATTATACAGGAAAGGGAGAAGCTGCGCACCCAAATAATTACCAACCATCTAGACCCACCGTCAGTAAAGACCGAGAACCCAAGAAACCCCAGGAGCTACATAGGAAGATGGGTATACTGTACTCCTGGGGGTACCTGTGAATATATGTATTGGTCATTTGAAGATCATGTAAACCACTATGGACATCTCGGAGGAATAACTAAGATATGGCGAGTAAGAGGAGATAACGAGAAGGATATGTTTGTGGTCGACAAGTCGACCAGAGGGGGGACTGAAGTGGGAGAATGGAAAACCAGGCTCCCGTCCTTCACCTCTCGCGCTTGGCCTAGAGGGTCACGACCCAAACACCCGCCACGAGAAGAGTTTGCCCATTTACCAGACGACCAGATACCCTGGTACAGGAACATACGGGTGTGTCCATCTGCCTGCCCAGCAGCCCGCACTGGCCATGCCGACACCTGCGGCACGGATCAACTAGACTAAAATCTACACGTCGTTAGAGATGCCATGACGACCTAGACAACGGGAAGCACATCTGTACAAATATACACACTGGACATTCCCACACCAACCTTCACGAAGAATATACTCAGTGCTATGACGTAGGCGACAGGCATATTCACGGACGTGCATCTTTATTATTTTTATATAGGTTTTCAGAATGCAGAAACGCAAGACGCGTCATGAACTTTTACTAGCTTGCTCACGCTTCTCTTTGAAATCAGGTACAACGATGAAAAATATAATAAAGACAATACCGATTATGGAATTATATGCTCCTATAACTTAAAGCACCTGTGCACCAAACGGACAACTTATGCACCGGGCCAAAGTAGGCCTCAAACAAGAGCTCCCGTGAACATCAACAAGACAAGAGTCAGTTGCTGATCCTACAGAATGAGCTTGGCGAAGCAACCAGCCAAGGTCGCAATATTGCAAACCCACGTTCCAAGAGCAAATCATCAAAGGCACGATGTTGCAACCTCGCACTCCGCGCACCAACGTTAAAGTCACACCGACAAATTAAACCAGACGCACAGTAGAAAAACAATATTAATTGTGCAGAATTATGCCTCTTTCACGGTCCCTCCCCACGTGATCAAGCCGAACCTGACGAGATGCCAAACCCTGGAGAACAGAGGCGTCTGGATCCCTCGCTACGAGACACTGGCAGATACACTTGAAAGGCTCAATGGACATCTGCAACAGTGGGAACGGTACCCCGTCTAGCTATGAATAAGTCCTCACATTGTCTGCATGTACCCATAGTGAAACATTGTTGCAACTTACAGGTACACCGAGAGCTGGGAACGACGGTGGTCCCAGGCTGGGAAGCTCACGGGTGCACCAATCAGAACTTGGGGCTCTTATCACTGACGCCAGCACATTTAGCCAATCCTCAGGAGCCTTCATGTAACAATTTTCATGTATCTAATTGTAGGGACAACCCAGATATACCACCTGACTACACCTTGTCCACTAATATCTTTCTCTATATGTGTGCTATACTAACCCTACCACTCGAACACCCAATTAAGAGTGGCGATAGGTTTTTTGTTAACTTTCTGAAGTGACGCAAGTAGCGCGTCATACTACAGTAAAAAGGGCCTGCGAGCCCCACCATTGAGTGTGTGTCAGGACGAACGCGTGCGCTCCTTGACCCATCCCTGCCGTTTTGTCTAATAAACAGCAGAGTCACCTTGCTCCTTGTGTGCGTCTCATACTCTATCTCATCTTATCTGGGATACACACGGGAGGAGTTGGGGCCTCCCTGCCTGGAGGTCTGCGGACGGTCCGGCCGACCCCGGCAGAATTTCCCCCCGACACACTCTTCAGTCCAAAAGGCATAACCTTAAACTGGTAGAGGCCTGCTGGGGTTGAGAATGCAGTT
Organism: Ambystoma mexicanum; assembly: GCF_040938575.1. Taxonomy (NCBI): domain Eukaryota; kingdom Metazoa; phylum Chordata; class Amphibia; order Caudata; family Ambystomatidae; genus Ambystoma; species Ambystoma mexicanum. The sequence continues at coordinate 508,762,032 of NC_090926.1, read as the reverse complement.
TTCTCCTTGGCATGGTCTGTCAGAGCTATTTTCCAATAGCCTGACGTCAGATCAAATGTATTAAGGTACTTAGCTGAACCAAGTCTATCCACCAGTTCATCTGTCCTTGGCAAAGGATGGGCATCCGACTTAGTGACTGCATTTAGAGCTCTATAGTCCACACAGAATCTCACCTCCTTGGATCCTGCCTTTGGTACTAGAACAATTGGACTAGACCAAGGACTTGCAGAGGGCTCGTTAACCCTGATATCAAGCATCGTGTTAACCTCTCCGATGTGGGATCTCACATGTTCTGACATTCTGTAACCTCTGCTTTTCACAGGTAGACAGTCACCAGTGAGAATATCATGCTGGCCCCAAGGGGTCAGGCCTGGTGAAAGTGAAAACAGGGAGGCAAACTGATTTAACAGAACTTTGCACTCCTCCTGTTGTTCATATGGCAGCTAAGAAGAGATATTGACTCCTTCTATATTCTCATCCAATGGTTGGCCTCTGAGGAGGCCAGGTAGAGGTTCACTCTCCTACTCCTCTTGAGCTGAAGCCAGAAGCAAAGCTCTCACTTCTGGTCTCGAGACATATGCCTTCAAACGGTTGGTGTGAAAGACTCTGGGAGCCTCCTTAGGTCTGCCTAAATCCACCAAATAGTTCACCTCTCCAAGTTTGCCCACAACCTTTAAGGGTCCTATCCATTTGTCCTGCAAGGCCCCCTGCCTTATTGGCACCATAACTAATACAAGCTGGTCTTGAGTAAACTCAACAATGCTGGCCTTCTGGTCATGCCAATGTTTGACCAGAGCCTGACCTGCTTTTAAGTTATCACTAGCTTCTGCCATCATGTGTGAAATTCTCCTCCGGAGACCTATCACATAGTCAGTCACTCTGACTGGCTTGGAGGAAGGAACACTCTCTAACCCCTCCTTAATCAGGGCCAATCGACCTCTGACTGGATGGCCATAAAGAAGGTCAAAGGGACTGTATCCAACACCCTCCTGAGGGACTTCTCTATAAGCAAAGAGAAGGCATGGAAGTAGAAGGTCCCACTTTCTTTTAAGGGGTTCCCTTAAAGCATCTATCATGCTCTTCATAGTTCAATTAAACATCTCTACCAATCCATTTGTCTGTTGATGATAGGCTGTAGAGAACGTGTAAGCGACACCACCGTTTTTCCACATGGCTTGCATGTAGTGGGACATAACATTGGATCCCCTCTGGGATATCACTTAAACTGCTTCTGGGTATCTTATAGCATGGTATACTACAACCAGGATAAACCTGTTCCCTGAAGATGTGGGAGGGTCAAGGGGACCAACAATGTCGATGCCCACCCTCTCAAAAGGAACTCCCTCCACTGCGAGAGGCACAAGGGGTGCCACATCCTTGGCTCCACTCTTGCCAGAGGTTTGGCAAGTGTGACAGCTCCTACAGAATGTGTCAACTTCTGAACCCATTTTAGGCCAGTAGAAGTATAAGGAGAGCCTTCCCTTGGTCTTTTTGAAACTCAAATGACCAGCCAAAGGTATCTCATGGGCCAACTGTAGGAACTGGAGTCTGTTGGCAAGGGGCACTACAATTATTGTGCAGTCCCCAGGGATAGACTCAGTTGGTTCACTGTAGAAGAGGCCATCTTCCCAGCTTATCCTGTGCTTTCCAACTTCTTGACCATCAAGTTGAGAAGCAGTCTGTTGTCGAAGACCTTCGAGAGTAGGACACTGCCTTTGTCCTCTGTTGAAGTCAGCCCTGTTGGGTCCACCTTCTGACAGTAAAGACTGCAACTCAGGATAGTCAACAGGGTCAAGATCTCCAACCAAAACGGTGTCTTCCTCCAGATCTGACTCTTCAGAAACTGGATCAACCACACATGGTTGTACCTCACACTCTGCCTCAGCAGGTGGATGAGTCTTGGGGATGTCGTTGTTGATAGCACAGGGGTGCTGTCTGATGTTTTCCTTGAGGTCTTGTGTTTCCCCTTTGCCTCTTTCTTTCCAGAAATAGCAGTGAGAAACTCCTGTGGAGTGAGAGTGATAGTTTCCTCTATTAACTCCTCTGGAGAACCTCTTAAGGTCCTCCTCCTTGTGGGCCTAGTGAGCTCTTGTTTCCTTTTACTGGGAGGCCTGGGGGTACTAGACACAACTCCAAGAGTTTTCAGGTCATTACCCAACAGGACTCTCCCAGGCACTTCACTCTGCATACTAACAGGTATTTTGACAGTCATATCATTGCACTGGATGAGAGTTGGTAACTGGGGAAGCATTTGCACAGGTCATCCAGCTAACTTGGTGAGATGTTTGTGTGCCTTAGCAACATACTCCCCCTTGAAAAATGATTCATCCACCACAGTTATGCTGGCTCCAGTGTCTCTGATGGCAGGAGTCTCCTGGCCATTCACAAGAATACTATCTTTATAACACTCTTTAGTATTATCTGAGATGGAATTATAGACATCTAAATTCTGTTGTTCACACAAGCCCAGGAACACTAAAGAAACACTAGCTGAGACTTTCATGGGTTCATCAGCCAGTAGGTGAAAGTTTCCACTTGCCATAGGTATTTCTTCCTCTGGGGAGAAGGCTAAGGCGACAGTGTGGACCCCTGAAGGTTTACCCTTACATCTGGGATCCCCTTTCACATGGTCAGTTGACCCACAGACATAACATTTCCCAAATGCTTTGATGAATGGGGGTTTGTTCTGACTGCCACCTGGTTTGGGTCCAGATGGTGCACTAGCCTGATTTGGTTTCCCTTGTGGTTTACCCTCATGTTGGTGTTTGTGGCCCTCTTTTGGATTGGAGGTATTCAAATTCTCCTTGTCATGTTTCTTTGGCTACTTTCCCTCATCCTTCTTCTGAGTTGCCCCAGAATCCTTGTGAGTAGCCCTGTTGGCAACCCACAAGTCAGCAGCCTTAGCTAACTTCTTGGGATCTATCTCCTTTGAATCAGCCAAGTGCTGTCTGAGCTCAGGAGAGCAGGCATCATAAATTGACTCCAACATAACAAGATTCCTCATACCTTCATAAGTGTTTACTCTGTAACCCTTAACCCAACCATCTAAGTTGTTCAAGCATTCACATACCCAGGTAGCCCAAGGGGTACCATCATGCTTTTTGAGGGTCCTACACCTCTTAAGTTACTGGGAAGGAGTCTTCCCAAATCTAGCAGTTAAAGCTAGCTTCATACACTCATAATCCATCCTATCCACCTCCCCCAACTCCATCACAACATCAGATGCAACAGAGGGTAGCCTAGAGAAGAGCCAGGGAAGCAACTGATTCCCTATAAGACCTTGAATCCCATGGTTATATTTAAACATTGGCAACCAATCGAAAATATCAAGCTTAACCTCATACATACCCACAATTTCTTTAGGCATATGGGGTCTCTTAGTCCTGGAAGATCTAGGAGACTCTGGGAGAGAAGCATTTTCAATAGACAACCTTTTCTTTTCTAATGCATGTTTCATCTCCATTTATCTGAGCTTAAGGTATTGATGCTTTTGTTCAGTTTGAGCATTTAAACATGTAAATTCCAATACAAATCTCATCTTTTCTAGAGCAATGAATCCAGGACTGAGTGAAGGACTTGTAGGGATCCCAGTGGACAAAAGTTGAGGTTGATGAGCAGGTAAGGGAGCAGTGAGGCCTACATTGTGAGACACCTCTGCCTCTTCTAACTCATCAATAATAGACAAATTATCATCCTCATTATTTTCCACATTTGCTGAGGGGTCAGGTATTTCAGACCCACCCTCCAGACTTTGTTTCTCTAACATCCTTTCAATTAATTCAGACTGTTTGCCTTTGACAGAGAGATTCCTTTCTCTACACAGATTTATTTTTCAGATAATCCACAGTTTAACTAAGGAGGGTCTCCTGACTGTAGCTTTCCATATCAGACATGATTAATATTGCTTTTTAGTGATGTTTAGCCTTGTGGTTAGTTGATCCACGGTAATAGCAGCACTCTAAGTCTAATCAATATACGTGATCCTCACCGCTGTACACCAGTGTTAGGCAGAAATATATGCAGTACCCTTTGGGAACACCACACACAATTAGGACTACAAGTGACAGTACAAATTCACCTTTGGTACAAGACTGTACTACACAGTAAAGTGGTAGCGATGGCTGAGCAGCCAGACTTATCTCAAGAGTAAGTGAGCAGTATCAATAGTTACACAAAGGACAGCAATTACTATGATTCAAACAAACACTGACTCAAGGCTTCTGAGTAAAAGAATATACATGTATTTTCACATCAGTTGTAAAACATTTCACTAAAGTCATGCAGTTGAAAAATCACACTCTTAATACACTACACCACACCCAATAGATTCTGGACAAGTTAGGCTCAAAAGGAAGTGTGAGCAAAATGGCACTCCAGCAATTTAAAAGGGAGAGAAAGACAAAGTTAGACAATAATTGTGAAGAACCAACAAGTAAGTAAGCAGGGCAATCTAGAAAAAAGACCTACAGAGAGGAAATCATATTAAAGTGTGCCTGGCCCAAAGTCAATGGACCAAAGTCTTTGCTCAAGATCACACAGTTCAGGGTAGTTTGCGGTTAAGTTTTTGCCTAGAGCTCGGAACGAAGATGGTCGGCAGAAAAGTTAGCTTAAAGAATGGAAAAGGACAAGCCCTCGGATTGGCGAAAGGTTTCACTCACTTTCACCGCGGCTGAACGAAACGAACAACCAGATTTGAACAGTACCTTAAATGGAGAGGAAGGCTGTAGCTGAGGCGAATGTTCCTGGCAGGTCCTGCAAGCTCACAGTTCCTGAAGCGGCTGTCGTACTGACACGAAGGAGGAAGACTGGAGGGTCCTGCACTGCCCAGGGAAGAAACCAGCAGCAGAGCAAAGCAACAAATAAAAGGTGCAGTCATTAAAACGCAAGCAGGGTCAGTTCCTCCTGGATATCCAGTTCACTGTAGCTCTGTACAGCAAATTTCGACCAGAGGAGGGAGGCCTCGCGAGCAGTTTGGAAAACTGGTTGTTCCCACCAGCTCAAGGGGAGAAGATTCCTTGCAGATCTTCCCTGTCGTTGGAGTATGAAGATTCAGACCTACAGCAGGGCTTCACCAGGAGGTTCAGTCGTGGTAGGGGTCCTCTTCTGTCAGCTCCTCTTCGGGTCTCTCGTTCCAGTGGTGGCTCTGTCTTTTGAGCCCCAGAGACCTGCTTTTTATGCAGTTTTCCCCCATTCGCACAGCCTGGCTGTCAATCACACAATCACGCCGGGACAGTCACCACAGCCAATCAGATCAGAGTGTGACATGGGCCTCCAAGGAGACCCTGTGCAGGGAGTCCTAAACCCCTCCCTCACATCCTGTGCCCCCCAGGCATATAGGCGCCTAAGGAGGGCTTCTCTGCAGAAGCCTGTGAAACGACGGTGAACAAAGGAGCCAAACCTGGTTTGCCGGGCCGAGTAAAACACAAGAAAGACTTTTACAAAAATAAATGGTGACTAAACCCAGTCAGAACCTTATAAAAACGTTTATGGTCTAGCAGGTTTAAGTTCGACGCTACCGAGATAGCCGAAAACAATACCAAGGCCTTTAAGATAACTGTGGTAGGAAAAATAGGGTGGTTACCACTGCCACCAGCCACATCTTAATGAAAAGGGAGTGAAACAATGCTCCAAGAGAAACAGACAAAAAGGGATTAGTATTAACCCTTACCAGAACTCTATTTAAGATAGTTTGTACTGGGTCTGTGAGTTTTTAAAAGAGACTAATAAAGTCAAAAAGACAACCTTGTGTCACTGCACAGACCCTGGTGGACCCTTACTCCTTGTCTGGAATACTGTGAACACAGCACCTGCTTCAAACCACTTATGCAATGCAAAGAAGTCTGGTTTGATGTTGTCAAACCAGCCAAGAACAGCAAGAAGGTATTATTGATTCTGAACTGCTGTCTGGTGCATATTTGGACCCTAGATGCTGGCTAGGTCATTTTGAACCATTTTCTCATAAAAGGCATATCCTTTTACAAACATATTGGTTGGAGATTGCCATTCACTCCAGTTTCATTACCAGAGTGCAATATCTTTTTATCTCTCGCGTGTTTTTCCCACAGGGGTCGTTTTTTTGTAGTGAGGTTTTAGTTGTTTTTGCATATGGTGTGTTTAATTAAAGTATATATATTTCTTTAAAAACTTGATTGAACATTCCTTTATTTTTTACTGTTGTACTTTCCCATTTGGATTTATATTGGATCACTTCTATAGCCCTCTTAAGAGTTTAGCCTGCCCTGGGTCAACGTTAACAGGAAAGTCGAAGGAGTCATATCCATTCCCTGTGCCTAATTGAGCTTTATGATTGGGATTGCTCTTATTTTGCAGACCTGTGATGGCTCACCTAGCAGTTTAGTCATTACTCTTTCTTGTAGCCCTGAAGGGCAGAAGTCATTTCATCAAAGCACCACACTAAGAAATGTGCTGCTCTTGTTTCCATTTGCTTTTACAGACGGTAGTTGCTGAGAAACTGTCACTTAGTTAAAAGATACAATTCACTTTTACCAAAAATCACACCCTCTTCACTCAACCAGTTACATCTTTTAACTATTCCCCCCTCTCATAGAACTACTAGGGGGATCAATTATTATCTGACCCTGGAACTAAACTTTGGAAAAATCTTCCATTCAAGCTTCGATCTATGACCTCCTGACTAGTCTTTACATGAAACCTAGAAACACATTTTTTCACTAACAGTGTAACTACATGTTAAGTCTAGACGCAGCTGGTGGACGAGGCACAGACAGCGCAGAGAAAAGAGCAGGGGTCATACATTTCAAGTTTTATACGTGGATATGGGTCCACACAGTAATTGTCCAATAAGTAGGTGATAAACACTGCCTCGTCCCCTACATTGAAGACAGCAACACGCAAGTGCCATCTTACTAAATAAACATGTTTGGACTTGGTCCTAGTGATATGACAACACTAGGACCTTAGAAGACGGTCCTGATGAAGATGGCCATTATGCAGTTAGGGCATTGAAAGAGGTCGACAATCCCATTCTTTGGAATAAGTTTGAAAATAATACAAACCAGACTGTTGTTTGGAGAGAATGGGACCTCTCTTATCTTACTATGTCTTAATGGAAATTGTGCCCTGTAGCTAATATACGTTGGATGGCACACCTTTTTAATATGAATAGTGTGGTATGATCCAGGGAGAATAGATTTGCGGGGTCTACCCTAAGACACTCACTTGTTTTTAAGTTGTTTTTTTCCTGATGGCATTGTTATAGGGCTGAGGTGTATAAAATGGACCCTGAGTTGTATGAATTAATGAATAATTTTGTTTGTACCAAAACATGCACATTTACACCTGTGGCTTGTCCACAATAGATTACTCTGACGTGTTTTATTCTATTCTTTCATAGATAAGTGACCCATCACCGACCCCTAGGGTCAGGGGTGGGGGCTTAGGGACAGATAGATGTGTCTTCTGTCCCTTTTTTGTCCTATCCCTTCGTAGGTATTGGAAGTCTTGGTACATATAATTAAGTTTTGATTGAGTTAGTTCTGTGTAATGCATGAAAAATGTGTAGATAGGTCTGTCCCTTTTGGTTGGTATTAGATGTATGTCTGACAGATCCTACAGTATTTTAAAACGTGGCCCCCCTGAATTTTGTTCTAACTAAATGTCAATCCATTCCTCTGCAATTGCTCCTCCAATATCACCTGCTACAAGACACAATGTATTTCCTCTGTATTCTATTTGGGTGTTGTGCTATACAAATAATTTTAATCAAATCAAATCAGATGATAGACCAGCACTCTCTTGCAAGGTGACCACCTCCCCCCACTCTTTCGGGTGCATGGAGATTCCCTAAGAACCCACTTCACCACTAGCAGAGTGTACACTTGACGTGAGCTGTTCACCACCGCCCAGTCATATTTGCCTACATCATCCATTCCATTCGGAAAACAGTAATCCAATCCTGTTTTTATCTTTTCAATTTGTGAGTTGTAATACAGGCTGTACAATGGGGAAATTCAGGACTACAATCCCAGAATTCAGAGTTAAAACCAGCTTGCAAGTGAACGTTTTCTGATACAAAGCATGCAGACATTCAATGGGAATTCACTAAATAGCACGAGGCACGTCCAATAAGGACAGCTCTGTCTGCAATGAGCGCCCTCAAAACTATTTGGGGCACGTTGGACATTTTAGACCGCCCTTTGCACATGTGATACACATGTCTTAAAAAGATCCCTGATGGTTTTGATGTTTGTTAGCTGTAATAATGGAAACTTACATTATCATGCTTAAGAAAGTTGCAACTTTCAGATAGAGCTCATTGTAATACATTTCAGCGAATATTTCCTGTAAAACATGTGTTCATTACATTTCTCCCTCTTCTGATGGATCAGAGTTGATAAACAAAATGCACTTTACCTTAGAAATACACTCACTTACATACCAGTGAAGTACATTGGTCAAGTTCACAGTGTGACGGATTGATAATTTCCTTGCAGTGCTTCATCATAGCTCTGATTCAGTGAATCCTTTAGCTATAAAGACAACACCCCTGTGATCCACCAGCGTAATTACCTTCTTGGGCCCTTCAATTTGAAAACGTTCAAGTTACTCACTAACCACAATCAAGTACGTTTATTAGTCTCAAAGGCGATATTCTGGACTTAATGGAATACAGTTCTGTCTGCAAAGTACCCAACTCAACAGATGATCGCGAACATGACAAATTTAAAAATATACTCAACAGGAGTCACTTGAATTATTGCATAATAAATCATATATGTATCTATGTCAGAGTTTTGATTGAATTCTTTTTTGTTCTCTTTTGACACACGTTCCAGTGACACAGACAAATTCTCCCACGAGTTGAATGTTGGCAAGTGTGCCACCATGTTCAGCTGTTTTGGTCCAAGCGATGGGACCCAGGAATGTATTGTTGTCCAACCAGTTCATCAATGTCTTTCCAAATGAAGCAAGCATACAAGCAGGGATTTAAAACCCGTATAGAACTAAGCATGGAACCACAAACAGCATGTCATTGGTGGCAATGACACATTTCCATTTAAGCAGGGTTACACCATGACGAGAAAACATGTTGGTGATATTCAGTGTACAGGAGACTCAACACATCTTTTCAGGCATCTAAGGTATCATGAATGAGCATAATGGTATGTCATGTGTTAAATATGCTTCATATTGTTATACATGCGTACGCCCCTTTAATATATTTATACAGATGTAACTCTCTCCATAACCACATCCTTAAAGCACAATGACTTTCTTATATGAAACATCTCCTGAATGTATCGCCAGCATTCCTTGGTCAGTTTTCCAGTCTCAAGCTCATCAGCTTTTCCAGTTATTTCATCAACAATAGGTACCCTTGAGAATTATGCTCTTGACGAAAGAATTACATACTTTTGGTTTTAAGCTGCTATCCCTACTGTGCTTAAAATTTACAGCACTTCTAGACATATTCAGAGATAACAGTAGTCACGTTTTGTAATTACGTTTCATACAGCAGAAATGTAACATTGTACTTTACAGAACATGTTGATTAACTTCGAACGGTTTCTGTGGGCAAACTTGTTGAAAATCAATGATCCTGTAGGTTGCTGTTCCAATTCGCTTATCGCTTGATGTGCTTTGCACTCTGAAGTAAACTGCAGTGACAATGGCTGCTTGTGGCTGGCTGACATATCTCAGAGCAGACATCGGGGGCAGGTGAGAATAGGTGAGCTGCTGCATACTGGCACCTTCTGTGCTCTCTTTCCACCTGTCGTCTCACCCTGGCATGGTGCAGTTCATTGTGTTGCATTGTGTGCATGCATCCCAGAAACCGTGTATCCTAGGGCCTTGAAACATGGTTCTCTATGGGACCTCGCATTTCTTTCCTCGTGTTGAGACCGGTCCTTCCGGTCCAATTTCATCAACCATCTCATGTATGAGGGTGCTGAAATCCAGGGAAAGCGGAGGCGTTTCCAAAGGTCAGGTAGCCAGTAATATCCTGAGGGTCTTAAAAAGTAATTATGCAAAATGTGGTGTGGAAATGTATATTATTATTATTATGATTATTATTATTATTATTATTATTATTTTGATTATTTTATTATTATTATTTTTTTTTTAATTAAATGTGTTTTAATCTTTACGATTTTTACAATTGAAGAAGTAGCTCAATTTCATAGAAGAGAACAGAAGTTTGAGGATAAAATTTACACCAAGAATCATCACTCAATACATCAATTAACCATTTGCTCAGGCACCAGGTCCTTTTGTGAGGGGAAGTTTTATTTAAATCATCTTGTAGGATGTTGTATGTTGCCAACATCCAGCTGTTTTTTCTCCCGTCATCAGTCTTGACCAGAAAACGTCTTCAACCTGCAGCGCAAAGTTTGAGAATAAATGCTTCAAGTAGAGCGATCTCGGCTTGAGGGTACCAGGGCAACACAAGAGTAAGTGGCGGATAGACTCTTTCGTTTCAGCAAAACCACAAAGTCTGCATCTATCCCCCGTATAGAGAGGATTTCGTTTGTAGGTAATAGATTCAGTCTAGCTCTCAAAAACAAGTTTCGGGCTTTTTTTGATGGCGATAATTTGATAAATGGTTGTATCTCGTTTAATTTTTTGTGATTCCAAGGTAGGTGAGTCGTCAATCTATATGTTGATGCTTTCTCGCCAGTCCTTATCCAATAATTGATTATTATTATTATTATTATTATTATTATTATTATTATTATTATTATTATTATTATTATTATTATTATCATTCGATGTATTGAGCACAGACAGTTTCAAGAAGCAACAGAGCACTTCTAAGAGGCAATCTATCTATCTAGATAGATGGATGCAGATTATTATTGGTCTCCGTTTAGCCACACAAAATGTTCAGCATGCATTCAATACCTACTTGTATTGACTGCATTCTGAACATTTTAACATTTTAACTTCAAAAGTAGACATGAAAACAAAAATGCAATTTCCAGTCAAGAAGTCTTTCCACTAGAAACCTCCACTCAAGGTGGACATGTTTTTGCAATGCAACATCCTATGTAGCATACCAAAGAGAAAGCTAAAACATAGAAACATGCGCTCACTTCTTTATAGAGAAAGCTGTTATTGTTACTTGGTGGGAGTCCTTTGCATCCTGACCACTTGACTTTGTGTGCTCCTGCTCCCCCTGACAGCAGCACTGCGAGCGTGCTGCTCTTGCTGCGAGTCCCGTTCCCTGGAGGGGGCGAAGCCTAGCGTGCACACGTGACGGATCACGTGACTTGAAGCAAGCACAAATTGCCGGCAGAACTGCCCGTGCTGCACTGTTATTGTTACTTGGTGGGAGTCCTTTGCATCCTGAAAACTTGACTTTGTGTGCTCCTGCTCCCCCTGACAGCAGCACTGCAAGCTTGCTGCTCTTGCTGCGAGTCCCGTTCCCTGGAGGGGGCGAAGCCTAGCGTGCACACGTGACGGATCATGTGACTTGAAGCAAGCACAAATTGCCGGCAGAACCGCCCGTGCGGCGCTGTTATTGTTACTTGGTGGGAGTCCTTTGCATCCTGACCACTTGACTTTGTGTGCTCCTGCTCACCCTGACAGCAGCACTGCGAGCGTGCTGCTCTTGCTGCGAGTCCCGTTCCCTGGAGGGGGCGGAGCCTAGCGTGCACACGTGATGGAGCACGTGACTTGAAGCAAGCACAAATTGCCGGCAGAACCACCCTTGCGGCGTTAAGCCCTGGAGGCAGTAAGAGCTGGTGCTGTTTGGCTGTTCGGCGTGGTCGGCTGTTGGCCGTGATATTTTACCGTCAGCAGTCAAGTATTTGCCATCTGTTGTCCCCATTTCGGATCATCCACGGTTTGTTTAACTTCCTTTAAGAGAATTAAATTCATCTATCAGTTTAGCCGGTCTTGGGGGAGGAGAGACGGACTAAGGCTGCTCCTTAAGCCATCGGGCGTTCCCTAGACGGCGAAGATTCTTATATGCAAATTCTGACCAAGCAAATAATTAAGGTACTGTTTGGCGTATTTGCAAGAATCCAGCTCCACTCTCCATTTTTAAACTTTTTATCCTATTCTTGGACCATCTCTTTTAAGCAGCACTTACTTACCCTGTTTTAACATCTACTTGTTTAATCATAATTCTTATCTAATTGTATTTTTACTCTGCAACAGTATTACTATAAGGTGACATGCGTACCTTAAGAAGTACAATGCCGAATGGCCCAATTTTGGTTCAGGAAAATGCCGAAACCCACAAGCGAAAACAAATGGGCAGTACGCCCCGGAGGCATCACCCTGTTAGTGCCTCGAACCTCAATAGGCATACATCTCCAGCTGATATAAAACGTTACTTCTTTGAGTCTAAACCCTTATCCTGTGACTTCACTGGTAAACCAATTGACCCTTGTTTTAAGTTCACTACGAACGCCCAAGGCTCGAATGTAAAAAATTCTTTGGGAGTTTCTGATAACACTCTTATTAAAGAGGGCGTAATCCCCCTTTAAAAAGAGCTTCACCCTATGCCTGTAATATGTGAAGCATCTGGATCCCCAGGGTCCAACACCAATTCCAATAGAAACCAAGAGCCTCAAACACTATGTCAGAACTCCATAGGTCCTGCCGGGGGGGGGAGTTCATTATCACATGATTGCCATGTTCCCCCGCCACTCCCCCTGATCAAAAGCTGCGCTGGTTCATCGGATCCTCAGCCTTCAGTAATTGAGTTAAGCTCGAACTCTTCCTTTTTGGAAGGGGATGATTGTCGGAATTCATTAGAGCTACCTGAAGTCTCATTCATATATTCAGACGCAGCACATAGTTTGGTCGCTTCATTTGCTGCTCCCACTCCCAGACGTATCCCTGACATTTCGGTCAGACCATCTGATGACCCTATTTTGCCTTCAGTTATTTCCCCGTCCATTTTGATTGAGACCATGTTGCATGCCATGAATTTGGCCATTTCTTCTCTTTTTAAGCTGTTTGAAACGCTCTACCGAAAACTGCAGGTACACGATAAACAGATTGAGAAATTATTACATTGGCAAGCAACGCTTAAACATAGCATTGAAACGAATATCCGAAAAAAAACAAAATCAAATCCTGACAAATCACTGATTTTTGATAAATCGCCTACCGATCCTATTACACAATCACAAGCTATAAAGTTTAAGCCTTTACCTGCCTTCCCGAATGTAATTCACGACGATTTTTCACTGCCCCAAAACATTGAAAAACCAAAAGACAAAACTTTGTCGGACCCTGTAGTTCCTGGAGACAAACAAGTGTTTAACATATTCTCACTTAATGGATCTAAGCCACCCGAAATAATATCTAAACCAAAACAGAACTTGGTTTGTAAAAAAACAAAAAATGGTAAAGACATAACAAAAACGACAACCTCAGCAACTAAAGCCTTCATTAAAGCCCTATCCTTGCCTAGGAAGCACACCACCATGGCTGCGGAAGCAGTACAAAAAAAATATAGCGCCTTGGCTAATGCTAAGAAAGCTAGTAACCAGCTTATGACATGCCCGGCCCAGATAGTAGCTTATGATCCATTAGACGCGCTGGTTGAGGCTGCTGAACATGATAGGGCGGTGAACACACAAGCTTCATCTCCCTTAGTACTCCAAAGTGCAGCGGTACAAGTAAAAAAGGGTGCTACCCTTGCAGCTTCATCACCTTGTTCTCCCGAGAGGATCTCAGATAAGAATGTTGAAGCCAGACGGAACGAAATCAGAAAGGAGATTGACTACTATATGACTAAATAAAGACCCTTGAATGCCCAAGTAGAGATGCTGAAGGATCCTAATATTCGAGAGATACCCCATATAACAGTCCATACAGAAAAGAATCACGTGGCACAGTCACTCTTTACGCCCTTGATCCCTGAGCTTTCTTCTTTAAAGAAAATGTCTGCTCCCCTTAAAATTCCTATTAATTCTGCTAATACACCCACCACCAAACAACCCACATTTGATGTATCTGAAATGCCAATATAACAAGTAATTAAAACCGCAGTGGAAGAATATATGACCAACTTGAACAAAAATGCTACATTACATACGAAGTTAGAGGCTGACCAGCACATTATGCATTCACAATTAAATGATTTGAGCCGTTATCCGGCTGGCCCTGTTGCAAGGGTCGATATACATCCTCAACAACAAAACCACTCACTGGGTACAAGCTGGCTGCACTCTAATAGGTTTCCGTCTTTACCATCAAAAAACTTGAAAATATCACCCAAACAATCGCTATATCCATTGATTATTCGATGCAGAGATATACCTTACGCGAAGTATGATTTAAACCGCACTAGTATACTTGCAATACTACCTGAAATTCCTGCGTTAGACGATCTGCAATCCTCCGATATTGATTTGGTGGAATTTATCTTCGATAACGATCTCTCTGTTGCACGGTTCTGGGTGTCCTCACGAGTTGTGTTAAACACTTTCTGGCTTGCTAAACGAGAAATATATGAATTAGGGTTCGAGCTTCTCACTGCTGTGACAAATCAAGTTCCTATTTCTGCGGTGCAAAACCCATCAACGCAGACATATGTTTCTAATCAGAGACAGGGCTTATGTGCTCAGTCGATTAATCAAAATTATCATCCAATGCCTCAATCTGTATCAAAGCAGTCGTAACTTACTTTGCAACATCCCCTACCATTTTTGTCTATGATAAGCTGGAATACTCGAGGACACGGGCACTTACTGAGGAATGGTTTCAATGAGTTATCGCAGCATGATATTATTTTATTTCAAGAAACTTGGCTTACGGAGCGGCCGGTGTGGGATAACTTTGAAATAGTTTTTAATCCTGCAATACGATCTGTGAAAGGTCGGCCCATGTCCGGTCTCCTTGTGGCCTTAAGCAAGTCCTCAGAAGTTGTTCTAGAACACCAGTCTGCGCCAAATCGATATACTCAATTGATAGTTATCACAATAAGAGAAAAAAAATATGCGATAGTAAATATATATTGGAATCCAGCTGCAATGTCCACCAAATCATTTCTTAAAGATCTGGAAGAGTTATGGTTAGAGATTATTAAACTCCCTATATACCCACATGTTATCCTGGCGGGTGACTTAAATTTGCACTGTCTGGATGCTCCCCATAATCGCATGGATAGCAGACTGGTCTCCTGGAACACCTTTATTGAGCCAAAAAACTTGGTTATGTTAAATGGTTCATGCCCGGCCGATAGCCCGCCACAGCACACATGGAAAAGAGGTCACTCTGGTGCCATTATTGATTTCATTTATGTTAATCGTGAATTATTCTCTGATATTAAGTTGTTTTGTGTGATCTCTACTGAGGACAGTGATCATAACATATTGAATGTGAAATGGCACTGTAAGGCTTCAAAGGGAAAAGAGGAGATATATAATACATACCACCCCTTATTAGTAAACAAAGGTATGAATAGATTACACTGGACTGAACACAATTTGGCGAAATTCGCCAGGGTATTTGAACAAACAATTGTGTATGAGAAGACATTAGGAACCAACAAGTCACTAGAGTATAGTGACTTATTGCACACATTTGCTACAACAAACAAGGTGAAGACAAAGTACTCTCCCTTGCATTCTTTTGACAGGGAAGTACAGCGACAAAAGTCCTGGTTTAGAAGGGAAAAAAAGGTAGTTTTGTCTTTGCCCACCCAAGTGAAATGGCAAGCCCTTAAATCATTGAAAACAAAACATAAAAATTGGATGAAGGCCCATCGATCTATTCTTTACCAAACTGATGGAGAACATATGCTCCAAAAGATGGGATCAAAAAACTCTGCGCAAATATGGGCTCTAATTAATAAGACCAACCCTAATATGCAGATTTCATTACAAATCAATGATGTAGCAGAGGCTCAATGGGTCGAACATTACACAAATTTGTATGCCTGTCCTGAGACTACAATTTCACCACTTAGTCAGTGTGATCCAGGAGTTTTTACTTTGCAATTCTCAGTAGCAGACATCTTATTCTATATTACTAAATCTAGTAGATCGCGTGCCCCTGGTCCAGATGGGATATCTAATTATATGATGAAGCAAGATCCGAACCTATGGGCAAAGATTTTATATCAACTCTACGCCACAATCAACAATTGCCTAAATCATGGTCCCTCTCTATTTTTGTCCCGGTGTTCAAGAAGGGTAATAGACAAGACCCCTCAAATTATAGACTGATTGCCCTTCTTGATACACCGGGCAAGATCTTTGCCCGGTTGATTCTTAGAGACTTGCGAGCATGGATAGAAACCTCTGGTAATGCCGATGTATTCCAAACCGGATTTGTTGCAGGAAAAGGCACGGCAATAAATATTACAGCAATCAATGCGATTAAAGCTAAGTGTGAATGCCTTAATCAGCCCTTGTTTCTAGCTTTCGTAGATTTTAAAGAGGCCTTTGATTCAATTGATAGACATCTGCTAATTAGTAAATTGATTAAAATGGGCTGCCCCGGTTCACTAATTAAACTGATTGAGCTTCTCCATACAAATACTGCAATTCAGATAAGAACTACTTTAGCTGGGCATCTAACTACTAAAATTCCGACAGCAAGAGGTCTGAAACAGGGCTGTATTCTGGCGGCTACTATTTTTAACCTGTTTATACTGGCCATGGGTAAGAATTTTATTGATATCAACTCAGATGCTCCAAAACTTGGGTCTCATCAAATTGCATGGTTATTATATGCGAATGATCTTATTTTAATCTCTAAAACGCCGTCTGGTCTACAGTGGCTGATACAAGGTCTTTCGCTGTATGTTCAAAGAAATCATATGGCTATTAATTTAAGCAAAACACAGATCATGCAATGTCATAATAAAAAATGTCGCCCCCTAAAATTGTCCATCTGGACTTTCCAGGAAGAGCTCATCTCTATCACCCCACAATACAAATATTTAGGAGTGATTATTAACAATCTGAAGTGTGATATTCCCTATGTGCAGTATATAAAACAAAAACTGCAAACATTAACATGCCAAGCTAAAGTCCTTTTGCATAAATTTGGTAAATTTACATTTTCTCAGATACTTTTATACTATGCCCAAAAAGTTCTACCAATAATAACATACGGCTCTGAAACTAAATTACCAAGGGACCGTGTGTTTTGGGATCGATTCGAGGAAAGATTTTGGCGAGCAGTGTTTAAGTTACCGAATTCAACTCCAGGTCCTTTGATACGATATGAGTTAGGAACTCTTTCAATGTTTGTGTTTTACGCATGGAAATTGTGTTCCTTAATGAGGAAATTTTTGCTGTGCATAAATTGTTCAGATCTATCTTATATATTGGCTATATACATGTTGAAATCCACACATTTTTTTCCCAATAAGTGGAGAAATGTTGTTACCAATCTTTTAGTAGAAGCCGACATTACTATTGAACTGCTTTTAACCAATCCCAATCGTGCCCAGAGAAAACTATATGAGCATGACTGGATTTGCACTTTAGAGTTTTGCTCGCAGTATAAAGATTACAGCGGTCTGCCTTTTGGTACGAAAAGAATGAGAGTTACAGCCTCTTATTTACTCAAATTTCCCTTGCACCGTTTTAGAAACAACTATCTCCGATTTAGACTCAATTTATGGCCCACTAGAGAAATTTTATCTCGAAGAGGTCAAATAACAAAACAAGAAAATATTTGTTGGTTTTGTCAATTACCAGAGTGCGAGGAAACTTTAAAACATTTGATAGTAGGTTGCTCCTCACTAAAGGATTTACGCTGTACATTTTTTTTAAAACTGTATGAAAATTATAATTGCCTAACTAAAGATGTACTTTGGTTTAGAATATTCTTTTCACCTCTCCAAGCTGTTCGTATAGCTACTGTCCAATTTTTGTTAGCACTAAATATTGAGATAACTGAATGTATAGCCTAAACTTCCCCTAAATAAGATGATATGTGTTATGTAACTAACGTCCCCTTCATAGGTGGATTACTAGTGGTTTTAACGATGTGGTAATTTGAACCTATTTTGGATTGATTTTTTAGATGATAACTCAGATGATGTATATATATGAATTGTGATTTTACCACCTTTTGCTGTTGTTGTGAAATAATCGAATGTTGAAGTAGTGGGTTTGTAGGTTTTTGCTGAGTACTGATTTTGAGCTTGATTCTATTTTGTTTTAAAATTTCATTTTGATGCCCAATGTGATTAATTGTGTTATATATTAAATTGAAAGGTTGATTATCAACCAACCAATTAATAATAAAAAAAAAAGAAAGTGTGTACTTGTCCAATCCCACTAATGCATGCTCATTTTAGATCCTCTGCAGGTTATCAAAGTTTGCTATCGAAATGCTTAACTTAAGGCAACATTTGAATTTCAAAACACATTTCACTTCTTAAGTTTATCAATTTGCTTTCTCATTTTCAAACTGTTATTTTTATTTTCACCACCAAAACTCCAACACTTGATTTCATAGCATCACAATGTGTTAATTGCCTTACTGCCCTCGGGAGGGCTCATTATAGCTTGGGATAATGACACTTCTGCAACATATTGCTCTTGGCTTCGCCTCAGGCCATTACTTGGCCATTACTAGGTGGCAGTTTAATATCCTGCCACTAAGACCCCACCCTTAGTCTTTAAGTCTATAATAAGTAGAACGTTTTGAAACCTTTTTAGTCTGTGAGGAGTGCTCTGGAAAGCCATCATCGAGTTCCTCTGGTCTTCCCTCCTTCACCTGGTTTCTCTGACCAGCAACACTCAACCTATCTAATATAAGCATTGACCAGAATTGACTCATCAATCAATCTATTTAGCCTACCAGCAAGTGTTTTCATATTTTGATTGCTACTATCCTGTAATTTAATGTATCGATCATGACTGGTAGTGGTATTTGTTTGTGGTCACTAGTGGCCTCCAACTTAATCTATTGCTTGCTACTGGTCTAATATTTAATTTTTTGGTCACTTTTGTTGACTTTTTAATTATGATTAAAACAATTGTAGGTTTATGGTAAAAAGCACTTCCAGTTTAAACTGGACTGTCACATAGAACACGGGTGTCTGCTTTCTGCCTCCTACAGTGAAGCAAGAGAGTGGATCTTGTTCACAAAAGGATTTCTGACTTTACAAACGATGTACCCGTAGAGTGAAACTGCATGTTTTGCTTCACTTGCATCAGGAAGAGTAGCAAATCACACACACACACTCACACACACACACACTATACACTGAGCGTAGAGAATGGTCAGCAATCGGTGGGTAGAGAAGTATCTCAGCATATGAATGGGAATTTCAAGGTGTGTTGCACTTGAAAAGAAACGCACACAAAACAGAATGTAACCTAGGAACTATTAACAAAATGGTAGTACATTCTACGAAACTGTACCTTGCCTAAGTTTCCATCAGATTTGTTTTGATGTGTATTGGTTTAACTGTAGTGTGAGAAGTGCAAGAATAAACATGTTGCCTTTCCAATTTGACGGTTGTGTGAAAAAACTAGACCTATGAGAGAAAATCTCATTTTTGGGAGTGTGTAAAGAAAATGTTGTTAAGTTGTGGAATAACATCCTTTGTTAGACCTGAGATTCTGCTAATGCAAGATGAGCTGACACCAGGTGCATGGTCTGACCCACTAATAAAGTAGACAGATATGAATTCCGTTTATAAATCAGGGACCAGCAACGTGCTCTTTTTTCTGCCTCGTTTAAGATTTCACCAAATTCAATGGAAACCTATTTGAAATCCATTTGTGGGAGACATTTACAACCAGGTGGTAGACAAATCTCAAAGTGGATTCCTGATTTACGAAACCAGGTGTCCCAGAAGGGGCAGGTGCGTGAGGCAGCCCAGGCCAGGCTACCCAGCCATGCCCTTGATGGCCCACGGGTGACGAGGCAGAGGAGGAAGTCCCAGACACCTACATCTAACAGCCCCAGTGAAGAATAGCCCATACTCCCCAGCTGAGCAGCCTGGGTGAATGCAGTTGCTTGCCCCTGTATCTTGAGACGCTTTGCAGAGGGGGTGGCTCATAATCCCCAACAATACGGCAGTGAAACACCTGGCAACCCCATTTAATGGGGACGCTGCAAGCAGCCAAGATGACAATGGGGAGGGAAGTGGTGAGCATGGTGGAATGCCCAGTAAAACGGGTCCACTGTCCGAAGTGAAGATGGCTATGCGGGCTGCCCAGTGATGGGGGCAGCCCCCACACTAATGGTGTTGCCCTGAAAATTATAAAGGATACTGCAGGTGCTGTGGCGAGTGCAGGTGGGCCCCTGAGCCAATGGGGCCCACCCAGAAGATATTAAAGAGCCATGGGTGTGACAGTGACAATGGGCATACCCCCATTCAGGCAGCGGGCCACCCAGAACATTTGTTTTAAATACTGGGTGCGCAGTGAGTGCAGATGGGCCGCTGTGGTGGACGGGCTACACTTAAGGTAAGAAGAGGGGTCAAGCAACAGTGATCAGGTGAGGACAGGCTGCAGCATGCAACCAGCACACAGCCAGCTATTCAACTAGCCTAAAGATAGCCCTGCAAGATGCCTTGCTTCAGGCCATCCCTATTCACCAGCCAAAGAAGGTGCTGTGAAGGGGTGACTGACTGAAGCATTCACCACATTGTGACTCCCCCTGGACGAATCCTTACCAAAATTTGCCCTCTCTGATTTTTTTTTTGGTAAGTTTGGTGAGGTTTCGTCAAGGGGGGGGGGCAAAGATATAGATGGTCCCAATTTTCTTTTCTTCCATAGACGCAATGGGAAATAAAATGTGCTCATGCCTACAGCCTAAACCACTGGGCGGATTTTCACCAGATGTGCAGCAGGAACGGCGGCCTGGTCCGGAAAGTGTGCTTTTGTAAAGTTGGTGTAAATCTGTCCCATAGTTTTCTTTAAAACAGAATAAAAGCAGGTAAAAAAAATAATTACTGATGTCTGGGTTTGGTCCGCGGACTCATTTCCCTGTTGAGTCCGTGGATGGGTATCTGATAGGCCAAGAGGACAACGTGATGTCCGAGGACATCGGATGCGCCCATATTGCAAAGCGTGAATTGCATACATTTTTGGAAATGCCTGCCATGTTGAATTCACGGACAGTGGATTCCGCGTAAATTGTGGTAAAAACATATGAAAAAACACAACATTGCACTTGTCAAACTTATCAAAAAATGTCTGGGCAGGTGAGGGGTGATGAGGATGGGATATGGCCGTAAGAAGACAAAGTATTGGTGTTTTTCATCCTCGTATTTCGCAAACAGTACAGATGATCAGGTGCAGTCCTGTGATGTCTGCAAACACTTTAAATGTTCGGGGGCATCTATGCCTATTTCTGCATTACAGGGTTGTTGAAAAGAAGTTTTTGGATGGCTTATAACTTTGGCGCCACTCAATTAAATGGCATGATATTGGAATTATATTCTAGACCTGATTCTGAATGGTTTTGCAAAGTTTGGTGGGATTCTGTCAAGAGGGGGAAACATTAGAGGGTGGTCTGACAATATTTCGAAGGCTTATAAATGTGGAGCCTTTGGACAAATCTAGACAAAAGTTTGCAAAAAACATTTTAGATCTAGATATAAATGTTTTTATAAAGTTTTGGGGGATTTGGACAAGAACGGGTAATTCATACGCGGGGTCTCAACATTTTTTAAATGGCTTTTAACTTTGTTGCCATTTGACAAATGTGGATAAAAGGTTCCAGAAAGATTATAGACTCAACCTTGAATGTTTATGGAAAGTCTAAATGGGATTTGTCAAGTAGGGGCTAAGTTATATGACTATTGTATGTACATACATTTTTTGATACTTTTTAAAAAGATAAAACATGGGCTGATTTCCAGCAAACTCATGTAAGGAGCATTGGCATGGTTATGCAAATGTGCCTGTGTTTTATTTTTTGACTAGTGTCATAATGTAAGTACAAAAACATATTCATACACTTTTGGTGACTGAGGTATAGCCTGTGGTCATGGGCAGTGGCCAGATTGTCTAGGTCATGGCATAAGCTCATGACCTGGACAAACTGGCTACTGGCCATGACAACGCAGGATAACAGATGGGATTAAAGTGGCTATGTCCACCTGGGACCGGCTATGTGGTAAAGCTATTCAAAAGTGGTATACATTTGAAAGGGGAAAATAATTGTGCATGTGGTAATATGGTCATAGGGTTCTCTCTTCACCTTCTGCAGGCTGCCATGGAAAGGGAAGAGGGGCTCTGTACAGAGCCCGACCTTCACTTTCCATGGTGGCCACCTTCCTTCCTACACTGGGACAGCGCAAAATCCTATATTTCTTTAGCACCCCGGGTTACCGCTTTGGAATCCCGGGGTGCTAATGGTCTTTATCCCCCATTGCATGTGCTGGAATGGGGGATAATGGTCCAGAGCCCTCATTATCCAACCTCACTCCTCTAGGGCCGATAACTTGGGCTGCCAGGCCGTTATCCCTGTTCCAATCCCTGGAACGGAGGATGAACGTCACATTATTCCCATTAGCATAACACAAATGTTGGAAAATCTTGTGGATTTTATGTACTTTACTGAGAAATGTAAAATAAATGGAGTCTATAAGATTTTTGTAGTTCTATGTTTTAACTATGAAAGGTGGATCATACAGAAACCTTCCTTTTGCTGTTTGATGTATTTTTTCTTCTTCTGCAGGAGAGGTTAGAACGTAAACTGGGGAGAGAAATGAGGGAACAGGCACCAAGCAACAATATTGAGGGGCAGGTGGGCAGGGAAAGATGTTGCACATGTGTTATTTCTATGGTAGAGGCAGTGTTTCTCATGCTCCTTGATTATAGCTTCCAAAGCACTTCAGAATTGCTTCCCCCTGCAGAGTGGTGTGTTGCAGTAAATACAGAGGACAGTTGTCTTTGAAAGATATGGATAAACAGCCTCTTGTATTGCTTGCAAGGTAGCTGCTGGGATTTTGTTTCTCACAGAAGTACACTCTGTGGTTGCAGTATTAGTGGAGGAAGATGAGGTGGAGGAAGAAAGCCTACTACTTGCTAAGAACGGAACAACCTTTCTGAGAGCATTGCAGTGGTTGGATTCGGTTTGGTGGTGCATGGAGGTGGTCCCATCGAAATACTGTCCAGGTAGTCTGTGACTGAGTACTCAGTGCATTTCACTTTGGTAGCTTTAGCCTTTGGTACATTTTCAATATTGGTAAAGAACTGTCATACCCATGATTCTATTTGGGTGCAAGAGGTAGGCACTTCCTCTACATAATGTTCTTGGTCAGCTTCATTGTCTTTGGAAGTACTGCGCTTTTTTATTGTCTAGGTCCTCCAGCTGGTGGTGGTGGCTCTTGGGGAGGAAGGATGGCAATAGCTAATGCCATTTTTGAGATAAATAGCAGTGTTGCTAATATTCTTCCAAGTATGTGTTTTTTACTAGACTGCTAGTGAATAATGAGTATGTTTAGTTGTGGGAGCTGTGCAAGGGTACATTTTGAGCTTGAAAGTTCCTATATTGGTAGAAAATGCAGTTCTGATCTGTCCTCAAAGCACAGACCTGATTGTAAACTGCAGACGTGTTTGCGGACATGTTATGTTGCGCGCAAGTGCATGGACACTTGGCACTGTCCTGAAGGTGTGCGATGAATTCAGACGTTCGCGGATGTCACCGAACGCAAAAACAGTGGAAAAAGTTGCACAAAGTGTATAGAAGTGTTAAAAATGATGCCAGAAGGTGGGAAATGGCAGCGTTTTAAGATGAAACTTTGTAAACTGGACAGAAATGTAGCTATAGTGGGGTAAACATGATATTTGTAAGTTGTAGGAAAACAGCATGCAGTGGTAAAAACCCATGAAATTCACTGAAAAAACATTGTTAAAGGGACATTATGGTTACGTTGCACTAATAAAATCCTATGAAATACGTTATGGTTTCAAGTAAAACCGAAAAACCTCAGAAATGTGCCAGTTATGTTGAGATAAGCAACCATAACTCGCACCACCACCGTGGACTGCTAAGACTAACACCCAGGACATTAAAGATAACATCACAAATCTCATTGATGATATCACTGATGACAAAACATGTGAAATTAATTTTGATGAAAAGTCCCTACAAGGGGTTGTGTTTAAAATGTCGGTAACAAGATGTCAGGGGTGATCGGGAGAAGTATCATGAAGTTCTTAATCTATTAAAAAATAACGATACATAAATATAGGCAATGACTGCAGCATGCACCATAGAAGTACAACATTAATAATCTTGTAATTTTGGATAGTACAGTAATGAATGCTACCTTTGTCAGAGTTTTGAGTAATGTTAAACATGTAATAACTAGCTAACAATTCAAGATTTACTACACATGTGTGCTAGTACAAACAATACATATGAAGACCCACAATGCATACAAATCAGATGCAAATACAGGGAAACTAAAGCAAAGAAGAAAGAAACATGCATCATCAGAAAATGTAAATAACATTAAAGTTTATCTTCATGTATACAAATAAATTGTGTATTTAAGGCCTGCTAATTGCCCCATGTATGCGCAACGTGAGCTGAGACCAAACTCGAAGGAAAGTATTTTAAGAAAATATGACAAGGTTAATGTCTAGATATATAGCAGATTTTGATTTTTGACTGTCAGTGAACCAAACCACCTGGCCTAGATATGCCAGTGAACAAAAACAAGTGGCTCAGATACGTGATATCATCATTGATATCATCAATGGCCCTCATTCCGAGTTTGGAGGTAGCCATGGTGCTACTTGCGCCATGGCTGCATCCAAACCCGGGTCTGTGTCCGGTCTGGGTGAATGAGGACTTATGGGACATTCCGACCTGTGCGGACCCGGTAAGTCCCCATTCACCAGACCATTCCCCATTCCCAATGAGCCCCCATAGGGCTCATTGGGAATGGGGAAGGCGCTAATTATGGGCCTGCTATTAGGTCCAACCACACGTCGGTTGCGGTTCCCGCTAAGGGACCTCAGAATTGGGCTGTAAGGGATTACCGGCACCGGAATGAGGGCCAATGACATTTGTGATGTCATCTTTGATGTCCTGGGTGTTAGTCTTATCAGTGCATGGTGGTGGTGCCAGTTATGGTTGCTTAGCTTACGATAACTGGCGAATTTCAGGTTTTTCAGTTTTACATGTAACCATAAGGTCCCTTTATCAAATGTGTTTCGTTGAATTTCATAGGTTTTTATAAGTGCAACTTAACCATAACGTCCCTTTAAAAAAGATTTGTCAGTGAATATATATATATATATTACATGGCCCGCGGAAGTGGCCATGTACTTATGGTTAAGTTGCTAAACCAATAGGAAGTAGGAAGACCACTTTTTGGGTGGCTTATAACTTCACTCCCCTGGAGGAATCCTTACCAAACTTTGCAAAAAAAAAAGTAAATGGCCCGCTCTGAATTTTTTCGGCATGTTTAGTGAGGTTTTGTGCAAAGTTATAGGGGGGGTCCAAAATTAATCTTTTTTTCCATAGACTGAATGGACAAAAAATGTGAGCACGCCTACAGGCCGAACGGCTGGATGGATTTTAACCAAATTTGCGGCAGGAGCAGGTGCTTGCTTCCAAAAGCATGCTTGTGTGTTTTTGGGTGGAAATCCGACCGGTACTTTTCTTGAAAAGAATTGAAATGTACGTCTCAAAAAATGAGTGATATGTGTCTCCACTCCGTAGACCCATTTACCTGTTCGCTCGGCGGACAAAAGTCTCATTGGCTTGCAGTACGCCGTGATTTCGGCAAACACTGGATGTGGCCACTCGTTGGCTGGAGGTAAGTGTGCTGTGCGTCAACATTTTTGGGAAACGCTGCCATGATGTATGGAGGACAGTGCACCGCCGAAAGGGCCAGGCAAACATATTTTAGGCCATGTGTCAGTTGGAAGAAGGGATGGAAAGTGTGGGGGAGTGAGAAGTAGTTCATCTGAGAAATGTTATTAGGTTGAAGAAGATGGTGGTGTGCCTGCAGTATCCGTGCGTACTGTGGCAATTTGCAGTTCCCTCCACAGGTGACTACCATGTGCCGCAACCTCTTACTGTGGTGACTGGTGGCAGCTTTAATGCAGAAGGGGAGTGCATTGCACATGACATAAACAATGTAACATAGTGCATGCTATGCTGTGTTGTGTGTGGTAAGGCCGTAGCCCATTCCATGCTTGGCTGGAGGCTTTGCACAGACAACTATGGGCCCAGGTTGCAAGTAGGTTTGACATTGTTGCCTTGTGTGTGTGGTTTGTCAACATTGCATACATTTTTGGTTCGATGGGAGCACCAGAAGTGAGCTGACATGCGTATATTGTTGCTTCCATGGGTGTGGTCTTTGTTAGAACATCCTACAGTTTTAGTTGTACGGCTGGAGATAGTGCAGTGCCAAGTCCTGCAGTGTGCACACTGTGTAGTTTTGGAATACTGTCAGTGTAGAAGAGTGTAGGGTTCAAGTGCATCTTCTATGTGCTTGGATACTGCAGTGTGTAAACTGGGTGCAATGTTCTAATATTGTGTGCATAGAAGTGGATAGGGTTGAAGTGCATATTTTATGGGCGTGTGTAGTGTCCATTGTGTGAAGGCCTGACTACTGTACTGCACTGTGAAGTTGGGTAGGAGTGCCGGTGGCTTTGGTACGTTTGTGGATTCTGGTACTTGGTCACATGTTGGCATGCATGGTTGCATTACGTTGCGGTGGGTGTGTCTAAGACCTAGACCCTTGGGTGCATTGCCAAAGGCTGTAGGACATATGCAATGCCCCCAAGAGCAAAGGCCTTGACCAAACCCACCACAGCAATGCACTTTGGACTCTGCATCAGTCAGAGGGTGGTGACCTGTAAGAAATGTTTGTTGAGCATATTTTAGACTTGATAGAGCACCAGAAGTGAGCTGGCCTGCGTACATTGTTGGTTCCATGGGTGCGGTCATTGTTAGAACATCCTACAGTTTTTTGATGTATGGCTGGAGCTGGTGCAGTGAAAAGTCCTGCAGTGTGGACACTGGGTGCAGTGTTGGAATACTGTCAGTATAGAAGAGGGTAGGGTTGAAGTGAAGTGGATCTTCCATGCCATTTAATACTCTGCTTTGTGGAGATTGGTGGGAGTAGGGCCAATGTTGTGAAGATTTTGTGGTTTGGTTGACAGTGACACACGGCTTAGTAAATGGAAGTGGGTAGGGGTGCCATAGTCTGTGGTATGTTTGTGGATTCTGCTAACTGTTACATGTTTCTATGCATTTATGTGTCATGGTGCAGGGTTTTGGTAGAAGTACTGCTGGCTATGTTACTTTTGTGGATTGTGGTATCTGGCCACATGTTCGCATGCATGGCTCCATTATGTTGTGCTGGGTGTGGGCAAGACTCTTGTGTGCATGGCCAAAGTCATGATGGGTGCCGCTCTGGATGATTTTGGATGCTGAAATTGTGGATTATTTTAGAAAACTTTCTACTGGAGGTGCTTTGGAAGCACACACGACGGGCACTCGAAGTGTGTAAGGGTAAATATGGAGTGCTGTACAGAAATGATGAATGCAAAGGTCTTGGATGTCATTGGTGCATGTGTGTGAGAATATTTCACACTACCCAATGAGGGAGTGCTGGAAAAAGAACAGTAGAAAGGGAAGAAGTGCTGTCCCTGCTTTAGTCGGGCACTGCCCTTGCTGTAGCTGGGAAAGCACAGGTGCCACACGCTGCCATTCTAAGCAAGGTTGTCATGGAAATGTAACTGTGGGGATTATCAAATCAGGTGTTCAGGGTGTGGTTGACAGGAAGGGGTGGTTCTATGTTTTCCCAATACTCTGTGTAGTGAGGTTTGTAGAGATGGAGAGACGCACAGTACTGATCGTGGGTGATACCTTTGGCCAACATCTGCTCAGGTGTGCCGTGCAAAGAGGCGTTGCTGCTAATTTCGGGTCTCTATGAGTGCAGTTTGTGCAAGGTGGTTTTCCTTTGCAGATATGTGGCCTCTGTGGTTACCCTTAATGTTGTTGTTGTGCATTATGGAAGTCTATATTTGGGTTAAATATCGTGTGGATGTTTGCTCCGTCACCTGAAGAAGTTGCTGAATGCAGTTCTTTAGATTTTTCCCACTGCCAAGTTAGTTTTCTCATGCATAACACCAAGAGGAGTATGGGACCATGTCGGTGTAATTTGTCCCCAGCCAGAGTTCGGAAGGTGGATTATAAACAGAAGCATGTGAGAATGTATGTGCACTGTTAGGATGTTCTCCATCCACTATGAGATTATGAGGTCGCAAAATATGCAGTGGTTCCAAAGAAATGGCATTTATTTGACCGCCATTGGCAATGTCATTTTCTTTTACACTGTGCAAGAAGTGTTGACCAGAATTCAGTAAAAATGTAAGGAGGAGAGGCAATGAGAAACACATGTAAAGAAAAAAAAAAAAACGTTGTTTGCAAGCACTTAGAAAAAACATGAAACAACACAAAAAAAGGAAGAATTATTTTCAGAGCCTCCACTACAGACCAAACCTCTACCCTTTTTCAAATGTCTTTCCCCCCTTAGCTTCCGAGCACGATAACGCTGCAGATTGTGCTGTAGTTTGAGATTTACATGTGCCACATCTGGACCTTTTTAGGATGGCAGGCATGGAAATGGGACTGTGAAGGATAACTCATTGCTCAATAAGGTTTGTGGTTGTGGTGTGTACATAAAAACAGTGACAGAAGGTCTATTTGTACAGAGACTTGCAACAGGCTATGGTTGAAGTGTGCAAGGTAAGGGGAAGGTATGCTGTTTGTATGCATGCACTGTATGCACTTGATGTACGTTGTTAAGAAACATTGAATGCTGCTTTTCTGCAGTATTTTTTCAAATTTTGTAGGAGATGGGTAAGTGTGGAACAAAATTTGTAGCATTGTCGGAAGGCAGGAAGACTGTTACTGTTTGGATATTAGAATGGCTAATATGGGTAAATGAAAACGTGGAAAGCATATTCCATTGAAGTGGCACTAGATGGTAGGTGATGGGAGAAAGAACAATACGTCTTGTAAGTATGTTGTGGACGTTCAGTGGCAGACAGCCTGCTCAGAGGCACTTATAACAGAGTTGCAAAAATAATGTACAGAAAATATTTCTACTTGTACTTTGCGGTGATGGGTGGCCATGTGGATGAATGTGGATGCAGAAATCTTGGATAGTTTTACAGAACTTTCTATGGAGGTGCTTTCGAATCACATGGCACTTGCACTCTGATTGTGCAACGGTAAATATTAAATGTTGTACAGAACTGACAGTATTACATGCTGACGTCTTTGATGATGTGATTGGTGGATGCATGTGTGACTATTTAACAGTACTCAATGAGGTAGTGCTGGACAAAAAATAGTGGAAAGTGAAGAAGGACTGTTCCTGCTTTACTGGGACACGGCCCTTGTGGTACTTGCGCAAGCAAAAATGCCACAATCTGCGTTTCTGACTATGCGGGTCAATGGAAATGGGACGGTGGGGATTATCTAATCAGGTACAGAGGGTGTGGTTCAAGGAAGGGGCGGTAATACTATTTTTCATTACTCTGCTTTGTGAGGAGGGCTGACATGGAGAAAATCATTGTATTGATTTTGGGTGATGCCTTTGTGGTAGATCTGCACAAGTATGCCCAGGAAAGGCACGTTGATGGTGATTTTGGTTTGGAAGGAGTTGACGCATTGTGGTGCGCTGTTCCTATCTGCAGTTTTGGCTTTATTCTTGATCTTTGCAGACAAGTGGCCAGCTTTGTTACAGTGCACATTGTCATTGTGCACTATTGCGGCATGCATTTGGGTTACATGACTTGTTCATGTGTGTTCCATCAACTGAAGAGTTTGATGAAGGCAGTGAAGAGGCTTTTTCCCACTGCCCAGGTGGTTTTATCTGCCATAACACCAAGAAGAGTATGGGACTACCCTAATGTATGCTGTGCCCAGCCAGAGGCTGGAAGGGGTCTCATAAATAGAAGCATGTGTGATTTTTTGTCCGGTCGTCGGATGTTCTTCTGCCTCCATGGCGGCATTCATTCTCAAAACGTAGTGTGTTTCCCTGGAAATGGCCTTTCTTTGTCCAGCATTGGTGATGCATTTTTGTTTGCGCATATATAGGAGGCGTTGAAAAGCTGATTGTAAGAATGTGAGGAGGAGAAGAAAACAGAAAACGCTATAAAAACCAAAAATAAAGGTGTTTCTCTAGAAGCAACTACAAAAAAATGGCTAATTTCAGAGCCACCACTGAAGATGAAATCCCCTACCCTAGTTGCAATGTATTCCCCCATGCCTGCACAGAGCACGAAAGACACATCCAGGGCTTTAGAGGATGGCAGGCATGGAAATGGGACTCTGCATGCTAAGGGATTGCACAATAACATTTCTGGGTGTGGTGTCAACACAGAGGAATGTTGTTCAGAACTGATAGTGTAACATGGAGCGCTCTTCACTATGACTGGTGGATGCATGTGTGACTATTTATCAGTACCAAATGAGTAGGTGCTGGTAAGAAGATAGTGGAAAGAGAAGAAGGGCTGTTACTGCTTTACTAGGGCACAGTCCTCGCAGTACTTCAGGAAGCACAAGTGCCACATACTTCCGTTGTGAGCATGCTGCCCATGGGAATGGGATACTGGGGGTTATCGGTACTGAGGGTGTGCTTCACACGAAGGGGCATTAATGTCTCTCTCCATTACTGTGCGTAGTGAGCCAGGCTGACATGGTTACCATTACTTGCAAAGGTAATGTAGCATAGCAGAAATTGTTCCAAACTCAGTTACAGCTCACAGCTATGTAGGCTGCTACTCTGTTCTGAAAAGCTACAAACAGAATGCAGAGCAGGTCTCAGGTGTGACATTTTGTAGGACTACTGCGGAGACTCTGCAACTGACAAAGAGGCATACATCATTGAACCAAATAGATATATGTGAAATGGCACATTGTGGGGAGTTTGTAAGCGTGCAATTTCCCAGGAACACTTTGTAGATCGCAGATCATTGCACTTTTCCACTGGTCGAGGGTCTGGATCATGTCCGCACCATAAGTGCCGATGCACAGCAGGGGTGCAGTCCCATGATGATGTTGTGCACATTCTCCATCGGGACAGATGTCCGCAGGCAGCGTTTTGGGCAGAATATTTTGTGAGCATGTGCATAGATGTCCTATGCACACCGTTGGGATCTCTGCAGTAATTAATAGTGCGACACACGTGCGCCGACAATTTTGGGAGATGCTTGGTGTTTTTAGTGTATAGTAGGTATGATGTTTATGTGTACTGCTACCTCTAGGACGTGGGTGGGCACCTCGACCTACTTAAAGTTTCTCACAAGTTTCTTTGCATATGCTGGACAGGCGCGGTGTTACCAGGAGATAGAGGAAGAGATGCGCATGCGCATGCTAGTGCAACGGACAACGTCCGCTCCCACAACTAGTTATACGAGTTTTAGAAGGTGCAGACATGCAGTTAATACTGCCGTGGTACAGTGGCCTCTATTGTGATTGCGGATAGGCTGGGCAGGTGCAGTGTCAGTAGGACACCACCCTTTTCCTTAATTATGGTAATCCCACCAGTACTCTGCACCAATGAGTCATAATGACATTTTAAAACCAAAGGAAAAGACACATGTACACTCAGCAACAACTTACATATCAACGTTTACTTTCACACATTCATAGATGCCATTAGGAAAGGGAGGGAGTAGCAGAAGTGGATACTTATTGTGGGGAATTATGGATTTGCAGAAGTTGGTTGTGAGGGGAGTAAGTGATTGAGGTAGAAGCGTAACGTCTCTTATCACATGGATTTTAATGGGATGGTGGCCTGTGAAATGGGGAAGGGGTACACGTGCAGGTTGGGCAGTGGTATTTTATTTTGACCATATTATGTCCTTTTATGTCATGATTTAAGGTGGCAAAATTGTTTACCTATTCCTCCATTTTGCCTTCCAGGCTGTCCAGTTTGCTATTTACAGAGTTTCTTTCTTTTCCTGTGCCCGTATGCTGTTGTTCAAAGGGTGCCGCTTGTGCTGCCTTGCTTTCCTTTCCAATATGTTCTCTTAAAGAAAATAAAATCTGTTAGATGTACATGAAGTAATAGATATTACATATTTTACGTTTTAGACTGCAATGAGTACCAATGGTGTTACTAAGTCATAGCGTCATGAGGGAAATTTTCTTCCAGCACTCTAAGGTGCTTGCCATTGCTGTGTAAAAAAAGAAACATTATGCTTCTCAACTGTTGTATATTGCACCACCTGTGCAATTATCAGACACACTTCAGTGTGCTTACAACATTCTGGTCTTAGTACTTTCCAGTCCTTACTCTGCCCGTTCGTTCTTTGTTTCCATGTAAAGCGGCAGTGTGGTAAGATTGTTGAAGGCAGACGTCACTTCTCTTGTTGGTGCATTGCATTATGGTGTATTCCCTATGCCTTTTTGATGTTTGTTTCATAAGTACACAGTTTGCAGTCATCCTCTATGTTCCCTTGCACTTCATGCACGTGGTGCTGTTTGTATATGTTCCTTGGGTCTGGTGAATGGTACCACTATATAAGAAAGCCCCTGCCTTTCTGAGCCTTTCTGAGCAGCATGGATGCAACCAGATGCATAGTCATAGTAAAAACCTATGAAATTCAATGGAAATACGTTGTTACAGGGACGTTATGGGAACAGGTAAAACCGAAAAACTCAAGAAATTCACCAGTTATGGTGAGCGAGGCAACCATAACTCGTGCTACCACTGTGTACTGCAAGGACTAACACCCATGACATAAAAGATAACATCACAAATGTCATTGATGACATCAATGATGATATCACATGTGTATTTAGTTCTCACAAAAAGCCTCCACAAGGGATTGTCATTGTAATGTTGTCAGAAAACCATCTGAGATCAATGGAAGAACCATCATGACATACATAGCTCATTAATCAATGTATTGCTATAAACATCATTGCATTACAGAGTTATTTCCAGTACATGCACCATCTCATGTAGAAACATCGGTATTGTCTGCAGCATATATCATAGATGTGCAATATTCAAAATATTCCCATGTTGAATAGTAAAATGATGCTTGCTTTCGTTTCAGAGTTTTGTGTACTGGGAAACATGTAATAAGTCGCCATGAATGCCTCACTTACTACATAATTGTACTACTCTACACGAAACATAAAGACACCACAACGCATACAAATATGACCATATACAGGGCAAGCAAAGCAAGCAAATAAATAGCCGTACTATCAGAAAGTGTTCATAACCTAACCGATTATCTTCAGGCACAGAAATGATTGTTGTATTTCAAGCTGCCTTCTTCCTCAATGTATATGTATCATATGATGTGCCTGAACCCTACGGAAAGTAGTGTTAGAATATATGAGAAGGGTAAGGTCTGCACATGTAGTACCTTTTGCATTCTTACTTCCTGACTGTCAGTGAAGAAAACCCGGTGGCCTAGATATGTCAGTGAACAAAAAAAGAGGGAGCCAGATATGTGATGTCATCAGTGACATTTGTGATGTCATCTTTGATGTCATGAGTTTTAGCCCTTGCATTGCACAGTGGTAGCACAAGTTATGGTTGCTTACTTCAACACATACATATATATACACATACATATATATATATTACATGGACGCAGTAGCGTCCATGTAGTTATGGTTAAGTTGGTGTTTCCATAGGAAGAGCACTTTTTGGGTGGCTTATAACTTCGCTCCCTCTGGACTAATCCTCACCAAACTTTGCAAACGAAGTATATGGCCCACTCTGAATATTTTTGCAAAGTTTTTTTCCTATAGACATAATGGGAAAAAACTTTGCGCACGGCTGCAGCCCGAACCGCTTCATGGATTTACACCAAATTTGCAGCAGGAGCGGCGGCTTGGTCCCGAAAGCGTGCTTTTGCAAATTTGGTGTAAACCTGTCGCTAGTTTTTTAAAAAATGACCAAAATGTAAGGCAAAAAAATTAGTGATATCTGTGTTCGCTTCGCGGATGGACTTCCCTGTTCGCTCCGCGGACAGCGCCCCGATTGGCCCATGGGCTTGCGTCATGTCCGCAGACATGCGACGTGTTCGCTCATTGGACGGTGTGAGGCGTGGAGTGCGTCACATTTTCTGTGGCGCCCGCCATCTTGTATTCGCTGTCGACCGCGTACAGCGCGGTGAAACTTGGATTAGAAATTGTATTTAGTGGAGTGTGTTGGTGTGTAAGAGTGTTTGGGGAGGGTGGGGGAGTATGAGATAGGTTCAATGTTTTGCTTTTTTATGTGCTATACGCTTTTGTTGTGTTCGATTTGTCCACGGAGAACAAGGCTGTTCTGACATTTTGTAAATAAACTAAATGGTGGGGTGTTCAGAGGACGGAGTATGTGTTCTTTTTGTTCGCAAGGAAGGAAAAATTTAGCTAAAAACACTTGCAGTGTATTTAAATGTTCGTAAATACACAAACTGGAGGTGTCCTGAGGACGCTGTCCGTATTGTAATCTGTCAAGTTGAATGTGTTCTAACAACACACGCGGTGTCCCGAAATGGTTGCAATTACACAAAATGGGGGTGTTCTGAGTACGTTGTTTGAGTTGTTCATTGTCAGGTTGAAAGTGTTCTACGAACCCTCCTTTTGTCCGCTGATAGTACAATTTCCTATGGGCCTCACCCGACTTTTTGTCCACTAAAGAAACGATAAATCAGGCTGGTGTGCGCCAAAATTATGTGATAATCCTATGACTGGCGCTATTGACCTGGCTGACTTGCTTTTGCGACACTAAATCATATCTCCTGCCCCTAAGCCTCACATTATGAAAGCATTCATATTCCCCGCCTCTCTCCGTGACATTACAGGGTGCGTCATTAAACGCGCCCAGTCGTCTCCAGTCCTACGCGACTTTACACAGAACCCGGAAGACAACACACATTATGTCACAACACAGCGCGCCACAATTCGGAATATGAAACTGTGATTTAAAAGCAAACAGCAAGATTGTAAATTTTGTAAAGTACATTTATTTGACATCAAGGGGGTAATTCATAGAATTCAGCGCACAAGTGGCGCATGCGGCTGGCGCACAGTGTGCGCGTGCGAATCTCTGCGCCGGCCGCGGGTCCCTGCAGCAGCACCAGTTATGCCCCCAAGAACGCCCCTCGCGCCGGGAAAAGCCATCAAAATCCCCAATCCAGCTCAAAGGGCTGCGCTAACCCTGTGCCAGCACGACAAGCGGGGAACGTGTATTACTGGGGTTCTCGGGAAGTTTCACACGCGATTGGCCCTGTGCGAGCGGGGTACGTGTATATCAGGGGTGCACGGGAAGTTTCACACGCGATTTCAGCAGGGTACGTGTATTTCAGGGTTGAGCGGGAAGTTTCACACGCGATTTCAGCAGGGTACGTGTATTACTGGGGTTCGCGGGAAGTTTCACATGCGATTGGCCCTGTGCGAGCGGTGTACGTGTATTACTGGGGTGCGCAGGAAGTTTCACACGCGATTTCAGCAGGGTACGTGTATTACTGGGGTTTGTGGGAAGTTTCACACGCGACTGGCCCTGTGTGAGCGGGGTACGTGTATTACTGGGGTGCGCGGGAAGTTTCACACGTGATTTCAGCAGGTTACGTGTATTTCGTGGGGTGCGCAGGAAGTTTCACACGCAATTTCAGCAGGGTACGTGTATTTCGGGGGTGCCGGGAGTCCTAAACATGATTTGGCAGTGTGGGTCCTCCCAGGTGTTCCCTGTACACCCTCCACGGCCCCTGCAGGCAGCCCACACCACAGGGGACTACCCTGCACCCCTGGTCATGTCCCACAGGCAGCCCACCCAACATGGGCATGCCCCCCAGCAAAGGCACTACTGATCACCAACTGATGTCCCCTTGCACCCCCACCCCCCAGCAGTGCGGGGCACCTGCCAGCAGGCCCCCACTCATGTCCCACTCATGTCCCCTTGCACCCCTACCCCATAGCATTGCAGGGCACCTGCCAGCAGGCCCCCACTCATGTCCCCTTGCACCCCCAACCCCCAGCAGTGCAGGGCACCTGCCAGCAGGCCCTCACTCATGTCCCCTTGCACCCCCACCCCCCAGCAGTCCGGGGCACTTGCCAGCAGGCCCCCACTCATGTACCCTTGCACCCCTACCCCCCAGCAGTGCAGGTCTCCTGCCAGCAGGCCCCCACTCATGTCCCCTTTCACCCCCACCCCCCAGCAGTGCGGGGCACCTGCCAGCAGGCCCCCAATCATGTCCCACTCATGTCCCCTTGCACCCCCACCCCCCAGTATTGCAGGGCACCTGCCAGAAGGCCCCCACTCATGTCCCCTTGCACCCCCACCCCCCACCCCCCAGCATTGCAGGGCACCTGCCAGAAGGCCCCCGCTCATGTCCCCTTGCACCCCCACCCCCCAACAGTGCAGGGCATCTGCCAGCAGGCCCCCACTCATGTCCCCTTGCACCCCCACCCCCCAGCAGTACGGGGCACCTGCCAGCAGGCCCCCACTCATGTCCCACTCATGTCCCCTTGCACCCCTACCCCCCAGCATTGCAGGGCACCTGCCAGCAGGCCACCATGTCCCCTTGCACCCCCACCCCCCAGCAGTGCGGGTCACCTGCCAGCAGGCCCCCACTCATGTCCCCTTGCACCCCTACCCCCCAGTAGTGCAGGGCTCCTGCCAGCAGGCCCCCATTCATGTCCCCTTGCACCCCCACCCCCCAGCAGTACAGGGCACCAGCCAGCAGGCCCCCAATCATGTCCCACTCATGTCCCCTTGCACCCCCACCCCCCAGCATTGCATGGCACCTGCCAGAAGGCCCCCACTCATGTCCCCTTGCACCCCCACCCCCCATCAGGGCAGGGCACCTGCCAGCAGGCCCCCACTCATGTCCCCTTGCACCCCACCCCCCAGCAGTACGGGGCACCTGCCAGCAGGCCCCCACTCATGTCCCACTCATGTACCCTTGCACCCCCACCCCCCAGCATTGCGGGGCACCTGCCAGCAGGCCCCCACTCATGTCCCACTCATGTACCTTTGCACCCCCACACCCCAGCATTGTGGGGCACCTGCCAGCAGGCCTCCACTCATGTCCCCTTGCACCCCCACCCCCTAGCAGTGCAGGGCACCTGCCAGCAGGCCCCCACACATGTCCCCCAAACACCACGCCATGACTATACAGACCCATGGCCCTAATGCCAACCCAAATCCCACCCGTCCACCCCCAGTGCAAACACCCAACAAACCACTGCACCCACTCCCTAGTAAATCACCCATTCCATGATAGTCTGAAAAGAACCAGCATGCCCATCAGCAAATGTCCTACAGAGCCACACAGTTGCAACACATGACTGTGCCAATGCTCATGAAGACATGCACCAAATTCATCACTGTACACCACACCAATAATGTTGAATAAAGAAATGTATTAAAAAGTATAACAAATGTCAAAATGAAAAGTACACATGCAAATGAAGAAATCCAAAACATGAAAACATATAAGTGGTGCATCCCCAAAGTCCATAGAACGAAATCCAAAGATTGAAAGCATAAAAAAACATTACTCCATATGAATATGACTAAAAGAAAGTATATACATGTCCTGAAAATTGAAAAAGAAAGTCTGAAGGGTCCATTATCCCAAACGCAAATGAAACCTACCAAGAACCCTATCTAAAATACAACTATATACAAAAAGTGGAGAAAAGTCCATGGACTCCAAATCATAATAATAAAGAAATGAAACCTAAACCTAAATAACTATATACAAAGGCGGCGGGCTAGTCCGACGGCTCACTGGTTGATGTCATGGGCCAGGCCATCATCGAACTCCTGTTCAATGGCTTGGAGGCGGGCATGTTCCCTGGCCCTGAGGTCTCGCAGGGATAATGCAGTGTTCAGCTCCAACTCCCTGCGAAGACCCTCGAGGCACTCAGCCCGCCTCAGCGCCCTCCGCATGGAGTTCTCCGCCCTGACCATTGTGAGCCGTTCCTCCTCCGCCCGCCGCCGCTCCGCACATATCTGCTGGCCCAACCGCTCCCACATGGAAGACACCCCCATTCCAGGGTTCTCCTGCCCTCTGGCTGATGCCTGCCCCCCTGATGTTGATGGCCCCGAGCCATGATGCCTCCCACGTCGAGCCTGCCGCTGTCTCCGACGCAACTGCCTGTGCCAGCACGACAGCATCCAGGCTGATGTAATCCACCGATGCCGTCGTGCACGTGCCCTGCCCGATGATGCCGTCACATCCTCCATCTGTTGGGGTCCAGTTGCTGGTGTGTCCACCCCTGCTGGACCTCCGACTCCCGACTGTGGCAGGGATGGGATCCCCACCGAGTTGGCTGCGTTGGTCGGGGCAGGTCCACAGGGGGCCCTGGTGGCATCTGGGCTGGAAGACGGCCTGGAGAACGACTGGCGCATAGCCTCCACAGAGGAGGAGAGGGTCGCCAGAGTGGCTGACACATGTACGAAACCCCCGACCATGGCTGCTCCCAACTGGGCCACTTTGGCACAGTGCTCTTCGTGATGACGTGCGTGCTCCCCCCAGGAAGCACGCACGTCATCACGAATGACACCCGTGCGCAACGTGACACCAATCAGGACCTTCTCCATACGGCCAGTGGTCCCCTCGTCCTCAGGTGGAGGGGAGTCAGATGACATGGACATCCCCCCTACCTGCGGACGGGCCTGGGATGGGGCATCCCTGCTGGTGCATGGTGGTGCAGTCACAGTGTCAGGGACAGTGACATGCACAGGCCCCTCCACGGTGACCTGTGCTGCCTCCTGCCCCTGCCCCTGGACTGCACCACTTGCAACAGCAGGGATGCCCCCACCAGGCCCCATGTGCGGCTCAGTAGCGGCCTCCTCCTCCTCTGTGGAAACCACCAACCTGGATGGCTCCACCCCGTCTTCTGCCATTGCAAGCCCATGTGGGGGCTCACCCACCCCTTCCGCTGCAGCCGTGGGGGCATCCCCGCCGCTTTGCTCCACAGCGCCGTCTCAGCCCTCTTCTTCACTTGGCGCTGTGTAGAGGGAGAAATAGAACACAAGCATCAGGGTACTGTACAATGGTCCCCTAGACAGGAAGCAATAGCAGATGAGTGGCACTGTCAAAAATCACTTCCATCATGTCCCTCCACAACACATGGGTCAGTGCAGGCAAAACACATGCCGTAACAGGCATGACGCATGCTATGGACATTAGCATACATGTCCAAGGGACTCTTGAAACATACAATGTTGTTTTGGAACTCACATGCATCATGGGTCATTCCTATCACATGCACACACTTCACTGTAGTTTCATCCATCTGGCCTCGTACACCCCAGACACAGTGGATGCAAGGATAACTAGGATGCATCAGTGATTCTGAACATTGTCACAGACATGTGTCATGCATCCATGGCATTCACAAGTCACAGACACGCAGGTCAGACACACAGACATGGACACCATACATGTACATGGCATTAGCACCCATCCCTCACCCCCACCCATGTCCAGGAACAGAGACTGGCATGCTCTCATGTGTCCATTCTGCATAGGGCTCCCCATGTTGCATTTAAACACATACACCAACCGTGTGCTTCACACATTACTGGTCTCACATGCATGACCATGATGTTCCTGCACACACACATGCGTACATGGCCTATGTCACACATACAGGCAAGTATCAGACAACCAGCACACTGCAACATGCCCTGTCTCACACAGCAATGCTTGGCCACTTACCGCTCGACGGGTCTGCCTCTCAGGGATCTGGGCATGGAGCGCTGGGCGTACGCATTCCAGGACCCTCATCTGGATGGTACTCATGCTGCCCCGGCGCCCCTCCACGAGGCACCGGGCCTTTATGAGGGTCCTGGACCTCAAGTCCTCCCAGCGCTTCTTGACTTGCTTGATGTTGCGGGTTGCCACCCCCTCCGCGTTGATGGCAACCACAAAGTCGTCCCAGATCCTGTCCCGTCCTTCCTTGTCGGCGCGTGATGATCCAAAGAGGGCATCATAATGCCCCAGGACAAGCTCTACCAGGACACCAACTTCCTTCTGACTGAGGCTGGTGGCCCTCTGCCCCTCTGGCTGGGGTCGCCAGTGGTCTCAGATGGTGTTTGCGCCGACATGGCGACCCCCGAGGCAGGCGTGGGTGGGCAACTGGGTCCTGGGGCTGGGCTGTGGAGCGATGATATCCCAGTCGGGAGTCTTCTGTTCCAGCAGGGGTGGGCCCCGTAACTGGACACCTGCAGTCAGGCAGTCAGGCAGCAGCAGATGGCAGGTGGGAGCGTGCACAGGGCTCTGGGGGGCAGTGATTCGGCCTTTTGGGCAGGAGCGTGGTCTTCCATGTGTTTTCATGTGGCCAACTTGATACAGAGTGATTTGGCACGTGAAAAATGTGCACGTCAGCGTCTGATTCGAGGAAAGGCCCCTAGCGCGTAAGCGCGTCAGCACTCGTACACGCTTTCATTGGACCAAAGGCCCTTCAAGTGTAAGCGCCTCTGTGACGTGACGCGCGTGGGCGTGCACGGGCGTTTCCTTCATGACGTTAGCATAGTGGTTCAGTGCGCGTGAAAAACTGCACGTCCGCGAGGGAATGCATGTAATCCGAGGAAAGGGCCCAATCGTGTAATTGACGTGACGCGCGCGGGCGTTTCCCTCAGCATGGGTTAAAGGTGAGCGGGGGCAGCAGTTTGCTGTATGTGCCTTTCGTGGAGACCGACGTGTGTTGCTGCTTCCTGATGTTTCGCTCGCCATCACAACTTCACAGCTATCAAGGACGTATCTCTTCTTTTGGCATGGGTATTGGCTATGTGTGTTTTTCTGCATCGCGCTAGTCAGACGGTGAGTCGCACACGCTATTTTTCCCACTGTGGGTGCCCCTGTGTATCGCACCCATTTTTGAGGTCATAGTAGCCTGCGTGTCCCACGCGTACGCGTTATTCGTGTTACTGGGCGCCATCGCGTACTGCAGGAGGTTGATTCCACGCACATAGGCTGCAGGGTTGCGTGCACGGTTTTACTGCAGTTTTGGGGTGCCTGAGCATTGTGTGACCTGTCACTACATCACCGGGATCACATACAGCCTTGCAGGTGCAGGGGGGCTGTTAACATCTTGCTTCCCACCCCCTTCACCCCAATTGCCCAGGTCAATTGTGTTGTACACCTCCCATTGGCACTACTCCATCTGTGCCGGCACTACTACATCTGTGCCATGGTTGGGAGGCCACCAAAGGTGAGAGGCGCCTCAGCTGGGCGTACTCCTCGTGGCGGGCATGGTCGAGGACGTGGCCGTGGTGACCAGGGAGTAGGGGGACTCCAGAGTGTCCAGGGCGGCCACAGAGGGGGAAGAGGCAGGGGTGCGCCACTTGAGCAGAATGTTGTGCCATGTGTTGGTGCAGTCATGCCACCACCCCCTGTGGTTCCGGGGGATGCAGTTTTTGCATCTGGCACTGGCACCCGTGTGACCCGGCAGTCCGTTCCATCGACTGCCACGGGCCCAAGGGTAGAGGTAGCTGCAGGTGCAGCTGTGGACACCACCACCCAGGCTCAGGGTCTGCCAGCGCAGGCTGCGTTGGCACTTGAGGAGCCCTTGGAAGATTTCCAACAGGCCAGGAGGGAAACCGTAGGGGCACGCAGGGCTGCTCTGACCAAGACACGTGTCCGTGGGGCAGTTATGTCATCTGCTGCCCCGAACAGCCAGGTGTTTGCAAGTGCAGGGGCAGATGCACCCAACAACACCCCGGTTGCGAGTCTGCCAACCAGGACCATTGCGGTCAATGACCCTGCCACAGCGGATGTTGCTAGGCAGGGTCCATTAGAGGGCACCCAGATGCCACTGACACAAGTCAGGCCTTTGGTCGTCCCTCCACCTGCCACTCCCTTGGCTCAATCCACCGAACCCACTGGCCATAATGGTCAGGGCGGCATTAGCCAGCCAGGGTCTGCGCCACAGTCCAAGACGAGGAAGGTTGTACCTGCAGCAGAGGCTGGGACCCCACACACAGCCACGACCTCCTGCACGTTGAGGAAGAAGCCTTTCTGCAAGCAGGAACTGGACTTCCTCATGGACTACATGCGGGGCCACAGCCGTGACATGATAGTGGGTGCCAATAGTCAGACTACGGCTGCCCACCGTGACACCCACTGGAAGCAAGTTACGGAACATGTCAGTTCATTCGGCCATGAGGTGCGCACGGTGCAAGAGTGCAAAAAGCGTTAGAATGACCTCAAATGCAGCGCTAAGGCTAAGCCTGCCTCAAATTACAACTTGACTCTGGTGACTGGCGGTGGGCCTGCACCAGAGGAGGAAGAGCTCAATCCGCATGAGTCACTCGTTGCAGAGTTCATACCATCTTAATCGGTCGAAGGAATGGGAGAGATGCTGGACTTTCATGCCCAGTCCAGTGAGTGTTTATGCGTGTTTGTTGAGGACATGTGTGTTTTACTTGTGGGATGTGTTGTTAA
Organism: Ambystoma mexicanum; assembly: GCF_040938575.1. Taxonomy (NCBI): domain Eukaryota; kingdom Metazoa; phylum Chordata; class Amphibia; order Caudata; family Ambystomatidae; genus Ambystoma; species Ambystoma mexicanum. The sequence continues at coordinate 508,719,709 of NC_090926.1, read as the reverse complement.
TGATGGCCACTACATGTGACGTGTACATGGTTCTGATGTGCAAGTAATGCAATGCTTCCGTGATGCATGTCTGCTGTGCTGGATGGTGGACATGTTGAGCAGACGGGGACTGTCTGCATCACCACTATTGCACCCTACTCACATGCTGGTTACCAGTATACCCCTCCGGTCCATGTTCCAGCTCACTGGCCCTTCTGCATGTAGCGCGGGGTGACCTTCCTCTCAGCCCAGGCACAATGTCATAGCATGACTGATGTGCATGTGTCCTCTGCCTGCATGTGGGTACTCCATGTAGGCATGCTCCCTTGCCCCTCCTCCGCCACTCTGCACCAAGCTCCACCTTTGCAGTGATCTGCTTCAATCTTGCCATTGGGTACTTTCCTGAGTCATGCGTCCTGTGTACATGCTAACTTCCAGTGGACAATCTGCCAGACATATGCTGTGTGGTACAGCCTTAATACTTGATGCAGGGTATCTCACTTGTACAGTGCAGAGTTCAGATGCCCCGCAGGGACATGAGTGCCCATTCATGCTCCGTGTACAATGCACGCATGCCCCTATGTGTCCTTGACTGGATGATCACTGTAATACAAGTCCTGGGTGACATACATTGCATGGCATCTTGTCAGCCTTCCCATGTCAACTGTGGGTCAGTACTGCGTTGCACACATGTTTAGGGTCTGACATTCTGTGTGGGTCGCAGGCCTCAGCCTTTTAATGGCCAATGACTCTGTCCGACTGTTGTAGTGTCTTCTTCACACGTGAGCAGCCTCCAGAGGTTCCATCATGTGTCCTGCTTACTGTCCCATCATCATTTGCAGTGTTGTCACTTGAATCACATTAAGCTGTTGATGCCAGTCAACACTGACTGTCAATACACAGGTCTATGGTCAGCCTTTTGATACCATGCTAGGCATCCCTGCTTTTGCACTTGGGTGGAGGGGGGCTTTGCTTGTAGATATGCTACCCATTGAATGCACATTGCACGTGATACCTTGCACTGCCTTCACATTTCCTGACACACATCATGAAGTCCTTGTACATGTAGGCAGTGAGTGACATACACATTTGCTGCACTGCATAGACCCACTTTTATGCAGACTGCCACCTTTCAACAGGTCTGATCACAGAAGCAATTCAAAGTTGACCAGCATGCATGCCAGGTTCTATTTTGTGTGTCACATGTCTGCCTGATGTGTTTGGTGTCGGTGTGTGTGTGTGTTGTGTGCTTATGACATGTGTAGTGACCTTTTCTCTCTATATTTTTCAGATGATGACGCAATGGAGCCAGAGGATGGTGTTGTCATGCCAGACACAGGGTTGTTACCACTACATCAACCCGGCACAAGTGGGGGTCGTGGGGTGGTAGGCCACGAAAACCCCCATGTGCTACAGTCCATCTTGTCTCTGGCTGACTATGAGTCCAGCCCTGATGACGACTCTGACGCCCATGTCAAGTTGGATGAGCATCAAGTCCATGTGTCAGGGGTGAGTGATTCTGATTTGGACACTCCTCTGTCTGCGACACCTGCACTGAGGGGTCAGACAGTCTTGGTACCTCCGCCCGTGGTGGATCGAGACGCAGGGTCACCCTCCACAACAGTCACTGATGTGCCTGGGACATCACGTTGACGGGGCCTGTAGTCGTGCAGCCGCGGGCGGTGCCAACACAGCAAGGACACCCGGTCCATGGGTCCCGCAGGGGTCAAGCCCAGCAATGCGGTCGCCGCGCGCAACCGCAGTATACTCAGTGGGAGCAAGACATGACTGCCAATTCAGAACGGCAGGGGGCAGCAATGGAGAACATCGCGGCGAGCATGGAGCGTGTGGCCCGATCTGTGCTCCCCCCTGCTAGGCAGGTACTTCTCCAGCAGCAGGCGGCACGGTCCACGGCCCACTCGCTCAGGCTGGGCATGGCGGCCTCAGACAGGGCATGCCAGGCTGAAATGTCGTCTCTGCGTAAAGCAATTGCTGCTCACGCAGAGGCGCACATGGAGGCCCTAAGGGAGGAGTATGCTTCCCTCAGATCCACTCTGGGTGTCCTTCTGATGTCCCAGAGGGAGCGGGCAGAGGAGAGGTTTGCACAGCTTGAGCGTACCATCTCAGCTGAGCTACAGGCTTGCCAGGAGGTGCAGCGGTTGTCCAGCCAGGCCTTGCAGGAGGAACTCTGTGTTATACGTGCTACCTTGCAAGAGGAAGCATGTGTATCACGTGAGGTTCTGCATGCAGACCTACGTCACATCACCACACAGAAACATGCTCACCCGTCCGGCAGACTTGCTGCCGACGAGGGGCAAGCTGCGGCTAGGCATGGCCAGGCTACTGTGCCATGTCCTCCTTTCCAGGATGAGCCAGACTCGGACCACCATCTATCTCCCACATAGGTCGGGCTGTGCAGGCGTTGAGCCCATGGAGGTTTTTTTTTGGGCTCAGCCTCATCGCATGTGGGTGTTTAGCAGCACCCTGTACCTCCGCCCTCCTGGGTGCCTTCCCCCCGGGGCGTATGTGGCCATTTTTGATTTTTCTTTTAGTTTAGTTAGTTAAGTTTCTGTTTGATAGTTAGTTTAATTAGGTAATGTAGGTTTTTCATAGTTAGTGTAATTAGTTAATATAGTTTAAAATTGCTTGTCTATTGTGCTTTCATGTGACGGTGCAGTGCTTTGGGGCTTTTGAAAGCATCCACTGTCTGTTCCAGCTGGGCCCTTCAGGCTTGTCTTGTGTATGTGTTTGCTGCTTGGGGTCCTTGACTCACATATGCCACTCCTGCTTCCGTTATCCATGGGCTCGCAAGGATGGTTCGGTATAACAGCCTATTACACAAGGGCTTTGGACTGTCATATCTGTGACATGTCTGGTGCTGTGTAACTTGTGTTGACACCCCTAGTGGGGATGATTGCGCTATTATTGACCACTGTTCTGCTTTTGCTAGATGGGGTATTTCATGATTGAGTACATTCATTGCTATGCATTGTGTAGTATGTTTCTTATCTTTACTGTACACGGGCTTGTTGCGGTTCATTCAGTAGATAGTGTGTTCCACACTTTGGATGTGAAAGACGGACTGATGGTGTGATTTCAGATATACGTCTCTGACATGGTCCAGTAATGAGATGCCTGAAGAGACACACACAGATGACTGTAAAGCATTAATCATGTGTTTCATGGTCTTTCTGCAGGGGGATGAGCCTCCAGACCACCTTTGCCAGCAGTCATGGCCCATTGGACATCTGGATTCTGGACACGTTTGGTGGTGCCCACATGCACATGTGTGCGCAAGCAGAGGCACAGGGATTGCAGACATACATCCTAGAACTGCTGACGTGTTTCAAGGGACTCCAGGCAAGGTGAGCAGCACAGGGGGGCCACAACACAGCAAAGCTTCCACCTGGCCAGTTGCACATGCATGCTTAGTAGCAGCACTGATGGTGGGCTTCGACGTATATTGTCGTTGAAGCGCACAATAGAGCTCAGATGTGTTGGTGGACTGATGGCTAGTTGATTGTAAGGTTGTCTGGGGCACCTGCAGGGGCAGTTGAACATACCCTCCGTTCCACCATGGGCCATTGAGGCACTTGTATCACCCATGTAGCCTTCCGAGACATGGAAAGGAGCCGCTCACAGGGACATACAGCAAGGGACAGACTCGGGTGCAGTGCATTTCATTTCCTTGTACATTTTGAAACATGCACTGCCTACTTTGTTTCGGTCATGGTGGAACACGACTTGTTCTGAAGTCATACCTTGCTATATGCGTCTGTCTGGTTACCCAGGGAACATTGCATGTTGTGTGAGTCATGACACATTGGTGTTCCATTTGCCACACACCCACCAGCGGCTGACTTGCTGCATTGACTGTGTATGACCCATTACAGGGGTAATGTTACATATGGGTACGAAGCATCCACACCAGATTGTCTGTTTGTAGAGTTTTTTGTTGCTATGGGGCATATTTGGTGGTGTGTTTGTGTGTTATGGGCACGCACAGAATATTAACTGTGGCTCTCTTTGCAGCATTGAAGTGCTCCTGTAACCGGACCTGAGAGTGCGCAGGCAGGAGGCCAGCACTCAAAACCAGATCTAAGTGTCTTGTTGTTTTTCTTTCAAACTGCTCTGCATAGGCTTGCTGGGCAGTGCACTAATGCATGGATGAATGCGTAATTCAATTTGGTATGTTTTTTTTTCCCTAATCACCCCAAGTTCTATCCACTTCTAAACCCTGTACCCTCTACCCGGTGTTCCTGCTTCCCGTACCTATCCAACCAACGTTCCCTCACCCTCTTTCCCCGCTGGGGTTGCGGATGCCTGTGTAAGCCCCAAGCTTGCAGGCGCCAAAACCCTAGAGAGGGTGGTTGGTTCCTGCCACTCCTAAGCCTGGACTCCGGAAGGCCCTGACAATGATGTACAAGTTTGTTAGGATTGTGTATGTGTTAATGCAGGTAGTACATTTTCGTGCATTCCCTACTTTCACGTGTCATTCCTCCTCCCCTCTCCTGCCACTCATTCCAGTTATCCAGTATGCCAACGCCTGCCCCGACTGCATATCCCTGAACCTCCTTCCCCACCAGGGTCTCAGAGGCCTGTGTGAGTTTGACCTTGCAGGCACCCGGGCCACGGTGGGGGTGGTTGGTTCATGCCACTCCTGCGCCTGTACATGGGAGCTGTGACAGTACACATCCGTTCGTGGTGCATCATTCTATGTTATATACTACACATGGTTCACATCCTGTTGTGACATTGTTTTACTGTGCTACCTTGGTTGTTACATCATTGTGGTAGTAATTGGCCTTTGTGAGGTACTGCTACTTCAAGTCATCTACTGGAGGCTGTTCGTTTTTCTGCCTTGGATTTTGTGTTTTTGCAAATCAAGGTGGACTCTGAGGGTGCAGGCAACTTTTTACACACAAGGTGGGAGATGGTGATGAAGGGGAAGTGTGATTCTGTGGCCAGGTGAAATTGAGGGTTGAAGGCTCCATGACCCAGGTGCAGTTGTTCAGTGGGTCATGGTGATTTGTGAGAGAGGAGGGGTGTTTTGTTGTTGATAGTTGTCTTGCCCTGCAGTGTGATGGGAACCCTGACATTGTAATTGTGGTATCCTATGTACATGATGTGTTCTGCTGATCAATGCCTGTTCATGTCTTGTGTTTACCTTTCAGGTGTGAGGGGATAGTTGTGGTTTGACATGCTGGGGTGTACACATGGTGAATGTTCACATGTGATGTGTAGAGGACACTGATGGTCACTTGATTGCACATGCAAATGTTGAGTGCATGTCCTTACTGACCCACACACTCGCACTATGATGCACTACATGTACAACCACCCTTGGATATCCACGTGTACACTCTGTTTGCCTTCTGCTGCCCACTGTGTCCCTGCAGCACATGTTCTGTGACCAATTATGGATCCTGTACATGCCTAATTTGCTTTTTGATGTGATTTGTCGCTTAGATGTGATGCTCAGGGTGTGCATCACACACAATGGCTGTTCACTGTGCTGTGCGCTGAGCAGTGTGTTGCAGGAGTTGGACACAGCACACAGAAGCTGCAGTGTTGATTTTGCAATGCACAATGTGCATGTAGACAGGCATTCATTGTTATGTTACGGCTACAACGTTTGTAATGCATTTGGGAATTACTTATTTTGGGTGGGAGGTTGTTGGTCAGTCATTTCATCTGATTCCATGTCAGGCATCATTGTCAGATGCCAATGTAAATTTTTCACATTTCAACGTGTACCTTATTGGTACTGTGTTGGTGTATTGCTATTGCTTGCCATGTCATGTTGTGGTTTGGGAGGGTTTGAGTGACATAACAGTGATGCTCATGGCCTGTTTTGCAGGTGTGTGTGATTCACACCTTGCATGTCAGGGTCAGCCGCTTCTCGAGGCAACGAGCTGGGGGTAGATATCTCTCTGCGGCAGGGGCCTCCCTCTGGAACAGCCTTCCTGCCTCCCTGGAACTTGAGGAGAACCATCTCCGGTTCTGGAAGCACCTCAAAACCTTCCTCTTTGCTTCTGCTTTCTCTCTCCCTTGCTAAATTCTTCACTGAAACTGCACTGAATCTGCAACTGGGCCACTCTCACCAACCTCGGTCCCTGGCCCAGCCACTCTCCACTTGCACTGCCTCCCTGGCAACCCCTGCACTGTGGGACTGTCTCTCTATCCCTACAGCCCACCCTTCCCAGCACTTGTCTGCACTTACCTTTGCACTTGCCACCAACTGGCCTATTTATTTATTTTTTATTCTACTTACCCTGTACTGCACTCCCCCTCCCATTCCCCTTGCACTTTTCCCTTCCCCCTACCCCTGCACTTGCGCAATCTAAATGACACCTGGCCTAGTAGGATCGTTGTCTGTCTTCCCTTGTTCCCCCCTCCCTGCCTCGTCGAACCTTGAAACGCTTGTGTATAGGCACGTTACAAATGCCATATCATCTCATATCATATATCATATGTGTGCCTTTTGGTCACACAGGATAGCTTGTGTTTAAGTAGCTAGGGATGCACACAATGTGGCATTTCCATGGCAACAATCTCAGGGTGGTAAGGTTGTGACAGTTGACTGTCTCTTTGTCATCATCGATTGTCACCTGGTATGTGCCAGGCCTGTGTGCACTACGCAGGGGTGGGAGTTTAGGTGAAAAATGTGGCCACAAGCTGGGTCCGGGCTTCCTCGCCACGTGGCCTGTCCCCACCCATGGGCAGCACCTGTGCCTGTGGTTGGGGATGTGGGGGCACCACCATGTCCACCGGTACGCCCTGCCGTGTTGCAACATTGTGCAGGACACATGCTGCCACAATGATCCTGCACACTACTGGGGGTGCATAGAGTAGCTGCCCGCCAGAGCGGTCAAGGGAGCGGAAGCGTGACTTGAGCACTCCAAATGTGCGCTCCACTATGGCCTTGGTTGCAATATGGGCAGCATTGTATCTTACCTGGGGTGGTGTGGTGGGGTTCCGGATTGGCGTCATCATGTGGTTGCTCAGAGGGTAGGCACTGTCCCCTGGGGGGGTGTAAATGGTTGTGATTATTGGGGTTTGTGTATTTGTGTGTGTGTGTGTGACATGCATGCATGTGCAACGACATTTGTACTCACCTAGGAGCCATGTGTCGCCATGCTGCCCAGCTACCAGGGCCCAGCTCAGGGCGGACATTCTGTATATGAAACTGTCATGGGTGGAGCCAGGGTAGTTTGCATAGACAGAGGTGATGATTCCCTTTGCATCGCATACCACCTGTACATTGATGGAATGCCAGTGCTTGCGGTTTTGGTAGATGTGCTCAGTGGCCCTAGGTGGACGAAGGGCCACATGGGTGCAATCTATGGCACCGAGCACTTTGGGGAAGTGTGCCGCCCTGTAAAAATCCAGGACAACGGCCTGCCTTTCTGCGGGTGTTCTGGGCATGTATATGTGCCTTCGGATTTAGGGGCGTGCTGTCATGATTGCCAAGACCTGGTGTAGGCAGCGTGACTGCGTGGCCTGTGAGACCCCCCCCACTATGGCAGTAGTCCGCTGAAATGACCAAGTGGCCAAAAAATGCAGGAAATTGAGCACCTTCTCCAAGGGGCTCAATGCTTGGGAGCAAAGGGTGCATGGATGATGCACCAATATCCAATATCCAATTCTAAACCCTGTACCCTCTACCCGGTGTTCCTGCTTCCCGTACCTATCCAACCAACGTTCCCTCACCCTCTTTCCCCGCTGGGTTGCGGATGCCTGTATAAGCCCCAAGCTTGCAGGCGCCAAAACCCTAGAGAGGGTGGTTGGTTCCTGCCACTCCTAAGCCTGGACTCCGGAAGGCCCTGACAATGATGTACAAGTTTGTTAGGATTGTGTATGTGTTAATGCAGGTAGTACATTTTCGTGCATTCCCTACTTTCACGTGTCATTCCTCCTCCCCTCTCCTGCCACTCATTCCAGTTATACAGTATGCCAACGCCTGTCCCGACTGCATATCCCTGACCCTCCTTCCCCACCAGGGTCTCAGAGGCCTGTGTGAGTTTGACCTTGCAGGCACCCGGGCCACGGTGGGGGTGGTTGGTTCATGCCACTCCTGCGCCTGTACATGGGAGCTGTGACAGTACACATCCGTTTGTGGTGCATCATTCTATGTTATGTACCACACATGGTTCACATCCTGTTGTGACATTGTTTTACTGTGCTACCTTGGTTGTTACATCATTGTGGTAGTTCTTGGCCTTTGTGAGGTACTGCTACTTCAAGTCATCTACTGGAGGCTGTTCTGGTTCGTTTTTCTGCCTTGGATTTTGTGGTTTTGCAAATCAAGGTGGACTCTGAGGGTGCAGGCAACTTTTTACACACAAGGTGGGAGATGGTGATGAAGGGGAAGTGTGATCCTGTGGCCAGGTGAAATTGAGGGTTGAAGGCTCCTTGACCCAGGTGCAGTTGTTCAGTGGGTCATGGTGATTTGTGAGGGAGGAGGGGTGTCAGTGTGATGGGAACCCTGACATTGTAATTGTGGTATCCTATGTACATGATGTGTTCTGCTGATCAATGCCTGTTCATGTCTTGTGTTTACCTTTCAGGTGTGAGGGGATAGTTGTGGTTTGACATGCTGGGGTGAATGTTCACATGTGATGTGTAGAGGACACTGATGGTCACTTGATTGCACATGCAAATGTTGAGTGCATGTCCTTACTGACCCACACACTCACACTATGATGCACTACATGTACAACCACCCTTGGATATCCACGTGTACACTCTGTTTGCCTTCTGCTGCCCACTGTGTCCCTGCAGCACATGTTCTGTGACCAATTATGGATCCTGTACATGCCTAATTTGCTTTTTGATGTGGTTTGTCGCTTAGATGTGATGCTCAGGGTGTGCATCACACACAATGGCTGTTCACTGTGCTGTGCGCTGAGCTGGACACAGCACACAGAAGCTGCAGTGTTGATTTTGCAATGCACAATGTGCATGTAGACAGGCATTCATTGTTATGTTACGGCTACAACTTTTGTAATGCATTTGGGAATTACTTATTTTGGGTGGGAGGTTGTTGGTCAGTCATTTCATCTGATTCCATGACAGGCATCATTGTCAGATGCCAATGTAAATTTTTCACATGGCAACGTGTACCTTATTGGTACTGGGTTGGTGTATGGCTATTGCTTGCCATGTCATGTGGTTTGGGAGGGTTTGAGTGACATAACAGCGATGGTCATGGCCTGTTTTGCAGGTGTGTGTGATTCACACCTTGCATGTCAGGGTCAGCCGCTTCTCGAAGCAACGAGCTGGGGGTAGATATCTCTCTGCGGCAGGGGCCTCCCTCTGGAACAGCCTTCCTGCCTCCCTGGAACTTGAGGAGAACCATCTCCGGTTCCGGAAGCACCTCAAAACCTTCCTCTTTGCTTCTGCTTTCTCTCTCCCTTGCTAAATTCTTCACTGAAACTGCACTGAATCTGTAACTGGGCCACTCTCACCAACCTCGGTCCCTGGCCCAGCCACTCTCCACTTGCACTGCCTCCCTGGCATCCCCTGTACTGTGGGACTGTCTCTCTATCCCTACAGCCCTCCCTTCCCAGCACTTGTCTGCACTTACCTTTGCACTTGCCACCAACTGGCCTATTTATTTATTTTTTATTCTACTTACCCTGTACTGCACTCCTCCCTCGCCTTCCACATGCACTTTTCCCTTCCCCCTACCCCTGCACTTGCGCAATCTAAATGACACCTGGCCTAGTAGGATCGTTGTCTGTCTTCCCTTGTTCCCCCCTCCCTGCCTCGTCGCACCTTGAAACACTTGTGTATAGGCACGTTACAAATGCCATATCATCTCATATCATATATCATATGTGTGCCTTTTGGTCCCACAGGATAGATTGTGTTTAAGTAGCTAGGGATGCACACAATGTGGCACTTCCATGGCAACAATCTCAGGGTGGTAAGGTTGTGACAGTTGACTGTCTCTTTGTCATCATCGATTGTCACCTGGTATGTGCCAGGCCTGTGTGCACTCCGCAGGGGTGGGAGTTTAGGTGAAAAATGTGGCCACAAGCTGGGTCCGGGCTTCCTCGCCACGTGGCCTGTCCCCACCCATGGGCAGCGCCTGTGCCTGTGGTTGGGGATGTGGGGGCACCACCATGTCCACCGGTACGCCCTGCTGTGTTGCAACATTGTGCAGGACACATGCTGCCACAATGATCCTGCACACTACTGGGGGTGCATAGAGTAGCTGCCCGCCAGAGCGGTCAAGGGAGCGGAAGCGTGACTTGAGCACTCCGAATGTGCGCTCCACTATGGCCTTGGTTGCAATATGGGCGGCATTGTATCTTACCTGGGGTGGTGTGGTGGGGTTCCGGATTGGCGTCATCATGTGGTTGCTCAGAGGGTAGGCACTGTCCCCTGGGCGGGGTGTAAATGGTTGTGATTATTGGGGTTTGTGTATTTGTGTGTGTGTGTGTGACATGCATGCATGTGCAACAGCATTTGTACTCACCTAGGAGCCATGTGTCGCCATGCTGCCCAGCTTCCAGGGCCCGGCTCAGGGCGGACATTCTGTATATGAAACTGTCATGGGTGGAGCCAGGGTAGTTTGCATAGACAGAGGTGATGATTCCCTTTGCATCGCATACCACCTGTACATTGATGGAATGCCAGTGCTTGCGGTTTTGGTAGATGTGCTCAGTGGCCCTAGGTGGACGTAGGGCCACATGGGTGCAATCTATGGCACCAAGCACTTTGGGGAAGTGTGCCACCCTGTAAAAATCCAGGACAACGGCCTGCCTTTCTGCGGGTGTTCTGGGCATGTATATGTGCCTTCGGATTTAGGGGCGTGCTGTCATGATTGCCAAGACCTGGTGTAGGCAGCGTGGCTGCGTGGCCTGTGAGACCCCCCCCACTATGGCAGTAGTCCGCTGAAATGACCAAGTGGCCAAAAAATGCAGGACATTGAGCACCTTCTCCAAGGGGCTCAATGCTTGGGAGCAAAGGGTGGGGGATGTAAGGTCATCATCCCACTCCCTGACCAGGTCTAGGATGATATGGGGTGGAAACCTATACCTGCCGTAGACCTGGTCGTCAGGCATCCCAAAAAGGCTTGTCTGTGGTGTGAAAATGCGTGCCCTGGCTATTTTCCTCCTCCTGCGGTGTCCCACGATCAGTGCTGCGACAAATGGGGCATTCATCGTAGCTGTGTATACGTGTTTGCGCGCACTTTTATACTGTGCGCGGGGACGCTTCCGCCTGCCTCCGTGTGGCGGACGCGTTGACGCCTGTGTGCGTCTTTTGCCGTGCGCGGGTTTCCGGTATTCAAATCCATGAATACGGGTTGTTTGCGTGCATGTGGGCGTTCCGTGTAGTTCCCTGCAGTACTTCCCCAGTTATGCCTTCGTTTTCATGCATTATTCCCAATTCCGCGTGTTACGCCCACTGTTCCGCCCACTTTGGTTGTGTGCGCCGCGCTATGTGCGCTTTTGCTGTGCACGTAGCGCACGCCGTTTGGTGGAGTGTGTGCCCGCGTGCGCCATGCAAGGATAAGGCGCACGGACAGTGGGAAACACGTGCAGTGTCTTCTTTGAATCGCACGCGTGCGTGTGCGCTGGGTTTCTCATGCTTGCGCCACCTTGCGCCTGCTTGCGCTGGGATTTTCGGCGCACGTTTGTTCCATGAATCAACCCCCAAATGTTTAGAGTATATTCAGCGATTTGCATTTGTCTTTGTTGTCGATCCGCAAAAGTTCATGTTGAGCCATGCGATGTTCCTTTGCGGTACAGAGGGTGTTAGATCAGCTTAGAACACAGTGCACCACAATTCGGAATATGAAACTGTGGTTTAAAAGTAAACAGCAGGATTGTACATTTGGTAAAGTACATTTATTTCACATGAAATGTTTAGTGAATATTCAGCGATTTGCAATTGTCTCTGCTGTCGATCAGCAAAAGTTTAGTTTGATCCACGCGCTGTTCCTTTGCGGTAGATAGGCTGTTGGTTTATGATAAAAGCAGTAAATGGTCGCACTGATAATCGAAAGGTTGCTCCAACAACGATGCATTAGACCACCATAATGGTTGGTATGTTGCTTCTAGCCACTAGTACTGCGTAAGGGCATATTGGTCCTTGGCGATTGTCCCATAAAATGGTGAGGGTCATGAAGTTGCTTACATGGAGCTGCACCTGGCAGTTGAAAAATCCATCCGCTGGAGTCTGAAAATCGTGACATTGGCAAAATGGGGCAACATACCTGTTTTAAAAAAAATAAATTAGTCTCACCAGCCGATCTTTATTAAAAATATTCATTTTATTTATTAGGGCATGAAACTATTTGCTAGCGAAGATAGTGCAACGGAGTATGTTAATAATAAAATAATAATATTGTTGCATTTATATAGGGCTAAGAACCGTCAGGTATCTCAGCGCTGCTTATTATTACCCACGATGTGTGGTGCTCATTCATCGACGACGGAAGGATGAAAGGCTGAGTTTGGCTGTGCCGGGATTCGAACCTGCGTTAGCAAGCTGTGCACAGATGTCAAAGCGAGCGCTCTACTCACTGTGCCACTTGACCGGCTACAGTGAAGGGGCACAGCGAGTAGAGCGCTTGACCGGCTACACACCGGTTAAATTATTTCTATTAACCCACCCTGTGTCGTCTGCCTTTTTCAGAGCCCGCTAAACGTCAGGGCATCAATTCGGCGGTGATAGTGCGCGGTAGAAAACAATATGCCACATTGAACGAACAAGTACAACTTGACCGGGCTTTAATGCCACGCTATTTTTATTATATTCCGGTATAAAATAATCTAAAGGGTTACTTACATTATAATTCCATTTTCCATTGTCCAAGTGTAGTGCAGTCCCAAAATACGACTCCGCGTGTGCCAACGATCTTTCTCAAAGTGATATAATATACAAAAGTGGTTTCGTTTCAGAAATGTCATCTTTATCGTGTCTTAAGTTTTTGCTACACTTCTTCAAAAGAAGTCTTTCACCACAATCTCTGTCTGTCAAGCTAAAAAAAAAATAGAACCTTATACTGGGAGTCGTGGGCCTCTCCGGGCCGCGAGAAAAAAATGGAAGCAGCTGACCTTCACTGTGAACGAGCATAAATGCTTACTTTCCAACATTCTGTATATTGTTTGCGTGCTAATAAAAAAAGTTTGTTTAAGGGATGTTATGGTTCCAAGTAAAGCCGAAAAACCCCTGAAATTCGCCAGTTATGGTAAGCTAAGCAACCATAACCCGCGCCACCACCGTGCACTGCTGAGACTAACACCCAGGACATCAAAGATGACATCGCAAATGTCATTGATGACATCACTGATGACATCACATGTGCATTTACTTTTCATGAAATTTGTGTACTAGGGATTTTATTATAATGTTGCAAAAAAAGTGTCAAGGATCATTGCAATAAATATCATACCGTAATTAATGCTTTGAACATTGATATAAATAGCATTGTATTATGGGGTTCTATCTAGTATACTGAGCTACTAATGGAGAAACAAAGCATTGTGTGCAGCGTACAAAATGAAAGTATAACATTTGTAATGTTAATATGTTGAATAATGAAATGATAATTGTCCTGAAATGTTCGAAAATAAACAAAATGGGGGTGTTCTGAGGACGTTCTTCGTATTGTGTGACTGCTTAGCTGTATGCAATGAGGGAATGGCACAGAGAGTAAAGTGGAAATGGTAGAAGGGGTGTCGAAGAGTTACGCGGTCCGCGGACACCGCGGCTGTCCGTGGACAGGGCATGCTTATCCGGGGTTTTCCAGCAAATCCAACATGGAAAGAAGACTGTACGGATTAGCCAATCAGATGTCGAGGTTGTGGATTTGTGTTGAAAGAGACTGTGTGTGGTGAAGATGGCAAAAGTAGAGAAAGTCAGGGAGTTGGTGCTTGGAGAAATGTTTGTGCATGGTTTACAACAGTACGCTCGATGCTGGCATGTTGAAAAGAACTTTGATGTGAAAGGAGTGGAGGTGTTGTGGAGCACTGTGCCTGATTGCAATGTACAGGGAATTGTACAAGTTTGTGAGGATATGGCCACGATGAACAATCTGCATGTGGTAGTTTTGCACTATGGTGCTTTCCATTTGGGCAACGTCAGTGCCCCTACTTTGTTGGCTGATTTGGAACGCTTGGTTCAAGCCGTAATGAAGATCCTTCCAAATGCGAAAGTAATTTTTTCTGGATTACTACCTAGGGCAAAATGGGACAATAGTTCAGTTTTTTGTCCTCAGCAAAACATTGCTAGGTGTGTCATCAACCGAGGCATGTGTGCCTTCATGCCTAGAGCTGGTATGTTCTTCTGTAATAATGAGAATATTGATGCCAGAAATACTGTTAATTTTAAGGAAGATGGCATCTCTTTATCTTTTACAGGAAATGCCTTTCTATTTTGGAATGTAAGGATTGCTTTGGAGAAGGTTATTTGAAGATTTTAGGAGTAAAGTAAGAAAAAAAAAACAAGAAAAAAATACAAAATAACAGGTGTCTGTCAAGCATCTGTAAAAAAACCAAAAAAAAACGGCTCTTTTCAGAGCCAACTTCAAAGGGGAAATGGGGCACACTATTTAAATTTACATTCACCACGCTTAGATTCTCGATATGTCCGCGGACATGGCGGTAGTCTGCGGACATCAAAATCACTACGTGGCGGTTCAGTATGTTCTATGTTACATGTATATGAAGTCAGGGATATTATGGTTAAGTTGTGCTACTAAAAACCTATGAAATTCAGTGAAAAAACTTTTTTAAAGGGACGTTATGGTTAAGTTGCGCTACGAAAAACCTATGAAATTCAGTGAAAAAACATTGTTAAAGGGATGTTATGGTTAAGTTGCGCTACTAAAAACCTATGAAATTCAGTGACAAAAACTTTGTTAAAGGGACGTTATGGTTAAGATGCACTACGAAAAACCTATGAAATTCAGTAAAAAACGTTGTTAAAGGGACGTTATGGTTCAAAGTAAAACCGAAAAACCCCTGAAATTCGGCAGTTATGGTAAGATAAGCAACCATAACTCACGCCACCGTGCACTGCTAACACTAACACCCAGGACATCAAAGATTACATCCTAGTTTGGTGTCCTCAATGCCCTCATAATGTGAGCGATGGCCAGTACTCATGGCTTGCCGCCATGGCCAGTCTCTATCAATCCATGGGACAAGGGCTTCGGCCATGCGCATGCCCTAATAAGTAAATCAGAGTAGATATTTGTCTATGCCGAGGGACAGGCCCACTGTCCATGCATGAAAAGTTATATCACTCTGCTTTGTACTTACATTTTGACACTTTTGAAAAATAAAACACAAGTCAGATTTGCAAAAGCATCCTTTCACATCTTTCCTGATGCTCCTTGCATAGGTTTGTTGTAATCCAGTCCAGCTACAAGCACTCAGTCAGGTATCTCTGAACATGGTTTTGCAACAGCAAATTCCAAACAGATTTGCATCATTGTCATTGGTTTGTGCACTTGCCAAAGGTACTACTATACATTCTATTTACAGAAAATATGTACAGTAAAACTATCATAAAGGTAAATAACTATATATATAAATCCAATGTATAATTTCTGTAAAAACATTCTTTTATTTCAAAACGCATCAATTTGTGCATAGTAGTTCATGCAACCTTAACTAGGAAACCAAGACATGCAACCTAAATAAGTTTTACAAAAGAAATCTATAAACATGCCAACAAATTATGAGTGTAAACCATTTTAATGTCTAGTAATACCATTATTTGAATAATAGGAAGACTGTAAAATATTCCCTGGTTTAAATACATGACTATTTACTATAAGCTACACAAACTATATTACACATGTCAATTCAATACTTCTTGTAAAATATGTGTGTGTGCTTCTTTTGCCCACCTACACACTTAGAAGTTAATAACATTTCCTAACATACAATTCTACTTACAAAGTTGTTCTTTTAAATTATATTGTCCTTTAATACTTCTATTTGCACACAGGTTTGAATACAATTGCAGAATGCCATCCTCAATTTGTCAACCAAATGGTAAACTAAATTTTGTAAGGACATCTGGAACAGGAAAACCACCAACTGAGGTTTAAACCATGCAGTGTTCCACACGTGGGGTTCCTCAAAGGGACATCTAAAAAGGACATCTTTGCAATCAAACAGAAATTCCATTTAGCTAGGTTGTTTATCAGTTTTTATACCACTTCACTAATGGTGAAGTGGTATAAAAGCGGATATAGTGCATACATACCCTAACTCACATATATACAGTTGGTTTCACATACAAAATTGACAGCATAAACAATTGAGAAATCCCAACATTCAAATTGATTCTAGTTGGTATTAAAGCACCGATCTCGAAGACGCACATCCTAATGGTGTGCTAGATAGTGTAATTGTACAGTTTTCTTTGATACTGTCTACTACTGTGGACCTCTGTTTCCTGTGTCCTGTTTGCTCCTGGCTCTACCCAAGTCCTATGTTTAACCACATAACATATTCCCAGACTTTTGTAGAAACTAGCACACTTGAAATAGAGATACTTCAGAGAATCCACCCGATACTACTTAAACTAGGCAGATTTGATGACCCAGATGCAGCTCAAGGGACCGTGCAATAAAGTGATCTTTCATGCACCCTGACATGATATTCACATCTAGTTTTCACATAGACGCATACCCAATGGCAATATCCACACACTTGTTCTTTAAATGTAGAGGTGTTGATAGAACATGTATGTGAAATGTATATACATCACAAAGGTTGCATGAAAACTATACTGATTTCCTCTTAATTGTCATTACAATAATTCTTGTAATATCTGTGTGCATCCTTATTTTGGGCATATTCACACATAAGAAATCCATGACAATATACATAAATCTTTCCTACAAAATTGAAATGTTTGGTTAAAACTCAAATCTTTGAAGTATGTGACTGTTTACTTGTTTCATATATAAGCAGTCATCAGGATGTTCACTCCCTACAATTCATAATAATGTACATGTAACCACTTTTATGTATTTATTTATTTATTTATTTATGAAATGTACATAGCGCACCAAGCCTGCAGGCATCTAGGCGCTGTTCTTACAGAAGAGGACACAATAGCACAGGTTACATAGTTACACATACATAGGAGAGGCAAGTAAGTTATGTTGACAATAATTGACATTTTACAAATCTTGTTACTTATGTGGCTAGTTTGCTGCTAGAAAGACTGGATTTAGCAGTGAGACTCCTGTGCAACTAGAAAGTGTTTTCAATTGTTTTCTGAAGGAACAGAATGAGTCTTCTGACCTTAGATTGGCAGGTAGGGTGTTCCACTGCCTAGCAGCTATTGTTGGGAAACCGCTGCCTCCCTCTTTCAGTAGATTGAATATCGGAATGGAGAGCAGGTTCAGGCAAGCTGAACATGTGGATCTGTTGGAATGGGATCTAGAGAATTCGTTTGTCAGGTAAGTAGGAGCTGCCTTGTGTATGCACTTATGTGTCAGGGTGAGGGTTTTGAACAGTATATGTTCTTGTATAGGTAGCCAGTGAGTGTTCCTTCTTGTCGTAGAGATGTGGAGGATTTTAACGCTGCTCTCAAGGCTTTATTTTGAATCACCTGTAGCTTTTTTAAGTTGTGGTTCTATGTGCCAGAAGATAGAAGATTGCAGAATGGTTGTTTTTGGTAATTTATAGAATGTTGACTATATGCCATAAAGATTTGTTTTGCAGTGATTTTATATTGCAACCTAGTAAATGTCTATCCTTTAGTTTACAGAAATAATTTATGACCTATGTTCCCTTTTTAAATGTCCATATTGCATGTTTATATTCACCAAGAATATGCAACATAATTTAAAACATAGGCCACACTTTGGCAATCTAGCTTGGTGTGTGACTACACAGTCATTGCAGACAAGCCAATATACCTCTGTACGCACCAATGTTATGAAATGTCCACACTGAATGTATGCTGCCTCATGAAAAATGATTACACATGTTTTAATACTGTTCTTGTAAATAGAATACTGACTGCTTACAAGATTCAAAACCAGACTGCTAAATTTCCTATCATCTATGCTCTATCTCTGAAACATTATTAAAAGATTGGGGACAGGAAGATATGCAATGTTTATGTTAGATCTTGACAAATGTGCTGTTTATACCATTGTGGACACTCATGGTTGCACTCATAGGACATTCCTACACATCTATCTACACTTACTGTTTCTTGCCTTAGCCCCTCAAAAATACTTGTAAGAACTATTGACTATCTTCATGTGTACTATGAGAGAAAGGTTCCCTTCCGCTCACAACAGTTACTACATTTTTGAGTGACATTGACTAATATGTGTTGTGTGGTCTTTTATCTACAGAAACGTTAAATATTGAAAGTTTCACAGATAACTGTGCCTCGCCTATTAAAGCTATTATTTGCATCAGAGGTGTGATTTGAAACAATATATGATGTGATATGATAAGTCATTTAAAATGCATTTGTACACAAGTGTTTCTAGGCACAACAAGACAAGGTAGGGAAGACAGAGGTAGGACAAAACAAACAATCTTTCTAGGCATTGTGACATTCATATTCTGCAAGTGCAAGGGGGGGAGTGCCAGGGGCTTGGGAAGGGGGAAGTGCAATCAGGGCAGTATTGCTCTAAGGAAGTGCAGAAGGGCATCATGGCTCTGGGTAACTGCAGGGAGACAGGGGACTGTAGGGGTACAGATACAGCCTCAAATGCACAGTGGGCACAGAGGAAGTTCAGGGGCTATTGGTCCTGGAGGAGCCTAGTTCCCATTGAAATTCTTAGGGTAGCCAGGTAACTACTCAGCACAGCAGACAGGTAGGACAGCAGGGGAGAGAGATAGAGAGAGCAAAAGCAAAAAGGATATGCTTGAGTTGCTTCCGGAACTTCAAGTGGTTCTGGTCAAGTTTGAGAGGGGCATGGATGCCATACCTGAGGGAGGCACCTGCAGAGGAGAGAGATCTAACACCCACTCTCTGACTGGAGAAGCATCTGATCCTCAGACAGTTGGAGGTGGCTGAGCGAAGGGATCGAGTAGGAAGGTGTTTAGGAAGAAAGAGTTGGATGAAGTTCGGGACAAGGTGTTTAGGAAGAGAGAGTTGGATGAAGTTCGGGCCCTGTCCCCAGAAAGCCTCATAGACGATGCAGAGGGTCTTGAACTTGATCCTTGCAGCCACCGAGAGCCATTGGATAGATTTCAGGACTGGAGAGATATGATTCCTGGGCTTGAGGGGAAATACAAGTCTTGCAGTCCTGTTCTGGATTAGTTGCAGAGGGTGGAGAGTAGATTAAGGCAGATTGAGAAACAGGCTGTTGCAGTAGTCCAGGGCTCTGGAGACAGTGAGCTTCTGGGGGAAAGTGAGAAAAGGAAGAATACTTTTGAGGAGGTACAGCTATTAGTGTGACTAATTAGCGAGGTATGTGAGGTGAGGACAGAAGGAGAGAAATACACAAAGCTGCAGTTGAATAGAATTCAACTCATGTTTGATAACTAAAATAACATTGGGAGTATATCATATTTGTTTGACTTTCCAACACTGCTAGATTCTCTTCTTTGCGGAGTTAAGAGGAACCACTTTTATGTGAATGTAACTTCACCTGGCACTTATTTTTTCAATTTACAATCTTAGCAGGAATAATTATAGGTACAAGGTGAGAAGCATACAATACACACAATCTATTATATTCTTCAATGCATGAATTGTCAGCATCACTTTCGATTCATCAAAGTGTATTCAAAATAAACCTTCAATATGTTCTACGCATGACAGGGCTACACATGACATTGCTTCTTTGAACACTGTATGACCAATGTCAATCAGTGCTACTTCTAAAGTCAAAATACTAATTGCACATGCAGGGCAAAATGGAAATTGTGCTCTTTTCACAACAGCATCCTTAAAAAGCATGAAGCATGCAGAGGTTCGAGAAATTAAATGCAGTAACTCTACACAATTAAACTTTAGGAAAATATGTTCAATATTTGTACTGTGAGGAAAAGCATGAAATGCAACCACTCTTCCCATTGCTCCATTGACTAGACCAATTTATACATTCAAGTTTCTCTTTAAAATTACTAATGCATTGATGTACAGTTTTAAATCCGATTCAAGACCAGCTGTTTTAGAAATTGAATGTTTTAATTGAATTAATTGTGCTTTTGCTCTTTTATCTAACTCTAGTGGCATACGATGGCCATCTAAAACACCACATGTTTGTATCACTACAATATATTGCTTCTCAGAGAACAGCATTGTAGAGTTGAACTTGTCACACTCTATCTGTGTACACAACAAAGCAACACAAGAAATGTCCTTTTCTTGAAGAGACAAAATGACATCAGGTCCATTAAAACCTTCATGTAACATGTTAGAAATCAGTTTTCCTTTTAAATGTTTTTCAGTTTCTCCTCAATGATGCCGATATGTATTTTATATAAGCATTTCCACATACTCTAGACCTGCAGATTGCCTCATATTAATGGTAAGATAAGTGAATTCAAATTAATTCATATGGTTGAAATTACCAATGTTACCCATATTATTTTGACTATCTTTAGATTGCAGCATCTTGAAGACTGGTTGACCTTTCAATGGAGTTAACTGTAACACATCTCCAAAAACAATGACATGTTTCTCTCCAAACAAAACATCATAATAATTTCTCAAGTGAGTTTAAGCTAGCATCAAGTAAGACACCATGCTTACTTCATCAACAATCAAGCTGTTTAATTTTCTCAGAACTTGCCCTACTTCTTGTGCTGCACTTGAAATGTTTGATATTCAAGTGTATAGGCATGGTCCACTGGTAGCATCGACAATTGATGTAACGTAACACCACCTATTTTGAATTCTACTGAACCTGATGGAGCAGTTATGATACATGAGATAGAACAATCTGTAAAATGTTGTATCATTGATCTCAATGCATGATTTAAAAAAGATGTTACTGTTTCTGTTTGTTCACTAACATACATCAATAGAGGTCTGTATTGGACATGAGAATATTCATTTTTAATGTAATTTTAATTTTATTGTTGATAGCCTATGCCTAGCTTGAGAGCAGCAGAACAATGTACAGAGTCCAGGTAGCTGGCATTTGGGCTGGAATCTCTTAACTGTAGCACAGTAATGTGAGGTAGTAATGCGAGGTCTGTGCATCATTATGTGTGTCAATTGGAATTAGTTAATGTGCGTCATGTTGTAAACCACGTAAGAACCTATCTTTGATATTAAACTTTACTTCCTTCAGCTCTAC
Source organism: Ambystoma mexicanum (assembly GCF_040938575.1). Classification (NCBI taxonomy): domain Eukaryota; kingdom Metazoa; phylum Chordata; class Amphibia; order Caudata; family Ambystomatidae; genus Ambystoma; species Ambystoma mexicanum. Next base: position 508,698,468 of record NC_090926.1, on the reverse strand, counting down.
ATTAAGTTTATTTACTCATGCATCATATTTGCATGTGCAACTTTAGTCTGTTGCACTGCAATTTCTACTTCTTACATGTGAGCTCAACATAGTTTTAATAATTGGCTCACCTAAGACATTTTGACTTCCTACTGAAGACTCTTGAATGCCCTCAGGAGTCTCTTTTGCCAAATTAGCTGGCAAAGGTTGTTCTTGGTGTAGTACTTTTTCCTGTAACTCTAAGTATAGTTCAAACTTTGGATATGTAATACATTTTTTTGGGCAAAAAATGATTGTTCGAAAATGTCCAAGCAAATCACTCTTTGACTACTATGGAAAGAACAACTTCAGAAGACAAACATCAAATAAATATTTTTTTATCTGTTGTTTGGCAAAAGAATTATATGTAGTTGATAACACTTTCATGGCTCACTAGACAACCAGTACATCCATGTATAGTTTATAGCATCCTCTGTCATTGTTTGCTTCAATATTTTGATTTGAGTAGTGTTCTGCTACTTCATACAAACAAAAATCTTCCAATGTTGGTGTACTATTTGGATAATAGGTATAAATCAAGTTTTTTTTTCAAAATATCTCTTATATCAAGTACTCTTTCAGCTAACTGCAGAATTTCACTCAGAGGCTTCAGTTCCCGATGTATTGCAGTAGCTGGGCCAGGACTTAACCAAACTACACTAATGCTATACCCAAACAGAGGCAAACTAGTTAGCTGATCTGCAGCTTTGTAGATTCCACACTCTCTGTGAGAGAGCATCTTGAGACCAAATATTTTCTGAGTAAACCATTTGTCCTCTGATAAGTGTGCCCGTACTGCATTGCAATTTTTCATATGTTGTCATGTATACTGTAACATAACGAACAATAGCTATTGTATCATCTGCAACATACTGTATATCAGTATTTACATTCCAAAGTAGAGGAATTACAGAATTGCAATCATTAATGAATTGGCATTCAGTCTATCCTTTTAAATCATATATCTCCCTGGGTGACTTGCCAGTAACATGATGTCAAACAGATGACATAAACTATTTTCTTGACCAACTGGTGTAATAGCCTAGGAAAGCCAAATCTGTACTTGTGCAGTACTTGTCTTTAATTTTATATGTTCTCTGACAGTTGAAAGGGGTCAGAAATTTGAGGTGGACAACTTTGCAGAGAGTTATCAACTTTTGCCATTGTATTGGATAAAGTGGTGGAATAAACGCATAACAATCCCTAGCCTGTCTCTTGTCATGGTCTGGGCAAACTTCCCTTCCCAAGATCCAAACAAGGGTGTTCTCCACCATATAAGAAAAACAAGGAAATCTGATTCAACACAAAGTTTAAGAGTGTTCTAATTCAAAAAGTGTTGTTGCTTCAATAAAGTACATAGAAAGAAGTCACACGTTTTCGGTCCTGGAATAGAATGGTTTTGCATTTGTGGAAACAACAAGTAGTTTGGTCAAGATGCTTCTCCACAATTTTAACTGCAGAAAGAATTATAAGTTTTCTTCAAAAAGCTTTCACAATTCTTCTCCAAATGTTACAAGCCAACTTGTTTTCTAATAGTACCACTCTTTAGCACTTGCACCTTCCACTACCTGACTTATTCTTTCCCCGGGTTTCTTCTGGGCAATGATGTGCCTGTCTACTTCTTCATCAACCGGAACAGAAAAGTGCTTCAATGGTACCATTCAAATTAGAATAACAACAACGTCAATAGTCTTCTTTGGTATCAACATTTTAGTATCTTTCAGGGAATAGAACATTCAAATTGGTCCATATCAGAACATTTCTACAAACAATGTTTATCTCCCTCTGGATAGCTTTTTTCCAGAATGGCAGCATATTTGCCATCTGTTTCCCCTTCTACCTCAACAAACAACCAGTGAAACAAACAGTGAAATGTATACGGTTTTACTTTGCCTCTCTCTTGGCTTTTTACAATGTGTATTTGTATCAACCACATCTATAAATCACCCACAGGATAAGCAGCCAAACTTAGAACCTTTGGATCGTGTGCTGTTCCCCTATGGCCTCCGGCCATAGTTGATAGATTGATATTGCCTGTTTCAAATCTTTTGGCTTGGGTAATGGTTGTGCCATTCAGAGTTCAACAAGGTTTCCCCACTGGGTAATTGGAGTTTGCAAGACCTTACAGGCTCAGTTTTGGAGCATTTTAAGTTTACAGACTGCCACTTGCAACAGTGTTTGACAATTCAGCACTCATACAGCTTGTCTGCACATCTTTCGCTCATATGGGATTTAAACGTTCTGCACACGGACAGCACCAGATTGCCCCGGAGTCACTCACTTGCCTCAGACTCACCGGGTAAATTGCTTCTCCCAGATCCGCTTGGTGTTTGCAGAACCTTGACACTTGTGCCTTCTGACAATCAAATGCCAGACCTTTCTTAGGTCACCTTTGCTTCAGCCACACCAGGTTAGCACTGCCTTAATCTCTGAGCATCCCTGGTGCAATCTAGCCAATGGTGATGTCCCGGCTGCTTTTACCACATCTGGCTTCCGTTGTGCAAGATATGCACTACGTTCTTTGTGGGGGGGGGAATGTTCTTCTCTCACATTTCCTGCTGTGCAACATTTGCAAGGGGAATAACGAGAGGCACAAGCCTTCTCAGGACCCACAGTGGTCCCGGCATCTTCTTGCTTCTTCAGCCCCGTCTCAAATTGCAATGCTTCACACAGCATACACTGCTTCTTCTGCTTCTCTGAGTTCTCTACAGCTTGCACCTGAGGTGGCATTTAAGCCTCTCAGTCTCCCTCAGGTCAGGGCTATTTATGTTAATTAGCTGGCCACTACAGTTTTGCTCCATTGCATCCCTCTTGCTTGTCTCAGTACTGAGGGTTATGGGACTTGAAATCCCAAATACAAATAAAAAAATACTTTTCTTAACTGATTTCATACCTAGTTTTTTATCTCTTTTTTCAGCAAACCTTTACTAAGGGAATATTAGGTGAATCAGACATCACATTAGTTTGTAAAGAGGAATAGAGGTCTTTAGATAAAATGTTGCTAACATTCACAAACCTCCTTCTCTTACACTTTTGAGAATTAGGAACAATTTCACTTCTCTGTTTTCCCTGAATTTGAGAAAGGTGTCTATTTGTTTTATTCACCCAGGGTTTATGACTAATTCCACCCATGCTAAGATGTGAAACAGAAGGGTTATAGAGGCAACAAGTCTTATATATTGTGGGAATGCAAATATGTCTCCTATAAAAGAAGGCAAACACTGTGTCTCATCCGCTGTGTTCCTCTCATCTCCATGAACCTTTTCTCCTACCTGGTGACCATACCGCAGAGTACCACCGCCCAGGTCAGGATCAGGATATGTCTGCCTTTCCCTGGCTACCTGGAAGGAGACTTTAGGGAGGGATTTTTTATTTTGTATGTTTTTTTAAATGAATGTTTTAATGCATTTAGTTAAAAACAAACATTAAGCACAATTACATAATAAATCCATATTAATACATATTAAGTTTACTTTTAAAAATTATGGAAGATCTGCATACATTCAAAATTGCATTCAAATTTAATAACATATACCTATCATGTTCATCATTCATAATGCCTCCAGTTTCATATGCGCACTATGGCCAAGTTAACAGTTAAAAATGGACACACAAGTACCTAAAAAAGATTTCAAATGATTGAAAGTTAAAACCTGCTAACTACACCAGTCCATATATATTAAGCCACTGCCGTGATGACAAGGGATTCTGCATTGACAAGCGTATTCCAAAATTGATCCACCTCAGTATTCAATGTACCTCACAAAGTTCCCATAACCCTTTACACAAAGTTGGGATAATAACAGACACCCAGTCAGAATATGTGAATCAGTTTCGAGTTCACAGTGACAGATTCGACATTGTCTGGCTTCTAGGTGGGTGTTTTTCCAGGAGCCCAGGTATTCAGCTGTAGGCAGTATATTTAGGCTTTAGAAGACTTTAGAAGACTTTAGAAGACCACTTCTTAATACCCACTCAGTAAGTTTTCACAAGAAAAGTGTCAAATATCGTTGAGCTTATATCTAACATGGCTAAGAGCATGCAATATGAGGTTTAGTTCCTATCTCACTTTTTATTCACCAGAATCAGTATCGATGTATGCAAAATAAGCAGAGAGAATCCACTTTTCTCCACTTGCCTGAATAGATTTAGCAATATATTTGCCCAAAGAGTAGGGTTGCCCTTCATTGCCACGTTCGACATACCATCAGGACCAGGGTCCCATTAAGTTTCTGGATTTTAATAATGACTTCTTTGGTATCAAATTTTTCATCAAAAAACTCTGTTTGAGGGGAGTAGGAGTCATTTCCTGGTTGTGATCAGAGTCAGTGTGATAAAGCTTTGTGATATATTTCATCCATTGAGATTCGGAAACAACATGGAGTTCAACAGGGGAAGTTTCAGCTACAATTTGGCCAATATAGACCAAAATGTATGGTTATCATTACACCTAAGAGTTCTAAAGAGCCAGAGTCAATTCACATTATCCAACACATGTCTGTGAGCCTTCAACCAGTTATTGTACCACGTAGTCAACGCTGTAAGTTTCAACTTCCTCTCACAGGGGAGGAGAGCAGAGTCCACTCTGACCCTTGCTCTCTCACTACAGCAAGATGCCTTTTTTGAGAGACTATATTATCAAAGGGTGCCCTCACTTGATTAGGTGTTTTTGCTAATGAGTTTTTTTTTTTTTTGGACCTACAACAGTGGCAATACATACCATTAACTGATGTTTATCCCAAGCGTGGTCTCGTAACCAACAAAGCAACTGGGCTTGGTGCTCTAATAGATAACTATTAAAACGAGTTATTATGCTGAATGTTCAATGGGTCAGAACTAGCAAGCATTCTGCTGTTTAGTAGCACATAGTCCAACCGTGATTTTACATGGGTGAGATTCAGTGATTAGGCAGGGATTCAGTGACACAATACTTGCCACATGAGTGCTTTTGAAACCATTCCACCTTTTTCCGTAAATCAGCATTGACATGCTGAGCAGTGATATAAGAAGTAACATATTTTTCTATAAATTCCATCATAGAGCAACCGCTTTCTTTACGAAACCGAGAACATCTTCAATCATCAACAGCATATGTTTATGTGGAGCCAGACATGCCTGGTAGACTTTTCTCCAAAAGAAATGTCCCAAGGTGCCTAGTGTTCAATTTTCTTAATTGCATATGAAGTTTAGCATGGCTAGCAATTGGTGATGGAAGAATATCGATACACTTACAGGGGCTACGGCACACAATTATCCCGGTGTCATCCATACTATGTCTTCTTTATGTGTATTGCTTTCACAAATCCACTCTGCAAGATCATCACAACTTAAAGTCACAAAACACATTTCTGATCATGCATCTAACCTTTGAGTGTCTTTTATACCTATATTCTTTAGTTTCTGTAGTTTTCTGTGGAAAGGATATTGGTAATTTTTCTTTGACCTGTTGCAGCATCTCACTTGGAAAAACACGTTTAAATCTAGTTTCTGTCTGAAGTGTATGAGTAACAGCATATCATAATGTTGAAAATTCACTTTCATGCAGAAAGTAAACAAATATATTCAATATTATTGCAAAATCATGAAATCTTCAGAATACAATTGTGCACAATGATATATTGAAGAAGAAATTGGAAACTTCCAATCGTCCAATCAGACTCCTTTTCCAGTAGGAAAAAGCAATGGGAAACAACAATTTATATATTTTTTGTTTTACCCAGACACTGATTGGTGCAACCTTTGTTGCTTTCATCTTGTATAATTCTACACCGTCGGGCCACTGCTTCATGTGAGTGTAGCGGATGGATAGTGTAATGTTCATACAAACCTTTCCCTTCTGCAACAGTTTGACATTGGAACTGACATTGACTGCTTTTGCTTTTTGACTCAACATCAAGTATAGACAAGTTGGGTACAGTCAAACTGTCTTTGTACAAATCAGTGTTCTTCATTAGAGTCTCTAAAGCTTATTTCACCTTTCTGATGTCTATAAGCTGTTGCCAAACCTGCTCATAATTAGTGGCAACACCATTTAATGAAGCAAACAAAGATTCTACAATGTCACGTTTCAGTTCTAGAATGTTGACATTTTCTTGCAAATTGAGAGGCAAATACACAATATTGCCAGTACACCTTGTACTAATGACTCCTTAGGCAATTATTTGTAGCCTAACAATAACTTGTAAATGATGAACAGTTTGCATTGCAATCACTTCAAATATGATACATTTTGTGAAGCACCACAAGAATTTCAGGCACTAGGATGCCATTCAAGATACTTCTAGGAGGAATGCATTTTATTTGGTAAACCAGTGTGTACAAGCATATAGTGCCTTACTGGGTCAAATTGCTGTTCTAAAAACAAATACAGATAAATGTTTTTCCAAACATCTTCTACAGTGTCTGTTGTTTTATCCTCAATGTACACTAGGTGTGCTTGTTGTTTAGAGAAAGTGTGTAGACCGGACACACAACTAATGTCAGGTCTTTCACTTGAGGTGAACTCATACATTGCAATACCTCTTTTGTACTCTTGAATAATTAGATCCTTTGAAAGCATAGGATCATAATTTCCACCTCCTGTAAGTATTTCATCCACATATACATAATCTTTTAAATGAGTCATGTTGAACTTTCTACAGTTCCAGTCGTTAGTGTTTTATTTAAAAGTGCAAGGGACATACATGGGTTTGCACTCATACAATTTAACAAGTAGATATCTCATTTTGCTATGATGTGATATCAGCATCCATATATGATTAAATTGACTCTTACATCTCCTTTTATCAAGACAAGCTAGACAGTGACCCAGAAGTCATGTTTCTTCACAAACTTCACAGTCATCTGTACTCTGCATTATCTTGATTTTTCTTTGAACATTATAATATCTGTGAAACACTTGCAAAATTCTCTTTAAGACTCTACAAGAAAACTAAAAATGACACGTCCACACCCACATTCCCACATTTCCTTTTATTACACACTGTCCTAAAGGTGCTTCTTCCTTAGTTACTTCTTTTGGATTTCTTATTTTCCAAAAATCACATCAGGGTGTACTTTATAGCCACATCCACTCTCATCAATAAAAATGGTTACATTCTTTTCTTGAATTTAACTTGCTTCATTAAAAAAATCTTTCTGTATGAAAAGTGTGTTTCCACTCTCTGCGAAAGACTTCACAAATGTTGTCTTGTGTAAATACACAAGCTGTTTGTACCTCTTTGTAGACTGGTGTTGTGACCTTAATTATCTTCTTAAGTGTGTTCAACACACAGTAAACAATTTTATTTTCATATGGAAAGCTTTTCTGATTATTCCTTCAATTCTTTTATTTTGCAGAAAACACTTCACCACATACCTAGATTCTAATTTCACACTTCTCTAAATATTTGTAAAGACTTAAGAGTGGATATTTTTTAATGAATATTTGTATTCCTCTGTCTAACACCTAAAGAAGTTCTGTCTTTTCTGAAAAAGCTGCTTTTTTCTACTATGTACTAACTGTATTGATAAACTGTTCGCATTATCAGTGTGACATGAAATGTACTTGGTTCCAATCACTGCATTAGGTGGCATGTCTTCTGTCTGAACTTGGACGTTTTCAAAAGGGCATTTGTGTATTGCCATTGGAGCACCCTTGTACAAAACATGAAACATTATCATCAACATTTCTAGACTTAAAAGCTGTACTTCCCTGCAAATGATCCTTCCTCCTGGTCCTGTTTATTCTTTGAGGGCATTCTTCACAATGAAATACCAAGAAAACTAAAACATAAGTATTACATACATGTCACCCCAGGTCTGTAAAAAGTAAGGCCACTCAAAGCGTATGAATACCTACAGAGCAGTATTCAGTGAACATGTATAAGTGTAGGTAGGATGGGGGTAGGGTGGGTGGTGATGGGTAGAGAGGCTGCAGGTGGGGTGGGTGCTTCAGGGGAGAGAGGGTGGGGTTAGGGTAGGTGGGGTAGAGAGGGTTTGGGTCCAGTGGGTGGAGGTAGGCTGAGTGAAGTTGGAGAGGCTGACATACAGTAGGTAGGAGGGGGTACATAAGTTGGGAATAGGGTGGGTGGGTGTCAGTAAGGTGGGTGAATGTGGAAAGGATGGGGTTGAATGGATGGGTGGGGGTAGAGAGGGTGAGGTATTGTAGGCAGATATGAGTAAATAATGTGGGGATAGGGAAAGTGGGTGAAGGTATTGTGGGTTGGGGTCAGAGAACAGGGGTAGGGTGGGTGGTGGTAGAGAGGGTGGGTGTAGGGAGCATAGAGAATGAGGATAGGGGTGGGGGAGTGTAGAGAAAGTAGAGAAGAGTAAGTGGGTAGCGGTAGAGAGGGTATGGGTAGATTGGGTAGGTTAGTGTAGAGAAGATGAGCTAGTATGTGTTGGTGGGATAGAAACGGGAGGATAGTGTGTGTGGGTGTCATTTGCATGGATGGGGGTATAGACTGTAGGGTAGGATGAGTGGGGGTAGAGAGAGTGGGAATAACATCACATTTCTACTGCTCTAGGACCATTTATAGATTTTGACTGGATCTAGTACACTCAACCCTTCTACAGCATACACCTCAATATGCATCCTGCATTCCAAAACAAAATCTGTTTTCATTCCTTATGAATCACAACCAGCAACTATTTTCAACTCCTGTGGAAAATGGTGTCACACAACTTTTAGCATGCAGAAGTACCAGTGTATTTTTGCAGAAGTTAAAATAAGAGAGAAAAAAACACATTGACAGCATATTATACATTATAATCTTGGGCAAAACTGCAACAAAAAAGTTACCAATGTTATGTCATAGATAACCATAGCATAACATAGACTGCACATAAAACACACTCTTTAAAACATACATGTTCTGAGTGCTAATAAAACAGTCTCTTTAAAACACTGAAAATGGTCAGAAAACCCTTCTAAAAAACAAGTTTCTACAGCATACACCTCAAATTACATCCTGCTTCTCCAAACTGAAATCCATTGTTTTCATGATCAAAAACGTACTTTTAACAATCCAAAGATTTTCACATCAGCCACAGTGTCAGCATGTACAGAGTGTCAGTTCGCAATACAAATGGCAACAGTCTACAAACTTGTGCCTATGATACTTTTTTTTCGAAAATCAATGGCACATACACAGGACTGTAGTATGCAAAGTGCTAAAATCACTGCAACCTATCATAGACAATTACACAATTTTAACAGTAACACCATCCAATGGAAAACACCTAAGCACAGATATCCTGTATGCCCAACACCTAGTATTTGTACAAATTCGAACTAAGAACCATTTTCCTAGAAACTGAAAAGGAGAGCAGATAGCATGGCTTGTTGTAAAACTGTGTGGCTGATTGAAGACAGTTGTACTACAAAGGTATTGAAATACTTGTGAGGAACCTGGGAAGAGACATGGATACAGAGGACTCATAGTGGCTGCCATGTGCTTTTATTAAATAAGGAAGGGTTGGAAAATGCATCAATGTCACTAATCTAGGAAGTATTTCCCTACCCCAACTAAAAACTAATGGCCTGTCCTATGTCAACATGTACAAATTAAAACTGTCTTGTGTCCGTATTTCTATCCTAGCTCTCTAAATGTATCTAAAAGGTGCTAAAGGTAATGTCTTTGACTTGAAAAAGCACACACGTGTTCAAGTTAAAAAAAAAGGTATTCATCCAACAGATGTTTCAAATTGATAGTTTTCACAGTTCCAGGGAATCACTCCACCACAACAAATGTTCCTAAAGAATAACCAAATTCTTTATAGCCCAAGAAGATAACCCTCTCCTCTTGGTGTTGAAATTCACACCCGAGGAAATAACTCCCTTCCCCATGTTTTTTTTTCACATGTGACACCGTTCAAAATATTAAGGGCATTAATGTTCCTTTGGATTCTCTTTTCAAAGTCACAACTGCCTTTCAAATTCCTAAAGGGCATTCATCTTCCTTGGGATTCTCTTTTCAAAGTTGCAACTGCAATCCGGCAATCCGGCATCCTAAGGGCATGCATCTCCCTTGAGATTCTCTTTTCAAATGTATTCAACTTAGGTGTGGGTCCCAGACTCACAAATGCCTGGTATACTCTCCTGCAATGAGTTTTGTACAACACAACTCTTTCTCAATTGACATGTGGGTCCCAGACTCACAAAATATAACAGCCCTCTACATGCTTTCCTTATCAAGTGAGTCAGTGACCCTGTGGGTGGCAAATCATTAGCCTCTCTTACTTTTCAGGGCTTATAGTCCTCTGAAATAACCTCCTCAGGTTTTCCCGGTCTACGAGGAGTGGGTAATAAGATGACTGGCATCCCACCTCTTCCCACTGGCTCACAGGTTACAGGTAGTCAGTTTGGCATTCCTCACACTGCCCTGCTGCTGCTGTTGATTGCCAGCACTTCATGTGAGTGTCTTGCTTCTGCTTGCCTTCCCATTTGGTCTCTGGCATCCTCTGACAACCACACACTGCCACCAATCTGACCCTGGCAGACCTCTGGCTTTTTGGTGCTGGGGCAACAGCATTTCCCAGAGCGCTCCGACCTCCTACAGCCCTGCACTTGCTTCCCACAGCCTGTCTGGTTTTCTCTGCAGCCCAGCCTTCTCTGAGCCTTCTCCAAATCTACCAAATCTAACAGGAGCTGCCTGCTCCGGCCAGTCTCTCTTTTCTCCGCAACAGCTGTTGGGATTTAAATGTCCCGCAATGGTGCTACTCCTTCCAAAAACTAGAGTGTGTTGATGGTCTTCGGGCTTTGCAGATCTTCATCGTTCCATCCCTCTTCCTCATCCCAGTAGTGTATATTGGGTTTTGTACATGTAGAGAATAATTAGTCCTGTTTGCTGTCTCCTTTTCCACATAGAATTATGTCATAAAGGCATGAGAATTGGAGGAGACATACCTAAAAGTGAAATGGGGATACAATATCTCATCTGACATTGTCTCACTCCCCCCTTGAGGGTCACCTCCCCCCATATGATCCTCCCTCACATAGCCACCCCCAGGGTCAGAATCATGCTGTTATCTGGCCACATGCGTAGAGGCTTCCTCTGGGAAAGGACTGATGACATCATCATATTCATCACAAACCCTTCCCCTAACGCTATGGCTTCTGCCCAAGTGTACTTTTCCATACTTTGATTTGGGGTTCTTCCCGTAAGGGAATTTATTTTTCTCACTTTCAGATGTTTTCTCTTTTTTGGTACACATCCTTCTTCTTCCCAATAATCACAAGGGGAGTAGAAAAGGGAAGAGGGTTTTAAGAGGGTTTCAAATTTTGGAAAATCGGCACCAATTATAGTTTCTTCTGGATGTCAGGGAATAACAGCAAAGTAATTCTGAGTTGTTTCATCCTGAACCGGGTAGGTTACTGGGGTCCGATGATATATGTCCTCATTACCATGAACACAAGTGAATTTTATGGGGATCCCTTTTCCTAGCATATCAGTCAGGATCAAGTCAGCATTCACTGCTGTTTGCCTATGACCAGAATCAATTAAAGCTCCAACTGGTACCCCATGCACTATTACAGATTCATGGGTTTTAAAAGGAGCAACTCCACAGAAGTAATTACCTCTGGTCTCTAGGAATTCCTCCTCAGGTATGTTTAAATCCTCCCACACTTTCCCAGTCATGGGTAGTTTAAAGCGGTCCCCTACACTATTTGTGTTTCTCCTCACTCTTTAATGATTATATTCCTCCTATCTAGTTTCTCCTCTGATTTGATAAAGGGGTCTTGGTTTTTGTTGTTTGTACTTCTTCTTTCTTCTGTGTCATACAGAGGAAGGGAGAAACCTGTATGATCTTTCTTGTCCTCTTCATTTTAGTGGATTGATCTTAACGGTTTATTAGTCTCTGCATAGTTTCAGGCTGTTTCAACAGCCATTGCCATGGTGGGTTTATTTAATTGAAGGATTGCTTTATGCAGGAAGGGTGGTAATTAATTAATGTATGCTTCTAGGTTCAATATCTCGATCACTTCAGGCAATGTTTTGTTTCCAGCCATAATGACACAGTGTTCTGCACTCGGGTACCACATTCTATAGGTGTTTCTCCAGGATGTGATCTTAATTTGTGTTTATAGAAATTGTCTGTATGACTGACCCTTTTCAATAGCCTCTGTTTAATCTCATAAAATATTGCTATTCCTAGCGGGTTCATAAGTTGATATGAGTGCTGCATTTATCACCTTAATAGTGGACCCAAATAACAGCTTTTTAAATTGTTCCCCCAACAAAATTGCTTGGCCAATCTTACAAAATAGGGTTGCTATACCCCATGGGGAAGAATGGGTCTTTGTCGGGTGGCAACATTTTGATCCAGTCTGGTTTGAAATTGGATCTCTGATTGAATTTGATGGGATGTTATCTGTGCTAATATAGTCTCTTGAGTTGCTGATGTGTCACTCAGGGAAGGGTGGTGAAGTAGTCCTCATCTATCTTTGGGGTTTTAGCAGATTCCCTGTACAAGAAGTCAATTTATATCTCCAAGGCATGAAGATCAATTCCTTCAACAAGATATTCTGATTGACCAAAGTAAAGACAAATCAATTCTGGTTCGTGATGGCTTCTCCATTCCTTCCTGGGCCACCTGCTCAGGTGTAATCCTTTGTTTCAGAAGCTCTCCAAGGTTTTCCTTTACATGGATACTTTAAGAGGCCTCTTGAGAGTTGGTTTAATCCCCAAAGATCCTAAAGGTGGGATGTCTCCACTGGTTTTAAAAGAAATATGTATTTTGTGTCCAAAATCCTATCCTAGCCCACTCCTTCTAAAAGTAAATACAAGGTCCTAAGGATAATGTCATTGGCTTGAAAAGTTTACAAATGTTCAAGATCAGCAAAAAAGTATTAATCCAACTGAGGTTTCAAAACAATAGTGTTTTCAGTTCCATGGAATGACTCCATTCACCAGTTTTCTTTCCACCAAAACAAATGTTCCTAAATAATAACCAAATTCATTGTAGCCCCTGAGGGTCACACAAGGGTTATTGATTTATGTATGAATTCTGTGTTCTTTATTTTCTATTTTTATAACTGAAACTTTGGCCCTGAGAAAGTGGCATTTTGGGGGAGAGGGGTAGAGGAGGGTGGAAAGGGAAGGCAAGAGCGTTACGGTTTTTATTTTAGCTTGTTTTATTTAATTTTTGTATTTTTTTCTTTTTAAGTTGCTTGAGTGATTTTACTGTGTATTTTTAATGGTTTTGTTTTATCTGTCCCGGTACCACATTTGAGTATGTCTGAGATGAGCAGTGATGAAGATGGGGTGTGGTCTACTACCTCACCTCTGCAGAATAATAATTGTGCAATGAAAAATGTTGCTAATAGCTGGCAGTATTTCAGAGTAAAGGAATGTCATAGTAAGAAGGAGGTTGAGGAATTTCAATGGGCCTCATTACGATTTTGGCGGTAGCCATGCCGCTATTGGCGGGTCTGGGTCCGGGTTCTCAGAATGAGGAATTACCGGGCCATTCTGAGTTCGGAGGGCCCGGTAATTCCTCCCTCTGGGAACCCGGACCGGGCCTTCCCCATTCCCATTCAGCCCCCATAGGGCTGAATGGGAATGTGAGAGGGAACAAACAACGGGCCGATTACGAGCGGCTCGTTGTTTGCTCCCTCTTCCCCTCACGGGACCTGCTCTGCACGTCTGGTAGACGTGCAGACCGGGTACTGCAAGGGGACCTCGTAATCAGGCAGTACGGGGTTGATGGCACCGTCACCTTTACCGGCGCCATTAACCCCTTACTGCCTGACTTGTAATGAGGCCCAATGTGTTTTCTGGGGGAAGCAGATGTGGAGAGAACCTTCCAATAAAACATTGCAATACTTGGGCACCACCACTTTAATTCAGCATCTTTTTCATGTCCATTGGGACAAAGTGGAGGAACCCTAAAGGAGAGCCCATTTTCATCCTAAGGTCTGACCCCTGGACCACAATCTGCATGACCATATCTGCAGGCCGAAAGCACCTCTACACCATCCATGTCATCTGCTACTGCTTCCTCACTGCCTTCCACTTCTGTTGCTCCTGCCTCTATTCCATGCAGCAACACCCTCATCATCCAATTCTTCCTACACCTGATCTGCAGCATTCACTACCCATTTTAAGTGTAGGAGAAACAAGTTCCAGGGAGAAGGGTGACAGGAGGATCAGATGGGAAAGAAGGTAAGTGGAAACAATCAAGGTAAGTTGGGAGGGGGAAGTAAGATTTGTTATTTTGGTTATGCAAAATTTCCAGATATTTAAATACTGTTAAGTAGAATGTTATGTAGAAAATAGGGGATTTAATGGGAATGCTAAGTAGATTTAAATGTCAATTAGGGATAGGCCGTTTTATGTATGTATATATAATGCCCATTATGCAAGATGAGGCTAGAGAGGAGGTACCCTGGAGTGATGTGGTGGGATAGAGTAGTGAAATGCCTGAGGCCGCCTAGTGAGATGGGACCACGCACAAGAACACACTCCATGTGGGTGCTACTTTAGTTAGTTAAGGGGTATGTTGCATCATGCTCACCCTAAGGGTCCCCGAAAACTCTCCAAGGTAGGGTGAGCCGACATAGCAGATCCCCAGTGAGTTGGTGCTCATGTCAGAGGAATCCTAGGGCCAGTTAAAGGGTTCAAGTACAAGTGTTTTATAAATAAAGAGGGGTTGCCGCTGGGTTCCCTATAACATTCACTCTGGTCTCTGTGTCCCTTAGTGATCTAAGAACTCAGGGTGTAGACTATCTCCAGTTGACAGCCATTTACTTTAGGATGTTTAGCACCCATCCCTGCCCAGTGGGCTGGGGGATGGCGGTGGTGGCGTCCATGGGAACTGTCCCTGCTCCGGTGAAGGGTAGTGTACACCCTTAGATGAAAGGGACATGTACACCTTTAGATGGACCAGGGCTGAGGAACAGGGACTACACTGAGCATTTCTATCATTGTTCAAATTACAAACTGAAAATGGAGTGGACATGAAAAACATGCATTTACAAGGAGGAACTGTTTAAGTCTCTACACTTGCAATGCACTCACTGTACCGACATGAGAGGAGGACTGACCTCAACATTGCATCCACTTGAGTCAAGGGAAACAATGCAGAAGTGAATCTCTGGAAACAGTCTGGAAATTATGTATGCATGTTGGTGCTGGCTGTGGTTTCTTTGAGATCATTTGGCAAGCAAGTTCTCTAGTATCCTATGCCTGTATCATTTTCTGAACCTGCCACTTTTCTTTTAAGTTTTTTTTTTTAAATCTCTTTGGATAAACAACACACCTCTCACTTTTACTTCCTAAAAACAGGCTAAGATAACAGGGTCAGATTGACCCATCGGACATTCGGCCCCTGGTCGGGTCGAAATCATTTGGAGACGGGCAAGGGGCCGGTTTAGCCCACTCCTGGGCCGGTTTGTTAATGCGCCATGGTGTCTCATGCAGGTTCAGGGCTGTCTGCAGGCCCTGCCTACTCTGTTCTGCTCTACATGATCAGGGCCTGCAGGCAGCGAGTCGGCACGAGACACCATGGTGCCAGCCACCAGGTGAACTTAGCAAGTGAAGGAAGTGTTACTTTTTAAAAAAAATACTGGAAGTGGACTGGCCAGGCCTCATCCCTGCCCAATCCCAGTGTTTTGTAAAAAAGTAACATCCTGCAACTGCTCACCCTCCCTCAAAGGAGGGAAATTCTGCACCTGGGACTCTCCACTTTCTGACCCCCTCCACCCTCTCTCTCTCTCTCCCAGGAGCAGAGCAGGTGATGAGAGGCAACGTCAAGAAACTAATGGACTGAGTCAAGCAGACCTGGGATGAGTGGGGGAACATGCACACACCGTCTTCTGTGCATTAGAAGATCCACAGTGCACTGTGCACAGACTGTCTTTAGCCAGCAAGCTGCTCACCTCTTCAGGGCATCAGTAGGGGTCCTGCTGTGTGTCACTTCCTGCCCATTTCTGTGAGTGTAACCGGTCGGGACAGGTGGCAGAGGAGCTCCTGGGGCAGCTGAGCGGCTGCACCTAGTGGTTGAGTGTGTTTTGTTTCTGAGCGGGGCGGGAGGCTGGGGCACGCACTGTCTGGCTGGCTCCCGGGTGAATGCAGATGTTGCTGGTGCATGGATTGTGAGCCAGGCTGGCCTCGGAGCCAGCCGTCCCTAAGGTCAACTGCCTGGGGGCGCTTGCGGCCCACCCCTGCATGCCCAGACTGTGGCACTGTCCATAGCTGCAATTCAAACATCGAAAGTGATTACCATTGTAAGCAGTCGGCCAATTATTTTTGCCAGAACATGCCCCTTTGATGCATTCACACCGGTGGGTAGTGCCTTTCGCTGTGATACATCAGAGCCCAGAAGAGAAAGGGGACCTGCATTTTAATGATAAATGCCACCCCATCCAAATGTGTTGACCCAACTTCCGCTTCTCATTTAAAGTGCAATGCAATGTCCCGCTGTGCCGTCTCCCACTTTGCCCTCAGTCCCAAGACACATATTAGTTAATAGATTTTGCAAACACTTCGCTTAATATCCTCATGCCTCTTCACCCTGTAATGTCCCATGTAATGTCCCAAGTCACTGTCTCACACCCCTCTGGTATCCAGCCAAGCAAATGTACCTGAGGCATTCAACACACCTGTCACGTCACCTCATTATTTTGAGAGTTGGGTTAATCCAACAATGCGTGTCCTAAGGCCACAAGACTTTCATGAAGTATTGATGTGCCATGCACCTCACGTGTGGGAACAAGAGCTAAAAGGGAGAAAGAGGCATGCCTGGTCTTTTCTGTTATATCACCAAATATTAATAGAAATGAGTTCAAAACACCAAGTGATGCGTTCCTAATGAACACAAGGACACAGAACATATGAACATATGGCTTGCCCAAGATCACAAGGCAACACGACAGTTCCATTTCCAATGAGGTTTGCTTTAGACCCTGTGGGCTGCTATTTCAGCATCACAGACATTCTGTTTGTGACTAGGAGCAGTAAGGAGAGGAAGGGGTCAGACTAGTAATCACTTGCCGGCAGAGTGAGCAACTCAGGCACTCACCTAGAGCAGCACTACCTCAGTGCTTTTCTCCCAGCGTATTCACTGTATCTGCCCATCCAGTGAAAAACCCTATGTGGTTAATAGGGACTTCTCTCAACCTGATACTGGATGGGGAATTATTTTAGAGAAACGAATGTGCGCCATATCTGTGGCTTTGTATCAGCCCTCAAATAAACACTGAGAAAGTTGACCGTGAGATGTCCAAAACAGCCCTGAGACTACGGGATCCACGCTACATGGGATGTCGGCTTAAATACTGGAGAAGGGGCACCCCCAATTATGCCGCCCTAACCCCTGTGACAGTGTCCGTGTTTGCATCTTAGTCTTAGGTGGCAGTGTTTTTGATGGGCGGGTCCTCTTGAAGTCCCACTACGGGCAGGGTCGGACTGGGGCATAATGCCTCGGCACCAAAGAAAAAGTGGCCCACAGTGGCAAATGACAATTTATTCCTTTTGTAACAGTTTGTTTCAATAGTACCCAATGGGGAGTATTTTAAAATAAAATGTGATACAAAGTGTGCATTTGAAAGAATATTTAGTCAGTAACACTGGCCATAACTACTACTAGCCGCATTTATTTTATTTATTTATTTATTTATATTTATATAGCGCGCAAGAAGCCCAGGGGCATTGAGGCGCTGTTACTTGCAATAACTTAGTTACATGGTACAGGCATGAAAGCGATTGTTAACACATTATGAATACTACAAGATATCCTACTGTTGTTACAGATATTGCATTGGGACGTATATTACAACATATATGATAAGTATTTGTGCTGGTGTGTCAGGTCTTATGTGAAGAGGGTAGTTTTCAGAGTTTTGTGGAAGGTGGTGAGGGAGGCCCCCCCTCGGATAGTGGGAGGTAGGGCATTCCAGTGAGTGGGCACGAGATAGGGGAAGCTGGATCTGCCCGCTTTTACTCTTTTTACTAGTGGCACCGAGAGCATCTTGGTGTACGGTGATCTGGTTGGCCTGGTAGTGGAGACCAGCAAAGTAACACGACATATCAGCACACATTGGCCAATCAAGTGGCCCACTTTGACCAAAAATACTGGCCCACACTAGCATTGTGTGCTTTTAGTTCGGGCAATGACCTATGGGCTAGTCCAAGCTTGGCCACTTAATATGTTTGAAAAGTTGCATTAATAGTTGGATGGTTGTTTGTTGCCTGTAGCAGAACATTGTCCCTATATGTCCAGGAGGCTGGGGTGAACATTGTAAGGTTGTGTGTGCTTGCCAGAGTGAGAATTCTATAAATGAATACCATGCAGAGGCTTCATCAGTGTTTGTGTGTGTTCCTTTTAGAACAATGGCCCTCATTAGGACCTTGGCGGAGGACCATGGCGCTATTAGCACCATGGTCCATGGCGCTAAGCTGCCAACTCCGCCATGGGGGTTGGCGGACTTACCGCCCCATTCCGAGGTTGGCGGGGCGGTAAGTCCCCAATCCCCATTTACCCTTCCCCATTCCCATTTCTGGCCCCATAGGGCATAATGGGAGTGGGGAAGGCGTTAATTACGCCACCGTAAATTACGGTGGCGTAATTAACAACAAGGTCCCTTACCGCCATGGATTTTAACGCCTGCTAAAAGCAGGCGTTAAAATCACCATGGCGCTAAGGGAACTCGTACTCAGGCGGTAAGGGGCGCCATGGTTTACGCCGGCGTAAACCCCTTACCGCCTGGGTCCTAATGAGGCCCAATGTCACTGATTGTACGGTTTGCAGTAAGTGTTGTAAGCTTTTTTGTTTCCCACTGAGATAACATTTCAACAAACAGACTGGGTAAATGCAGTAAGCTTGGCAAAGTTGTGTTTTAGATTTTTCATACATTTTTTACTGAATCTCCCGCGGTCTTGTGTTTGTCAATTGGATAACTAATATACTTAAGATACTGAACCCAAGGGATTGTGGCTAGACCACAATGCTGTGCAACATTAAATTAACCATGAAACAGCACAGGCCACGTTAGAGTATGTAGCCTGCCCCTGACCCACAAGCTGCCACGCGCATGCCACCCGACCCGGAGTGAGAGAAAGGGGAGCACACACAGACCCGGAGTGAGTAATTGGGGGAGCACACACAAACCCGGGGTGAGTACTGGGAGGGTGCAGCTGGCAGAGCTGCCAGGCACTGGTCCCTGCTGCAGGGCATGTGCAACCCCCGCCAACATCCTCTGCTTCTCCCACATCACCCTCTGCCAGCGCCAGCCATTCGCTCTCTCTCCAGTCCCCTGCGGCCCCTTTGTCTACCTCCTCGCATGTCTCTGAAGATGCACAGGCCCCCAGCTCACCTCCATAGGTGGGCCTTTACTTCTCGCGCTTGCCTCTCTAAGGTTGGTGTAACGAGAGTGACTTAGTCATAATAACTCACTCCAAGAATGCTATTGTACCCGTTACCGGACTATGTATAGCTAGCGTATGCCTCTCATAGATAGGTGCTATAATTAACCAACTTGTGTACACGTTTTATCACCAAAAGGTGAAAGGTTGGCACTGGCTCTCGAATGACCAGCGATCGGCCATCTGACCTCAGGTGACCATTTGTGTCTTTTTATTATGGCACCTGCAGTTCTGCGAAGGGAGGGGGTTGGGGGTGAGGAGTGTTAATGCATAATAAATAATATGCCTGAGTTTTATATTGCTAGCTGATCTGTGGTGGAGATTGTCACGATGAGACGCGTATGCATTATTATAGCGACTGTACTGGCGACATTTGTCTTGTCCGTTAACGAGGCAGATGTCTGGTGTTTTTAGGCAGCGCAAGTCTGTGATCCTGTTTACTGAGCATGCCTTCTGTGGTCTGGAAGGACAAAGGGGGCATGGGAGCCTAATTTGGACCCAACAACACAACATGTTCTAATTAAGCCAATAGATCCAGCGTGGAATTTACTGGAGAGCTTCCAGACAACTTTCCGTGGTGTTTACAGGAGAGCATCACTCCAGATACCTCGTTAAAGTAGAGGCGGTGAGAGGTGGAGCTAAATCGGGCATTTACTCTGTGTTTGGTTTAACAGGACTTCAGTGAAGGACACACATGGGGGTTGAAGACAGTCCTGTTTAAGACATGTTTTATTACACCATTAGCGGGTTTACAGCTCCAATTAAGTCCTTAACTTTTGGAGGCTGGTCTGAGAAAACACTGCAAAGTTTGATGGTATGGTTTGATTAAAGCAAGCTCAAAGAATTCCCATGAATATGTGTTTTGGACGGGGAGGGGCAAGAACTGGGTTGCACTCTCTCTCTTGCAGCATTTGAACAGCTACTATGACACATCCTATGACCACGCAGTGGTCAAAACCTTACCCTAACATCCCCAACCTATCCATAACCTCTCCATAAACCTCATTTCGGTTTCCCTACTTTACCCTTCCGATCCAACCATCATCACCCTAACCCTGTCCTGTAGAGTCCTGTATAAGCATGTGTGTTTTTTTGTTTTGTTGTTGTAGTGTAGTGACGTTTGTGTGGTTTGTTGTGCTGAGGGTTTGTGGTTGTGTTTGGTTTGGAGTTTGAGCTGTGTATGCAGAGGGGGGAATTGTTAGTGGAATTGGTTAGTTGGCATCTCTATCCTGAATTGACATGTTGGGCTTGCGTAATCTCTCCAGACAGGGTGCAGGGGCACCCTGCACCTCTGTCCTGATATGGGCCGGTCCGGCATTCAAGGTCCCTTTCACATCTCGCTCCCACCTCCACCAGCTTCCCTCGCAACCCCACCTGTCCTTCCTTCCCACTTATATGGCCAGTGCACCTGCCAGTGTCCACAATTCATTTAATGTGTTGATTGGCAATATCCCGACAATTCCACAACACTTTCGTACCTGGTAGCAACTAAGGGGCGAGTGAAGATGTTGGATGGGGTTGGCTGTGGTTGTTGACTCCTTCTCCATGGGTGTCGCCTGTGTTCCACTCTACCCCGAGTCATCTGTCCAGGTGCTCATGCTCATGTTCTGCTGTGAGTGCATGTGAATCGCCCTGCAATTTACAGGTACTTGCATGTGTAATTTTCACCTGCCATGATCCGTTCGACCAGATGACTTTGTTTGTGAATTTGCTTCTCATTGTTTCAAATGCAATGAAAAGGTGAAGCACAGTCTAGGGATTCATTATTGCCTTTTAAATAGTTTGAATCGTCCCTACCAATGCAGTCTTAACTACTGGAATGATTTAAGAGCAGAGTAGAATCCCTGGCTCAAACAGCAGCTCATATGAAGTCCTGTAGCAATCCACCGCCAGCAGCATAAATTACCTTTCAACGTCAAGTGCCTATTACCAGATGAGCCTGACATTTAGAAATGTTAGGTTCAGCTCATTTTATAAAACATACTCCTCATGTCAAAAACATGTTAAAAGACACATGGACATGTAGACACCAGATTGAAACTGAAAATGTAATATTGGTAATTATCCACACGTTGCTATGTTGTTTTTGGCCTAATGAGTTTTCTTTGTATCCATGTTTTGTATCTATGCATAGATTGTCGTTTATCATTATTATTATTATTATTATTATTATTATTATTATTATTATTATTATTATTATTATTATTTATTAGTATTGCTGCTACCACTACTACCACTACTACTACCACTGCTACTACTGCAAATAATACAACAAATAATAGTGGCACTGTCGTGTGCTTTAGAAAAACACAGTTAATTGAATTTTTTGAGTGCATACCATTTTTTGTTTCTTTCAATCAAAAATAAAATCTGGTCAAACAATTATATTGACATATATGTGGCTAAAGTAAAGCATAGACTGCACATTTTGTTAATTAAGATGGCATTCAAAGGGTAAATGAATGAGGCACTGTTTTAAGGAAACTCTGAAGCCTCCAACTTAGTAATATCATAAATATCAAAGCAATCCCAATGAATTAGGAGCATGTATACTACTTACATTGCCAAGCTGTGCCCAGATCAGTTGGGCGTGTTCTCAGAGTCGCTTAAGAATGAACAACTATTTTTAAAATTTTAAAGCCAAACCACAGAAAAAATCCTTTACAAAAAAGTAGAAATGTTTAGGTAGTGTGGTATAAAATTGATGAAATGGATAGATATAACTAAGCCTAGGTTTGGAAAAAGTATTGCTTGACATAGACACATTTAAAACTAATAATAATAATAATTTAGCATTTATATGGCGCTACGAACCCTCAGGTATCTGAGCGCTGCTTAATATTACCCAGTGTGCGGTGCTCATTTATCGACCTCGGAAGGATGCAAGGCTGAGTTTGGCCCTGACGGGATTCGAACCTGGGTCAGCAGTCTCGGCAGATGTCAAAGCGAGCGCTCTACTGCTGTGCTATCGGACCAGCTAAAAAAATTATGCATGACCATGAGATGTCCCTAACAATGGGGCCCTCCTGATCACTACAGAGATAATGGTCCTGATCCACAACACAAAAGTGCTTTTCATTGGGAAAGTGCCATTAAAAATCGCAGTTTGAATCATGCTCAGAAGCACGCACACAATCATAAATTGTTCATCCAGGGCATTGTTGGCCAAATGGCTACATTTTCCAGAATTTCACGATAATGCAGCACCTCGAATTTGACCAAGTTACAGGAGATGAGACTACAACGCTAACGCACACAAAGGGATAACTTTGCTTAAAAGATTCAGGATGGAGGATTAACAAAACAAGAGGACCCAGTGTCCTTGTCTAAGTTCGGTTCACTCATCCAAAACACACAGTTTCAGTGAGAGAACCCCCTGCTGGCATTCTCCTAGTTATTCACTGTCACACAGTGTTTACAGTGCCCCAGAACATTTCTTCAGGTTATTGCCAGTCATCTCTTGAGTCAAAGGTCGTTACTGTTACTCGTTTCTTGCACTCCGAGAATAAAGACTCAGTACACAACCAACGGGCAACACAGTTTGATTTATTCTTACTTTACGTATAAACAAAACGTTTTGATGCAAAAGGAAGTACGATTCCATACTGCCTAAGGGGCTTCTTATAACACCTAGAAGCTGAATGCCACCCACCCAGGTGATGTTATTCCCACATTCACGCTGATGTTATTCTACCAACCCTTGAGAACAAAACGGGCTACATTCTTGCTTCTTCCTGTTCTTTAGTTCCAGCCAGGTTCCTGGCTGCAACCCATACTGGCATACACTTGACTTTCACTTTAGCCCCCTTGTTCTAGTAGGGCTCGGTGCTATCAATACGAATATGCTTAGCTTTCTGATTCTTCCTCTGGTTTATAGCCCGCACCAGGCATGTGATTACAAGACTAAATTGCCTGGGTTTCTTTTCACCTTCACCAGCTTTCACAGTATACCTCAAACTCCCATACTGTGTGCCTCCTTTGGTTTCATTTATATTCTCCAAGCAACCTTAAGGATCCCAATATTGTAAGCAATGGGCTGAGTAATTTCTTATAAAGCCTGGGGTTGTGTCAGCATTCCTCCTCCACAGAGTCTACGTTGCTTCTCCTAATTGTACTTGAGTGGGGTCTTTCAATTTGATTAACATATCTGCTAAACATGTAATAGGGAAGGGGAGTGCAAGCCAAGGATTTAAAACTGGCCTCTACTATCTTGAAGTAAGGTGGCGCGGAGATGACTGCTCATTGAATTTGTAATGGGTGTCCATGCTCATGCTGTCCAGCTTTACTGTAGGCATAGACATGTGGCTGGCAATCTTCATTGTGCTTTGTGGTCAGTGAAGAATGTACTGCACTCATCCATAATATGAGCTTGTTCACCAGCATTGTGCTAATTTCTTCCAGGTACATGATGATTTGAGTATTCCCTATGTTGTCTGTGAACTTCTATAATACATTGAATTAGTGCTTGGTTTCCTCCTCAAGTCTAGAACTTGTACTGGGAACCTTGCACACAGGAGAGTCAGAAGGGGAGAAAGGCTTTGATCTTCTACAGGTCCAACTTGGGTTATTTCCAACATCTCTCTCTCCACACGTGGTGTCACCCAGGGCTCTATCCTCTCACCCTGTTGCTTCAATGTCTATCTGGCCGCTTTGGCCCACCTGATCTCCACCTTCTCTTCTAACTTTGTGGATAACACTTAGCTCTCTTTCAGGGTTCCCAAAGCCTCCTCTCGATCCTCGCTCCTTCCTGATTGTCTATCCATGATTCAGGATTGGTGTGCCTCCAGCGATCTCTGCTTTAATGCCAGTAAGTCTCAGATCCTTCTAATTGGGTCCCTTGCTCCCGCTTTCCCTCTCTCACTCTGGCCACCCTCCTTGGGCCCTCTTCCCTCTATGTACTGTGAGGCAAATAACCTTGGTGTCATCTTTGACTTCACTCTCTCCTTCTCTTCGACATCACAGACCTTGCAAAGAAGGTCCACTTCCACCTGCACCAAGAATGCTCAAAACGAGAATTTGAGGGAGGAATGGATGGATTCATATTAGGGAAGATCTAGGGAGGAGGAAACCGGGTAATCAGGCATAACTACTGGTTTCACATCCGCCCCAGTAGCAGACTTTCTGGCAACAGTGAGGTGGACTGGTTTGGACAGTTCCAGCCCCCTTCCTGTGGCATACACACACAAAGGCTCTCTAACCTGTGAAAGCAGCAGTATCAGCCCATTACTGTGCACACCATTGCTGTGCCTCCCAAAATGTTGCATTTTAAAAGCCCCATTTCACTGCGTACATATGTGGGGCATGAGTAAAGGTAATAATATATACGGGGGTATGGTGACACTGCAGGGCTCTCCACTGCAAATATATGCAGTGAAATGAGATAAAACCGCAAATAAAGTGACATTTTGGGATGCATAGATAAAAAAGCACATTAATCACATAGATCAAAAGCAGCAGCTTTCCCAGGCAAGTGAATGACCGTATGAGAATGTTTTGACCTGAGAAGACAGGAAGAAGCCCAAACTCTAATATGGCCAAAGAACAAGCACACATTTCATGTCACATCCATGTTAGGTCACTAGGCAGGGTTTAGTAGCCATATGTGGTAAACACAAATGAACAAATAATGAAAAAAAGCTTGTCTTTAAACACATATACAAGTAATACCATTACAATCCACTGTAAACTGCTGCGTGCAATGTTAAAAATATAAGAATTGAAAAGGTAAACATCATGTTCCAGTATTGATAGTCTGACTGTCCGATCAGATTCCCCATAACATATAAGCAAAAAAGAAGGGAAGCAAAGCTAAAGGCTTTACTCCCCTTCAAAGGTCACAACAGGTTAAAAAACAGAGCAAAAAGATTGTGGGTCCACATGGAAGGAAATGTGCAAGAAGATACATGAGGTTGTCTGACTAGGCCACAGGATGGTTTATGGACAGAGGTCAGAACTGGTTGTTCCCAATCACTGGTTCAAGAGTTGAAGCACTGATGAAGATCTTCAGAGAAGTGTGGCTTCACAGGGCAAGTGAAGAAAGGGTTGCTGGCGATCTTACACCAATGAGTTCTGGGTCTTCTGTGGGCTACTCTCCTTCACTTAGGTATTTACTCAAGCATTGATCTGATGAATGGCTGCGGGAGTCCTCCTTTTATAAAGGCTGAGGGCTGGAGTTGCGGCCAGACCACCAATGTCAAGGATCTGCACTATTCAAACTGGCATAGCTGTCCAATGCTGGTCATATTCTGGCCACAGCATCAGATACACATTCCTTGAGTGTGTACTGGTTCACACAGACCTAGCCCCCAAAACCTGGACACACACACAGACTTCCACAGACACCCACTTTGCCTGCGCAAGCTGGACCTTTCCCTGGGAAAGGGCTTATCATGTATGGACAATCCAGCCACTCGGGTAGGAAGAATGTCAAACTACAAGATGGCCAAAGCGCAGGCTAAAATCTCACGGCTCAGCCATTTTAGGGTATATGGTACTCTGAATATGCGGTCAAATACAAAGTGCACAGGACTAATAAAAGAAAAACACTACAACAGTATCTGCTGCCACTATCCCATCCTGGACACATCATGCAAGTATCCATAAAGATACCAAAAACAGAGTTACAGGTACACAAATTGTCCCTAACACACTTCACATAAGGTGATGTATGCAGGAAACATAACATAACTTTACTATTAAAAGGATATCATTTCCTTCACTGATATTTGTAGGGACTGATAAGTGTCCTCAAAACTGTTGAGCTTATTATGTTTAGACGAGAAAAACTGATTCACATACCTCCACAGGTCAGGAAAAGTTCAACACAATAGCAAAGGGCTCCTGATGATGTCTATGGGTGGAAAGCAGCAAAAGAAGAGTATTTCCTAACAATGGCCATGGAACTTGCAAGTCTTACCTGCTCCTCTCCCATCCCCAATGGCCTCCCTTTCTCTCCCTTTTCATTGTGCAACAAGTGTGAATCAAGGTAGCTGCTCTTCTTTCGATCCTGAAAAAGCCATTGACTGACCCACACAATCCTGCTATCGATCTGTAGCTTTCCTCATTCGCTCTTCTAAAACCCTGGAGAGGCTAATCTTCAACAGGATGTTCACCTACTTTAATAATCATGCCATCCATATTCCTCTCAAGATTATGGGTTCCAGAAGCAACTGTACAGAAGAAACCCATTCCCTTGTCCCAAATTTTCTGACCACTGCTCACTATTGTAAACTCTCAGGTAACCTAGTCCTTCCAAACAATCTTCTGCTTTTGATACCTTCAAATCCTTTCTGCCCTTGGAATCCAGGATACCGCTCTCATC
Source organism: Ambystoma mexicanum (assembly GCF_040938575.1). Lineage (NCBI taxonomy): Eukaryota > Metazoa > Chordata > Amphibia > Caudata > Ambystomatidae > Ambystoma > Ambystoma mexicanum. The sequence goes on along the minus strand of NC_090926.1, from coordinate 508,671,783 downwards.
AGGATTGCCACCTAGCTTTCTAACTCATCCTTCTCCATTGCATAGAACACAACAACTCTGATCTGCCCGCCCTTTCAGTGTCCTTCAATAATTTTGCCTTTGTCCTCTATACCATTTCCATCTTATCCCATTGAAACCTCATGTCCTCCTTTGGGTTCCCCCATCACCTTCTTGTGGACAAAACTCACATCTTTTTCATCTCTCTCAGACTGCCTATCAGCTATGCCTGTTAAATGGCACTTTGCTGTCTAAGTGTCAACTCCTCAAAGCCCAAAGTAATTCCCCACTGTCTCCAAATCTCTCTCTCCCTTTCTAATTGAACAGGAAAGAAAGGTATGATCTGACTGCTTCAACGCCAATGTCAAGGATTCTCTGCAACATTATGTAATTTACTGGAGGCTTTCTGGTGATGATGTTGTTATCTGTAGAGACATTGAAGGTATGCTTTAATAGCTTCATTGTTTTGTGTGCTTCCAAAACACTGAATTGGTGTTGTCATGTTCCCAGATTGTTTTAATTTCTTTTTTTTTATACAACATAAAACGAAGACATCAGGTGGAAAGAATCACAGTCACATTATCATCCAGTTATGCAGTAGAGTTAGTCGACAATCGAGAAGCAGATCTACCATTGATCGCTATCCCATTCCTTGCACATTTTATCATGATACAACGTTGTTATTTTTTCCATAGCAAATGGCTCAGCAGCAAAACGCCGCAGTGCCTTCTTCTTTCCAAGAGTACTGCTGTTTTTTAAGCACGTTATCGAAAACCGTGGCATTCAAAAACATTCTAATTTCCTCAGGGTGCAGCCTAAAATAATTACATTAATATTGTTTTTGGGTGTTAGAAAATGAACAAGGGGTAATGCATGTTTCTAAAATTTGCACAAAATGAATTAAAAAAGCAGAGAGACCTAACTGCACAAATTATTTGGCAGTTGATGGCTTGCTTTTTAAGTGTCGGTTTGTATGAGCAGGATCCATCTTGAACCTCAGACTTGGTCAATTAACTAAATCTATTAGGCAGCTTCAGCAAGTTTACTTTTCAGCAGGAATGACAGAATTGATTAGTCATTCTGCCCTTTATCTTTGAGGTTTGCATTTGTCAACCATTTCACAGCAAGCAATTCTGATGAATGGCGCAATTAACCTTAATGCTATTAAAACAATTAATTGCAAAAATTAAAGACATGCCAGGGGCAAAATATTAATGCATAAATTATTGGGTTCAGGAAATATAATTATTAATCCATGTAATCGTGCCATTGACAAATATAATACAATTCACGCTCGAGTCACTGATAAAGGTGAGGGATATTTGTTCTTCACAGAACTAGTCAAATAATTTTTTCCTCAATCTATTGCTACTAACAAAACCTCTCTGTAGTATCAGATCCACATATCAGCATTCGTCTTTTTTGTAAATGTACTACAATATCGATTTTGATGTTTACTGGTTTTCTGTTGTATTGTTTGATTCTAGACTGCATATTTGCCATTCATTTTTACCAAATAGTCCTCCTTTGTCTCGCATATGCAGGTTCTGCCTGAATGTGTTTTCTTTTTATTTATTTTTTTATTTTGCTCTGCTTTTTGTTGTAGAAAATCCTGTCAGGGTATTTGGAAAATGCCAGATTGGTGGAGTGTTGAAGCTGCAACGTCCACCACGTAGCATTACGCTAATGCGCCCTATGTCAAATATATAAATATTTGTGCCTTCAATCTGAAGACGGCAAGACAAAATGGACATTGTCAAGAGATAGGGACATTGGTGATCATATCAGCACAAGTCTGACATCTTAATGGATTTAGTGTTATCTAAATTGGCGACTCTCTTACCTGCCACCTACTTCCTACCACTTTACGTGTTATTACCACGTTCATGTACCCCCACTCTAGCTGGATACGGTTTGGGTAATCACAACTGACTCCTTTGATTTGATTGTTTGGCTTTCTTAAATAAAATTGGATGCTAACACGTATTTTCAGAATGATGAACACGTGCCCTATCCTTTTCCTTCTGTGTATGTATTCATCCCTAGGCTTCTAGATATCTGACCTTTGCGCCATATCTGCAAATATACTTTCGGTTTTATTTCTCGAACCAGTAGCAAGTGTGTCTGAAAGTCTTCCAGCAGCATTCACCTCTATACAGTACAGAATGTATTGGATTTTCTGTTTAAAAATAAATCCAGACAGTTCTCCTTTTTGTTCTTCTTTTGTTTCTGGCATTTTGCTCTTTGGTGTATGGTACAAGAATAATTCTGGCTCAGTGCTCAAGGGTGCAAGTCTGGACAAGCTGAAATGGATAAGTGGAGACCATGATTAGAAGGTGAATAAGCAGCTGGACCTTATTGCTTCATACTGCGTTTGGATATTAAGCTATGTGCACCAGAACGAGGGCCAGTCTCCACTATCCTGCTGTTGGTATTAGTTCACGATCAGTTGTAGATCATATCATTCCTACCCTCAGTACTCAGTAGCCATTCTTGATCACCCAGAAACCTACCTTCTTCCAGTGTGGCCATCGTTATGTAAGGCTAAACAGTGGCCAAGTCTGCAGACTGTATCTTGCCGTCAAGTGAGATCCAATCCTCTTATGTTGTGGAAATTCTGAGGTCAGAAACACAAACATTTGGAACAGGGATGTATTTGGAGACAGTCATTTGGCAGAAATTGCACACATTGAAATGATGCCATCAATGCATTCACAAAATAGATCTCAGATAAAAAAAAAATTAAAAAAGAAATGGGACCCAAACGTCAACTTGACACACGACAGGCAATTTATATTTTAGGTAAAGCAGCCATTGCCTAAACATAATAGACACAATCGAAACATCATAAGCAGGCCACTAAACAGAGAATAACATCATACAAATGTGCCTTGCAATGTCCACTAACCCAAAGATTTCAAGTAAATATTTAGTTCTGAGAATATGTGTTAAGTTATCCTTGGAAGGACAAAATAAATTGGGTACAGAAGGGGCAGGAGACAAGGTGGATGGTAAGGATCGTGGTCATTTGTCGGTGACAGACCCTAGTCCCATTGACCTGGGCTGTGGAAAAAACGTTTAACCAACCAATACAAATTTGGAAGCTAGAAAGTATCCATTGGCATCATATTTTAGATACATAGAAACATATTGAATTACATAATTAAGTGCAGCAATATCTGAATTGTTGCCATTCATGCATGCCAGAAGGGGCTCATTCAAACTGAATAGCCTTATGAGTTTTATTTTTCTATACCTGGGGTCTGTGAGCTGTGGTTGCTTAGACCGTTGTAATCCAGATGTGTACGCTTCAGGTCCATTAGCTAATTATTCTCTGTGGCGTGGGTCCTGCTCTCAATCTTCTGTTGTTGATCCCTCACTGGCAGAAAACTGAACTGGGAACCTAGATTAATCCATCAGGATTGTATCAACCAGAGTAATTTTCCATTATAAATTATACATTAAAAAAAATGAGATCATTCACAAAATTTGCTCAGCCCTTTCTTAGAATAGTCCTTTGTTATTAGTCACACTGGTAAGACAACTGTGATGTGAAGTACTTTCTGCATTAAGTGATCTAATCATACATGGTAGGGCTTTTCATACCAATAAACAATTGCGTTTTGACACTTATACATACGGATATCCCTTAGTCACATTGGGCCATATTCTCCAAAAATCCAAAAAGTGTACAAATCTAAGATGTGCAACAAATTGATGTGCCACATTCACAAAAGTGGGGATCTCAGAGATGCACCCTTTTGAAAAGGAGTGCAAAATATTGACAAAGTATGCACAAAGAGTTAGGAAAGCATGCAAATACACCAAATTAACCATGCAAAAGGAGAGTAAAAACAGAAAGTGAGCAACAATGTACCAAAACCCGGATTCCCAAAACAGCACCACAGAATATTCTCCAAAAAATGTTCCTTCAACATTAGCCCCATTTAAAAGTGCAGCAAATGTCTTGTCATAGAAGTGTTCACCTAGATTAATTAAAACCATATATGGTTTCCATCTAGGTTACCCCGCATGTGGCTGAGTAGTGTCAGCACCTGCAGTGAGACTGAAGCTATCCAGTCCCACAGAAGGACCACCACGACAGGGTAGGATTCAACATTACCCGGAGTGGCAACTAATAGACTTTAATGCTCCAGGCCTTAGCTGGAGTGCACTCAATTATGACTGCTCATCGTTTCTCTCCTCCCCACCCACTTTGTATCCTCTACAAGCAGGTCCTCTTAAAAATACACAGCCAGATTTAGCTGCGAATCAAAATACCAACAACACCATACTACTTACTACCAGCTGTCTAAGCCCTGATGAAAGCGGTCTCCATACCACTGAAACTGGTCGACTCATCTCTAAACTGTAACTGTGCGACAAAATAGGACTAAAACTTCCACGCCAGACTACAGTTTGATCTTTCCACAGAAGATAGGATAGATCAAGTTTTAGGAATTCTGTCTGCATTGAAGTTCAAAGGACAACATTAATGACACTTCATGCATGAGGATAGAAAATAATCTTTATTAGAACTCTGGTCCATAACCTATTATCTACACCCACCTACAGACACCATGGTTGCATGGTATGAACATTACGATACCAACCAGGAAACCATGGGTTTTTAAGGAAAATCTACCCTCTATAGAAACCAAATAAAATTATGAAGTATTTCACTTAGAGGACAGTCTTTCATGACGAAAAGGCAATAATACATTACCAAATATTGGGTTTTCAACAAATCATTGAAGAATAAAATCACCTGAATCACAATGTGGAACAATCTCAACTAAGGGAAGATTTGGGTGCTAGACCACCCCTGTTGGTTCAGTATGTTGATACACTTATGATTATAGTATAATTGTGGATAATGCTCATAGAATAAGTATTTGATTATACTTGCTATAGTTACTTAGTTTCATAGCGTTATAAAGCTGGAATTTCTGGTTTCTTTTCTGTGAGAAAATAATGGTACAATTTGTTAAGCAGGATAGTTTATATGCTTTAGTTGTATACAATTTTACATGTACTTTTTTTAGACCCTCATTAACAGTACATTGTAAGTACTATGTTTGACACAACATTAGTGTATGACACACTGTTGTTGTTTTGACATTAAATAATAATTGAGGAAAAGATCCATACTGGATTAAAAAAAAGAAAAAATTATGTGGGACTCCCCCCAAAAAAAAAAGTATGTGAGTGAAATGTTGATAGTATTTTTGTTTGAGGTATGCTGTGATTAAGGGAATGCTTGAAGTAGTTAGATACCTGTTTCCATATTTTAACTAAATGTGAGTGTACTGGTGATAGTATGTTTGTATGTAGTATGTTGTGATTAAGGGACTGCGTTAGAGGTTAGAAGATGTTTTGTTGTATAAGAATTGACATTGAGATAGGGTATTTGAAGTGTTTTTGAATGAAGGGTATTTTTCAAGTATTTAGATACCTGTTGGCATATTCTAACTGTTAATTGTGGAGTAGTTCAGTGACTAAATTTGGGTTGAAGGAATATTAAGTAGACATTTGATAAATGTGCTGGTAACCTATGTTTTGAAGTAACAGTGGTATTGTTACATTCAAACCAACCACTTATTTCTTTGACATATGTAGTGTAGTGCCCTGAAGTGTTTGTGGCACCTGTTAAGGATTTCAATCAGGCGACACACACCTTAGTCTCAGCACAGTATGCGGCACGCAATTGAAATGCTTATGTTAGATTAGATTTAATAATTAGATGATACACCACTCACGTCACACCACCTTTTCAAATACCCCGAGTCACAACAAACCATGAACCATGAACAAGGCTGGTTGATAATATATAATATTTATTTATTTATTTGAAAATTAAAAGAAATCATACAATTTTTAATATGGGGCAGCAATCACCAATGGGGTGATAAGAACAATAGGAATGTAAGCAATGCACTTATTATATCCTTCTATTGACACAACTACAAAACACCAGGGAATAGGAGCACTTTTTGAGTTTAGGTAGGTCTATGTGGATAAACAGAAGCAGCAGGAAATCAGGAATGGCAAATGGAAAACAGAATTAAAATGCGACTTTCCCTCCCCAAACAAGAGAGACAAACAGATTTTAAAGCCTGGCAATGCTAAAATGACACTCGGAAATGGATGAATAAATGAATGAATGCGTCTAAAACTCTTGAAACAAAAACAATTCTTCACTGGAACAACACTGGAAAGATACTAGCAACCACAAAATGACACATTGAAAAATTAACACACTTTTGCAATTCCCTTCTGAATTTACCAAAACGGTTTTTATTAAAAACGGGTGTGTTTTTGACAAAATTAAAGCGCGAAAAAGGAAAAGAAATCAATTTTGACAAGGACAGTTTTACTCTACACTAGAGCATTCAGGCTAGGCTAAAAATGTCGTTTATTTCATTTTCGGGGGAGATCTTTGACCCATCAGTGAAGATCAGTACATCGTAGCCCCTTCTATTCAATTGATCCGATTCAGACAAGAGTTTATTAAAAACGAGTTGTGAATGGAAAACTACCCGAACGTGATCGTAACAATACGGGTGAATAAAATCAACCCTTTTGATATCAGAACAGAATAAGTCTGCTAAGGATGGAATATCATTAATTAGGGTTAGGATTCGATTTCTGTTCAGTGCAGGTTGTTTACCACAGTCAAACAAAGGATACAGAAGAATACTTGGAAAATCCAAATGGCAGGGTTTCCTCCAAACCACATCCCTCAAATCCGACATCTTTTCTACATTATTAAGAATTACTCTGTGACATTCTATTGATGCATGAAAATAACAGTATTGGACTTGATCCAAACATTTGAAAGTGTGCAGGGGACGGGAGGATTCCTAGGCTGAATCCTTTTCTCCTTTTGTTTTATGTGTTGGGGTTTTGTGCCATGACTCCACTTCCTCACCTGCACCTAAAATGAACTGAACATAATTTTAAAACATTTAATAACCACTATTAATTTTGAGGTGTGCACTTATACCCAATCTTTCTCCATTCAGGATAGGCTACCAGATTGAGACACAGTAAGCACTGGGGTTGACTCGTGAGTTCAGGGCTAGCACCTCCGCGCCGCCCTGGCAGAACCGGTCCGAACACTCAAGAGAGAACTAGGGGCTTAGGATTTCACAACACAAAATTATTAAAGATGTTGGCGCTAGCACAAGAAATCAAAGTATGGTTTCAAGAATGATTCTGACAATATTACAATTATCAGGATAAGAATAGGATGACCGAGAGTTGAGCTAAGGATAAGACAAGGCAAGGTATACTATGGTTCTAGGGTTCCAATTGATACAGTCCACTTTTGAGTTTGGATTTTCGACATTCAGCGCTCTGGTTGCCACACGGATCTGGTCTAACACAGGACAGCCGAACAAAATCATTGGGACAGAACAGCTGGGCATGGACTGGATACCAAAGGATAGTTCTTCTGGACTGCAAATTTTGGTTACTGGATACTATAGGTCATCAGGGTAGCAGAATGGCAGCAACATGTAGTGAGTGGCAGCAAGGTTAGTTCAGGATGCTTCCCAAAACACCACAGCATTTCCCTTGGTTATTGGGATTATTTTAGAATTGAGGCCTATCTGAAGCAAAATCAGAAATGCTTGGCCTTGCGGTTGGAATCTGGAGTTTAGATGGATAGATGATAGAGGAAGACAGGAACAGACAGGAACAGGACACCGGCATTGGAAATCAGGAATCTGTTTGTCTGTGTGTCTTGTCAGGGACCCTCATTTTTAATGCAAAATGACATCATCAAGGTAGAGGCTGGTCAAGATTAACTACGCCTGCCCCTAAACTGCTTGGATTGGGCAGGGGAGCTAGTCTCTGCCTCGCTCTCAGCTGGTTGGATTACTAAGGGGATGTTGTCAGGTTTATGAGGTGAGGTTTACAAAGTCCAACAACTCCCACATTTACTTTACTTAAAATCCGGTTTTGCCAAAAACATACATTTCTTCACTTTGCAATCTTTTGACAAATTATACACACAGCTCACATATTATGTGCATCACATTTCCGTCCAAACCTCAGGTCTGTGCGACCTTGTTTTGCCTTTCTGATACATTTCGGTGGTTTTACACATGAAATTCTACAATTGTGTACACAAATGCGAATTGTCCCCAGGCATGTATGTACAATATCTTATGTTTGCCACATTAATACTTTCCTTGGAATCAGTCATATTTTGTAACTTCTGTTCCCTGTGCGGCAATGAGTTCTACCAAGTTTTAAAATATAGCCAACAGAATTAGATTAAAAATTGCAAAATGTTTGCTAATTCTTGCTACAGAAATACAAGTCTTTAAAGTTTCTTCATAACATAGGGCCTCCATTACCAGGTTCCTGCAATGGGGATTTACCGGGTCATTCCGACATAGGAGGACCCGGTAAATCCTCCTTGCAGGAACCATTCCCCATTCCCATTTGAGCCCGCATAGGGCTCAATGGGAATGGGGAGGGAGGTAACAACGGGCACATTACAAGTGTCCCGTTGTTACCTCCCTCTTCCCCCCGCGGGACCCGGAAAAGATGTCTTGTTTTACCAGATGTCTGATCTGGGTCCTGCAAAGGGAACTTCGTAATCAGCCCTGAGGGAATGAAGGGGGCCGGTCCCATACCGGCCCTCTTCTTTCCGTCAGCGCAAGCCTCGTAATGAGGCCCATAGTCTCTGGTACCCAAAGGCAGTCCCTTTGTTACTTGATCCAGTTTTTTTTTCCTTTCTCCAACTGCAAGCAGCTGTCATATCCTTCAATGGAAGGGGGTTTCCAGTCTTAATTGAAGGTTTTATTGCCCCCTCACACTTGACGGGTGAGTGTCCCAGGACTTCCATTGTCCCAGCCTGGAGCACAGACGAATGCCTGATAAGCATGTGAACTTTCATTGTCCTGTCCCATGCAAAGTTTTTCAAGCTGGCACTTCGCACCTACGTGTCCTTGATTTAGGGTGTATCTCCCTTCCTTGGAGGAGTTTCATAGCTGGCAACTGGAATAACAGATTTTGCTGAGAACTTGCAACTTCAGCCTATGTGTTTTAAACTGTTTCATTTCTTACTTTGGGTCTTGAATTAAACAAACCTATCACAGAAGATATCCTATGTGTGTATTATCACTACTAACATACTTCCTGTATATGGCTAAGTAAATAGGCTTTCATTAACAATTTAGTTTTAAACAGGTAATTTTTTTCTCTTCAGTCAGCAAAGCCCATTTTTCCACATGTGTTAAAAACTGCTATCGTTTCTTTCTTTAATTCGGTTTGCAGCTCCTCAGATTGCCACTGTCTTTACAGCTGTAATCATGTTCCTTGCAGCAGGACTCTTATCTAAAGTATAGATACGTTTATCCTTGACCTGGCTCAGAGAGTAAAAAGTCTCTTTGAACTGACAAAATGGATACATTTTGTCAAGAAATAAATGTGTGTTCCTGTTCGGGTGAAAAGAAATTTGCTTGTTGATTTCTTTCAATTCTGCTTTGACAGGACGTGTCATTCAGGAATGATGTCTAGTCTTTCTGAGGCACAATGACTTATCCTGGGACTGGCTGGGCCGTTTCTATCACAGTGGTTTCAGAATGTACAGATGGAAATAGCATAACACAGCATTTTGAAAGGGTGAAGGAAAGTTTTCATTCTGAAGGGGAATTTTTGGATTTTGCTTCAATGCAATGCTGTCGGTTCACTTGATTCCATATATATGTCTCAGAACTTTTTCAGTGGACCCACTGTTCCATTTTGCCTGAAGTGTGTGAGGCAAGATAGCGTAGCCATTTTTCTTTTGCTGCCAAAATGTTGAGCGGGTCAATATATCCCATACACCAGTGTTGTATACTATACCTAGGGTTATGACGGTTTTCTTTCCAAGAGATACTTGACCATGTGTGAAGCCTGTAACCTTACCATTATTTTTGGTACCATCTGCATTGTACCTTAGAAGCATTAGTATGACATATTGGCTATGTGAGTATATTTGAATGGTGTAACGATTGACTGAATTGCAAAAAAGTCATAATATGCCATGTTTTGCATTCTGAAAAAGGTGGTGAAATGGAAGTGAAAGGAGGTCTCTAGCTGGTGAAATTGAATGGATTCAGAATGTGGTATGGATATACATATACACTGCTCCTTTGGGATGTGGTCTTGTGAAACATGGTTACAGAGAGTGCAATCTCGAAGAATAAATTCATAGGGAACTTTTTGGTTTCCAGTACATGTAGTAAGTACACTAGGACTTTGCGTGGGTCTTCCTGTGTGTCTATGGTCATTTCTACCATTCCTGCACAGTAATCCAATTCTTGTCTTATACCTGAGATAATGGTCCGAGCTGTTTAAGTAAATATTGTGAACAATTGGTGGAAAGAGAAGGTTCATTGTTACATTAGCATAAAAATGACTCCCAGTTCTCATGCTGAATTTAAATTGACCATAGACTGTAGTTTGTGAATTGTTTGATGGGCCTGCAGATCTTTCTGGAGAAGGGACATTTCTGTCTTTGTTTTCTGATGGACATGCAGTTGACTTTGTACTTGACAATTGTGTGGTTGTATTGTTGGTTGCAAAAGGAGTTGGTTGTTGTTTCTTTAGCAGTATTGCTGGGAGATCTGTTATAGATTCTATTTATATTACTTGTCTTTTTAAAGGTTTCTTTTTTGGAGGTAGAGCGTACATATCTAGATGGGCGTGTATATTGCCTGCAGCCTGTTGTATTCTAGGATGCCAGGAATGTCAGGGTTGACTTTGCATCAAAGTTAACTCGGAACAGATCATCAAGTGTACGTAGATGTGAGAGTGCTATGTAACTAATACTGTGCTGCCAATGTCAATTAAGGCATGATCTGAACCTGCTATTGTACAGCCAATATTTTTAACTTCTGCAAAATGTGTCGAAGTGGATGTTGACAAACTGAATGTTGTTGTCATATGGATATGTTTGGAAGCCAGCCATTGTACCAATTTCTCCACTGACTAAACGTTGTTCTACATCAACGTTTTAGAATTACTCTGCATTTTAGACACAAAGTCAATATTTTTTCCAATCCAGCTGTGTTGGAGATACATTTTTCTAAGCTATTTAGTTGTGCTGTTTCTTGTTGACACATAGGAAGTGTCATGTTGTGCAATTCTAGTTTGCCTGTGGAGGTGATTTTTAGTATGGGATGCATTTCTTTTTTCAACATTGTCTAGTTGATTTGACTACAACTAGCATGGGTAGGCATCAAGGACATACATTTTTGATTTTGCTGAGATAATTGTTCCATGACAGAAGGAGCAGATGTATTTTGTCCATATAGCTCATGGATCGGTTTACTCTTTTAGATGGATCTTGCACCTTTAGTAAGCAGACTAGTTCTAACTCTTTTTAAAATGTTAGCATAGGTGAGGTCTGCAGATGTATGCATGATTTGAGTTCATTCTCCTTAGTGAAAGTCTTGCGAGAGAGTTACCTTTCCACTGCTGCTGAGGGTATTGTGGCATTCTTTGTGTCCTAATGTTTTGAACATAGTTTTTACCTTTCACTGTTGTTAACTGTAGTACGTCTCCGAAAAACAATAACATGTTTTCCTCCAAACAATTCTTTGCAGTCGTTCTTTTGGACTTGCAATCTGAGATAAATTAAAGCCAACATGAGGTTGGAAACCATGCTTACTTCATCTATCAGGAGCACTTTGATTTGTTTTAGAATTCTGCATACTTCAGTAGCATCTTCTGCTGATAATAGTATGTATTATCCTAATATGTTTTGGTTTCCTACGGGGAGGAGCTGTAGTCAGTGTTAAGTTACACCTCCTATGTTGTAGGCAGATAAATCTTTGGGGCTGTTATTACAGCTGAAAGGTTGTTGTTTGTTAAGTTTTGTAGAAATGTGCTGAATATTTTAATTAAGAATGTTTTACCAGAACTAGCTTCCCCACTTACGTACAGGAGCAGATGTTTATCATTGTTACAGGTGCAGGTTTTAATTTCATGTTTAAAACCATGTCCAATTTATTGAGTGACTTCTATATAAATGGTGAGTTGTTTATCATTTAGCTGTGATTCAAGCAATGACAAGTCTTCTTAAGATTTATTACATTGACTCATGGTATTTTCAACCTCAGTCATGGCTATTTCTGCTACATGTAGAATGAGTGGTTCTCCAAGTGGTTCTTTTCTTCCTTTAAGGAAGATTGACTGTCCTCATTAGTGCCTTTGTCTAGTTGAGCTTCAATGTCTTCCTCTTTTTGTTCCTCGTATTGTTTTAAATTATCATGTGTTATACTGCTTCCATTTGCTTTGAATGCAGCTCCAAATGAGTCATTGTCACCTATCAATTGTGTGTTTTATTTTCTCCTAGGTTTAAAATGTTGGCGTAGGGCCATGCAATACAGTTCTCTATTTTGTGGACATTTAAATGCTAACTTTAAATGATTAATTAGATTGGGCTTTGTGAGTTTCACTAGGCGTCCTTCACAAGTTGAGACTGAATAATTGGCAGTTGTCTCATTTGGTGTTGCATTGTTTTTGTAGGTGTAGTCTTGGACAATGTAGTGCAGACCCATGTTTTCCAAATCAGTACTTCTGTTTGGGTAGTATGAGTCAATTAAATTGTGTTTTAAAATGTCCTTGCTTTTGGGATCATTTGTAGCTATGTTTTCTATCTCTTGGTAGGATCTTAGGACTCTTTTTCGGGATAAAGCTGGTCCAAGATTCAGCCAGACAATGTGTTCAGATTTTCCATACAAGGTTGTATCTGTTAAATGGTCTGCAGCTTCATAGCACCTACATTCTCTACGGGAGAGCATTTATATAATGAAGCAGTACAATTCTTGTGATAGTGTTTTGTCAGGTGATATGTCATCCCAGTGGTCTTTTAGCTCTGTTTTCTCTGTTTTGGTGAGAAAGGCTACATTTTGTGCATCTCCATGAGATATGGATAATATACGGATATGGATTATATCAGCTTTATCCTATGCGCATTTCAACACAATTTGGTGCACAAAAAACAATAGCATGTCATAGCATAGGTACTAAAAGGCATTCAATAATCAAACTGCCTGAATTTCAATTCCTCTTCTCTGATATTATTATTGTGTAAGCTGGTTAGCTGTCATGGTCATGAAGTCAGGGGCACAGACAAGCAGGGGTCGCATGCACAAGAGACCTGGGTGGACACTGTCCTGGCGCCTTTGGCTCATGAACAAAAGTAAACAAGAACATCCATTTAACACCAAAAAGCTGTTATTATGGACATAGCACTTCAGATGAATTAACCTTGAACATTCCATCCATTAAGCAGCTCCACGTGTATCCTTGGGTATGGCTGCTAATGGAGTGCCTTCACATGTGCTCACTCTCTAGGGGTGGCAGGGTGTGGCTGGTAAACCGGCCCTAATGAGTGTGCCCACGATCTCAGCTATGTAACCTGCCCCGATCCTCAAGACAGACGCTTCGCGTTATTCTGCACTTGCAAGCAGCGTACCGCTCACCATCGCCTGAGGTCAGACTTACCTTTGAAGGTCCTGCTTCCTGGACATCCTGCTTCCTGCCAGCATACTTACCAACTGGGGGAAGCTGTTCTTACCAGTACATCGCTTCGGCAAACCAAGTATTCATCTTGCCACTATCTGGAATGCCAAAATCTTTATCTTGGCACCGCAGCATGACACGCTCCATCGTCAGCAGCAGGGCCTGCAAGGAAAAACAGAAGACAAGGATAGACATTGAAAAAACAGTCAGTTTAAGGTTGCGCTTCATGATACTTCACGCTTTTCCTTAAACCATCACTTACCTGCTGTCGAACATTGCAGCACCATCCATCTTCCATCCGGCCGTGTCTCGTGTCTCACAGCTGCATTGAGGCCGCATTTCCATCTAAGAGAAGAAAATTGAAGAGAGACATAATTGCGGGCATAAATTGGAACAACATATAAATGTCATGATCTCTGCTTCCAAAAGATCAGGACTTGCCCGACTCCCTTGGAAGCAGACCCATAACCCCGGTTCCGAGTGCCAGCCAGTCCCAATTGGGAATTTTTGGACCCTGTCCTGGCGCCAGTGGCACCAGGCTCATAAAGATGCCCAGTCCCAGCGCTGGAAGCGCCGGGCTCATAATGCTTGGGTGGATTTACCTGCAGCAGACCATGCTGCTTACTTACCTGCCAGTTGAACCCCTGATCCTCTTCTGTTTGGGACTACTTTTCCTGTTGGGTGGGGCAGGAGCCACTCCCTAGGTTCAGAACACTGGAACTCTTCTGGAAAGCAGGAACTCTTTTCTTACCTAGGCGTGGCTGTGGAAGGAGACACCTAAGCACTACAGGAGGCTATTTAAACCACACCCGATGGATGAATCTTGCTTTGCGTTATTCTGCATTCTCTGCAGCAGAACGCTCATCGTGTCTTCTGCTTCTGATCCTGGGCCTAAGGGAACAAAGGCTTACCATCCTGGAATCCAGTCTTCAGCAGCACCTGTAAAGACAAAGAAAGAACAGGTTAGCACTACGGTCTTCAGTGGCAGCGCATCTCTTACCTGGTCCATCGGCTGTCACCAACGCCTCGCGCTGCATTCCGGCATCTGAAAGACAAAGGCTTACCTACTCTTCGCATGCTCTGGAGGTCTTCGCACTGCATTCCGGCATCTGAAAGACAAAAGCTTACCAGCTCTTCGCACGCTCCGGAGGCCTTCAGCGCTGCATCCCGCATCTGAAAGACAAAAGAAGGTGCGTTTAAAGACATTGGACAACTTTATTACTCACGTGCCATTACTCCTTCCCACGCCAAATCCAGTGGGTATTCCAGCACCCTTCAGCTTCTCTAAAGCTCTGAACTTGTACCTGCAAGATAAAAGGGACAGTTAGTGCGCATCGTGAAGCAGGCTACAAGCGCTTACTTACGTGCTTCCAGGCGCTTCTATTCCTCACGCGGGTTCGATCCTCAACTCTCATCAGCCCGCCATCCGCCATCGCCGGAACCCTGCAAAACAAGGGATATCATTACAAAAGACTTTTAAGACATTTGAAGTGCCCAGAACTTACCGTTCGTGCAGTTAACGACGGACAGCAGTCCTCTGAGGTCAAGAGGCCTGCACCCTTATCCAGTGAAGAAACTGGTTACGGCCCCCTGCCCCGAGGCAGATGGAGAGCTCGGCGTTCACTTACCTAAGGTGACGGCGTTAACCTTTGGGGTTCTACAGGAGAAGAGAAAGGGAAGAGGAGAGAGGCACCCAATAACCCCAGTACATTAATCCCATATTTTCTATCTGCAGACATCTTACTCTTTGAGTCAGACGTACAGTGCACAGAGGTCCAGCCCAAAGAGCCAACCGTGTGTTACACATCACCTTTGAAGATACGGCATTCACACAGTCAAGACCGGCGCCTCTGCGGGAATCAGGTGAGCGTTACAGAACGCAAAGCCTACCGCAAAACTCCCACCCAGGCGCTATGGAAACCTCGGATACCGACCAGCTAGCCCAGTTACTTGGGGAACTAAGAGCAGAAGTGCATGCAGCCCATCAGGAAACGAATGCTCTAAGAAGGGAACTGATTATTTCCAAGGAGCGAACAGACGATCTCGCTAGACAATTGCTACAGTCACAAGCCGGACAAACTCTGTTACCCGCATCAGGGGCAAATCTTCCTTCAACATCCTCTGCGAACCCAGTGCAGATCAACCTACCTGGCAATGTACCTCTGGCTCCGCCCGAACGATTTTCTGGTGACCCGAAGAGGTTTGCAGTATTTATTAATCAGTGCCGGTTGCACTTCTTATGCCGGCCAGCAGCCTTTCCAACTGATCAAGCTAAGGTAGCTTTCGTGCTTTCGTACCTTAGTGGCAATGCGGCAGACTGGTCGATCCCTCTAGTTAATCAAGATGATCCGGTTATCCATGATTTTCAAGCTTTTCAGCTCAGTATGGAAAAACTGTTTGCAAGACATTCACAGGGGCAGGCCTTGGACAATGAGCTCCTTTCATTGCGACAGGGTAATCAAGACCTTTTGGCTTATATTGCGTCTTTCAACAGACTGATAGTGGAAACTCGATGGCCTGAGGACAAAAGGATTACGCTGTTTTATAGAGGTCTACGTGGAGAGCTCAAAGATGTGTTAGCCCAAGTAGTGAATCCCCCGCAAGACTGTTCGGACTATATTGACTTAGTCTTTCAAATTGACCACAGACTGCAGAACAGGAAGGCCGATCGTTCCAAGTTTGATGCTCGAGTATTTTCCAAACCACCAACTCCTACCAGAGGAGTAGACTCCGGGGAACCCATGCAAATAGGGGGCCTGAAAGGACCACTAACACAAAAGGAGCGGGAAAGGAGAAAACAGCTGCAATTATGCCTGTATTGCGGAAACTCAGGGCACTTTCTTCGAGACTGTCCGGTGAAACCAGCCAAGAAGGCAGTAGGAGCTGCAGTTACCAGGGTCACAAACTCTGAGCAGGGAAACAACCTCGCCCGACAAGAATAGAGGTCCTCTTGCTGAGCGTTAAAACCAGTTCCGTGACCTCGCATTTCGTGATACCTATGGTCCTCATTAGCCCTGAACATCCGGATCGATTACATGCGATTGAAGCTTACGTCGACAGCGGTGCCATCGGCAATTATGTGGATCATGAAATGGTTTTGAGGATGAATCTGACTCTTTGTCCAAAGGCTGTAAAGGACGTCATTACTACGGTGGATGGTACGGAGATAGCCTCCGGACCAGTAACGCATACCACCCAAGAAGTGACGCTAGTAAGTCAAGATGGACACCATGAGAAGATCGTGTTCGATGTGATCAAGGCCCCTCAGTTCCAGATTATTCTAGGAATTCCTTGGTTAGAGAAGCACAATCCTCAGATCGATTGGCGGGCAAGAACGGTTCAGTTTCCAGAATGTGTCTCTACTTGTCACCCTCGACCTGGTGTTGCACTGGCAGCAATTTCCTCAGAGGCTCCCCAGTTACCTCCTGAATACCTAGAATTCCAAGATGTTTTCCGGAAGGATCAGGCTAACTCTCTACCTCCTCATAGGTCTTATGACTGCCAGATAGACCTGATACCTGGATCTACTCCTCCTTGTAGTAGAATTTATGCCCTCACCGAGCCTGAGAATCTTCACCTCCGACAATACCTGGATCAATACCTAGCGAATGGGTTTATACGCCCTTCCAAGTCCCCTGCTTCCTCAGCTTTGTTCTTCGTTCCAAAAAAAGAAGGGGACCTTAGAACTTGTATATATTACCGCGCCCTGAACCAGATCACCGTTAAAAATAGATATCCGTTACCTTTGATCCCTGAGCTCCTGGACCAAGTCAGAAAAGCATGCATATATACAAAGCTGGATCTTAGAGGAGCCTACCACTTGGTACGAGTAAAAGAGGGCGATGAATGGCAGACGGCCTTCCGCACCAAGTATGGGCTATTTGAATATCAGGTCATGTCCTTCGGACTTTGCAATGCCCCGGCCGCCTTTCAATATTTTATGAACGATGTCCTCAGAGAGCTCATAGATGTGTGTGTTGTTGTTTACATTGACAATAGCAAAACAAAAGAGTTGATGGCTGGAAGGTTTAGAATAAATCTTGACCTCTGGCATTGCTCTGGGCAACCCTCCAGACCATCGTTCTTCGCCTGCCAAGCCATTACAAAAGGGTAAAAACCATATGCAAATCAGGCTTGGTCCCACCCCCAAAGGGGTAGTCCAGCCCGAACTGCTAGGTCACATCCCTTTTGCACGAGACCACAAGCATCCCCAGACATGTTTCAGCCTTGTTGGGCGTCATCAGTGAGGAGTAGCTTGGGTCTCTAGGCCCAGCAGGCAAGGGACCCACGTCTGGGCATACCCTTCCCACTCGGGGTGACAATAGCAAAACAAAAGAGTTGATGGCTGGAAGGTTTAGAATAAATCTTGACCTCTGGCATTGCTCTGGGCAACCCTCCAGACCATCGTTCTTCGCCTGCCAAGCCATTACAAAAGGGGAAAAACCATATGCAAATCAGGCTTGGTCCCACCCCCAAAGGGGTAGTCCAACCCGAACTGCTAGGTCACATCCCTTTTGCACGAGACCACAAGCATCCCCAGACATGTTTCAGCCTTGTTGGGCGTCATCAGTGAGGAGTAGCTTGGGTCTCTAGGCCCAGCAGGCAAGGGACCCACGTCTGGGCATACCCTTCCCAGTCGGGGTGACAATAGCAAAACAAAAGAGTTGATGGCTGGAAGGTTTAGAATAAATCTTGACCTCTGGCATTGCTCTGGGCAACCCTCCAGACCATCGTTCTTCGCCTGCCAAGCCATTACAAAAGGGGAAAAACCATATGCAAATCAGGCTTGGTCCCACCCCCAAAGGGGTAGTCCAGCCCGAACTGCTAGGTCACATCCCTTTTGCACGAGACCACAAGCATCCCCAGACATGTTTCAGCCTTGTTGGGCGTCATCAGTGAGGAGTAGCTTGGGTCTCTAGGCCCAGCAGGCAAGGGACCCACGTCGGGCATACCCTTCCCACTCGGGGTGACAATAGCAAAACAAAAGAGTTGATGGCTGGAAGGTTTAGAATAAATCTTGACCTCTGGCATTGCTCTGGGCAACCCTCCAGACCATCGTTCTTCGCCTGCCAAGCCATTACAAAAGGGGAAAAACCATATGCAAATCAGGCTTGGTCCCACCCCCAAAG
Source organism: Ambystoma mexicanum (assembly GCF_040938575.1). NCBI lineage: Eukaryota > Metazoa > Chordata > Amphibia > Caudata > Ambystomatidae > Ambystoma > Ambystoma mexicanum. Next base: position 508,653,127 of record NC_090926.1, on the reverse strand, counting down.
GGGTAGTCCAGCCCGAACTGCTAGGTCACATCCCTTTTGCACGAGACCACAAGCATCCCCAGACATGTTTCAGCCTTGTTGGGCGTCATCAGTGAGGAGTAGCTTGGGTCTCTAGGCCCAGCAGGCAAGGGACCCACGTCTGGGCATACCCTTCCCACTCGGGGTGACAATAGCAAAACAAAAGAGTTGATGGCTGGAAGGTTTAGAATAAATCTTGACCTCTGGCATTGCTCTGGGCAACCCTCCAGACCATCGTTCTTCGCCTGCCAAGCCATTACAAAAGGGGAAAAACCATATGCAAATCAGGCTTGGTCCCACCCCCAAAGGGGTAGTCCAGCCCGAACTGCTAGGTCACATCCCTTTTGCACGAGACCACAAGCATCCCCAGACATGTTTCAGCCTTGTTGGGCATCATCAGTGAGGAGTAGCTTGGGTCTCTAGGCCCAGCAGGCAAGGGACCCACGTCTGGGCATACCCTTCCCACTCGGGGTGACAATAGCAAAACAAAAGAGTTGATGGCTGGAAGGTTTAGAATAAATCTTGACCTCTGGCATTGCTCTGGGCAACCCTCCAGACCATCGTTCTTCGCCTGCGAAGCCATTACAAAAGGGGAAAAACCATATGCAAATCAGGCTTGGTCCCACCCCCAAAGGGGTAGTCCAGCCCGAACTGCTAGGTCACATCCCTTTTGCACGAGACCACAAGCATCCCCAGACATGTTTCAGCCTTGTTGGGCGTCATCAGTGAGGAGTAGCTTGGGCCTCTAGGCCCAGCAGGGTATGCCCAGACGTGGGTCCCGTGCCTGCTGGGCCTAGAGACCCAAGCTACTCCTCACTGATGAGCCCCAACAAGGGCGAAACATGTTTGGGGATGCTTGTGGTCTCGTGCAGAAGGGATGTGGCCTAGCAGTTTGGGCTGGACTGCCCCTTTTGGGGTGGAGCCAAGCCTGATTTGCATATGGTCTTTCCCCTTCTGTAATGGCTTGGCAGGCGAAGAACGGTGGTCTGGAGGGTTGCCCAGAGCATTGCCAGTGGTTAAGATTCATTCTAAACCTTCCAGCCATCACCTCTTTGTTTTTGCTTTGTCACCCCGAGTGGGACGGGTATGCCCAGACGTGGGTCCCGTGTCTGCTGGGCCTAGAGACCCAAGCTACTCCTCACTGATGAGCCCCAACAAGGGCGAAACATGTTTGGAGATGCTTGTGGTCTCGTGCAGAAGGGATGTGGCCTAGCAGTTTGGGCTGGACTGCCCCTTTTGGGGTGGAGCCAAGCCTGATTTGCATATGGTCTTTCCCCTTCTGTAATGGCTTGGCAGGCGAAGAACGGTGGTCTGGAGGGTTGCCCAGAGCATTGCCAGTGGTTAAGATTCATTCTAAACCTTCCAGCCATCACCTCTTTGTTTTTGCGTTGTTTACATTGACGACATCCTCGTTTATTCTTCATCGGAAACTGAACATCGGAAAGACGTGAAAATGGTCCTCGAGAGATTGCGGCAACACAAACTTTTCGCTAAGTTGGAAAAATGTGTTTTCAACGTGACTGAAGTTGAATTCTTGGGATTCATATTATCACCTAGCGGAGTGCGTATGGATTCAAAGAAGGTCGATGCAATTCTCAAATGGCCATCGCCATCCTCCGTAAAAGGTGTTCAAAGCATGTTAGGCTTCGCTAACTTTTACCGCAGGTTTATCCCCGAATTCTCTTGAATAGTCCAGCCCATCAGCGCCTTATTAAAGAAAAACAAACGTTTTGAATGGTCTACCGAGGCAGAACAAGCTTTCCAGGATTTGAAGACTAGATTTATCTCTGCACCGATCTTAAAACATCCTCGCCCAGAACTCCCCTACATCGTAGAAACTGATGTTTCGAGCCTTGCCATGGGGGCAGTTCTATCACAAAAGGACCCAGTAACCAATCAGTTGCATCCCGTGGCATTTTGGTCCCGCAAATTCTCGCCTCCTGAAATCAATTACCGTATTACTGATAAGGAACTTCTAGCTATCAAGTCCGCCTTTAAGGTTTGGCGGCATTATCTTCTGGGGGCCCGACACACCGTTACTGTGATTACAGATCACCGAAACCTGCAATATTTGAAAACCGCAAAAGCTCAATCCTCTAGGCAACTCCGTTAGGCACTATTCTTTGCCGAGTTTGACTTCATAATTACCTATCGACCTGGTACAAAAAACGGTAAAGCTGATGCCCTTTCTCGGATGGGAGTGGAAGAACATTTGATCAATCCTAAATGTGTACCTATCATTCCCGAACAAAGAATTCTAGGTGTAATCGCCACACAATCCATAGAGGAAGTTAAGGATAAAGCCAGGCTACTGGTAACTCCAGCAGACATACAGAATTGGCATCTGCAGGGAAAGGACTTTACGGTGAAGGACAACCTATTATATTTCCAAGAACGGTTATACCTGCCCAGCACAGATTTACAGAAAAAGGTAATCTCTTGTTATCACGATTCTTTAATGGAAGGACATCCCGGTATGACCAAGACCTCGGAAAAGATCAAGCGCTACTTCTGGTGGCCGTCTTGGAAAAAAGATATCAGAGACTTTATAATGTCCTGTGGAGTATGCGCCCAAAACAAGAGTCAAAAGGAAACACCAGCCGGCCTCTTACGCCCTATTGACATCCCGCCTGGCCCTTGGCATACGCTTTCTATGGACTTCATCACCGATCTACCTCCATGCTCCGGATACAATACGATCCTAGTAATCGTGGACCTATTCTCCAAGATGGCGCATTTCATTCCACTCAAAGGCTTACCAACAGCAGCAACTCTGGCCCGAGAATTTCTCGAAAACATCGTCCGACTGCACGGTTTTCCTTCAGTTCTAATTTCGGATCGAGGTAGTCAATTTATTTCTCATTTTTGGCAAAGTTGCTGTCGGTCGGCTCAAATTGATGTGAGACTTTCGACCAGCCACCACCCTCAAACCGACGGACAAACCGAGAGGACCAATCAAACTCTGGAACAGTATTTGCGCTGCATGCTACAACAAACTGAAAAAACTTGGAAAGATATCCTTTGGATAGCCGAATATGCCTACAATAACTCTGTCCACTCGGGAACTGGGAAGACCCCGTTTTTTCTGTTATACGGTAGTCACCCTCGAACCTCGGAGTTGGATCCACTCCAAGATCTTGGAACACCAGCAGTAGACCACCTGCATTCTACAATCACCCAAGCCTTTAAGGAAGCCGTTTCTCACCTTCAAAGGGCTAAAGAACAATACAAGAAAGGAGCAGACCAACATCGGAAGAAAGCCCCCCAATATCAAGTAGGAGATCATATCTGGTTATCCACCAAATACCTACCTCTAAAAGGACCACGCACATTCAACCCAAGATACCTTGGTCCCTATTCCATCACTACCATAGTAAATCCAGTAGCGGTCAAGTTGGACTTGCCCCCTCACATGAAGATACATCCGGTCTTCCACGTCTCTCTATTAAAACCCGTGCAACCTCAAACCCGACTAACTACATCTCCAAAACCTATTCTAGTTGATGGAGAACTCGAGTTTGAAGTCAAAAGCATCCTGGATTCCAAAATCTCCAAATCTAAACTATTTTACCTGATTGACTGGAAAGGCTACGGTCCCCAAGAAAGATCCTGGGAACCTGCAGAATATGTCCACGCGCCTCGTCTAATCAAAAGATTTCATCGAACATTTCCTAACAAGCCCAAACCCCCGGAGAAGCCCGATTTGGGAGGGGCCTTGAGGGGGGGTGCTGTCATGATCTCTGCTTCCAAAAGATCAGGACTTGCCCGACTCCCTTGGAAGCAGACCCATAACCCCGGTTCCGAGTGCCAGCCAGTCCCAATTGGGACCTTTTGGACCCTGTCCTGGCATCAGTGGCACCAGGCTCATAAAGATGCCCAGTCCCAGCGCTGGAAGCGCCGGGCTCATAATGCTTGGGTAGACTTACCTGCAGCAAACCATGCTGCTTACTTACCTGCCAGTTGAACCCCTGATCCTCTTCTGTTTGGGACTACTTTTCCTGTTGGGTGGGGCAGGAGCCACTCCCTAGGTTCAGAACACTAGAACTCTTCTGGAAAGCAGGAACTCTTTTCTTACCTAGGCGTGGCTGTGGAAGGAGACACCTAAGCACTACAGGAGGCTATTTAAACCACACCCGATGGATGAATCTTGCTTTGCGTTTTTCTGCATTCTCTGCAGCAGAACGCTCATCGTGACTTCTGCTTCTGATCCTGGGCCTAAGGGAACAAAGGCTTACCATCCTGGAATCCAGTCTTCAGCAGCACCTGTAAAGACAAAGAAAGAACAGGTTAGCACTACGGTCTTCAGTGGCAGCGCATCTCTTACCTGGTCCATCGGCTGTCACCAACGCCTCGCGCTGTATTCCAGCATCTGAAAGACAAAGGCTTACCTACTCTTCGCATGCTCCGGAGGTCTTCGCACTGCATTCCGGCATCTGAAAGACAAAAGCTTACCAGCTCTTCGCACGCTCCGGAGGCCTTTGGCGCTGCATCCCACATCTGAAAGACAAAAGAAGGTGCGTTTAAAGACATTGGGCAACTTTATTACTCACGTGCCATTACTCCTTCCCACGCCGAATCCAGTGGGTATTCCAGCACCCTTCAGCTTCTCTAAAGCTCCGAACTTGTACCTGCAAGATAAAAGGGACAGTTAGTGCGCATCGTGAAGCAGGCTACAAGCGCTTACTTACGTGCTTCCAGGCGCTTCTATTCCTCACGCGGGTTTGATCCTCAACTCTCATCAGCCCGCCATCCGCCATCGCGGGAACCCTGCAAAACAAGGGATATCATTACAAAAGACTTTTAAGACATTTGACGTTCCCAGAACTTACCGTTCGTGCAGTTAACGACGGACAGCAGTCCTCTGAGGTCAAGAGGCCTGCACCCTTAAACAGTGAAGAAACTGGTTACGGCACCCTGCCCCGAGGCAGATGGAGAGCTCGGCGTTCACTTACCTAAAGTGAGGGCATTAACCTTTGGGGTTCTACAGGAGAAGAGAAAGGGAAGAGGAGAGAGGCACCCAATAACCTCAGTTCATTAATCCCATATTTTCTATCTGCAGACATCTTACTCTTCGAGTCAGACATACAGTGCACAGAGGTCCAGCCCAAAGAGCCAACCATGTGTTACACATCACCTTTAAAGATACAGCATTCACCCAGTCAAGACCGGCGCCTCTGCGGGAATCAGGTGAGCGTTACAATAAAGACATTAAACAGAACAAAAAGCATCACAAGAGCTCAAGAAAAACTTACCATTAGGGATCAGTGAAAGAACTAGATCCCATTCGATGCGCCCCTGCCAGAAGTGGCAGGACAGAGAGCTTATCTTCTATAATTCACAGGTGAGCTTTATGGGCCAGTGTATGCTCACAGAAACCATACTTTGGGGTGAAGGGTTCGAGAGGTACAACAATCACAAATTGGCACACTCACACACTCTTATCTCCACGCAGGAGCAGTATCACCACGCATCACCGCTCACAGCTTTTCTACTGAGGGAGAGGCCTGAAGGGGTGATTCAAGTTCAAGGAGGGCTGCAACCGTGCCCCAACGCCTCCGCAGAGACCAGGTGAGCATAACATTAGCCTGACCCATTTCCATCTGTGAAATAATAAAATGTTTCCTCTCATTATTTGATCAGGGTCATCTATGATCTTGACCTCTAACCTAAAATAATCCCAGCTAATGTCCCTGTCATTAAATATGGGTGACCCATATCAATATCTGCAATATGACTAGGGTCCAACAGCTCTAACTTGACTTCAGTTTCTCTCACAACTAAGCAGTCAACCTATAAAACGTTATGACCAACACTGAAGGGACATTTCTCAAACTCTTTCACCCTGGTCTTCTTTACTTCTACAAATGACCCCTCCCCCACTAACCACTCTCTCGCTCATTTCACAATCTCCAGTTTGCTGGCACTCTGTGATCCCAGTCCCTCATCTACAACAAAATGTAAATTCAAATAGAACTACAGTCCTTTACCCAAACAAGTTAATATCTGACTTCAACATATCTCTCTCCTCCACATGCTCACTCTATTGAACTTGTCTTTACCAAATTAAACTCTACAAAGTTTTCCCCCCTAGATCCCGCAATCTTCTCACTGCCTGCAAGTACTCACTACAGACCCTGACCACAGGTTTCAACAAATCAAATTCCTACTTTTACATTAATCATATTTCCTCTTTGCATTCCCTCCCTGGAAAACTATCCATGACTCTCTAAGTCATGCTTTCCCCCAAGAACCTTGCAATGTCTTACTCTCCCCACCAACACAATGTCTTTGCCTCCTAATTCTCCAATAATATCACTAAAATATCACTAGAATACAATTAGGAACACCTTGTTCATTATTCTATCCCTCCCACTTATTCTCATATTGTTTCTGCATTCTTTATTCCCCACACTATTCTCTCTATCTCACTTTTCCCCCACACCAACCTATTCACTCAACCATTGAAGTTCAACCAATCCTTTGCTCAGCTAACCCATCCTATGCTCCAACAGACCTATTTGCACCACGCATTTGAAAAATAACCAGAAAAGGCAGCCTCTGCTATCCTCTCCACCTCATTCAAATGATCTTTCTCATATCATATCTTCCAAGCCTGTTACAAAACAACCACCATCAAACCTCGGCTAAAGATGCCAAAACCCCTAATTCTTCAGACCTTTCTCTCTGCTTCATATAACTCTAAAATACTTGAGCTAGTTGTTTTCAACTAAACAGTAAACTATCTAGGGGTACACTGGAGGAACACTCACCTGCTGACACCAACCTGAATGCAGGTGCAAACACTCTGCAGAGACTGCAATCCTCCATGTCTACACCCTTGTGCTGGCTTTTCCAAAGTGTATCATCCCTGCCTCCTTCATACTCTTCCCTTCTTTAAGGACACTTCGATTTGAAGTTCTCCTATCTAGTGCTGACCTTCCTTTCAGGACTGGGTGCAAAATCTCTGCCACTTTCAATTCATCTACAAATCCATCTGTAGTCTTCCCCTAACTACCTTGCTAAATGCCTGCAACTGCCCTCTCATTCTTGAACACTCCATGCCTCACTGCCTTACAAAATATGAGTCATCTGCCATGTGCCTCCTCCTGCTTGTTCCTTTTCCATATGTTCACCACGCCAGTGTAATGCTCTTTCACTGGCCATCAAAGATATCTTCATTTGGACTTTTAAAAACAAGTCTAGAACTTCACCTGCTAGGAATGGAAAGAGTACACAAAGCCCACCAGCCATTGTATCCACAATTACTGCCCAACCCACCTCTCCTGCATTCTGCCCTAAGCAATACTTTACACAATTTGTAAATATATATAAGGGGGTCTTAGTCACTCAATTTTAAATGTATTGCTATGTTCTAGAGTTCCTGGCCATGGTATATATTCCTAAATGTACCACTTCACCAGCTTGTATTTATCATTCAAAACAAAAATGATTGTATGAATAAACTAGGACTACCTCTGCTCTCTTTTACTGCGACCAATTTATTTTCAAACTCACACCAGATTCTTCACCAAATATAAATACATGTGAATATGAATCCAAATTTTCTTTAAATATGCTTCTTCGTCCAGTAATTCGCTTAGTTTAGTTTCTTTATTCATACCACGCGCCATAACCTAGGGTAACTGGGTGCCGGAGACTTAGAGGAGGTTACAGCATATTATATACATACAATACAGACTACAATACACCAACAGTAAGTGCAGTAGACCGGGTTACATGATGGTCGACAAAGGAGATGAGTACATTAAGCAGAATTTTTGTTGGAGAGCCATGATTTTGTATTGGCTCTAAAAGTCCAGAAGGCGGGTTCTGCTCTAAGGTTCAGCGGCATAATGTTCCAAAGTTTGACAGCTAGGACCGGGAAGCTTGAGCCACCTGCTTATTATTGGGGGAATTTGGGGACGGATAGGCAGTGTGAGTATGACGTTCTAGTTGGTCTAGTTGATGTGTGATTGAGAAACTTGTCTGCCAAATATTTGGGAGCACAATTGGAGCGGCATTAGTGGACACAGAATAAAGTAATGAATACAGAACTGTAACTGTACCTCTAAAATTCTTCTGTGTTTCTAGTCATGATTGATTGGAGATGGGGTAAGGGTGCACCCTCATTTGTGATTTGCTCGTTTAGGTAGCCATGCAATTGTAAATCTTTCCAGCTGTTAGAGAGAATTCTCATAAATGGCTGATTTCCCTTACCTAATGAGTCCCTCAGCAGCTTTGCGGGATTTCTAGGTTTTGTTTTTTTCATGTGGTAAGAGTGTGAGCCTTTTTCCCACTCTTGCATGTGTTTTGCTGTGTGTTTTTACCACGTTAGTGATCTTCGGCTCTGGAGACTCACCTACTCCACGAGCATCATGTTTATGTGTGTTACACAGCACCTTCAGTGCAGTGACACAGGGTTGTCTTTTCGACTTCCCACTGACTCTGATGTTCTGGGACTGACTACTGTCTCCCAGAAACATGTCAAGTTGCCATTAACTTTATGTAGTCTCTTTAACCCACAGACCCAGTACACCCCATCTTACATGGAGTATTGGAAAGGGTTAATTCCTATCCCTTTTTGTCTGTTTCTCTTGGAGCACTGTTTCGCTTCCTTTTCAGCAGTACTTGGCTGGTGGCAGGGGTAACTACCCTAATTTTTCTACTGCGGTTATTTTATATAACCATGGTATTGTTTTAGGCTATTATATTAGCTTCAAACATAAACCCGCTTTACCAAATACATTTTAAATTTGGCTACAGCTGGGTTTATTCACATTTCTTTTTGTTAAAGTCTTTCACGTGTGTTACTCTGCGCGCTAAACAGGGGTTGATTCCTGTGTTTGCCGTCTTTTCGCTGGCTTTTGCACAGAAGCCCTCCTTAAGGGTCCTGAAAGTCTGGGTAGGCAGGATGTGAGGGAGGGGTTTTAGGAGCCCTGCCATGGGTTCCCTTGGTAACCCAAGTCACACTCCTGTTTGATTGGCTGGGTGACTGTCCTTGCCAGGACAGCCACCCTTCTGTGTGATTGACAGCCAAGCTGTATGAATGGCGGAAAGCTGCATAAAAAGCTGGTACTGGAAAGGCCGAATCGCCACTGGCATGAAAGAACCAACGATGAGCTGATGGAAGAGGACCCCTACAATGACAGAATCACCCGGTGAAGCCCTGCTGCATGTCTGAATCTTCAGAATCTGATGACAGAAAAGATCCTCCCAGAAACTTCTTTCCTTGAGATGGTGGGACCAACCAGTTTGCCCAAACTGCAAGCCAGGACCCCTCCTCTGGTTGAATTTGATGTACAGCGCTACAGTGGGCTGGATTGCCAGGAAGGTCGGACCCTGCTTGGGTTTTAAGGAGCGCACCTTTTATTTGTTGCTTATTCTGCTGCTGGTTTCTTCCTGGGTAGTGCAGAACCCTCCAGTCTTTCTACTGCTTGTCAGTCCGACAGTTGCTTCAGGAACCGTTAAGGCACTGTGCAGATCCGGTTGTTCGTTTCGTTCAACCGCGGTGAAAGTGTTTGAAATATTTCTCCAATCCGAGGCCTTGTTCTTCTCTTCTCTTTGAACTAATTTTTCTGCAAACGAGTGTTGTCTGGAATCCGTGGCACAAACTTTACCACAAACTACTCTGAACCGTGTGCTCTTGAGCAAAAGACTTTGGACCCATTTACTTTGGCCCAAAGCCTTGTCTACCTGATTCTATCACTGTAGTTCCTCTTGCTCAATTGCCCTGAGTACTTACATGTTGGTGTGGTTCAATTTCTATTAACTTTGTCTTTCCCTCCCTTTTAAATTGCTGGAGTGACATTTTGCTCCCACTTCATTTTGTGAGCTTAACTTGTCTGGAACTTATTGGGAGTGGTGTGGTGGATTAAGTGTGTGATTTTTAAAGTGCTTATAATAGTGTAATGTTATACAAGTGAAGATTTAAATAAATGTATATCATTTTACTTGAAAACCTTGGCTTGGTGTTTGCCTGAATCATAGTAATTGCTGTCCATTGTGTAACTATTTGATACTGCTCACTTACTCTTAAGATAAATCTGGCTGCTCAGCCATCGCTACTACTTTAACTGTGTAGTACAGGCTTGTACGAAAGGTGAATTTGTACTGTCACTTGTAGTCTTAATTGTGTGTGGTGTTCCCAAAGGGTACTGCATATAATTCTGCCTAACGCCAGCATACCTTGCATGGTAGTTTAAACTGTGTCTCAGATCCTCAAATGACTGAACATGTTAGTTATTGTGTAACATGCCTTACATGTGATAAATGCCAGGTGTTCTCTAGGCAGGCCAGGTCTTGTGATCTGGTTATTATAGATTAGGGGTTCCTGAGGTAAGTATAGACCTTTTTACAGTAGTCTGTGTGACTTATCCCAACGTATATACATGTGTTTGAAATATTCATTCATTTAATGAATATGAATGCAAGACAAATATTCTGTGCACACTTTAGTGAAACAATGACCTGCATGATACAGATGAGATTCATGGTAAAGCTTGGGATTGAGCAAATAAAATTACTTATCTGGCAAATGAAGACCATCAGAGATTGTACGGGTTATTTAGTTATTTGTGCTTAGCCTAAGTTTAGATTTTGCCCATAAGAAGTTGGTAATTTCTGTCTTAATAGTTTAGCACCCACATTTGCAAAGAAGTAAAGAAAGATGATAAAAACATAAATCTGTTTTGTAACTATCACTATTTTACTTCACCTTATTCTATCCTAGAGTGAAATATTCCACAAATCTCATTGCATCTTCTCCCAAGTATTCCATGGGTTATCTTCTATATGATGATCTTGTCCTTGGTTTTAACTGAACCTCATTATGTTTTAATTTATGAAAAATACAATTGAACTACATATATCTTACAGGAGTATAGTGTTACGTATAGGGCTTCATATTTAGTCCCCTCAATGTTATTCCATGAAAAGAAAGAGAAGGCATTGATGTTTTTTTTTTTAGAGAGTAGAATGTCATTTTGGATTTCTAATTGTCATCACAATACCATCGGCATTATGAAGAATCGTAACCTTTCCTGCTACTTTGGGGATTTCCTGAATACCTCTCTCCTAATGGATTACCTGTGGTAACTGTTTTAATGTAATAGGAGCATCTCCCAGCCTTGTGCCACAAGTTAAATGATAGGGGTCTAAGATATATCCCTACTTGATACCCTAGCTGTGGGTGCACAATTGGGTAGTTTAAATGTAGAGATACATTTTAACTCATAGACTGAGGGTGCTTTAAGACAAGGTAGCAATACTTAGAGATAGATGAGGATGCAGAATTTACTCAAACATCAATAATCAAACCGACTCAGGAAGTTGGCAAGACTTGGTCTGTTTTATTTGCAATTATCTAAAACAGGGAGTTATAACTGACATCAAAAACTTTGATATCGATTTTTATTGGATATTATGAAAAACACAACTTTTATAGTAAAAACATGTCAGTGACATCACACTACGTGGTAAACTACAAAAACCTACTTGAGGATGTGATAGGTTTAAAGGGAACATTTAAGTATGCATTGCATACTCAAGGGGGAAGTGATTGGGTCTCTACTATCAGGTAGCCAACTAAGCCCATCCCAAGGGCAAGTCATCTTCCATGTCATACTAAAACTCAACACTTTATTGGTTACCCAAACTATAGGGCTCTTTGATACGTGGCTCTCTACCATTGGCTTGGCGTCCTTCTATCCTTCTGGAATATTCTACATGCTAGCAGCACACAGGCTACCACTCCAGTTGCAGGGAGGGTCAGCGTGATCATGCATCCCCACCCAATTAGCTCAACATCTATCATCACTCTTGCAGTCTGCCAGTCAATTAAGGCTTTGAAATTGCCTTGCAGAAGCTCTCTGTGCCCGAGAATAAAAGGGAGTATCTTCTTGGTTTCGGTGTAGCTCAACCGAATGTCTATTTTGATCTGACCATGTGACTGTAGACCGTGATTTCCAGCTCTTTGCTGCATTTAATACTATTAAATGATGAACTTTTGACTCCTTCAGTGTTTTTCCATTCCACCTCAAACAGAAGTTTGCTTCTTTCTCACGTTCATGTAACTACTGGATAGACAACCAGGCACATGGTGGCCTTAACTTCATGGTGCTGGGCCAGCCAAGCCTTTCTTCAATGTCTCCTCTGCCATCAGTTATTTTTCAACTGTGCCACACTGAAAAACCCTTTTCAATCAAAGGGTTTCAAGCCTTGCTAAAGTCCAATGTGGAATATCCAGGTTCTATACATTCTTGTGTATATACATTGGCACATCGCTGCAAACTATTTACTGGGTAGCCAGCCTTAAGATCACTTTGTCTACTTGCGTTACTGCATCTGTACAAGTGCAAACGGATTTTGCATTTTCTTCAGCGTTTCTGTAGCATGATCATCTTCATCTCGAGCCCGAAATGTTGTTCATCTTTGACACCTCCTCTTCAGATCTTATAGAACATCTATGTTCTTTTGCCTTGTGCATCTTTTCTGGGTGTATCAGCTCGGCTCCGTATGACATCACCAGTCTTCTTTCTCATTTTCACACTTCTTCCGGGACTTTGTCCAAAAGGCCATTATTTCTTTGCTAATGCATACATGGTTTTCTCAATGGATACTGTCATAATATGTGCTGGTCATGATGATGCAGCAAAAACAAAGAGGTGATGGCTGGAAGGTTTAGAATTAATCTTAACCACTGGCAACGCTCTGGGCAACCCTCCAGACCACCGTTCTTCGCCTGCCAAGGCATTACAGAAGGGAAAGACTATATGCAAATCAGGCTTGGCCCCACCCCAAAAGGGGCAGTCCAGCCCGAACTGCTAGGCCACATCCCTTCTGCACGAGACCACAAGCATCCCCAAACATGTTTCGCCCTTGTTGGGGCTCATCAGTGAGGAGTAGCTTGGGTCTCTAGGCCCAGCAGGCACGGGACCCACGTCTGGGCATACCCGTCCCACTCGGGGTGACATAGCAAAAACAAAGAGGTGATGGCTGGAAGGTTTAGAATTAATCTTAACCACTGGCAACGCTCTGGGCAACCCTCCAGACCACCGTTCTTCGCCTGCCAAGCCATTACAGAAGGGAAAGACCATATGCAAATCAGGCTTGGCCCCACCCCAAAAGGGGCAGTCCAGCCCGAACTGCTAGGCCACATCCCTTCTGCACGAGACCACAAGCATCCCCAAACATGTTTCGCCCTTGTTGGGGCTCATCAGTGAGGAGTAGCTTGGGTCTCTAGGCCCAGCAGGCACGGGACCCACGTCTGGGCATACCCGTCCCACTCGGGGTGACATAGCAAAAACAAAGAGGTGATGGCTGGAAGGTTTAGAATTAATCTTAACCACTGGCAACGCTCTGGGCAACCCTCCAGACCACCAGCCATCACATCTTTGTTTTTGCTTTGTCACCCCGAGTGGGACGGGTATGCCCAGACGTGGGTCCCGTGCCTGCTGGGCCTAGAGACCCAAGCTACTCCTCACTGATGAGCCCCAACAAGGGTGAAACATGTTTGGGGATGCTTGTGGTCTCGTGCAGAAGGGATGTGACCTAGCAGTTCGGGCTGGACTTCCCCTTTTGGGGTGGGGCCAAGCCTGATTTGCATATGGTTTTTCCCCTTCTGTAATGGCTTGGCAGGCGAAGAACAATGGTCTGGAGGGTTTCCCCGAGCAATGCCAGTGGTTAAGATTCAGTCTAAACCTTCCAGCCATCACATCTTTGTTTTTACTTTGTCACCCCGAGTGGGACGGGTATGCCCAGACGTGGGTCCCGTGCCTGCTGGGCCTAGAGACCCAAGCTACTCCTCACTGATGAGCCCCAACAAGGGTGAAACATGTTTGGGGATGCTTGTGGTCTCGTGCAGAAGGGATGTGACCTAGCAGTTCGGGCTGGACTTCCCCTTTTGGGGTGGGGCCAAGCCTGATTTGCATATGGTTTTTCCCCTTCTGTAATGGCTTGGCAGGCGAAGAACGATGGTCTGGAGGGTTGCCCCGAGCAATGCCAGTGGTTAAGATTCAGTCTAAACCTTCCAGCCATCACATCTTTGTTTTTGCTTTGTCACCCCGAGTGGGACGGGTATGCCCAGACGTGGGTCCCGTGCCTGCTGGGCCTAGAGACCCAAGCTACTCCTCACTGATGAGCCCCAACAAGGGTGAAACATGTTTGGGGATGCTTGTGGTCTCGTGCAGAAGGGATGTGACCTAGCAGTTCGGGCTGGACTTCCCCTTTTGGGGTGGGGCCAAGCCTGATTTGCATATGGTTTTTCCCCTTCTGTAATGGCTTGGCAGGCGAAGAACGATGGTCTGGAGGGTTTCCCCGAGCAATGCCAGTGGTTAAGATTCAGTCTAAACCTTCCAGCCATCACATCTTTGTTTTTACTTTGTCACCCCGAGTGGGACGGGTATGCCCAGACGTGGGTCCCGTGCCTGCTGGGCCTAGAGACCCAAGCTACTCCTCACTGATGAGCCCCAACAAGGGTGAAACATGTTTGGGGATGCTTGTGGTCTCGTGCAGAAGGGATGTGACCTAGCAGTTCGGGCTGGACTTCCCCTTTTGGGGTGGGGCCAAGCCTGATTTGCATATGGTTTTTCCCCTTCTGTAATGGCTTGGCAGGCGAAGAACGATGGTCTGGAGGGTTGCCCCGAGCAATGCCAGTGGTTAAGATTCAGTCTAAACCTTCCAGCCATCACATCTTTGTTTTTGCCTGGTCATGATGATGGCTATGAGTGTTGTGTTGGTTGAAGAGAGGGACATATGTCATAATCTGTGCTGTGAGTGATTATGGCTATGAGTGTTGTGTTGGTTGAAGAGAGGGACATATGTCATAATCTGTGCTGTGATTGATTATGGCTATGAGTGTTGTGATGGTGGTGATGTCACTAACATTCTAGGTGGAGTGTTGGTGTGGTGATGTCACTGGGACTCTGGTGGAATGTTGATGTATGTTTGGTGTGCAGGGTTCTACTGGTGCCAGTTGGACCTAAGATGCTGGGCTAGATGGATGTCCCAGTGCCTTCTCTACTTAATAACTAAGAGAATAAACCTACATGTAAACTACTTACCTTCTGGTGTTCTTGATTGGCGAAGGAGACTTAGTTTATATCACTGGCGACCAGGATGGAACTGCTGGGAAGGGGCAGTAAGTGAGAGGCGCTGCCTTCCAGGGTGACATCCATCCAGCATCAAGGAGCTGCAGGCCGGGCGGTGCAGTGAAGGTCCAAGGCTGGGAACCTGTCTTGGCGGAGCACATAACCGGTGGCACAAGGAGGAATTGCCAGGCGGCTCTGTCAGCAAGGCGGGTGGTGCAGAGTTCTGTGCCAGGTTCCAGGGTGGGGTCTTGTGACTCCAGTGGCCAGTAGTTGGCTGAGGGCATCTTGACTGGCGGTCCGGAGCAACAGAGGGGATGTCGGCCGGCGTAGCGTCCAGCGAAGGATCCGCTGGTGGGCGTTCTGCAGGTGAGCCGGAGGTGCAGTGCGGGCAGACGGCAGCGTTGGCAGAAGTGTCCTCAGTGCGTCGGAGGAGTAGACGGGACGTGGATGTGAGGAGGGTGCCAGCTCGGTGGGCCGAGCGGCGCCGCATTCAGGCGAATGATTCCGCTGTGGGGAGGAGCGGAGACGTGGCCACACAAAGTGTCTGCGGGCGGATGAATATAAGACGGAGCGCCGAACTGCAGGCGCGAGGGTTGCTGGAGCAGTGGGGCCAAGCAGCGTTGTTGCTCTCATGGTGTTGGGAGCAGCTATGACGACGTCGGTTGGGGGAGGGCCGACGCCACGACTGGCGTTCCGGTGACATCAGCTGGAACGCAGCATTGAGTGCCTCTCTGGCGTTGGTGTGGAACGCAACGTTCTGCAGGAGGATCACGCCGGCGCTGAATGTGGAAGTTCTGTCACTGCAGACGTGAGGCTGGCTGGAGCAACGGGTCCAAGCAGCGATGTTGCTTTCATGGTGTCGGGAGCAGCTATGATGACGTCGGCTGTAGGAGGGCCGACGCTGATGGGAGGAGGACTCGTGTTTGGACTGGAGTTCCAGCAACATCGGCTGGAACGAAATGTGGGATGCCTTTCTGGCGTTTGTTTGGAACGCAACGTTCTTCATGAGGGTTACGCCGGTGCTGGATGTGGGAGCCGTGGAGTTTCGGAAATGCTCAGAAGTTGGAGTGGGACACTTGCCAGAGTTTCGTGCTTCACAAACAGTCCGGGCAGTAATGAAATAAGTGACTTTTTGGCACAATTGGTGGGAGTGGATGGCATTGATGTGAGAACTCATTTGTCACTGGAAATGGAGGGAAGCTCTATGATCGTGTCTGGATTTATGGACGTCTACAGTGAGTGCAATGGAAGGCGGTGGTTGCCACTTGCAGGTGATTTCACAAGAAGGCTGGCAAGGTGGCGGCCACTGATCCGGACCAGTGGGGAATAAGTAACGTGATGAGGGATTTGACAAGGCACTAAATAGAGGTATGTGTTTGGTGAGGCCGGTTTTATTGGTTAATGCTGTTTGTATTTACGTTGTGGCCTCTGGGTTTAGTACAATTTTGGTTTGGGTTCTGGGTTGATGTTAGCAGTTTATGGCCTGTCATTTATGTACTGATGTCGTGTTTATGTAGGTGGATGCTGTTAGGACATGTCTTTGGGTTTTCACTATGGACTCGTGGGGGTGGCGTCCATGGGACATTGTAATGCTGTGTATGAAATGTTTTCTTTGCAGGTTGGCTGAAGTGGACATGTGGGTGGTGGTATGGCGCAGGGACTTTAGCGCCATGTCACTTTCATCCATTTTTTGCATTTACAATTACTTGCCATGCATTTTGTGTTTTGCATTTCAGGGACATGTTGGGGTTTGGCGCAGGGTTTTTAGCGCCATGGACTTGATCGGGTTATCGCTTACTGTGGGTTTTACATGTTGTCCTGCAGTGTTTTGTTTGTCATGTTCGTAGGGGCATTACCCCAGGTTATGTGTGGATGATGCCAGTACTTTTAGGGGCAGTGAGGTGCTGTCTGGTCAATTTTTGGGGGCAGTGAGGTGCTTTCACTGCATGCACATGCTGGGATTGTGGCGCAGAGGAATTCCGATTATGTGTGCATTTCATGGATATTTTGGGGGTGGTGCAAGAACTTTGGCGCCATTACGGTGCAAGAACTTTGGTGTCATGACGTCTGTTGGTTGTTGTTTGTAGGGGCATGTCCCCTGGTTATGTGTGCATGCTGCCGGTGTTTTTAGGGGCAGTAAGGTGCTGTCTAGTGGGCAGTTAGGTGTCATTTAGCAGGCAGTTAGGTGCTACCTGGGTCATCTTTGGGGGCAGTGAGGTGCTGTCCAGCAGGCAGTGAGGGGCTGTCTGGGTCATTTTTGGGGGCAGTGAGGTACTGTTTAGCAGGCAGTGAGGTGCTGTCTGGGTCAATATTGGGGGCAGTGAGATGCTGTCCAGCGGGCAGTGAGGTGATGTCTGGGTCATTTTTGGGGGCAGTTAGGTGCTGTCTAGTGGGCAGTGAGGTGCTGTCTGGTTGTTGTCAGGGGTAGTGAGGTGCTGTCTGGTTGTTTTTTGGGGCAGTGAGGTGTGTCTGGTCATTTTCGGGGGCAGTGAGGAGCTGCTGGTGTTTCAGGGGCAGTGAGGTGCTGTCTGGTGTTTTAAGGGGCAGTGAGGTGCTGTCTGATGGTTTTAAAGGGGCAGTCAGGTGCTTTATGGTGTTTTTAAGGGCAGTGAGGTGCTCTCTAGCGGGCAGTTAGGTGCTGTCTGGGTCAATTTAGGGGGCAGTGAGGTTCTGTTCGGTGTTCTTAAGGGTAGTGAGATGCTGCCTGGATTTTAAGGGGGTATCGAGATGCTTCAGTGTGGTGTTAAGGGGTAGTGAGGTGCTGCCTGGTATTGTAGAGGTTTAGTGAGGTGATTATGTTTTGGAGGTTTTAGGAAAGGCAGGAGTTGTTTATATTCATTTTAGGGAGTGATTCTGGGGTGGCATAGTGAGGTGCTGCAGCCCAGTTGTTTTAGGTATAAGAGGTGTTTTCGGGGGCAGTGAGGTGCTGCTGGTGTTTTAGGGACAGTGAGGTGCTGACTGGTGTTGTAGGGACAGTGAGGTGCTGTCCGGTTGTGTTCTGGTGTTTTAGGGACAGTCAGGTGCTGTTTGGTTTGTTGGGACAGTGAGGTGTTGTCTGGTCGTTTGTAGGGGCAGTGGGGAGCTGTCTGAGGTTGTTAGGGACTGTGAGGTGCAGTCTGGTGTTTTTAGGGGCAGTGAGGTGATGTGTGGTGTTAAGGAGTAGTGAGGTGCTGCCTGGTATTGTAGAGGTTTAGTGAGGTGCTTATGTTTTGGAGGTTTTAGGAAAGGTAGGAGTTGTTTATATTCATTTTAGGGAGTGATTCTGGGGTGGCATAGTGAGGTGCTGCAGCCCAGTTGTTTTAGGTATAAGAGGTGTTTTCGGGGGCAGTGAGGTGCTGCTGGTGTTTTAGGGACAGTGAGGTGCTGACTGGTGTTGTAGGGACAGTGAGGTGCTGTTTGGTGTGTTGGGACAGTGACGTGTTGTCTGGTCGTTTGTAGGGGCAGTGGGGAGCTGTCTGGTGTTGTTAGGGACTGTGAGGTGCAGTCTGGTGTTTTTAGGGGCAGTGAGGACTGTCTGGTCTTTGTAAGGATAGTGAGGTGTTTGGTTGTTTTAGGGGCAGTGAGATGCTGTCTGGTGTTTTTAGGGGCGGTCTGGTGTTTTTAGGGACAGTCAGGTGCTTTTCCCTGGTTATTTGTGGATCATGCTGGTTTTGAGGGGTAGTGAGGTGCTGCCTAGAAATTGTATGTGGTAGTGAGGTGCTGCCTGGAATGTTTTAAGTGGTAGTGAGGTGCCATTTAAGGTTTCAAAGGGGTAGTGAGGTGCTGCCTGGGTATTTAAAGTGGTAGTGAGGTGCTGCTTGGTTAATTTAAAGGGCGGTTAGGTGCTGGTTATTTTAGAGGGCAGTGTTATGCGGTCTGTCATTTTTCAGGGACTGGGAGGTGCTGTCTGGTTGTTTTAAGGGGCAGTGAGGTGCTGTCTGGTTGTTTTAAGGGCTGGGAGGTGCTTTTCAGGGGCAGTGAGGTGCTGTCCGGTTGTGTTAGGGACAGTGAGGTGCTGCCTGGTGTTGTAAGGATAGTGAGGTGTGGTTGGTTGTTTTTAGGGGCAGTGAGATGCTGTATGGTGTTCTAGGGACAGTGAGGTGCTGCCTGGTGTTTTTAGGGACAGTCAGGTGCTGTCTGGGTCATTTTGGGGGCAGTGAGGTGCTGTCCGGTTGTGTTCTGGTGTTTTAGGGGTAATGAGGTGCTGTCTGGTTGTTTTAGGGGCTGTGAGGTGTTTTTGGGGGAAGTGAGGTGCTGCTGGTATTTTAGGGACAGTGAGGTGCTGTTATTGTTGTTATTCAGCTGGTTGATAGCGGAGTGTTGGTTCTTCCATGTCGTGTTCATTCAGCGGGTTTGTAGCTGAGTGGGCTCAGGTTCTGGGGAGAGCTTGTGGTTGAGTTAGTTTTCGGTTTTTCCATTAAGATCTGGGTTAGATCTTGGGGTGTAGTGGTTTGGGTTCAGGGGGAGTAAAAATGGTTTCTGAGCTATACAATTTCTGGTAAATTGCACTTATGGTGGGTTTCTACCATGGGTATAGTTTGGTGTTATTGAAGAGAGGGGCATATGTCATAATATGTGCTGGTCATGATGATGGCCATGAGTGTTGTGTTGGTTGAAGAGAGGGACATATGTCATAATCTGTGCTGTGAGTGATTATGGCTATGAGTGTTGTGTTGGTTGAAGAGAGGGACATATGTCATAATCTGTGCTGTGATTGATTATGGCTATGAGTGTTGTGATGGTGGTGATTTCACTAACATTCTAGGTGGAGTGTTGGTGTGGTGATGTCACTGGGACTCTGGTGGAATGTTGATGTATGTTTGATGTGCAGGGTTCTACTGGTGCCAGTTGGACCTAAGATGCTGGGCTAGATGGATGTCCCAGTGCCTTCTCTACTTAATAACTAAGAGAATAAACCTACATGTAAACTACTTACCTTCTGGTGTTCTTGATTGGCGAAGGAGACTTATATCAGATACCTTGTTTCCAGGATTCTTTGTGGTACAGGCATCCTCACTGATAATGCATGTGTCTCAACTTCTGGCTCCCAACATATAGGCAACATGGGGGCAGAGCATTTTGGGGGGTTGGTGGGGTTACTTGACTCCTCTACACATTCTTCACCTAATATGAATGTATCAATGATATAAAATGTATAGAGCCATTCTGCCATGTGAAAGACATTGCCATTGTATAAAGACAGTGTATGTTTAAAATGGTTTGCTAACTGCTTTTGGCTTATACTATGGACATGGTTTTCAGGTTGTCTTTTACTATTCTACCTGGTGAAGAGCAACATTGAGAGTTGTGAAACACCAAGGGGATAGATTCTTCTAAATTTGGCAAACAAATAATTTGTTAACATGTTCCTAACTGTGTTAAAAAGGCCAGTAGTTTGAATTGGTAGTAGGATCTCTGTCGGGTTTAGGAAGAACTTTAATAATTGAAAGATTGAATTCTGATTTTATTCCAATATCATTGCGCTTTCTCTTGCAAGACTTTCCTTAAAATTGGGGTTAAATAGTATCAACAAATTCGTTGAAATTCACTAGGAAATCCACCAAACATTGGGGCTTAACACTTGGGGATTGTACTCATGTGCAGGGGTGCTCAAACCTTATGATATGATATGATATGGCCTTTATAACGCGACTATACACAAGTGTTTCAAGGGGAAACGAGGCAAGGGAGGAGAAAACAATGGAAGACAGACAACAATCCTACTAGGCCAGGTGTCATTCAGATTGCCCAAGTGCGAGGGAATATGATATGATATGGCCTTTATAACGCACTTATACACAAGTGTTTCAAGGCGCGACGAGGCAAGGGAGGGGAAAACAGTGGAAGACAGACAACGATCCTGTGTCATTCAGATCGCGCAAGTGCGAGGGTAGGGAGAAAGGGAAACCTTCCAAAAGGATCCCCTGCCGGAAGCACACATATTGCTTGACATGTCCTACCATTCTGTAGGATTATTGATGTTTTTGTCAAGGTTTGGACACCACTTTGTAGCCTAAGGTGGGGTCCAATGAAGAGGTCCCCGAACTCAAGATACAAGATTAAACAGCCAATCAGAGGTATTATGCAATGAACAAGGTTTGACTTTGAAAAGCCCAAATTTCTTCCTGCTTCCTATGGGATTTGTTTGGATTTTTTTCATAAGAGGGCGCAAGCAAGAAATGAAGCTGCGCAGCACAGCGCTCATGGACGCCATAAGAACACCAGAATGGGACGGTCCTATGCAGAGTTCCCAGCTGGGTCTGAAAATCCTTCCTTGGCAGTCAATAGAGCTCACTTCCTCCAACACCCCCAAAGATCCAGGCCCAAGTGCATGTGCAAAAACCCCACTTTACTCCTCGAGTGGGGGTGCCTGACAAGGAGCTACAATCTGAATTGGTCCATTGTTGGAAATGTGGGCTGGAATTTACAGCTACCAGCAAAAGAATCCCCCCAAAAAATCAAAGACCACTTTGAAAGGAAAAGAAATAAGAGCATGGATGACGTAGAGGTGGAGGAAGAATCAGAATGGTCCCTGCCCCCAATAGAACAAGCTTTACTGGAGGGTGAGGTAGAACATTCTGCAATTAGCTTGGAAAGGGGCATAATACAAGAACTGGGCTCCCGAGAGGAACCCCTTAATACGCAACAAGGCATTACTCCAGAACAAGAAAGGAGAATGGAAAATGCATGTAAGAGAATGGCCTCATCAGCAAATAATGAAAAGCCTGTCCAGCCACAAACCAACAAAGGATCCCTTTCAGCTCTAAATTTTGTGTTGAACTCACTGGTTTCAGTTTTTTAACTCCTCAAAATGGAGGTTCAATCCCAAGCAAAGATACTCCTTGTACTCACTAAAGAAACAGCGAACTGTGAATCAGCAATGATGGGTTTCAGTAATGCCATCAATTCGACAATCATTTCCACCATGAAAGATGTTAGGCTTGAAGTGGCCAAAAAAGGTCTGGACATTTCAGCAATTCAAGGAACACTTCAAGTGAAAAAAAAAAGAGGAAGAAGATTCTTACCAGCTACTTCAAGAGATCCTAAAACACTTGAAACCGCCATCCACCTCACTTGAAGGAGAAGGGGAGGTGGGGAAGGAAAAGAAATAAAATTATCCATTTGATGACACCCCCCTCCCAGAATCTACATTAGAGGAATTCAGAAGACTAGACAATGTAGTGGAGGAGGCCGTGCAAACGGTTTAAGAATCACTTGAGTTGGAAGAGGCTGAACCAGCTTGGACATGCGTAGGCCATCAGAACTCTAGAGGAAGAAAAAGAGTAAGGAGAAGAGAGGCAAGAAAAAAGAGATCGAGAACACTCCCCCGCACTAACTAAGAGAGATCTCAAGAAAGCTAAGAACCAGAAGAATTCAAGGATCAAGAAATCAGAGGCAAATTCTTTTTTTAAGACCATCTCAAAACCATCATGAGAGGAAGTGTTTGTGATAAAACAGAAATACATATCTTTAGAAACAGCTAGGGAGGTTACACGAGACGCAAAATCCAGAGAATGTAAGCTGGTAAAAACAGGACAAAAACTAAATATTGCAAAGGATGATCAGAAAGGAGCACCACAAGAAGACATTGAAATCATAAACGTGAGTGTGTGTCTGCAAACGGATTTACAGGAGGAATCCCCAAAGAGACAAGGTGCAGTGGCTAACAAAGAAAATCTGGAGGAGACCAAAACAACAGAGAAGGTCTGACAGAAGAACATCTATGGACCAGTTAGGCCCTTCAGCAACAGGGATACCGTGGGCCCCAATATTCCTTAAAGGCATGGTCTAGTAAAAAATGTTATTGTCCCTACGGGTCGGCCATGTTTTTTTAAGCCTAAGTGGCTCGATTTTAGAAAACTTTCCTATGGACCTTACCCGAGTTTTCGTCCATTAAACGCACGCGAAAACAAGCACCAGGGAGCCGCCATTTTCTGATAATCCTATCTTTTCCCGATCGCCCTGGCTGACCTGCTTTTGCGGCACTAAATCAATTCCCCCGCCCCAGAGCCTGTCATCAGCAGACTCGTACCGCCCATTTCCCAACGCCAAACCACGTCTCGTGTCAACATTCGCTGCCCTTCAGCTAATGACGTGTCGCCATGGAAATGGCAGGACGCCTCTTTCCTCAATAAGTATAAACAGACCATTTCACAATACACAGCAGCAGATTTTCGATTCCATTCCTCCCTCTGTGTTACTTTGAGTATTCTGTGACTTGTTTCAGTGCTCTGGTCAGCTACCTTTGCCACTTGTAGCCCGTGTGAACAGATACCAGTACCACCGCTATAAATTATTTTAGTTTCTTTAACACACAATGGCTACAATAATGCCCTACGTGTACGAGCCCGAGTATACCGAGGAGGAACTACTGGAAAGGGAAGCACGCGAAAACGATGGGGATTCGGACGGCAGTTGGCAGGATGAATCAACAGATGAAGAGCCTGGGCCTAGTCGAATGGACGGCGTCTCCACCTGGTGCACATGCAATCGGTGCGAGCTAATGCCAACTGAGGACGAGAACTGCTGCTGCCGAGAAAACTCGGGATGCCTGGCCTACATTTCGGAAGGCGAGCCACGACTGCAATGCATCACCGATCTGCCAGACTTCAGGGCAGCCTGCCTCACACGGGCCGTGTTGAGAATAATGATGGTGCTTATGCACGAACTTCGAGCAACTGATCGTCCTTGCAATCCGAGTAACGAGTAAGTATACTCTGCTTGTCATGCCACTCCTATTTCATGTTCTTCTACTATATCCAAAATTACATCTACATATCATTGTAACGCATGTAAGTCGTTCAATAGTGTGCATTGTCTAGATAGCATTTGTCCGTGTAAAATGCCATTAGTTACAAGAATTGTCATTGACAACAAACGTTTATTAAACTTATCTTGGTCATTTAAAAACAGTTTGTTTCATTCCTTTTCACAGGTGGTACAGGCTGGTGGCCTATTGTTCCTTTACATGGTGGCTTCACGGGAGGCTTGGACACCGCGTTCGAAGAGTGATACCCGCCTGTGCCGTTCGTGCCATTAGAGAAACGTTCCCGAGTGACAGCGGTCAGTACAGGGGATTTTCTCTCGCTGTGCTACAACCTGACCTATATAATCTTTAAAGTCTTGTATTTTTGTGTCATAAAAATAAGATACAAAATAAAACACCACATATATTTTAACAACGGTTGTCTCGATTTTTTAAATGAATCAAGTGTGTCTCCATTCAAGGATGGACGTCAGACATCTGTGCTCCGAATGGGTGAAGGTCTGGTCACTGTGAAGCAGGGTAGTCACTATCTATCTAAGCTAACATAAAATATTCTCGATAATGCATGCACTAAATAACACTTGTTCAAAGTCTTTCAGTAGGTTATGTCTCTATAAAAGTCACACATATATCTATACTAACAATTACCATTGGATTATACAGGCCTTAGGGTCTTGACCACCATAATACACCGGTTGAAGTGTGGGTCTGTGCTCACAAGAATCTCCGGTATGTGGCATTTGTTATTGATAAGCAACGATATACTATCATTGTTATAAAGGCGATATACTGTATATTGATATAAAGGCGGTTCGCGCCGGTGGATGCGCACTGGCATGGGGGGCTGTCAGGGGCGTGAAAGGCCAAGGTGCCAAACTACATGTACACTTCAAAAGGTGTCCCACGCCAAGGGGCCATTGTTCACATGGTCTCCTCAGACCCCATGTCTCCAGGCAGGCCTCCCCTGAGGCAGGCCGCCCCCCTGCAATCCACATAAGTGTATCTCCATTCAGCAGTCTTCCTGTGCCTTATCTGCACGCCCCAGGCCCATCCATCCCACCCCCCTGTATCAAAGGCGGTTCGCGCCGGTGGATGCGCGCTGGCATGGGGGGCTGTGACGGGCGCAAACGGCCAAGGTGCCAAACTACATGTACACTTCAAAAGGTGTCCCACGCCCAGGGGCCATCGGTCACATGGCCTCCTCAGACCCTGTGTCTCCAGCCAGGCCTCCCCTTGAAGCAGGCCACCCCCCTAAGACCACGACATACATACGTCATTTATTCACAAACACACCCCTGTTTCTAATACTTTATAAACCACTTGATATGTCTCATGAGAACATCTTTGTGCTTTGCAAGTCAACTCCTGAACGTGTTACCTGGCAACCACTGAGATCTACGCTAATCTGCTCGTCGTTGTGCTATCCGTGAACTTCTGTGACCGCTTAGAGCAAACTCATCAGTGTGCTACGCGTGGCCACCCACCTATTCTCCTGCAACATACTGCTCTGCTTGCTGAATCTAACTGTTTGTTGGTCAAGGTAAGGCCATGTATCCTAGTCATATTTCGCAGATTTTTAAATGTCTATCTTTTTACGAGTTGAGTACACAATAGTGCTAGGTTCATTGGTCTCATTGCTATTGACTTGAGTTTCCATTGCTATGCTATCAATAGGTCTATTTATTTTCATCTGTGTCTATTGTCATCGAATTGCACCCTTCGGGGGTCCAGTCTATAATGTAAGCATGTTTCCTTCTCGTGCAATACAGAACATCCAAGGGATGAGTCACATGTTCAGTTTTTAGTCACATCATTTATACATTTCTGCAACTTATGCAAATACTAAGCCGCACATAATGAACTGGTATAGTTCCTGCCACCAAAACAAACCTTGCATTGATCATTGTATGAATCATTTACTTTTGAATCAAATCTTTATTCTTGAAGATTGTACAATAATGTTGATATTTACTTTTCAGATTTATCAACAATGCCTGCCTGTTTGATTAGCGGTTGCCCTTCGAAGACCCATGTGAAATCTGAAGGCACTACAATGCATGTATTCCCGAAAACTGTTGATCGAATAAGAGAATGGGTCAGACATTGCGGATATCCACTGGATGTGCTGGAAAGTAGAGTCCAACAAGTCTTACAGGACAAGAGGGGTGATCGATACCGCATCTGCAGCCGGCACTTTTCCTTGGACATGTACACAACTTCTTGGGTAACAAAGAAGAATAAACGGTGAAGGACACGGAAATTGCGCGAAAACGCTATTCCCACTCTATTCGTCCAAATTCTGCCACCGGTGAGTCAAGTGTCCGGATTTAGCTTTAGGCCTTGCGGTAGTGTGTAGGTAGCCAAATGGATTAATTGATATTGTAGGTGTTCTATCCCTTGTAATAATTTCGATATTGATATGAGTGTATAGTTTTTTGAATAATGACATTTATCAATATATTCTTTTTCGATTTCATAACCCACAAACACAATGTATATATATATGGGGACGGGAGCTGTGCTGTATTGAGCATTTTTCAAGTATTCTGTCTGCTTACATGGCTATTTTTAATATTGGCATTGCATTATCAATCATTAATTGACCTTTACAACTTCTTGACTATCCCTTCAATCTGAAGCAAGAACATTCTACATCCTTGACGTGGTCGCAGTTATCAACCACTTCTAGCGCGTATCAGGTAATCTTACTATGCTAATCCGCTACATACTTGTTTTATGCATGTCAAGTAATAGTTTTATTCTATCGTGTAATTACTTTACCGAATGTTTGGTTACTGCTTTCCAATTGATATACACCTTAGTTGTCGTCCACTGGTGTTTGTTTTCAGTTCTAATTAGTGTTATCCATACTAATGCAAGTACTGTCTTTCAGGGAGATGCTGAAACGTCCGCCACATCTACAACATTTCTAGATGTTCTTCAACAGCAGGAGGTATGGATACTGACAGCTCCATCGAGCGTCATCACCAGAGCTGGAATTCTTGTCATTTGATTGTTCTACACAATGTTTCATTCGTGGTTAGCCGCTGATATGTACCTGTGCTGTCGACCCCAGGTGTGTGTTATGTTTTCACAATTGTAATCCTCACTAATGCAAGTACTATGTTTCAGGCAGTTGATGGAGCGTCAACCCCTGCACTTGATGCAGAGCCTGACATTCAAGTATATGAATCGGCGCAACAGCTTTCGGAAGTGCGCACTACATTTGCAACATCCATAGATATTCTTCAGCAGCACAAGGTATGGATAATACAGCTCCATCATGCGTGATCATATAACGTGATTCCATTTGCTATACTTTCTTCCCTATTAACGCAAGTGCTGTGTTTCAGGGAGACGACGAAGCTTCCACCACAATCACAACATCTCATTTAGATGATGCAGATGTAAAGGAATCATTGAAAAAAGTTGATGAAATGTGATCATATTTAGATTTTCCTTGATTCTTTTGGACAATGCATCATTTGCGGTTATCTCTTTATATGTACATGTGCTTTCGACCCCAGGTGTGTGTTATGTTTCCAATATTGAAAACCATACTAATCCAAGTACTGTGTTTCAGGGAGACGACAGAGCTTCCACCACAATCACAACATCTCATTTAGATGATGCAGATGTAAAGGAATCGTTGAAATAAGTCGATGAAATGTGATCATATTTGGATTTTCCTTGATTCTTTTGGACAATGCATCATTTGTGGTTATCTCTTTATATGTACCTGTGCCGTCGACCCCAATGTGTGTGTTGTGTTTCCAATATTGAAAAGCATACTAATGCAGGTACTGTGTTTCAGGAAGATGCGGATGCCTCCTCTCCAATACAACCATTCATGGCAGTCCATGCAGAGCCAGAGGTATCACTGGTCAAATACTTGTTGTTTGATTGTTGCACACAATGTTTAAATCGTGTTTGGCTATTGAGATGTACCTGTGTGTTCGTCCTCACGTGTGTTTTATGCTAACAATATTTTGATACATAGTAATGAAAGTACTATGTTTCAGGGAGACGATGGAGCCTCATTCCGTGCTGTCAATGCGGATACAGAAAATATAGTCGTTGCAGCGCAAGAGGAAGGGATGACATGTGGAAACGAATCGGAGCTACAGCGTGCAGATGTTGAAGGTCAAGTCAAAAAAGTTGCAAAGAAAAAAAAACAAAAAAAGGTTAGTTACAAACAGTTCATAACTTTAAAAAAATGTTTGTGCTGGGGACTATTTTATGTTTTTTTTTCCAGTCAATTCTACTACACTGCATCGTGTGTTTAAACTGAACATCCCTTTTCCAATCTCTCCTCCAGTTACCCGTGGGTGTCAGAACTATACACACACAGACAGTGAAGCGAATGAGAGATGTGGCTTGCCAGACCATGTACACTATGGAGGAACTGTTCAGGCTCGAGATGCTCATGTCCAATGGCCAGAACATGAATTAACTGTGTTTGGAGACTACAGCAAAGTTGCATTGGACCATAGCTACAGTGCGACCGCACCACCACATGAAGATGTTATTGAATGTATTGAAGATAGCTCTGAAGTAGTTGCAGATCAATTCACACAATCTACACCCGCCAAAAATTTGCCACCCAAATACCTGTCGACATTGTTGTGTTCTCCCATCAATGTTGAAGTAATAGATGTCGAAATGACAGAGAATGAACCAGCCACAGCATCCATAGACGCATCAGAACTTGATATCAGCGATATTACTTTCCAATGTGTTGAAATCTCCACAGCGTCACAGGCCGAAACAACGTTGACGCAGGATGACAGTCTAATGAAAGAGAGCAAATACATTGTATTCGACAGTTGTTTGATGGAAATTATTAGTATGCTGAAATGTGTGCATTCCATTAGAGGGAAAGTATGTGGGAAGCCATTGATTAATGTGACTCGTCAAATAAAAGGCAGTAACGTCAAATTAAATGCCGCCTGTATATTAAATCATAGGTTCTCATGGTCTGCACAACCGATGCTGGGGAAACTGCCAGCAGGCAATCTACTGTGTGCAGCTGCATCACTTTTTAGTGGCTCCAGTTTTAGAAAGTTAGAGGCTTTCTTTCAGTTTGTGGGACTCCATTTCATTTCTAAAGCGCTGTACTACATATACCAACGTGATTATCTTTTTCCGGCCATTAGTGATGCTTGGAAAATTGAACAATTGTCTCTAGCAAGTACATTCGAAGGCAAACGATTCAGGCTAGCCGGCAATGGACAGTGCGACAGCCCTGGATTTTCTGCCAAGTACTGCACCTACCACTTTCAGGACATGGATAGTAAGAAAATTGTGAGTTTGGTGGTTGTGCAGGTAACACAATGTACATCCTCATTGGCCATGGAGAAACTAGGTTTTATAAAATCAGTGGAATATCTACAATCAAGGGGAATGCACATCGACCTCATAGCCACGGATAGACAAGTTTCAATTGCCAAGACAATGAGAGAGCACTTCCCACATATTAAACATCAATTTGACGTACGGCATCTTGCTAAATGAATCAATAAGAAAATCTCGGCTGCAGGAAAAAAAAAGGTTTTGAAAGTATTTTGCAGTGGTCACATTCTATCACCAACCATCTTTGGTGGAGCTCAAAAACTTGTGAGGGGTCAGTGGAAATACTACTTGAAAAATGGCGGTCACTGATGCACCACTGTACCAACGTTCACCGCTGGACAGCAAATGAACATTTCCACCAATGTGAACATGGCCCTTTGTCCCCAGAGGAGGCATGGAAGAAGAAGTGGTTGATTCCATCTTCACTGACACACAAAGCCATTGAGAAGATTGTTTTCGACAAAACTCTATCAAGAGATTTGAGAGGACAGAATTTTGTCACACAGTAGATTTGGAGGTGTTCCACAATATGTGCCTAAAGTACAGGCCACAGCGCTTGCATTTTAGCTTTCGGGGCATGAAACATCGCACTCTACTAGCAGTCTTGGCCCATAACAGCAATGTCGGACGTGAACAATCTAGGACTAGGGGTAAAGTAAGGATGCCTCGCTACACTAAGGTGTTTTCAAAACGAAGTAAGCAATGGGTGATGAAACCAGTCTATGATGAAATGCAGTTCGACTTTGTGAAATGCCTTATTGTTGCTGTGTTAGAGAAGCACAGATATGGAATTTTGGACGTTTCTGTGCAGAGCAGTGATCCATTGCCACCAAACATTGCGACTGTGCCATGCCCACCCGAAGCATAGCTGATTGTGAAGTACAAATCCCGGTTTAAATAATTGCAATACGATTGTCTTTTTGTAAATAAATGTTATTGTACAGTGTACCTGTAAACCTAACCCCTACCTTCACCATCATGGGTAGCGAACAATCTGGGTGTCATCTTTGAATTCTCTCTATTCACCTCACAGATGTGTATGTATATATTTTTCTCATGTCTCATCTCATGTAAATGTAAATGCTGCGCACTGTTAACAGAGGGGAGGCTTGCGTATTGCAAATAATAAAACAAACAAACAAACAAACAATAAATCTCACTTTTAACTCAACTCCTGTGGTACTTTATACTTTCCCTGACCTTCCGCCAAAAATTAAATGTCTCAATTTGGGCTGCAAAGCTCGCAGCAACGGGGACAAAATTGGGGCACTTAGAATGCGCCAAGCGGGCCGTGGCATTTGGGAGAGAAGCCAGTTCGCATTTGCACATTGAGGCGCACTACATAGACGGATTCTAAACTTCAAGTTCTCACAGATGCCTATACTACGTGATGTTGCAAATAAAGAATGCGAAGGACAGCGCCCAGATGAGGCCCACAAGTCGCACTGGAAGTATAAGGGTCTATTGTTTTTTGACCTTGAGACAGGGTCCATGCCGAAAGAA
The DNA here is from genome assembly GCF_040938575.1 of Ambystoma mexicanum. Taxonomy (NCBI): domain Eukaryota; kingdom Metazoa; phylum Chordata; class Amphibia; order Caudata; family Ambystomatidae; genus Ambystoma; species Ambystoma mexicanum. Next base: position 508,622,422 of record NC_090926.1, on the reverse strand, counting down.
CTATATTTGAAGGGAGTGCGCAATAACGTAAGAGACGATAAGGCAGAAATTCAGAAACTAGACCGAGTTTCATTTTAGGTCAGTATACGAAAAATCGTTGTCAAGAGCACGGTCCGTTTTACAGACTGCATTACGAAGAGACACAATGGAAATTTCAAATATAATGTAAGTAAATCTTTACATGCTTTTATACCAGAATGAAGATTTAATGAATGGATGCATGAATAAATGAATGAATGAAGAGCTAGAAAAAGCAAGTAAAACTGTTCGTAGTGGGCACATGGGCATGCAGGTCCACTGGTCTCACCGATCTCGGTCCTTGGCCCAGCCACTTTTCCCTGCACTACGGGACTGTCTCTGTATCCTTCAGCCCCTTCTCCCGGCATTTACCTTGCACTTGCCACCAGCTGGCCCTATTATTTAATTTGTATTCAACTAACCATGTACAGCCCTTCCCCATGCGCGATCAGAAAGACACCTGGCCTAGTAGGATCGTAGTCTGTCTGCCCTTGTTCCCCACCTGCCTCGTCACGCCTAGGAACACTTGAGTATAGGCGCGTTACAAATGCCATATCATATATCATATCATTCCTCACGCATGTAGACTAACTGTCGTTTATCATTGTGTGTTGGCCTCGATTTATCTCGTTACTTTTCGCATTGATTTTAGAGACGAACATACTCCATTGAACTTTCCTTGCAAGCAAATAGTTTCTAATCGGCCGTAATAAATAAAATGAGTAATATTAATGAAGTTCGGCTAGAGAGACTAATTATCATTTTATTGTTTTCATAACAGGTATTTGATCCCATTCTGCCACTGCCATCTGTTTGAGACACTGGCGGATGGATTCTTCAGCAGACACCTGCAGCTTCGTCTCAACAACTGGAGCCCGATCACCATATTATGGGACGATCGCCAAGGGCCCACATGCCCTTACGCTGTACTAGTGGCTAGAAGCAACATAACAACCTTTAGTCTGGACTAGTGCCTAGTTGAGGGAACAGCCTTGCGGTTCACCATGCTTCCAAAGTGATTCTTTTTACGAAAATGAACACCCTGTGTACCATAAAGGAACAGCGCGTGACTCGATATGAAACGGAACAGTTATTGCGGATACAGATAAAAGAAAATAAATGGCTTCCGGAGTTCATATGGCAATTGCTGAATATTCTCTAAACATTTAATGTCAAATAAATGTACTTTACCAAATGTACCGTGTTGCTGTTTCATTTTAAAGTACAGTTTCATATTCCGAATTGTGGCACGCTGTGTTGTGAGTTGATCTGTGTTGATTTCCGGGTTCTGTGTGGAGTCGCGCAGAAGACGACTGGGCGCGTTTGCCTACGCAGCACAGTAACGTCACGGGGAGAGGCAGGGAATATGAATGTTTTGATAATGTCAGGCTCAGGGGCGGGGGAATTGATTTAGTGCCGCAAAAGCAGGTCAGCCAGGGGGATCGGGGAAAAGATAGGATTATCAGAAAATGGCGGCTCCCTGGTGCTTGTTTTCGCGTGCGTTCAATGGACGAAAACTCGGGTACGGTCCATAGGAAAGTTTTCTAAAATCGAGCCACTTAGGCTTAAAAAAACATGGCCGACCCGTAGGGACAATAAAATTTTTTACTAGACCATGCCTTTAAAAAAAAATGCTGTGCACAAAATCTATTGACAAAGGCAAAACGCTACCCGCAGAGGAAAGTATGAAATTGGCTCCAATTTTTTTAAAACCAAGATAAAAGGCTGATAACGCTGCTCACGTGCCGGGAACATCTACCAATGCCTTGGAAGTGGACACCGGCCATCGAAAACAATCCGCTATTGCTGGGATGTGGAATGGCATGGGAAAATCGACAGTGATCCCTGTATCAACGGAAAAAGATAGCACAGTTCATTGTGTTCGGAGCAGTTAGCCATCGCACATGAAGTGTAACCAAGAGGAAACATCTGTATTTGCGGTCCCGAAGGTTTGGCTTAAATTACTTGCAAAGAACACACAGTGCAAGTCTTTTAGCAGAAGCGTGATCCTATCCTATTTTTAAAAAAAGTCTCAAACCTTTATCTCCTATTGTCAGAGGACATAGAGTTTGTGCGGTTCCCCAGTGGCCAAAACATTTACAATGTGGAAACTGGTCTTACCTCAAGAAAGTTACAAAAATGCTATTTTGGGTGCCTCAAGAGATATAGAGAGACAGGGAGTAAAGGTATTTTCCATATATTCCGCAGAAGTTAAAAAGGGAAGCCTCTCAGACTCAAGCTCCGACAAGCTGGAACCCTACGGGGCAGGGGAATGCTTGAAGGAGGCAGGTTCTAGTGGGATGAGAAGGCATGTCCGAGAAGCTAAACAAGAAAATGCCCTTACTCTCCACCCAGAAATACTGACCCAAGTACTTCAGAAACTGTGAATGGAAGTTAAATCACTTTAGACAAAACGAGTTTCGTCTGATAAGTTGGAACACGCAGGGTTCCAGTGCCTTTAAATCTAAAAAAATGAGAGAACATCTATTTGGAACTAACAACATTATACTCTTTCAGGAAACATGACTTGTCAACCCAATAGAAATTGACGGCTATACAGTGCACACTCTATCTGCACTACAAAAAGCCAAAGGAAGGATATCAGGGGGCCTGCTGATGACATTTAAGAACTCTACAAGCATTGAAAATAATTTCCATTCTTAACAGTTCAACAGGGATTCAGGCCTGTAAAGTTTGTTTAAAATCTGACATGCCAGACTCCGATTTTGTTGTTATCAGCACTTACTGGAACTCGGCCTGGATTAAACCTCAGGCTTTTTTTGCAATACTGAATAAAAATTCGCTGGAAAAGATCAAATTAGAACTTGGGGGGAGTTCACATAATCTTTGCAGGGGATGTGAATACTCAATGGGTCCACTTGATAAAGGAGAAAGAAACAACAAAATTGTAAAGAATCTCCAGAAGGGGACACAACTGGGTTACTTTTTGGACAATGACAAATGGGTCTATTGGGGGTGACATTCCCTCTGCCTCGACCTGGTATTGTGGGCAGTCATCATCTACGCTGGATTACATCTTTCTGTCGGCAGGCCTATTTTCTCGTTGTTCATCACTGTCTATAAAGCACGATGGGGTGGTGATCACTCCCATTTAGAGTTGCTGTTTTCTGATGTACCTGTAATAGTATCAGATAAATAGTCACAAGAAATAACAACTAAAAAGGAGAAAATACGGCTTTCCAAATACAGATTAGAAGGAAAAAACCTAAATAACATTCTAGTGAGAATTCCTGAACAAATTTAAATAGAAAACTGTCAGCCATCCAAATTTGTAAAATGTATTTGGTATACTCTTCAACCTAGTGTTGCCAAAGCTGGGGGAAACAACTGCATAACTACATATTTGATGAAGAAACCTGGACAAAAAAAAAGTGCTTAGGCAAAGGTTATGAAAGTTGAAGAGATTGCAATATAGTCCTGAGAGTTATAAAAGCGAGTACAAGATATTAAATCAAGCATGTAAGCACTGGTCAGTAGGTCGAACAATGCTGCGCCTGCAACAAGATGGAGAGTTGATGTTGCATTTAGTTAATAAAAACAACTCCAGAAATTTCTGGTCGGTTATCAACCAGCTGCAATCTCACCCCAATAATATTCAATGTAATTTGGTGTCAGAGTCCAGGTGGGTTGAATACTTAACAAAAAACATTGAGAACCCACGAAGAAACGTACATAGAGCTAACTTAGATGCTCCCTGGCATCTGTCTTTTGACGAACAAGACATAGTGGACACAATATCCAAGTCATCTGTCTCTAGAACTGCTGGCATTTATGGGCTGACATACCAAGATCTAATGAACAATATGGCCCTATGGTCCAGGTTGATAAACTGGCTCTTTAAAGAGATACTCAAGCGACAAATGGTTCCCTCTTCATGGAAGATCCCAATAGTTATTCCATTCTTCAAGGCGGGAGATCGGTTACAACCGGTGAATTATCATCCAATCGCCCTCCTTTATATTGAAAGCAAAATGTTCATGAAACTTTTGTTAAGAGATCTTGCAAAATGGATAGAAAGTGTGCATATTTTGTCTAGCCATCAAACAGGGTTTAGACAAGGTCTATCCACTGCCCTAAATGGGTTAATATTGAGCCTGATTAGTGAGAACGCCCGGGTAAAAGGAGATCAGCCGCTATACGGGGCTAGGGTGGACCTCTCAAAGGCCTGTGACCAGGTTGACAGGGCTCACCTCTGGAATAGGCTGAGGAGTTGGGGGATCCCTAAGGGCATGCTGTCAATGTTAGCCAAACTACATAGGAACACCATGCTGAGAGTGAGACTTGACGATCAGGAACACTTGTCAGAACTCATCAGGGTGCAGAGAGGAGTGAGCCACGGATGCTTGGGGGCTACTCTTTTCTTCAATTTGTATCTAGCAGATATGAGCATCTTTCTAGAATCATCAGCGTCAGCCAGCCCAGTGATCAATGGGCGGAGGATCTATTGGCTGGCCTGCGCTGATGATATTGTTCTGTTGTAAAAACAGCAATAGGGTTGCAGCGTCTACTGACCAAGTTAGGCGAGTATGCCAAGATAAATGGACTGTCCATCAATCCAACAAAATCTAAAATTGTCATCTTTAGGCATGTGTGAAAAATGATACACTATCCTAAATGGGTACTGGAGGGCCAGGCTATACCAAGGATTGAAGAAATAACCTACCTGGGCTATATGGTATAGGCATCACCAGCAGTAAATAAAGTAGAATCGAATGTGAATGGGAAAATCAAACAGCTCATTCCCCAAATGAAAATGTTTTTTGCCAAATATTGTAAATTCTCGATTCTACCCATGATTAAGTATTACATAGCGAAAGTTATCCCTGTGATTTTATATGGACTGGAGGCCAAACCATTGCTTTGGTATACAAATTGGCAAAAAAACTGGAGGGCCTTATTTAAAAGAGAGTGTTTGGGTTACCAATGAGTGCACCAATTTCTAGATTGAGATTTGAGCTGGGCATAAAATCCTTGGACTCTCTTGTGGACTGGAAAATGCTGTTTCACTTCTGCCAGATTGTCACTGCACAGGATCACATGTTATACAGTGAGATTGAGGCTCACCTTGAGCACTCTAAATCAAAGATCCTCTCAAACTTAAAGATAAGCGCTAAGGAGATCCTTGTAAAAGTGGTTGTAGATCTTGAAACATTAATCAATAATCCCCTAAAAGTAAAGAGGGCAGGGGAACTGGGTGACTGGATCACAACAATTGAAAACTTGCAAAACTCAGTCCCCCCAAATTCATTTTTAACGGTTGATAAGAAATTGGGCTATCTTTCAAGTTATTTGGTAAAATTCCCTGATTGGAAGGCATTGGCCAAACGAAGACAAGGAGTAATAGCTCACAAATTGTGTGAAATATGTACAAATCCATCAAATCAAATGTTAAAACAACTGCTAGTGTGGAGCGTGAGGGCACCCGGCCCCCTAGAGTTGCCTTGTTTGGGAGATGTGTGGACAGGGAGGAGAGAATGGAGTCAGATATGTTCTGGGACAGACTGATCTATGGGCACGAAACAGCATTAACAAAAAATGTGGTGCAAGTTTTAGAAATAAGTAATATCGTCTTCTGAAGCCATTCTCCACTGGAATTTGTGGATTGTGGTGGACTGTTTAACTTTTTGGCTCGAGAGAAATTGGGTGCCCAAAATTAGGTCTTTGGGTTTTGGATCAATAAGTGAGAAACATTATGAACTATCTACTATTCACACTGTTTAAGAAATGTGTAGAGAATGTTTGTGGTCACAATGTAAGGGAAAATGTGTTGTTTTTCTTTTGTTAGAATGTGTTTATTATTATTGTACCTGCTTTTGAATTCTATGTAACACTTTTTTGTAATAGGTTTTTGAAACCACATACGCATTAAAAAAAGGAATTAAAAGAAAACATCTCAAAGTAGTCAATCAGCAGAGGAGGACAGGGATTGAAGATTGGCAGATAGAGTTGAGACAGAGAATGAGAAGGGAGCAATGGTGGAGGAAGTGCAGGAAGGGTGTGGATTGAGGAGGGAAAGGCAGATCCTGAACTTAAGGGGTATATGGAGCATGAGGAGGAGTGGGATGAAGAGTCTTGTTATTTTTAATCATCCAGACTTTGGGACAGATGTAGTGTTTCAAGTAGCTGGCAAGGTGCATTCTTGGAGAATGCTGCAATACTGACCTTGGAGTTTCGGTGAAAGAATTGGCACCCCAGGAGCAGTGGCATTTGTAGAAGTTAATGATTGGGGGAAAACCAGTTGGCACAAATAGAACTGGGGGATGATACAGTGGAGTTACAAACATAAATAGATCAACATGCCAAACTAATGTAGGTTATATATTTTGCCCTGCTATTTGCCTTTATTAAAACAGTGACATTATTCAAATTGAGTTTGTTTAAAACAATAAAGGGTTTGCATCAAGTTAATACCCTGAAGTTAACATGTTTAATGGCTACTAAAAGGCCCTCACAAATTTCTTAAAGATAGCACTCAAAGTTCCACCTCAACCAAACCTACATTTGACACCTCCAGTCTGATGGATCATTGGTCTTCCTTTAATTGCCCACTTAATGCATTGTAAAGAAAACCCATAACAGTGTTCCTTCTAATCGTTCTTCATTGTTTCAAGTTTCAAGTTTAACAATAACAATATGTTTGATTTAAAATGTCATCATTGATTCATTCTTGTGGAAAGGCTGCAATATGTGTTACTGCTATCAAATTTAACGGTGATATAATGTAATGAAATGCGGTCGTGCATAGCACATCTCTGATATGTATGGTGATCTTCTGGCATGTGTTTGTGCCAACATAGAGGGATGTGTTTATAAAGTAGTGGCTTGTGGTAAACATGTGCCAGTGAGGTGTGCAGGCAGGAAGTACCAGATTCATGAGTGTTAGTATGACTCTATGTGCTCTGCAACTTTGCAAGATAGTTATGTTTCCTTCGGAACAATTCAAAATCTGTTAGATTATGAGCACTGGGACACTGGGATAGCTGTTGAAAGAACACTGTATGTGATGGAGTGAAAAAGAAATAGAGCAGAAGTGTGATGAACTCTTAGCTGTTCCCACAAGGTTCCAATGATTGTGGGGATGCTAGCATGCAGACATCTTCAGTGTTTGTTTTGGTTTCTTTGTGTATGGTAATGGTGCTATTAAAATTAAAAGTGAGTTGATCAGTTGGTGAAGGAGAAGGTGGTTTGGTGCTCCTAAAGGATACTATCATTGGAATGTTTGGCATAGACTAAAGCTGTAGAGTCTGTTGTGTTATTATCCATCAAGATGAGGACATGTTACGGCTCTGGGTTTCAGACTATATGACTGTGGGATGGTGTCTAGTTCTTATGTCTGTTGGGGGCAATAAGTTGACAAGACTGACCTGACTTGGTTCAGATCTCCAATGTGTTCTCGATTTAATTGTATAGCATATGTTTGTTAGGCTGAACAAAATGGCCCAGTCTCTGTTTTGTCCTTGATTGACGGTTGGTGTTTTCATAAGGCTTTGGACCTCATCAGGAGTCTGGCCGTATCTGGCTGTAATACCACTGTGATACCACAAGTGAAAATATCACAAGTAGCGTTACATCGGTGTGTTCCCAATGGGATTGGGTCACTCTATTACCGCTGGCGGTAATAGCACTGAAAATGGGTGATAAGAGTGAACAGAGGATAGCACAGGGGTTTTGCGCTGGTCTTGGAAGCAAGACCACACAGAGCAACAGAGGTCTGAAATCCAAATCCGCACTTAGAAACCAAACTCAGGTATGGTATTAGGCGCATTATAAAAAAAAAAAACGATAAAATAAATACAATATAATAAATAAAAAAGGTGACATTTTTACCTCCAGCAAAAAGCTGCAGCTAAAACTCCAACTTACCCCCTGACGCATGATTGGGCCAACCATTAAATGTGGCCGTAATACCGTGGGCTAACGCCCAACTCATGATGAGGCCCATTGTGCCAGATTTACAACGGCTATTGTTATTCAAATCTGAGTCGTCTATCCTATGGGAGTTGTAAAACCAAACTGGGATATCTAAGGTGTTCTTGTAGGTTCTAGAGTTCTAACCTCGAGTAGCTAGAGGTTGAAGTTGCAGCCTGTCCTGCTCTTTAGAGGATGCCATGCCAGTTTGTACATTGCAGTCTAGTGAACAGCCAAGTTTTGAGAGATTTTCCAAAGACTAGTCATTCATCCTCTGTGCAGAGCCTCTCGTGTTTTGAGGTACACGCCCTTGTTGATGGGAAAGATGAGGATATTCAAGGTACTCAATTGATCAACTTCAGAAGAGTTAAGGGTCAAGTTGACCCTGCCAGAATCCAAATTTGTAACTTCAGTTTGCACACAGATGTTGGAGAAGAACACTTTACTAGTGAGAAATCACACAGCATGACTTTTCCTTGGTTTGAACAAATCTTCCCACATTATTCCTGCACGACAAACTGTCTATTGGCTCCTGATACACTACAAGAGTATTATTTCAAACTTTATGCTTGACTAACTCACAGGGACCACTGAGCGCAGGCCGTTATATATATATATATATATATATATATATATATATATATATATATATATATATATATATATATATATATATATATATTTAAACTGCAGCCTGCTTCTGAATTTGAGATCCAACGTGGATGTAAAATGTACTTTGATATCATTCAAGTATAAGCATTTAGGAGGCTAAGCCTTGTGTGTCAGTGGGTTAGCTGCATGAATAAAACATTAGGCAACATTGATATAACAAAAGAGATGAGTTAGATGAGTTAGATGAGAGGAATCTGTGGGAAGATGGGGGAGAGAGTGAAAGAGAAGTGAAGGTGGAAATTGATTTGTAGCTTGCAAGTTCCTTAAATATTCTGTATGAGAGATTTTCAACACTTGAAAAAATAATGCCTAACTAGGGAAAATCCAAACCACTTCCTCACAGCTGTTCTATCACTGCCCTCTGCAGACCGCTAATTCCATTTTTACTTTCTCACACTGACACTGTAAAACCCTCTCTCTCTCTCTCTCTCTCTCTCTCTCTCTCTCTCTGTTTCTCTCTCTCTCTCTCCCTCTCCTCACTGTCTTTCTCTTCCATCCCACTCTATCTCTCAATAGATGCAGTGAACTCTGATTGCAATAAAGACCTGGGAATTGGGAGATGAGTAGAGGAGACAGTCTGGAGACACCACATTTTACCATAAGCAGGATAAAGGTTCTTGGAGTCTTCAACCTATGTTTTTGTGAAAAGAATAACAAGATTATGAATAGCCAATCCACACATTTCACCGTCCTAAGTATTTTGGTTGCCTGGCTCAAACCTTCATTGCAACTTGATCATGTGCACTCCACAGTGGATGCTTGGGTCCTTTGCTCAGCAGGGCAGGAACAATCACCTACTAGACATGTGTCCAGAAACCAGGGAAGACTACTCCAGTGTTATGCTTCTACCAGCTTTTTTAAACTCATGAGTACATTCATCATGGTCAGTGATATCTATTTGTGTGGGTCCAATGGGTTGTTTAAGAAAAAAAACATTTTTGCATAATGGTGGTCTTAAATCAAGGTTCGTCTTCATTTTGCTTCTATTATATCAGAAAAGCAAAGAAGTATCTTAAGTTGTCACTTATATTCTGTTTTCCATGTCAGTAAAAGCGATCTCCAGTCCTCAAAATCTATCTGGCTTGGAGATATACTTATCCCTCTGCTCTTTCCTAAACAGTATATACATAATTTGATGTTTCTGATCTGACCTACCCTATATTTCAATTCACCTCTTACTGTCTTAATTCCCTCGTCTTTGGTGAAGGTGCACTTGTATACAGAAGACATTGAATTCTTTATGGCTGACAAGTCCATTCATATTTTACTAATCTCCTTTTCAAGCAGGTTCATATTTATTGACTTCATATCTGATTGTCGTTATCAACATATTGGTGCATTGATCCATGTTTGTTCTTTCAATGGCTTCTGAAAAGACCTATGTATGTGAGCCTAGTCTATCAATGGCTATATCTCTGGAAATCATAGCTCTGGAAATCTGTAGACAGAGACCAACACAGACATATAAATAAGTCTGGCTGCTTAGCCGAACTGAGTAAGTTTATAGTACATCTAGTCGTCTCTGTAAATGTGCTGACATTGGTTCCTTTGACCGGTGACGATGTGTTGAAGAGGAACATGTCATGAAGCATGACCTAGTGGTGGAAATCAAGATGGCTGCACAGGAGATTTAGCTGGGAAGCAATAAGCCTTACTATGTCCAACTTTAGTTCCATGGCTTAATGATTTTAGTAAAGAGTATCTTATTATAGCACATTTTTCTCCCATTTAAAATGAATGGTTAGCACAAAAAAAGAATAACTGTGCTCAGTTTGTAAACATAACCATATAATCCTTACTGTTGTGATTCAAAATTGTCACTTTGTAAATATATGCAAACTTGCTATACTGCTGTCATACAAATATTAGTTTATGATGAATTTCTAATGAACTTCATTTCACCAGGTATTCTGCAAATGCACATATTAACCTTCACCAATGTGCTGTATGTACTGTGTAGATGTGGCCGTAAGACCCTCCGAGGTGGCCTTTGCCTGTGCCTCCTTCATACAATAAGGTGCTGCATTATTTTCTGCGGCCACTACAAAGACCGGCTATGGATCGTTAACTTTTTCAATATTTTACACTCCTGTACACACAGCCATACATTTCAACATTTGAACACTTTTAAGTGCGAGGTTTGCTCCAGGAAGGCGAGCTCTGCTTTTCCCTTATTGAGTTGCATTATACACATCTGGGGGACTGTTAAGTGGGTGATTGTATTCCTGAAAGAAGGCGGTTTTCTTTTCCATGACTGATTTGCCTTGCAAGAAAGCAAGCTTTCATTGGGAGAGAGATACAAATCATTGTAAATTATCAACATTTTCAACAATAATAAGTCTCCCGCGAAAATGGAGACCAGTGGTTATGCACAGATAATTCGTTATGGGTATGGCGATCCCAGTACTTCCACCATGACAGTGAACCTTCAGACCACCGCTACTCCAAGCTGAAAGCACCTCTCTGGGCCTTGGCAACTAAGTCGGTGAGGGGAGGGATCTAGCTAGACAAAGGTCTGATTTTACCATTGCAGTCGTCTAATGTAGCCATCTGCCATCTGCTGTTACCAAGTATAACAGTGAGTGCACGATGTCAAGCTTGTATTGACGCAGAACAACTGATCATGAGAGAGATCCAATATGTCCTCAAAACGAATTTGGACTGCCTTAACACTCCATTTCGTATCTGAGGGGTTTGGAACATCCTACACTTTAGAATCCCTTTATGAAATTGCATTCTGTTTTAACCCCATTATACAGATTCAGAACCTTTGTGACTAACCACATTTTGTTATGCTGTGATCACCCAGCTACTACTGATCATGCTACTTTTATTTACTAATGGTTCAACATATACATGGCATCCCTATAGCCCTAGTAGAGGGAAGCACCATGCTGAGACTTTGACAATGGTCTACTATTTTCACTTAGCACATAAACTTCACAGACTTTCATATGTGCCCAATATAATAGTTATAACATGTGAGGAAGTCACTTATGAAGTACAGGAAAGGTGGGACCAAGCGGCATGGGAGGATAGGGGAAGCCACATGCCCATTGAAGTGACTCCATGATGGTGCCATCGGTGACTCCCTCAGAGATTCCCTCACTTCCTCAGCCTACTGTTTAAGGGAACTATAGTACACAGTACAGGGGTAGTAGGCTCATTACGAGTTGGGTGGTATATAGTAAATGTGGAGGTAACAAAAATAACCAATTTGGGGATGCTTCTTTGGTGATCAAATTGGGATTAAGTTATTGATAACTGATTCAAACATTAATTCATTTAGTGTTCTTGAAAAATTTAGACACAGTTTAAATGGTTTGTACATGTGCTATTAGTGCATTGATTTGTAAATGTAAACATTGATAGTGGATCAGCTTCTGGTTATTTGACTTGATGCATGTAAACTTACGTGAATCCATTCACATGCTCTTGATACAATACATTTTGGCCATATACATTTAGCTGATCCAATAATTATGAATCAAAAACAAAAACAAAATAATTCATTACACTACCTTTTAAGAGACATGTATTGATGATGTACATCGATTTCCAAGAGCTATGCACAGCTAGCACTCTTGGATAGCTGAAGGAGCAGCATCTGTAGCTAACATTATACGTTAAACAGATACTGCAGCTATGACTGAATAATGGGAAGGTTGTTTTGAGAGATTACCAGTTGTGTGCAAGAGATAATACGAAATGAGAAAAGGAAGTGAGAACCCTATGCCATTTTCAGCAGAGTTTGACCAAATATAAATAACAAGCACAGTCACGTTGCCTGTTAATTTCATGTGCGACTGTTGTGCATTTGAGAAAGTGTCTGGATGTGATTTAGAATATCTGCAAAATTCACAATTTGTTCATGGAAAATTGTATTTATAGCTGTACAATCTTGTGACAACATACTCTGCTCTTCACCACCTTTGATTGTACCATGTTAAGGGTACTAGTCTGCATAATTGCTCCTTGTGCGCTGTGTGCAAAGCGTTTTTTGCCGGTTCTCATCCAGGCCACGACAGGGTGTGGTGCAGTCTCCTCATGAGGTAAATAAACTGGCTTGCCCTGTTTTTATTTTGTTAGCTATTGAGACTCCTACCGCTATGAATACTACTAAAAAAAAAAAGAAAAAAGCTCTTATCATCAAGAAAAATATGCAAATGGGTCCACAGCTCGACTCAGACACTAGTTCTGAGTTCTGAGCCGGCTTCAATTATTACCATTAAATCGACCAGGAGTATTGTTGATGGCATTTAAACCCTGTATTCTGCCACACCCTACTTCTCTTCTAGTATTTGGCTCTACCTAACAGCAAACTTGCACAAGTTTCAAAGGTTTCACTGCTACTACTGACATTACCGAACATCTGATTTCCGATTTCAAAACTAAATCTGTGCTACTTAAAACCTGCTCACTCATCAAACATTCTACAGAGTTAGCTCTTGAAATTGTAGACCAAAATATTGACATTTGCGTACTTACAGAAACCTGGCTGCATGCAGCTGCTGGCCCTGCACTGGCCTTAGTCCTTTCAGCAGGGTATAACATCTTCAGAGCCGATCGGCTAGGCAGCAAAGGTGAGGGGGGCCTTAATCCATCATTCCTCTCGCAATATTCACAAAATAAAGAATGTTAATGTTCCTGACTGTGAAGCATTACAAGTTAAAAATTCTCTTGCCTTTGAAATGACTATTTTAGGAGATGTTAATCTTGGTCTCGATGACCTCTCTGATCCCTTGGTTAGATTGGTTAAAGCAACAATGGATGATCTCGTTTTTTGCCAGCATATTAAGAAATTTAGCCATAGCAAGGGTAGGATTCCAGACTGGGTGGCATATTATAATGTCAGCATAGACAATATTGTAATAATTCAGTGTCCTTGGTCAGATCACAAATTACTCCAATTCCAGCTCCTCCAACTATTCGGGCCAACGAGAACAAAAGGGAAATCACTAAAAGAGAAATGCAGGAATCTACGTAAACTCACCCCAACATCTAAAATGCCTAACCTTGCCTTCACCCTGACCGACCTGGACAATTATAACTCTGCCTGCAAGTTTCAAAACATGATGTCTAATGCAGTGAATAGTCTTGCACCAAAGAAAAGAAGGATGGTAAAAAATTAAGTCTCCAAAATCCGGTACTCACTAGAGATTCGAAAATTGAAAGTTAATTAAAATATAGCCCTAAGGCGATGGAAAAAGACCAAAACAGCAAAAGATAACAACATATATGTTAGTGCTGTTGAGGCCCACACAACTGCTATCTGTAAAGCAAAAACAAAAACTCTTATGACAAGAGAATCAAGGAAGCGGCATCCAACACCAGAGAGTTGGAAGATCCTTGCCCCATTATGCCTGCAGTCATTAAAGAATGGTGCCCTTCTATTCAAGATACCACGCTGTGAGAAAGTGAAAAAAAAATAAAGGGAGCTATTGCGTCTAGAATAACTACATTGGATAGAACTAACATCAGTATGAAAACCCTAAGACCCAACATCTTGCAACCTCAATTTACTTTCCGGAACATCTCAGAAACCAGCATTCTAGATATACTAGGTAAAATCAAGCCCACAAATTGCAAAGCAGACATCTACCTGGCATCTATTGTTAAATCCTATGCCTCTAAGCTTGCACCATTTTATCACAAAATGTGTGAATATCTCTTTCCAAAAAGGTTTTGGTTTACTGTCCATCAAGCAGGCCTGGAACTCTTCCCTACTAAAGAAGCCTTCACTTAATCTTAATTCTACAGGCAATTATCATCTCACCATGAATACACAATTTCTATTGAATATCCCGGATAAGGATCCACACCTTCAGATACAGGACTGTGTAGGCTTCCACAACATATTGGATCTGAAACAGTCAGGTTTCAGAAGTGCTCACAGTACAGAGTGCACACTATTGGACCTTAAAGCAAATATTCCACTAATGTAAAAAAGGGAAACTGCATTCCTGATTCTTCTGGACCTAACAGCAGCTTTTGATCTAGTGGACAACCAACTATCCAACTGATTGTTTCTAGATTGCAAGACTGTCCCTCCATTTCTCTTGATGCATCTGATTGGATTACATTTTTTTTGGCCGGCGCATAGCCAGAGTCTATCATAAGAATGCCCTGGCTGATGGTTGTCTGGTATCATGTGGAGGGCCGCAGGGGTCCTGGTTGTCTCCAACCATATATAACATAACATCACCTTACCTCTTTTTGAGATGTTTGATGCAGAATGCTCAGTATATGCCAACTGCACTGATGACATACAGTGTCTCATTGAACTCTCTGGCAACCAGGGCATCAACACCAACATCCTCAATGCGATCTATGACCTTATTTTCTATTTTGATGGTAGACAACAGGCTGGCTCTGAATAATACCAAGACCAAGATCATGATCACTGTCACTGAACCACAGCTGCAGAAGCTAGATGCTGCCTATTGCTCTTTTCAAATTGCAGAATGTGCTCTTGCCAAAGGTCAAGACCCTTGGGGTCTTCCTTAACCAAGAGCTCAACATTAAAAGGCTCATGTCAACAGCCTAGTCTCAGGGACTTCCTACTACATCAAACTACTTGATCCCTCCAACTGCGCCACTCTTGCTCACACAATTATAGGAGCTAATGTGCTAGCCTTTTGCAGGGCATTGGCTGGGATGAAATCAATCACCTACAGATTGTCCAGAACAATACAGTGTGTTTAGTCACCTTTAGGACCCTGTGTATTAGACACAATTGTCTCCATGGATACATTCTGGGCTATCTATCAAGCATACTGTCGTGGCTTCCTTATCAGAGAGTTCTCATGTCAAATAACTCCTGCCTTCTGCAAATCTCAAGGTCCAAAATATCACCTGTTTCCTTACTCTGCCCCAAGATGTTGGCATGCCTTACCTTCTGGCATAAGGGCCTGCTCGTCTCGGACTGGATTCAAACATTGTCTGAAAACGGTCTTCTTTGGTTAACATCCCCTGTCTTCCAGTTACTAACTGGTTCTGTAGCCGCAATCTGTGTTGTTTGTCCTTGTCTAGCTCTATCACGCCTACGGGCTCCTGTTTTAGCACTTTAGAAATAAATAAATAAATAAATAAATAAATATAAACAAATATATGGTGCTCATTTTCATTTGAAGCAAAAATTGCACTAAGTGGTTTGGCTCCATTTTCACTCTAAAAGTTCTCATCTGTCCAAATTTCATCTTTTCCTCCATGAATTGCAAAGGCATAAGCACAATCGCCCTTGCTGTCCACTTTTCTTCTACATGTGTACTAAAGTTCCGGTACATCATTGATTGTGGGAGGCTTTCATAAGAATTTATCAATAGTCTGACTGCTTTTTCCAGTTGGTAATTTCAGGTGGACTCCTTAGGAATGAATTCGTTTCCCACTAGCATGAAATAACATGCTGATGGAAAACCATATGTCTTTGGTTAGTGGACATGGAGGAACAAGCAGACTTGTTAAATCCGATCCACCCTCCAGCTCCTCCTGCCAAGTATATCAAAATCTTGCAGGTCATAGGATCCCCAATATGTCTTGCAAGTCATATGTCAAGAGCAAATTGTATTCCCCCCAAACAATTAAAAGTCATGGCTAAAGGGCAACAACACAATTTGCACCAATACAAGTGTTAACAATAATTTAATTGCTGCTCATAAAACAGGCACACATTTCAAAGTGCAACTAAACAAACATTCTTCTACCAGACCTGCGTCCATCTGGGAGGCTGACAACAAAGGCAATTAAATGCAAATAGGCAAAACAAAGAACGGTCACATTTCAACAAATCACAGTGCAAGAATTTAGCAAAATGAGCGACCTCTACCACATCACTAATTTGGATGTATATTCATAAACATGTGACATCTACCCCTATCCGTACTGGACTCAAAACGTAAATAATGTATTGCTAATGTCTCACAATAATTTACTTTGCAGTGTTAAGGGGCCACTGAGCATTAAGCGTGCGGTATATAAGTTGTTTCACGTGCACATTGCTTTCCCATCATGTCTAATCCACCTCACCTGTTTGAAAGTCGCCTGTCGGCAGCACTCTTCATTGTGAGGCACACAGAGAGTGTGTTCCCCCTTCAGGCAGCTGCACTATACATTGCGTTCTTGGATCTTTGGTTCCGTGCACTATCTGCAGAGACGATGATCGAATCTGTAGTGACACACTTGCCATTTTGCCTGCTTTGTACATAACTGAGCTTATCATTTTTAGTTCCTGCGCTTGCCTCCTGTAAGCCTCCTGCATTATTCATCGCTGCCTGCTACAGCGACAGCGCAAAGGACAAAGGTGACCCACAGATTGAAAAAGAAACCCCATTACTCATAAACCATGGCCTGCTTAAAAGTTTCCTCTTAACTAATTATAAATATTTATGTCTGGCTGCCAATGCAAGAAAACAATCTTGTTATATCTTGAAATTGTATTATGTATAAGCCTTTGCCTTCCTTTCGAATGGAAAAGCCATGCAGCAGGTGGTAGACAGCGGGTTGAAAAGTGGAACTAACAATCACATTATGACATGTATTTCATTTTTTACTTTCCATTACCTTAATTCCTTTGACTTTTGATCTGATCCTTTTAATAATCTTCCAGGCCTCATGCGCCTGTGGCCAACAAACACATAATGCCCAGTAGAGTAATGCAGTCATTTATTTTTTTACAATTGCGGCAAATAAAGCCTCTGATTTTCTTGCATAGCACAACCATGTTCTAGAATTTGCTTTCACTCGGGAAGCAGCTTTATTGCATGCCGTAGATGAGTACCTTTTTCTCTTCCATCTGTAAACGCCACATAATATATGTATTACAGGGCCTGCAGTAACGGTCCTGTAGCTATGGTTCAGTTGCTTTACCCATAGGAAGATCAGTCGTTGGGCAGATTATGCATTTGGTGCCTTTCGACATATTCTCACCATGTGTCCATACATTGAACATCATTTTGCTCACATCTACAAGCTAAACGACTGGATGGATTTGTAACAAATTTGTGCGAAGAGCGGTGGCCTTGTCCCGAAAGCATGCTTTTGCAAATTTGGTGTAAATCTGTCCAGTAGTTTTTTTTTTTTTTTTAAATTGGCAAAAAATAGGTACAAAAATATATCTGCATATGGTCCAATGACTTCCTGGTTCGGCAACCACAGATGCCTCTTGGCCAATGGGGGTCGGCATGATGTCCGCACACATGAAACATGCTCAGTGATTGTTTATTGAAATGCGTGACCTGTGTCAAAACATTTTGAAACAGACACCATATTGAATCTGCGGACCACAGACTTAGTGCGCAGACAGCACAGCGTGAACAACTTCTGTAACATATATTTGTGGTTATTCTGTAGATGAAAGAGTGTCTGGTAAGTGTGGAGGAGTGGAAAAAAGTTGAGATGCATACATTTTTGTAGGTAAAAATGGCTGTGCATATGCTGCCTAATCTACGGTCAATTTTCAGTTCATAGCTGTATTCTGAGCTATGGACACGGACATGTGTCTGTGGACATCATTGGGACTGCTAGGGGTTCTGTGTGTAGGTATTTATAAACATCATTTGTAAAAGTATAGAATGTGAATACCATGTGTCTGTTTGGAATACACATGCATGTGTTAGTTGTAGCTGAAGTGTGTAAAGTGGTTATACTATGGCTAAAGTGTATAGTTGTGTGTATGGCGAGATTAAAATTGATTGAAGAGTATAATTGTCACCATGGCCAATTCGGAAATTTTTGGAGGCATGGTTTAGTTGTGGCAATGGCTATCATGGTTGTATATTTGTGGCAGTGGCTAGTGTCTAGATTGTTGGGGGTATGGATATAGGCCCTGCCCCCAATCATCTGGACACTGTGAATGGAAACAGTAATAAGTGCATAGTTTTTTTAAAATGAATATTTATATTGTAACTATAATAATGTGGATAGGTGTAGGTATAGATAGTTGGATATGGTGACTAGGGGATCATTTGGACTTTTCTGTCTGCAAACAAAAGAACATATGGTTAGTTTTAGAGCATAATTTTATGAAATACCATTTCTTACAGTTGTACACATCTGTTTAATTGTTGTTACCCTCATAAGCAGTACCTTGTATGTCCTATGTTTGTTACAACATGTGTGCATGGTACACTGTTCTTGTATAAATATGTAGTAATCATTGGGAAAAACAATCCATATCAATACTGTTTTGGCCAATCAAGGTAGTTAAAAGTTGAAACTTTACCATTCCCCTGCTGCTAGCAACATTTGTAATACTTGTATACACTTTCTTCAATCTGGCCTATTGGAACTGTTGTTTCATCTCTTCTGTAAGTCTGATACTTTAGCCTACAAGATGGTTCTGTTGGATCTGCATTTGCTTGTCTTTTGTAAGTCTAATCATTTAGACTACTTTAGGTAGACACTGGTATTGAAAAGGAACATATGTAGACAAAAAAGGGATATAGTTGATTATAAATGCTGTTCTTCTAAAAACGTTTTTTTTGCTAGCATTTTAATGAAAGTTAAAAACAAAAGTATAGGTGATTTAGAATCTCTACTATTGTTACCTTTTTTATAAGTAAGGAAACTGTATTTGCTAAAGAGTTCTACAACATTAAGTGGAACTTGGTGTAGACATGTGTTATATGTCACCACTACATGTAACCTTGTAGCAGTGCTTGTAAAATAGTGTAAGTCTAGATGTAGGGAAATGTGTTGCATTTATGGATGGGTATTTCTAATAGTATCTGAGTAAAACAATGAAAATGCATAGGTGTGTGTGGAGAGATGGCTATTTGTAATAGCTTCCGAGTGAAACACTGACAATGTGTAGGTTTGTGAGGAAGGATGGCTATTTGTAATTACATCTGAGTGAAACACTGACAATATATAGGTGTATGAGCAGAAGTAACATTTGTCTAATTCTGCAAAGTTAAGAAGAATTAACTTTGTGAACACTTTTATGGTACAATTAACTTGGACTTGATGTGAGCCGTTGGAACATGGTGGCAATATATGTCATCTTATAGCAGTGGTTAAAAAGAGGATATTGTTATGGAGATGCTTATATATATTCACTGAAAAAACTTTGTTAACCCCTTAAGTGCCAAGGACGAGGTATCTGGTCCTTGGGATTACCTCCCTGTGCCAAGGATGAGATACCTTATCCTTGGCACTTAAGGGTCAATGAATGAAAAAATGGTAGAAGGCATTGAATGGCAAAATAAAATACCGAAATCACCAAAAAGGCCTTGGCACTGGGGGGGGGGGACCCAATACATTTAAAGGGTTAAAGGGATGTTATGGTTAGCTTGCACTAACAAAAACCCATGTAATTCACTGAAAAATGTTTTTAAAGGGATGTTATGATTAAGCTGCAGTAACAGAAACCCATGAAATTCAGTCAAAAACTGTGCTAAAGGGACATTATGGTTACAATTAAAACTGAAAAACCCTTGAAATTCACCAGTTATGGTACTCTAAGCAACCATACCTCATGGCAACTCCGTGCACTGCTAAGACTAACACCCAGGATATTAAAGATATCACAGTCTCTGCAGTTACCCTACATGCCAGGCAAACTTAATGACCTGGATGTGGCACGTGCCATCCACGGACAACTGTGGTATCCACAGACATTGTGGCCACTGAAAGAGGTGGGTAGGAAAATTAAACACAATTTAAGTTATTCGATCTTTAGTGGTGGCTCTGAAAAGAACCTTTTTTGGGGGGTTGTTAAAAAACACCTTTTTGTTCCTTTTTTATTTTATATACAGTAGTACTGTACACTCTACATATTCCTTTACCATTTTCTTACAGGAACTTTTTCAATGCATTCCTAACACTGTAAAGGAAAATTGCATTTCCGACCTCTGTGAAGTGAACTTCATCTTGGCAAAAAACCATCAGAACTTATATTGTCATTCTCAAAGGATGACATTTTTGCTGCATATAAAAAGCAGATACAGCTTTATTGACAAGCTGCTTGATTCTTCAATTTGGGGACGCAAAACGATTGTTGGACATATCCATGTTTGCCTCTGATTTATTTCAGAAAACAATAATCTTAGCAGCAGGAAAGAGTTGTATTAGGCTTTTAAAGAAATCCGTCAGGGCAAACTGCAAAGACACTGGAGTCACAAACTCCACAATGTCCCCTCCACAATGCGCATTCACAATTTGTGGACATTTAAAGTGAGCCATGCTCTCACAGTATGAAAACAAGCTTACGCAGTCTAATCCACAAACTGCATGCCACAAAACGTTCACTTCTGCTGATCCAACATTTCTAAGGATGCCATGATATTCAGCATACACCTTCAATGACTGAATTGAAGAGTCCTACAAAATCAGTCTGCCCTCTCAAACATATATTAATCGCCATTGTCTGTGCTGCTCTCAAAACTACTGCAAACAAAAACTACTGCTACCCTCTCTTCCTATACACCACATCCATCAAACCTAATTTGCTAATCACAAAAGTCCCCTTTTCCATGCCAGACATCCACAAAAGACCTAGATATGGCAGATACCATTTGCAAATCACTGTGATGTCCACATATCCCGTAGCACAAGGGCAGCCCTTCTTTCCTTTCCATGTGCATGTTCTCAACACTCCCTCATTGACTGCTTTCAAAGAGTCACACATTCATCCACTGATCACATTCAAAACCTCTAAACCTAACCCTGTGATCTCACTTCAAAACTTCAGATGTACACTTGAACTCCCAGAGTACATATATTCTGTTACTAAAAGGCATCTGCATTATAAACTTGTGTGTAACTGTCCAAGATGTCTATTTCCAGATTCAGCAAAATATGCATCTAACAAAACATAGTACAGGTATGCTTATATTTGTAAAAATAAATGTCTTCAACTTTTGAAATATGTCACTTTCATAAAAGAATGTAAAAGCAGACAAAATAGATTTGCACACCATCCATAATGGGCTCTCAGTGTGCACCAGTTTAATATATTGACAGTACAGTTACAGTACAGTTATACTTCCTAACATAACCCATTCCAATTGTCATCTGCTTATGCAATTATACTTTTTCTTTACCTTCTATGACTTGTACTCCAACTTTCACAATGGGAAAAGTGGAACTACAAGTTTCAGAATGCAAACAAAACATTTAGGACTACATAAACACCTACAGATTAGAATGCATCATGTTGGCAAGTATGCATATACTCCTAACATTAAACTTCCACATACAAACTGCCAGTTAAAAGTGTACTACAAATCTTTTCCATCAACTTTTCTTGTCTTTTATAAAATGTTACCAAGCTTCTACAAATGCACATACACATTTCTTGACTTACATGAAAATGCTCATGAAAGCAACCATGTTTAACCATCCACCAATTTTATTGTCTGTTTTCCTTACCACTCCGCCTTCCTTCATAAATATCAACTTTGTTTACTAAAAGTACTTCACCATTACCCCATATCCCCACTAACTTTCTTTTACAATTACAGAAAAGAAGCACATTACCAAAGACAACAACCGAAAAATGAATACCCTTCGCAATCCAGTAAAGTAAGTACATTAATGTACAATGTATATGTATGTAATTACTGCCGAATAGTGCCACTATATGTTACACCAGACTACTCTTTTCAAACCAACATTTATTTCACTCTAGCATATTATTTTCCACCATTCTTACTCTTATTATTCCCATCTATACATCAGCATTGCAACACCCACTCTATTGCTCAAAACAGCTCAATCACCATACAGATTCCATCACACCACCACTCCCTTACTCACTACGCCAACACCATCAAACCTCTGCAGACGGTTACTCCCATGTCCTTCGCAACAACACCTAATATGCCACCTCACAATCAAACAGCACTCTATTCATCTCTACATTCACACCCTCAAACCCATGCACCATACATGCATATACATTGCACAACTTTCCAATGCAAACTTTTTCTTTTCCCAACAGACACAACAAAATGCCTACGTAAAAGCAACTCTGTGCAAAAGAAAGAAAAAATAGAGGAGATAAGAAATAAATTACACCATATAGTCATCCACCTCTAAAACAATGAGCCTCATTACGAGGTTGGAGGTAGCCTTGCTGGTTTCATCAGCAAGGCACCTCCAAACTCGCATCCGGGACCGGCACCCGCAAATGGGCAATAACCGGGCTATTCCGGCACAGCCGGACCTGGTAATTGCCCTTTCACGGGTGTCAGCCCTGGTACATCCCCATTCCAATTTGAGCACCATAGGTCTGAATGGGAATGGGGAGGGTGGTAGCACTGGTGTTGTTAATAACGGTACTGGTGCTACCATCATGTTCTGCTCGCGGGTGCTGGTACAGCCACCAGGTCAGACCTGATGGCTACAAGGGCACCCACGAGCAGAACTCCTAGTATGGAGGTACGGTAGCAATGGTGCCAGTAGCGATACCGCTGCCGTTGTTGCCTTACCGCTATACTTGTAATGAGGCCCAATGTATTGAAAACATTAAAACAAAAGAGCTAGTAACCACACTCAACAAAACTAAACCAGCCACAAATAAAAAAGATAAGGCACCTCTTGCAAAAACTAAAAGTAAAAAAATATGTACAAAGAAAAGAAGACCTACTAACACACCTAACCCTCTATCTACTTGTGTTAACATAGTCACGGTAAAGCAATTCAAAAGATGTATGTTACAGAAAATGTTCCACCGTAGAGTCCGTCACAAACTTATAAAAACAGCTGTAAGTCATGATCTATGCTTAAAAACTACTGAAGGTCACTAATCCTGCAAGCTCTAATTGACATCACTTTTTTCTAAAAAGAAAATTGTTTGTATCGATATTAAACAGAATGAAATCACTAACTAAATTAATCAATACATTACAAAAACTACTTCTAAACATGCGCAGTGACAATATACAAACCTTTTCAAACTTTTGTAATGTCGAATGGATTCACACAAACAAAAAACAATTGCCATAGATGTTAATGGTTGAGGGTATGAAATGGTGGAACACACCATTATGGCAAAGGAAACACTTTAAAAGTCCCCAACAAACTTTGAACTAAAGGCTCCATTCAACCAAACAAACCATAGAGTTTACAAATGAACATGCAACTCAATGTGTAATGTTCAACAATTCCTTTAAATCTTTACAGCAATTCCTCAATCACTATGTGAAACTAAAAGACAAATGTAAAATGAAAACTTTACAAACCATAGACTCATATCCAGTGTGCAGCCACACTAGTCTGCAAGGACATTCATTAGCCTGCATTTTAAACTACTTACAAAAGAACTTTCCACCACACGTTAACAACACACCATTCTACTGTACGGAATCTTCTGCACCGACTATTCTATGTAAAGAGTCCTGCTCTAGAACAGCAGCATTTAAATAACATTCTCCCACATGAAACAGTCAAATAACTGTTTCAAGAAATAGAGCACATCCAACGTAAATACTTTAGAACTGAAGTTGACTTAGAACATTCTGTACCTCAGAAAACATTACTGAAAAATGTAAAAACACAAATGTCCTAATAAAGATCTGTATAAACACAACGTAAAGGGTGTCTTGGAGCCTGTAACCACCTCTCAATTGGAGGCACGTCATGATAATCCAATGGCAAGAGGTCCCATCGGTACACCATGACACTACTTGATGTCGGTCTGAAGGGAGCCCCATATGTATATGCAAGGTAGGGGGAGCATGACGCAGGGCATCAAATTAGAAAAATCTGGCCTGGTGCCCCCCACCTGCTCATGTATGCCACAGTCTGTAATGCAGTCTGTAGGAGGAAAATACATGATTGTTTGATGAATGTCTGGTGGAAAAAGACCCATGATTACCTCACGTATGTCCCACTTTTGCGACTTTGCGATATGGAAATGTATTCCTCCCTTTGTGGCTAGCAAAGCCCAAATGCACTCTGTGTATAAACATATGATGCTGTCTGGAGACCGCAGTCTGGCCGTTGTTACCAGCTCACATTCTAGCACATTCAAATAGAGAACCTACCAATGTACCCACCATGGTGTGAAAGCCTGAAGGCCTTTCATACCATCACTCGCAAATTAACTGATTCCACACACATTCTAGCACCATCCTTCTCTCAAATATACTACAAACATCTCAAATAAAGCACATCAGGTCAAATCCACAGGTCATTCCCCGTGGACTGAATGAGTCAATCATATCATTCCACACTATCTCCCTCTGTAAAAGCCTTTTGTGTAGATTACCTCCTATGCTGCGCAGTTTGACCTGTACAAAGATAACACATTTCAATTGTGCTACCATGTGTCTAGCTTCAAGGAAATGTATGGTGACGCAGGATTTTAAGATCCTTGTACGAAAGCTGGACTTGTGTTCTGTCCACATAATTTTGACTTTTTATGCCCACATAGTATAGCCCACATGGACACTTGAGTGCATACACCACATTGGTTGAGTCACATGTGCAAGAATGTTTGAGGTCAATTGTCTTTTCTGAATCTGGGTGTGTAATTCTCCTGCCCTTAATGATGTTACTGCAATGTTGGCAGTTATGAAATGGTTCTGTGCCCTTGTGAACTACCCTGTGTGTTTGATCAATGGGTAGCTCTGCTTTCACAAGGCTTTTGCCCAATGCTCTGCTGTTCCTATATGCAAACGTAGGCAAATGGGGAAACGCATTCTGGAGTTGAGGATCCATTTGGAGCATGGACTAGTTCCATTTGATAATGATTTTGATCCTACTGCTCTGTAATGAGTGTGCTGTCACAAACACAAGCTGTTCTCCTTGCTTGGGTGGTTTTGGTGTCAATAACACTCAACTTTCTTTGTTATTTTGAAGATGGAAGAAGGGCTGTATCCCTTTTGAGGAACATGGTTTCTAGTGTCACGGCTTGCCTCCTGTACTCCTCTATGTCCGAAATGATTTGTCTGTACCTCCGGAACTGGCTCAGAGGCACGCTGTCAATAGTGCGCTATGGATGGAAGCTAGTAGCCAGTAATAGACTGTTCCTATCTGTCAGTTTGGTAAAGACTCTCGTGCTCAGGCAATCGCCTTGATGGTAGATCTCCACATCTAGGAAGTTAATCATTGTGTCGCTGGTTTGTGTCGTAAACTGAATCTGTGGGTGCATTCCATTCATCATCTTAAAAAAATCAGTTAGCTCATCAATAAAGACATACGAAAAAAGAAATAGCTAAGTTTCAAAATGCACCTGCTGATATACCAGACCAAATATGTGTCTGTTGTTGCATAATGTTTTATAAAAAAGACCACACAAATAGTAGATCTAGCTTACAAAATAGAAAACAACGAAGAATCCTAATGGTTCCAATTAGCTTTATATCTAACAGTAGAAACTAAATATAAAATAACTGACCCTCAACAGTTGCACGTATTGCAACAAAAGGCTTGACAAAAACCAAATGCCATCACATACTATAACTAATCACTTAACTTGTACAAGAGGATTATTATTCAACCAGTGCACCCATTTCAAGCTATAATATGCCTTCAGAAGAAATCATCCAAATTACCACATTTCGAGTTACTAAAGGGCATCTGTGGCAAAGTAGTATAATTGCCATTAGATCGAAAAGAAAATGTACAAACTCTAGGAGTAAAATGACCAATAGATCAATCTTTGATTATACTAGTTAATGGTGTGCCAACAAAAGACAAACAAATTTGGCAACAACTGTATGACTTAAACAAAGTGAGTCAAGCCATAAAATATCTAAAAGAAAACAATGAATAGTACAACGATATAAAGAAAGAGGAAAACTTAAGATAAACTTCTTGAATTATTCAAGACTCACCAGCAACTGGCCAATTTGAGCGTGTAGATCCTGTTACTGCAGCCAACATTGTAGACCTGTATACAATTCGCCCACTACATTCCAAAGACACCATTGATGATGCATTAGAAACATATCAAATGCATCAAGCCAAGGGATCCCCAATGAGCATATGGGAAAAAAAGTGTAGAAGCATGTTCTTTTCTTCTACTCTTTCCTATAGGAAAAGGAGGAAGATATGATGCAAATTATTGCATCAGAATATCGGTCTTTAAGACCCCAGATTCAGACAAAAGGTTGAATATATCACAAATCTATTGTCAAACATGCGTGGTACAAATGAATGCTGGTTCCGACGTCATGCTGATGTATGTTTTATGCTAAGGAACACAGGCTCAAACACGTGGCTTGTTGCTTTAAGTTGTGTAGGGCATCCATGGGATGACTTGTAAGACTTCTTAAGCATGTCTTTTAGCGCCATGATGCCCTAGGGCTAAGGTGTGCTTTATAAATATCTATAACATAGCAAAATAAACATGGAATAGATATAAAAACACCAGGAGAACTCTGTTCTATTGGCCCAGTCAATGTAGCAAGGTACTTTCTCCATAGCTTCATTGCAAGGCTGCACTTCATCTGCAAATAAATCTAACCCTCTGCTCAGAGAAGTGCAACACTTCTTTTGTAGAAAAGAATATCAATCCAGAGGAGAACCACACATTCACATGCTTTTGTGGATAAAAGATGCTCCTAAATTTGGCCATGATAGTGGCACCATTGTTTTACAGTTTATTGAAAAATACATTACCTATGACATCCCTTCACAAACCCCAGATAGTGACCTACATACACAAAACATACTTTTCCAAAAACTTAAGTGTAGCAAATACTGCCAATATAAATATCAAACAAAGGCAAATACTATATCAAATGTCGCTTTGGCTTCCCTAGATCAGTTTGCAAAAAAAACACTGTTAAATAGCTTGATGTCTTCAGTGTATAAAGGTAAATCCCCTAATAATGCATACAACATTAAAAGGAACAAAGCATTCAAGTACATCAATGATTACAATGCAATCATTGCCCTCTTGTGGAATACAAACATACATAAGCAATACAATGCAGACAATTCCACTGTAGCTGCAAGATATGTCACAGCCAATGTCACCAAAGCTGAGAAAACAGAGCTTAACATCTCTGGGATGACATCTCATCTGAGAAACAGCTTTGGTATAAAAATGCTCTCCCATAGGGAATGCAGGTGCTACGAAGCTGCCTACAGTTTAACAAGTACAACCTTGTATAGCAAATCTGAACACTTTGTCTGACTAAACCTTGTTGCAGCTTCATCCCGAAAAAGAGTATTAAACTCCTACCAATAGAAACAAAACACAGCCACAAATGAGCCCTACATCCAGGACATTATACAAACATGTTTAAATGACACATACTACCCGAACAGAAGTACTTCTTTGGAACACATGTGTCTGCATGACATTGCCCAAAACTACAGCTACAAAATCAATGTCACACCAAATGAGACTACTGGCAAATATTCAGTCCCAACTTGTAAAGGATGCCTAGTGAAACTCACAAAACCCAGTCTAAGTAATCATATAAAGTTATCATTGAAATCTCCACGACATAGAGAACTGTATTGCATGGCCTTACTCCAAATTTCTAAACCTTGGAGAAAAGAAGAAGAATTATTAGGTCACTATGACTCTTTTGAAGCTGCATTCAAAGCAAATGAAAGAAGTACAACAGATGACAATGTCAAACAATACAAAGACATGTTGCACAATGAACACCAACCTGAGCAAGAAATCGAAACTAGATAAAGACGCTCCTGAGGAATCCAAGAATCACTTGGAGAACCACTCATTCTAAATTAAGCAGAAATAGCCATGACCGAGGTAGAAAATAACATGTATCAATATAAACAATCTGAGGAAGACTTGTTAGTGCTAGAGTCACAGCTAAATGATGAACAACTCACCATTTATGGAGCAGTCACTCAGAAAATTGAACATGGTTTTAAACATGAAACTAACACGTGTAGCTGTAAAATTATAAACCTCTGCTCCTGTATGTATTTGGTGAAGCTGGTTGTGGTAAAACATTCTTAATTAAAATAATCAGCACATTTCTGCAAAACTTAACAAACAGCAATTGTTCGGCTGTAGTAACAAACCTCACATGTTTAGATGCCTATAACATAGGAGGTGTAACTTGTCACCGACTACTGCTGCTCCCCATAGAACACCAAAACAAATTAGAATACTACAAATTATCACCAGAAGATGCTTCTGAAGTACGCAGAATTCAGAAACAAATGAAAGTTCACCAGATAGATGAAGTAAGCATGGTTTACAACCTCATGTTGGCTTTAATTCATCACAGAATGCAAGAATTCCTAAAAACCAAGTAAGAACACCTGTTCGGAGGATAAAATGTTATTGTTTTGGGAGACCTCCTAAAGTTAAGACCACTAAAAGGTCAACCTATTTTCAAAACATTATGACACAACAATGCCGCAATATGCTCAGCAGCATTGGAAATGTAAATCTCTGTCAACATTTTCATTACAAAGAACTAACTCAAAACATGCATCGGTCTGCAGACCTCACTATGCGAACATTTAAAAAAGCATTAGAACTGGTTTACTTACAAAAGATGGAAAATCCATCTTAAATAGTAGACTAATCCATGAGCTATGTTTAGTTTAGTTTATTAATTTGTATTGCACACCAGACCCGAGGGAATGAGGGCGCAGGAGCAACAAGTTTATTCACAGCTTGGTTACATGTTACAATGCAGTACAGTAATTACAATGAGATAATAGATGGTTGAAGCAGTCATGAAAAAGGCAAAGGTTTACGGATTTACAAATATACATATTTACATAGTACATACTAGATAGCGGTGAGGTGGATTGGATGGTGTTAGCAGTCATTGCTCTTTATCCAGTGCATGTAGTTGCGTCTAAAGTGTGTGTAGGTTTGGGGTGTCCTAAGAGAGGGTGGTAGGGAGTTCCAATGTTGGGCCGCTTTCACCTGGAAGCTGTAACCATCCATTTTGGTGCGCTTGAACCTGGGAACTGTGAGTAGATTAGCGTTGGAGGTTCTAGTATGTCTGTTGGAAGTGTGTTTACTTATTCTATCGACTAAGTAGCGGGGGGCATCATTGTTGAGGCATTTGTGTGTTAGTGAGGCTATTTTGAGCAGGATTTTATCTGTAGTGTTGAGCCAGTTATGGGATATCCTAATGTTGGAGATGTGTTCTCTCTTGGGGATGCTGAGCGCTGCTCTGAGAGCGTTGTTTTGTAGCGTCTATATTTTGTTAGTAACCTGTTTGCTAGCTCCTACGTAGGGGGCATTACAATAGTCCAGTTTTGATAATACAAGGGCTTTGGCTAGTGTAATGCAGCTCTGGGTGGATAGGAAGGGTTTGGCTGCTCTTATAAGCTTACATGTGTAGACCGTGGAGGATGCCATAGAGCTAACCTGTTTATGAAGGAGAGGGAGGAGTCAATGTATATTCCTTAGGTTTTCACTTCCTTAGCTACTTTGATCGGGTTCCCGTCTATAATGAAGCAGGTGTAGTGGTGGTCCAATTTGGTTAGGTTTGCGGTGGAACCAAGTATGATGAGTTTGGTCTTGTCATCATTCAGGCATAGACTGTGAGATGCCATCCATGCCTGGATGATTAGGTACACCCTGTTCACTAAGGCCAAATCATGGTTGTAATCTCCCGTCAGCGGGATGAGGATCTGGGTATCATCGGCATTGTTAGTGTAGGTGATACCCAGACCATCTAGATCATCAAACAGGGGCTTCATGAACACATTGTACAGTGTAGGGAAGACGCATGATCCCTGGGGGACTCTGCATGTGATGGGGATGGGGTTGGCAGCAGCTGTGGTGGAGAAGACACTCATGGATCTGTTGCTGAGGAATGACTCGATCCAGCCGATGGTTTCTTGGGAAAAGTGGGCAGCTGAATCCAGATGATTGCATAAGATTTTGTGATCAACTAGATCAAATGCTGCGGAGAGGTCAAGGAGAAGCAATAAAGCAGTTTTTCCGTTGTCTCCAAGAGTGTCAATTTGAGCCTTCAGGTCGATGAGGGCTGTTTCTGTCCCGTGTTGGGGTCTGAAGCATGATTGTCGGATACCAAGAAGATGGTTTAATTAAAGGTATTTTTGGATTTGTTGGTAGGCTGTCTTGTCCAATATCTTGAACATGAAGGGGACGGTGGTAATAGGTCTGTAGTTGGTGGGAATGGAGGGGTCCAGGGAGGACTTTTTGAGGAGGGGGAGGACCCAGGACTCTTTGAGGTTGCTGGGGATGGTACCTGAGGAGAAGGAGGCATTGATGAGTCTTGTGATGAATGGCGAGAGGTCTCTTGCCGCATCTTTAATAATTTGTGGAGGGCAAAGGTCGCCCTGGCAGTTAGATGGTTTCAGGCTGAGAATGATTTTTTCCACTTAAAGAGTGGAGACTTTGGAGAAGCTAAAGCGGGTGGTGTTGGGCATAGGATGTTGGGGCGTGGGGCACAGGTAATGTTAGTGGAGTTGGTTGGTTTGGCTAGGGAGTCTTTCTTATTTTTAATTTTAGTTTGAAGGCCTGTGACTTTGTTGTTTAGGGCATTTTGGACACTGGTGCACCATTGTTTGTCCTGCACACAGGTGTCTGGGGTTAGCACAGGTGTTTCCAGTTCTTTAATGATCGTAAACTACTCTTTGGTGCTGGAGTTGGATTGTTTGATTCTCAAGTTGTAAGACTCTTGTTTGGCAGCTATGATTTCTTTTTTGTAGTTGGACGTTATTTTATTGAGCAATATTTTGTTATGGTCTGTGGGAGATTGTCTCCATGCTTGTTCCTTTTTGCATTTTTCTAATCTAAGAGTTTTAAGGTGATTAGAGAACCAGTGGATGAAACACAGCTGATCCTGATGTCAAGGAGCAATTAACTCAACAAAATCGAAAATGTATGTGAGTAATTACAACCCTTGCAACCGGTTGGTGTATTCTAACTAGATTAGAGTTTAAAAGATGTTTTGTAGAAACAAGAATTGTGATGGCGTATTTGAAGTGCATTGCAATGAAGGGTATTTTTAAGTAGTTACATACCTGTTGGCATATTCTAACTAGTTTGACTTTTAAAAGTACTATTGTAGTATTATGGATGTAGTTAGATACCTGCTGGCATATTCCGTACATTTGTTTGATTTGCTGGTAACCTATGTTTTGGAGTAACGGAGGTGTTGTAACATTCAAAACAACCACTTATTTTTCATATATGCAGTATAGTGCCCTGAAGTGGTTGTGGCACCAGTGAGGTATATTATGCCTACTGTTGTGAAGGTTTTCTTGCCAAGATATACTTGGCTGTGTGCAGAGCTTGTGAGTATACAGTTATTTTAAGTACCATCTTTATTGTACCTTAGAAGCAATGCTATGACATATTGGCCGTGTGAGTTTGGGCCTCATTACGAAACAGGCGCTCCCATAATGAAGGGTGCCGGTACGGGACCAGCACCATTCATTATGAGATGCCTGATTACGAGGTCCCCTAGCGGGACCCTGAACAGATGTCTGGTAAAACCAGACGTCCTTTCCAGGTCCGGGGAGGGGACCAAGGAGCTAATAACGGGCCCGTTATTAACGGGCCCATTATTGGTCAAATCTCCATTCCCATTTGAGACCTATGGGGAATCAAATGGGAATGGGGAACGGTTTTGTGCATGAGGAATTAGCGTGTCCTCCAAGGTCGGAATGACCCGGTAATTCCTTATTCACAGAACCCGGTACTGGAGCCCGGTATGGAGGCAGCCATGCCCTTAAGGGCATGGCTGCCTCCATACTCATAATGAGGCCCATTATTTGTATGCTAGAACGATTATCTAAATTGCAAAATGGGCATAATATGCCATGATTTGCATTCTGCAGAAGCTGTTGAAATGGAATGGACTCACAATTTGGAATGGGAAACCAAAGGATGACTTACCCATTAGTCCCGGGGATCTGCCTCTCAGGTGGCACGGGCATGGCCATTGCCTTTGGCTCCAGACCCTAGGGGTCAACCAGTGAGGGAGGCTTACCTGAGTGATGGGTCTTTGTTGAGTGGAGGTGAGGCAGCCGATGGTGAGATGTGGAATTCTCACCTTTTTTTTTAATCTAACCCATCCTATTTTTTAGGATTCTCTGAGGTCCGAACCCTCCACCACTTTTTAAACAAACAGAGGGTGTCTGATAGTAACAACACAAAAACTCATACATTGTATTGGACATGTCCCAATAATCAGGTCAGGCACAGTCAGGCACTTGACTTTAAGTGCATACACCTGATACCAATTAGTTCTCCTTACACAAATAAAAGGTAGAACCAAGAGATGCACTCTGAGCAAGGTGCAACATGAGTATTAGCAGAACTTCCATGGTGTAAATAAACCTACTGGAGCAGAGCGATGGACCACGGGACAAGAGCAGGGGGTTGAAAACCCCAAGAGTTCCCTACTGGAGGTTGTTGCTTCCAACAAGCCACAAAAGACATGTGGAGAAGACAGATCCCCCATCTGAAGGCTACATTGAGTTTCAAGGATGACAGTGACCATCCCGGGTGAACAGAAGAGTTGGGGAACTGTGGTACTAACCTTGACTCGTAAATCGGAAATTGTAAAACCAAGAAAGGAACACACACAGCCAGTGAGTTGGCAAGTGACCTGAGAGACTGGTTTATGTTAAAGAAAGTTTGAAGTGGCAACATTATATCGTAAGTGAAGCAGCATGCCTGTAAATAAACTTTGAAGTAAGGACAGCTATGAAATCAGCAATACTGAGTAATGGAAAAAGAAGTATCCCACTCGAAAGTCTCCATGAAATGTGTATTGTTTGTGATGATAAAGGGAATGAAGTTCAAAAGCAAAGTAAGCAAAATTAACTCCTAGAGAAGGGGAGAGTGAAAGTTGAATATCAGACTTTGAGTTGAAGTGGCCCTGCAGAGGTCTGTAAAGAAAGTGGTCTGAGCCTGACAGAGGCAAACCCAAAATCTAATAAGCTTGGGGAAGGGAGCCCCTTTCAAGGTTCATTGAACTTTGTTCTGAAGAGGTCTGAGCCAAACAGAGAGGGACGTATGTGATCTTTGTTGTGAAAAGTCTGAGCCCGACAGAGGGGGTCCTAAGGGAACCTTTTGTTGGAACATTATTTGGAAGTCTAAAAAGATAGACTTTAACGGGGAAGGCCAGGCAGACCTCGGTCCATGTTTTTGAACTGTTAATTGGGTTGAAAACCCGAGCCAAAGTGTGTCTTCCTGCCTACAAGGTCCGCCTTACTCAGGCAAAGTAGGAGTTTTTCTAATCCCAGAAACTTCAATAAAGGTTTTTACAAATAATTGTGATACCATGCCTTCCCTGCATATGGTATCAAGAGTGGGATATGACTCAATTGAGACAAATTGGTAGACCCTAAAATTCCAGACACTTAGTTACAGAGCCTCAAATCCCTCTACCGCCACAAAAGAATCCATAGCCTTTGATATTTGTAGCAACAGAGAAGCCACTATCCCTCCTGGGAAAAAAGGGATGGTTCCCACAGACTCAGTCCTAATACCCTCTGCGGGTTGTTATATAAGATTGGCCCCAAACTCTGGCCTGGCCTCGAGGTTTGGCCTAGATATCCTTTCAGGCATTATAGATTCAGACTTTTAGGGAGACAGAAAGGTTCTCCTACAGAACAATGGTGAAACTCCTTTCGAAATACACAGTGGAGACAAAATTGCACAGGGAATTCTTGAGAAGGCTCTGTTTCCCTGTTTTGAGGAAGAAAATGAAACAGGGATGTAGCTTAGGCTTTGGAGAGGCCGATGAGACATGTATCACTGAGGCAAAAAGGGAATAACAACCTGCCATCCTTCCTTCCATAAGCCTTTGCCCAGTGAAAATACCCAGTACTCACAGAGGCTTTCGTACAAGTGCTTCCTGATTAGAGAGGGAGAAGGACAACAGAAAAGGATCTCCTTTTTCTTCCTGAAACATTGATTACTATATAGAAGGAAACCTCCAGTGAAGGCCTGAGTAAAACTGAGTTAGAAATACCCAAAACCCATTGCAAGATCGTGCTAGAGATTTCACACTCCCATTTGACAGGGGGCATTTGGGACAGTTAGAAACCCAAGTTCACATCATTGGGAAATCCTACTGGCCAAGGATCTTTTCTGACATAAAGAACTTTGTTCATTAGTGTGAAATATGCCAGAAAAACCAGCTCACATATTCCCTTACCTGCCCCTCTAAACCCATTACAGATAATAGAAGTTAATTTCCCCCAAATTGGAATGGATATAAATGGGCTGTTGGAAACTAATAGACTGGGTAAGAAATACGCTACCCGGTACCCAGAAGCCTTCCCCATGCATAACAACACAACTCAGCAAATTTTACATAAACCTACTACCATTCGTTTCTAGGGTTGGTTTCCCTAAGGAAATTCTGTTGGATCAGGGATTCAATTTCATGAGTAGGTTTATGGGTGAAGACAAGGAATTACTACACATTACCACCTTAAGAACCCTGGTTTACCACCCCCAAATGGATGGATTGGTAGAGAGATTTAATAAAACCCTTAAAATTATTTTGAGAAAATTGGTAGATGAGGATGGGAAGGACTGGGATTGCATGATCACATGAGCCATATTAGCCGTAAGAAAGACCCCACACGAATCCAACGGATTCTCCCATTTTGAGTTACTCTATGGTAGACAACCAAGAGATGGTTTAGCCATGATCTGGGAGACCTGGTAAGAAGCCCCTATTCCATTCTGACAGAGAGATACCCGATTGCGAGAGCATATGCAACTCGTCCGGATTCTAGTCTACACTCACATGGAGAAAGCTCAAGCCCAACAGAATTCCACTTATGCAAGAAGGTGAATTTAAGATCTTTTTCAGTAGGACAGAAGTTAGTTAGTCCTCTTACCTACCTCTGAAAATAAACTTGCTTCAAAGTGGCATTGCCACTATGAGGTGCTAGAGCAAACTGGAACCTGCACCTATAAAATAGCCCAACCTGATAGAAAGCAGAAGACCCACTTCTACCACATAAATCTCCTAAAGTAGTGTGAAGAAAATCCTTTGGCCGCCACCTCCTCTATGCTCTCTTGTTTGGTACCCAAGGAGATAGACAACTCTGATCTTATTCCCCAAGAACTATCCAACAAGAAAGAAGAAGATTTGAACAACCGTATTATGGCATTCCACAATGTATTCTGCGAGAAACCAGGGAGAGTTCATGGTACTTATCATTATGTCAAATCTCCAAATGGAAAAGTGGTCCATTTTAAACAATGTAGACTCCCAGAAGCACGAAAACAAATAGTAGTTGAGGAAGTTAACACAATGCTGAAAGCAAACATTATGAAGCACTCTTTGAATCCATGGTACTCCTGTAATGTGTTCGTAACTAAACCTGATCATTCTTGGAGGTTTTGCATAGACTTCAGTCAGGACAACGCCATCTCGGCCTTCAATGCCTATCCAATGCCACGCATCGATGAGTTAATAGCTAAACTGGGAAATGCCACATTCCTATCAACCCTAGATTTAACCATGGGATATTGGCAGGTCCCTGTACACGGACCTGATAAGGAAAAGACAGCTTTCTTGACACCAATGGGACTATTCCAATTCAAAGTCCTCCCTTTTGGACTGCATGGGGCACCAGCCACTATCCAATGATTTATGGACAGGATATTAGAGACATACTCTGATTTCTGTGGGGCCTATATTAACCACATAGTCATTTATTTTAAAGCGTGGGAAGACCATCTTTTTCATCTTTCTACTGTTCTGAGAAGCTTAGCTGCCAATCCATCCAAAAGTAAGCTGGTTCAATCGGCCGTGAACTACCTAGGCTTCTTTGGAGGGAATGGTAGTGTCCAGCTTACAGCAAGTCTAGTCCTAGATGCCTCTCACTCAAGACCAAGAGAGACCTCAGGGCATTCCTAAGATTGATTCAATATTAGCGTAGGTTTAGTCCATATTTTCCCATATTTTTCAGATAGAACAGCCAGTTTAACAGACAAGCTAAGAAGTGCTGACCCAAAAAGATTCAGGGGACTGATGAGGATGATGCATGTTACAACAACCTAAAACAAACCTTGTATAATAACCCAATTCTAAAAGTATTAGACAATTCAAAATAATTTGTGTTACAAACTGATGCCTCCCTCACAGGGTTAGGACCAATTTTATGCAATTCTATGACGGATTAGAACATCCCATGCTATTCACTAGTCATGAACTCTTCCCACGTGAGAAGAACTACTCTGTATTGGAATTGGAGGCCATTGCCATCAAATAGGCAATTGTACATCTAAGGTCCTAGAGAAAAAGTTCACACTTGTCTCCGACCACTCACCTTCAGTATGCATAAGTCAATGAAAGGACTATAACTCTCGAGTCATGCAATGGTTCTTAGACTGGCAACTCTACTGTTTCACAGTGGAACAGCAAAAAGACAAAGAACAGTGGAATGTTGATTTCCTTTCCTGGTTTCCCTGTGAAACAGATGCAGCTACATTGTATAGCGAAGGGTATGTGAGAAACCAGAGGGTGTCTCACCCATTAGTCCCTCGGGATCTCTCTCTCAGGTAACCAGGAGATACCTTTGGATCCAGACCATGTGGTGGACAAGTGTGGGAGGATCACCTGGGTGATGGGTCTTCAGGGGGGTGAGGGTGAGGCAGCCGATGGTGAGATGTGTTATCCACCCCTTTTTTGTTTATCCAACCCATCCTATTTTTTATGGATTCTCCAAGGTCCCAACCACCCCCCCACAACTTTTAGACAAACACTGGGGTGATTTCAAGGGTAACTGAGAGTAAGAACACAAACACTCATACATCATACTGGACATGTCCCACTAATGTGGTCAGGCAATGTCAGGCACCTGACTTTAAGTGCATACACCTGATACCAATTAGCTCTCCTCACACGGATAAAAGGC
The DNA here is from genome assembly GCF_040938575.1 of Ambystoma mexicanum. Taxonomy (NCBI): domain Eukaryota; kingdom Metazoa; phylum Chordata; class Amphibia; order Caudata; family Ambystomatidae; genus Ambystoma; species Ambystoma mexicanum. Next base: position 508,585,039 of record NC_090926.1, on the reverse strand, counting down.
AGAACCTATAGACACACTATGACTAACGCATAACACAAGTACGAGCAGCACTTCCATGGTGAAAGCAAACCTACTGCTGCAGAGCGACGGACCAAGGGACGAAATAAGCGGGTCAAAAATCCCAAGAGTTCCCTACTGGAGGCCGTTGCTTGCAACAGGCAGAGAACAACACATGGAGAAGGCCAGATCCCCAATTAGAAGGCTGCATGTTTTTTCTAGGATGCCAGAGACCCTCCCAGATGAATGGCAAAGTTGGGGAGGCAAGGCCAAGGCTGTGGTAATAACATTGACTCATGAAATGTAAATCATAAAACCAGGAAATAAATGCATGCAGCCAGTGAGTTGGCAAGCAACCTTAGAGATTGGTCTGTGTTAAGGTTTGAAGTAGCAATATATCCCAAGTGAAGGCTGCAAGCGTGTGGATGATACGCAAAGAAAGTCAGACATGTGAATAAAATTTGAAGTAAGGACAGCTGTGAAATCTGCGATACTGAGTAACGGAGTGGTCCAGCGAAATGCAGTAGCCCACTTGAAAGTCTCTGTGAAAGGTGCATTGTTTGTGACAATAAAGGGAATGAACTGCAAAAGCGAACTAAGGAAAATTAACTCCTACGGAATAGGAGAGGGAAAGTTCTATCTTGAACTTAGAATGGAAGTGGTCCTGCGGTGGTCTGTAAAGAAAGCCACGAACATTTGAAAGTTGACATACGAAAGCGGTCTGAGCCCAACAGAGGGAGAGCCAAAGTGAAATAAGCTTGGGGAAGGGAGCCCCTTCCATGTTTCATTGAACTTTGTTCTGAAGAAGTCTGAGTCCGCCAGAGGGGGAACTATGAGAACTTGGTGTTGGAACATTATCTAGAAGTCTGGAAAGAGAGACTTTAACGTGGAGGGCCAGGTGCGCCTCGGTCCATGTTTTGAACTGTTTGTTGTGTTGAAAACCCGGCCCAAAGTGTGTCATCCTGATTTTTCCTTTACATACATTTCTCGTTCATACATTTTTTGTACACTTTTTATAAAAGATATAGGACATGCATTAGGTTTTGTTAGGATAGGCCATTTTGATTTGACAGACTGCTTTAGGACTGTTTTGTTTATCGTTTGATGGTCGAGACTACTCCCATCTTAGTCAAATGGCAAAATAAGAGTTTTTCTACACCCAGAAATTTCAATAAAGGCTTTTTCAATTTGTACCTATTGAGTCAGTGTCATACTTGTGATACCATGCCTCCCCTACAATACATATATACATTGTTCATTAGGGATGTGCTCCTCCACGTGTATGAAATCTGGAGGATTTCATTTATGGGAAGTTTTTGGTTTGCAGAACTTGTAGCGGGAGAAAAGCCGGAGAAGGCGGTGACGAATGCGGTGATCCTGAGGATCCAGAGAGGAAATATGCGAATGGTGAGTGAAAAAGACTAATGCTTTGCCAAAATGATATACCTTAGAACAAGTAAGGGAAAAGGTAACCGGGGGAGGCGGGAAAACAAAAAATAGTCAGACATAGAGAAGAATGCATACATATATGAGGAAGGATATAATGACCCAAGAATAATAAGTAAACAGAGAGGGGATACCAAGGAGGACGCCTGAAAAGAGAGAGGGTACCTGCGAAGACACCCAAGAAGTGAGAGGATTTGCCTAATTCCCATGCTTTTAAAATAAGCAGCTAGAAGAAACCTGCATCCAGAGTCCCTAATAAAGGGGAACAAATAGATCACCACAGCGTTTAAAGACGCCTTGTGAAAGGGATGGGTTTAAACTCCATGTCGGGGTAATACTAGAGGCAGAGGTACATGTGGCCAGCTGGAGTTTTTCTAGTCTGTCAACGTCTGTCTTATGTGTTGTTTGTTGTGACGTCATAAGTCAAAAAGTTTTTCCTCAGAGGAACTGACATAAGATTTACGCGATTAAATAACTGAGATATTGTAGTATACAAATTGATGTTTGTTGATTAAAAATAGAGACATAAACGATATAAAGTTTTGTGGAAAAACAGGATTGGAGCTTGCAGTGATTGGTGCTCGCTCATATTGTTGGAATTGTTTAAGTCATGTAAAGCATTGACAAGTGTTATATAAAGAGAAAGGAAACAGATTTAAGCATGGAAGACATAACTCCATTAGCGCACCTGTGCAAACAGTTGCTGAAACATGCACTTAAGCTGAAAAAGTACAGTGCGGAGTCGGTTAAAGGAACCGCCCACAACATGTTAATGACTTGGCCAAAGGGCGGGTCCTTATCTAAAGCTGTTCTGCAACACATGGTGAAATATCTGCACTCCACATAAACGGGCAAAAAGTTAGACAAACACCTAGTTAGTCAATAATTGTGGAAAATGTATCAATAAGACAAGGAAGAGGAACCGCCATCAGTTTGGATACTTAACGTATGCACAGAGGGCAGTGAGATGCCCCCAGTGCCACCCGCCCCATCTGAAACGGAAATTGAAAACAATAAGGAAGAAGAGTTATACCCACTTAGAGAACTTAAAGCAGCTACGGGGTATTGCACCCCAGCATATGAGTCACATACGCAAAGTATTGACGAAAATCAAGGTAAGGATAGAGATAGAGATATCACCTCCAACGTCCCAACGGACAAGGAGCGACGCAATGGCGAGAAAAAAGACCCGACACAGACAAGTACATCTCTCGATAGATAGGTAAAAGATGGAAAGGAAGCAAGGATAGAACTGATGATATAGCATTCACAAAGAACGAATGGATGGCAGGGCAGATTTTATTGAAACTCGATGGCAAAAGCATTGATGACGCAAAACAAAAGGAGAGATTAGACGATGTACAGAGAAAGGAGAAGGAAAAATAAAAAAAGGTTTGAGAGATGAAATAATAAGGAAAAAAGATAGCCAGAGACAAGAACAATTATATCATGAAAAGCTAGAAAGGCAGCACGATCATAAACAGAGAGCAGCCTATGATTAATACAGATAGGAACAGCAAAGGTTAGAGGATGAGCAAATCAAAGGGCAAATGAACATAGAGATGCAAAGAAAGAGGAAGAAGATAGGGCCAGAGAAGAAGAGAGAAAACACAGACAGTTCGATGACGACATATAACGTAAGCGAAGACAGAGAGCACGCGATCTTGAATATCTGGAACGAGAGGTTAAAAAACCTGATCCAGAAGTAGATTGGCAGGACATAGAATAATTATTTCCTGAGTACAATTCAGTACCCGGTACATCTAGGGGGAATATTGAGGATGACTTCAACACCAGAAACATCGGAGAGACGATCAATAGAATATACGACAAAATGGGGCTAGAACAAATGCCCCAAGGGGAGGGGGAAGATGAGCGCCTGGAGAGCATTCAGCTTTACGACCCTGAGGACGCCTCCTGAAGTAGTGGGAATAGAGAACTGTTGGGGGCAGACAATGTCTGACACCGAAAGAGAGGAGCGCGAATAAAAGGAGGACGAGAGAAGATGTGAAAGACGATTCTCAAGGGGAAAAGGGATAAGATGGTCAGACACTAGTGAGTCTGCACCGAGGGTGTCAGAGTCAGCCACACAGTCAGACCGACACAAAGAAATATCTCACGGTCAGAGGGGGGGTATCACCACCACCCTATGTGAGCCAGCTACGGACATTGCCAGGTAGGCGGTGATGCAGGAACACTACGCCTGCAATAGACAGGAGAACAATGAGAGATGAGAGAGAGGACTATGCATCCCAATTTCCGTTACTCGAGAAAGGGGGAGCAAGACCACAATATATTCCATGGCCACACATGGATTGAGAAAACCTGAAAAACAAGCTTCCACTGTTGACATCGGGAACTGGAAAATAGATACATGAGCTAGAAAGAATGATGGGAGGGAACACGTTAGCTATAGGGGATATCAAGGGTCTCTTAATCTCCATACTTGGTGAGAGAGCAGACGATGTGTGGACACGAGCCAGTTACCCTGGTGTGACCACAGTTTATACTGCACATGACGGAGCTCCATTTAACAATTGCAGAGCCGCGGTATGGAAAGCACTATGAGTGCTATACCCAGACACTTCCGATATGGGAGCTATCATGACACATAAAATGAAGGAGTCAGAAGATCTGTTACTTTACATACAGAATTTTCAAGACGCGTGGGTACTGGAGACTCGTGAATCTTGGGGGAAATCTATACCAGTTTTCTACCATATATTGTGCCAAGGGCTGCCAGAACCGGTACAGAAGCAGCTCAAGAAGTTGGTAGGAATCGAGGCCAAGCCATGGTCAGCAATACAGTTGACCATCCCACACTATTGCAGGCTTCTGTAAGAAAAGAATCGCGAAAAGGAAGCTGCACGAACGGGTGAAGAAGCAAAGTTAGTGCAGAAGAAATTGTCAAAGTATGCTCTTGAGGGGGCAATGATAACTTGCACAGACGGGTCGAGCTTGCAACAGATGAATAATCCACAGCAGAATAATCAGAGCAATATTGGGTTTTACCCCAGGGGAAGAGGATTTAGAGGAAGAGGATGGCAGAGTAATCAGGGAGGTTTCCAGAATAATCAAGGAGGTTTTCAAAATATGCAAAATGGCAATCAAGACATGTCAAATGGGCAAGTGATCCAACCAGCACCAGTATGTTGGTTGTGTGGGATGACAGGGCATTTAGCGCGCAAGTGCAGAATTCAAGTCATGATACAGAAAAGCCAAGGAATAGGAGTAAGCATGGTGAATCCACCTGTGTTTTTACAGCAGGGAGTTGCACAGAATCACACGGTGCAACAGCAAACTCCTGGAGCACTGCAAAACTCAGAACCTCAGAATTTGATGAGTATTCCATAAGGGCAATCTCAACAGTCGCCTATGCAACGGTTACAGACAGCAAGTACAGGACAGGATGCGAACCCCAGAATAAGGAATAATGCTGGTGATGGGGGAAGTCCATTCGCACAAGGTGGGACAATAGTTATATATGGACTAGGACAGCTCACTGGGAACCCTGATGTGTTGTATCCTATCAGTGACACCGGATCCTCACCGGGAACCAAGGTTGGATGTCGTTATAGGGGATGAAGAATATTCCTTCCTTGTTGACACGGGTGCAACACATTCGTGTACAAGTGAAGGCAAGTTTTCCTTGTCTGGTGATGCTATAAATACTCAGAGTTTCACAGGAGCTACAAGTCTTGTTCCCTTTACAAACACACTTCCAGTTTCTATAGGAGAATGTGAAATGAATGTGCCTCTATTATATTCACAAACGCACCAGTAAACATTTTCGGTCGAGATCTAATGACGAAGTTGAATATCACATTCTCGTTCATGGAGGATGGCATATTATGTTCAACTCCAAGAATGCACTATTCAAATGTGTGAGAAATGATTAGAGCACACGCAGGACACGTAGCTATGAGGGCTATACCACTGGAGCATGAAATATTCGCATATGGAATCCGCGTGTTAATGGCAGGTCTGCCAGGCCTTTCTGAAAAAACTATGAGAACCCCAGACATATTTTTATTCAGGCCCAGAATACCTATGCATGAGGAAAGAGGACAAGTGTTTCCCTTAGTGATACACACAGCTGCAGTACGAGGGAAAATGGCTTTGATTAATGGTTATGATGATGAAGGCCAACAATGGTACACAATAATCACCATTGAAGAAGGATATTGATTGACTGACATCACTGATGACGATCTGTTCAACGAACAAGCAGATATGGGAGAAACAGCAGTTGAGGTGAACCTCACAGCAATACCCCATGTCCAGGGAGGCAGATGTAGGAATTTTTAAGACAATTTCGGCTATGATGGAGCAGGGCATCTTAGTGACATCTGAGTCACCATGTAATATGTCAGTTTACCCTGTGAAAAAAGTAAACGGGGGTCTTAGAGGCTATTACAAGATCCAAGGCCGATAAATGATATTGTTGAGGCCAAGTTCCCACTAATCCTGAACCCGTCTATAATCCTAAGTAAGGCAAAATATTTCACGGTGATTGACTTGAAAAATGCATTTTCCTCAATCCTGTTGCCCCGTAACTCACACGATCTGACATCATTGACGTTCATATAGATGTGTCTGAAAAGCACGAGGCTACCCCAAGGGTACTGTGTGTCTCCTTCTATCTTTAATAGAGTCCTGCAGATGGACCTAAGCAATATTGCATTAGAAAGTGTTGTCTTGCAATATGTGGATGACATCTTAATTTGCAGCTCAACAGAGGAACAATGCAGACACGATTCTGTTCAGTTATTGACTATATTGGCTGAGAAAGGATATAAGATTGACAAAGAGAAGTTACAGTATTGTCAACGAGAAAACTCTACATAGGTCAGCTGATTTCACACGAGGGAAAAAGAGTTACCCCAGAAAGAACTGAAGACATACTAAACACAGCCAAACCACACACGGTAAAGCAGATGCAGAGTTTCCTAGACCTATGTAACTATGTCAGGTTATGGGTTTTCAACTACAGCTCGTACACCAAGCCTTTGCTTCAAGCACTAAAGAAAGTACAAGTGACGAAAGAAAATATTTTATGGTCTGAGACCATGGAGGAAGGATTTGCCGAACTCAAAAAAGCAATTTGCACAGCACCAGTTTTAGGAATCCCCAGTTATGCCAAGGTATTCTAACTGTTCTCACACACGAATGGCAGCATTATGACGGCAGTACTCACACAGAGAACCACATTGGGGTACAAGTCCCGGGCATATATAGTGGTAATTTGGGCCCAGTGATGAGAGGTCATTTCCCTTGCGAACAAAGTTTAGCTGCCACAGTGTTCGCCATCGAGAAAGCTACTACCATTGTGATGGGATGCTCCATGACATTGTACGTCGAGGACTCGCTATTTGTTATTCTAGAGAAACCGAAAGGCACACTAACATCTCAGAGAGCTTCTGCTTATGAAGTGATCATATTGAATCCTTTGATTAAGATTGTCCGATGCAAGATAGTGAACCCAGCTATGTTTATAGCCGAGCCAGTCTCTGAGGGAGAGCCAATACATGACTGTGAAAATTATGAAGTATTCTATGATGAAATCCCCAGAGTGAAAGAAAATGCTTTGGCAGAAGGAGAATTGTCTTCATTGACGGTTCTTCGAGAATCGATCAGACCGATGGGCAAAGATATACAGGCGTTGCTGTAATGAAACACACTGCAAGTGGAGAATTTCGAGTACTCCTTAGTGCACAAATACCATCTCATTATTCAGCACAGGCTGCAGAATTATTGGTGCTGATACTCGCCATTGAGAATCACGCAGACCAGGAAGTAACTGTGTATGTGACTCTGCCTATGTGACTTCAACAGTGCATGCCGACTAGCACGCTGGAAAAGGAGAGGCTACCTCCGAACAGATGGCACGCCAGTGCAGCATGCAGCCTTATTGGACAGGCTGATCAAGGCAAAACAGCTCCCAGTGGGCATGGCGGCCGTGAAATGCACCGCCCACACGAAAGGGACAGATTTGATCTCACACGGAAATCAAGCAGCAGACACGGAAGCCAAGCGTATGGCATCCAAGAGTGAGAGGATCATGGAAGTGGAAGTCACTCACACACATGAGAAAATAATGGTTGTACGGATTGCACCTGAAAGCTATAATAATCTGGGACAAACACAGTTGATGGAACTCCAAAGGGAGGCACCACAGGAGGAGAAAAACTTATGGAAAAAACCCCTCTGAAAGCTTGTGGTGACAAGACAGCACTGGTAAAGCAGTAATGCCTATAGCCCTATTAAAATTAGCGTTGGAGCAGTTACACTATCGAGCATACATGACAAAGGAGAATCTAGCGGCAAAGCTTGCGGAGACTGGTTCATACTGAACTTGACCAAGCATGTTGCATTTTTCATAGTAAACTGTATAATCTGCCAACAATTCACAGCTGTGCACACATTAAAAGTAATGAGAGGAGTCATCTCAAGGCCAAATGGGCCTTTTCAGCACTTGCATGTTGATTACGTCGACATGATTCAAGTATGTAACGGTCACAGATACCTAATTGTTGTGTTGTGTCCATTCTCTCGATGAACAGAGGCAGGTCCATGTACACACCCAGACTCTAACTGTGCAGCCACATTTTTTGTGAGGGAGTTATTTCCCAGGTGGGGGGTATGTGAAGTCATGAGATTAGATAACGGGACCCATTTTGTAAACAACATTTTTGAGAAGATCAGCTTGCTGCTTGGTATTAAGCACATGTTCTCGTCAGCGTATCACCCACAAGGTAACGGGATATGTGAGAAGCTCAACAGCCTTTTAAAGGAGAGGATAGCCAAGTTGAAGCTTACTCTAAGAAAGGGATGGTTGCACTCCCTTCCTTTGGCACTGCATGTACTCAGGAATCAACCTGGTTCCGACCATCATCTTATGCCACACGAAATAGCCACAGGAATAAGAATGAGCACTCCCCTGACACTGCGAAACAGAGCTAGATGTTAGGCCCAGTCTACAGGACAAATCTTAGGGTCTGAAATGCAAAATTACTTGAATTGCATGACATCTTGTCTTACTGTAATTTCAGACCAGCCACAGCGACGACAAAAAGGGTGCAGAGCAGCACGGAACACAGAAGGAGATACTACTACAGGCACAGCTCAAGGACTTTGTGTTCCATCAGTTTTTCCTGGAGACACCTGCTTGGTAAAGAACCCCACGAGGAAAAGGTGGGACGAACCAAGGTTTAACAGTCCCTTTACAGAGGGACTGCACTCCCTCTGCAGTGAAACTACAGGAAGAAGAGCTTAGATCTTTTTGGGTGACATCAAACCATACATCAGAGGAGGCCACCTGCCTGCACCCCAGCGCAAAGAAATTACAGACAACGGGGAAGAACCACAGAACGTGCAGACGAGATCCATGACAAGGAAGAAGGATGCATGATCAGCAGCAAAATAACACACAACACACACAATCTCAGTCTTTGAGGGTCTTACCTTTGACCCCACAATTCAGCTTCTGGTGACGATGGACATCAAGTCCTTATACACTAACATTCCCCAAGCTGAAGCTATTGAATGTGTTCGGGAGTGGATGTCTGCTGACTCAAACCCCCGCAAGACCCTGATTCATTTTTTACTGGAACTTATGGAGATTGCATTATGCAAAAATGTCTTTACTTTTGATAAAATAATATACTTGCAGACTAAAGGAACTGCTATGGGTGTGGCATTTGCCCCTAGCCTGGCAATACTGTATATGGCTAAATTCGAGAATGACTACATCTTCTCAGACCTTAATCTATGGCAGGCGCAGATTAGCAATTGGCACCGCTATATTGACGACGTAATTTTCATCTGGACGGGCACGGACACCGAGCTCAAAACATTTTGGACATGGCTCAATACCTGTAATCGGGATATACAATTCACCATTGACCATAGCGATGCCGAGATTAACTTCTTGGACTTAATAATCAGACACAAAGAGGGTTCCCTACAGTGTGATCTTTACCGTAAACCCACAGATAGGAATACCCTCCTGCACTATACCAGCAACCACCCAGCCCACACCAAAGACAATTTGCCTTACGGACAATTCCTCCATATTCAAAGGAATTGTACCTCGGTTGTGGACTACAAATCCCACTCAGAAGCCCTCTCTACTCGCTTACAAGCTAGAGGCTATCCCAAAAGACAACTCGCACAGGCCAGAAAACGAGCCCGTAATTCCAATCGAGACAATCTCATCCACCCGGAGCGGGAGGATCCCCCGCCCACTGAGAATCGTATTACATGTGTGGCCACTTTTGGCACACACATGGCACAACTAAAAAAAATTGTCAATAAACATTGGCATATCGCACGTCTGAACCTACCGGGCGAGTAGGCCCCGAGGTTCGCTTACAAACATGCCAAAAACATAAAAGAACACCTGGTACACTCCCTTTATCAACAAGACAAAATGTACAGCAATTCCCGCACACTCCGCCCCTTAAAAGGTCACCATCCATGCGGCAATTGTGTCGCCTGCAAATTCACCAAGAAGATGAAGACCTTTTCCATCGGTGAACGACAATGGACCCTTAGAGATCTCTCTCTAACTGCAAAAGCCAAAATGTCATTTATTGTATTGAGTGCCCGTGTGGCCTGAGGTATATAGGCCAGACCACCCGGGCAGTCAGTACACGCATCTCGGAACACTGTTCAAAAATTAGATGCAAAACCCTGACAGCTCCCCTAGTGGAGCATTATCTTACCATGAACCACACCCCCAACAACATCTTGTGGTGGATGGTAGAAAAAATCAAAGGCGGGCCTGATACTCAATACAGCCTTTTGAAAAAAGAATCTAGGTGGATCCACTGCCTAGACACATACCACCATGGTCTGAATGAGATCTTTCAGTCTCTTATCTAAATTACTCATACTATGAGGAGCTAGCAGCCCGGACCACCACAAGTAGTGCGCACCCTTCCATATCAAGCTATTGCTTGTGTCTTTCATCCTTGAATGCCTTCATAGCCTCTGTGTAACCGTGAGATACGTGCTCCTCACACAGGCGCCGCGGCACCACACACACCGTCACCATAAGTCATACCATCTGTCATCACCTGACATCAGCCTTCGTTGCCCCACACACCAATCACTGATCAACAGAGAATTACGTGTGCACCCCAAAACTCAGGTCATATACAGACCTTCACAACCATGTGCAGGTTTATGATGTCATACACTAACCTGCCATGAGGGACGAGCACTGGGCTTTTCCTTGTGCAACGCTCCATTGCTGCAGACCCGTGCCTCGTACGGGTCGCCATGGCAACTAGTAAGTCAACAAGTCTGCGAGAGCGCGCGCCCGCACTCTCACATGACTACACTTCCTGGTCCAACGGGATTGGCCCGCGTCATGGAGTTTTTTGTTCCGCGCACGCGTGGTCGTTACGGACGCTTTTACTTAGTCAATGGCTTTCAGCGCTCGCACAACTCCTGAGAACGCTCAGCAGCGTTCTACGCTAGCCGGCCAGTGCGTTCCCTTTTTTTTTGGAGACGGACAAGGCTATGCCTCCAGAAAAGGTACCGTACCTCTCTCCTTTTCGAAATTCTCAGATGAAAACTAACACACATCGGGTGCCGCCGTCTATTGAAGTGTATACACATTTTTTAACGAACAAAATGCCTGCACACGCATGGCAAGTGCTTAAGGTTTGGCCGACTATTCTCTGTCCACAGCACAATACTAACGCCACTTACGTAATCTCTACAAGTCTGTATCAGCTCACAACAGCGCACCCTCCGCGAGATTCTAACTTTTTCCTCTCGCATTATCCTTGTATTTGGTACAATCTGCAATCACTCATAATAATGTCCTGTAGTTTGAATACTGAAGGCTACCTTGATTGCCAAGTTCACTCGTGGTTTCCTCTTTATTTCCCTCCCCCCTAGTGATCCCGACTTATCCAGGTAATCCAGGTACCATCTAAAGCAAACAGTTGGTTGACCCGAAGAAATAACACTGTACTCTCAACCCACCCTCCCTGCAGTGAATCATCATTACCCGATCAGCAGGTACCCTTCTCATTTTTTAACTATCCTTTTATCTATTACTGTGGATTTTTATCATGACTGTGCACTGCCTTCGCGGTTTGCCACCGCAAACAGTATGGTCCCGGCATCAGTTCCTCATACACCACTCCACTCTCGTTTTGCCCTCTACACAGCACATGATGTAGAGCCTACCCTCCACTGTACGGGTCCGCATCTCTCAGCAGGACAAAGCCTGAGGAAGTCCTATTCTATGCTCAGCCCCTGGCCTCTTAGTGAATCGGAACTGAGAACTTGGGCTCTATGGCAACGGCAGGTAAGCTGCCAGCACGGTGTTTCGAGAACTTGTGTTGTATTTTCCTATGCTCTAATGAGTATTGGCATCCGTAAATATATTCACTGGAGTTTTTTATACACATTGCAGGGTCGCCCCTACGGAGCCCTGATGAAGGCAGACGCAATTTGATGCAAATCCGCCGAAACGTGATACGAAATGGGAACACCTGTTTTGTATGGTTCCCTGTTGTACCAGATTCTGTGCATTCAGTCTCTGCCACGTTGGCCTAAAAGATATCTCCTTTTCCCTATGACCCTGGAACATTTATTGTCACAATTAGAAGGAATACGAAACATAAACAGGAAATTTCCTATGAATTAGGACACTTTTTGCAATTTGGGCGATTTTATAGCCCCTCCTGTTTTTAATTTTTCCTTTGGATGTATTCACAGAATACCCACCCATTTATATTAGCATGCATATTGTCATACAATAATGAGACTATTGAAATACATCTGTATACTAATCATACAGTTTCTATGTTCACCCTGTTGTATATACTACACTTTTCTTTTGTAATTTGATGTCATTATGAATTGTTATTGTTTTTGCATATGTATGTTGCATTCTTCAGCATTTTTTTAAAAATCTATGCACTATATGTTTGTTTGTTTTAGCAAATAAATTATTGCTTTCCAATTTCTCTATTCTTGAACACAGTGAGCGATTTGTACATTTTTTTTTACCTCTTGCTTGGATCTGCAACTTAGCAGACCAACCCTTCCACTAAACTGTGGACTGGCTTAAACACCTGAACCGGTCCAACTAAACAATTGCCTTGAGTATTGTTCACTAGCAAGGGCACACTCATTTGTTTTCATGTTACAGCAGCAAAATAAAGACAAAGAACTTTTGTGAAATATTTGTGGCTCCACTTTGGATATTCCTCTGAGCAAAAAAGAGCATAAGGACATAAAAAACGGACACTCTGTGCATACTAGTTGCAGGGTGAAGAAGAAAATTACATTTATAACCACAACATAGTCTGTTGATTTTGAGCTTTGGACTGAGGGACACTGAAGCCTTGATTAGGAAATAATATGCCATATGTTGATTGAGAACACATAAATTGGAAGTACCCAGATTCTTTCTACACAGAGACCTTGTTCGGAATTACTTATGCTGTCCCACAATAGTGACATCACCAAAGATGTGATTACATACTTCGATCTAGTGCTAAGGTCATTGTACCCATCACTAGTGGGAAGGCTGACCAGTGTCACTGACTTTCTTCAAGATCCTTCAAGATTGCTTACTGTATTTGCCAAGCAGTTCCTCCTACTTCCAGAGTACAGCGAGGAAAAGCCAAATGTCCCAAGCGGAGAAGGAAGTAAATGAGCTTGTCAACATATTGTTCTTTCACCTAATCGAAGACTCTCCAAATCTTGTTGAGAGAACATCAGATGTACTAACTTTTCTTCGAGATCCAGCACATACAGAACGTCTGAGCATAATCCTAAACAGCATTTTGATCCTAGTTGCTCTCCACGCAAAAAGAAAGTGCAGACACTGTTCACAGTGAAGTGAAAGCCTACAGTTCTGAACCTCAGCAAGACAGGACAAATGTCTCTGTCACCAGAAGACAGTAGGTTGGCCAGCAATGTTTTATTCCATTTAATCACAGATTTTCCAGAGCTAGTGGGGGGACCTGTAGATGTTGACGTCCTCACATTCATCAAAGACCCAGCTAATTCTACACAGATGGGAATGCTCTTGCATGGAATCGTGATGCAAGTGGAACTTTCTAACCATCAACAGAACTATCTGAGGAGATTCTAAAACTTTCCGCCGAGGGGCAGATCGAGAGAGCATTGCCAAGAGATTTAATTTCTTATTTTTATATTGACAAGGACACAACATGTCTTCTGGAATGAAGCAGATCAGAGGCGTAGACTGGGAGCTGACATATTTTGAACATGAACTGTAAAGATACTTGCTGAATTATTGCTTGATTTTGACACTTCCCATAGCCTAACAAGAGAACTGTATCCAGAAATAATAGACAATCCAGTGTTCAGATAAAGAGAGACAATTGTTTAGTTACTACAGCTCACAAACAAAACCAACAGAATCCAGAGATAATATTGTCTAAAGGTTATATTAAAAGTTAACATTTCAACAAATGATCAAGATGGGGATCCAGGGCAGTAATCTAGTCCTCCCGCAGGAGGAAAGAAGTTTATATTTATCGGGAAGTAAATGCTGCTGCTTAACCTACAGAGGCATAATGTATTTATGTATTATATTCATCATTGTTCTACTATCATTTTTTATTGGTGCACAAAGCATTCTGATTCCAGTGCACCCACCTAATGATGCATGCATGAAACCTACGAAAGTACCCAGACCTTACATAGTCATTCCAGTCCGTAGAATATTTGAAAGTGGAATGAATGAACTTGAGATGGATGTGATTAACAATGACACACACACACTTGTGGTAACAAGCAAATCGAAAGGCCAGAGAAAGGGTCGGCAGAGTATGAATGTAAACAGTTTACTGACTACCACATGCAAGCAAACATTGAATGCACATGCACCAGGCCTAGTGTCAACAACTGCAGAACCACAATCCAAAGCATGGGAGAAGAAAAAACTGCCTACTATGAGAAGTCCCACTACAAGCAAAGTATAAAGACAAATGGAAGAAACGCCCCTCCCACACACAATACAAACCCCCAAATTCTTGCACCTGCTGTTTAAGGGAACGTTCAGTCCAGTGCACTGAAACTGCAAGCTGCAATGTCTTCCTACACTTTTATTTTAAAACGAAACCATTCCGGAATGGTTTCTTTTTAAAATATAAGTATAGGATCTGTAAAACGTAATTTAAAAAAGTAGAGGAGCACCGCTCCCGACCACTCACTTTGACCACTGCCCCTGAATAGACAAGAGGAGTCTGGACCAATAGAGACAGCATGGACGAGCACATATGGTCCAGTGAAAGGGACAAGTAAGTACAAGTTCTACAATACAGCCATATACAGGACCAATGCCAGCGTGGATATGGGCATTTCTAACCAGAAAGAAAAAGATATACGAGGACAAGGAAAGAGCTGCCAGACTTTTGTCTACTCAAATGGCACAGATAAAAAGGCCTGCACCATGGGCCGGGATACCTGAGAATCCTCCAGCAAGAAGTAGCCATACAGATGCATTCAGGGTTGTAGTTATAGCGAACTACATGAAAACCTTAAGAATCAAGAGAAGCATGCATGGAGATGACAACAAACTAAATGATTACTTGGACAGCACAAAACATTTGGGAAACAACATTTGGTACCAGCATATGAAAGAAGTTGGAAGACAGAGTTCAGAAGGAGAATGCTTTGTTTGTGCACTCCTACCATACAGCATGGGGAAGTCCAAGATCTTCGTAGCTGTAGAAATTGATGTCCAGACAGCACACTGTCTTTCACATGTAGCCATGTGCAAAACTAGAGGCCAGTTCATGGGTAGTGATGCCTCACTGAAATGGGCAACTGAAGCAACTGATCCAAATGAAGATGATTATGTCCAGGACATAAAGACAAGAAACAATGGAAAAACAAAACACTTTGTGATCAGATATGAGAAGCCTGGAGTTAAAGGAGCATAAATCAGAAGAGAAGCGAATCAGAAGCTAAATGTCCTAGGAAAGACTCCAGAAGAGGCTCGAAGTTGGAAGAACAGAGGCCAAATGCGGAATTGGGGAACAGTGCTTTCACCAGACGGATGGGAGAAAGGAGTAGTGATATGCAGCGCATGGATGATCATAGGTCAATACAAGCCTACCATCAACATAGTGTGATATGGGTGCAAGCCATTGTGGCCAAAGCTTGCAAACTGCTAACATGGGTCAAAAGACAGAGGAGGATCCTTACAGATAGTGCCACTAGAAAGCCCAAATGTCTGCTTCAGGAATAATGGCACTAGAAAAATGGGAGGGAATTAGAACTGTGAACAGGTTTTTGATGATCCAGGAATGGTGTATGGAACTGCAGTAATTATGGATCATAACTGGGCATGTGGATCCAAAGCATTCATCAGACTGCCGAGAAACTGGGGAGGTATATGAAGAATAGTGAATGTCCACGTTCCGGCGTTGGTGATCCCGATAAGTGACCTGAATATTGACAGTCTCCCAAAAGCAGATGCTCACCTGAGGAAGAAGAGATCTGTGAAACTGCTGACTTGAATGAAGAGGGAGAATTACTTTTCTGCCAAATCTGAAGAAGCTTTTCATGCAATCCCATATGAACATAGGCTGTTTAGCCTCACCTCATCAGTATTTGCGACAATCATCATGCCAAGATTCCAAGTTGGAGCAAATACTAAATGGTTGCAGATAACCAGATGGGAGTTACTGCAGACCATCAACACAACCATAAAGGGATTCAACGCAATCAAGGAGGAGTTAAGGGCAATCCGATTGATGACTTTCCAGAACAGATATGTACTTGACACGATCACAGCTATGGATGGAGGTGTTTGTGCAAAAATTGGAGAATCATGTTGCACATTTACCTTCTCACGATGAGGAAAACAGAACTCTAACAGAAGCCATAGGTATGCTGACAAAACTACAGAGTCAGAGGATTGATGAAACTGACGAAGTTGATGATGACAGTTTGTTTGGATCACTGTTCTCATGGGTACCACAATGGATGGCAGATGCATTCAAGTTCCTGGGAGCCCTGCTAGTGATGATATTGCTAGGATTATCTGTTATCAAGATAATAATCTCTCAGTGCCAGAAAACTGTGAAGAAAGCCATAGGGATGAAGATCATGATTGATGTCAAGCCAGGATGGAAACCCAAAGACCTGACTGACAAAGAAATTAGAGACTTTGTAAAGGCCAGCATTCACGCACCAGAAGGAACAAAGTTTCTCTATCCCAGGAACCACAGAAATTATGTGGGAGGATGGGTTTACTGCAGCCCAAATGGACAATGTCAACTGATGACATGGAACATGGACGGACATGTGAGAACAGCAGAAAATGTAAAAGGAGTAATAAAGATATGGACCCCAAGGAGACATTTCATCAGACCATCATGTATAGACCCAGAAGATGAAGAAAGGATGGACCCAGGCGATGATGTAAAGGTGAATAAAGAGAAACCAAAGAAGATGGATCCAGAGAAGGAGGTGAAAGTGGTCGATGAATTGCCCAGAGGGGGGAGTGTAGAGGAGGTCCCAATTAAAGCCTGCACTCCAATCGCCCGTTTTGAAGTACCAGGAACGTTCACACCAAGATATGTGATGAATGATGAGCAAATAAACCAGCAGAGAGCCTTGGTAGGGCTCTGCCCAATACCTATGAGCAGGACAGCACCTAATGAAGTACCAATAACTAGGAAACCATGGACAGTAAGTTATCCATTGAGAAAACCATATCAGCAAATGTAACGAAATGAAGATTGTCTGAGTACAGTCCCTGAAGAAACTAAAAAGGTCTTAATGGAAGATGAATGGTGAGGTCACTAGAGCACGGAATGACTCACATATAGAGGAAATGACGACCAGAGAATGACACAAAGAGACGAAACGCCATGAACAAGGATATCGTGTACCTAAAGTGAAAGGACGATATCAAAATGTAAAGAAGATTAAGCTGTAAACATGGCAAAGATATTAGACAATTAGACACCTGTAGATATGCTTGGAACCTCAAGAAAGCTAAGAAAACTGTGCGGTTTGCTATGTTTAGTAGAAGAATAGTGCAGCAAGCGCCACTATACCTAATCTACCTCAAATGAAGCACATTATATAAGTGTATTTCCACTTTGCACAAGAAGCAGAATCAAACCAGGTTACTGAAGGCCACACGAGAAAAGCTTCATGTTTAGCAAAATCAAGAACAGACGGCTGAAAGGAAACTCAGCAGAGGCAACTCGTGCCAGGAAAGCCAAGGTCGTACCAATAGAAGAGACAAACTGTACCTACTTTTTATTTGAAACTAAGAACAGAATATCCTGCCTCTGACAGGTTGAGATAAGACAAAGGCAGGTGGTGGGTGAAATGAGAATCAAATACACAAATTGATGGAAAAGAGGCAAATGCATGGTGTCTGAACCACGTGACCAGCCAAGCAGGACAAAGCGAGAGCTCACACCTATGCCTGGCACAAGGCCAGGCAAAGATATCAGAACTTTTCCAGACAGAAGATGCGGTCTTGAGGCCAACCACAGTGAAATAATTGACACGAGGCTACTAAAGTGATGATTGATTGTAACAATTACTGGAGGAAGGGCGGGTAACTAAGGTGTTATCTTTAGCAGGCCTCCGAAAACAATAACGTGTTTTCCTCCAAACAGTTCTTCCTAGTCTGTTATTAGGACTTCTTGCATTCTGAGATGAAGTAAAGCCAACATGATGTTGGAAACTATGCTTTCTTCATCTGTTAGGAGCACTTTCATTTGGTTCAGAATTCTACATACTAGCAGCTTCTTCTGATCATTTGTATTAGTCTTGGTGTTCTACTGGAAAGAGCAATAGTCAGTGTAAAGTTACAACTCCTATGTTGTAGGCAGCTAAACCTGTGGGGGCTGTTACAACAGCTGAAAGGTGGGTGTTTTCTAAGTGTTTTAGAAATGTGCTGATTATTTTAACCCCTTAACTGCCAAGCCCCCCCCACACACCCTAGAGCCAAGGCCTATTTTCGGCATGTGGCCATTCAATCCCTTGTAATGTTTTTGTTACATGAGATATAGGTGCCAAAGTTGGCCCCTTTTCTTCCCACATGTAGTAACACCACCAATGAATCCTAATTTTCTTTATGGGGGTGAGAAAAAAGAACCAAAAAGTGAGAACATATTTTTGTTCTCAGAAAATGCCAATAAAATGATGTGCACAGAAGCCTGTTTTTTTTTTTTTTTTTTCTTGTAAGGGCTAGGAACACATGGTTTGCTGTGCTGAATTTTTAATTTTCCAGGCTTTCAAGAACAGGTGAGTGGAAACAAAAAAACATATTTTTTATATGGTTACCATCTGTTTTGTGAGAGGTTGGCGATTTTGTCCTTTTTTTCCAATAGGACATGCGTGTACGGAATGGAAGAGGAGGATACGAAAGCTGAATTGGAAGACAGAAAGGCATACATTTCTGAAAAGGAGAAAAAAATACCCGTTTAGTAAGGGGTGATTTGCGGAGGTCAGGCAACAACTATGTAGGTAATATGTCCATAGTTTGGGGAAACTTTTGAAAACTTACTGTATGTGTTGGACATGGTTGGCCCGGTAAGGCAATGGCTTCTTTAAATTTTGAGAAAAGCAATGCCTCGCTACATTGCCCCAACTCTTCCAGTTAGGAATTCACACATTTTTCGTATTGTTCCACAAAACAAGCAAGACCACAAGCCAAAAACAGAGCCATGGTACACAGGATTTCTATGCTTACGGCCTAAACAAAAAAACTTAGCATGTGTAAATAAGGAATACAAACGTGGTGTGGAATGGCAAGCATACATTTTTTTAAAGAGCAAAGACAGACCTTTTGAAAGGTAGGTGACTTGTGCAGGTTACAAAAGTGTACAGTGCTGAAAGCAGCAACTAAAGGTAGGTCACATTTGGCAAATAAAAGGGTTGTGTGAGCAAGTGCAGCAGCAAATGTTTGAAAACGTTATGAAAACCAAGCCAACACAACAAATGTCTTACCTTGCTGCGTTCCCACATGTGTCGGGAAAAAAACTGTACCTCACATGTGTGGGTGCACCTACTTGCGCGCAAAGGGAAAAGGCTAAACCACTCGTATTACAAGTCTTTCGGCTTAGCAGATTTTGCGGGATTTTGCTCTTGGGGACAACCTACAGATTTGGGCCTAGGTTGTTGCAGCCAGCAAGGAAAACAGGATACTCCATGCATTTCCCAAAGGAAGACACCCGTGGGAATCCACAGAGGTCTGACTTGTGCTAATCGGCCAAGAATGTATTACCCACAAGCCCCGGCAAAGTCTGAAATTTGGCAAAAAACCCCACACATTTCAGACTCCCACTGCCGACCCACCGAAACACGCCGCCAACAACACATGTCCTACCTTCCCTCATTCCTACAGGTGTCCCGACGAAAATGGTACCTCACATGTGTGGGTGCACCTACCTGGGCACAAAGGGAAAAGGTTTAACCACTGGTAATCCCAAGTGTGTCGGGAGAGCAGATTTTGCAGGACTTTGCTCTTGTGGACAACCTTCAGATTTGGGCCAGGGGTGTCACAGCCTCGAAGGAAAACAGGGAACCCCATACATTTCCGAAAAGAAGAGACTCGTGGGAATCTACATAGGTCTGACTTGGGCAAATCGCCCCAAAATTTAATACCCACAAGCCCCGGCAAATTCAGATATTTGGTGAAAAAAATAACAATTTTCAGAACGCCAACCCACCAAAACACACTACAAACAACACATGTCCTACCTTCCCACGTTCCCAAAGGATTCCCAATGAAAACGGTATCTCACATGTGTGGGTGCAAAGGGAAAAGGCTAAACCCCTGGTAACCCCAAGTCTTTCGGCAGAGCAGATTCTGTGGGATTTTGTTCTTGTGGACAACCTACAGATTTGGGCCTAGTGTGTTGCAGCCACAAAGGAAAACAGGGTACCCCATTCATTTCTGAAAAGAAGACTCCCAAAGGGAATCCACAGAGGTCTGACCTGCACGAATCGCTCCAGAATTTATCACCCACAAGCCCTGGCTAAATCCGAAATGTGATGAAAAAAACACACTTTTCAGACATTTCCCACTGCCAACCTACTGAAAACACCCATACACCTACCTGGGCTCAAAGGGAAAAGGCTTAACCACTGGTAAACCCACGTCTTTCGGCAGAACAGATTTTACAGTAATTTGCTCTTGTGGACAACCTACAGATTTGGGCCTGGGGTATTGCAGCCACCAAGGAAAACATGGAACCCCATGCATTTCTGAAAAGAAGACACACATGGGAATCCACAGCGGACTTCCTTGGGCGAATCAACTTAGAATTTATTACCCACAAGCCCTGACAAAGTCCCAAATTTAGAAAAAAAATCACAATTTGTGTTTCAGACATCTCCCACCTGGAGACTACTGAAACACACCGGCTGTGTCACAGCTACTCCCTCTGGTAAAAGGTCGGGGACCCTGCCGGGGCTCCCTGGAATTGCTGCTGGGCTTGTGAATGGTCAACCCACATGAGGGACAGTCGGCCATGCCAGGCACATTACCCCCCACTATCCTGGAGCTGTGGGTGCCTGTGTTACGGCTTCTCCCTCCGGGAAAGGGCCGGGGACCCTGGCGGGGCTCCCTGGGACTTCTGCTGTACTTGGGGATAGTCAATCGACATGGTAGACAGCTGCCCAAGGCCAGGGACATTAGCCCCACTTTCCTAGAGCTCTGGCTAGTCGGGAGTAATGTCCCTGAGGGCAGATAGGTGCAGAAATCTGCCCCCAGGGAGGGCTACAGGAGATGTCCCCCCATCCATTTGGAGTGGGGGGGCACCTCCCTTTTCATAACTACATCTGCGGTGAGGCAGAAATAAGGCCAAATCATGACTTGGTGGCTGCGCACTTCAGCAAAGTGCGGAACCAGTGCCACCACTAGTACGCTAACACTGAAGGAGACGGAAGCTCCAGCAAAGATTCCTGTGGTACATCAGTATCTGTCTCGAGCATTCCAGATATCTGTGTGGTGGAAATACCGGTGCTGGAAACACCGTTATCGCGGAAACCGGAAAGAGAGAGGAAGCCATTATATAAATCACAATCCACTTCAATCCTCTGGTATCATAAGGCCCACAGCTACTGTCACAGGGAAAAACCACTATGCTTGTTGAGCACATAGTCGACAATGCAGGGGAGTTGTTCAGTGCAGACCATTGGCGCAGCATGCAGCAGAGACGAAAGACCATTTGGGCAGAGGCTTCAGGAAGGTATCGGCTGTGGGGGTGACCCCCCTTTCGGTAAAAGACTGCCACATGAGGTGGGATGACCTGCGGCTGAGGGTCCAGATCATACTGGCAGCCAACAGACTGCAATGCAGTGCCACAGGAGGTGGACCACATTCCCCATCACATTCCCCACTGAAACTGCTACCGTGGAAGGAGCGGTGTAGCAGCGTGCTGCACCTCGAAGGAATAGAGGGAGTCGGCAGAGCCGAGGTCTAAGCAGTGACACCTGGTGAGGCTGGTAAGTACAGAAAGTGCAAAGCCATGAATGTGAATCAAGTCATACCTGCCCCCCCAGCAATGCACAGAGAGCCACATATCAAATTCCCCATCAAGCCTAGCACACCCAGTATCCTCATGTGCCACCCAGCAATGTACAAAGAGCCACGTATCACATTACCCATCAAGCCTAGCACACCCATTACCCCCATGTACCCCCAGCAATGCACAGAGAGCCACATATCAAATTCCCCATCAAGCCTAGCACACCCAGTACCCCCATGTGACCCCCCGCCCAGCCAGATGGCAGGCACCAAAGTGGAACCCCTGACACACATGACCGCTGCACGCATCAATGCATGAAACCGCAGCCAAATGATGCATGAGGAGTGTGTTTCATGTGATTGTACCGTACACATCCTGTGACACTACTAACAGCATGCCTCACAATCCCCCACAGGAACATCATCTGACACTGACAGGGGTCATCAGGAGACATCAAGGGGGACTGGACGTGCCCATCATCGAAGATGACCATTGCCAGCCGGCGCAGGCACTTCCGACATCCGTGGTACCACTACGGTCCTGGTGCACCTTCCTCAGGAGACTACCACGCCAGCAGCGCCTACCAACCTGCCAGCACCACCGGAAAATCCCCCCGCAACCCCTGCCAACCTGCTGGCACCATCAGAAAATCCCCCTGCAGTCCATGCCAACCTGCCAGCACCACAGGAAATACCCCCTGCAGCCACTCCAAGCACACATTCCAGTGCAAGAGCACCTCCAGACCTGGCCGAATCTGATGCCGCAGAAACCCCACAAGACCATAATTCCAGTGAGGCACCAGGGTCAGGAAATGAGGGGTACGCCCCCACGCCAGATCAACTGGGCACATTCATCCCAATGGGCATCCAAAGTCCAATGCCCCCCCCCACGCCATAGCTGCAGTAGTTGTCCACTAGCATGGAGCGAATAGAACAACGCCAGGACACACTAGCCAAACTTGTGGAGCAACCCCTTGAGGAATCAAGGCTCCAATGTGAGGAGGCATGGTTGCCGTGGGAGAGCAGCGAAAAGGCAGTCCACAGGCTGTCTCGTGTCATTGGCCGTTGTGCAACATCTAACATGTTGATGTCCAGAAGGGTACGTGAGGGCAACAGCATGCAATCGAACACTACAGAGACAATGTTGCTGGCCCTGCAGGCCATTATGAACTGCCTGCCCCCACGGAACCACGCTTTGCCCTCCACCAGCACCACTCCATCAAGCTCCCTGGCAGGCAACCCCAGGAGGAGGTTGATGCGGCTGTCTGGGGCAACACCAAGGGACATTCATGTGCCCAAGCATGGAAAAAAATAGGGTGCACCCTGAGACACTGAAGTCAGATATGATACTATTGTGTCTTGGGCCTGGGCGGTGGGTGTGTACGTTGGGGAGTTGGGGGTGGTCGATAGTGGGGATAGCTAGTTGGGGCCTGAGTAGTGGGTGGGTACGATGGGAGGTGGGGGTGGTTCAGAGTGGCGATAGCTAGTTGGGGCATGGGCAGTGGGTGGGAACGTTTGGAAGGGGAGGTCACGTGTTGTCATTTCCTCTTATTGCACCTATTCCTATTTGCTCTTTTCTCAATACACTGGTTTGCAAATGTGAATTACGAGTGGACAATCTTCTTTTTGGGTGTCTCATTCATTAATGTAAGTGTAGCAAACTGATGTGCACCATGTGCATTTGAAGTTCATCAGACATAATAGTCACTAAGTGCTCCCCGTGAATGTAGTCCATCAATAGCACCCCGGCCTGGTTGTACACCCATACCATCACCATTGTCATCATCCTCTTCATCCTCATCTGCTGACTCCATGTCCAGGGGCAGTGGAATGTTCCTGCATATGCACATATTGTGCAACATGGCACATGCCAGCATGATTTTGCCTACCTTCACAGGGCTGTACTGTAATGCCCCGCCGGATCAGCTGAGGCAGCAGAACTTGACCTCCAGCAGTCCAAAGGTCCGCTTGATCACGGCCCGTGTCCTTATGTGTGCCCGGTTGTGGGCCTCCTCATGCCAGTTCGGTGGCCGTCGGATAGGTGTCATGAGCCATGGCATGAGTGCATATCTGGCATCACCTGCATGGGAGTGACAGTAAGGAGACATGTTTGTGCTTGTGGTATTTTTTTCAAAATGATAGCATGTACAGATGGTATGAGATCAGCACACAGCTCAGTACAACCCACAGATGATGATCTGGTATGACATTGGAAGGGCATTTCTGTTGTGCGCACTTGGGTCACACATTCCTGCAGAGCCTGTTTCGTCTGATGTCTCCATCTGTGATGTGCTGCTAGGCAACTGTATGTCTCATTCATTGCAATTTACACAATGCTGTGTTTAGATGTAGTAGATGCCTCAGGTATTGCAAGATCTGCGTCAGGCAGATGCATCCCACGATTGAGGTAACCACTATGCACTGCACGATGTGTGGCCATCGTGCACATGGGTGTAACTACTACTTCTTCACCAGGGGAGATACTTGCGCCCTCATGTTGGCATTGTATGTTGTGCCACTCCATGGCTAAAGTATTATTTAGATTAGCCAGGGTATGTATTCCCGTGACATGGCATACTGCCATTTGCCTGTTTCAACAGTAAGCTGGGTGGATTCTTGTGGCTGTCCATTGCCCCCCAATACACACAGGACAAACATTAGTAGTTCTACTCACCCAACAGACAGGTCCTCTCTCCCACATAACGCACCATGTACCCTGGCAACGTGGAGTTCCACAATAACACGTGCACAGCAATGTGTAATGAGTTATTGTGCATCACATACCATCTGCATGTTGAGTGAGTGAAATTGCTTCTGATTGCGATACACTGCCTCAATTGCATGTTTGACAGTCAACTCCACATGCGTACAATCTAATGCGCCAATGACATTGGGCATGCTGGCAAGGGCATGGAAGGAGCCAGCAAATTACTCATGTGCTTTGGAAGTCTTTTTTTTTTAATATTATTTGGTTGCATTGACCTGAGCATGGGTTTGGGGTAGGGCAATGTGTTGTGACACATGGCGCAGCAGCACATCCAGTACCTGAAAGAGTATCCTTGAAAACCAGGGTTTTGACAGCCATGCAGCTCCCCAACAGCATGCTGATAGAGTCCAGTGGCAAGAAAATGCAGTACCGAGACTATCTTCAGCCGGGTTGCGATAGCAGTACGGATGTTGATGATGCTGCTGATGTCTTCTTCGCTGAGGGTGACAATTGATAATATTGTGGCCCGGTCAAGCCGGTATAATGTATGTATTTGACTTGGGGTCAGGTTCCAGGGTGAGGCCCTGATACAGGGTATTGGTGGCTACCTGCTGGTTTATTCCTGCTGTACATTTATGTTTGGGATGGCCACCGGGTGCCTCATTTGCCTCCTGCGCCGATGCCGCCTCCTCCTCTGCCTCAGTGCTGCTTCTAACTCCACTGCTGCTTGCAGGTTACCCATCCCAATTGCTGCCAGGATGGTTCTGTTGGAAGATGGGTTGGGTGTTGGTGTGGCCGTTTGTAGGTTTCCAGTGGCCTTTGGTGTGCAGCTGACCTAATTGTGTACACCTGGGGCTTGTTGCAGCTCACCTGACACTGTTTAACGCCTCGTATGCAGTGCTGGTATTACAGGCGTGGTGTTCATAGTGCTACCACCAATTTTATGGCAGTGTTTCTGTGTACGTGATACCTGTAATTTACCCGGTATTACGCTGTGCCAGTAATTCAGGGAGCTCCCACGAGTGGTCCCGCTGTTTGCAGTCAGGGTGCTACCGGGTGCGGTAGCAACATGGGGTTTGAAGTGATGGTGTTTCCGCCATCATGGGTCAGAATGTGCCGGTCCGGAAAACAGTGCCGGTATGGTTCTACCAGCAACTTTTATTCCAGACCGGCAGACTTGTAATGAGGGCCAACATTTTTTGTTATTGTTTTTATGTTTTGCCCCATCCCTAGAGGCAGATGGGCACATTACTGTGCCCATCTACCCCCAGGGTGGGCAAAATGTACTGCCCCAAGGTTTGGGGGGCTGTGCAAAGATATCTGGTGGCCCTCTTCCCCCACGCCAAATGGATGGTGGGGCCCCAGGGAGAACTACATGATATATATAGTCTATATAGTATATGTAGCCTAGTGTCCACCCCTCACCCCTACCCAAAACAACTTTTTTTATTTATTTTTTTGCTCCTTCCTTAGGAGCAGCTGGGACCGTTAGTGTCTGACTCAAGGCGCCCATCTCTTGATGGAGGAGGGTCCTTGTAACCAGAAGCTTATGATAGAGTGAAGCCCTCAATCACTACATCTCACGGCGGTGGGAGTCCTGCAATGCCAGCATCTCTAACTGCAGGCATTTCCTCTGTGCTACCACATCTCTATGCAGGGAATCCCACAGAGACGCCAGATCAGCCTGCTGGCTTTTGATGTTGGACTACATGGCCAGTTTGTGGGAGAGCCTTGTCGACCGCGTCTCTGCATGCAATGCAATTGTCAGGCCGTCCATCAACCACTGCTGTGATTCCCGTCCAGCTGGTGATGAGATGTTCTCAGTCATGAGAAGGTTGTCCCTGGCCATCTCATGCAGTATCTCACCATGTCAGATGGTCACAAGCATCTGCTGCTCCCACTCTGACTGTCCATCAAGCACATATCAAGTACATGTGCAGGGCCAATGGCGATGGGATGCAGAGGTGGTGCCCCTGTCCTTGGCTGCAGGTCTGCAAGCCTGCTTTAGACATCAGTCCCTGTTGCTGATTCCGACACAGGCAAAGGTGAAAGCCACCGTGGATAAAGGGCTTCCCAAGGACCGGACCTGGGACTCCTGGATAACTTCCTCAGACAGTGTGTCCTCCACATCTGATTCAAAAGCGTCATGTGAAGGGTCAGAAGAGTCAGAAGAGTCGACAACACTACCTACTAGTGCCTGCAGCACCTGGGGAATTCTCAAGGGGCACAACACCCCTGCCTCCACAGGTGGTCTGTCATGAGACTGCCTCCTCTCCCTCCTCAGCTTCTTCATCTGCTGCATCATCACTGGCACACAGATAGACAACAACATTTAGAGGCATGAGTACCTGGCAGACATGCACATGTGTATTACAATGCATACAGGTAGAGAATGATCAGAGACACATAAAACACACATTGTGTATGAACACACTGTGAAATGTATGGCACAGATGAATGGCTTTCAGTGACCCGTGCAATCATGACTGGGAATATCAGGCTGGGTTGTGACATGTCATGTTTCTTGAGATTATGGGTACATATATACACACTGACATGATTTGCAGTAATTCACATCATTGGAATGATGTAGGTCTGTGCATCATCAGTGAGCCCATACACCACACTGACATTTTCTTGTTGCAATATGTAGGAGTGTGACCTGTACATCTGCTGACCCAAAAGTCAATGCAGGCATATGGTTTGGTATGATCTCTGCAACCGCCATTGCAACATAGCCTCACACAAGATACATGGTTGGTCATGACCATGTGTGATGAGACTGTGACATGAAACTGAACAAGGCACACCTGCAGGGCCCCTCCTCCACTGACACTCCAAATATGGAATATACTACACTGAAACAACTATTGGATGTCATCATCTCATCCCGTACGGAGGATGGTCTCATGCATCTATGCACAGATATTGTTGCTCACCCATGTACACCAGCAGCCAGGGACAGGGAATGGATGACTCTGTCATCATGCACACATTGCTGTGAGTGTACGTAAGTGATGATTATCTTCCCCAATACATTTTATGCATGCCTGACACTGTACATGTGTGCAATGATATGTGTGTTACATACCATTGTTACTCATGCATGTACTGGCACAGCAGAAAGCCAGCAGACTGTGATGTGTACTGTGACACCAACTTGTACCCTGTATGTAAAGCACACAACCTCCTTACTGAATGCAGGTCGTATGACAGAAATGTACTTTGTAGCAATTATGAAGTGCCCATAGATGGCTGTCAACTGCATCCAACTGTACTCCAGCACATATATGAGCATGTCAATCAAAATGGTCTACACATATGATACACACAAATGACACACACAAGATATGTCCGCATAGGCGTCCATACCTCCCATACCTTTCACCTGTTTGCTGCTGATCAGTCCACTTGCAACCTCTTCAAATGGAATCAGCTCCTCCTCCTACGGTGGCCCCCTCCAGTGGCCTGAGAAGAGGTAAGGTTGACGCTGACCTTGTCCTTGGTCCTACAAAGGAGGATGGCCATCTGCTTGTGGACATCTGTAGCAGTGTGCCTCTCCACATCTGAGGCGTTAGTGTGGTCTGCCACATTCCATATGCTGTGCAGCAGTATGGTTGCTGCAAGCTAAGTGTTAGATTTACCCATGATGTTTTGTGCATATACTGTGAGGTTTTTAAGGTCCTAATCTATGAAGCACTTTCTTCCTTGGTGGCCGCTTCTCCTTCACCTGTGCCTGATGATGGGGTGGTGCCTCTACCTGCTCTGCAGAGTGTCCCCTCTTGGCATTAGTGGCCCTTGGTGGTTCTGGGACACCTCTTGGTCTACGACCATGTCCTAATGGAGGTTCTGGGTCACCTGTGGTCTGAAGCTCAACATGTATTCCTCCTGGGGCTGGGACACATGTGTCCTCACCATGTCCCCATCCTCTCCCTTTCCCTTTCAGAACCTTCCACTAATGGTGCAGGCAAAGTGAAAAGCACCCCCCAAAATAGATCACACCAAAGAAAATAAAGGCTATGTGATGGACTATGTAGAAGAGTGGCCCTGCAAGGCACCAGCACACCCCAAAACCAAAGGAAAACAGTATGTGATACTAAGAAAGCCTCCAAAAACCAATGAATGCAGTATGTGATGCCCATAAAGACTTCCAAAACCAATACAAAGGTATGTGATACTCAGAAAGTCTCCAAAAAAAACGAAATGCGGTACTGAATACTCAGAAACTCCCCCAAAACCAATAAAGCAGTACAGATTGGTCAGAATACATCCAAAAACCAAAAAGAAGTATGTGATACTCAGAAAGCCTTCCAAAACCAAAAAAGCGGTATGCTATACTCAGAAAGTCTCCAAAAACCAAAGAATAGCGGTACTCAATACTCAGAATGCCTCCCAAAGAAAACAAAAAAGCAGTGCACAACACTCAGAAAACCTCCTAAAACCAAAAAATGTGGTTTGTGATTCTCAGAAAGGCCCCAAAAAATATAAAACATGGTATGTGATACTCAGAAAGCCTCCCAAAACCAACAAATATATATGAAATACTGTACAGGCTCCCCAAACCCCCATACATCGGTGCATGATATATAGATAGCCTCCAAAAGCCCAAAAATGCATAGGTGATACTGTAGTGGTACCCCAAACCCAAAAAATGCAAAACACAATGCGTAGTGGCACCCCCAAAACATAATATGTGTCAGGTTTATGCCTTAGCTGAGGTTTCTGGGGTCGCTTCTCATGGAAGAGGTAGGGGCTGTCGCCGTCGGGAAGCGACCCTGCTGCCTGGAGACACAAGAAGGCAAGGGGGACCTCAGTATCAGGGCAGCCTTGAAAGTGTGAAAAAACCCTTGCAGAAAAAACTCTGCTTGCTGGTAAGTAGGCAGTTCTCCGCGAATTGGCAGTATGGTAAGGAATCTGAGTGGATGCTGATGATCCACCCATCATAGTTGTTCATTAAAGGGTCATTCCAAGCAACCAAAGGGGCAGCCAAACCTAAGGCACTTGAAGTCATGTGAGCAACCACAAACCCTACTTTAGCCTTATCATTCTGAAACAGGGCTTGTCGAAAAGGAAAACACTGCAGTGCACGTATCGAAGTACTCAAATAATGTTTATTAGGGTCTACATTTTTACACCAAAGAAATGCCTGTTAAGGATCCAACTGGAAGGGTATCCCGATTAGCCATAGCTTTTCTCAGGAGGACATTCACTTATTTCAGGGATTGAGCTACCAGCTCATGTAGCTACAACATTTTTTTCTTTATCAAGGCATTGAAAATAGTAAGGTTTATGCCTTACCTGAGGTTTCTGGGGTCAATTCTCAGGGACGAGGTAGGGCCTGTGCTGTCAGGAAGTAACCTGCCTTCTGAGGACACAGGAATGCAAAGGGGACCTCACATCAGGGCAGCCCTGAAAGGGGGAAAATACCCTTTTGGGAAGGAAAATCCTTGGCTTGTGGTAAGTAGGCAGTCCTCCAGGAATTGGCAGCATGGTAAGTAATCTGAATGAATGCTGATGATGAAGGCTATAGCAAAGCAGGTTTGTAAAGCACAAGAAAACAGAAAGTAAGGAAGGGTAAGAGCCAGATCCAGAACAGATCCAGCACAGACGCGGAGTGCGGAATGACCAAGGACGTAAGACAAATGAAATTAGCAAGAGCCAGGAACAGGGAAAGTGAGAAGGAAACGAGCATCAAGGCAACGGGGGGAAAGGTTGCATAGTGTCCCACCAGCACTGTCTTGGAGCACAGCCTTACTGGATCTGCAGCCTCTTGCACTGTGGATGTTGTTTCTTACTGAGGTCTCTGGGCACCACACCCGGAACCGGAAACAACAAGCGCCCATCTTGGGAAGGTTGTCTGGTACATTGTGGCTGCCATACTGAGAATGTTAGTCTAAAAAAACTAAGCACCCCTAGAGTGGAAAGAAATTCATGATAATTGGTTGGCCGAAGACCAACCGCCTCATTTAAAGTGTTAAGAATATATGCTCATTAGTTATTACGTAGCTATTAGCTCAACTAGAGTGCGGCCATTTTAAGATGACCAGAATCGCCATTTTGTTTTCTCTCTCTGTTTTCTCTAACGCTGCTACTTTGCCTCATGTAAAACTGCTTTGCTGAAGATGTTATTCCGCTTCAATGGTCCAAGGTTACTAAAGACATGTTGAAACATTACGCTGGAGAGCCAGACAGAAATGCCCGGTTCCCTCGCGCACATATCCTTGAAGGCAAGCAGCAAGGCATTTTAATCAGTACACGGATGCCAGCGAGTCTCCTAGAAAGAATAGCAATGTACAAAATGAATATTAAAGGGTTTGAATTATGTTCTTCTTTACGGCCCCCCTTCTCTGTGAGCACTGTGAGGCCCAGAGAGCAAGCTGACCTCTAGAGCATGAATCGAAACCAGGAGATAGTGAGGCCTGGAATGTGCCAGTCCCCTACGCGCTGCTTGTCCATGAAAACAGAAGCGCTGTGTTCTCTCAAATAAAGAATAGTGTCTGTAAATTTGAGATTGCAAACTGTTACTAAATATGGTGGTCTAAGGTGTCATATTCGTCACAATGGTCAATCATCGCCTCCAATTCATAGGGAATGAATTGGGGGCGGCATCAAATGTGTCAGTACCGATTGTAAGATGCACATTTTGGATATATGTAACTGATGTACAATGTTCTCTCTCTTGCGTCCCCCGATGTCTGTTAGACCCACGTCGCGGGGCGTGGGACCATTTGGCCAACTGGGACTATTTGTTTTGCGATAAACCCTAGATTTTATGGGAATACAACCTCATGTCCGGCGTATCAGTTTGTGTGTGGTGATTGTGCCTTGTTTCCACATCCGAGGGTCCCTAAGGGGCCCCTCCAAGAAGGATATGGCACGTTTGGAACGGGACCAACATGAAAAGCAGGACAGCATCCTGACAATATGTGGGAGGCATTATATGAAGGCAATGACTTGCAAGGCACTCCCAAATGCGTGTCAGAAATAGTAAGACTTCTGCCTTTGCACCTTCTCGCACACAACAAGTGTGTATTTTTGTATTTTTATTATGTATAACACACACCAGCAGGCCTCAAGTGCATCATGGTGCAACATGGTGCAATTATTTACATACATAGTTACATCATTACATACATACATTTAGAGTAGTAGTTAGAAAAATGAGAGATACTGGCAGAAGTATATACAAGCAGAGAGCATTGTGATCAAGCAAAACAGAGAGGAAGAAGCAGTAGACAAGGTAATAATACAAGTACGGCGGGTCAAATGTGCCATAAATTAGAAGGGGTCAGGGTAGAAGCAGGAGCCTGCGGAGCTATGGCTCATAAGGCAATAAAGGAGAACCTCAATTCTGATCAAAGAGCCATGTTTTTGTTTTCAACTTGAAGGTGTTAAATGAGTCTTCTGATCTGATAGTAGCAGGGAGAGTATTCCACAGCTTAGAGGCTAGAACAGGGAAGCTTGTGCCCCCAGCTTTTTGCAGTTTGAACCTAGGTATGGATAAACTGTGGGTCTGAGCAGTTCTTTGAGGTCAGTGGAGGTATGGAGTGAGAGCCGGTTAGAGAGGTAAGGGGGGCCTTGTTTGCCAGGCATTTGTGTGTGAGGGCAAGTGTTTTTAGTGAGATTCTCTGTTTGACAGGTAACCAGTGAAGGTTAGCTCTAGCTTCTGAGATGGGATGGTTTCTGGGAATGTTTAGAGCTGGCCTGATGGCATTGTTCTGGGTGATTTGTAATGTATTCAGGTTCCCTTGACTAGTCCCTAAGTAAAGGGCACTACAATAGTAAGTTTTTTACATGATGACAGTTCTGGCTAGGGTAATGCTGTTCGGTGTAGTCAGAAACGGTCTGCAAGCTGCGATAGGTTTTCAAGTGTAGGCAGAGGCTGATCTAACTGCATTAGTTTGTCGTGACAGAGACAAAGTGGCGTTGAGGTAGAAACCTAATGGGCCTCATTACCAGTCCACCGGTAACCGCGGCGGTAAAACCGCATGGTTACCGCCGGATTCGTATTACCATTCCGCCTCCGTGATTCCCGGAATTACCGGGGCATTACAACCCCGGTTTTCCAGGAATCACGGAGGCGGAATGGTGTTAATCCCCATTACCATCGAGTCCTATGGGACTCGATGGGAATGGGGATCATGGAAACACCGGCAGCATCTCGTAATGCTGCCGGTGTTTCCTCGTCCGCCTGCAAGCGGGCGGTGTTAAACCCGCCAGGTCAGACCTGGCGGGAACATCACCTCTCGCCTGCAGGAGTTGTGATCGCCCGGCATGGAAACAACGGTGGCGGCGGGTTTGCTGCCACCGTTGTTTCCATATCGGGCGATTTGTAATTAGGCTCAATGTTTTTGTGTCTTTAGAAACCTTAATGATGTTTCCGTTAATAATGAATGACTGATAGGAGGAATCTAGTTTGTTGAGACGTTGCGAGGAGCCCAAGATAAGGAGCTCCATCTTGTCGTCGTTGGGCCATACAGGCTTGGATGACCAGGTAGACGTCATTCAAGGCCTTGGTGTCAGCTATATAGTCACCAGTGATGGGGATGAGTATCTGGGTGTCGTCAGCATAGGTTTTTTTTTTTTTAACAATTGTTATTATTTTAAACAAACAACACACCAAACATTACAACCATTTTGGACGTTCATGATCAATAATAAGGCATCACATTATTCAATGTTATCCTCCGTCCTCCTTCTTCCCTCCCCAAAATCTCGAGTCGTCCTATCCGTGCCATCTACCTGAGCATTTTCAGGTGTCTCAATTATCGTCAACTCATCGCAGTCTTCCGTTTCATGATTTACCTGGTGGGGGTTTGCCATCGAGGTCACCAGTTGTCTCCAGGCTATCAGGGGACCTACTTCTTCCTCTCCCCCCCCTGGTGACTGTGTCATACCAAACCGCGTTTTCTGCTTCTGCCCATTTCAAGAGGTCTGTCCACCACATCTCCACTCTAGGCCGGTGGGCTGCTTTCCAACACATTGCAATTCTGCGCTTGGCTAAGATATAGGCCAGGTCTTTCATCTTGCTAATGTGTTTTAGATTCTGTGGCCTAGGGAAACTCCCAAGCATACATGCCCAAGCAGACCCCACGTCAAGCACGACTCCCAAACTGGCCATTCTCGTCTTTATTTCTACCCAGAATCTCTTCACCTCTGGGAAAGCCCAGAACATATGCAGCAGCCCAGCCTCCTCCTCTCCACACCTGGGGCATTTCTGTATAGCTGAGCCACCAAACCTAGCTATTCTTCCAGGGGTCAAGTAAGCTCTGTGGGTGACATATAGCTGGATCTGCTGGAGTCTCGCATTTCGGGACACCTTCTTATGGTACCTTTGGGCTCTATCCCACTGTCCCTCTGTCATGGGTTCATCCACCTCCTCCTCCCAGTCAAGCCTCAGTTGGAGCAGCTCCTTCCCCACCTTCGCACTCAAGAGCTCATATATCTGACATATTTTGTGCCCGCCCTCCGAGACATCGTACATCATTTCTAGGGTGGCATCGGGTTCTTCTGCAAGTACTGTTTCAGGCCACCTTTCCCACAACCGTTTCATGATCCTGGTGTAGGTGATATATTGGCCCCTGTACACCCAGTATCTGCGGACCCCTTTGAAAAGTTGGGAGTCTTCACCGCCTAACACCACCAGCGGGAACTGTTGAGAAAGCGGGTCTGGGTCACCCACAGTTCTCCAAGCCCTGCGCCAGACCTCCCAGCCCAGCACCAACAGTCTTCCCATCTTCACCATTTTTGTTTTATGCAGCCACACTGTCTCTTTTAGGAATTATGGGGCAGAGTCACCCCGCAAAAGCCACATATAATAGCTGTCCCGCCAAGTAATACAATTCAAAATTCGGCAAGTTTATGCCCCCCTTTTCGCATGAATTCTGTAATTTCCAGAGGGCCACCCTATTCCTAGAGTTGTGCCATATGAAACCCCTGCACAGGCTATGAAGTCTAACAAAAAAGCGTCTGGGGATCAGGTAAGGGACATTCACAAAAAAGTGCAAGAGTCTGGGCAAAACCACCATATTGAGCAGTGCTGCTCTTCCCATCATGGCAAGGGGTAATCTGGACCAAAACACCATGCTATTTTTAATACCTTCAATTGCTTTCTCCGTATTGTGTTTGTGCCCTATCTCTATCTTGTGGTATATGTTTATGCCCAGATATCTGAACGTCTCGGTCTGCAAGGGTATCTGCAGAATGGGTAGTTTTTTCCAGTGGGATACTCTTATACCTCCCCAGGGGGAACACACTAGACTTCCCGGGGTTTACCGATATGCCTGAGAGGTTGACATAACGATCCATCACCTCCAGCACATATTGCAGATTCGCCTCCGGGAAGCACAGATAGAGGAGCATGTCATCTGCGTACAGTGATGTCAGGTGTGTGTTCCCCGTCGTACGAATCCCCACCTCTCCATATTGTTGCCTATGGCAAATTGCCAACGGATACAATGCAAGAATATATAATATGGGCGACCAGGGGCATCCCTGTCTGGTCCCCCTACTGAGTCGCCACTTGTCTGAAATTATAGTTCCTGTTTGGACCCTTGCGATCGGGGAGATATATAACATCTTGACCCATCTAATATAACCTGGTCCTATCCCGTACCCTTTCAGGGTCGCCATCAACCATGGACACCTCACTGAATCAAAGGCTTTGACCGCATCCAGTGACACGATGGCCAACTCCTCCGGGTCTTTCTCAGTTTGATCAATAATATGATGTAGCCTCCTGTGGTTGTCTGTGGTGTTTCTGCCGGGGACATAGCCTGTTTGGTCCGGGTGTATCAACCTGACAATCACTCACTTAAGTCTGTTGGCAAGCACAGCCGTGAGTATTTTGCTATCCTGATTAAGCATAGATAAGGGCCTATAAGACCCACACTCCCCACTCGGCTTGCCCTGTTTCAGGAGCGGGATAATCACCGCCTCTTGGAGGGACTCTGGCAGCTCCCCCTGCTCGTAGGCCTCATTGAACATGGCCAGCATCGGCTGGAGTAACTCCTGCTTATATGCTTTATAGAATTTGCTGAGTAACCCGTCCGACCCGGGCGCTTTACATGTGGGCAGGTGTTGGATCACCATCTCCAGTTCATCTAGGGTGATATGGGCCTCCAGATCTGCGTTTTCTAAGTCATCCAAGGTGGGCAGACCTATATCTTCTATTGTTTCCAGTATTTCTTGGCCCATATCTCCTCCTGCGTCCTCATATAATCGTTTATAATACCCGAGGAACTCCTTGTTTACTCCCTCCTGGGTGTTGCGGATCTGACCTTCCGCGTCCCTGACCTCTCTAATCACCGGCCGGGGTGTCTCATTTTTGTATAACCAGGCCAGTAGTCTGCCCGGCTTGTCTCCACCCGCATGTTGCCTCTCTGTGTATTGCTTATAATTTAGCTTGCATAGCCTGTCCCAGAGTCCATTACTAGCCTTTTGTAAGTCTCTAATTTTAGCGCTGTTTTCTTGGGTGGTCTCCCCCCTTTGCATCAGGCCCTCTAGCTCTCTTTCAGTTTCCTGCAGTTCCCGTTCAATACCCCCTTGGAGCCCTTTGGATTTTGATATGGCTACCCCACGCACTACCACCTTAAATGCCTCCCACACTGTTCCTATGGATAGTACACTGCCTGTAGTGATGTCGAAATATTCTTTGATGGCCTCCTTCAGATCTTCCCGGAATCCCGAGTCCTGTAGGGCCTCAGTTCTGAGCCTACACATCGGGATTCGTGCTCTAGGGGGTTGAAGTCGCCACTCCAAGACCAAAGGTGAATGGTCCGAAAGTACCCTGGCTTTATATTCTGAGCCCACCATTTCTCCCGCTATCTCAGCGGCGGCGAACACATAGCCCAGCCTAGTATGCAGATCAGGTGGCGCTGCGTAATGCGAGTATTGCCTCTCCGTTGGGTGCAAACGTCTCCACACATCCTCCAGTCCGAGGTCTGTCAACTGTGTCCCCAGTGCTTTACTGCTGGTGTAGGTTTTGCTAACTTGCTATCTGACCTGTCTATCCCGGGGTTCAGGGTGCAATTAAAGTCACCTCCCCACACTATTGCGCCACCCAACAGGCGGACCTAAAGTATGCTGCTGTATCATGGTTAGGGGCATACAGATTTATGATGTTCACTTCTCTGTTCTCCAAGAGTCCTGCCACCACCACCATTCTACCTTCCGGGTCTGTCGTCGATCTGAGCAGCTGAAATGGCACATGTGGTGCCACCCATGTAACCACTCCTCTTGCATATGCCAAGTATGTGGCTCCTATGACGCTACCCTTCCATTTTCTTCTAATCACCTCCAACTTCTCCTTGGTGAGGTGGGTTTCTTGTAGCAGAGCTATATCAATCCTCATCCTCTTTAGATACATCATTACTTTATTACGTTTTAGGTAGCTATTAAGGCCCTGCACATTCCAGGTCACGACTCTGAGGTTACCTGATGCCATTGACTTGATGTTCTCCCCCTCCCCTCCTCCACCCATGTCGTTCCCGATGGCTCGTTTTCCAGCTCTTATCCCTCCCAACCTCAACAACTTCCCCCCCTTTCCCCAACTATGCCCCACTGCACACCACTCTGTCCCTCCCCCCTCCCTACCCATCCCCAACAATTGCCCAGCTCCATCCCTGGATCTCAGGCCCACCCACATCTGGTCCTTTCTCGTGGTATCGAGGACTAGGACCCCATGGGGCGTCACCAAGTTAATAGTGACCTAACTAAGCACAATGATATGGGGGTTCAAAAGTTGTCTCCCGGGAGCTCCCACTACTATAACTTGAATTGTTTAGTTCAAATGGATCTTGCAAGCTTATATTTCCCAGCAGTGCAGTCTCTGAGAGCTTAACTTGATACTATATTCTAGTCCCAGTGCCCGGCGCTATGCCGCCCGGGGCGACACAGCGGCCTTCTACTTATCTTCTTCGGCTCCTGTCTGGGTACTCGACTCCTGGGGGCGACTCTGCATATCCAGCCACTCCATGGCGTCCTCTGGCGTTTTTGAAACACAAAGTTTTGTTCCTGTGGAACACTTTCAGTTTGGCCGGGTAAAGCAACATGTGTCTGTGACCCGTTTCCATCAATCTTCTTTTCACCGCTCCGAAGTTCATTCTACTGCGTTGTACCTGCAAGGTGTAGTCCGGGTATGCAGTGAATTTTGCAGGCCCCTTTCCATTGTGCTGCCCTTCTGGAAGAATTTGAGTATTTTTTCCCGATCCCGGTAGTTCAGGATCTTCGTGATCAACGGCCTGGGGGAGGCTCCTGGGGCGGTCTCCTCGTCAGAGCCCTGTGCGCCCTCTCAACAGCAAATCACTGGGTCAATGCTCCTCTGGTTATTTCCTGCAGCAGCATGGTCTCCACGTATTCCGTCGGGTTTGGCCCCTCCATTCCTTCTGGCAAGCCCACGATGCGGATGTTATTGCGCTTGGCACGTCCTTCTGCTTCCTCCGCTCTGTTCTCCAGGTTGCCCACTCGCTGTACAAGGGCATGGATTTCGGATCTGTGGGCGGCGCTTTCCGCCGTGTTTGGGGCCATCTCTTTTTCAAGGTTTTCAGTGCGCTCCATAAGCGTTCTCACGTCTTGTCTTAGTAAATTAACATCTTCCTGGACCGCTCCGACCTTAAGATCCAGTGCTTCTTTAAGTTCATTCATGGCCAGGCCCAGTTTTGTCTCCCAGGCAACTTTCAGGTCTGCAATTGCTGGCAGCACCTCCTGGATCGTGTCCGGTGTTTCCTCCATCACAGTGATAGCTTTGTCCTTGTTCCTGGCCCCCTCCACCCCTGGAGTTGTCTTGGTATAGGACTCTAGCGTGGGCTGCTTACTCTTGGGTCTCACAATTTTATTAGGCATCGTGCTACTCCACCTTGGTGTGGGCCAGCGCAGAGACCTCTTGTATGCAGGTCTACATGGTGTCGGGCTTTCCTTGATGATTAGGGCCCACCTAGACCGTGCCGAGGATTTGCGCCTACAACTTACTGCGTACTTGGAATGCGCTGTGTCCCCTCACGTGCCTGCTCCAGCACAATATTGTTCCACAGGCCCTCTCTGTGTTTCCCTCAATTGCCAGTGCCAGGCGTTACATCTGGCACTGGTGTGGCTCTCCTACCACTACGTGTGTTTGTAGGATGCCTCCATAAGTTACCACACCTGCCCGGGATCCACTTGTGGTGGTCTTATGGTCTGCCGCTGTATTTTATTTATTTTCCTTTCGGGCAAGCTCTCACCCGCCTGCACTCTATGATGTTGCTGCAGGTCTTGTGTTTGGGTGGGGGCCTTTGCCCAAAATCATGACCCGGAACAGGTGCACGTCCCTGCGTGCTGTCCAGGTACTCCGCTGCGGGCCAGTTGGGCACCTCCCTCAAAAAGTGCCACTGAAGTGTAAGAAATCCAGGGGAGCTCTCCCCACCAGGCCCCTCCGTGCCTCCACTGCCCGGCTCTCAGGGAAACTGCACCAGCTTCCTGCCACTCTTGGCTTCTGTGTAGTTCAGCTGCCGTGATCCCTCCACAGTTGCATGGGGAGGGCTCCGGCTCCCTCCCGACAAAGATCCGGATCTGCGGATCATATGGCACCCTCTGTTGTGTTCGGCCTCCTCGGGCTCAAGCACCTTGGGGGTCCCTGCTCCACCCGGAGCCCGCAGGCCCAACAGCAGGTCCCCGGGCACACGGCCTCCGTAATGTGGTCCCCTGCGCTCGATGGCTACAGCGCATCCGGGGCGCTCCACTCCAATCCTGTTCCGCATGGCAAGGATCACTCTTCTTCCCTGTGCCAGTTGTGGGTTTCAGCGCCTGCTTCGCGGTCCTGCAGGCCCCCGCTCCGGTCAGGTCCGTTGATCCGCTCCTTGGCAGGGCAACTCACAGTCCGCTCGGCTGCAGCGGGGCCAGCCACAGCCGCGACAGCAGATGTTCCCAGCGAAACACTGTGGTCAGCTGCCGGTCCTTTGTTCTCTGGCCGCCATCTTGCCCGCCGCACAATCGTCTTCTCTTCCGTGGCTGTAATGTCCAGTCTCAGCCACCGCATGGGTTCTCTGAGCACTCAGATCGTGCCCCCGGGATTCAAACACCATTAAAAGTGCTCTTAGCCTGCATAGGTCACCAAAAACCGCTCGCTTTCTCGCGGATCGCTGTCGGATCTTCAGGAGCTCCTCACAAGAGCGTCCTCTTACGCCCCATTTAGCCACGCCCCCCTCTCATCAGCAAAGTTAGTGTAGGAGACACCCAGATAGTCAAATACATCAAAGAGCGGTTTAGTGAAGCTCTTTTAGGGTGTAGGTGACACACAAGAACCTTGAGGGACGCCGCAGTGAATCGGGGAGGTGTCGGCGGCTGCAGAAGGTGAGAAGACCCTCATGGATCTATTACTCAGAAATTATTTGATCCACGCTGTGGCAGAGTCAGGAAAGTGGGCAGCAAGATGAAGGTGCAGACATAAGATTTGGTGGTTGACCAGATCGAAGGCCGTGGAGAGGTCTAGGAGCAGAAGTAAGGCTAGTTTCCTATTGTCTTTCAAGACCTCAATCTGTATTTTCAAATCTATCAGGGCTGTTTCGGTCCCATGTCTGGGACGGAATCCAGATTGACGTAGACCAAAGAGATTGTTAGATTCCAAGTAGTCTTGAATCTGCAGGTAGGCCACACGGTCTAGAATTTTCAGTAGGAACGGGACCCTGGTTATGGGTCTGAAGTTGATCGGTTTGCGTGGGTCTTTTTTAGCAGTGGGATCACCCTTGCGTCCTTAAGGTTGTCAGGGACATTACCTGTTTTGAAGGAGGAATTAATGAAAGCCGTGATGAATGGGGCCAGGTCGTGGGCAGAGTCCTTAATGATGGGAGCTGGGCAAGGATCAGCTTGACAGTTGGATGGTTTGATTCTCTCGATGATGTCTTCCACCTCGGTGATGGAGAGTGGGGAGAAGGCAAAAGGTTTAATATTGGGAGAGGCTAGAGGGGCTACCCTTAAAGGGGAGGGTGGATGGTTATCCAACTTCAGGCTGTCTTTGATTTTGGATTGTAAAGTAGAGATTTTGTTCAGTAGTGTGGACTGGATGTTGGCACACCATTTTGGCACACGTCACACCTATTAAATAACGCTGTCACTGCCATGTGCGCATATGCATACTGCACGTAGTATGTAACTTACACACTGAGGCCCTTTATTCTCATTTCCGTGCTGCCTCATGATTAGTATGACACAGACCCTTTTCCTCCTGCCTCAATGCCATTTATTTTGCCTCCTCCTGCCCTGTATTGCCTCCATAAACCACTGCTTGTTGCTGCCTAGTGTTTGTGGGTGTCTGCTGCCCACCAGCACTGTCTTGGAGTAGCTGCTGTTCCCCCATTGCCTGTCCATCTGTGGCTCACCTTTGAGGTTCTGTGACTACCGCTACTGTTGACAAGGAACTTCCACCTCCATGTTCCTCCACCACCACCACTCCACAGCACATCGTCCTGGCCCAGCTGTACCACACTTGCCTCAGGGATTGCCATGTCTTGTCTATCCTCCCTTCCAGTGAACAGCACCCCCATGATGAGGCAGAGGGCTGCCAACCTCACCTCCAATGAAGTTTGCATCCTGGTGGATCAGGTCCTGACCAACTTTGATGCCCTCTTCAACCCAGCAACTCAGCTCGGGAAGGACAGACGTAAGAGGATCTGGGAGGACATCACGGCTGCCATCAACACAGAGGGGATGGCAATCCTTTACATCGACAAAGTGAAGAAGTGCTGGGATGACCTAAAGCCCTGGAGACACAAGAAGGCATAGGAAGCCCTCGATGTAGATGCCACTGTGTAGGTTCACCATGCAGACTGCCATCGGATGACCTCTTTCAGCTTCAGGCCATGCAGAGGTTTTACCCAGCACTCTACTCCTAGGTCCTTGAGTGGCAGTCACATCTGGAAGCTGCTGGTGAGTACCTATGTGGTGCCCTACTCTACATTGTATATGTATTCTTTATGGGTATGTATGATTGAAGGCATTCCCTTCTGTACACAGCATGTGTGTTCCACTGTTCTGCACCCGAATGCAGCCTCATACTAATGCTGTGTTTATGTGATGCCAGACATCTGGGATGTGAACACGCGTAGGTATGTGCACTGTCAGTTTTCTCAGAGTTGGTGCATGTGTGCTCATGCAGTGTGAGTTGATGACTGCTTATAGCTATATAAGTACAGATGCCGGATTGTGATGTTTGGGGCATGTGAGGGACATAGATGCGCACAACCTCTGTGGGCCACATAGTTGCTATTGAAGAATGCATCGTCCTCACTCATCAGCTGAGACTTATACATGTTTATTGAATATCTGTAAATGACATGTTGGAGCATCAACCTCTCAGGGACCACAGTGTGAACTGTTTGACCAATACCAGAGATGATGTAGGACCATGACATTAGTTTGGGCTGGGGGGCAATACCATAGGTGCGTGTACCTCAGCAATGGGTGCCTGTATGTGTTGCATGCTTTCTGCTCAAAATTACATGGGTGCATATTTCTACATGCAATTGTGTGCAAAAGTGCCCAAGCAGGTGTCATGAGACCTCTCCAAAAACTCACATGGCCATGCTGTGCGTGATCCATTCATGGTTTATGGCTGGTTTGAGGAGTTCTGCATGGGACTGTGTGGCTTGCCAGCTATGGTGTGATCCCAAGTGTACTCTGCTTGCCGGGTAGGTCCCCAGACCTGCTATTCCCCCATGCATTTGGTTCTTGGCCCCCTAACAAATGACACATTGCCCACCTTTCTTCCCCTGTGGTCATCCTCCTGGGCCATGCTGCAGGGGGACAGGGAGCATTCCTTGCCAAGAAACCAGGCCCATGGGCCACCTGAGCCCATCACCGTCCTTTGACTTGCTGGTTGTCCACTCGACATGCCTGGTCGTCTGATGGTGGACATGGGGTATGATCAACTCTGTAGGTCAACTCTGTAGGTCTGGATATGCTCCAGTCTGGAATGTACTGCTGCTGTGTCTATCAACATGCATGGCACTCTTTGTCAAACAACCTCCTCTGTCACCCAAGGTACACAGTTTAGTCATAGATATAGTTGCCTTCCTCTGGCTTAATGATGACAGTGTGTATGGGTCCTGTCTGCCCATCACTTGGTACTTGCAGACACACCCATACTACGCACATATATGCAAGATTTACAAGGGCCGTGCCACACGTAAAGTGCAAATAACAGGGGGGGCCCTGAGATGCTCTCTGTCAGACATTAGTCCTGGTTACGAGAGCCTTACCCAGAATATTTAGCTCACTATCTTTCACAGAGTAGAAATATCCAAAACATATAAGTCTTTGTCCTGCCCTGGGTCAGTCCAGCACCAAAATGCAATGAAATTCTCATCTGAACAAGAGTACCAACAGCAACCCCAGACACGTGTTTTGGTCTGGTTGAACCTCATCAGTAGGGTGGAGCTGTGCCTCTCTAAGAATAGTGAGCAAGGGGTCCACATCTGGATTCCCCTAGTAATTTAGGGTGAGATCCAAATTACTTAAGAAATGCAATTAACAGGGGGGTGGGGGTCCTGGGAGACTCTCTTTCAGTCATTAGTCCCGGTTACGAGAGCCTTACCCAGAATCTTTAGCTCACTATCTTTCACAGAGGAGAAATATCCAAAACAAATCAGTCTTTGTCCTTCCCTGGGGGTAGTCCAGCACCGAGATGCTAGGCAATTCTCCTCTGAACAAGAGTACCAACAGCAACCCCAGACACGTGTTTCGGTCTGGTTGGACATCATCAGTAGGGTGGAGCTGTGCCTCTCAAAGAATAGTGAGCAAGGGGTCCACATCTGGATTCCCCTAGCAACGCAAAGTGCAAACAGAGATTTTCCTGCTGGGTATACTCTTCTGTGTGTCCAGGTTCATTACCACCCTTGCAGAGTGCCTGGCTGATGATACTGTAAAGGAATGAGTCCCCCCTGCACCTCAAACGAAAGGCAGTGGAGATAGGCCACCTCTAACTCAATCCGAATGATGATCAATTATTGGGGTGATCAGTGATACTAAATATTGTACAAATCAGAAATGTAGTACCTTACAGAGAAGCACTTTAAAGGGCGATCCATGTTATTGGAGTCAGAATGTCATGTATAGTAGAGAGTGTGTCAGGTAGTACATGTTATGATATATTATCAAAGAATCTAGATCCAAGATGGAGCAGGTACCAAGTTTTAGGTAAAAACAGGATGGTCAGGCATGTTGTAAGTGGTCGGCCATTCCTTTTGTAGATGAGGTCAGGCACTCAAAAATGGATACTTGCTTGAGTAGACAAAATGGTTGATTTTTGCTAACTCATTATGACCTCAGTGGAGGCTTTTTATAAAAGTCCATCCAGAGGACAATAGGGGGGAATGAGTGAGTAAAACCTGTTTACACATGTTCCGAGTGGCAGATAGGCTGACAAATCATAAGTAGGAAGAGGGATTGCACATTGGCCATGCCATATCATGCCATATAAGTCAACGAATCACAGGCAGGATAGTACTTTTGATCAGGCCATTATCTCACCTTCCAAAAGTATATAAAAGGGAGGTTGAGCCTAGTGATTTAGCAGAGTTCCTGAGATGTCCTCGCTGCATGATGTGTCTTTCCTGGAAGAAAATAAAAGAACTTGTCTTTTTTTAAAACCTGCCTTGGCCTGCTGTTGTGCTCCAGAGTCTCTTTTTTACCCCAGAAATGCCAAGGCCCAGAGAGTGGGGGTGGTGGGACCCTCTTGAACATTTGGCAAGCCATTGCCAGGGGGCTTATGATGACATCTCTTCAAGTTCAAAGATCCTGGAGATACAGTTAAGGGTAAGCCATGCTAAGAGGCCTGGAAGAGGACAGAGAGAGAATGAGGCAGGAAGACAGATGGGGGGGCTGCAGCTGCCCGCCCACTACCAGAAGAGAATGGTCGTGCAGGCCTGATAGCATGGCAGAGGGCCTTGGCGCCAGGGGACTGTTTTATTTTCGCAATTTTCAAAGAAAAAATATTTCAAAATCCTTTGTGGAAATATTC
Source organism: Ambystoma mexicanum (assembly GCF_040938575.1). Taxonomy (NCBI): domain Eukaryota; kingdom Metazoa; phylum Chordata; class Amphibia; order Caudata; family Ambystomatidae; genus Ambystoma; species Ambystoma mexicanum. Next base: position 508,540,393 of record NC_090926.1, on the reverse strand, counting down.
CAACATATTTAAATTAGGTACATTTTTGGGGGGTCTTCAAAACATGAATTAATTAATTATTTAAACATTCTTTTTCGGGAGACACATTTTAGGAAAACATTCTGAAATGTTTTAGAAAAATAAAAGCTTTAAAATCACTTTCGGAGACTCTCATAGAGGAATGTTTTTTTGAGTAAATGTTTGAACAGCTTTTAGAAACAATTCTTATCACCTATGGGGGACACCCCGGAGGATCTTTTTTGGGGAAAAAATAAGTGTTTTTTAGTAACCTAGCATGCAACGGGAAGGTGAGGTAAATGTAGCTTGAGAATTTGAGTATTGTATATATTGAGCAATTCACTTGTTAGTGGCCAAGCAAGTAAAAGGTATCTTGAGAGAGGTCACAATAAAAAGATACACCCTGTGCCTAAGTTGTAAAGAACGTTAGAAGAAATCTTAATCCAGAGTCCCATAGTGTATGATGAAGAAAACGGGTCTGATTAAAGGCAGACTTAAAGAGATTGATTTAACTTCCGCACAGAACATTTTTAGCAGGTAAGACAGGTCTTAGAGAAGATTATAGAAAAGAATATATGTGACTGGTTGAGTATGTTTGTTTTGTTCTATGTGATTGTGTTATGTGTTTATGTGGTGTAGTCCATGTCATGTGTATGTACTGTACATTTTGTATGATTTAGGAGTAAGAACATTCATTTTCTATTGATTTAGAAAAAAAATGGCTTCAAGCCAGGAATTAAAAGTGATTATGAAAGAAAATGAGATAAATATATACTATGGATCAAAGTAAACATAATACAAAAATAATACTTAGTGAAATAAATAAAGAAGCAGTTAAAAATGTACTTCACTTTAAACCCTCATAGAAATAAAAATCCAGTAACTACAGAGTTAATTCTTGTATTTGCTAACATTAGACAAGTCAATCTACTTAATGAACCTCGCACAGTTAAGAACCACATCCATCTTGATGGAAACGAGCAGAAAACAGGCTGACAAGGACTTGAACACATTTTGTTTTCATTTGCAGCTAACTGCATAAGTCAGAAGAGTTATAGTTCTGTCAACTCAGGCATTCAGTGTTTAAAAGCTATAGATAAGGAGAATCGTAACACATGAGAAATGTGGAGACTAGTATATATTCTTCTAAAAAGAAAAAAAATGCATAGGCACTTTGAAAAAGCTCTGCAGTAGAAAAACACAAGAAGACTGAAGGGCTCTTGAATTTATGGGGCCAGCACCTTCAAGAGTCTGACAGACCTGGTACGATAAAAGAACCACACTGTATTTATTGGACTATTGGGCAGAGAAAAGAGAGTTATTTTAGAAGTGCGTAGTTGGCAAGGTTCCAAGATAACCGTGCACTGTTAGAGAATGGACAGTGTGTGGTTTTATCACCTACGCAGTTAGATAAGATAAGGTATGTTCACAGTGAACAGTCTTTTGAATGCAAATGTGATTTAGGCTGTATGAGACACAGCATTTAAACAACCACAGAAGCTGTTTTAAAGTGTAAGAAGTTGACTAAATTATATGGTGAAACGAAGATGGAAGTCTCATATTTTTTGAAAAATTGTTACATAAACTGTGTTTCATTGTGAGGGCAGTGCTTTGATCAGGTTAGGCTACCTGGCAATGAATGTTTCGATGGGTGCATTTTTGAAAAATGCCATGAGTTATTTGGTTTACATAAAATGATCATGTTTTGCTACGACAAGGAACTGAGAATAAAAGACATATTGCTGTGCAAATGATAGCATGAAGTGCAAACAATATGGCAATTGATGCATTTGCACAAAAAATAGGTATCAAGTGAGGAAGAGATGTTCCCAGTGATGTGTATTATGTCTGCAAGCTTTAGGGTATTTTGGAAATATAGTGGGAAAAATGTGTCCGAGAGCACATGGGTAGTTCAGATTCAAATTGTGTTCATGTGTGCAGAATACAGCAAAACAGCAGGACCCATGTGCTAATAGATGGTACTTGCACCAAGCACAGTAATTAAGTCATGGGAAATTACAGAAATATATGGGAAGAAACATTATTTGAAAATCTTTTTTTGAGCTAAACATGACAAATTAGGAAAAATATTATAATATAGTTTAAAAAGAAGCATTAAAGCATTGAAGGAAATACTAGCAAGCTGTACCGACCTATGCAGGCAGCCATGAAGATGCACTGACATAAGAAAGGACACACAAAATATACATACGCACACATGAAGACACATATACAAAGGTATGGAAGTGTAATTGATCTGCGCACAATAGACAAATGCATTCAAGGATGCGCATGCATATTTCCAAGCACACACTAACGAGTACACAGAATGGTTTTATTTTTCAGTTAAATTGGTAGCTGGCATAGACAATAGTTAATCCCTTTTGGAAAAAAAATAAGAAGGGCAGAGATGTGCATATTTATATTCAAAAACAAGTGAGTGCATTGCTGGCAGGTTTTGGAATTAACTGCTTGCACCAATAAAGATTGAAAATGTGGGAGGCTTGTTCTGCCTCAATCAAGAAAGCCTTGTCTATGGACAAGGTGTTTAAAATAAAGACTAGAATGATGAGCACAACACTAGTGGGGACAGGATATGGTAGGCCAGGACAGAGCAACCCTCTGTGGAGAAAAGGGAGGTGGCAATATGGCCTTGAAGGGTGTTTATTCATTGAATAAAGGAGTGAGATGGTCAGATTTAGATGCATCTGTATCTCGGGCATCAGAATCACTGGCGTAGTTAGAGCGACTTAAAGGGCAACCTCATGGTGAGAGGGGGAAGTTGCTGCCTTATGTGAGCAAATTGAAGTTGCTGCCAGGTAGAAGGAGGTGCAGAGCCATTGACCTTGCTATGAACAGACAGACGATGGGCTATGAGATGAATGCGAGTTTGGGATTTCACAGTTTTCCTTGCTAGAGAAAGGGGGAGCGAGCCCGATCACAGTATGTACTGTGAGCACAGATGGGCAAGGATAACTTAAGGTAGAAGCTCCAGTGTTTTGAATTCTGGCACTAGGAAATGGATATGTGAATTAGAAAAAAATGACAGGAGGAAATACATTGGCTGTAGGGGACATTAAGGGTTTCCTAAATGCCATCCTTGAAGAGAGTGCTGATGACATGTGTTCAAAGGCAAGATATTTGAGTATTACCACTCATGATGGAGTGCTGGTTAGGCAATTGTAGGGCGGCAGTCTGAAAAGTGCTTAGAGTGCTGTATCTGGACTCATCAGATGTGAGAGCTATAAAACATGCCAACAACATTCAGAAATCATGCAGAAATGGCTTAAGAAATTAGTGGTCCTGAAAGCAGAGTCATGGTCAGAGAAACAGCTGGCCATCACATATTATTGCAGATTACTACAAGAGAGGAATTAAGAGAAAAAGGATGTTAGGGAAGTGAAGATGTAACATTAAATGCAGAAAGAATAGTCACAATACACTATAGAAGGGGTGAGGTTGACTAGTGGGGCAGGGTCATGCTGCCAGCAAATTACAGGTGAATAACCAAAGGCAGAATTGATATGGGAAATAATGGATGTGCTCCACGAGGAAGGAGAGGAATTCAAGGAAGTGAAGGGGCCCCTGAGGGACCCTCGGATGTGGAAACAAGGCACAATCACCACACACAAACTGATATGCTAGATACGAGGTTGTACTCCCAAAATCTAGGGTTTATTGCAAAAACAAATAGTCCCAGTTGGCGAAATGGTCCCCCGCCCCGGACGTGTGTCTAACAGACCTCGGGGGATGCAAGAGAGCCAAAATCGTACATCAGTTACATATATACAAAATGAGCATCTTACAATCAGTAAGACACATTTGACACATTCAATGCCGCCCCTAATTCATTCCCTTTGAAGTGGAGGAGATGATTGACCATGGTGACGAATATGATACTTTAGCTCACCATATTTAGTAGCAGTTTGCAATCTCGAATTTACAGACACTATTCTTTATTTGTGAGAACACAGCGCTTCTGTTTTCATGGACAAGCTGCGCGTAGGGGGACTGGCACATCCCAGGCCTTACTATATCCTGGTTTCGATTCACGCTCTAAAGGTCAGCTTGCTCTCCGGGGGCTCACAGCGCTCAGAAGGGGGGGCCGTAAAGGAGAACATAATTCAAACCCTTTAATATTAGTTTCATGCATTGCTATTCTTTTAAGGATACTCACTGGCATCTGTGTACTGATAAGAATGCCTTGCTCCCTGCTTCCAAGGATATGTGAAGGAGGAAAACAGGCTTTTCTGTCTGGCTCCTCGCGCAATATTTCAACATGTCTTTAATAACCTTGGAACATTGAAGCAGAATAATATCTACAGCAAAGCAGTTTTACATGAGGCAAAAGTGGCGATGTTAAAGAGAAACATAGAGAGAACAAAATGGCGATTGTGGTTACCTTAAAATGGCCGCACTCTAGTTAAACTAATAGCTATGTAATAAGTAATGGTCATATATTCTTTATACTTTAAATGAGGCAGTTGGTCTATCCTGCATTGCCTTCTGTTCGAGGGGTGTCTACTTTTCTAGACTGACAGAAGAGGCTTTCAGAAAAATCAAGTGAATTGGCAAAATAATCAGGGACATTTCCGGAGTAATCCGGTGTGTTTTATAGCACGCAGAACAATAGTCAATGCATGCAAGATGGGCAGGTTAGGAGACCACCTCCTTTATATTGGACAGGAGGTATGTCAGAAGCACTTTGCAGGCATGTGTAGAAGCCAAGGATCCATGCAGAATGGGAAATTATTGAGAAGGGGCACAGCACACACCGTAATATGTAGCTCACAAGTCAAGGAAGGATTTTGCCCAGGATCAGACATTTCATCAGGCATAACTCTGGGAGTGCAGCAGGTGCAGCAGCTGAGGAAAAGTGTTAAAAACAGATTTACTGCAGCGCACAAGTAAGTGAGTCCACATGCAGGCTCAGCAATGTGCAAACATGAAATAAACAATGACACACAGGAGTGAAAATGTTGGTTTTAAAAAGGGAGAAATGATTTCACAAAGACAAGGGTATGCATGCATCCACAGTAGGACAGCCTCATAGGGTGGCCTGATGCATTCAGAATTGTTAGTGGCACTAGGTTTTAAAGGTGCCAAGAATTAGCATAACAATGGAAGAACAGTTTTTGTTCTAGTGGTAGACAGTGTGACTTCATGTCCATGCAGCAAAGACAGAAAAGTGGTGAATAAATAGTAGAAGATTGAGGAGAGTGTGTTATGACAAATGTTTGGTATCTTTGCAACAAGCACCTGCCAGTGTTTAAGGAAAGGATTGGATGATAAAAACCTGAAAAATTAAGTTGTTTAGGTGATTAAGGGAGAGTGTGTTTTGTTTTGGGAAATGCACCATTTGAAGATGGGTATATCCATAGGGGCATGCACAAGGTAAAGGCTGATGAGACGGTTCTGGTAGAGACTAACAGGTTTTATTGTTGTAGCCAAAGTGCGATATTACAGATAATTGCGTGACCTAGTGGAAAAATGGTGAGAGTATATGATGAATTTATTCTCATACCACAGATATAGATGTACAAAGAGGTGGGACAGATGACCTCCATGAAATTAGAGATAGCCATAGAGTAAGGAAACATGACAAATGAACAAGGAGTGAATAATCAAAATAGCTCATGGAGGACAGTAATGGTTCTCATAAAAAGGTTTAGGTTAAGTAACGTCACAGATGATGATATAACTAGATTACTATAACTAGGGCTTAATGGAGTATGAAGTGGTGCTTTCTTTAGGGACATCACACATTAAAATGAAAGGAAAGGAAACATTTCAGTGTATATATGACAATGATGTAGCAGCACCGAGCATGAATTAAAGAAGATTAGAGAGAGTGTCAAAACCATTAGGTAGACTGTGTATTTTTTGGCAGGAGTCCAGAAAATAATTTACTTTAAACAGTATAGGAATGAAGAGCTCAGTTTAAAAAATTGATGTCAATTGGATGAAATAAAAATAAATAAATATATAAATAAAACATGAATGAAACAGAAAAATGAATGAATAAATTATTGGATACATGAATGAATGGATAGGAAATTAAACAGGGAACATAAAATAAGCAAAATCTAAAATTTTACAAAAAACAGCATCAATGAGGGTTACAGGCCAACAGCAAATGGGGTATGGTTGACCAAAATTGGATTAACCAGACAAGGAATATTGTGTACAGAGCCGATTTAATGAGGAATGTCTGCATGGCCTTAAGTAGGGAGAAAACGAAAAAGAGGTAAGTACTGTTTCACACTACAAGAGTGTGGACACCTATTGATCATTATTAAGAGTAAGAGGACCCAGGTGAGTAACAGAAAAAGAGGTAGATAGAGACACACTGTCTTCAATTATGTAGTAATTTCTTCCCAAGATAAGTGCAATCAGGTGAATAGAGTAACATATAGATGCAAGCATGGTCACTTCAGACAACGCAGGACATAGAAGTAGTCAAATTGAAGGTGGGTAACCTTTTTTATTTTTTGGTAGGACGCCAAAGGGGGTAAACTTGGTGAGTGTGTACAAATGTTAAGGAAGGCAAAAGATGAGTGTCTTATGTTAAAATATGAAGGCACATAATAGGAATTGGTGACATAGTCTAGAAAACCTGGGGTACACTAGATTAAACATAGTGGGGTAAGGAGGATATAATGTGCAGTGAAACGTTTTATTCGTCTCAACAGGATGAACACAAAGCACAGATGAAAAGACCATGGTCCAACGCAAATGGAAGAAAGATGGCAAAGAAAGACAGAATGAAGAATGTATTGCACAGCTGGAAGAATTTACAGCTGAGCGGGAAGCATTTACAGCTGAGCAGGAAGCACATGCAGCAAAGCAGAGAATTAAATATAAACCCTAAGAATCATATAGGGTTGTTGAGAAGTAGTTGTTTTTGTGCACCAAGAGTTAGGGAAAGCCTGCGAGTTAAATGGGCTGGAAAAAAGATAGAAAATAACCTTGAACACATTTTTTTAGAAGCAAGGAGAAATTATTTAGGTCAGGAAGAAAACTTTACCCATTTGCCAGTATTCAAGTGACTTTTGTCTTTATTTCTATTTTTAACAGAGACCAAGGATCATCTGCTATGGATGCTTCTAGGAGGTGGAGAAGACGACAACTGACCTTTTTAATTATTGCATTGTAACAATGTATTGTTTTAATGTTTTGAGTACCTCTACATTTGAGAATGTCTATCTACAGGGAAGATGAAAAAGCCCCCTGAAGGGACAAATATTATGTATCTGGATATGTTTATTGTAAACAAGTCAGATTCCGGCAGGCTGATCACATATAGTAAAACAAATGTGAATGTTTACACAAAAGAACAATAATTAGTAGCTTTGATACACAAAGAACGAAAATGTCTGATGTAGCTTTGTCTAGGAAGTAGGGATGTTCAGAAAATAAGATACATTTAGTTTGTTTAGAAGGAAAGTGAATTTTGACAGGACACGCAAAGAACGTTTTTAAGGGGTTGGGTTGAAAGGAAAAAGTGTGATGATAGAGACATACTTATTTATAAAAGGAAACTCATTCAGCTTTTTATTACAGGTGAATAAAAGAAGAGGCGTATACACTGGGAAATTGATGGCACATGACCCTGTGAGCAAAAAAGGATTGGTTGAGGAACCTGACCAAACAATGCCCAACTAGAATTTACAAATGTTGGGAAGAACAGTTTCTGCAAAGGCTCCCCCATCTTTGTTTCCCCCAGAACGAACAAACAATTGATGCTCTGATCGACTGTTTCTTGGTGCCATAAATCTAACTTATTGCTGCCACATAAGACTATTGACTTCTGGCCCAGGCATTGAAGGGCCTGGGAGAATTGCTGTAAAGCAGCTCAATGGACAATGGACACAAATATCAGATCAGAAAAAAAGATATGTGAACGTGAAAGATACTAGACTAAGATGAATCAGATGGAAGATGTGACAGTGGAAACTATACTGATGAAGAAGAAAAATGAACAAAAATATGTATGGGGTGGACAATGAAAATACAAGGAACCAATGTGGTGGGAGTGAAACAGAAGTTTGCAGTAAAATCACACGTGATTAAACTTATGAAAAATGGGCTTGTGGGTTTCCTCAAATGACATACCAACTTTTTGATTTCCATAATGGCTGTAAATGTATAATTAGTTTAAAGTAAATTGGGGAATGGAGGTAGGGCTCCATTAATCGTAAATAACATTCATTTTTAGGGACACATACATGTTTAGACTAGGAGAATATAATGTCTTTGTATTGACATTGTAGAAATGTGTTAGGATACCTCTTACATTAAAGTAAATTGTCTATAGAAGAGGGTGATTAGATCAGAGATGTGTAGGTAAATTGAAAATTGAGGAGAGTGGACATGGGTGTAGTTGTATGTATTGAGTAGATGATCAAATATTATACGGGGGAGTGTAAAGGGATGAGTCCCACCTCTCCCTCAAACTGAATGTAGTGGAGATAAACCCCTCTACCTCAAACCGAATTATGATAAACTATTGGGGTGATCAGTGATTCTAAATGTTGTAGAAATGAGAAATGTAATGCCTTACAGAGAAGCGCTTTAAAGAGCGATCCATATTTACGTAGTCGGAATGTCATGTATAGTAGAGAATGTGTCAGGTAGTACATGCTATGATATATTATCTAAGAATCTAGATCCAAATCAGACCAGGTCCCAAATTTTAGGTAAAAACAGGATGGTCAGGCATGTTGAAATTGGTCGGCCATTCCTTTTTAAGACAAGGTTAGGCCCTCTAAAATGGATGCTTGCTTGAGCAGACAAAATGGTTGATTTTTGCTACTCATTATGACCTCAGTGGACAGTTTTATATAGATGTTCATCCATGGGACAATAGTGGGGGAAAGAGTGAGTAAAAACCTGTTTAGACTTGTTCCCAGTAGCAGATAGGTTGACGAATCACAAATAGGAAGAAGGATTGTACATTGATCATGCCATATCATGCCATATAAGTCAACAAATCACAGGCAGGAAAAGGGTTGTACTTTTGATCAGGCTATTACCTCACCTTCCTAAAGTGTATAAAAGGGAGGGTGAGCCTAGTGATTTTAGTAGAGTTCCTGAGATGTCCTTGCTGTATGCTGTGTCCTGCCTGGAAGAAAATAAAATAACTTATATTTTTGAAATACCTTCCTCAAACTGCTGTTGTGCTCCACAGTCTCTTCTTCACCCCATAAATGCCAAAGCCCAGAAGGTGGGGGGGGCCCTCATGAGCAATACAACCACAGATGACTTGCACTACAACAGGAGGGCAGCCTGTCTGTCTGGCTCCTACAATCCGCAAGTTACATTTGGCCCACTTCGTTCAACTTTTGTTGGACTGCTCATCCAGCCATGGATATTGAGATAGACATTAACATACCACCTGTGTTAGGACAGTGTTGACTCAGGAACCTGCCCCCTCTGGGAGTGCACCCTTTTATGGGGTATCTCCCCTCCAAGCACTGCAGAGACAGGGCAGTGCAGCATTAAACCAGTGGTGATGTGATGAACCCAGTGATTAAGGATGGTGGTCTGACCACAGGGCCTTAACAGCACAATGGTTGTGCACCTACGAGAGCCATGCCCTTGCACCACTCAAACAAACTCATTTGTCAAATGTAATCTAGGGTGTTGACAGTTCCACAGGTTGGCAGACTACCCTTCCCTACACTGGTGGGGGCAGAGGGGGCGTGTGAAGCAGCCATGCCCTTCTCATAAGGTTGGTACCTGGGCTCAGGGTCTCCCTCCCACCATCCAGATGGACCTTTGGCACATGAGTGACTAGCAGGACACCCCAACCCCAACCAATTGGGCAATCTACTGAAACTGAGGTCACAAAGACAGGCCTGAGGGTATGATGTCATCTGGGTTATGGTCACATAGATACACTTGGGTGATGGGGTGGAGGTGCTGAGGGGGGCCATTGCAGCCCATTCGCTGGGTCAGGTGGTGTCATCATAGAGGGTGTTCAGGGTGCACCCTGGCCCCAGAGACATGAGGATGTGCAGTCCACCATGGACGGTTTGCACAACCTCCTGTCCCTGGGTCATCTGCTGCAGCAGTGACCACCTTCTGTGATGTCATCATCCAGAACAATCCACCACTTGCGGCTGATGAGGCCATCTGAGCTGTATTGCAGACCCTGCTGACAGGTATTGTCAGGTGAATCGCAGCTAACTGTGATCCTATACAGGTTTCTCACATGGATCTGTTACAGCATCACAAGTAGATGTCAATCTTCTTGGCCTGGTTGGCTACTGCACTCCTCTCGTGTGGTCTCTGTAGGCTGGGCCCCACTCCAGCTTCCCTGCCACCTCCCACCATGGATCCCTGTGCACCATTCCCACCACTGCCGTGTCTGGATGTGCCTGTGTGCCTGGAAGAGGTGGAAGTTAGTACATCGGCAGCAGAGATGGTCACTGAGCCTGCCCAGGAGCCTACAGAGGAACAGGCAATGGGGGAACAGCAGGCCCTTCAGGACAGGGCAGGTGTCGTAGTCCCCAGATGATGATTGTCATCTGGTCAGAGGGAGCCCAAACACAGGCCACTCTCCCTGGCAGTAGCAGATGGTGGCTCTGAGGAGGCGCATATTACAGGTCATTGCCATCCGGATGAGGCAAAGCAGCGTTCAGGTGCAAGTACTAAGGCAGGGGGTCCGGATACAGCAGTCAAATATGGTGACAGCCAGGGTGCACTTTGCAAGGCAGCAGGTGGAGGAGAAGTGGCAGGCCAGTGAGGCTGAACTTCAGAGGGCCTGGGCAGAGGTAGATGAGCAAAAGGCAAGGGGAGGGCTGCAATTCTGGGGGAGTCCTGCAGGGTGGTGGAGGCAACAGAGGTGAAAATATTCAACACCCTGCAAGCACTCCAGGAAAGTATGTAGGCCCACCTACAGGTAGGGGATGTTGCGCTTGAATCAGCTCGTGTGGAAGCCCTGGTCAACATCCCATCAGACTAGCCTGCTGCCAATGTACCTCGTTTCTTAGTGTCTCTCATCGTGCATGGGTACTCACTTATTCATGAGTATTTTCAAATGTTCAAAATGTTTTACTTGCTTCTTGTATGTGATGGCAGCTCACCCACCTCTGGTCATTTGCTACTAGGGTTTGATTTTATTGTATGTTATGTTACTTCTTGCTCAAATGAACTTTAGATGTTTGTCAATGTGTATGTGCCCATGCTTTATTCACTGCTAGGGGTGTTTGGCATTGTGTGAGTGTTGGTGTTGCAGTGAGATATGGCCTCACTGTGGAAGTTTGGTCTGAACTCATCATTGTGTCACTCACACATTACGGTCACCTACACGCACACATCTGCAATCACCCTCTACCTGCTCTATATTCCTGCATCACCTCTGCCACTGGAATGCAGCGAAGTCCCATGAATGATTGTTTAGTCTAGCGGCACACATTTTCAATTCTGTATTATTGGGCCCAATCTGTGATTCCTTGGACTTCGATCTTCCAAAGGCATTCATTTACAGTGCTTTGAGGACATTGCAATGGCACAAAGGCACTATACATATGACACATTGCATTGCATTACCATTTCACATGTACATGTGGTGGCCACAGTGTAGGTTTTGCAACAGTGTGCTGCCTGCTGGGGTGCAGCAGAGTGTGGTCTACCAGGGAGTAATGGAAGATGCTCCATGCCTGGATTCAACAGCATTGCTCTCATTTGATCGTGTTGCAGGACGATATGTGGCAGGTATCCTTCATTGTGGAGTCAAAGCAGAGGAGATGAGGTCCTTTTAAGCTCCAAATTGAACTGGTAGGGGGGGAGACTGGCATGGGGCTGCTTGGGGGTTGGGGTGGAAGTAGGTGGGGGTGGTGGGTGGTGGCAGAATTTGAGAGGGCTGCCTGGGAGTTGGGAGTGAAGGTGAGTGGGGGTGGTGGACGGTGTCAAGTCTTGAGGGGAATGCCTCAGGGTTGGGGCAGAGGTCAGGGGGTGGGTGATGTCAGGACTTGAGGATACTGCTATTACTTAGTGGTGTAGGCCTTCAGTTTAGGTGCCTTGAAACTAGGGTTGACGGTCACAGTTTAGGCAGGGTGCTCGCTTTCCTTGCAGCTGAAGGTTCCCAGTTTTGCGTGTTGCCACTTGCAATTAGGGTTGAAGGTATGCAGTTTAGTTTGTGTTTGGAGTTAGGGGTGCCAATTGGAGTTAGGGGTGATGGCACGCTGTTTTGATGGGGTGCTGCCTTCAGTAATGGGGACAGTAAGTAGTATTGCCAGAGTGATGCTTGAAGGTAGAGGTGACCATCCGCAATTTTGCTGGGGTGCTGCCTTGAGCTACAGGGAGAGTACGAATTATCACCGGGGTGCTTCTTGAAATTAGCAGTAACAGTCTGCTGTTTCACCAGGCCGATGCCTTGAGTTACAGTGGATAGTACGCAGTATCTCCAGAGTGCTGGCTTAAGTTATGGGGAACAGTACGCAGTATCGCTGGGGTGTCGCTTGAAGTTAGCAGTGATGATCTGCTATTTTGCTGGGGTGCTACCTTGAGTTATGGAAGGTAGTATGCAGTATTACATGGGTGTTGCCTTGAGTTATGGGGGACAGTATGCAGTACCACCAGGGTGCCACTTGGAGTTAGGGGTGTCAGTCCACTGTTTCGCCTGGGTGCTGCCTTGAGTTACGGGGAATAGTAAGCAGTATCACTGGCGGGCTTTCTTAAGTAAGTTACGGGGGGCAGTGTCAAGGGTTTTGACCATTTTCAATCAATAGACTGGGTAGATGTGGGGATGAGCTGTCGCCGCCCATTTTGTATCCCAGAACAAACTAAATCAATAGACTGGGTGGATGTGGGGATGAGCTGTCGCCGCCCGCATTCACGCCAGAATCCAGGTGAACTGCGCAGTTTGCACACACCAAAATGGTCACCTAATCTGCCACCCACCAGTGCAAAGAAAGGTGGTACTGTTAAAAATCTGTTTTTTTTATGTCAAAAAGTTGCTAAAATCATGGGCACAAGACCACTCTAAAGATATAACCTTCTTGTGGGGGTTCCACATCACCACTCTACTGTAAGGATGCCATCAAAACAATGTTAAGCAAGGGTCCTATACTATCAAGCAAAAGACCACTCTATTGAAATGCATTAATTCAAGACAGATCCCAAAAATGGGTGCAGTACCAGCTTTGTCCACAAACCGTTGCTAGCGGTCTAAACTCTGACAGTAGGACTGTATCTCAGGAGTGCAAGAGCATCCAGCCTAACTGGGACTTCAAAGCCTGTTAGTTAATCAAAGATCTTAGCCACCTGCTGTTCCCAGAGGCCAAGAGGCTGAGAACTCTTAACACCCCAGAGACTCACAACAGGAGGCAGGATATCACATGGCCCTTCTGAGTGAGAGGGAGGGGGTTTCCCCTTCAGCCTGGAGGAGAGAGACAATAGCCCCTTTCAGTTGAATGGGGTATGTTAATTTTGAATGTTGACTGTAAACAGAGAGCTGCCTGTGAGCAGAGACATGTGATCCCTGACCCACCCAGCTTCAAAGGGCGGGCCAGACTTGAGTGTGGATTCCTATTGCAGCAAATATATATTTTATAGAAACATTGATAACTTATTGTAACCAAATGACAGGAATGTACAACTTTGAGATTCTTAGTATGAAAAATGCCCTCACGATTTGAGTCCAAACTCCAATTTCTACGGTGTTCTAGGACCAAACCCTGCTATTTATTGATATTACAGACACCGGGTTTATGCTAGAAACCTAGTAAATGGCAGGAATGTGTGTAGAAGGAGGGTGTACATTGGTGTAATTTTTTATACAGATTTAACATTGGTAAACCAATTAAAAACAAAATTAAGTTGTCATTTTTTAATGCAAGCCCCCAGGAAGATCAGGGTCGGACAAGCATGGACCATAAGGAATCTTTAATATGTACATGTAATTTCAACAAATTGTGTATCTAGGAAATATGTATTTGGGTCAGAAATAGATTTGTGTGCAATTTGACAAAGGGAGGTTCCTCTGACCATAAAACCTACAGCATCATCTGACACTCCATTTCTTCCCCCCAATCAAGGGAGAGAGGAAAGCTTGGCCAATGACAAGTGAGAGGGGCAGGCTTAGCTAGGCCCAGGCACACACCCATTTTCAAAACACATAAAAAGTGCCACTGAAACCCAGGTAGAGACATTCACTTTCCACTTTCTTGCGTGACGCGTTGCCAGGAGACTTCAGACTTCACATCCAGAGATCCAGACTTCAAATCCATCAATCTCCAGAGACCAGAAATTATCTCCAGAATTTGTAGCAGAGAGGCCTGAATCCACAAGCTGAATCCTCTTCAGCAGGCCTCAAAACCAACCAAACTATTCAACAGCCGGGCGAGCTGTTTGAAATCTTTGCCAAGAACTTTTGCAAGAACCTGTAGCAGTATCCAGAAAGCGGTGCCAAGAACTTTTGCCAGAACCAGAGACGCTATATCCAGAACCGATAACAGAACCGGAGACCCAGAGACCAGATCGCTGTGAAGTGCTGTGCGCAGAACCAGTCCAAGTGGTGAGAGGACCGCAGAAAATCCTGACCCGATCTGTGACGAGGCCCATTCCTGTCCAAAAGATAGTGTGAGTACTCTAGGTCTGTGCCAGACTAATCTCTTAGTTTAAAATAATCTAATTAAAACTATTTCAACCTATTTAGAACTACCTCATAGGAATTGTGTGTGTCATTCTGTCCTTTTTAAAGCTGAAAACTGTCACCTGTCATTTTGAACTTTTAAATTTCAAATCCGAAAAACTACCTTCACAAAATCGTCCGTATCTTCGGAACCATTTGTGCTAGGAGCAACATTTTATCTTAAAGCTAAGATTATAGGCTTTCCAAAGAACCTAGAACCGACTTGCTACTCCTTATATGGCCTCTGTAATTACGCTTGATGCACGCGATTAAATTTGCCGCGATTTGACATTTTGCACAATTTCAGCCACGTGTAAAAATCAGCAGCTCCTTGCTTTCCTTTTCTAAAATTCGTTTTAACCTGCTAGTTACTCATAGAGCATTGCTAAAGTGAGTCTGAACTAATATAAACTAGAGATCACCCACCCTGAACCGCTAGAAGGAATTAAAAGGCTTTTTAGCACATTTCTAAACTTCATTGTCATCACATTCAAAGCATTTTGGGCCTGTGTTTCAAACTTCTACCTGTTTCCCTCTAAGCTTGCTGGGGGGTAACTGAATTTCGTACTGTATTTGATTGCATTCCCGAGAACTGTGTGCTCTGCTTTCCATCTCCTTATATTGCATAAAGGGGGGAGTGAATTGTCAAGGAAAAGTGATTACATTGTCTTTTGTTGAAGCCATGTCAAGTTATTTTCTGTACTGCATTTCATTCATCATTGCGTTTCCCCACCTTATTCTTCTGTTCCTATTCATAAGTAACCCAGAACCGTGCTACTGTAGGATTACCTCTTGCTGATTACTGCTCATATTCACAAGTGTGCTATCCATTATCAATTTATTTATAGAAGTGTGATATATATATATATATATATATATATATATATATATATATATATATATATATATATATATATATATATATATATATATATATATATATATTGTTTAATTTTTCAAATAAACCTTTTAAATTTGCAAAACAAATCTACTTCTTGGCTCAGTGGGGTCAGGGGGATTCTAAGAGAGGGGTGTTATACAAGGGTTCACCATCCAGATTATAACTTGCCATAAAAATATATAAATAAGGGCTTCCCTTGGGCATCCCAGACAAGGCACTGACTTAGTGGGATTGCTTGATTGGAGTAACTTACAAAATGGGGGCTCGTGCCGGGAAATTCTGGGTTAGAATTACCACTTGTGCAGCTTAATACAGTGTGCCAACTGACGGGATACACATATCCGGTTAGATCACCACGCTGTTTTACACTGTGAAAGCACCCCTCAAAGGAACACTCTAAGGAAACGGTCTGTTTTGCAAAATAAAATACAAACTTCTGTAAGTCAGGAAGGAACTCAAATTCCAGAATGACGACCTTGGTAGATATGAAGATAGCTAGGGAGCACCTCTTACATAAACTGTTTGTGAGAGGTGAATGGTCTGAGCAGGACCAAAATGTATGGTTGCAGGCGATCACACAACAGGTCACTACAACTGGGTCAGATATGTGGAGAGATCATGGTCCGTTACATGTGGCCCTGAGTGAACTATATATGGCTTCTAAGGCCAAAGATGAACACAATAAGATTGCCAGGATAGCAGCATATTTGTGTCTATATATGGGAGGTATGCAGGACAAATATGCTGAAGACCAAAAACTGGCAAATAGTCAAAAGATGGCGTTAGAAAAGGCCCAATCTGACCTGGTCTCTTCTGAGCAGAGGCTGCAGAGGAGCCAGGAGTCAGAAAATGATAGTAGGCAGTATATCATTAAAATAAAAGAGGACATGGATATAAGGCAACAGGAAAAGACAGACCAGGATACCAGAATTCTGGCTTTGCAGAACGAGCACCAAGACAGTTTGGACTCCTTACTGCAGAGCCAGAAAAAGCTGGAGCAACAGATCAATTTCAACAGGGCATGCACAGAGCAGGTAGCCACCCTGCAAATCCAACTAGACAGAGAGAAAGAGGAAAGCAATAAAATGATTTTGAAAGACCTGGATACCCAGGCAGAGTTTGATGAAGAACGCCAGAAAGCTGGTGCCTTTCAAAGGCAGAGGGACGACCTGGCGTCACAAATGCAGGCTCTTGGTCAGGAAAGGGATACCTTAGGCCAGGAAGTCTGCCATTTAAAAAGAAAAATTGAAGAAAATCACTTGGCCCTCCAGGGGCTGGGTGACCTCCAAAAAGAGCATCAGGGCTTGCTAGATAACACCAGGAGGGTGGAGGAGGCTCTGGCAAGAAAGGAGCAGGGCAGTAGGGATGGGACTCAGGAGGTAACCCTCCTGCAGCAGAGACTGGCCCAGTACTCCAGGACCAATGAGGAGGCACAGAGAGAAAATGAGGCTCTCTGCCAGCACAATGATAGGCTCCAGCAACAGGTAGCCATGCAGGAGAGACTGATAGAGTCTAGTAAGGCCTTAACTGAGGAACTGAAAGCGCAGGCTCTTGCATTGCAACAGGGAGCAGGGGCTGATAGAGAAGAGGTTCGCTGGGAAAGGGAAACGCCTGAGCATAACCTCAGGAGCCCTGGTACCAGAGGCCTTCATCTCTCCCAGTCCCTGGACTCTGCCACCCCCATGTCCCCTGGCGCGCATGAGCACAGGGCCACAGGAATGGCAGATTACTATCCAGCCAAAAGTATGGGGCTCATAGGCCAGTACCACCCAGGAATGGGTGGGCGGGCATCCGGGTATGGGCACCTTAGTACAGTGCAATTTAGTGGGGAACCCCAGGAGAGTAGGCCCACTAAGGGCATCCTGAAAACCTCTTCCCAGTTAGGTCAGTGGGGGGGTACCCATCAAATCCTGGTAGCAAGGAGGGATCTGAAGACTCCTCTGAGCGTCACAGGACACAGGAGACCTGGTCCCCACATTCTGCCAGCTATTCCCAGGCTCGCAGAATCCGGGTAAACCTGGAAGATCAGACGGGCACCTCTGGAAGCAGTGCTTCTGAATCAGAGGATGAATGGACCAGGGTTACCCGAACCAAAAAGGCCAATAAGGTGAAAAGGGCTTTGCTTAAGGACCCCTTAAAACAGATGAAGGCAATCAGGAGTGTCATCACGCCTTATCATAATAACGGCAAGTATTCTGTTTGGGAACACTTGGAGCTCTATGAGCAAATGATGGAGACTTTCCATTTGAAGGACAGCAGTAGCTGCATCCAGTACGTCAAATGGACATTCTCCCCTGAATACTCCAGTTTCTTTGCGGGGCTGGAGGACCAAAATCATTCAAGATGGTCCACATATAGGGCGGCCATCTTGAAACATTTTTCTGTACATAGAAATCCCCAAGAGGCTCGCAAGGCAGCCTACATTTGGCAATGTGGGGAGGATCAGGCCCCACAAGAATTTGTGCAAGAATTGAAGCGTGCCTTTGCGCAGATCACCAGAAGGGTGCGCACGGGCAGCAGAGAATTCATCAACACATTTTTCCATGCTCTTCCCAAGTACATAATGACCCAGCTCGTGAGACATTTTCATGAGAAAAGATCTTTAGACTGGGTCATTGAGCAAGCCACCCGGATCTATGAGGTGCAGAAGCCCATAGAAAATAAAAGTAATGCACATAAACAAAAACCAACAGCACCCCTGCTGCTGCCATGATGGCAGAGGTAAAGGTTGCCCCCATTTTAGATTTGGAAATGTGGGGCCTAAAAACCTGCCTGCGCCAAATAATTCACAGCCCAGAAAGCCCTCGGGCCAGTCACAGACAGGGAGTCGAGGAGGTAGTCCCACAAATGGGGTCCCTCGCTCCCCTGATTATGTAAGTCCCTGCTACAAGGGAAACCGACCCATCCTGGGTTATGTGTGGAAGCCTCCAGCCCAAGGGGGAGAATCCAGCCAAGCGCCTAACCTGGGGAACTTCCCTCCTAACTTCCCCTAGGAGGGCAGAAATTCACCAAATCCTGGGCAGAACTTTTTCCCCAGGTATCCACCCAATTTCCAACCCCAAAACCATCCATCCTTCTTTCCCCAATTCCCTGAGCCCAGACAACCTAATCCTGGAGAGGGGAGGCCAAGGGTGGAGGGGTACCAAAATCTTCCCAATCCGGGGTATTGCCAGAGAAGGGATAGCTACCCTTCCCGGGATCAGCCCAGGGGAGAAAATAGAGCCCCGTATCAGCCTGAGCGGGTTTCACAACTTGAGCGCCAGGTCCAAAATATGGCACGGGATCTGGGTCACATACTGAGGGCTCAACAGAACCCTCAGATGAGCATGCCACTGCAGAATGCCCCAAACTCTGGGCCTGGTGCTCCAGAACAATGACAGGGGCAGCACCCCGATAACCCAGCGCTTCCCAGGGAGGAGGCACAAGGGGAAGAGGGGTGTAAAGCCTTGGAGGAAGCTTCCTTCCCAACTTGTAAACAGCCCCTGGAAAACCAGGAACCGGAAACAAAATCTCCTGCCCCTGAAAGCCTGCCTCCCAAGGAGCAGAGGGGGGGTAGGAGAAACAAAGGACCCAAACAGACCCACTTTGTGGAGGAGGTACAGGTCTTCCAATTTGAGGGAGAGGGATCCTCAGAAGATACTGGGAAAAGGATCTTCTCCTTCAGAGATGGGGAACTCCTCCCAAGGAAAAATGGGTCCCAAGAGATTCCAATCCAGACTGGGTAGATGTGGGGATTGAGCTGTCGCCGCCCATCATCCTATCCCAGAACCAACAATACCAAAAGCCCCTGGTTCAAACCCATCCTGGTGACTGCCTCCAAAAAGGCAGGGGCGGCCCAGAACCAGAACAAGGGGAACCTAAAACCGAATCAACAGACTGGGTAGATGTGGGGATTGAGCTGTCGCCGCCCATCATTCTATCGCAGAACCAACAATACCGAAATCCCAGGGGTCAAACCCATCCTGATGACTGCCTACAAAAAGGGGGGGGCGGCCCAGAACCTGAAACCATTTCCAGTTGCCAGCTTTTTCTTTCAGATTCCCCAGGCTCTTCACAGAATTCTGCCCAATTCTCTTCGCAAGCAATGTCCAAAACCAGAAAATTAGCCCACCAGTTGTCCAAAAATGTGCATTATCTCTGCCCCCTTGAGGAGAAGGAGGGAAGGTACTATGCCCCGGTATAAGTACAGGGGCAGGGTACAATCTTGGCGCTGGTGGACACTGGATCTCAAGCCACCCTTCTGTCCAGAAGGGCCCTTGATGAACTAAATGCAGGAAGGGGGGAGAATTACCGTATTCCTCTCACCTCTCTTCCTGGACAACTGCAGAACTTTGACGGGAAGGAAATTCCCGTCGAGGGAACTGCAGATTTGGACATCAAAATTGGGCGACACAGGGTGAAACACCTGGTCATAGTAGTGACTCCAGAGGGCACCCCTTGTTTACTAGGGAACGACCTCCTGAGAAGGTTGTCACCCCTAATAGATTGTGTAAACAAGGTCCTCTGGACCCAGACTAGCCGACCAATAAAATTAAAACAGAGTATCAACCATGTTAGTTTAAATGGCACCTGCCACATGGTTGAACAAAAATCTGACCAAGTAGAATTTCACTTCCAGAACAACCAAATTCCAGAACTGACAGTAATAGCAGTAGGACAACAGAATGGTGATGGGGGGGGGTCCTCTCTATTTCTGAAAATCAACCTTCCTTCCAGTTTAAGGTGGTATTCCACACTGGAAGGAAACACTCTGAAATTCTTTACCAATCCACAATCAGACACTCCCACTCCTATAGTCCAGAAGGATGTGAAATCAGCTCAGAGCCTGGCTGATATTTAGCAAATTGGAGAGCAGTTGTTCATCCCTGTTCAGTTAAATGATGGGAAGGACTCTGTTCTCGCCCTAGTGTGTGTGAACAACGGTAAGAGCTTCATCAGCAAAGCCATGTTCCGCCAACTCCCAAAAGATCCAGCCATTCCCACATTCAAACTGATAGACAAATGGGAAATGGATCTGGAAACACACAATTCCAAACATATCCTGCCAAGCAGGTGCATGCTCAAAATCTCCATTGGCAACAAGAGCATAGTCCATAATTGTTGGATCGTGCGAGACGTCGCTGCTGCCTTTTACTTAGGGAGTGACATTCT
This sequence comes from Ambystoma mexicanum, assembly GCF_040938575.1. Lineage (NCBI taxonomy): Eukaryota > Metazoa > Chordata > Amphibia > Caudata > Ambystomatidae > Ambystoma > Ambystoma mexicanum. Next base: position 508,519,703 of record NC_090926.1, on the reverse strand, counting down.
CAATTGCTTCGCCATTAGTTTGGACCTAATAAACTTCAAAGCTTGGTCCCGATTAGCAGATAATCCCATGGGCTTTGATGATCAAGAAAAAGCATTTAGGTAAGCTCAATTGCTACCTTATGCAGTTGAAATTCAGATTAAAGAGGAAGTCACCATCCCAGAAAGGACCCGACAATTCTCCCTGGAAGTGAAAGTTAAAAGAGGACAAAAATTGAAAAACCCTGATGCTTATATTCATCTAAATGCTTCTCTCCATCAGCAAGGGTTAGGGGTAAACCCAACACCATTAGTCAACATAGAACATGACACCATTCCAATAGAGTTGGATAACAGCGACTTACAGAGTATTACTCTAGCCGCAGGCACCATTATTGGAATGGCGGTTGATGACTGACATTTCTCCATTGATTTAGGAAATGAACTGTTAGGACCAATCCCCAAGGACTGTTTTGACAGTGACAGTGATGACAATACAACACCATACAGGATCATTACCCGGCATGGGGGTAACTTCCTGGTGTACACTTCTTGCCCTTATGGTAAGGAAGATGTGACTTGTGACTTCAGGAGGGATGAGGTGATTTTCCAGGTCCATGAGGGCTGCCTTTCCCACCTGAAGCCTCCAGTCCAAATCAGCACTCTTACCAGGGACTTCTCCACCCAGCTGGAGGAGGCCGCTGAGATAGCAAAACCAGAAGTCTTTCCAGGCTTCAGGCAAATGGTGGAAGAGAGAGTCAACCTGGCTGATGCCTGCATGACTCTGGAACAGAAGCAAAAGTTGAAACAAGTTTTCTTCGATTTCCAAGATCTCTTTGCGGTAGACTCATATGACTGTGGTTGCACTGACATCCACACAACAACAATTCCCACGGATCCTGGCATGACTCCAGTGTTTGTGAAGCAATATCGCTTGCCTCTCGCATCCATGGAGTCCCTTACTGAAATATTAAGAACCTTGAGTCCCGGGGAATAATCTGTCCAGTACACAGCATTTTCAATAATCCGGTGCTGGGAATATTGAAGCCAAACGGCCAGTGGAGACTCTGCGCCGACCTTAGGGAGCTCAACAAACGAGTCCATACTTCCCGATGGCCTCTGCCCTACATTGACCAAGGGCTGGCCCAGATCCAGGGGTCACAGGTATTCACTGCAATAGACCTGACCAATGGATACTGGACTGTGCCTGTCAGTAGGGAGGACCAATACCAACTGGCTTTTACCTTTGGGGGCCAGCAGTACACATGGACCCGGACTCCCTTCGGATACCTCAACTCCGGCAATGAATTCAACATTTTCCTACATAAGGCCATGCCCGACCTGGGTGCGAGGGGTAACCTGGTTTATGTAGATGATGTCCTCATCAAAAGTTCATCTGTGGAAGAACACATAGCGGAGATCCGTTATGTTCTGACACAGTTGAGGGCCGCCGGAGCAAAACTTTCCTTTCAGAAAGCACAGTGGTGTAGAACCCGCGTTAATTTCTTGGGGCATGAGATTACTCCTCAGGGTCTCTGTCCCCAAGAAAAGAAAGTGGAAGCACTTCAGAAACTGAAGGATCTCACAACTCTGTGGGAACTAAGGAGCATCCTTGGACTGACTAATTACAGCAGAAAGTTCATTGAGGGCTACGCAGAGATCACTAGACCCTTGATTCATCTCTTGAAGGGGGGGGTCAAGTGGGAATGGGGTCCAGAACAAGCCGAGGCAGTAAGACAACTCAAAAGAAGCCTCTCACAAGCGCCTTGCCTAGCTTACCATGTCAGAAACAAGGAGTTTTTCCTGGAGACAGGGTTCTCTAATACGTGCTTGACGGCAGTATTATACCAAAAGCATGACAAGTTCAATAAAGTAATCTCCTATGAGAGCCAAACTTTATCCTCTGTGGAGGAAAAATTCAACGATTGTGAAAAGGCACTCCTGGCAACGGTGGGGGCATTGAAGAATTACCGCCTGTTTATCCAGGGGGAACACATCATAGTGGAGACTCCACACCAGCCTCTGCAATATCTCCAAAGTGACAGAATCCGGGCCGGAAATGTGAGTAATTCCCGAATAACTTCCTGGATTCTGTCAATGCAAGGCTTTCCTGTGGAGGTCAGATATGGCCAAAAAAAGAAGAGTCCCCTCGTGCAAGGTCTGGCTGACTTGCATGATTGTGCTAGAGAAAACTGTCTCGAGGACGAAAGTCTAAAAATCAAGGACAACATGGAAGCATACCTTAATTCCCCACACAAAGTCTTTGAAGAAGACAAGTGTGAGGGAATGCCCACTGTCTATGTGGATGGATGCTCGTACCATGTTGACAACAACGGGGAGAAAGAACTGGTGGCTGGCTTAGGGAATGCATGGGTGAAGGAGTTTCCAGAACCCTCCGCTGGATACAAAATTGGTTCCCGAAGTAGTCAGGTGGCAGAGTTGATGGCTGTGCATCAGGCAATCCTCACTGCTGTCCAACATCAACTCCACAAACTGGTCATAATCACAGATTCGGATTATGTATGGAACGGGTTCGTGGAGCACCTGGTTAATTGGAAAACCAGAGGCATGTTATGTGCTAATATCAAACCCCTGAAACATGGGAAGTTATTCCAAAATATTGATGATCTAGTCACATCGAATGGGATGACCATCTACTGGAAAAAGATGAAGGGTCATTCCAAAGTAGAGGGACCAGACAAAACTGGAAATGACTTAGCTGATCAGCTGGCCAAAACCGGGGCCATCCAAGGGGATCTAATAGAAATAGAGTACCTGATGGGGGAAATCCAGGTCACCGCTATCACTAGATCCCAGACAAATGCTCACAATGATCTTTCAACTGCACAATGGAGTAAGGAGACCCCTGATGCTGATTTGATTACAGCTCAGCCTACCTCATTCCGAAGCCTGATGTTAAGTCACGGCCATGATGCGGCCACCGCCGGTCATAGGGGGTTTCACACAACACTGGAAATCTTAAGAGAGTTTGAATACTGGCCACACATGGGGCAGGACCTTGACCAATACTTGAAGGGGTGTCTTGTTTGTGCGCAATTTCAGCCATCATCCCTCACACACCGTGCGCCTCTCCAATAGAGGGGGATGACACTGCCATGGTCAGATTTGCAAATCGACTTTGTAGGCCCTGTAATTCGCTCGTCTAGAGGAAACAAGTACATGTTGACTGTTACATGCTTGTTTACTAAGTGGGTGGAATGTCTCCCAGCCCCAAACTGCAAGGCAGAAACAGCAGCTGCCCTGATGATTAACCACATCCTTTCCCATTTCGGTCTACCTCAAAGGATTGAGTCAGACAGGGGTAGCCACTTCACCAGTGAAGTAACGATGTGGGAGATACTGGGGGTCAAAAGGAAGCTACATATTGATTACAGGCCAGCTTCTTCTGGAGCAGTAGAGAGATACAACCGAACCATTGTGAGCATATTAAAAAAGTTTGTGGCAGATTCTGGGCCAAGTTGGGATATCCGACTACCTCTGGTCCTAATGGCCATCAGATCTACCCCTTCATCTGCAACTAAAATGTCACCATTTGAGTTGATGACTGGACGCAAGATGGTGCTTCCCCAGCATTTGCTCTACAGAACCCAAGAGCAAACGTTGATAAATGCCTCCACAACTCATGAGTATGTGGAGAATTTAAGGAAACACCTCCAACATGCTTTTGCCTATGCTCAGCGGAATCTAGAAAGATCAGCTGATAGCATGAAGACCCACTACGACCTGAAAACCACCAGGAAAGTATACGAGGTGGGGGACCGGGTCTATCTATACAATTTCCAAAGAAACCAGGCCAAACAGCGTATATTTTTGCCTACGTGGAAGGGACTGTTTGAAATTATAGACAAAATCTCCCCTGTAGCCTATAAGATCCACATCCCCAAAGGTAGTCTGGCGGAAGGGGAAGACAAGTGGGTCCATATTAATCAGCTAAAGTGTTGCCATCCCAGGCACACTCTGCATCAACTGGAGGAGTCCCCTGCAATACCAGAGGGGACCGTTCCAGATTAATTCAGTTCCCATCCTAAAATATCCCACATATAGTCTCTAAAATATTATGATTTGAAAAAAAAATGTTTCATATTATATCTTGTTTTTCAAAATAAGAATGCTATGTCTCTTGAGTTATAAAATGTACATGCCGCCCCACTAGATCAATAGTGGTGGAAAAATGTCTATGAACAGGTATTGCCGCTTTTGCTTTATCATCCTAGGAGAGAGGAAACTATGGAGACTGACCAAGGAGGACGACCGGGGACCGGGAGCAGAGACCCGAGGGGCCCGGTGTACCGCCCAATATTCCCATCAGGACAGGCGAGGAGAACCGATCGATCCAACCGGATGGAGGAAAAGATGCTGAACTGTGCCACCTACGGAATTGGAAGAAGATGATGCAGACATACCAGCGCGTGGATCAAAACATCCTTTGCACCCGACTCCCCCTCGACTAGAAATCAAAGCGCAGTTGGGCGGGGGGGCTTGTCAAGGGTTTTGACCCATGTTGAATCAATAGACTGGGTAGATGTGGGGATGAGCTGTCGCCGCCCAATATTCTATCCCAGAACAAACTAAATCAATAGACTGGGTGGATGTGGGGATGAGCTGTCGCTGCCCACATTCACGCCAGAATCCAGGGGAACTGCGCAGTTTGCGCACACCAAAATGGTCACCTAATCTGCTACCCACCAGTGCAAAGAAAGGTGGTTCTGTTCAAAATCTGTTTTTTTATGTCAAAAAGTTGCTTAAATCATGGGCACAAGACCACTCTAAAGATATAACCTTCTTGTGGGGGTTCCACATCACCACTCTGTTGTAAGGATGCCATCACAACAATGTTAAGCAAGGGTCCTATACTATCAAGCAAAAGACCACTCTATTGAAATGCATTAATTCAAGACAGATCCCAAAAATGGGTGCAGTACCAACTTTGTCCACAAACTGGCACTAGCGGTCTAAACTCTGACAGTAGGACTGTATCTTAGGAGTGCAAGAGGATCCAGCCTAACTGGGACTTCAATGCCTGTTGGTTAATTAAAAATCTTAGCCACCAGCTGTTCCCAGAGGCCAAGAGGCTGAGAACTCTTAACACCCCAGAGAATCTCAACAGGAGGAAGGATATCACATGGCCCTTCTGAGTGAGAGGGAGGGGGTTTCCCCTTCAGCCTGGAGGAGAGAGACAATAGCCCCTTTCAGTTGAATGGGGTATGTTAATTTTGAATGTTGACTGCAAACAGAGAGCTGCCTGTGAGCAGAGACATGTGATCCCTGACCCACCCAGCTTCAAGGGGCGGGCCAGACTTGAGTGTGGATTCATATTGCAGCAAATATATATTTTATAGAAACAACGATAACTTATTGTAACCAAATGACAGGAATGTACAACTTTGAGATTCTTAGTATGAAAAATGCCCTCACGATTTGAGTCCAAACTCCAATTTCTACGGTTTTCTAGGACCAAACCCCGCTATTTATTGATATTACAGACACCGGGTTTATGCTAGAAACCTAGTAAATAGCTGGAATGTGTGTAGAAGGAGGGTGTACATTGGTGTAATTTTCTATACAGATTTAACATTGGTAAACCAATTAAAAACGAAATTAAGTTGTCATTTTTTAATGCAAGCCCCCAGGAAGATCAGGGTCCGACAAGCATGGACCATAAGGAATCTGTAATATGTACATGTAATTTCAACACATTGTGTATCTAGGAAATATGTATTTGGGTCAGAAATAGATTTGTGTGCAATTTGACAAGGGGAGGTTCCTCTGACCATAAAACCTACAGCATCACTCTGACACTCCATTTCTTCCCCCCAATCAAGGGAGAGAGGAAAGCTTGGCCAATGACAAGTGAGAGGGGCAGGCTTAGCTAGGCCCAGGCACACACCCATTTTCAAAACACATAGAAAGTGCCACTGAAACCCACGTAGAGACATTCACTTTCCACTGTCTTGCGTGACGCTTTGCCGGGAGACTTCAGACTTCACATCCAGAGATCCAGACTTCAAATCCATCAATCTCCAGAGACCAGAAGTTAACTCCAGAATTTGTAGCAGAGAGGCCTGAATCCACAAGCTCAATCCTCTTCAGCAGGCCTCAAAACCAACCAAACTATTCAACAGTGGGGCGAGCTGTTTGAAATCTTTGCCAAGAACTTTTGCAAGAACCTGTAGCAGTATCCAGAAAGCGGTGCCAAGAACTTTTGCCAGAACCAGAGACGCTGTATCCAGAACCGATAACAGAACCGGAGACCCAGAGACCAGATCGCTGTGAAGTGCCGTGCGCAGAACCAGTCCAAGTGGCGAGAGGACCACAGCCAATCCTTACCCGATCCGTGACGAGGCCCATTCATGTCCAAAAGATAGTGTGAGTACCCTAGGACTGTGCCAGACTAATCTCTTAGTTTAAAATAATCTAATTAAAACTATTTTAACCTATTTAGAACTACCTCATAGGAATCGTGTGTGTCATTCTGTCCTTTTTAAAGCTGAAAACTGTCACCTGTCATGTTGAACTTTTAAATTTCAAATCCGAAAAACTACCTTCACAAAATAGTCCGTATCTCCGGAACCATTTGTGCTAGGAGCGAAACTTAACTTTTATCTTAAAGCTAAGATTCTAGGCTTTCCAACGAACCTAGAACTTGCTACTCCTTATAGGGCCTCCGTAATTACACTCAATGCACGCGATTAAATTTGCTGCTATTTGACATTTTGCACAATTTCAGCCACGTGTAAAAATCAGCATCTCCTTGCTTTCCTTTGCTAAAATTCGTTTTAACCTGCTAGTTACTCATAGAGCATTGCTAAAGTGAGCCTGAACTAATATAAACTAGAGATCACCCACCCTGAACCCCTAGAGGGAATTAAAAGCCTTTTTAGCACATTTCTCACTTCATTGTCATCACATTCAAAGCATTTTGGGCCTGTGTTTCAAACCTCTACCTGTTTCCCTCTAAGCTTGCTGGGGATGAACTGAATTTCGTATTGTATTTGATTGCATTCCTGAGAACTGTGTGCTCTGCTTTCCATCTCCTTATATTGCATAAAGGGGGGGAGTGAATTGTCAAGGAAAAGTGATTACATTGTCTTTTGTTGAAGCCATATCAAGTTATTTTCTGTACTGCATTTCATTCATCATTGCGTTTCCTTGAATCATATAAAGCATTCTTCCCCACCTTATTCTTCTGTTCCTATTCATAAGTAACCCAGAACCGTGCTACTGTAGGATTACCTCTTGCTGATTACTGCTCATATTCACAAGTGTGCTATCCATTATCAATTTATTTATAGAAGTGTGATATATATATATGTATATATATATATATATTGTTTAATTTTTCAAATAAACCTTTTAAATTTGCAAAACAAATCTACTTCTTGGCTTTGTGGGGTCAAGGGGATTCTAAGAGAGGGGTGTTATACAAGGGTTCACCATCCAGATAATAATTTGCCATAAAAATATATAAATAAGGGCTTCCCTTGGGCATCTCAGACAAGGCACTGACTTAGAGGGATTGCTTGATTGGAGTCACTTACAGCAGTAGGTAGTATCCCCGGGGTGCTGCTTGGAGTTCAGAGTGACTGTCCCCTGTTGTGCCTGGGTTGAGTTATGGGGACAGTACACAGTATCGTCGGGGTGCCGCTTGGAGTTAGGGGTGATGGTCCGCTGTTTCGCTGGTGTGCTGTCTTGAGTTATGGTGGACAGTAGGCAGTATCACTGGGGTACCGCTTGGAGTTAGGAGTGACGGTTCACTGTTTTGCATGGTGCTGGCTTGAGTTACAGGGGATGGTATTCAGTATTGCCGGGGTGCTGCCTTGAGTTATGGCGTACAGTATGCAGTATCGCTGGGGTGCCGCTTGGAGTTAGAGGGGACATCCCCTGTTTTGCCGTGGCACAGGTTTCAATTGTATGGGTAGTATGCAGTATCGCTAGGGTGCCACTTGGAGTTAGGGGTGACAGTCCACTGTTTTGCCGGGGTGCTGCCTTGAGTTAGGGGGGACAGTATGCAGTGTCACTGCAGTGCTGAATGGTGGTACAAAGTCTGGCGCAAAGGTTTTTTGTTGGTGGTGGCTTTGTTTGCGTGGTGCGTGTTGTGGGCATTCCATGCACAACTAGTTGTTCTTTGCGCTGCAGCTTACTTCGCACTTTACAATCCATGAATCTGCAAAATGTGCAACATTTTTAACATGTGCAAAGTAGGCGCAATGTTGTTTATGCCACTAAGTAGTGTAGTTTGCGGGGACTTAGCACTTTTTCTATGAATTAGGCCCTAAATGTTCAAAGGAAAGATAAGCAAACACAGCACTTTAAACCTAATGCTATAAGCATAGATTACTTTGACTCCAAACCCACATTAATCTATACAATTATTGTGTCTGCTTATCTCCTTGAGCCAATTAATACTTTTTTTTTCTTTCCAAACTAAGTAAAAAGTCAATTTCTTGGCTACATGCAGATCTAGCCTATCTCTCTCCTCTACACTTAGCTTGGGGAGTTTAATCACTGTTAGCATTTCCTGTCTATCAATTTGCTCCTCTACCATGGATTCCTCGTAAAGCGTTGTATAGTACTAAAAAAAAACACTTATTCACTTCATTTTGGGTATCTTGCAGTCTCCCATCACTCCCATACACTGCTCGGATTGGTTGTCTTGCGGTCTCACTCTTATTTAACCAAGCGAGCAATCTTCCTGGTGTGTCCCCTTCTGCATGACACGGTCTATGTATTTCTTATAACTTAATTTCCCCAGCCTTTCCCACAGTCCCTTGCACTCCAACTATAGACGGGACACCTCCTCCACATCCTCTCACGTTCTGTCACCAGCCCGTGTGATGGCTTCCAGTTTGTTTTCTGTTTTCTGTAAGTCTCGCATTATTACCTGTTGTAGCCCTTTGGATTTGGCCATTGCCGCTCCCCGCACCACTAACTTGCAGGCCTCCCACAACGTACCAGCTGAATCTACACTGCCGGTGTCGTGCTTGAAATATTCCTGCACTTCCATCCGCATATGGTCACGGAACCCAGCATCCTTCAAAGCTTCCACCCTGAGTCTCCAAGTTGGAATTTCCACTCGGTGGGAGCCCTCCACTTTATTTACCTATCGCACAGCTCACTGATGCAGGGTTTCGCTTTTGCTTCTGCTGTCCCTTGACTTGCACCAAATTCACCAGTGTTCGCTTATCTGCCAGGTCCAGTAATCATACAGAGGGGCGGCGCTGTTCCGACCCAACCCAGCAACTGTTTTGCGCCGCACTGTCACATCCTGTTTCTTGTATTGTGGGTTTTTTTGCCCACTTCCCCAACCTCAACAATCTGAGGTATTTATCTTCAGCACAGCACCACCATTGTGTCTTCAGGATGCAGCAGCAGTGTCTCTCTCCATTTGTACTACAGGCGCCTGGCACTGGTGTTTACCTGTACCATGTCCAGCTCAGGAGGCCTCACCATTTGGCCATGTTACTTCCAGTGCTCATGCAGCTTACGCTTCCTGTGCCCCACATACTTCTGCAACCACTGCACCCGACCTCTTCATCGTGTTTGCATTCAGTTTTATTATGAGTGTTACAGTTGGGGTCATTTAGCAAGTGCAGGTTCCCGTTCCTTGGAACCCCACCTTGAATGCCAGGTGTCGACGAGGAAACCCAAAATGGAGGAGGCAACCCCGATAACCCGTGCGGTGTCCTCCTCCAAAAAGCGCCCTCCCCCTCTCCTCAGAGGGGGGGAGACAAAGCGCGGCAAAGGGCAAGGAAAGCCCGCGAAGGGGAAGCGCAGCAAAAGAAAGAAAAAGCCCGCGAAGCAGGACAATGGGAAAGGGAGGAGTTACCCCCTTTAAAAGCAGACGGGTCCTCTCGGCAGAACTCATTCACCCCTGGCAGTGGGACCCGCTTGCCACCGAGGAACTTGTTTTCGTTACAGGAATTCGTCAGGTGGCTCCCAAAGGACGTCGGCGGGGAGAGGAAGCCAGCGACGGTAGCCCAGCAGAAGAGGCAGCCCCCGCCGGGCTAGGCAGTACGGGGAGAAGGCCGGGAAGAGCGGCGGCGGCCCAGCAGCAGATGTGCCGGGAAGAAGAAGCCAGCAGCCCGCGGCGACGACGCGTCGGGAGAAGAAGAGCAGAGGGAGGAGCCAGGCAAGCGATCGGCAGTGCTTCCCGCAAGGAAGCCTCAGCGCGACGAACGAGCGGGTCCACAGCGAGGTTGGATTGGAAGGGCCAGAGGCAAGCGAGCGGCAGGGGAGCAGTGAAGGAAGCCGCGCCCGCTCACAAGGGAATGCACGGTGGCTCACGGCAGGCCGGCACAGGGGTAAGCCGGTCGGAGCCACGGAGAAGCCACGGCTCGGCAAGCGAGCGGGCCCCGCCCACGGCAAAGCGAGGGTCACGCGCCAGGCGGATAACCTGACAGTCGGTTCACAAAGCTCCAGCGCACCCCGAGTGGCAGGACGAATGGCAGGCCACAACTGGTCGGGCGGGGCAGGGCGGCTCAAGCCAAGGTTGCAGGCCAACAGAGAAGGAGGAAGCTCAACAGCAAGAATGGACCTGGCTGCATTTTTGGACATGGCCAAACAGGCTGCAGCAAAACATGGGCCTAAGTGGTTGGAGATCTTGGCGGACCAACAGGAAGGGGGAGGCACAAGCCAGGGGCCTAGCTCCCCAGTGCTTTTCCCAGACGACGACGGAATACAGGAGCGGGGAGAAGAAGAACAAGTCGAGGAAGAGGAAGAGCGGGCTGGAAAGAGCAGGAGGATTCAAACACAACGAGCCAAGGCGAGCAAGGAGCAGGCGACAAGGAAGCCCAAGACCGTGGGGGCGAAGAACAAGGGTCGGGCACAGGAGGTTGCAGCCAGTCCGGCACCTGCACCTGTGGCGCCACCAAGGGAAACAGGTCCACCCAGCACGCTTGTGACCATCCCGGTGGCTGCAGGGGAGGAAGGGCCAACATCCCTGGAGGCGGTTAAAGGTATGCTAATACAATGTATGCAGGCTTGGGGTAGCGGGGGTGCGGGACAGGTGCTAAGCGGGAATGTGAATGCATTTAATCAATTGAGCGCCGGCACAGCAATGGGGCAGCAGCCAATGGGGGCTTGGGGTCCAGGGGGCCTGGGGGCAAGGGGAGTTCAAGCAGGGAATCAGAGTGTTAATGGGTTGCCAGGGGGGGCGAGCCGGGAACCATGGGGGGCGAACCAGTGGTCCGGGGCCTGGGTGAACTCCCCGTTTGCAAGTGGGATGGCACAACAGGGGTATGGGCCGACGGCCATGCACAATGGGAATGCCTTAGGCCAGAATGGCCAGGGGCAGGGGCCTCAGGGTGGACAATCTACGGCAGGGAGCAATCCTAGCCCTTTGGGGGGGCACAGCCTAACTGCGGCGCAAGGGGAAGGGCCAAGGACAGGGGTGGCACAAGCACCAGCTGGGTGGGGGCCAGGCCCTACGGTGGCAGGAACACCGCAGGGGGGAGGGCCCGTGGCAGGGGCCAGTCAAGCACCAGCCTGGTGGGGCCAAGGGGTGGCAGGGGCAGGCACAACCCCGGGGCCTAGCAGTAACGGAGGTCTGGAAGGGATGTGGGGGCCCATGATGACACAGTACGGGAGGACAATGCCAGGGTTTGGTCCGGTAAGGGTGGCAGTGAACTCCTTGTCATGGCATATTCCAGTGCCGGTAAAAGAGAGGATGTGGAGAAAAGAATTTATTGATATTCTGGATTTTGTAGGGATGAAACCTCTGGGTAACGGGGAGAAAGAACTATCAGAAAAGGAGAAAGAGAAGAGGGATAAGGAGCAACCAAAAACAGAGGCGTCCATTCACAATTGGCTGAAAGCTTTTAAGGTGTACACATCAATTATGATTGAAAAGTATCCACAAGATGCGTCATCAATGTTGGCATATGAACAGTATATCCATGACCTGTATTTGAAGCATGGGGGGGATGGATGGTTGCAATATGACCGAGCGTTTCGTCTAAAAATGCAAGTGTGGCCAGCTTTGTCTTGGGATGAAATGGATGTGGGCGGTTTTTTAGACAAGATGATCCAGCCTGGGGCGGGGGGTGAGAAATCCCCCGGGGAGAAAGCTCAAGTTTGGAAGGGTAGGGGTGGATACACCAAACGGGGGAGAGCGTCCTTTCGCGGGCACTCCTCCTGGAACAGTAGAACCAGCTACCAGGGGGAGCAAGCAGAATGCTGGAGGGTCAATTCTGAGGAAGGCTGCCCCTTTGGGAAGACATGCAGATTCAAACACCCTCGAGGGGGGAGGGCCAAGGATCACAACTCCTCAACCAGCGAGGGGAAGCGTAAAAACAGCCCCAAACCGAATGAGAAAGTTAAGAGGGATTGATGGGTGTAATAGTATGTCCAGGCCAATACTGCATTTGTGTAATAATACCATTAAAGAGGGGCTGCCGACTCCGGTCAAATTGCAAGCGATGACTCCTTGGTTGAATATGTATCATAACAACAAAGATGCCAGACTTTTATGGGAAGGATTCAGATGGGGCTTTAAGATACCATGTGCAGGAGTAATGAAAGGGGTGGAGGCGGTAAACCTCAGGTCAGCATTAGCAATGCCGGAGGTAGTGGCAGCCAAAGTCGCCAAAGAAATCAGGTTAAGGAGGGTGGCAGGCCCTTTCCTTAAACCCCCGCTGAAGGACCTGGTAGTATCCCCATTAGGGCTGGTGCCTAAAAAGGAGGAAGGACAGTACCGGCTGATTCACCACCTCTCTTTCCCCGAGGGGGACTCAGTTAATGATGGGATCGATGGGGAGCTGTGCAAAGTACAGTATTCCTCCTTTGAAGATGCAGTGGATGTAATAAGGAAGGCAGGGAAAGGAGCCGTCTTGGGGAAGGCAGATATTGAGTCTGCATTCCGGTTACTACCGATCCACAAAAACAGCCAACGTTTGTTCGGGTTCAAAGTTCAAGACAAGTACTATTTTGATAGATGTCTGCCGATGGGTTGTGCCATTTCTTGTGCGTATTTTGAGGCATTTAGCAGCTTTCTAGAATTCACGGTCAAGCACGAGTGCAAGAAGGGGGCAGTGGTACATTACCTGGATGATTTCCTGTTCGTGGGGAAGAAGGGGTCAGATGAGTGTAGGGCTCTCATGGGCACATTCCAGAGATTGACAAAGGTGATGGGGGTCCCGTTAGCAGGGGACAAGACAGTGGGTCCAGTGACTTGTCTATCATTCCTGGGAATCGAAATTGATACTTTAAAGGGGGAGTGCAGGCTCCCTCCGGAGAAGGTGCGCAAACTGAAGGTAATCATCCATGGACTAAAAAGGAAGAAGAAGGCTACTCTGAAGGAACTCCAGGTTTTGGCCGGCAACCTCAACTTTGCAGGAAAGGTTATCCCTGTTGGCAGAGTGTTTGCAAGGAAGATTGAACTGAAAACAGTGGGTTTACAACATGCTAATCAACACGTACGGTTGGGTTTGGAGGTTCAGGAAGACCTTGACATGTGGGACAGGTTTCTGGATCAGTTCAACGGGGTTCGAATATGGAGGCAGGAGAGGGAAAAAGATGACAGGTTCAGGCTATTCACAGATTCATCCGGGGCGCTGGGATTCGGGGCAATCTTGGGCACCAAATGGTGCGGCATGGCCTGGCCAGAGGAATGGCACCGGGCAGGGGTCACCAAAGACATCACGCTGTTAGAACTCATTCCCATTGCAGTTGCATTCAGATTATGGGGGGAACAACAGAAAGACAGCAGAGTCGTGCTATGGTCGGACAACTTGGCAGTAGTCCAGGTCATTAATCAGGGTACCGCTAACAACACCAGGGTATTACGGTTGTTAAGGGGGCTCTACAAATGCATGCTGCAACTCAACATTGAAGTGCAAGCTAGGCACATTCCAGGGGTACAGAACTCAGCGGCTGATGCTCTCTCTCGTTTGCAGCTGGAAAAATTTCGAAGGAATTGCCCGGGAGCAGACAAGACGATGGCCACATTCAAGGCACAGTGGTGGGGCATGATTGGGGCAATCTGAGCGCACTGATCCAAACGGCGCTCGCCCCGGGTACCACGAGCAGATACAAGGCATGCTGGGAGCGCTACGTGCAATTCAAGCAGGAGGTGTTGGCTGGCATCGAAGGGGAGCAACCAGTAAGGGCCTTCTTGGGGTGGGGTTGGCGCGAAGGGAAGTCCAGGTCATGGATGGCTTACCACCTGGCAGCCATCGCCCACCACTGCAAACTCGAGGGGGAAAGGGATCCCACCAAGGATCACTACATTGTCACGGCCATGAAGGGGTGGGCGAAACAAGGAGCATATAAGGTTGATGATAGGAGGCCCATAGACGTGGCCAAGCTCCAAAGGATCGTGGCACATTTGCAGGAGGTGTGCCGGGGAGGTTTCGAGGTGGCCCTTTTTAAAGCAGCATTCACACTGGCGTTTTTTGGGGCCTTCAGAATTAGTGAATTAGTACCGGAAAACAAGGAGGCAAAAGGGGTCGGGTTTGTGAGGGTAAAGGATGTCCAGGTCACAGGGATGCAGCTGGCGGTATGGGTGAGACGGTCTAAAACAGACCAAGGAGGCAGAGGGTGCACAGTAACCATCCAAGCCATCGAGGGCGACCCTATTTGCCCAGTCAGGGCGATGGCAGAGTTCCTAAAAGTGAGGCCTCCCTCAAGAGAAGAGGCACCGCTGCTCATCCATCACGAGGGGTTGGCGTTAAGCCGCTTTCAATTCAGACGGGTAATGGAAATGGCTCTGGAAGGGATTGGGGAGACCAAGGGTGTCTTCGGAACACACTCATTCAGGATTTGAGCAGCCACTTCTGCCGCAGTAATGGGTATGAGCGAAGGGAGGATCAAACAGATTGGCAGATGGAAGTCAGGGTGTTTTAAAAGATATATCAGGCCTGAAAAAATTTAACTTAACGTGCCACCTTCTCTCCCTCCCAGCGGCAGCCCCGAGAGAAAAACGGACGGTCTGGGTGATAGGGCACTCATTTGTGTCAAGGGCAGGGGCATGCTGGTCGGCTGAACATGAGGAAATGACGGACGGCAGGTTTCGAATGGAGTGGCACGGGAAACCAGGCATGAGGTGGGCTCAACTGCAGGGGCAGGTGCACAGGCTGCTGGCGAAGCAGCAGAGACCGGATCTGATGATCATACACCTGGGGGGGAACGATTTGACGAGCTTAGGGAGAGGGGCTCTGATGCGGACAATGATGGCCTCCTTACAGGAACTGGCAGGTCAACTAGGGGACACGGAAATCATCTGGTCCGAGTTAATCCCGAGGCAGGTATGGCGGGGGGCGGACAATCATGCAGCCGTTGAGAGGTCCAGAAGAAAGCTGAACGGCGCTATGGCCACATTCTGTAAGGGCAGGGGCTTTGGCCAGATCAGGCACGGCTTAATCAATTTAAAATCTCCCGAGTATTTCCTGAGGGACGGGGTGCATTTGTCCCCGCAGGGGTTGGATTTGTTTTTCTGGAACATTTGCTCACATTTGTCGGACTTGTAAGCAAGGAGGCAAGGGGGAGCCACAGCGGGCGGTAACCCACTGGTGGCGTGGCGGTGTTTGGGCAACCAAACACAAGAGACAGACTCCGGAAGAGCCAGGAGAAAGCGGGAAGGGTCTTCGCCCTTTCCAGACCCAGCACCCCTTGGGAGCCTAACACGGCAGGGGCGTCTGGGGGGGAACAACAAGGGCTCAGCTTCCCCCAAAGAAACGGCACTCTCCCCGCCCAAGGTTACCTGCAGGGGCAGGCGAGGCTCAGGCAAAAGGGCTGGGAGAGTTGGGCCTATAAGGACTTTTGGAAAGCAAGGGGGAAGCAGGTTTTCGGACACGGAGCAGTCGCCGCATCTTACAAAGTATCTCCACTAATGTGTGCAGTGTGTTTTATGACCTGTGGAGAATAAATCTGCGGCCTTTTTATGCCAAAAAACCAAGCAAGGCTCATGTAACACTTTTCTGGGGGGAAAGAAAAAGGGGTGTGAGTATTGCTGAATAATGGGTCCAGAATGGACAGATGCACGGGTTATGCCAGGTGTCGACGAGGAAACCCAAAATGGAGGAGGCACCCCCGATAACCCGTGCGGTGTCCTCCTCCAAAAAGCGCCCTCCCCCTCTCCTCTGAGGGGGGAGGCAAAGCGCGGCAAAGGGCAAGGAAAGCCCGCGAAGGGGGAGCGCGTCAAAAGAAAGAAAAAGCCCGCGAAGCGGGACAATGGGAAAGGGAGGAGTTACCCCCTTTAAAAGCAGGCGGGTCCCCTCGGCAGAACTCATTCACCCCTGGCAGTGGAACCCACTTGCCACCGAGGAACTTGTTTTCCACCCACCCACCCTACAAACAAGAACAAGCAGGAGGCCTGATCGTCGACGTCGCAGGACGACAGGCGGTGTGGCGGTGTTTGGGCAACCAAACACAAGAGACAGACTCCGGAAGAGCCAGGAGAAAGCGGGAAGGGTCTTCGCCCTTTGCAGACCCAGCGCCCCTTGGGAGCCTAACACGGCAGGGGTGTCTGGGGGGGAACAACAAGGGCTCAGCTTCCCCCAAAGAAACGGCACTCTCCCCGCCCAAGGTTACCTGCAGGGGCAGGCGAGGCTCAGGCAAAAGGGCTGGGAGAGTTGGGCCTATAAGGACTTTTGGAAAGCAAGGGGGAAGCAGGTTTTCGGACACGGAGCAGTCGCCGCATCTTACAAAGTATCTCCACTAATGTGTGCAGTGTGTTTTATGACCTGTGGAGAATAAATCTGCGGCCTTTTTATGCCAAAAAACCAAGCAAGGCTCATGTAACACTTTTCTGGGGGGAAAGAAAAAGGGGTGTGAGTATTGCTGAATAATGGGTCCAGAATGGACAGATGCACGGGTTATTAGTTTCCCACTGTATTATATATTGGAATGCTTCCAATTCCTCTGCCAGTTTACGTGATCTTGTAGCCACCTTTATTGCCGTGGGCGCTTGCCCAATGTCATACCCTATATGTAGCACACCGTATTTACCTGCAGGGGAGTGCCCCGCTGTGGAGTACAATATTCCTGCAGTGATTCTCGGGTCTGCTGTCACTGCCTTTTGCCTCTGTCTGGTGTTGTGTAATTACAGAATGCCAGTGCGATGGAGATTCCCTTTGATTGCATCTACAACAGTATTCGTATATCTGAAAGCTCCGGTTCTGTTTTCTCGTACTCTTTGTATCATGGCCGTGTGTTCAGAGACTGCCTTGGCCTCTGGTCTACGGAAGTGCAGTCTACGCTATTACGCGTTGATCACTATTGTGTCTTAGTATTCCTTCTGGCCCTATTTACATTCGTTGGGTTGCATATGCTTCGGCGCCACCCCTGCCCGTCTACTAAGCTTCTCAGGCCTCTTCGATTCGTAATGGCGCTGTACCGTTCCTCGCCTTCAGTATATTGGAGCAGACCGCTCTGTTTAATTCTTGCGGTCTATTTAACTAATCCCCCTTCCCGCGGACGGTCCGCACGACACTATGCGCTCTTCAGCTCCTCTTCACTGTCTGGTCCGCCCGCTGGGGATTGCTTGTCCTAAAGTTGCGGTCCTCTGATAACTTCCGACCCTTAATTGGGGCAGGATTCTGCTTCCGGGGTGTGCGCCTTTGTCGTAGGGGTATTCCCATCTGGGTCTTCAGCGTCTTCCAGCAGCTCACATGTTAGCTGGGGCAGTACACGGGGTGTGCCCGTTCTTCCTTGCCTCGGTGCGGCGCTTTCAGCCAGCTGCCGTTATTGCACCTGCATTCACATCACGGACACAGTAGTTCCCAAACGTGGCTCGCCGGCATTGTCCTTTGTTCGCTGAGTGGCTGCTATCTTGTTACTCACTCTGTGGAACTTCGCTGTATTTCTTTTCATTGTAACAACGGATCAGCATCTCGGTTTTGTTTCAGGCTTTGCTCACTGCATATACCACGCACCTTCACACAGCAGTGTCTTTGCTTATAAGTTGCATGCACCCATCTTATCTTGTGTGCACACCCGGATCTTGCAGGATTGGCAGGAGCTACAGTGAAACACGACTTATCCCATGGCTGGTTAGCCACTCTCCCCACCCCTTGCCAGCCAATTTGACTGCATTCCAGCTTTTTTGATACATCTAAACATAAACACGAGCCAAATTGAGAATGTTTTCTGATTCACACGTGTCCCAAAGGTTCATACATGTGTAAATGAATGGGCCAAGACTGAATTCAGCAAAAAGTGCATCTGCCGGATCAAATGCCTTTACACAGAGAAATGCCTGCCACCTGCATATTTTCTAGAAAGGGGGCATGATGTGGATCGAAAGGCAAATCCTGTGGCACATTCCTAAATCAGAAAGGTGGTGCATCTGCAGCACCATTTCTTAAGCACGTGGTCTGGCCTGCCTCAAGTCACACGCAAGCTGTTTGCACAGTACAAACAGTGATCTCTCCAGATGATTGCCTGGGTGGTATGTGCCTGAACAGAACGGCTTGTGCTAAGCATGAACGTGGTATATGTTTCTTCCAGGGGTGTTAGGTCTGGAAAAGATCCGGGCTATGTTAATGTCGGGACTGTCTGGAATCCGGGCTAGCTAGCCTTTTGGTTGTAGCCCCTGAGCTTCTATCCAGAGATAGAACCAAAAGACCCTGGGCTATAGCCCCCTCATCCCTCGCCTAGCAACGCCTCTGTGGCTTACATTTCCACCTCGGAAGCAGAGCGGAAATATAAATATGTCATTGATAGTGAGAGGAACTGTAAAACCCATGATTACCCATAGACATCCAGCACTCACATGGGATGCGAGGGTGTCCAGACTGCTATATTCATGGATGGATGCTAAAGTCCACTGCATATGTTTGTTTTTTGGCCATCTACCAAACGCTTATATATGGAAGAGTTGCTGTGGTTCGCTTGTGCCTGCAACCAGCCCCTCTTATTGTCCACTAGTCCCCTTAAGAAATCGGAGGACATGCAGGAAGAACACGTGAAAGAGAATGTGGGGACATGTTGCCTGTGCATGTCATTCCTGTATCTTGCTTGTGTGTTGTGGTCTATTTATCATGTGAGTAGCCTAGACCGAAACTTCATCCACTATTCATCCTGTCATTTAGTAAACAACGTTCTCTTATATCCTCTTTTCTGTGAGTTTGTAATAAAGACTGATACGTACTGAATACGTATTCATTTAGTAAACAACGTTCTCTTATATCCTCTTTTCTGTGAGTTTGTAATAAAGACTGATACGTACTGAATACGTGTTCATTTAGTAAACAACGTTCTCTTATTTCCTCTTTTCTGTGAGTTTGTAATAAAGACTGATACGTACTGAATACGTGTTCATTTAGTGAACAACGTTCTCTTATATCCTCTTTTCTGTGAATTTGTAATAAAGACTGATACGTACTGAATACTGTAACGAATTTAAATGTGGTTAGTGTGGAATCAGCCTTGAATCACAATAACGCCACATTTTAAAATGATTGCCTGACTTGAGGGGATTATTTTCATTTTAATTAACTCCTAAGGATTATGTTCTATTTTAATTAAAAGAGAACGCGGAAAAGCACTTAGAAAACACCCACTGTTAAGCAAATTAGGCACATATTCCACGTCAAATTGATACATTTTTCAAAACACCCGAATGATGACAAGGAAAATGTGATGTTCATTGCATACAACACATGCAATTGATAAGCTGCATATGTTTAAGAAAAGATTTAGTGCAAAGCACTTTAGTGCACGGTTACAAAACAACGGAAAGGTCAAAAGTCATGCTATCATTTTTCGAACTATGAATGACGCGTAAGCACCTTCGGCAAAACAGTTTTCATATCAAAATCAAGAACACTGTTAGTTGCCAATTAAATCAATAAAGCATACTCATTCAATTCTGTACACATTGTCAAGGTAATTACACCTATATAATTCGTGCAGAAAACTTGAACACAGTTCCTGGAGATCCTTATAAGGTAAACAGAAATGTAAATATGGTTTGAACATCTCTTATCATGAAAAGTTGTTTTAGCAATTCTTTTTGTCTGGAATCATTTCTCTGACGACTGCTGTAGATCAACCGGGTAGATTTATCCTTCCCTTTCAAGTTCAGAGTCAACTCCCAAGGCTCAAGATCAAGGCAGCCTCAAAGCCCCTGAACTTCCTTCCAAGGGACATCTGTTGTCACATAAATGTCGCCTGCAGTCGGTAAAGTGTTCCATCTGCCTCTCCAGCTAGAGCACTGGGCTTTCCGAATCCCCAGGGGACAGCTCAGAAGCTGTCCACAGCTCTCTCTGACTCTCCTCGTGCACGTCGGCGAGTCTCACATCTCTCTCTCTCTCTCTACGCTCTCTCTCTCTCTCTCACACACGCATCCATCCCTGTGTTTGAAAACAGCACCCTATGGCCATACTTATCTCCTAAAGATAACTTCACGAGCGAAGAGGCTGCCATGTTAAATGCAGGAGAAAACACCCTCAATGAGAACATTCCTAAAACATACAATCTGTTTGCTGTTCTTGCTGGTCTTTTTGCTGGATAAACAGATGTAGAACTTTTTTATTGAGGGTGCGTGTATGTTTTTATTGGCACTGGGTGCCTCCTTACAACAGGAAGGCGCTCGTATGTTGACCCGATAAACACTGTAGAGCTAAGGTATGCTATACGGCACGCCCTATGTCACACTGCAAGGCACTTCCGCACGTTTATGATTAATGATGAAATAATAGCAATTAAACATACCCTGCAAAGCTGTTTACCATGGTCTGTTCAGGGTACTTAAAAGTACGTGTGTCCCGCATTCCTCATTTTGCCAGTTAGCTAATGTTCCCACTCTTAAGCTCGTAACGTGGTGTTAGGCAGAATTCTCATTCTATGGCTGATTTCCCTCACCTATAGAGTCCCCCAGCAGCTTTGCTGGATTTGAAGGGTGTGTTTTTTTCTCCTGCTAAGAGTGAGACTCTTTTTCCACTCTTAGGCATTTTTTCTATGTGTGTTCTAGGATATTTTTGTGTTTAATGTCTATGGGGTTTTTCTCACCTCCATAGGAACCATCTTTATTCACATGTGTTACACAGCACCCTCCGTGCAGTGACACTGGGGTGTCGTAGCGACCCCCAAATATAGACTCCATACCCTGGGACTGACTACTGTCTCCCAGGGCATGTAAAGTCCCCATTGACTTTACTAGTCAATTTTTATGAACTAAACCAGTACAACCCATCTTACTATGGAGGTACTGGGAAGGGTTAATAGTTTTTCCCTTATGTTAATTTTCGAGAGGGTACCGTACAGTCCCTCTCTCAAAAGTTTCTGGCTGGTGGCAGTGGTTACTACTGTAAATATTCGACAGCAAATATTTCCCTATGGGATTTTCCCATTGTTCGAGGATACCATATTTTCTGAGAGCCTCTAACATACCGCCGTTGCATTTTTATATTAACTTTACTCCGGTAGGTTTTATTTGCCAGAACTTTAATATCACTTCTTTCTCGTGTCTTTCTCTACACTCCTAACCCAGGTCGGGGATCCTTTGTTCGTCCTTTTGGCGGGCTTCTGCCGAGAAACCCTCCTTTCGGCACCACTTAGTCTGGGGTGGGTCCATTGTGTGGGAGGGGGAGTAGGACCCCTGGACAGGGTTGCCTCCGCAACCCATGTCGCACTCTATCCTGATAGGCTGGAGGGTCTCCCGCCAAGATGACCACTCCATTGTTGGAGTGACAGCTAGGCTGTATGAATGGGGCTCTTTTTGCATAAAAGCAGGGTCCTGAGGACTGGAAGAGCAAGACGTCGCCACTGGAACTAAGAAGCCGAAGAGGAGAGAAGCCAAAGACATCTGCAACCACTGAACCACCGGTGAAGCCCTGCTGCAGCGTCTCACCACTTTTTTCCACACGACGAGAGAAGATCTTCATCTGAAAGAGCATTCTTCCCTTGAGCTGGTTGGGCCAACCAGTTTGCCAATCGCATTCCCGGACCTGCCTTGGTCGAATCGCCAGTACCTTGTACTCGGAGGCCGGATAGCCAGGCACCAGTCCACCCGGACCACAATTTAAAGGAGCGTACCTTTTTTTTTATCGGGCAGCACCGTGGCTGGTTTCATCCCTGAGTAGTGCAGTAACTGGAACCTTCCTCCATGACGAGAGCCTCTCTTCCTCTGCTGGATTCCCCGAACTGCAGGAAATACCAGGAACAACCGCCCCCGCAGGTGCCACTTCTTCATTTTCAAGGTACATTGTTCCACCAGGCCACCCTTTCTTCGCGGTACAGCTAAAGGTGTTTTAAATCCTTTACCTAACTGTTGGGTTGGCCACCCCTCTCTCTTAACATTGTCTTTCACCTTCTGCATCCACCTTTTCAAAATCGTTAATCAAAGACTTGACTGCAGCTACAAGAACATTTTGATCCTGGGCCCTTGCCCTGTACCACTGACTCTGGCACAGGCCTACTGACTCTGGCTACATTTGTTAGAACTGCCTTCTCTAGACTGCTTCTCAACTAGAACTGTGTTGGTGCACCTACTTCTTATAACCACCCTTTCCTTCCCACTTCTAAACCTTGTGAAATGCCATTTTGCTCAGTTTTCATTTAAGTAGTTTCTATACTGATGCACTGCCTTGTTTAAAATGGTTCACAGACTTATGGGAAGTGTTGCTAGGGTGTGTAAGAAGATATTTATGTATAACTTGTGCTTTTGTGTTTGGTTTGCACTGTGCCGTTTTGCTCAGTTTTCACTCTTGCGCAAACTTGTCTACAATTTAACTAGGGAGTTGTGTATACTTTCTTGACCTAATTTGCTTAGGTCAAGAACTGGGATAGATATGTTTTACTAGAAGTGTATAAAATAAATATAAATATTATTTTTATTACAAAGCTTTGGTCAGTGTTTCCTTGTTCCATAATTACTGAAGGCCTATTGTGTAAACCATGAATACTGCTCATCTCCCTCTTGAGATAAGTCTGACTGCTCAGCCACAGCTACCAACTAAATCTTTGTGGTACAGACTGATACCAAAGGGGATTTATTGCTCTCACCTGTAGTCTTAATCTTATGTAGTGCTCCCTAAGGGAACTGCACAGGATTCTGCCTAACACATGGAAAAGCCCGTCTAAACCTACTTTCTCCATTGTTTCACTGGCAAAAGGTCACTACCATACACGCATGGGGAGAATACGTGGAATCTGCACTTTTGCGCAAGTGTCTCATTATTGTTATTGTTATTAGTATAAGTATTATTAGTACTGTTATTAATCTGTATTATTATTATTATTATTATTATTAATATGCAGGGACGTCATTTCACCAAAATGCCATAAAAATACCAAAAATATTAAAAAGTAGTGGAAGTGACATCACACGACCCTTGATCTCTCATGACATCACAGGAAGTGATGTCATAGGCAGCGAAGGAACACAAACTTTCACACCTTGTCAAAACAGGAAGGGGCATAGCATCCCTTGGCTAATTTTAGCGTTTTTTTCAATGTTTATGTGTTCATTATATTGTGCAGTGCTGTAACTAACCATTGTGGTTGGCTACATGATCCTTTAGTGACTAGATTGCCCTTTGTTGATTTATTTTTTGGCCCTTTTGCCTTCAGATCTGAATAGGCGATTGTGGTTTCCCTTATCGAGTGACTTTCTTGGCTCACACGGGAAACCCCTTTTTGGGATCAATCTAGTAGCATCTAGGTCTACTGTGATTTATTTCTTTGACTTTTTCACTTACAGCCAACAGTGAAACTAGCACTCAGTCACTTTATACGATGCACTTTATGATTGATACATTAATGTTGTCACTTTGCGTATTTTTTGTACAGAACTTCAGATGATTTAATACTTATTTTAACGAGTACAAATTCTAAATAAATATATTATTTTTAACGATTGTTTCGCTTTTAGTGGATTGATCTGTGTTGTGACCCTTGGGGGTCCTCCCCCGTTTTGGTGGCCTTTTAGCGGCCTGTTTGAATATCTTCAATTCATTCCGCTGGCTGGTTTTTCATTTATATAAAACAGGAAGGGGCATCACATACCATTGTTCCTACTAACACAATGAAAAATATGGTTACCATATCACTGTAACGTGATATACATTTCATACAAGAATTGATCACCATATGTATTGTTAATATCAGTGTATATAGGCACATATTACCAAATTACTGTGAATGCAAGCAGACATCCAAGGAAAAATGATAATGATGTGTTATTATAAAGCACTTACGCTTAAGCGCTTTATATTGAACAACTACAAATACAACATCACCCAATCTGTGTTGGTACTCATGTATCGAACGCAGAAGGATGAAAGGCTCAGTTGAAGTGTTAAAGACCATACTAAATCAGGGACTCACCCCCTGAAGTGTGCCTGAAATAAACCTTTAATCAGACTAGCAATTATTGTATAATATTCCAGAAAGACACATTATTTGTTATTCCTATTCTTTCTTATTTAGGGTCACTGCACAAAGTGTTACACTAGTGCAACTCCCTGTTTTTTTTTTTTTCTTTAAGAGGTCTGAACAGGAACGGTAGGCACTCCAGAAACAACGAGCCACATGGCACTGGCCACAGCCCACCCAGGAGCTTACATTTAATATATATATATATATATATATATATATATATATATATATATATATATATATATATATATATATATATATATATATATTGTATTAGGGGTAGCAAGGGAGACCACTGGGGTCACAGTTGTCCCCTGTCAAGCCTCAAATGACATCTCTGTTATTATGCATCCAGAAGAGTAATTGTCACTTGAAGATGCATTTAAAACGCAAATTCCATCCATCATGATATACCTGATATGCCCTGCCTCAGTCACTCACTCCCTGGAAAGGATGTTTTGCAGCAAAGGTCTATGAACAACAGCCTGAGAAGCAGGGTTCACAACTGATGCACATCTACAGGGGACAGATGCTTGTATCCCTTGTGTGTGAGGAGCCTAGGTCACTGGAGTGGTGTTACCTGACTTACCGGCAGGGAAAAGACTGATTTTAGGGGGAGGGGAATATACCCTTGGCTCATCCTCCACAATATCATCCTCATCGCTCACCATATACAATATTTACCACACTATCAATTGTTGGAGCACCTGTGGGTCTTTGGTGTAGATGATGTTTTTTTCTTTTTTGGCAGTAGCTCTGTGGTCTCCTGAGGGATGGATAAGGCAGTTTGGTGTGGGATGCAATGGGAGGAGAGGTACCTGAAGAGAGGGTCCCCCTAATGGCCCTCATGTCCGCTAGGCGCACGTCAACCTGAAGGATTATCACAGAGAGATGCCACTGCTGTTTGGCCAACCAGCCGGTGAACCAGTGTATCCCACGTTTGGGAACAGATATTTTCTTAGACAATCAGGCAAACCATATCCAACTGATGTCTTCCCTTTACTGAATGGATCACTGGATCAGGTCAACTGATAATAACAACCAGCCATGTTGATGTCACTAGTGACAACAGGACATAAACATGTTAGTCCAAAAGTACATTTGCACGCCTGCACAAAATTACACAGACACACACCCATGCAAATGCGAAGAACATGCTTACACCGTTCTGAAGATAGAGGAAAGACACTTATACACACTGTCAAAGGCTTTTCCTTTTCACTAGCCAAATGCAAAAATGCAAGACAGCAAAGCGTACATAGTGCTGGCTTGCAATCACTTCATCCCAACTAACCATAAAGCCCTACAGGAACATATAAGGAACCTATAAGGGCTTGATCAATAGTGATCTCCAAAAAGGAAGTACTAGAACATATAGGGACACTATCGAAGGACTTTACTGAATTAGCACAAATCCATAGGCCTCAAAATATGAAAGAAGAGGTGCAGACTCTGCAGTGCGAAGCACAGAGCCAATGTTCCTAACCAAGGACAAGGGCCGGTGGAAAATCATGACTTCTGTGGCAGTGAGCCTCCTGCGAAATACAGAACAATATCCTCAATAATTGCAGACCGAAAAGCTCAGTCTCATGGTCCTCACCCATGAGAGCCAGCAGAGCCAAACAATGGCCATATGCTCATGGTGGAAAGAAGAGCTGTTCCAAGCATAGCAGACAAGCCTGATACATGCATTGTTTACAGTATGTTGACATCTGCAGGCAATCTTCCAAGCAAGATGGCTATATCAGTTGTAACCATGGGAACACACACTCTTTCCCATTACCTTGAAAAGGTACACAGAGCACTATGAACAGAGCAGGTTCCCAGGCCTCTGGAGAACCGCTTCAACCAATACAGGTGCTCCAAAAGTAATAGATATTTTTTGGAGAAGTCTCAGGTGAACCCACCTGACATGCGAAGACCAATGGAATAACTCATATAGGGGATTTCCATAGGTTGTATCACACAAGATACCCAATGGATATGGCCCCTAGGTTTAGGGATGGGTTGGTGGTTGTGACATCACTAAGAAACAAAACCATGTGACACAGGCTCAGGGGCTGTGATTGCCAAGACATTGTAGTTTCCTGTACGATCCCTGTCTTTTGGAGATAAAGATGTGTTATTTGCCTCATGGCTGAGTTCTCCATTACTGCCAGGGGGAAGGGTTTGAATGGGCTCCAAATATTCTGCTAACTTGTGAGATTCTTGATACAAACACAACCCTGTCCTCTGGTATGCTGGTACAAAATGGTAGCAGAGGATGGTTTGCTACGTTTGATCGGCACTAAACCATCTCTTCCTGTCGCAACTCCTGCAGGGCTGGGAGGTGACCCCGTGAAGAGGCCATCAGGAGCCTCCTTGGAGAAAATCCTGCCCTCTGTCTATGGGATCCCCAGTAGACCAGAAGGGTGGAGTGGCAGATTTGGGGTGAACAGGTGGCCGAGCGATGCCAGCTGATCACAGAGTGTAAGTATAGACTCAGCTAAACGCAAATAGGGGAAGTGGTGAACCAATGTTGGGTGTGGGGTGGTGTTGAATATTGTTGGTGCTGGAAGATGCAGAGGTGAATGTTAATTGTTCGTGGTTAGGGAACATTTGATCTTGAGGAGACCAGTTTTGGCAATTGGCTTAGATGATTTTCTTAAGGGTACGGATGATAAAAGATACGTAAATATTGGATTTCCTCTGTGTTGGGCGCTGTAGCTCGGGTCATGGATGGTGGTATCCCTGTGTATAGGGCCTAGCAAGTGGAGCCAGCGCAGATTGCGGAAGGTGTTCTTCTGGTTAAGTCTTGTGGAGGTATTTTATCTACAAGGCAACACTGTAGGTTCAGATTGAGCGTGTGAAGTATTGGTATTCCCTGTTAGGGGGCAGGAAGATATATGTTGTCTGTATTTGTTGGGGTCTCAGTGTGATTAAGAAATGTTGTGATCAATTTTGTGAGTGGGAGGGTATCGACAATCTCTGTTCCTTTCCCTTTTCTTCTGCATTATAGAGGTGACATCAACAGTAAGGTTTGTGTATAGGATTTGGAAAACACGAGGGGTGCAGGAGTTTCTTATGATGATCGAGGAGTAGAGGAAGTGTTGTGTTTTGGGGCGGTGTGCAGAAAGCACATGCGTTATATTGGTGGGTGTGCCTATGAAGGAAGAGTGTTGCAGAATGGTAGTGCGTGCAGCAC
Source organism: Ambystoma mexicanum (assembly GCF_040938575.1). Lineage (NCBI taxonomy): Eukaryota > Metazoa > Chordata > Amphibia > Caudata > Ambystomatidae > Ambystoma > Ambystoma mexicanum. The sequence goes on along the minus strand of NC_090926.1, from coordinate 508,492,204 downwards.
TCCCAGGGCATTGATTGTGAGCCAGAGAGGCTGAAGATTTTTGTGGCTTGACCTGTTATTTGAACATTTGGCATCAAGGAAAAATAAAGTGTACTTGTTTTATTACAGCAGAAGTGTTGAAAACACTGGCTTGGGGTCAAGTAAGTATTAAAGTAATGTACTGTGGTAAAACCATGGGGGACACACCCCTACATCACATGTGCAAGTCCCTTCTGTGATATAAGGATAGCATTTGTAAATATAGCGCCAAATGGACAAGAATCACAGAGGGTAAACTGCCTAAGCCATGGCCAAAAGGAGGGAGCTTCTCCAAATGTGTGGAGCAACCATTTCACTTGCATATACATGGTGCTTACAAGAGGAAAAAGTTGAGCCAGTGAATGAATCTATTTGAGTTGTGGAAAATGTTCCAGGATGATAGAGGGGATGTGGCGCAGCATCAGTGGATGCTGAAACTACAGGATGGTGCGGGCAAAAAACCCTCAGCCCCTACCCCTCCTCCTCCCGAACATGAGTTTGAAGGCGCAGCAGCGGGGCCACATGAATTATATCCAGCGAGGGAATTAAGAGCAGCTGCGAGGTATACAAATCCAATATTTGCACCTCCAGCATACTGCAAAAGATAGGTACATGGACGAATTCGGCAAGTGGTCACGGGAGCTGAAAGTGCAGTAGGCAAAAAGAGAGAGCACAGTAGATCCAGGCATGCATATAAGAGAATGACGTCAGGGTACAGGGAAGAAAGGAGGGACCATACAATATAGTTCTGAATGAGTGGGTAGGCACAAGTATTACTGAAACTAGACAGGGTGGTAGCGGGAGAAATAGGAGACCCTACCCAAGAAGTAGCAGGGTGCATGAACACAAATGAAACAAGAGAATGGGCAGAGATAATGGAAGGAGTAGAGAGGCGAGAGAAAGGGGAAAAAGAGGAGCATGAAAGAGCACAAAGGGAAACAAAATGGCAGAAGCGTGAGAGCGTGAGGAGGCAGAGGCATGGGGACGAAGAGAGCTTGAGGATATGGCAAAAAGGAGGGTAGAAGCAGAAAGGGCAAGGCAAGTGAAAATAAAAAAGGACAAGAGGAAGTTGGGGCAGCTCCATAGAGAGCGACAACGCAGAGAAGAAGATACACGTGCTGTAAGGGAAGTGCAAGTAAAGTTGGGTTTAGCACGGTCTAGTGACGTTGAGGGAGAGGAGCTGGGAAGGTGAGACGAAATCCGAGGCAAAACCGAGGCAGGAGACATTGCAGTCCTACTGCTGATTGGTCTAATAGGAGCAAGTTGTCAGGCCAACCACTGTCGCGCCTTGAAACACCTGTGTATAGGCGCGTTACAAATACCATATCATATCATATCATATCATATCCCAATTTGGTGGAAATTAGTGCACTTTTCCTAATGATTTTCCCAGATCTGACATGTAGAGGTTTAACAGGCAGGGTACTAGAAAGCAACACTGGCTGTCACCTCTATGGGACTGTACTCCTTAACTTAATGTTCTGAGGGTGTGTATATTAATTTGCACTCAGCATAAAGATGGATTACGATGTTCATAAAACTATCACGTAGCCTCCAACCTGCTAACTTGTTTGTAAATCATACCCGGTTTACATTGTCAATGCACACAACATAAGTTGGATCAGGTCCCTTAGTACATGATTGCTTCTGAATAAGAGATATAATAAGACCTCTCAATGAGGGGCCTTCTTTCCTTCTGAAGCTGATCTTATATTTCTCCAACCTACCCATGTAGAGAGCCCACTTTTCTAGGTATTTTAGTACCTGGGAGGTGAACATTTTATTGTTCTTGTCCAGAGAACAATGGGTCTATAATTACTAGGATTATACCACTGGAGTAATATGAGATAGATTCCAGGTTGTAGGTGTCGCTTTCATTGACACTATGGGCCTCATTACGAGTCGGGCGGTACAGGGTTAACGGCACTGGTAAAGGTGCCGGTGCCGTCAACCCCGTACCGCCCGATTCCGAGTTCCCCTCGCGGGACCCGCTCTGCACGTCTGGTCTCACCAGACATGCAGAGCGGGTACCGCGAGGGGAAGAGGGAGAAAACAACGGCCCATCTCGTAATGGGGGCTGAAATGGGAATGGGGAAGGACCATGTCCGGGTCCTCGGAGGGCCCGGTAAGTCCTCATTCTGAGGACCCAGACCCGGACGCGATTTCGGCGGCAACCATACCGCCAATAGCGGCATAGCTACCGCCAAACTCGTAATGAGGCCCTATGTGTTTGAATAACTCAGAAATAGTCATTATAATAGGTAAAGCCCAACATTGAATTATTGAACTTGTCATCCCATGAGGAGGGCTCTATGGTTGTTAACTGTAATTATTATGTCTTTGTTATACAAAATGTCGAACAGCAAGTATATTGTTTATTTTAAATGTTATTGTTTAAAGCACAGACCTAGCCTGAGAGCAGTGGAGCGCTCTACAGAGTGTGGGTAAACAGCATTTGGGCTGTTGTTTCCTTGGACACTTCTTGGAGCTAGGATGGTAAATTCTAAACCACTGATGAAAAAGTTTGATATCCAGACAAATGTAGGGTTTGCAAAATTCCCATCTGAAGTTTTTTTTTTTGGGAGGTGGAGGGGTGGGAAAGGGTAAATACAGGGTTGGGGGGAGGTAAATAAAAACAAAACAAAGGGGGTCTTTGTTGGGGGAACCCCCCAAAAATAATTTAAAAGAAATTCAAAGATGCTTTTCGGCAATTCTGCAGTGGCAAAACACCCGTTGGAAAAAAGGGGGTCGGCGAAATTACATGGAATCAGGCAGCCATGGGCAGATATATGAAACTAAACCTTGCATACATTGCTGCAAGGATCAAGTTCAAGACCCCTCTGCATTGTCCACAAGGCTTTCTGGGGCCTGGGACCTACCTATCTGCAATGTTGCCTACCTAAATACTGTCCTTCCCGAGCGCTCCGCACATCTACCTCCAACCTTCTGTGAGGGAACCGTTATCCAAGCAGAGATTTGTAGAGAGATCTTTATCCTCTGGAGGGGCCTCCATTTGGAATAGCCTCTCTGCCGCACTCTGCTTTTGAACATGATCTCGTTAAGTTCTGAAAACTCCTTAAGACATACCTCTTCTCCTCTTCTTTCTCTCTTCCTCTACCCTGCAAACCTTTCTCTCTGCTCTATCCCTCTCTCCTTCCTTTTCAATGCAGCCTGCTGTCTGGCAGCCTGGTGTGTTAAGGATTTCAGTCGGGCGTTGTACACCTTAGTCTCGGCCCAGTATGCAGCGCATGACTAAAATGCTTATGTTTATATGATAGATTCAATATTGAGATGGTACACCACTCATATCACATACCCTTTTCAAATACCACGGTTCACAATGGAACCATTTATCGATTTATTTGAAAATGAAAAGAAATCATACCATTTTTAATATGGGGCAGCAATCACCAGTGGGGTGAAAAGAACAATAGGAATGTAAACAATGCACTTAGTTAACCTTTGATTGCCACAACTACAAAACACCAGGGAATATGAGCACTTTTCATTTTAGGTAGGATATCACTTAGAATTTCCCCCTGCAAAGTTCCCTCAACCCACAAACAATTAATTCTAAGAGGATAAACAGAAGCAGCAGGTAAACAGGACGAGTAGAAAACAGAATTGAAATCCGATCTTCCATCCCCAAACAATAGAGAAAAATGGATTTTAAACCCTGGCAATGCTAAAAATGATAATCGGAAGTGGATGAATGAATGTGTACAAAAACCTTGAAACAAATAAAATTCTTCACTAAAGCAACGGTGTAGAAGTGCAAACAATCACAAGCAATGTATGACCAAGAGCATACAGTTTGAAAATGAGTGGCAGGTTTTAAAACATGTTGCAGCAAATGACACGTTGGGAATTTGGCAAACATTTCAAATCCCACCTGAAATTACCAAAACATTTTTTAATAAAAACAGGTGAAATATTGTAAATCGAGTGAGTTATGCAAGATCTAGAAAGGTGTGTTTTGAGTAAAATGGAGTGGTGAAAAAGGAAAGGAAATCAGTTTTGACAAGAACAGTTTTACCCTATATTAGAGCATTCAGTCTAAGATACCAAAGAGGGACACAGTAAGCTCCAGGGTTGATTTGCAAATTCAACCCTAGTTCCCTAACGCCCGCCCTGGCGGAACCAGTCCAGTCACTCGAAATAGGATTAATAGTTTAGGATTTTACAAGACAAAATTACCAAAAGAGCTGGCGCTAGCACTAGAAATCAATGGCATGGTTGCAAGAATGATTTTTGACAATATTACAAGTTATCAGGATAAGGACAGGATGACTAAGAGAGGGGAACTAAGGACAAGGCAAGGCAAGGTATACTATGGTTTTCTATGGTTCCAATTGGTACTCACAGTCCACTTTTTAGTTTTGGATTTTGGACTGTCAGCGGTTCTGGTCACCACACAGATATGGTCTAACAAAGTACAGCCAGACAAATCAGTCGGACAGGTCAGCTAGGCAGGGACTGGTTACCGGGTAGCAGTTCTGGACTGGCAATTCTGGTCACTGGATAATATAGGTCATCAGGGTAGCAGGATGGCAGCAGCATGCAGTGAGCTGCAGCAAGACAATCTGGATCAGGATGCCAAAGGTACCACAGTTTTTCCCTTTGTTTATTTGGGAATGTTAGTGGTTTTCAGAATTGGAGGCCTTGCTGGAGCATGATCAGCAATGCTTGGCCTTGTAGTTGGGATCTGATGTCTGGATAGATGACGGGTAAAGGAACACAGCGCAGGAAATCAGGAAGAGTGTCTGTCTAGTCTTGTCAGGGAACCTTATTTATAATGCCTAGTGACATCATCCAAGTATATGACTGGGGAAGGCTTAACTAAACACACCCATAACAAAGGGATTGGACAAAAGTGCTAGTCTCTGTCTCGCTCTAAGTTGGTTAGATTTCTAAGAGAATGATGTCAGGTTTATGAGGTGAGTTTTACAATGTCCAGAAACTCCCACATTTACTTTACTGAAAATCCGATTTTGCCAAAAACATACATTTCTTCAATTGCAATCTCTTGGCAAATTATACACACAGGTTACATATTATGTGCATCACAGATCATTCCAACCCTCCAGTCTGTGCAACCTTGTTTTTCCCTCCGAATATATTTTGGTAATTTTACACATTTAAGATTTGGCCTAAAATTCCCCAATTTTATACACATATGCGAATTATCACCAGTGATGCATGTACAGAATGTTATGTTTGCACCATTAATACTTTCCTTGGAATCTGTCATATTTTGTAACTTCTGTTCCCCATGCTGAAATGAGTTCTACCAAGTTTTAAAAGACAGCCCATAAAATTATATTTGATACTGGAAACTTTTTACATTTTTACTAATTCTTGCTGCAGAGATAAAACGTCTTTAAAGTGTCTCTATAAAATAGTCTTTGTGAACAAATGGCAGTTCCTTTGTTACTAGATCCTGCCTTTTCTTCTTCCTCCAAATGCAAGCAACTGGCAAGGGGGGTTTCCCTTCTTAATTGAAGGTTGTATTGCCCCTTACACTTGCCAGGTTAGTGTCACAGGACTTCTATTGTCGCAGCCTGGAGCACAGACGAATGTCTGACCAGCGTGTGAACTTTCTTTGTCCTGGCCCATACGAAGTTTTTAAAGCTGGCAATTTGCACTTGCGTGTCCTGGATTTATGGTGTGTCTCCCTTCCTTGGGGAAGTTTCATGGCTGGCAACTGGAATGACTGTTTTTTCCTAGAACTTGCAGATCCAGCCATGGGCTATTAGCACCATGGTCCATGCCGGATTCCGCCATGGTGGAAGGCGGATTTACCGCCCCATTCCAAGGTTGGTGGGGCGGTAAATCCCCATTCACCATGGCCCCTTCCCCATTTCCATTTTTGGCCCATAGGGCTCAATGGGAATGGGGAAGGCGCTAATTACGGCACCGTAAATTACGGTGCCGTAATTGGAACCAAGGTCCCTTAGCGGGTTGGACTTTAACGCCTGCAAAAAGCAGGCGTTAAAGTGTGAATCTGGCGTTAAGGGTTTAACGGCGCCACAGCCTTTTACAGCGCCGTTAACCCCTTAACGCCAGGGTTGTAATGAGGCCCCATGTGTTTTAAACTTTTTCATTTCTTATTTTTGGTCCTGAATTAAAACAACATGTGAAAGAAGATAGTCTATGTGTGAATTATCACCACTAACATAAACCCTTTACATTGCTAAGTAAGCAGGCTTTCATTAACAATATATTTTTAAACAGTAATTTCCTTGAGTGCAGGAGTATTATCTAAAGCATAGATACATTTATACTTGACCTGGCTCAGAGAGTTAAAGTCTCTTTGAACTGCTGCGCCTGAATACATTTGGAAAGAAATAAACACGTGTCCCTGTGCGAGTGAAAATGAAGTTGCTTCTTGATTTCCCTCAGAGTTGGTTTGCCAGGGCCTGTCACTCAGGAATTATGCCTGGTTTTGGAGAAGCACAGTGAAATATCCTAGGCATGACAGGGCCTTTTGAATCACAGTGGTTTCAGAATGAACAGATGGAATTAGCAAAGAAACAGCATTTTGAAAGGGTGAAAATGTTTTATTTTGAAGGGGATTTTGACTTTTGCAGCAAAGCAGTGCTGCCTGTTCACTTGATTCCAAATATGTTTCAGAACACACTGGCATATTTTTTCAGTGTGTCCCCTTGTTCCATGTTGCCTGAAGTGTGCTAGGCAGGATGGTGCAGCCATTTTTTGTTGCTGCCAAACACAGTTTTGAGGTCCTGGTGTGCACAGGAGTCAGCACAGCCAGGTTTGTTTTTCTTGCGCACATGCAGCTTATTGATGTGGGGAAATGTTGTTGAGTGGGTCAATTTATACCACAGGTGTACCTCAGAGACTCACAGGTCCCTGGCACCCTTGTCAGTGCTCTCTCACTTGCCTTGGGGCCTTGCACTTGCCTCATTGGCACTGCACTTGGTCAATGACCCACAAGAGTGGCATCTCTCAGCACTGTTAAGCAGAAACCTGTGCAGTTGCCTCTGGGACCACTGCAAAAGATTTAGGCCTACAGGTGTTTGGCAGTTTGGCATTAAACCCACTTGGTATCAGTCTGTACCACACAGATTCACTTGGTAGCTGTAGCTGAGCAGTCAGACTTCTCTCAAGAAAAGTTAGGCCGTATGTGGAGTATATAAGATAGGGCAATTTACACCGTAGAACAAGCAGACACGGAACAGAGCTTGGGTGTAAAGATATATAATTATCTATTTTAAGGACACATCTATGAAAACACACTGGCACTAATACGGCAAACAACTTCAATTACAATTACTATAAGTATATCAATCCCCTAACAATATTTCGACAAGTCTAGGTTCCACGGCACCACTTATTTGCAGACAGAGGTGAATGCTTTAACTTAGATGGCAGTCTAATATTCGTTAGAGCGGGAGAGAAAAGGCAGGGTATGAAACCAACTCGGTACCAACACTTTTGCGAAGCAAATGCAAGGCCCGTAAGGCAGGGTCTACTGTGGATCACAAAGTTCAGAGGCAAGGCCCACTCGGAGAGAGGCAAGGCGATATGTCCCAAAAAGTATCACAGTGGAAATGCACTTCGAGTCGTTGTAGCAAATTGTCACAGAAAGGTTGGACCAGTTTAGAACAAAAAGTTAAGAAGTTCTGGAGGCGACCCAATGGAAAGGTAAGGATTTAAGACACCTCATGCTAACCGTCACAAGGGAAGCCAGGTGGACACAGTACCTTGTAAGTGAAGAGACAGCTCCGGCGGGGGCAGCTGTTCCTGGTGGTGGATGCAAGTCGGGGTTTTGCCAAGAGATGAGATGATCTCATCGTCGAAGGAAAGTTGAAGATCGTTGCACCACCAGGGAAGAGACCAGCCGCGGAGTGCTCCGTCACAAGGCACCACCTTTTGGTCACGGTATGGGCTAGTGGCTATCCGGTTGCCGGGGTGCTCAGCACTTGCAATTCGACCACTACGCCTTGGAAGCGAAGAAAAAGCAAAGGGACTGGTTGTTCCCACCAGTCAGGGGGAAAATACTCTCCAGCAGGGAGATCTCCTCTGTCGTTGGGAAGTGGTGAGTCGGTTCAACAGGGTTCCACCGGAGGTGTCGTCGTTGCAGGTCGGCTCAGCTTTACCCTTGTCGGATTCTTAGGTCCTGTGGCGACTTCTGAAGATCCAGTCCCAAAAGCCCTGCTTTTATGCAGCAAACTCTCATTCATTCAGCCTAGCTGTCAATCAAAACACGCTAAGTGGTGAGCGGGGTAGCTCACCACTTGGGCCAATTACACCAGAGTGCGACTTGAGTTGGCATGACAACTCAGTCCAGGGTGCCTATACCCCCTCCCACACCCCCTGTGGTACCCAGACAGAATGGCACCACTTTGGAGGGCCTCTGTGCAGAAGCCCGCCAAAAGTGGAACAAAGGGCTCAACCTTTGGTTCGGAGTTTACAGAGGTGAACACATACGCCATTTTCAAAACCGAGTTCTGGCAGAAAATACCAACCGGTAGATTTATTTAAGACAAATAAACCGGCGGTATGTTAGAGACTAACGAGAAAAAGTATTAGCCTCCAACAATGGGAAGAATCCCATAGGAATATATTCGGGGTCGAATATACAAAGTAGTTTCCACTGCCACCAGCCAAAACACGACGAGGGGGGACGGGACAGTGCCCCCTCGAACAACAGACCCAGGGGTAATCGAATGACCCCTACCAGTACGTCCACAATAGGATGGTTTGTACTAGTTCTGTTAGTAAATTTAGGTCTAGTAAAGCCAATGGTGACTTTACATGCCCTGGGAGACAGTAGTCAGTCCCAGGGTATGGAGTCTATGGTGGGGATCCTCTAGGACACCCCAGTGTTACGGCACGGAGGGTGCGGTGTAACACCCATACTAAAACACATGAGACCCTATGGAGTAAAAGACCCCATAGCCCATTGAACACATTGACATTCACAGGAATTAACCACATTCATGTCAAAGAGTGGGAGAAAAGAGTCTCACTCTTGGCAGGATGGAAAAAAACAAACTCCAGAAACCCAGCAAAGCTGCTGGGGGACTCACTAGGTTAGGCATTCAGCCTAAACAGAGAATTCTCCCTAACAAGCACCCTAGCTTCTGACTGACTGGGTGCACTTGGCCCCTTCCTCAAGCCCCTACCCCTGCACTTGTCCCCCCTTCCCTCTCATGCACCTGTGTGTGCACGTGCAGTATCTGAATGCATCATGCCTTGAAGATCGTCTATCTGTTTTTCCCTTGTCTCCACTCCTTGCATGGTGGCGTCTCAATGCACTCGGAGAAACTGCAGAAACGTTGTCAGACCTGTTTGCTGTTATCTACACCATTTATTGTATTATATGTACTTGTTCCATGCACCCACTATGCCCGTGCAGACTGGCATTGTTCAGAGATTCAAGGGCTTTTTTTCCCCCTTGTTCCTTCCCTCGTTGAGCGCTTTGAAACACTTGCTTTGCGTATCGGCGTTTTACAAATTAACAATACCATGCCATACCATACAGTGATCATTCGTAAGCTCGAGTAATTATATCTAAGTATGCCTTAAAGCCTTAAAGCAAGCCTCCTGCTCATGTTCCAAATATTCGGCCGCAGCTTTAGTCTTGAGGCATTGAGCAAAAAATTATCCCATGCTTTTTGCTTCAGAAAACATTTGAGCCAAGTCAGGCTTGAAACACGGAGGCTCTGTGTGTTTTCCCAGAACTCACTTCTTAGATTTTTCGTAGATTTTTCACATGGGATATCTATTTCATATCTTACAACGTTCAGGGGCCCAAACAGATGGCTCATCTTTAAATAGGTCTGTTGGTATTAAATTTAGGCTGCCACCTTATCCTTCTTTGCGGTGCCAATTGCGTCCTGAACTTCCTTATGCGTAATATACCGCACAACTGGGCCTGGCATGCAGTCAAGGGCTACGGAGAGGGGTGGACGGCACACATTAGAGTATGAACTAGAGAAATGTCCATTCTTCCTTACCAATGCAACAAGGCAATAGTTAGTCCCCTTTGGAGTCACTATCAGACAATTTCCAGAATAGGACATTGTCTCTGGTGCAATCAGCAATAAATAGTCCCTTCCATTTCCCTTCCAAAAATGTTCTCTTTTTTATCAGAATTAAGTTTTCATATTCAAGTCCTAAGAACTTCAACTTAAGTTTGTCGGCCCCCTGTGGGTCTCCAATACATTGTAAAATGGCTTTCTTTGTAGCTCGACAGGCCCCATCATCCTATCCAAGTCACCCCACGGCTCTTTGCTTATTTGCTATTGCAGGAACAGATATATACAGTAAAATGTTACCTTTAAGTTTTTCATACTCTGCCAGGATGTTAGCATGCTCGCTCCCCGGATTACAGATAGATTCTCTGGCCGATTCATGGAATTAATGTGCACCGAAAATTCCGGCGCAGATGTGCCAAAACGTGCGAATCGCAGTGCAAGTGCGAAAATCACAGGGAAACCAGCGCACATCGATTCATGGAAGTCCGTGCGCGAGAAAAATATTGGATGTGCGCTGAAAAAGTGTGCGGCGCACGCCGGCGCACAGGTCTTCCAACGGCGTGCGCCACGGCCACAGCGAAATCGCACATAGTGAGGCGCACATAACAAAAGTAGGCGGAACACGGGGTGTAAGATTCGGAATGGGGGACAATGCGAAAAAAAATATGGGCGTCACGGGGGAAGTACAGGAGGCAAGTGCGCGGAACGCCCACACGCTCGCCTACAACTCGTATTCATGGAATCGAATAGGGCAAACCAGTGCACAGGCAAAGATGCGCACACGGCCAAACAAGTCTGCTACAAGAAAGCAGGCGGTAGCATCCCTGCGCCTGAAATAAATGTGCGCCAAAATGTGCGCTAACAAAAAGCACCTATATACAGCTATGATGAATGATCCATACTGTGGCCCTCTAGGACAAATGAGGTGCAAAGGGGTACACGACAAACACGGACACCCGTTGTGTGAAAAATAGCGTGTGCGTGTATTTCGGGGTGAGCGGGAAGTTCCACATGCGATTGGCCTGGGTACGTGTATTTCGGGGTGCGCGGGAAGTTCCACACGCGATTGTCCTTGGTGCGTGTATTTCGGGGTGTGTGTGAAGTTTCACTCGCGATTTCCGCAGGGTATGTGTATTCCAAGGTGCGCGGGACGTTTCACACGCGAAATTGCAGGGTACGTGTATTTCGGGGTACACGTGAAGTTCCACATGTGATTTCAGCTTGGTACGTGTTCTCCGGGTGCGCGGGAAGTTCCACACGCGAATCCAGCAGCCCACCTGTATTTCAGGGGTGCAGGGGAGTACTACACGTGAATTGGCTGTGTGGGTCCTCCCAGGTGTTCTCTCTACACCCTCCACGGCCCCTGCAGGCATCCCACACCACAGGGGACTACCCTGCACATGTCCCGCAGGCAGCCCATCCACCATGGCCATGCCCCCCAGCCAACCCACATGTCACCTTGCACTACTGCCCACCAACGCATGTCTCCCAGCACCCCCACCCCCAGCATCCAGGGGCACCCTCCACCAGGCCCCCACTCATGTCCAACTCATGTCTCCCTGCACCGCCACCCCCCACTAGTCAGGGTTACCCTCCACCAGGCCCCCACTCATGTCTCCCAACACCCCCACACCCCAGCATCCAGGGGCACCCTCCACCAGGCCCCCACTCATGTCCAACTCATGTCTCACTGCACCCCCACCCCCCAGCAGTCAGGGGCACTCTCCACCAGGCCCCCACTCATGTCTCCCTGCACCCCCACTCCCCAGCAACCAGGGACACCCTCCACCAGGCCCCCACTCATGTCCCCCTGCACCCCCACTCCCCAGCATCCAGGGGCACCTGCCAGCAGGCCCCCACTCAAGTCTCCCTGCACCCCCACCCCCCAGCATCCAGGGGCACCCTCCACCAGGCCCCCACTCATGTCCCCCTGCACCCCCACCCCCAGCATCCAGGGGCACCTGCCAGCAGGCCCCCAATCATGTCCAACTCATGTCTCCCTGCACCCCCACCCCCCAGCAGTCAGGGGCACCCTCCACCAGGCCCCACTCATGTCTCCCTGCACCGCCACCCCCAGCATCCAGAGGCACCCTCCACCAGGCCCCCACTCATGTCCAACCCATGTCTCCCTGCACCCCCACCACCCAGCAGTCAGCGGCACCCTCCACCAGGCCCCCACTCATGTCTCCCTGCACCCCCACCCCCCAGCATCCAGGGGCACCCTCCACCAGGCCCCCACTCATGTCCAACTCATGTCTCCCTGCACCCCCACCCCCCAACAGTCAGGGGCACCCTCCACCAGGCCCCCACGTATGTCCAACTCATGTCTCCCAGCACCCCCACCCCCCAGCAGCCAGGGGCACCCTCCACCAGGCCCCCACTCATGTCTCCCAGCACCCCCACCCCCAGGCATCCAGGGGCACCCTCCACCAGGCCCCCACTCATGTCCAACTCATGTCTCCCTGCACCCCCACCCCCCAGCAGTCAGGGGCACCCTCCACCAGGCCCCCACTCATGTCTCCCTGCACCCCCACTCCCCAGAATCCAGGGGCACCCTCCACCAGGCCCCTACTCATGTCCCCCTGCACCCCCACCCCCCAGCATCCAGGGGCACCTGCCAGCAGGCCCCCGCTCAAGTCTGCCTGCACCCCCACTCCCCAGCATCCAGGGCACCCTCCACCAGGCCCCCAATCATGTCCCCCTGCACCCCCACCCCCAGCATTCAGGGGCACCTGCCAGCGGGCCCCCACTCATGTCCAACTCATGTCTCCCTGCACCCCCACCCCCAGCATCCAGGGGCACCCTCCACCAGGCCCCCACTCATGACCCCCTGCACCCCCACCCCCCAGCATCCAGGGGCACCCTCCACCAGGCCCCCACTCATGTCCCCCTGCACCCCCACCCCCCAGCATCCAGGGGCACCTGCCAGCAGGCCCCCACTCATGTCCAACTCATGTCTCCCTGCACCCCCACCCCCCAACAGTCAGGGGCACCCTCCACCAGGCCCCCACATATGTCCAACTCATGTCTCCCAGCACCCCCACCCCCCAGCAGTCAGGGGCACCCTCCACCAGGCCCCCACTCATGTCTCCCAGCACCCCCACCCCCCAGCATCCAGGGGCACCCTCCACCAGGCCCCCACTCATGTCCAACTCATGTCTCCCTGCACCCCCACCCCCCAGCAGTCAGGGGCACCCTCCACCAGGCCCCCACTCATGTCTCCCTGCACCCCCACTCCCCAGAATCCAGGGGCACCCTCCACCAGGCCCCCACTCATGTCCCCCTGCACCCCCACCCCCCAGCATCCAGGGGCACCTGCCAGCAGGCCCCCACTCAAGTCTCCCTCCACCCCCACCCCCCAGCATCCAGGGGCACCCTCCACCAGGCCCCCAATCATGTCCCCCTGCACCCCCAGCATCCAGGGGCACCTACCAGCGGGCCCCCACTCATGTCCAACTCATGTCTCCCTGCACCCCCACCCCCAGCATCCAGGGGCACCCTCCACCAGGCCCCCACTCATGACCCCCTGCACCCCCACCCCCCAGCATCCAGGGGCACCCTCCACCAGGCTCCCACTCATGTCCCCCTGCACCCCCACCCCCAGCATCCAGGGGCACCTGCCAGCAGGCCCCCAATCATGTCCAACTCATGTCTCCCTGCTCCCCCACCCCCCAGCAGTCAGGGGCACCCTCCACCAGACCCCCACTCATGTCTCCCTGCACCCCCACCCTCCAGCATCCAGAGGCACCCTCCACCAGGCCCCCACTCATGTCCAACCCATGTCTCCCTGCACCCCCACCACCCAGCAGTCAGCGGCACCCTCCACCAGGCCCCCACTCATGTCTCCCTGCACCCCCACCCCCCAGCATCCAGGGGCACCCTCCACCAGGCCCCCACTCATGTCCAACTCATGTCTCCCTGCACCCCCACCCCCCAACAGTCAGGGGCACCCTCCACCAGGCCCCCACGTATGTCCAACTCATGTCTCCCAGCACCCCCACCCCCCAGCAGTCAGGGGCACCCTCCACCACGCCCCCACTCATGTCTCCCAGCACCCCCACCCCCCAGCATCCAGGGGCACCCTCCACCAGGCCCCCACTCATGTCCAACTCATGTCTCCCTGCACCCCCACCCCCCAGCAGTCAGGGGCACCCTCCACCAGGCCCCCACTCATGTCTCCCTGCACCCCCACTCCCCAGAATCCAGGGGCACCCTCCACCAGGCCCCCACTCATGTCCCCCTGCACCCCACCCCCCAGCATCCAGGGGAACCTGCCAGCAGGCCCCCACTCATGTATCCCTGCACCCCCACCCCCCAGCATCCAGGGGCACCCTCCACCAGACCCCCAGTCATGTCCCCCTGCACCCCACCCCCCAGAATCCAGGGGCACCTGCCAGCAGGCCCCGACTCATCTCCAACTCATGTCTCCCTGCACCCCCACCCCCCAGCAGTCAGGGGCACCCTCCACCAGGCCCCCACTCATGTCTCCCTGCACCCCCACCCCCCAGCATCCAGGGGCACCCTCCACCAAGCCCCCACTCATGTCCAACTTATGTCTCCCTGCACCCCCACCCCCACCAGTCAGGGGCACCCTCCACCAGGCCCCCACTCATGTCTCCCTGCACCTCCACCCTCCAGCATCCAGGGGCACCCTCCACCAGGCCCCCACTCATGTCCAACTCATGTCTCCCTGCACCCCCACACCCCAGCAGTCAGGGGCACCCTCCACCAGGCCCCCACTCATGTCCAACTCATGTCTCCCAGCACCCCCACCCCAGAGCAGTCACAGGCACCCTCCACCAGGCCCCCACTCATGTCTCCCAGCACCCCCACCCCCAGCATCCAGGGGCACCTGCCAGCAGGCCCCCACTCATCTCCAACTCATGTCTCCCTGCACCCCCACCCCCAGCATCCAGGGGCACCCTCCACCAGGCCCCCACTCATGACCCCCTGCACCCCCAACCCCCAGCATCCAGGGGCACCCTCCACCAGGCCCCCAATCATGTCCCCCTGCACCCCCACCCCCCAGCATCCAGGGGCACCTGCCAGCGGGCTCCCACTCATGTCCAACTCATGTCTCCCTGCACCCCCAACCCCCAGCATCCAGGGGCACCCTCCACCAGGCCCCCACTCATGACCCCCTGCACCCCCACCACCCAGCATCCAGGGGCACCCCCCACCAGGCCCCCACTCATGTCCCCCTGCACCCCCACACCCCAGCATCCAGGGGCACCTGCCAGCAGGCCCCCACTCATGTCCAACTCATGTCTTCCTGCACCCCCACCCCCCAACAGTGAGGGGCACCCTCCACCAGGCCCCCACGTATGTCCAACTCATGTCTCCCAGCACCCCCACCCCCCAGCAGTCAGGGGCACCCTCCACCAGGCCCCCACTCATGTCTCCCAGCACCCCCACCCCCCAGCATCCAGGGGCACCCTCCACCAGGCCCCCACTCATGTCCAACTCATGTCTCCCTGCACCCCCACCCCCCAGCAGTCAGGGGCACCCTCCACCAGGCCCCCACTCATGTCCCCCTGCACCCCCACCCCCCAGCATCCAGGGGCACCTGCCAGCAGGCCCCCACTCAAGTCTCCCTGCACCCCCACCCCCCAGCATCCAGGGGCACCCTCCACCAGGCCCCCAATCATGTCCCCCTGCACCCCCACCCCCCAGCATCCAGGGGCACCTGCCAGCGGGCCCCCACTGATGTCCAACTCATGTCTCCCTGCACCCCCACCCCCAGCATCCAGGGGCACCCTCCACCAGGCCCCCACTCATGACCCCCTGCACCCCCATCCCCCAGCATCCAGGGGCACCCTCCACCAGGCCCCCACTCATGTCCCCCTGCACCCCCACCCCCCAGCATCCAGGGGCACCTGCCAGCAGGCCCCCACTCATGTCTCCCTGCACCCCCACTCCCCGGCATCCAGGGGCACCCTCCACTAGGCTCCCACTCATGTCCCCCTGCACCCACACCCCCAGCATCCAGGGGCACCTGCCAGCAGGCCCCCAATCATGTCCAACTCTTGTCTCCCTGCACCCCCACCCCCCAGCAGTCAGGGGCACCCTCCACCAGGCCCCCACTCATGTCTCCCTGCACCCCCACCCCCCAGCATCCAGAGGCACCCTCCACCAGGCCCCCACTCATGTCCAACCCATGTCTCCCTGCACCCCCACCACCCAGCAGTCAGCGGCACCCTCCACCAGGCCCCCACTCATGTCTCCCTGCACCCCCACCCCCCAGCATCCAGGGGCACCCTCCACCAGGCCCCCACTCATGTCCAACTCATGTCTTCCTGCACCCCCACCCCCCAACAGTCAGGGGCACCCTCCACCAGGCCCCCACGTATGTCCAACTCATGTCTCCCAGCACCCCCACCCCCCAGCAGTCAGGGGTACCCTCCACCAGGCCCCCACTCATGTCTCCCAGCACCCCCACCCCCCAGCATCCAGGGGCACCCTCCACCAGGCCCCCACTCATGTCCAACTCATGTCTCCCTGCACCCCCACCCCCCAGCAGTCAGGGGCACCCTCCACCAGGCCCCCACTCATGTCTCCCTGCACCCCCACTCCCCAGAATCCAGGGGCACCCTCCACCAGGCCCCCACTCATGTCCCCCTGCACCCCCACTCCCCAGCATCCAGGGGCACCTGCCAGCAGGCCCCCACTCATGTCTCCCTGCACCCCCACCCCCCAGTATCCAGGGGCACCCTCCACCAGACCCCCAGTCATGTCCCCCTGCACCCCCACCACCCAGAATCCAGGGACACCTGCCAGCAGGCCCCCACTCATCTCCAACTCATGTCTCCCTGCACCCACACCCCCCAGCAGTCAGGGGCACCCTCCCCCAGGCCCCCACTCATGTCTCCCTGCACCCCCAACCCCCAGCATCCAGGGGCACCCTCCACCAAGCCCCCACTCATGTCCAACTTATGTCTCCCTGCACCCCCACCCCCACCAGTCAGGGGCACCCTCCACCAGGCCCCCACTCATGTCTCCCTGCACCTCCACCCTCCAGCATCCAGGGGCACCCTCCACCAGGCCCCCACTCATGTCCAACTCATGTATCCCTGCACCCCCACCCCCCAGCAGTCAGGGGCACCCTCCACCAGGCCCCCACTCATGTCCAACTCATGTCTCCCAGCACCCCCACCCCAGAGCAGTCACAGGCACCCTCCACCAGGCCCCCACTCATGTCCAACTCATGTCTCCCAGCACCCCCACCCCCCAGCAGTCAGGGGCACCCTCCACCAGGCCCCCACACATGTCTCCTGGCACCACCACCCCCCAGCAGTCAGGGGCACTGTTAGGGGAAAACCTGTGCAGTTCCTCTGGGACCACTGCAAAAGAATTATGACTACAGGTGTTTGGCAGTAAACCCACTTGGTAGCAGTCTG
This sequence comes from Ambystoma mexicanum, assembly GCF_040938575.1. Classification (NCBI taxonomy): domain Eukaryota; kingdom Metazoa; phylum Chordata; class Amphibia; order Caudata; family Ambystomatidae; genus Ambystoma; species Ambystoma mexicanum. Next base: position 508,474,785 of record NC_090926.1, on the reverse strand, counting down.
TACCACACAGATTCATTTGGTAGCTGTGGCTGAGCAGTCAGACTTCTCTCAAGAAGAGTTAGGCAGTATGTGGAGTACACAAAATAGGGCAATCTACACAGTAGAACAAGCAAACACGGAACAAAGCTTCGGTGTAAAGATATAAAGGTATTTATTTATAACAACACATCTATGGAAAACACTCTGGCACTAATACGGCAAACAACTTCAATCACAATTACTATAAGAGAAAGATCAATCCCCCTAACAATAGTTCGACAAGTCTAGTTTCAACGGCACCACTTATTTGCAGACAGAGGTGAATGCTTTAACATAGATGGCACTCTAGTATTCTTTAGGACGGGAGAGAAAAGGCAGGTTATGAAATCACTCGGCACCAACACTTTTACGATCAAATGCAAGGCAAGTAAGGCAGGGTCTACTGCAGATCACAAAGTTCAGAGGCCAGGCCCACTCGGAGAGAGGCAAGGCGATATGTCCCAAAAAGTGTCTCAGTGCAAATGCGCTTTGAGTCTTTATCGCAAATTGTTATGGAAAGATTGGACCAGTTTAGAACAGAAAGTTTAAGAAAGCTTGGAGGTGACCCATTGGAGAGGCGAGGATTAAGACACCTCACTCTATCCGGCAGAAAGGGAGGCCAGGCGGACACGGTACCTTGCTTGTGGAGAGACAGCTCCGGCGGGGGCAGTTGTTCCTGGTGGTGGATGCACGTTGGGTCTTTGCCAAGAGAAGAGATGATCTCGTCGTCGAAGGAAAGTTTGAAGATCGTTGCACCACCAGGGAAGAGACCAGCCGTGGAGTGCTCCGTCACAAGGCACCACCTTTTGGTTGCACAACAGGGGTAGTGGCTATCCGGTTGCCGGGGTGCTCTGCACGGGCAATTCGACCACTGCGTCCTGGAGCGAAGAAAAAGCAAAGGGGACTGGTTGTTCTCACCAGTCAGGGGAAGAGACTCTCCGGCGGGGAGATCTCCTCTGTCGTCGGGAAGTGGTGAGTCGATTCAGCAGGGCTCCACCGGAGGTGTCGTTGTTGCAGGTCGGCTCAGCTTTACCCTTTTCGGATTCTTAGGTCCTGTGGTGACTTCTGAAGATCCAGTCCCAAAAGCCCTGCTTTTATGCAGAAAACCCCCATTCATTCAGCCTAGCTGTCAATCAAAACACGCTAAGTGGTGAGCAGGGTGGCTCACCACTTGGGCCAATCACACCAGAATGCGACTGGAGTTGGCAAGGCAACTCAGTCCAGGGTGCCTAAACCCCCTCCCACACCCCCTGTGGTACCCAGACAGAATGGCACCACTTTGGAGGGCCTCTGTGTAGAGGCCCGCCAAAAGTGGAACAAAGGGCTCAACCTTTGGTTTAGGAGTCACAGAGACGAACACAGACGCCATTTTAAAAACCGAGTTCTGGCAGAAAATACCACCCGATAGACTTATTTAAGAGAAGTATACCGGTGGTATGTTACAGATTAACGAGAAAAAGTATTAATCTCCAACAAGTGGAAGAATCCCATAGGGTTATATTCGGGTCGAATATAACAAGTAGTTTCCACTGCCACCAGCCAAAAGTCGACGAGGGGGGACGGGACAGTGCCCCCTCGAATAACAGACCCAGGGGTAATCGAATTACCCCTACTAGTACGTCCACAATAGGATGGTTTGTACTAGTTCTGTTAGTAAATTTAGGTCTAGTAAAGCCAATGGTGACTTTACATGCCCGGGGAGACAGTAGTCAGTCCCCGGGTATGGAGTTTATGATGGAGGTCCGCTAGGACGCCCCAGTGTTACGGCATGGAGGGTGCAGTGTAACACACATAGAAAAACATATGAGACCCTAAGGAGTAAAAAACCCTATAGCCCATCGAACTCATTGACATTCCAAGGAATTACACACATTCATGTCCAAGAGTGGGAGAAAAAGAGTCTCACTCTTGGCAGGATGGAAAAAAACAAACTCCAGAAATCCAGCAAAGCTGCTGGGGGACTCACTAGGTTAGGAAATTCATCCTAAACAGAGAATTCTACCTAACAGGCACCCTGCACCAGGCCCCCACGCATGTCTCCCTGCACCCCCACCCCCCAGCATCCAGGGGCACTCTCCACCTGGCCCCCACTCATGTCCCCTGCACCCCCACCCCCCAGCATCCAGGGGCACCTGCCAGCAGGCCCCCACTCATGTCCAACTCATGTCTCCCTGCACCCCCACCCCCAGCAGTCAGGGGCACCCTCTACCAGGCCCCCACTCATGTCTCCCTGCACCCCCACCCCCCAGCAGTGCAGGGCACCTGCCAGCAGGCCCCCACTCATGTCCAACTCATGTCCCCCTGCACCCCCACCCCCAGCACTGTGGGGCACCTCCCAGCAGGCCCCCACTCATGTCCAACTCATGTCTCCCAGCACCCACACCCCCAAGCAGTCAGGGACACCCTCCAACAGGCCCCCACTTATGGCTTCCAGCACCCCCATCCCCCAGCAGTCAGGGGCACCCTCCACCAGGCCCCCACTCATGTCCCCCTGCACCCCCACCCCCCAGCAGTGCAGGGTACCGGCCAGCAGGCCCCCACTCATGTCTCCCAGCACCCCCAACCCCAAGCAGTCAAGGGGCACCCTCCACCAGGCCCCCACTCATGTCCAACTCATGTCTCCCAGCACCCCCACCCCCCAGCAGTCAGGGGCACCCTCCACCAGGCCCCCACTCATGTCTCCCAGCACCCTCACCCCCAGCAGTCAGAGGCACCCTCCACCAGGCCCCCACTCATGTCCCCCTGCACCCCCACCCCCCAGCAGTGCAGGGCACCAGCCAGCAGGCCCCCACTCATGTCTCCCAGCACCCCCACCCCCCAGCAGTCAGGGGGACCCTCCACCAGGCCCCCACTCATGTCTAACTCATGTCTCCCAGCACCCCCACCCCCCAGCACTGTGGGGCACCTGCCAGCAGGCCCCCACTCATGTCCAACTCATGTCCCCCTGCACATCCACCCCCCAGCACTGTGGGGCACCTGCCAGCAGGCCCCCACTCATGTCCAACTCATGTCTCCCAGCACCCCCACCCCCCAGCAGTCAGGGGCACCCTCCACCAGGCCCCCACTCATGTCTCCCAGCACGCCCACACCCCAGCAGTCAGGGGCACCCTCCACCAGGCCCCCACTCATGTCTCCCAGCACCCTCACCCCCAGCAGTCAGAGGCACCCTCCACCAGGCCCCCACTCATGTCCCCCTGCACCCCCACCCCCCAGCAGTGCAGGGCACCAGCCAGCAGGCCCCCACTCATGTCTCCCAGCACCCCCACCCCCCAGCAGTCAGGGGGACCCTCCACCAGGCCCCCACTCATGTCTAACTCATGTCTCCCAGCACCCCCACCCCCCAGCACTGTGGGGCACCTGCCAGCAGGCCCCCACTCATGTCCAACTCATGTCCCCCTGCACATCCACCCCCCAGCACTGTGGGGCACCTGCCAGCAGGCCCCCACTCATGTCCAACTCATGTCTCCCAGCACCCCCACCCCCCAGCAGTCAGGGGCACCCTCCACCAGGCCCCCACTCATGTCTCCCAGCACGCCCACACCCCAGCAGTCAGGGGCATCCTCCACCAGGCCCCCACTCATGTCCCCCTTCACCCCCACCCCCCAGCAGTGCAAGGCACCTGCCAGCAGGCCCCCACTCATGTCTCCCAGCACCCCCACCCCCCAGCAGTCAGGGGCACCCTCCACCAGGCCCCCACTCATGTGCATCTCATGTCTCCCAGCACCCCCACCCCCAGCAGTCAGGAGCACCCTCCAACAGGCCCCCACACATGTCTCCCAGCACCCCCACCCCCCAGCAGTCAGGGGCACCCTCCACCAGGCCCCTACTCATGTCTCCCTGCACCCCAACCCCCCAGCATCCAGGGGCACCTGCCAGCAGGCCCCCACTCATGCCCCCCTGCACCCCCACCCCCCAGCAGTGCAGGGCACCTGCCAGCAGGCCCCCACTCATGTCCCCCTGCACCCCCACCACCCAGCAGTGCGATTGGCCTGGGTACGTGTATTTCAGAAGTGCACGGGTAGTTTTACACGCGATTTCAGCAGGGTACGTGTATTACGGGTCCACGTGAACTTCCACACGCGATATCAGCAGGGTACGTGTATTATGCGGTTCACGTGAACTTCCACACGCAACTAGCCTGGGAGAGTGGGGTACGTGTATTCCTGGGGAGGCCGGGAAGATTTACACTCGACTGGGCCTGGGAGAGTGTGTTACGTGTATTCCTGGGGTGGGCGGGAAGATTTACACGGTTGCCTACAACACGCCAAAAAAGACGGTCCAATCCGGAAACACGTACGCCAGCATGAAGCGGGCGCACGTCGACTCGCAGGAAGCAGGCGTACGTCGACCCGCGCAGCATAAAAGTGTGCGCAAACAACAAACAAGCCCAGACACCAGGATGAATATACCGTTCCTAGCAGCAGTGGCCGTGGGATACCGCAGGAGGAGGAGGAGGATTGTCAGGGCCAGAATCTTTACACCCAGAACCAGCCTTTTTGGTATGCCTGATGACCAGGTGTATGGGAGGTACAGGTTTCCACCTCACATAATACTCAACCTTGTCAGTGAGTGGGAGGATGACCTCACATCACCCACGCTGTGCCCCCAAGCACTCAGTCCCCTTGAGAAGGTCCTCAATGTACTGCACTTCTTGGCTACCGGATCATTTCAGCGGACAAGTGCCATAGTGGGGGGGTGTCACAGGTGACGCAGTCACGGTGCCTACACCAGGTGTTGGCCATCATCACTGCACACCCATCAGTCCGCAGGCACATATACCTGCCCAGAACACCTGCAGAAAGGCAGGCTGTCAGCCAGGATTTCTACGGGGTGGCACAATTCCCCAAAGTGCTAGGTGCCATTGATTGCACCCATGTGGCTCTACATCCCCCCAGGGCATCTGAGCACATCTATAGAAACCGCACGCACTGGCATTCCATCAATGTCCAGGTCGCATGTGATGCCAAGGGAATCATCACCTCAGTATATGCCAACTATCCAGGGTCCACCCACGACAGCTTCATATACAGGATGTCAACCCTAAACTGGGACATGGAAGCTGGGCGGCATTGCGATGCATGGCTGCTTGGTGAGTATAAATGCCACTGCACATGCATGCATGTCAGATACAGAGTAATGTCACTACCCCACTAATGATACCCATCACCACCTCCCCAGGGGACAGTGCCTACCCTCTGAGCACCCACATGATGATGCCAATTCGGAACCCCATCACGCCTCCCGAGGTAAGATACAACACAGCCCATATTGCAACCCGGGGCATAGTGGAGCGCACATTCGGAGTGCTCAAGTCACACTTTCGCTCCCTTGACCGTTCTGGTGGGCAGCTGTTATACGCTCCCCCAGTAGTGTGCAGGATCATAGTGGCAGCATGAGTCCTGCACAATGTTGCAACACGCCGGGGCTTGGCTGTGGACATGGTGGTGCCCCCACATCCCCAACCACATGCACGCCCGCTGCGCATGGGAGGGGAAAGGGCACGGGGTGAGGCAGCCCGTACGCAGCTGGTGGCTAATTACTTCACATAGAAATCACACCCCTGTGGAGTGCACACAGCCCTGGCACATACCATCTGACAATCAATGATGACTCAATCTGACAATTATGATGAATGAAGGGACAGTCAACTGTCAGAACCATAGCAGCCTGAGATTGTTCAACTGGAAGTGTCACAATGTGTGCATCCCTACCTACACAAACACTACCAATGCGGTGTCATCAAAAGACACACTTCTATGCAGCAAAAATGAATACCCAATTGCAAAATACAACATGAGAACAGTGCCATGTCACCCAACCCCTCCCCAGCACCGCCAAACAACACACCATGGCATGTCATGCTATGTGAGAGCAAACAAAGTAATCCCCACAACATCACACAAGTGTCACAAAGTACAGTGTCCCTAATGGAAACTGGCCACACATGAAATGCTCACAGTAATGCAGGACCAACAACACACATTACCAAATATTTAGCAATAATACAAATCACCTACACAACTTCAAACCTACCATAAACATGACAGTACCGATTTAAAAAATTGGTAGTCTCACTACCTGATAATGGCAGCACTTCGACCACTTCCAACTGTACAGTGTTAGCGCCACGCAAAAGTGTATGTGCACTGCTTACAACATGGACTCCATTTCCAAAGTAGACTGCCTTGTGAAGACATGAGGAATGGACCTGCAAATTAGGAGGATGAGATGGATGCAGAGGCACATATCAATACACCATGCAGTGTACAACACAACAACAATATGCACTAGGAATGTATACACAGTATTGACTACAGACTGCCCACACAGCAAATGGGAGTCCAACGTCCCTGTGTAAGTCAATGTCACTTGGGCACACCCTTTACAAGCCCATGGAAACGGGAAGCAGGAGGGGTGTGTGTCACACAAACCCAAGCATCTAACCCAAATTCAGGACAAGCCTGCATGTGCCCAGCCACAATACAGCGTATGCCCACGGGAGCCACACAAGGCAGCACACTGTTAAAAAAATTCAAAAATCAAAAATGGCCATGTATGGGCCATGGGGTGTGGGGGGGCCACCTAGGAGGTCCAAGGACAGGGTGCACACCAAAACCCAACTGTGTGGATTTTGGGGAAAAAAAACACCTCCATGGGCTCATAGCCTGCACGGCTGCTGTCGCTCTCCTCACCCTATGCAGCTGCATCAGGAGGTGGTGGTACTATGGGAGGCAGCCCACGCAAAGCACTAGTCTGGTCCTCCATGGCAGCAAGCATATGGGTGTGGAAGGTCTGGTTCTGGAGGATAATCATGCAGAGGTCCCCATGCAACAACTCACGGGATGCCCGGACCTCCTCCCGAGTTGCCTGCATCTCAGCTGAGAGCGTACTTGTGAGCCGCTCCAGCTGCTGTTCTGTCCTCATGTCAGTTGAAGCCTCAAGCTCAACAAGAGTCATCCTGAGCTGAGAGAGTTCCACTCTCAGGGCTTCCCTGTGGCCCTGGGACTCAATAGAAATGGCTTCCCGCAGAGTATCCAGTGCCGCCCATCTGTCCCTGTTGGACGCCAACATGTCCTCCCTGTGTGACTGGCAAATGGAGTCTGTTCCCTTCTGTAGTTGTTCCATCAGACTTTCTTGGGGGACAATGGAACTGGCAACCCTATCCATGGCCTGAGCCATCATCTCAGATGATGCTGCCTGTTGGTTTGCCATACCGTATATGGATTGCTCCCATGCGGTATTGCCAGGTGGCGTACGGTCACCGTGTCGGTGGGCACCACACCTGTCTGGGGCAAGGCGAACTGCACCTTGCTGTGCAGGCACTGCCTGAGGCTGCAGGACTGCATTCCCCCTCTGATCTGCTGGCCCAGGAACAGGATCAGATGTTGCGGAGTGTGACCCTGCATCCGTAACCACCAAAGGCAGACCTACCAACACTGACATCCCCATTGAGGGTTCTACCCCTGGTGCAGGTGGGTTGGACAGTACAGAATCCCTTCCAGAAACACTTACCTGCGACGGCACATAGGTCTCATCATCCGAATCGACACCTGAATAGAGCTCGGGGGAGGTGCACCCAGAGACACCCCTTGAGAGAATGGTCTGCAGCAAGTGTGGGTTCTCACCCACCACCACACCACGTCCCTCACTGGTGCCCGGTCGGGCCTGAGACCCCTCCTGGGTCTGCACCATCTCCACAACCCCAGCAGTATCAAGTGCGTCATCCCCTGCAAAGACATGAAAGAAAAGAAATGGGAACAGGCATTAGCACCATGGCACACAATTAGGGCTGAGAAGCAACAGAACCAGTACTTCATTGACACATGTCCCACATGACTATAACCCTCCCATGCATGCACCGTCACTGCGTATGAAGGGGAGCCGAATGGCACACATTGATGACACCAAGAGGGAAGACCAACACATTTGCTGCATGCTGGCTAGCATTGCCATCACACATTGGCCTGTGATTGGCATGTCCAATACACATACATGACACATGCCATCACACAGATGGCATGTACCATAGCCATGTCACACATGTGACAATAGGACTGAGAAATGCCTAGTGAAACTGGTGGAATGCAAACAATCAGCCTGAATGAACACAGAATAATACGCAAACATTTTGTGGCAAGATGACACTTCAAGGGGAACTGGCGTGAGGTTGGGCTAAATGTCTACTGTTGCCAGAAGGGATACTGCAATACCCAAAACCTGGTGTGCAGAATGTATTGGATGAAGCACATGGGTGAGCCAAACCACTCAGGCACACACACCCTCACCTGGCACTCAATCAGAAGCCCTCACACACACACCATGCCCATGGATGACACACACATGCATGTGCACTCACCGGACAATGCCTCGTAATCTGGCAGGTCTCCCACGCCTTGGATCTGTCCCTCCGTGATGTAGGTCCCAGCAACATACTCATGTGGAGTGAGTTCAATGTCCTCTGCTGGAGACCCACCTCCAGTCACTAGAGTAGCGGCATGACTTGAGGCCAGCTTTTTCTTTGCCCTGCGCTTCAGGTCATTCCAGCGCTTGTAGCAATCATTAGCTGTGCGCCTCACGAATCTAAGGACACTTATGATGTCCGCGATGGTCTGCCAGTGTGCCAGACGTTGTGCAGGTGTGGTCTTGCATCCTGCAGTAATCACCATTTTGCTGTCATGTGCGGACACATATATACTCCACAAGTGCATCAAGTTCGGCCTGATTGAAGCTGGGCTTCCTTGGTGGGCCGGACTGTGTGGCCGTGTCTGGGGCATCAGCCTGTACTGGACGAGCACTCTTCATCTTCCGCTTGGAAGGTGGTGGGGATCCTGAGTGTCCTACGCCGCTCTGGACACTAGGGGCAGGAGCCCCGGTGGACTGTGGCTTAGGAGTGTGGGAATGAACACTCACCATGGGACGTGGTGTAGGCATTAGCTGAAGTGTGATGTAGTCAGGGGGAACATCAGCAGGATGGACTGGGACCGACACTGTCCTGGCTCAGAGACTCAGAGCTGGGGTGGATGGAGCCGCAGCTGCCCCTGCAGCCTCCCCACCCTGCCTACTCGGGGCAGCAGATGACATAGCTGCCCCCGATCCAGGTGGCCTGGTGACACCAACGTGCACCGCCACACGTGGCCTAGACCTGCTGACCTGGAAGTCTGCCATGAAGTCATCCTGTGCCAGGTCTGGTGCCACAATGGGCTGGTCCAACAAGGGATGAGCAGGGATGGTGTCAGCCACGTTACCCTCAACCGGGGGTGGGGGGCATGGGTGTCCTTGACTGGTCATCCACACATGGGGGACTAGGGGCACCCTGCAAGTCCCGGCCACGTCCCCTACCATATCCACCACGCCCACCTCTTGAGGCTCGGCCACCTTTGCCACCCTTACCGCGTGCTCGCCTCCCAACCGTGGCACTGATGTTGTTGTGCGTATGGCAGTTGCAGTAAACTATTGTCCTGGGCAATTGGGGTTCAAAGGGGTACGGTACTAGATGGAATTCATACCCTAGTGCTATAGCAAGGCTGTATGTGACCCCTGGGGGAAGATGACGGGTCATGCAACGCACAGGCACCCCAAAAAAGGGAGATAATGTGCACGCAACCCCTCCTAGACCACGTGCGTGGAAAAATAAACCTGCACTACGCTGTGGCACCCAGAAACACAAAAATGAATGTATGCGTGTCACATGCAGCCTAGAATGACCTCTGAAGGGGTACGCGACACACGGGGCATGCACAGATCTTTAATATGTGCGCCACACATCATCTTGCTGCAAAAATAGCGTGAAAAAGACGCGCATGTGCGCGTTGGCAACACCCCCGCCAAAAGAAGAATTGTACGCTGCCTGAGGAGACAGGACAACAGAAGAAGTGAACGCTGTTTGAGGAAACAGGCCCAGGAAAAAGACAAAAAGAGAAAAAGCTGTCAGAGGTAACAGGGAGTACGAACTTGGAACTCTGTGAAGTAAATCTCGTGTGAACCGACAAGAAGTACAGATTTCACCCACTCACTCTCCACGAAAAGCACGTACAAGGAAATGGCGTTCTACACGTACCTTTTAAACATGCCCACACGTCCAGCGTCACTTCCGCGTGTACGTGCTAAGGCCCTACCCTCCAATTGCATGAGCTGACACTCTGACGTGCAGTCATTGGACGTGTAACCTGCACCGGTGTACAGGGAAACGCCCGCGTACGCACGTCACAGACGCGCATACGCGCTGAGGCCCTTTCCACCAATTACACGCTATGACACTCTGACGTGCTTATTTTTTCTACGCGCCATGGAAAACGCACGTGCGCATAACGTCATAGACGCGCCTACACGCTGGGGGCCTTTTGGCCAATGAATATGCGTACGTGTGCTGACGCGCTTACACCCTAAGGCCCTTTCCTCGAATTACACACAGACGTGCTGGATTTTCACGTGCCAAATCACTCCGTATCAAGCTGGCCACGGGTAAGCACACGGAAGACCACGCTCCTGCCCAGAAGGCCGAATTACTGCCCCCCAGAGCCCCGAGCACACTCCCACCTGCCATCTGCTGCTGCCTGACTGCCTGCTGCCCATGTGCCCTGCCATTTGCTGCCTGCACATCAGCCAGGGGTGCTGTTGCTGTGACCACCCCTGCTGGAACTGAAGACTCCCGACTGGGATTCCATCGCTCCACAGACCAGCCCCAGGACCCAGTTGCCCACCCACTCCTGCATCTGGGGTTCTCATGTCGGGCACTGCAACATCTGGCATCACTGGCAACCCCCGGCCAGAGAGGCAGAGGGGCACCAGCTTCACTGCCACCGAAGTTGGTGTCCTGGTGGAGCAAGTCCTGGGGCAGTATGATGCCCTCTTCGGAAGTTTGCGCGCCGACAAGGAAGGACGGACTCGGATCTGGACGTATATCGTGACTGCCATCAACGCGGAGGGGGTGGCAGTCCGACTATTCCATCATGTCAAGAAGCGCTGGGAGGACTTCAGGTCCAGGACCCTCAACAAGGCCCGGCGCCTCGTGAAGGCAGCGGATGCTAAGGGGCGCCGGGGCCACTTGTCGGAAGATCAGATGAGGGTCCTGGAACGCATATCCCCAGCACTCCACGTCCAGGTTCTTGAGAGCCAGACCTGTCTGGAATCGAGCGGTAAGTGTACATGCATCCTGATTGCAAGCTGTGCGTGTGGTGGTGTGCCAGTAGTGTGCAGGTTGCACATGTGTTTTTATGGGGCCAAGTATGGGGGGGTGTACAGGGCCATGAGGCTAACACATGCAAGGGCTCTCATGTGTGAGACATGGATGGTGCTTGTGTGTGTAGGCTTGCATGCCAAATGCAGATGTGTGGGCACACATGTTTGAATGAATGTGTATGTAAGTAGGCATGTTCGTGATGTCACACATGGATGTTGGTTTCAGCTGCATGTATCTGCAATGTGTACATGTGCATGTGTGTGTATTTGACAAGGGTGCAACAGTGATGCAACATGGATGCATGTGACACCGGGATGTGGAAGCCTGATTGGCAGATGTGACATGGATGCCGATCTCAACACTGCGACAGTTGGCAGAGGTGTACACATGCATGCAAGTGTGGTGGTGTGTGTGCATGTGTAGTGCACTCCCTGTGTTGCATGTGATGTCTGACTCATCTTTGCCTGCTCATGCTGTTGTATGTGTATGGATGGTACAGATTCAAAAGGATCCCACAATACAGCTTCCTTCCCTTGCTGTTCAGAGTGAGTCACCCTAGATGCATATACACTTGCTCATGCTCGCCTCTTAACCAAAAAAAGGGGCAAAAATCCATGTACTTATCAAAAATATACACATATTTTAATGTTTATCAAAAAACACATCACATTCACAATACATTTTAAAACATGACATATCATTGTGGTCCAAACTCATTAAGAACCACATATATCTGTGCATACATTTTCCACTATTGGCATAGAAGCTGACACTTCAAAAACCTTGTCTATGCCTAAATATGGAGTATTTATATATTTCAAACACCACTGTTACTAATGCCCTCCTTGATTTCTGTGGGCAAAAAGGCTGTGCCGACACTTCAAGAATGTGTTTCTAGAACCAACATAGATCTTAAACATACAAATATACATAGAAATACATCCACTCTGTATATCCTGTTGGTGCTATCTTCAGGGCACTCAGTCTTTATACATGTTCTGGTATTCTTGCGTGTCATCACGTGTCAGTTTGCCACAATTTCAACATTTCTACAAAACAAACAAACATTGAATCTTAAAAACATGGTTTCTTTTCTTTTGTGCATAACACGTCGTACATCACATCTATACCAACTTCACCTCCATTATCAATGCGAACAGCAGGGTTCATTTCTTCCTGGTCTTATTACTTTCCCATCTTTACTCAATATTTACACATTTTGCACATTCTCATTATTTTACCACAAACTTATTTCGAGGAAGCGTTATCCAATTTCTATCGCCTCTTACCACACTTTATGTTCATTCTATCGTAGGGCGTGATAGCCTCTGTCTGTCTCTCTAAGATTTTCTCTGATCTATACAGGTATTTACTGTCTCAGTAAATTGTTTCCAACCAGATAACACCTACTGACCCTCTACATGTCTGCACTATATGAGGGCTTACCTATTAGGAGCAGGGCAATAGTTTCCCACTGCTATCCTTGCTTCAAAAAGTGTGGATTGTACTTTTACTGCAGGTCGCTGCGGCGCAACAATCTGTTTGGACACCTACACCAAAGATCTATAACAAAATAGAGATCCGTGTTGTGAAAAAATGTTTACTCTTTAACAAAAATGAATCGTGTTTCCTCTCTACCTCGTGCGGCTTACCTATTTTTCTTTGCCCCACGATCTTATTCTCTGGAGAAAGATTAGTGGTTTTCCACCACATTCGGTATTGTATTCTTGCTACGAAATCTAGATGGCTGAACACAAACAAAGGCACTTATTAAGTTTCCCTTGTGGTGGTGCAACAGTAAATCTTCACACATCACGCATCCCTCTTACCTAGTAATCTCTGTGCTGGTCTCCCGTGTAACTCGCGTACGCTAGTCTCCTCTTGGAACGCTTGAGCGGATAGTTCATCCCAGCTGCTGTCTAAAATAACCGGTCATCGCGTGCGTTTCTCGCTCACGTGACCGGCACCATCTTGCTTAGGTACCATCCGGTAAGAGGGATGCGTGATGTGTGAAGATTTACTGATACACCACCACAAGGGAAACTTAATGAGTGCCTTTGTTTGTGTTCGGCCATGAGAATAAGAGAATAAGATAGTGGGGCAAAGTAAAATAGGTAAGCCGCACCAGGTAGAGAGGAAACACGTTTCATTTTTGTTAAAGAGTAAACATCCAAACCAAGAATACACATAAAGATAATTTATCTAAAGAAGAAAGAGCAGCCATGAAAGATCTAGCTAAGAATAATCTTTTTGTTATTAAACCCGCAGACAAGGGTGGAGGAGTTGTTATATGGGGTATGGATAAGTATCGAACCGAAGTCAAGAAACAACTGGATAGAGTCACTTTTTACAAACCATTGCCCTGTGACCCAACACCTAGAATTCGAGAAGAAATCGAAAGTCTCATGAACCATGCAGAAAGTGAAGGGTGGATTGATACCGATGAAAAAGCATTTTTGATACAACAACATCCAGTCACACCTGCCTTCTACTGTTTACCAAAGATTCATAAAAACAATGAGGTGCCACCTGGATGGCCTATTGTGGCAGCCATTGGCTCCATCTTAGAGCCTTTATCGGTCTATACTGATTTTTTCCTAAGGCCTTTCGTGAAAACGATGCGCTCTTTCATTCAGGACACGACACAGATGATCAGAGTGTTAGATACGATAGATGTGGGAGCTGAAGATATTCTAGTCACTTTAGATGTCGAATCGTTGTATACCAGTATCCCCCAGATGAAATGTGTTAACATAATGGGCAAGTATCTTGAAAAGAGGGAAGATCAGACGGTTCCATCAGCATTCATTTTGGAATGCATTAGACTCGCCTTAACTAACAATTTCTTAATTGAACAAAATACGTTCTACTTGCAACAACATGGAACAAGTATGGGCTCAAGCTTCGCACCAGATCTTGCAAACCTTTTCATGGACGATCTTGAGATTAACTCAGTCTATGCGGAACATAACCCATTTAAACACCTGATGAAAGTCTGGGTCCGTTATATCGACGATGTGTTTATGCTGTGGGGAGGTACCTCTGTAGAACTTGACTCGTTTCTCACTTGGGTCAACAATCAAGAACAATGTATAAATTTCACTATGAGTTTTAGTGACAACAAGATCTCATTTTTAGATCTTCAGATCTACAAAGATGCTAACAACAAATTTGGCACGACTTTGTTTAGAAAAGCCACGGACAAAAACACATTACTATTGTTTGAAAGCTTTCATCCACAATCTCTGCGGCAAAATTTGCCGTTTGGACAGTTCCTACGCGTAAGAAGAAATTGTACCCATAAAGAGGATTTTGAGAAGAACAGCAAAGATCTATCAACTAGACTTAAGGCTAGAGGTTACCCACCTTTTATCGTACGTAGGTCCATGAAAAGAGCGAAAAACACCCAAAGGCAAGATTGTCTTACACCACAACCAAGAGTTACAGAAGACAAGATTACGTGTGTATCCAAATTTTCACCGGTTAGTAATGAGCTACGCCGGTGTATCCTGAAAAATTGGAACACTATCAATACTGATGATTTTTCCATCAGTAAACCACGTTTTGCATTTCGGCGTATGCCTAATCTGAGAGACAAACTGGTGCATAGTTATACAGCTCCCACAGAAGAAAGGTCTGTGACCCAACCGACATTGTGGAATTTACCACCGGTAGTGGGTCATTATACCTGTGGGCATTGCTCGGTTTGCAAGTTAACATCCAATATGAAAGTAGTCGACCTTAAAGGAAGAAAATGGGAATTAAAAAACTTCACAAATTGTAATTCTAAGTGGTAGTCTATGGCATCAGATGCCCATGTGGTTTATTGTACATTGGGAAAACCAAGAGACCAATTTGTCAGAGGATCTGTGAGCACCGATCCTGTGTGAAGAATCAGGTACCGGAGAAACCATTGGTAGCACACTTTAAGAGCGCCCGACATGGAGTGGATGATATTCACTGGTTCATCATTTAGATGATACCCCCCCAACCTAGAGGGGGCAACAGAGATTTGAAATTAAGACAGGCAGAACAGAAATGGATCTATTCCCTAGATAGTGTAAAAAATGGGCTAAACATTTCGATTGAATGGTCTCTATTCATTCATCATAAAAAATGAAAAACGCAAAGTGGGTGTGATATGGATGTGTTGGAAGACACATATAGTCGTAGTCTGATTGGTTAAACCAAAGGGAGTCTAGGTTTCCTCAAAAGACAATGAATGAGGAGCTCATACAGTGTAGAGTATTGACCCCGTCAGGAGGATACAACTCGAGGTTGGGCATTGATACCTAATGATATTCGATACATACGTCTGCATATCTGTCATAGATGTAGAATGATTTGTGGTGCAGATCGATACCACTTGATGTATATGGTGACTCCACACATATACAAATACTAGTCTGAAATAAGTACCGACCCAAGTTCCCAAACCCGCTCTATCATGGCGGACGAGGAAGCCAAAGCAAGATGGTTGTCGGTCACGTGAGCGAGAAACAAATGACTTTAGAATATAATGATATTTGACCCATATGTCCACACACTTGGAAAATACATAGATAGTGGTGCAGATTGATACCCTATACCTTTTGTTTTCTATGGGTAATCTACATGCATACAAATATGTCTGAAGCAAGCACCGACTCTAGTTTATGCACCCGCTCCATCATGGCGGATGAAGGAACCTAAGCAAGATGGTGCCGGTCACGTGAGCGAGAAACGCACACGATGACGTACGTCTCACGTGAGATAAATCTGCCGGTTATTTTAGACAGCAGCTGGGACGAACTATCCGCTCTAGCGTTCCGAGGGGACACTCGCGTACTCGAGTTACACGGGAGACCAGCACAGAGATTACTAGGTAAGAGGGATGCGTGATGTGTGAAGATTTACTGATGCACCACCGCAAGGGAAACTTAATAAGTGCCTTTGTTTGTGTTTGGCCATCTAGATTTCGTAGCAAGAATACAATGCCGAATGTGGTGGAAAACCACTAATCTTTCTCCAGAGAATAAGATTGTGGGGCAAAGTAAAATAGGTAAGCCGCACGAGGTAGAGAGGAAACACATTTCATGTTTGTTAAAGAGTAAACATTTTTTCACAACACGGATCTTTTGTTATAGATCTTTGGTGTAGGTGTCCAAACAGATTGTTGCGCTGCAGCGACCTGCAGTAAAAGTACAATCCGCACTTTTTGAAGCAAGGATAGTAGTGGGAAACTATTGCCCTGCTCCTAATAGGTAAGCCCTCATGTAGTGCAGACATGTGGAGGGTCAGTAGGTGTTATCTGGTTGGAAACAATAGAACCTACTTGTATAGACTGCAACATTGAGGCAGTAAATAAATGTATAGATCAGAGAAAATCTTAGAGAGACAGACAGAGGCAATCACGCCCTACGATAGAATGAACATAAAGTGTGGTAAGAGGCGATAGAAATTGGATAACACTTCCTTGAGATAAGTTTGTGGTAAAATAATGAGAATATGCAAAATGTGTAAATATCGAGTAAAGATGGGAAAGTAATAAGACCAGGAAGAAATTAACCCTGCTGTTTGCATTAATAATGGAGGTGAAGTTGGTGATGTACGACGTGTTATGCACAAAAGAAAAGAAACCATGTTTTTAAGATTCAATGTTTGTTTGTTTTGTAGAAATGTTGAAATTGTGGCAAACTGACACGTGATGACACGTGTGAAAACCAGAACATGTATAAAGACTGAGTGCCCTGAAGATAGCACCAACAGGATATACAGAGTGGATGTATTTCTATGTATATTTGTATGTTTAAGAGCTATGTTGGTTCTAGAAAGATTTTCTTGAAGTGTCGGCACAGCCTTTTTGCCCACAGAAATCAGGGAGGGCATTAGTAACAGTGGTGTTTGAAATATATAAATACTCCATATTTAGGCATAGACAAGGTTTTTGAAGTGTCACCTTCTATGCCAATAGTGGAAAATGTATGCACAGATATATGTGGTTCACAATGAGTTTGGACCACAATGATGTGTCATTTTTTAAAATGTATTGTGAATGTGATGTGTTTTTTGATAAACATTAAAATATGTGTATATTTTTGATAAGTACATGGTTTTTCGCCCCTTTTTTTGGTTAAGAGGCGAGCATGAGCAAGTGTATATGCATCTAGGGTGACTCACTCTGAACTGCAAGGGAAGGAAGCTGTATTGTGGGATCCTTTTGAATCTGTACTTTATTGTCCTCACCCACACAGCCCCTAAAAAGAGGACATTCGTAGCTCATCAGAATTGATGTGTATGGATGGTGCTGGCTGTTGCGATATGGCTGTGGTATGGCTCATGTGTGCGAGTTGAAATGACATGTGTGTTGGCGATTGTGATGCCATGTCTGAGGTTTGCCAATGCCACTCATGTACAACTGTCATGTGTGTATGTGTCCATTGTACAGTGCCCTGATGCCTGTGTTTTATTTCTCCCTGTCTGCAGCATCAACTGATGAAGAGGGCGGTGAAGGTGCTGTGGAGCACAGCGGCAGGGATCGCACCGCCAGCCGGAGACACAAGGCCCGGCTCCCCTCCCAGGTTGTCATCTCGTCGGGGAGTGAGGAGTCCGGTGCCGCATCCCAGGCCGCAGCTGCCGGGGGGAGGTCCAAGAGGCGGAGGTCGGAGTTGGACTCCTCGGCAGCAGAAGGGGCAGCTGGGACCCCACAGGGCCCAACGGGGGAAGTTGGCATGGAGTCATCCAGGTTGGTGAGGGTTTGGTGAAGGAGGCCGTGCAAGCGACAGAGACGGGGTCTGGAGGTGGGGATTCCACTGGTGCTAGTGGTGCAGTGCAGGACCAGGGACAGGAGGCAGCACAGGCCACCGCGGAGGTGCCTGTGTGCAATCCTGTCCCTGATCCTGTCACTGCATCATCTTGCACCAGCAGGGATGCCTACGTCCAGACCTGTTTTCAGGCAGGGGATGAGCTTACAACAACTGGCCTTCCTCTGCCTGCGGACGTGGCTATCCAGGTACGGGTTGAGCCTGTCCTGACTGGTGTGGTGTTGCGTCAATGGGACATGCGAGGTGACCTGACGTCTTTTCATGAGGAGACTGCACGTCACTCGTTGACCGCGTCGGCCTACTGGGACAGGTCACCCAGGCTTGATTCCTCTGTTTGCTGGAGCTTGTTCCGACCCCCTCCTCAACTGAACACCCTATGCGCCAGTCGTCCTCCGTGCCATCTTTCCACCCATTTGTCACCTGGGTGCCCTGTGGAGCTGCCTCTGACGGTGCGGCCAGGCTGGTGGAGGACACATCCCTGCCACAGTCGGGAGTCGGACGTCCAGCAGGGGTGGCCACATCAACGACTGCACCCCGGCCGGCGGAGGATGTGCAGGCAGCAGGAGCCAGGGCACGGGCACAGGCACAGCAGCAG
Organism: Ambystoma mexicanum; assembly: GCF_040938575.1. NCBI lineage: Eukaryota > Metazoa > Chordata > Amphibia > Caudata > Ambystomatidae > Ambystoma > Ambystoma mexicanum. Next base: position 508,456,190 of record NC_090926.1, on the reverse strand, counting down.
CAGCAACGAGGTGGGAGCCATGATGGCTCGGGGCCTTCGACATCGGAGGGGCAGGCATCGGCCGGAGGGCAGGAGGACCCAGGACGGGAATGTCTTCCGTGTGGCAGCGGTTGGGCCACGCCATAGATGCTGAGCGGCAGCGGGCAGAAGAGGCATGGCTCACGATGGTCAGGGCGGAGAACTCCATGCGGAGGGCCCTGAGGCGGGCCGAGTGCCTCGAGGCAATCCGCAGGGAGTTGGAGGAGAACATGTCATCATCCCTGCGGACCCTCGGGGCCATGGAAGAGGACCGCCTCCAGGACATTGAGCAGGATTTCGATGATGCCCTGGCCCGGAACATCCAGAAGTGAGCCGTCGGACTAGCCCGCTGCCCTTGTAAATAGTTATTTAGTGTTAAGTTTTCTTTCGATTTTGTTTTGTTTTGGGGCGCTTGGACAATGCCCCAACTTCTTGTATATAGTTCTTCATTAGGCAGGATTTTATTTTACAGGTTTCATTTAAAGGATTGGGCACATGGACCCTGGATGTTCACTTTGTACACAGTTTGATAATGGATTTGGATTGTTGATTTTTTTTTCCCATGGATCAATGTTTTTTTATTATTTTTGCACCTTGGATTTATTTTCTCAGACAGACACTTTGGAGACTTGCTTTTGGATTGCTTTTCATTTGGATTTCATGCATCTTTTTCATTTATTGGACATGCTGGATTTCATTTTTTATTTCCATTTTCTTCTGTTCCATTTCATTGCCTTGCTTTTCTGTTTAATACATTATCATTTAGTACTTCAATGTGTGGTATTCTCCCTTTGGTTTCATGCATGTCACAATGTGTGTTTTATCATTCACATGCTGTCATTGTGTGGGTTTGACGGATATATGTTCATGTGCAGACTAGTCATTTGGGATGCATCATGTGCTGGTGATTTCTTTGTGGGGTGGATGTCATACCTGGTGGTGTGTTCGGACTGGGGTGGCGTAGGCAGTGTATTGAGGGTGCATGGGGGCCATGATTATGGATCGTCATGAGGTGTTGGGGGACATGTATGGGGGCCTGCTGGCAGGTGCCCTGCACTTCTTGTGGGAAGGGGATGCAGGGGGACATGAGTTGGACATGAGTGGAGGCCTGGTGGAGGCTGCCCCTGACTGCTGGGGTGTGGGGGTGCTGGGAGACATGTGTGGGGGCCTGCTGGAGGGTAACCCTGGATGCTGGGGGGTGGGGGTGCTGGGAGACATGAGTGGGGGCCTGCTGGAAGGTGCCCTGCACTGCTGGGGGGTGGGGGTGCAGGGGGACATGAGTGGGGGCCTGGTGGAGGGTGCCCCTGACTGCTGGGGGGTGGGGATGCAGGGGGACATGAGTTGGACATGAGTGGGGGCCTGGTGGAGGGAGCCCCTGGATGCTGGGGGTAGGGGTGCTGGGAGACATGTGTGGGGGCCTGGTGGAGGGTGCCCCTGACTGCTGGGGGGTGGGGAAGCAGGGGGACATGAGTTGGACATGGGTGGGGGCCTGCTGGCAGGTGCCCCACAGTGCTGGTGGGTGAGGGTGAAGGGGGGCATGAGTTGGACATGTGTGGGGGCCTGGTGGAGGGTGCCCCTGGATGCTGGGGGATGGGGGTGCTGGGAGACATGAGTGGGGGCCTGCTGGCAGGTGCCCTGCACTGCTGGGGAGTGGGGGTGCAAGGGGACATGAGTGGGTGCCTGGCGGAGGGTGCCCCTGACTGCTGGGGGGTGGGGGTTGTTAGGGAGAATTCTCTGTTTAGGCTGAATTTCCTAACCTAGTGAGTCCCCCAGCAGCTTTGCTGGATTTCTGGAGTTTGTTTTTCCATCCTGCCAAGAGTGAGACTCTTTTTCTCCCACTCTTGGACATGAATGTGTGTAATTCCTTTGAATGTCAATTTGTTCTATGGGCTATGGGGTCTTTTACCCCATAGGGTCTCATATGTTTTGCTATGTGTGTTACAACGCACCCTCCGTGCTGTAACACTGGGGCGTCCTAGAGGATCCCCACCATAGACTCCATACCCGGGGACTGACTACTGTCTCCCCGGGCATGTAAAGTCACCATTGGCTTTACTAGACCTAAATTTACTAACAGAACTAGTACAAACCATCCTATTGTGGACGTACTAGTAGGGGTAATTCGATTACCCCTGGGTCTGTTATTCGAGGGGGCACTGTCCCGTCCCCCCTCGTCCAGTTTTGGCTGGTGGCAGTGGAAACTACTTGTTATATTCGACCCCGAATATAACCCTATGGGATTCTTCCCATTGTTGGAGGTTAATACTTTTTCTCGTTAATCTCTAACATACCACCGGTTTATTTATCTTAAAATAATCTATCGGTTGGTATTTTCTGCCAGAACTCGGTTTTTAAAATGGCGTCTGTGTTCGTCTCTGTGACTCCTAAACCAAAGGTTGAGCCCTTTGTTCCACTTTTGGCAGGCTTCTGTACAGAGGCCCTCCAAAGTGGTGCCATTCTGTCTGGGTACCACGGGGGGTGTGGGAGGGGGTTTAGGCACCCTGGACTGAGTTGCCTTGCCAACTCAAGTCGCACTCTGGTGTGATTGGCCCAAGTGGTGAGCCACCCCGCTCACCACTTAGCGTGTTTTGATTGACAGCTAGGCTGAATGAATGGGGGTTTTCTGCATAAAAGCAGGGCTTTTGGGACTGGATCTTCAGAAGTCGCCACAGGACCTAAGAATCCGACGAGGTTAACTCTGAGCTGACCTGCAACTACGACACCTCCGGTGGAGCCCTGCTGAGTCGACTCACCACTTCCCGACGACAGAGGAGATCTCCCCGCCGGAGAGTCTCTTCCCCTGACTGGTGGGAACAACCAGTCCCCCTTGGCCTTTTCTTCGTTCCAGGACGTAGTGGTCGAATTGCCCGTGCAGAGCACCTCGGCAACCGGATAGCCACTATCCACTGTACCGCGACCAAAAGGTGGTGCCTTGTGACGGAGCAATCCGCGGCTGGTCTCTTCCCTGGTGGTGCAATGATCTTCAACTTTCCTTCGACGACGAGAGCATCTCTTCTCTTGGCAAAGCCCCGACGTGCATCCACCCCCAGGAACAACTGCACCCGCCGGAGCTGTCTCTCCACATACAAGGTACCGTGTCCGCCTGGCTTCCCTTGTGTCGGTTAGCGTGAGGTGTCTTAATCCTCGCCTCTCCATTGGATCGCCTCCAAGCTTTCTTAACTTTCTGCTCTGAACTGGTCCAATCTTTCTATAACAATTTGCGACAAAAGACTCAAAGTGCATTTCCACTGTGATACTTTTTGGGACATATCGCCTTGACTCTCTTTGAATGGGCCTGGCCTCTGAACTTTGCGATCTACAGTAGACCCTGCCTTACTTGCCCTGCATTTGTTTGTAAAAGTGTTGGTACCGAGTTGATTTCATAACCTGCCTTTTCTCTCCCGTCCTAACGAATACTAGAGGGCCATCTAGGTTAAAGCATTCACCTCTGTCTGCAAATAAGTTGTGCCGTTGAAACTAGACTTGTCGAGCTATTGTTAGGGGATTGATTTACTTATAGTAATTGTGATTGAAGTTGTTTGCCATAAGAGTGCCAGTGTGTTTTCATAGATGTGTTTTATATAAATAAATAACTATATATCTTTACACCGAAGCTCTGTCCGTGTTTGCTTGTTCTACTGTGTAAATTGCCCTTTTTTGTATACTCCACATACTGTCTAACTCTTCTTGAGGGAAGTCTGACTGCTCAGCCACAGCTACCAAGTGAATCTGTGTGGTACAGACTGCTACCAAGTGGGTTTACTGCCAAACACCTGTAGTCCATATCTTTTGCAGTGGTCCCAGAGGGAACTGCACAGGTTTCCGCCTAACACTGGTGGCAGCGGTGGGATTGGTATCGAGTATACAGTTTAGAGTGCTTTTCAACACTTTAGGATAACTAACCACAAAGCTTAGCACTAAAAGCAACTTTCAAAAACATGTCTACTATGGAAGTTTACAGTCAAGAATCCTTGTCAGGTGAAAATATTGAGAGTTTACGAGCCCTCTGTAGACAAGAGAATCTTTCTGTAAGAGGCAAGAAAGTAGAACTGATAGCGAGATTGCTGGAAAACCAAAGTCTGGGTACTGGTTCAGAGGAACCGACTTCTCCAGCAAATGTAGATAACAGTAATGGTGTTGATCTAAATCATAGTTCTGATGATAGTTATGAAGAAGCTGAAGAGGAAGGAGAGGCTAACGAAACTGTCTCCCCTGCTCCTCTGTCTGCCTTACCAGCTGTACCTACAGGGCCTATAACGGGTCCCACATTAAGTCCTCAAGTCCTTGAACTAGAAAAAATGAAAATAGACTTGGAATTCAGAAGGATTACGGCTCAAACTGAACAGAAACACCAAGAAATGCAATTCTTAGGCTCCGAGAGATGGAGTTCAAGCATGAGTTGGAAATGAACAAATTTTCTGTCAAAACTGCTTCTGGCTCTGGCTCTTCTAGAAGCTCCAGTCCCAAAAGACCCCGGATGCCGAAGGAATTAATTAGTATGTATGAACCGAAGTTGGATGTATTGGATTGGCTGAGTTTGTTTGAGTACAATCATGGGCTCCAGAACATCACAGGTAACAAGTTGCTTACCCGGTTGTTCTCTAGGCTCCCCCCTGTTGCAACTGATGTGGTAATGGAGTTGGGGGAGGAGGATAGGAAAGAGTACGAAAGTGTGAAACTAGCTTTGATAGCTAGATTTGGGAAGACCCCTTCCCAGTATCTTAAGAGGTTTAGAACCCTCAAAAAGCATGATGGTACCCCTTGGGCTACCTGGGTGAGTAAAGGGTTGAACAACTTAGAGGGATGGATTAAGGGTTACAAAGTGAACACTTATGAGGGTAGGAAGAAACTTTTTATGTTGGAGTCTATTTATGATGCCTGTTCTCCTGAGCTCAGACAGCACTTGGCTGATTCGAAGGAATTGGATTCCAGGAGGCTAGCTAGGGCTGCTAACTTGTGGGTTGCCAACAGGGCTACTCATAAGGATTCTGGGGCAACTCAGAAAAAGAATGAGGTAAAACAGCCTAAGAAAGACTCAAAAGAGAATTCGAATAACTCAAATTCCAAAGAGGGCCCCAAACCAAACCAGAAGGGTACGCTACAAGGAAAATCACAGCAGAATAGTGTGTCTTCTGGTGCCAAACCGGAAGGAGGCCAGAACAAGCCACCATTCAAGAAAGCATTCGGTAAATGCTTTATTTGTGGCTCAACTGACCACGTGAAAGGAGATCCCAGATGTAAGGGTAAACCTTGAGGGGTCCAGCTTGTCTCCTTAGCCTTCGCTCCAGAGGAGGAAGTCCAGATGGCAAGTGGAAACTTTCTATTGCTGGCTGATGAACCCATTGGAGTCTCAGCCAGCGTTTCTTTAGTATCTCTGGGGTTGTGGGAACAACAGAATGTAGACGTCTATAATTCTATCCCCGATAATACTAAAGAGTATTATAAGGACAGTTTCCAGGTGAATGGTCAGGAGACTCCTGCCATTAGGGACACTGTGGCCAGCATAACTGTGGTGGATACATCGTTTTTTCAGGCTGAGGATGTTGCTAAGGCACCCAAACTCCTCACCAAGTTAGCTGGAGGGCCTGTGCAGATGCTTCCTCAATTACCAGTTCTCATCTAGTGTAACGACATGACTGTGAAGATACCTGTCAGCATACAGAGTGAGGTACCAGGACGCGTTCTGTTGGGTAACGATTTAAAAACTCTCGGAGTTGTGTTGCATACTCCCAGACCGCCTAGTAAACAGTTACAGGAGCTAACCAGACCTGCAAGAGAGAGAACCATGCGAGGTACTCTCCAGGAGATGATGAAGAAAGAAATCACTCCTGCTCCACTGGAATTGTCAGCTGCTGTCTCCAAGAAATCAGAAGCGAAAGGGAAACCTAAGACTTCTATACCGAAACCAGCAGCCAGCATTTCAGTGCAGCCAACAAGGACTTCCCTGTGGTTGTCTAAAGTTACACCCGTAACTCCACCTCCAGCTGAGGCTGAGAGGGAGGTACAACCCTGTGTGGTAGAATTAGACTCTGAAGAGGAGCTAATGGAAGGCCAGGAACTCATTGGAGATCTGGATCCTGTTGACCATCCTGAGCTGCAGTCTTTACTGGCAGAAGGTGGATCCAGCAGGGCAGACTTCAGTAAGGGACAGAGAGAATGTCCAACTCTGGAAGGTCTTCGCCACCAGGCAGAAGCTCAGGCTGAAGGGCAAGTGCCTGGGAAATACAGGTTGCACTGGGAAGATGGCCTCTTCTACAGTGAACCGACCGAGTCTGCACCTGGAGACTACAAACGACTTGGAGTACCCCAAGAGAACAGACCACAGTTCTTGCAGTTAGCCCACGAGATTCCTTTGGCTAGTCACTTGAGTTTCAAGAAGACTAAGGAAAGGCTCTCTCTCTACTTTTATTGGCTGAAGATGGGGGCCGAAGTAGAAAAACACTGCAGGAGCTGCCACACCTGTCACCCCTCTGGTAAGGTTGGCTCCAAGAATGTGGCACCTTTAGTGTCTCTCCCAGTTGTGGGAGTCCCATTTGAGAGAGTAGGGATTGACATTGTTGGTCCCCTTGATCCTCCAACTTCCTCAGGCAACAGGTTTATACTTGTTGTAGTAGACCATGCTACTAGGTATCCTGAGGCAATTCCTATGAGGACTGTTACAGCTCCGGCTGTGGCTAAGGCCCTCCTTGGTATTTTTACCAGGGTCGGGTTTCCTAAGGAAGTAATCTCTGACAGGGGGTCAAACTTTATGTCCCACTACATGAAAGCCATGTGGAAAACCTGTGGAGTTACTTACAAGTTCTCAACGGCTTACCACCCACAAACCAATGGGTTGGTAGAATGGTTCAACCGAACCATGAAGAGCATGATAGGTGCTTTAGAGGAACCCCTTAAGCGTAAGTGGGACCTTCTACTGCCATGCCTTCTATTTGCTTATAGAGTAGTCCCTCAGGAGGGAGTAGGTTATTCTCCCTTTGAGCTTTTTTTATGGTCATCCCGTCAGAGGTCCATTGGCCCTGATAAAGGAGGGGTTGGAGAGTGCTCCTTCCCCCAAGCCAGTCAGAGTGACTGACTACGTGATAGGTCTCCGGAGGAGAATGTCGCACATGATGACAGAAGCAAGCGATAACTTGAAAGCTGGATGAGCATTGGTCAAGCACTGGCATGATCAAAAGGCTAACATGATTGAGTTCGCTCAAGACCAGCTCATTCTCGTTATGATCCCAACAAGGCAGAGGGCCTTGCAAGACAAATGGATGGGACCCTTCAGAGTTGTGTGTAAACTCAGAGAGGTCAACTATCTGGTGGACTTGGGCAATCCCAAGGAGGCTCCGACAGTCTTCAACACCAACCGACTCAAAGCGTATGTCTCAAGACCTGATGTAGGAGCGTTGCTTCTAGCATCATCCGAGGAAGAAGAAGAGAGTGAAGCTCTTCCGGATCTCCTCTGAGGCTTACCTTTAGACAAAAAAATTGAAGGAGTAAATCTCTCTTCAAATCTGACCCCCGAGCAACAAGAAGAGTGCAAATCTATGTTGAATCAGTTTACCTCTCTTTTCTCGCTTTCACCAGGATTGACCCCTTGGGGCCAGCATGACATACTCACTGGTGACTGTCTGCCAGTCAAAAGCAGAGGATACCGAATGTCAGAAAACGTACAAACCCACATCAAAGGTGAGGTCAGCAAGATGCTTGATCTCGGGGTAGTAGAGCCCTCTACTAGTCCATGGTCTAGCCCAGTTGTGTTAGTACCAAAGGCCGGATCTAAAGAACTTAGATTCTGCGTGGATTATAGACCTCTTAATGCAGTCACCAAGACTGATGCCCACCCCTTGCCAAGAACAGATGAGTTGGTGGACAAACTTGGCGCAGCCAAGTTCCTCAGCACATTTGACTTGACATCAGGCTATTGGCAAATAGCCCTGACAGACCATGCCAAGGAGAAAACTGCATTTTCTACCCCCGTTGGCTTATACCAGTTTAAGGTAATGCCTTTCGGATTGAAAAATGCACCTGCTACATTTCAACGGATGGTAAACCAGGTTCTGAATGGGATGGAGGACTTCTGCATGGCATACTTGGATGACATAGCAGTGTTCAGCAATTCCTGGGAAGAACATGTAAACCACCTGGGAGATGTTTTGCAGGCTCTTGGACGAGCCAATCTGACCATAAAGGTGATTAAATGCCAAATTGGACAGAGTAAGGTAGTCTATCTTGGACATGAGGTAGGAGGTGGAGAAATAAGGCCTTTGCTCAGTAAGATTGAGGCTGTGCAAAATTGGAAAATTACTACTACTCAGACCCAAGTGAGAGCCTTCCTAGGCCTCACTGGGTATTACAGGAATTTCATCGAGAACTATGGGACCATAGCTTCTCCACTGAATGTCATCTCCTCGCCCAAATTTCCTAAAAAGTTTAGATGGAACGAGGAGTGCAATCAGGTGTTTGAAAACCTGAAAAAGGCTCTTTGCCAAGCCCCAGTACTCAGAGCTCCTGATTACTGCCAAACTTTCATTGTGCAGACAGATACTTCAAATGTAGGAATAGGTGCCGTACTCAGTCAACTGGATGGAAAAGGTAGGGAGCACCCCGTTTGCTTCATCAGCCGCAAGCTGAAGGATCCTGAAACAAGGAAGGCAACAATCGAAAGAGAATACTTTGCTATCGTGTGGGCTCTGAAGAAGTTTAGGCCATACTTGTATGGTTCTACTTTTGTCATTCAGACTGACCACCAACCCTTGAGATGGTTAATGCAAATGAAAGGGGAAAACCCAAAACTACTGAGATGGTCGATCTGCCTGCAAGGGTTTGATTTCACCATTGAGCACAGGTCAGGGTGTCACCACCAAAATGCTGATGGTCTCTCTAGGATGTATGTCATCGACTAGAGGTATGAGATTCATCCAGGAGTGGATTAAATCCTCCTATCCCTTAGTCTGGGGGGGGGCGAGTGTTAGGGAGAATTCTCTGTTTAGGCTGAATTTCCTAAGCTAGTGAGTCCCCCAGCAGCTTTGCTGGATTTCTGGAGTTTGTTTTTCCATCCTGCCAAGAGTGAGACTCTTTTTCTCCCACTCTTGGACATGAATGTGTGTAATTCCTTTGAATGTCAGTGTGTTCTATGGGCTATGGGGTCTTTTACCCCATAGGGTCTCATATGTTTTGCTATGTGTGTTACAACGCACCCTCCGTGCCGTAACACTGGGGCGTCCTAGAGGATCCCCACCATAGACTCCATACCCGGGGACTGACTACTGTCTCCCCGGGCATGTAAAGTCACCATTGGCTTTACTAGACCTAAATTTACTAACAGAACTAGTACAAACCATCCTATTGTGGACGTACTAGTAGGGGTAATTCGATTACCCCTGGGTCTGTTATGCGAGGGGGCACTGTCCCGTCCCCCCTCGTCGAGTTTTGGCTGGTGGCAGTGGAAACTACTTGTTATATTCGACCCCGAATATAACCCTATGGGATTCTTCCCATTGTTGGAGGCTAATACTTTTTCTCATTAATCTCTAACATACCACCGGTTTATTTATCTTAAATAAATCTATCGGTTGGTATTTTCTGCCAGAACTCGTTTTTTAAAATGGCGTCTGTGTTCGTCTCTGTGACTCCTAAACCAAAAGTTGAGCCCTTTGTTCCACTTTTGGCGGGATTCTGTACAGAGGCCCTCCAAAGTGGTGCCATTCTGTCTGGGTATAACAGGGGGTGTGGGAGGGGGTTTAGGCACCCTGGACTGAGTTGCCTTGCAAACTCAAGTCGCACTCTGGTGTGATTGGCCCAAGTGGTGAGCCACCCCGCTCACCACTTGGCGTGTTTTGATTGACAGCTAGGCTGAATGAATGGGGGTTTTCTGCATAAAAGCAGGGATTTTGGGAATGGATCTTCAGAAGTCGCCACAGGACCTAAGAATCCGACGAGGGTAACGCTGAGCCGACCTGCAACGACGACATCTCTGGTGGAGCGCTGCTGAGTCGACTCACCACTTCCCGACGACAGAGGAGATCTCCCCGCCGGAGAGTCTCTTCCCCTGACTGGTGGGAACAACCAGTCCCCCTTGGCCTTTTCTTCGTTCCAGGATGTAGTGGTCGAATTGCCCGTGCAGAGCACCTCGGCAACCGGATAGCCACTACCCACTGTACCACGACCAAAAGGTGGTGCCTTGTGACGGAGCTCTCCGCGGCTGGTCTCTTCCCTGGTGGTGCAACGATCTTCAACTTTCCTTCGACGACGAGAGCATCTCTTCTCTTGGCAAAGCCCCGACGTGCATCCACCACCAGCAAAAACTGCCCCTGCCGGAGCTGTCTCTCCACATACAAGGTACCGTGTCCGCCTGGCTTCCCTTGTGTCGGTTAGCGTGAGGTGTCTTAATCCTCGCCTCTCCATTGGGTCGCCTCCAAGCTTTCTTAACTTTCTGCTCTGAACTGGTCCAATCTTTCTATAACAATTTGCGACAAAAGTCTTGAAGTGCATTTCCACTGTGATACTTTTTGGGACATATCACCTTGCCTCTCTCCGAGTGGGCCTGGCCTCTGAACTTTGTGATCTACAGTAGACCCTGCCTTACTTGCCTTGCATTTGTTCGTAAAAGTGTTGGTACCGAGTTGATTTCATAACCTGCCTTCTCTCTCCCGTCCTAACGAATACTAGAGTGCCATCTAGGTTAAAGCATTCACCCCTGTCTGCAAATAAGTGGTGCCGTTGAACCTAGACTTGTCGAACTATTGTTAGGGGGATTGATTTACTTATAGTAATTGTGATTTAAGTTGTTTGCCGTACTAGTGCCAGTGTGTTTTCATAGATGTGTTTTATATAAATAAATAACTATATATCTTTACACCGAAGCCCTGTCCGTGTTTGCTTCTTCTACTGTGTAAATTGCCCTATTTTGTATACTCCACATACTGTCTAACTCTTCTTGAGGGAAGTCTGACTGCTCAGCCACAGCTACCAAGTGAATATGTGTGGTACAGACTGCTACCAAGTGGGTTTACTGCCAAACACCTGTAGTCCTAAATCTTTTGCAGTGGTCCCAGAGGGAACTGCACAGGTTTCTGCCTAATAGGGGTGCTGGGAGACATGTGTGGGGACCTGTTGGAGGGTGCCCCTGACTGCTGGGGGGTGGGGATGCTGGGAGACATGTGTGGGGGCCTGGTGGAGGGTGCCCCTGACTGCTGGGGGGTGGGGGTGCTGGGAGACATGTGTGGGGGCCTGGTGGAGGGTGCCCCTGACTGCTGGGGGGTGGGGATGCAGGGGGACATGAGTTGGACATGAGTGGGGGCCTGCTGGCAGGTGCCCCACAGTGCTGGGGGGTGGGGGTGCAGGGGGACATGAGTTGGACATGTGTGGGGGCCTGGTGGAGGGTGCCCCTGACTGCTGGGGTGTGGGGTGCTGGGAGACATGTGTGGAGGCCTGGTGGAGGGTGCCCCTGACTGCTGGGGGTTGGGGATGCAGGGAGACATGAGTTGGACATGAGTGGGGGCCTGCTGGCAGGTGCCCCACAGTGCTGGGGGTCGGGGGTGCAGGGGAACATGAGTTGAACATGTGTGGGGGCCTGGTGGAGGGTGCCCCTGACTGCTGGGGGGTGGGGGTGCTGGGAGACATGAGTGGGGGCCTGCTGGCAGGTGCCCTGCACTGCTGGGGGGTGGGAGTGCAGGGGGACATGAGTGGGGGCCTGGTGGAGGGTGCCCCTGACTACTGGGGGGTGGGGATGCAGGGGGACATGAGTTAGACATGAGTGGGAGCCTGGTGGAGGGTTGCCCTGGATGCTGGGGGGTGGGGGTGCTGGGAGACATGTGTGGGGGCCTGGTGGAGGGTGCCCCTGACTGCTGGGGGGTGGGGATGCAGGGGGACATGAGTTGGACATGAGTGGGGGCCTGCTGGCAGGTGCCCCACAGTGCTGTGGGGGCGTGGGTGCAGGGGGACATGAGTTGGACATGTGTGGGGGCCTGGTGGAGGGTGCCCCTGACTGCTGGGGGGGTGGGGTGCTGGGAGACATGTGTGGGGGCCTGGTGGAGGGTGCCCCTGACTTGTGGGGGGGAAGCATGGGGACATGAGTTGGACGTGAGTGGGGGCCTGCTGGCAGGTGCCCCTGACTGCTGGGGGGTGGAGATGTAGGAGGACATGAGTTGGACATGTGTGGGGGCCTGGTGGAGGGTGCCCCTGACTGCTGGGGGGTGGGGGTGCTGGGAGACATGTGTGGGGGCCTGGTGGAGGGTTCCCCTGACTGCTGGGGAGTGGGGATGCAGGGGGACATGAGTTGGACATGAGTGGGGGCCTGCTGGCAGGTGCCCCACAGTGCTGGGGGTGGGGGTGCAGGGGGACATGAGTTGGACATGTGTGGGGGCCTGGTGGAGGGTTCCCCTGACTGCTGGGGGGTGGGGGTGCTGAGAGACATGAGTGGGGGCCTGCTGGCAGGTGCCCTGCACTGCTGGGGGGTGGGGGTGCAGGGGGACATGAGTGGGGGCCTGGTGGAGGGTGCCCCTGACTGCTGGGGTATGGGGGTGCTGGGAGACATGTGTGGGGGCCTGGTGGAGGGTGCCCCTGGATGCTGGGGGGTGAGGGTGCAGGGGGACATGAGTTGGACATGAGTGGGGGCCTGCTGGCAGGTGCCCCACAGTGCTGGGTGGTGGGGGTGCTGGGAGACATGCGTTGTTGATCAGTAGTGCAAGGTGACATGTGGCTTGGCTGGGGGGCATGCCCATGGTGGATGGGCTGCCTGCGGGACATGAGCAGGGGTGCAGGGTAGTCCCCTGTGGTGTGGGCTGACTGCAGGGGCCGTGGAGGGTGTAGAGGGAACACCTGGGAGGACCCACACGGCCAATTCACGTGTAGTACTCCCCGGAATCCCTGAAATACACATACCCTGCTGAAATCGCATGTGAGACTTCCCGCGCACCCCGAAATACACGTACCCAGGGCAATCGCATGTGGAACTTCCCATGCACCCCCCTGAAATACACGTGCTCTAATGGAATCGTGTGTGAAACTTCACGCGCACCCCTCGAATACACGTACCCAGGACAATCGCGTGTGGAACTTCCCGTGCACCCCTGAAATACACGTACCCTGCTGAATTCACTTGTGAAACTTCCCGCGCACCCCGAAATACACATACCCTTCAGGATTTGTGTGTGAAACTTCACGTGCACCCCAAAATACATATACCCAGGACAATTGCGTGTGGAATTTCCCGCGCACCCCTGAAATACACGTACCCTGCTGAATTCACGTGTGAAACTTCCCGCGCACCCCGAAATACACATACCCAGGACAATCGCGTGTGGAACTTCCCGCGCACCCTTGATATACACGTACCCTGCTGAATTTGCGTGTGAAACTTCCCGCGCACCCCGAAATACACGTGCCCTGATGGAATCGCGTGTGAAACTTCACGCGCACCCCTGGAATACACGTACCCAGGACAATCGCGTGTGGAACTTCCCGCGCACCCCTGAAATACACATACCCTGCTGAATTTGCGTGTGAAACTTCCCGTGCACCCTGAAATACACATACCCTGCAGGATTCGCTTGTGAAACTTCACGCGCACCCCAAAATACACGTACCCAGGACAATTGCGGTTGGAACTTCCTGCGCACCCCTGAAATACACGTACCCTGCTGAATTTGCATGTGATACTTCCCCCGCACCCAGAAATACAACTACCCGGCAGGATTCGCATGTGAAACTTTACGCGCACCCCAAAATACACGTACCCAGGACAATCGTGTGTGGAACTTCCCGCGCACCCCTGATATACACGTACCGTGCTGAATTTGCATGTGAAACTTCCCGTGCACCCCGAAATACACATACCCGGCAGGATTCGCATGTGAAACTTCACACGCACCCCGGAATACACGTACCCAGGACAATCGCGTGTTGAACTTCCCGCGCACCCTTGAAATACACGTACCCTGCTGAATTCACGTGTGAAACTTCCCGCGCACCCCGAAATACACGTACACTGCATGATTTGCGTGTGAAACTTCAGCGCACCCCGAAATACACGTACCCAGGCCACTGGCATGTGGATCTTGCCGCACACCCCGAAATACACGTGCCCTGATGGAATCATGTGTGAAACTTCACGCGCACCCCTGAAATACACAGACCCGGTTGGGATCGCGTGTGAAAATTCCCGCGAACCCCTGAAATACACGTTCCCCGCTTGGTGTTTGCTTTTTGGCAGCCCTGTAAACTGGTCCAGGGTTAGCACAGACATTTGCAATGAATTGGGGATTTTGATGGATTTTCCTTGCGCGAGGGCGTTCTTGGGGGCGTAACTGGCGCTGCTGCAGGGTCGCTGCGCCACTCAGCGCCATGGCTGGTTTTGGAGGCTAAAATCCATGAATACGCTGTGCGATGAAATGGATTTTATCGCACACGGCTGGCGCAGTGTATCACACGGGGACACTGTGCGCCAGCCGCGTGCGCCACTTTTGTGCAAAATTCTATGAATTACCATGTCTATATTTTCCAGGATCGAGACATTTTTTTACCCTCAGAGGATACCATTTTGATCAATTCAAAGATTTATGAACTGTGCCCTCAGCCTCCAGATGTAATGGTCCCAAGTAAATAGCTCCAGGGCTAGACTCTGTCAAGTCCCATGAGAGGCAGATAGATAGCTGAAGGTGGTCACTTTCTATCCCACCGAGTATCCTGAAATGATTCACCCGTGCCAAGTCTGTCGCAGAGATAACAATATAATCAATTAAAGATCTGCCATTGTGCCAATAAAAGTCTTTTAGGATGGTTGATCATTGGCAAATCTACCATTACAGGCCTATATATTTAGATTGTACATGATGGTAGAGGATAGGCGGCTAATCAGTGCGTTGTGGGGCATCCGGCGAACAAAGCCGGAATACGTGTGCTTGCTCTTATCTGTTGATTTCATTTTAATTAATTGTTAAATTCTACTTTAATATTCTACTTTTAATATCATTGATTGTTGCCTTGTAAGTGCTCCTCAGCACTACCGCCACTTTCTATCTCTGTTGGGTGAGTTAAAACAGAGGTTTCACAGTAAACGTTCTGCAAACACTGACCCAACTACAACTCCCAGGACTTTATAGTTCTTTAGTTCTCTCCTTTTTCCGGCAGCTGCCACTGCACCTGGCACATCTAAGCTGGTTAGTGCCGGTTCATGCAAGGCGAGTGGAAGGGGGTCCTACTAGATGTGCACGTAGCACCCAGTCACCACTTAATTCCACCAAATAAAGGTAAGTGTTTCTGTTGTGCTTGCTCAACTAGTTCTACTTTCTCTACTACCAGCAATATATTGGAGTACTTGCTCCCAAACCTTATGGGACAACACCTTGGCTCTGACCCCTGATTTTGTGCTGTCACTTATAATAAACACAGACACCACTGTGACACATCTCTTAACTCCTTCCATCAAGTAGCTGACTAAGAAAAGTCAGGAGCAGAGTCTTTGTAATAATAATTGTATCCCTGGAGCCTCACAGGATGCAAATAATTTACCGGCTGTCAATTAACTAACCATATCTCTACTGAATACATGCTCCTTGGTTGGACATGCCTTTGAAATTGCTGATTATATTTACATGCAAGAACCTGATGTTGTGGCCCTTTCAGATTGCTGTTAACTAATCTTTTTTCACAAGTTACAAAATATTTAGTACAGATCATAAAGATCAAAAAAGTGGATGTGTGGTGCTTGCTGTCAAATATTATTTTGACTGTCATGATTCCACAGCCTACTACCTGGATGGTTGCAAACATCACATGATAAAAATCAATCCAAAAGCCTCTCTCATTTTACTGATTCTCTATAAACCTCCTCAGGCTCTTCCTTCTTTTTAAGAACACTCATATGATTTCTGAATGGCATCACTAAAGTAAATTCACCAGTTCTTGTAATGGGTGATTTTAATATTTCGGCTGATGACCCATTAGACACCTCTGCCACCTCCCTTCTATCCTCTTTGGTAGTGATAGGCTGGACCATATTGGTTAAAGTCCCAACTCATCAAGTGGGATTTTAACCAATAGGGTACAGCCTATCACTACCAAAGATGATAGAAGGGAGGTGGCACTGGATATCCCATGTTAGACCAACATTATGGATTATCCAGTGCACAAGATTGTGAAAGCCGAGATGATTAATAAAACCTGGTTTCATTAGGAGGAAGGATTCATGTTCGACCACCTTGGAAATATATTAAAACATTATAATTGAATCAAAAAAGAAAACACATGACGTCCGTATTGATAATGCAAAATTAGACTCAAGAGAATAATTTACAATTCTCAAAGAGTTTGAAAGTCATACATCTACTTCCCCCTCCATCTCTAAAGACTGTGCATGGTGTCAATCCATCCAAGACGAATTTATGAATAAAATTGTGGGACATCGTTCATCTATATCCAACCAACTGGCCACCATGATTCTAACGATAACATTGGTTTTTGGGGTTGATTCGGGGTACAACTTCTACTGTCTGCGACCATGTATTAGATCCATAGGGACGTGTCGCATTGGTGTGGGATTTTTGTGGAGGAACCAGTACCTCTTCCTCCTTGGTTAGTAAAGATAAAGAATGGTTGTCCCACACATTAACTGTGCCACACTGATTCAAGTTTTTTATGATTTCTTTAGTAGCATGTGGTGGATAGAACTGCCATACTTCAAGAAATTCCAAAGTTCAATCTTACCTAGCCGACACGAGAAGCACAGCTTTTGCAATTGTAAGGGATTACCCCGGGAATTGCTTGAAGTGTGGTGGTTCTATCCACCCCATGCTACTAACAAACATGCACTTGAACATGGATTTGGAATGTATGCCCTAATTTGTTTTGAAAAAGGCTAACGTGCAGCCGAAACCCGTGTAAACCTTACAGCACTACACCATTTGTTTTATTTGTTTGATCTTTGGAATACAAATCACTTTATAAAAACACTTGAATCAGTGTGGCACAGTTAATGTGTGGGACAACCATTCTTTATTGATTCTAACAATGATTACATCAATACTGATAGTAAGCATGTGACTAATCTAGCAACCCACCCAACATTTGAATTGTGTGGTTGCTCTGAAAAGAGGGTCTCTGAGATTGTCATCAATATGAAATCTACATCTTGCCTAGGTGATTCATGCCTCTTTGCTATTCTAAAGGGCTCCTTTAATGTCCTGATACTATGGATTATCAAAATGATCAATTCCTCTTTCTTGACAAGTGTAATACCAATGTCCCATATTTGTTAAAGATTTTGAACAGAGTGGGTTATTTACAGTTTGAGTAATATATTAAGGAAAATATACTTAGTAATCCTTACCAGTCCTGCTTTTGTTCCCAGCATGGAACGGAAATGGCCCTTTTAGTTCTCAAGTTAAATATTGTCGGAATTTTTGAACGAAATCCCCCAGCATTACTTCTGCTGTTAGATCTCTCTGTGGCTTTTGATATCATCAATCACAATCTATTATACAATAAATTGGTAACTATTTCCAACTGCTCAGAAAGTTCCTCCAAGTGGATTGCCTCTTTCATCGGTCCACGAACCTCTAGAGTGGCTGGTTGAGAGGGCTCAAGCTAACCACATCTCTCTTACATGTGGCGTTCCACAGGTGTCATGCTTGTCTCCATTGCTTTCAACATTTATATTAGACATTTTCTTGATCTTCTGGATAGTCTGGGTGTCCAGTTTGCAAATTATGCGTATGACATTATGCTTTCTGAGTTGTGTGGCGACTATAAGGATGATGCTGCAGCTGTGGATGGTGTTTACCATGAAATTCAAGCTTGGATGGCACATAACTTGCTGACACTCAATGATATAAAAATCGTGTTGCTCATTATGGCCTCTGGTACTCGATTGAAGAAACTTAATCCTGAATATGCTCACTTTGTGGTTGAGAGCAACATAATCACAGAGATCACATCAGTTAAAACATTAGGATTCATTTTTGATGCCCACTTATCAAAGAAGAAGCAGGTATCTCAGATCCACTAATCATGCAGACATGTAATTAAACTGCTCCACCAAATCAGGCCTTAATCTCCAACATCTTCAGACCACGCAAAATGGGGCCTTAGGACTGTGTTTGGTCTATCACGACGTGATCACGTCACTACTTTCAGGAAGGAATTGCACTGGCTTCTAGTGAAGCAGAGGATTAGACACAAAATCCCCTCCCTCACTTATAAATGTCAGACTCGGAGTGCTCCTCACTATCTCACTAAGAGGCTATCACAGAAACATCCTGGTAGAATACTGCACTCCTTTGACAATATTCAGCTTAACCAGCCGTGACCCCGTTTAAAAGAATATGGTGATTGCAGTTTTGAAATCAATGCTCCACATGAATGGGATGCCCCGTCTGTTGCTATAAAAACATCTGAATAACTGACAATGTTTAAAAGAAATGTAAAAACCTTACCGTTTAACCGTGCTGACTGATACAAAAAAGGTAGCAGGCGCCCCTCTCTCGAAAGAACACGGCATGATAGCCTGTTCCGTGGTTATTAACCACTTTGGGAGTTCACAGCCATATGCTTTTTACTCACTGTACCTTTCACAGATGGGAAATATCCATTTGCATGTCAGTCTTTGTCCCCGGCTGCACTGCCCATGTGGGCTGGACAAAGACTGAACTCTCAAAGTGGTTACAAACCACTGAACAGGTTATCATGCCGTGTTCTTTCGAGAGAGGTTCGGCTGCTACCTTTTTTGTACTTGCTGACTAATTGCCGACCTCAGTTTTTGTCTTCAAACCTCTCCTGTACCCATCTTCTCATCTTGCTCCCTTGTCTGCTCTTGGGCCCACGGGCATTTAGCTCTTCTAAGAATTAAAATAAATAATGTCCAAGTCGGGTCTTGGTCATCCCATAACCCTTCCAAGTTATTAAGTGGTTCCAACTGAATATTAAATTATCCAACCACCAAAATTAAATGTTTATGTGATGATATAGAGTTGTTCTTTGATAAAACAGATTGGAGACATTCTAAGCGTTCCAGGCCGTTTGTGCTTGAAGGCCTGTTATAGATATGAGTTTGAAGTAGCGACTCAGCTTTGTTAATCTTAATAATACGCATTTGCACACCTGGAGAATGGGTAATTACTTCCTTCACCTCCCAGCCTAACGAGGCTTTGATTCAAACCAGTAAACCTCCAGAGGGTTTGCCCTTCATGCCCTTCTTCGCAGGGACACACACAGACTGATATCCCTGTAACATGACTGGCTCCAGGGCCCAAGTCTCCTGAAGAGCAATCGTGCTATATCCTTGCAGGAAGTCGCTTCATGCTGCAAACCGGAGCCTTTCACCGATACTCTGGCCCCACCTCTGCCCAATGAGTAAACGTGTCTGGATTATAGGTCGTTATAGTGTCAAACTTGCAATGAGACCTTTCCTTGTGTAATAGATGTAAAGGCATGGGACTGTCAAACACAGAGTTTCATTGGCAAAGCACTTTGGATAGTTTTAAGCCCTTTGTCCCTTTAACATGACAACAGTTTATGTACTGCACATTGTAGCTGTGTTGAGATATGTTTCCCGCTCAAGGCAAAGAAGTTGGGGAGAACATGCTCTATTGAGAGAACATAAGAACGTAAGTTCTAAAAGCACTAATATATTAGACCCCAATAAAGAGGAAGACGCGGCTTCATTCCATCCCCTGTAACATGGATGCAAACTACATCTGGCTTAAATATTTGCATGCCCTAATACTGCCCTGCTTGCAGAGCACTGATGAGGAATATTTGTGGAGTTTGCCTTTATGAGATGTCTTGTTTATCGCAGCCTTTGAATCTATAATTTGAACTCTGATGAACAAATCTCAGATCTATTTGGCTGAAATCTATCTGCCACACGGATAAACATTTTAGAGAGCCTTGTACACAATGTATCTGATTTTCAACCATGGGATACATTGCGTACAAGGCAACTTCTTGAGCACAAGACACTCTTGGTGATACATATGTGAAGGAAGCTAAACTGGTATGTTGTATCTATATAGTGGAATGCTTACTTCACAGCAATTTCACAAGGAGATTAGGATGAAAATAATTGTTTTTTATAGATTTAAAGCCTGCTTTTGCACTTATGATAGTAGGTGCGACAGTTCTCCTCTGGATATCCCGAATAAGACCGTCTTTAGCTGAAACTTGTCCTGCATCCTGTCTCTGACATTGGCGCCTAAATTACGTTTGGACAAGAAGCCACTTAAATGAGTGTGAACAATCTTTGAATACATTAAGTAGGGCTCTAAGGTTGTGGACACTACTATCAATAGGCAACTACTGATAGCCTATCAGTCAATCTTTCACCAGATAAGCTGCCTAACTTGATATGATATTACTCTTAATGATACTACAAATCCCATAAGCCTGTACCACCATTGTGATCCTAGTTCATCGTCACTCTCCTTGTTCCATAAATGTACACCACCCGCTCTCCACTTTCTCTTTCCTTGCTGCTACCAAAGAGCAGTCAATAGTATGTTCACTTATTATTTATTATGCTTTTCTGTGTGCCCACTTAGGTTGTAGTGAAGTTCAGTGGAATCACTTATATAGTGTTTATCAATATATACAGGTAGGTTTTTGGGGCTGGCACAACCAGTACACTTCCCCAGCATGGTGCAACACAGGGCATCCTCACATTCCCGACCTGCCTGCTGCAAGCATTGGCTTAGTAAAGACATTGCAGATGGCATTCCCCTGACTCCAAAGTAGTTTCTGATTTAGGAGCCGCCCAATGCTGCTGGCAGCAATGCAGTGTGCAAACACTGGGCAGCTGCAGGTTGTACTGCGGCATGTTGATAAAGCCACTGTACATATGGCTCATTCTGGGGATGTGGGCTTGACACCCTGGAACAAGCATAATGTTCATTTATTTCATTTTTTACATTTATAAAGCTCACTACAGCCCAGAGGCATCGAGGCGCTGTTGCATATGATTGTCTTGGGCATAATTTAAGAAAGCTTGGTTCATGGTTATGGTTGTTCCACAAAGGTTACATACAGAGGCATTCTGAACATAGGGAATTCATTACTTCATTTGGGAAACTTACATAAACATTTCATAGAGTAACGCAAAGTTGATAGAAAGAAGTGTGCATCACCTGACACTGGGTAAGGTAACATATATATAATGGTGTGAACAGCTGTACTGTCTCTTACTGCAGCAAACAGCAAGAACATTCATTACTATGTTATAAAAATGGCATGATCTTTATTGCTTTACGAAATGCTATGTGTGAATCAATCCTCCTGATGTGAGGGGGTATAGAGTTCCAATAGGTTGCAGCCATGGTGGTGAAGCTGGTGCCTCCTGCTCAAATTCTACGTGTTTTAGGCATAGCAATTTGATTGGTGTAGGCCGTTCTAATGGGTCTTGCAGAGATAGGTTTGGATATCCTTTGCACAAGGTAGCTAGGTGCCTGGTAATAAATTATGAACACGTACATGGCCTTGTAAACCTCTGGAAGGTGTATAACTTGATAACAAGCTTAGAGAGATTCTCCTTGTCACTTTTTTCTTTGTTCCTGGCAGCAGCGTGATCGCAGCATGGTAGGTCAGAGAGATGAGGACAACTTTACCAGTGTATTTTGACACCCATGAACCCCAGCCTTTTAGCAAATTTAGTATAATGGTTATGTATCTGGGACGTTAGAACAGACTATGAAAGATTCCCTCCAACCTTTCACTACCCAGATAGCTGTATGCATATCTGTAGTTGTATATGAATCACAATCTACTCTGGTATCTCCACGGTCGTATCCATAAGAGCTATTGCATTTTTGCATGAACTAAAACTTGATGAAGCTAATGTTGAAATACAGTTGTAAAGTTCTGTGCTGATTTATTTAAAATTATCATTGATCAAAAAATTCACTGGATTATATGTGATGAGAAACAGTGTTGAGATGCTATATTAGAAGAGTGGTCAATGATGAAGCAGGCACAAATTAGCACAGGCAATGCAGTTAAGCGACATTTTTGAGTTGATGGTTTTGAAAGCTTTTTTTTGTTCTCTCTTTTTTTTAAATGTATATAATATGTTGATTGTTTGCTATGTTTTACTACTATGGAAAAGTTGATTAATGTCAGCTATGTCAATAAAAAATAAAAAATAAAATACAAATATGAATCACAGAATCCACTGCTAGTGGGAATGTCCTCTTAAGACAAAAGCCCACCTATTCACACAGACGAGAAAGGGTTCCCGTCCAAAGGAACAGAAAAAAGAAACAACCTTATGGGCACTATGGATGAGTGCTGTTTTTTCTTTTTCTTAAAAAATCCTTACACCCTCAGTTTTTTCACACCCAATGATTGGGGCATACAACCCACAAGACCCTCAAGCTGGGAGGAGGTAATGATTCGAGCTAAGAGACCAAGGACTGTCCCAGCTCTGACACTGCCTGGGGATTTGGTCAGTTATTGTGATATCATTTTCGGATGGGGCAGTTGATCAAGATGATGACACTGAAGATAATTGTGACACCTCAGATGAGGTAGTAATCATACCTAGCCTCTCTATTCATCAAGAACCAGATTAATCAGTTGCTAATAGGATTCAGGATGCTAAAGGGAATCATGTACTTGACACCAAATACATCATTCACTTCCATACCACATAATGGGATGTCTTTCATCACATTGCTGACTATGTGCACAAACACATCCTGTCCAGATTACATGCTGCAGGGAGAGATGCATGTGCTCAGAATATCCTAGGCTGGCCTTGCTGGTTAAATATACCTTCACACTTATCATTGATCCCAAATATAGTATGTGTCTAGTAAAATATGGCAGATATCCCAGTAAGGGTATGGGTAGGGTACAATTGCAGTGCCAGAATAGGCTTCTGGATACACTGGGACTCTTGGTCAAAAGTCTTGACCTGGCCAAATCAGCTAAATCCGACGGTACAGTGCTTGGTCCAGACATATTAAGTACTTCCTCCCAAGTTGATTCCTGATCGAGAAATCCTTGCATCTTACAGACGGTTCAAGGTTTTCACATACACTTTGAATCAGTGACTTTTCAGTCTAGACTGCCAGAAGAATCCTCTTTTCTCACTTAGGGGCCCATGTCATCTCACAAGGGATGCAAGACTTCCACTAGTAAGGTGCTATTGGAAGAATCCAGGCTGTCTGAGCAACCGTTTAATGGAAAGAAAAACAGGAAATAGATTCCGAGTGAGAAACCTGTGGGAAATGAACATGTGCATGATGGTGCATTTGATCTCAAAAATGCTTTCTTGTCAGTCCTGGCACACACAGCACATTTTCAATGCCTGCAGTAAGGCTGGGGACAGAAAACCTTTTGGTACACCTGTTTACTATTGGGTCTGTCTTCAAGACCATGTTGTTTCTTGAAACTTGTAAAACCAATTGCTGCAGCTTCATGGGGTTCGGGTTCTGAAAGTTGATCTATACAGATGACATTTGATAATGTTTTCTTTTTACAGAATTGGTGAAGGAAACATTATTACAACCCTGAATCTCCTTAAGGGACTGGGATTTGTCATAAAACAAGACAAATTAGACATCATTCCTTCCTAGAAAATGACTTTCCAGGGTTTCGGATAAACACAGACGTGTCCTATCTCTCCCTGCTACTGGCAAATGCTGGGACCATAAAATACCTATATTCAGGCTGCATTGACCTGTTATTTTGATTAAACATGTTGTCCTCATAATAGGGCTTCTGTCTGCCTCAATCCAGGATATCTTTCTAGCACCTCTTTATTTAGGATCCTTATGGTAATTGAAGTTGCCTGACTTATACATATTTGACACCAATTACAGAGGAGGCCCGTGTGCGAAGACACAGTCGGACGTCCAATACAGAAAATAAAAGTGACTACCGGCCAGACAACCAGAGGACTCTGAGGAACGCAGATGACTTGTGGCTGCCAAAAGGACCCAAGAAACTTGAAGAAAAACTTTCAGGAACCACAATCTTCAAACTCGAACAAATTTCATCTAAAGAAGGCTACATGGTCCTGAATAGAAAAACGGTTCTTTAAACCCTAGCAAATATCAGCAAACTACAACTTCTGATGACCAACGATTTTGAGTTGGTAGAGCCATATCATCGGGACCATAGAGCAAAAGCATTCATTCACATAAGAAACAAAGCCCTAGTGGAAATCCCGACAGAAGTGTCTAAAGATCTGCACACATTTGGATTCAATTTGCTCCTAGTATCAAAATCTACACAAAAGCAACCAGATCAAGAAACTCGGAGGAGGGCTTCCCTGGCAAGGTCCCGCTATATCTCAAGAATGGAAGCTCTTACAGCCAAAATCGATGGCAAGATTCCCCGAGGAGAAGAATCACCTGGCATCAGTCGCCGAAAAATGGTCCAGAAGACTCCTACAGGAGAAAAGAAGGTGGTAAATCCGAGTCCTTGTTAAATTTCGAAACCTTTGCCTGGAGCACCCATCAGCGAACTCATCAAAAAACTTCGCTGAGTTCAACAAACAGAATTTTCACCACAGACAAAAGGGAGGAGCATAATCAAAATCAAATGTCTCAGAAGAAGGCTAAAGTTTCAGAGGGACCATGGAGAGCTCCCCCATCTCAAATGCGGTCTCGGAACAAAACTGGGTGTCGTACTTCAGCGCCCTTTTTCAGCTGCCCGCAACATCAGTAGACAGGAAAATTCAGCCGCTCAGTGAATACTGGATTCCTCTGACAGATGTGGAAGATATCTTAAGAACAATAGCAAAACTGAAATCCTCACGGGCGCCAGGCCCTGATGGACTGACCAACATAGACATCAAAAAACATCCAGAAGAATGGGCTGCAGTGATAAGAGAAATCTTTAACCACTGCCACAAAGCAAAACAGATCCCCGCATCTTGGACAGAAGCGGTATTGGTTCCATTTTTTAAGAAAGGGTCCAGAGAAAGCCCGTCCAACTACAGACCAATGGCCTTGTTGGACATCCTGGGAAAAATATTTGCTCCTTGCTCCTCTCACATTTCCAAAAGTGGGCAAAAGGTTTGCCTGCTACAGACATCTTCCAGACTGGTTTCCAAAAGGATACAGGGACGGCGATCGACATCCTAATCCTTAATATCATAAAAGCAAGGGTGAAATCAGGTCCCCCGAAAGTCCATTTGGCTTTGGTCGACCTCTCGAAGGCCTTTGACATGGTGGATCGCGAGAAACTTTGGCCGAAATTAAGAACCTGGAAATGCCCGACTGCAATATTGGATCCTATCATGGCCTTACACACTAAAACTACTATGCCCGTCCGTCTGAGCCAGCAAGGCCACCTGTCAAACATAATCCATACGGAACGTGGGGTTAAGCAAGGTTGGCCCCTGGCCCCGGCACTATTTATTGCTTTCATCGTGACTTCCAGTATACTGAAAAAGAAATGTGTTCATTCCCACCAAGTGTGGGTCTGTCAAAGGTGTCTAGATTATGGTATGTGGATGATCTGATCCTGATGGATCAGACAAAAGTAGGTTTGCAAAGTCAACTAGCAAATCTCTCTGCTTACATGAAAAATAACAGCTTGGTAATTAACACGCAGAAAACTAAAATCCTTCTCTTCACAAAATCGACAGTCGAGCGCAAAATCTCGCCAAATTGGTTTCTGGAAAATACCAAACTGGAAGTGTTGAAAGAATATACATATCTTGGGGTGTGGATTGATAATTCCCAGAAAGGAAACACCATCACGAAGGCCCTGTGGGAGAAAACAAGAAATCTGACAGCGCAATTGAAAGCTGTGGATAAAAAATTTGGAAAGTGTTCATGGACGCCAGCGCTTCAATTCTACAAGTCCAAAATAGTCCCAGCTCTGGTATATGGAATGAGTGCGAATCTCACCCTTCCGCAAGATCTGTGGCTAAAGCTGGAAGGCTTTGTGTGGAAGGTCGGTCCTGGGTCTGCCGAAGTCAGCATCTATGGTGGCGATTCGACGGGACCTAGGTCTTATGTCTCTTGCATCAACAATCGAGCAAGGTGCGCTGCAACTTTTCAGAACAATTCTTTTGCCGGACTCTCTCCCTATCTTCCAGGCTGTAGCAGAAGAAATTCGAAGAGGAAGTGTAAACCTCTAAATGACTGGGTAAAGAAATTGAAAAACAAACTGGGAGAGATAGCCTGTACGGAAGAACTCCTAATCTTAAACCCAGGCAGAGTGAAGAAGAAAATAGAGCAGAAAGATTGGATTTTGACTAATGAAAAAATCCTGTCATACAAACTTCTCAAAGATCTCCCGCCGGGACACAATAAACTAAAAACACCATTGAGATATTGTGAAAAATTCTCTGAGAAAGAATTGAGAAGAACATTCATGAGAGCTTGGTTAAATACCCTACATACAAGAGAAATCTTGGCTCTCAGATCACAATCTACCATAGCTTCATGCCGGCTATGTGAAAACCCGAATCAGTTGGAAACTATGAGACACCTCTTGACGTCCTGTCCTGAAATGTCTTAAGAAAGAGAGGCGTACTTGGCACCGCTATTATCTCACCCATCAGCATTAAGTTAAGAAACGGGTTGGTGTTGGCTAATTGCTATTGACTCAGCCAGATGGTCGAGGGCTGCAGCTAAACTTTTGGATATTGCAATGAAACAAGCCAACCCAGTCAACCTCTAACCTTTAACGTCTAACGTCTAATGCCTATCCTCAAACATTTACCGTAAAACGGATATTGATCAGTCTGATGATAAGACTGCACAAATGACTTGGGAAAGAAAAAATCAGCCGATAGCGGTGTCCTAAGTACTCTCGTATGAACTTGTTATTAAAATGGCAAAAGACTTTTGTAAAAATCTTTTATTGATTAAATATAAAATAAAAAAACTAAAAATGTTGGTGGCTTCAATGGCAGAGCGCATTTAGGGCCTGTTTTATGAAATAATCTGTGCTGAAAAAAACAGGACTTGAGCGTGAAATTGCACCCAAGTACTCGTTCATTGATTCATTGACAACAATGCTCGGGGCTTACCCGGTACTTGCGTGGAATCCGCGCCGGTACACCACGTCACTGCAACTCGATGAACACCTTGTAGGAGACTCCAAGAGAAGGTCGGGTAGGGCCTGCACAGCCACCTAAAAAGGGGCCAGCACATGTAGAAAGCGGAAGAACAAGTGAAAATGTGGGCGTTACAAGGGAAATTCCACCGTCAAACAATCTCACCCCCCATACGTGCGTCAAATAAACATATTCATGGAGTTGAACAGGGAGTGCTGGGTCGTGAAAAAACACACGCAAATCCAGAAACAACTACGCCACACGATAGCAGGCATAAACATCAATGCGCACAGTAACAAATGCATAAAAAGCACCCATGATCAACAAACGCACGGAAACAGCCATGATGAATGCACCATTTGTTGCAGCAATCATCCAGGTACACCAGAGGAGGAGGATGATCAGGGCCCGGATCTTCCACCTAAGGACCAGCCTTTTTGGGATGCCTGATGGCCATGTCTATGGCAGGTATAGGTTCCCCTCACATCATCCTAGACCTGGTCAGGGATTGGAAAGATGACTTCACATCGCCCCTCATGTGCTCTCAAGCACTGAGCCCTTTGCAAAAGGTGCTCCCTGCTCTGCATTCTTTGCCCCCTGGCTCATTGCAGCAGACCATCACCATAGTAGGTGACATCTCCTAGGCAACACAGTCTCGCTGCTTAACCCAGATGTTGGCAATCATAACTGCACGTCCTTCTGTCTACTGGCATATCTATATGCCCAGAACACCGGCAGAAAGGCAAACAGTGATCCAGGATTGTTATGGGGTGGCACACTATCCAAAAGTGCTAAGTACCATTGATTGCACCAGTGTTGCTCTACATCCACCTAGAGCAACAGAGCACATCTACCGCAACTGGAAACATTGGCACGCTATCAATGTTCAGGTTGTGTGTGATACCAAGGGCATCATTGCTGAAGTGTATGTCAACTATCCTGGTAGCACACATGACAGTTACATCTTCAGGATGTCCCCGCTACACAGAGCCCTGAATGCTGGACAGCATGGCAACACATGGCTCATTGGTGAGCATGAATGGACATGCACATGCATGTAGCACACAGACTAATGGAAACAGTCAACAAATGATGACAACCATTCTCACCTCTGCAGGGGACAGTGCATACCCTCTGAGCACATACATGAAGACGCCCATAGGCAACCCCAAGACACCTGCTGAGGTAAGGTACAGCACTGCCCATATTGCAACTCAGGGCATAGTGGAGTGCACATTTGGAGTGTTTAAGTCACGTTTCCACTCACTTGACCACTCTGGCGTTGAGTTGCTACATGCACCACCAGTAGTCTGTAGGATCAATGTGGCAGCATGTGTCCTGCACAATGTTGCAACACCATGGTGTCCCGGTGGACATGGTGGTGGCACACCATCCACACCCACAGGCACCCCGCTTCCGTATGGTTGGGCAAAGGGCATGTGGAGAGGCTGCATCTAACCAGCTTGTGCAATCTTTTTCACCTAAAATCCTTCCCCTGTGGAGTGCATACGATCCCGCCACATCCCAGGTGCCATTGGATGATGACAATGGGCCAATCCACTGTGCCCACAAAGCACCCTGAGACAGTTCCCTTGCAAGTGAACATTTGTGTGCATCCTTTAGAACTAAAAAGACATTTCATTTTGTGTTTCCAAAAGAAAAACATTGAAGAGAGAGGGCATCGCTACCACCATGCCAACCATTTAATGAAATCACCCCATTGGCACCAAAAGCATCCCATATGACTAACTAACATACTGACAACTGTCAAATGTGTAAGCAGCAATACATCCTGAAACATCATTTCTGAGCTGCAAGCCATACATTGCCTCACAAATTAACATGGACACATAATACAACAAACACAATAGCATGTTGATGCACAGAAGAATTTGAATGATGCGCATAAACATGTCCCTATTGTGCGGTGTAGAAAAGCAATGCAGTAACTATCCACCAGTGACACAATCTGGCAACCTGACCACAATAAACCCCATCACAAAAGCATAAATGAACACGAGGTAATTGGCAATTGTAACAAAGAGGGTGACACACCAGAATGTCCACATCCAGACATCCACATCCAGACATCCATGAAATAGCCATCATTCCATGATGGAAGGATCTGCAGACAATGAAGAAAATGAAACAGAGTGCATCCAACACATCCATGCACCCAAGAACTCAAGACCCACGGGCCCCTCTCAGTGACAGACAACACAAGCAAACAACAACTCACAAGAGAACCAACAACATGTGTCCCAACACACATGTAGCAACACCTGCACACTGCATGCAAATGAAACACACAAAACACACACAGTGACAAACAACAATGACACCCCCACTGCCTGTCCCCCTGAATGGCATGCAACAAATGTGCATGTCACATATCCCCATTCCCAAGACCATGGCGTATACACAATGCACACATCAGTCAACATGCTGCATGAAAATGAGAAGACATCACATATAAAGAAAATTGAACCCCCAAAAAAGCATAGACACCCCTGGAAGATTGCATATTATTGGGACAGTGTTGTGAACACAGTCATGGGAACCCATGATGCAAAGCACAAGAAGGCCAGTACACAAATACTCACCTCTTGCACTCCAGGCAGGATCATGCTTGAGGCAGCAATTCACAGGGGGCGATGTCAGACTGGAAGGTTGGCCGCTGAGGCAACTTCCATGCAAGACAGAAGCAGACAAGACATAGCTATGTTATACTACAAGCAAGGATAAATGCATGCTAAATGTAGGATGCAAAGTAAAACTGCAAGGTCAATGCAGACTTCACTGTGACAGCATACAATTGGTCTAATTGTGAATTCAATTGAATGCAGCAGTACCATGCACCCAGCTGCAGTCAACTTGTAGCTTCAAACACCATGGTGCAGCATGCATGGGACATGCATGAGAAAAACCAACACTGCACAATGTAATGTGTTGGTTCCCAACATAGCATCCCAAAAATGTGCATCAATGGTTCCATGGTTGTGACTCGTAACTGAGGCTGCACACCATAATTGGGGAAAACTAAGCAAGAGAGGCCAAATGTGCTGTTGAAACATTAGCCCACAAACATTGCAGAGGTTGTGAAGTGACACTCAGTACACATGGTCAAAGTGCATTGAGACAGACCAGCACAACATCAACACCTACCACAGGCCACAAACAGCCAGCCCTGCCACCCACTCCCAACCATCCAAGAAAGGTCCGCACAATTGGAACTCCCACAATTTTGAATATGAAACAAGTGACCCCACTAATCCATAGTAACAACACCATGTCCAGACCTATCACCAGACCCACACCCTGTGAAACATGCACCCATGAAGTAGTACTGGTGCCCCAGAAGACAAGTCAATCCAAAGTGATCACACACAGTGCAAGACTCCCAGTCAAATACCACACTGCAAGTGTCTGCAAATGCCCTTCCCTTACCTGCAAATGGTACCCACCTGCCTTGCATACAATGCAACCCATCAGGAGACACATCCTCTAAATGCAATGACATGAATGAATCCTGAAAATATGCAGAGAGCACCCACTGCAGAAGAACTACAGGGTGCAAGAGGGTGACAGGACATAGATTGTGATCTGTCCATGAGTGCAGCATAGCACAACAGAGAGATGGAGAAAGAATGACAGTGAGAGGGAAGGCCAAGTTAAACACACATCAAGGAGTACACTGCATGGATTGGAGATGGCCAATGACATGCACTACACTACAGTAGGTACGGGTAAAGATGAGTTGACCGAGGGATTTAACACTGTGAGATGAGTACCTCTTTAAAAACAATCCTGGCATGATAGCATGCAATGCACATATATGTTAATTTCCACATTCAGCAAACATGGGGAACAATGAGACATGCTCAATATGCAAGACAGTGTTCATGCTTACCCTCTGACTGTGCCGACAATCCCACATCACCTTCACCCCGAACTGTGTCTCTGAATTAGTGACAGGGGGGCCAGTGCCAGGTGGAGGGCATAGGGAGCATGGACGTCAAAGGGTGCAAGGTGTCTCCCCTGGGACAGCAGTCACTGCCACATCACAGATTACTGAAACAGCATGTGAGACGATGTTACAACAGGCATAGTGAAGTACCATTCACATAGCACACGTGTGAGGATGCACTCAACCCATCCTGTGCACCACAATGCAAACATGCAAGTTTACCTCATTATGCATGCGTGCATGTCCACCACTGCAAACGGCATGGTCTTGAGGCGGCAACTGAACAAAACAAGGTAAAAATAAAAGAACAAAAAATAAATAAAGCTGGAAAGGGCTACTAAAAATAACCTGCTAACATCCGGGCCTGGGGTCTACAAAAAGGACCAAAAAGAAAATCCATCATGGACTGGGCAGGGGTAGGTGTCCACACAGGAGGGGGGAAGGGCAGGGTGCATGTCAATAGGTGGACTTCCAAAAATTATATAATAATCACCTCCATGGGCTCACGGACTGCACTGCTACAGTGGACTGGGAGGCATGTCTGTGCTGTCACCCCCATCCTGTGTTGAATCTGAAGGTGGGAGCGGTGCTGGAGGATCACTGTGCAGTGCCTTGGCCTGGTCCTCAGTTGCAGCCACCATGTGTGACACTGATGAATGCACCAGCAGACTGAGGGCTTGAATGTCACTATGCACAACCTCATGGGTTGCACAGAGTTCTCCCGAGATTGACTGCCTCAGTGTAACATCTCATGGCAGAACAGTCCTCTGCTGGCTGCATGCTCCACACAGATTGAAGCCCAGTGAGCCAGCAACTCACACCTCAGAGGTTCCCTTTGTGCCTGACCCTCTGCAAGCAGGGATGCCTGAATACACTGCATATACTGCAGATATGCCCGTTGGCCCCCAATGTTGGCCTCCATGCACAGCCCATGGGAGCGGCATGTGGACCGCATGACTTGCAGCTGTTGCTCCCCCTGTGTTGCTAGGGAGATCATGGAAGTAGCCACCTTATCCATGCCCTTAGCCAAACTCTCAAAGACAGCAAGTGTCAGAGTGCGGAACACAACATCTACTGCTTCCACTCTGTCTGCCCAGCATGTACACTTCCCCCTGTTGTGATGCCCTTGTCCCTGGCTCCAGGACTGCAACACTCCCTTTGACATCTGTCCCAAGACCAGAAACCAACACATGAGAGTGTGGCCTTGCAGCCATAACCACCACAGATGGGCGTGCCACCACTGACTGGCCTTTTGAAGGCACCTGACCACCTGCAGACTCAAGGACACCAACTGCTCCACCCATTGGTGCACACACCTTGACCAGCATTGATGACTGCACATCTGGTTAAGCATCAGAGCCAGTTGAGTCCAAAAAGTCAGAAGTGTCTGCAGCATGGCTCAGGATGGTCTGTAGAACCAGTGGGTTCTCACAGACTGCCATGCCATGTCCTCCACTGGTGGTTTGAAGCACCACAGACTCTCCTTCCTCCTCCTCCTCTGCATCTTGTGCCTCCCCACCTGCACATGGACAGAAAAAGACAAGTGGAGTCATGTGCAACGTGGACACAGTAAACATGTGCATCACATTGCTGTCATGCAACAAAATGCAGGGCATGTCGTCATACAAAATACAGCATCCACACACTATGGACAACAAGCTATCTGAGCATGGCATGTGCAGACTGGCAACAAAAAACCCTGATCAAGCCATGCTGCCAGTGAACACATTGCCAACCAACAGGGTTGTTAAGAAACGCATATCGGCCCATGTTACTGCAAACTGTTGACTAACACCAGTGAAATGGGCATGGGCATGTGCCTCTGCGACATGCAATTACATCACATGGCAACAGGCAGACACACATATCCACATCCAGGTCTGCATCCATCACATGCCGCACCAGTGTTGTCTTGGTACAGGGACTGTACAAAATGGGAACATGCCGTAAATCTGAAAAATAGGAAATAGTCCCATGCGATGTATGGCTTTAAGAGGACCAGCTATGCAAGGTCCATGTAGTGGAGTGGAGAGAGTAAGTGAATGGAGTTGGAGATAGGAACAAGGTACATTGACCCACATGAGGCAGATAGGCATGGACCCATGGTGTGTGGGCTGAGTGTGGGAGGGTAACAGGGAGCAGGTCTCACAACGATTTGGCTCAGGAGTCATTGCCATTGGGGCAGCGGGGATGTTCACAGTCTAGACATATGCACATTCACCCAGGGCATGCAAGAAGGCATGTTGGATGTCATCTTGGATGTTCTAAGTAGCATGGTAGCACATACGTGCATGTGAGAAAAGAGATTCAATACCCTGCATGGCATGAAGTGTAACTAGGTTTTCTGACACATGCATATGTCTAGCAGAGCAGAGTCACTCACATCAAGGATGCAGGAAACAACTGTGCACGTTGTGGTATCATTTTGCAGATGTTGGGGGGTATGCTAGTGGGCGATGTGTACTGTCACACGGAATTGTTCAACTGATGTACGGCACATGGCTTGTATCCACTCTTGTGTACACTGGACAGGAATCAGTATACCACATGACATGGTTCACCCGAGGCAGTCATTCCAATAAAGCCAGATGTACACCACAATGCTGATGCATTACTTCACGTGCTCAGGATGCACAATGTTGGTCACTCACCGGATGTGGGCTCGTAATTTACCAGGCCTTCCACGCCTTGCACTTGTTACAGTAGAATGAGTTGGCTCATAGCCTCTTCATGCTCGGTCAGCTCCTTCTCCTCTGGTGACCCTCTTCCAGTTGTCAGAGCAGAGGCCAGGTTGGCACCGATCTTGGACTTGGTGTGATGAGTGAGATAATTCCAGCGGTTCACTGCCTGTGCAGCAGTGCGCTTCTCAAACCATAAGGCGTTGATTTCATCCATGACATGCTGCCAGTGCACCATACACTGAGCAGTTGTATGTGTGCTCCCCAGATGCTGGCACATGTCACAGTGGTTAACGGTCATGTAGTCCATGAGGATCTTGAGTTCTTCATCATGGAAGTTCTTCCTCAATGTGCCAGTGTCTTGTGCCATTTCATTGGGTTGAGCTTGTTCCTGCTTTGCAGGCTTTGCCTTCTTGTCACAAGGTGTTGGTGCCACCCCTGTGTGGCTGGGACCACTCTGGGGTCCAGATACCAGACCACAAGTGGCCTGGGCATGGCATTATTGCCTGGGGCTGCGGCAGCTGCCTCCACAGCTCGTCCCTTACTCTTTTGGGCTGGGACAGCTGCTTCCAAAGCATGTCCCTTACCCTTTTGTGCTGGGACAGCTGCTTCCACACCACGTCCCGGATCCCTTGGGGCTGGAACAGCTGCTGCACATCCCTGACACTGGCCATGTCGGCCCTCTTTCCCTCTTGGGGCCTTTCCACTCATGTTCCAGGTGTAACAGAAATATGGAAGGCACACCAAGCTATTGTCCTGGGCAATTCTACTGAGGAGGCAGTCTAATTGATAGAAGATGTAGTTCTGTGGTCCAGCAAGGCTCAATTGATCCCCAAGTGTGAAAAATATGGTATACATAACGCACAGGCTCTCCAAAATAAAAATAAATGCATACACGATACCAGGATAGCTTCCGAAATAAAAAAAGCAGTACATGATATGCAGTGGCACACAGCAACATAAAAATGTGTACGTGACCACAGAAAGCTACCAGAAATGTAAGAATAGTGGTACGCGATACACAGAGGCACCCCGAGTTGAAATACCCCACCAAAATAAGAACTTCCTACGGTCCCTGAAGTGAACGGATTACGTGGCACCCCAAGACATGCAGTTCTCCACTCGTCCGTCTCCTCCCCTTTTCACCCATATTCGGATTTGCTTCTACACATACTAATGTATCTCCGATTATGG
This sequence comes from Ambystoma mexicanum, assembly GCF_040938575.1. Classification (NCBI taxonomy): domain Eukaryota; kingdom Metazoa; phylum Chordata; class Amphibia; order Caudata; family Ambystomatidae; genus Ambystoma; species Ambystoma mexicanum. The sequence goes on along the minus strand of NC_090926.1, from coordinate 508,421,338 downwards.
CATGCTCAATGCCTGCATGCAGTGCGTGTCACGTAAGTTACGTGCTGAGGGCCTTTCCTCTGATTTCACATGTCCATGCTTTTGTCATTGTTTTCGCGCATAGTCCATTCACTCTGTTCATGGTTCCCTTCATTGCGAGACACGGAATGTAAGAGCAAAAAAATATCGAGGCTGGGTACCACAAATGAAATACACCCATCACGGGCTGAAAAGATTCACAGATCTTTTATTTTGCAGTTTACAAAGAAACACAGATAGCTATCTGGCTCTCAACACCCCACAACGTATACCCGCCAATGAGAGGTGAGAGAGTGCTGGACGTCTAAACATTCGTACTTTTATACAATTTCGAATAATATTGTCCAGCTTCTCTTCACGTTAATAATTTGTGGTCTAGAGTTTGTGCCTAGTTCACATACAGCTTATTCAATAATATGCAGAAGGATTACATAAATTTGCATTTCCATCAAGTTACAATGGTGGTGTATATTTTCGTATCCCGTGGTAAGCCTTAGTCTATATTCCTACACAATGCAGTGTGGACTGTGTCTACGCTTGAGGTTTACTTTACGTTGTTCCAACGTTTACACAGGGAGGAGTCTTATGTGCACAGACAATACTCAGATGACAGTTGTATGGAGCGCAAGGTCTCTTTACCTAGTCTAAACAGTCGGCTCTCGGACAACCTTAACATTAACAGAACTCAAAGGTCGCGAGGCTTGGTTGCAGGTTGACAACACAGTCCAACATTTTAGAACAGAGAATCGCACAAACAGAAATCAAAATGGCGGATGAATCCTAAAATGGAGGCAAAATCGGAACTTTGCAATGCGGTTTTCTTCATAGAGCACTAGGCTTAGGCCAACATTAATCACAAAGGAGGCACTTTATATTTACCGTTTCACAGGAAGACCCACACTCCTGCCTCCGTACCATTTTACCTCCCCCCACCTTCCCTGTAATGCCTCCAACTTTGCCATCTGCTGCTGCCTGTACAGTGGGTGTGCCTGCTTCCCAACTGCACTGTGTTTGGAGTGCCTGCTGTTCAGCCATTGCCCAAACTCATGACTGCAGCCAGACCCATCCTCTCCAAGGACTATTGTGTTGCCATTGCAAGAGCTATTACGGGATCTAGATTAGATTACTGCAATGCCCTCTTTCTGAAAAGGGAACACATCACAGCCATCAGAAAACAGGCGCACTGGCTCCCAGTCAAAGAAAGAGTCCTCTTCAAAGCCCTTGCTCTCACTCATAAGTGTATCCACCATACTGACCCCCCATACCTCTCCGAGAGAATACACCCCACAATCTCCACAAGACCGACCAGAGCACCCTATACAAACATGCAATCAATCCCCAGAGTCAAGAGAGCCCATGCCGGGGATGGTAGCTTCCCATACCTGTGAGCTCTACTATGGAACGCCCTCCCATCACCACTGAGAGGAGAAGACTCTCTCTTAGTATTCCGCAAAGCTGTGAAAACACTACTCTTTACATAAGTGCGGACTAGTTCTGTCCATCACCAACCCTTCAGCACGTGTCCTGCAATGTATAATGTATCTATGTATATATTTCATTATTGTTTTTCATCTGAATTGTCTAACTTAATCACCTGTTTAAGTTTTCCCTGCAACTAAGCTAGCCACAAGTAACAGCGCTGCAATGCCCTTGGGCTGTATGTGCACTATATAAATGTAAATATAAATAAATAAATAAGTGTTCCTGTCTCTGGCCCTGTGACCACTTCAGCTGCTTCCTTTGAGCCCCACCGTGCCATTCCACCAAAGCCGCTCCACAGCCCAGCTTCAGGACCACCTTCCATACCAATACCTGCCTCTGGGGTTGTCATGTCTGCACCATCATCCTCAGACCAGAGTGGAAACTGTATGACAGTGAGGCAGAGGGCTGTCAATTTCAGCACCAGGGAAGTCACCATACTGGTGCCCAAGGTCTGGGAGCATTACTATGCCCTCTTCAACCCTTTGATGCAACGTGGCAAGGAAGGATGTCAGCAGATGTGGGACAGAATTACGGATACTATCAATGTGGAGGGGGTGGCAGTCCGCTCCTTCAAGACCGTGCACAAGCATTGGAAAGATCTTAAATCCAAGACCCAATGCAAGGTCATACAATTCATCCAGGCTGGTGCTACCGCAGAGGGGCACTGTGTGCGCAGGTGCTAGATGTCGGGGAACAACATACAGATGCTGGACGGGTTTTACCTGGCACTTCACACACAGGTCTGAGAATTACGCCAGCGTCTGGAGTCGACTGGTGAGTAGCCATGTGGTGCACTGCTGTACAGTCTATGTGTGCTGTGAATGTACCAACATGTTGGCAATGACTCCCTTAGGCTTGCAGCAAGTATGCTTCTGAGACAGAAGTCTACATGCATGCCCCATACATTGCTCTCCATGTGTGAATTGAGACATCTTTGGATTTTAAATGTACTCTTACTTGCATTGTGTGTTGTAGTGCTGTCTTTCAGACCGTGCACATCCAATGTTACTTGTTTCTGTGACATTCCAGGATGGCAAGTGTGCCAGTTGAGGTAGTGTTGCCCACGGCATGTGCTTGCATGATGCTCATGTGTATGTGCCCAAAATGAAAATGTGTGACTGTGCATCACTCACACCTGGATACAACACGTGCATTTGGATGTCTGGTTTGGTCTTGTTGAGGCATTGCAGTTCACAGGACTCTGCTGTGATTGGTCATGGCACAGCTTGGGCCCTCTAAGTTGATGTGTGTGCATGACATGCATATGTGCTTGTTGCTATGGCATGCTCACATGTGTATGTGTAATTGATGCATGGGTGTATGGCACATGCAATAGATTGTTTGTGACAGTGGCATGTAGTTTGATGTGATCGTGTGGAGTGATGGCCAGGCAGGCTTCTGCATGGATGTGGATTGCATGTCCATGTGTGTGAGTGTGGAGGATTATGGTTGTTCCCTTGACAAGTCATGTTCCTGTGAAAGCACATGGGGTCAGGAGGGGGGTTTGACATTGGTGTCGTACTGCAGTCCTGCGCCAGGGGCATGAGGCTGTGCAGGCCACCGTGGAGGTGCCTGTGCAAACTTCTGTCCTTGGACCATCAGATGCAGCAGTGTGTGCCTGCCTGGATGCCTCCACCCAGAATGTTGCTGGGATGCAGCTGAGGCTTGCGAAGTGAGGCACCAAATTTCGCTGCGGGTCAGCCTGGGCTTGCGAGGTGAAGCACGCGATTTCGCTGGGGTGCAGTCTGGCTTTGCGAGGGAGGAACCGTGTTTTTACTGGGGTGCAACCTGGGCTTGCAACCTGAGGCACGCGATTCCACTAGGGTGCAGCCTGGGCTTGCGAGGCACACGATTTTGCTGGGGGGCAGCCTGGGCTTGCGAGGTGAGGCACACGATTTTGCTGGGGGGCAGCCTGGGCTTGCGAGGGGAGGTGCACAATTTTGCTGGGGGTCAGCCTGGGCTTGCGAGGTGAGGCATGCTATTTCACTGGGGTGCAGTCTGGCTTTGAGTGGGAGGGCCCGTGTTTTCACTGGGGTGCAGCCTGGGCATGCGACGTGAGGCACGCGATTCCGCTGGGGTGCAGCCTGGGCTTGCGAGGTGAGGTGCACAATTTCGCTGGGGGGCCGCCTGGGCTTGTGAGGGCAGGTGCACGATTTAGCTGGGGGTCAGCATGGGCTTGCGAGGTGAGACATGCGATTTCACTGAGGTGCAGTCTGGCTATACGCAGGAGGGCCTGTGTTTTCACTGCAGTGCAGCCTGGGTTTGCCAGGGGAGGCACGCGATTTCTCTAGGGTGCAGCCTGGGTTTGTGGGTGAGGCACGCGATTTTGCTGATGAGCAGTCTGGCTTTGTGAGGGAGGGCCCACTTTTTTGCAGGGGTACAGCCTGGGCTTGTGAGGGAGGGCGTGCGTTTTCGCAGGCGTCCAGCCTGGGCTTGCGAGGGAGGACCCACGGTTTTGCTGGGGTACAGCCTGGGCTTTCGGGGGAGGGCGTGCCTTCTCACAGGGGTACTGGATGGTGTTTCAGGGGTGGGCGCAGAGTCTTGCTCCTGGTTTGGCCTTTATCTTGCTTTTTGCTGTGCATAGGGCCGCGTTGTGGGCGTTCCTTGCATAGCCTGTTTTTACTTGTGCAATGGCTACTAATGCACCTTTGAATCCATGAATAAGCGGGGAGTGCAATTTATTTTCTGCGTTAGAGCTCATGCAAGGTCCTTCTCGGCACGTGGCTCTTGTGCCCTTTCTGTGCCCGATTCCCCAGTTCTTTCCACAGTGTACAATTAGAATCAAATGCTAGCCTGCGGTTGGGAAACACAGTTTGCCAACAGGTCCCCTGGAGCTTCATGGTCCAATGAGGAGTTTCAGGTGCCTGTAAACTGATTAGAACTAATTGCAAGTTCTTTTGCATTCAAATGCTTTCCAAAACAATGTCCAAACTGCTCCACTATTCTAAAGATTGACAACGTCTGAGTTGTCAGGTACATCAATCACCTAGGAGGAACATGGTCCAAAATGAGGACAGTAATGGCAAAGCTGATTTGGGAAATGTGCCTTCTCCAAAACATCAGAGTGTGGACACAATTCCTGCTGGGAATACTCCCTTCAGTGGCAGGCTGGTGCTCTCTGCATCTAAGGGACTCTGGTGAATGGCATCTCTTTCCTCTTGTTTTGCAGGCTTTTTAATGTTTCTGTGATTCAATGGACATCAACCTCCTTGCATCTCTTCTGAATACTCAACTGCCTCATTTCTTGAGCTGTATGCCAGGTCGCAATTCTTCAGTCACAGATGCCTTTTTTTCAAGATTGGTGGACACTGTTGCTTTATGCTTTAGCTCCTTTATCAATAATTTCACAGGTGTTTTTGAAGGCATGTCAGCAATGATGTTTGTTCCTATTACTCGAGGACCTAAAGAAACGTTCATGTCCTCTGGTCTTGCACAGGTCTCTAATGCCTCTAGCTTGGAGGATTTTGGGCTGTTGAGATTCCCCTTGGACGTTTCAGCAGGGACTGTGCCCCTCTTTTGGTAATCTGGGTCATCAGGTATGTGGGAATGTTATATGTCTGCTTAGTAGGCATGGATTCCTTGGTGTCTGCCTACGCACTTAGACCCCTTTTCTGAATATGACGGGCAGTGGTGGATTTCCTTTGAAAATCAGCATGATCACTGCCAATCATGCATAGCACTTCTTTCAAGATGGCAACATTAGTGGACAAGATACCTTGGTCTGTAGATCACTCAGGGGTTTTACTTTGGAACACCAATGCAATCCAGGTATTCAGTGCTGTGTGTTTATAATTTGGTACTTTCCCTCCTTTTGGACAGGCCTCTCAATGAGAAACTCGCCTTACAGGCATTGCTGGGCAAATAAGACACCCGTTCATGTCTGATTACTTTCACACAGGTGCCAAATGTTATGGCTCTTGAGTTAGATGGTTCCTCTTTCATGTCGGCATGTGTATGTTTCACTATATCTCGATGAACAAAGGCTGGTTGTGGGTCTGTAACTTACCCATTTTTCACAATCAGTCTAAGCTATATTTGATGTTTTGTATAAAGCAATATGTGTAGAGGGCACATGATAAGAGGGATGCATGTACTCAGCTATTCATTTTCTATAGGAAACCACATAGACCTCTGCCATCCTCCACTCTAGCTAGATGGACCAGGTGGGTTATGTCAAAGGAAGGATATGGTGTATGCTAATGAGGGAACCATTCAGCCAGACGGACCATGAAAGTTAATTCTTTTGGGATAGTGCCCATATTCATTTTGAAAGCAGTCAATTGATCTAATGAAACAGTGTTAGGCGGAAACCTGTGCAGTTCCCTCTGGGACCACTGCAAAAGATTTAGGACTACAGGTGTTTGGCAGTAAACCCACTTGGTAGCAGTCTGTACCACACAGATTCACTTGGTAGCTGTTGCTGAGCAGTCAGACTTCCCTAAAGAAGAGTTAAGCAGTATGTGGAGTATACAAGATAGGGCAATTCTTCACAGTAAGACAAGCAAACACGCAACGAGACTCAGTGTAAAGATATTGAGGTATTTATTTATAACGGAACATCTATGAAAAACACTATGGCACTATCATGGCAAACACTTCAATCACAATTACTCTACGAAGAAGAAACGATCAATCCCCCTACAATATGTCGACAAGTCTAGGTTCTACCGGCATCACTTATTTGCAGACAGAGGAGTATGCCTCAACCTAGATGGCACTCTAATATTAGTTAGGACGGGAGAGAAAAATAGGCAGGTTACGAAATCAACACAGTTCAATACTTCACGGGAAAAATGCAAGGCAAGAAGGCAAGAACCACAATAGATCATAAAGTTCAGAGGCCAGGCCCACTCGGAGAGAGGCAAGGCGATATGTCCCAAAAAGTCTCTAGTGGAAATGCGTTCGAGTCTTTGTAGCAAATTGTTATCGGCAGATTGAACCAGTTCAGAACAATACGTGAGAAAGCTTGGAGGCGACCCAACGGAAAGGAGAGGATTAAGACACCTCACTCGAACCGATCGAAAGGGAAGCCAGGCGGACACGGTACCTTGTTTATGGAGAGTCAGCTCCGACGGGGGCGGTTGTTCCTGGTGGTGGATGCACGTCGGGTCTTTGCCAAGAGTAGAGATGATCTCGTCGTCGAAGAAAAGTGAAGTCTGGTGCACCACCAGGGAAGAGACCAGCCGCGGAGGGCTCCGTCACAAGGCACCACCTTTTGGTCGCGGTACAGGGGTAGTGGCTATCCAGTTGCCGAGGTGCTCTGCATGGGCAATTCGACCACTGTGTCCTGAGGCGAAGAAAAAGCAAAGGGGGACTGGTTGTTCCCACCAGTCAGGGGAAGAGACTCTCCGGTAGGGAGATCTCCTCTGTCGTCGGGAAGTGGTGAGTCGGTTTCGCAGGGCTCCACCGGAGGTGTCGTCGTGCAGGTCGGCTCAGCGTTACCCTCGTCGGATTCTTAGGTCCTGTGGCGACTTCTGAAGATCCAGTCCCAAAAGCCCTGCTTTTATGCAGAAAACCCCCATTCATTCAGCCTAGCTGTCAATCAACACATGCTAAGTGGTGAGCGGGGAGGCTCACCACTTGGGCCAATCACACCAGAGTGCGACCGGAGTTGGCAAGGCAACTCGGTCCAGGGTGCCTAAACTCCTCCCACACCCCTGTGGTAACCCAGACAGAATGGCACCACTTTGGAGGGTCTCTGTACAGAGGCCCGCCAAAAGTGGAACAAAGGGCTCAAACTTTGGTTTAGGAGTCACAGAGACGAACACAGATGGCATTTTAAAAACCGAGTTCTGACAGAAAATACCATCCGATAAACTTATTTAAGATAAGTAGACAGGTGGTACGTTAGAGATTAACGAGGAAAAGTATCAATCTCTAACAATGGGACGAATCCCATAGGGTTATCTTCGGGGTCGAAGATAACAAGTAGTTTCCACTGCCACCAGCCAAAACTCGACGAGGGGGGACGGGACAGTGCCCCCCTCAAATAACAGATCCAGGAGTCATCGAATTACCCCTACTAGTACGTCCACAATAAGATGGTTTGTACTAGTTCTGTTAGTAAATTTAGGTCTAGTAAAGCCAATGGTGACTTTACATACCCGGGGAGACAGTAGTCAGTCCCCGGGTATGGAGTCTATGGTGGAGGTCCGCTAGGACACCCCAGTGTTACGCACGTAGGGTGCGGTATAACACACAAAGAAAACCATATGAGACCCTATGGAGTAAAAGACCCCCTAGCCCATAGAACACATTGACATTCAAAGGAATTACACACATTCATGTCCAAGAGTGGAAGGAAAAGAGTCTCACTTTTGGCAGGATGGAAAAAAACAAACTCCAGAAATCCAGCAAAGCTGCTGGGGGACTCACTAGGTTAGGAAATTCAGCCTAAACAGAGAATTCTCCCTAACACTCGCCCCCCCCAGACTAAGGAACAGGAGGATTTAATCCACTCCTGGATGAATCTCATACCTCTAGTCGATGACATACATCCTAGAGAGACCATCAGCATTTTGGTGGTGACATCCTGACCTGTGCTTAATGGTGAAATCAAACCCTTGCAGGCAGATCGACCATCTCAATAGTTTTGGGTTTTCCCCTTTCATTTGCATTAACCATCTCAAGGGTTGGTGGTCAGTCTGAATGACGAAAGTAGAACAATACAAGTACGGCCTAAACTTCTTCAGAGCCCACACGATAGCAAAGCACTCTCTTTCAATTGTTGCCCACCTTGTTTCCGGATCCTTCAGCTTGCGGCTGATGAAGCAAACGGGGTGCTCCCTACCTTTCCCATCCAGTTGACTGAGTACGGCACCTATCCCTACATTTGAAGCATCTGTCTGCACAATGAAGTGTTGGCGGTAATCAGGAGCTCTGAGTACTGGGGCTTGGAAAAGAGCCTTTTTCAGGTTTTCAAAATCCTGATTGCACTCCTCGTCCCATTTAACCCTTTTAGGAAATTTGGGCGAGGAGTTGACGTTCAGTGGAGATGCTATGGTCCCATAGTTCTCTATGAAATTCCTGCAATACCCAGTGAGGCCTAGGAAGGCTCTCACTTGGGTTTGAGTAGTAGGTGTTGTCCAATTTTGCACAGCTTCAATCTTACTGAGCAAAGGCCTTATTTCTCCTCCTCCTACCTCATGTCCAAGATAGACTACCTTACTCTGTCCAATTTGGCATTTACTTGCCTTTATGGTCAGATTGGCTCGTCCAAGAGCCTGCAAAACATCTCTCAGGTGGGTTACATGTTCTTCACAGGAATTGCTGAACACTGCGATGTCATCCAAGTATGCCATGCAGAAGTCCTCCATCCCATTCAGAACCTGGTTTACCATCCGTTGAAACGTAGCAGGTGCATTCTTCAATCCGAAAGGCATTACCTTAAACTGGTATAAGCCAACGGGGGTAGAAAATGCAGTTTTCTCCTTGGCATGGTCTGTCAGGGCTATTTGCCAATAGCCTGACGTCAAGTCAAATGTGCTGAGGAACTTGGCAGCGCCAAGTTTATCCACCAACTCATCTGTTCTTGGCAAAGGGTGGGGGTCAGTCCTGGTGACTGTATTAAGAGCTCTATAATCCACGCAGAATCTAAGCTCTTTAGAGCCGGCCTTTGGTACTAACACAACTGGGAAAGACCATGGACTAGTAGAGGGCTCTATTACCGCGAGATCAAGCATCTTGCTGACCTCACCTTTGATGTGGGTTCGTACGTTTTCTGACATTCTGTATCCTCTGCTTTTGACTGGCAGACAGTCACCAGTGAGTATGTCATGCTGGCCCCAAGGGGTCAAGCCTGGTGAAAGCGAGAACAGAGAGGCAAACTGATTCAACATGGATTTGCACTCTTCTTGTTGCTCGGGTGTCAGATTGGAGGAGAGATTTACTCCTTCAATTTGTTCGTCTATAGGTAAGCCTCGGAGGAGATCCGGAAGAGCTTCACTCTCTTCTTCTTCCTTGGATGATGCTAGAAGCAACGCTCCTACATCAGGTCGTGAGACATACGCTTTGAGGTGGTTGGTGTGGAAGACTGTCAGAGCCTCCTTGGGATTGCCCAAGTCCACCAGATAGTTAACCTCTCCGAGTTTACCCACAACTCGGAAGGGTCCCATCCACTTCTCTTGCAAGGCCCTCTGCCTTGTTGGGATCATAACGAGAACGAGCTGGTCTTGAGCGAACTCAACCATGTAAGCCTTTTGATCGTGCCAGTGCTTGATCAATGCTTGTCCAGCTTTCAAGTTATCGCTTGCTTCCTTCATCATGTGCGACATTCTCCTCCGGAGACCTATCACGTAGTCAGTCACTCTGACTGGCTTGGGGGAAGGAGCACTCTCCAACCGCTCCTTAATCAGGGCCAATGGACCTCTGATGGGATGACCATAGAGAAGTTTGAAGGGCGAGTAACCTACTCCCTCCTGAGGGACTTCTCTATAAGCAAAGAGAAGGCATGGCAGTAGAAGGTCCCACTTACGCCTAAGGGGTTCCTCTAAAGCACCTATCATGCTCTTCATGGTTCGGTTGAACCGTTCTACCAACCCATTGGTTTGTGGGTGGTAAGCTGTTGAGAACTTGTAAGTAACTCCACAGGTTTTCCACATGGCTTTCATGTAGTGGGACATAAAGTTTGACCCCCTGTCAGAGATTACTTCCTTAGGAAACCCGACCCTAGTAAAAATACCAAGGAGGGCCTTAGCCACAGCCGGAGCTGTAACTGTACTCATAGGAATTGCCTCAGGATACCTAGTAGCATGGTCCACTACAACAAGTATAAACCTGTTGCCTGAGGAGGTTGGAGGATCAAGGGGACCAACAATGTCAATCCCTACTCTCTCAAACGGGACTCCCACAACTGGGAGAGACACTAAAGGTGCCACATTCTTGGAGCAAACCTTACCAGAAGTCTGGCAGGTGTGGCAGCTCCTACAGTGTTTTTCTACTTCGGTCCCCATCTTTGGCCAATAGAAGTAGAGAGAGAGCCTTTCCTTAGTCTTCTTGAAACTCAAGTGACCAGCCAAAGGAATCTTGTGGGCTAACTGCAAGAACTGTGGTCTGTTCTCTTGGGGTACTACAAGTCGTTTGTAATCTCCAGGTGCACACTCGGTCGGTTCACTGTAGAAGAGGCCATCTTCCCAGTGCAACCTGTATTTCCCAGGCTCTTGCCCTTCAGCCTGAGCTTCTGCCTGGTGGCGAAGACCTTCCAGAGTTGAACATTCTCTCTGTCCCTTACTGAAGTCTGCCCTGCTGGGTCCACCTTCTGCCAGTAAAGACTGCAGCTCAGGATGGTCAACAGGATCCAGATCTCCAATGAGTTTCTGGCCTTCCATTAGCTTTTCCTCAGAGTCTAATTCTACCACACAGGGTTGTATCTCCCTCTCAGCCTCAGCTGGAGGTGGAGTTACGGGTGTATCTTTGGACAACCGCGGGGAAGTCTGTGTTGCTGGACTGAAATGCTGGCTGCTGGTTTCGGGATAGAAGTCTTAGGTTTCCCTTTCGCTTCTGATTTCTTGGAGACAGCTGCCGACAATTCCAGTGGAGCAGGAGTGATTTCCTTCTTCATCATCTCCTGGAGAGTACTGCGCATGGTCCTCTCTCTTGCGGGTCTGGTTAGCTCCTGTAACCGTTTCCTAGGAGGTCTGGGAGTATGCGATACAACTCCGAGAGTTTTCAAATCGTTACCCAACAGTACGCATCCTGGTACTTCACTCTGTATGCTGACGGTATCTTCACAGTCATGTCGTTACACTGGATGAGAACTGGTAATTGGGGAAGCATCTGCACAGGCCCTCCAGCTAACTTGGTGAGGCGTTTGGGTGCCTTAGCAACATCCTCAGCCTGAAAAAAACGATTTATCCACCACAGTTATGCTGGCCCCAGTGTCCCTAATGGCAGGGGTCTCCTGACCATTCACCTGGACACTGTCCTTATAATACTCTTTAGTATTATCGGGGATAGAATTATAGACATCTAAATTCTGTTGTTCCACAACCCCAGAGATACTAAAGAAAGGCTGTCTGAGACTCCAATGGGTTCGTCAGCTAGCAGTAGAAAGTTTCCACTTGCCATTTGGACTTCCTCCTCTGGAGCGAAGGCTAAGGAGACAAGCTGGACCCCTGAAGGTTTACCCTTACATCTGGGATCTCCTTTCACGTGGTCAGTCGAGCCACAAACAAACCATTTACCAAACGCTTTTTGGAATGGTGGCTTGTTCTGACCTCCTTCCGGTTTGGCACCAGAAGACACACTATTCTGCTGTGGTTTTCCCGGTGGCTTACCCTTCTGGTTTTGTTTGGGGCCCTCTTTGGAATTTGAGTTATTCGAATTCTCTTTTGAGTCTTTTTTAGGTTGTTTTCCCTCATCCTTTTTCTGAGTTGCCCCAGAATCCTTATGAGTAGCCCTGTTGGCAACCCACAAGTCAGCAGCCCTAGCTAGCGTCCGGGAATCCAATTCCTTCGAATCAGCCAAGTGCTGTCTGAGCTCAGGAGAACAGGCATCATAAATCAACTCCAACATAAAAGATTCTTCATACCCTCATAAGTGTTCACTTTGTAACCCTTAATCCATCCCTCTATGTTTTTCAACCCTTCACTCACCCAGGTAGCCCAACGGGTACCATCATGCTTTTTGAGGGTTCTAAACCTCTTAAGATACTGGGAAGGGGTCTTTCCGAATCTAGCTATTAAAGCTAGTTTCACACTTTCGTAATCCATCTTATCCGCCTCCCCCAACTCCATTACCACATCAGTCGCAACAGGAGGGAGCCTAGAGAACAACCAGGGAAGTAAATCATTCCCGGTGATGTCCTGGAGCCCATGATTGTACTCAAACAGCTTTAACCAATCCAACACATCCAATCTCGGTTCATACATACCCATTAATTTCTTAGGCATCCGGGGTCTTTTGGGACTGGAGCTCCTAGAGGAACCAGAGGAGAGAGAAGCATTTTCGATAGACAACTTTTTCATCTCTAACTCGTGATTAAATTCTATTTCCCTTAGTCTTAACTCAGCTTGCTTCTGCTCTGCCTGGGCATTAATCCTTCTGAACTCGAGCTCTTGGTTTCGTTCAGATTGAGCCAAGAACCGTATGTATTCTAGTTCGAGCTTCATTTGTTCAAGTTCAAAATAAGCAGGGTTACTTGTGGGACCTGGTATGGGCCCCGTAGGCACAGCTGGTAAGGCAAGTAGAGGAGCAGGGGAGACAGTTTTGTTAGCCTCTCCGTCCTCGTCAGCCTCTTCATCGCTATCATCAGAATTACGATTCAGATCAACACCATCTCTGTTATCTACATTTGCTGGATAATTTGGTTCCGCTGAACAAGTACCCAGACTTTGGTTCGCCAGCAATCTCTCTATTAATTCTAACTTCTTGCCTCTTACAGAAAGATTCTCTTGCCTACAGAGAGCTCGCAAACTCTCAGTATTTTCACCTGACAAGGATTCTTGACTGTAAGTTTCCATCGTAGACATGTTTTTGAAAGTTGCTTTTTAGTGCTAAGTTTTGTGGTTAGTTATCCTAAAGTGTCGAAAAGCACTCGAAACTGTATACTCGATACAAATCCCACCGCTGTACACCAGTGTTAGGCGGAAACCTGTGCAGTTCCCTCTGGGACCACTGCAAAAGATTTAGGACTACAGGTGTTTGGCAGTAAACCCACTTGGTAGCAGTCTGTACCACACAGATTCACTTGGTAGCTGTGGCTGAGCAGTCAGACTTCCCTCAAAAAGAGTTAAGCAGTATGTGGAGTATACAAGATAGGGCAATTCTTCACAGTAAGACAAGCAAACACGCAACGAGACTCAGTGTAAAGATATTGAGGTATTTATTTATAACGGAACATCTATGAAAAACACTATGGCACTATCGTGGCAAACACTTCAATCACAATTACTCTACGAAGAAGAAACGATCAATCCCCCTAACAATATGTCGACAAATCTAGGTTCTACGGGCATCACTTATTTGCAGACAGAGGTGTATGCCTCAACCTAGATGGCACTCTAATATTAGTTAGGACGGGAGAGAAAAATAGGCAGGTTACGAAATCAACACAGTTCAATACTTCACGGGAAAAATGCAAGGCAAGAAGGCAAGAACCACAATAGATCATAAAGTTCAGAGGCCAGGCCCACTCGGAGAGAGACAAGGCGATATGTCCCAAAAAGTCTCTAGTGGAAATGCGTTCGAGTCTTTGTAGCAAATTGTTATCGGCAGATTGAACCAGTTCAGAACAATACGTGAGAAAGCTTGGAGGCGACCCAACGGAAAGGAGAGGATTAAGACACCTCACTCGAACCGATCGAAACGGAAGCCAGGCGGACACGGTACCTTGTTTGTGGAGAGACAGCTCCGGCGGGGGCAGTTGTTCCTGGTGGTGGATGCACGTCGGGTCTTTGCCAAGAGTAGAGATGATCTCGTCGTCAAAGAAAAGTGAAGTCCGGTGCACCACCAGGGAAGAGACCAGCTGCGGAGGGCTCAGTCACAAGGCACCACCTTTTGGTCGCAGTACAGGGGTAGTGGCTATCCGGTTGCCGAGGTGCTCTGCACGGGCAATTCGACCACTGCGTCCTGAGGCGAAGAAAAAGCAAAGGGGGACTGGTTGTTCCCACCAGTCAGGGGAAGAGACTCTGCGGCAGGGAGATCTCCTCTGTCGTCGGGAAGTGGTGAGTCGGTTCCGCAGGGCTCCACCGGAGGTGTCGTCGTGCAGGTCGGCTCAGCGTTACCCTCGTCGGATTCTTAGGTCCTGTGGCGACTTCTGAAGATCCAGTCCCAAAACCCCTGCTTTTATGCAGAAAACCCCCATTCATTCAGCCTAGCTGTCAATCAACACATGCTAAGTGGTGAGCGGGGAGGCTCACCACTTGGGCCAATCACACCAGAGTGCGACCGGAGTTGGCAAGGCAACTCGGTCCAGGCTTGCCTAATCCCCCTCCCACACCCCTGTGGTAACCCAGACAGAATGGCACCACTTTGGAGGGTCTCTGTACAGAGGCCCGCCAAAAGTTGAACAAAGGGCTCAACCTTTGGTTTAGGAGTCACAGAGACGAACACAGACGCCATTTTAAAAACCGAGTTCTGGCAGAAAATAACATCCGATAAACTTATTTAAGATAAGTAGACTGGTGGTACGTTAGACATTAACGAGGAAAAGTATCAATCTCTAACAATGGGACGAATCCCATAGGGTTATGTTCGGGGTCGAACATAACAAGTAGTTTCCACTGCCACCAGCCAAAACTCGACGAGGGGGGACGGGACAGTGCCCCCCTCGAATAACAGATCCAGGAGTAATCGAATTACCCCTACTAGTTCGTCCACAATAAGATGGTTTGTACTAGTTCTGTTAGTAAATTTAGGTCTAGTAAAGCCAATGGTGACTTTACATACCCGGGGAGACAGTAGTCAGTCCCCGGGTATGGAGTCTATGGTGGAGGTGCGCTAGGACACCCCAGTGTTACGGCACGTAGGGTGCGGTGTAACACACATAGAAAAACATATGAGACCCTATGGAGTAAAAGAC
Organism: Ambystoma mexicanum; assembly: GCF_040938575.1. NCBI lineage: Eukaryota > Metazoa > Chordata > Amphibia > Caudata > Ambystomatidae > Ambystoma > Ambystoma mexicanum. Next base: position 508,406,319 of record NC_090926.1, on the reverse strand, counting down.
CCCCTAGCCCATAGAACACATTGACATTCAAAGGAATTACACACATTCATGTCCAAGAGTGGGAGGAAAAGAGTCTCACTCTTGGCAGGATGGAAAAAACAAACTCCAGAAATCCAGCAAAGCTGCTGGGGGACTCACTAGGTTAGGAAATTCAGCCTAAACAGAGAATTCTCCCTAACACTTAGTATTCCAATATGTGTATTCATTGGAATCCAGTTGGTCATGTCTCTGCTAAATTACTCACAAAGCTTTGAGCTTTCAAAATAGGAAGCCTCTGTTCCATGTCATTCAATGACAATTCTGCTAGTTTACAAAAGAAAAAAGGGAGGTTTTATTGGGGCATGGAGGCAAGTATTATCCACCCTAGGATTTTCAACGTATGTAAGTATCTTCCCTCCCCATGATAATATGCTTCTTCATGCGGTGCCACCAAGCCTGATTTGCATATGGTCTTTCCCCTTTTGTAATGGCTTGGCAGGTGAAGAACGATGGTCGGGCCGGTTGACCAGAGCAATGCCAGAGGTAACATTACATTTAAACCTTCCAGCCATCAGCTCTTTTGTTTTGCTTAGTCACTCCAGATGGGACGGGTATGCCCACACGTGGGCCCTGTATCTGCTGGATCAAGAGAGCCAAGCTACTACTTACTGATGAGGAGCAATGAGACGGAGACATGTCTGGGGATGCTGGTGGTCTCCTGCAGAAGGAATGTGACCAAGCAATTCAGGCTCTACTGCCCCATTGCGGGTTGGACCAAGACTGATTTGTATCTGGTCTTTCATGTTTTGTAATGGCTTGGCAGGCGAATAAGATCTGGAGGGTTGCCCAGAGCAATGCCAGAGTTTCAAATTAATTCTAAAATTTCCAGCCATCACATCTTCTGTTTTGCTTTTTCAGCTTTCAGCACGCAAACTGGTGCATTGTCTTTCTGAAGAATCCTGAGGTGCTGATTCTGTCAGAGATTGCATTCATTCACAAGAAAAGAGGGAGTGGCGAGAGGGTGGAACCCATTCATGGACCCAGGACTTGAAAGACGGACTAGTATTGCATTGGTGGCACAGTATTATGGGACTTGTAGTCTCATTTCGAGAATACACATCTTTTCAAATATACGCTTCTTTCTGGTATCAGGAAAACAGCTGTTGCTCTGGCCCATGCTCGACTCCCTGCCCCTAATAACATCACAACTTTTTCGTCTTAAACTAGCAAACTCGCAATTACTATATACACAAGAAACACATTTCATCCGTGTTCAAAGCTACCACATTTAAAAGCTAGCAGCACACTCACTTCCCTGCTTGTGATTAGGTTTGAAAACGCGCGCAGAAACACTGCATATCTGTCCCATTTCAGAGTTTGGAACGCTGTTGTTCTTATTTGATGGAGTAAGGGTTAGCAATGTCCCTTTCACACTCTGCTGCTCAATCTAAACAAACGTGCAGTAAGACCTCTCTGTGTGTTCCCCTTTTCTCTGAATTGCTGTGCAGCAGCATCGCCTGCAGGCCTCTAGCAGCGTGTGGTTAACTGCAGAGCTCCTGAATGGACCATTTTCTTTTCCATCAACACAACACTTTCAGAATGAAAAAGCATGTTTAAGTATGCAATCTCCAGTGTGTAGCCTGATTATTTGGTAATGTATTTCACCATTGGGATGTCTTCACAACACAACACACAACACAACACGCGCCTTACTTGTGGTGCACGGCTCGATTATACGAAAGACAATTATTGTACCTTACTAATCATTCGAAATTTCTGGTTAAAACTCAGTGATAACTTTCTGATGCCCTTATCAAAACACCAGGCCAATTTGTATTATTCCAAATGTGTTATCAATATGGTAATTCTTTTTTTTTCCTCCCCGAATGGTGCCAGCGTTATAAACACACCATCATTACTGCGGCAAAATTGTAGGGATCGAGGGAGGTATCTATTATAATTACAATCGGAATATGTAACTCCACGTCTATTCATTTCAATTTATTCAACTGTCGCAATGTATCCAGGCACAGAACTTAAAAAAGAATGAATACATTCACCTTGAAATTGTACCAATTGACTTTGGCCTGGCGAGGCTGTGAAGGGGGATCACCGTGGCTTTCTGAAATGAGCCCTGACACGCCTGATCACAACACAGTGCCTCTCATTTATTAAAGTGACAGCTCAGCAATCGGCGACGGCCTACCGGGAGGATGTGGCCTGGGGTGCTAGCCATGGCCTGAGGTGCTGGCCGCAGCCTGATGCTGCCAGGGCTGCTCACACATTCAAAGCCTGAGTCGAATGGTGTGACATTTCCCAGGGCATCAGCACCTGCTCAGATGTCAAGCAGCTGGCGCGAGGCTGTCATCTCTGGCAGATTCATACTCCGTGAAGTGCACAGTGTAGTAGCCAGCAACATTTCCTCATGGAAAAGACTTTGCACCATTTGCTTTTATTTACCAAGATGTCAATCAAGGCCCAGGGCGATTGCCAGGCTATAAAACCATCATTTAAACTTATTTGCTTCGACCTGGGCATTCACAGCAAGCCATTTAACAGAAGAATACATCCCTCATTTAGTTCAATATGTGAGGTGCGGTTTAAGAGCCATTATTACACATTTGTATTGTTATTATACACGGCGATATATTCTAAAGATGAGTATAATCAGAATGATGGGTTCTGTTCAATTCTAATGTGGTGATAAGAAGATTATCTTTCACTGATGCATACATCAGATTCATTGTAAGAGGCTTGTGACCGAGGGTCAAGTGGCCAACGCAGAAAAAGTGTTCAGTTGTTCTCCTTGAACTTATTTATTTATTTGCATTTTTAAAGCTCTCACACAGCCCGTCAGCATCGAATATGTCTCTTAGTTGCATAGTTCAACGTGCTTAATACCCAGAGGTTTCTAAGCGGACCCGGGGATCGAACCGGTGATGCTCTGCATCTTCTTGTTTCCAAGGCGAGCATGTTGCTGCTGAGCTATCCTCCCGGAACTTACATATGAACATGTCTGTGATTATGCCTATGATGATTTAGAGCATGCAGGGATATCCGAGGACTCCATGCCATAGCGAGACACTATCAATCACGGTCTTGAGATTGAGAAAAGCAAGATACATATTTTGTTTTTTAAAGGGAACAAATATTTGCAATAGTCGAAATAGGAGGAAAGCATGGTCGATAGTTGCAAAGGGGAGAGTGCCCTATGTTCAACAACACTCTTTGAGTCTGGATTCCAATAATTTCCCTAGCATCATGCACAATGAATCAAGAAGGGAGATGGGTATATGATTTTTGGGGCAAGTCAACATCTCCCTTCTTATAGATCAGGGCTATACTGGCACCTTGCCAACTTTGTGGGACAGCAACATCACTTAAAGTCTCCTTAAAAAATGTTGTAACAAAAGGGATGCAAATGGCTGGCTGCTCCTTAAAAAGGACTATCAGAAGGAGGTCAGGCCGGGGTGCCTTGTCTCCTTTTTGTGGACCGATAGCTAGTTATTATTATGATGGTATGCACTGAGCGTGTACCTAGCTTTGAGAGGCAATGGAGCGCTTTACAGAAGTATTCAACCATACAGATGCACAGCAGAGAGCTTTACAGGGGTAACAACAGAACAGATATACAGGAGGGGGTAGGATACAGAGGGGCACAGAGCGGCTCAGAGGAGAGGTAATGGTGTACAGGGTGCAGGGGAGGAGAGGGGTGTATGGTGTCTAGCGAGTCAGGTGGTGCTTGGGGCGACGTGATGGCCTAGTGTTGAGGAGGAGAGACGCCTTGAAGAGGTAGGTCTTGAGTTCTTTTCTGAATTTTAGGAGAGTGGGGTGAGGCTGATGCTGATGGCGAGGAAGTTCCAAAGTCTTGGGGCATAGGCAGAGAAGGCTTGTTTTCTAGTTGAACCTCTGAAGGAGAAAACAGTGTAACCTGGTGGCTTGCACATCCAGTGGTCAATTTCTCAATAGGGTTTAAGTTATCCAAAATCTCGCCTTTGTGAAGAGTGCTAAAATTAAAAAAACAGATTGCTGAGCTTACCTTATTGTTATGGGCAAGAATTGTACCTTTCTGTTATTTGACTTTGCTGCCGAAAGTGAAGTTATACCAGGCATCTTGGGCCATATTCCTCCTTTCTCCAGGCTAGCAACAATTTATGTAGCAACCTATGGCTGGCCAACAAGTGTATAGTCTCCCCTTTATTTGTGACCTCTAACAGAGTCGTTTTAGCAGCACAGAATTCTGCATCTTGTGGCTTGCTATGGGACTCATACGATGAGAAGTGGCTGTGTTAATAATAATCAGGGGTTGAATTATATGGACCAGGTCATTATATAATTTGATCGTATCTGTGAACATTGAGAGCAATATATACTCAGATAGAACCAGAAGGAGATCTTTATATAGAATTAGATTTACCTGGTCAATGTTCAATTTGGACCGGTGTCTCCTTCCAACTACAGTGGTATCAACATTATCAAAAGCAGTGCCTTCATTATCTGGTCAGTTGTACACATGTAATAGGATCGTGGTCACTTTCCACTCTAAGTGTGCTTTAAAGTGTCAGATCATTTTCCAGTAACGTATGTCTTTAAACATGTAGTCAATAACAGAAGGCCGAAAATGGTTCAGAAAGTCTTGTTGGGCAGAACTATCATCAACAAATCTCCCGTTATGTGTCCTCAGACCCAGAGATAACATCAGCGAGGCCACGTTCACCACCCGAGGACAAATTTGCCATGGGGAGATTGCTGTGGTGGGCGGAACACTCCATATTGTGTCCTCTTCTTGCATTAACTAATACTGGGCTGGGATTCAACTGCATGTTGAAATCACCTACAGTTAAAAGTATGTTGTGTTGGTGACTATGGATAGGTAAGTAAATGTCGTAGATCATTTTCAAGTAGTTCACTGGTTAGATGATCAGGTCTGAGATATGGATTGATGAGAAAGTAACTATGATTACAGGGACGAGTAATTTTAATATCTTGGCTATCAGGATGTGCAATATTAATATTGATGTGTTGGGCAGAGATAGAGAGCTTACTCAAATAGATAGTCCATCATTTGGCCTGCCCCATTGCCCTTTGGTAGGTAACGTAGTGAATAGCCTACAACCTGGTTGATCAACAGCTACCACTGCCCGAGTTTCCTGGTGGCAGACAATTCCATGCAATCGTGTAAAATTCCAACAATCTGAATCGTCCATTTTGCTAGGAACACCTTGTACATTCCAGGGAAGATGAGACATTTTGTTTGAAGGGATAAAAGGGTCCCAGTGAGTTGGATTTAGGGACAGTGTGGCCATGTTATTGAGATAGAAGGCAGGCACAGGTTGCATTTGTCAATTGTGGGATGTACTCATGAGTGGTTGCTGCGGTTGAGGAGCAAAGAGACTTTGCATTTGTCTCTCTTTGGATATGGTTGCTGGGGTTGCTGTGTTCGCTGCACAGGTGGACAGGGAAGGGGGGCATTAGTCCCCTGGTGAAATTAGAGCTTTTACAGGTCCTCATTTGCTTGAATAATTTGTCTACTTGGCCAGATAGTCTTCTACCTATAAATTATTAGAATGTATGACTAATAGATAGCCTTTCCCATGCCTTAAAAGGGCATCAACTGTGATGGCGAGAGTTTAAGGAAGTGTCATAAATACTGTACGATGTTCTGAGGGTTTATGGTGATTATTCTGGGGTTAGGAGTTACCACGCGTCTGGGGTTATTCTGGGGCCAAGAGTTACGACAAATCTAATTAGCACTTGGTGTCATGTTTGCCTCTTTGCGATACCTGGAAACTCTTATTCAAAGAGTTTGGTGCCTCGGTCCCCATGATTGCGATCTTCAAATTAGTTGTGGCAACATGGAGTGACACCATATGAGGGCCAATAGGAATTCTATTTGGAGATGATAAACAGGGAGTAAAAGTGTGAGGTGTAATACACACTAAAGGTATTTTGCTCATGAATTGGTCTGAAACACCAGATGAGACAGGAAGAGAGGTAATGCCAGAGAATGGGGCCTTTTTAGGTGCACCCAGAGGAAAGGAATGGTCTCCTGCCCGATTTAGAATATCGTTTACCATAGGTAACAGAGCCGTAGGTTGACTAAACACACGTGTAGCATATTTATTTCAATACAATACATGATATTTTTATAACTGCTTTGCACCTATGGAACGGCATACTTTGATTACACAACTGGCACTTTTTTTTTTTTTTTTTTTTTTTGTAAATTATAGTTTATTACAAACTTTTATTACAAAACATTCACTTCACCACTATTCCCATTTTCTCTTTCCCATCTCTATTTATAGTCTGGTGGTCTCGCTGCTCATCGCTATCGTCGACATCACTTTCTGTTCAGCTACAATTTATCACTGAATCCATGAAGTTTACAACTGCGCATGTCAAGTGGACCGAGCTTCCATTTAGAACGCGAGACCACCACTCATCCATATTCATGTTCAAAGGCGCGAACTTCGCTAGATGGAGTGTTCGTAGTTCTTTAAGGATTGCACATTCTGCTATTAAATGTCTAGAGGATTCTACTGCAGCTCCGCAGTGTCGACAGATATTATCCAAAGTGGACTGATCATGTCTCATGAATAGCATTTCCTTTACTTTAATGACATTTAGTCGCAGGCGGAGAAATTTATCTCGATGGTAACGTGATGGAAATTGCACCAAATAGCTTGGCATTACATTCCGTTGGTTCTTTGTAGGTCCAAGTTCTAGTGCAGAAGCTAACCCATCTAGTTTTTCTAAGTTTGTCATCCAGGCCCATTCATATATTTTGCGTTTTGCAATTTGGGGTTGCGCAAGGAGCAACTCCATCTTGATGTCTGCAGCATACATGATCTCCCTTACACCTTGGACCCATTTTAAGGTTACATCTGTGTGCGGATGTCTAATTGATGTGGCAAAAATTTCATACGCTGGTTCGGGATTTGGCATCTGCATCTTTCGTATGAGCGCTAGAGATTTCCAGGGGACACTAGAGTATAATTCATCTAAAGCCAACTCGTGTCTAATGGCAATAATTGAAACATATTTTGGTAGCTGTAGCACTGTCTTCCAAAACATGCTTTCTAGCTTGGCCCAAATTTGATGGTCTAAGTTCCACCCCGCTTCTGACCCGAAGGTGATGGCGGGTATTGCCTTTTGATAGTAGAATGTTCTGACAGGTATTAGTGAAAATTTGCCATAAAGATTGTAAATTCGACGACCTTGAAGTGCCAGCGTTTTCATACGTTGTGTGATATCCTGTACCCAGCTCCATTCTCGGATCGATTTATTTATCGTTATCCCAAGATATCGGATATCGTTGATTTCAGCAATTGGATTATCATCGATCTTCCACACAAAGTTTTTATTTTTGGAGCCTTTGGCCGATCCAATTTGCATTATTTTAGTTTTATTTACATTTATTTTTAAGTCATTTGTGGTCATATATTGGTGTAGTTTAGTTAAGAGGCGTTGCAGTCCTATCTGGGTTGTATCAACTAGAACAATGTCATCAGCATACGTTAAACAATTGATGTGCTGTCCATTTACTTTTGGCGGAAAACACTTTACATTTTTCAGTGCCACAGGGATGTCCGCGATGTAAAGTTTAAATAGGCACGCAGCAATCGGGCAGCCTTGTTTCACGCCCCTATGTGTCATCACTGAGTCTGATAAATTTCCTTTTGCGTTTAGTCGGATCTGTATAGATGTCATCGTGTGTAGAGCTTTAATGGGATTTCACTAATACCAGTTTATTCTCTGATTACTACCTGCCCACAGAACCTGTGTCCGGTCTACCCGTATTACTGGCCCCCTCACTCCACAAGATTATCATGTTCCCTTTCAACTTATTACCCACACCTACCTGTTTCACCATGCTTCTACCTAACATTATCCTCACCGCCCTCTCTCTTCCACCCTCTTGGGGACTTAGCTTACCCCTATGATCCATTCCATTGGTCTCCAACGATACCTTCCTGATTTCCCTATTCTTATGCTCCACTTTCCCTCTAAAAAACACCATGGTCACTCATCTTTCCCATACATTACGCACTATCACCTGATTTATCCTGTCTGTCTTCCACCAACCACTCCCCATACCTCCCCTTGCCGCGTTTTTCACATGCCAATGTCCAGCTGGGCCACTGGAATGGTCAGTACATCTGCAATAGAGCATCCTTGATCACCTACCACTTGAACTCCCACAAAACTAAACACAATTTAACGGTGAACCCTGAAACTTGGATCTGTCCACGACACTTCAACTCCTGCTGCACTCCATACTGGTGTTGGCAAGCCACTCCATTAAAATATTAAAAAGAGGAGAGGTTGTCAGACGAACGATCAGCCCCTCTGCCCCCTCTGATGTAACCCCTTCTCGTTTGCACACATATCTGTCCAACTGATTGCCTCCACCCCCTCAATCTCTACTTATTGTACCAACACATAAGTCCTCTACCCACCTTTTCTCCAACCTGAATCTGTTACTTGAATCACTACCACCAGCTGTCCCCGGGTCAAACTGTTTGACCTTAACATCCCCACCATGCCTAAGACTAACCAAATACAACTAACCAAATACAACCAAATACAACTTGGCTCCACTCTTGATCTCATCTTCCTATGTTCCACTATCCCCCTCTCAACACTCTCTATTTACTCCTCTAACAATGATCACTCACTCATACACTTCACTTTCATAGTACACCCTCCATCCACACTCACCCCTGTCTACTGCCATCAATCGAAAATTCAAACCTTGCTCCAGGGCTCAATACTTGGAACAGGTTAAGCCCTCCCTCCATGGCCTCTCTCTGACATTTGCCCACTCCATTGATCTAACCTTCCCAGACTTCAACAACATACCTTCTATCTCCCTGGACTCCCACTATTGTCATTGCTACTTGCGCCTCTTGTCCTGCCATCAACCAGTCATTAAACTACACAAGACAGCAAACATCGCCATGTAGTTTGCTAGTACAAATTACACCCTGCACCCTCCACACTGCTTATAAAGATGCTCTCCTTGACCTTACCACTGCATCTGACTCTGCTTAATCATGCTTCTACACTGACCTCATATCATCTTTCCGGATACTCCCTCACACATGTTCCTTGCACCTCCAGGTCATGCTCTTCCCCCAGAAACCTGCTCCTCATTCTCCTCCCTGAGCTGTTGACTTTGTCTACTGTTCCTCCTCCAATGCACTTGCTCTCAAGTTTACAGATACACACACACACACACATATATCAACCCCCACTGTCTCACGCTGGACAGAAGTCCAACATGACCACATGCCCCACAATTCACTTTGCATTCATCTTCACTGATATCACCACAGGATCAGGTATCCATTGTTCTCTTAATCTCTCAGTGGATGCACCCACCACGTGTCCGCATATTATATTGTGTACACCCCTCTGGGAGAGGGAGTGCGGCATCAATCAACAAAGGAATTAGAAAGTAAGCCCTTGGGAGCCTAGCAGTACTACCATAGACCCAAACTTCCATTAGGTTTGTCCTGAGGGTGGGCTTAGTACCCGTGCTGGGCGTGCTGCAAAGGAGCTGTCTCAGACAAGGAAGTCAGGGGGAAGTGTTCAGGCATTAAGGCAAAGGAGGAGTGATGTCTGGTCTCCTCCTCCACGCTCCTTGCTCTGCATCAATGCCACCTTCATTGAACCATCACTGAAATAATGCAGTCTGCGCGCCGTGCTTCACATGGCGTGCCTTTTGAATGATAACACACCTTATTCATCTGTTTTTCACTGTGTATTTTCAGATGCAGTATCTCCAGCTGAAAGCTAAGCCCCTTGTTAGTCTAACCTACAAAATGTGATTTCCAAAATAAGGTGAAGCAGTGTCTGCCTCTTTTAGAGAAGGACGTGTGTAGAAATCCGAAGCCCATCCGGACAATGCCAGTGCCTATTGTGTCTGGAGACTTGGACATGTTCCTGTGTGCTGACTGGAACTCTTGCCCTCCCTGAACCTGCTCAGCAAAGCAGGCCTGGAAACGAGCTGCTGCACTTCCAGGTGTAAGGCAAATCCAAAGAGCTTTCGTTTAAGTTACTCATGTATTATATTTGCTTCTCACCGTATAACGTTCACAAATGCTTCACTTGTCCCAAAGTTTCTGTTCAGGTTGTAAATGTATCACTTCATTCCAGTTGCATTTATTAGTTCTATGAATGTGTGGGACCTAGTTGGGAGGTCGGGGAGTGCTGCACTACAGTATGGGTTTACCTGCCCATCGGTTTGTTTCTCTTCCGTCTTAAATAGATGTACATGTCCAATGATGGGTGCTCTATCTTGCATTGCGTTTATGTTTTGGATGTATGTTCTTGCTGTGTCCGTGCATGCTGTTCTTCGAGTTTTCATTCAATGTACTCACATCAAAAGAACCAAATCTAAAATGTGGATATCATGTACGCATTAATACTTAGAGCCTATCACACCATCATATCTGCTGATTGATGGCGTACCGTTGGTTTGTGTTTCATGTTTTGTATTGCTCCAATGATCTTTAAAGGGAGGGAGGCAACAATGGCGACACGTGCTGTCTCTTTTCTTGGCACATTGCTCATCTAATGCAAGGAACTGTGAAAGGTGCGTGATAATCTGCAGGGCTGCTTGATGGCGTACAAAGGTCTTATCACACCCATTCAGATATGTTTAAGCAATGAAAGGACTGATAGCCCGTTTTGGCGCCCACTGGTCCGTAATTGCCATTCCCAGATAATGGAAAATGAGGCTCATCTAACTCTGAAGGCCGTTCCCAGGCTTCAAATGCGTTCCGACGTTTTCATTAGTTACCCATCAAGACGCATTTGATTAAAGGCTCCTCTGCAGTGTATGTGCTTATGATTTATATTCCATCCCCTTATGGTCAGACACAAGGGTGAGTGTTTTGTCATTGGCATTGCAGCCATATTACATCTGTGCATCGCATCTGGGCATCAACATCACAATTGCTCCTGTTCTAATTGCAGTCACAGTGCTTAACGCACACTATGGCCTTTATCATCTTCTGTTCGTGTTTTTTTTTTGCATTTAAGTTTAAGTTTGCTGTAGGGATTTCATACATCTTTTCTAGTTCATGGCTTTTCCAGAAAAGTTTGTTGGTGTAATGTGCAAAGGATTGCTGTTTTGCTGCACGTCCGATGTGGTCGTTAATATACATATAGGGGATGTTGGGGGGAGGGCTGCGGCGGTCTCCCCGCCCATATATTTGCGGCCAATTCTTCAGAGATAAGAAACAAAAAAAACTCAACCAATTCGGATTCACATAAAAAGATTTGATGTAATCAAGCCAAACCATGTGGAATAGTATATCGACAATTAATCACGGCGGGATGTAGATAAGTCCATTGCATGAAATGGGTTGTTCCACTATCCACCATTCATTTATTTGGCTGACTAAACTTAAATGCATCTTACCAGATGGTACCACTCTTATTTTCATGAGGTTGGCCAATCAGACAAGGAGAGGCGTAAGTGCACGAATGACAGAAAGTTTGACTGCTGTAGTCCTATAAAGCCAAACCCCCTTTGCTATCAAAAATTAACTAAGTCCGCATCCTTGACAAAAGTAATCTCCAGCAACCCAACCCGAAGATCAGAGCACCTGGGCCCAGCTGTCATCTACAAAGCAATAACAAGTCACAAATGGCCTGACTGTTTCAATCAATAATTTACCAACATGCCCAGCAAACAAGGAACACTTCTGCAGGCATTCTAATTAATATATTTCAAGCCAGTATTAAAAATAAATAAATACATCGCTGTGAATACAATGACCATATGAGTTGCCATCGTACCCCCAACACTCCTTACACTTGAAACCTTCTAGAGAAATGCTATTAACAATAATTTTGGGATTACCTGGAGACCAACAAAAACATTCATAAGGCTCAGCAGGAATTCGGAGTCTGAAGGAAGCCAGTCTAGGCAGCCGGGGATGCGATGGGACCGAACACTGTGCCTTTGGGAGGAGTTGCACTCCAGCACACCCGTGTCCTGTCATAAAAAATTAGCAGTTATAATCGTTGACATCTGTATTGTGCTGTGTCATGTTGACTCCCCTTTACTCTTGCGTTAAAAACTTACTTTAGAACCCGCTCAAAAACTGGGATTGCACCATTGTAAAATGCTTTTGTAAATCAGGCTCTAAGATGTTTACCCCTTGGCAACTTCCAGATACGTGTATCTTTTTTCTTTCCAGCTACAAGAAGTTACTGTGGCTGGCAAGGACCTTTGCAAACTCCTTCAAGCTTTACTATTTAAGCAATAAGCCCCCGAGCAGGAGAGGCATTACCACTTCAGGTAATGCCACAGGACCCATAGTTACAGGCCCGAGCTAAGCGGTAGTACTACTGCGGTAGTACCCTGTTCCATAAACCCGGGGTACTGGATGCATTTTTCTTCTGTTCCGAAATTCTCCAGCGTTTAGGAACTGAAAAAAAAATTCCAGCTGGGGAACGGAAAACAAAGTGCATTTTCACTTTCCCAGGCGGCCATTGAAAACAATAAAAACAGTAAACAAGCAAAATGGTTGCCATGGAAAGGGAAAAGGGACTGCATGTTGTCCTTGCTGCCTTTCCAAGCTAGCCATTCAAAAAAAGGAAAAAAGCAAACAAATAAAATGGCTGCCATGGAAAGGAGAGAAGGGACTACACGTAGTCCCTTCTCCCTTTCCATGCTGGCCATTAAAAAAAAAAGGAACAAAGTAAACAAATAAATTGGACACCATGGAAAGGAGAGAAGGAACTACATGTTGTCCCTTCTTCCTTTCCATGGCGGCCTGTCGCGGATCGTGAGCGGACTCGATGGAGACAGAAGTGTTTCCAGCGCGTTTGCTCCCGAAAAGCAGGTAAGTGTGGGGGGAGGGAAGACTTACAGCATTCCCTTGAAAGGGGAGATGGTGGCAGCCAGCCCTGTGGATGCTCAGGGCGGCAGGATTACCGTCTGGTAATGCCCACCTTCAGAGCATCCGCGTTGGCTGTGAGGCCGCCACACCCCCCTTGCCAGGTACTAATAAATCATAACTAAGGTTTGCAAATATTCTCTGTACATTGCCTTTAGCAGAGGTTTCTACTTGGCTTTCAGGGCATTTGAAACTCTATGCACTATAGGCGCTCATTCATTGAATTGGCTTTTATTCCTCGGACTGCAAAGACCTCCTCCATTTATTTATTCATTTATTTTGTATGTATTTGGTGTGTTATAGTTAATTCTAATAACTTTTTAAACCTTTAAATAAAAGAAATGTACAATATACATCATTATCCATACACATATTATGCAAACCATTATAAACATATTATGTAAAACATTACATCATGTTCTTTAAAAAATGTTCATGTCTATTTCATAATCTATTGCCATGATTTTCGATGTTGTTTAAGTTATCAATTTCATTATCTCTCCCCAAGAATGCATTACTGCAATCATTAAGGATTGCTGGCTTCCAGTGAGACACTGGGCCTCATTACAACTCAGGTGGAATGGGGTAACAGGGTTCGGTAATGGGTGCGGACCCGTTATTCCCATTCCGCCTGATTACGAGGTCTCCTCGCGGGACCCGGTAAAACCAGACGTCGTTAACGGGTGCCGCGAGGGGAAGAGGGAGCTAACAACGGGCCAGTCGTAATCGGCCTGTTATTAGCTCCCTCTCCCATTCCCATTGAGCCCTATGGAGGCTCAAATGGGAATGGGGAAGGTCCGGGCCCGGGTTCACTGAGGGAGGAATTACCGGGCCCTACGAACTCGGAATGGCCCGGTAATTCCCCATTCAGGGAACCCGGTAAAGGAACCCGGTTTGGCGACAGCCATGGAGCTAATAGCTCCATGGCTGCCGCCAAACTTGTAATGAGGCCCACCAACCCCAAAACATTTCAGTTCCTAGCATTTCACTACAGTGCACACATAAACTTGAGTATTTGTTGAGCTCTCGCTTTTTTGTGCAACACACTGTGTAAGTGTCTGGTCTTTTATCCATATAAATTCAAACAATACTGGCTTCTTGCACAATGTTTAAGTGGGGACACATTATGTCATGTCAAGTCAAAGCAATGCATTGCATCACAAAAGCATACATTGGGCCTCATTACGAGTTTGGAGGCAGCCATGCCCTTAATGAGGGCATGGCTGCCTCCATACCGGGTTCCAGTACCGGGTTCTGTGAATGAGGAATTACCGGGTCATTCCGACCTTGGAGGACCCAGTAATTCCTCATGCACAGAACCATTCCCCATTCCCATTTGAGCCTTCATAGGGCTCAACGGGAATGGGGACGGAGATAATACCGGGCATGTTAATAACAGGCCCGGTATTAACTCCTTGGTCCCCTTGCAGGAACCGGAAAGGACGTCAGGTTTTACCAGACGTCTGTTCCGGGCCTTGCTAGGGGACCTCGTAATCAGGCATCCCGTAATGAACTGTGCCGGTCCCGTACCAGCACCGTTTATTACGGGACCGCCAGGGTCGTAATGAGGCCCATTGTCTTCTTAGCCATAGCCTTGGGAATTTGAGCAAGCATGGCTGTGCTACACCCATCATATACGTGTGCTCTATGAATTCCTGTGTAGTCTTGTATTAGTTCGACAAAGCAGTGTTTTTACAATGATCCCAGATTTTAACTTTTCATCAGCAGGTGATTTCTCAAAGTAAAATATTATAGATTTCAATTGATGTTCCATTCTATTTGTTCATTAAATGTGTCATATCTGCTTCTGGTGGAACTCAAATGGATACACACAATACCCAAAACAGGAACGTGCGCTACTGTGAACGAAACCCACTGAGCGTACCCATACGCTGGACATGCAGCCTCTGAGCCCAACCTGAGCCTTAAGGCTTCCATGCTAGGGAATACACATATCCCGGGCTAACAAATTAAAGTCAATTGATTCTGAAATGCATATAAGGAACCAAAGATACTCCCTTTAGTGCACATATGTGGTCAAAAGAGACAAGAGCGTGCAAAAAAGGATGTGGAGTCCAGCCACTGAATAGAGAAGGCAGCAGCATTGATTCTGCACCCTCAAGTATATCAGAGCTAACGTAATTGCCTGCTGTAGTAAAAGTGACACACAACTTCACAATATTAGGTCAGAGTACGTGAACCCAAAAGAGAGAAGAGCAAACACTAGCTCAACGAGAATTTCAACAAATGGAACAATCCTCCCAAATAATTCAAATGTTGTTGATAAACTAGTTGGCTTAATAAGGACTGTGGAAAGGTGGACAGTAATCCTTTGAAGAAATTCCTTAAACATTTTTATAGAACGGATGGAAGGAACTAAATATGTTGGGGCACATGCAATACTACTGAATGAGTAGTTTGTAAGTGAGAATGAAAGACACAGTACTGTCACTGTAGAGTTTTAGGAATTAGTACCCGGCACGCGCTGCGCACCGGGAATACAACGTGTTTTGCACTGTTTGATCGAAACCCCACTGATCCTTCTTGTAAAAATAAGAGAGTGATTAATTCACCTGTATTTGTTTAGTGAATAAATTATCAATTTAAGAAAACCCACTGGAAACTGGAATATATTACATGGACGCGGTAGCGTCCATGTAGTTATGGTTAAGTTGGTGTTTCCATAGGAAGAGCACTTTTTGGGTGGCTTATAACTTCGCTCCCCCTGGACGAATCCTCACCAAACTTTGCAAAATAAGTATATGGCCCACTCTGAATTTTTGTTTGGTGAGGATCCGTCCAGGGGGGGAAAAGTTATAGGTGGTGTCCCAAAACTTTTTTTTCCCCATAGACTGAATGGGAAAAAGCTTTGCGTACGGCTACAGCCCGAACCGCTGGACGGATTTACACCAAATTTGCGGCTGGAGCGGCAGCCTGGTCTCGAAAGCGTGCTTTTGTAAATTTGGTGTAAATCCGTCCAGTAGTTTTTAAAAAAATGACCAAATGTAAGGCAAAAAAATTAGTGATATCTGTGTTCGCTTCGCGGACGGACTTCCCTGTTCGCTCCGCGGACAGCACCCCGATTGGCCCAGCGGCTTACGTCATGTCTGCAGACATGCGACATGTTCGCTGATTGGGCGGCGTGGTGCGTGATGCGTGTCATATTTTCTGTCGCGCCCGCCATCTTGCATTTGCGGACGTCCGCAGACAGCGCAGTGAAAGTTTGTTCAAAATGTGTATTTAGTAGAGTGTGTTGGTGTGTAGAAGTCTTTGGGGAGTATGGGGGAGTATGAGATAGGTTCAAAGTTGTATTTTATTTATGTGCTAGACGCTTTTGTTGTGTTCGATTTGTCTGCGGCAACACGGCTGTTCTGGAATGTTCGTAAATAAACAGAATGGATTCGGTGTCAACTTGAAAGTGTTCTAAGAACACTCATGGGGTCTTGGAATGTTTGTAGGGTGTGTCCTGGAGACGTCTGTATTGTTTGTTGGCAAGGTGAAAATGTTTTAAGAACAATCGCGGTGTCCTGAAATGTTCGTACATAAAGAAAATGGGGGTGTCCTGAGGACGCTGTTTGTATTGTCCTCTGGCAAGTTGAATGTGTCCTAGGACCTTCCCCCTGTCCGCGGACATAAAAATGGTTGCAATGCTTGCATCTATGGGTGTGATATGCTGCAGTGGTTGTGGCCAGGGTATAGAATGTTGGGTGCATGGCCATAGTGGCTTTTAACTTTGGGTCAAAAACTAATTTATAAGGAACAATGTTATAAGCTTGTATGGGTGTGATATGCTGCGATGGTTGTATTTATCTTGTTATACGTACTATTTGGTTTAGTAACAGGAGTCCATGTTTTTCTTGTTCATTTCTGTAATAAAAGAAAATAGCATGTTAGTATTAGTATTTTATAATGACTTCTTACATTGTACAATCAACATTTTCTTCTTTTTATTGACCCTCATATTTAGTAGATTTGCATGTGCAAATGTGCAATTTGCAAAGTTTCTGTGTTTGTTGCTAAAATCATTGGGTCTGTGGGAGAAAAAAAATCCATGTTGGATTAAAAAAAAAAAAAACTTTTTCTGTTATGCTACAGTTTATTTATTTGTTTGTTTTCCGTGTTTACTTGTTCTTTCTGCCTAATGCTTTATGAATTGGATTGTTCCAGTTTTTGTGAGCAGTAGGATATTAGGTATTTGTTTGGATATTGTAAAATTTTGGCCCAGTTAGATACCAGTAGGCGTATTCTAACTGTTTATGTTTTGATATAATTTCGTGTTATTGATTTATCTGTTTGCATATTTGTAAATTTTGGGACAGTTAGATACCAATTGGCGTATTCTATCTGTCTATTTTTTGCTCTATTTGAGTGGTATTAATTCATCTGATTAGTTGTTGTAGAATCTTTGGGCAGTTTTGAAATATTGTGACAGTTTATATTTGTTTATTACAAGTGTACTTAAGGTTTAAGTACAGCTCAGTTATCAAATTTTGGTTTTAAGAACATTAAATACGCGTTTGTAAGATTAGCTGGTAATCTCTGCTTTAGAGTAACGGTACTATCATTACATTCAAACCATCCACATTTTTTTTTTCATATATGCAGTGTAGTGCCCTGAGTTGGTTGTGGCTCCTGCGTGGTAGATTATACCTATTGTTGTGAAGGTTTTCCTACCAAGTGATATTTGACCATGTGTGAATCCTGTCAGCTTGCAGTTGTTTTTGTACCATCTGCATTGTAACGTAGAAGCATTAGTATTACGTATTTACTATGTGTTTGTATTAGCAATGTGGAGCGATTATCTGAATTGCAGGTAGAACATAATCTACCGTGGTTTGCATTTTGTACAAGTTGCAGAAATGGAACGGATTCACAATTAGGTATTGATATATAGACAAAGCGCTCATTGGGGATTTGTTCTTGTGTCGCATTGTTGCAGAGAGTGCATGTATGTTTCCACATGTATGAAATCTGGAAGATTTCATTTATAGGTATGTTTTTGTTTTCCAGTACTTGTAGTAAGTACATTAGAAATTCTTGTGGATCTTCCTGTGAGTTTATAGTGAATTTCACCATTCCAGCACAGTAGTCCAATTGGTGTCTTATTCCATAAACACTATACGTGTTGTCAGGATTGTTTGCTGCATTTCTGTGAAGTACTAACATTTGCAAACACAATGGGTCTGTACTGTGTAAGTAAATGTTGTCAACAATTGGTGGTAAATGAAATAGAATATTCATTGCTACATTTGCCTAGCAACTTACACCAACTATATTTGAGAATTTAAATGGTCCAGGTAGTTCTGTATCTAGCTGCTTTTTTTGGAGTTTGTCTTCCTTCTTTAAAGAAGCACCTGGTTTACTTTCCCTAATTGATTCTTTTTTGCTTGTGGTACTTGATGAAGTTTTAGTTTCTTTTAGTCTCTTTGGAGGATTTGCAGTGACATCCTGTTGCATTTCTGTTTGATTCAGTTTTCTTTTAGAACATTTTCCTTTTTGTGGAACAGGATATGTTTGTAGATGGGGGGTTTATAGTGAACAAAGTCTATTGTATTCTTAAATGCAAGGAATATCAGCGTTTACTTTACTTGCATCAAAGTTTATTAGAAATAGACAGTCAATTGTACGTAGGCGTGACAGTGCTACGTAGCTCATGCCTTCTTTAAAGACTGTGTTACCAATGTCTATCATTGCTTTGTCTAGAGTAAGACCTTGTGATTTATGAATGGTGACTGCGTATGCAAGAGTTAGAGAAAATTGTTCTCTGCGTACATACATGTCTTTGAAGAGAAGGAATCGAGCTGTTGAGCGTACTATTCTTTTTACTTCTGAAAGTTTGTCAAAGAGAATATTTTTGAAATATGTTTGAAAGCCAACAACTGTACCCAGTGCTCCATTAACTAGTCCTTGGTCCACGTCAAGGTTACGTTTAAGCATTACTCTGCAATTTAAGGATAATTTTAATATGTTTTCCAAGCCTGCTGTGTTTGAGATTGATTTTTCTAAACTATTTAGTCTTGCTGTGGCTTGGTCACACATGGGTAGTGTCATTCCATGTACATCTAGTTTGTCTGTGGCGCTAATTTCCATAATTGGTTGCATTTCTTTGCTTAACATTATTTCATTGAATTTGAAACAGCTTGCAAGAGTTGGCATTAAGGCCATACAATTGACATTTTTGTGGGCTAATTGTTCCATAACATCTGTAGCACATGTATTATCACCATAAAGTGCATGAATGTGCCGGGTTTTCAATATTGCTTCTGCTTCTCTAGAAAGTATACCAACTCTGATACTTTTTAAGATGTTGGCATAAGTAAGATCTGCAGATTGGTGTATGTTTTCTGTTAATTCTCTGTATTGGAAATGTTGCCAAAGGTTGACATTTCCAATGCTGCCAACAATTTTACGGCAGAGTTTGTATCCTAATGTTTTCAAAATAGGCTCACTTTTACAGGTGTCAATTGAAGAAGATCTCCGAAAACAATGATGTGTTTTCCTGCAAAGAGCTCTTCATAGTTTGTTTTGAGTACTTCTTGTAATCTGAGGTGAATCAAAGCCAACATTAGGTTGGACACCATGCTCACTTCATCTATTAGTAGCATTTTCATTTGTTTCAATACTCTGCGTACTTCCATTGCAGCTTCTGCAGAAAGTTTGTAATAATCTAACTTGTTTTGGTGTTTTACTGGCAGGAGTAGTAATCGGTGTAAAGTGACACCACCTATGTTGTAGGCAGCTAAACCTGTGGGGGCAGTGACAACAGCTGACAGTTTGTCGTTTGTCAATTGTTGAAGGAAATTACTGATGATTTTGATTAGGAATGTTTTGCCAGAACCAGCTTCACCACTGACATACAATAGTATAGGTTTGTTATTTTGGCAGGTGCATTCTTTGTTTTCATGTTGCACACCATGTGCAATTTCTTTTGTTATTTCTTGAAACATGCTACGTTGCTCTTTGTTTAGTTTTGATTGTAATGTAGTTAAGTCTTCTTTATCTTCATAGTGACACATGGTGTTTTCTACTTCTATCATAGCTAATTCTGCCTCATTTGTTATTAGTGGTTCTCCCAGTGGTTCTTGGCTTCATGTGACAGAAGTTTGACTACTGTCAGGAGTGTCCTTATCTAGTTGGGCCTGGAGTTCCTCTTCTTGTTGCTGTTCATTGTGCAACATTGTTTTGTACTGTGCAAGGTTTACATCAGTTATACTGCTTTCATTGGCTTTGATATGTCTTCATATGAGTCATAGGTATCTAGTATTTCTTCTTCTTTTCTCCATGGTTTGAAGAGTTGTAGCCGGGACATGTAATATATTTCTTTATGTTGAGGAGTCTTAAATGACAATTTGATATGATTAATTAAATTTGGTTTGGTGAGTTTTACTAAGCTGCCATCACAGTTTGTCACTTTGTATTTCCGGTTTTGCTCATCAGGTTTTATATTATTTTTCTATGTGTAGTTTTGGGCTATGTGATATAGACACATGGTTTCCAAAGTGGTACTCCTGTTTGGGTAGTATGTGTCCAATACATTGTTTTTTAAAATGTCTTGGCTTTTGGGATCATGTTTGGCTATTGTTTATATATCTTTGTATGATTTTAGAACTCTTTTTCTAGATTTAGCTGGACCAAGAATTAGCCATACTATATTTGCAGATTTACCATACAATGCAGTACCAGTTAATCGATCAGCTGCTTCATAGGATCCACATTCTCTATGGGACAGCATTTTTATGCCCAAGCTGTATAATTTCTGAGACACTGTTTTATCTGATGACAGGTCATTCCAGAGGTCTTGGTGCTCTGTCTTTTCTGATTTGGTTAAGTATGCTGTGACATATCGCCCAACTGCAGTAGAATTGTGTGCAATGTACTGCACATCTATGTTTGCATTCCACAAGTGGGCAATGATTGCATTGTAATCATTGATATATTTTCTTCTTCTTTTCTTTTTATGCAATATGCATTTTTAGGTGACTTACCTTTAACACTATGTCTAACTGAAGACATAAGGTTGTTCACTTGACCTGTATTTGTAACTGGTCTAGGGAAACCAAATCGGCATTTGGTGTAGTATTTCCCTTTGTTTTTGTATTTGCGACAACAATATTTGCCACATTTGTGTCTTTGGAATTGTAAGATTTTTGCATGAAGATCACTATTTGTGGATTCTGACGGAATGTCACAAGTGACATATTTTTCAATAAACTGTAAAACAGTGGCATCACCTTCTTGACCAAATTTAGGAGCATCTTTAATCCATAAAAGCATGTGGACATGTGGCGCTCCTCTGGCTTGGTATTCTTTTCTCCAAAAGAAGTGTTGCACTTCTCCAAGGGGAGGAACAGTTTTATTACAAATAAAATGTAGCATAGCAATGAAGCGATGGTGAAAATATCTAGAAACATTAACAGGACCCTGAGAACAAAGTTCTCCAGGTGTTAGTATATCTATGTTTGTTTTATTTTCGTTTGTATGCGTAAGAAAGCATGTAAATCTTCCCATGCATATTCTGCGCAACTTAATGTAACAAACCAAGTGGGTGGGCCAAGGTTTCTGATCATACAACGTACATCTCCATTGCGTCGAAACCAGTACTCTTTAGTACCTCGCATATTTGCTAATAGATTTGTAAGATTTGCCTGTAAAACCTCATCTTTTTGTTGAACTTTTTGTAATAATTGCGTGGCTGTCATATTTTGAAAGTGTGATCCTGATTTTAATATGTGTGCAACTCCGTAACATAAAGTTGCTAGTTCACTTTCAAAGAGTAGGTGGAATATGTATTCCACATTTTGTCGAAATCTGGGATCTTCAGAATACATTCGTAATGAGCGATATTCTGATGCTGATATTTGAACAGGTCTATCATCGTATCTTCCTCCTTTGCCAGTAAGAAAGAGTAGAGGAAAAGCATGTGCTTCTATACTTTTTTCCCATATGCTGATTGGTGATCCTTTTGTTTGTCGCATTTGGTATGTTTCCAGTGCATCTTCTATGGTGTCATTAGAGTGCAATGGGTGAATTGTATAATGGTCTAAAGTGTTTGCTATTGTAGCAGGATCTAGGAGCTCAAATTGACCAGTTTCTTGTGTCTCTTGAATTATTTCAGTTGTATCTTTCAAGTTTTCTTCGATATTAATTTCTTTGTAATAATCATTATTCTCTTTGAGATATTGCAGGGCTTCTCTAACTTTATGTAAATCTACCAGTTGTTGCCAATTTATTTTGTCTTTTGTAGGTACTCCATTTACCAAGATAATTAAAGATTGTTGCATTGGACGTTGCACTCCTAGAGTGTGCATATTTTCTTTTAGATCTAATGGTAAATACACTACTTTTCCACAAATACCTTTCACTAATTCAGAGGGAGGTAATTTTGCAGTTTTTGGTTGAAGGCATATTACTGCTTGAAAATGGATGAACTGTTTGAATTATGATGCTCTCATATCAATTAAGTTGTTGAAGGAGTTTTGGTAGTGGATGTAATTCTAAGTTATTTGAGATAGCACGTGAAGGAGTTTGGTTGTTGTCAAGTTTGGTAGTGCAGTAACTGCAAAGTATTATGGGGTCAGTTATTTCGTATTTGTTTTCTGCTATAAGGTAGAGAGCTAATTCAAACCATTTAGAATCTTCATTGTCTTCTATTTTGTATGAAAGGTCTATAGTTTTTGTGTTACTTTTATAACACGTTCTGCGGCAACATACACACACGTGGTTTGGTACTTCAGCTGAAGTCCTTTGAAATTTTAGTATTTCTTTTTTGTATGTGTGTAGTGAAAGGTTGCCATGTGCAGATTTGTTACAAAGTTGGTTGACAGCTAATTCATCTTGTAAGTGGGTTTCATTTCCAAAATATTTTTTCTGTATATACCCGATTTCTTCTAGTAGGTCTTTTAGTGTACCATGTAGAAGAATGTTATTTAAATTGGCTAGTGCTAAAGCAGGACTTTTTGCATAATACAGTTTATAAACTAGATTTCTTATACTTGCATGATGTGTTGATATCCTTTTGATATCATGGAAGGTTGTTTTGCAAGTAGCTCCTGATATGCAGGCCAACGAATGTCCTTGCAGTCCTGTGTGCTTGCTTACTGGACAAGCATCCATACTTTGCAGTATTTTAATTTTGATTTTGTCTTTGCTTTTCACATATTGATTGAGGAATAAGAGTAAAGATTTGAAAACATTTTTTGGGAATGTTACACATTGACGTGCATGGCCTTGTGTAAATTAGATGTTCTGATTCAGTCGAATGGAGGGGTAAATCTAAGTTTTCAGGGCATATTTTTGTAAGGAGTACTTCTTGTACCATTATGGTATTATTAACTTTTTCATAACCTCGACCACTGCTATGTATGGCAATTGTATCTGTTTGCTTTTGTTTGTACGCTTCTTCATTAAAGTATGACTCTGTGCTTGTAGTGTGACTTCATTCACCTCCACAGATATTTAAGAAGTTTTTTCTGTTCACATTTCGTCTATTGAGAAGTCTTTTTTGAAATTTAGTTATTAGTTTTGTTAGTGGTTTAATTCTGTTTAACACAACAATAAATACGTTTCTTTTGAGAAGAATTGCACTGTCTATCAACGCTTCTAAGATTACTTTCCTACGATAGGTTTGAAGTGTTGAACCTGGTTTCTCTCCTGTTTTTATCAGATTTTGAAGGACTTTGTGACGGAACATTTTGGCTAATATACTTTTCTTGGTATGCTTACTTTGTACTATATCAAGATTTATAGAAGACGTTTTCAGGCCGATTCATGGAATAAATGTGCGCCGAAAATCCCGGCGCAGAGGGGCCAATACGTGCGCTGCGCCGAAAATTAGCGAAAAGCGCAGGGAAACCAGCGCACGTCGATTCATGGAAGTCCGTGCGCAAGAAAAGCAGAGGACGTGCGCTGAAAAAGCGCGCGGCGCAGGCCGGCGCACAGGTCAACCAACGTCGTGCGCCACGGCCACTGCGCTATCACTCCGAGCGCAGCGCACAGCTCTAAAGTAGGCGGAACACAGGACGGGACACTCGGAATGGGGAATAAAATGGGGCACAACACTCGGAATGGGGAAGAATGTGGGCGGCACGGGGAAAGTTTAGGAGGCAAGTGCGCGGAACGCCCACACGCTCGCATACAACACGTATTCATGGAATAGAATAGGGCAAAAAAGCGCACGCTCAAAGCAGCGCACAGGCACAAACAGGCACAAACACGACCGCCACAAGAAAGCAGGCGGTAGCGTCTCTGCGCCTGCAAGAAATGTGCGCTAAAAGGTGCGCCAACAAATAGCACCTATATACAGACATGATCAATGTCCAATACAGTGGCCCTCCAGGACAAATGACGTACAAAGGGGTACCCACAAACACAGACACGCGCTGAGAGAAAAAATAAACGTGTGCGTGTATACCGGGGTGCGCGGGAAGTTGCACACGCGATATGGCCGGGTACGTGGATTTCAGGGGTGCGCGGGAAGTTCCACACGCGATTAGTCAGGGTACGTGGATTGCAGGGGTGCGCGGGAAGTTGCACACGCGATATGGCCGGGTACGTGGATTTCAGGGGTGCGCGGGAAGTTCCACACGCGATATGGCCGGGTACGTGGATTTCAGGGGTGCGCGGGAAGTTCCACACGCGATTAGTCAGGGTACGTGGATTGCAGGGGTGCGCGGGAAGTTGCACACGCGATATGGCCGGGTACGTGGATTTTAGGGGTGCGTGGGAAGTTCCACACGCGATTAGTCAGGGTACGTGGATTGCAGGGGTGCGCGGGAAGTTCCACACGCGATATGGCCGGGTACGTGGATTTCAGGGGTGCGCGGGAAGTTCCACACGCGATTAGTCAGGGTACGTGGATTGCAGGGGTGCGCGGGAAGTTCCACACGCGATATGGCCGGGTACGTGGATTTCAGGGGTGCGCGGGAAGTTCCACACGCGATTAGTCAGGGTACGTGGATTGCAGGGGTGCGCGGGAAGTTCCACACGCGATATGGCCGGGTACGTGGATTTCAGGGGTGCGCGGGAAGTTCCACACGCGATTAGTCAGGGTACGTGGATTGCAGGGGTGCGCGGGAAGTTCCACACGCGATATGGCCGGGTACGTGGATTTCAGGGGTGCGCGGGAAGTTCCACACGCGATTAGTCAGGGTACGTGGATTGCAGGGGTGCGCGGGAAGTTGCACACGCGATATGGCCGGGTACGTGGATTTCAGGGGTGCGCGGGAAGTTCCACACGCGATATGGCCGGCTACGTGGATTTCAGGGGTGCGCGGGAAGTTCCACACGCGATATGGCAGGGTACGTGGATTTCAGGGGTGCGCGGGAAGTTCCACACGCGATATGGCCGGCTACGTGGATTTCAGGGGTGCGCGGGAAGTTCCACACGCGATATGGCCGGCTACGTGGATTTCAGGGGTGCGCGGGAAGTTCCACACGCGATATGGCCGGGTACGTGGATTTCAGGGGTGCGCGGGAAGTTCCACACGCGATATGGCCGGCTACGTGGATTTCAGGGGTGCGCGGGAAGTTCCACACGCGATATGGCCGGGTACGTGGATTTCAGGGGTGCGCGGGAAGTTCCACACGCGAATTGGCTGTGTGCTCCCAGGCATTACCTGTACACCCTCCACGGCCCCTGCAGGCAGCACACACCACAGGGAACTACCCTGCACACCTGCTCATGTCTCCCACCACCCCCACCCCCCATCCACCAGGGACACCCTCCACCAGGCCCCCACCCATGTCTCCCACCACCCCCACCCCCCATCCACCAGGGACACCCTCCACCAGGCCCCCACCCATGTCTCCCACCACCCCCACCCCCAGCACTGTGGGGAACCTGCCAGCAGGCCCCCACCCATGTCCAACCCATGTCTCCCACCACCCCCACCCCCCATCCACCAGGGGCACCCTCCACCAGGCCCCCACCCATGTCTCCCACCACCCCCACCCCCAGCACTGTGGGGAACCTGCCAGCAGGCCCCCACCCATGTCCAACCCATGTCTCCCACCACCCCCACCCCCCATCCACCAGGGGCACCCTCCACCAGGCCCCCACCCATGTCTCCCACCACCCCCACCCCCAGCACTGTGGGGAACCTGCCAGCAGGCCCCCACCCATGTCCAACCCATGTCTCCCACCACCCCCACCCCCCATCCACCAGGGACACCCTCCACCAGGCCCCCACCCATGTCTCCCACCACCCCCACCCCCAGCACTGTGGGGAACCTGCCAGCAGGCCCCCACCCATGTCCAACCCATGTCTCCCACCACCCCCACCCCCCATCCACCAGGGACACCCTCCACCAGGCCCCCACCCATGTCTCCCACCACCCCCACCCCCCACCCCCCAGGGACACCCTCCACCAGGCCCCCACCCATGTCTCCCACCACCCCCACCCCCCATCCACCAGGGACACCCTCCACCAGGCCCCCACCCATGTCTCCCACCCCCCCCACCCCCCATCCACCAGGGACACCCTCCACCAGGCCCCCACCCATGTCTCCCACCACCCCCACCCCCCACCCCCCAGGGACACCCTCCACCAGGCCCCCACCCATGTCTCCCACCACCCCCACCCCCAGCACTGTGGGGAACCTGCCAGCAGGCCCCCACCCATGTCCAACCCATGTCTCCCACCACCCCCACCCCCCATCCACCAGGGACACCCTCCACCAGGCCCCCACCCATGTCTCCCACCACCCCCACCCCCCACCCCCCAGGGACACCCTCCACCAGGCCCCCACCCATGTCTCCCACCACCCCCACCCCCCATCCACCAGGGACACCCTCCACCAGGCCCCCACCCATGTCTCCCACCACCCCCAGCACTGTGGGGAACCTGCCAGCAGGCCCCCACCCATGTCCCCCTGGCCCCAGGTCCTGACGATACACAATCATGGCAGTAATGGCCAGCATACCCAGCACAAACACCCAGGCAAGGATTGCATGCACCCACATAGTGAATGCAATCACATGACACAACCCCAAAGGCAAGTATGCAAAAGAACACATGTCCGTCACACACACATACACAATGGGTGCAAGTGAATGTCAAAACCCATATCATGACATGTAAGAAACCAAAGAGAAAATAACACAAGTGTAAGATAATATAAAAATGTATTAAAAACAAAAATTAAGTAAACCAATAAAACATACAACTATGTGGCAAAGTAAATAAAAGGTCCATGTCCGAGAACAAAAATGATAAACCAAAAAACAAAGGATTAAAAAATCAATAGAATTTGTCCAAAGCAAAACCATGTAGTAGGAAATCAAAGAAAAACCATTACGTCATGGTGTAAACAATAAGAAAATAAAAAAATGTATCTCCCAAAAAATAACAATATATACAGGAATGTTCCAGGGTCCATGAGCCCAACACCACAAATGAAACCTAATACTAACTAATAAAAAAAATATGTACAAAAAAGTGGCCATTGTCCGAGCGGTCCAAAATAATAAAAATTAATAAAGGAAACCTAGCACTAACTAACTAAAAAACTATATACAAAGGCAGCGGGCTAGTCCTGCGGCTCACTTGGTGATGCTGGCCAGGGCATCCTCGAACTCCATGTCAATGTCCTGGAGGCGGGACTCTGTCCTGGCCCCGAGGTCTCGCAGGGACAACCCCATGTGCTCACCAAAATCCCTGCGAGCCTCCTCGAGGCACTCAGCCCGCCTCAATGCCCGACGCATGGAGATCTCCGCCCTGGCCATGGCGAGCCGCTCCTCTTCCGCCCGCTGCCGCTCCGCACCTATCCGCTGGCCAAACTCCTCCCACACGGAACACACCGCCATGCCAGGGTTGCCCTGCCCTCCGGCCGATGCCTGCCCCTCTGATCTTGATGGCCCTGAGCCATGATGCCTCCCACGTCGAGCCCGCTGCTGCCTCCGACGCCACTGCCTCTGCCAGCACGACGGCATCCAGGCTGATGGTAACCACCGACGCCGTCGTGCACGTGCCCTGCCCGATGATGCCGGCACATCTTCCATCTGCTGGGGTCCACTTGCTGTGTTGTCCACCCCTGCTGGACCTCCGACTCCCAACTGTGGCAGGGATGGGATCCCCACCGAGCTGGCTGCATTGGTCGGGGCAGGTCCACAGGGGGCCATGGTGGCATCTGGGCCGGAAGACGGCAAGGAGAACGACCGGTGGATAGCCTGCACAGAGGAGGAGAGGGCCGTCAGATTGGCCAACACATGCAGGAACCCCCCGAACATGGCCGATCCCAATTGGGCCACGTCGGCACGGTGCACTTCGTGATGACGTGCGTGCTCCTCCCGGGAAGCACGCACGGCATCACGAATCACAGCCGTGCGCATCGCGACCCCAATCAGGACCTGCTCCACGCGGCCAGGGGTTCCCACGGCCGCAGGTGGAGGGGAGTCAGTTGACATGGACATCCCCTCTACCTGCGGACGGGCCTGGGACGGGGCATCCCTGCTGGTGCATGGTGGTGCACTCACAGGGTCAGGGACAGCGACATGCACAGGCACCTCCACGGTGACCTGTGCTGCCTCCTGCCCCTGGCCCTGGACTGCACCACTTGCACCAGCAGGGATGCTCCCACCAGGCCCCATGTGTGCACCAGTGTCGGCCTCCTCCTCCTCTGTGCAAACCACCAACCTGGATGGCTCCTCACCGTCTTCCGCCGTAGCAGGCCCCTGTGGGGGCTCACCCACCCCTTCCGCTGCAGCCGTGGGGGCATCCCTGCCGCCTTGCTCCACAGCGCCGTCTCCGCCCTCTTCTTCACTAGCCGCTGCGTAGAGGGAGACAAAGGACACAAGCATCAGGCTACTGTAAAATGGTCCCCTAGACAGGAAGCAATAGCAGATGAGCACCCCTGTCAAAGTACACTTCCATCATGTCCCTCCACAACACATGGGTCAGTCCAGGCAAAACACACACAGTAACAGGCATGGTGCATGCCATGCACATTTCCATGCATGTCCAATTGACTCTTGAAACATTCAATGATATGTAACTCACATGCATCATGGCTCATGCATATCACATGCACACACTTCACCTCAGTTACATCCATCTGGCCCCAAACACTACGAACACAGGCGAAACAAGTGTAAGTTGGGTGCGTCACTGAATCTGTGCATTGTCACACACATGTGTCATGCATCCATGGCATGCACAAGTCACAGACACGCAGGTCAGGCACACAGACATGGCTACCATATATGTACCTGGCATCAGCACCCATCCTTCACCCCCATCCATGTCCAGGTACAGAGACTGGCATGCTCTCATGTCCTAAATCTGCATAGGGCTCCCCATGCCGCATTTCAACACATGCAACAACCATGTGGGTCACACATCACTGGTCGCACATGCATTACCATGATGTCCCTGCACACATACATGCATACATGGCCCATGGCACACATACAGGCAAGTATCATAGAACCAGCACACCGCAACATGCCCTGTCTCACACAGTAATGCTTGCACACTTACCGCTCAACTCCAGACGGGCCTCCCTCTCAAGGACCTGGGCGTGGAGCGCTGGGCGTACGCGTTCCAGGACCCTCTTCTGGATGGAACTCATGCGGCCCCGGCCCCCCTCCACGAGGCGCCGGGCCTTCACAAGGGTCCTGGACCTCAAGTCCTCCCAGCGCTTCTTGATCTTCTGGACGTTGCGGGTTGCCACCCCCTCCGCGTTGATGGCAACCACACAGTCGGCCCAGATCCTCTCCCGTCCTTCCTTGCTGGCGCGGGACGATCCAAAGAGGGCATCATACTGCCCCAGGACATGCTCCACCAGGACACCAACTTCGGTGGCAGTGAAGCTGGTGCCCCTCTGCCCCTCTGGCCTGGGGTTGCCACTGGTGCCAGATGTGGAAGTGCCCGACATGGCAACCCCAGAGGCAGGTGTGGGTGGGCAACTGGGTCCTGGGGCTGGGCTGTGGAGCGATGTAATCCCAGTTGGGAGTCTTCAGTTCCAGCAGGGGTGGACACAGCAACTGGACCCCTGCAGATGGCTGATGTGCAGGCACCAAATGGCAGGGCACGGTGGCAGCAGGCAGGCAGGCAGGCAGCAGCAGATAGCACGTGGGAGGCTGCTCAGGGCACTGGGGGGGCAGTAACTCGGCCTTCTGGGCAGGAGCGTGGTGTTCCGTGTGTTTTCGGGTGGCCAGCTTGATACGGAGTGATTTGGCACGTGAAATTCCTGCACGTCAGCGTGAAATCCGAGGAAAGGCCCTTAGCGCGTAAGTGCGTCAGCACGCATACGCGATTCTATTGGACCAGAGTCCCTCACCGCGTAAGCGCGTCTGACGTGATCCGCACGGGCGTTCCCCACTCAGCACGTGATGACGGAGCACACGTGGAAATACTGCACGTCAGAGTGTCATCGCGCGTAATTGGCCAAAAGTGCGCGTACACGCGATTGGCCTATGTACGTGTATTTCATCGCGTGTAATTGGCCGAAAGTGCGCGTACACGCCATTGGCCTATGTACGTGTATTTCAGGGGTGCGCGGGCACTTACACACGCAAGTACGTCAGCGCACCTGTATGCCTGCTGCGTGGGAATTTCCACACGCTATTGGAGTGGGAACTAGATTCCAGGGGTGCGAGGGTCACACGCTCGCCTAGAACACGCGCAAGGCATTAATTTGCGCACTTATCAATAAACAAGCCAGATGCCAGGATGAACATACCGTTCCTAGCAGCAGTGGCAGTGGGCTACCAAAGGAGGAGGAGGAGGAGAGTCAGGGCCAGAATATTCACACCCAGAACCAGCCTATTCGGGATGCCTGATGACCAGGTGTATGGGAGGTACAGGTTTCCAGCACACATCATACTGGACCTGGTCAGTGAGTGGGAGGATGACCTCACATCACCCACCCTGTGCTCCCAAGCACTCAGCCCCCTGCAGAAGGTCCTGAATGTACTGCACTTCTTGGCCACTGGATCCTTTCAGCGGACAAGTGCCATAGTGGGTGGTGTGTCACAGGCCACGCAGTCACGCTGCCTACACCAGGTCTTGAACATCATCACTGCACGGCCATCAGTCCGCAGGCACATATATCTCCCCAGGACTCATGCAGAAAGGCGGACGTGCATCCAGGAATTCTATGGTGTGGCTCAATTCCCCAAAGTGCTTGGTGCAATTGACTGCACACATGTGGCTCTACGTCCACCCAGGGCAACAGAGCACATCTATAGAAACCGCAAGCACTGGCATTCCATCAACGTGCAAGTTGTATGCAATGCCAAGGGAATAATCACATCAGTATATGCCAACTATCCCGGGTCCACCCACGACAGCTTCATCTACAGAATGTCTACCCTATGCCGGGACCTAGAGGCTGGCCAGCATGGAGATACATGGCTGCTTGGTGAGCATGAATGCCACTGCACATGCATGCATGTCAGATACTGGGTCATGACACAACACCACTAATGATACCCATCACCACCTCCGCAGGGGACAGTGCCTACCCTATCAGCCCCCACATGATGACCCCAATCCGGAACCCCACCACGCCACCCGAGGTAAGGTACAACACAGCCCACATTGCAACACGGGGCATAGTGGAGCGCACATTCGGAGTGCTGAAGTCACGCTTTCGCTCCCTTGACCGTTCTGGCGGGCAGCTGTTATATGCTCCCCGAATAGTGTGCAGGATCATAGTGGCAGCATGTGTCCTGCACAACGTTGCAACACGCCGGGGCCTGCCCGTGGACATGGTGGTGCCCCCACATCCACAACCACATGCACGCCCGCTGCGCATGGGAGGGGAAAGGGCACGGGGGGAGGCAGCCCGTACGCAACTGGTGGCCAACTTCTTCACCTAGGAATCACAGTGCTGGCTAGTGCACACTGCTCTGGCACATACCATCTGACAATCAATGATGACACTACCTGACAATGTCACAAAATTACTTGACAATAAACTGTCAGATACACATCAGCCTGAGATTGTTAACATGGAAGTGTCACTATGTGTGCACCCCTACCTACACATACACCAGCAATGCATCACAACGAAAAGACACAACTCCATCAATCAAATATGCATTGCCACAGGCGATTCACTACATGACAACATTGCCATGTCACCCATTCCCTTCACAGTCCCGCCACTGAGGACACCATGTCATGGTATGTGAGAGCAAACAAACTGGCCATCACAACATGACACCGGTGTCACAAATAGCAGTGCCCCAAATGGTACATAGCCGCACTTGAACAGCTAACCGCGCTGGAGCCACTACTACACACCTGTGTAAGAGTAATTTCAATCAAATTACACACCAACCCACCCTGAAGCCCACCCAAACAAGACACAATGCATGTAATCAATGGTAGTCTCATTACCTGATTCTGCTGGTATGTCCTCACCGTCCAGATGTACAGTGATGGCGCCACGCAAAAGTGTCAGTGCACATCTACCGACATGTAGTCTGACTCCAGAGAGTATGCCCGTGTGAAGAACTGTGTGAAATACCTGCAAAACATGAGCAACATATGTAAGTAGAGGCACATATCAAACCATCATGCATAGTTAGGTGCAACAACAATGTACACTATGAATGTCTACACAGTATTGACTATGGACTGGCCAACAGCTCATGGGAGTCCAATGTCACCGTGTAATTTGCTGTCACTTGGGCACACCCTTTGCAAGCCCATGGAAACGGAAGCAGGAGGGGTGTGGATGTCTGCTACCCAAGCATCGAAACCAAACTCAGGACAAGCCTGCATGTGCCCAGCCACAATACAGTGTATGCCCAGGTACCCACACAAGGCAACACTCTTGGAAAAGGAAAAAAAATATTGAGAAAAAATGGCCATGAAAGGGCCGGCGGGGGGGGGGCGGGGCCACCTATGAGGTCCGAGGACAGGATGCACGCCACAATCCACCTGTGTGGATCATGGGAAACTAAAACACCCCATAGGCTCGTGGCCCACACGGCTACTCTGTTGTGGGAGATGAGTCGCTATCGCTCTGGCCAGACCCTGCAGCTGACTCAGGAGGTGGGGGAGCTGCCTCAGAAGATGGTGTGACAATGGGAGGCAGCCCACGCAAAGCACGAGTTTGCTCCTCCATGGCTGCAAGCAGGCGGGTCTGGTAGTTCTGGTTCTGGGTTGTAATCATGCGGAGGTCCCCATGCAGTAACTTCCGGGATGACCTGACCTCCGCACGAGTTGCCTACATCTCGGCCGAGAGCGTCCGTGTCAGACGCTCCAGCTGCTCCTCTGTCCTTCTATGGGATGAAGCCTCAAGCTCTAACAGGGTCGACCTGAGGTGATGGAATTCTTCCCTCAGGCCTTCCCTGTGGCGCTGGGACTCCATGGAAAGTGATTCCCGCAGAGTCGCCAGTGCCGCCCGCCTGTCCATGTTGGACGCCAACATATCCTCCCTGTGTGCCTGGCAGATGGACTCTGTAGCCTGCTCCAGTCGCTCCATCAGCCTTTCTGGGGGGACAATGGAAGTGGCCACCCTATCCATGGCCTGTGCAATCATCTCGGATGATGCTGCCTGTTGGTTGGCCATACCGTAGATGGATTGCTCCCAAGCGGTATTGCCAGGTGGCATACGGCCACCACGTTGACGGGCACCACACCTGCCTGGGGCAAGGCGGACTGCGCCTTGCTGTGACGGCAAGGCCTCAGGCTGCAGGACTGCATTCCCTCTCTGATCTGCAGCCCCAGGAACAGGATCAGAGATTGTGTGGTGTGGCCCTGCATCCGTAACCACCGGAGGCTGAGCTGCCGACACTGACATCCCCATTGAGGGCAATGGCCCGGCTGCAGGTGGGTCGGACAGAGGAGATTCTCTCCCAAGAACACTCACCTGCGACTGCACATAGGTGTCATCCTCCGAGTCTACACCTGAATACTGCTCGGGGGAGGAACCCCCAGAGACACCCCTCGACAGCACGACCTGCAGCACTTGTGGGTTTTCACCCACAAACACACCACG
This sequence comes from Ambystoma mexicanum, assembly GCF_040938575.1. Taxonomy (NCBI): domain Eukaryota; kingdom Metazoa; phylum Chordata; class Amphibia; order Caudata; family Ambystomatidae; genus Ambystoma; species Ambystoma mexicanum. Next base: position 508,372,467 of record NC_090926.1, on the reverse strand, counting down.
TCCCTCACTTGTGGAAGGTCGGCCCGGGTTGCCCTCCTGGGACGGCTCAACCACCACATCCCCAGCATCAACAAGTGCTTCGTCCCCTGCAAAGACATGAAAGAGAAAAATGGAAACAGGCATTAGCACCATGGCATGCAACAAGGGCTGATGAACAACAGAGGCAGTAGTTCTACGACACATGTCCCACATGACTGGGAGACCTCCTATGCATTCACCATCACTGGGTCTGTAGGGGAGGCTCAGGGCATACAATGTACAGATTGGAGAGCAACGCCTGCTCACCATGCTGCCTAGCACTGCCATCACACATTGGCCGGTGATTGCCATGTCAAAGGCACATGCCATCACACACATGGCATGTAACATAGCCACCAAGTGAAGAGGGAGAGGAGGGCAACTTTTTTGGATTTCAACCACTCTGGTCCTGACATTGCATCATCACATCAATAAGTTAACATGTTGTACATGGATCTGCTAGTCCAAATTGGCCACGATGCACAGTGCCTTGTCTACATCAACAAAATGCAGTAAACAATGAGATTCCACCTCCCCATCACCTGTAAAGGAATCATATAGCATTCGTGAAGCACCGGTCCAGAAATGTATGAAGGTACAGCGGAGCACTGAGGGGTGGTGGGGCAGAAGGGGATGCCAGTCAACAATCGTACTGGTGCTGGTGTCATTCATGTCACGCAAGTGCAGGGGTGGGTGGCACAATGAAGTGCAAGGGGAAGTGGCGGCTGGAAGTGCTGTACAAGGTAAGTAGGACTTAACGTCAAGGGCAGATGGTGTTAGGCGCAGACAAGTGCTGGGGGGGTGGCCTATAGGGGTACAGAGACAATCATGCAGTGCTGTGGGCTCGGAGGGGACAGGGGAGGTACACACTGCATCTGGCTCGGCAAGGTCCTTGCAGATTTCTATGTGTCCTGCAGAGTTGTCACATGCCGCAGATATGTGCCCTTGGATTGGGGATCTCATCTTGGTGAAAAGGGTGAGGCGCTATTGCCTTTGGAGCATGTGGCAGGCCAGTTTGCCAGAGGATGAGCATGATGCAGGACATTCCCTCTCTGCCACCCGGCACCTGTGGTCTGGGTTCACAAGATCCGAGTCATGCCAGGACTCTGCATTGGCATGGGGCTTCAGACAGGTGGTCATGACCGTGGCAAAGACATCCAGTGTACCTGACATAGAGTGGAGCATGGAGTGGGCCCTGTCAGGATGGGAGTGAGCCTAAGGGGGAGCTGGATGGGGGGGAGATCTTGGCAGCATGAGCCTCGACTGACACACACTTCATGGGTTGGAATACCAAGAAGGTGTGTGACAGTGGTGAGGGTGGCTTTGCCTGTGGGGTGGTGAGGGTGAGCTGGGAGGAGAGGAGAATGTGATCACTCCAGGAGAGAGGAGTGCAGAGATGGACGGAGAGGGGAAAGTCAGATGAGATCAGAGCATCAAGAGTGTGCCCTGCAGAATGAGTAGGGACAGACGGGAGTCTAGAGGGTGAGAGGGAGTTGCTGAGGTCACAGAAAGGTCACGTGGGGGGGTCAACAAGCATGCAGGTGGATGCGTACAGCACCAAGGAAGACGATTTCTGTGTCTGGGGACATGAGTGAGGAGGAGAGGTGAGGACACTCAGAAAGGAAGTAGTACATTTGACCAGTTTTCCCAGACACAGTACGCACAGTTTGTGAATGTCAAGGTGTGGTAGAGAGAGACGTCACACAAGCCATTCCAGAGTGGAGTAGGTCTAAGTAGGAGTGACAGTGGCAGGAATACCCTCAGGGAAGCCAAGGGCACACCCCCCCTGCACAGTAGTGGCGGGCCAGGGAGAGGGTCTCCTGAACATCAGGTAGGAGTGTGTGAAGGATGCAGACAGAGCTGGCCGTCAGACATGTTTCCATGAGACCAAGGATGTCAAGGTGCATAACCTCATGTAAGTGACAGATATCGGAGGAATGCCTGATGCAGCCGCAGTGAAAGGAGTGTAATTGTGGAGGAGGTTGACAGCCTTGGAGGACTTACGGGGAGTGCTAGAGATCAGAGGTGCAGCATGTGTAGGAGTTGGAGTGGGAGGCGGAGAAGGATCATGGGAGGGTGCAGGGAGGCAGTGCAGGATTGATGAGGAGAGAGGAGGGGGGACAGCAGGAGTGGAAAGGAAGTTGATGAGATGTGGGTAGCATTTCTCAAGGAGAATGAGGTTGGCCTAAGGGCCTTGGACTGAGATGCTCCCATTACCATGCACATCAATTGTGGCCTCTGAGGATCGGAAGGAGGCCAGGAGTACACCCCAACGGGTCCCACCATTGATGGTGGAAGAGGAGCAAGGAGAGAGGACAGGGACCATGTGAAGGGTCTATGGGACAGGCAAAGGCATGTATGAGCAGATGTCAGTGAGAGTTAGCTTTGAGTAGGCTCAGATGCACTTGTCAGCAATAGGGTGGGTCGCATTGGAGGGCAGGGTGCCCTCATTTGACTGTTAGCAAGCAGGTGTCGTGAGTAGGGCACGATGGTCTGAACTGTAGAAGTCAGGGAAGATAGACCATGAAGAGCAGCATGGAGTGTGAGGGAATGGGGCTCGAAACCAGACGGTACCAAAGCACACAGGTAGGAGGTGGATGTCAAGGCAACATCCACAGTATGACAGCATGTTGGTTGGCATTTATATACAGAGGACGCATTAGCATGTGGTATCATTGCATGTCAGGCATGTGAAGATGAAACTTGATTGGCTGGGGGAAAGTATAGGAATGGTATGTAAGACATCAGATGAATAGACAGGGGAGTATGAGCAACAATGTAGTGACAAAATGACAATTCAAGGGCAACTTCCATGGTGTAGGGCCATATGTGCACTGTTGCCAGTTGGGATAGTGCTGTGGGCAGATGGTGTTGCACTGAACATACTGGATGAGGCACATGGGTGCCACTATCAACTCTGCCACACACCCCCTTGACAGGCACCCAACATGAATGCTTCACACACACACCATGCACATGGATAATACACACATGCATGTGCACTCACCGGATGATGCCTCGTAATCAGGGAGATCTCCCACACCTTGGAGTTGTCCCTCGGTGACGTAGGATCCAGCTACGGACTCGTGTGGTGTGAGTTCTATTTCCTGTGCTGGGGACCCACCTCCAGTCACCAAGGTTGCGGCATGACTTGAGGCCAGCTTATCCTTTGCCCTGCGCTTAAGGTCATTCCAGCGCTTCTGGCAATCACTAGCTGTGCGCCTCACTACTCCAAGGGCACTTATTCTGTCAGCAATGGTCTGCCAGTGTGCCTGGCGTCTGGCATGTGTGGTCTTGGACCCTGCAACGATGACCATTTCCCTATCATGATCTGACACATACTGAACAAGTGCATTCAGTTCGGCGTCTGTGAAGCTTGGCTTCCTTGATGGGCCGGACTGTGCAGCCGTGCCTGGGGCATCAGCCTGTGCCGGACGTGCACTCTTCCTCTTGCGCTTGGAAGGGGGTGGGGATCCAGAGTGTCCTACGCCGCTGTCGACACTAGGGGCAGGAGCCGTGGTGGACTCAGTACTGGGTGTGTGGGATTGCACACTCAGCATGGGAGTAGGTGCAGGCATTGGGGGTAGTGGGATGGGGTCAGGCCTGATCTGAGGTGCATGAACTAGGACCGACACAGTCTTGGCAGGGTGTATGAGAGGTGGGGTGGATGGAGCCACACCCTGGCTACGGGGGCCAGCAGATGACCTATCTGGCATAGATGCGCGTGCCCTGATGACACCAATGTGCACCGGTGCACGTGCAGTGGACCTGCTGACCTGGATGTCAGCGATGGGATCACCCTCGGACAGGTCTGGTGCCACAATGGGCTGGTCCGACAAGGGCTGATCAGGGTTGGTATCAGCCACATGACCCTCAACTGGGGAGAGGGGGGGGGGGCATGGGTGTCCCTGACTGGTCCTCCAGACTGGGGGGGACAGGGGCACCCTGCAAGTCACAACCACGTCCCCTAGTGGATCCTCCACGGCCACCACGTGTGGCTCGGCCACCTTTGCCACCCTTACGGCTTGCACACCTCCCAACCATGGCACTGATGTTATTGTGCGTATGGGAGTCGGTGTGCACAATTGTCCTGGGCAATTGGGTGTCAAAGGGGTTGGGTACCAGATGGTATTCGTACCCTAGTGCAGTGGCAATGCTATATGACACCCCTGGGGAAAGATGACGGGTCACGCAACGCACAGGCACCCCAGAAAAGTTAAGGAACGTGCACAATACCCCTCCTAGACCACGTGTGCTGATGGAAAACCCTGCACTACGCTGTGGCATCCAGTAACACAATGAACGTATGCGTGTCACACGCAGCCTAGAATGACCTCTGAAGGGGTAGGCTACACACGGGGCAAGCACAGAAGTTAGATACTTGCGTGACTCACCGTCTGCCAGGTAAAAGAGCGTAAAAAATGAGCGCGTTTGGTTGGCAACACCCCCGCCAAAAGAAGATGTGTACGCTGTCTGAGGAGACAGGACAACAGTAGAAGGGGACACTGTTTGAGGGAACAGGCCCAGGTAAACCAGTACAAGAGGAAAAAGAGAAAAAGCTGTCAGAGGTAACAGGGAGTACGAACTGGAAACGCCGTGAAGTAAATCGCGTGTGAAACGACAAGAAGTACAGAATTCACCCACTCGCTCTCCACGAAAAGCACGTACAGGGAAATGGTGTTCTACACTACCTTATATACAGGCCCACACGTACAGCGTCACTTACGGCGTGTACGTGCTTGGCCCATGTTCACCAATCACACGCTTTGTCACTTCTGCGTGTGGATCCTTTTTCACCAATCACACGCTTTGACACTCCTGCGTGTAGCTCACTTTTCACCAATCACACGCTTTGTCACTCCTGCGTGTAGATCCATTTTCACCAATCACACGCTTTGTCACTCCTGCGTGTAGATCCATTTTCACCAATCACACGCTTTGACACTGCCCGTGCAGGTAACTATAGACGCACATATGCTGGTGACGGGTTTTCGCGCGATTCGCTGAGTGTGGGGTTTTCACGTGCAAAATCACTCCCTATCAGGCTGTCCACGCGTTCAAACACGAAAGACCACGCTCCTGGCCAGGAGGCCAAATTACAGTCCCCCAGAGCCCTGAGCACGCTCCCACCTGCCATCTGCTGCTGCCTGACTGCCTGCTGGCCACGTGCCCCACAGTGCTGGTGGGTGGGGGTGGTGGGAGACATGGGTGGGGGCCTGGTGGAGGGTGCCCCTGGTGGATGGGGGGTGGGGGTGGTGGGAGACATGGGTGGGGGCCTGCTGGCAGGTGCCCCTGCACTGCTGGGGGGTGGGGGTGGTGGGAGACATGGGTGGGGGCCTGGTGGAGGGTGCCCCTGGTGGATGGGGGTGCAGGGGGACATGATCAGGTGTGCAGGGTAGTCCCCTGTTTTGTGGGCTGCCTGCAGGGGCCGTGGAGGGTGTACAGGGTACACCTGTGAGGGCCCACCCAGCCTATTCGCGTGTGATAATTCCCACGCACCCCTGTAATACACGTACCCTGGCCAATCGCGTGTTGAACTTCCCGCTACCCCTGTAATACACGCACCCTGGCTGTTCGCGTGTGATAATTCCCGCGTACCCCTGTGATACACGTTCCCTGGCCTATCGCGTGTTCTACTTCACGCGTACCCCTGTAATACACGTACCCTGGCCAATCGCGTGTTGAACTTCCCGCTACCCCTGTAATACACGCACCCTGGCTGTTCGCGTGTGATAATTCCCGCGTACCCCTGTAATACACGTTCCCTGGCCTATCGCGTGTTCTACTTCACGCGTACCCCTGTAATACGCGTTCCCTGGCTGTTCGCGTGTGATAATTCCCGCGTACCCCTGTAATTCACGTTCCCTGCCTAGTCGCGTGTAGAACTTCCCGCGTACTCCTGATTTGAAGATTGCCCGCTTTGCTTTCCTTGTTTGCCTGCCCTGTGAAGTGGTCCAGGGTTAGCGCAGCCCTTAGCGATGATTTAGCGATTTTGATGGCTTTTCCTTGCGCGAGGGCGTTCTTGGGGGCGTTACTGGCGCTGCTGCAGGCTCGCTGCGATTCTCTGCGCCACGGCTGGTTTGGGAGCATGAAATCCATGAATACGCTGTGCGCGGAAATCAGTTTTAGCGCACGTGCCTGGCGCAGACTATCGCAGGCGCACGCTGTGCGCCAGCCGCGTGCGCTACTTGTGCGCTGGATTCTATGAATTACCCTGTTTATTTGTAGTGATAGTTGATTTTCTGTTAATAGTTTTTTGGGTCATTTTACTTTGTGATAGAGGAGGCAAAGTTTTTGCACTAGAAACTTCTTCTGTTTCACAACATGACTGTATTAGCTCTTGTGTTTCAACGTTTTTTACAAATTCTGCTATAGATGGGTTTTTATGTTTTTGGTCAGAATGGTGCAGAATCTTTTTCGGCACAGAAATACCATGAATGCACTGTACAGTGCGTGTGAGTTATATATCAAATATTATGGTAACAATCTACTTACTTTTTTTTTTCAAAAATGAGTAGTTTGCTTCTTAGTTGTTCTTTGTAAATCAAAATCGGCTGTTTCTATTCAGGATAATGGGTTTCACTGCAATTGTAAAAGAAAGAAATCAGTAATTTGGTTGCTATATAGCACTGTTTTCATTTTAGACATAGATTTTTTTTAAAATTGAAATGTTCAGCGCCTTCATGAAAACCAAAACAATATACAATTATGACTGGGAAGGTGGGGCAGAAAAGGAAACAAAAACAGGAGAATTAGGGATTTCTAGATAACTGGGATCAGGTGAAGAAGGGAAAGAAATTTCATCGAAACGCTTTGGTGCATAGACAGGGTTTGGGGTTAACTGCGTGGGATAGGGTGAGGGGGTACAAATGCAGGTTGGACAATGGTGTGCTGTTGGGGGTTTCACATAATTTTCCACAAAGTTTTTCAAATCCATAAAATTTTGCATAAGGTTGTCCATTTTTTGATTAATCTGCTGTAGAGTGATATGCTCTGATTGTTGTTGTGAGATGCTTGGAATTTTTGTATGGTCTGTAATAAAAAAAATGTATATGTTAAATGTATACAAAATAATATGTATTAATTGGTTTATATAGTAAAGTGTGTACCATTAGGTGGTCGATTTTCTAACATTTCCTCTCGTGGGAAATGCTCCTCTAGCCAGTCGAGAGTACTACACATTTCTGTGAGAAAACAAAAAAGTAATACGTTTTTTTTTCTAATATAGAAAGTTTATAAATATATGAGTAAAAAGAAGTGCACTTACTATGTCTGGTAAGATATGTAATCAGTAATGTATACGTCTGGTCTTGCTGTTGGTTGTGGAGCGTCTGTGAGGTAATTATGGTGGAAGCCACTTTATCTTCTTTTGGTATATTCCATTTTAAAACATATTGTATTTACATGAATGGTTAGTGGGTAACATTTATTAAGTATTACTACATATACTTTGTATGTGTGCTGCTTTGTGAATTTGTTAAATGTTCCTATGTTATGATATAACTATTACACATACCTCCCCAGAGTTTTTAGGTGGTGGTACTGTTGTCCAAACATGTCTGCGGACCGTCAAATTCAGTAGAAAGGGGTTAGTATGTTCCATATTATATGTACATAAAGTCAAAGTTATTATTGTTAAGTTTTGCTACTAAAAAAACTATGAAATTCAGTAAAAAAACTTTGTTAACGGGACGTTATGGTTAAGTTGCGCTACTAAAAACCTATGAAATTCAGTAAAAAAAAGTTGTTAAAGGGACGTTATGGTTAAGTTGCGCTACTAAAAACCTATGAAATTCAGTGAAAAAACGTTGTTAAAGGGACGTTATGGTTCAAAGTAAAACCGAAAAACCCCTGAAATTCGGCAGTATTGTAAGATAAGCAACCATAACTCGCGCCGCCACCGTGCACTGCTAACACTAACACCCAGGACATCAAAGATGACATCACAAATGTCATTGATGACATCATTGATGATATCACATGTGCATTTACCTTTCATGAAAAGTCTGTACAAGGGATTCTTAGTGTAATGTTAATAAAAAAAAGTGTCAAAGATTATTGGAATAAATATCAAGTGCTAATCAGTGCATTAAGCTATGCATTGATATAAATAGTATTCTATTATTAACTTCAATCCAGTATACTAAGGTACTCATGTAGAAACAGGCATTGTGTGCAGCATACATGATGGAGGTGCAATATTCATAAGCTTGCCATATTGAATATTGAAATGATAACTGTTTTCATATTAGAGTTTTGCGTACAGTGAAACTTGTGATAAGTAGGTAATAAAAACTACTTACTACATAATTGCATTATTATACACAAATCACAAAGAGACAACACCACATACAAATATGAATATATACAAGGGAATTGAAGTAGGAAAAAGAAACAGCAATAGTAGCAGAAAGTGTTCATAACCTAACTGATTACCTTTATGCAGAGACATGATTGCTCTGTTTCAAAGCTGTTACTTACCCTATCTATATATATCACATTATGTGTCTGGACCCTAAGGAAAATAGTGTGAGTACAACATATAAAAATATGAGCATATACAGGGAAAGTACAGTAATAAAAAACATCAAAAGTATCAGAAAGTGCTGATAAATCTACTGATAATTTTAATGCACAAAAAGGATTGCTGTCTTTCAAGGTTGTGACTTCTCCTATGTATATGTTTCATATGATATGACTGGACCATAAGGGAATTATTCTAAGAACATACTTGAAGGATAAGTCTACGAATATAGTAATTTACAATTTTTAGTTCCTGAATGTTACTGAAGAAAATCATGTGGCCTAGATATGTCAGGAAAGGAAAAAAGGGGGAGTCAGACATGTGATGTCATCAGTGATGTCATCAATGACATTTGTGATGTCATCTTTGATGTCCTGGGTGTTAGTGTTAGCAGTGCACGGTGGCGGCGCGAGTTATGGTTGCTTATCTTACCATAACTGCCGAATTTCAGGGGTTTTTTGGTTTTACTTTGAACCATAACGTCCCTTTAACAACGTTTTTTCACTGAATTTCATAGGTTTTTAGTAGCGCAACTTAACCATAACGTCCCTTTAACAAAGATTTTTTACTGAATTTCATAGGTTTTTAGTAGCGCAACTTAACCATAACGTCCGTTTAACAAAGTTTTTTTACTGAATATATATATATATATATATATATATATATATATATATATATATATATATATGTATATATATATATATATATATATATATATATATATATATATATATATATATATATATATATATATATATATATCTTCAAAGCACTGAAAGACGTCAGGCTGGGTGAGTAGCACTCTTCATAGTTTCAGAAATAACCGAAGTCCGGACATCCAGGTTGAAAATTTTTTTTTTGTATTCTTTATTAATGCCTTACAAGTGGCAAAATTCAATTTAAAAAGCCATAAAGGTAAGGCTCTCCCAAAGTGCAAGTATCCGTGCGCGTTTGGAACGTTAATATATACTAAGTTATATGTGGGATACAAAAAAAATACTTCACCCAAGTGAGGAGTCATTAGGTATTGTATGTTGTATGTACCTACAATGTCATAAGACCGTCAGAACACCAATCAGTGCTGATAGTTTATGATACAGATGGTTTGCAACTGTATCGTCTTTAAAACCCCTCTAGTCTACAATTTATGTTTGGTAACATCTGCTTCTGAAACCTTTTAGAACATAACTGTCCTGCTTGCTCAATTAATTCTCTAGAAATTCAAAGGTTTGAATATTCTGTAGTTTACAGATTTTCAGCCATATTTTCTTTTGTTTAATATTGTATGTGAAGACATCACCCCCAGCTCCAGTCTAAGCACACATATTGGCACACAATTAGGTATGCTGAAAATGTGCCTCAGGTTTTTCCCTTCTATCTTGTCTAGCCAAGTTGTATTGCTTTTATCACAGCATTCAAGCCCGTATATGATAGTTGGATAGTAAACCAGTGTTCGGCCTTTTATATTGCATCTGTAATATATTTTTATAACGTTTCTAATATCTCCCAATTTTTTCTAGGTTCTTAGATTTTTCTACTCATAATGATCGTCTTGTGATCTCTTACTCGATAAAAATGCACACAGGTATGTGTATTTTGGGACAATCTCTGTGTTAATTTTATCGATCATCCACTTATCATGCATTTTCCATTAACACAAAATACCTAACTCTTGTTTCTTTAAGATTCATGGTTTGGTCGTTTATGGTTGAACATCTCCTAACAGCTGTCAATTGATCTTTACAGACAGATTTGGTCTAACAATATGACATGATCAACATATGCCAACATATTCAGATGTGCATTCCCTCATTTAGGTGGGCCATTTCTCACTGTGCACAATGCCTCGGGTGGATAAGCTATATAACGATTAAAGAGCAAGGTGCAAGCACTCACCCTTACCTACGCCCAATGTTAGTACTAATTAGATTTAGAAACTTGCCACCTCCATCAAGCCTCACTCTTACTGTGATGTCTGATTATACCTGACACAACAAATTCAGTAGCCCCTTTGGGATAACCTATTGCATGAGTTTTATCCCACGCTGTTGTTATATTGATGCAGTTGATTGCACAATTGCGGTCTATATAGGCTACGTATGAAGGAGGGACATTTTGTTTCTTTGCCCTCTCTATTTGTGGTCTTATTATTGATATGTTATACACAGTAGAGCAATGTATACAACAGTCTGCTTGTGTTACCTTCAGCACGTTTTCACTCCCTGACAAATCCTTTAGAGCTCTAAGCAAGACGGTGTCAAATACTTGGCTTGGAGTTTCTAACACAACCAATAGCCTATAATTACCTGCATCACCACGTTCTCCCATCTTAAACAGTGGGATCAATAATGATTGTTTCCATGACTGTGGCATTTTGTTCTGTTGTGTAATGGTGTTAAAATATTGATACAAAATGCCTGCACAGAAGCAAGTGTTATCTTTCGTGACTATATTGGACAGCCCATGAAGGCAAAGCACTCCTGGACTTCTACGACTTTTCTATTAGGATCTTTATGTGCTCAACCTCATATGCACTCATATCAAATTCATCTTTTTGGTAGTCATAAGGCGTTTGCATTTCCATGTAGCTCATTTTTTAGATATAATTTACCCAAGTATCCTCTGATATAACATTAATTAGAGTCCTATTGGTTCCCACGGTGCAATCAACAACCAGTGACCAACATTTGTTTGAGTCCTTAGATTCAAATATTTTCAACATTGCTTGCCATTTTATTATTCCAATGGATTTCTGGGGCCAGATTACAGACATTTTGCATCAGTGAAAGTGCAAAGTTGCACAATATTAGAACTAGGGCAAAGTATGGCATTATTTTATGTATTCATAATATACTTTTAGCCTTATGGTTTTGTATATACAACATATATTACATACATAAATAATACACAAATCCAGTTTAAAAATGTACAATAGTGCACATACCAAAACCGAAATTAAAACCTATCACAATAAAAACAATCACAATCACTAATAAGTTGCAGTTTTTGACATAATTAGATATAGACATCTTGGGTTAAACGATGTAAAATGTCAATAACTGTCTTATGAAAGTTAACCATACAAAAGATAAAATGTATTTCATCACCTAGCAAAATATTGGACCATAACAGTGATACATTACTGGGATCAAATGAATTATTAAAACATTTAAGAAATCTTGTACGAATCGAGGTTAAACTATCGCAATGTACAAAAAGATGCTCTAAAGATTCAGAATCAGAGCCTCCACATAGGTGACACATTCTTTCTGCACTGCTCATACCCAGTCTCGCCCTTTAATCTCTAATACATCGCAATTGTTACATTTAAAAATTAGATAATGTCTAAAGATCTGTGGATTTGGATATGCCAAGATATAAAGAGGCAGCGATGTGCGTTCCAACGTGTCTTGGCAGTAACGTCTGCTATGCCTTTTCATGGCCAGCTCAACAAGCTGACACTCCTGGCTATACACTTCCAATTTCCTTTTCAACCACCCTTTAAACCAATGGAGATGACAAAATATGTGTTTACACTCAAAGCCTGCAGTCCATTTGTTGTGTAAGTATATGATTTTACCTATCGTTCCTTGGTATTGCAATGGTGAATCCTTAGAAAAGCTTGCATATATAGTACAATGATTGTTGTATTATAAATTATCCTCAGATTTTCATAGCACATTACTATTCTCCGAATACACTCAACTACTATACCTTTACGGTCTAACTCTAAATACAAGAATTCTCTTTCAGTTCAGTGAGATATTTAGGACCCCATATCTCGATGCTGTATAGTAACACTGGGGTGATTTTTGCTGTATACTACATCAAGATAGCATGCGCCGAGCAGCCAATGTTTTTGCCAATAAACACGTTAATTGCATTCACAGATTTCATACACTTGGCTTTAATTGCTACCCAATGTTTAGCCAGATTCATGAAGTGCAAATGCATATCTACTAGTTATAAATTGATCAAGGTTGCCACTAAAATGCACCCCCATTTCACCCTGTGACAAGTAGGGATAGGTGGGGAAAGTTTAACCATAACATCCAAACGAGTACATACCGTAGTATCTGTATATAACAGCATTAACATCCTCAGTAGTCCTAGCGGTATGTTCCAAGATCTCAGTTTCTTCCATAACTTATTCTGAATGAGAGAGTCGAAAGATGCACTAAAATCTATATATGCACAGTACACATTCGGCTCACGCCTCTTCCATGCATATTCAACAGCAGAGTTTAGAATCAATAGGTTATGTATAGTGTTGGAGTTGGACCTGAATCCAGTTTGATTGGTTGGGAGAATGTTATTAGAGGCAATCCATGTGTTCAACTCTGCCAACAAGACCCTTGCAAAGATTTTTGACGGTATGTCTAGCATTGCTAGTATACAGTAATTAGCTGGGTTGTCCAAACATCCTTCTTATATACTGTCAGAAGATGACTCATACGCCAAGTATTCAGCAAATTCCCTATATGCCCAATTCTTTGAAATAGTATATGGATTCCATGCGCCCATATATTGTGAGATAGTTTAAGCAAGTTGTTGCAGAAATCATCAGGCCCAGCTGCCAGTGAATTATTCAAGCGCACAATAATGATGACAATGTCAAGTACGGATGCTTTGCATATCCAGATATTTGGCGATGGGAATACAGCTACATCATTGTCGTCTTTTGACCCCAGAGGCAAGTTAATGTGGTCCGTCCACTGTTCTTCAGATACACAATTTATAGTTACTTTCCTTTTTTTTGACCCTCGAATTACCTTCCATATCGCCATGTCATTGGAGATGCAAGATTAACTATCTTCCTCCATCTTTCCATTTCACAACTAATTTTGAAGTGATTCAGCCACCTGTGGTACACATTTTTGATGGATTTTATCTGTGCAGTGGTTACACTAGAGTCTCTACTTCCCTAAGAGGGATAAATCACCGCCGCTATTTCTTTACAAAGCTTCTTTTTTGCATCAGTGATTTTCTTGTGTAATGTATTTTATGAATTACCTTATTAGATCTTTTTAGAGTAGTTGTATATGATCTTTTAGACCTAGTATGATCACCTATATTAACCATCATATTAACACACAAGGGAATTATCTCAACTACCTTATTGTCCCTGTTATTCTCACATTGAATTATGAAATTTAGGACAAGGCTGGCAACCGCATGGTTGGCTACATTTACATTCTTCCCATGACAATGTGTCCGATGTTGCACCTCATTTAAATAGATGTACCAGATGCCCTTGGGCCAGGTGCGCCATACAAATAAACAAAGTACAAATGTGTCCATTTTGATTATCATAAACAATGGGTACGCTATGAGCATCTCTAACCTTTAGTGGCAAGCTGCTGGACTGTGCTAATGTCATCAAAGTTGACAATATCGGCCAACAAGGATTCCTGTAGGGTGAAAATCATGAATATGTCAAACTGGGCCACTAAACCATACTCACTAAATAGGTGGGTGAACCCCTGTGTGTTCTATGAGCACAATACATTTATGTCGTCAACAAACCGATGCAAAGTGTTGCTTGAAAACAGCCGGCAGCCGCTGCCAGTATCCATCGCCAGAATTAATGACAATGCCCTGTTCTTAGTTTTCGCAAAACCTATGGAATCCAATTTAATACTGGCAGACCTACTTGTAGTATACCCCCCTTGTTGGGGGGCATCAACACACCTCTCCTGGATTTAATGGGAACTTGTGCTCAATGTAGGAGGCCAAGGCAAATTCCCATCACAGGCTGGCCCTAAATAGTCGGTCTGGGGATTAATAGCCGGTATCCAGACAGGCTTACATGTATAACCAAGCCTATAGAGTTCCTCCTCATACCAGAGGATATATTCAAGAGTTGCAGCAGACTCAAACTACACATGGGTCACATATCCAGATATATGTTCAGTCTGATCTACAATCTTGATGCCCTCAGTAGTGATCACTATAAGTGCGACCACAGTATGGAGGATACACAGCACTGCTCATATATTTAGGGGTGGCATGTTTGCTACATATGACACTGACTGTAGTTGCAGAGCCTTAACTAACCCACCATTGTCTGAGCTATTCTTAGCTGGTGGAATGAAAACATGATTGTTTGAATTGGAAGATTATATTACTGGGAGCATACTTTGTATCTGCACTTTTGCTGGCAATACATTGGAGCATCCAAAGGCAGGGCAACCCCCTTTGCAGGACAAACACTCCCCTTGTTCAACATACTTCCCACCATCAACAGAACATTGCTGATGACACTGTTCACCCTCCTTCACAGACATTTCCTGCACTAGTGGCATAGAATCTGCTGGAGCGGGCAAACACGGTACAGGTAAGGTGACAGTCACAGCATCCTGTACAGACACAATACATCGGCCTGCTACCTCCTTCACCACACATGCATTCTTGCATACTTTAATGTGATTAGTATACATAAAGGCCCGAGAAGTGGATTAAGCCTTGTGTTTTACTGTGTTTTTTCTGTTCCTTTTCCAATAGTTTCTCCCACTTCAGAAGATGGTATAGTTATGCCTAGCGAGTTTTGCAGGGGATTCAACATTGGGGCGACTATCTCTAAAAGTTCTGTGCTTGTATTTTGGTCTCGGACCATTTTATGGCCACGATTAATGCTCTTATGTAAGATAATAGACTGAATTTCCAGTTTATTCACTAAACACTCGTATTTTGCCAACAGAGTTGTCAGGATGTTTTCAAAAGCATCACAAATTTCACTGGAGGTCATACTATTAGTGTTAACTTCATTAAAACTTACATTAACAATGTCACTGGGGTCATTGACAGCCTTATCAATCCCAGCACCCCCACCCGCTCAATTGCCCAGGATAGACTCACTACACTGTTGGTCTCCATTCAGGTTTACATCACACTCATGAGGGGTGAGGATATCGCTCATCGGAGCATCAAAAAACTCTTGGGGATCCTTATCTACATGTCTCGGAGTAGAAGACAACTCCATAATAACCCCACAAATACTCAACTTCTAGATCTTCACACACCAAGTCCAGATCAATTGAGGGATTCAAAAGGAACTGCACTAATTGCATTTACACTATTGTTTATCATAGCTGTCATACACGCTTGTGCCACAGATTGATCATTTGTTATCACACATGAATTTACATTTTCTAGGCGGTGATCCAACTCTAATTGATCAATGGCAATGCTGGTAGTGTTGGTAGTATTACTAACGAGGACCACTTCCTCCACACAGTTTTTGTTTACATCAACAGGTGGCAACATTATCGCTTCTATGAGTTTGGTACCGACACAACCCATTGCCATGCTCAATTCATCTGCAATTTCTTTCGCAGCCAGTTCCTCATTTTATTTAAGGGCTGAATTTTCGGGAAATAAGATGTCAGTTTTTTAGATTTTACACCACCTACCGGTATAGAGATTGTTTTGGGAGTACATATCCTGCACCCTCTCTGCATGAGTCTGTGTAGGCTTACCTCAATATAAGGGACACACGCAGAGATGTCTATTGTAGCACTGCTGCTCGGACCTACCAGAGGTTCACTCATACTCCTATTGTTGCTTCCACCATGATATAGAATGGCAACGAGCTAACTGCAACCGCAACCTTAACACGTGCACAAATCTAATGTCCAGAACCAGATGGTAAGGGGAATATGTGCAGTAATAGTTGTGATGGTCAATAATTACATAGACCTATTTACAGAGAATCAGAGCGTATGCATATGTATTCTAGAAGACGCAGCATAGAATACAATTTGCCATTGCAACAGCATGAGGAAATCAGACTCACATTATCAAGCTTGTACAAGAATTGCACAGTCGCACAGTCACAGTCGCAAAGTCAACATTCAATACTACCTACAAAAGCATAAACACAGAGGGTACCTACCCATACACACTCACCCACTCATCACACAACATGAACAGTAAAAAGGACTTCCAGACACTGGCAGATGCGCATGTGCACATGCGTATGCCTGCCTCTATTTGACATGGATTCTGGGTAAGGGGGTGGGACCACATAACACTTTCCCTAAAACAGACAACAATGGGCCTCAATACACATTGTCCGGTAAAAATCGGAATTTAATGGCATGGCCCTATCAGAGTTTCCGCCCTCGCAAGAGGCCGCTAATAGCGTCCCATCACAAGTACGCGGACATGAGCATAGCGCCATGCCGTAAATTACCGTACCGCCCTGCCGCTAAATTCCCCAAAACGCCCCTTACCGGCGTCGTCCAAACCGTTGATAGCGCCTGCGCCCTCCCGCCACCTGTAAATAGCGGTCACCGCTTACACCGGTCACCGTTAAAAAGCGGAACCGGAAATTACGCCATCGCACAGGAACGGGAAAGAGCACGGCGCCATCTTTAAAAACACAATCCATTGCCATCCTTTGCATCCAGGACATATATCCAGGGAACTCCGACCAGGAACCATACCGGATAGCCCGAAGATGCCGAAGGCCCTAAAAAAAACAGCTGATCGCCAGCGCAAAGAAAAATTCTCCAATGAGGAGCTTGTGATGCTGACCACCACACTTGCTGCCAATGCAGAAGTAGTGTTTGTGAATGACATGCGAAGGGAGGCCCTCCTTAAGAAAAAGGCCATCTGGGCCGAAGTCGCACAAAAAGTCAGTGCGGTGGTCACTACCACCCGGAGTGTCAAGGACTGCCACAAGAGGTGGGATGACCTCCGGGTCCGTGTGCGGAATATATTATCAGTGAACCGCAACATGGCAATGGGCACAGGAGGTGGCGCAGAGTCCCCATTGAAGTTGAAGGAGTGGGAGGAGATATGTGCCTCCACGATTGGAGTCGAATCGATCGAAGGGGTCGGAGATATGGAGCTTGGCGTGGCCATTTCATCTGATGGAGGTGAGTGTATACACCAAACAATGCACAGTGAAGGGTGAGGGGTCCCCCAATCATGTGTCCATATGAATGCCGTGGATCCAGCCACAAACAGACATGCATGCATCACCACATACCCGTCCAAAACAGGGCCAATCATGCATGAGCCAGCCAACATCCCCATTACCTGCCTCCACACTGAAGAGCCCCAAATGCATTGGACGGCATGACGTATGCATCCTGCATAAGGCAGGTCGACCCATAGATGATGATTGACCCCTTTTCTCACCCCTGCAGGATCACACACGGAAACCGAGGAGCCACACACTTCAACACCTGCTCCCGCACCCAGGAAAAAAGCCAGGAGGGATGCCACGGGGGACACCGCCACATCCACTAGGGGACCCAGGAGGAGTGACCATGATCACAGGGACAAAGGCAGCAGGAGCAGCGGTTCCACGCAGCCAGAGGCCATGCCTGCTGCCGTTGTGGCACCCACGGGAGTGTGTCTCCCAGCAAGTGAAGGCAGCATTGAGGGAGTGCGCTCTGCTGCCACCAGCTCAACTGGTGAGGCAGCAGCCACTGCCCCACTTTCGGATGCAGAGGTAGCACCTGGCATTGAGGATCTGAGTCAGAGCCCCATACCAACACGCCCCTTACTGTCAAGCCCGATGTTCTCACCAGGTCTGTTTAGCCAAGGCGAATCACCCACCCACAACCAAGATGTGTCATGGAGCCCCCAGGTATCCTCACCTGATGCCAGTGCAATGGGTCCAGGCGCATCAGTCATCCCACCGGCAGCCACCATGCAACATGACCTCCCAGCCATCTTTCAGAGGCAGACCGAAATCACTGGTCTAGTAGGGCAACATGTGGCTGAGACAGGGTGCCTGAGGGAGGGCATTGGTGCATTTGCACAGCAGACAAGGGAGTGCATGGAGGCATGCACCAACCGGATCTGCGATGAAATGGCCCAACTAAGGCAGGCCATGATCCGCATTGCAGATGCAATTGAGCGCAGATGCCCACTCCCAACCCAGGAAGAACAGGGTCCCGCCTCCTCAGGGAGTTCACAGCAAACTAGCCCCCTATGCCGGTCTATGTGCAACCTGAGGCGCACCACATCGCAACCACCCGAAGACAGAGCAGGCACTGACAAATAGGGCCATCAAGGACTATCTGCCACATGTGGAGAGGGACACGTTCACGCCTTGAGGCTCACGTGGGAGTGTTGTGGGGGGAGGGGGGTAAGGGTGTATTCGGGGGTGTTGTGGGGGGAGTGGGGTAAGGGTGTATTCGGGGGTGTTGTGGGGGGAGGGGGGTAAGGGTGTATTCGGGGGTGTTGTGGGGGCAAGGGGGTAAGGGCGTTTGCACAGTTGGGGTCATGCACTTTCTGTTCACATTATGTTCGAAATACACTGTTCTGAGGTTGAAACACAGGCATGGTCTCCTTCATTGTTTATGTGTGATTTTCTTTGGGACGGGGCCTTTGTGGGCCTCAAGATGGGCACAAGGGCAACAATTCACATCTCTCCATCCATGATATCCCACCTTTGTACATGATGCTATTCCTGATTCAGATGCTGACGCAGATCCTGTCCCGCCGTGCCATCGCCTCTTGCATGTCCTGTCGGAGCATTTCACCCATACTCATCCACATCCACATCATGCTCATCTGGTGGTTGCATAGTGGCATGGGCACATTCTATCAGATGCACATTTAGTTGTGCCTTACACATGCCATGGTCATCTTCGCCTTGAATCCGGGGGTTTGTTGGCTGCCCTTGTGGTATTTCTGGGTGCCCTGGTGGTGCTTGCTGCGCCAGTTTTGTCCTCCTCCTCCTCCTCCTTCGTCTCATCTGTGCTGCCTGTTGTTGTTGGTGCTGCACTGCACTCATGTACACAGGCCCATGTCATGCTGCTGGTATTGGGACCATCTTGCTGTGGGAAGGGGTGTGGGAAGGGGGGTGGGATGGGGTGTGGGAAGGGGTGTGGTGTGCTCTTTAGTGCTGCCTGTCTCCATTGCCTCCACCTGTGCTGATTGTGTCCACCTGTGGCAGATGGGAACACTGCTCAGGTCTGTTAACGTGTGGTTTTCGTTGCTGTTATTAGCGCCATGCCAGTAACTGCTTTTTGGGTCTTTGGGATGCCGGTATTGCTATGTACGCATGGATTGTGATTATGTGCTATTAGCACCATGGTGCTATTTACGGTGTGGGGGTTGCGCGCACGCGGCCCCGCCGCTATTAGTGGCACCGTACTTTACGGGTCCACTTATAGCGGTGGGTCAGGGTCGTGATCGGCTTGGGAGAATAACGTTGCCGGTATTTCGTTACCGGTAACGGTATTCCCTTACCGGACAACATGTAATGAGGCCCAATGTATGCAAATACAGGAAAATACAGAGGATTACTTCTATATATTAAAGGGATACCCTTCTTGCAGTTAAGTCCAATGTAAGAGATTAATACAAGATCCATTTGAGTCATTTTCTTTCCGTACCACAGGACAACTTTGCCAATCTTTTTCCAGCAAAGCAGAGCACCAACAAGAACAGCACTTCGAGGCATTTGCAGATACGTGTGCGGATGTGCATACCTGCCTCTATTTGAAGTAGATTCTAGGTATGTTTTCTTAAATGTCTCAATGTTTTTTAGAAATAGGGTAAACTTTTCCCTTATGCTAATACTGTGCAATTTTGCACTTGCTCCTGTCAAATGTATATGTAATCTGGCCACTGATGTGCAAATATAATAATTGTTCTGCAATACATAAGGGGCCAGATTACAGAAACCTTTCACTAGTGCACCAGAGGATGCTATGTTAATGTCTGAATACACATATTACCTATTGGTCGTGCACTTCATGTGGAGTGCATATGTGCTTCATGTCTAATGCATGCACGTGTTACAGCTACAAAGTTAGTTTGACTGCTTTTGTCATCTTCAGCATAAATTATCACTATGTCTTTTTGTACCGGTCTGGGATAAATGTCTTAAGTTTGCCTCAATGAGTAAAGATTCTCATCTGTGCGGTATTGGGCTGGTGTAGGGGCAGAAGTCATAGATGATGTTTTGCCTCCCAACATTCTCCCCTTTGGTCGAATCCTCAACCACACTGTTTCTTCTGCTCTCCCCTATACAGGGCTTCTTGGGTATCCATATTTTAGTCACCTCTCTCAAGCTACTACCATGCCTCACATGCTCATCTGAACTCCATGACATATTGCAGCACTCCCCATTGGAATCACAAAATACCCTGTGCTCGGTATAGTTGTGGGGGTCCTGAGGATATGCAAATGTTGACCTTGGAGGTATAATAGGGCTCTCCATTGTCTGAGAGCGGGGAAGTTATCTGTCTGTGTATACTCATGCACTTGAGTATCCATGTTTATCACTATTTTTGGCGCACAGAGATAAACACTAGAAGGACCTTTCCAAAAAGAAATGGCAAAAAAAGTGGATCGGAACCTGTTTTTACAAAGGGGGCTCAGATGCCATCTTGAAAAATATGGCTCTTGTGGATTTTAGCTACCGGAGCGTTTAAACGGGTCGCGGTCGGGAAAATCATGGTAATACCACTGACACCACCCATTCAGAGAGGAAAGGGTAGCTTTTGAGGGCTTTGACTTTTCTAGGAATAGGGAATACTAGGTATTCCCTCCAGCACTCTGCTGTAAGGCAGTGTGTGCTGGGTCTAGCAATTTAAAATGACTAGCAAAGTCAAGTTAACTTTACATTCACTTGGAGGCAGGAGTCAGTCCCAGAGAAAGTATTTAAACCTTGGGAAGTCTGAAAGACATCCCTTTGCCACTGCACTCAGTGTGCTGTGTAACACACAAGAAAAAGATTATGCCTATGGAGTTGTCTCAAACGCCATATCCAAAGAACACAAAAGTAAAACATTCATCAAAATACATGAAAGAGTGGGGAAAAAGGCTCACACTCTTTCCAGGTAAACATTAAAGTCCTAGAAATCCAGCAAAGTTGTCGGGGGGTCTCACGAGGTAAGGGAAATTAGCATATTTATGAGAATTCTCCCTAACACCTACATTGGTAGATCTTCGAAAGTGAATGCATTTTGCCATTTTAGCACTGTAAATTTGTAATTGACCTTTCATGTACATCGATGTGGTTTAGGCACAGCTAGCCGGACGTCGACCCACCTGGCTGCCATATATTCTTGTAGTGATCATATGAGATTAAGTGGTATGCTGCTGCATTGGTGATGTTCAATTTAATTCTATCTATGCTGTCCAGGATTCCACTCACAAAGTGACAGATCACAATACAGTAGGGCAGCATCCTTTGCATTCAACTACTGTCACAGTTGTACTAGCCATGGTCCTGAAGAAGCACCAGATTGATTTTAATCGGGTGTGAAGCACAGGTTGACTACATAGGGCTGCAATAATAAAATGTTGACATTGGTGAATTAAAACATATACAACTGCAAAAGATGCGGGTGGCCCTTTTATTTTAAATTAATAGAGGTCATCACCAGGTCGTAACATTTAAATATCGGTATGTATAGCCAATCTGCATTATAAAGTATCATTTTTAAAATACGGTTTCTAATAGCGCTGAAGCCAGGTACAGCGTCGCTACTCCTTATGGTTCAGACATTGCAACACCGTCTAATATTAATCACTATATTTCCTCACACTCAAGCTGACATTTTTCTTTGCATGATGCGTTGCACCTGGCAGGCGCCAATAATCCCTCAAATGCAGCATGTAGCAGCTTAGCATACAAGAGCACGGTGTTGACATTTGCATTTTCTCAGTCAGATCTTCGCTGCAAGTCTTGGCAGTTTGAGTTTTCATATGTATCGAGAGGAGGTATAATGAGTTTGGGATAAATAGCTGCCTTTCACAGCTCCAAGGTGCTAATGAGTCATTTTAACAGCAATAAAACTATCTATGAGACAGGAGCTCACAAGGAAGAGGCTGCGCTCACTGGACAATGTGGACTTTTCACTTTTAATCAATATGTAAACGTTCATTTGTTTGTTCATTTCAGGGATTTGCTAGTTCTGGGCAGCACCGCGTGTTGCATTCGATCATTAAACATGCGAGACTCCATCTACTAATCCTTTTATACTCAGAATGTTTTTGGCCCACGCTTAGGGAACAAGCACAACAACCAGACTCTATGCCAAGTGCGTTGCACCCATCACACATAGACGCACACTCTCGCGTGAGGCTGCGGTCTGATGTAGAGTTCTGCACCCTCATTCCTTTAGGCATTGACACAACCTATCTTAGCGTTGCTGCTTTCCAATTCATGTTGATGATATTTGTGTTGTTTCTTCTGTTTGTATATTTTCTGTGGAGTGACTTATTGCACGATTGAGTGGGCACTTTGCAACACATTGATAATACACCTGAATGTGATGTCATGCCATAGGCTACAGACATCCACGTGACGAAGCTGCATGGGGAATCGTGCTGTGTCAAGTGACTGCTGTTGTAGAGAGCTGAGCAGAGTTTATAAAGTTTCAGTTTCACTCGTAAAGCCAAGCTGTGTGGTTGCTCCTTATTGGTGTCCCGCGTCAGTGTGTTCGGTGTGACTGCTGAGCGGCAAACTACACTGGTGACGAGGCAGTGCCCAGTTTGACGCGTGCACCGCTCTCATGCACTGCCGAGCTAAACGCTGCATCGAGTGCTATGTGCCTACTGTGAGGCAAATTTCAAGGCCGGCGGCTCAGCGGTCTCCAGACCCACTATGGAGGCTGCATCCTGCCGCGACAGTGTCTCTGATCCACCTACTGAGTGGAATCACCTGCCCGACGCTCCAGCCAGCGGATGCACCATTACAGCGCCCGGACAGCAGCACTCAAGTAAAGCATGCTCCTCCCTCACCTGGCGCAGGAGTACTCGCACGGTGCTTGCCACGCATATTCCAGTGATCAGCCTGTCAATGATGGCCTAGGGGCAACACAATGCAGGTTGACGCTCTGTGACTCCCTCCGATAGGCCTACACCAGTGCTCCTCACCTTGGAGGGGCACAACTGTTGCGACCCAAAAATGGAAAAGGAAAGCTAATGCTTATATTGATCTGTATAGAGATGCTGAAAGAGACAAATTACAAGCTCTGCGGGGGCAGATACAGCATATGCCCCGAACTGGAGTAGAGGCCTACCTGCTCCCTCCATCAGTTTGTCTGAGGTCACTGTGCCACCAGAAGTTCAAGAACTGTCAGGGTCCGCTTATCATGTCTCAGCGGCCCGAAAGGGGCCAGAAGGGGTACCTCTGCCAACCACTATGGCGCAGATAGGTCAGAGCAAAGTGTTCACTACCCTTGGACCAGCACCCTAAAGTAACAATAGCAACATGGGAATGAAACCCCAGACCCTCCGCCGATTGCTCAATAAGTAAGAGACTCATTCACAGTACCTATGCTTTTCCCTTTTGATACCACTGACACCACAAACCTTGGCTAGAGGTGGTCAAGGTGGATGAAAGAGTTTGATGGTTATCTGGCCACACTGGGGCACAAGATGATAAACAGACTTGCTCACCGTTACTGCAGGTCCTGAAGTCCGAGATATTATATTTGAGCTACCTGAGGACATCGAGTACACATACAGAGATTTAAAACGAATCTTGGGTGAACACTTTGCCATCCACAAAAACTTCCACTATGAATCTCACGAGTTTCACACCACCAGACAACTGCCGGGAGAGATGATGGACACATTTGTAATGCGCCTGAGGAACAAAACATTGTGAGTTACACCAATACTCAAATGAAGAGGCCATCAAATCACAGGTGATTGCGGGATATGAGTGTGTGTTTCTAAAAAGAAATTCCTTCAAAGGCGGCACACGCTAGCCAAAATACTACTCCTGGTCTTACCACCGTTGCTTTGGAACTCCAAGTCTCGACCATGACCAATCATCAAATCACCCTGTTCACCACTGTCAAGGAAGAAACAGTACAGACGATTGTGATGCAGCCTGCAACACCAAAGGCTGTGACCACAAAAGTGATGGGTGGAAGGTTTCGAATGAATCGGAACCACTGGCAATTGCTCTGGCCAACCTTCCACACCACCGTTTTTTAGCCCGTCTGCGCCATTGCAAAAAGGGGTCCAGCCATGTGCAAATCAGTCAGCTGCCGCCACCAATGGTAGCAGCCCAACCCGAACTGCTAGGCCAGGTCCCCTCTGCACAGAAAACCAAGCAACCCCAGGCATGTTTCGGCCTTGTTGGACCTCCTCAGTGAGGTGCAGCCTGGTTCCCTATGGCGCAGCGAGCAAGGGACCCAAGTCTGGGCATACCCTCTCTCACATGGAGAGACAAACTGTGACCACAAAAGTGATGGGTGGAAGGTTTCAAATGATTCTGAACCACTGGCAATTGCTCTGGGCAACCTTCCACACCACCGTTTTTTAGCCTGTCTGCGCCATTGCAAAAAGGGGTCCAGCCATGTGCAAATCAGTCAGCTGCTACCACCAATGGAAGCAGGCCAGTCCGAACTGCTAGGCCAGGTCCCCTCTGCACAGAAAACCAAGCAACCCCAGACATGTTTCGGCCTTGTTAGACCTCCTCAGTGAGGTGCAGCCTGGTACCCTATGGCGCAGCGAGAAAGGGACCCACGTCTGGGCATACCCTCTCTCACATGGAGAGACAAACTGTGACCACAAAAGTGATGGGTCACAGATTAGCACCAAAGGCTAACAAGAACCACTGCTTTCAATGCGGATATGAATTCCCCCAACGAAAGGAACATGTCAAGCCTTAGGGCAGGAATGCTCTGCATGTGGAGGAGAAGACCACTTTAAGGCCATGTGCCGGGTGACAAGGACAGACCACTGAACACCACGTTGCAAGTTTCCCCTCCACCATCCAAGAGAGGACAGATACAAGCAGTCCAACAGGAGGTTATCCTACCAGAAACAGGCCTAAAACAAGAGCCTGCCGATCGTCTTCACCGGGAGTGAGGCGGAAAGGAAGGAGGCATGTACATCATCTACCCATGGCCTCCCCCTCGACAAGTGAGTCAGAGTCACCATCCAGCTCGGAAAGGAGGAGGAGAGGATACCTCTATACCTCTACTCTATAGGCAACCCCAATGCATTGGAGCATAGCCCCATGCTGCAACTCACAGTGAGAAGAAAGCTGTTCAACTTCCTAATAGACTCTGTTTTGACCATCAACGTAATGCCAGAAGGCGAATTCCAGAGGCCTGCACAGCCACAACCCCTCAAGAGAGCTCAATTGGGTATATTTGATATGGTGCAAAACAACGTCTAGCGTGCATTGGGGCCTTCACAGGAACTTACATATACAAAGGGAAGCAAGATTGAGTCACCATCCATGTCATTGATGCAGATTTGGCCTGCAGGTGCATCCTCAACTTCCGATCAGCATTACAAATGGGACTCATACATGTCCTCTATAACCACATGGCCAGTAAATACATATATTCAGAGGCCAAGATCGAGGCAACTTTTTCAAGATTGTTCCAAGGTATCGGCAAGCTGAAAGGAAGGAAAATTGAGCTTCACATAGACCCTTCCATAAATCCGACAGCACAACACCACAGTGGCATACCCTTCAATAGCCAGTGCCAACTGGAGAAGAACTGCAGTCACTCCTTGACACAGACATCATTGAGCTGGCACTCGGTCCCACCCCATGGATTTTTCCAGTGGTGCCAGTGCTAAAGAAAGGCCCAGAGGGGCAAAGAAGACTCTGTATTGATATGCCCATCCCCAACCAAGTCATAAGATGAGAATGCCATCAATCCCAATGCATCACCAGCATGATGCACCTACTGATCGGAGCAAAAGTCTTTTGCAGACTCAACCTCAACAAAGGTTTCCACTAGGTCGAGATGAGCTGGGAGTCGCGCTACATCAAAACTTTCACCTCCCACCGAGTCCTATTGTTAGGCAGAATTACATGCAGTACCCTTTGGGAACACTACACACAATTAAGACTACTGGTGTAAGCACAGTTTCACCTTTGGTACAAGCCTGTACTACACAGTTATTTGGTAGCAGTGGCTGAGCAGCCAGACTTATCTCAATATGATATGGCATTTGCAATAGGGATGTGAGCAGTACAAGATGTTACACAAAGGACTTGCAATCACAGTAGTTCAAACAAACACTTACTTAAGGTTTCTGAGTAAAATAATATACATTTATTTACATATTTAGTTAGAAAACATTCCACTAGCAAGAAGCAGCTCAATATCACACTATAATACACTACAGTACACAACCAATACATTTCTGAACAAGTTAGGCTCCCCTGGAGTGGGAGCAAAATGGCACTTCAGCAACTTTCAGAAGAGGTATAAAGACAAAGGTTATACAAATCAAAATAAACTTACTTTCAGAGGCAGGGCAAATAGTTTCAGTTCACTAAAAGAGTCAATTCAATTCAATAGGCCTGGGCCAAAGTCAATGGTTCAGTGTCTAAGACAGTTCTGGTAGTAAATGGTTAAGTCTTTGCCAAAGTTGATTGATTGATTTATTTATTTATTTATAGAGCGCTTTACACCAAGGCGCTGGCTTTACACAAATTCTTAGAAGTAGTTTGCCAGAAAAAGAGATATATGTTGGAATAGGAGCAAACAAGGCTCCAAAGTTGGGAAAGTTTCCCAAACTTTCACCGCGGCATAAAGGATTTTCACACCGCGTTTGCACAGTACCTTATGGATAAAGAAAAGCTGTAGCCGAGGCAGTTGTTGCTGGCAGTTCCTGCAGATCTCGCTGTTCCTGAGCGTCATTCATGGGGACGAGAAGGAGGACGTTGGAAGGTTCCTGCACTGCCCAGGGAAGAAGCCACAAGCTTGGCTAAACGTCGGTTTTAAAGTGTCAGTGGCCCTCACTATAACTCTGGCGGTAGCCGTGCCCTTATTAAGGGCACGGCTGCCACCAGAGTTGTTTTTTTTCCGGCACCCGCGAATTGAGAGTAACCGGGTCATGCCAATTTTGGTGGACCCGGTAATTGCCCATTTGCGCGTGCCATTATGGCCGGCCTCCCGATCCCCATTCTGCCCCTTGGAGACTAAACACAGGTAGTTTTGGGCACCTGCCTCACATCCTGTCCACCCCAGACACTCAGGTGCCAGAGGAGGGCTTCAACACTGAAGCCCACCAACGGCCATCGAACAAAGGCCCCAAACCCGGTTTGGCGTGCAGAGACAAACTCTAGAAGGACCTTTCATAAAGGAAGTGGCAAAAAAGGTGGTTGGAGTATGTTTTTACAGAGGGGTCTTGGGCGCCATATTGAAAACCATGGCTGACCCGATTTTTAGCTACTGCTGTTCGCGGTCGAGAAAAATCATGGTAGTTCATTCTAAAATCACTGTCACCAGCCATTTCAATGGGAAAGGGTAACATTTGACTCTTACATGAGTGTTTAGACACAGGGGATGCTAGGCAACCCCGCCAGCACTTTATTGGAAGATAGTGTGTTCTGGGTCTATGAATTTAAAAAGACTAGCAAAGTCAATTTAACTTTAGATGCTCTGGGAGACAGTAGTCAGTCCCAGAGAAGGTATGCAAACCATGGGAAGTCTGAAAGACATCCCTGTGCCACTGCACTGAAGGTGCTGTGTAACACACAAAAAAAAGATGATGCCTTGGAGTTTGTCTAAAAACTCCATATCCAAAGAACACACAAATAAAACACACATCAAAATACATGGAAGAGTGGGAAAAAAAGGCTTACACTCTTTCCAGGTGAAAATAAAAAATCCTAGAAATCCAGAAAAGTTGCTGGGATGTAAGGGAAATTAGCACATTCCTGAGAATTCTCCCTAACACCTATTCTGTGATCAGCGACTCAACGTCAGCATTTCATCTGAAGCTGAAATCTTTCAAGAAGAAATCCAGACAGTCATCTGCCATATCCCACACTGCATACATTCTAGTGATGGCATCCTCATATTCAGAAAGTCAAAACCCCACAATGATTGAGAGAGTGCAAAGCACTCAATGAAGAAAATCTTACACTGAACAAAGTCAAATGTGCATTTAACAAAAACACCCTCAAATTCTTTGGTCACATATTTTCCGACAAAGGCATTGAACCACATCCTCACAAAATGAAAGCCCTCATTGAAGCTTCAAGCCTGACGACCATAACTCAAGTCTGCTCATTCTTCAGGTTGGCAAGCTACTGCACACGCAACCTCCCAGACCTTGCATCCATCAGCCCCCACTGCGGACACTGATCAAGAAAGACTGCAAGTTCACATGAGCCCAACCGCACCAACAAGCTTTTGACTGAATAATGCAGCGGCTGTGTGCATGTCATTCTTTAACCCCAACCTGCATACAAAGGTAACAGTGGACGCCAGCCCGGTGGGCCTCGGGCCCATCTTGGCTCAGCACTGCAGCCGTGACCATGCCCCAAGGATGATTGTGTCCTACACCAGCAAAAGTTTGACAGGCACTGAAAAACGCTATTTACAAGTGGAAAAGGAGAGTCTCGCCATCGTGTGGGCATGCAAGCACTTTCACCTGTTCCTGTACGGCAAACCATTTACCGTCATTGCCGACCAACAGGTGCTCATCACCAAACCAACAGCCCAAATGCCCCGTGCATTGCCAGGTGGGCTCTACGTCTACAAGAATACTGCTTCAAAATTATTCTTTTTTTATCGTTTCAAGTGCATTTGCAACCTTTTCACACTATTCCAAAACATACATTTTTTGATCATTAATCACACTATTACAAACATATGGTAAACACCAATTCATACAATAACAGCACAAATCAACACAGATTAAAATACACATGTCATCAAATACCATCATAACTAACAAGACTGGAATGAGACTTGTATCTCACCCTATAATTACATATATATAAATAGATAAAAACAGAAAAGCCTAGTCATTGCAATTAAGGTTGCAATTACAAATTCCATCTCTTCCTTGTATTAACACAAGTTTGCTACCAGCAATTTCCCATACATGGAAAGCAGCCACAGAGATGACCATGGATTCAGCCCAAAAAACACAGCTCCAAAATTGATTAGAGGCATGCATCACAAATTTAGCATAGGCTTGCTCATATAATCCATCCAACGCCTCACATTGGGTAATAATATGTTGGACGGATGCAATACTTTTCCCACACAATCTGCAAATTCCATCTGCATGGGGGATACCCTCCCATGCCCCTATATATTCAAGAACTGGAATATTCTGCATCCTCACAGAGAGGATATATCTAATCAAGGCCGGGTGGCACCCCTTTGTTAAATATGTCTCAGGAGCACCCAGAGCGAACGCCTGCTGAACATACACCCCACATTTTCGAGGGGTGCCAAGATGACTTAAGGCCTGATCAGCATCAAAGGTCCTGGCTCTCGCAGGGATCTTGGGCAAGTTGAAACCAAGTCAATCATCCGGCAATGTTGATACCCCAATATCAGCAAAATACTGTATAACCCTTGCATACAAGTTGCTAAACCATTCACTCTTCGAGAATCTCTGCGCATTTTGCAACATGTCTGCCAAAAGGGAGCCCCCCCCCCCAATTATATTTTATCCTTGACCAGAAATTACAGGACACAAGGGACCCCATAGTGAGAGAGAGGGCAAGCCAAGTTCCAACCTAATGGCCGGTATTGGTATACACAATGGCAGGTTCAACAGGGACCGAAGGATCTTTCGCTCCAATTTACCCAGGTGGGATACCAACCTCCATGGAAAAACCTCTAAAGCATATAGCATAGTGGACACAATTGAGGTTTTATAAGCCAACATCTTGGTTTTGATGCATTTTCCAACAAGTAGCTAAAAATCGGGTCAATCTTTTTTTAAGTGTGAGCCATTGGTTCCAGACTTGCTGAGTAATGTCATACAATAAATGTGCACCCATAAGAGTAGTCCGGATGGAGATTCCTAGATAGCTGTACTCCTTAGTCCTTTCTAGTTTCCCCCCAAACCCCTAGCCACCAAGTAAGGGCACTCCTTACCGGGGCCCCTTTTGCAAAGACCATGACCTTCATCCTTTCAATATTTGGTCTCAGGCCTAGGTTAGAAGAGTATCCGGATAATGCCTGTAGTGAACGCTGTAGACCAATTTTTGTTCGCACAACCCTGATTTAGTCCCTTCCCAGTATGAATGGGGCTTGATAGATCCCCATCCTGGGAAAGTCTAAACCTGACCTCAGTCTCACTGCACAACACTTTAATAAAATACAGTAGGGGTGGGTCAATTAGGCAGCTCTCTAACATTTCCCATAATTTATCCCTATCCACACTCTAAAAAGGCGGCTGGAAAATCTATAAAACATACATAAAGCCCTGTGCCAGGACAGCATTGGGTGTCTGATATTAAGATTAATAGGGCCCATATTGAGTGGGTTGTAGGACACCCTTTCCTAAAACCAGTTTGATTGTAATTTAACAGGCCCTTTCCAACCACCCAAGCATGCAATTCCAATAGTATGCTAGCAAAAATGTTTGCACTACAATGTAGCATAGCTAATAGTCTATAATTGTCTGGTAGGTCACGTGGGCCCTTTTTTTTAAACTTGGATTAGAGTCGCAGATTCCCATGTTTTTGGTATAATCCCAGTTTCACAAACATACATAAACAGATTTTTGAGAATGTATGCCGATAATAGGACATCAGCCTTCAGTACCAAATTTGAGAGCCCATCAGGGCCAACTGTCCTTAATTGGTTGATTTTATCCTATAGATCACCACTTATTAGGTGCAAGCAGACAGTTGATTTTACCACAGGCTTATCCTCCCATAGGGGAATTTTGCAACCATCAAAAGCTCATTCAATAAAATTGACCCACTTTTCCTCAGATAACGTAACCAATTCTCTTGGTCCCCTGTCGCTGAGTTCTGACCCCCTCAACAAATGCCAGTATTACTTGAATCGTTTATCCTGATTAACCTATTTGGAAATTTCCAGGCCGCATCATATTGGGAGAACCTATGATTACTCAACCAATTCTTGTACCTTGTATTCAAACTCACTTGCCTTTTCCTCTTTTCATCAGGCGAATACATGCAATTTCTACATATACTTTCATATGTCGGCCTTTAACTCCCTCTTCCTTTTTGCAACATTATGAATAAACCGCCGCACCCTCCTATTTGTGCAAATTAGCTTGACTACTTGTCTTGGTACCCCAGGTTTATCAAAAAGGTGCCTCTTGGTTAAATCTAGTTTATATTGAGGGGCAGATTACTGTCCCCCAGGCCCTGGTTTCTAAGGAACAAATTCAGTTTTCCAATCTTTCCCAATGACCAACAAAGTCGATTACCCCCTAGTTTGACCTCTGGGTTACATCTCAGTTTGCCTCTAGCACCTTGCCACCCCATACAATTCATTAACAACACTGCATGGTCACTTGCCTTAGTAGATCTGATCTCCAGTGCCGGCTTTACACTCCAAAGATGGGAATTCATAAATATAAAATACATCCGGCTGCTAGCACCACCATTGGACCACGTTATCTCACGAGTTCCATCAACCGGCCTTAATGGCGACAGATGAAACTCTGCCATATCTCCCAGCCATTCTCTGGCCCTCACCAGCCCATGTCCTTTATGCACCCTGGCCCCCCTCTTGCTCCTGTATGCAGTCTACATTAAAATCCCCTATTTTAATAATATGACCACCTGGGCAATCCACCACCCATGCTCTAAGGGTCTCAGCCATGGCATCTATTATTTCTGATGACAAGGCTCCCCCTTGCGGGTCATAGAGTGTTGCCCCAGTACAGGTAATTACCCATCTCCAAAATTCCTCACAGATGCAGCCAGCAAATTTGGGTGTGGGGAGCAAGGGCAAAATTCAACTAAATTGGCAGTTGCTCTCGCCCCTATGCAGAGACCACCTTTAGGTTTACCTTCATAAGGGACTCCTGCCAAACGAAAGATTAAAGTGTAACCATTGAGAATGCAAGTCCTCTTGGAGACAAAAACAGATAGCACCCCTCAACAGGTTCAACATTTCAGCATTGCATAAAAAGGTTCTATGGCCTCTAAAATACCATTTCAACATTATTCACAAACCTGGGAAAGCGGTCAATACAGTAGACTTTCTTTTCAGACACCAACTCGCATGCGCCAGACCATCTGTGAAGTGGGTGGATGGCTACTTCAACTATGTTGTACATCATGCAATACCACCAACGATCTCCATGGCAGAACTACAGCAGAGGATAGCAGAAGACCCCATGCTTGAGCTGGCAGCCTTCTGCTTTTGCAATGGAATGTGGAAGTCACTTGAACACGCTGCAAAATCAAACCCTGCAGTAGAACATAACCTCTGGAAGATTCTCATTGAGGTGAAGGATCAGCTCTCTATCACACCGTCAAACCTACTACTCAAAGGAGACAGGATTGCGGCCCCAGCACTGCTGCACCATCTGGCCGTTGACGTGGCGCACAAAGGTTACTGGGGGATTGTGTCAACCAAGAAGCAACTCAGGAAGAAAGTCTGGTTGTGTGATATGGATGGCATGACTTAGAACACTGCCCCTGAACCGCTTCTGACAACAAACTTGCCGGACCACACCTGGGAAGAAATAGCCATTGTCTTCTTTAGACCTCTCGGAAATGGCAAAAATATACTGGTAGCTCTCGATGAGCACTCTCATTTTCGAGAGGTGGAGACCCTACAATCAGGAGCTGCCACGGCTGTGATCCCTGCACTATACAGAATATTTTCCACATGTGGCATCCCCAAGGTGGTGAAGTCGTATAATGAACCCCCATACCACCTCCCACTGCAGAGAGTTTGCCCAGTACATGGGTTTCCACCATATGAAAGGCACCACACAGTGGCCACAGGCCAATGGCACCATTGAGCGATTCATGGCGAACATCAAAAGAGAGGTGAGTGTGGCCAACATTACAAACAGGCCACTGGAGCAAACGCTATGTCAGCTCTTGCAAGACTATCGGAAGACACCCTCATAGTTCCACAGGAGTATGCCCAGCCAAATTGATGCTTGGCCAACCTATCCACATCTGTCCTCCCCGCGATACTGATTGTTGATCGTTGGACAGGCACGATCACGGACTAAGAGTGAGGGATGTTATGTCATGTTAATTGCCATTTATATAGCACCTTATGTATCATTGGTATGACCTCAAAGCGATGCTAGGCTGAACGCCCTCGGGAACCGTAGTTCAAGTCAGTAGAAAGAGAGAGTGTCATAGGGTGCGTGGGCGCACCGGATATGTCTGAAGCTGGTGTTTTTGTTGCATGATAGCTGCTTCTTAGCGGTAGGTGTGGTGCTGAGGAAATCAGTTGGATGTGTTCAGTCTGAAGGGTGGACATCCAGAATGAGTTTGGCTGCGTTAGGCCTGAGAAGACGCCTAAGCTAGCCGGCTAGTGCTCAGCTAGCTGTGTTTTAATAAGGATGATGAGGTGTTCATGGGGTCATGTTACTATGAGAACAGGATGAGGTGCCAAAAGAAAAAATGAAAGACTATGCTGACACCCATGATAAGGCACAAATATCCTACCTCCAGCTGTGGGAAACCGTCATTGTAAAATAAACAACCACCCACAAAGACATGGCACTTTTGACCCAAGACTGCTTGTAATCACTGACCGCAAAGGGTCTATGATCACGGCAGCCCGAGCTGAAAATTGAGTGACTCAGAAAGCTTCCTTGTTTATAAGAGAAAGGAGGGGGGGGGGGTTGTCCCAAAGAGCCTGAATTAGAGAGTGACCAAGAGAGAGAAGAGTCAGTCTATACCAGGGATGAAGAAGAGCCTGCAGCAGAAGAGAGAATCTTACTGTCATGATGCCTACCCCCGGGCATCCAGACCAAGTCCATCAACCCTGGAAGCAGGCATCATGTTACCCAGAGAAAGCCCAGCAACCCCTGTTAGGGGCTATATGGGTACAGTCCTGGCGTCTATGGTGCCAGGCTCATATGGGGCATCAGTCCTGGCGCCACAGGCGCCAGGCTCATATGTTAAAACTTACCTGATGCAGACCATGCTGCAAGATTTCCAAGCCCATGTGAGGCTTGGAAGGGACTACTTTACCTAGGGACTATTTTGTTACTCGGTAGTGGTTGTGGAGGAATACCTACCTGGGACTACTTTGGAGGCTATTTAAACCACTTCCGAAGAGCAGCACACGCTTCGCGTTATTCTGCATCCTGCAGCGTAACGCTCACCGTGCCTGCAGTCAGCATCCAGCCTCTTGCCACGCATGCCTGAGTCCAGAGCGCCTACAAAGAAGGGAAAGAAGAAGAAAGGTTAGAACAAGAACATTATTGGGGTTCTTACCTGGTTCCGGATTCATCGTACCTTTGAACCAGAAACAGACTTTATTTTAAATGCGTCACATCGCCAGCAGCTGCGCCGCCCCATACTCACCATTCCTCGCATCATCTCTATGATCCGGCGCTGTCTCCATCATTATGTTGCCGCATTCCAGCACCTAAGGGGGACAAGAAAACAACAGGGTGAGCCGAGGGAACAAACAAGGACAATCTCTTGCCACCATATACTTACCTGATTTTACCGCCGGAGGTATTATTCACCAGCACACCAAATCTTCTTACGCCTCACCTGTAAGAAAAGAGAAAGCAGCGAGTTAATCCTTGGCATCATTTAACGGACAGTGTGGGATAACACAGACTCTTACCTGAACGCTTACAGCTGCCACAGGACAATCTTCTTTTGGGTCTAAGCTGCAAGATAAACAAAGGAATTGGACAAGAGTGATTATTCAGTCATTTTTGAACTCTTAAGAACTATATACTTACGGTCCTTCGCCAGGAGGTTTGGAGCCAAGATTTGTCTAGAACTCTTCCAATATTCTCAAGCCAGTGAAGTAACTGGCCATCAACACGCCCCTGCTTTCCTCGCAGGATGGAGAGCTCATCATTCAAAACTATAAGGTGAGCTTTCTGAACGGGAATATCAGAGGTGATAAATGGGGACGCAGTGAGGGGCTATTACTCAAATCCACGGGTGGCTAATTCCCTTTCTCTGCCTTTAGGAGACTACTTCTACGGGTCAAGCAGACGAAGCTAGGTGGGCCAGTCCAGTCAGTCATCTCTGCACTACGCATCACGTTGGTGGAGACCGTGGCTGTCCAGTTCTGCTCGACACCCCTGTGGGAACCATGTGAGCGTAACAGAACGCAAAGCCTTCCTACAAATCCTCCCCCGGGTGTCATGGAGACCTCAGAAACTGACCAACTGGCCCAATTATTAGGGGAATTTAGGGCTGAAGTACATGCCGCTCGCCAAGAAACTAATACCCTCAGGAGAGAGCTGATTGTTTCTAAGGAACGCACTGATGATCTTGCTAGACAATTACTGCAAACCAAGCTGGGCAAACACCATTACCTGGACTCGGGGGGAATTCAACTCCTGTTTCATCGAGCAATCCTGTGCAAGTGGTTCTACCAGGGAGCATTCCTTTAGCCCCGCCGGAACGTTTGGCTGGGGACCCGAAAATGTTTGCCGTGTTTATGAACCAATGCCGCTTGCACTTTTTATGCAGACCTGGAGCCTTTCCAAACGATCAAGCCAAAGTAGCCTTTGTATTATCATATCTCAGCGGCAGTGCAGCGGATTGGTCAATTCCACTAGTCAATCAGGATGACCTATTCTTCGGGATTTTCAGGGTTTTCAAATGAGCATGGAAAGACTATTTGCCCGGCACTCCCAAGGACAGGCCCTGGATAACCAACTTTTGTCCCTACGACAGGGTAACCACGACCTTCTAACCTACATCGCAACCTTCAATAGGTTGGTGGTGGAAACTGGATGGCCCAAGGTAAAACGGATTACGTTATTTCATCGAGGACTTCGAGGAGAACTCAAAGATGTTTTGGCTCAAGTTGTGAACCCACCTCAAGACTGTTCTGAATATATAGACTTAGTGGTCTAGTTAGATCACAGACTTCAGAACAGAAAGGCTGATCGAGCCAAGTTCGAGAACCGGGTGTTGGTTAAACCCAACGCTACCCCCAAAGGAGCAGATGCCTCAGAACCCATGCAAATCGGAGGGGTTAAAGGGACCCTGACTCAGAAGTAAAGAGAAAGGAGACAGCAAATGCAATTGTGTCTATACTGTGGAACTTCTGGACATTTTCTACAGGATTGCCCTGTAAAACCACCCAAGAAAGCGGTAGGAGCTGCTGATAAAAGCCATATGGAGTCTGACTCGGGAAACGACCACGCCCGACAAGCGTAGAGATCCGCTTGCCGAGCTTGAATAAGGATACTCAGACCTCGCACTTCATCATACTAATGGTCCTTATAGATCCAAGGCAGCCATCACGTATGCACGCAGTAAGGGCATACATTGATAGCGGGGCCATAGGAAACTATGTGGACCACGAATTGGCTTCTAGGATGAATCTACCTCTCTGCAGAAAGACCACTTCGGATGTCATCACCACAGTTGATGGAACTGAAATTGCCTCTGGGCCTGTAAGTCATTCCACTGCAGAGATGACACTATTGGGTCAGTATGGGCATCGAGAGACTATTGTTTTTTGATTTAATCAAAGCCCTGCAGTTCCAAATAATACTGGGGATACCTTGGTTGGAAACACATAATCCTTGTATTGATTGGCGAGAGAAGAAAATAACCTTCCCGGATTGTGCACATACTTGTTACCTGAAAAAACCCTTGAACAAAGGCCTGGCCACAGTCGCTACTCCA
Organism: Ambystoma mexicanum; assembly: GCF_040938575.1. Lineage (NCBI taxonomy): Eukaryota > Metazoa > Chordata > Amphibia > Caudata > Ambystomatidae > Ambystoma > Ambystoma mexicanum. The sequence continues at coordinate 508,335,415 of NC_090926.1, read as the reverse complement.
TCGTGCAGTTACCTCAGGAATATGAAGAATTCCAGGATGTTTTCCAAAAAGAACAGGCAAACACCTTACCACCTCACAGATCATACGATTGTCAAATCAATCTCATACCCGATGCACAACCTCCATGTAGTAGGATCTACGCCCTTACGGAACCTGAAAACCTTCACCTACGACAATACTTGGACCAATACCTTGCCAATGGCTTCATTCGTCCATCCAAGTCCCCTGCATCTTCAGCTTTGTTCTTCATGCCAAAAAAGGAAGGTGACCTCAGAAAGTGCATAGACTACTGCGCATTGAATCAGATCACGGTTAAGAACCGATACCCATTGCCTCTGATCCCAGAATTACTAGACCAAGTAAAGGACGCTTGCATCTACACTAAATTAGACCTCCGAGGAGCATATCATCTGGTACGTGTAAAGAAAGGCGACAAATGGAAGACTGCTTTTCGCACTAAGTACGGGTTATTCGAATACCAGGAGATGCCCTTTGGGTTGTGCAATGCACCAGCAGCCTTCCAGTATTTTATGAACAATGTCATTCATGAACTCATTGACGTCTGTGTTGTCGTATACATAGACATTATTCTAGTGTACTCTTCTTCAGAATCAGACCATGTGAAGCACGTTTGTGCAGTCCTTGAGAAACTACGCCAGCACAAGTTATATGCAAAATTGGAAAAATGTGTTTTTCATGCTACGGAAGTTGAATTCCTTGGATTTATCCTGACTCCAAAAGGAGTCCGAATGGACTCTCGAAAGGTGGACGCAATTCTCAAGTGGCCACCCCGTTCAGTTAAAGGAGTACAAAGCATGATCGGATTTGCTAATTTCTACCGCAGATTCATTCCGGATTTCTCACATGTTGTACACCCTATCACAGCACTCTTGCGAAAAAACAAACACTTCTTGTGGACCGAAGAAGCTGAAAATGCCTTCCAAGAGTTGAAAGCGAAATTCACGTCTGCACCTGTATTAAAGCACACACGCCCTGAACTTCTATACATAGTTGAAACTGATGCATCCAGTTTAGCCATGGGAACTGTCCTGTCCCAGAAGGATCCTGAAACTGGTCAACTTCACCCAGTAGCATTTTGGTCCAGAAAGTTCTCGGCACCCAAGTTAAACTATGCGGTTACCGATAAAGAGTTATTAGCCATCAAATCCACCTTCAAGGCTTGGCGGCACTATCTTCTCGGTGCTAGGCATACCATTACTGTAATCACCGAACACCGGAACTTGCAGTATTTAAAAACATCCAAGGCCCAATCGTCACGCCAACTTCGATGGGCATTGTTCTTTGCCGAGTTCGATTTCGTGATCACTTATCGACCAGGCTGTAAAAATGGCAAGGCAGACGCCTTATCCCGAATAGGGATGGGAGAAGCATATGTGAACTCAGAACCGGTACCTATAATTTCAGAACAAAGAATTCTTGGCATAACTACTCTACAGACACTAGAGGATATTCAGGTAAAGATCCAACAACTCTTAGATCCAACAGCCCTGCAGGACTGGGTAAAGAAAGGCCCAGACTACTCTGTCATCAATGACCTACCTTATTATCAAGGGCGACTATTTCTGCCACACAAGGAACTACAAGAACTAGTAATCTCCAATTATCATGACACCCTGATGGAAGGGCACCCAGGTATCGCAAAGAGTGAAGCTAAAAATAAGAGACAATTCTGGTGGCCCACCTGGCGAAAAGACGTAAAGTCATTTGTAATGTCTTGTGGCATTTGCGCCGAAAACAAAAGTCATAAGAAAAAACCAGCTGGACTTTTACAACCTTTGGATATTTCGCCTACACCATGGCACACCTTATCGTTAGACTTTATTACAGATCTACCTCCATGTTATGGATTTAACACCATTCTAGTGATTGTGGATCTTTTTTCCAAGATGGCCCACTTTATTCCTTTAAAAGGATTACCTTCTGCTTCAATTCTGGCCAAGGAGTTCCCGCGAAAACATTGTTCGAATACACGGATTTCCTTCCGTATTTGTCTCTGACCGAAGTAGTCAATTCATTTCACATTTTTGGAATGTGGCGCAAATCGACGTGAGGTTATCAAGCAGTAACCACCCCCAGACCGATGGTCAGACGGAGATGACCAACCAGACTCTTGAACAGTACCTGCGTTGTATGTTACACCAGACTGAAGGTAATTGGAAGGACATTCTATGGATTGCAGAATACGCATACAATAACTCTGTACATTCTGGAACTGGACAAAGCCCCTTTTATAACATATACGGGCACCATCCTTGAACCTCAGAACTTGACTCAATTCAACACTTAGAAATGCCTGCAGTGAACCATCTGCACGCTACTATTACACAAGCCTTTAAGGAAGCAACTGAACATTTGAAACAAGCGAAAGAAAAATACAAGAAAAATGCTGATCAGCATAGAAGTGATGCTCCACAATACCAGATTGGGGATCAAGTTTGGTTGGCCACAAAACACATACCTCTAAAGGGAACGCAGACCTTTAACTCTAGATATTTGGGACCTTACTCTATTAAGGCCATTATCAACCCGGTGGCCGTCAAATTGGAATTACCTGCTAGTATGCAAATTCACCCCGTCTTCCATGTGTCACTTCTGAAGCCAGTACAACCTGGAACAAGACTAACCAAGCCACCTGACCCCATCCTTATAGACGGGGAACCCGAATTTGAAGTTAAAAGTATCCTGGACTCCAAAATGGTTAAGTCAAGACTTTTTTAATTTAATCGACTGGAAAGGTTACGGACCACAAGAAAGGTCATGGGAACCTAGTGACCACGTTCATGCACCTCGGTTGGTGAGAAGATTCCACCGGAATTTCCCAGACAAACCAAGACCAAGAGGAAGAACGACTTTAGGAGGGGCCTTGGTGGGGGAGTACTGTCATGATGCCTACCCCCGGGCATCCAGACCAAGTCCATCAACCCGGAAGCAGGCATCATGTTACCCAGAGAAAGCCCAGCAGTGCATCTCTTCCTCTTTTTGGTTTGCTATACAGACCCTTGGGATATCCTTATGGCACCCATGGGTGGGGGTTCAACCCTGTACCCCTATTGTATGTTTCTGGGCACCTGTGTGTGGCCCACAGAGCAGGGTATGGGCTGGTGGCAGCTCCATGTTGAATTTGATAGGTGCTCTGAGAATCCTCCATTTTGGGATACCCAGGCCCTGCCATTGGAATCAGTTGATTCCTGATAGAAGACAAGATAGTCCCTGTGGCCTCTTGCTTTCTATTGCCTGTTACCTTGTTTTTTCCCAAAGTCCTGGGAAGCCCTGACTCTGTCCCTTCCCCCTGACTGACTGGCTGTTGGGTAAAAGTTCTATATATGGTATTGTGGCAAAGTCCAGGCCAGACTGTCTTGAGCCTCCCCAGTGACTGTATGTTGTGGGTACACCCTTGGGGTGGGACCTGGGTGTATGGAGTGTGTGACCAATATGCACTTCTTGTTATGGGTGTCTGGTTTCTGGTATGGAACACAATGAATGAGAAAGCCCTGCCCGAAACCGGTATGAATGCTGAATGCAGTGTGGAGTGCTGAATGGCTGGGTACTTGTCCCAATATACATTCGTTGTTGCTGGAGGGAGGAGAGTGGCCTGAATGCACTGTGAGCATGATTGGCTGCCTGACTGCATGAATGTCCTTCTGAATGATTGGTTGCCTGCGTGTGACTCATTAGAGTTTATTAGAGATCCAACAGTATATCTGGTGACATGCTGATGGAAATCGTTCATACGTTGAAGTTGATACTTGATGCTTTTCTTTGAAGCCCAGCTGGAAGAAAAAGACTTGCTGCTGCATTTGATTCGACCCGATCCGAAAGCTGTCAAGTTTGTCAAAGACTGATCTGAGAGAGAACCTGGCTAGGAGACCTCTCCCCGAGCTATGAGAGAATATTGTGCAGATGGCTAAACTTTTGCTGACGCGCCCTGGATGCCAGCCCTCGAAAGACTGTCGACGGGAGATGGCGACTGCCGAGAAATCCGAAGAAAAGCACCCGGACATTTCGTCCACCGTCGTTGACCAGGGTTCGGAGGACCTCCATAACTGCGGGAGGCCCATCTAAGCTGTGTTGTCTCAAAGAGTAATAGTGGTACCACATAGAAACTGTATATATTTACCAGTTTAGATTATCTTGAGCACAAAGTGTGTTATTGTGATGGTGTACATAACTTGAGCCTATTTATATAAAAAACTGTTCACTAGCATAGGGTAAGGACATTCCTTGGTGGGTGCTTGGGGACTACCCTGTACTTAAGAACGAGCCTGCACCACCTCCTGAGAGCTTAAGCCTTGATTGCTTGTCCAACATTACCAAATAGAGAATCTTGGCTGGGGTGTTCTGTGCCTCTACTCTTCCATATAAAGAGCAAGAGTACAGATACCCCCTCTAGTCTTTACACACAACAGTTTTGTTCTCACTGTGCACTGTGCACACTACCTGCAATTAATCAGTCTACCTCAGAATTACACCTTTGTGAACAGAAATCCCAACTAACCACTTTATGTTGCATCTAAACAACAATAAGCACTTCCATAAAATGTTCTCCTCAGAAAATAGTATTGGGTGTAGTGCCTTCAACAGTCTTCTACTTGCTTCACAACATTAATCTGCTTAGGGCCATCACATGGAAAATGATAACCTAAATCATACATAACAATTTAACTCCACATAATTACAGAAAAAAACTCTCTCTTCACCAAACAAGGATCTGGATCTTGCGTCATGTCAGTCAGGATGTCTTTGAGTCATATTGTTACCGAAATCAATTGTCTTATTGAGTAGTGTTTAAGAAGAGACACTGCATCCACTCTTGTTCAGTATGCCTGTGCCTTCATGAATGCTACATGCCTGAATTGACTGATCTGTAATACAGGCTTCATCCAACCAGAAATTATGAGGTAAAGAGGAAGCAGGCACATGGACATTGCAGGGTCAACTTAATGCAAACATCCTTGGTGTTAATGGAAAGACAGTTTGGCTCCTGGATAAGGCAGGCATCCACTGGGACTGGAAGGAGGAAGCACCATTAACCAACATGAAGATATGCAGTGTTTGAGAAATGTCAACTAGCTTGTGTGTAACCACGTTGGGAAGACCTGCTGTTGGGCCACACAATGCACTGATGTGTGCCACATTCACACTCTTTCTTTTAATCATGCTATATCACATTTGGAGAAGAGCCATAGCCCAAAATGTACATTCTGGTCAGTGGTGGTGAAAGAGGGTCACATGTTCTTGTTTAAATACAGTGCGTTGTGCTGTTGGTCATGATGGAAATATTGTGTATCGGTAAATGTGCTGACCTAGCTAATCCCAGCAAGTATCTGTTTCAAAAGGAATGTGTACGTTTCTAATGATTTAGGGGCTTGTCTCCATGCCAGTTGTTTTGTGACTATGAGAAGAAACTTACTCTGCTGCTTCGGCCACTTTGTATCTAGTTAAATATTGCACTATTCTTTCTGGGAGGCAGTAGCCATCTAAGAGGTGCACATATGTTACATAATCAACAAAGCTGTCCTGGAAGCAGGAGCTTGGTGTTCACACTTCCATCTCAGTCAACAGCCATTCGAGAATACCTGGCCATCAATTCTTTTGGAAACTTTATAATAGGGTTTTCAGTGGGCGTGCATGGATGAAAGCTACATTTGGTTATATTGGATGCTGTTAAACACTTAATGCAGAATTCGTGTGCAGGTCAGACATTGTTCAGATTAATTCATGTAATTATCATATCTAGGGTGGGGCCCCTGGCTGTGTTGGTCATTTATGCAATGACTGAAACCTCATGTGGCCATTTTTTATGTGGACAGCCTGGGCAGGTTTACCATTTAAATCAACAATACAGATGTGTATTTATTTATGTATTTATTGTAATATGGTTAAAATTAAAACCTTTCACAATCAGTCCATCAAATAATGATGACATATATAAAAAATACAATATTTAGACATTTGATTTAATTCTATGATTAAAGATGTGCGATTTCCACATAGCATTCTCCACTAAAAATCCCTTGTAGACAGTGCAGTTATATCATGAAAGAAATGCCTAGAATGTATTCTCAACACACACATGTTCCAAAGTTTCTACATTTGAAGTATCCTTGCATAATCTCCACATCTGGTCATCTCTTAGTAGGAACAAGTTTAAAACGAAAACTTAAGAATTGTTGCCACCACTCCGAGCAAGGGAATTTCATAAATATGAAGTGAAGTAATGAATTGTTTTTTCCATCACTCTAATAGATTTAACAAGTTTATATTTTACAAGCGTATGCTTAGTATTGTAAGAGTCATATGGCTGCAGTAACCTTTTAACTTTAAGAGAATGGGTATTCATTATGTGAAAAGAAGAATTAATAGACATTAACAAGTACCTTGAAAAAGTAAACTAAGCAAACCACTCTGGATTAAGACAGGCTTTTTCAGTGCAGATAAAATGACTACATAATGAATATTTTGGTGGATTTCAAATCTTATAACAAAGGCATTCAAGTTTCCAGTTCACATGTCCTTTATATTGATGGTAAACACAGTTCAAAATGAATCAACGAAGCTGGAACGCCATTATTTATTTTTAAGATATGTCTCCAAAATGACCTTCTAAATTTTACCAATAGAAATTCAGAGAGTGATCAAAATGTTCATCCCCATAGTTTATCAAATGGACAACCTTGACACTATAAGATCTGAAGATTGGAAGCCGGGTGAACTGCACAAACTTTGAATTACATTTATTTGCTTGGGCCACCATGGTTATCACCTTTGCTCATTAATTTTTAAAAACACGGTTTTTAGACATATCTCTATCAATACAAAAAGTGAGGTAGGTCAGATAATTCAGCTCCTGCAGTTCCACCATATTCAAATACCAAGCATGACTTTTAGTTTTCCTACCCTTAGATGTGGACATAATTAAAATATTCATATTTTAGATGGTTAATCTCAAGGTCATTCTTATTCATGTAACATTGCAAAGCATTTAAGGAGCATTGAAGAACTGTTGGAGACTGGTCAATCAAAACTAATTCATCAGTATATGCTAGATAGATGAAGAATGAATCACCCAGGCGAGGAAGAAAAGAACTACAGAATAGGATTTTTCAACATCCGAAATAAAAAGATATAACAAGGATGGTACTAAGATGCATCCTTGTTAGGGCCACTTATATGTCTTAATTGAGTTAGTCATAGGACCTCTATTGTTTAATTTCACTTGGATAGCAGTGTCCAAGTGGATATACCAGAAAAATCCGGAAATCCCAATCTTAATAGCTTTTTCCAAACTCAGTCCTTAACACAGAAGTTTAGTTATCCCCGGATAATTGTTTCATGCAATGTTGTCTTGATGTCTCTTTTAAAGTTTAGGAAGTCATCAAGAAATACCTGCTGTACCTTCCAGAACAATGTAGACATGAAATAGATCGACACACTTAGGTGCATACTGAATTGTAGAGTAAAGTTTGTGGTACTACCAAGAGTTAGCTGTAATTTGTATATTGCAAGTTTCTTTGGATGTGATGATTCTCTATCCCAGCGGAACCACCATGCCAACTAATGAGGCAAAGTGAGCAAGGAACCACATCTGTGTTGTGTCAAGGAATAACACTTTGTAATCATTTAGCAATGGCATACTGTCATTGGGGAAGTCTGGAGAGTGACAGAGTCTTACCATTCACACTGGATCATGACTATTGGGCATTCTGGGGGTGCCCTGAAAAGAGGAAGGGTGGGTTTGGTGTCACTGGGAGTGACCTCAATACCTGCAGGGTATATGAGATTTAACCTGCAGGTTGGATGGGATTCTGTGGTGTAGGTTAGTCTAGGCAGCAGTGCTGTTTGGGCTTGAAACACATTCAACCTCTCTGTGAGAATAGTGATTTCTGCCTTACTAGTCTGTAATTCGGTGATCAGGTCCAGTAATGAATTAGCCAGGCCTGTTAGTGTGTTGGAAGGTTCCATGAGACACAGACTGCACTTATATGTGGGCTTTGTTTTCTATAACAACGTACATTGAGGTCCAGCAGGGGCACCATGAGTTGTAAGTGGTTTCAACCCAGCACTCTAAATCAATGCCTAGCGTGAGATGTCCAGCTGGAACCCTTAATTATATATGTCTAAAGTTCTTTTATTTCTGAATGATGTACCCTTATATCACACCCCTCTCTTTGAATCCCCCCGGTCTCACTGAACCAAGAAGTAGGTTGTTTTGCAAAGTTAAAATATTTATTTTATGAATTGAACAATATATATATATCACACTTTTATGAATATGAACAATATCTAACTATCACACTATTAATATTTATACAATTATCATTAATGGGTGATATCACAACAATCAACAATCTCTTCAATCAATAGGAGTGTGGATGAGAATAATAATGTAGCATAAAATAAAACTTTGTGTGGGTTCAATGAAATGCAATGATAGGAAATTAATGCAGCACAGAATTAATACTTTTGTGTTTGATCAAATGCAATGCAATCACTCTTTCCCCCTTATACTTCTCAATCCCCCCTAATATGCAGTATGAAGAGATGGAATGAGGGAAAACAGGTTTCAGGAATAAACACTCTACAAATGCAGTTTTAATCCCAATTCCCCCCAGCAAGCATAGAGAGAAACAGGAATGATTTTAAAACAGGTCAAAGGCTTTTGAATGTGATTTTAAATTAATGGAAAAAATGATAAAACATGCTTTAATTCTCTAAAATGGATTCAGAACTAGTGGGAGCTGCTTTTCATAGCTTCAGGTAAACACTAGCAATGATGATGGAATAACTAGCAGATAGGAAACCGTATTCAGAGGTTGCATGCAAGAAATAGCTATTTTATATGGGATTAAATTGAGACAAATGCAGAATTGCGGCAAACTTTTCTGCACATGTTAAGCGCGATTGCGGCAAAACTATAAGGAGATGGAATGCATTCTGGATTCATTTGAAAGCTGAGGATGTTAGCTTCAATTAGACACTTGGATTTTGTTCCTAGCATGTATGGTTCAGAAGTTATGAAGGTTTTAGTAAAGGTCGATTTTTCTCAAAAAGAGTCAAGATTTCAAATGAAAGATGCGCTTTTGAAGATTACAAATAAGGATTGTCTTTACACTAAGAGGCTATGAAGATGCGAGATACCAACGGTAAGGCCACCAGTCCAGAGGCACCTCTGTCTGATCTTTGCCCGCTGGGACACTTGCCTTTCTTCAGCAACTATATTAGCGCAAAGATGATTTATCACTACAATTATCACAGGACTATATGGATGAGAGAAGGATTCAGGATAGACAAAAGAGATCCTACAATGCAGTTCTGGATATGATAGAATGGGTTGGATGGGATTACTTAAGGATAAAAGATAGGCTGTGGACAATTATATGCTAAATACTCACAACTATGGATTTGGAATAGGCCTGTCAGGATCAGGTCAAAGGGTTTAGGATTGGAATCCGCTAGCCACCGGACAGGATTCAGGTGCTTGGTTCTGCACTCAGCAAGGCACTCTGGTCTCTGCACAGCCTCTTGGACTGGATCTGACGGGTTGGTTCTGGGTTACAGCTCTGCTCTACCGGTTTCATCTCTGGGTTCTAGCAAGAGTTCTTGGCAAAAAGCAGAAAAACAGCACCGCCAGGCTGTTGAATTTGTTGTGCCCCTTGGAGGTTTTGGGGTTACAATCAGGTTGCAAGATTTTAAAGGCCAGCTGAGAAGGGTATTATATTTGGGCCTTCTGCTTTCAGAGTTCTGGACTCTGGATCTGGATTTTCCTGCAGTGTGCTTCGCCAGTAAATCAGTTGATGGGTGAATGTCTGTGTGTCTCTCTAGCTCCTCAACAGTCCCTATTTATGTATTTCCCAAGGGGGTGGATGGGCTGATTATACTAAGCCCACCATCTAGGAAAATGATTGTTCAAAGTATTCCCTCTCTCCTGATTTGAGAAGGAAACCAGAGTGTCATGATGTGTCATGATGATGCTGTGTTTATGGTCCAGGGAAAAACCTCCCCTTTGTTTCTACACAGAAAATATATTTTTCATATAAAGCATATTTACAATATCACCAACTTGCTAATAATACATATTCACATTCCCAATTTAATAAAGCATGTATCTGTCCAAGTCCCATCTTCTTAAGAGTCTTGGTTCGCAAATGACAGTTTTTCACGCTTTTGGTTGGTTACCCAATGTCAGATCTGTGCAAATTTTTCCACATACATGCGCATAACATCTGGGCATACTCCTGTAAATTTTCATATTCCTAACATCATCACAATTACTAAAATATCAACATTTTTAGTGGTCCAGTCTCTGAACATCGGACAAATTCCAGAGTAGTTTCTACTTGTGAGCCACATTTTCATTTTAACAACTTATAAATTCCAGATTTTTACAAGTTTGGCACAGTTTTCTATGAGTCTTTTTCTCAAAACTATATTTTCTTCAGTTCCAGATACACATTTCAGTCTAGCCCCGCCTCCAAGGTTTGGCTGAGCCAAGAGCAACCTGAGCCTCTTTCTGCCAGCATCTGGTTTCTATTGATGCCCAAATTTGCATTTCCTTTCAGTCAAGGGAGTCTTTTGTCTCCTGTCAGAGCAACAGGCCAAAGTCCTCCTCCCAACTCCTTTCACAACTCCCTGTCAGTTCCTCAGCAGAGAGCAGGGGGGACGATTCCTTTGTTTTGGAGAGGCTGTGGAATGTCTTTGAAGCCCAGTGTGGCTGGCTTTAACTGACTTTTAAAACACTGTTTAAAATAGTATTTTTCTAAAATACAATTTACATTTTTAACAAATATAGTCACAGATCTCTTAATTCCAGCCTTTTTAAAACATAGAGATTGAATTGTATCCCTATATTGCTTTTGATGGGAAGTCTCTTCTTTTCCACACTTTGATTTTAATGTAAAAGTTTAACAGGCCGATTCATGGAATTAATGTGCGCACACGTGCGAAAACGTGCGATTCGCAGTGAAATAGTGAAAATCGCAGTGCAAGTGCGATTATCGCACAGAAAACATTGCACATCTATTCATGGAAGTCCGTGCACGCGCAAAATGTGGGATGGGCGCTGAAAAAGTGCACGGCGCACGCTGGCGCACGCTGGCGCACAGGTCATCGAACGCCGTGCGATAAGGCCACAGCGAATTCGCACATAGCGCGGCGCACATAACAAAAGTAGCCGTAACACGGGGCGTCACACGCAGAATGGGGAACAACTCGTGAAAATGTGGGCGTCACGGGGGAAGTACAGGAGGCAAGTGCGCAGAACGCCCACATACTCGCCTACAACATTTTCATGGAATCGAATAGGGAAAAACAGCGCACGGCCAAAGACGCGCACAGGCCCATACATGTCCGCCACACGAAAGCAGGCGGTAGCGTCCCTGCGCAGGAAAAAAATGTGCGCCAAAGTTCTACACGCGCTAGAAGGCCCACATGCGATCGGGCCTGGGGGAGCGTGTGCGTGTATTTCAGAGGTGCGCGAGAAGTTTCACACGCGATCGGGCCTGGGGGAGCGTGTGCGTGTATTTCAGAGGTGCGCGAGAAGTTCCACACACGATCGGGTCTGGGGGAGCGTGTGCGTGTATTCCAGAGGTGCGCGAGAAGTTTCTCGCACGCGATTGGCCTGGGCGCGTGTATTTCAGGGGTGCGCGAGAAGATCCACACGCGATTGGCCTTGGCGCGTGTATCTCAGAGGTGCGCGAGAAGTTCCACACGCGATTGGCCTGGGCGCGTGTATTTCAGGGGCTCGCGGGTGGTTTTACAAGCAATCAGGCCTGGGGGAGCGGGGTACGTGTATTTCTGTGGCTCGCGGGTGGTTTTACACGCGATCGGGCCTGTGGGAGCAGGGTACCACTCACCGTCTGCCTTGCATGTAGAAGAACGCGTAGCCAACACTCACCCACTGTGAAGTGATAGCATGTGAACCCCAACGCCTGCAAAACACACGCACCGCACCCCACGAAAAGCAACGCCCGTGCGCGATACGTCACAGACGCGCATACGCGCTAAGGGCCTTTGGTCCAATGGAATCGCGTATGCGTGCTGACGCGCTTACGCGCTAAGGGCCTTTCCTCGAATTACACGCTGACGTGCAGAATTTTCACGTGCCAAATCACTCCGAATCAAGCTGGCCACGCGTAAGCACACGGAAGAAGACGCTCATGCCCAGAAGGCCAAACTACTGCCCCCCCAGAGCCCCGAGCACGCTCCCATCTGCCATCTGCTGCTGCCTGACTGCCTGCTGCCCACGTGCCCTGCCATTTGCTGTCTGCACATCAGCCAGGGGTGCTGTTGCTGTGACCACCCCTGCTGGAACCAAAGACTCCCGACTGGGATTCCATCGCTCCACAGCCTAGCCCCAGGACCCAGTTGCCCACCCACTCCTGTCTCTGGGGTTGTCATGTCGGGCACTGCAACATCTGGCACCACTGACAACCCCCGGCCAGAGAGGCAGAGGGACACCAGCTTCAGTGCCACCGAAGTTGGTGTCCTGGTGGAGCAAGTCCTGGGGCAGTATGATGCCCTCTTCGGAAGTTCCCGCGCCGACAAGGAAGGACGGACTCGGATCTGGACTGACATCGTGATGCCATCAACGCGGAGGGGGTGGCAGTCCGCGACTTCCAACATGTCAAGAAGCGCTGGGAGGACTTCAGGTCCAGGACCCTGAACAAGGCCCGGCGCCTCTTGAAGGCAGCGGATGCCAAGGGGCGCCGGGGCCACTTGTCAGAAGATCAGATGAGGGTCCTGGAACGCATATCCCCAGCGCTCCACGTCCAGGTCCTTGAGAGGCAGACCCGTCTGGAGTCGAGCGGTAAGTGTACATGCATCCTGATTGTGAGCTGTGCGTGTGGTGATGTTTCAGTAATGTGCAGGTTGCACATCTGTTTGTATGGGGTCGAGTATGGGTGGAGGTGTACAGGGCCAAGGGGCTAACACATGCGAGGGCTGTAATGTGTGAGACATGGATGATGCTTGTGTGTGTAGGCTTGCATGCCAAATGCAGTTGTGTGGGCACACATGTTTGGATGAATGTGTATGTAAGTAGACATGTCCGTGATGTCACGCATGTATGTTGTTTTCAGCTGCATGTATCAGCACTGTGTACATGTGCATTTGTGTGTATTTGACAAGGGTGCAACAGTGATGCAACATGGATGCATGTGACAGCGGGATGGGGAAGCCTGATTGGCAGATGTGACATGGATGCCCATCTGAACACTGCAACACTTGGCAGAGGTGTACACATGCATGCAAGTGTGGTGGTGTGTGTACATGTGTGGTGCACTTCCTGTGTTGCATGTGATGTCTGGCTCAGCTTTGCCTGCTCATGCTGTTGTATGGGTATGGATGGTGCTGGCAGTTGCGATATGGCTGTGGTATGGCTCATGTGTGCGAGTTGAAATGACATGTGTGTTGGGGATTGTGATGGCATGTCTGAGGTTTGCCAATGCCACTCATGTACAACTGTCATGTGTGTATGTGTCCATTGTACAGTGCCCTGATGCCTGTGTTTTATTTCTCCCTGTCTGCAGCGTCAACTGATGAAGAGGGCGGAGAAGGTGCTGTGGAGCACAGCGCCAGGGATCCCACCGCCAGCCGGAGACGCAAGGCCCAGCTAACCTCCCATGTTGTCATCTCGTCGGGGAGTGAGGAGTCCGGTGCCGCGTCCCAGGCCGAAGCTGCCGGGGGGAGGTCCAAGAGGCGGAGGTTGGAGTTGGACTCCTCGGCAGCAGAAGGGGCAGCTGGGACCCCACAGGGCCCAACAGGGGAAGATGACACGGAGTCATCCAGGTTGGTGGGGGGTTTGGTGGAGGAGGAGGCCGTGCAAGCAACAGAGACGGGGTCTGGAGGTGGGGATCCCACTGGTGCTAGTGGTGCAGTGCAGGACCAGGGACAGGAGGCAGCACAGGCTGCCGCGGAGGTGCCTGTGTGCAATCCTGTCCCTGATCCTGTCTCTGCATCATCTTGCACCAGCAGGGATGCCTACGTCCATACCCGTTTTCAGGCAGGGGATGAGCAAACGACAACTGGCCTTCCTCTGCCTGCGGACGTAGCTATCCGGGTCCGGGTTGAGCCTGTCCTGACTGGTGTGGCGTTGCGTCAACGGGCCATGCGAGGTGACCTGCAGTCTTTTCATGAGGAGACTGCACGTCATCTCGAATGGCTCGTTGACCACGTCAGCCTGCTGGGACAGGTAACCCAGGCCGGATTCCTCCGTTTGATGGGGCTTGCTACGACCCCCTGCTCAACTGAACCCCCTACCCGCCAGTCGTCCTCCGTGCCATCTTCCCACCCATCAGTCACCTGGGTGCCCTGTGGAGCTGCCTCTGACGGTGCGGCCAGGCTGGTGGAGGAGGCATCCCTGCCACAGTCGGGAGTCGGACGTCCAGCAGGGGTGGCCACATCAACGACTGCACCCTAGCCGGCGGAGGATGTGCAGGCAGCAGGAGGCAGTGCACGGGCAGAGGCACAGCAGCAGCAGCAACGTGGTGGGAGCCATGAAGGCTCGGGGCCTTCAACATCGGAGGGGCAGGCATCGGCCGGAGGGCAGGAGGACCCAGGACAGAGAGTGTCTTCCGTGTGGCAGCGGTTGGACCAAGCCATAGATGCGGAGCGGCAGCGGGCGGAAGAGGCACGGCTCACAATGGTCAGGGCGGAGAACTCCATGCGGAGGGCCCTGAGGCGGGCCGAGTTCCTCGAGGCAATCCGCAGGGGGTTGGAGGTGGACACGTTGACGGCCCTGCGGACCCTCGGGGCCATGGAGGAGGACCGCCTCCGGGACATTGAGCAGGAGTTCGATGATGCCCTGGGCCGGGACATCCAAAAGTGAGCCGTCAGACTAGCCCGCTGCCCTTGTACATAGTTATGTAGGTAGTGTTAGGTTTCCTTTGTTTTTGATTTATTTTGGACCTTTTGGACATTGGCCACATTTTTGTATATAGTTTATTTTATTAGTTAGTGTTGTTAGATAGGTTTAATTTCTTTTGTTGGGATAATGGACCCTGGCTTGTTCGTCTATACATAGTTCACTGTTGGATTTTATTTTTCTTTCACAATTTTCCCATGGAGCAATGGCTTTCAATTACTATTTCCCATTGGATTTTCTTTTGTGGACAGTGACTTTGGACACCATTACTTTGGATTATGATTTTTGGTTTTGCTTTTTTTCACGGACATGCTTCTTTTCATTTTTGTACATTCCCATTTCTGTTTCTTTATTTTTGAATCTATTTATGTTTCCTTTAATACATATTTTTTTATCGAACTTCAATGTGTAGTATCATCTCATTGGTTTCATGCATATCATGATATGGGTTTTGAGAATCACTGACACCCATTGGGTGTATGTGAGGGACATGTGTTTGTTTTGAAACTTGCAATTGGTGTTCTGTCATGTAATTGCCATTTCTGAGTGGGTGGATGCAATACTCGGGTGGGTATTTTTCATTTGGAGGCTGACCATAGGGACCAGCGATCTAGATTGTGATGACATGTTGGTTGAGGAACATGAGTTGGGGCCTGCTGGCAGGTGCCCCACAGTGCTGGGGGGTGGGGGTGGTGGGGAACATGAGTTGGACATGGGTGGGGGCCTGCTGGCAGGTGCCCCACAGTGCTGGGGGCTGGGGGTGGTGGGGAACATGAGTTGGACATGGGTGGGGGCCTGCTGGCAGGTGCCCCACAGTGCTGGGGGTGGGGGTGGTGGGGAACATGAGTTGGACATCGGTGGGGGCCTGCTGGCAGGTGCCCCACAGTGCTGAGGGGTGGGGGTGGTGGGGAACATGAGTTGGACATGGGTAGGGGCCTGCTGGCAGGTGCCCCGCAGTGCTGGGGGGTGGGGGTGGTGGGGACATGAGTTGGACATGGGTGGGGGCCTGCTGGCAGGTGCCCCACAGTGCTGGGGGGTGGGGGTGGTGGGGATATGAGTGGGACATGAGTGGGGGCCTGCTGGCACGTGCCCCGCAATGCTGGGGGTGGGGGTGCAAGGGGACATGAGTTTGGTGATCATTAGTGCAAGGAGACATGTGCCTTTGCCGGGGGGCATGCCCATGTTGGGTGGGCTGCCTGCGGGACATGACCAGGGATGCAGGGTAGTCCCCTGTGGTGTGGGCTGCCTGCAGGGGCCGTGGAGGGTGTACAGGGAACACCTGGGAGGACCCACACTGCCAAATCACATGTAGGACTCCCCGGCCCCCCTGAAATACACGCACCCTGCTGAAATTGCGTGTAAAACTTTGCGCGCACCCTTGAAATACCCGCACGCAGCCCAATCGCGTGTGAAACTTCCCGCGCACCCCTGAGATACCTGCACGCAGCCCAATCGCGTGTGAAACTTCTCGCACACCTCTGAAATACACGCGCCCAGGCCAATCGCGTGTGGAACTTCTCGCGCACCCCTGAAATACACGCGCCCAGGCCAATCGCGTGTGGAGCTTCTCGCGCACCCCTGAAATACACGCGCCCAGGCCAATCGCGTGTGAAACTTCCCGCGCACCCCTGAAATACACGCGCCCAGGCCAATCGCGTGTGGAAATTCTTGCGCACCCCTGAAATACACGCGCCCAGGCCAATCGCGTGTGAAACTTCTCGCGCACCTCTGAAATACACGCACACGCTCCCCCAGGCCAATCACGTGTGGAACTTCTCGCGCACCTCGGAAATACACGCGCCCAGGCCAATCGCGTGTGGAACTTCTCGCGCACCCCTGAGATACACACGCCCAGGCCAATCGCGTGTGGAACTTCTCGCACACCACTGAGATACACGCGCCCAGGGCAATCGCGTGTGGAACTTCTCGCGCACCTCTGAAATACACGCGCCCAGGCCAATCACGTGTGGAACTTCTCGCGCACCCCTGAGATACACGCGCCCAGGGCAATCGCGTGTGGAACTTCTCGCGCACCTCTGAAATACACGCGCCCAGGCAAATCACGTTGGAACTTCTCGTGCACCCCTGAAATACACGCGCCCAGGCCAATCGCGTGTGGAAATTCTCGTGCACCCCTGAAATACACGCGCCCAGGCCAATCGCGTGTGAAACTTCTCGTGCACCTCTGAAATACACGCACACGCTCCCCCAGGCCAATCGCGTGTGGAACTTCTCGCGCACCTCGGAAATACACGCGCCCAGGCCAATCGCGTGTGGAACTTCTCGCGCACCCCTGAGATACACGCGCCCAGGCCAATCGCGTGTGGAACTTCTCGCGCACCCCTGAAATACACGCGCCCAGGGCAATCGCGTGTGGAACTTCTCGCGCACCTCTGAAATACACGCGCCCAGGCCAATTGCGTGTGGAACTTCTCGCGCACCCCTGAAATACACGCGCCCAGGCCAATCGCGTGTGAAACTTCCCGCCCACCCCTGAAATACACGCGCCCAGGCCAATCGCGTGTGGAACTTCTCGCGCACCTCTGAAATACACGCGCCCAGGCCAATCGCCTGTGGAACTTCTCGCGCACCCCTGAAATACACGTGGCCAGGCCAATCGCGTGTGGAACTTCTCGCGCACCCCTGAAATACACGCACCCAGGCCATTCGCGTGTAGAACTTTTTGTGCACCCCTGAAATACATGCACACGCTCCCCCAGGCCCGATCGCGTGTGAGACTTCTCGCGCACCCCTGAAATACACGCACACGCTCCCCCAGGCCAGATCGCGTGTGGAACCTCACGATCACGTGTAGTACTTCTTGCACACCCCTGAAATACACGCGCCCAGGCCATTCGCGTGTGGAACTTCTCGCGCACCCCTGAAATACACGCATCCCAGGCCATTCGCGTGTAACACTTCTCGCGCACCCCTGAAATACACGCAGACGCTCCCCCAGGCCAGATCACGTGTCATCAACTTCTCGCGCACGCGTGTTCCCGACACCCGTAATACGCGTTCCCCGCTTTGCGTTTGCTGTTTGCCAGTCCGGTAAACTGGTACAGTGTTGGCGCAGCCCTTTGCGATGGTTTTGCGATCTTGATGGCTTTTCCTTGCGCGAGGGCGTTCTTGGGGGCGTAACTGGCGCTGCTGCAGGGTCGCTGCGCATCTCTGCGCCACGTCTGCTTTTGGAGGCGAGAATCCATGAATACGCTGTGCGCGGAAATTGATTTTATCGCACGCGGCTGGCGCAGACATTCGCACGGGCACTCTGTGCGCCAGCCGCGTGCGACACTTTTGTGAGGAATTACATGAATCGGCCTGTAAATGACAGGTTAACTAAATGCCAGCTTGTGACAAAGGCAAGCAGCGGTACTGCGGCCATTTCTGACATATTTTTCCCATGCAATCACATATGAATGTGGATTTTCTTATGATGAAAAGTGTTTCTGCTGACATGGTGCTTAGGTGGATTATTTAAATAAAGTGATGTTTAACACCCCACAATGATGTTGGATCTTTTGTGATGTTTGGGAATCATGATTTTGCACTTTCCACAGCCAAGGAAAAACAGATTTTTAAAGCAGTTCTGGGTTTCCCTTGTAATGCAGCACTGCTTTTTCAAGTAGTTTCATTTTACTCTGTGAGCAGCCAAATGATAGGTTTTGGCAGTGGTCTCCTGTGTTACCACTGACATAGGCAAATAGATTTGCGGCCTATTTTTCAGGTTTCCCTGCACACTTTTCAAAGATTTTTAGCGCATATAAGGCTTTTCGGCGGCCATTCTGCTGTTTTGATGCAAGCAGCACACAGTGATGTTGAAGGGCATAGACTAGTTGGTTAGAACATCCCACTGAGTCCCCCAACATCCTCACTGGTTTACTATTTACCTGAATGAAACAAGGCTGAATGAGAGTGAGTAGGGTGAATGGGGAAGGGGTGTTTTGGTATTTTTTTAGAATCCCGTGTTACTTCCTCAAGTATCTCTGTGATAGAGTAATCTAGTAAGTGGTCACTCAATGAAATGAAACACGTTCCTAAATTCGTTTTTTAACAACTAAATGTCCCTTGATACTAACAGTTACCCTTACCAGGAATGTGGGGGGACCTGGCTTCAAGTAAACCAGGCTAGTTCCTTCACTTTCTATGGCTGGATAGACCTGCTATCTCAGGCTTGTAGGATCAATGATGAGATATGGCCTGGTTCACTAACTAAGTCAAAGAAGGGGTTATAAGGATGTACAAACAATTTGCCAGTAACTCCACTGAAGTGAGTCTCATGAGGTTTTAACTTCATAATATGAACAACAAAGAATGTGTGTTTCAATGCTACGTAGCCAATGTGTCTGTGTTAATTGGCTTCACTATGGTAAATGCACCACATTGGCTAATGTGTTTGTTCTTTCTTTTCAGATGCAGAATAGTGGAATTTGAAAATTCAGAAAGTAAGCATGCCTTTGCTTGAACCATGATGTCTTGCAACATGTTCAAAGACTTACTTGTTTCTTTTCCTTTTGATTGTAGAACATTTCAGGAAAGTGATAGAGTGGTGCATGCCGATACATCTGAAACAGCTGGGTTCACTGGGCACAAAAGCAAGTGAAGGAACAGTTGGGCTGCTGCAAAGTTACATTCTGATAAGTCCATTAGAACACTGATTTCTAAGTACTAGCAAAGTGTGTACTCTGTATGTTTACCACTCCACTACACCTCCTGAGAGTAGACCTGAACAGCTCTGTCACACTACAATTACAGAGCCTGGTGAGTTTGAGGGAATCACTGGTATCCACAGGTGAGGAAGGCATATCCCAATAGCCTGAATGAGTGCTGAAGGAACAATTCTCTAGCAGCTGCTCCTATCTTTGAACTAAAAATTGTATTGGAAAACCCACACCCTCTCCTCACCAGCCCCACCATGAAACTCCATGCTTTCTCTCTACCTGCCCCCACCATTTCAACCCTTCAACGTTTCCTAACACATACACACCTGTGGACTCTCTGTCATCTCCACCACAGCCTCCACCACTGTAACCAGTACCTTTTCTTGACCCACACCCTCTTTCACTCCCTATCTTCTCCTGCACCACACCCATGCAGGTCCCCCTGACTCCTGCACCACTGACTTTCGCTTCCCCTATCCTGTTGGATGACCAGCATGCCACACCACTCCTGTTGCTACCTGATAGCTCTGAGAAAGGACAGTGGTGTTCCCCCATATACTCAATTATGCACTGAAACTCATTTCAGAAGAGGATGTATACGTGATTTGTAAATCTTCAATCAATATATGAGGGACATGCCATATACACCACATATTTAATTATTTTATAACAGTGTGAGAAACTGTGCGAATGAGAGACCTTTGAGGACTGATACCACCATATTCTCCTTTATCAGTGTAATGTTTAAGAGTGACCATAACAATCTTTCTAAGAATAAAATCTACAGAAATGTAAAACATTTGGCATCCACCACCCTCCATCCCCGACCATTGATTGCCATCATAACATAGGCTCCAGTAATCCACAGAGAGTGCTCGCTTCTTTTTCCTCATGACACCAGTGTCAGACATCAACCGTCCCCATATCTCAGCTATGCACCCTCCATTGGCCCTGACACTACTGGCAGCTCATTCCTGCTGACTTTAAATGCTCCTTCACCAGTGACACTTTCTCCCCCACCGTTGTTTTTTATTGAAAACTTTGCTGCACTTTAGTGTTTGCTACCGTAATTCAATTTCTGACAACAGTTCTCATGTGTACATCTGTATTGTACTGTATTTACCTACTGAGTCACTGGTGTTGTATAAATGTTGAGTAGCACAATGGTACAAAAATTCAGAGAGGGGCATATGGAGAATTCAGATATTGGTGCAGGCCCCATGTACGGCGTTAACAATGGGAGCACATTCCTAAAGTGGTTTATCATCCATGGACAGGTAACATTGGTGGGACCTAAGACAAATTCATTGATATTTTCTGCAATATGCTTGCCTTGTTTGTGGGCAAGTGCACATGCATGAGGTACCCCTTCAGTTGTGCTAGTAACAAAGCAATATGATTTATGTCCCGAGATTCCAGAGAGTTTGCACCCAAGTGAATCTCTGTCTCACCATAAAGGCAGCTTGGGGTCATTTTAAGAGTTGTTCCTGAGTAATTTTTACACACTTGTGGCAACATCCCCTGCATAATTGTGATCTATTTAAAGAAGGCTGTTTCCATTATGCCATACAAATAAATCAGATGTCCTCTGCCCCTCCTCAAGATGCCCACAAGGCATATATTCTTCTTGGAAAGTTTGAATGGGCTTGCTTGTAAAGTATTGTTTACCATAAATGCCAACCCTTTAAATCTTTTGGGGGTGACAGTAGTCTCATTCCTCTGTGGCTGAAGCAGAAGAATGCACGTGCACGTCTGCAGTGAAGAGTCAAATGTGTCCGTTTGGAGTCCATGGTGCAAGCCTGTACTAACTACACAGTAAAGTGGTAGTGATGGCTGAGCAGCCAGACTTATCTCAAGAGTAAGTGAGCAGTATCAATAGTTACACAAAGGAGAGCAGTTACTATGATTCGAACAAACACTGACTCAAGGTTTCTGAGGAAAAGAATATACATTTATTTGTAAAACATTTCACTAAAGTAAAGCAGTTGAAAAATCACACTCTTAATACACTACACCACACCCAATAGATTCTGGACAAGTTAGGCTCAAAATAAAGGGTGAGCAAAATGGCACTCCAGTAATTTAAAAGGGAGGGAAACACAAAGTTAGGCAGAAATTGCGTAGCACCAACAAGTAAGTAAGCAGGGCAATCTAGAAAAAGGAACTATAGAGAGGAAATCAAATTAAAAAGGGCCCAAAGTCAATGGGTCAAAGACTTTTGCTCAAGATCACACAGTTCAGGGTAGATCATGGTTAAGTCTTTGCCAAGAGTTCAGGGTGAAGTGGGTCGGCAGAAAAGTTAAAGAATGGAGAAGGACAAGCCCTTGGATTGGCAAAAGATTTCACACACTTTCACCGCGGCTGGACAAAATGAACAACCAGATTTGAACAGTACCTTAAATGGCAAAGAAGGCATTAGCTGAGGCGGACGTTCCTGGCAGGTCCTGCAGGTTCACGGTTCCTGAAGTGACTGTCAGACTGACACAAAGTCGGAAGACTGGAGGGTCCTGCACTGCCCAGGGAAGAAACCAGCAGCGGAGCAAGGCAACAAATAAAAGGTGCGGTCCTTAAAATGCAAGCAGGGTCCGTTCCTCCTGGGTATCCGGTTCACTGTAGCTCTGTACAGCAAATTCGACCAGAGAAGGGAGGCCTTATGAGCAGTTTGGTAAACTGGTTGTTCCCACCAGCTCAAGGGGAAAGGATTCCTTGCAGATCTTCCCTGTCATCGAAGTTGAAGATTCGGCCATGCAGCAGGGCTCCACCAGGAGGTTCAGTCGTAGTAGTGGTCCTCTTCTGTCAGCTCCTCTTCGGTTCTTTCATTCCAGTGACGACTCTGCCTTTCCAGCCCCAGAGACTTTCTTTTTATGAAGTTTTCCCCCATTCACACAGCCTGCCTGTCAATCACACAGCAGGGTGGCTATCCCGCTGGGAAAGTCACCACAGCCAATCATTTCAGAGTGTGACATGGGACTCCAAGAAGACCCTGTGCAGGGAGTCCTAAACCCCTCCCTCCCATCCTGTCCCCCTTAGACATACAGGTGCCTAAGGAGGGCTTATTGTAGAAGCCTGCGGAAGGACGGTGAAAAAAGGAACCAAACCTGGTTTGGGGCGCAAAGTAAAACGTATATGGTCTAGTGGGTTTAAGTTTGAGGCTACCAAGATAGCCTAAAACAATACCAGGTCTATTTAAGATAACCGTGGTAGGAAAAATAGGGTAGTTACCACTGCCACCAGCCAAGTCTTAATGAAAAAAGAAAAGGGATAAGTATTAACCCTATCCAGAACTCTATGTAAGATAGTTTGTACTGGGTCGGTGATATTAAAAGAGACTAATAAAGTCAATGGCAACTTTACATGTTCTGAGAGACAGTAGTAGTAGAGTGGGAAAAATGGCTCACACTCTTACCAGATGAAAACAAATAAATCCTAGAAATCCAGCAAAGCTGCTGAGGGACTCAGTAGGTAAGGGAAATTAGCCATTCTGGAGAATTCTCCCTACCAATGATTAAGAGGAAATTATTTAACAGTTTAGGAGGATAACAGGATTCTAGTTGTTCAACATGGCAGCAGCATGCCCTGCAGACCCATCTACATCCTAAAGCACCTGCATCTCTTCTAGTATGGACGGAAATGACAAATAACAAATGACAAATGTTCATCATGTCATTAGTTGTCTGGAAAGAAACAAGAACCATCATGACTATTCATTCTTAACTCTTCTACACCTTCGCTCTCATCATGCCATTGGAGAAGCATATATCACTTTTTTTCCCAAAATCATTGGATGTGTTGTTTTTGTGAGTAACGGCTTTACCTTTTAAGTGCTGCATTTCCATCTCATCTTATTTTGTGGGAAATGCCAAAAGTCACACATCCATTAAATTCCAAAAAAGATGTTTAAAATAACACAACTGCAGTTAAATTTAAAGTGTTTAGGAGAGAAATCCAAAAGAAGGAGGAATCAAGCAGACATACTTAATGATACATAAGAACAAAGGATTTTTATGAGCAGTTAGATAAGGAGGAACTATATCCTAGCGATGAAGCCTTGGAAAAAACATTTGATAAAATTACTCTTTCTAAATTAAGTATAGAAAAAAAACATACTAGATTCTGAGAGTGATGTTGCTGAAGTATTTAATGCCATTTCGCAGATGAAAGATGGAAAATCTCCAGGGCCAGATGGTATAATTTCGGAGTTCTACAAGAGGTTTGCTACTCAGATGGCACCCATCCTATGTGGGGTCTATAATGAATTTATAGCGTCAGGAGTTATGTGTGTCTCGATGAAAGATGTTTTGATTATTGTAATTCCGAAACCTAACAAGGATAACAAAAAATGTGGAAACTACAGGCCAATTTTGTTGCTGAATATGGATCTAAAATTGTTCACGAAAATATGGGCTAATAGATTGATGTCATGTATAGGGGAACTGTTTGATGAATCTCAGGCGGGTTTTACTCCAGGTCGTTTTGGGTATGACAATATAAGGACTGTGTTTGATGTAATTGGAGCACATTATGGAAAGGAGTCAAATGGAATCATTGGGTTTTTTGACGCTTAAAAGGCCTTTGATAGGGTTAATTGGAAATTTATGGAATACACATTGTTGAAAATGGGGTTTGGACCAGTGTTTATGAAGATGGTTGAGTGTATTCATCGTGATGTTAGGGCTCAGGTATTGGTTAATGGATTGATTTTGAGGTCATTTCCTCTATCTAAAGGTTCACGACAAGGATGCCCATTGTCACCTATTTTGTTTAATTTGGCACTGGAAGCTTTAGCTGCATACATCAGGCAATGTGAAATGGTTGAAGGAATTAGTGTGGGGAATACTGATGTCAAAATATTTTCTTATACAGATGATATGCTGCTTTTACTGTCAAACCTAGAAGTATGTGGATCTATATTAAAAGAAATGTTTGAGGAAGTGGGCAAATTATCGGGACACAAGGTAAATTGGGACAAAACAGAGATGTTTCCATTATCTAGGACATGCAATAAAAAAAATTGGAATCTTGGAATTGTAGATTGTCGCCCGGGGGTGTTACATATTTAGGAATATGTATTATATGAGATTCAAATAAAATAATTCAATGTAATCTAGATCAGATAATAGCCAAAAATTAAAAGGTGGGAAAGATTGAATTTGATTCTGTGGGCAAAAATTAACGCAATCAAAATGGTTCTATTGCCTAAAGAGTTTTATGTTATTCAATCAGTCACACTATTAATCTATAAAAAACAGCTGTTGAAGTTTGATAAGCTCTTTCAATCGTTTTTGTGGGGAATCGGCAACAAACCTTTTGTTCCAAAATACATATTGATGCAAAAAACTGAAGAGGGTGGATTTGGATATCCGAATCTAGTGAAATATTATAAAGCCTTTCTGCCTAAGAAGAATTCATATTATTTTAGAGAAGAAAGCGTTAAAGAGCCAATCTGGCTACATATGGAAAGAGAGATTTGTGCACCGTGTTCAATGACCTTGGCCGTGAAGCCAGCGGTGCGGGCTGCACTCCTATAGGCCCTAGTAAGTGGAGTCTTTAAACTTCAGGTACGTAATCTTTCAAAAAGACAAACAAAAAGAATCACTTTTCAAGTGTGGCTGTATTTTATTCTTAACTCTCACAAGATCTTAGGTCTCTTATTCCTGCAGATGCCTATACGGGTGGCCAATGCATTTCGGAATAAATTCCTTCATCAGGGCCTGGTAAAAATCAATGCAACACCCATTTAAGTTGAAAAATCACCAAAGAGTTAAAGAGAACCCCCATTTTAGACCCAATGTTGTGTATCCATTATGCACCAGATTGAAAAGAACCCCATACATTTCACATATAAGAGCACAGTTCAGAAATGCGCGTGTGTATATATATCATTAGATAAAGCATTCCATAGAAATTACATTATATCAGCATGTAAGTACAAAAGAAAAGTACATACGGTTAACGATGGAAGTGTGTAAAGACAGCCCAGCGATTTGGAAACAATAAGCAAGATCAGAAAAAACAAAACGAAAGGAAATCAAGAGTTAGCAATCACTCTTTACATTAAACGCTATCTGTGTTTATCTTCCGTTCTAGCACAAGGAAAATTAAATCTGACCTGGTTCCTTGTGAACTTGTATGTCAGCGTTTGTTTCGCTAGTCGTGTAATCGCTCAGCTTAATCTGGTCTGTGAGTACGTGGTAGACTCGTGCTCGTCATAAATCCTATAGAAGACATAAGAACGAGTATCTTTAGCCTATCTAATGGCTCAGCGTTACAGAACAACGCGGAGCGTTGTACTTCGCTTACCTTGTGTCAAATCACAGTGCCATGAAACTTACAGAGAATCGCGGGTGCGCGCGTTTCTCTGTATGCTCAGTTGTTAAAAGTTACCATGGTAACTTGATCATGTTAAACAAGGAGGAACCGCCGGTGCACACGGCGGCCATGTTGTAATGGACTCGATCACTTAAATGGTCAGTAAAACAATTGAGCACAGCAGCCTAGTGATTACCTTTCCACTATTGCAGGTCGCTCTATATTTAAATGAAAGTATGCAACATGTCATTACTATAAATATAGTGACCGATACTGTGATTAATTTCTCTAAACAACTTCTGTTAACAATGTGTATGTCTACACTTTTTACGTTAATTTATGTCACAAATCCTGCTTCAAACCTTTAGTTTATCTGATAAATTTGGTTCAAGCATATTCCAAATCTAAATACCCTATATTTGACACGTGGTCTACTCCATTATTGTGTAGAATGCGGTTCTGCATAATCTTTCATGTGAATGTACATAATGAAAGAAAAATTAGACATGGATACAATTACAAAAAACAACTCAAATCAAACTCTTCATTAATTCCATCCGGTGCTAGGGAATCCAGTTTGTCAATCCAAAAAGCTTCCTGTTGAGCCCTCCATTTCTTCATATCCTTGTCACACTTCCTGGTGGATTGTAGCTCTAGTACTGCGAATTTCAATTGCGTCACAGAGTGCCCTTTTTCTTTAAAATGTCTTGCTACTGCTGAAGTCAAGTTGTTGTTTCGAATGCAGGACTTATGTTCGTTTATCCTCACTCTTATTTTCCGTGATGTCTCTCCCACATAATATATACCGCATGGGCACTTAATTGCATATATTACGTTTTCTGATAGACAAGTAGCATGATACCTAAGCTTGATTTTGGCTCCAGTTTTGGGATGCGTAATGCAGTTGCCTTTGATCACGTTATTGCAATTGCTGCGACTCATGCAGGGATACGTGCCCGGATGTTTGTCTGGTTTTCTATTAGAGTTCTTGTCTCTCGTATTCACCAACATGTTGCATAGGTTGTTGCTTCTCTTGTAGGCAAAGACCGGTGGTTGGGGAAACAGATCCTTGGTTCGTGCATCGCTTGTGAGTATACTCCATCTATTCCTGATAATATCTTTGATTTTATTGCTTTGTATCGCATATGTGGTGATAAACACCAAATCTGGATTTTTTCGTTCGGTTCTTTTAGTGAGCAGTTGTTCTCTTGTCCGTGTACTAGTCTTTTCTCTTGCTGTTTGTAAATCAGTTTGAGGATAACCTCTTACTTTCAACCTTTCTTGAAGTAGTTCCAATTGTCTTTCACAGTCTTCTGTGTCACTAACGATCCGCTTTATTCTCAGCATCTGCCCGAATGGTAAATTACGTAACAGATTCGGCGGGTGGAAACTCATGCGGTGTAGTAGGTTGTTTCGATCCGTTTGCTTTGTATACAGTTTAGTGTTTATCCTGTTTCCATTGTTTACTGTTTGCACATCTAAATAATGTACGTTAGGGTCATCAACTTCTAGGGTGAATTGTAACCGTGCATCTATCCCATTCAGGTATATCAAAAACATATCCAATTCTTCTCTTTCTCCAGACCATACACCAAAGATGTCGTCAATGTACCTCACCCATGTTTTCAAGTGAGGCTTCCATCTGGCATTTTCCAGGATGTATTTACTTTCAAAAATATACATAAAGCTGTTGGCATACGCGGGTGCCATGGTAGCTCCCATCGCTGTCCCGGATATTTGTTTGTAATACTTCTGACCGTACTCGAAAATAGAGTGTGTGGCGATAAATTTCAGTAGGATCATTAGAAACTCCTTATTTGCTCCAATCTCCCCAGTTTGTAATAGGATGGTTTCTACTGCCTCTTGACCTTGTTCGTGAGGTATACTTGTGTAGAGGCTTACGACGTCTATAGTGAACAAAATATCATGTTCATCCAATACAATTTGATTCAAAATTTGTAGAAAGTGTGTGGTGTCCTTAACAAAGGTGGATGTTTTTTGTACAATGGGTTGCAAGAAGTAATCAATGTACGTCCCTAGTGGTTGAAGTATACTCTCAGTTGCTGCCACTATTGGTCTTCCTGGTGGTTTCTCCATCCTTTTGTGTATTTTGGGAAGGATGTATAGGTGTGGCATTTTGGGAAATACTGTAAAAAGATATGACTTCGTTTTTTCTGTAATCCAATGGTTTTCTAATGCTTCGTCAAGAAGTAATTCTAATTCCTTCTTGATCTCCATTGTAGGATTGTGTGTTAACTCCTTATAAGTGTTACAATCAGCCAATTGCCTTAAACATTCGGTGTGGTAATCCTCAGTGTCTTGTATAACAATCGCGCCACCCTTATCCGCTGGTCTAATGGTAATGGAATCGTCTGAAAACATATTTTTAATCCGAGAAAGCTCCCCTCTGTTCAGATTATATCTCTTAGGATTTTTAAACTGAATTTGTGATACATCTTTCATGACCATCTTTTCAAAAATGTCTATAGCTGGTACATGCACAGGTGCACAGAAGGTGCTCTTGGGTTTGAACTCTACGTATTCACTTGTTGCCTCTGGAACTAGTGCGTCGGATGTTTCAGCAAAGTAGGTCTTAAGCTTTAGTTTCCGTATTAATTTATATATTTCCACTTTAGTCTGGAACTTATTCGTGCTGTAGGTAGGTACGAATTTTAAGCCTTTCTCCAATGTACGGATTTGTGCACCGTATCATCTAGAAAATATTTATACTATGGGAAAACTGTCTAATAAAAGGCTAAAGTTACAATCAATAGTGACAACCAGACAGGCCTTGGGGTTATGGTTTAGGGAAAATGGCCAGAGTTACGGTTTCAGCCCAGGTGCATCTATTTGGCCTAATGAGACATTACAACTTAATAATAGATGTCTGAGTTGGAAGGATTAAAAAGGGATTTTTGAAGTTAGATGATAAATTGAATGGGAAAAGGTTATTGTGTTTTGAGGAATTACAAAATAAATATGATCTAGGACAAAGAGAGATAAGTACATATTTGGACTTGGCTTCCCTTATTAAACAAAGGAAAGATATAGCAGGTGACTCACTTGGAATGAAACCAGAAATTAGTAAATTACTCATTGGACAAGACTATGGTGTGCGGACTTACATGTGTTTCATGCCCATGGAAATAGGACATCTTATAGCTTGGAATGGGTTGAAGGAGGCTTGGTTGAATGATGTCAATATGGTTATTTCTGAAAATGATTGGAGAGATATACTTAGGGTGAGTATGAATTTGGAGAAAGATATGAACTTGCATCTAATCAGTCAGAAAATGATTGGAAAAATATACTGGACACCAGTTATGATGTTCAAATTGAAACTGAGATTAGACGAGATATGCTGGAGTTGTGGTACTGATAGGGGTACTCTTATACATCTATTATAGACTGTCCAAGAGTACAAGTCTTTTGCAAGGATGTAGTTGATAGAATTGATTTATTTTTTGTAATCAATTTCTGGATTGGCAGGCCGTGATGGTAGCAATTAAGCTAATTCTTAGGATTTGGAAGACGTGGAAGAAACCTAATAAAGATTGGTTGGTGGAATTACAGGTTCTATCAAAGTATGATAAGGTCTCAATGAAGAATAGGATAAAGAGGAAAACTACTTAAGGTTATGGGGATCGTTTGAAGCACTTTATGATAGATATAGTAGTGAGACTGTGAGAGGTGGGTAAAGTAGATGTGAGAAAATGTAAGTGTACTCCCATCCCCCTTTTTTATTATTATTATTTTTTTATTTTATTGTTTTTTTTTCTTTCTCTTATTTATTCATGTTGTCTTTTGTGATGTTTAGTGTGGGTTAGTGAGTACCTTTAGTAATGCTTTATTATTTTATGTTTCACATAGAGTGGTTATGTTGATGAAGTATACGATGTGAGAGGTTCAGAAACTTTGGTTATTGAATGCGTTTTGCAATATTTTATTGGGTCTATGTGACGTTGTTATGAATTGCTGAACATCTAATAAAGAGATTTTGAAATAAATAAATAAATAAATAAATAAATAAATAAATAACACAACTTCTTCTTCCTTAACATTTCCAAGGATTTGAAAAGTTTAATCTTAGTATCATTGCACCATTGTAGCTCCCTGTTACCACAATAGCCATCCTTCATTTACATCAAATGTTTTGCTGTTCATTATGAGTCGATATTCATCTAACCCTTTATGAACATGGTTGTATTGTTCTTAAGTCTGCACAGTTCGGAAGCATTCACCCAACAATCCATTGGACATTTCTGGAATCCTTCTATTAACACTTTGCACTGCTGCAAATTCTTACTCAATTCTCAATCCCTCCATGAGTTACACAGTTCACACATTCTTACAGTTGTTAACTTTTCACTCTTCCTATGTCTTTTCAGTTACTGTGGTTGCATAATTCATAGGTTAATCTTTTGGGTGCCACCTCACACAGACGTTTAGGCCAAGGGCTGCTATATTTGTATGAGCAATGAGCCATTATGTTTTGCATTTTCCCATATGTAATCATGTAGAATTTGTGAAGGAGGTTGGAAAGGCAACCCGGAAAGCACTACATATGGAGTAATGCACAGCTTTGCTTGGTATCATTATTGATGATGTGACAATGCATGCAGTGCTTCAGACCGAGGGTGAGCTTGCCAAGTGCTTTTTACTGTCAGTTTAATTCTGAACAAAATATTTGTGAAGACTCAATCTGATGGAACTCTACATGCAGGCTAACTGGTTCTAAAACTGATTGTAAAACAAACATCTGACCTGGACCCTCAAAATGCACACTGTTTTGGTAGGCCAATTCAGTCAAATAGCATGCATGTTATGGAATTGAAGAGACCTCAGAAGGCGAATTAGACTGTGCCCACAAAGGTCAAACGAATCAGAACACATCCAGAAAATAACCTGCTGCAGTCCACTTTAATGTGCCTGGCCCTATTGAAATCTTATTGGTATTGGAGTAGTCTGTTACCACGTGGACCTACATTACTGGCTGATGTGTGCTCCCAGTATAGCCCACTACAGCCTTCTAATTACAGACATTGAAGTTCCTCAAGCATTCCATCCTAAAAAAAAGAAAATCTAACAAATGAGAAATTTAGAACTGCTTCAAATGACTGTTGTCAATAAAAATGTGTTCAGTCCATTTTGGATGGCTTCAACTCAATATTGGCCGGTAGTACTGATATCATACTTCCAAAAAGAAGCACTCACTGTTCATCTAAAACACCAATTAATATTGGTACAAAGCTGATCCAAATGTTATATTAGTAAGACTCTGCAAGGTCTTCAGAATGTGATTTCAATCCAAATTAAATTATTACAAATTCATACTTACCAAAGTGATGATTGAATATAGATCAGCCATTGTTGATGCATGTTATGCCTCAGAGATTGATAAAGCGACTAGCTCATACAAGCAAGTATTTGTTACAATACGAATGCTGGAATTTAACCAAAGTCCCAAACTTATTAAACCTGCCAAAATGGAGTGGTACTCACCGATTCATGATAAATCCAAGAACAAAATGTAATCTACACGATTCTCCATCATATGTATTATTATTATTTAATTGTATTATGATTAACATGCAGCATGCCCAAAGGCCTCAGTGCACACATAGAACACACAGATACACAGACAAACAAAAAGTCAAGAAGCTCAGGGGATGGCAGATTCAGATCCAATTTCATAGAACGTTCATGCAACGCAAAGGCAGAGTAGATCAAACATATTTCTCAGTCCTCTGAGTTAAAAATAATGTGTTTGCTGCCTCCTTGAACTGTGTAACACAAGGTATTGCCCAAAGTTCAGGAGGCAGGTTGTTCCAAGCACTTTGTGCACAAACATCAAAGCTTGGGCCAGAAAAGTTTTTTAACTTACTCCACGGCTGAAACACCTTATTGCCATATTTGACCACAATAGTCTCGGCCTGGGGATATCTTTAAACTGTTTGGACAAATACTGTCTGGCAATTCCAGACAATGTGAGATATTTATGTGAGATTGTCCATGTGACAGGGAGCCAGTTAAGAGATGTTCTTGCTTCAGACACATGTTCTGTCCTGCCCAGCCCACGAGTGTCCCTTACTGCATCATTTTGAATGGTCTGTAATGTCTTCATGTTGGCCACAGACGTGCCTGCCACCAGACTGCTGCAGTAGTGAAATTTTGAGTTCAAGAGGGCACGAGCCAGGAGTGATCTATTATGCACTGATAGATAAGGACTTATCTGCTTTAAAAGTTTGATGGTGTTTGCAAACGTCAATCGCAGATGCCCAGTATGCCTTTTCATTGAAATTTGATAATCTGAGTATACCCTGAGGGTTTTCACAGAGGAGGCTACTGGTATAATACAGTCACCAATTTTAAATTGACTGTACCGCAAGTCCATCTTCTTTAGTCACAGGCCTCACCCTAAAGTCAGAAACTCACTCTGCTTGTCATTTAATGCCAAGGAATTCATGTACTTCCAGGACTGAATCAGTGTGTAGGTCTGATCGATTTTTAAATCTTGTTCATAGTCATCTGAGATTTCCAAAATTATCTGAGTCTCATCTGCATTGTTTGTGGAATTGACCCCAGAACTATTCAAGAGATCAAACAATGGAAGTGTGCATATGTTGAACAATGTGGGGGAAGGCATGAACCCTGTGGAGCACCAGACGACAGCTGGACAGGCTGAGCCTTAAATTCTCTGATTGTGATTCTAGCTGATCAAGGGCCAGTTTGCAATCTCAGTAAACCTACTCAATAGCATAGAATGGTCAACCAGGTCAAACGCAGTGGACAAGTTGAGACGAATCAATATGGCACTATGGCCATACTCGACAATTCCAGAGAAATGTGCCTTTAGGTCGAGCAAGGCATTCTCTGTGCTGTGCTTAGCACGGAAACCCAACTGATGGCTCCCGAGAAAGGCATTTACTTTCAATATGCTCCTGGAGCTGAAGGTACACTATCCAGTCCAAAATCTTCAAGAGAAAGGGGACTTAGTGATGGGACAATAGTTACCCGCAACTTCACGGCCCAAAGCTTTCTTTTTTAATAAGTGGCTAATCCACGCTTCCTTCACACAGATGGGAATACATGAGGATGAGAAAGATGCATTAACAA
This sequence comes from Ambystoma mexicanum, assembly GCF_040938575.1. Taxonomy (NCBI): domain Eukaryota; kingdom Metazoa; phylum Chordata; class Amphibia; order Caudata; family Ambystomatidae; genus Ambystoma; species Ambystoma mexicanum. Next base: position 508,302,448 of record NC_090926.1, on the reverse strand, counting down.
TGTTTGTAATCCACGCAGAGAGAGGATCTAATGCATCCTTAATTACATTGGCTGGGCAAATATCCCCTTTTCCAAAAGGTAGGTTTCAAGCATGTCAATATTTTATGCACTTCACTTTCGGAAACCTGCTGAAATAGGAACTTTTGGCGATTAGTCACGCCAGATGAAGAATTAAAAAACTGGTTTTGCACAAGGCTAAGTGCCCTGTAGGAATTGTTGAGACTCTCTGATGGCTGGATGATGCATGTCAATTGTCTTCTTTAATACATTATGACACCAGATGTCTTTTTTTATTTGAACAGAGTTGGAGATCTTTCTCCCTTCTGGTTCCTAAAGTATAGAAAAGAGTTCCGGAGAACATGATTTGGCACTGGCAATTCTTGTATTATAGCCATCCCGCTTAGAATGCAAGATCACTTCACCACTGAACCAAGTGTTCATTTTGGTTTCAGTTTTTAAAAACCTAATTTCCTCACGAGCCAGGACATATAGTAATAAGACTCAGTCCCAGAATCCAAGCTTTGATTCACACAACCCCAGCCCTGGTTTTAATTTGTAGCTGAATTTAATGTCAGATTTTTTTTTCTGTAAATTAATTCAGACCAAACATCTATTCTGTGAAAATTGCATCTTGTCCTGTGAAACCATGGGGGTCATTACAAGGTGGGCGGTAAGGGATACTGGGCACCGATAAGGAGACTGGTGCCGGTAATCCCTTGCTGCCCTATTCCAAGGTCCCTTGGCGGGGACCGTAAAGAACGTGTTGTCCGACCACACGTCCCTTAAGGGTCCCGCTAAGGGACCAGGGCGCTAATAACAGGCTTGCAAGTCGCGAGCCCGTTATTAGCGCCCTCCCCATTCGCATTGAGCCTGATGGGGGCTCAAATGGGAATGGGGAATGGTTTGTTCAATGTGGATTTACCGGTCCCGCCAGAGTCGGACTACACTGGTAAGTCCCCATTGAACAACACCGGTGCCGGACCCATTATTGGAGGCAACCATGGCGCAAATAGCGACATGACTACCACCAATCTCGGAAAGAGGCCCCATGCCCCTCAAAGATTGTAAAGGACTGTAGTCGGGAAATTATACATTATTTTATTACTTTTGATAATAGCTCCTTCTCTCAAGGTTTTAGTCCCTGTCTTGCTCCAGATAAGTAGGGCATCTATATTCGTCCAGAATGTCCATGAGAAATAATTGTAGGATCTACCCAATCGCCCAGTTAACTGTTAAACCATACTGGGTAGTCTTACACGTGAACACATCTCCAATGTTCCCATTAGTTACTTCCTGCAGTGATTGTTTTGGAGTAGTCCCTGGAAGTTCCAGCTAACATTTTGTGAAACATATGATGAATAGAAATATGATGTATGTGTCATGAGCAATGCAGATAAAAGCCACTTTATAGTTAAGCTCCTGCAATCTTCTTATTGTGAACATTTTAAGTGTTTATAACCCAGCAAGCGATTCCACAAGCACACACATTTTGGACAACTATTGGCTACTTAATGCTCCTAAAAGAAGCCTGTAGCGAAAGTATGTCAATTTATAATGATCACCCTGAGAGCAGATAATAGCAGCTCGTGTGCCCATTTGTTTTAACAGTAGGATTTCAAACAGAAAAGTACTTTTTTGGTCAAGTCGAGTAGAAACACAATAAATAGCCCCTTTTAAAGCAGATGCTTTAATTGTTCAGATTTGCAGTTAAATTAACTGTTGGGCACATTTTCCCATTTTACAAGCTTCTTGAAGTACCCCCTGAGTTGACAATGTTGCAGTCGGCACTTTCATGTTTATTGCAAAATAAGAGCAAAGCGCCAGATTTTTTAATGGCTGACTCTTGTCGTCTGCAGGAAAGAAGGGCTCCTTTTGAAAATGAGACCCAGGAGGCCCATCCGCCATGGTCAGTGCTGCTGCAGCCAGGATCGTAGGTGTTTCAATGACTCACCCACGCACGCATATTTTACAATGCGGCCATTATTCCTCTCATCATTATGTGGAAAAGTCATGCCATTCGAGTGCATTGCATGAACCGTAGGTACAGCTGGATTGTTTATAAAATGTGTTTTCTTTATTTCAATGTACAAGCATTCATTCTTTGAAAAAAAAAATCATGCTTTTAAGTAAATGAAAATATGAAAACTTGAACTTATAGCTGAAGGAATACCAATGCTTTAAATATGAACAATAGTGAGTAGAGGGATTCATATTTTAAAACAAGCACATTTGTTTGATTATGTTGTGAAGAAATACATTCTTAATAAAGGAATACATGGCGAAATGATCTCAAATGATCAGCATTCATTTGGAGGTGCCCTCTGAGGGGCAGATTTGTGCTGTGTCAGGGAGAGTCACTGAGCCTTAGTTACAAAAGAAGAACTAAGTCCGCGCTAAGTAGTTAGCATGAGCCAGAACAATGCGTGGGAGCCGATTCATGAAATTAAAATCACCCAGGAACATGCAGCGCAAAGAAAAATGTGTAGTGCCAGGCACACCCAAAACACGTCCCCATGACAAACTAAAGAGCGCGGTTGACCATATTTTGCAGCGGACACATATGAAAAAGTTATCAAGGATTACTTACCAGCAATCAACATTACTCCCACACCTCACCTGCGATCGACAAGTCCTCATCCCAGTACCCACACCAATCTGTGGCCCAGCCTCCTAAAGTAGCACCCATGCACCCCCACCAAACTGTGCCTCGGCCCCTACATCAAGGCAGCGCCTCCCTCCCCCACTAAACTGTGTCCTGGCCATCTACATGAGGGCTGCACCCAAACACCCCCACTAAACTGCACCCAGCCCCCTACATTAAGGCAGTTACCACAAACCCCACCAAACTGTGTTCCAGACACCAACACAAAGGCAGCACCCACAATTCTGCTCTTGATCCAGTACCCCCACTAAACTGTACCCCCACATCCACATCACTCTATATCCACTCCTCACCCAAAAATGACCGGCCCCAACAAGGTGCCTCATCACAATAAAACACCCCAGATACACATCACCCCAACACCCACACGTACTCATTCAATGCACAATACTGAAACAAGGAGTTGGATGAAATTTGAAATGTCTGACAGGAAATCCATTGAACCATCTTGCTTACATAGGTCCATCTTCCCTCTCGAGCTCTTCGCTCATCCGCCTCTAACTCCCTCAGGGTCAGTCGCTTCTCCAAGCAACGAGTTGGTGGTAGACCTCTCTCTTTGGCTGGGGCCTCCCTCTGGAACAGTCTCCCTGCCTCCCTGAAACTTGAGAAGAACCATTTTCGGTTCCGGAAGCACCTAAAAACCTCCCTCTTTGTTTCTGCTTTCTCTCCCCCTCTCTCCTGCTGAAGTTCTGCTGATACTGATACTGCAGGGTTACCTGGCCACCCTTCTGATCTTGGGCCCAAGCCCTGCCAGTTTCACGTCTGCACTGCCTCTCTGGCAACCTCTGCACTGCCTCCCTGGTAACCCCTGCACTTGGGGCCTGTTTTCTGTATCCCTACAGTCCCACCGCCAGCACTTATGTCTGCACTCACCCTACACTTGCCACCAGCTGGCCTTTCTTTTATTTATCTTGTTATTTATTATTCCATGTACTGCAATTTCCCCTCCCCCTGCACTTTCCTCTCCCCCCCTTGCACTTGTGCAATCTGAATGACACCTGGCTTAGTAAGATCTTTGTCTGTCTTCCCACTGTTCCCCCACCCTTGCCTCGTCGTGCCTTGAAACATTTGTGTATAGGCATGTTATAAATGCAATATCATATCATATCATATCATGAGGAATCGCCAGTCCACCTAACTAGACCAAATACGCTCCCATCCCATGTAATTTGGCTACAACACTTGCCTGACAACAGCTCATTGTATGTCCCCCCATACCTCTTGCACTTCACTACACAATGATCGGATTCCCACTCAGGTACTAATCATGTTCCCTGCTGAACAGACAAAAATGTATGCTGGCACACACCCATGATCTGTTGGACAATGGGTACAGTCACATAAGTAACAGTAATGCACACCAACACCCAAGCACTCTCTGTACAAGGTGACAAAAAGGATTGCAGGCCCTGTACAGTACAATGGTGGTGTCAGCCTTACAAATGTTATAAAAGAAATACTTACCAGCTATGCAAGATGAACACCCATGGCTCAGTTCTGTCCTGTGTCTTTCATGAACTACACCTGGCAGACATCCTCCTCCAACATGATCACTTGGAAGAATCAAGGACAGTCATCCGACTCTTCACAGCAGCTACACCTTTGTCCTCTGATGTTCAGGTGACATAATCTGCATGTGTGGTGTGTAGCCCAGTGAATCAGAGTGAAACCGCATCCCTTCGCCTTAACCCCAATGCCAATAAGCAATACCTGTTCATGAAGTGTGTGCACATCCACATGGACAAGCGAGTGCCAAAAGGCCATCCAAACTGCTGTGGTAGCATACAGGATCACCCTATCCAAGAAACAGAAATCCTGAGAAGTGAATGGCCAGAGGTGAATGAGCTGTCAACAGATACCTCAGATATCCCCGCTCTGTGGAACCTCTGCCCAGACACCTCAACAAATGAGTACATTTTCTCATTAAGAGACCCAAAACATCATCATGAGACATACCTCTCATCTGTGAGTGTCTCCCACATCACCACCATTAGACACACAATCCAAAATATACTCAACCAACACTGAAACACTGATAGCAAACATGCAATGCCCCTGCATCATAAATGGCATCAGGCAACCATCCCTTGCCACCTCCACACTTGCGATGTTCCATTATCTACTTGTGAAACACATGTCCACATGGCAATACGGGTAAGACAATCAAATGAATGTCTCCATGCCTACCTCAAACAACCCCCAACATGACCAAATGCTCATGAACACATGTACAAAGGAAGTCCCATACCAACCACAGCATACATGTTAGACACTTAAACACAACGACTACAATAATGTCCAACATGCCTGTAATGCAAAGCACAGACATAGCAAAGCAACTTGCAACTCCAAACATGTCATTTCCATGCATCTAACATTGTTTACATATGTATATTGGCCACTAAGGCATCACACTCACATGAAGCATGCACACATGTCCCCCAGCAAATAGGCAATACCAGCATGACCCACAGAGTGTGCCCTAAACACACATGACAGCCATAAGACAAACCTAGTTGGCAATCATGTATACAAAAAAGATGTACATGTACAAAGAGACACCAAACAGTAATGATGAATAACAAAATCAAACTGTATTAATGCAAAATGTTTTGTGTGTCGCAGAGTGTTGGGAGTTTCACATACTTGCACAGCATTCTGTTGGAGTCTGTTGGAGTCTAGCTACTCTTTAAGTTACTTGGAGGAGGAGCTGCTGCTACAAACCATCCACACAAGCACAGAGCACAAGCGGTGTGCATCGTATCGTGTTGCGTTTGTTAGAGTTTGGAGCTTGGGGGTGGATTTGAATTTGGCGCTACTTCCGGTTAAGGATTGCAGGACTTGGACGTTTGTAGACGCTAATCATGAGTTTGAATCTAACTGCTACTTTTGCCTTGTCCTTTCCCGTCCCTCTCATGATGGATGAACTGCCTAGTGGGGGCAATAGGACTCCTTCGAACTTGACTTCGATCACTGATACTGAAATGCTCGCCGCATTGAATCTTCCTCTCCCCCCCTCGCTGGTTGCTGGTGACCTTCCAGCAGACTCTCTACAGGCAACTAGGCTCCTCTCTAACTCAAACTCTCTGCAGGGTCTGAAAGATAAGAAGCATAGACTCAATTTGATTATGTCTTTTTTATCACCTGCTTGAGAGTCGGTAACTTTGCAAAATTTGAAAAAGAATAGGGTGAGGTTTTAAACCGTTGGAGGCATTGGCTGATGTGCAGTTTACGGGTGTATCCTTGCAGCCTGCTCCAGGTGCCTCAATTGATCTCTCAAAAGACAATACCCCACCGGACTTGAGTTTATCTTCTAACTTACCTCTGCAAAGTAGCCAACATCTTTAGGGCACAGATTTGTTTTGATCTTCCCCTGCCCCTTATCTCACTCCACTCCTCCCACGTCACCTACATGCAGCTTTAGGAAGAGTGGACGAGGGCGATAAGAACAAGCAAGATGATTTGTTTGTTGAAATAAATCAAGACCTATGTATTTTGGTTTCTCTCTATGGAGGCTTACAGAAAGAAACTAAAGCTACAACTGTTTTACTGGAATCTCTTTTGTTTAAATTTGATCACGTAAATCTACATCTTGCAGCCAAGGAATTCCTTTTAGCTTGAAAATAAGTTAATCCTGAGGTAACAGTCCTAGACATGGAATAGGATGGGAGGTTATTGCCTGCTGCCGGCCCGTTGGTCCCGCCAGCCCCTCTGGTCTCGAACAAATCTTCCATCCAGACATAAGGAACCAACATGTTCTATGGTGCATACCCATAAGGAGGGGGTGGCTTTAGCCTCCCTCAGGGCAGGTTCGGCCCCTCTGGGTACAGCACCAGGAGTGGGGAGCTTGGAGGAGCCTAAGGGCTCATGTCAAATGGATACAGAGATTTCCTCCGACTCTTAGCCTTTCATTTCTCTTACAGAGCACTATGGCCAACCAGAGTTAATGGGACTTCCAGTCACTGAGGAGGAGCTCCTCTTTGGTACCACAACCCCCCTGGCATCTATCAATATAGGGGGAGATGATTCTGTGGAAGACATTTTGAGCATGTTTACCATGGCAGAGGTGGGTACCGCTTTGAAGCCTCCTGTGCGCCGTGGAAAGGTGGTGTGCAAATGAAAAAATCTAAAAACATTACCAAAAAAAACAAAAAAAACAGGTATCACACTGTTTACAATCACTCCTTTCCCAACCAGGAGTAAAGGTGGCTTTGACTATTGCTGTGCCCTTGCGGGTATCGCTCTTAAACAAGAGATCTAATTATGTCAATCAGACAACAGAATGTGAACTAGGTCTGGCTGGACCCATGAGGGTTAATCATAATCCTGCATTAACTTTTGCACAAAATTCAACTACTGCTCATACCCTGTCAGTGGTGAATTTATCAGGTTCAGCCTCAAGTGGAGATGGGAACTCAATATTTGCTTTGGGAATTCCGCCACGGACAAGTAAAACTGTTTCTGTGGAACGACGTGTGAATCTGAAAAATGAGCATTTGTGCCTGCTAGATCACTTGGCCCACAGTATTCATTCCCTTCTGCCTCTGAACAGTCACCATCTCACAGTAGCCTCTTGTCTCTGAATGGGGGACAACCCACACATATTATGTGCAAAAACAATTATCCGTTTCAACTTTGATGCAATGGTCGGTTTCCTCAGGGCCCCTGCCGGCTCTACTTTATCTCAATTCCATTTGCCACATAAGGCGCAAGGAAACTGTCAGCCGGCCAACTCATTTACCATCTTACTTGAGAGTTTGATTCCGGAGACTTAAGGGTTTACCCTGAACCAAACAAATATTTTAATATTAATACAAGACATTTCTGCACTGGCTAGTATCACCTCAGAAGATCTGGCAAATATTCATTTCACAGATCGCTATAGAACTGATTTTTCCATGATGTATTTTTAGTCACATATGTTGATTTTGTTGAGTGAATGTTCGCTATTTCTGTACAGAGTACACAGGAAGTAGCGTCTACTACAGAGAGGGCGCATAGACTAAGAGGAAAACAGGTTACCCAGGGTGTGGGACTAGAATTAATGGATGAGCTGGTCACTAAAAAGAAAAATGTTGGCGTCTGTTGGCGTCTGAAGAGAGTCATGACTGGTCATGGCTTCTGAGTGCACCATTGAATTAGACCTTTAGGCTGCAGGCAAATCACATTTAGGGGGACCATAGAAATCAATCATAAGTTCCTATGGGTAATACTGTCCTCAATAGTATTAGTAGCATGCTGTCCTCGTGAGCTAACACGCAACTGCTTCACACACACTGGCCCATGCTCTGAAATCATAATGAATCTATTATCACAAGTGAGAGCAACATGACAAGTCACAATGGTGAGACATTCAGATGTGAACCTTGCACATTAATGTGTGACCACATACACATGACAACCACAAATTTACATCAGAATAGCAATGAAGTAGTGACCCAAGTGGATTCTGCAGGCAGGGCAATGGAAAGGGCACTTTTCTACATGTGTCCGTAGTACCATGGGCACATCCCAATCCAACCACATCCAGCAACATGGATCCCAGACAGTCCAACATGGAAGCATGCATCTTGTACATGCACCCATTGCTGAGGTTCAAGCAGCCATGCAAATGCTTTCAACCCCAACAAAGGCCATGATGACACACCATACACGTTCCCGCATGTAGTGGCCTGACAGTTCAAAGCGCCGTTCCAGATAGTCAAATGCACTAAATTGCCATTATCAAACATCCATACACATGTTTCAGTCTCAGCTTTTGAATGGGGATGATGCAATCCTCATACAGTGTTGAACAACCCATAGAAGAGGTGTGCATGAATGTACCTCACATGCCCGCATCTGAGGCCTTGCTGACAGCATCTCACATTACATGCAAATGTGTATATTTTGTCTCCAAAAGCTGGTAGAGCTCATCCCTACAACTGTCCACTTCACAGATGTGTCCCATCGCATACTCGCATCATCAGCGTGAGGCTGAATGCCAGTTAAGAATTGGACACCACACATGCTATGAAAACCAACTCACTCTATTCACGCATACCCATGCAGGAGACACAAACTATGTGGAAAAATTACACCCTGTGAGTACTCACCAGCAGCTTAGATCTGTGCCTGCAGGTCAAGGACCTGGTCATGGTTGTGAAAGCTTAACCCCTCCCGCACCCGGAGGTGAAGGGGTGACACCCGATGACAGCCTGTAGAGTGCACCTTCACGGAAGCACCTGTCTCATGGCAGCCTTCACCTATACCTGGCTCGGGATCCTGAGGTCATCCTAGCACTTCTTAGCATTTTCCACTGTACAGACTGCTACACCCTGCACGTTGATCACAGCCATAATATCAGCCCATATCTTTGGACTCCCACATATCCCAAGCTGTTTCTGTGGATCCAGGAGGGCATCAACATGAGCCCTGACTTGCGCACCCAGGATCCCAACTTCTGCAGTATTGAGAAGACAGCCCTTAGCCATGCCTTGCGGGTACCTATTGATGTTCTGTACATGGTACACCTAATGCTGGTGGGATGAAGCTGGGACCTGAAAACACATCCTGTGGAGCTGTGGTGGCGGTTCTGAGGTGTGGGTGTCCTAATATAGCAGATGAAGTGGTCACAGAACCTGACAGGAGAGTCATGGAAGATCATCAAGTGGGAATACCGGGCACTTCAAGGCAGTGCTAATGGTCAGCAGTCCGTTAAACACTACCAGGCAGCAGAAGAGCTTGAGTTTTGCAGGCAAAACGTGGATTGAGGAGGCAGGATTTGTCACAAGTCAGGAGTAACATGAAGGAACAGATGTCTCCCATGCATGCACAAAGCAGAAGTGGGGAAAATCAGTTTAAGGGCCACATGCGTGTTCATTATGTGCTGCACACATGCACCATGTATATGCACATAAGCCTGTAAATATGTCTGTCATTCGCAGAAGTGGTGATACTAAGGTGGTAACCTTTGCCATGCATGCCATTTGCACCATGAGTGGGCGAGCTCCACTGAGAGGATGAGGACAGAGAAGAGAACAGAAGAAGGGTCCTCCTGCTCAACATGGTGGTGAGCCTACATGTGCCACTGAATCATCAAAGGCCACTAGGGCTTATAGGGGCCAGTTCACAGAGCATGAAAAGGCACCACCCCAAGAAGAGGTGCAGGTGAAGGAGAAGGGGCCACCCAGGAAGAACCACTTTTCAGATGAGGAGCAAAGATTCCTCACTGATTACTTCAACAAACACCAGGTCAACCTGTACACTTGGGCTGTGTGAGGTTGGCATCATGGAAGAAGCTACAGACAACAGATTCAAAGTAGAACAATGTTTTATTAAATAAAGTCACAATGGATTAAGGCCTAACTCGCCCTATACTAAGGTGGGATTTCCCTACCTAAAGAAACTAAGGAACATCAGTGTCAGTAAGTTCAACATACAATTCTGTCTGTATCTAAATTCTATACTGGCCCTGACAAGGAATACACAACCATGGCCAATTTCTTAAAGTGCACCTTCACAATTTGAACACACGTGCATCTTTCCTTCCAGTTGAGCTTCCTTTTGATTTTAACTTAAATGTTCATCAAGGCTGGTTCATCTAATACCCTTTCATTCAGATAATTAGTTCAGTTTGTTATCTGTGTTGCTAGTTCAGTTTTTTATCTGTGTTGCTTTTTTTCAATTAATCAAAAATCGTTTGGCTTCTGCCTTGAAATTCTGCATTCAAAATAAAGATCAGCGTATTTGATTCATTCCAGACAATGTTCGATTAATGTGCTTTTGTTCATTTTAATCATTATGATATTAAAATATGTTCTTTAAACTTGTTTTACTCAATTCAATGTTCAATCTGAGCAATGTGGTCCTTTTCGTGTGTTGTGATATATTGCTTTTACCTATTTCATTTGATTCAGTACATGTCATTTAGTTTGGTTTTTAATCTGTTTCATTCAATGTGGGACGTTACTTTCATTCACTTAAATCATTTTGGTATTCAATAGTAGTAACATGTTCAATGCCATTCATTGTGGGATGTTACTTTCACTCAGTTCATTCAATTCGGTCATAATGCATGGACCACAATTAACTGCACTGCGTCCTTTGAGCGCCCCGGCTATTAAAAGTGTCCCCGAAACTTATCCAGTCTCGGCAACTCCTCCGACAGCTCCTTCGTTTGCTTGTTCCTCCCGAAGGCCCGCCAAATAGCTGGGCACTTCTTGTCACACTTGCAGGCTAATATATGGAGCTTCACCTCCGCATTCATACAGCGCCTGTTGCTCGCTTCCTCATGGATGGGATCTCTGACCCGCATTCTCAGTCCAGTGTCATCTCGAAGGTTTCCTCTAGCGGCTTCTCTTTTCCTTCAGTTTCCACTCTGGTTCGCCTTTGATCCTGCTCTGACCAATGTTCTCTGTGGGCTAACAGGATACAGGTGATTGGTAAGGGTTTTCCTTGCCTGGCCATAATTAAGTGAATTGTTGGGACATGCCTGACCATCAGGCCTCTTCTTCGTCCTAGTGCATGAATGTGTGATGGAGGTAATCTTCATTGCTTTGAGTTGTTTCTTCTTCGTCTTTGCATTTTCATACATTCTAAAGGGGGAGAGAAGTGGAACACATTTATAATTACGCATAAAGGTCGAGAAAGATCAGGATGACTAGGGATACTGAGATGTATTCTTATGTATCTCACATTTACCCTCCCTCTTCCTTTGATTAACCTGCCTGGTGTAATATAGGTTTCTCCCCTTAAATAGGTTTTCTCCCATGATCTCAAAGATCATGGAAGTAAATGAACAATATTCCAAAACCTTTTTCTGGTATAGGGGCTCTTTTTGGAAAGGAAGCTTTAATGCCCTAATTTCACATCCCGGATGGACCTTTTGACAAGTGGCAGGCCAGAAATGGCCACATCTCTGGTCCTAAAGAGGAGAAATTGGTCTGTGCAGTAGTGGGGTCCCCTTTGGCACTAAACAGTAAACATTGGTGCACGAAGGTTCAGGCGGATTGTCTCATAACCTCTGCATCAGGCTTTTGCTAGATAGGATAGTCAGAGTGTTTGTTTACAGGTCTTAGTAGTCCATGTTTCCTAGTTTGAGAGTCTCGCCATTGGCTGAGCTTGCCTGTATTAAGTTAGCCTTGTGCGGGACGTGCTCCGAAGGTAGGGACACTTTGGGATATTGATAGGTCCAATTGTCCATTGAGACCCATAGGGTAACCCTCCTCACTGAGTCGTCACCTTGGTGCTTTGTAACTATTCTTTGCGTTGGTATGGTGGAGGCACCACCCCCAGGACAATGGTTAGGCAATGGGGCAGTGGGAAGGGGTAAAAAGGAGACCTGCTTGGTTCTTTTAATGGAACTCTGTGTCATCACAAATTGCTGGTCATTGATTTTATCTGGCAAGGTTGGGCTTCTCATCATGGAGATTTCATTGCCTAGAGTTTACAAGGCGTCATCTTCATTGCATGTCACTATATTTACAGAATCTTGTAGGATTATGAATGAGCAAGAGCAAAACCGCCTCTCTGTCTGCTGATTTCGTGTCACATTAGGAGGATCCAGCTGTAAAGTACTTCTTGGTAGATTGAAAAGTATACTGGTCACAGCAGGGCCACGCCACGTGAAGAGCTGTGTCGCTTTAAGGTCACCTTTCGCGTATGTCTTAGTTTCTGGGCTGGTAGTCAGGAGAGTTTCTACCACTTTAGTTAAGTTTGATTGTAGGTGGTGTTGTACCGCAGCCGCATCCATGCAGAGGGTGAATGGGACTTCGACTTTAGTAAGAATTGTGTTGATCTGGGAATGCAAAGACAATATACTAAGTTGTGGGTCCTTTGTGGTGGAGTTTGTCAGCACCTCCAAACCAATGTCCAATGTAATTTCAGGTATCTTGACTCATCCGGTGCCCCTGCTCCCTGAGAGGACCCCCCACCACAATATTTCCATCCAAGTCCCCATACACTCTTCTGGACAGTGACCCTCTTAGCACCAATGTGAAGACCAACTGTTGAGTGGAGGTGGTGAGGGATTCATAGCATCACAGCTGTGCCGCCAGGTAAGGTTCTGCACTGTCATTTATTTTCATAGCTGGTGAAATATGAATCACAATTGTGGCATGATGTGACACACATAGCATTTGCATGTGTGATGAAATATGGTGATGTGATAATTGGGTCATGCTCACTGCATCTGAGGATGTGCACTGTGCAAAATAATTGTGTGTATGCATGTCTCCTTGATCAGCTATGCAAATGCTTTGTGGTACTGGTTGCACATCCATGATTTTCTGCTCGGAGTCAGCCTCCTTGGGATGTTCCTGTGCAAATGTTTTTAGTGAGAACTGATACAGTAACTTATTTCTTGTATCACATTAAATTGTCACTCCTGTTATGTCAGCCTTGCATGCTGTCTCCTGACATGTGTCAAGTCATGTAGTCACTCTATGATCAGCGGTGAACTGCCTATAGGCCAGTCTGGTGATTTCACAGTAGATCTCTGCACGTTTGGGACTCTTTTGTGTCGTATTTCCAAATTATCTAATGGGAAAAGGGTTGGGCTGGTTGTAGGAGTCCACTCTGAGAATTATTTCCGGACCTCTTTTGGATCACAGTCCACCCCTGTCCAGGGTATATGAGCATGCAAAACACTTGACTCTCACTTTACACATAGGTGGATGATCCAGTTAACAAGTACACATGTGGGTGAAGTTTGAAGCATGTGGTAAATTGCGGGTGAAGTGCGGGTGTGAGAGGTTTCTTTCTCATGTGGCATGTGTAATGTTGCTGCTGTGTTCCCATTGATATGATCAAGGGCTGTTGATAGTGAGGGTTGTGTGACCTTGCATTGCTTTTTTTATGTTTGTGTATCTTGTGAGTATCTAGATAGCTTTCCGGGTGATTTTGAGTGCATCTTCATGATGGGACAGGAGACATGTTGAGGGTATGGGAACCATGCATGAGGAGGAGATGGGTGGGCAGCTGTTGATTTTCCCCATTGCAGGAGCGGATACACAGCAGTTACGAGTGGTAGTGAGCAGGACTAGCTACAATGGTGGAGGGAAAAAGCTTCAGAAAGTCAGTGAAGTGAGATATTTTGTTTTCCACTTGATGCATGAGACTTAGGGGTACCCATGTGATGGGGCCATCATGCCAGGGTCTGTCTTTACAATAGGTGGCATTGTTGGTGTGTGCATGAACAATATTCTGCCAACTTGACATTAGTGTGCCTGTGGCTTGTGCACTTCATGTCAAGGATATCAATGAGGTTGTAGTGCACTTCAATTGTTTTGGGGAGCATGCAGTTTGGCAACCTAAAAGAGACGTTCTCAGGGTGATGTCATGGGCATGCTGAATTGGCCTCATTGCATCATTGAAGGACATCAAGGATGTGGCTTTACTCTGTGTTTTCCACGGGAGTTATCATTCATGAGAAGTTGGTGGGTACTACTTGGATGACTGTGTCCTGTCTCTTGCCCTTTGGCCTAGTAACAGAATGGGTGATGCCTGTTCCTGAGGCTGGAAGCCCTCCTGTACCTGTACCGCTATGCCATGGTGTTTGCAGGACACAAAATGCCACAATGATTTAGCATACTACTGGGGATACATGTATCAATATGCAACATGAGTGGTCAAGGGAGCGGAAACGTGACTTGAGCACTCCAAATGTGTGCTCCACTAAGTCCCTTGTGGCTAGTTGTGCTGCGCTGTATTGTACATCACGTGGGGTGGTTAGATCCAGGATTAAATTGTTTTTATTTGCATTCAATGTGATTTGTTGTATTTCTGTGTGTTACGTGACTGCTTGTGCGTGCACATAATAGTTGATACTCACCAACATGTCAGGTGTTTCCAAATGTTCCTGATGCCAGGGCTCGGTATATGGGTAAATTGCACAAGATATAATTATCATTGACATGTATGATGTGTCCCTTGGCAATATAAATCACCTGCACATTCCTGGAATGCCAACGATTCCTGTTGTTATAGAGGTGCTCCATCTCTCGGGGGGAGGATTTTCAGCAATACACGGGTGCAGCCGAGGGCTCCCAGAACCCAGGGACTTGAGTAAATGCATAGAATTCCTGGCACACTCCCTGCCTTGCCTGCAGCATGCACAGCATATCAATGTGCCTATGCACACCTATGAGGTTGCAGCACATGACCTGGTGGTGGCACCTTGATTGTGTGGGCTGTGATATGCCTGTGATGATGGCTGTGGTATGCTGGCAAGATCCAGTGGCCATGATGTGTAGGGCTGATAGCACTTTTATCAGTGTTTACACAGCCTGTGAGCACATTGTAAGTGATTCCATGTCATTCTCCTAATCCCTGACCAGGTCTAGGATGAAATTAGGATGGAAACTGTATCTTATCTTAAATACATCTCCTCATTTGGCATTCCAAACATTGTTGTTTGTGGATGGAAGATTATTTGCTTCCTCCTCCTCCTCCTTCTCCTTCTATGCAGCAATATCAGTGCTATCAATGCAGGATCCAGCATTGTGAAACTTTATGTTCATTGGGGTTGATTTTATGTGTGGGCTTTCACTAGGCTTTGTGACATGTGAAGGGTAGCAATACACTTGTTTACCTTTGGAGTCAGTCAGATAGCACAATTGCTTCTGTGAATAGTATTTACTTAGCGCTTGATGGGTTGTGTTCGTTTTTTGTATGGTGCCTCCCTACACACAGCCATGTTGTTCCTCATTTTCCTCCTTGAATAGAGATTTTGCATTTTACACCCCTATATGGTTCTTTGTGTGGGCCCTTCTTGTGTGTTGTCCTCTGTGTCCCACAAAGTGCTCCTGCTCAGCACAAAGTGAGACAAGTTAGTGCAAAGTCTGAATTGTACATCATATTATGTCATGTAACAAGGCACAAACGTTTTTTTTTTGCAGCGCAGTCACTATGTGCCTTGCTAAAAGTTTTGTAAATTAGACCCAGTGTGTGTTGGCCCAGGTGGATTTGAGACACACTAGTATGAATTAATAGGTAGAACATTAGGTGAATAGGGATGGGAAAGCCATCAGATATGTTGGGGGAACATCCTTAAATATCCTTACATATCTGTATATACTTAATGAGTGTGTTCCACTGTGAATCAGGTATTGAGACAATATTGTAGTCCACAGATAAAGAGTCAAATCAAGAGTCCAATATTTCTTGTTCACTAACTTGGCAAAGATGTGTTTCTTTAAAACGTGCTTGATACAATTCAAATGTGATGAGATGTATAGCTGAATGCAGTCATTCTCCCCCAGGGACTTTTTGTGAAAGCTAACAATGAACAGATCATCCTGAGCAGAGCCTAAGCTACATGGCCCCAGTACTGGTAGTGTAGAGTTTTGATTGAACATCTCCTGCAATGCATTTCTTTCAATGTGAACTACAAAAAACGATAACCACCTTCTATAGCCTGCAATTCAAATCATCATAGTAATAATAGCAATAATAATAATAATAATATAATAATAATAATAATAATAATAATAATAATAATAATAATAATAATAATAATAATAATAATAATCTTAACCGAGGAATTCTAGTCGATTTGTTGATGTTGTACTGTGTGCAACTCTGTTTAATTTGGGTTGCAGATTACAAACAATGTGATCATTTGTACATAAACTAGAATAAAAGATTTACAGTCAGAGATCCATGGTCCATTAGAATAAAGCCCCACATTTGGAGCAAGCATATGAGAGTGTTGCAACACACTCAGCCAGTCCTCTCGTATTATTTTTTTATGAATCCAGCCCACATGTTGTGCATGCTGGCATTGTGCATTTGTGTTGTTTGAATGCTGGGTGTCCTTCATGTGATATGTTTCGTACATGCTATTGTAATGTGGACTGAGACACACCTCTGAAATTGAATCATCTGCTAAACTCATGACAAGTTCACAATACTGGACTCCAGTTTAGGGGGTCCCCTGGCATATTGAAATGTATAGATTTGCAAATGTCTGATGGATGATTCCTGTCTACCAAATGAAACGGCCATCATGAATGTCTATATGAATGGCACCATCTTGGTCTAGGGACCCCAGCCCAATCGTCTCCTTTTTGATAGACGTCTCGCGAGTCTTACCAACTTCCTTCCTTCTCCTGCTACTCCTACCAGCACCTCTCTGGCTCCTCCACCACCTCTTTCTTCTGCTGCCTCTCTGGCACCCTCCTCCTCCTCTGAGGTGACTTTGCCACCTCCTTCTCCCACCTCTGCCGACTCTATGGCCCCTCTACCACTTCTGCAGGACATACCTCAAGCCTGTACTCCTCCACCGAAGTCTTTCAAATATGGCAACCTGCTCCACATTGCTACTCTTAACTCTCGCTCTTTTGTCAAACACTCCTCTGACATCTGCCACCTCCTCGAAGAACCTGACCTGGATGTCATCGCTCTCATCGAGACATGGTTTACGGGCATCTCTGTCACAGGTTTTGACACTCCCTTTTCTTGATGGCTACAAGATCCTCTCTGAACCCAGAACCAACCACCCTGGAGGTGGAGTAGCTCTGATCTTTCCGGAGTGGGTACCTGCTTCTGTCATTCCTGTGAAGGCCTGCTCCTCCTTTGACTGCATTGTCTACATGCTCTCTATCTCTCCTGGCATATCTCTGACTGTGGCCACCATCTACAGGCCACCTGGCCAGGCCGCCCTCTTCCACTCGGTGTGGGCAGATCTATTTTCTTCTGTCCTTGCCTCTATCTCTCAACTTCTTCTCCTCTGAGACCTCAACATTCACATGGATGCTTAAAATCCCTCCTCAGGGCTCTTCCAAAACCTCTGTGGCACTCTCTCTTTCCATTCTACCCTCTGGCCCTCACACCCTGCCAGGCAAACCTTGGATGTTCTCATTTCCTCAGAGATCCTCCTCTCAAACTCTCTCACCACTCCTCTCTCTTGGACTGACTACTTTTTTCTCTCTTCTCACCTGATGCTCTCTGTCTCCCTGGCTAAGCCCACCCCAGCACTGCCACCTACCTTCTTGCTCATTCAACCAATGGATTGTGTGTCAGTGGATGCCTTTGCCACTACTTTCTCTGCTCCACCATGCCTGTGGCTGACCCACACCCTGACACAGAAATCTCTAACTTGCATATTTATATCTCCAAAACTATGGACGTCCTTGCCCCTGTCATAAGAAACTGTCTCAAGCCTACCTCCAAGTGCAACTCTTGTTTTGACTTTGACCTCACCACCCTGAAACGCAAGTGTAGGGTGGCTGGGAGGAAGTGGAGGGCATTGGGCGCATCCTCTGACAAACTGGCCTTCTGCCTGCTCCAAAGGCAATGCAAACTCTCTGTCCTGTCCAAGAAGAGAGCCCACATCCAAACCTGCATCTCTGTGGCCTCTAACAATACGTACAAACTCTGTAGCTGAAGCAGTTGTTCCTGGCAGTTCCTGCAGATCTCGCTGTTCCTGAGCTTCAGTGGTGGGGGCAAGAACCGGGGACATAAGGAGGTTCCTGCACTGCCCAGGGAAGAGGCCAGAAGCTGGGATAAGCGTAAGTTTAAGGTGTGAGTGCCTTAAAGCCCACAATCTGGTATCCTTCTCACTGGCTATCCGGTTTTCAACAGCACTCAGATGAAAATTCGACCAGTATGGAGACGGTGTCCAGGTGGTTTACGAGTTGGTTGTTCCCACCAGCTCAAGGGAAGAACTTGTCCGGGAAGGAGCTTCTCTGTCGATGAAGTTTCAGGCAATTCGGGCCTGCAGCAGGGCTTCACCGGGCAAGCCAACTTTCCAGGAGTTGCAGCAGTCGTCTTCCTTCAGCTCGTCTTTGATTCTTTCGTTTCGGTGATCGACTCTGCCTTCCAAGTACCAGAGACCTGCTTTTAAACAGTTTTCTCCCATTCATTCCAGCCTAGCTGCCACTCACCCAGCAGGGTGGCTGTCCTTGCGGGACAGTCAACCAGCCAATCAAGCCAGAGTGCATTTAGGTCCCCTAGGACACTAAGCACAGGGAGTTTCGGGCACCTCCCTCACATCCTGTCCACCCCAGACACTCAGGTGCCAGAGGAGGGCTTCAGCACTGAAGCCTGCTAAACGGCATTGAACAAAGGGACCATAGCTGGTTTGGCGCACAGAGTTAAACACAAGACAGACATTTCCTAAAAGAAACAGTGAAAAAAGATGACCAGAGTCTGTTTTTACAGAGGGGTCATGGGCGTCATATTGAAAAACATGGCTGACCCGATTTGTAGCTACCGGTGTTCACGGGGCCCAATATTACTTACTGTATTCCACTGGAAGTGATCAAAGACTACAAGTGCCAAAATGCATTTGGCTGAAAAAAGGAAAGGAAAGACTGGTTTGCTAAAGCTGCCTGCATTCAAATATCTGAAACATATGTGTGTGTATTGACTCGTGCAAAAATACTGTTTTGGTCAGACATGAGTGTTGTGCTTATAATTAGAGGAGCAAATGTTTTTCTTTGAATATGAAAGTAAAAGGGTGTTAACCCTGTTTTTGCATGAGATTGAAAGGAGCCTTGAGATATCTGACACCGAAGCACAAGGACATTAGGGTAGTGTCTAACATGGCTTAGTCATCACACGAAGCAATTTAATCACTCCCTGACAAGGCTCCTTTGGCACTAAAGACACAAACCGTGTCAAAAGGACGGAACTTTATCTCATGCACATGTTTTGTCTTGTTTTGTCTTGTTTTGTTTTATATTGGGTCTGGACTAACTCGAAATGCTTTAAAGGTTTGTATAAACCAATAAAATAAAATAAATAAAAAAAGAAAAAAGTGTTTTGCTCACCGCCTAACTTTGGATGAATAGCTAACAGCAGTTTGGCAACCTTACTGCCAACACATCAATCTGAAAACCATATAGAACACATTGCCAAGCAGGCAAGAAGACAGTGGGCATCACTTCCCTCAGCACAGACTACAGATGCACAGCCGAACGACACCTAGATGAACATGGGCCATCCACCACCATCTCGTTGACATAAAATGGGCAGACCACCTCAGGAGTCAGATACATTCTACTTGAACACACCTATACGCTAGGCAAATGCATGCAAGACCTACAACATGCTGAACACACAACCTTCCTCCTCACTAACTCTCTTGAACAGTACAAACATGTGCCCTGTCCAATAAGGTAAAAAAACATTCTCAGATAATGTGGTTCAATGAATTCCTTATCTCAGTGAAACACAAGCCATTCAGTCCTCAAGCTACAACGCATACAAAGCCAAAATCATCTTTGTAAACAAAGTTTGTATTGGCATTTGAAACAAAAGAACACAAACACACTACCAACCCGATAAGGCATACCAAATAAGAATAAAGTGAGCGACACACATGATAGACATGGAAAAAAAAGACCAATATACCGGCAGCCACCGAACCACACCACCTTCACCTCCCAACCCTCGACCCGCCAGGGTTACCATCACATCAACCTGTTCGTGCTTCCTGGTGCACACCATCCGAGGCTTAGCACAGCCATTGTCAACTTTGCTGAAAAACACAAGTTATATTCCGGAAATATCGCAGAAGTAATACCCTTCCTAGGAGCACTGCATCACACCTCCCACAATACCAGGATCTCTGCAACAGACGCCACCATCTCTAAAGGGATGATCAGCATACTAAAAGGCATAACTGCTAAACACACACAAGTATTGTCTGACAAAAAAATAAGAAGAAGAGTACTTCACCACAAATTGACTGCGCCACACACAGGATCCAGTTTGATTGTCAAGGTGATTTATATTGTAAATCAATCAAAGAAAGAAACGTGCAGTTTATATAAATGCAATGCCCTCTAGTTAACACGTGTTTCGGCTTCTCGAGAGCCTTTCTCAAAACAAAACAAATGGGCAAATAGTTCATATCCATTTTCCAATCTGTATTCAAAGTATGTCCCGGGATAATCCCTTCATGGTAAAAAACAGTGCTCCTCACGTTGACACACCCCTAAAAACATATTTGACAAAAAAATAACAAAACCTACTACTCCACAAATCATCTTCAACAACATCACATACCAGGACAGGTCACTTCCCTGACAAAAGGGAGAGCAACAACCCTCAATCTTAAAACAGGAAAGTGCTTCACCTATTCATGCCAAGCCACAGTTCAATGGGTATAGACTACCCCTGTAGCAAGCTGTGAACAGCCTCTTGGGACAGCTCTCTCTAACCCGTGATCCCTATAGTCTTAACAGAAAACAAAATGGACCTGATTCACAAAAATGTGTTATCATTGGAAAGCATAATTGAACACGTGTGTTAATCAGGCCCAATGTCTTATGTATTAGGGATCAGTAGAGCCATTACAACTGAGGAAACACTGGCCAATAGACAAACGCTTGATAGAAACCAGATGAAAAGAAGACACCCCCACCTCGTCTTTACACTTGTATTTGAGTTTTACAATAGCTACCTAAGCAGTAAATCTCAGTTTAATTTAGGAAGTTTTCTTCTTATTTTACTTAACAACCAACCGTGCCTCAAAACAAGCAGATGTATATGCTGCTTTTCGAATAGTGGAATAGGTTGTTTTTTTCCAAGAAATTCAATAAGCCACACATACAAATATCCTTTTTATTTCTTATACAGATGGCATCTATTATTTCCAGAACAGACTTTATCAAACTCACATTAACACTATTCAAAAGAAAGACGCCCCATGATAGGACTCTTCCAAGGAAAGATGTAAGCAGAATGAAATCTCTAAAAGCTTTCTGTTTTGACCTTGAATACCATGAACCATCTTCGAACACATGCAGTGAAGAACACAACATTTAGCTTTCATATTATTTTGTCTCGGCATCAGTTCCAGCACAATCCAGTCCTCTGTTCGAATTAAATGTTTTTGGTATCTGGCCCCCAAATGTCCTTTAAATCAGTTTATAGCTGCTATATTTGTCTGATTTGTTAAATGCAGCATTTTAAGTCTTCAGACAATCGTGATAAACAAGAAAGCCCTAACAAATAAATGACTCCGGACATTCCGTTAAAAAAAATGTGTATACACGCTTTGTCACATCACCTCATTGAAAGCCAGAAGTTCACGGCCTATGTCTTCATAGCTACCCAGAGAAATACATAATTGCACATGTTCCTTGCACTTTATTCCAGATTCATCCTGCCTCTTATCTCCGTAAAAAAATGGTGATAATTGCACAATGTCATGCTTCTCAATGTATCGACCTAGAAAGGATGAAAGGCTGAGTTGGCTTTGGCCCAGGATTTGAACCTGAACACGTTTTTGAAGAATGGACACATTTGAGAGTCGAGCACTTAAGCCTTGAGTTCATCACCCAGGACAAGCTGAAGAATCACCGAATAATTACTTTTGCAAAAGTGCTTTGATTCTCAATTACTTAACCATCTTCTCCACAGTTTTCTGCAAATAGAAATGTTATTTTCAGATGTCACGTTAGTTCTTGGGACTCTATTGGTAGTACAATCAGTCTCGCCTCCCCTCCCCCCACCGCCTCTGCCCCGGTACAGTTGCTTTACTCACAGCAGCACCTCCCACCATAGAGAAATATGTCTCCTTTTCTCAGGAAACTATCTACCTTTCTTTTCGGAACATGTTTGTTGAGTACAGTATAATCCAATGTATTTGATTCTGGCTCCCCACTATGGGCCTGATTCATGGAAATATTTGCAGCAAAAATATGGAACTTGTGTGCCAAACTGCATGCAAATCCGCATTTGTGGATTCATGCAACCGACTGCGCAGGACTTTCTTGGGACTTGCGTGGAGTTTGCGCAGGCCGGAACATCTGTGTGAGTCGCCGAGCACCTTTGCTTTAGCCTCCACGCAGAGTGTGGGCCAGGCCTACGCATCGACCAAAATAGGGGGCGGAACATGCAGAATGAGGAAGAACACGTGAAAATGTGGGCATGTGGAGGGATGGTACACGGGCAAGCAATTGCACGCACATCGCTGTGCAAATATAACCGTATTCATGGATTTGAACTGGGAATGTCGGGTTGTGATAATGTACATGAAAATCCCGGAACCCATACACAACATGATAGCAGGCATTAACGTCAACGCTAATTCAACACGCATTGGAACAAATGTGAATAAAGCATGCAATGCACACCAAATCAACGTCTAAAGCAACACTGATTCCAGCAGTACTCTGAGCCATTGTGCTCGGACACTGCAGGAGGAGGAGGATTCCCAGGGCCTGTATCCTCACAATACGCACCACACTTTTTGGGTTCTATGGAAGGTACAGGTCCTGCCATATAATCGCAGACATTGGGCCTCATTCCGAGTATGGCGGTAAGGGATACCGGTCACCGTTAACGAGACCGGTGCCGGTAATCCCTTACCGCCACATTCCGAGTTCCCTTTGCGCCCTCGTCCTTAACGCCTGCTTTTAGCAGGCGTTAAGGACGAGGGCGCAAAGGGGCTTATTAGCCAATAACGGTGACCGTAAAGTACGGTCACCGTTATTTGCAATTTCCCCATTCCCATTGAGTCCTATGGGGGCTCATTTGGGAATGGGAAAGAGCCCTGGGGAATGGGAAATTACCGCCCTGGTCAACTCGGAATAGGGCGGTAATTTCCCATTCCACCAGGGCGGTGCCGGTACGGGTCCGGTGCCGACCAAGGCGCTACTACCGCCATTGGTTAGCGCCGGACTCGGAATGAGGCCCATTGTCAGTGAGTGGGAAGATGGCCTAACATCAACCACCATTTGCTCCAATGCCCTTACCCCACTCACTAGAAAAAGTGCTGACTGCACTACATTTCCTTTCCACTGGGTCCTTCCAGTGGACCACTGCAGTAGTTGGTGGGATATCATAGGCCACCCACTCATGCTGTCTACACTAGGTGCTGTCCTGTATAACAGCATGAGCATATGCATGCAGGCACATATATATCCCTCGTAAAATGGCAGAAAGACAGACAGTCATGCTGGATTTGGCATGTTTCCCCCATATACTGTGTGCCATAGACTGCACCCATGTAGCGCTAGAGCCACTCAGATTGACAGAACATATCTACAGAAACAGAAAACACTTGCACTCCATCAATGTGCAGCTAGTGTGTGATGCCAAGGAAATCATCATGGAAGTCTATGCGAATATCCCGGGCAGCACACTTGACAGCTGCATCCTCCACATGCCACCACTGCACTGAGCCCTGGTATCTGGAAAACATGGCAACCCATGGCTCAATGGTGAGTATGAACGCTCATGCACATGCATGCACATCACACACTGAACATTAGAGCCTGACAAAAAATGACAATAACAACCATGTCGACATTTACAGGGGGCAGTGCCTACCCGTTGACTACCTTCATGATGACACCCATCAGGAACCCCACATCATCAGCTGAGGTGAGGTACAACACTGCACATGTAGCCACTTGGCGCATAGTAGATTGTATATTCGGAGTGCCAAAGTCACGGTTCAGGTCCATTGACCACTCTGGTGGGGTGTTGCTGTATGCACCACCAGTAGTCAGTAGAATAATCGTGCCTGCATGTGTCCTGCGAATGTCACCATATGGGGCAGTATACCAGTGGAAATGTAGGTGGGACACTGCCCGCACCCACAGGCACCACCCTCGCCCATGCGTGACCTAAGGCATGTGGAGAGTCTGCACACACACAGTTGGTACAATCGTACTTCACATAAATACTGGCCCCTGTGGAGTAGACACAGTGAAGCCACCTCCCAGGTGCCATTCAAAGATGAATTGTGGCCTATCCTCTGTGCCCACAAAAACACCCTGAGAATGTGCCACTGGGAGTACAAATGTGTGTGTATCCATTAGACATAAAACAACATAGCCAAGCAGAGGCCCCTGAAAATACTTGTAGTGGCAGTATACCACTACCATTTTGTGAATTATGTAGTGAAATCAATCTTCACTATTAACAACTGTAGAAATGGCAACAAATCATGCACAAATACAAATACAATGCCACAGAAACATTCATAAACTACGCCACAATCAAATACCTACCTTGCCTTTCATGGACACCAAGATCAACAATTCCATCAATTCTGTGAAGCAAACCAAAATCTGCTTACAGACCTGTGTGAACATGTGCACTACAGGCACAAACATACCCAAGTTGTCTGTGAGTGTGAAAGCAGGGGTGGAAGATTAAACATGTGACATACATACTTAGAATAGTCATACTTTGCCCCCATATCAAAACAACACAACAAGAGCCAATTTGCAATAGAGCAAAAGTGTCTGACACACCCCAAAGGCCACATTCACAGGACTGGGAAATAATGGTGCAACCACACATGAAAACAGCCTGTGACTCATGCCCCTAATCTGCATGGCGATGCACAACTGAACCACGAAGGCATATCAACTTGACACACCAGTGTCCATGTAGTACACACAAAAGCACGTAGCACAAGGAACAATGTTTCAGTGTGCCGTCACATGTACAGCACCAAATGGACTGTGTTTAGACTCCAAACCACACACATGAGACCACAAGTCAGAAGGCATACTACACATGGGCTGCTAACAGATTTATGCAAGGACAACCCTAGATCCACAATGCATGTCACACAACAATAAACTAGTTCAGTGGCCAAACCATTCCCTAACAACCACTATGCCTACAATACACCGTCACATCAAAGCAGTCAAGTTGAAACCAGCAAAATGTGCACTGCAAGAGAAATGCACATCTTACCCGTTCCCTTGCGAGCCTGCATCATTGGGACCGGCCAGTCCAACAAACTCCACCTCTGTCAGCCTGGAAAACATCAAACCATCATGATGTTTCCTGTGCATGCATAGAGCTGCTACTTCTTTCTCAATTTCTGTATCCATCATTCCATTCTAAAATCATCTGTAGAGAAAAACGATTCAATATGAGTGTTGGCAACACATCCATTCACCCAAACACACACCAACATGTGGTCCCCAAAGTGACATGCGACAAATGCACACACCAACTCAGCAGCCACCCATCACCATGTGTACTGGCATCCTTGCAGCCACCTGCACCCACCTCATGCAAATTCAACATGAACAACCCACACAGTTACAGCTTAGCCACGCACAACCCCTACACTGCCCGTGCGCCCTGAGTGACATGCAGTGAATGACCCTGTTGCACTTACTCATCATGCTGATGGTACCTTCCAACCACATGGATCTGGAAAGCATAATACTGAGACGACCCTTAAAAAGAGACCATTGAGAGGATGGAAACACAGGAGCACCTTTGTAGCATTGTAAATGCCAAGCTTTGCCATCCCCTCATCAACGTGGCAGTGTGACAATACAGTAAACACTGACAGAGGAGACAATGGTGCTAAGCCAAAGAAGAAATGTATAAAAAATCTCACCAATTGCACAGAAATCAGGATTTTGAAGAATGCAGCACTTCACAGAGGCAGCTGTTGAACTGGAAGACAGGTCACCGAGGCACTGGCATGAAACTGACATGAAACACACACACATGGACATGAGAAAGCAAAGATAAACAGAGGCTAAGACCAAATACATGCAAAAGCGAGCATGCAAAAGGAAATTTCAAGGCAAGTCAGACTTCACCGGTAATGGATTGAATTGGATGAAATGTGCATTGAACTGAAGTTAGCATTGAAATGCACCCAGAAGCTGTCAACATGCCTCAAGATAAGTGACGGTGCACCCTGCACAGTACATGGTCACCATGCTAACCGACAAAGAATGGACAATCATGTGTGCCTGGTGTCTGTGGAATACATTGCATCACACCAATGTGCAGCAATGCTGGTATGTGTGTGGATTGATATTAGGATAGCAACCCCAGAAGGGGAAGAAGCACCAACATTGGACTGCATGTGTGGGTAGGAATTACTGTTAAAAATGCTTCCAACGGGAAGACATGTGGCAGCCAAGACACATGTGTAAAGTGCAAGGAAACACTCACCACCACCACCTTAAAATGTGTCACAGCGCACAAACAGCAGTGGAAGCCACCCTCATGACATCTCACCAACTAAGACAGAACAGTGATACCCACCCCCAACTACGATCCCACAACCAGGGTCACCATGATTATCTAGAGAAAACAGCATGCATATACACACCACCCTAACAACATGTGTCACATGCACCCACAAAGCTGGACCCGTTCTCCCCAAACAAGTTAAATAAAAGCAACCCTACACAGTGCCAGACTCCATGCCACAAAACACAACACAAGTCACACCCTGAGTGAACTTCTCTTACCTGCATATCTAATTAACCTGGCTTTCATCCACTGCATCCGACCTGCAGATACATTTGCAAATCAGAAAGACATGCATTGCAACATCTTCAAGATACTGGTATTCCATGACAACTCATTTTGGGAACACAAAGGTAGGCATGCACCACCCAGTGTACTTGGTTCAAAGAGTGCAAGAGGGAGGCAGGACACAGAGTGACAATTGACAAGCAGTGGAGTGGAGCGGGAGAGACTGAGAGGGGCAGGAAACAACATTGTAAGGAGGAGACTGTCTGGTGTGGAGAGGAGGACGGACCTGACTGACAAAACAGTGTTTGAGGGCATAGACAATACGCACTAGGGAACAAGTAGGGTGACATGAACACCTCCTTAAGTAGCATTCTGGTCAGAGAGTAGAGAAGGAACATAGGCGGACAAGAATCCCATCTAGTGGTACATGAAGGACAAAAGTGGGTAACAATGAAGGGCATACTGGCAAAGAATGGGCACATGTGAAAGGTCAATAATCAGCTCTACATCAGAAAAAACACTGGCAACACCCACCGTGGAATGCAATCACCCAAAGACCCATGTATGCTACACACCTGCAAAGAAGGCACTCCAACCATATTCCCTCACCCCCACCACCTCCCGACACACCACACACCCTGATTGAAACTGTCCCAGGAAGTGAGCATGGCCTCCAGGGTGCACTTGCAACTCACACAGGGAGAACAGATGAAGGCAAGCTGTGGGGAGTAGGGGATCATGCACATGCATGGGTCCCCAAAGGCATGCAATGTTCACTCACTGATAGTGGCAGATAACAGGAAGAAGGAATCAAAACCAAATTGCAAATAACCTCCAAAATCAAGCACTCTAAGAAAAGGGTCCTTATTGTGTAACACAGAACCAGTCAGTCACAGGAACAGACGCGCACATTTGTCTAACCCAACATGCATCAATTGTGACAAACATATCCTGTGGAGTCAATGCACACAACAGGACAGCATTATTATCCATAGTCTACGTCATGAAGAGCTGCAGGGGAGGATGATGTTACATGAGAATCAATGTGTGTGGCATATGTTGAACAGTGGTATGTCTGGGCAGGACATGGACGTTTAGAAGGGAGAGGATTGTGAAGTGGCACAGGTCAAAGAGAAGTGTGCACAGGGAGTATCCCTGCAGGACATGGTAGGAAACAAGTAGAGAGGGGTAGTGGAAGGGTGGCAGTAAGTACACATCATTATGGTTCATCATGTAGATGCAAAGTGAATGCATGCCATCAATCAGTGCGTACATCCAGACTCAATGAAACATTGTCAATGGGTAAAGTCTGTATAATGCCATCCATTGACTTCCAATCATGGCATCAATGCTATAAGTGCATCCACAAAAACAATGCATATGCATAGAAGTGTAACTGCACATACACACACATGCATGTGTACAGACACACATCTGCCCCAGAAGTTCCCCAAGACTCAAGGTTAAGCCACCATTATGTCAAGATGTGCATGCATGCAAATACCATCGTGACCAATAACAGCAACTCAATATGCCAGACATAGCATATGTGTACATGCTGACAGAGCTGGTATGATGTCATTCCCTCATCACCTCCACCAGTAACTGTGCCTCCAAATGCGTGAGAAGAGGGCTGGTGCTAGGGACAGAGAGTGTGCATGGTGGACCTCCAATGGAGTGCAGTCACTGAATGATTCTGTAGCACTGTAAAAACAAGGGGCAATGCATTGCAACAGTCTTATTTCAGAATCATGCATAAAACACACATGCCTGTCAAAAATTAGACAAAAAGAAGAAAAGAAATAGTGAATGGGCTCATGGAACTCACGTCAACGGTGGACACAGAGGTGGGCATGTGCTGGGACCCCCATCCTGCAGTTGATGTGCAGAAGAATGTGGTGTTGGAGCCACACCATGCAGTGCTGAGGCCTGTTCTTCACCGGCTGCGGCCATTCAGGGCACAGATGAATGCACCAGAACAGTGAGATTGGTAAGGTCTGTGTGCATTCTTCATGGATGGCTGCAGAGTCTGTATATGTGTTCACCAGTGATGAATTGAGTTTCTTGGACAGTGTCTGCCTGAAGGCTTCCATCTCCTCACGGATCAGTGTCCTAGTGGCTGACAGTTCTTCATGGATAGCATTCCTCATGGTGAACATTTCACACCTCATAGCTTCGCTGTGTGCCTTAATGTACACCTCGATGCGCAGTCTGTGGGAGTGGCATGATGACCTCATGACCTGCAGCTGTTGCTCTCCCCAGGCCACTGGTGGGGTCATCGACTTGGCCATCTTATCCATCCCCTCATATATCTTGTCCAACACATTCCCATCTCGGAGGGCAGCATGCAACATCTGCGCTCCCACTCTGTCTCCCCAGACTGCACATATCCCCCACGTGTGCGGGGCCCATGGCAACCAGATGCAAGGTTCCATGTCAGTTGATATAGCGCCCCTGTCGTTAGCTTCAGGGCTGCAAACCTTCCTTGGACATCAGCCCCAGGACTTGAAGCCAAATCCGTGGAGGGTGGCCTTGTAGCCGAAACCCCCACAGATGGGGGGACAACCACTGACTGAGCTTGAGCCCCACTGTAGACTCACCGACCCCACCTGATCCACCCATTGGGCCACTCACCTGTGCCCTCTTTGAGGAATGCACATCAGGTTCAGCATCAAATCCAGGTGAGTCAGAAGAGTCTGAAGAGTCTTCAGCATGACTCAGGATGGTCTGGAGCACCAGTGGGTTCTCACAGCCTACCACACCACGTACCCCACTGGTGGTCTGATGCACCATTAACTATTCCTCCTCCTCCTCCTTCTCCTCTTCCTCCTCCTCTGTATCTGCTGCATCCTCACCTGCACATGTACAAAGAAAGAGAAAGTGATCCATGTTCAAAGAGACAACAATGCACATATGCTATAAGGTGCACTGTAACAAGAAATGGTAGGACACACACCCATCAGACATTGTGAATTCAAACAGTTGGTCCAGCAAGCAACAGATGGACGGCATTTGCTGACAACTGCCCCCTCTACAATCATGTCCATGCCAGCAGTGGTCACGTTGACATTCAACAGTGGTGTAAACGCATCATGAGGCGCCGCACATACCAGTGGTAAAAGTAATGCACATGTGACATTTGAATGTTCAATGATATCACATGGAAACTGCCAAACCTCCATACCCACAAGCAACACCAAGGTCAAAATATGCCACACTAAACATGTCTGGGACAGGGATCTGGAGACAATGAGGACCTGCAGGAAGGCGTGGAAATTGAAGACGTCAATGAGCAGGTACAGACATAAATGTGCCTTCTATTCAATGTCCATGAAGTGCAGAGAGAAAGATAATCAATTGGGTGATGTAAAGAGGGTCCACCGATCCACAAGAGGGTGAGGGGGGTGGCCCCATGGTGTGGGCCGAAAGTGTGAGAGGGTAAGAAGATGCATGCTTCACAATGAATAAGCTCTCTGTGTCCCTAGAATTGAGTCAATGTGTGTGTGGTTTTTGGACATTCAGGCAACTAAACTCTGGGAACACAACAAGGTGCATTGACGTACAATTCAGACATGCATTGTGACAATGAAACCCATAGGAGCAGGTCACAAATGGAACATGCAACTATGCATGAGATGCCATGAAAGGTAAACTTTGTCTACATGCACCTGTCTAGCAGTGCAGAGTGAAACGCAACAAGAATGTAGCACTCAACAGTACATGTAGGTGTCACATGGTGCACATGTGCTGGGGGAGTGTCCTGTGGGGATTGTGTCCTGTCACACAGACACGTGCCATAAATGGCAGCCACATGGGCTAGGCCCAATATGATGGTGATTTCACATGAGTTTGCATGTCAAAGGACATGCTTTACCCAGGGATGTCATACAAATGCATCCAAATGTGCCAATACACAGCTGCTGTGGGTGGTGCATAACTGGCAAAACATAAGACATTCACCTGATGTGTCATCATAATTCACCAGGCCTCCCATGCCTTGCACCTGGTCAAGGAGAATTAATTGGCTTGTGGCCTCTTCCTGCAGTGTCAACTGCTCCTCCTCTGCTTGATCCCCTCCAGTTGCCATTGCAGAGGCCAGGTTGACACTGCGACGGGTGAGATAATTCCAGCGATTCACAACCTGTTCCCCAATGTGCATCTCCAGCATTAATGCAATAATCTGGTATGTGACACAATGCCAATGCACCATACATTGTGTGTGTGTGTATATGTGCTCCCCGCATACAGGCACATGTCACAATGGTGATCAGTCACATAATCAATGAAGATCTGGAGCTCCTTATCAGTGAAGTTATTCTTCCTCTGCAGGCCAGTTTCCTGTGCTATGTGTTGGGGTTGAGACTCTCCCTGCTGTGCAGGCCATCCCTTCATGGGATTAGTGTCACAGGGAGTTTGAGCAGCTCCTGTCTGGCTGGAACCGTGTTGGCATCCAGGTGTCGGGCCACGTTTGGACCGGGGCCTTCCATGTCTTCCTGTCCCTGTGGCAGATGTCTCCACACCATGTTCCTGACCCCCATGGGCTGGGTCCAGGTGTCTCCACAACACATACCCAACCCCCTGAAGCCGGAGCCGGTATCAACACCCCATGTTCCCAAACCCTCATGGCTGGGGCAGATGTTTCCTCACCACATCCCCCAACCTGCCCCCTTTCCCACTTGGGGCCTTTTTACTCATGCCACAGGTGTAAGGGATCATTGGAAGGCACGCCAAGTCATTGTTCTGGGCAAAATGAGAAAAGGAATAGTCTACATGAAGTGCAACATAGATGTGTGGTCCAGCAAGGCTCAAATGTCCCCAAAGTGGGAAGAAATGTGGTACTCGATACGCAGTGGCATGCAAAAACACAAAAAGGGCATACACAACACCTGGGAAGCTTCCAATAATGAAAAATGTGGTACGAGATATGCAGTGGCAGCCAAAAAGACTACGGGGGTAATTCATTGAATTAAGCGCAGATCCATAACCACCCTGGCACAGCGTGGCGCAGCGACCCTGAGCAGTGCCAGTTAAGCCCCCAAACCCGCCCTGTGTGCCAAAAACATTGCACAAATCCCCTACATGGCGCAAAGGCCAGTGGACCAGCATACAGCCCTCCAACCACGAAAACGCGCTAAAAATGCCACTCAGCCCTCAGGCGACAACCCAATCACGTGTAAAACTCCCAGCGCACCCCTCGGAATATGCATACCCCGCTGGTGGATGCTGTCTGGACTTGAGAGGGCAGGACAAAGACTGATATGTTTGGGATATGTCTTCTCTGTGAAAGATAGTGAGCTAAAGACTCTGGGCAAGTCTCTCCTAACCAGGACTAATGTCTGGCAGAGAGACTCCCAGGACCCCCCTTGTCAATTTGCAGAGGTTGTTTGTGATGCAGGTGATGGGCAACATGCAATACATGTGTTGGCTTCACATTTTGCACAAATCATTTTCTGCTTTCGGAATACCCTTGCATTGCAATGCCACTGGATGCATGTTGGGGTTTGAGTTGCGTGTGACATGTCTGCTTCATGTGTTGGCTGTCAATGTTGTGATCTGTATGTTTGTGGTATGTGCTACTGACATGCATGTTCATGTTTCTTTTGTTAATGTTGCAGGTGATGACGCACTGGACGCAGAGGATGAAGATGTCATCCTAGACACGGTGGTGAGTTCACATCAACAACCAGGCACCAGTGGTGGTCGTGGGGTGGCAGCCCACGAAAACCCACTGGTGCCTCAGGCCATCGTGTCCAGAGCGGACACTGAGTCAGGCTCTGATGGATCCTCTGACCACTATGTTGAGCCAGATCTGCATCATAACGTGTTGTCGCCTGTAAATGATCCTGTGTTTGATTATCTTCTGTCCGTGACACCAGCAGTAGGGTGCCAGGTGGGGTTGGAATGTCTCCCTGTGATGGTTATGGGTGCAGGGTCACACTCCACACCAGTTGGCCATGTTCCTGGGGCATCAGGTCGATGGAGAGATGCAGTCCTATAGCCGCGGGCAGCTCCAACCCAGAAAGGACCACAGCTCCTTGGGCCAGCAGGTGTAGTGTCTGGAAACATGGTGGCCATGCGCCACCAGGGTCAAGTGAGTGGGAGCATGCCCTGTATGCCATCGCACAGCAACAGGGGGGAGCAGTTGAGATGATGGATCAAGGTATGGAAAGTGTGGCCCGTTCCATCCTCACCACTAAAAGGCAGCTGGAGCTCCAGCAGCAGGCTACGCGGTCCACGTGGCACTCACTCAAGCTGGGCATGGCGGCCTCTGACAGGGCACGCAAGGCTGAAATGGTGGTTCTGCATCCGGAACTTGCTGCTCAGGCAGAGGCAAATTGTGAGGACCTGAGGGAGGAACACCAATCCCTCCGATCAACTCTGGATGCGTTCATGATGGGTGAGAGTAGGTGGGCAGAAGAAAGGATAGAGCGGCTTGAAAGAACCATCTCAGCTGAACTCAATGCAAGCCAGGAGGTACTCCGTTCATCATGTGAGGCCATGCAGGCAGAACTCTGTCTTACACATCAGTCCTTGCAGGAGGAAGCACATGTGACATGTGAGGTAATGCATGCTGACCTATGTGTCATTGCCATGCAGGACCTGGCTTACCAGACCCGCATGCTTGCTGCCGCTGAGGGGCAAGCCGTGGATAGGTGTGGTCAGGCAACTGTGCCGCGTCCACCTTCTGATTTCCATCCAGAGGGTGACGACAACAACCTGTCTCCCAAATAGGTCGGGCCGTGCATGCGCTGAGCCCACGGAGTTTTTTTTTTATATCTCAACATTTACACTTGTGGGTGTTGAGGTGCACGCTGTACCTCCCCCCTCCTCGGCGCCCCCCCAGCCCCTGGCTCGTATGTGGCCATTTTTGATATTTCTTTTTCCTGCAAATATATATATCTTTTTTTGTCTATTGTGCATTCATGTGACAGTGTGGTGCTTTGTGGCATTTGAAGGCATCCACTGTGTGTTCCAGCAGGGCCCATTCAGGCTTGTCTCGTGTGTGTGTTTTTCTTGGGGTCCTGACACATATGCTACTCCTGCTTCCCCTTTCGATGGGCTTGCAAGGATGGCTCGGTGTAACAGCACCTTACACAGGGGCATTGGGCTTCCGTCATATCTGTGGCCAGCCTGCAGTCCTACTTGTGTGTACACCCCTAGTGGGTATTCAGATGACTTCTCCAATGCATGTGTGCACTTCAATTTGGTGAGTATTCTGTTGACTGTGCATTTCAACATGTTGCTTATGATTCTTTTATGACTTGACTTTCTATGTTCATGCACTTCCTGCTGTAGGTGGTACCATGTACCCTTTGGCTGTGTAACACACACTGATGGTGGGAGGGGTCCGTGTGCTGACAATGTTGCATTGGGACACTTGGCCTACAGTGATTTTGATATGCCACATGAATGCTGCATGCTGAGTTATCCTTGTGACCAAGTGTTTCATCGAACTCCAATTCCTTGCTTACCCTGCTTTGGCCATCTTGCAGCCTTGCCTGGTGTTTTGTTGTGCCATTTGAAATATGGCCGCATTGCTTTTGACTTGACTGTCCTGTTTGTGGCCTGGCCCTGCTGCTTTCCCCTCCCATTGGTTGCACTTGGCCCTTGTGACAACCCCAGCAACCAGGAGGCTGGAGCCAGCCACCACTACCAAAGGCCCCCTATGGAGGCACTGTCTACCCCTGTCCACCCCTGTCCACCTCCCTTATGGGTCCCTTGATTGTCCCCCTATCTCCCTTACCCCCTGCCAGTCTCCACCTGACCCCTGCCAGTTTTCCACTGTCTCCTCTACCACCCCACCAGTCTCCACCTGCCCCCTGCCAGTCTCCCTCTGTCTCCCCCCTTTCACGGTCACACTCCCTCCCCTTCTGAATCCTCTTCTTTCCCTCTGCCCCCTGTGTGTGCTTTCTTTTTCCCTCTCCCCCTTCCTGCCTTTACACCTTGGTCCTCTCGTCCCTTCTCGCCTCCCTCTCCCTCTCCACCATCTTTTCCCCTCCTCCTTGTCCTCTGTCTGTCTTTTTCTGGCCCTACCCCAATTGCTATCAGGCATGGTGATACATAGCCGCTTGTTCTTTGCAGACACTTCCCT
The DNA here is from genome assembly GCF_040938575.1 of Ambystoma mexicanum. Taxonomy (NCBI): domain Eukaryota; kingdom Metazoa; phylum Chordata; class Amphibia; order Caudata; family Ambystomatidae; genus Ambystoma; species Ambystoma mexicanum. The sequence goes on along the minus strand of NC_090926.1, from coordinate 508,267,505 downwards.
CTCTGCCTCCGTCCATCCACCCCCCCACCTTTTCCTTTTTGAGTTTTATTTTGGCACTTACTTTTATCATCAGTCCCTCCAGTACTGATTACAGCTTGTCTGTTCCCCTTTTCCCATCTGTGTTTCTCCCCCCCCCTCCCCAGCACTATCTTGAGTATTCATCGACCTTCCACTGTTTGCAACTTTTGCCGTCAGGCATAGCAATGTTGATGCTAGTTTTGTTTTCCCACATTCCCTCCCTAGACTCTCCCTTATTGTTAAAAGTACTTGTATCTACTTTGATTTGATTGTTATTTTTCACATGCTGGACAGTTTGAAGGACTTGTAGGAAGGTACTGTTATTCTCCCTTGTTCCATCCCTCCTTGAGGCGCTTTGATGAACTTTGTGTGTCGGCCCTATACGGATTTTCTATGAATCAGTGATTGCTCACTTTCTGCCATTGTCTATGTGGGTTACTCTGTACATGATTTATTCTGCTGGTCAATGGCTGATCCTATGTTGGATTTGATTTTGAGGTGTCAGGGGATTGGTGTGGTTTAACACACAGTGGGGTCCTTGAGTCCAATGTTCACATGTGCTGTGTACAGGACACGGAGGCTCACTTCATTTCACATGCATGTATTTGATGCATGTCCCTACTGACACAAACACTTAGCCAACACCCCCCCACACCAACTACGGCAACACCATGCACAAACGTGCACCCATATTGCATTTGCACGCATGCTGTGTCCTTACAATCCATGTTCAGTTCCAATTCATTGATCATGTACATGCATCACAATGTTCAATTTTGTTGATTGTACTTATTTTTCATGATGCTCAAGGGGTTTCCCCAACGCAATGCACACTCACTGCGCTATCCGGTGAGCGGTGTGTTGCAGGGGACACACACACAGCACACAAGGTTTGTAATGCCAATTTGTTATTGTACAATGTGCATGGCAACAGGTATTCTGACTTTTGTTGCTCACACCACTGGTGGCATGCATTTGTGCCACAGTTTTCAGGGTGTGAGGTTTTGGTCAGTCATTTCTTCAGATTCCATGTCAGGTGTAGTTGTCTGGTGCCTATTTGCATTTGTCATGTGGCACTTCATGACTATTGTGTCATGTGTTGTGCATATGGTTTGATGTTTTGCCGTTGCATACCATGACATGGTGTGGCAGACGGGGGTCATGGTGGTTGGGATGGTTTAGGTGGCATACCAGTACTTTCATGGCCTGTTTTGCAGGGTGGTGGGTGGCATATGCACCTTGCATGTGTTCCTTTTGATCACAATGGATTGGTTGTGTTTATGTAGCTAGGGATGCACACAATGTGACATTTACGTGGACACATTCTCAGGGAGGTAAGGTTGTGGCAGTTAACTGTCCCTTTCTCATCATTGATTGTCACCTGGTATGTGCCAGGCCTGTGTGCACTCCGCAGGAGTTGGAATTTAGGTGAAAAATGTGGCCACAAGCTGGGTACAGGCTGCTTCGCCACATGCCCTTTCCCCTCCCATGCGCAGTGGGCGTGCGTCTGGTTGGGGATGTGGGGGCACCACCATGTCCACCGGTACGCCCAGCCAATTTGCAACGTTGTGCAGGACACAAGCTGCCACAATGATCCTGCAAACTACTGGGGGTTCATATAGTAGGTCTCCGTCAGAGCGGTCAAGGGAGCGGAAGCGTGACTTGAGCACTCCGAATGTGCGTTTCACTATGGCCCTGGTTGCAATATGGGCTGCATTGTATCTTACCTGGGGTGGTGTGGTGGGGTTCCGTATTGGCGTCATCATGTAGGTGCTCAGAGGGTAGGCACTGTCCCCTGGTAAGGTGATAATGGTTGTCATTAGTTGGGCTTGTGTTTTTGTCTGTGTGTGACATGCATGCATGTGCACAGGCATTTGTACTCACCTATGAGCCATGTGTCGCCATGCTTCCCAGATTCCAGGGCCCGGCTCAGGGCAGACATTATGTATATGAAACTGTCATGGGTAGACCCTAGATAGTTTGCATAGACAGAGATGATGATTCCCTTGGCATCGCATAAAACCAGCACGTTGATGGAATGCCAGTGCTTGCGGTTGCGGTAGATGTTTTCAGTGGCCCTAGGTGGACGTAGGGCCACATGGGTGCAATCTATGGCACCGAGCACTTTGGGGTAGTGTGCCACCCTGTAGAAGTCCTGGACCACAGCCTGCCTTTCTGCGGGTGTTCTGGTCATATATATGTGCCTGCGGACTGAGGGGCGCGCCGTGATGATTGCCAACACCTGGTGTAGGCAACATGACTGCGTGGGCTGTGAGATGCACCCCCTATGGCAGTTGTCCACTGAAATGACCGAGTGGCCAGAAAATGCAGTACATTGAGCAACTTCTCCAAGCGGCTCAGTGATTGGGAGCACAAGGTGGGTAATGTGAGGTCATCCTCCCACTCAGTGACCAGATATAGGATGATATGAGGTGGAAACCTATAGCTGCCATAGACCTCATCATCAGGCATCCCAAAAAGGCTGGTCCTGGGCAAAAAAATGCATGGGCCTGGCTATTCTCCTCCTCCTGCGGTGTCCCACGATCACTGCTGCGAGGAATGGGACATTCATCGTAGCTGTATATGCTTGTTTGTTGTTTGTGCGCACTTTTATGTTGCGCGGGGGCACTTCCGCCTGCACGGGGGCGCTTCCGCCTGTGTGGCGGACATATGTGTGTGTGTGCGTGTGTTTTGACAGGCGCGGGTTTGCCCTATTCAATTCCATGAATATGTGTTGTTCACTAGCGTGTGGGCGTTGCGTGTGTTTCCCAGCAGTACTTCCCACGTTACGCCTACATTTTAACGCATTGTTCCCCACTCCCTGTGTTCCGCCCCCTTTTTTGGTGTGTGCGTGAGAAGTCGTGTGCTTTCCCCGTTCCTGTCGCGCACGCGTTTGGAAAAGTCGCAGTGACGTGTAAGGTAAGCGTGGATTTGGCACACATACTGGGAAAAACACACGCATGGCCTTCCATGAATCACACACGTGCGCTAGCTTTTTCATGCTTGCGCCACAAATTTTGGCGCACAATTATTCCATGAATGACCCGGTTTAAATGCATATGTCACACCCAGACAGCTTCCAATAATTAAAAAAGAAGTATGTGATAGGCAGTGGCACACACAAAGAGAAACATTGTGTATGTGACAGACCATGGGCCTTAAAATGGTAATAGAAAATATGCACGTATGCACCGAGGCACAACCCCCTATTGAAAAAAAAGGTAAGGTACCTGACGGGAACGGATTGCGTGTAATTGACACTACTCCATCTTCATTCCTTCGATGCGCACAAACAGTGATGTGTTTCCACATCCTTATGTATTCCCGTCAATGCTGTGAGCCGCATAGGCATGTCACGTGCAGTTCGTGTCACGTAACTTACACACTGAGGGCCTTTACTCTGTTTTCGGCTGCCTGCATAGGGAGACACAGAGGAGCCACTCTCCTGCCTCTGTGCCATTTTGACTGCTTCCTCCTGCCCTGTGCTGCATTCCACATTGCCACCTGCTGCTGTAGGCCCTGTTCATTTGCCTTCTGTCCACCGGCACTGCAATGTGAGTGCCTGTCATCCTGCCATTGCCTATGCTCCTGTCTCTGGCCTGTGACCACCTCAGCTGTTGTTCCAGAATCCCACCTCAGCATACCAACACCACTGCTCCACAGCCATTCTACAGGACCACTTTACCCACCCACACTTGCCTCGGGCATTGCCATGTCTGCACCATCTTCCTCAGACTAGAGTGGCAACCCCATGGCAGTGAAGCAGAAGGCTGTCAACTTCAGCTACAGGGAAGTTGGCATCCTGGTGGGAATGGTCCTGGAAAACAATGATGCCCTCTTTGACACAGTGAAGCAAAGTAGCAACAAAGGACCCAGAGAGGGGTGTCAGTCTGCTGTTTATAGTCCATCCACAAGCACTGGGAGGACTTCAAATCCAGGACCCACACAAAGCCCATCTGCGCCATTCAACACAGTGCAACCGTGGAGGTGCACCCTGCACGCAGGTTCAGGCTCTCGATGAACAACATGCAGGTCCTGGCCAGGTTCTAGCCAGCACTGCAAACACAGGTCTGCCAGTGGCAAGAACACCTGGAGTCTGCTTGTGAGTAGGCATGTGGTGCAATGTGTGATGCGGCATGTGTGTTATGTATGTTTGATCTGTAACCCTTGTACTGGCTGCATGTGTTTATCAGTGTTCAACATCAGCATGCAGTCTGTGAACAATGCATCCCTTGTGTAAGGATTGACAGCTGTCATTTGCAGTGTGTGTCGTATAATTGAGCCAACCGTACACATGCCATGTCACTAGTGGATGAGATATGCTTGGATGCCAAGTGAGCCAGATGAGTGTGTGGTGGCCATGTCATGTACATGCAGTTCCATGTCATTTCATCAGCTGCAATTTCATCCCCTGTCATTTTAACGTGTACATTCCAACGAATATGCTCATTGATTTTTTTTTTCTGGGGGGGTGTTAATCCCCCCTACCCCCAAGCACCACTCCCACGCTTATTTTTGGCTATTGCCTACCCGCCCAAACCCTTATCTGCCCTTCTCCCACCCCCCCCCTCCTATTTGTTGTAATATGCATGTTAAAATGCCAGGGGATGAAAATGTAGGCGATGAAAGGACGTCGTACCGTACATGCATGAAGTCCATGTTGTTGTGTCGACATAGGCACTGTGTGACTATGCATCCCCACGTATGGAGGTGACACGTGCATTTGGATGTTTGGGGTTGTTACATCGCAGCATTGTTTTTGCCAGCACTCTGATGTGAATGTTCATGCTGCTGCTTGTGCACTCAGAGTTAACGTGTGTGTTTGCCATGTGTATGTGCTGGGACTATGGCATGCCAATGTGTGGCTGTGCTATTGAGGCATGTATGTGTCGCATGCGTGCCAGACGGGTTGGACAGAAGCATGTTGTTTGTTGTGATCGTGTGGAGAAGTGCCCATACAGGTGTTTGCATGGCCATGCTGGGTGTGTTGCAATTATTGTTGTCTATTGGTGGTCAGGATTCCACTGTGTGTCTTGTCTACAATGTGTCCATGGCAGTGGGCCAGCACATCAGTGCTTCCATGCATATGGCATGTGTGCATCCTTCCAGTTAACACCCTGCCCATCCTGAGCCCATGTAGCAAATCTCCCATGGATGTGCATCAATTTGTAGTTGTGTCGTACAATTGAGCCAACCGTACACATGACATGTCACTAGTGGATGAGATATGCTTGGATGCCAAGTGTGCCAGATGAGTGTGTGGTGGCCATGTCATGTACATGCGGTTCCATGTCATTTCATCACCTGCAATTTCATCCCCTGTCATTTTAACGTGTACATTCCAACGAATATGCTCATTGATTTTTTTTTTCTGGGGGGGTGTTAATCCCCCCTACCCCCAAGAACCACTCCCACGCTTATTTTTGGCTATTGCCTACCCGCCCAAACCCTTATCTGCCCTTCTCCCACCCCCCCTCCTCCTATTTGTTGTAATATGCATGTTAAAATGCCAGGGGATAAAAATGTAGGCGATGAAAGGACGTCGTACCGTACATGCATGAAGTCCATGTTGTTGTGTCGACATAGGCACTGTGTGACTATGCATCCCCACGTATGGAGGTGACACGTGCATTTGGATGTTTGGGGTTGTTACATCGCAGCATTGTTTTTGCCAGCACTCTGATGTGAATGTTCATGCCGCTGCTTGTGCACTCAGAGTTAACGTGTGTGTTTGCCATGTGTATGTGCTGGGACTATGGCATGCCAATGTGTGGCTGTGCTATTGAGGCATGTATGTGTCGCATGCGTGCCAGACGGGTTGGACAGAAGCATGTTGTTTGTTGTGATCGTGTGGAGAAGTGCCCATACAGGTGTTTGCATGGCCATGCTTGGTGTGTTGCAATTATTTTTGTCTATTGGTGGTCAGGATTCCACTGTGTGTCTTGTCTACAATGTGTCCATGGCAGTGGGCCAGCACATCAGTGCTTCCATGCATATGGCATGTGTGCATCCTTCCAGTTAACACCCTGCCCATCCTGAGCCCATGTAGCAAATCTCCCATGGATGTGCATCAATTTGTAGTTATGTCCTACAATTGAGCCAACCGTACACATGACATGTCACTAGTGGATGAGATATGCTTGGATGACAAGTGTGCCAGATGAGTGTGTGGTGGCCATGTCATGTACATGCGGTTCCATGTCATTTCATCACCTGCAATTTCATCCCCTGTCATTTTAACGTGTACATTCCAACGAATATGCTCATTGATTTTTTTTTTTCTGGGGGGGTGTTAATCCCCCCTACCCCCAAGAACCACTCCCACACTTATTTTTGGCTATTGCCTACCCGCCCAAACCCTTATCTGCCCTTCTCCCACCCCCCCTCCTCCTATTTGTTGTAATATGCATGTTAAAATGCCAGGGGATGAAAATGTAGGCGATGAAAGGACATCATACCGTACATGCATGAAGTCCATGTTGTTGTGTCGACATAGGCACTGTGTGACTATGCATCCCCACGTATGGAGGTGACAAGTGCATTTGGATGTTTGGGGTTGTTACATCGCAGCATTGTTTTTGCCAGCACTCTGATGTGAATGTTCATGCCGCTGCTTATGCACTCAGAGTTAACGTGTGTGTTTGCCATGTGTATGTGCTGGGGCTATGGCATGCCAATGTGTGGCTGTGCTATTGAGGCATGTATGTGTTGCATGCGTGCCTGACGGGTTGGACAGAAGCATGTTGTTTGTTGTGATCGTGTGGAGAAGTGCCCATACAGGTGTTTGCATGGCCATGCTGGGTGTGTTGCAATTATTGTTGTCTATTGGTGGTCAGGATTCCACTGTGTGTCTTGTCTACAACGTGTCCATGGCAGTGGGCCAACACATCAGTGCTTTCATGCATATGGCATGTGTGCATCCTTCCAGTTAACACCCTGCCCATCCTGAGCCCAGATAGAAAATCTCCCATGGATGTGCATCAATTTGTAGTTGTGTCGCGTTCAATCTCCCATTGGTACATGTCATTCATCTTGGTTTGTGTCTGTGCAATTCCCACATTTTGCGGCTTTTACATGTGTATACATCGTGCCTGGGTTGTTGTGTCTGTTTGGTTGTCAATTGCATGTCCTTGTGTGGGGTTGGGGATGGTGTTGGTTGTGACTTTGACAAATCATTTTCCTGTGAATGTTGTTGCTGCCACACCAGCTTCAACACAGTACACTGATGTTGCTGTTCTGTGTCTCCTTACCATAGTTGCTGCAGCTGATGAAGAGGGCGGAAGCAGTGCTATGGAGCATTGATGCAGGAAACATTCCAACAGACAAAGGCGCAGGCTCCAGCCACTCCCCTGTGAGAGTTCATCTTCCGGGAGTGATGTGGCTTAGGTAGCACCTGTAACATCGGGCATGGCAGCTGGGGGTAAGTCCATGGAGGGGAAGGTTGTAGGGGACTCCTCAGCAGTAATGGGACAGGGTGATGGCAGAGAGGGGCCATCCATGGCATAAGACGCCCTGGAGGCCTTCCAGTTGATGGAGTGTGTTAGGGAGAATTCTCTGTTTAGCCTGAATTTCCTAACCTAGTGAGTCCCCCAGCAGCTTTGCTGGATTCCTGGAGTTTGTTTTTTTCCATCCTGCCAAGAGTGAAACTCTTTTTCTCCCACTCTTGGACATGAATGTGGTTAATTCCTTTTGAATGTCAATGTGTTCCATGGGCTATGGGGTCTTTTACTCCATAGGGTCTCATATGTTTTTCTATGTGTGTTACACCGCACCCTCCGTGCTGTAACACTGGGGCATCCTAGAGGATCCCCACCATAGACTCCATACCCTGGGACTGACTACTGTCTCCCAGGGCATGTAAAGTCACCATTGGCTTTACTAGACCTAAATTTACTAACAGAACTAGTACAAACCATCCTATTGTGGACGTACTAGTAGGGGTAATTCGATTACCCCTGGGTCTGTTATTCGAGGGGGCACTGCCCCGTCCCCCCTCGTCGAGTTTTGGCTGGTGGCAGTGGAAACTACTTGTTATATTCGACCCTGAACATAACTCTATGGGATTCTTCCCATTGTTGGAGGTTAATACTTTTTCTTGTTAATCTCTAACATACCACCGGTTTATTTATCTTAAATAAATCTATCGGTTGGTATTTTCTGCCAGAACTCGGTTTTTAAAATGGCGTCTCTGTTCGTCTCTGTGACTCCTAAACCAAAGGTTGAGCCCTTTGTTCCACTTTTGGCAGGCTTCTGCACAGAGGCCCTCCAAAGTGGTGCCAATCTGTCTGGGTACCACAGAGGGTGTGGGAGGGGGTTTAGGCACCCTGGACTGAGTTGCCTTGCCAACTCAAGTTGCACTCTGGTGTGATTGGCCCAAGTGGTAAGCCACCCCGCTCACCACTTAGCGTGTTTTGATTGACAGCTAGGCTGAATGAATGGGGGTTTTCTGCATAAAAGCAGGGCTTTTGGGACTGGATCTTCAGAAGTCGCCACAGGACCTAAGAATCCGACGAGGGTAAAGCTCAGTCGACCTGCAATGACGACACCTCTGGTGGAGCCATGCTGAACCGTCTCACCACTTCCCGACGACAGAGGAGATCTCCCCGCCGGAGAGTCTTCTTCCCCTGACTGGTGGGCACAACCAGTCCCCTTTGCTTTTTCTTCGCTTCCAGGGCGTAGTGGTCGAATTGCCCGTGCTGAGCACCCCGGCAACCGGATAGCCACTAACCTGTACCGCGACCAAAAGGTGGTGCCTTGTGACGGAGCACTCCGCGGCTGGTCTCTTCCCTGGTGGTGCAACGATCTTCAACTTTCCTTCGACGACGAGAGCATCTCTTCTCTTGGCAAAGCCCCGACTTGCATCCACCACCAGGAACAACTGCCCCCGCCGGAGCTGTCTCTCCACATACAAGGTACTGTGTACGCCTGGCTTCCCTTTTTGACGGTTAGCGTGAGGTGTCTTAATCCTCACCTCTCCATTGGGTCGCCTCCAAGCTTTCTTAACTTTCTGTTCTGAACTGGTCCAATCTTTCGATAACAATTTACGACAAAGACTTGAAGTGCATTTCCACTGTGATACTTTTTGGGACATATCGCCTTGCCTCTCTCCGAGTGGGCCTGGCTGCTGAACTTTGCGATCTACAGTAGACCCTGCCTTACTTGCCTTGCATTTGTTCGTAAAAGTGTTGGTACCGAGTTGATTTCATACCCTGCCTTTTCTCTCCCGTCCTAACGAATACTAGAGTGCCATCTAGGTTAAAGCATTCACCTCTGTCTGCAAATAAGTGGTGTCGTTGAACCTAGACTTGTCGAACTATTGTTAGAGGGATTGATTTACTTATAGTAATTGTGATTGAAGTTGTTTGCCGTATTAGTGCCAGAGTGTTTTTCATAGATGTGTTGTTATAAATAAATACCTATATATCTTTACACCCAAGCTCTGTTCCGTGTTTGCTTGTTCTACTGTGTAAATTGCCCTATCTTGTATACTCCACATACTGCCTAACTCTTCTTGAGGGAAGTCTGACTGCTCAGCCACAGCTACCAAGTAAATCTGTGTGGTACAGACTGCTACCAAGTGGGTTTACTGCCAAACACCTTTAATCCTAAATCTTTTGCAGTGGTCCCAGAGGGAACTGCACAGGTTTCCGCCTAACAGAGGGGGGATGCAAAGGATGTGGCCCTGGCAGCACAACCCATTGGGTCAGGTGGGGGTGTTGAGGAGGGAATACATGCTGAAACCCTGTCTCATGGGCATGAGGCTGTACAAGCCACCGTGGAGGTACCTGTACAAAATCATGTCCCTGGACCATTCGATGCAGCACTGCACGCATTCCGGGATGCCTACACCAAGACCAGCATTCCATTACCGGCTGATGTGTTCATCACAGAACATGTGCTACCACTTTTGGCAGGCCTGATGAGTCGGACCGGAGACACGCATGTTGTTGGACAGGCAACTCATGACCTGCTTGTCCATCATCACAATCAGCTGTACTGTGTTGTTGCCTTGCTGGCAGCAGGCCTGTTCCCCGCTGGACTCAGTGGACTGTTAACTGCTGCAACCTCCTTCATGGCTTCCTCCTTCGTACGACAGTCTTACTTCAGGGTGCCTTCTGGCCAAATACCAGCATGGCCCGCTGTGCACCAGTCCCACCCCCAACACCCCATCTGGTGGAGGTTGTATTCCCACCAGATGTGGGAGTCACAGGTATGACAGAGGAGGTGGTCACCATGCCTACCCAGGCACTAACAGGGGCACAGTCAATGGAGGGACAGAAGGCAATGCAGAGCAGTGCAGGTGCTGTATACCCCCGATGAACATCATCAGGCCAGAGGGTGTACCAATGCGGCGTGCACAGTGCTCAGCAACAGCAGGTGGCAACTAGGAGGAGGCAGAGTGTTACAAGGCCGTCTACCACAAGTAGGCAGGCGGTGCCTTCAAGGCAGGCGGACCATGTGGCAGCGCTCAGCACTGAATATTCCGTGTTCCGTGCTTACGTGAGGCCGCTGCTGACAGAGAGGCAGAGGGCACGTGAGGCACTGGTGATGGTGGCCAGGGCTGAGGTTACACTGGGTCGAGCGAGTAGGCGATCTGCTATCCTGGAAGCAAATTGCAGGACAGCGAACTGCATATGCTTTCCACCCTGCAAGCCCTCCAGTAGTCAAGAGTGGGAAAACTCATGGAGGAGGACGTGGCATTTGACTCAGCCCTGGCTGCCAGGTTGGGTAACATTGGGGATGATAAATAGAATGCTGCCTTTGTATATAGTTGTTTAGGTATAGGTTTAATTTATTATTATTTGTTGTTTGACCCAGACTTTATTGACTTTCCATCCCTGTTTTTCATGTATATAGTGATTTAGGTATAGGGTTCTTTTCATTTTTCATCATTTGCCACAGACTTATTGTACCTTCTTTCCCTGATTTAGTTGTATATAGTTATATTTAATGCAGGTTTTATATTGTTTCATTTACGCTTCATGAAGTTCATTTGTGTGTCAGCAACATTCAATGTTGACATTTCACACAGTGCATCTCATCATTGCAGTCATATGTATTGTGGCATGCCTGTGTGTGATGTTGCTGTGATGGTGGTGGGTGAAGGCTTGCACATGTGCCTGACGTGTGGCGGTGGGTCCATCAGGCAACTGCGGTTTACACTGGGTGTTTGGAATTACATGTACATGCACATTTTCACTGTGTGCTTGTCTTCAATATGTTTGGGGAGGGGGTTCTGGGGTGTGTGTGTGTGTGTGTGTGTGTTTGTTTGTGTGTGTGTGTGTGTGAGATGATCTTCTTCTGGGAATATTTGCATTGATGCATGGATATCTTTTTTTATTTTTTATTTGTCTCTGACTGTAGATGTAATGCCATCTGTTCCTGTGTGTTTTGCAAAATTTCATATTCTTTTCATTTCATGCCAACTGTTGTTCATATGTCCACTTTGCACATGCTTGGAATTGTGTATGTGACCACACTCTGTTCACTGCATTGTCTATTTCGCATTGCGGTTGCTGCGATGGGAAGTGGTCTCACTGCCCTCATGCCAATCATGGACAAGCCGGTCAGTCGTGCTCAGGCTGTAACTTTCTAGTTCATTATTAGTTTATCTGGCCAATGTTCAAATGAGTATACTTCTGTCTTGAGATGACAATAATTTGCTCTGTTGTGGTGCCTTTGCAGTAACCCATGGCCGACATGCAAATGCCATTTTTCACATGTGGATGGGGTCGCCACAGTGTTGTTGTTGCAATATGGTGCAGTCTGGCTGGGGTGCTGCAGATTCCGGTCTGCAAGTGAGTGACAGCGGAGGGTCTGGTACTGGAATGGTGTTCAGTGCGTCCTGTTGATCGTGTTGGCAGTGAAAATGTTGGGGCTCAGCTTCATGGTGGAGGCAGACCACAGAGGTTCAGGTGAGTTCCAGTCATGCATTGTACTGGTTGTGGGGAAAGCTGTCCGGGGGCTGCTTGTTGCTAGTGTGAAAGGTGAGGGAGGCTGGTGGGTGGTGTCTGAATTTGAGGGGGCTGACTAAGGTAGTGTAAAAGGTGAGGGCAGTGTGGGGAGGGGAATGAACTCTCAGTGGGCTGCCTGGGGAAGTTTCAGAGGTAAGGACAGTGTGGGCAGGGGAGTGTACTGTCAGGGGGCTGCCTGGGGTAGTGTCAGAGGTGAGTGGGGCTGGTGGGTGTTGTTTGGACTTGAGGGGGCTGCCTGGGGATAGAGTCAGCGATCTGGACTGTGTGGGTATAGGAGTGTACTGTCAGGGGGCTGGCTAGGCTAGTGTCAGGGGTGAGGGGTCTGGCTGGGGTAGTGTCAGAGGTGAGGGCAGTGTGGGGAGGGGAGTGTACTGTCAGGGGGTTGCCTGGGGTAGTGTCGGAGGTGAGTGCAGTGTGGGGGGTGTACTGTCAGGGGGCTGGCTGCAGTAGTGTCAGAGGTGAGGGGGCTGGTGGATGCTGTCTGGACTTGAGAGGGCTGCCTGGGAGTAGTGTCAGAGGTGAGACGGTATGGGGAGGGGAATGTACTGTCAGGGGGCTGCCTGGGGGTAGTGTCAGAGGTGAGGACCGTATGTGGAGGGGAGTGTACAGTCAGGGGGCTGGCTGGAGTAGTGTCAGCGGTGATGAGGCTGGTGCGTGGTTTCTGGACTTGAGGGGGCTTGCTAGGGTAGTAGTGCCGAAGGTGAGGGCAGTGTGGGGAGGGGAGTGTACTGTCAGGGGGATGCCTGGGGTAGTGTTGGAGGTCAGGGCTGCTGATGGGTGGTGTCTGGACATGAGGGTGCTGCCTGGGGGTAGTGTCAGAGGTGAAGGTAGTGTGGGAGGGGAATGTACTGTCAGGGGGATGATTAGGGGTAGTGTTGGAGGTGAGGACACTGTGGAGAGGTGAGCGTACTGTCATGGGGCTGCCTCTGGGTAGTGTCAGAGGTGAGGAAAGTGTGGGGAGAGGAGTGTACTGTCGGGGGCTGGCTGGGGTAGTGTCGGACGAGAGTTGGGCTGTTGGGCGGTGTCTGAACTTGAGGAGGCTGCCTGGGGGAGTTTTGGAGGTGAGGCCAGTATGGGGATGGGAATGTACTGTTAGTGGTCTGGCTGGGGTAGTGTCAGAGGTGAGGGGGGCTGGTGGGTGGTGTCTAGACTTGAGGGGCTGCCTGTGGGGAGTATCAGAGGTGAGGGGGGCTTGTGGGTAGTGTCTGGACTTGAGGGGGCTGGCTGGGGTAGTGTCAGAGGTGAGGGGGGCTGGTGGGTGGTTTCTGGACTTGAGGGGGCTGGCTGGGGTAGTGCCGGATGTGAGGGGATCTGATGGGTGGTGTATGGACTTCAGGGGGTTGATGTGGAGTAGGGGTATATGCTGGCAGATTTGGTGCTTAGGGTGTATAGAGATGGACTTGCCGTTTTGCAGGAGTGCATCTTGAATTATGAGGGAGCCAGCACATTTTCACTGGGGTGCCACATTAACTTACATGGAAGGCTGCATGTTTTCGCAGGGGTGCTGCTTCGAAATTACGTGGAAGGCCGTGTGTTTTCGTGTGGGTGCAGCCTCGACTTACGAGGGAGCTCTCGTGTTTTTGCTGGGGTGCCACATGGACTTGGAGGAAGGCCTTGCTCTTTCGCAGGGGTGCAGGCCCGACTTGCAAGGGAACTGTTGTGTTTTCACAAGTGTGCTGGATGGTGGATCAGAGGTGGACACAGAGGTTTGTGCTTAGGTCGGGATATGGCTTGGTTTTTGGATTGCGCGGGGGCGTGTTGTGAACGTTCCTCGCACAGCTCGATTCCCTTTGCGTGTCTCCTAGAAATGCACGTTTGGATCCATGAATATGTGGAGCGTGCAGATTTTCTTCTGCACACAGGCACCCGCAGAGTAGTTCTCGGCACGTGTCCCTTGTGGGATTAATGCGTTTTTTTTCCTTGTTTCTGGCACTAATTGTGTAGTAAGTGACAATGTCTGTGTGGGAGTGAGTATTGGGTAAGTCAGACTGCAATCTCCCTGAGGTTTCGGCCGTTCAGTCAATGTGCCTTTTGCCTATGGACTCTATCTCCCCATATGCTTCAAAGAGGCAATGGGCAGTGAGCGTTTGAACGAGAAAGACCAATAACGGAGAGAGATGATTTAGGCAGAAAGGAGCCACTGACCAACTCACCAACAGAAAAAGAGTATGCCCCAAAGCCAGAAAGCAAACAACAGCCAGGACAGGAACCAGTAGAACAGCGTGTACGCCAGGTATGGATAGCTTAGAAGTCCCTTAGGCATATATACAATTACATTTGTGATGTCATCTTTGATGTCCTGGGTGTTAGTCTTAGCAGTGCACCGTGGTAGCGCGAGTTATGGTTGCTTAGCTTACCATACTGGCGAATTTCAGGGGTTTTTTGGTTTTACTTGGAACCATAACATCCCTTTAACAAAGTTTTTTCACTGAATTTCATAGGTTTTTAGTAGCGCAACTTAACCATAAGGTCCCTTTAACAAAGTTTTTCATTGAATTTCATAGGTTTTTATTAGTGCAACTTAACCATAACGCCTCCTTAACAAAGTTTTTTCATTGAATTTCATAGGTTTTTATTAGTGTAACTTAACCATAACGTCCCTTTAACAAAGTCTTTTAATTGAATTTTATAGCTTTTTATCAGTGCATGCTATTTTCCTTCAACTTACTAATATCATACTTACCCAATATAGCAATATAGCAATATAGCAATATAGCAATATAGCAATATAGCAATATTTGTGTCCAATTTACAAAGTGTCACCTTAGAACTCTGCCATTTCCCACCTTCTAGAATCATGTGTAACACTTCTATACACTTTTTGAAACTATTTCAACTAGTTTTGCATCCGTAAACATCTATGAAAATCTGACTTCATTGCGTACCTTCCGGACAGTGCCAAATGACCATTCGCTGGAGCACAGCATGATGACGTGTCCGAGAACCCGTCTGCACTTCACGATAAGATCTCTGCTTCGCGGACAGTTCAGAACTGCATTTTCTATAGACTCAATAAGATTTTCCAACATTTCCATTTGCATTTTGTGTTATGCTAATGGGAATATTGTGGATTGGTTGATACCGGCCCAGCAGCCCAAGTTATCAGCCCAAGCGAAGCGAGGCTGATAACTTGGGCAGGCGTCCAGGTGTAGGAAGGAAAATCCTTTTCCAAGATGTCCACCATAGAAAGGGAAGGCGAGGGTTCCATACAGGCCCCTCTTTGCTTTCCATTGCAGCCTGCAGAAGGCAAAAAGAGAACCCTATGACCATATTACCACAAGCACATTTTTCTCCCCTTTCAGATCTATCCCAATTTTCAATAACTTTACCACAAAGCTAGTCCCAGGTGGACATGGCCACTTGAATCCTATGTTCTGTCCCTTGTGGTCATGGCCAGTAGCCAGATTGTCTGGATCATGACCTTATTCCATGACCCGGACAACTGGCCACTGCCCATGGCCACAGGCTACCCCTCAGTCACTAAAGGTATACCACTTTTTTTGTAGCTACAGTATGACACTTGGCAAATAATAAAACACTGGCACATTTGCAAAACCATGCTTGTAGGTCCTTGCCAATGCTCCTTCCGCAAGTTCGCTAGAAATCCACCCATGTTTTATTTTTTCAAAAGTGTAAAATGTATGCACATACAATCGTCATATAACCTAGCCCCCACTTGACAAAATTCATTCAGACTTTACAAAAACATCTATATCTAGATTTATAATCGTTTTGCAAACCTTTGTGTAGATTTGTCAAATGACACCACATTTATAAGCCTTTACAATATTTGGGGATCCCCCCACTAATTTTGCTCCCTCTTGACAGAATCCCACCAGACTTTCCAAAAACATGTATATCTCGATCTATTATCAGTTTGCCAAATGTAGTGTAGATTCGTCAAATGGCACCTCATTTATAAACCTTTACATTATTTTGGGACCCCCCCTCTAATTTTGCCCCCTCTTCACAAAATCCCACCAAACTTCGCAAAAACAATCATATCTAAATATATGATCAATTTCCCAAATTAAGTGAGGATTCGTCAAATGGCACCTCATTTATAAGCCTATACATTATTTAAGGACCCCCCCTCTAATTTTGCCCCCTCATGACACAATCCCACCAATCTTTACATACTCACTCAGAATCATGTCGGGAATACACATGAAAAATTTCAGGCAGTTCCATTAAGTGGTGCCAAAGTTATAAGCCATCCAAGAACTGCATTTCACAAAACCTGTAATGCTGAGTTGCCCGCGAACTTTCACAGGACTGTTCGCGAACACCCGTTTTTTTTGCTTCTTGCAGCCATATCCTATCCCATCCTCATCACCCCTCACCTCCGCAGAGATTATTTCATAAGATTGACAACTGCAATGTTGTGTTTTATAACGTTTTTACCACGACGTCCGCGGACAGCGGCGAAGTCTGCGAATCCAAGATGGCGGGCATTTCCAAAAATCTGACGCACTTCACACTCTTCAGCATTCAATCAGCGAACATGTTGCATGTCTGCGGACATTACATAACCCGATTAGCCAATCAGGACACTGTCCGCGGACCGAACAGGGAAGTGTGTCCGCGGACCGAACATAGATATCACTAATTTTTTGTGACCTACTTTTTGGTCATTTTAAAATAAACTACTGGACGGATTTTCACCAAATTTGCAAAAGCATGCTTTCGGGACCAAGCCGCTGCTCCTGGTCCAAATTTGGTGAAAATCCGTCCAGCTGTTTGGGCTGTAGGCGTGAGCAAAGTTTTTTTCCCATTCAGTCTATGGGAAAAAATGAGTTTTGGGACCCCCCATAACTTTGGCCCCCCTGGACCAAACCTCACTGAACTTTGCAAAAAGTTTGGTGTGCATTCGTTCAGGGGGAGCGAAGTTATAAGCCACCAAAAAAGTGTTCTTCCTATGGAAACAGCAACTTAACCATAACTACACAGCAACTACCGTGGCTGTCTAATAGCGCGCAAGTAGCCCAAGTGCATGGAGGTGCTGTTACTTGCATGAGCTTAGTTACAGAGGTACAGTCGTGGTAGCAGTAAATGGCACATTTTATACAAACACAGACATAGATATCATTACAGCTTATTTGATTGGTCATTGGTCATTACAGCTTAAGCAGTGAGTCCTATGGTTAGTATTCATGCCGCTACGACGGACTTTATGAGAAGAGGATGGTTTTCATTGCTTTGCGGAAAGCGTGGAGGGAGGCCTCACTTCGGATAGTGGGAGGTAAGGCATTCCAGTGAGTAGGTGCAAGATATGGGAAGCTGGATCCACCCGCTCTAGCTCTTTTTACTAGTGGCACACAGAGCATGTTGGTATACAGTGATCTGGTTGGTCTGTAGAGGCGACGGGGTGGATTCTTTGCGAGAGGTAGTCGGGAGCAGTGAGATAGATGCACTTGTGTATCAATGTTAGAGCTTTGAACATGATTCTCTCCTTTATTGGGAGTCAGTGGGCTAGTTTTCTGGCCTCCGAGGTGTGGTCTCTTTTAGCAATGCCTTGGGCTGCACGGAGAGCACTATTCTGGATGGCTTGTAGCCTCTCCAGGTTTTTTTTGGATGTTCCTAGAAAGAGTACATTGCAATAGTCTAGCCTGGAGCCGGTGATGGATGGCTCTGGCTATGTTTGTGCAGTTCTCTTTAGAGAGAAAAGGCATGACTGCGGTGATAAGTTTAGCATGATATGCAGCTGAGGAGGCAATTGCGTTGACTTGTCTGTCCATGGATAGGTTGGAGTCCAAATAGACTCCAAGAGATTTGACAGAGTCTGAGACAGGTATTTTGATGGAGTCGATGCTGAAGTGACTAAATTGGGATTCAAGATTTGTTAGCGTGTCGGGGGAACCTACCAGTAGGAGTTCTGTCTTGTCAGAGTTGAGGCATAGTCCATTGTCTGCCATCCAGGCTTGGATGGTGTTGTAGAGACTGTTAAGGGTCAAGGAGTCAGTGTCATAGTTGCCAGTGAGGGTGAGGAGGATCTGGGTATCGTCCACGTAGTTATTGTAGGAGATACCCATAGCATCAAGGATGAGGAAGAGGGGTCGTGTGAAGATGTTGTAAAGGGTGGGGGAGAGGCATGAGCCTTGGGGCACACCACATAGTATGATGGTGGGTGAGGCAGAAGCAAAGTCAGAGAATACTTGCATGGTTCTGTCTTGTAGGAAGGAGGTGATCCATGCTGTGGTATCAGGGAAGAACTTGGCAGTGGAGGAGAGGTGATGGCAAAGGACGTCATGATCTACGAGATCGAATGCCGCAGATAGGTCAAGAAGTAGGAGAAGTGCTGGTTTGCCCATGTCTCTGGCATAGTCCATCTGGTTTTTCAGATCAAGTAGGGCGGTTTCAGTCCCATGTCTGGGTCAGAAGCCAGATTGGCAGAGTCCCAGGAGTTTGTTCTCTTCGAAGAAGTGCTGAACCTGCAGGTAGGCTGCTTTGTCCAGTATTTTGAGGAGGAAAGGGACAGTGGTGATGGGTCTATAGTTGTTGGGGGAGGTGGAATCGAGAGCTGTTTATTTTAAAAGGGGGCGGACCCATGCTTCCTTAAGGGAGGCAGGGACTTTCCCTGTTGCAAAGGAGGCATTGACAAAGGCTATCAGGAAGGGAGCAAGTGCATCAGTGCAGTCCTTGATGAGAGTGGCTGGGCAGGCATCACCTTTACAGTTAGAGGGTTTGATATTCCTCATTATATTAATGAGTTTTTTTTCCTGTATGGATTTGAAGGAGAAGGGTTGGGGGGGTCTGAGGTTGGTGGTGGGACTGGGATATGCATATTAGGCAGGGCTTGTTTAGTAGCTAGTATTTTACTTTGGAGACGGCTCAGTTTGGTTTGCATGGCTGTTTGAATTTCGTTGCACCAGGCTTTGTCTTTGGTGAAGTTCTGGGGGGTGGGCGTGGGAGTCTCTAGCTCCCTGAAAATGGCAAAGATTTATTTTGTGGTAGATTTGGCTTCCGAGATTCTGGATTCAAAAGATTTGGCTTTTGTTTTGGTGATTGCTTTTTTGTAAATCGTAGAGCGGGCTTTAAAGATCAACTTATCTTTGTCAGTGTGGGACGTTTGCCACTGTGTAAGAGCTGCCTTTTTTTCATTCCGGAGTGTGAGCAATGCCGGGGTGAACCAGGAGTTAGAGTGGGTGGTGGGTTTGGATTTACGAGGTTTAAGCGGGGCAATGGAGTTGATAGCTGCTTTGATGGCAACATCATAATTTGATGCGAGAGTTTCAGGTCTGTGGGAAAAGGTGGACTCAAGGCTGGGCCTTGGAGGAAGGACAGTGGCCTTTCCTTGGTGAGCTGATGGGAGCTTCTTGTGAGGCAGGGTGGTAGGGGTTGGGTGGTGGAGTTGAGGAGCTGGTGGTGAGGATGCTAAAGGTGATGATATGGTGGTCAGACCATGGGGTGGGAGTGTTACCAGTGATGATGAGTGGGCAGTTGTGCTGAGCAATCAAGTCGAGTGTTCTGCCCTGGGTGTGAGTTGGGCTAAAGATGGTGTTCTTGTAGCCTAGTGTTTGTAGGGATGAGTCAAGGGATTTGGCTGCTGGGTCTTTTCTGTCCAGGATGCCTAGGTTGACGTCCCCAAGGAGAATGGCTTTCAAGTGTTTTTTGAGGTTGTCAGATAGGAGGTGGATGAGAGAGGCTTGGAAGTCTCCTGTTGGGCCTGGAGGACGATAGACAATATGAACAGCAATGGTACAGTGGGGGGAGAGGTTGATTTTGACTTGGAGATAGTCGTTGTTGTTGTGTAGGGATTTCTCTACCATTGTAATGGTGAGGCAGTCTTTGGCGATGATTGCTACACCTCCACCTTTAGTGGGGCGATCTTGTCTGGTGATGTAGTAGCCAGGGGACAGTGCAAAGGAGAGCGCAGGGCCAGAGGCCTCATGTAACCAGGTTTCTGATATCATGAGCAAGTCTAGGTCATGGGTGCATGGGGAGCTGAGGTGGGTGGTCGCAATAGTGAAAGTGTAGCTTCCCATTCTCACATGTCATGGACATGTTAGTCAATATCTGAGCCCCAGAACATATTTATGTTTACTAATATAGCACTGGTAAACCCATTGAGAAAATACTTCTATGAATTCTTCCCTCGAGAGAACACATTTATGTCAGTTGCTGTGGCCCAGATCTGGTAGACTTAAAATGAACTGATGACCTTAAGCTTTATGACGAAAGATCAACACGAAGGAGGGTCATTTGCAGATTTACACAATGGGGGTCATTCCGAGGTTGGAGGTAAGTATTCGTTTTTACCGGCATGGCGGAAAGAGCGAGTCCGATCTAGTACCACGCCGCTATTTAAAGGCTATTCCGACCTCGCGGGCACAAGCTTTCCGCCATGCCGGTAAATCCCCTAGCGGCATACTGCTAAAGGGCCCGTTAAACCCCTTACCGGCATGAAGCCAGACATTCTTAACAACACCACCATCGAAGCTTTGCCGTCCGTAATTGGCGGTGACCGTAATTTACGGATACCGTAAATTACGGTCACCGCTAATTAACGGATACGGAAATTACGTCATCGCACAGGAACGGGAAGGAGCGCGGCGGCCATCTTTAAAAACACAATCCATTGCCATCCTCTTCATACAGGACCCGGAGGCATATTTGGAACGGAAAAATAGCCATTAGAGACCAGCATCATGCCGAAAGCACTGAAAAAGGGTGCCGCCCACATAAGGAAGGAGCGCTTTACACAGGACGAGCTCTAGGTACTGGTGGACACTCTGCACGAACATGCAGAGATAGTATTCAGCAGTGACATGCGTAGTCCCACCGTCGTCAGGAAGAAGGAGATCTGGGACTTGGTTGACCAGAGGGTGAGCGGCGTAGGAAACACCCCCCGCACAACGAAGGACTGCAGGAAATGGTGGGATGACCTCCGTCTCAGGGTGCGGGCCATCCTATCGGCCAACCGAAGTCAAGCCCTGGAGACAGGAGGAGGCCCAGCTTCTCCCATCAAAATGATGCCCTGGGAGGAAACGTGTGCGGACATGATGGGCACAGAAGCCATAGAAGGGGTTGGCGAAATGGAGCGCGGTGCTCCGTCATCCGCTGATGGAGGTGAGTGTCATGAGTCAAGACAGTGAATGCATTCCTAATGTAAGGCACCGCCAATGGCTGGGCAAGCTGTCCCATCATGTTTGGGAAACCCCCCCCCCCAATGAAATCATGCTGTAACAAGTGGGACCCAGGCTGCTGTCAGGTGCAAGGCTGCAACCCATATTGGCCATACCACACAAAGAGGCTGTCAATGTGAGTCACCACAGTACTCCGCCAACATGAGTGACCCAGACATCTGCATGCATTTTCCATCCAAGCCCAGATCACTGTCCCAAATGTCAACAAAACGCTGCAATCCCATTGTGATACCATAGGCTTGAAGAAATGCTGACCCCCAAATCATTGCTCATGCCATCTCTCTCTTCCCCCCCACAGGCAGCGGGCATGAAAGTGAGGACCAGGAAGCCACCCGGGCCAGTACCTCCAGGGGCAGAGCCAGGGGACACCGTATACCTGCAAGCAGGAAGAAAACACATGCAACACCACCTGCTCCAGCAACCCCCATGGAGGGTGCAAAACCCCCACCCGCACCCCTACCCATGCCTGCAGTGCCGCCGGACACATGCCCCACGGTGCACTCTGAGGAGTACAGTGTGGCAGGGGAGAATGCTGCCATGTGCCTCCTCGATGTGCCAGACAGCCCCACATCAATTTCCGTGGCCAACGTGGAGGACCCCAAAGACATTGGACATAGCCCAGACACTCCATCATACAGCCAGGTGGCACACAGCGACTCCGGGGAGAGTGACACCCCAGGACTCACACGCCAAGGAGTACCACCTGCCTGTCCTGGATCCACTTCCCCTGCAGAAAGTCACGAAAGGGCTGCAGGCTCAATACCAAGCCTGCTAAGCACATCGGCCACATCGGCCATGGATGCAGTGCGCTCCGAGCACCTCAGAGGCCTGATTGAGGAGTTCATCCGGGACAACCGCGAATCAAGGTTGGAGTGGCACAATGACCTTCAGGCTCTGGGTGAGGTGATCACTGCGAGCACAAACCGGCTCTGTGAGGTGCTGGGCCGGATCGCAGATGCCCTGGAGGCAGCACCCCCCAGACCACAGCCCCAGTGGGAGTACCCACCCTCCCAAAGCTCCTCCACGCAGACCAGCCCTGTCCGTTTGTCACTGCGTACATTGCGCCGCCACGACATGGATCCCCCTGGCTCTGGGAGTGCACATTGACCATACTGCCACACACATGTGGTCTATGTTGCACTGATGGGACTATTGTGGGGTTGTTGTGGGGGGAGGTGAAGGGGGGTGAGGGTGTGTGTGGGAGTTGGGGGGGGAGGAGGAGGGGGTGAGGGTGTGTGTGGGAGTTGGGGGGGAGGCGGAGGGGGGTGAGGGTGGAGGTTTTGTAGTACACGTTTGAACATTATTATTCAATACACTGGTTGATCATCCCTAACAAACAGAGTGGACATTGATCATTGTGCATGTGTCTTTTAATGTCTCACAGTGCATGGTGTACATGTATCCCCACACCCAGTGCCCAATGTCCTGTCATCCTCACACCCTCAGCTGACTTGTGAGTCAGAAGTATTGTCCGATCAATGATTGCCGCAGGGAACGCCCCTCCTGTGCATCGGCACCGTGATGCTGTCCTGCCATTCCTTCCTCCTCCCCCTCATCATCATCTGGTGGTAGCAGTTCCACGTCAGGGGGCAGTGGCACGTTCCGACGGATGCACATGTTGTGCAGCATTACAAATGCCATGGTGATCTTGGACACCTTCTCGTGGCTGTAGATGAGTGCCCCACCCGACCAGCTGAGGCAACGAAATCGTGCCTTCAACAGGCCGAAGGTCTGCTCTATCACCACCCGTGTACGGGTATGGGATCTATTGTACTCCTCCTCGTGCCTGTTCTGTGGGTTGCGGACCGGGGTCATTAGCCACGGCTTCAAAGGGTAGCCAGCATCACCTGCATGAGAGTGGAATGAAGGTAAGTGTTTGTGCATTCATGGTGGAGAATTGTACTAGTCTTACATGGCCGCAGGTGATTACTGGCCATACACACATGTCCCAGGATACAGTCACCCCATTACTGGCCCGGCTATGTGTCATGTGCAATGGAATGATGGAGGGGGTAGCTTCTCCCTGATGGGTCATGGTGTGCACTCATGTCTTGTTGCATGTGCATCGCATATGCATGCAGCAGTGTTGGACTGCATTCATTGATGTCTTGCGCGAGACTTGGTGAAAGGGGGTGTTGGCTGTAGTTGGTAGCATACTCGTCATTCTGCACGGATCCCTACCATGGTGACTTGCAGCAACCCTATGGGGGTGCAGGACCAGTGGCACGCTGTAGGATCCCTGTTAGACTCACTTCTATGCACTCCCAGGATTGACTGTCCTGTGTGTTGAGAGGAGTCAGCGACATGGTGCTATTGCACTGCATGGTGCAGGATGCCCCTACAGTGTGTAAGGGCCGCCGATGAGTGGTGCATGTGTTGTGGTATCTGGCCAGGTTTCCTGTTAGTCATGTAGTGTTAGGTGTCGGCTCAAATTCATCACTGTTTGGTTATGTGGTCATGTGCCGTGTCACTTGCCTTGGGGCACAGTGTGCTTTGAGGTGCACATTGTGCACTGGCATGAACATTCCCACCCAGGTGGAGTATGCAGACAACCTACTCACAGCCCCAATGCACTGCCATGGCCCATTCAGGTTACTCACCTAGCAGCCAGGCTCGTCGTCCAGCATGTCGCTCCATGTAGCGTGGTAGTGTTGAGTTCCGCAGGACCAAGGAGTCATGAGTTGATCCGGGGTATCGGTCATTGCAATGTGTGATGGCTTTACTGGCATTACACACCATCTGGACTTTGATGGAGTGCTATTGCTTGCGGTTGCGATACGGCACCTCCATAGCATGTAGGACCACCAATTCAACATGGGTGCAGTCGAGGGCACCTATGCAATTTGGCATGCCTGCCAGTGCATGGAAGGCAACTTTGGTGTCATATATCTCCTGGGGAGTCCGGGTAGGGATATGTAGTCCCTTGTGTGGTTGAGGAGGGCATCCAGCACTTGGTTGAGTATCCGGGAAAATATGGGGTGTGAAATGCCATGCATGTGCCCCACTGTATGCTGGTTGGTGCCTGTGGCAAGGAAGTGGAGCACAGACACTACCTTCAGTAGAGGGGGGATGGCAGTGCTGATTTCTATGCGGCTCACTATATCGTCATGTATCGGGTCCAATATGGTGGTAATGGTGTCCCGGTCAAGCCGGTACAGGGTGTGGATCTGCTCTGGTGTGAGGATGAAGGGGGTGGCTTTGATGCGGGGGATTGGGGGCTGCCGGCGTGGTAATGGTGGCTGCACTGGTAGGGCATGCTGGGCCTGTCTCACCCTCCTTCTCCTCCTGTGTATCCTCTGTGGTGGGGGCTGTGGTTGTTGTTGTTGCTGTTGTTGTAGTTGCTGCCTTGCAAGCAGGGCCTCCAGCTCCAGGAATGCTGCTACAATTTATATCATCTTGGTGTGGGAGGGGGTGTGGTGTGTGGGTGTGCTCCTTTTGTGCTGTGCCAGACTCCATTGCCTCCACCTGTGCTGATTGAGTGCACCTGTTCCTCTTGGATACACTGCTCAGGGTTCTTAACACCTTCTCGGCGATGCCGGTATTTACTCCATGGCGGTAAGGTACTTTGCGGTCTTGTGGAGGCCGTTTTTTCCATGTCCGCTTTACTTGGGATCAGCTCTGGTTTACGCCATGCTGCTAATTTCGGCATGGTGTGTCGGGCGCGCGCCACTAAACCGCTATTTACGGCCTCGTACTTTACGGCACCGTAAATAACGGTCTGGTGGGTCAGAATGGGCCGTAACAGGAAACGATGCCGGTAGTCCTTTACCGGCATCGTTTTTCCCTTACCACCCAACTCAGAATGACCCCCAATATATTTAATGTTATTTTCCTTAATTTCTAGAGGCCAGAAAAAATAAAGGATGCACCAACAATAAATTAATCTGAGATGGACGAGGGGCTGGTGCCTTTCTCTATTGATGGGTAAACATCAATTTTGTAAGTGTGGTTTTCCAGGGCTACTGAGGTGGTCTGTAGCATTGTTCAGTCTGCTGCGTTTTGTCCAGTACAACTCTCAAAAATAGAATAAACATTTTAGGTTAATTATAAAATGATATTAGTTATTATGGAGAAGACAACTAAGGTGCTAATTGTGCACACGGTATGGGCAATGCAGAGGTCTGCATATGGTTGGGACAAACACTTTCTTTTAAATACTTACTAACTGAGATTTGAACAAAGGCCTTAAGCAACCTGGATGAGATGTACCAGTCAAAGTTACATTAACGTTGTGTTCTGTTTTATTTTATCTACCTCTCTTCTCATCTCTATGCTAGTTTTCTGGTTATTGACTTTACATTTTTTTAGATTGTGTTGTATAAACAATCTGATTGAATTATATTCCAATTACAAATGTAACAAGATTCATTTGCCAACGGTAAGCCTTGAGAAGGACCCAGAAGGGTTGAAACACGTGTTGGCAAGGGCACGAATTGGCTAGGGCAAGATTATAATTAGTTGTTTCACTCTTCTTATTAAACATCAAGTTTTTTACAACTCTTTTTGTCGTATCAGTTGGGTATGTGCGTAGTTACCGGTGTGTGTATGCATTTTTTAATTGGAAAATTAGGGGAATAAACTTATCATCACAAAATATATATTGGAAACCTAAGTCTATTTTGCTAACCTATGACAGAAAGAAGTTTTAATTTTTCCATTCAACCTACATTCAGTCAATACATAATGAGCAGTAAATATAGTGCCTGAAAAGCAGATTTTCCATTTGTTTGCAGTTGTCTTGTATATCGATTACGCTTGTCATTTATTTAGAAGGGATACATCTACTCTTCATAGTTGTCCTGATTCTCAAAAACAAAGGTTTTGCACCACGCAAAGTGAATTTGTGCTGAAATCTCGTACTTTGCGAGTGGTGCAGAGTTTGAGTGTGGTCCTCAAAAGGCTGTTTGTAATGGCGCTGTGCACCTTGCATCTTGTCCAACGACACTGTGCCCAATGACATTAGCTCCACATTAGCACAAAGGAAGGGCTAATGCAATAGCTGGGATTGGGTTTGAATATGCATAAAGCATCATTACTGCCCTGGTGGGGGAAGCCAGCTAATCAGGTGGCTAGGAATGCAGGCGTGAACCGCTGGTGCAGCCTGAGATACATCCAATCTGTTGTCCGGCTCCCCTCACTGCCATCATTCCCCCCACCCTCCATTTTCTTTTTTTTGGCCCTTTCTGACCCCTCACTTACCTTTTTTCTTCAGCGTCGACACTCCCCATCTTACTTCCTTGGGTTGGGCACTAAACATTCCTCCCCATTCCCCATTGGCTCCATTGAACCCAATGGGGAATTTTCGGCGCAATTATCGTGCAGTAATATCACCAGCGGTAATTGCAGTGAAAATTGACATTTTCCTGGCGTGTTTACCCCCAGCTCCTAAACCTGCCAGACGCAAGTTTGGGTGGAGTGGTAAATGTAGCAGTAACCCCATTTTTGCCGCATTTAAGGGCTACCACCCAACTCGTGATGAAGCCCTTTGTATGAACCATGTCCTGTGTTGTGAACATACTTCAAAACCCCATCCATGATGTGTTTCAATGATGAGAGAGGTAATACCTGTCTGCCTAACTTAACACCCTGAAAAATTCCGTCCGGGGGGAGGGGAGGTATAATGAGTGCATGCATAATGAAAGAAAATATACTGTACGGTCTTCTGCATCTACATGCTACAAACAAAAACCCAATCAAACACAGGACACACACACCCCATGAAAGACTCCATCTCTCCTCATTCACAGCAGATATATCACATGTAGTGCCATCATCATATCACCCAATTTGCCATGAAAACGCAAGTACAACCCACAGTCACACCCCTAAGAAACACACATATATTGTGGGATGTATTTACCCATGCATCCGGGCCTACCTCAAAACTGTGCAGTATTGACATGGAAAACATCATGATGGCCAGATCTTCCCAGAAAATGCACAGGGAAATGCATGAAGAATAGGCTGCCACTCATTTTTGCCGATGTTATGGGCACAGAAGGACACTGCCTAAAACCACCATTGGACTACCCACACAGTAGTCTGAAACCATTGGGAATGGCAATGCTGATTGCCAAAAGCAAACCCATAACTGTGGAGAATTCATTTTCTTAAATCCCAAAAAGGGGTGCAGTACCAGTACTCACCACTATCCAAAAGCCGGCGTTTTAAAACCACCAGATTTTACTTTTTTGTAGAAAACTGAATAAATGAACCCAAAACAGGCCAAAGAAAGACTTACTGAGAGGTGGATCCAATGTAAAGTTATATTCTGAAGTGACTTGAAGGTTTATAACAAGACTGGCTGAGCTGGGGATTTCAGCAGTTTAAGTAAATTTGGACTGAAAGACATTAAAAATCTCAAGGTTTAAGAGAAATGAGTGACCTACTTTGAGTGTCACATAGGTTGCAATTGTTTAAATGTCATAGTTTTGAACTTAGAATCAGCATTCTAGCTGCATATGTAAAAAAATTGTCTTGACTTAAACTGGGAAACAAAAAGTGACATTTTATCTGAAACCTGGCTTAAGGAACTGAATTCTGCCTGGCAACTACCCCCATCAGGAGTGAAACTTGAGTCACAGCTGTGTTCCCAGGCCTAGCTGCCCTTTTGCTGCTCACACCAAAAGGGATATGACACTTCCCTGATTGAATTACCTGGGCTCTGCAGGAAATTGAACAAAGCCCTGTCTTGACTCAGGCAAATGTTTTATGGCGGGAGTCGTAAATGGAGATTTCTCCTGGAAGCACAGGGGAGGGGCACTGCCTGTGAGAGCAAGCTGGCTTGGCAGAACTGGAAAAACCAGAAATTCAACCTTGTGCTGGAGGAAAACCACACCCCTTTGGGGCCAGAACATAACTCTAAAAAGATGAATAACTCATAGTACGGACTTGTGAAAATTATTTAAATGATACCATAATTCTTGTGATTTTTCTGCCCACATTTTAAGAGGTTTTTAGAACCGGTGGCATGTTCAGGGGAGTTTTAGCGGAAAAGAGGATATTACTCAAAATGTGTGCATGTGAAAAATCTGACACTTCATCAACTAATGTCCATACTCCTTGCGCACATGTGTGTAAATTTGGGGTAATGTCTGGGATTGCAAACCAGTTAAAAAGTGCAAAATATCGCTATTTCTGAATGCAAGCCCCCAGGAAGAGCAGAGTTTGAACAGGGTATACCTCCTGTGATATGTGATGGGTGCATGTAATTTCAAACCACTGTGTAGCTATGAAATATGTATTTGGTTCAAATCTGGATTTGTGTGCAAGTTGACAGGAGGAGTGTACTTTCTGCAGGCTGTAAAATGACATCACTCTGACACAACTTAGCTCCCCCAATCAGGGGAGAAATGAAAGCTTGGCCAATGATAAGTGGAGAGGGGCTGGCTAGTGATGCTGCTCACACACACCCATTTTAAAAACACATAAAAGCAGAGAGACAGGACAGATAGGGACCTTCAAATCCATTTGCAGCTGGAAGCTCTGCCGGGAAAATCCATACTTTACCTCCATCAACTTCAGAGACCCAGACCAGACCAGCAGAGTAGAGCTGACCTGTTAGCAGAACCAGAGAGAGCTGACCCAGATCACTGTGAAGTGCAGAGACCAGAGTCCAGTCCTAAACCTGACCAGATCCGTGGCAAGGCATATTTCTAAATATATTGTGAGTACATAGCAAAACTGTGCAGAACCAATCTCTTAGTTAAAATAATATAATTCAATCTATTTTAATCTAAGTAGAACTGTCTCCTAACTGTCACCTGTCATTTGCAAAGCTGTCACCTGTCATTTTCTAGTTGCAAGCTGCACTTGTCTTTTTGAACTTTAAAATTTCAAATCTGAAAAACGACCTTTATTTAATCGCTCATATCTCCGTGACCGTTTGTGCTAGAGACTTGCAGTAACGTTCATCTGGAAGCTGAGATCCTAGGCTTTTCTAGGACCCCAAAACGATATTGCTAGCCTTGTAGTTCTTCTGTAATAGCGCCCGGCGCATTCGCGAATTTTGCCGCGATTTGAAAATTTCTCCACTTGCAAAAAGATAGCTGCTTTTGCTTTCCTCTGAAAAAAATCGTTTGCCTCATAAAAACTATCCCTGCATCACTGCTAAAGTGAGCCTGGACTAATATTAACTTGATTTCACTCACCCTGAACCTCTAGAGGGAATTAAAAGCATTTTAGCATATTTTTTTTCTTCATTTCCAGCACATTTAAAAGCATTTGGGCCTGTGTTTTCAACTTCCGTAGTCTAAGTTGCTGGGGTGAACCGAATCACATTTGATTGCATTTCTGAGAACTGTGTGCTTCCCTCCATTTCCTTGCATTGCATAAAAGGGGGGGTGAATTGTACAAGAAAGTGATTACATTGTCTTTGCTGAAATTCTATCAAGTTATTTTCTGTACTGCATTTCATTCCACATTGCATCCATTTGAAACCATAAAAGTATTGTTGCTATCCTATCCATTTCATGTCAACTCCTTAGTGATTATCAAGAAGTGTGCTAGTGCCAGATTCTCCGTTGTTAATCTTTATCATCTCAGATTAAGTGTGCTATTCAATTATTAATTTATTCTAAAGTGTGATATCTATACCTATTGTTTAATTTATCAAATAAACCTTTAACTTGCAAAACAGAACTACTTCTTGGCTCAGTGGGGTCAGGGGGATTCTGAGAGAGGGGTGTTATATAGGGGTAGTCATCCAGAACGCATGAACTGGACATAAAGCTATATCAATAAGGGTTTTCATTCAGTATTCTAGACTAGGCGTTGACTTGGCTGTAGTGCTGAATTGAATCCTCTTACAAATTGGGGGCTCGTGCCGGACGTTTGGGTTAGATCTACCATTTGTGCAGATTAATACAGCGTGCCAGCTGACCAGATACACATATCCGGTCGGATCACCACGCTGCGTTACGCTGTAAAGCACTCCTCATAGGAACCCTCTAAGAAAAAGGTCTGTTTTGCAAAAATAAAATACTAATTTCTGTAAGTCAGGACAGAGACCAATCTCTAGAATGACGACCTTAGTAGACTTGAAAATAGCCAGAGAGCACCTCTTACATAAACTATTTGTGAGAGGTGAATGGACTGAACAGGGCCAGGATGCCTGGTTGCAGGCCATCACGCGACAGGTCACTGAAACAGGGTCAGACCTATGGAGAGATCAGGGTCCATTACATGTGGCCCTGAGTGAACTATATATGGCTCCTAAGGCCAAAGATGAACACGACAAGATTGTTAGGATAGCGGCATATTTATATTTATATATGGGAGCCATACAGAATAAATGTGCTGAAGGCCATGATCTGGCAAAAAGGCAACAGATGGCGTTAGAGAAGGCCCAATCTGATCTGGACTCTTCTGAGCAAAGGCTGCACAGAAGCCAGGAGTCAGAAAATGAGACCAGACAGTACATCACTAAAATAAAGGAGGATATGGATGTGCTGCAAAAGGAAAAGTCAGAACAGGATACCAGATTTCGGGCCTTGCAGAAGGAACACCAAGAAGGTTTGGACTCCCTACTGCAAAGCCAGAAAAAGCTGGAGCAACAACTGGACTTCAACAGGGTATGTGCTGAGCAGGTAGTCACCCTGCAAGGCCACCTAGATAGGGAAAAGGCAGAAAGCAATAAACTGATTCTGAAAGACCTGGATACCCAGGCAGAGTTTGATGAAGAGCGCCGGAAAGCTGGTGCCCTTCAAAGGCAGAGGGACGACCTGGCAGCACAGATGCAGGCTCTCAGTCAGGAAAGAGACACTTTAGGCCAGGAAGTCTGCCACTTAAAAAAGGAAATTGAAGAAAATCACCTGGCCCTCCAGGGGCTGGGTGACCTCCAAAAAGAAAACCAGAACTTGGTAGAGCACACCAGAAGGGTGGAAGATGCTCTGGCAAGAAAGGAGCAGGCCGGTAGGGATGGGACTCAGGAGGTAAACCTCCTGCAGCAAAGACTGGCCCAGTTCTCCAGGACCAACCAGGAAGCACAGAGGGAAAATGAGGCCCTCTGTCAACACAATGATAGGCTCCAACAACAGGTAGCGATGCAGGAGAGACTGATAGAGTCTAGTAAGGCCTTGACTGAGGAACTGAAAGCACAAATGCAGGCTCTTGCATTGCAACAGGGAGCAGGGGCGGATAGAGATGAGGTCCGCTGGGAAAGAGAGACTCCTGACCATAACCTCAGGAGCCCTAACACCAGGGGCCTTCATCTCTCCCAGTCCCTGGACTCTACCACCCCCATGTCCCCTGGCACACATGAGCACAGGGCCACAGGGATGGCAGATTACTATCCAGCTAAAAGTATGGGGCTCATAGGCCAGTACCACTCAGGAATGGAGGGGTGGGC
Organism: Ambystoma mexicanum; assembly: GCF_040938575.1. NCBI lineage: Eukaryota > Metazoa > Chordata > Amphibia > Caudata > Ambystomatidae > Ambystoma > Ambystoma mexicanum. Next base: position 508,236,018 of record NC_090926.1, on the reverse strand, counting down.
ATCCGGGTATGGGCACCCAAGTACAGTACAGTTCAGTGGGGAACCCCAGGAGAGTAGGCCCATTAAGGGCATCCTGAAAACCTCTGCCCAGTTAGGTCAGTGGAGGGGGTACCCATCAAATCCTGGCAGCAAGGAGGAATCTGAAGACTCCTCTGAACTGCGCAGGACACAGGAGACCAGGTCCCCACATTCTGCCAGCCATTCCCAGGCTCGCAGAATCCGGGAAAACCTGGAAGAGCAGACAGGAACCTCTGGGAGCAGTGCCTCTGAGTCAGAGGATGAATGGACAAGGGTTACCCAAACCAAAAAGGCCAATAAGGCAAAAAGGGCCTTGCTTAAGGACCCCTTAAAGCAGATTAAGGCGATCAGGAGCGTCATCACGCCTTACCATAAGAACGCTAAGTATTCTGTTTGGGAGCACTTAGAGTTGTTTGAGCAAATGATGGAGACTTTCCATTTGAAGGACAGCCAAAGCTGTATTCAATATGTAAAGTGGACCTTCTCCCCGGAATACTCCAGTTTCTTTGCGGGGCTGGAGGACCAAAATCATTTAAGATGGTCCACCTATAAGGCGGCCATCTTGAAACATTTTTCCATTCATAGAAATCCTCAAGAGGCTCGCAAGGCAGCCTACAATTTGCAATGTGGGGAGGATCAGGCCCCACAAGAATTTGTGCAAGAACTGAAACGTGCTTTTGCGCAGACCACCAGAAGGGTGCGCACAGACAGTAGAGAATTCATAAATACATTTTTTCATGCCTTGCCCAAATACATAATGACCCAGCTCGTGAGGGATTTTCACGAGAAAAGATCTTTAGACTGGGTCCTTGAACAGGCTACCCGGATCTATGAGGTGCAGAAACCGGTAGATAGCAAAAGTAATGCCCAGAAAAACCCCAAAGCCAACAGCACCCCTGCTGCTGCCAAGGTGGCAGAGGTAAAGGTCACCCCCGTTTTAGAGTTGGAGATGGGGGGGCCTAAAAACCTACCTGCACCTAATAATGCTAGGCCCAGAAGGTCCTCGGGCCAGTCACCGACAGGGAGCCAGGGAGCCAGGGAGGCAGCCCCACAAATGGGGTCCCTCGCTCTCCTGATTATGTAAGTCCCCGTTACAAGGGAAATCGACCCATCCTGGGTTATGTGTGGACTCCTCCAGCCCAAGGGGGGGGATCCAGCCAAGCACCTAACCCAGGGAACTTCCCTCCTAACTTCCCACCGGAGGGTAGAAATTCTCCAAATCCTGGGCAGAACTTTTTCCCCAGGTATCCACCCAATTTCCAACCCCAAAATCATCCATCCTTCTTTCCCCAATTCCCTGAGCCCAGACAACCTAATCCGGGAGAGGGGAGGCCAAGGGTGGAGGGGTACCCAAATCTTCCCAACCCGGGGTACTACCAGAGAAGGGATAGCTACCCTTCCCGGGATCAGCCCAGGGGAGAAAACAGGGCCCCGTATCAGCCTGAGCGGGTTTCCCAGTTAGAGCGCCAGGTTCAAAACATGGCGCGGGATCTGGGTCACATACTGAGGGCTCAGCAGAACCCTCAGATCGGCATGCCGGCGCAGAACGCACCCAACTCCGGACCTGGTGCTCCAGAACAATGACGGGGGCAGCACCCCGATAACTCACCGGTTCCCAGGGAGGAGGCACAAAGGGAAGGGGGGTGTAAAGCCTTGGAGGAAGCTTCCTTCCTCACTTGTAAACAGCCCCTGGAAACCCAGGAACCGGAAACAAAATCTCTTGCCCCTGAAAGTCTGCCTCCTAAGGAGCAGAGGGGGGGTAGGAGAAACAAAAGACCCAAACAGACACATTTTGAGGAGGAGGTACAGATCTTCCAATTTGAGGTAGAGGGATCCCCAGAGGATCCTGGGAAAAGGATCTTCTCCTTCAGAGAGGGGGGAACTCCTCCCAAAGAAAAATGGATCTCTAGGGATGCAAATCCAGACTGGGGAGATGTGGAGACTGAGCTACCGCCGCCCACCCTCTCATCCCAGAACCAACAGCAAGAAAATCCCCTGGTTCAAACCCATCCTGGTGACTGCCTCCAAAAAGGGGGGGGCAGCCCAGAACCGGAGCCAGGGGAACCCACAATGGCTCTGATCTCCAGTTGCCAACTTTTTCTTTCAGATTCCCAAGGCTCTCCACAGAATTCCGCCCAAATCTCTTCGCTAGCGATGTTCAAAACCAGAAAATTAGCCCACCAGTTGTCCAAAAATGTACATTATCTGTGCCCCCTTGAGGAGAAGGAGGGAAGATATTATGCCCCGGTACAAGTACAGGGGCAGGGTACAATTTTGGCACTGGTGGACACTGGATCTCAAGCTACCCTTCTGTCCAGAAGGGCCTTTGACGAACTGAATGCAGGAAGGGGAGAGAATTACCAAATTCCTCTCACCTCTCTTCCTGGGCAACTCCAGAACTTTGACGGGAAGGAAATTCCCGTCGAGGGGACGGCAGATTTGGACATTAAAATTGGGCGACACAAGTTGAAACACCCGGTCATAGTTGTGACCCCAGAGGGCACCCCTTGTTTACTAGGGAATGACCTCCTGAGAAGGTTGTCACCCCTAATAGATTGCGTAAACAAGGTCCTCTGGACCCAGACTAGCCGACCCATAAAATTAAAACAGAGTGTCAACCATGTTAGTTTAAACGGCACCTGCCACATGGTTGAACAAAAATCTGACCAAGTAGAATTTCACTTCCAGAATAACCAAATTCCAGACGTGACAGTAATAGCAGTAGGACAACAGACTGGTGATGGGGGGTCCTCTCTATTTCTGAAAATCAACCTTCCTTCCAGTCTAAAGTGGTACTCCACGCTGGAAGGAAACACTCTGAAATTCTTTACTAATCCACAATCAGAAACTCCCACTCCTATAGTCCAGAAAGATGTGAAATCAGCTCAGAGCCTGGCTGATATTCAGCAAATTGGGGAGCAGTTGTTCATCCCTGTCCAATTAAATGATGGGAAGGACTCTGTTCTCGCTCGAGTGTGTGTGAACAACGTTAAGAGCTTCATCAGCGAAGCCATGTTCCGCCAACTCCCGAAAGATCCAGCCATTCCCACCTTCAAACTGATAGACAAATGGGAAATGGACCTGGAAGCACCCAATTCAAAACATCTCCTGCCAAGCAGGTGTATGCTCAAAATCTCCATTGGCAACAAGAGCATAGTCCACAATTGTTGGGTCGTACGAGACGTCACTGCCGCCTTTTACTTAGGCAGTGACATTCTCAATCGCTTTGCCATTAGTTTGGACCTAATAAACTTCAAAGCTTGGTCCCGATTAGCGGATAATCCGATGGGCTTTGATTATCCAGAAAAAGCATTCAGGTCAGCTCAATTGCTACCTTATGCAGTTGAAATTCAGGTTAAAGAGGAAGTCACCATCCCAGAAAGGACCCGACAATTCTCCCTGGAAGTGAAAGTTAAAAGGGGACAAGAGTTGAAAAACCCTGATGCTTACATACATCTAAATGCTTCTCTCCAACAGCAAGGGTTAGGGGTAAACCCAACTCCATTAGTCAACATAGAACATGACACCATTCCAATAGAGGTGGATAACAGCGACTTAAAGAGTATTACTCTAGCCGCAGGCACCATTATTGGAATGGCGGTTGATGACCGACATTTTTCCATCGACTTAGTAAATGAACTGTTAGGACCAATCCCCAAGGACTGTTTTGACAGTGACAGTGAGGACAATACAACACCAGACAGGATTTTTACCCGGCATGGGGGGAACTTCCTGTTGTACACTTCTTGCCCTTATGGTAAGGAAGATGTGACTTGTGACTTCAGGAGGGATGAGGTGATTTTCCAAGTCCATGAGGGCTGCCTTTCCCACCTGAAGCCTCCAGTCCAAATCAGCACTCTGACCAGGGACTTCTCCACCCAGCTGGAGGAGGCCGCGGAGATAGCCAAACCAGAAGTCTTTCCAGGCTTCAGGCAGATGGTGGAAGAGAGAGTCAACCTAGCTGATGCCTGTGTGACTCTGGAACAAAAGCAAAAGTTGAAACAAGTTTTCTTGGATTTCCAAGATCTCTTTGCGGTAGACTCATATGACTGTGGCCGCACCGACATCCACACAACCACAATCCCCACGGACCCTGGCATGACTCCTGTGTTTGTGAAGCAATATCGCTTGCCTCTCGCATCAATGGAGTCCCTTACTGAAATAATTAAGAACCTTGAGTCCAGGGGAATAATCCGTCCAGTCCACAGCACCTTCAATAATCCGGTGCTGGGAATATTGAAGCCAAACGGCCAGTGGAGACTCTGTGCTGACCTCAGGGAGCTCAGCAAACGGGTCCATACTTCCCGATGGCCTCTGCCCTACATTGACCAAGGGCTGGCCCAGATCCAGGGGTCACAGGTATTCACTGCAATAGACCTGACCAATGGATACTGGACCGTGCCTGTCAGCAGGGAGGACCAATACAAACTGGCTTTTACCTTTGGGGGCCAGCAGTACACATGGACCCGGACTCCCTTCGGATACCTTAACTTCGGTAATGAGTTCAATATTTTCCTACATAAGGCCATGCCCGACCTGGGTGCAAGGGGTAACCTGGCTTATGTAGATGGTGTCCTCATTAAAAGTTCATCTGTGGAGGAACACATAGCGGAGATCCGTTATGTTCTGACCCAGTTGAGGGCCGCCGGAGCAAAACTTTCCTTTCAGAAAGCACAGTGGTGTAGAACCCGTGTTAATTTCTTGGGGCATGAGATTACTCCTCAGGGTCTCTGTCCCCAGGAAAAGAAAGTGGAAGCACTTCAGAAACTGAAAGACCCCACAACTCTGCGGGAACTAAGGAGCCTCCTTGGACTGACTAATTACAGCAGAAAGTTCATTGAGGGCTACGCAGAGATCACCAGACCCCTGATTCATCTCCTGAAGGGGGGGGTCAAGTGGGAATGGGGTCCAGAACAATCCGAGGCAGTAAGACAACTCAAAAGAAGCCTCTCACAAGCGCCTTGCCTAGCTTACCCTGTCAGAAACAAGGAGTTCTTCCTGGAGACAGGGTTCTCTAATACGTGCTTGACGGCAGTATTATACCAAAAGCATGACAAGGTCAATAAAGTAATCTCCTATGCGAGCAAAACTTTATCCTCTGTGGAGGAAAAATTCAACGATTGTGAGAAGGCACTCCTGGCAACGGTGTGGGCATTGAAGAATTACCGCCCGTTTATCCAGGGGGAACACATCATAGTGGAGACTCCACACCAGCCTCTACAATATCTCCAAAGTGACAGAATCCGGGACGGAAATGTGAGTAATTCCCGAATTACTTCCTGGATTCTGTCAATGCAAGGCTTTCCTGTGGAGGTCCGATATGGCCAAAACAAGAAGAGTCCCCTCGCGCAAGGTCTGGCTGACTTGCATGATTGTGCCAGAGAAAACTGTCTTGAGGACGAAAGTCTAAAAATAAAGGACAACATGGAGGCATACCTTAATTCCCCCCACAAAGTCTTTGTGTATGTGGATGGATGCTCTTACCATGTTGACAACAACGGGGAGAAAGAACTGGTGGCCGGCGTAGGGAATGCATGGGTGAATGAGTCCCCAGAACCCTCCGCTGGATACAAAATTGGTCCCCGAAGTAGTCAGGTGGCAGAATTGATGGCTGTGCATCAGGCCATCCTCACTGCTGTCCAGCATCAACTCCGCGAACTGGTCATAATCACAGATTCGGATTATGTACGGAACGGGTTCGTGGAGCACCTGGTTAATTGGAAAACCAGAGGCATGCTATATGCTAACAACAAACCCTTGAAACATGGGAAGTTGATCCAAAACATTGATGATCTAGTCACCTCGAATGAGATGACCATCTATTGGAAAAAGATCAAGGGTCATTCCAAAGTAGAGGGACCAGACAAAACTGGAAATGACTTAGCTGATCAGCTGGCCAAAACCGGGGCCATCCAAGGGGATCTAATTGAGATTGAGTCCCTGTTGGGGGAAATCCAGGTCACTGCTATCACTAGGTCCCAGACAAATGCTCACAACGATCTTTCAATTGCACAATGGAGTAAGGAGACCCCTGATGCTGATTTGATTACCGCTCAGAAGGGGGATCCAATAATTGGTAAATTTTACCGGCACCTTGAGGACCCTGAGAACTTTCCCCTGACGGATACCGATTACATTGGGAAAGAGGACCTGAGAGTGTTGATGAAATGTCCAAAAATGTTCCGAATCCAAGACGGTTTGCTGGTAAGGAAATCCAAAGCTGGCCACGATCAGTGGGTGGTTCCTACCTCATTCCGAAGCCTGATGTTAAGTCACGCCCATGATGCGGCCACCGCCGGTCATAGGGGGTTTCACACAACATTGGAAATCTCAAGAGAGGTTGCATACTGGCCACACATGGGGCAGGACCTCGACCAATACTTGAAGGGGTGTCTTGTGTGTGCACAATTTCAGCCATCATCCCTCACGCACCGCGCGCCTCTCCAAAAGCGGGGGATGACACTGCCATGGTCAGATTTACAAATCGACTTTGTAGGCCCCGTGATTCGCTCTGCTAGGGGGAATAAGTACATGTTGACTGTGACATGCTTGTTTACCAAGTGGGTGGAATGTCTCCCAGCCCCAAATTGCAAGGCAGAAACGGCAGCTGCCTTGATGATTAACCACATCTTTTCCCGTTTTGGTCTACCTCAAAGGATTGAGTCTGACAGAGGTAGCCACTTCACCAGTGAAGTAATGACAAAGATGTGGGAGATACTGGGGGTCAAAAGGAAGTTGCATATTGCTTACAGGCCAGCTTCTTCTGGGGCAGTAGAGAGATATAACCGGACAATTGTGAGCATCTTAAAAAAGTTTGTGGCAGATTCTGGGCCAAGTTGGGATATCCGATTACCTCTGGTCCTAATGGCCATCAGATCTACCCCTTCATCTGCAACCAAAATGTCACCATTTGAGTTGATGACTGGACGCAAGATGGTGCTTCCTCAGCATTTGCTCTACAGGACCCAAGAGCAGACACTGATAAATGCCTCCACTACTCATGAGTATGTGGAGAATTTAAGGAAACACCTCCAACATGCTTTTGCTTACGCTCAGCGGAATCTAGAAAGATCGGCTGATAGCATGAAGACCCATTATGACCTGAAAACTTCCAGTAAGGAATATCAGGTGGGAGACCGGGTCTATCTATACAACTTTCAAAGAAACCAGGTAAAACAGCGGAAATTCTTGCCTACATGGAAGGGACCCTTTGAGATCATCGACAAGATCTCCCCTGTGGCCTACAAAATCCACATCCCCCAAGGTCCTTTGGCAGAGGGGGAAGACAAGTGGGTCCACATAAACCAGTTGAAATGTTGCCATCCCAGGCACACTCTGCAACAACTGGAGGAATCCTCTGGAATCCTAGCGGGTACTGTCTCAGACTAATTCAGTTCCAACCATAAAACATACCACATCTAGTCTCTAAAATATTGTGATTTGCATGAAACTGTCTCTTAGTTATACTGTTTTTTTTTCAAAATAAGAATGTAACGTTTCATTATGATGAAATGCATATGCTGCCCCACTATCTCAACAGTGGTGGAAAAACGTCTATGAGTAGGTATTGCCGCTCTTCCTTTGTCGTCCTAGGAGAAAGAAAACCTGGAGACGGGCCAAGGAGGACGATCCGGAGACCGGGAGCAGAGACGCAATGGGCCCGGGGTACCGCCCAATATTCCCATCAGGACCGGCGAGGAGAACCGATCGATCAGTACCGGATGGAGGAAAAGATGCTGAACTGTGCCATCTACCGGAAGAAGATGAGAACTACATCCCAGATCTTGCGGGTCCCACCAGTGAAGGATCAGATGGCCACCGCAAGAGGGGGGCTTGTGGGATGTATTTACCCATGCATCCGGGCCTACCTCAAAACTGTGCAGTATTGACATGGAAAACATCATGATGGCCAGAGCTTCCCAGAAAATGCACAGGGAAATGCATGAAGAATAGGCTGCCACTCATTTTTGCCGATGTTATGGGCACAGAAGGACACTGCCTAAAACCACCATTGGACTACCCACACAGTAGTCTGAAACCATTGGGAATGGCAATGCTGATTGCCAAAAGCAAACCCATAACTGTGGAGAATTCATTTTCTTAAATCCCAAAAAGGGGTGCAGTACCAGTACTCACCACTATCCAAAAGCCGGCGTTTTAAAACCACCAGATTTTACTTTTTTGTAGAAAACTGAATAAATGAACCCAAAACAGGCCAAAGAAAGACTTACTGAGAGGTGGATCCAATGTAAAGTTATATTCTGAAGTGACTTGAAGGTTTATAACAAGACTGGCTGAGCTGGGGATTTCAGCAGTTTAAGTAAATTTGGACTGAAAGACATTAAAAATCTCAAGGTTTAAGAGAAATGAGTGACCTACTTTGAGTGTCACATAGGTTGCAATTGTTTAAATGTCATAGTTTTGAACTTAGAATCAGCATTCTAGCTGCATATGTAAAAAAATTGTCTTGACTTAAACTGGGAAACAAAAAGTGACATTTTATCTGAAACCTGGCTTAAGGAACTGAATTCTGCCTGGCAACTACCCCCATTAGGAGTGAAACTTGAGTCACAGCTGTGTTCCCAGGCCTAGCTGCCCTTTTGCTGCTCACACCAAAAGGGATATGACACTTCCCTGATTGAATTACCTGGGCTCTGCAGGAAATTGAAAAAAACCCTGTCTTGACTCAGGCAAATGTTTTATGGCGGGAGTCGTAAATGGAGATTTCTCCTGGAAGCACAGGGGAGGGGCACTGCCTGTGAGAGCAAGCTGGCTTGGCAGAACTGGAAAAACCAGAAATTCAAACTTGTGCTGGAGGAAAACCACACCCCTTTGGGGCCAGAACATAACTCTAAAAAGATGAATAACTCATAGTACGGACTTGTGAAAATTATTTAAATGATACCATAATTCTTGTGATTTTTCTGCCCACATTTTAAGAGGTTTTTAGAACCGGTGGCATGTTCAGGGAAGTTTTAGCGGAAAAGAGGATATTACTCAAAATGTGTGCATGTGAAAAATCTGACACTTCATCAACTAATGTCCATACTCCTTGCGCACATGTGTGTACATTTGGGGTAATGTCCGGGATTGCAAACCAGTTAAAAAGTGCAAAATATCGCTATTTCTGAATGCAAGCCCCCAGGAAGAGCAGAGTTTGAACAGGGTATACCTCCTGTGATATGTGATGGGTGCATGTAATTTCAAACCACTGTGTAGCTATGAAATATGTATTTGGTTCAAATCTGGATTTGTGTGCAAGTTGACAGGAGGAGTGTACTTTCTGCAGGCTGTAAAATGACATCACTCTGACACAATTTAGCTCCCCCAATCAGGGGAGAAATGAAAGCTTGGCCAATGATAAGTGGAGAGGGGCTGGCTAGTGATGCTGCTCACACACACCCATTTTAAAAACACATAAAAGCAGAGAGACAGGACAGATAGGGACCTTCAAATCCATTTGCAGCTGGAAGCTCTGCCGGGAAAATCCATACTTTACCTCCATCAACTTCAGAGACCCAGACCAGACCAGCAGAGTAGAGCTGACCTGTTAGCAGAACCAGAGAGAGCTGACCCAGATCACTGTGAAGTGCAGAGACCAGAGTCCAGTCCTAAACCTGACCAGATCCGTGGCAAGGCATATTTCTAAATATATTGTGAGTACATAGCAAAACTGTGCAGAACCAATCTCTTAGTTAAAATAATATAATTCAATCTATTTTAATCTAAGTAGAACTGTCTCCTAACTGTCACCTGTCATTTTCTAGTTGCAAGCTGCACTTGTCTTTTTGAACTTTAAAATTTCAAATCTGAAAAACGACCTTTATTTAATCGCTCATATCTCTGTGACCGTTTGTGCTAGAGACGTGCAGTAACTTTCATCTGGAAGCTGAGATCCTAGGCGTTTCTAGGACCCCAAAACGATATTGCTAGCCCTTGTAGTTCTTCTGTAATAGCGCCCGGCGCATTCGCGAATTTTGCCGCGATTTGAAAATTTCTCCACTTGCAAAAAGATAGCTGCTTTTGCTTTCCTCTGAAAAAAATCGTTTGCCTCATAAAAACTATCCCTGCATCACTGCTAAAGTGAGCCTGGACTAATATTAACTTGATTTCACTCACCCTGAACCTCTAGAGGGAATTAAAAGCATTTTAGCATATTTTTTTTCTTCATTTCCAGCACATTTAAAAGCATTTGGGCCTGTGTTTTCAACTTCCGTAGTCTAAGTTGCTGGGGTGAACTGAATCACATTTGATTGCATTTCTGAGAACTGTGTGCTTCCCTCCATTTCCTTGCATTGCATAAAAGGGGGGGTGAATTGTACAAGAAAGTGATTACATTGTCTTTGCTGAAATTCTATCAAGTTATTTTCTGTACTGCATTTCATTCCACATTGCATCCATTTGAAACCATAAAAGTATTGTTGCTATCCTATCCATTTCATGTCAACTCCTTAGTGATTATCAAGAAGTGTGCTAGTGCCAGATTCTCCGTTGTTAATCTTTATCATCTCAGATTAAGTGTGCTATTCAATTATTAATTTATTCTAAAGTGTGATATCTATACCTATTGTTTAATTTATCAAATAAACCTTTAACTTGCAAAACAGAACTACTTCTTGGCTCAGTGGGGTCAGGGGGATTCTGAGAGAGGGGTGTTATATAGGGATAGTCATCCAGAACGCATGAACTGGACATAAAGATATATCAATAAGGGTTTTCATTCAGTATTCTAGACTAGGCGTTGACTTGGCTGTAGTGCTGAATTGAATCCTATTACAATATCAAGAGACCATACAATGCAGCCAACACTTGAAGTACTCAGCCACAAAATCACCATGTAACAGGAAAACATGGCTTGCAAAATCTACTACCCTAAATGCATAGGTGAGGAGATTTTAGGGTGGGGGATACAATTTTCATGAGACTTTACCTTGCTGGAGAGCATGGGGGTTTTTAAAACGTGTATTTGACATTTACTGTAAACAAAACTTCTTTAAAGTAAAGGGGAAAACAAGATTCCCTGTGCAAGGCACCAAATATGAAGTGTGCATTTGATGATATGTACCATTTTACAGAACATCGTGGTAATTGTTTTTTCACCATGGAAGGAGTGCATTTCTCTAAATTCGAGTAAGTAAACGAAGGAACTGCCCCTCAAAATCTAGTGGGATTTTCAATAATTTTGGAGGCCCTGAAAATAATTAACATATTCACACATAATAATGAAAAAAATCATTTCATTCTTCAATTTTAGCAGACTGCAACACAGACGTTCAAGAATGTACTGCGAGTCAAAGGTTACTCGGTGTCAAAGGCAGCTCCGAAAGGTCCTGTTGGTCTGAACAGTTTCAAATGCACTCAAATTACTCAGTGATGTCATCATTGATGTAATCACTGATGTCATCATTGTGGTCATATGTGGAGCAACAGGGGGCAAGAAGTTATGGTGGCTTTACCTGAAGTATCTGCTGGATTTCAGAGGTTTTGTTGTGTTACAATTTTACCTTACCGCCCCTGCAACTAAAGTTTTTTCCCTGAATTACACGGCCATAAACATAATGGAAAAGAAATTTGCTCACACCTACACCCCAAAACGCTGCACAGATTTCCACAAACTTGTGCCAGGAGCAGCGGTTTGGTCCCAAATGAGTGCATTTGCAAATTTGGCGTTAATCCGTACAGTCATTTATTTTTTTAAAGGGCTAAAAGCAGGTCAAAAATGGTGTGATATCTGCGTCTGGTCCACAGACCTATTTTCTGTTTCGGTGTCAGCGGACACCCTTGGATCAATATGATGGTGTTGTGTTCCTCACGGATATCAACGTGGAATGCTGATTGGTTGTTGAAAAACGTGAGCTGCTTCAACCATTTTGAAACCGTCACCAGATTAGATCTGCAGACCATGGCCTTTGTCTGCAGACAGCGCAGTGACAAAAGCCTCTGGGCAATACATTTGGGGTTATTTTGTGGCGCAAAGAGTGTCTGAGAAGGGTGGGGAGTGGAAAATGTTAATATAGAGTAATTGTTATAGGTGAAAGAAGGCCATGCAGGTGTCGCCAAGTCTGCCGTCAATTTCACTGTCTGTGGCCATATAAAGAGCTGCGGACATGGGCGAACATGTGACTGCGGACACACACTTGTGTCGGCGGACACTATTGGGATTGGGAAGGATTTTGGGTGAGTCATTTTATTTGAAGGTGTATTGTGCGGATTTATGATATGATTCAATTCTATTGTTGTGGTTGTGGCCAGTAGCCAGATTCTTGGGGGCATGGTCACGGCCATTGTAAAATGTGTGTAGTAATTAGAGAGGCAGTATACAGTATTTGTGATATGGTCAAACAATATCATTGACGTGTGTATGGTACTATAATTCTACCACAATTGTGGACACTGCTTATGGAATCTGTGGTTATTTAATACTGGGTGCCGATACTTAGTTGCATCAAATTCATACCTTATAACTGAGACACTGTAGGTGCTCTCAGGATTATTTGTGGTATTTGTATGAACGACAAGCATTTGCAAACACAAATGTTCTGAGCCACTTAAGTAAATGTTGTGAACAATTGGTGGCAATAGAAGAGAAGATTGATTTCTATATTTGAAAAGCATTTTACTCCATTTGTGTTGCTGATTGTAAATGGACCAGAGAGTTGTGCCTCTTTATCCTTTGATGGGCCTGTAGTTCTTTTTTTGAGAAGAGACATTTGTCTCTTTGTCTTTTGATGAACGTGCAGTGTTTGTATTATTTGATGGAGCAGCAGTTCTTTGTTTTTTTAGTGGTATTGCAGGGAGATCTGGTATTAGTTTTCTTTTTAAAGATGTTTGTTCTTTGAGGTGCAGGGCACATATCTAGATGGGGGTGCACAGTGCACATAGCCTGTTATATTGTAGGATGCAAGGAATGTCAGTGTTGACTTTATTTGTATCAAAGTTAACTAGGAATAGGCCATTGAGTGTACAGAGATGTGAAAGTGCTATGTAAATCATACCTTCTTTGAAGACTGTGCTGTCAATGTCAATCTGTCCGTGGTTTAGATTTAGATCTTGCAATTTGTGAATAGTGACTGCATATGCAAGAGATAGAGAGAATTGTTCTATGCGTACATACATGTCTTTGAAAAGAAGGAAATGTGCTATTGTGCGGCTATTCTTTTAACTTCTGCAAGTTTGTCAAAGTGGATGTTGACAAGAAGAATGCTGTTGTCATGTGGATATGTTTGGAATCCAACAATGGTACCAATTGTTCCATTGAGTAAACCTTGTTCTACGTCCAAGTTACATTTTAAACTTACTTTGATGTTCAGACACAGAGGCAATTATTTTTCTAATCCAGCTGTTTTGGAAATATATTTTTCTAAGCTATTGAGTCGTGTGGTTGCTTTTTGACAGGTAGGGAGTGTCATGCTGGGCACTTCTAGTTTGTCTGTGGAGCTGATATGCACTTTGGATTGCATTTCATTTTTTAACATTGTATTGTTGAATTGGCTACAGCTTGCAAGCTTTGGTATTAAGCACATGCATTTTAGATTTTGTTGATTTAATTGTTGCATGACATCAGGAGCAGAAGTCTTTTGTCCATATAGCTCATGGATCACTCTAGTTTTTAAGATGGACTTTGCATTATTAGTAAGCAGAACAGTCAGTAGTTCTAATGCATTTTAAAAGGTTAGCAAATGTTACATCTGCAGACTAATGCATGTTTTGAGTAAGTTCAATGTTGGTATAAATTTATGCTGCCAAGTGTATCACAGCATTGTTTGTGTCCTAATGTTTTCAAATGAAGTTGACCTTTTATTGGAGTTAACTGTCGGAGGTCTCTGAAAACAATAAAAAAAAATATTCTGTTTTTAGGGCCACTTCCATTCTGAGATTAATTAAAGCCAGCATGAGGTTGGAAACCATGCTGACTTCATCTATCAGGAGGCCTTTGACTTGTTTCAGAATTCTTTGTACTTCGGTAGAAGCTTCTGATGATAATTTGTAGTATTCCAGTTTGTTTTGTTGTTCTACTGGGAGGAGAAGTAGTCGGTGGAAAGTTACACCCCCTATGTTGTAGGCTGCTAAATCTGTGCGTGCTGTTACAACAGCTGAAATGTTGCTGTTTGTTAAGTCTTGTAGAAATGTGCTCATTATTTTAATTAAGAAAATGCTGCCAGATCCAGCTTCACCACTTACAAACAGGAATAGAGATTTATAATTTTTAGAAAACCATGATCAATTTCTTCAGTGACTTCTAGATGAATGGTGAGTTGTTCATCATTTACCTGTGATTTGAGCACTGACAAGTCTTCTTCAGATTGCTTAGATTGATACATGGTTTGTCAACCTCATACGTGTCAATTTCTGCTTCATTAAGAAGGAGTGGTTTTCCAAGTGCTTCTTAGCTTCCTATAAGAGACGTTCGACTGCTTTCAGGAGTGTATGTATCTAGTAAAATTTCAAGCTCTTCTTTTGTTAGTGTTCATTGTCCAACATTTGTTTGTATTGTTTAAAATGTACATTTGTTATACTGCTTTTATTTGCATTGGATACGGCTTCAAATGAGTCAGGGTCAGATCATATTTTTTCTTCTTTTCTCCAAGGTTTGAAATGTTGTAGTAGGGCCATGTACTTACATTCTCTATGTTGTGGAGATTCAAATGATACATTTAAATGATTGGCAGGTTTTACTAGGCTTACTTCACAAGTTGAGACTAAATATTTGCCAGTTGTCTCATCTGGTATATCATTGTTAGGTTAGTAGGTTAGTAGGTTTTGGCTGTGTCATACTGGCACACATTTTACAAAGTCGTACTTCTGTTTGGATAGTATGTGTCAATTGAATTGTTTTTTGAAATGCCCTGGCTGCTGGGATAATTTGTGGTTATTGTTTATATCGCTAAGTAGGATTTTATTACCCTTTGATGTGATGAAGCTGCACCAAGGTTTAGCCAGACAATGTTTTCAGATTTCTCATACAAGGGTGTACATATTAAATGGTCTGCAGCTTCGTAGCACCCGTATTCTGTATGTGACAGCATTTGTATGTCAAAGCTGTAAAAAAATGTGTGACAGTCTTTTGTCAAATAACATGTCATCCCAAAGGTGCTCTAGCTCTGTCTTCTCACCTTTGTTGACATAAGCTGTGGCATATCTTGCAACTGCAGTGGAATAGTCTGCTATATACTGTTTGTCTATATTTGCTTTCCACAAGAGCGCAATGATCAGATTGTAATCAGAGATGTACTTGGATGACTCATCCATTTTAATGTTATATGTGTTTTTAGGGGATTTTTCTTTTACACTGTGTCTAATAGAAGACATGGAACTATTTACTTGTCCTTTTGTGGAGACTGATCTAGGGGAGCTAAACCAACATTCTGTATAGCATTTATCATTGTTTTCATATTGAAGTCAGCAGTATTTGCCACACTTATGTTTTTGGAAGCGCACAATGTGTATACATAGCTCACTATGCGTGTTTCTGAAAGGATGTCACAGGTAATGTATTTTTGAATAAACTGTAAAACAGTGGCATGGCTGTTATGGCAGAATTTGGGAGCATCTTTTATCTACAAAAACATGTGGATGTGTTGTGCTTGTCTGGATTGATATTCTTTTCTCCAAAAGTAGTGTTCTACTTCCCCTCAAGTGGAGGGGTAGTTTTATTGCAGATGAAGTGCACCATGGTAATGAAGCAATGGTGAAAGTACCTTGAAACAAGAACGGGTCAAGAGAACAGCGTTCTGCTGGTCTTTTGATATCTATTCCCTCTTCATTTTGGTTTGGAGTGCGTAGGAAGTCAAGCAAGTCATCCCATGCATATTGTACACAACTTAAAGTAACAAACCATGTGGGTGGGCCTAGGCTCCTTAGCATACAAGGTATATCAGTTTGATGTCGAGACCAGTATTATTTTGTACCATGCATGTTTCCCAAGAGATTTGTGATACTTGAGTACAAACTTAATCTTTGTCTTTTATCTTTTTAAGCAGTTGGGTAGTGGACATGTTTAAGAAATTAGAGTCTGTTTTTAATGTGTGTGCAACTCCATAGCATAGTGTTGCTTTTTTGCTTTTGAACAGGAAGTGGAAAATGTAATATACATTTTGTCTGAATCTTGGGTCTTTAGAATACATTCATAAAGAGTGATATTCTGATGCATATTTCATCATATCTTCCTCCTTTTCATGTAGGAAAGAGTAGAGGAAAATCACGCATGCCCCCCAGCCAGCCCACATGTCACCTTGCACTAGTGATCACCAACTCATGTCCCCCAGCACCCCCACCCACCCAGCATTGACGGGCACCTGCCAGCAGGCCCCGACTCATGTCCCCCAGCACCCCCACCCACCCAGCATTTACGGGCACCTGCCAGCAGGCCCCGACTCATGTCCCCCAGCACCCCCACCCACCCAGCATTGATGGGCACCTGCCAGCATGCCTGACTCATGTCCCCCGTCACCCCCACCCCCCAGCATTGATGGGCACCTGCCAGCAGGGCCCGACTCAAGTCCCCCAGCACCCCCACCCCCCCAGCAGTGAGGGGCACCTGCCAGCAGGCCCCGACTCATGTCCCCCAGCACCCCCACCCCCAGTATTGAGGGGCACCTGCCAGCAGGCCCCGACTCATGTCCCCCAGCACCCACCCCCCCAGCAGTGAGGGGCACCTGCCAGCAGGCCCTGACTCATGTCCCCCAGCACCTCCACCCCCCAGCAGTGAGGGGCACCTGCCAGCAGGCCCCGACTCATGTCTCCCCGCCCCCACGTCATGAGGATCCTCAATCATGGGCCTTATGGCCACCCACATCGCACCAAACGCCACCCCAGTCCAAACACACAACCAGGTATCACATCCACCACACAATGTAATCCCTATCACATGACACATCACAAATGGCAAGTATGCACATCAACACAGTTCTGTTACACCCACACAATGCGTGCATGAGATTGAGAAAACACACATCCTGACATGCATGTAACCAAAGAGAAAATACCACAAATTGAAGTAGGAAATGAAATGTATTAAAAACAAAAGCATGGGAATGAAATGAAACACAGAAGAATGGAAATGATGAAGAAAAAGCTGCATGTCCAAAATATAAAAAGAAAATGAGTGAACGCAGAATTGAAATCAATCCAAATGCACAAAGTGACTGTCCGCAAAACAAATCCAAAGTGATAAGCCAAGACAAAACCATTGATCCATGGGAAAATAAAATTAAAATAAAAAGTGAAATCCAGTGTTGAACTATTTACGAAGTACAAATCCAGGGTCCACAACCCCAACCTTTCAGCTGAAAACTAGAAAAAACCCTACCCAATGAAGAACTATATACAAAAACGTGGGGCATTGTCCAAGCACCCCAAAATAAATAATAACAGAAAGGAAACCTAACACTATCTAACTATATACAATGGCGGAGGGCAAGTCCTGCGGCTCACTCTGTGATGTCCCGGGATGCACTCATGGCCTGTTCCAACTCCCTGCGAGTTGCCTCGAGGCACTCTGCCCACCTCAATGCCCGACGCATGGAGAACACCGCCCTGACCATGGTGAGCCGCGCCTCTTCCGCCCGCCGCTGCTCCGCATCTATACGCTGGCCCAACCACAGCCACATGGAATACACACCTATTCCAGGGTCCTAATGCCCTCTGGCCGATGCCTGCCCCTCTGATGTTGATGGCCCTGAGCCATCATTGCTCCCACCTAGAGCCTGTTGCTGTTGCTGCTGTCTATGTGCACTGTCCGATGATGCCTGCACATCCTCCATCTGCTGGTCTCCAGTTGTTGGGGTGTCCACCTCTGCTGGACCGCCGACTCCCGACAATGGCAGGGATGGGATCTCCACCAAGCTGGCTGTGTTGGTCAGGCCAGGTCCACAGGGGGCCCTGGTGGAATCTGGGCCAGAAAACGGCAGGGAGAAAGACTGGCGCATAGTCTCCACAGAGGAGGAGAGGTCTGCCAGAGTGCGCGACACATGTAGGAACCCACCGACCAGGACCCCTCCCAACAGTGCCACATCGCAAAGCTGCTCTTCATGATGGTGTGCGTGCTCCGCCCAGGAAGCACGCACGTCATCATGAATGTCATGCGTGCGCAATGTGACACCAACCAGGACGGAGCCCATACGGTTGTGGGACCCCTCGTCCGCAGGTAGTGGAGAGGCAGATGATGTGGCACTCCCCCCTACCTGCGAACGGGCCTGGGAAGGGGCGTCCCTGCTGGTGCATGGTGGTGCAGTCACAGGGTCAAGGACAGAGACATGCACAGGCCCCTCTGCGGTGAACTGTGCTGCCTCCTGACCCTGGACTGCACCACTTGCACCAGTGGTACTACCCCCACCAGGCCCCATGTGCGGCTCAGTAGCGGGCTCCTCCTCCTCTTTGGAGACCACCAACCTAGATGTCTCTGCACCGTCTTCCGCCATTGCAAGCTCCTGTGGGGGCTCACCCGGCCCTTCCGCTACAGCCATAGTGGCTGTCGTGGCACCAGTCACCTCGCTCCCAGATGATGGCAATTCCTGGGAGGGTGGCTGGGCCTTGTATCGCCGCCCGGTGGAGGCATCCCCGCCGCTTGGCTCCACAGCACCGTCTCCGCCCTCTTCTTCATTTGACGCTGCATAGAGTGAGACATAGAACACAAGCATCACGGTACAGTACAATATTCCTCTAGACTGGAAGCAATAAGAAATGAGTGGCACTGTCAAATGTCACGTCCATCCTGTCCCTCCACAATACATGGGTGAATGCATGCAACACACATGCACAAATAGGCACGGCGCCTGCATACAACATCAGCATCCATGTACAAGGGCCTCTTTTAACCAAAAAGTTGCCTTCAACCTCACATGCATCATGGCTCACACTGATCCCATGCACACACATCACCGGAAGGTCATGCATCATGGCTTGTACACCACAGACACAGTGGATAGACACAGTGGATATAATGATGACGGCACTGCATGAGTGAATCTAACATCATCACGGACATGTGTCATGCATCCATGGCGTTTCAAAGTCACACACACACTTCTCAGACACACACACATGTGCACCATACATGTACATGAGAGCAGCACCCATCCCTCAACCCCCCTCCATGTCCAAGAAAAGAGACAGGCATGCATTTATGTGTGCATTCCACATACAGCTCCCCATTTTTCATTGGAACACATGCACCATACATGTGGTTCACACATTACTGGTCTCACAACATGACCTTGATTTCCCTGCACACACACATCCATACATGGCCTATGTCACACATACAGGCAAGTATCAGACTACCAGAACACTGCAACATGCCCCGTCTCACACAGCAATGCTTGGCCACTTACCGCTGAACTCCAGACGGGTCTGCCTCTGAAGGATCTGGGCGTGGAGCGCTGGGCCTACGCATTCCAGGACCCTCATCTGGATGTTGCTCATGCTCACCCGCCCCCCCTCCGCGAGGGGCCGGGCCTTGTAGAGGGTCCTGGACCTGAAGTCCTCCCAGCGCTTCCGGACGTGCTTGATGTCGTGGGTTGCCACCCCCTCCACATTGATGGCAACCACTGCGTCATCCCAGATCCTCTCCCGTCCTTCCTTGTTGGCGCATGATGTTCCGAATAGGGCAACATAATGCCCCAGGACATGCTCCACCTGGACACCAACTTCCTTCTCACTGAAGCTGGTGGCCCTCTGCCTCTCTGGCTGGGGGTCGCCAGTGGTCTCAGATGGTGTTTGCCCTGACATGGCGACCCCCGAGGCAGGCGGGGGTTGGCAACTGGGTCCTGGGGCTGGGCTGTGGAGCGATGGTATCCCAGTCGGGAGTCTTCTGTTCCAGCAGGGGTGGACACAGCAACTGGACCCCTGCAGATGGCTGACGTGTAGGCACCAAATAGCAGGGCATGTGGGCAGCAGGCAGGCAGCAGCAGATGGTTGGTGGGA
The DNA here is from genome assembly GCF_040938575.1 of Ambystoma mexicanum. Lineage (NCBI taxonomy): Eukaryota > Metazoa > Chordata > Amphibia > Caudata > Ambystomatidae > Ambystoma > Ambystoma mexicanum. Next base: position 508,216,077 of record NC_090926.1, on the reverse strand, counting down.
GCGTGCTCGGGGCTCTTGGGGCAGGAAAATGGCCTTTTGGGCAGGAGCGTTGTCTTCCATGTGTTTTTACATGGCCAGCTTGATACGGAGTGATTTCGCACGTGAAAAAAGTGCATGTCAGCGTGAAATCCGAAGAAAGGCCCTTAGCGCATAAGCGCGTAAGTGACGTTACGCGCGCGGGCGTTCCCCACAACACGGTTGCATTGTGATTCAGCACGTGAGAAAACTGGGTCCTGGGGCTGGGCTGTGGAGTGATGGTATCCCAGTCGGGAGTCTTCTGTTCCAGCAGGGGTGGACACAGCAACTGGACCCCTGCAGATGGCTGACGTGCAGGCACCAAATAGCAGGGCATGTGGGCAGCAGGCAGGCAGCAGCAGATGGCTGGTGGGAGCGTGCTTGGGGCTCTTGGGGGCAGGAAAATGGCCTTTTGGGCAGGAGCGTGGTCTTCCATGTGTTTTAACATGGCCAGCTTGATACAGAGTGATTTGGCATGTGAAAAAAGTGCACGTCAGCGTGAAATCAGAGGAAAGGGCCTTAGCGCGTAAGCCAGAAGTGGCGTTGCACGTGTGGGCTGTCTTAAAAGATGCGAGTATCACGCTATTTTCTTGTACGTGGTTTTTGTGGAGAGCGAGCGGGTGTTTCTTGTACTTCTTGTCGGTTCACACGCGATTACTTCACAACGTTTACAGTCCGTACTCCCTGTTTCCTCAGACTGCGTTCTTTTCTTCTTTTGGCAGGGGTGTTGCCAAAGCGCACACGCGCGTCTTTTTCACATTCTTTTTCAAGGCAGACAGTGAGTCGCGCACACATTTTCCAACTGTGGTGGCCCCCGTGTGTCGTGTAACCCATGCTGCGTGTAACACGCGTATGCTTATTTTTGTGTTTCTGGGTGCCACAGCGTAGTGCGGGTTCATTTTTCCATGCACGTGGTCTACCAGGGGTTGCGTGCATGTGTACTTTTGTTTTTGGGGTGCCTGTGCGTTGCGTGACCCGTCATCTTCCCCCAGGGGTCACATCCAGCCTTGCTAGAACACTAGGGTATGAATACCATCTAGTACACTACCCCTTTCAAACCAATTGCTCACGACAATTGTTTGCTGCAACTCCCATACGCACAACACCATCAGTGCCATGGTTGGGAGGCGACCAAGCAGTAAGGGAGGCAAAGGTGGCCGACCTCCAAAAGGTGGGCGTGGTGGGCGCGGTAGGGGACGTGGCCAGGATTTGCAAGGTGCCCCTAGAGCCCCGTGTGTGGAGGACCAATCAGGGACACATATGCCCCCCCCCCAATGTTTGTGGGAAACATAGCTGACACCATCCCAGCTCAGCCCTTGTTGGACCGGCCCATTTTGTCACCTGAACCGGCACAGGATGACTCTCAGTCTGACTTCCAGGTCAGCAAGTCTAATCCACGTGTGGCGGTGAAAGTTGCTGTCACCAGGCCACGTGGTTCTGGGGCAGCAATGTCATCTGCTGCACCAAGTAGCCAGGGTGGGGAGGCTGCAGGGGCAGCTCCAGCTCAATCCACCCCAGCTCTGAGTCTCCCATCCGGGACAGTGTCGGGCCAGGTCCATCACACCGACGTTGGCCCAACTGACATCACCCTGCAGCCAATGCCTGCACCAAGACCTATGGTCATTGTGCCTTTACAGACTTCTAGTACCCAGTCCACCTGCGCTTTTGCACCTACTGACCAGAGCAGCGTAAGCCACACAGGAACTGCACCACCGTACAAGAAGAAGAAGAAGGGTGCTCTTGCACTACAGGCTGAGACCCCAGACATGGTTATACACTCCGGCACGTCAAGGAAGCCTAGCTTCAATGACGCCGAACTTGATGCACTTGTGGCCTATGTGTCGGCACATAGCCTCGAAATGTTGGTGACTGCAGGCTGTAAGACTATGCCTGCTCAACATAGGGCCCACTGGCATATCATCGCGGACCACATTAGTGCCCTTGGATTTGTGAGGCGCACAGCTGATGATTGCTACAAGCGGTGGAATGACCTGAAAGACAGAGCAAAGAACAGGCTGGCTTCCAATCATGCCTCTACTCTGGTGACTGGCGGTGGGTCTCCACCAGAGGACGACCAACTCACTGAACATGTGTCTGTTGCTGGAACCTTCATCACATAGGAACAGATCCAAGGCGTGGGAGACCTACCAGATTATGAGGCATTGTCCAGTGAGTGCCCATGCAAGTCTGTGTAATCCATGTGTATGTTTCTTGGGTGATGTGTAATGATTGAGTGGCAGGTGAGTGTGTGTACTCCTGAGTGGTATGGGTCACCCATGTGCTTCCTCCAAACCATTCACCAGCCTTGGGTTTGGGTATGACAGTATCCCTTCTGACCACAGTAGCCAATTAGCGCCACATTACTGCAGTTGCCCTTGAACTGTCATCTTGCAACAACATTGTTCCGATTTTTCAGTGTTCATTCAGCCTGATTGTTTCAATCCTCCCATTTTTGCAATGAATTTTTCTGCCCTAATGCCACATATGTGACATGCTTCTGTCATAGATTACAACCCACATTGGCCCACATTTATTACCTTGTTATGGGAATGATTTGACCATTCAGGCTGAGTAAGGGCCTGCTCACATTAATGTTTGGGCCCTGTTTGAATGTTGAACATGACTGTTGTGTTCTGTCATGTTGAAGTGACCAACCATTGATGTATCCATCTGCCTGCCATCAATGTACGACAACTGGATGTGTTGCAGTGTGTGGCACATGCATATTTGGCACACTATTTTGCATTTTTCATTTCATCATGTCCATCTCACATGGATGGGTGACAGTACTCATTCACTGACATATGGCTGTACTTGTCAAATGTCACATGGCTATGCTATGTGCCATCTATGTGCTGGCATGTGCCATGTATGTGGATTGACCATGCCACTCACAGGCTAATATGTGATGACAGTGCTATCCAGCATGCAGCACATGTGTTCATTTTCCATCTTGGAGTCCTCAGTGTCTGTGTTTTGCCTCCCCTTCCAAATCATTGACAGTGCATGCATGCCAAGGTTATGGTCATGTGGGACATGTGTTGTTCATGTACTGGATCTCTGGCTTGTCAGGCCTATGTGTGTGCTATGGTGCTCATGCCTGTTTCCATTTGTTGTCTTTGATGTTTTTGCAGGTGATGACGCACTTGATGCTGTAGAGGTGGAGGAGATGGTGCAGACCCAGGAGGAATCTCAGCCACGACCGGGCAGCAGTGGAGGATGTGGTGTGGTGGTGAGTAAAAACCCAATCCTCCTGCAGACCATACTGTCCAGGGGTGTCTCTGGGTGCACCTCCCCAGACCTCTATGATTCAGGTGCTGAATCGGATGATGAGACTTATGTGCTGTCGCAGGTTAGTGTTTCTGGCAGGGATGCTGTTCTGTCCAACCCACCTGCACCAGGGCTAGACCCCTCTATGGGGATGTCAGTGCTGGTTACGGATGCAGGGTCACACTCCACAACATCTGATCCTGTTCCTGGGCCAGCAGATCAGAGGGGGAATGCAGTCCTGCAGCTTCAGGCAGTGCCAGCATAGCAAGGTGCAGATCGCCTTGCCCCAAACGGGTCTGGTGCCCGCCGACGTGGTGGCCGTGCGCCACCAGGCAATACTGTATGGGAAAACTCCATGAACGGTATAGCAGCACAACAGGGAGCATCGGTTGAAATGAAGGCTCATTCAATAGAGAGTGTTGCCACTTCCATTCTCCCCCCTGAAAGGCAGATGTTTGATGACGTGTGCACCCGCGTGCGCCACGCAGGATTTTAGCGCACATCCCAGGATTTACATGCGCACGGACTTCTATGAATCGATGTGCGCGGCTTTCACACGCTTGCGCTGCGATTTTCGCGCTTGCGCTGCGATTCGCACGCTTTCGCTGCGATTCGCACGCTTTCGCACACTTGCACGGCCCACATTAATTCCATGAATAGGCCTCGGAGTACATTTAACAGATGTTGGAAATGTGTTTTTTCTTTCTAATGATCAGACTGCCTTTAAACACTTTTTGTGAAAAAAATGAAAGCGTAACACTTCAAATATGTATTGATGCATGTGTTAGTAGCTGTAGCACATAAAAAGAAAAAACAGAACAAAAATTTGAAGCCGTTTTTGTAAGTTATAAAAAACAATTAAGTACAGTAGAGCATTTGTTAGTTATAGTGTGTAAAACCCCCAAAAAACAAAAAAAAGGTTATTTTAAGAGCCACCATTGTAGAACGTAATTGAGTTTAAATTCCCTTCCCCCTTTAAATCTCTGAGGAGTCTGCAGACTATTATATTGTCCACAAATGATAAATAGGGCTAGAAAAGGTCCTTAAAAAGTTATGGTAGTTTTTGTATGCTAGAGAAAATTATTTGGGGGAAGAACATTTTTTCTGTCATTTTTTTATCTCTAGCATTCAAAACTCCAAATGTTGCAGAATCTTATTGAGTCTAAACCCTTTACTGAAAAAAGTAAAGTAGATGGAGTCTATAAGATTACATTGTGTTGTTATATTTTTTAACTGTGGAATGTAGCTCCCAATGGCACCTTTTTTAGTATTTCTTGATTTTATTTTTGTGTGTGTTTTTTCCTGGTGGAAGTGACAAGGAGGTGAGGTGGGGCAGGGAAGGGAGGGAAGGTGCATCAACCACTTATAAGGAAGGACAGGTGGACAGAGGAAGATGATGGGCCTGACCTTAAAACTTAGGTAGGGAGCAGTGCTTCTCATGCTCCTTGACAGCAAACTTGAAAGCACTTGGAAGATGCTCCACCTGCAGAGGACTGCGTCAACGTCCATGCAGAGAACTGTTATCCTAGACAGATCAACAGCCTCATGTGTGGCCTGCAAGGCAGTTAGAGGAATCCTCTGCCCCACTGCCGCAGATTGTGTGGTGGCAGGAGCAGTTGAAGAAGATGGCATAGGGGAGTTAAGCCTACTCCCTGAGAAAGGAACTTTTGATGCTAGTAACGGATTTGACTAAAATTTCGAAATTGATTAAGAACTTGCTGCCCCCCCAAGAGTGCAAAGTTTTGTAAATATACATTATTAAGATAACATTTTTTTGTCAAAAGTATGGCCTTCTTCCTGTTGCCAGTGTATACGCAGTTACCACGCATGCGCAAGCGGGATCGAGGCTAGCGCATGCGCAGTTGATAATAAAGACGGTCACCCGGCAGTTGGAGCCGGGGACCCGAGCAGTCCACACGCATCCCGCGTGGTTCCTTGTATGCATGGGCGCGGCTGCGTATGAATGCCGGTGGGGGCCCTGGCATAGCCCCCACCACTTAACACTGGCGACGAGGACGACTCCGGAGCAGTACATCTCTGCGCTGAAGGCATCAGAAACGGAACATCTTGCTCCGTTTCGGCACAAACTCGCGTGCAGGGCCGGTGGCCATTTTCTTCATACGCGGATCGCAGCGGTTGCAGCCCAGGAGGGTGCTCGTGCGCCGACTGCGATCCCCGGTATATACTCGTCAATTTTTGGAACTTTCCACAGCCCTAGCATGCTGCAGTGCTGTGGCATCATTGAAATAGAAGAAGGGAAGCAGTGTTGGGGGTGCTAAAGACTTTCCCACGCCTGGACCCACTGGGTTGGGTTCCAGAAATTTTCATCTGAGGACTGAATCATCTCTTCACCTGTAAAGGCCAACAACCTCTGAGTACTTTACCCTGACACTGCCATGTGGGAGGAAGGAGAAGAGGAGGGTGCCCCTGCCCCAGTCCCAGGCAGGAGGCACAGCACTTTGTCCCCCATGCCCGAATTTAACACCACAGGCCTGTGACAGGATGGCTTTTATGACATAAATGAGACTCAGAGCCAATACGTAGGTTGTATGGATTACAATGAGAACCCACTTCTTTTATTTTTCTAACAGATATTTTTATCTTTCTTTCTTTTCTAGTTAATTGGAAAAGGATACGTCTTTTCTTGAGTGGTTCGAACTTCAGCATGAAGGCAGAGCTTTGGTAAATTCAGGTAAGAGTCTTTCAGTATTTCTCAAAAGTTTCTCCTTTCCGGTCTCTTTAAAAGATTATCTTTATTGTCTCTCCTTTCTTGTGTTTTCCTTTTTCTCCCTCCTTGTCTATTTCTCTCTCTCTTGCATATCTCTCTTTTCTTCCTTTATTTCAGAATTCTGGTTAGGGTGTAGCTTTCAGCTAATGGGATTGATATGGTTACTGGACTGTCCTTTCATTTTACTTCTGTAATGGTTGTCAGTTTCCCATACTCATCTAACCAAACAATGCTGCAAGGAAGCAGTTCTCTGGCGGTTCCCGTTTGCTTCCACTCTCTCTCTTCTGATGAGAACATTCTCGCACCCTCTCATAGTGATTCACTTCGCCTTTCTGTTACAATAGCACAGGTTTCCTTTCCCCTTTGCATGGCAACTCTACACTAACGTTGGAGGGCACGGTTATGTTTCTAAAGAGGTTATACATATATCACTTTCTCTCACGGACAACCTCCAAACAATGATGGCGCAACGGCGCTTAATTATTTAACTTTCATGAACCTTTACAGTTGCGTTCATCATACGCGGGACCTTCAACAAAAGCGCAACGGCGCTAACTTCAATAGTCCTTTCAGCGGCAACGGTCGCTTCAATTCCTCTCTTCAACCTGCATACGATTAAAGTGGGGCCTTCGCTCTCCCTCCCCGCTTTCACTTTATAGTCGCGTTCATCAGACGAGGGATCTTCAACAGAAGCGCAACGGCGCTAACTTCAATAGTGTTTCCAGCGACAACGGTCGCGTACGATTAAAGCAGAGCCTTCGCTTTCCCTCTTTCACTCACCTCCGGCTTCGCAGCCCCTGCCAGGCTAGGAGGTGGAGGCTGACTGCAGGAAGGCACTTTGTATCAGTTTGGCGAAAACGTTCACCTTGTCAGTTTCACTCTCTCGGCATCACAAGGGTTTGGGTGCCGGGAAGCAGCGCTTCGGCATCAATAATAACGTTTCACTTCAACGACTTCTCTCCCTCAGCTGTTTACTTCCCTCGTAGTCTTTTCTAATACTCCCAGCTGAGTCTGTTGGGCTCGACCTCCTCCTCGTCACGCACTGTTTCCTAGGATACCAGAGACACAAAACTAGGTTAGAGGAAAGTCCATACAGGCCTCACTTCCTGCTTCCCTAGACATGCTTTAATAGGGCTGGCTAATAGGCTTTCCACTGTACATAACGTAATGTAGAGGCAAGAGCATAGACCACACATTGTCACAGGGCCCACCATCCAAATTGGGGCTGAAATGGCTCCTGTGGGTCAAGAAACTAGAAATGTTTTTCAGGGCCTCTGGGGAGGTGGATGATGAAGTGAAAATTGCCATCATGGTGTACTCTGCAGGGTGAAGTCCACAGAATCTTCAACTCTCTCAACATCCCGGTGGTCAAGTACGACGCCGTGAAACAGGCTCTTCGAGACCACTTTCTTCCCATGGCGAACGTGGATTTTGACAGATTTGTCATGTGTGCTGAGAAGCAGCTAGAAGAGGAGTCGCTGGACCAGTTCTGTGCACGGCTGAGGCACCTGGCCAGCTCCTGCAGGTGGGTGACTGAGGAGGAGATGGTCCGCAATCAGCTGCTGCAAGGATGCAGTTCGGGGAAACTGAGGAGGCAAGTGTTGGGGGAGCCTGGTTTGACCCTGCTGCAGATTTTGGACACTGGGAGAGCTTACGAACTGGCAGAGGCTAGGGGGGCGAAGATGGATGCAGCCATGCACCCTGGCAAAGGCGAAGAGGCATTTGCCATTGGACGCTCTGCTCCTGGGAGGTACGAGATGGTCACCAAAGAGAGGGGATGGCCCTCCGGCGCCTGCCAATGCTCAGTCGTGTCCCTACTGCGGGTATGACCTGCCGCACGTGGGGGAGTGCCCAGCAAAGTTGAGGGTCTGCATCCAGTGTGGCACATCAGGACATTATGCGAGGGTGTGCAGGGCATCCACCCCGGTAGCAGCCTCGAGGGGACCAGCGAGAATTGGTGGGAACAATACCCGGAGGGTGAGGGGTGTGTCAGCAGTCGAGCAAGGCATGCAGGACCTGAACATTGCAGAGGAGGAAGAGGAGGAAGAGGAAATCTTTTTCATTTCAAGCATTGCCACAGGGTCCAGAGGAAGCCGACAACCGACATGCATGGCAGACATCGGAGAAGTTCCCAACCCGGTCCTCATAGATATGGGGGCATCAGTCTGTGTGCTAGCGACTGAACATTATGAAGCACTCCCAGGCCCTCCGGAGTTGACAGAATCCAAGGCGCAGATATATGCCTTCGGGGGGGACACGCCACTTCCCATCCAAGGAGTGTTCTTTGCGCCAGTATCCCATGGACAGAGCAAGATAAAAGCAAGGTTCTTCGTAACAAGCGTGAGCCTGCACTCCCTCCTAAGTTGTGCCACCTCCGAAGCACTAAACCTTGTGCACTTCACGTTTGCTGTCTATCACACAGACCTAGAAAGCCTCTTGCAGCATTTTGACATGATCTTCCAATGGATAGGGAAACTAAAAGGCGACCCCACACGGCTCCACATTGATGAATCGGTAAGACCAACAGCACTCAAGCACCGCCGCATCCCGTTCCACCTGAGGGCACAGGTGGGGTAGGAGTTACAGACAATGGTCGACCTAGACATTATTGAGAGAGTGGAAGGCTGCCCAACCCCTTGGGTTTCTCCGATCGTGATTGCCCCAAAGCCCAAACAGCCAGGTGCAGTCCGCATCAGCGTGGACTTGAGGTTGCCGAACAAGGCGATCAAAAGGGAACATCACCTCACGCCCACCCTAGATGACATTGTCGGTGAGCTACAAGGGGCGAGAGTCTTTTCTAAACTGGATTTGAGGTCTGGCTATCACCAACTGAAGCTCCATCCCGAGTCAAGATACATTACCACCTTTACGACTCATGAAGGGCTATACCAGTTTAAGAGGCTCAGCTTCGGGGTCTCGTCGGCAGCAGAAGCTTTCCAGAATGCCATTAGGGGTGCCCTGTCGGGGCTCAAGGGGTAATCAACATGTCCAATGACATTCTGGTGTTTGCAAGGTCGGACGTTGAGCATCTGAAGCGTCTGGAGAGCACCCTGGAAAGACTCCGCGGCCTAGGACTGACCCTGCACAGAAATAAGGGTGAATTTTTGAAAGACTGGATAGAATTCTTCGGGTTCGTGTTCCACGCCCGGGGCATCTCTCCGGACCCAGAGAAGGTGAAGGACATTCAGGAGGCCGCCCCGCCAGAGTCGCCCGCGGAGATCAGGAGTTTCCTGGGGATGGTCAATTACTGTGGGTGATTTATTCGCGACTTGGCCTCCCTAACGGAACCCTTGCAGGCGCTGACTAGAAATGCTGTGGCCTGGTCCTGGACCGGGAAGGAGCAGAGGGCATTCACGGCCATCAAAAACGCCCAAGAGACTATAGCCTACTTCAATCCGGACCGGGAGTCGGAGATTGTGGTAGATGCCAGCCCGGTGGGACTGGGTGCGGTCCTCATGCAGGCCGACCCACAGGGACCATGCGGCCCGTTGCTTATGCCAGCAAGGCTCTCACCGAGATGGAGAAGCGATATTCACAAATTGAGCGTGAAGCCTTTGCTATCTTGTGGGGTGTAAGCATTTTCGGATTTACATCCTGGGAAAGCCCATAGTGGTCGTGACGGACCACAAGCCCCTGATCCCGATCATGTCCGGGGCGTCGTTCAAGCCACCGTCTCGCATCGAGAGATGGATGCTCTCGCTCAGGGAGTACGGGGTCAAGTTGCTGTATCGTCCTGGCACGCACAACCTAGCGGACTATCTGTCCTGGAATCCAGGGTCTGGGAGGCCCAGAAACTCGGCAGAGGTGGTGGACCGTGTGGAGGCGGTGCCCCTGGTGGTGGAATCGGTGCTGCCTGTCACCCTGGCGTGCCAGGAAATCGCAGATGAATCAAACGCAGATGATGTATTCCTGAGAATCAAGGAGGCTATGGCCAGCGGGGAGTGGCGCGACATGCTCACAAACAGTGCCAAAAGGGACGACAGTGCACAAAAGGACCTGCAGGCCCTCTGGAGGGCTCGCCACGAGCTGTCGGTAGCAGAGGACGGTTTGCTGCTGAGAGGGCACCAAATTGTCATCCCACGAGCACTAGTAGGAAAGGTGCTGCAGCTCGCACACCAGGGTCACCAAGGCATGGAGAAGACAAAGGCACGCCTCAGGTGTTTGAACACCACCCCATCCGTGCGCCCTTGTGACTGTCTTTTTTTAATATAATGGTTTTGTAGCTGCAGCTCGCACACCAAGGTGCTGCAGCTCGCACACCAGGGTCACCAAGGAATGGCGAAGACAAAGGCATGCCTCAGGTTGAAAGTATGGTTCCCAGATCTGGAGAGCAGGGTAGACGAGTTTGTGAGGGCATGCATTCTGTGCCAAGCGGCAAGTCCAGTGGAGCGAGGGCCGCCCATCCAGCCCATGGAAAGGAGTGAACGCCCGTGGGGGACAGTGCATGCAGATTTCGGGTCCATGGGCCGGGGGACGTACTTCTTGGCAGTAATAGACCAGTGGTCGCGCTATCCTGAGGTGGAGCTGGTTGAATCCACGGCCAGTGATCACACCATCCTGGCCCTGGAGAATATGTTTGCCACCCATGGCTTCCCCGTGGAGATATGTTCGGACAACGGAGCACCATTCCAGGGTCAGCAGTTCGAAAGATATTGTGAAGAAAGAGGAATCAAGCATCGGAAGGTCACCCCACTCTGGCCCAGGGAAAATGGAGAGGTGGAACACTTCATGCGGACGCTAAATAAAGTGTTCTGAATATCGCTGAATGGAGGGGAAGACCTCTGGCGAAATCTGGTCGACTTCCTGCCTGAATACCGCACAACCCCGCATCAGTCCACTGGGGTCGGGCCAGCGGAAGCCCTTTTCAAGTGGGCCCCCCCGGGGGCTGTTGCCCAAAGTAGAAGGCCACAGACCGGGGGAGATTGACAACAACAGGGTACGAGAGGAAAGGGCTGCCCAGAACGAGTGGGAGAGTGTCTGGAGGAGGTTAACCGAGAGGGTGATTGCAGTGGGGGACACAGTGCTGGTTCAGAATCAGAGGCCGGAAGGGAAGTTATCTCTACCTTACAAAACGCAGCCGTTAGGTGTGACCCACGTCAAGGGGTCCATGGTCACTGCAGCTAATGCTCGAGGAACAGTCATGAGGAATGCATCATTCTTCAAGCGAATAGCGGCTGCGCCAAACCCAGAGGTGAGCGACCCGCATGGGGCCGAGTTTGACGTCGGATATTCACCAAGGGACGATGCACCACCAGAGGCCCCAGTGACAGCAGAGGCGCCCTCAGAAGAGGCACGCAGGTACTCGAGCCGGGCGGGGCGCAAGCCGCCGTAGAGGTTCCAAGACTTTATTATGGACCCTGCCTCGTAACAGGTGGAAGATTGTCAGTTTAAGTTTGAGCTGTTACTGTTGAATACATGTTGTTATATGTGTTTCTTGTTTGGGGGAAAAGGAGGGATGTTGCGTAGTGTATACGCAGTTACCACGCATGCGCGAGCGGGATCGAAGCTCACGCATGCCCAGTTGATAATAAAGACGGTCACCCGGCAGTTTGAGCCGGGGACCTGAGCAGTCCACACACGTCCCGTGTGGTTCCTTGTATGCATGGGCGCGGCTGCGTATGAATGCCAGTGGGGGCCCTGGCATAGCCCCCACCACTTAACACTTCCCATTAATTTTCTCATAGACAAACAGGGTACATTTTTGCCAAAGCTCACACCCCAATCCACTGGATGGATTTGGACGAGGTCCGAAACAACTTGGCCACAAAGTGTTGACTTGCATGGTTTGGGGTTATTCCGTGCAGTAGATATTTAAATATTTGATGGAGCAGGTGGTGCCCCCTTCTCAAAAATAGATAGCTATATCTCAAGGATTTACCCGAAATTGGGGATTTCTAGAAATGAAACAACCGCCATCTTGTTTTTCTCTTGTTTTGTGAGATTTCTGCGGCTTTAGGAAAAAAGCTATTTGCAGGTCAAAAAAACATGCAAATGTCATCAGGCTAGAGGGAAAAGGGGTGTGGCTCAAGCACACTAAGTGAAATGTGGGAGTTGGAGGGGGTCTAGATGAGTTTGCAACACAAAGCTTTCTGTAGCCTTGGATATAGCCTTGAATTGCCGATATCTCAAAGCAAACTGTGTCACAGAAACAGCGTATGTTGTTGGGGGGGAGAGAGCAGGCAATCTGAGGAGATTGGGGAGCTGGCACATATAAGGGGTGCACTGGTGATAGCTGAGTTTATGTGTAGTCCAGCACCCTAGATTACAGTTTTGTTTTGTCTTTTTTAAAGATATATTTACTGCTATAGTGAGGTTGGGGATGAAAAATCACTGGCCATGGCCAAAACCACGATTGCCATCGAGGTCTACCATGCATGCAGTAACCAGTAACCAGGACAACCCCTGCTTAGCTTCAATGTGAGAAAGGGTCCAGCCTCCTCAGGCCATTTTGCCCGATAAATTAGCAAATGTTACAAGACCACTTAGAGACATGTGTCGACCCTTTCCTTGCTTTGAAGCTAAGCAGGGTTAGTCCCGGTTACTCCATCGATGGGTGACCACATTATTTTTTTTATTTAAACAGTTCTACTGTCAGTCCTTGAAAGTTTTGCATTCAGAGACAATTTTTTACATTTTGCTGTATTGCATTTTGGTATTTGTAGTTTCTCAGTCAATAATAAAAAATAAAAAATACATTTTTACAGCAACAGTGGGTTTCCGGTTGTAACTGAGACAAACCCTGCTTAGCTTTTTAATGAGAAAAGGGTCAGCTCCCTAAGGCCATGTTGCCTAGTAAATGAGCCTTGATTTTTCTTAGTTATAAATATCTCATAACACACAGCATCCACATTATTTTTGTTTAACCTGTTCTACTGTCATACCTTGAAGGTTTTGCACTCAGGCACTAATTGTTTGCCTTTTGCTGAATTGAATTCTGGTAGTTGTAGTCTCACAGTCAAGATGGGGGAATAATGCCGCAAGTGCACCCTTTTTGCCTAACATAGTTCTATATGTATTTATACATTTGAGTGAAACTATGTAATATGTACTTTTCAAGTTAGCTTTATAAAGCAGAGTATTGTTGAAAGCCAGACATGAGGGTGAGGAGGGGAAATGATGAGAGGGCAATTAAGTCATGAGTATTTGCCCACGATGCAGCAAGAGAGTTTGCAATCCTGCACACTGGTGCAGTTATTGTCCCCTGATCGTGGTTGCTTTTAAGGACAACAGTAAAGGGTGCATGTGAGTGGATAGTGCCACTTTTTTTTCAGAGTGCAGACGTAACCCCTTGAGATTTTTTGAGGTGGGCAAGCTTGCTCAAGTATTTGGCTACCAGGATTTTACTCAGGTCATCGTGTTCCCAATGCAGATGCTTACCCACAGGACCACAAGCACTTGCTTTGTATTGAGATTTTGTTTACCATGGAATATTTCACTACAGATTGCTGGCTTCAAAAGTTGAGTTCCTTTTATACTTTGCCAGCATATTTATTGGAAGATTTCCTTTCTCAGATTATTTTACTGGTGTTCATTACATTTTTAAAAGTCCAATGCTATTTGTCTTGTGCACTTTCATTAAAGAAGTAGTTCGATTAAACTACATTTTTATTTTTATATTTCACTTTAATATATATGTTCACTTACTGTGCGTATATTGATGGGTGCCAGATTTTGATTTTTTCGTTATGGGGCAAAAGTACCCGGGCATATGTTATTCTTGCAGCTGGTCATTTTTTTCCCTTTTAAATGCTGCTTAAATGTGGTTAGTGCGGTTGTGCCATGTATCACAAGAGTCACAAGGAGAGCAGCCATAAAACAAGGGGCTTGTAGCACACTGCTTAACCAAAGCTGGGCAAGCTCCTGGAGAAACTGGCCATCTCCCAGCTTAATCTCCACACTGAATATGTTGGTCGTCTTCATGACCATCAGTCTGGCTTCAGAGCTGCCAGAAGCACGGAAACAGCTCTCCTGAACATCCGTGAAGAACTGCTCTCCAACCTTGACTCTAACACCCCGTGCGTCATCATCTTGTTCAAAACCCTCTGCATTGTCCACAAGGCCTTCTGTGGCCTGGGCCTGCAACACCTTCAACTCTCTCTTCCTAAATATCTTCCTTCTCAAGCTCTTCTCTCATCCGCCTCCAACTCCCTCGGGGTCAGTCGCTTCTCCAAGCAACGAGTTGGTGGTAGATCTCTGTCTTCGGCAGGGGCCTCCCTCTGGAACAGCCTTCCTGCCTCCCTGAAACTTGAGGAAAACCATCTCCGGTTCTGGAAGCACCTCAAAACCTTCTTCTTTGCTTCTGCTTTCTCTCCCCTGCTACCCTGCTGAATACCTGACAGAAAGTGCACTGGTTACCTGGCTCCGCCAGTTGCCCACCTGCACTGCCTTCCTGGCAACCCCTGCACCTGGGGACTGTTTTCTGTATCCCTACAGTCCCCCTATCAGCACTTATGTCTGCACTTACCTTGCACTTGCCACCAGCTGGCCGTTTTAATTATCTTATTATTCTACAATCCCTTGTACTGCACTTCCCCTTCCCCCACGTACTTTCCCTCTCCCCCTTTCCCATGCACTTGCATGATCTGAAGGACACCTGGCCTAGTAGGATCGTTGTCTGTCTTACTTGTTCCCCGTCCCATGCCTCGTCGCGCCTTGAAACACTTGTTTATAGGTGAGTTATAAATTCCATATCATATCATATCAAAGTGTGTGATCCTCTGCAAATAATTTAATCTCACTGTGCATTGACTAAAAACATTGTGAGTTCTCAAAGCCTCCAATCTTTTATACATAATAAAAAATAAATTGATATGTTTAAAACTACAGTGGGTTTCCCATCCATGCAGTTACTGGAATCAAGCCAGTTTAGTTTCAAAGTGAGGAAAGGGCCGGCCCCATCAGGCCATGTTGCCTAAGAAATGACCCCCCTTTCAAGACCCATTAGAGCAGCATGGCCTGAGGGGGCCAGATCCATCCTCGTTTTTAAGCTAAGCATAGTTGGTCCCGGATACTGCATGGATGAGAGACAGTCCCCAGTCCTGAATACCATGTGTTTTCCTAGTGTTATATATCTCATAACACACAGCATCTGCATTATTTTTGAAAACCATGCTACTGTCGGTCCTTGAATGTTTTGAACTCAGAGACCATTGTTTTGCCTTTTTGCTGAATTGCATTCTGGTATATATTGTCTCTCAGTCAAGAGGGGGGCAATAATGCCACAATTGTACACTTTTTGCCTAACATAGTTCTATAAGGATTTATATATTGGAGTGACGCTATGGTATGTGTAATTTTCAAGTTATCTTTATAAAGCAGATTATTGTTGTCATGTAAGTCAGATATGGGCGTGAGGAGGGGAAATGATGAGAGGACAAGTAAGTCATGAGTATTTGCCCATGATGTGGCAAGAAAGTTTGCAATTTTCGACACTGGTGCATTTATTTTCCCCTAATTGTGGCTGTTTTTCAGGGAACAAGTAAAGGACACATGTTGGTGGACAGATTAATTTTGCTTCATAGTGCGGACCCAACTCACTGGGTTTTTTGAGGTTGGTAAACCTGCTCAAGTATTTGGCTACCAGGATTTTACTCAGGTTGTCATGTTCCTAGTGCAGAAACTTACTCACAAGATCACAACCACCCTTTTCATATTGGGATTTCGTTTTTCCAGGGAATATTTCATGACAGATTGCTGGGTTTAAAATGTGAGCACCTTTTATATTTTGCCAGAATACTTATTGGAACATTTCCTTTCCCAGGATATTTTTCTGGTGTTCATTACTTTTGTTAAAAGTCCAAAGCTATTTTGTCATGTACACTTTTGTCCAAGGAGTAGGTCTATTGAACTAGATATGTATATTTCACTTTAATATATATGTTCACTTACTGTGCATCTATTCATGGGTGCCAGCCTTTGATTTTCGCTATGGGGCAAAAGTAACTGGGTATATGTTATTTTTGCAGCTGGTAATTTTATTCCCTTTTATGTGCTACTTAATTGCGATTAGTTGGATTTGTGCGATGTATGTCAACAGTGCCCTTGAGACTGGCCATAAAAGAAGGGGTTAGTAGAACACTGCTTAACCAAAGTGTGTGATCCTCAGCAATAAGTTAATCGCACAGGGCATTAACTAAAAACATTGGGATTTCTCAAAGCCTGCAATATTTTATCCTGCTACAGTGACATCAGGGGTGAAAATTCACTGGTGACCGGGTCTCCCATCCATGCAGTAACCAAGACCAACCCAGCTTAGCTTCAAAATGATGAAAAAGCCAGCCTACTCAGGCCATAGTGCATAACAAGTTCAGCAAAGTTACAAGACCACTTAGAGCAACATGAACTGAGGAGGCCGACTCAACTCACTTTGTAGCAAAGCAGTACCCTGGGTATATTCATGGGTGCCAGCTTTTGATTTTCCATACGGGTGCAGAAAGTACCTGGGCATATGTTATTCTTGCAGCCAGTCATTTTTTTTCCTATTTTCGTGTAGCTTAAATGTGGTTAGTTGGGGTTGTACAATGTATCATAACCAAGAGACCGGCAATTAAACAAGGGGCTTGGAGCACAATGCTTATCCAAAGTGTGTGGTCAATGGCAAAATATGTAATCTCACTGCACAATACCTAAAAACATTATGAGTTCTCAAAGCCTGCAGGCCGAAACCATGCCTAGTGGTCTCGTAGAATTTTTAAATGGACAGTGGGCCCGACCATGGCCAAAGACCATGTTAGTGGTCTGGAAGCATTCTAGAAATCTATGGAATAACAAAACTCTTAAAATTCAAAGAAAAGTGTTTATTGCAGAGATGTTAAGGTGAGAACTTAATAAAACAAAACCCCTGAAATTAAGCTAAAGCCAACTTAACTTTGCGCCCCCTGTTGCGCAGCCTATGACCACAATGATGACATCACAGATCACATTACTGATGACATTACTAATTACATGTTGTATGAGTACACTGATGACATTACAAATTACATCACTGATGCCATCACTGGTGACAACACGAATAACATTGCATATAACTGATTACATCAATAATGGAATTAGACATAACATCATTTATATGTTACCTCATGAAAACTTTGATTACCTTAATAACAATTTAGTCTGTGAACTTGGCCATGACAAAGTCTATGGTCACTGGTCAGCATCAAAGCTCATAGCTAGTGGTTGGTTAGTGTTCAAAAATACCAATGTGCACCATTAAAAACCATGCCTAGTAGCCCATCAATGTTTTTAAATATACTGTGGGCAACGTTGAAAGCTGTAGTCAGTGGCTATGGCTAAAGGCCACAACTAGTGCCCATAAATATGTTAGAATATAGAGTTGGGGGCTGTGGCCTGGAGAGCCATCAATGTGGCAGCTCCTCTGATCGCCTCCGTATGAAGCCTGCAGTTCTTTCTGAAAAACAGGATGTTCCCGCTGTTACCTTAAGGAAAAGAAGATAGCTGCTGCAAGCAGAATGCCAGGGGCTGCAGGGGGTGGCAAAACGAGCCGCTAACGCTCACCAAAATTCCAGAACGAAGCTGGCAAAGTCTGCAGTGTCTGCCGCTGAGGCGATCCAAGATGGCAGATGGACCAAAGAAGATTTACCACCACGTCTCGTCTAAGGTTTGCAGCTGATGTCTAGTGACGTGATCCACAAGATAAGGGGCCCTAGCCCTCTGAGTGTCCTCCGCCTTACCTACACCCTCTAATGGAAGGCACATCATGACCGCTGGCCAGAATCAAATGCAGCGAGAGGAAGGCCCACCACGTAGACCCACAAAGGTCCAGCCCAAAGTGTAGGCTCGGACCTGCCTTAATAGCTGTCCCCTGGGGAGAAGACATGACCCGCAGCTAAGTGGTGGCGGAGATCACTGAAGGTGTTGCCGCCTACATCGGTGGGCAGAAGCGTAATCCGGCATCCCAGCGATGCCTGGCAGCCCTGCGAATCCTGTGCATCCTGTGCTTTCTCCTGCTCGGTCTGCGTGATGTCCCGGGTGGTGCAAGAGGCGTGGGATCCTGATCAGCCTGACATCCGCAGTAGCATTAGCCAGCTCTGAGGAGAAGGAACCCCTGCCGCACTACTGAGGGGGCCCACCACCTAATTCATCTGCCTGACCTGCCACGCACCATTCAGGGGGGGTAATCTCCATCGGTGGTCCCCCTAAAGAACTAGTTCCTTCCTACACAGCATGGCCCTGCTTCCATTTGCCTATCAGGATCAACCCAGGCCCCATAAGAGGGGTGGCCATCGCTGAGGCAACACATAGCACTGCCTCAGATCTACCTGGACCTTCCGCATGACTTCACCCTCCTGCGGTGGCTTGTGATGGCTGGGGGTGCATCGGGAGCACAGCTGCTCCTGAGGGGCCCATTCCTCTGCCCTAACCACCCCCCCCACCGAGCACCAACCGCCTTGACTGCTCCCGATTCTGCAACTACCACCTGGGGCGCCCCAGCCCACGGCTCTACAACCTTCCTGAATTCACGTGACCTGGCTGTGTTCCTCTGGGGTGACCTTAGCCCCCCATCCTGAAGGAGCGGCTAGCTGGCTTTCCTGGAGATGGATTAGCTCACATACGCCTTGGTTTTGAACCCATAAACTGGAGCCTCCCACTGCAGAGAACGACAGGGAGTGAAAAGTCTGATCCTTATTCTGCTGCCAGCATCTCACCAGCCCTAACCACCTTAGTGAGACCTTGGGGGCCTCAACCCTTTCTCATCAAAATAGTCTCCCACCCGCTTGGAGCCCAGCCCAACAGCGATCTTACCGAGAGGACCTACCAACCACTCAAGACCTGGACTCGCTCACAAATTATCCACCAAGACATCAAAATCACGCTTCTAGCGGTAGTATCTTTCAAACAGTCCTGAACACAATCCGATGGCTCTTTCCCTATATGTCGGAGCAACAGACTTCACTGGATCCCCTCCATCTCAGCTTTTCTTCCATTGAGGTCACACAGGAGTCCCTTGTCTGGGGCCTGCAGTAATGGCCAAACATCTTAAACCCACCAAGAACTCCAACATCACCACCATACTGCTTTCGGCAGACAGGGGGAAAAAATCTGAGCCCCCAAAACTCACGCCTCAAAAAATCTCTGAGGACAGAGATTGCTGGCAAACAAAGTGGACATGCAAGCTTTCATGTCAGCCATCAAGGCTGAATTTAGATCTTGCATGTCGGAGCCCACCACTAAGCTATACAGGACAGACCAGAGGGTCGCAGACGTAGAGCAAAGGCTGGGGGAAGTGGAGGATTTGACCCAAGAACATTCTGCAACTCTTGTGTAAGTACAGAGCTCGATCCAGGCTCTTCTTAATAGAAGCAACATTCTTGAATTCAAACAGGAGATCTCGAAAATAGGGCCCAATGTAACAATGTAACAACCTGCGGATACGAGGGGTTCCCTCCTCGGTTCTGGATAAAGACCTGGCTGAATATGTGGGTGACTTCTTCCAATCGTTTCTGCCACTCCTAGATAAATCACAACTCATAATGGATCGCATCCACAGGCTACGCCACTAAAGAAGCCATATCAGCAATAGGGCGATCCCAGGACGAGCTGACATTCCAGGGCTCTCACTTCAAATCTACCAAGATCTCTCCCTCTTGATGATACAAAAGAGAAGGGCCCTCCAGCCTCTTACACTCTTCCTCCAAGACCACCATGTCCGATACCAATGGCTGTTCCCAACAGCCCTACAGTTCTCCTTTAAAGGAACCCTTTATAGGATCAGCCACCTCGATGATGCTGCAGCGATCCTACGCCCTGATTCTCCTGTGGGGGCAAAGGACACCCCAACTAATTACACTGGCTATGAACCAGAAAACTCTCTCCCCTAACCGAGGCGCTCGTCCTGGACAAAGGTACAAAGGAGCCGGGATATAAAATGTCGATCTGCTGCCCTGGCAAGGAATAGGCGGCATCAGAACATGGAGCGACAAAAATAGCACTGCAGGCTTCACACGCCTCACGCCCAACTCCAAGGTGCATGCTACCAATACCCCCTTTGAGTGGGACACAGGAAATTTCTTTGTTGAATGTTTTAGCCCCGTTGGCTTGGGGAGTTGCTGACAGGAATAAATCGGCTCTGCAGGTTTTCATCTCAGCCTCCCGTTGGAGATCAATGTTAAAACTGCAGCCACATGATGATATCATACTAACCAAACCCCCAGGTGATGACTGAGCAACGCTCGCCCCATACCCTGCCCCCTGATCACTCAAATTTTCCAGATTCACCCCCCCCCACCAGAAACTGAGGTTCATCTCACTCAACGTTAGAGGTCTGAACTCCCCCAACAAACAAAAGTCCACTTTACAGCGACACCACAATGGGAAAAACACAGATGCCTTTCTGCAGGAAACCCATCTGTTACCAGAAGACTTTACATGCCTCCGCAACAAATGATTCAATTCTTGGCCTCTAGCAGCGCTAAGAAAGGGGGGACGGCCATTCTCTTCACAAAAGAGGTGAAACAGATTTTTTTTTAATCCCAGCGGTGCTCGGAGGGCCGCTATGTTGCGGTCAAATGCCTTATATTTGGGCAGCTATACTCACTCGTCATAGTGTATGCCCTGAATGACGTACAAGACGTGTTCTAATAAGGCATTAGGCAAAGCCCTCCTCTCATTCTCAGAAGGCCAAGTCATCATTGGAGGGGACTTCAATGGGGTCCCTGACCCGGCTAAAGACAAATCACACCCTCCTATTCCCACAGACTTTAAACATGCTGCTGGCCTCCTGCATCTCTTATGGACCTTAGAGGTGGTAGACAAATGGAGAGTGCTTCACCCGACCGAGAGGGACTTTTCTTTCTACTCCCAGGTACACAGAACCTTCTCCCGGATTGACTTACTATTGGCCTCTCCACAGATTTTAGCCTTTGTCGATGACGTGACCATCGGATCGAGGGTCCTGTCTGATCATGCTCAGATAACTCTGGCCCTCTGAGCCCACGATCCTGATCCACTTCCACGACATCAATGGAATCTCTATGATCCCATTCTTAATGAGATGCCACTAAGGGACTCTGTCGCTAAAGCAATTAAAAATGTCTTCAAAGAAAATCCAAACAAGGACACCTCCCCAGCTAACACATGGGACACCATGAAAGCAGTAATACGAGGAGAATTAATTGTGCAAGGGGCAGGGTTCCACAGATATAAGTGACACACCCGAATGAACCTCGAAAGGAGGTCCAGAAAGCTGAGGCCGATCATAAACGTAAAGGCTGGTCCCCAAGGACCTCAACAAAACTTACAAGCGGCCCACAAAAAATTGGAAGCCCATTATGCAGTGGACACAGCGCACCTGTTGGAAAAATTCAAGAAAGGTTACAATGCCAGAAACAACAAGGCAAACAAATTGCTGGTAGAAAAGTTAGCTAAGGCCAGAAGGAAAAACACTATCATAGCCCTCCACAACCAACAAGGCATGGTCCAATACATGGAACAGGACAAACTGTATCCAGCAGCGACCCACCTCACTGAGATAATGTCAGCCTCACCACGGAATCAGAAAGAACAATTGGAGTACCTGCAGGGTGCTACACTTCCCTGGCTTGTGGACTCGGTCTGGGAAAGTCTTGATGCCCCCATCTCAGGAGAGGAGATCGATGTTGCCATCAAGTCCCTTAAACCCAAAGCCCCAGGCCCAGATGGGTACACAACAACATTCTATAAAGTATTCCGCCCCCAATTAATAGCCCTGCTAACCGTACAATTGAATTCCTTTGGTGAGTCAGATCTGTTACCCCTTCTATGCAGGAATCTATCACTATCCTCCTGCTGAAACCAGGCAAAGACCCCAGGGACAACAGCTCGTACAGGCCCATCTCGCTCCTAAACATTGATGCCAATATCTATTTGAAAGTGCTGGTGAACCATTTAGCAGGCACCTTGCCTGACATGATTAACCCAGACCAAACAGGCTTCATAAAAAAAACTGGTCGACCGGGAATAATATCCGCCATGCTTTAAACCTAATAGATGTTGTGATGTAAGACTCACGGAAACTGGCACTCTTGGCCTTGGACTCATTCTAGCGAATTACCAGTCCCCAAAAACCACTCTCAGGGTTAATGGGTCCCTATCAAATCTGATCCCCTTAACCTGCGGAACCAAGCAGGGATGCCCCTTGTCTATACTCCTCTTTGTACTGGTTTTGGAGTCCTTCGCCCAAAGGATCTGGCTTAACCATGAGATCAAGGGCCTACAGGTTGGTGCCTCACAGCACAAGATTGCACTTTACACAGACAGCGTGATGCTATCCATCACTGACATTAGCTCCTCGCTGGGACCCGCGCTCACTGAGATCCGCAGATTTGGGAGGGTGGTGGGCTTCACCATTAACTTTGGGAAATCCACGGCCCTGGGGATCGGCCTGGAGCCAGGAGAATGGGAGACCTTTGAAGCCATATGCCCGGTCCAATGGAGCGAAAAAGTAATTCCTTACCTGGGGGTTCAGCTCCCTGCTCTAACAGGGGGTGTATACCGGTCGAATTTCCCCTCACTCTTTAAAGAGCTGCAGAATTACCTTGACCGAGGGCAGCCACAAGAAATCTTACTCATTGGGTGGATCAGCGATTGTAAAATGAATCTCCTTTGGAGATTCTTATATGCCTGCTCCTCTCTACCCACTGCCATCCCTTTACACCCCCTCCACTGCTTAAAGAACAAAATATTCCAGTTTATCTGGAAAGGTAGAAAGGCAAGGATTTCCCGAAGGGCGATGATGGGCAGCGCCAAACTGGGGAGGTTGGGGGTCCAGGACCTTCGTAAATATCAGGTGGCAGCTCAGCTGGCACATACACAGGCATGCACCGTGTCCTCTGAGCGTCCGAGATGGGTGGAGGTGGAACAGTCTCGGCTGCCGCTTACCCTACCCTTCCTCCCACACATCCCACCTCCGCTGTGCCAGTCTTGGAGGGGAAGGCTGTCTTCCACTAGACACACCCTTAAGACGTGGGACTGGGCCTTGAAACATAAGGGTATCCTCAGGGGTTTGGGCACATCTTCCCTGATATTTCATAATCCATCCTTCTCACCAGGGTCCTGCCCACTGAACTTTAAAAACTGGGTTGAGGGGGATCTTGAATCTCTGGGACAACTCTTTGAGGGGAACCAGCCCCGCTCCTTTGAACAATGCAAAACAGCGTTTCAGTTAACAGAAGAAGACAGGTTCCCCTACCTACAATTGTGACACTGATGTGCTCACCCTCAAAACCATCAGGTGGCACTGCACACCCTCAGCCCTCTGGAACTTACTCTAAAAGATCTCCCATCGAGTGGGAAAATCTCGCCCATCTATAAACTCTTACAGGAAGACATCTTTACCACAAGGGCACCTTACATGGGGCAGTGAGAAGCAGACCTGGGGCACCCGCTGGAGGACCAAACTTGATGGATTTATGGTCGAGGAAACACTCATCATCCTTTTGCATCAGTAACCGGGAGTGTGCCCACAGATTACTCCTACTCTGGTACTACACTCCGCTCAAACTACACAACTTCAACCAGGGCCTAAACCCTCACTACTGCCACCAATGTGGAAAGGTGGGATCGTACTTCCCCATGTGCTGTTTGTGCCCAATTGCAAAAGCGTTCTGGGCACAATGTGTCACCACGATAAAAGACATCACCCAGGTGCTGATTCCCATGGAACCAGAACCAAGCCTACCAGGGCCCCGGTACCAGGTGTCTACCCGAGATCTGGAAAAATGACTAAACTATTGACCCAATTCCTCTTTGGCGGGAAAATCACAGTTGCCCGTACTTGGATAACAGTTTAGAGCCCCTCCATGACCCTTTGGTGGATAAAAATGTGAGGCGTATTGATTGCGGAAAAAGTGACAGCAGCTAAAGCAGGGATCCGACATCGCTTTATGAACATTTGTGCACCGTTTCTAGACTATGACCAAAACTTCCTGGCACTAACTAACAAATCCTGCCAGGCCAAATGGATGCTTCACCGGGGTGATGAACAGCAGGTGGCTCCTTCAATGGGCAGCGAGAGGAAGAGTGATAGGCCATGAGGGAAGGGAGGGGGGAACAGAGGGGGGGTGATATGTCTTCTTCTTGTTCTCGGTCACTCCACCCGGTCAGGGGGATTATGATATGTTTTTCATTCATTTGTATCACTGTTATCTGTGTGCTGGTTTAGAATAAGCATGTTTAAAAAAAGAATAATATAGAGTCAGCATTGACAAAGACCGCCATTGGCTAGTGTGAAGACCACGGCTAGTGGCTGGTTAGTGTATATAATATAGAGTGTGCACGGCCAAAGGCCATTCCTTATTGCATTTTATTATTTTAAAATATACAGTGGACATGGCAAAAGATGTACAAACTGCTCAAGGTCAAAGCCCATGGCTAGTGGCCCATTTATATGTGAGAATATAAAGTGTGCACAGCCCATGGCTAGTATTGTTCTAAAGTCCATGGCTAGTGCCTTATCAGTGTATATAATATACAGTAGACATAATTGGAAGCTGTATCCACTGGTAAAGGCCAAAATCTATGGTTGGCAGCCTGTTAGTGTTTTAAAATATTCAGTGCACATGGGTGAAGGTTGTGACAACTGTCCATAACTGAAGGCCATGACTAGTACCCATTCATGTGTTAAAATGAGCCGCTTGTGGAAAGGCAAACTCTTTAAGTTTGAATACGCCATTTATCTACTGGCTAAGGCACCGATGAAGGACTGTTGAGTCCGAAATGCATTGGCCATTTAGGGCTGTGTTGCCCATCAGAAAAGCTATTGTTCACAGTTACTTTAAATAAATCACCAAGCTCAAATAACTAATGATTTGTTGATGTGAATCCACAAAACATCATACTTTCTTTGAAACCCAATTGGGACTTAAGGGTGTGCGGCCCACACCGCAGGCAAGGTTGCCTAGGTCTTTCTTCCTTTGGGGAGTAAGCCACTTATTTAGAAGAGATTTAGGTTTGCTCGGTCTCAGTTTGAGTGGAGAAATTTTGTCTAGATTGGTAAGCATGATTTTATCTTTATTTTAGGTCTAATGGTTGAAAGGGGTAAAGACACTAGAGAGTGGTCTGTCCACAGTTGTGGTTTGATAGAATTGATAGTGGCTGTGCAGTTATAGTCGACTACCCAATCTAGCTCCCTTTGGTATGAGTAGGTTAATTGGTTTTTTGTGACAAGCCTAATTCTGCAAGGATATTAGCTAATTTGAGGGCATACTTGTCTGCCGGATCGTTAAATCCTAGGTTGAAGTCACCCAGCAATAGCATTTTGGTAGTAGTTTTAAGATTATTGGATAGTAGATTGTAAAGGTCCTCCTCAAATGGTCCAAGTGGGCCGGGCGGTCTAAATATTAGGTGGATGGTAAGTGACTGTGATTTAGTTATCGAGAGTTTGGCCATGAGAGTTTCACAGGGTTGCGTGGTTTGTAAGGTGCTAGTCTCAAGGACAGGCTGGATTTAGATATGATGACGATACCTACGGCTCGGGCTTCATCTCTGTCTTGTCTGATTATAGTATATCCATCAGGGATTGCTAGCATAAGCGCGGGTCCTGCTGCGTCATGTAGCCAGGATTCCATTATGGCGAGGAAAGTTACCAGCTAGTATTAGGTCAGAGATGTCGGTTGCATGGGCAACCAGATATCTGGCATTTATGAGTGCTCCTTTAAGGGGCCTCAATTATGGCTATGCGCATAGGCAAGGGTAGGATAGGGTCAGCTAGTTTAGGTTTGTAAGCAATTTGCTGGTTGATGTTATCATGGCGGGGCAGCAAGGAAATGTCCGGAGTGGACTTATTGGTCTTCATGCTGGAGGGGCAGTTAGTTTTCTTATTAGCCGAGGGTAGTGATCTCGTAAGTGGATTGTGCAGTTCGGTGAGTCTGGCACAAGGTTTAAGGTTTCTGTCATTTGTCGAACATGATTGGGTGGCATAAGGGCCATGGCCTAATGCCGGCGAATGGTTAGGTTGGACAATACTGATGTTATTGACTGCCATTTTGGTCAGGATAGGTGTGCTTTGCACAACATTCGCTGAGTTGGGCAACCGGACACAGTTCTCTGAGAGGCTAGATGTACGGAGTGTGATGACAGCAAGTAGGATGTACATATTATGTAAATTTGGCATAATAATCAAGTGATGAACTAGGCGTGGGGTAGGCCTATAGGTAGGATGAGTAAACCAATTTAAAGCACCAGACAATAGGAGCATGTTCAGGTGTCAGGGTAATACATGACATCCATAACTGGCATAGGCCGATGTGGCTATCGGGTGGTAAGGGCACAAAGTGTGGATTCAGGTGACTTAAGGAAGGCTGAGCAGAATCAGCTGGCAATAGGTATTAGGAGCACAGTTGCAATACCTTTGGGAACATTTAGTGAATTTATAAGGCAACAAATACTGCATGCATAATCACAGTATGGCTAGGAGCACTTGTAGAGTAAGGGCAACAGGTCCTACAATACAATTACAATACACCTGGCAGTAGAGAATTTATAAGGCAACAAATACTGAGCGCATGGTCACAATATGGCTGGGAGCACTGGTAGAGTAAGGGCAACAGGTCCTACAACATCATTACAATTCATGTGGCAGTAGTAAACTTATAAGGCAGCGAATACTGAGCGCGTGGTCATAATATGGCGTAGGTAACTGCGGCCAGTAATTCACATAAGAATCAGGAATTACAGTGTACGTTTGCCTATTACGGCAGAATATAAGGTGATTACCGCGCCGGAGCGCGTAAAATAATCAAAGAAAGACTTGTTGTCGGCAGTCGGGTAATGGCCAGCTGGCTTACCTCAGTCAGCTGGCAACCGATGTAGACTAATCTACACTGCTCCTGCAGCGTGCAGAGCTCCTTCCCCGGGCAAAGTTTCCTGGATACAGGCTTGGACAGGCAACAGCCTTTCTGCTCTGGACCTTCCTGTGGGTGGGCCGGCTCACGCCTCCGGTCGAGGATTGGTGTGGAAGTAGGATGTTTCCACCAATGGCAGCGCAGTTAGGGCAACTTGAAACTGCAGCTGTGATGCGCATTTGAGGGGCCGCCATCTTGGACTAGGTTGAATCTCGTGGGGGCTGGTGATGGCATAGGTAACTGCGGCCAGTAATTCACATAAGAATCAGGAATTTCAGCGTACTTGCCTATTGCAGCGGAATATAAAGTGATTACGGCGCCGGAGCGCTAAGAATAATCAAAGAAAGACTTGTTTTCAGCAGTCGGGCAATGGCCAGCTGGCTTACCTCAGTCAGCTGGCAATGGATTGGAGAAGTCTGGGATTAGTATTTAGAAACGCTTCATCTTTTGCTTCTTTCTTTGGTAAGGGGATACTCATATTCAGGAAGGGAAGAGTTCATAAGGGACTAAGGTAGGGAGACGGGCTGGGACATCAGGGGATAATGTCATAAGAGTAAAAAGGGGACAAGTAGGGAGGATTTGTGTTAAATGTTAAACGTGGTATTTCTAAAAGTCTTGTGGTTTAAATATATGTTGTTTATGTTTGTGACAAAATATTGACAAAGAAAAGTGCCATTACAAAGGTGATTTAGGAAATGTTTTGCTCTTGCTCAAGACAGTGTGACAAACAGCACTTGGTAAAAGGTATTGTCACAGAAGGTGACATCAGAGGTGGTAAAGTAGTGTGTTATATTGGTTACATTGTCTAGCCCTGACACACTAAGAGGAGAAGGGTATTGATAGAATTACAATGGGTTCACACATCTGTCAAAGTTTGCCAGTGTACGCAGACAAGATCAACAAGTATTACGACCAGTGGATTACAGAATTGAAAGGGGAAGGTTTGCCCCAGGTATGGCCCAGGTGGGGTTGTTTGATAAAAGTGTTCTAGACATGGTAGTGACCTGTTTGTATGTAAAATACAAGGGAAAACAGCTCCGGAACAGAAGAGAAATATTAGATTTGTGGAGGATATTTGAAGAAGTACCTCTGAACAAGGTAAAAGGGCAGGGTGTGTCTCCCCTGGCAGCAAGTAGCAGTGTGAGGGAAGGGGAGGAGAAGGAGAGAGGGGTAGAGGTAGAGGTAGCACGGCTGTACCCACTCTTGCCAAAGCCAGTGCCAGCTGAGGGATATAGTGAGCCAGTGTTTGTGTCAAAGCCCACGTCACCCCCTGCATCCCTACCAACAGCCCGAGCACCGCACCAATATGATCCTCAAGGAGCAGGTGGGCAGTTAAGTACCCCAGCTATAGATATAGAAAAGTTAATTCAAGACCTAGACTCACGATTAACAATGGCCTGAACAGAATTGTCACGATTGAGAGATATATGTGAATAAAGTGTCTCGCCTGCCCCAGTGCAGAACAGGCGCAAATATTCCAAACACCTGAAAGGTCAACAGGAGGGGTGGAAAAAGTGAGAAATACTGTTCCAAATTAATGATACCCCCATGAGAATAATAGAAAAAGAGCAAGTGGCTAGTGAGATGGGTGTGGAAGGAGGGGACATGACATCGGACAGGGAGGAAGAATATTTGGTGCGACATAGAAGAGAAAGAAGAAGAAGAGAGAAGACTGGGGTCTACAACAGGTGGTGGGCCAGCAGGAATAGAACAGTCCCCCTTGGGGAGGGTGATGGAAGAAGATGGAAGAAGAGTGGCATGGAAGGTTAAGGAATAGGACCAGATGCATGGCGGTATTAGGGAAAAAGGGAGTGAAGGTAAGTACAGGGAAGATAAGGAACAAATTGCAACTACCATTGATACACAGAGGGTTGGGAAGGCCCAATTACATCCCCTGGGCACAGATGGACAAAGCGAACCTGCTAAAAATGTTACCTCCGCTCTCGGGAGGGGCAAGTAAGTGGATATATGCATTCAAGAAAAACACTGCAGGGGTCCCCCTAGCAATAGGTGACGTCAAAAGCCTGCCGGTGTCTGCGGTAGGAGACCAAGCTAACAGGGTGTGGGCAAAGGCAGGATTACCTGGAATAACACTAGATTGTGATCGCCATGATTGGGCATCCTTATATGCAGTGAGAGCAAGAGTATGGGAGGCATTAAGGAAGACTTTCCCAGACACACCAGATTTACAGTCCGTAATGCAATGCACAGTGGGAGAGGAGGAAGATGCGATGGCTTACATTCTTCGGGTGCAAGAGATATGGAGAGCGGAGATAGGCACGGCTTGGGATCAATCCAACTCCCTGTTCTATTTCATAATTAATAGAGGGCTCCCGAAGGAAGTACAGAAGGATCTTTATAAAATAAGTGGGATAGAAGCCAAGGGCTGGTGAGAGATACAGAGCATTATAGTGCACCATTGCAAAAGTATCAAAGAAAGAGAAAAGGAGATAGCCCAAAGGAGACTGGCAGATGAGGCTAAACTAATACCGATGAAATTAGTGAAGGTCGCAGCAGCAGTAGCCACCATACCCACAGAGAGGGAAAGGGAGGAGGAGGAAGGGCCCGCAGCCATACAAGCAAGGATAGCAGCATATTGGGCAGGAAATGGACAGGCACAGTGGAATGGTGAGGAGCAATATGGAGGGCCACAATGGCAGGGGAGGAGCACCCATGGAGGAAGAGGTGGGTACAGAGGGTCTAGAGGGGGTGGGTATGGGTATTGAGGGTATGGAGGACAGGGCCCCAGAGGAGGAGGACAAGGGACATGCTGGAACTGTGGGAGGTGGGGACATTTTTTGAGAGTGGGTCAAATCCCTCCCCTGGGCCCCTATCAAAATGAGCAACAATATGGCCAACCCCACGCAGGAAGCCCATATGGATTGCCTATGGGAGGTAGTAGGATAGAAGAGCAACCATATCCAAGATATACAGATGAACACAGGGCAAATCCACAAAATGTACAACACCCACAGTCGCGGGAACAAATGCCCACGGCCCACGGAAATCCCTTTGTTACCTCAGCAAACTGTGCACCAGCACCTTTCAGAGGAACAGCAGTGGCATCAGGTAACATTTTCGACAATGGGGACAACACAAGATATTCAGCATAGGACAGCCCACCGAGAGCACTTGCATGTCCAGTACTATCAACGACCCTCAACACAGCCAAGGAACCACTGGTGGGGGCAGAGATAGGGAACAAACAGTTCATTTTTATGGTAGATTCGGGAGCAGAAAAATTGTTCGTAAGAGAAGGCAGGTTTCCATTGTCAAATCATAAAATGGAGACACAGGTTTTCTGGGGCGGTGGTCGAGGTTCTATACACAGAAGAACTAGATGTAACAATGGTAGGAAAAACAGTGCGAGCACCCCTACTGTATTATGAAGACTCACCCATAAAGACAGGGGGATAGTGTGTTCAACTCCTGGGATATGTGCTATGCGTGCCATGTTAGTGATACACACACAAGCCACAGTACAGCAAGTGCATGGAGTACCAGTAGACTCAGATATGTGTATCCAAGGATTAAAGGCTCTGGCATGAGTTTTGCCCGAGTTAAAGTGCCAAGAATGGTGAGTACCATCTGGGTTTGTGTTCCCTCCCATAGCACCATCAGAAATAGTAGCAGGATCAGTAGTGTCTTTAGACATACATGGGGTGCATGTATCATCAAAAAGAATAGTAGTGATTGGCCAATACATACATGGGTGTGAAGGGCAAACAGTGCTGTGTTTTAACCCCAACGCAGCCTTATGAGACCTGTCTGACGAGGATCTCTTTACTGATTCAGACATTGATGGGGAAATAATAACACAGATAGCAATTCCCTGTGATATAATGATCCAGAACAGACAAGTGTCAGTTCCCCTTATTGCCATAGTGAGCGCGCCACCAGCATTCTTTAATGAAGACATGCAACACGTACCACCAGAATTGTGGACAACTTGCCCCCATGATGTGGGGCTGTTGCGCGAGGTAACACCTGTGAAAATAAAACTCAAATCAGCGCCATTGCTGCCCGGGTAAAACAGTAACCCCTGTCACGAGAAGCGGAAGAAGGGATAAAAGAAATGATACATGCCTTACTACAGCAGAGATCATAGTACCTTCAAATTCCCCCTGCAATACTTGTATCTACCCTATCAAAAAAGCAAAGGAGGGGCTTGGAGGATGATACTGGATCTATGCCCCCTCTATGATGTCATACAAAAAGAATTCCCCCTCGTCCTCAACCCTGCATCAATTTCATGTAGCATACCAAAAAACGCAACATGCTTCACAGTGGTGGATTTGAAAAATGTGTTTATCTCAGTACCGTTGGATCCAGGATCACAATATCTGACAGCATTTACCCTGGGGGAGAAGAGGTACGAACATAAGAACATTGCAGACTGCCCCAAGCATACTGTGAAAGCTCAAGTACCTTTAGCAGAATATTACATGAAGATCTTGGAAATATTGACTCAAAGAGTATGATCATTCAGTACGTGGATGACCTATTAATTTGTGGAGAAAATGAAGATGAGTGCAGAAAGTATTCAGTAGCACTATTGACATTGTTAGCACACAAGGACTACAAGGTGACAGAAAGAAATTGCAATATTGTCTAACAGAAGTATTGTATTTGGGCCAACTGATATCAAACAATGGCAAACAAATAATTCCAGACAGGGCAGCCGCTGTACGAGCAGTAAGCGAGCCCAGAACAGTGAAAGAGATGCAGACATTTCTTGGCATGTGCAATTATTGCCATGCCTGGATATTAGAAATGCAGCATTCACAAAACCGCACTGAAAGAAGCACAAAGGGAGAATACAGCGGTACAGTGGACACAAGAAATGCACACAGCCTTTAACACATTGAAAGAACTGATATCCACAGCACCCGTTGTAGCGACACCAGATTTTGAGTGCAAGTTTTATTTATTCTCGCATTGTGATGGGACACTCATGACAGCAGTGTTGACACAAAATACATCACTGGGTCATCACTGGGTCACAAATCTCTAGCGTATTACAGTGGTACGCTATATGCAGTAATGCAAGGACACTTTGCTTGTGAACAAGCTCTCGCAATCGCAGCATTCGCCATTGAAAAAAGTACAACGATTGTGATGAGATGCTCTATAACCCTGTACGTGGAGCACTCATTGTTCATCATCAAAAAGCACATTAACAACACAGAGAGCGACAGCACATGACATAATATTATCAATTGCCAACATACCCAGCTACATTTCGCACAGAAGCATTCACAGTGGATGATATGCAAAGTCACGATTGTGCCACATATAGGGGGGAAGATGATGGTGCACACATAGCAAATGAAGATGCACTAACCGAATGAGAGGTATATTTTGTAGATGGATCAGCATCAATAAATTGTGAAACTGGAGAGAAACATGTGGGGGCGGCAGTGGGCGGTTAGAAGAGGGAGAGTATGAAGTGATTGTACAAAAAAGATTGCCCGCCCACTTCTCAGCACAAGCGGCCAAACTGGTGGCATTAATTGAAGCCCTACATACAGCAAAGGGAAGTGCATAACAATATACACTGACTCAGTATACATGCCTACCACAGTACATGGGGGGCTAGCACAAAGGGGAAGGAGAAGAATTAGAAGGGCAGATGGGTCCCGTGTGCAGCATGCAGAATTACTTGCAGAATTGATTGAGGCATTAAAAGAGCCAACAGTTGTAGTACTGGTAAAATGCCAGGCCCATACAAATAGGAATTATGTCATCTCACTAGGCAACGCAGCAGTGGACGCTGCCTCAAAAGAAGCTTCCTATCTAACAAAAGAGGTAACAGGTGAGTTTGTGTTACAAAGACATGTGGAGGAAGAACAGGGGGAGGGATATAATTTCATGCCAGTTTCACAGATACTAGAGTTGCAGCAGGATGCATCAGAAGAGGAAAAGGAACTATGGGTAAAGAGAGGTTGTAGCCAATCATCCACTGATCTTCTTTGGTGACAGACCAATACAGGTGAAGTAGTAATGCCAGCCAAACTACTAGCAATAGCATTTCAGCAGCTCCACTTTCCAGCCCACAATGTGAAACATCTTATTGCTGCAGATATTCAGGATAATTGGTTTGTGCCTGGGCTACAAGAGCAGATATCAAAAATGGTAATAGAATGCACTACGTGCCAAACATATAATTCAGGAATGACATAAAGAACATTACGAGGAACACTGCCCAGGCCAATTGGACCCTTCCGAGAACTACACATAGAATGCGCAGACATGGGAGAGGGGTGTAATGGTTCACAATACTTAATAGTGGTAGTCTGCCCCTTTTCAAGGTGGGTGGAAGCAGGGTCCTGCACACACCCAGTGTAAATGCACGGCAAAATTCTTAGTGAGGGAGGTCTTCCCCCGCTGGGGAATATGTGATGTAATATGTTCCAACAACGGAACGCATTTCCTCAATGACTTAGTCAAAGCAGTTACAACAATGTCGTGTATGATTTATCACCTACAATCAAATGGTGTTGAAAAAATAAACAGACTGTCCAAATTGTGTCACATGTTAAAGAAAAATTGGGTGTACTGCTTGCCGGTCGCACTATTCAAGTTGAGAAACCAGCCCAGCAAAGACCACCACTTGTCCCCGCATGAAATAGTGGCAGATTGACACATGCACACAGCACTGTCCCCCTTACGAAGACAGTCAGACGCACACAGGAGTGAAACAATATTAGGGGCAGAATTCCAAGACTATTTGAGAAAATTAATGAGAGCCATACGCATGATTGCAAGACAACTTGCTCCCCCTTCACACAAGAAAACGCGAGTGACACAGTAACACCAGCCACAGATAGCCCAAGCTGCAAGTTGTTGCCAGGGGAGATGATATGTGCGAAGCTTTGTGCGTTGGTGGAATGCACCAAGATGGCCCATATGAGTTAGTGTATTGCACGTCTACTGCAGTAAAGGTGAAGGGCCTGAGGTATTGGATTCATTTGTCCGACGTACGCAAAGCATATGACAGCGTAGGCCAAAATGAAGAAGAAAACAGGCTAGAAGAAGCAACACAAACATAACAAACGGGGATAAGGTACAGGCGAATGCCGCTGTGAGAATAGGAAAAAATGTCAGGTGATTTAAAAGTGAATATGCAGTAACTAAATACATTTTTTTTTTAAATGATGAAATGATATGTAAATAATGTACTATAGAGATATAAGAAAGAAGCGGAAAATGACGCATTAAAATAATAGTGTTGGTGCAATGACTCTCTCTCTCTCACTCTCTCTCAGTGTGTTGTGGAAAACGGTCAGAAAAACAGTTTTATGTGTGTTTGAAAAGAAAACAATTGAAATATTTACGATATATAAAGATTTATAATTAAAAATAGAATGGTGAAAATAATATTTTGATGAACGTATGCTTAACCCCCTTTTATATCTCATTCTGTAGGATTACTCATGGCAACGACGGAGGTCCCCAATGTCAACAGCAATAGCTTAGAGAGAAATAGAAACAGAGAATTTAGTATAAGAAATTATTCATATGAATGCAGTTTTTTTTGTTTTGCGATGTTGTTGTGTGATAATTTTCCTTTCAATGATGTTTGCCATTGTGCTATATTGGGAGATAGCATTTATATCTATAAATGGGGGGGAGGGACAAAATTGGTGAAACAGGGCACCCATCTTATATGGGATGGGTTTCAATTGATTTGGGCACACAGGACCCATAAAAACGGCTTGCATATTGACAGCCATACAACAGCACTTCTGTACTAGCAAACCCCACAGCCTGTTATAATGAATCTGACTTCAGCATTTATGGTACAAAAGACCCAGACCCTTCCGAATTATCCTGGTTGCATGATAACCTCTACCCAACTATATCATCTACCTCAGACACAACTGCGCAATATACACCAGACGCAAAGAGTACGAAAAATACTGATGAAATAATTGTCGAAAAATATGTTACAAATGGGAAAGGGGGGGCAGGATATTCCCGATCCATTATGGGGGAGAAAGAAAAACTCTAGAAGGCCCAGGGGGAAATAGAAGGAGGAAGCGGGGGGCAGGACGGAAGAAATATGATGAGTAGCATGGGCTGGGACTAGATACAATAGAAGACCCACAGCACCCACACAAGTCTAACAAATGGTATGCAAACATGAGTACAACAGCAAAACAAACCACAAATGAGAGTTGCTATGTGTGCTCCTTGATACCCCATGCCTCAGGTACTCCTAAAGTGCTGCTACCACAAGAGTCGCCTGTTGCAGAGGCACAGTGTCTCCTCCATCTTGCATTATGCAGAATAAAAAATAATTTCAAAGCACAGACTGTTTTGTTTGAAATGCTGCAGAATTAGAAGACATGCTACAACAAACCAGAAGGAGTAATCTGCCTGAAAGAGCCTTTTTCTTATAATTAAAGTAACATTATATTCGGACAAGTGGCAAGAAGAGCAAATAGCATTCAAAGCAGAAGCACTGCGAGGACTGTCAGATGAAAAATTACAATGGATCCAGAGAACATGAGCCCCGATATGGCTACAACACATCACAAAGCCCACTTGGGTAACAGCTCTTGAAAAGCCGTTTAAACTGCAGAAGGAGATATCATATGAGCTGTGTTTTCATGGAGAAGGAAGAACAGATCTTGGTACAAACAAGAAATGTAGCAAACACTAATCATCCCAGACATGAAAAAAGGAACGGCTGCATTAATGGACACTTACTGGGTTTGCGGCAAACAGGCGTACTTGCACCTTCCCCAGTCTTGGAGGGGCACATGTGCTTTGGCAATGCTGCATTCCACTCAAATGGTAATACCTGAATGCCATATCCAAGGGAGGGGGGGGCTGTCCGCAACAAATATCCTGAGCCGCTGCCAACAGCTGAGGAACCCCCCACATATGTCCTCTCTGAAGAACAATTGCAGAGCACAATCTTGCGGAAAAGAAGATCCTCAAATGATATCTCCAAGGCATCGTCCGAACCTTTGGCACAGATTCCAGATGGATTCCGGCTGGTCACATCCTCTGAGACATTTTTTGCATGCCTCATCCCAAGCATCCAGGCAAGGGTCAATGGAAAATGGCTCCAGATCATGCGCTGGGAACTGATCCAATTGGCCAACGACACAGAAGAGGGGTTCAACGCGATAACCGTGGAGCAAAGGGCCCTGTGGTTGATGACGATGCAGAACAGGTATGTCCTGGACCTGTTGACAGCAATGGATGGAGGTGTTTGCTGAAAAATCGGGAGCGCATGTTGCACATTCGTACCTTCTGCAGACGCGGACAATGGAATGTTATCACATGTCATAGCAGCCGTGCATAACCTTGGCGAGCGTATGGAAGAAGAAGGAGGGGTGCTGCCCAGCACTTGGTTTGATAACATGTTTTCGTGGGTCAAGCTATTAATACCCACCATTGTTTTTCTTCTTTTAATTTTTTGTGTGTGCCAATTAGGCCTTAGGTTCTGCGCAAATGCAGTAGCTAACAGTGCAATGATGATGGTGACAATGAGCCCTGCAAAAGGAGTGTTAGAGATGACATACGAGGCACAAGTACAAACATGGGATGAATCCGAGCCAAAATACAGAATGATGGCCATATATAACACTGGGTATATTGTAGACAGATTGTATCACACAACAATTAAAGAGTCCCATGAATTAGAATGGTACGACAAAGTTTGGGTTGACCTGGAGGGGGATAGGGGCTTCATCTATATGACTTGCACCCCTGATGAGTATGCCAGAGCAGGGGGAAGCCTGAGGACTGTATGCAGGGCTTGGATTCCACAGAAGGGAACACCTGCATGGGATGAAGCAATAGCGGAAGAGAATGAGCGCAAAAGGCTAGAAGAATTAAGATATTTGGAGGAAAAGGTTGTTTGGACCCCCCTCCCCTTCATTTCCTTCCCCGCTTGCACTCTAGGCTCATCCCACGACTGGTCACGCACCTCTGGCCAAAATTTTGTATTAACACTGACTCCATTTTGTGTCTGCCCAAGTAGGCCTCACGGCAAAGGCCACACTGCAGGCCTGCAGCTCTCCTCTGGAGCCGCGCACAGTTACCCAGCTACACCCCCCACCTCCTCCCCTCTGAAGTCCCTGCGACAGTCCTGTTCTCATGGAAGACTGGGCATGAAAGTCTACAAACTAAACAATGTATCTCTCGCCTTCCTCTTTGCATCACTGCCATGTGAATGACTGGGCTAGAGCCTGGTCTTGGAAAAAACCATTAATCTCCACAAACCTGCCTCCTTACTTGCAGACACTGCCCATAAGATATATAACATATACCCCCCTGACCTCACACCCCTTTTGATGTGGCAGATGCATGCCCCACGACTGTGCGCCCCCCAGCTTCACCCATGATTCTTCTGTACTAATGTGTGACAAAGCCGTGAGATGTAACAGAACGATTGATAAATAATCCAACTAACTGATTGTAATGAATAAGATATCTAGATCCACATGCTTTTGTTCTATGATGTAGGTTAATTGTCTTTCTGTAATGTATACACATGCGAAAATGTTAGATACTAGGAGACTTATGGGTTGTGGTGTAAAGTGTGCAGCCCATGGAGCCAATGTAAATAGAGCAATCATGCAGCACAGTAACCATTGAATACATGAAGATACAGCCCAAGTTATAACCATAAGCCCTCCCTACCCATTACAGAAGGTGGCACAGAAACCATGTTTGAACCCCATTCCAATGTTTACTTCTAAACTTATTAATCGAAATAGGTCACACTTTAATAGTCATAGGGCCTTCTCTCCTGCCCCGACAGTGCCGTGCACGGTGAACGCACCGGCCCCCACCATTTTCCCCTCCTCATTAAAGTGCTGCAAAAGGCCCATTTCTTGCTGATGCCTTAGTGCAACAAATGTATCCTCTCATCCTTCCACTGGGCCCGCACTGATTGTTCTCCCCCATGCTCCCTGACACAGATGACCCCCATACCTTTATCCCTATCAGTGATGCAAGACAAATGTATGTATATACAACCTGTGAAATATATGGTTCTCCCTCCAGCTGTCAGGATGCCAATTTTTGTCTTTTATGGGTGTCATTATTGTGTACTTTGAAGTAGTGTTTATATTAGAGAGCTAGTATCAATCACCTTATCCGGAACCACACGACCTTCAGCTCGCACTGACCAGCCCAGCTGATGCACGTGATGTCCGCCTTCCCGCAAAGCAATTATTCAATCATCTAGAGGCGGCCCCTATGAAGCTATGCTGGATCTGCAGCTCCTCCAATAAAAATGTAACTTTTGTACCGTATATGATTTTGTCACTGATGATGCTGTAACCCTTTTTAATGCAATAACAGTGTAACGTTGGGCAGAGCGCTCTTGGAGTATGCAGAGTTCTCTGCTGCCCTATTTTGGTTTAGATAAACTTTACCCATTAACTTCACCCGCACTTGGTCCTGGTCTCATTCCCTCCTGCGGTGTGTCCATTATTGACTCTTGTTGGGGAGTTTGGATTGTATTTTGGGGAGTGCTCACTTTCACCAGTTACTGTTGTAATGTAATTAGTGATGTCATCAGTTATGTGATCTGTTATGTCATCATTGTGGTAATAGGCTGCACAACATGGGGCGGGAAGTTAAGGGGGCTTTAGCTGAATTTCAGAGTTTTTGTTGCATTATGTTCTCACCTTACCATCCCTGCAACTAAAATGTTTTCCTTGAATGTATACATATTCATTGAAAGAGCTTGATTAAAGGGATGTTATGGTTAAGTTGCAGTAATAAAAAACCTATGACATTCAGTGAAAAACCTTTGTTAAAGAGACATTATGGTTACAATTAAAACTGAAAACCCCCAGCAATTCACCAGTTATGATAAGCTAAGCAACCGTAACTCTCTCCACTACTGTGCACTGATAAGACTTACAACCAGGACATCAAAGATGACATCACAAATGTCATTGATGACATCACTGATGGATATGGCTTGCATATCCATAAAGTTTTGTAAGGATTCGTCCGTGGGTGCAAAGTTATAAGCCACACAAAACGTGCTCTTTCTATGGGTTGAGCAACTCAACCATAACTTCTTTTTTTAAATGTATTTTTTATTAGCATTTGGTTTCAACTTAAACCTTAGCTACATTAAAGAAATGTTGAACTCAAAAGAAAAACTAAAGAAAAGTTAAAAGCAGTTCAAAATCATACGGCATATCTTGTTCCAGATCTCCGTACACATCTTATTTAGACCCTGTTTACATTTTTATTTTAAAACTAATTAAAACTAGTTAAGCTGCCTTAGCAATTTTAACCATTAAAACATCATTGGTCCAGTAAGTAACCCTTCTGATTAAACTAAGGTCCTTCTGAGGTCTGCTTCTTCATAATTAATTTCAAAAGTTAATTCACTAAGTTCAGCAAAGCTAGCGTCAGGGAGGTTTGTGTACTCAACATCAGTCTCCGCCACTAGTTATCATCCGAGAGAGTTGTGCGTGAGTTAAAATGCTTTGCCAACCATTTTGAATGGAGATCTCTATCCCCTGTGCACTTTAGAATAAGATGCAATAGTGTTTGGCCACACAACCTGCAATGAAAGTCTCGCAATTCCGTTGGTTTCCTCACTTCCATGACTTTCTTTGTTGAGTATAAGTTCAATCTTAACCACAGAAAGCCAGACTAACTGGTCTGCCCAAATTCATTCACCTGAATCTCTTTATAGTACGATACATTCAGCAGACTCCTAATATAGGGGAACTTTGTGTGATAGGAAAATCAGATGAATAGTTTGGCCCAGGGTTAGTGACCGTCCCTAAATATTGCTTCATCTCAGTGGCAATTTAGAGGTTCACTTGACCTCAACTAACAGAGTATTCAGCTTTAGATGTGTGACAAGCAGCCTGGCTCCTACTTTTCAGCTGGCCAACATAGGTGGGCTTGGCCGCTTGTCCTATCATGATTGTCTTCAAGTTGGGAGTCCCATTTTAATCACTATGTCCTTTAAACCCAAGCCAAACAGCTCTTTGGAGTGTTCAATGGGATGTTTATTCGTTGCCATTACCTCCAATCTTCAGCATCGCAATGACGCTGAAACAGACATCACAAAGTAACTTCTAACAATGCAGAAGTTGGTCCAGTAAAGCGCCATCTACCTAATTTTCTACCTAATGTTCTAACTGAAAAACTGTGTGTGTAACCCTTTTGTGGTTAAATTGTGAATGGCTCACAATTCATCAACAGATCAAAATGAATTTTATGAAAAGCAAATCCAAAGCTCTTGGGCTGCCATGCACAGCACTTGGACTGCCAATCACTATTGGAAAGATTGTACTTTAATGTGAGATTTACTTATGCATTCAGAGGCTTTTTCGAATAATTGCAATGTGTTTTTTTTACTCCAATTATGCAACTTGCACAGCTGTTCATAGTCTATGACATGTTATAAAATTAAAATGCGAATAATTCAACAAAGTATGCAGGACCCAAATATCACCAGCAATCTAAATTCCAATAAGTAAGTTATTGAACAAATTGCAGTACTTAACCATTAAGATACCTTTGTATATTTGCTGTGGTGGAATACCTCAAAAAGCAAACTAATCATTTTGCTGAATGTTGCATCCTTAAGATGCAGGCTTCAGGATGCAACATATTAAAATCTATGTGTTACTTCACCATGTATATCAATTCTATTAATCAGATGCTGCAAGCTATGTTACCAGTAGGAGTGCCTGTGCCTTTGTACTCTTCCTCAAGAAGACGTGGCAATCTATGCAAAGTAGGCTCCACATATCAGACTTCCCACAAATCCCACAGTTCATTCACTCTAGAACGACTTTAACTCAGTCGTCCATCTCTTTACGGCATTATGAGGCCTCCTAGGATTAATGTTGACTTTCCACTTCTTACAACTGGCTCTAAAATACTGAAATGTTGGAATTACAACTATAGTGAACTACTTCTCCAAATGACTGCACACTTGAAACACTCTTTCAGATTTGCTTTAACGCCATGTTATTCCACATCCCATATATTTGGGTCATAAATTGGGCTTTCTGGCTCCCCCTTCCTAAACTCCCTTTTCAAAGATCTTCTTTAGCAGATTGCAATTACATGTAGCCTTAATAGGTGGTAGGTTGCAGCCAACAAAGATGCACTAATCTTAGACCTATTAGGGAGCAATGTAACAAACCTACACATCACTGAAACCTGTATTTCAGATGCCAGTTGTGACAGTCCCTCATACAGTTTCAGACTCTAGCATAATGCATTGTAATAGACCAACCAAATTATGAGAAATTTCAA
This sequence comes from Ambystoma mexicanum, assembly GCF_040938575.1. Taxonomy (NCBI): domain Eukaryota; kingdom Metazoa; phylum Chordata; class Amphibia; order Caudata; family Ambystomatidae; genus Ambystoma; species Ambystoma mexicanum. The sequence goes on along the minus strand of NC_090926.1, from coordinate 508,174,956 downwards.
TTATCACGCATAGTCCCCTACATCAGCACCTGCTAATGATAAAATCCCATGATTACTTCGAATATATTGTATCCAAATGCTGTATCAATCGATGGATTCCCTTGTTCACCCAACTGCTTATGCTTCACATTAGTCTGTGTAAGGATTTTTGGTTCTCCACCCTCTCAATAAGAGTATCAAGTTTTGTTTCAAAGTATCATTGCTGATGCAGAGATTGACTCCTGCTACTGAAAGAAATTGACAACCTCCAGAAATGTTGGTCTCTGCACATATTCGGTATGCAATTTGACAATCAGCATTCGGAGCTATTCTGATCGAGCTAAACTCAACCTATGAAAACTGTGGTGCTCTCTGAACGAATCAACTGCTTCTGATCTTCTCTGTTCTGTGCAGGTCAGCTGTACTGAGGAGCCAGGACCTAAATGTTCTGTAAGCGAGTCAATTTCTCCTCATCCAGTCCTCCCAGGAAATGTGCCCATAACTATCTACAGTTACTAATATGCAGGGCACACGTGTTTGTTTGTTTGTTTGGGCATTTATATAGCGCTACAGACCCTCAGGTATCTGAGCGCTGCTTATTTCCCAAGGTGTGTGGTGCTATGGTAACAAATGAAACCCTATCACTCAGTGCAAGAACAAGCCAGCAGTATGACCAGTGGAACCACAGCAAAGGGCCACAATTAAGGTCACCGGTGTTGTTCATTGCCATTCAATGAAGAGCATCTGTTGAGTCTCTTGGGGACAAGGCGTAAATCACTATTGAAAAGATGCTTAAGGACATTATCTTAAACTACCACCAATGCCCCCACACCTGTCTGGACACTAAATTATCCCCTCCTGCAAGAGAACCATTAATTCCCCTTTGGACGTACAGATTAAACAATGATCCTACAACCTTCTGCTTCTTAATTCTAGTCTAAATCAGAAAAAAAGCACTAGCTCACAATAAATGACCACTTAGGCTACATCTTCTTCATCTCATCTGGCTTATGGTGGCATGGCTTATACATACTTTTTACTATCCCATTGCCCAGATGGAACTATTCAAAATGTATACTTTCTTTTTATTTATTTTTAACCCACAAACCTGATTTATGGTCACTTCCCATTCAATGATATCAAAGTTTAGGAATGCATACTTTTCTTAAACCTGATTTTTCTTCCAACCAAAATTACATGTTAAATATGTTATAGGTCCTGGAGAGAAATACAAATGATATGTAAACCTTGCTAGATTATACCAATACATTACTGTTTCAACAGGTTGGTATTTCTATGTGAACTCCAACCTGATGTTCAGCACCTTGCTGACATAATTCTTTTGGACTTCAACTCAGGCATGAGCACATTATTGTTTACCAAAATAAAACAGCAATCCACTCATTGCAATAGTGATACATAGTTGACCTACAATGAACCTATGAATTTTAGCACACTTAAGCCGCCTCACCTGTTACAACCAAATTGTTGAAGAATGTGGTTAAACATATAGTAACACTCCTTGAAACCAACAATTTCCTATCTACTATCAGTGATTCTTTTGACACAAGTGTGGTATAAAGGTAGATTTTTTGTTTGGGAATGATGCAGCAGTTGCAGTGCATAATGGGATACATACTGCTCATCATGCTGGGCCTGTCAGCAGCATACGATTGAAGTAGTCAGTTCAATATCTGTATTGTTAGTAGTTAGTACAGCATTCACAAAACCATCCAATTTCTCACACACATATATGCTCATCATAATGTGGGAATATAAATACCACACAATGTAGCAAATTAACCAGTTCATTAATATGTCTTTAATGTAAACCAAAGCGCCTTTGAAATGGAAGGTCGAGATTAACAACTGTGCTTTCTATCTATTCTGCCACAATATTGTCAAATTAGCTGTGCACATGTTATAGTATGTCTATCTCCTAGGCCTAAGCAAAGGTGGTGTGTTCCTTTCTTTTGGACAATAGAAAGGATACTAGCGACATAGATCAGCCATTTGGTATCTTGGTCAAAAAATAAAGAAATAGACGAAGGACTAAACGTATTTTCTAAAACAAGGGCACCCAAATCCTGCATGATTAAATGATGCCACCTTACATCAAGGACCGAAAGAAAGAAGCCAACACAATGCAGACTTCCCATGCAGAAAGATGTAATTTGTTTCAGGTATGGTCCACGCCCCATTACCCCACTCCCTGACTTTGTTTAACACCATTGTTGTCATACTGAGGACTTTCTTTGTTTCACCACAGTCCTACTGTGATGATAGGTCATTTTATATCATATTCACAGGGCTCCAATGAAAAGTATCTGGGGTACAACTTTGCCTAACATTGATTTGGGGCTCAATTCCAGAAGAACGATTGCCACTGCAATAGGGATACTTCAGAAAAACTATTTTGGGAAGTGAAAAACAAACCATTCCTTAACATTATCTCTGCCCTTCAACAAAGGCAATGTTGTGCCAAAACTTTTCACACACCAAGGCTTCCACTTTAATAAAGATTGCCGTTAGTTCCTTCAAAGAATGAAGTCTCAGGAAGATAGCTCAGCGGCAACGTGTTCGCCTAGGAAGCAAAACGGCACGAAGCAACACAGGTTCGATCCCCGGGTCCGCGCTTAGAAACCTATGGGTAAACGCGCGTTATAAATACAGTTTATAGCTTATAATCATAAGCTAATAGCACCTTGGTCCTCCGCCTACCGTGTAATGAGGCCCAATGACTTGAAGCACTACTCAGCAAAGAGCTGACACTACTTAAACTTGCACAAGAAGTCACCACACACCCACACACCTAAAACAAACACTTGCTCAAATTCCACATTCTACTGACCAGATATTCAACATTCGTTTCCACCACAGTGAACACCCAGGTCACATCCCAAAGTACTGAGTGACAAAAACAACAACTAGAAGCTTAAATACACACAGAGCTCCTTTCCTAATGATCAGCACACATCAACGCAAACACGAATTCAATCTTGCACTGCTCCTTCTCCTAATAGCCAAATCCTACCAATTATCCTACAGGATCTTAGCACCACGAGGCCATTAAAATGCCTTCAGTTGTACATACATATAACTGAATAGCAAAATAATATTAAGGGGACAATTTCAAATGTGACACTAGTAACAGAAAGACTCAATACACTGCGTCTGAACGTAAAGGAATGCTTTGTGAGATTGGCAATCTATCTGCCCACTTGACATTGTGCAATTTCCGGACAGAATGCTAGCTTATCCAACATACCTTGAGTGTAAGAAGAGCAGACCAGACAAGATTTAAATCGGAAAATCTTCTTCACTAATCTACGCTCTTTTTTTTCTCTTCATTTTCATGAATATTGCCTGTAAGGGAAAGCAGAATGAAAACGTCTTATTTCATGTGAAAATCTCTGGAGATTTTATTTAGCAATAAACTGCTTTGCGGTACAACTTCTTTTCTGTATTTCGCTCTTTCTTTGGTGTATACTCCATAGCTACCCGCACAGGGTGGTGACATCACAGCTTCTCACAGTACAATGTTACATTTTGAGCTAGAGTAAAGCCATCATTTGTGAGCAATTGCATTTTCCCAGTGAAGTATTAAGTACCAATAACCAACGTCGAAAAGGGACAGCCTGTGGAGTTTAACATCTGACGGCCCACTGCAGCATATTCTTGGGAAAGACTTCCTGCGGTGCTTCCTATTCTACTGTAGAATGTTCTAGCCGTGTCGATCTGCTGCTTTTGCAAATGAATTTGAACCAGATTTATGAAGCGACCTCAAGTGCTCAATTAACTTTATCCACAACGAGAATTTTATTGTACAAGCATGAACACCTGTAAAGCCACTGATGATTAATTTGCCTCAGCAGTTACATTTGTATGCAAAGAATTCATATATAAAGAAACTATTTTGGTAGAGCAGGATTCTCAGGGGACTTTAATAATTGACAAAATGAAGGAAATGTGCCTGTTATTTTATCAAGTACCTTATGTTTGAAAAGATACCATGGATCTATGAAATCTTTTGAAAACTTGCGAGAGATTACTCTTTTCAAATACATTTTTCTATACGTTAACAACTTCATTGGTAGTCCAACCTACTCTGACATCTCTTGTATGCCTCCGTCACCATAGTAAAAATCAAGGCAAATATTAACGTTTTCATTTAATATTGTGCGGTGTAGCCATATAAAACCATGTACAAAAGAACCTGGGCCTAATTTACAAAATATTTAGCGCTGCGTAAAGTGACTTTGCGTGTAAAAGTAAACTATGCTCCGCTATAAAAACGAATTGCTGATTCACGGATCAGACTTTGTGCTCTGTCAGAGCGCTTTGCACGACATAACGCACCATGCATGGGAAGGGCCAGCGCAAATAATTAAATAGGGAGCAGAACATGCAAAATCCCCAGTCAAGGCAGAACATTAGGAAGATTATGGGCTTGGGGAGGGAGGTCCAGGAAAACATCAAACGCGCCCTATCAAGCCCTGCTCACAGAAGCCATAGCGCAATTGCCAGGAGTCCAAAGGAGAATGCACATATTGTGATCTTACCGCTACCAGATACACATCGCAAAGTAAAACGCACAATGAAAGCTGAAGTACAAAAGCGCAATGCAACCTTATTGAACATAGGACTTCCATGGAAGGAGGATGAGTAGGAGGGCCAGAAACTCCTATCCATGAACCAAAATATTTGTGAGGCCAAAACAGGTCGTCTATGGAAAAAAATGATTCCCTCCACATTTCATTTTAGACCTTGTCAGGGAGTGGGAGAATGACCTGACATCACCCACCATGTACTCGTACGTACTGGCACCCCTGGTGAAATTGTATCTGCCTTTCACTTCCTGGCAACTGGATCATTCCAGCACACCACAGCAATTGTTGGGGGCCTATCACAGCCCACACAATCCAGGTGAGTCCAACAGTTACTGTGCTGCATCCCAACACATGTGCATATGCACATATACATGCCATGCACACTGCAGGCAAGGGAGAGAGTGTGCCAGGAATTGTAGGCCATTGCACACTTTCCACAGGTCCCGGGAGCTATCAACCACACACATGTAGTGCTCCAGTCCCCCGTCGGGGGAATGAGCACATCTATTGCAACAGGAAACATTGGCATTCCATTAATGTGTAGGTGATCTGTGATGTCAAGGGACACATCATGCATGTAAATGCAAATTACCAGGGATGTATGCACGACAGCTACAACTTCCAACATTCCCCCATATACCAGGCCCCTGAATCAGGAACCTTTGGAAACACCTGACTTGTGGGTGTCAATGTTCACACACATATAAGCAGTCACAGAACACACTGAAAAACAAGCAATGACATTCAATGCTAACAACAACAATGTCCCCTTTTGCAGGGTACAGTGTCTACCCGCTCTCGCCATTCCATTTGAAACCCGCCAACCCCAGTTGAGGCAAGCTACGACATAGCACCATAGCCACGTGGGACATACTGAAGCACACATTCTGGGCCCTTAAGTCAAAGTTCCGCTCCTTTGACCATCACGTGCCGTATTGCTATATGCATCCCCTGTAGTATGCAAGATAATCATGGTATAATGTGTCCTGTACAATATTGTCACTTCATCTGAACTGAAACCCCTGTGGAGCCGACACAGTGAAAATCAAGGAGGTGACTGCTGGAAGGTTAAAAATTATTCTTAAACCTCTGGCAATTGTTCTGGACAACCCTCCAGACCATCGTTCTTCACCTGCAAAGACATTACAGAAAGGGGAAAGACTGTATGCAAATCAGGTTTGGTACCACCCCCAAAGAGGCATTCCAGCCCGAACTGCTATGTCACATCCCTTCTGCATGAGACCACAAGCATCCTCAGACATGTTCTGGCCTCATTGGGGATCATAAGTGAAGAGTAGCTTGGGTGTCTAGGTCCAGCAGGCATGGGTTTCACATGTGGGCATACCGACCCATTCGAGGTGACAATGCAAAACAAAGAGTTGATGGTTGGAAGATTTAGAATGAACCTTAAACTTCTGGCAATTGCTCTGACAACCCTCCAGACCATTGTTCTTTGCCTGCCAAGCCATTACAGAAAGACATTACAGAAAGGGGAAAGTGAATATGCAAATCGGCTTGGTCCCACCATCAAGGGGCAGTCCAACTCAAACAGCTAAGTCTCATACCTTCCGCAAAAGACCACAAGCATTCCCAGACATGTCTTGGCCTCATTGGTGGGCATCATCAGTGAGGAGTAGCTTGAGTCTCTGGGGCCAGTAGGCACGGGACCCACGCCTGGTCACTCGGGATGACAATGCAAAACAAAGAGGTGATGGCGGGATGGTTTATAATTAATCAAACCTCGGGGAATTGCTCTGGGAAACCCTCCATACAATCTTTTTTTCACCTGCCAGGCCATTACAGAAAGGGAAAAGACCATAGACAAATCAGGTTTGGTCCCACCCCCAAAGGGCAGGGCAGCCTGAACTGCTAGTTCACATCCCTTCTACATGAGACCCCAAGAACCCAGGCATGCTTTGGCATCATTGGGTGCCATCAGTGAGGAGAAGCTTGGTTCTCTAGGCCCAGTGGGCGGGGTACCCACATCTGGTCACACCCATCCCACTCGGGGTGACAATGTAAAACATAGAGGTGATGGCAGGAAAGTTTATATTTAATCTTAAAATTCTGGCAATTGCTCTGAGCAACCCTCCAGACTATCGTTTTTTGGATGCCAAGCCATTACATTACAGAAAGGGGAAAGACCCTATGAAAATCAGGCTTGGCCCCACCCACAAAGAGGCAGTCCAGCCCAAACTTCTAAGTCACACACCTTCTGCACAAGCCACAAGCATTCCCAGACATGTGTCAGCCCCATTGGCATCATCAGTGAGGAGTAGTGTTGAGATGTACATTCAGATCCCAGCCCCTCCCAAATGATTCCATTTGTGGAAAATATATGAATACATGGGAAATGCATATGGGCGGGTACAGGGGCAGGGGGGATCTTGTGAGATATAGTTGAATGGCACAAGTAATTCTTTTGTAAGATTTTACATACATCTATGGTAGACTAATGACCAGCTTCATAGCGCGGTAGGCGGATGTATAGCATGCACACGACACACGCACATAGCATGAATCCTAATTACAAAAAACATAGACGTGTTACTATATTTGAAGTTAGTTCTAAATCCTTGCTGGCCATGTTGGAAACACAGAACAATGAAGGCCTGTAGGCAAATATTCCACCCCCACCCCAGCCGAGGTAGGGAACACATACACACAGAGATATATCTTGTTAGATACTTTTTGCAAAATTTGAAAGAATGGGAATGACCCAACATGAGTAATGGCTGCGGCCGGTTGTGAAGGACAAACCTAAGGGTGCAGGGGCAGAGGTCTTGAACTGCCAAAACGCAAGCTGAAATGGAAACGGAAAAGGAAACTAGCACCTCCCCAGATAATAGCCATCCCATTTGAACCACCAAATGCCCATGAGCAAAACTCCTAAATCCTTCAATATTTAGACTGATTAGTGGGACCTGCAGGAAACCCAGGCCTGCCCCTCAAAAAGAGTAGCTGATAAGAGGGGAGCAGAGGACAATGAGGTCTGCGATTTGTACCAGGAAGGGCAACGGTTGCTGCAAACTGTTATAAGACGAGGAGGAATGGTGGGGCGACTTTGTGTCTGGGATGAGAAAAAAGTTGCTTTATTCGCAAGGATCAGACTGACCTAAACGTTATCCAGTGAGCTCATGTTGATGGTGAGGTGCACATCACATGATTAGGCATTAGGCAGGTTAGTGTTCTGAGTAGCTTAACCAATCACCTAACAGCAACCCAAGGTGAAGAATTTGGAGGAGAAGATGATGCGGCCATGACATGGGAGTCTATATGTGATCATTAGCATTTAAATACGCAGCAGCCAATGAGGGTGGGGGAAGAACACTGTAAATCGAATATGTCACAAACGACGATTTCCACAGTTATAACGTGCTTTGAAGAAAAGAGAGTGCCCTCTGGCAGTGGACTTATAATATCTTGTCGCCATTTCATTTTTGTATACAAATACAGCTATTGTTATTCTCACAAAAGGCTGCACCTAGCCTTTTTCCCTAGTGGATTGTTATTTTTCATTCTGGTTGTCGAGAGGTTACCCCACAAGACTGGTGACCCTGATTTTATCCCTGAATACTCCATGAGGACAGGAGCTGTGTTATCAGAATTCCTGACTGTTCTTTGGAGAGGGGCTCTGTCCCCAGAATGTGCAGGCTGTTGATGGGACCCTGTAACATAGGATTTCAAGTGAGCACTTAGATGTAAGTGCACCTTTTTTCTGAGAAAAGCAAGCAGTGTATGAGTGGTTGAGGGCGTGGAGAATGGTGTGTGTGTAGTAAGAAAGGAATGGATGGGAAGTTTGGAAGTACATGTGGTGCTCTATATTGGTTGGTATGATTATAATAGAGAGTCCTGTGGTTTAATGGGCCACTTTCTTGTGTTGCTAGGGAAGAAGACAGCGCTATGTATTGAAGAAAAAGGTATGGATAGAGACTTTGTATATTTAGTGGGCCTGGGATCTCTCCGTCCATTATAAGGAGGGCATGAGAAAGAGAAGTAGTTTTGGTAGAGGCCCCTTGTGGACCTGGGATCTCCTCACATGATATACAGGTGGTGTTGGAAAAAAGACGTCATGCTTTATTGTGATTTTGTTGTTGGATTTTATATTGTGAAAAGGAGAGGCTGTTGCATGGACGTCATTTAGGGGTCACCTAACACTTTCAGCACTGACCGTAAATAAGAAAGAATAGGAATACCAAATAATGTGTCTTTCTGGAATTCTATACAATAATTGCTAGGCTCATTAAATGTTTATTTCAGGCACACTTCAGGGGGTGAGACACTGATTTAGTCTGTTCGTAAATGCCTCACTCAGCCTTTCATCCTTCTGAGGTCGATAAATGAGTACCAACACAGGTTGGGTGATATTAGGTATATATTTTTTCTATATAAAGCGCTTAAGCCTAAGTGCTAAATAATAACACATCATTATCATTTGGTCATGGACGTCTGTTTGCATACACAGTCATTTGGTAATATGGGCCTATACACACTGATCTTAATGATACATATGGCGATCCATTCTTGTGTGAAATGTACATCACATAGTGATGTCGTAACTATATTTTTCGTAGTGTACAATGCTATGTGATGCCACTTCCTGTTTTGTCAACCAGTGAAATGTGGTGTTCCATCGCTACCCGCGAGATCACTTTGGGGCGGGGTCAAATGACATAACTTCCTGTGATGTCATCGGGGGTTCAACGGTCATGTGATGTCACTTCCGCTACCCCTGGCATTTTGGCAAAATGACATCCCTGGGCTGTTGGAGGGCCTAATTTTGTTGCAATAGAAGAGATTTATAAGTGTGTGAGGATATGATTGGGGAGAGTGTGAGGGATTATGAGTAAGGGGCAGGGTGGGGCATTGATGTGAGTGATTGAGGGAGGCGTCAAACGGGTGAGAACCACCCTGCTGGTTCGGGGCATGGCTAGTAGGAATTCTAAAGAATCATACGGATCCCTCACTGAAACCCTGCTTAAAGTCTCCTCCGAGGTGGTCAGGGAAAGGCAGACGATTCGGTATCTCTACATATCCCCACCAAAAATATCGCCATATATATGGTAATCTGGAACGGCCATAGGTGATATTTTTGGGGCGGATAATTTTTAGGGTTTTGGGAGCTGTGGTTGTGGGTGTGTCCCCCGCTCCTTTAAAAACAATGCAGAGGTTGCAGGGGTGTCCATGCCTTAATACTGCCGCAAAATATGGCGATATTTTTGTATGCCGATATTTTTGCGGGGATATTAACACATGGAGCCGATGCTTCATGATCACACCCTGGGGGTGGCATACTGTGGAAGGATCACCTGGGAGGAAACAGGGCCCAGGGTGGTAAGGAGATCCTGTGGGATGATACACAGTATGTGTCCTCTGAAAGGAAGCACCTTTCTGGATTTGCCAAACAGGTAATGACATATTGCAATAATAAGGTGCCTTGCCCACTTATACGATCTGTGACACAGGGTACAAACTCTGTTAAAACTGAGCAAGTCATGTTAACAGAAACATATGTCAAAAAAAGTTAACCTACTTATCCCCTTAGGTATCATGTAAAAGGATCTAGAGAAAATGCTTTAAACCAAATGTCTTCATCTGTAACAGCTAATTCTGACTCCATCTTTTCATCATTTTATGGGAAGTAGATTTTTCAAAATTTTTTGAAAAAGCTAACTTTGTTGAAGCAGACTACACGTCCCATAATTCTAGAAGTACTGAGATGTGGAAGTGTGCTAAAGAAAATGCTGTAGCTGTAGTCAGGCAATTGAGACTAACAGCCCTGAAGGAACCTGCAAGGCACAAAAGCCCCCCTCAGGTGCAGCCAATTAGAAGGAGAAGAAGGAGCTTGAACTGTTACTGGAATGCCAGCTGTAGTAGTAGTAGCAGACAGAAGAAGGCATGATGCTGCCAAACCAAGCAAAGGTGGGAGAACAAGAGGGATGCCGGAAAGTGGAGACATAGATTTCACCTACTTATTCTGAGAGGGCCCTGTTTCCCTAACCTTAAGTGTGAGGCTGCACAGCGGAAGAGATGCAGGAAAGCTGTCTTTCCACATATGAGCCTGATTGCTGTGGTTGTCAAGCAATGGATGTGCAGGAGACCGAGGCAAGAAGCAGTTGTCAAGCTGTGGGTCTTTGGAGAAAGAGGGGCTCCAAAAACATGTGGGCGGACCAGAGAAACATTTACAGAAGAAGGGTGTGGGTCCTCAGTGAGCCAGAAGTAGTAGAAGATGTGGCAGAAGTTGGAGAAAGCAGTCTCATGTGCAAGGCAAGTATACAAGAAGCTGATGAGTGAAGCAGGTTATTCTAACATCTTGCGTACATTTCCAGGAAGAGTATCCAGTGCCCCATCCACTTTTGTAAGATTTAAAGCGAGTAGAAGTGGTTTGTTGCAGCTTAAGTACTCAGAACAAATGGAATGTGGCACTCACATATAACGTAAAAGGTGTATTACTCGTGTGAGAAGGTAAAGTTGTGCAAGCCATCATTTAAAGAATGTTAGGGCTTGATGGAGTGGCAGTGTGTTCCTAATTAAGGAGAGGGAATGCTGCTAAGACCATTACCAAATATCTAATCTTGACAATACAAGTGTTACGATTTTTGACTTGTAAAAACTGCATGAAACAGTAGACGTGTGTGTCTAATTGTGATTCCCAATGGAGGACTGAACTCTATCCTTCAGTTTCACACAGGACAAAAAATATCAAGAAGTGGCCACATAAGCCTAGTTGGGATATCTAAAGAAAGAATAAATCAGGTTCTATATCTTAAAATGGCATTCCCTTCATTTATAAGAAGTTTAAGTATTTAACTATTGAATAAGAGAACATGCATTGCCCAAGCCAAGAGGTCCCGAATATTAACGGTGACACCAAACCTTCACAAGATTAAGAAGCAATCTAATTGTACTGTGAAGTTGATAACCGTTACTTGACCTAGGATACAACTGTGCAAGCATTACCTGAAGCTAAGAGAGTGGCAACAAGGCACCTGGGTAATCATTTGGGCTGACAACTGACAGAAAGGCACAGGTAAATTTGGGAAAGGGAAACCGGCTGCTTGTAAAGACTATTCGAAGAAACTGAGATAAGTCTACATTTTATGTATCTGGTCCATACATTGCTGAATGTCTAAGTTATATACTGGATGCATTTTCTTGTGCTTGTTTTCCTTTCTTTTCTCCCGCTCTTCTATTCCTCTGTTTGCTTACTTTGATGTTAACTATTGAGATATTATAATGAGTATTCAACAAAGGTAGCAGGCGCCCCTCTCTCGGAAGAACAAGGCATGATAACTTGTTCAGTGGTTGTTAACCACATTGAGAGTTCGCAGCCATCTTCTTTTTGCTCACTGTACCTTTCACATATGGGAAATAGCCATTTGCATATCAGTCTCTGTCCCGCCCATATGAGCAGTCCAGCACCGAAATGCTATGACAATTCCACTCTGAACAAGAGTACCAATAGCAACCCCATACACATGTTTCAGCCTTGTTGGGCATCATCAGTGAGGTGAAGCTGAGCCTCTCTAAGCACAGTGAGCAGGGAGTCCACGTCTGGTTGCCCCCAGGTAACCTAGGATGACCAACCCCAAGTTCCTTCAAAGAATTCAATAAAGGTAGCAAGTGCCCCTCTGTCGGAAGAACAAGGCATGATAACCTGTTCAGTGGTTGCTAACCACATTGAGAGTTCTCAGCCAACTGCTTTTTGGTCACTGTACCTTTCACAGATGGGAAATATCAATTTGCATATCAGTTTTTGTCCCGCCCACATGAGCAGACCAGCACCGTAATGTTATGGCAATTCCTAGCTGAACAAGAGTACCAACAGCAACCCCATACACGTGTTTCAGCCTTGTTGGGCATCATCTGTGAGGTGAAGCTGAGCCTCTCTAAGCACAGTGATCAGGGAATCCACCTCTGGTTGCCCCCAGGTAACCTAGGGTGACCAACCCCAAGTTCCTTCAAAGAATTCAACAAAGGTAGCAGACACCCCTCTCTCGGAAGAACAAGGCATGATAACCTGTTCAGTGGTTGTTAACCACATTGAGAGTTCACAGCCATCTGCTTTTTGCTCACTGTACCTTTCACAGATGGGAAATGTCCATTTGCATATGAGTCTTTGTCCCGCCCACATGAGCAGTCCAGCACGGAAATGCTATGACAATTCCTCTCTGAACAAGAGTATCAACAGCAACCCCATACACGTGTTTCAGCCTTGTTGGGCATCATCAGTGAGGTGAAGCTGAGTCTCTCTAAGCACAGTGAGCAGGGTGTCCACGTCTGGAGCGAGGCAGTTGAAGAGAGGGTGCCTGGAATGCCCCTTTTCACCCCCAGTAACATGACATCCCGAAAAGTTAAAAACACATGAAGCAACTCACTATTCGGAAGCCCCTAGGAGGGCCATCGGTATCTACATATGTGGATAGATACCGTCTCAGACAACCATTCAAAACTTAACCAGCAAATTTGTTTTTGGACACAGGTGCGTCAACACTGGCCATGGACTAAATGCCACGATAGATGATGCTGACTAATGCCAAGAAACCATTGTGCTGATGTCATTAGTGACACCAAAACACAGCCGCATTATTCACGAAGTACATTCGCAGCAATGCTTGAAGTTACACAAACATACATGTGCACACACAAAGAACATGCTTACACAGTTCTGTAGATAGAGCACAGATACATATACATACTGTCAAAAGCTTTTATTGTTTTTCTCATTAGCCAAGTTCAGAAATGCTGAACACAAGGCAAATGAAGAGATGCAGAGCAAGCTTGCAGCCGCTGATCGCAAATAACCTACAGGATCATGTAGGAAGCCTGGAAGAACCAGACATGACTAATCTATGGGAAACAGCAAAGTATAGAGATGTAGAAATCATTGGGCCTCATTACTTGTGAATTTTACCGGTGCCTGGCTTCATGGAAACACTGGGGATGATGACCCCGGTGTTTCTGGAAGTCAGGTGCTGGAAAATCATGAATCGCCATTCCCATTTGAGTCCCATCGGACTCAATGGGAATGGGGATGACAGAAGCACCGGCATCCTTAATAATGGTAACAGTGCTTCAGTGAAAGTCTTCGGCGGCTGCTTATCCAACTGTCAGGTCAGACATTGCAGGCAGGACGGCAGCCACCCAGAGATTCGGAGTGTGCTGATCCGGTAACAACGGTGTCGCTAGGCTTACCAGCACCATTGTTACTGGACTGGCACACTCCTAATGAGGCCCATAGCATAATTATAATGAGGATTATTTGAGGCCACAAGCTGCAGGATGAAAGACAAGGGAAAGCAGAACCATGCTGCACAGATCAGCAGCCCAGGGCTCACAGCCAAGGCCAGAGACAAGCAACACATTCCAGACCTAAAACGACAAGGGGTAATCTGCCGTAAAACTGAATAAATCCTCACAATTTTCAGAACAGAAGAGCTCAATTTTGTGGTCCTCAACCACGTGATGCAGCCGAGCTAGACAATGGACATTCACCCACGGTGGGAAGACGAATGGTTCTCAGCAACACAGACATGAAGTGAAACATGGAATCGTTAACGTTGCAATGATGATGCCACTCTCACTGGCAAAAGTGTTACCACTAGCAGTTACATTGGGAACAATTAGTCATTCTCATCACCTTGAGAAGGTGCACAGATCACTGAGAACTGAGCTGGGTCCCAGGCCTTGGGCATCAGCTCCAGCCAATCAGGGAGCAAAAATGCAAGGGTGAATGGCAGAGGGCAATGTCCAATGTTAATCCTGTGACACTGCAGCAATGTAATAGATAGTTTCTTGGGGAAGGGGCATCCAAGACACCTGGCAATGCGAGGACCAATAACACACTATCCATAGGTGCCATCCATAAGGGATACCACTCCAATCACCCAACCAGATGGACTATTAGATTTTTTGGGGAAGGCCCATATTGTGACATTGAAGTGTAACACACATTTTTGAATGTCCAGTCTGATCCCTGTCTGTTTGTGTAATAAACAACAGTTCTAATTTTCCCTTGGCTGAGTCCTCCATTTGTATACTGAGGGAGGTTTGTTGGGCCCTGGGAGCTGAGACGGTGAGCTCGTAGTAACCCCCATACCTCTGGCATACATTAAGGCAACACAGTGTTTGACATGTGGGCAGACAGGCCATTTTACCAGGAAGTGCAAAAGACAGTTAGCTGCGTATCCAAAACAGCAGCTGTACCCATACCCCAGGGAGGCCTGGCCTCATGCCCTCAGCCTTATGTGCAAGCACCCCCAGCAGTTGCATATGGTGCTCCATTGCGCACAGCTCTACCTGCTCCCCAACCATCATTTCTGCATCTACTGCCTCAGGTCTTGGAGGTGCATCGACATATGCGATACACCCGGTGCAACAGCAGGGCCCCCATGTGTAGAAAAATAACTCAGTAACCAATGGAACAGTGACAGATTATCAAGGGACCACTGTTGTCAGAGGGAACCCATTCATTTTCCTGGGAACAAAAACGTATCCTGAATAGGACAGCCCACATAGAGATTTATCATACTAAATGATTTTGGTCACTGCCAACCTAGAAGTGGAAGCATTGATATGCATGGAGAAAGGCAATAGACCATTGATCTTCATGGAGGATACAGGTGCAACAGAATCATGTATAAGTGAGTGAGGACTCCCTTTTTCAGGCAAGGTAATGGACCTGCACGGCTTCTATGGGGCAGCACAATCGGTTCCGTTTATAAATAAGTTACCCATCAAAGTAGCAGGCAAAGAGATACAGGCCCAATAGTTGTTTTCTACCGTGACCCCCATCAATCTATCTGGTAAAAACATCCTAAGTAAGCGCTACATGACCATGTTGTTCACTGAGAGGGATTGTGGTATGTTTGACCCACAGTCTTTGGTAAGTGAGGGTCCTGTTGATCATATATGCTTTGGGAAGTGAAGCATCCACCAAATGCCTGGACCCAAGGTTCCCGTCCGAGCCTGTCTGAGCCAGGGGAGTAGGTGCCTGCTACCCTACCTCCAAACATCTCCTCTGTGGCGCAGAACTCCACCTAACCTCTCCCGTCACTATTGACAGTAAATCCATAATTCCTGCCCATACTGCAGTTATATCTTACAAGAACCACTATGTGTACAGCGACCCAATGCGTCTAGTTGACTCTCAACGGCCAGTGTTCTTCTCAGCCCACTGAAAATCTGCATACAGGCTTGTGCGTGCCTACTGACCCACCCTCCCTGGAGATTTAGTCAGGTACACAAAACCTGTGATTGTAACCTACCTCACCTGAAATGTGCGCTCACACCCATTGTTATATGCACTGTACTTGTATGTTAAGATAATATGCCTGCTAAAGCAAACTGCTTTACCAGGAACTATAATAGGCTTCAGAGGCTCATATCGGTCTTAATTGCAAACTAAACGTTAAATATGTATGCACCCTATACTGGTTAACATCCTCATATGCTAGACCTATTTCTCATTTAATTGCAGTATCTGTATATGTACCTTCCTAGGCTTGAGACCGTATGCTTAGTATCCTCCTATATTAGACGCATACTGGAACTCACTGCATTCTAACTTTTTCTCATTTAATTTCAGTAGTTGTATATGTACTTTTCCTAGACTTGAGACTGTATGCCTAGTATCCTCCTACAGTAGGTCTGTACTGTAATGCACGGCATGCTGCTAAGAGCCTTTGTGCATTGCCTACATGTTAACACTGCCTACATGTTAACTCACTCTTTACCAGGCCCACATGTCATGATCTCTGCTTCCAAAAGATCAGGACTTGCCCGACTCCCTTGGAAGCAGACCCCTAACCCCGGTTCCGAGTGCCAGCCAGTCCCAATTGGGACCTTTTGGACCCTGTCCTGGCGCCAGCGGCACCAGGCTCATTGAGATGCCCAGTCCCAGCGCTGGAAGCGCCGGGCTCATAATGCTTGGGTGGACTTACCTGCAGCAGACCATGCTGCTTACTTACCTGCCAGTTGATCCCCTGATCCTCTTCTGTTTGGGACTACTTTTCCTGTTGGGTGGGACAAGAGCCACTCCCTAGGTTCAGAACACTGGAACTCTTCTGGAAAGCAGGAACTCTTTTCTTAATTAGGCGAGGCTGTGAAAGGAGACACCTAAGCACTACAGGAGGCTATTTAAACCACACCCGATGGATGAATCTTGCTTTGCGTTATTCTGCATTCTCTGCAGCAGAACGCTCATCGTGTCTTCTGCTTCTGATCCTGGGCCTAAGGGAACAAAGGCTTACCATCCTGGAATCCAGTCTTCAGCAGCACCTGTAAAGACAAAGAAAGAACAGGTTAGCACTACGGTCTTCAGTGGCAGCGCATCTCTTACCTGGTCCATCGGCTGTCACCAACGCCTCGCGCTGCATTCCGGCATCTGAAAGACAAAGGCTTACCTACTCTTTGCATGCTCCGGAGGTCTTCGCACTGCATTCCGGCATCTGAAAGACAAAAGCTTACCAGCTCTTTGCACGCTCCGGAGGCCTTCGGCGCTGCATCCCGCATCTGAAAGACAAAAGAAGGTGCATTTAAAGACATTGGGCAACTTTATTACTCACGTGCCATTACTCCTTCCCACGCCGAACCCAGTGGGTATTCCAGCACCCTTCAGCTTCTCTAAAGCTCCGAACTTGTACCTGCAAGATAAAAGGGACAGTTAGTGCGCATCGTGAAGCAGGCTACAAGCGCTTACTTACGTGCTTCCAGGCGCTTCTATTCCTCACGCGGGTTCGTTCCTCAACTCTCATCAGCTCGCCATCCGCCATCGCCGGAACCCTGCAAAACAAGAGATATCATTACAAAAGACTTTTAAGACATTTGAAGTGCCCAGAACTTACCGTTCGTGCAGTTAACGACGGACAGCAGTCCTCTGAGGTCAAGAGGCCTGTACCCTTATCCAGTGAAGAAACTGGTTACGGCACCCTGCCCGAGGCAGATGGAGAGCTCGGCGTTCACTTACCTAAGGTGAGGGCGTTAACCTTTGGGGTTCTACAGGAGAAAAGAAAGGGAAGAGGAGAGAGGCACCCAATAACCCCAGTTCATTAATCCCATATTTTCTATCTGCAGACATCTTACTCTTCGAGTCAGACATACAGTGCACAGAGGTCCAGCCCAAAGAGCCAACCGTGTGTTACACATCACCTTTGAAGATACGGCATTCACCCAGTCAAGACCGGCGCCTCTGCAGGAATCAGGTGAGCGTTACAGAACGCAAAGCCTACCGCAAAACTCCCACCCAGCCGCTATGGAAACCTCGGATACCGACCAGCTAGCCCAGTTACTTGGGGAACTAAGAGCAGAAGTGCATGCAGACCGTCAGGAAACGAATGCTCTAAGAAGGGAACTGATTATTTCCAAGGAGCGAACAGACGATCTCGCTAGACAATTGCTACAGTCACAAGCCGGACAAACTCCGTTACCCGCATCAGGGGCAAATCTTCCTTCAACATCCTCTACGAACCCAGTGCAGATCAACCTACCTGGGAATGTACCTCTGGCTCCGCCCGAACGATTTTCTGGTGACCTAAAGAGGTTTGCAGTATTTATTAATCAGTGCCGGTTGCACTTCTTATGCCGGCCGGCAGCCTTTCCAAATGATCAAGTTAAGGTAGCTTTCGTGCTTTCGTACCTTAGTGGCAATGCGGCATACTGGTCGATCCCTCTAGTTAATCAGGATGATCCGGTTCTCCATGATTTTCAAGCTTTTCAGCTCAGTATGGAAAAACTATTTGCAAGACATTCACAGGGGCAGGCCTTGGACAATGAGCTCCTTTCATTGCGACAGGGTAATCAAGACCTTTTGGCTTATATTGCGTCTTTCAACAGACTGATAGTGGAAACTCGATGGCCTGAGGACAAAAGGATTACGCTGTTTTATAGAGGTCTGCGTGGAGAGCTCAAAGATGTGTTAGCCCAAGTAGTGAATCCCCCGCAAGACTGTTCGGACTATATTGACTTAGTCGTTCAAATTGACCACAGACTGCAGAACAGGAAGGCCGATCGTTCCAAGTTTGATGCTCGAGTATTTTCCAAACCACCAACTCCTACCAAAGGAGTAGACTCCGGGGAACCCATGCAAATAGGGGGCCTGAAAGGACCACTAACACAAAAGGAGCGGGAAAGGAGAAAACAGCTGCAATTATGCCTCTATTGCGGAAACTCGGGGCACTTTCTTCGAGACTGTCCGGTGAAACCAGCCAAGAAGGCAGTAGGAGCGGCAGTTACCAGGGTCACAAACTCTGAGCAGAGAAACGATCTCGCCCGACAAGAATAGAGGTCCTCTTGCCGAGCGTTAAAACCAGTTCCGTGACCTCGCATTTCGTGATACCTATGGTTCTCATTAGCCCTGAACATCTGGATCGATTACATGCGATTGAAGCTTACGTCGACAGCGGTGCCATCGGCAATTATGTGGATCATGAAATGGTTTTGAGGATGAATCTGACTCTTTGTCCAAAGGCTGTAAAGGACGTCATTACTACGGTGGATGGTACGGAGATAGCCTCTGGACCAGTAACGCATACCACCCAAGAAGTGACGCTAGTAAGTCAAGATGGACACCATGAGAAGATCGTGTTCGATGTGATCAAGGCCCCTCAGTTCCAGATTATTCTAGGAATTCCTTGGTTAGAGAAGCACCATCCTCAGATCGATTGGCGAGCAAGAACGGTTCAGTTTCCAGAATGTGTCTCTACTTGTCACCCTCGACCTGGTGTTGCACTGGCAGCAATTTCCTCGTAGGCTCCCCAGTTACCTCCTGAATACCTAGAATTCCAAGATGTTTTCCGGAAGGATCAGGCTAACTCTCTACCTCCTCATAGGTCTTATGACTGCCAGATAGAGCTGATACCTGGATCTACTCCTCCTTGTAGTAGAATTTATGCCCTCACCGAGCCTGAGAATCTTCACCTCCGACAATACCTGGATCAATACCTAGCGAATGGGTTTATTCGTCCTTCCAAGTCCCCTGCTTCCTCAGCTTTGTTCTTCGTTCCAAAAAAAGAAGGGGACCTTAGAACTTGTATAGATTATCGCGCCCTGAACCAGATCACCGTTAAGAATAGATATCCGTTACCTTTGATCCCTGAACTCCTGGACCAAGTCAGAAAAGCATGCATATATACAAAGCTGGATCTTAGAGGAGCCTACCACTTGGTACGAGTAAAAGAGGGCGATGAATGGAAGACGGCCTTCCGCACCAAGTATGGGCTATTTGAATATCAGGTCATGCCCTTCGGACTTTGCAATGCCCCGGCCGCCTTTCAATATTTTATGAACGATGTCCTCAGAGAGCTCATAGATGTGTGTGTTGTTGTTTACATTGACGACATCCTCGTTTATTCTTCATCGGAAACTGAACATCGGAAACACGTGAAAATGGTCCTCGAGAGATTGCGTCAACAAAAACTTTTCGCTAAATTGGAAAAATGTGTTTTCAACGTGACTGAAGTTGAATTCTTGGGATTCATATTATCACCTAGCGGAGTGCGTATGGATTCAAAGAAGGTCGATGCAATTCTCAAATGGCCATCGCCATCCTCCGTAAAAGGTGTTCAAAGCATGTTAGGCTTCGCTAACTTTTACCGCAGGTTTATCTCCGAATTCTCTCGAATAGTCCAGCCCATCACCGCCTTGTTAAAGAAAAACAAACGTTTTGAATGGTCTACCGAGGCGGAACAAGCTTTCCAGAATTTGAAGACTAGATTTATCTCTGCACCGATCTTAAAACATCCTCGTCCAGAACTCCCCTACATCGTTGAAACTGATGCTTCGAGCCTTGCCATGGGGGCAGTTCTATCATAAAAGTACCCAGTAACCAATCAGTTGCATCCCTTGGCATTTTGGTCCCGCAAATTCTCGCCTCCTGAAATCAATTACACTATTACTGATAAGGAACTTCTAGCTATCAAGTCCGCCTTTAAGGCTTGGCGGCATTATCTTCTGGGGGCCCGACACACCGTTACTGTGATTACAGATCACCGAAACCTGCAATATTTGAAAACCGCAAAAGCGCAATCCTCTAGGCAACTCCGTTGGGCACTATTCTTTGCCGAGTTTGACTTCATAATTACCTATCGACCTGGTACAAAAAACGGTAAAGCTGATGCCCTTTCTCGGATGGGAGTGGAAGAACATTTGATCAATCCTAAACCTGTACCTATCATTCCCGAACAAAGAATTCTAGGTGTAATCGCCACATATTCCATAGAGGAAGTTAAGGATAAAGCCAGGCTACTGGTAACTCCAGCAGACATACAGAATTGGCATCTGCAGGGAAAGGACTTTACGGTGAAGGACAACCTATTATATTTCCAAGAACGGTTATACCTGCCCAGCACAGATTTACAGAAAAAGGTAATCTCTTGTTATCATGATTCTTTAATGGAAGGACATCCCGGTATGACCAAGACCTCGGAAAAGATCAAGCGCTACTTCTGGTGGCCGTCTTGGAAAAAAGATATCAGAGACTTTATAATGTCCTGTGGAGTATGCGCCCAAAACAAGAGTCAAAAGGAAAAACCAGCCGGCCTCTTACGCCCTATTGACATCCCACCTCGCCCTTGGCATACGCTTTCTATGGACTTCATCACCGATCTACCTCTAAAAGGACCACGCACATTCAACCCAAGATACCTTGGTCCCTATTCCATCACTACCATAGTAAATCCAGTAGCGGTCAAGTTGGACTTGCCCCCTCACATGAAGATATATCCGGTCTTCCACGTCTCTCTATTAAAACCCGTGCAACCTCAAACCCGACTAACTAAATCTCCAAAACCTATTCTAGTTGATGGAGAACTCGAGTTTGAAGTCAAAAGCATCCTGGATTCCAAGATCTCCAAATCTAAACTATTTTACCTGATTGACTGGAAAGGCTACGGTCCCCAAGAAAGATCCTGGGAACCTGCAGAATATGTCCACGCCCCTCGTCTAATCAAAAGATTTCATCAAACATTTCCTAACAAGCCCAAACTCCCGGAGAAGCCCGGTTTGGGAGGGGCCTTGAGGGGGGGTGCTGTCATGATCTCTGCTTCCAAAAGATCAGGACTTGCCCGACTCCCTTGGAAGCAGACCCATAACCCCGGTTCTGAGTGCCAGCCAGTCCCAATTGGGACCTTTTGGACCCTGTCCTGGCGCCAGTGGCACCAGGCTCATAAAGATGCCCAGTCCCAGCGCTGGAAGCCCGGGCTCATAATGCTTGGGTGGACCTACCTGCAGCAGACCATGCTGCTTACTTACCTGCCAGTTGAGCCCCTGATCCTCTTCTGTTTGGGACTACTTTTCCTGTTGGGTGGGGCAGGAGCCACTCCCTAGGTTCAGAACACTGGAACTCTTCTGGAAAGCAGGAACTCTTTTCTTACCTAGGCGAGGCTGTGGAAGGAGACACCTAAGCACTACAGGAGGCTATTTAAACCACACCCGATGGATGAATCTTGCTTTGCGTTATTCTGCATTCTCTGCAGCAGAACGCTCATCGTGTCTTCTGCTTCTGATCCTGGGCCTAAGGGAACAAAGGCTTACAATCCTGGAATACAGTCTTCAGCAGCACCTGTAAAGACAAAGAAAGAACAGGTTAGCACTACGGTCTTCAGTGGCAGCGCATCTCTTACCTGGTCCATCGGCTGTCACCAACGCCTCGTGCTGGATTCCGGCATCTGAAAGACAAAGGCTTACCTACTCTTCGCATGCTCCGGAGGTCTTCGCACTGCATTCCGGCATCTGAAAGACAAAAGCTTACCAGCTCTTCGCACGCTCCGGAGGCCTTCGGCGCTGCATCCCGCATCTGAAAGACAAAAGAAGGTGCGTTTAAAGACATTGGGCAACTTTATTACTCACGTGCCATTACTCCTTCCCACGCCGAACCCAGTGGGTATTCCAGCACCCTTCAGCTTCTCTAAAGCTCCGAACTTGTACCTGCAAGATAAAAGGGACAGTTAGTGCGCATCGTGAAGCAGGCAACAAGCGCTTACTCACGTGCTTCCAGGCGCTTCTATTCCTCACGCGGGTTCGTTCCTCAACTCTCATCAGCTCGCCATGCGCCATCGCCAGAACCCTGCAAAACAAGAGATATCATTACAAAAGACTTTTAAGACATTTGAAGTGCCCAGAACTTACCGTTCGTGCAGTTAACGACGGACAGCAGTCCTCTGAGGTCAAGAGGCCTGCACCCTTATCCAGTGAAGAAACTGGTTACGGCACCCTGCCCCGAGGCAGATGGAGAGCTCGGTGTTCACTTACCTAAGGTGAGGGCGTTAACCTTTGGGGTTCTACAGGAGAAGAGAAAGGGAAGAGGAGAGAGGCACCCAATAACTCCAGTTCATTAATCCCATATTTTCTATCTGCAGACATCTTACTCTTCGAGTCAGACATACAGTGCACAGAGGTCCAGCCCAAAGAGCCAACCGTGTGTAACACATCACCTTTGAAGATACGGCATTCACCCAGTCAAGACCGGCGCCTCTGCGGGAATCAGGTGAGCGTTACACCACATCATACCTGGCTGCTCACCAAGCAGGAGGATGCTCCCAGATTAGGACCTCCCTGCTTCTGACTGCATGTTCTAAACATTCTAACACTTGCAAGATGTTATAGCTCCCACATTGGGGCCCTAGATTACTAAAGACAATCTAGGCCACACTTGATAGATTTACCAGCTCCCAGACCTACGAGCGCCTAGTACACAGCACACGTCTGGCGGTATCCCCCAATCAGTCGATAACCATGACTATCCAGTCGCCCACAGAACTAAATTAGTAGTACTCCAGACATGCCTACCTCCCCAGTGCTCACAGCCAAATATCTCCAGGAACCTAGCCCTAACACTACTCAGTCCTTGATGAGATTCTTCTTTATGCTTGAAATGTCCAACAACTTCCTAGACAGTACCATCGCAACTACCTGATCAGTACCTACCCCTCTACACTGAACAGGCCAACCAGAACTGCACTCCCAATCAAACTAGGACTATAACTACTATTCCCAAACCTACTGGACCTTATTGTCCTTGCCCACTACCACTCAGCAACCCAAGCCACACCAACAAAACTTGGCAGAATAGCAACTGCATGGTCACTTTCGCCCTCACCCTACTAACAAGGAACATCTTCCTTGCCTACAGAACAGACATCCTCCACACCATGGTGACCAAACGCCATTTATACCACGTGCCAAGCATGCAACACCCAACCATAAACTAGAGAAAATCCCAGCCTAAATCTAACCCACCTACCCAACTAACACGACTTAACAAAACCCAGTTGAATGGCTCACTAAATAGTACAAGCAAAAACAACCACTTTATACAAGGTGCCCTAATCAACGCCAAATCCTTACCAGCTCATGCTCTAGAAATTGCTGACATCACTGTCACTCTGAACCTTGACTTTATTGCTATCACATAATCTTGCCTCGATGCAGCTGAGGGCCCAGCACTTGCCTTAGCCATATCTAACAACTATTCCATGTCCAGAATGGATAGACCCAATGCTAAAAGAGGCGAAGTAGCCATTATTGCAAAAATACCCTCAACATCAGACCAGTCCCAACCACCCCTATACCCTTTGGGGAAATGCTGTCAGTGAAATTGACTATCAGCAACAGCCACTCTGAACATCCACCTACTCTACAAGTCACCAAGCCAGATCCTCTCCATGGAAAATGATCTAGCCCAAATCCTCTCTAATAATACTAAACCTGCCAGTCAGACAATTATTATGGATGACTACTTAGGTTTCAATGACCCGGCTGATAAGAATACCCACTCACTAGCCAATTTGATCTCAACCTCTGGCTTTTCACACCAAAGACTGCAGACTCACAGGGCTTGCAGATCACAACTGCAACACAGACATCACCTCACACACCTACTGCCTTTGGTCGGACAACCACCTCATCACCTTCACAGTTAACACAAAACCTACTCCCACTAGCATTTGCCAATTGGTACCCACGGCCCCTTTGAGAAACAAACAAAATATCACAGCTAACAACTTACTTCTATTATTACACCCTATCCTGGCACCCTCCAACAGTGACACAAAAGACGCAACCACTATGGTTGAACTGTACAACAAAACTGTACTTGCAGCTATAGACATGGTAGCACTGATTTCCATGCGAAAAGCCAAGCCAGCAGCACACTTTAATGGATGGTTCACACCAGCCCTAAAAACCATGTGCAATATCAAAAGACAAGCAGATTCCAACTGGCTAAAACAGCCAAGCGATCTCAACAAATCTAAATATAAGACAGCTGCGATTAACTACAAGCAAGTGGTCCACAATGCCAAAAGTACTTTCTAAAGTGACAGAATCACAAATGCAAAATCTAAAACAAAATAACTTTTTGCCATCCTCAGAGAGCTGGAGACCCCAATACCACAAGCAGATGTCTGCAACAAAGATGAGGTGCTCCAACATCCAGAAGGCTCTATTCAACAAAATAACTGTACTGCAAAAGAGAATTAAAGCCAAAATAATGGCTATCCGATCATCAAAACGAGACCCCCCACCCAATACCACTGTCATCACAGCTCCAAACCATAATTTGAATTCAAGCCCGAACCAACAAAGAAGTCCTTAAAATTATCAACAGCCTTAAACCGACTAGGTGCCAAAGTGACACTTTCCCAGCCACTGTCATTAAGGAATGCTCTACTGAACTTACCACGTTTATCATGAACCTAATTAATATCTCATTCGCTAACAACACAATCCCATTGGACCTAAAAAATGCCTGGGTACTACATCTCCTCAAAAAACCTTCACTAGACCCTAATATACCTAAAAACTACTGCCCTATTACCACAGTACCCTTCCTTCTGAAAATATTAGACTGAGCAGCATACCTACAAATACAAAATTACCTAGAGCTTCACAATCTCCTTGGCTTGCGACAATCTGGATTCTGACACAGGACGGATACCACCCTAGTAGACTTTAAAAATCCAAATGGACAATATAAAAGATAAAGGGAAACTAGCCTTACTTCTTCTACTAGACCTCTCCACAACATTCGATTGTGTGGACCACAAGACCCTATGTAATCACCTAGCCTCAGCTGCCCAATTCTCTCCAACCGCCATCCAATGGATCCCATCATTCCTATCGGACAGACCTACGAGAGTTTTCTCCACCACCGCACAAGCTCCTTCTTGGCTGGTCATGTGTGGGGTCACATAATGCTCATGTGTCTCCCCAACACTTTATAATGTATTTACCAAACCCCTTTTCGACTGACTCGACCTGCGTGTCAACTACACTAACTATGCAGATGACACCCAGATCCTCAACCCTATCATGGGTGGCCACAGCACTAACTCAACTACCATCAATGCCATATACCTAACCATTCAAGCATGGATGGCACACCAGGCATGGCCTGTGACTTAATGACAATAAGACAGAGCTGCTCCTTTTAGGATCACAACTCTGCATTGCCAAACTAATCGATGCCTTCAAAGCTTTCCCTATTGATGGCAACCTTATCCAAGTAGCCAAAGAAGTAAAAACCCTGGGTTTCTACCTTGACTCGTCACTCACCCTAATCAAACAAGTAAATGCTAAAGCATCTGCAACAGTATATACTTGTAAGCTCATCAATGCCTGCAAACCATTCATGTCCATGGACAGTTGAATCACACTGGCCTGAACAATGATACTGTCCAGACTAGATCACTGTAACACCCTATTTGCTGGCACAAATACTCAAAACATCAAATAACTCCAAGTTCTTCAAACCAACACCCTCTGAGAAGCTCTCAGTATCCCAAGAACCACCCATATCTCAAAGCTTAGACACGAGGCACACTGTCTACCTATCCAGGAACGTGTCAAATTTAAAACCTTTACCCTCACTCATAAATGTCTAAGCAAAGTAGAACTTACCTACATCACCAACAAAATAGTTAGATCCCAGACCAACAGGCACACCCGCTCAGCCAAACAGAATGTACTAGCTACACCCAGATTCTACCTTCACAAAGCAGGAGGCAGTAGCTTCCCCACACTAGCTGCGAAACAGTGGAACACCTTACCCACTAATCTTAGAGCTGAAAAGTCCTTATGGAAATTCTGCAAACAACTGAAAACACACCTCTTCACACACAGCTTTGACACCAATCCATGCAACTATGTTATGGAACCTAAATAACACATCCTTAATCTGTAACACACCTGTATACCTTTAACTGTACAAAAATGAAAAGTCAATGCTCACAACCGATAACAGTACAAAAATGTATCTAAACAAAAATATAACAATGCTCATTTATGTGCAACACTATGTATGACTATGCAAGATAAGCGCCTAGATGCCTCCGGGTTGGGTGCGCTTTATAAATGTAAAAATAAATGAATAAATAAACACGCAATGGTGAGAAGAATACCGGTGGCCCCTGTTTGTTTATGTTTGAAAGCACGATACTTCTCAGATCAGTGCTGCAGGTGGCCAACGTGGTGGGTACCCTCTGAATTTTTGTTCAGACCAGCTCAGCCCCAAGAACTCATTGCAGGGACTAGTATCATGCATGACATAGAAGGAGTATTGGTGTTGAAAGAGTGGATTGTGCTAATAACAGTTGATTCTGATAGAGGAGATTTGCACACAATTCTGTGTATTGACCGCACCCAGCCCCTGAGAGACATAATGGATGAAGATCTCTTTGAGAATAAAGACAATGAAGGGGAGATAATAGTGTAAATAGGTGTCTTCTGTGAGATAATGACACATTATCAGCACATTCTATGCCCCATTATGTTGGTAGGGAATGCCCCTTATTTTACTCCAGATGACTTATCCCACGTACCTGACATATTGTGGATGAGTAACCCACATGATGTAGGGCTCTTGCAGAGCATTGCACCAATAAGTATTACACTGAAACCAGGCAAAGTGTTACCCAGAATTAAACAATATCCCTTATATAAGGCAGCTGAGGAGGGAATGTATGATGCCATTATATCCCTCTCACACCAAAACCTTATAGTTCCATTAAACTATCCATGCAAAATGGCTATTTATCCTGTGAAGAAAGTGAAAGGGGCAAGTTAGAGGATGAATCAGTATTTTACCCCTTTTTGATGTGATACAGCAGAGTTCCCTGTTGTCCCTATGCCTGCTACGTTATTGTGCAACATACCCACTCTGGCCACACACTTTACTGTGTTGGATCTGAATAATACTGTATTTTCTGTCCCTGTTCAATCATATTCTTAGTACCTCACTGCGTTTATGTTTTCTGGGAGGCCGTTCCAACATACTAGGCTTCCTCAGGTGTACTGTGAGTCCCCCAGTTTTTTCAACAGCGTCCTGCATCAAGATTTCGGGAACATTCCAGTTCCAAGTATTATCATTCAGTATGTAGATAATTGATTGACATGTTATTTATAATGTGCCTATACACAAGTGTTCCAAGGTGCAACCAGGCATGGGGAGGGGGGTTGTAGACCTACTGACCAACAATGCAGGCAGGATTTCATCACATTATTACAGTTGTTGGCTGACATGGTGTTCAAGGAGAACAGAGAGAAGTTGCAGTACTGCCAGTAGGAGGTGTTGTATTTAGGCCTATTGATTTAAGCGAATGGTAAGAGAGTGACTCAAGAATGTACAGAAGCATTGTGCATCACACCCCAGCCAGTAATTTTTAAGGCCATGCAACAATTCCTCAGCCTATGTAACTACTGTGGGCATGGATCTTGGACTATTCATTAGACACTCAACCACTGCTGCAGGCCCTTAACTAAGCCCAATGGATGAAAAATAACATTATCTGGACTGACAAAATGCTTACCAGTTTTCAGGAGTTTTAAATGTCATCTCTACTGCCCCTGTTTTAGCAAACACTAATTATACTAAAGAATTGTACCTCATTTAGACTCTGCCATGCAAGGACAGTGTCCCTGCGAGCAGGTGTTTGCCACAGCTGCTCTTGCTATTGAGAAGTCAGTCTCAATTGTCATGGGGTGCTCAGTGACTCTATACATTGAACATGCAGCATTTGCAATACTCGGGTGTTCCAAGTTCACATTAACCACACAAAGGGCCTCGGCATACAAAGTTATTCTTTCCAGCACATTCGTTCACATTGTTTGCTGAAACCAGTAAATCCTGCTACCTTTTTGACAGAGCACAATGCTGAAAATGATGATGTCCATGACTGTGTCACCTACGAAGGCCCAGAAGATGACATACATAAAGCATGTGATTATGCCTTAGATGACTATGAGGTATTCTTTGTTGACGGGTCATCAACTATTTACCAGGAGACAGGCCACCAACATACTGAAGCAGCAGTGGTCCAGTTGGTGATTCAACGAAGATTACCAGAGCATTATTCTGTCCAGGTGGTAGAATTCATTGCTCTTATTGAGGCGCTAGTTACAGCACAGGGATGTTGAGTAACAATATCTTCTGACTTGGCATATGTGATGACAACAGTGCATTCAGGGTTCTCAAGGTGGATGAGAAGAGGGTTTTTTCAGAGGAGATGGGTCTCCAGTGCAACATGCAGCCCTTTTAGACGGGTTGTTTTAAGTACAATCTGGCTTGCCAAAAGACAACTCTATGATTTAGGTTTTATCATTGAAATAAACTCATCAATCATACCCCTACCAGAAGTTGTAACACAATCAGCTTCAGCTGAGAATAAGTGTGGCACATCAAAAAATTCTGAATCAAATATAAAGGATTCAACCAAACCGAACTGTACATGTAATAGAGAGTCTCATATGCACTAACTATGCCATTCCAAATCAAAAAAATTATTGGTCACCTTAGCCAGTTGGAACACGAGAGGACATCGCCATCTCATTAACAATCTCAATTTGGGTATTGCGAATGCCGACATAATTATGATGCAGGAAACATGGCTTGTTGATCTCCCAATTTGGGATAACTACGATCTATATCTTAATCCCGCTCTTAAGAAAAAATTGGGAAGAACAACCTCAGGCCTGCTTATCGCCATTAAACAACTTCCCACTTTTTCATCTGAACACTGGTTCTCTCCCAGCTCTTTTCTACAAGCCGTGAAACTCAAAGCTGGTGGTTCCAGCTACGTTCTAATTAACATGTATTGGTACCCGGTAGGAATATCCGATCATGCCTTTATGAAAGACCTAAATCATTTATTGGATTTAATCTGTGTTGATAAACCGGTGCCACATGTTATCCTGGCTGGTGACCTTAATTTACATTGTTTAGAACCTTTCTATGACAAATCTAGATTGAATCTATGGTTGCATTTTGTTGATTCTCGAAGTCTGCAAATGTTAAATGGTACTTTTGTTGATGACATTCCCGCTCACCCCACATGGCATAGAGGTACATCCACGGCAGTAATTGATTATATATATGTCAACAAGAACCTAATTAATAATGTGACCAAATTTAAAGTTATAGACACTAGCTTTAGCGATCACAATATTCTACTTGCCAATTGGACTATATCAGACATCTTGGAGAGTCCATATTCGCAATGCGCAGCTGGCCTTCTTTCCATCAATCCAGGCTGCAATAGATTAAGATGGTCTGCAACGTCCTTACAACGCTTTAATCAATTTTATGCTATGGAACTACACGAATCCAGTGGGGTGAAAACAAAACATGTTGATTATCACAACTTGATGCAGTTGTTTCAACGCAAAGTATCACATGAGGCAAAGCCAAAATCAGTACATTTGCATGTGTTCAGCAAAGAAATTCAATCTGCACAAAAGTTATATAGATCTTGCAAAAGGCAAATTCTTAAAACAGCATCAGAACAAAAGAATGGCCTATTGCTAAAATTAAAAACTAAACATAAGAATTGCATGCGAAGCATAAAAGCCACTCTATATCAAAATGATAGTGCTTGTATGCTTAGGAATCTTGCTGGGAAAAACAATGCCCAAATATGGGCGATTATTAATCAGATTTCAACAGGACACCAAATTGCATTACAATGTAATAATGTCCCACAACAAGCTTGGGTTACACATTTTACGCAATTGTACGAGCTCCCGCAAATTTCACCTAGTGAATTAGCATCTGTGGAAACAAATAAATTAGTTTTGAAGTTTGATAAAGAGGACATCTCATACTTCATAAAGAAAGCTACCACCTCTAGGGCTCCAGGACCCGATGGCTTGTCCAACTTTGCAATGAAACAACACCCAGATATTTGGACTGACATTTTGTGGAACATGTTCAACAATATTATTCAGACTCAAACAATGCCAGAAACCTGGACCCACTCCATAATTTTACCAGTTTTCAAGAAAGGTGACAGAACTCACCCCGCCAGTTACAGGCCCATAGCACTGCTGGATGCGCCCAGTAAAATCTTCAACCGCATCGTACTTAGAGACCTTAATGCCTGGGCCACCAATCACCAAAGAAGGGATCCTTTCCTGGCAGGTTTTGTTTCTGGTTTGGGTTCTACCCCAAACATAGTCGCCTTGAACATGATAAGATCGCACTGGTTTACACAAAATCAACCCTTATATCTGGCATTCATAGACTTTCGGGTTGCATTCGACTCTATTGACCGCAATCTTTTGTATAAAAAACTACTGCGATATGAATGTCCACCCTCACTTCTTGCAATAATCAAACTTCTTCATACTAACACCACCCTAAAAGTTAGATTGACAACAGAAGGGTTGCTATCTGTGCCTATTCATACAGCTCGAGGCCTTAAACAGGGTTGCATCCTGGCCTCGTTTCTTTTCAATCAGTTCATTTTAGATCTTGGCGAGTCCTTTTCTGTCATACTAACTGATGCACCAAAACTGGGTCAACAACTCATCCCATGGATGCTATATGCAGATGATTTAGTTCTTTTATCAACAACTCCACGAGGCTTGCAACATCTAATTGATACTCTATCCACCTATTCTTTAAATAACAATCTTATTATCAATCTGGAAAAAACACAAGTAGTGACCTGTTTGACAAATGCAAAAGCAGTTTGCAAAACGTTGAATTGAAGAATGTTTCTGAATATAAGTATTTGGGCATTTCAATCTACAATAAAATCTCAGAAAAATCATATATAGATTCTTTGTCATACAAGCTTCAGACATTGAAATCACAGGCAACTATTCTAACGTCCAAATTCGGTAAATTCTCAATTCACCATGTTATCTCATTCTACCAAGCAAAAGTGGTTCCTATAATATTGTATGGTGCTGAAACTAAACTAATACATAGTTCATCAGTGTGGGACATACTTGAATCTAAATTTTGGAAAGCACTGCTAAAACTTCCTAACTGCACCCCATTGCCACTCATAAGGTATGAACTTGGTTTGATTTCACTTTATGTACAATTAATAT
Organism: Ambystoma mexicanum; assembly: GCF_040938575.1. Lineage (NCBI taxonomy): Eukaryota > Metazoa > Chordata > Amphibia > Caudata > Ambystomatidae > Ambystoma > Ambystoma mexicanum. The sequence continues at coordinate 508,143,040 of NC_090926.1, read as the reverse complement.
GGAAAATGTGTTAATTCCTACGCAAATGTCTTTTAGGTCTTGAACATCGTAATATCTTGAGTCCTGTTGCATACTACCTTGTGAACTCTAACCATCTTTTTCCACGCACTTGGAGAAACTGCGTTTTGAATGCTCTATCCGATGCTTCTATACCTTTACTTGTCCTTTTGACAAATCCAAATCGAGTCAAGCTAAAATTGTATCAAAAAGATTGGATATGCACCAGGGATAAATGTTGCACTTACAAGGACTTTGACACTCAGTTATTTGGTCACAAAAGATTCCGGGTAATGTCTGATTACTTACTAAAATTTCCATCACCTTATATAAGGCAACAATATCTGCGCTTCAGGTTTAACCTATATCCGACAATGGAAATCATGGCCAGGAGGGGCTTGATCACTGATGATTTAAATCATTGTCGCTTCTGCCATGACAAAATGTGCCATGAGACATTGAAACATTTAATAGTGGTTTGCCCAGCTTTAGATGTGACAAGAAAGAAACTTTTCAGTAAGCAACTGCGAACATTTGTACCTTTGACTGTTGATGTAATCTGGCTCAGAATCTTTTCAAGCAACAAGCTGGGTCTTAGAATTGCAATTGTACAATTTTTGGATACTGTGTTGTCGGAGGACACTGAAATTTATTATAAACCTACTTAAATGAGGTTTGAATACAGAACTCCGAGAATTGTTACGAATAATGAAATATGCAATAAGCAAAAATATGCAAATATGCAAAAAGAAGCTTTTTTTTTTTTAAATGTCTCATTTGCAATTTTAATTGTACTATGTATATTGTGCATTCCAAATTGTTCTCAATTTTTCTTAAATAATTGTTACATTGCTATATTTGAAAGGTTGATTTATAAACTAACCAAATAAAGAAAAGAAAAAAAAAATACTGTGTGTTCATCCTGTCCCCTCTAAAACAATTGTCTCATCTATAGCTTGCCAAACAAATGAGGGTCGCTCTCACCAGTCCTTTCTGTGTCCTCCCCAAGCGAGTTCCAATAGTGCATTGGTGGGTACCCTCCCCTGTTTTAAAGAGATCATCTATGTTAACCCAACTTATTCTCCTGCATTGTCGGCTCCTCCACTCATTGCCCCCTCCTTACAGGAGCCCATGTTGGATGTGATGCCTGTTCAGTCCAAAGATTCAATCTTCATTCAATCTAAAGTTGTGCCTAAAGCCTTGGATGTTCCGCCGCCCCCTGGTAATCCTCGAGGTGAACTGCATTTAGGCTTGCATAAAGCTCTTAAACTACCAAAAAATTAACCTGCTCCCAAGATTGCGGGGAAGGCGGTGGCAAAACAATTTTTCAAAGCGATTTCAATGCCAAGCAAAACCAAAATGTCAGTATCTAAATCCATCAAGAAAAAGTATATGCTATTGAACCAGGCCACATTAAAAAGCAATTTCACTGGGTTTACTGCAGTGCAGGCTTTATCTTATCTGCCTTTAGATGATTTAGTGAGAGAGATCTCACTCCCGGTGCCTGCGGAATCTGCTTCTTTGACCTGTGTCCAGACCAGTAAAAAAAAGATAAAAAAAGGCCCTGTGTCCAATATGGGCCTAAAAGAGGACTCAATGAGTGAAGTGGCGAGACACAGAGCTGAAATATGAAGGGCTGTTGATGCTTGGTCACTCTTCTCCTCATATAGAAATATGTGCTAAACCTACCCCTCCAATGTCTGATCAAATCTCAGCTAACAAGTCCCTTGGTGTAAGTTTGCCTGATCACAGGGAATTAGTTATTTGTCCCACCACTGCGTCTGGCTCCTTGCTTTCCTCAGATCCTCGATCTATCGCAAGCAGCATCTCTAAATCCATTACTCCCTCTTTGATTCCCATTGAGCTTTCCAAAGCTATTGTAACTCTCATAGAAAACGCTCTGCACCCCAAGAAATCTGCTGAACCTCCTAAAGAAATGGCAGTTGAAGTGGTTAACCAAAAAACAAACTGAGGCGAAGGGGGTCAGCTTGAATGCATGAAAGAGGCCCGCTTTATGTTCTCTCATTTTAAAGTGTAGGTCCACTCCATGCACACAATATGATTTGAATCGTATAGCTGTAATGGCAATATTTTCGGACTTAAAATCTGTAGAGGACTTAGTGTCCTCTGACTTAACATTGGTAGAGTTTGTTGACAAGAGAAATCTTAATGCTGTTAGATTGCGGATGCAATCATCGAGGGTGGTTCAAAATGTGATATGGCAAGCAAAGGGTTCGTTATACGATTTAGGCTTTATACTAAGTACTGATGACAATGGAATCACTGTATCATCTAGTCTGCAGACCCAAGTGGAAATTGTAAAAAACAGATCTCAAGATGTCAGTGGCTCTAAAGGAGCTCAATCATCGGTGAAAACATGTGTTTGTGAGTGCACCTCAAAATCGAATTAACTAGAATCCCCTCCCTTGGAGCATCTAATATCACTCTTGAGCTGGAATACAAGAGGCAATAAACATCTCTTGAATAATGAACTGAATAATTTGAACCAATATGACATGGTCCTCTTTCAAGAGACTTGGTTGACACTCGCCCCTTTTTGGGTTGGTCATGAGGTCCATTTAAATCCTGCCTCGAAAGCCTCTTTGGGAAGACTTACCTCTGGTCTCTTAATAGCTGTTAAGATCCAAAATGGGATGTCTTCTAGTTTTTGGGCATCTCCGAATAAGTTCATGTTGTTGATTAAAGTGAGACATCTAAGGGTCTATTATGCTGTTCTTAATATGTATTGGAACACACCTGGAATCACTGATGAGTGCTTTTTCAGGGAATTAAACAGCTTATTAGACCTGATATCACAAGATCAGAGTGTTACATATGTCATCTTGGCCGGTGATCTAAATTTAAATTACTTTTTAAAAAAGGGTAAGCAACCCAGTGAAAGATGAATGCGCTGGAATTGTCTTGTCAAACATAGGAGTCTATATGTGTTGAATGGGGCCTTTTCATCTGACATTCCACTTGCCCCCACATGGCATAATGGCAAGTCTTCCTCGAGAATTGATTATGTTTATGTAAACATGGCGTTATGGTCCAAAATGCAAACTTTTTACATTAGCAGCGATGACGAGAGTGATCACAACATACTCTGTGTCAAATGGTTTGTTAAAGGGGTAAATTATCCTGTTCAGCATACGCATGTACAGGGTTGTTTGGTAGTGAATTCGGTTGGGAATCGGCTCTGATGGACGGAGGACGCCTTGATCCACTTTAATCAGCTATTATCACAATCAAATGTGAATGACATTAACAAAGATCTTGGGTTCGGGCTGTTATACAGTGATGCAATACAATCCTTTAGCCATCATAAAACGACTGCTGGCAATCATGTGAGTCATCTTCACACTTTTGATAAGTCAGTTTATCTAAGGAAAAAGTTATATCGTGCAGAGCTTAGAAAGCTCGCAAGGCTTCCTTCTTCCCTTCGTGCGACTCTCACTCAAAAAATCCGAACTGCTCATAAGAAATGGGTAAAGGGGCATAGGGCCCTGCTTTACCAGAGTGATGGAGCTAACATGTTGAAGATCTTAGCAGAGAAAAATATTGCCAAAATGTGGACCGTATTGAACAAAGCTCTTGATGTACACCAACTAGATTTACAGATCATCCAGGTTGATACCCAACCGTGGGTTTCATACTTTGAATCCTTGTATTAGCCCACTCTTGGCTCTAGACACTACGAACCTTCAATATCCACAATCAAGTTCCATCTGGAGGTCGATCAGAGCACAATCTTGAGGTTAATTAAATCATCGAGTAATTCGCGGGTGGTAGGTATGGATGGCATTTCAAATTACGCCATGAAGTCTCATCCGGAGATCTGGACATCCATCCTTGTCAATACATTTTTGGCTGTTAATCTGAAACAGGAACTGCCGAAAACATGGACCCAATCAATCACAGTCCCAATTTATAAAAAAGGTGACCGCAAACAACCCATAAGTTACCGGCCTATTTCATTGCTCGATGCCCCTGGAAAAATGTTTGCAAGGTTAATTAATTCTGAATGAACTCAACATATGGGCAGACACAACACATCTAAAAGATCCTCTTCAATTAGGCTTTGTAAAGGGTTTGAGCACGATACCAAATATTTTCACACTCCAGATGATAGAAGTGCACCAAGCAGCATGCGGGCAATCTATATACTTAGCCTTCATTGATTTCAAGGCTGCTTTCGATTTGATTGATAGGTCCCTATTGTTTGTGAAACTGCGTAAACATCATTGCCCTCCCTCCTTGTTATCTTTGATAATATTGCTCCACACCGATACAACCATGCGGGTAAAAACTGATTTCAATGGAACATTGTCCCCAATAATATCGACCCAAAGAGGTTTGGAGCAAGGTTGTGCCTTAGCCTCTTTTCTATTTAATTTCTTCATCTTTGACATAGGGAACTCGATTAGAAACTGCGTAGGTGATCCTCCCCGAATGGGAGGTCTGAGAATTCCGTACCTACTCTATGCAGACAATTTGATGTTGTTCTCCCAAACTCCTAACGGGCTTCAAAATATGCTTGAACATGTGGGTTGCTATGCATTGGACAACAATTTAATTATTAACACACAGAAAACACAAATTATGCTTTGTGAAAGTAATTGGGTTAGGAAAAATAGAGTCAAATGGCAATTACAACAATGTGATCTCCTAAGTGTGGAGCAATACAAGTACTTGGGCGTGACCATTCAGTGTAAAAAAAACAATGCGACAACTTACTTGTGAAATTCAAAATACAATACGATCTCTTATATCTCAATCAAAAATATTGCAAGCAAAATTTGGGAAGTTCTCGCTAAAACACACCCTTAGCTTTTATAAAATGAAAGTCACACCAATCATCCTTTATGGTGTGGAAGCTTCTCTCCCTCATGGTCAACTGTTTTGGGATCGTATTGAGTCCAAGTATTGGAAATCAATTCTACAACTGCCCCGCGGTACACCAACAGCGATATTACATTACGAACTGGGTGTATCATCATTATATTCGCAGGTGACTTGGAAGCAATGTGCCTTCCTTCGTAAAATGTTAGAGTTTTTAAGGAAAACAACAATCCTGGAAATATTAGCTCATAACCTAATGACTTCCCAGAAAACATTTGCAATGAGGTGGCGGAGTCATGTCTTGAATGAAGCAGCTGATGCTGTGGTAACGGTAGACCTTCTAATCACCAACCCTGATCGGGCGAAGGTTAATATTCTCCGACATGATTGGTCTGAAAACCTCGTGAAATGCTCCAACCATAGAGATTTTACCATACATTTGTTTGCCACCAAAAATGATGGTACCATGGTGGACTATCTTCTAAAATGCCCCTCTCAGTACTTTTGGCATAACTTCTTGAGGTTCAGACTGAATCAGTGGAACACTAGAGATATTCTGTGCAGAAGAAAGCGTGTCACCCAAAATCAAAATTTTTGTCACAACTGCTTAAATAGTAGGTAAAAATGAAACTCTACATCATCTCATAGCTGATTGCATCGCCCTGAACAATGTAAGACACACATGTTTTCAAAGTAAAGTCATTGTACAGCAGTATTTAGATAAAGACCAACTTTGGTACCTATTATTTTCAAATCCAACAACCACGGTACAAATTGCAATAGTTAAATTTTTAGATATCGTGCTACCAGCTATAGAATATCTGAATATCTAAGAAATGTTTCACTAATTTAGAGAAGACTGGATATTTTATTAACCTTAACACTTTTATGAATTAATATAGCTTGTGATGTTACTAATAAGTTGATTTTAATGAATTGATTCCATTTTTTTTATTCCTTATATATGTACCCCCTTGTATAGAGATTGATGATTTGGCATTTCTTTTCCTTTCTTTTTTTCATATGCATTCTGTTGTTTTGTACTGTGTTGTGAGGCTGTGTCTCTTTGCTAATTAGTGTATTTTGCTTTTTCTTCGTTTTGTGTCCTGTATGTATTTATTTTGTATAAAGAAAAATGTATTTAAAAAGTTGTATATTAAACTAAACAGATTAATAAAAAAAGTAACACTCAAAACTATAAACTGCAATTCAAACCAACCCTGTACAACATGAATGAAAGCATGCTTGTATTTCATTGTTTTGTTTTGTTATGAATTCATTAATTAATTCGTAATAAAAACCTTACATAATAATGAATGTGTTCATTCTCACATTATTGTGCATGGCGGTGTCCCTTTAACAATGTAATGTGCTATCTAATGGAAGGACATTTTGGATCCAAATTCAAAATGACCTTCAGTATTCTCTCCAACCTGTTCATCAGCCCAACGTTTCCTTATACATTCCCTTCCTTTCACTGGTATCTTCGTAGGATTGTTATACTTTAGAAAAAGCTATACTGAATATGCACAGAAGACAAGGGCAATATTGTACATGCACTTAGAACACTGCTTGCCAAAATACATGTTTTATTCTTGCATTGATCTTTTTCCCAAAAGCCTCTGAAATGAAAACTGGTTGCCGGTTCATGTCGCAGAGACCTTTCCCTTGACACGAGCAAGCTCCTATCTCAGCTTAAAGTCAGTGGTCGAAGTGTACAAAAAGAAGTAATGGAACCATGTTACCTGCTACGCTGCACCCACTCCCCACAAACCCCATCACCACGCCCCCTCCCACACACAATACAAACCGCAAACAGATGCACCTGCTGTTTAAGAGAACGTTCAGTGCAGTGCACTGAAAGTGCAAGTTTCAACTTCTCCCTACACTGTTTTTTTAAAAGAAAACCGTTCCGAAAGTTTTTTTTTTTTTTTTAAATGTATACCGCCAGTAAAACTTAATTTTAAAAAGTAGAGGAGCACTGCTCCCAACCGATCCCGCTCACTTCGACCACTACTTAAAGTGCTCTATAAACAGCAGGCTACTTGCTCACAATCCACATCTAGGAAACTGTTTTACAGCTCCTGCCCGAAAGCAAGGCAACTATTTGAATATTCTTAAACTTGGTGGAGGAGACATAAAGCCAATTGGTTAAGACATATAGTCCTGGATACATATGTTTCAGACCCTTTCCCACCATTTGGTAAACCACAAATATGGGGGTGCTTTCTGTTCTGTGTGAAGTTCTGTTTCCAACATTTCCTACAGCAAGGCTGCAACCCAAGCACGAAATATCCTTCAGGTCACAGATTTCGTCTCCATTTCTTGCAGTATCAGGGGCTCCTCATATTTCCTCAAGGGCAAGCAATATCTCATATGCATGTTTTCTTTGGTACATGTGTGCAACATGTTAAGCTCCTGACAGATCATGTACAACTTGGGGTCTGGTAGAGTTATGCATGGACACGTAGGATCACTTGTTAACCTTTAGTTGGAAACTGCTACAGGTGCCTGGGTAATATCTGAAGAAAATAACCTTACGGGATCAATGTGTATGGTGGTTCTGATGAGTAACTAGTTGCTGTGCAATCTCTTTGGACATTGGTGAATGTGACCTATGGCAGCAAGCATGAGATGCACAGAAGTCATTAGCTCACAAGCAACTTTAGGACAAATCGATTACTGCTTTGAACAAAGTTGCCCAGCCACTGATAAATCTCACTCGGGAGGGTCTGGACAGGGCCGTCATGAGGGGGTGGGGAGTGGAGGAGGGGTAAACTGCCCCGGGCCTCGGCCTCGCGGCCCCCTCTCCTAAGTAGCAGGCAGCACAGTAAAACCGTGTCCTTTATTCACACGGGGACTGTGCTGTCTACTCTCTGCCCTGCAATCATTTTGCTGTTTGTTGCGAAGCCGTTTGGCTCCGCAACAAACAACAAAATAATGGGCGCTAGCAGGACTCAGAAGTGAGCTCTGCTGCCTCCCATTATTCAGCTGACAACGTGGACATGCTGAATGACAAGATAGGACTCCTCTCCTGTCAGTCAGTGTGTTCACGTTGCTCAGCGTGAACATGCTGACTGATAGGAGAGGAGTTCTCTCCTGTCAAGGAACATACAGGTATGCGGATGTGTGCCTCAAATATCCAGATGGTGTAAACGGAAGTTGCTGAATCCTTAACTCAAGACAGGACGTGGTTGTTAGCTTGTGCCCTTGGGCTGTGGCTACATATTGTTTTCTTTTACTTTCCCACTCCTTAACTGACAATTCTTCTGCACCAAGGTCTCTTCTCTTTGCTGAAGTTGAAGACTGCACGTTGTATCTCTCCGACTCTACCACCCAGATTCCTTCCGTCAGAGTAATCAGGAGCATGTTCGCTAACTCAAAGTTACAGATCTACCTGGTGAATTAATCTCTGAATAACATTGACATTGGTATAATTCCCTGAATCTTATCTGATCGCCTAACAACAGCTGTTTAGCAAGGTTACTCTGACATGACCCTATGTAGTAGTCAGTGTGAACGATCCTTCTTCAGGTCTCAAGTTTCCTTAGCAGAACCAGAGTGGGCGATTTCTGTGACTGTCACCTACCACACTGGTGCATCATGAGAGTGCCTGTTACCACACATTCTAGCTCCATCACCACACCAGCACCAGAGAACATTAGCTACTGCAGCACTGCGTGGCTGTCAGAACCGTAAGTTCCAAGTTGCTGAAATACGCTATTACCACATACAATTGGAAATAACAGAGTAGAAAGCCCAAAGCTCACATGGCAATGGCTATCTTGGTTGGGCACATGCATGCCCAAACCACCGCTCGAGATTTCGCTACTGAGTGAAGCAGCATGCATTTTGAAATTACTGTTCAGACGAAGAAAAAAAGGTTGAGCATATAGAGAAATGTGTACGAGAATCTATTATATATGGTTACATTTGACATATGAACAATGCATGTCCATATAATGCCTTTGGCATCTATATATGGCTATAGCGGGCCATATGGTCCTCAGCCTGTGAATATATTTACTGAATATTTGCATATTTGATTAACTGTCATATGATGACAGTACCTGGTCAGTTATGGTTACAGCTGCCATGTGATGACTATAGCTGGTCGTATGAGCCTGCATCGAGCATAGGATGTATGAACTGGCCATGAACATCTGACGCTAGGTATCCGATGGCTGTGCCTAAGCACGCGAGGCTGCAAGGGGCAATACGAAGACCAGATCTGTTGGCATTGTCATCGCCGTTTGATCGTCTGTGCTATTTGGATAAATTTCTGCAGTGTTTCACTTCTGTTTTATTCTTGTTTTAGCCTGCCAGGAACAACATCATTTAGCATGACTTACACTTTGCGTTGTTAAAAATACAAGAACGCGTCCAGACTCATATTGGCGCTTGAATATCCATGCAGGTGAAGCCACATCTTCCTCTCTCTGTCTGTCTCTCTCTCGCTCTCTCTCCCTCCCTCTCTTTCGCACTGCCTATCTCTCAGTCGCTCCCGCTCTCTTTCTCTCTCTCTCGCTCTCTCTCACACACGCACACACATGTACAAACTCACACACACTCTTCCTCTCTCCAAGGAATAATGTAAAGCCGAACGAACTCATTAAAAAATCCAAGGGTACAGACGTTCTGTACTCCCTCAATATGCAGGAAACTGACATCAAACAGGTGGGTTTTGCAGAACCTGCCAAACATGGGGGGAATATAGGGAGGGGGGGGGTAAGTGTGATCACAGAATCCTAATGCGCCGGTAGCACTTTCCTAGAATAAAAGGAAGCAATGTAGCACTCCTACTGTGGACATACATACAGCCTAAGGGCTTCTGATCATGCCCATGTTCCATCCATTCTTACCAGATGCATGGGGTGGGCGTGTGAGTGTGCATGTGCATGCGGGCGGGTGGTATATTTTAATGTGGTAAAGTATATATAAACCCTCCATAATTAATATTTAAAATAATTTAGCATGGGAGGTTATCAATGGTGCTAACATTTGCAGAGTCGAGTATGAGTAATATCCAAGGGTTCACACATTCGGAGTAAAATCCTGAAATTGTCTATCACAAATGTGGCCAAAAAACGTGCCACACTTCTTCTCTGACTAAAGTAATGTGTAATGTTCCAAAAGTGCCTTTTGAAAAGCCATGCTGTTTTTATGGCAAACATAATTGGTTTCTCAAAAGAGACTCGCCATGTTCACATAGCACATGAATGATGCCGAGGGGACATGTATTCAGGAGAAAGCATTCCAACAATTCCTCATTTTGGAATTTGAATTCGTGTCGTTTTGTGGGGGCTTCTGGATCAACAAATACGCTGCATTTATATATCTATAATGGGGATGGGATTGACATTTGAGGAGTTTCTAGGAAATAGTCCACCACTCCACAGGCGACTCGTGCCTCACAGAGATATCTGTCTGCAAATGTAGCACATTCTGCAAGATTTATGCATTTCCTTAAGCTGTCCGTTGCGACAGCCCTAACACGTTGGCCCCTTTCACCGATCTTGAACAGACCAAACTTATTAAACCGTACTCTATAGCGAGTTCTGTACATATTGGACTGGAGACAGACAACGCATGAACCATCTCAAATGGACTGTAATATTACAACACTGGTAGAACATGTCGACTTTCCAATATGTAACTCCTACTATGATTTGGAAAAGCTGTCTATGTGTGACTCACATGTCCCCGAATGACTGACCCGGGAATCTCACCCACTGAGCACTGCTTCCCTTCCGAGCCTGCCAAAGCCTAACTCACGGACTCAACCTCATCTCCGCACCCCCTCCCCCCGCCCCCACTGCCCATCCCATATTTCTGTAATGGACTTATCCAAGCCCCTTTCCCTGTGATATTTCAAACACCATCCCCCACCCTGTGATTGCACTTCCTGCCTGGCACCCTCCCCACCACCACGCTCCCCTCGCCTGTGTGGCATCAATGGGGCAATGGGCTCTGGCATCCCCATTCCCTCTAACTCCATCCCAACCCCATGTGTTCCTTGCATCTTCCTCGGCTGTCCAAACCCCTTCCTGTTTCGTGAGGGTGTGGGGTGGGGGATCTGGGGGTGGGGGGGGGGGGTTTACAAAGCAGACCATGATTTCCATTAGTGTTTGGCACTCAGACGCTTTGGTGGGTCTTTTGTTCCGGTTACCCATATTCACTGAGGATGGCGTCCCTTCAACACAGAGTACAGGTAAACCTGGAAGCAGTGCTATTACTGTCAACATAGCAACTCACACGTGTATTTTATATTGGAGCAGACAATGGACTCTCTTATTTCTGTGGGAGAGGGCACGCAGTGGAGTGGGGGCATCTCCAATATATGGCTGCACCCAGGCATGCGATAGCCAGTTTTATGGGAAATTCGGTCAGGCTGCCAATGCTATCCTAAAGAAAAGTGTTCAACAACTGCCAAAATTCCAAATCTATGGGTCACAGACATCGAAATTCACTGCAGAATTCGTGCATTAATAATAGATAATACTAACACATCTGGAATTGAGTAATTTCTCGTTGTTTTAAAAGAAACTTGCTTTCAAACGTTTCCGATTTTGAGATTGGCAAAAACACCTATTAAAGTATTACATGCAGCATACGGTACATGCAACATCTGCAGTCCCTCTTATTTAGCCATGTCAAATATTGTACGTTTTATTTCACTATGGTATTGAATAGAGTGCGTTTATCCCAGAGGTGCCAACGTTGTATGTGATGTGGTTCCCCCTCACAGGCCCCACAGGAGGGTGACGGTGTGTATCTCACTCCAGCAACGGACCTGTGAGCTGGAACACTTCCCCTCAATAGGGAACGGTAGGATAAACACATTCCTTATTCGGGATAAACGTATTTAGGCAGTTTTAAAAAGTAAACAAACAAAAAAAATGTCAATAGGAGAGAAAATGTAGATTTCTTGAAAATGCATGCTAATGTAAATGTGCGTTTCGTCGTATCTAAAAAATTCTGCCTTTTCAGGTTGTTCGAATTGAACAGCCATCTTCCATAGTCGTCCCTGGCGGCACTGCAAGACTTCCGAATACTTCCTTCATTCTCCCACAGCAGGAGACTGGTTTCTATTAATGCTATTCCGTTTCTCGTTTCAAAGGCATATCCAATCACACGTTTGCGCCCAACATGCCATCCCCTGAGGCGGTTTCTCGTGCTAGAGGAAACAGTCGCCACTGAACTCTGGCTTTCGGCCGAAAGGGGAGCTCACGGACGTACTCCCAAATTAGACAATAAACCAAGGTTGCATTGATTTCTACAACCCGTCGCCATTTGTCGGTCGTGCTATGACTGCAGGTAAGGGCGGATGACGGAACATGGTAGTGAATTCAGTGCCACCAGTTAATGAAATGCACTGATATCCTGAAGTGAGGCGAGCCCACTACCTATTCATTTTTCCATCACAAACATACTGGTTTCATTTTATAGCATGATAATGCTTCAGATGCCTGTAATGGACGCGATGCACTATGCTTGCCGGAGATTGGTAGAGGACGTTATGCGTCCGACGATACAGTTGCCACTGAGAAAAGCTGCTGACCCAGGCCCGGGGCCACATGAAATGCGGAACGATAGAGGGAGTTTAGGCGCGGGGTGGGGGAAAACGGCGCGAAAGCGTAGGGAGGGGCGTCCGAATGGCGCCACAAGAAACAAAGGCCCAGGAAGGGCAGGAAGCAGCACCTGGGTAGGTGCGAAATATAACAACAGGAGGTCAGGGGGTAACCCGGCCGCCCCCAGGAAGGAACAAAGGCTGGGGGGGTATAAGTAAGCCTGGAAAAGGAGAGGCGGCACAAACCAGGTAAGAGCTCACCTCTCTCGGGTAGGCTCTTGGTACCTGGAGAAGGGAAAGGAAAAACGTTGGCTCTTGCGGGCTCACGCGCTTTCGACCCTTCAATAAGCAGAGTTCTTGCGGGTTCACGCAGTTTATACAGCGTTCGTCGCTTGAGACTAACGCGGCAACCAAGACGACACCGGAGCGAGCGAGAGGGCGAGTCGTTGCAGTTGCCAAACGGAAGCAGGACCGGCAGAATTCAGACGAGAAAGATGGCGGATGGGAGAGCGAAGAGGGCCCGAGAATTCTCAGAATGGGCAAGAAAAGCGGAGAAGGAGTATGGAGCCCAATGGATGCTGGAAGTAATGCAGAAAGAAGAAAGGGCGAAGGCAACATCACCCCTACTGTTCATCGAACACAGCAGCAGCGAAGGCGAGGAAGAAGTGCCACAAAGACAGAAGAGGGGGAGAGCAGAGTCAGGAAGAACAGAGGAGGAGACGGAGACGATGGTCAAGAAAAAGAGGAAAGATAAAAGAAAGGTACTGTGAATAATAATGTTGGGAATAAAATAGTAAAGATGTTAAAAAATTGCATCACGTTTCGGGTAAGGCGCCCAGAACCAACGACAAGAAGAGCAGACGGGGGAAGAAAAGCAGGGAAGAATGGTTGGGAAATTTGTCAGAGGAAACCAGCAGTGAGGATGAAGAGAGGGATCATCTAAAAGCTTGGGTAAAGTGGAAAGGAGTGGTGAGCAAGGAAAAGCGGAGTGGGGTAGGGGGGGCAGGGATAGAACCCAAAGAGGCCCCGGTCCCTACCCCACAGGGGGCACCAGTTGAGCCCAAGGAAGTTCCGGTCGCAACACCGCAAGGGACACCAGTAGTCCCAGTGCCCCAAGGAGCGCCAATTGTAGCAACGCTGCAAAGCGCGACGGTAGGCCCAAACATAGGGGCAGGGGCAGCAACAACGGCGACAAAGGTAGAGAACGAGGCACCACTCATGACGAAGTATGGCAGGCCAACCATGGGTAAAGACGCACAGGGCAGGTCAATGAAGGCGATGGCCTAGTACATAAATGACAAAGTAAAGGAAAACATTTGGAGAAAAGAGTTGATCGATATATTTACATTATTAGATTGTCAAAAAAGAGGGATGAATGTAGCAGTCGAAGACATGAAGGAAGACGAAAAGAGTTTACTCAAAAAGGGGCCAGTAGTTAGGAACTTCGATAATTGGATGTCGGCCTTTACCATAATGTCGACAATCATATTACAGAAATTCCCAGAGGATGGGGTAGCATTAGTTGCTTATCAACAGAGGGTGCTGAAGGTCCACGCAGCGTTTGGTGGGGACGCATGGCTAGAGTACGACCATGAGTTCAGAAAGGAAATGGACTGCTTCCCGGACATGGGCTGGGACGAGGAAAATTTCAACCTCTACATCTTTAATGTGCTGAAAGAAAAATGGGATTCCAAGGAGCGGAATACAGGTGGACAGCAGAGAAGGCAGTACTGGCAGAGTGATTACAAGACAGATTACAGATCCAGTAACAGAAGATATGACTCCAGTTACGACAGATACAGGGAACGGAGTTTTCGGAGCGGAAATTTCGGGACACAGAGAGGATGGCAGAGCAGCATGCCCCCAACAACACAAGGTGGGGGCGGTGGGAGCCCGGGTACGGCTCGAACAGAACCAGGGCAATGCAGGAGCTTTGAAAAAGGGGTACCATGCAGCTGGGGTTGGAAGTGCAAATTCAGCCACAAATGCGAGAGATGCAAAGGAGACCACAGCAGTTCCAAGTGCACAAGGGCCGCAGCTCCGAGCGGCAGAAGAGACGAGACACGTAAATAAGAACTGGACCAGGAAAGGGGCCACGCCGGTAAAGATCGAGAGAATGGAAAAGTGGCTCCGAGATTACCCCGATCAAGAAGCGGCAGAGCAGATTAGGCGAGGCTTTAGGGAGGGTTTCAACATCCCGTTCACCGGCCAAGGAGCGCAAGACATTCCCAGGAATCTGAAATCAGCAATTGAAAACAGAGAAATAGTGACCAAGAAGATCAGGAAGGAAGTGGAACTAGGGAGGGTGGAGGGCCCATTCATGGCCCTACCGTTTGAAGAATTCTTGTGCTCTCCGCTAGGGCTGGTGCAGAAGAAAGAGGAAGGGGAATACAGGTTGATACACCACCTATCCTACCCCCCCGGGGGCCTCGGTGAACGACGGCATCGCTCAGAGTGAAGCAACAGTAACATATTCAGATTTCGAAGACGCAGTGGAATTGGTCAGAAAAGCGGGGGAAGGGGCATGGATGGCGAAAGCAGACATTAAATCGGCATTTCGCCTGTTGCCAGTCAACAGCGGATCACAAAAATGGCTATGTATGCATTGGGAGGGGGAATACTTCATCGACAAGTGCCTCTCAATGGGTTGTGCCATCTCGTGCGCATATTTCGAGAGGGTGAGTTCATTTTTACAATGGACCGTGGCACAGGAGATGAGGGAGTCCATGATGGTGCATTACCTAGATGATTTTTTATTTGTCGGCCCCAAAGGGGCAGACATGTGCAAGGCAACATGGACAAATTTGTAGAAATAACGAGTGAGTGGGGCATTCCTCTGGCAGACGAGAAAACGACGGGACCAACACAGGTGATCCAGTTTCTAGGTATAGCGATCGACTCGAACAAGGGGAGGTGTCGGATCCCAGAGGACAAAGCGACGATGCTACTCAAAACAATACAGGAGCTACGAGGAAGAAACAAGGCAACCGTGAAGGAATTACAAGCACTGGCAGGGAAACTGAATTTTGCAGGAAGAGTCATACCGCAGGGAAAAGTGTTCCAGAGAAGGATCGAGCTGAAGACAAGAGGTGCTACCAAAGGGCACCACAGGGTCAGGCTAGGAGGAGGAATCAAGAGAGACTTAGAAGTCTGGTCTGAATTTTTGGCGAACTTCAGGGGTACAGTGATATGGCGCTCGCCAGTGAACGAGGAAGGTAGAAGAGTGTTATTCACTGACGCAGCCGGTGGTTTTGGTTTTGGAGCAATACTGGGGAGGAAATGGTATGCAGATAAGTGGCCTGAATCATGGCAGGTGGCGGAATGGACAAAGAACATAACGCTACTAGAGCTCTTCCCGATATGGGTCGCGTTATGCGCATGGGGGAAGGAGCTAGGCAATAAGGAGTTGGCGGTATGGTCGGACAACATGGCAGTAGTGCATGTGTTAAACAAGGGAAGTGCATCATGCAGTGTAGTGTTGGAGTTGATGAGGGCAATCACACTGGAAAGCCTGAAATTAAATACATGCATAAAGGCGAGGCATATCGCAGGGGAGAAAAATGTGGTGGCTGATACAATCTCTCGTTTTCAGTGGGAGAGATTCAGGGAGCAGAGACCGGACGCCGACAAAGAAAAGACGCCACGCCACGAAAGGCATGGGTCCCGTTGAAGGCACTAGAAAGGAAAGCACGGTTGGCCTCAAGGTCGACTCAAAAGTGGTGGAAAAAGAGTGGAAAAAAGAAAGGGACATCGACAAGCTGACCAGGAATGCCCTGACATACAAGACGGGTAAGCAGTACACAAAGAGTGTAAAAGATGTGTTGTTGGAAACAGGTGTAAAAGTGGTGGAAGAAATAACAACGGAAAAAAGCTGTGAATTCCTGGAAGAGGCATTTGCCAAAGGTAAAAAGAAAAGCTGGGCAGCAGCGCATCTAGCGGCGGTGGCATATACCACAAAAGTGGCGGGTGTACCGGACCCGACTGACAGCGATAAGATAAAATATGCGATGAGGGGATGGGCGAAGCTAGAGGGGAAGAAGCCAGATAGCAGAAGGCCGGTCAATTTTGGGAAGTTGATAATTTTACTGAAAGTGCTACCAAATACATGCAGTAGCACATACGAAACTGCACTGTTCAGGGCAGCATTTGCGCTAGCGTACTACGGGGCTTTCAGAATAGGGGGACTGGTGGCCAGGAATACGATGGCAGGAGACGGCCTGGCAAGGAAAGATATCAGTATGGGCAACAAGGGGATGTCAATAATGCTAAGGAAATCTAAGACAGACCAAACAGGGAGGGGGAGAGCGATAGATCTCAATTGCATCAGAGAGAAGGACCACTGTCCCAGATGCATCACCAGGGAATTCTTAGATCTGAGACCAGAAATTGACGGGCAGCTATTGATACATAGGGACGGCCGCGCGCTCAGCAGGTATCACTTTCAGGCGGTATTGAAGCAGGCAGTGGCAAAGGCGGGATGGGATCCAGCCGAGTTTGGGACACACTCTTTCAGGATAGGGGCAGCAACCTCTGCGTGGGCAGGGGGCCTGGGGACGAAGGGGATGAAACGAATTGGGGGATGGAAATCACAATGTTTTAAGAGATACATAAGGGAGGTACTGATATGATATTTATCTCCCCCGTTTCCACAGAGGTCGGACCCTACAAATCGGCTTGGATAGTGGGGCACTCTTTTGTGACCCGGGCAGGCAGGTGGCTGGAAGAGGTGAATCAAGGATTACATTTCAGGAACACAATTACGTCATGGTGGGGCCTCCCGGGGATGCACTGGGTGGACATCCACGACAGGCTATCAGACTTAATAGGTTTCAGGGAACCCCCCGAGTACCTGGTTATACATTTAGGAGGGAACGATCTGGTGAGCATGAACAGGGGCAAATTGCAAAGAGAGATCTGTGAGTCACTGCATAGCTTGGCTCGTAGCTGGTGGAAAACAGAGATTTTTATGTCAGAAATAATACCTAGAACGATCTGGCATGGGGCACAAAAGAGACATGCGATTGAGATAGCGAGGAAGAAGTTAAATAAATCAGTAGAGAAGTACTGATTGAGTACAGGTCTACATTTCATAAGACATGGTTTACACCGGAGCAACCCGGACATGTTCCACCAAGATGGAGTGCACCTATCAAAGGTTGGGATGGGGTTTTTTTCCGACAACATTTTTAGGGCACTTCAGGCAAGAGGCTGTAGGTAGGGGGATTTTGGGGGGGACCTGAGTGGGTGTAAAGGACACCCACGCAGGTGTGGCGGCATGTGCCCAGGAACGAAGGCTCAGGGATAACAAAGACTCAGAAGGAGCCTTGAGCGGCTTCGGAACTGGAAACAATGTGCCCAAAAGCATATGTATATGTAATGTTTGGTTATAATGGATTTTCTGTAAGAAAATAAAATGCCTACGGCCTACAAATTTTCCATACACACAAAGTTGTCTGTAATTTATTATTAGGTTGGGATCTGGTAAGAGCAGCAAGGTGAACCCACACTACTCAGCCTATGACCCAGGCCCCTGGCCGCATGAAATGCGGAACGATAGAGGGTCTGGGAGTTTAGGCGCGGGGTGGGGGGAAAACAGCGCGAAAGTGTAGGGAGGGGCGTCCGAATGGCGCCACAAGAAACAAAGGCCCAGGAAGGACCGGAAGCAGCACCTGGGTAGGTGCGAAATATAACAACAGGAGGTCAGGGGGTAACCCGGCCGCCCCCAGGAAGGAACAAAGGCCGGGGGGTATAAGTAAGCCTGGAAAAGGAGAGGCGGCACAAACTAGGTAAGAGCTCACCTCTCTCGGGTAGGCTCTTGGTACCTGGAGAAGGGAAAGGAAAAACGTTGCCACCCAACCCACCCTATAAAAGAAATGGAAGAGGTGGGGGTGTGCAGGCAGGAGCCAGGACGCCGAGTACTCTTTCGGTACACGGTCCAAGGAAAGAAGGAATAAGCAGGAGAAAAGAACGCCGAGTACTCTTTCGGTACACGGTCCAAGAAACGTCGTAGGCGGCATGTGCCCAGGAACGAAGGCTCAGGGATAACAAAGACTCAGAAGGAGCCTTGAGTGGCTTTGGAACTGAACACAATGTGCCCAAAAGCATATGTATATGTAATGTTTGGTTATAATGGATTTTCTGTAAGAAAATAAAATGCCTACGGCCTACAAATTTTCCATACACACAAAGTTGTCTGTAATTTATTATTAGGTAGGGATCTGATAAGAGCAGCAAGGTGAACCCACACTACTCAGCCTATGACTTCTGCTAAGAACAACGCTGGGAATTCAGGTACGTTTAATGGATTAGTTACTTAAGTGAATATACAAGAATGTTTAGGACACAGGACACTAATTGCCGAACACCGTTGCCAAAGGTAGCTGACCCCTCACTCCAAACACAACATTCTATTGGCTTCCCTTTGATGTCACATCATTTCATCTCAACTCAGCAACATTACTCCCACAATGGGAAAAGAAAGCAGGACACATTACAGCACCATCCTTTGTGGAAGCAATTTCTCCCAGTGTGATTGTCATGTGTGGACGGTACCTTAGCACTTACAGTCAGCGGGAGGCCTCCAGTTTCACGCATGAGAGTTCACTCTGCGCTCGGGAAGGCCCTGCCGCTCACTCTGATTCCGTTTTAGAGTACAGTTCTCTTAGCTTAAAAAGAGATACGCATTATCGCACATTCTCACGTCATCCCAGTAATTCTTACTGAAGAAAGTCCTTACCCAGAGACCTCATTTTACCAAAATGACAGGGGGAGCGGAAGTGACATCACACGTCCTTTGACCGCTGACAGAAAGTGATGTCATTTGCGACCCCAAAGTGACATCACGGGAAGCGAAGGAACACATCCTTTTGCCCCTTGATAAAACAGGAAGGGGCATCACATAGCATTGTTTCTACGTACACAACGAAAAATATGGTTAAGATATCACTATAATGTGATATACATTTCATACAAGAATGGCTAACCATAGGTATGGTTAATATCAGTGTGTATAGGCCCATATTACCAAATTACTGTGAATGAAAGAAGACATCTAAGGTCAAATGATAATGATGTGTTATTATCAAGCACTTACGCTTAAGCACTTTATACTGAACAACCACACATACAACATCACCCAACCAGTGTTGGTACTAATTATCAACCTCAGAAGGATGAAAGGCTGTGTTGAGGTATTTAAGAACAGACTAAATAAGTGACTCACCCCTGAAGTGTGCCTGAAATAAACCTTTAATGAGTCTAGCAATTATTGTATAGAATTCCAGAAAGAGGGATTATTTGTTATTCCTATTCATTCTTATTTAGGGTCACTGCTCAAAGTGTTACAGAAGTGCAAACCCCATATTTTTTAAATGGCCTGATCAAGAAAAACAGCCACTCCAGAAACAAAGAGCCCCATGACACTGGCCACATCCAGCACAGGAGCTTACATTTAAAAACAAAAAAAAGCAAAAACATATTTTTTTTAGGGGTAGGAAGGGAGACCACAGGGGTAGCAAGGGGGACCACAGGGGTCGCAGTGGCGACCCCTATCAACCCCAAATGACATCCCTCGCCTTACCTGTTGGCAGTCCTTACTAAATGAAGAACCCCTGTTTTCCCGGCATTAAATACCAGGTGTCCCCAAATAATTACAAGATTCAGAAGAATGTCACATTGCTCTATGAGCAGCTCCCTGGAAACACCTCCTCTCCGTTGCTGTCTCGTCTAGAGATACAGACCTCATATACAGGCCACCCAAAAAGTAGGCAACACTGTTCTTTCTCTCTCCCCACCCCGAGCCCTCCACCACTGCCAGGAAGATGCACTGCTGTGGGGCACAGTGACACGTGTCCATTATAAACAGATCACAGCACAACATTTCCACGGTAGGCTGTGGTGCTCTTTAGCAATGGCTGCCATGTTCCAGGTCGATCTTGTGGGCAATTCGCATTTCAGCAAGTGGATCAAGAAATGGAAGGTAGTACACGCGGGCACTCATTTAGATTAGTGATGTACCTGCTACAGAGTTTGACCAAGGTGTTGCAAGACAGGGGCAGACTGGAAATATACCGGCCGTGACCGTCCAGGCAGCAAGAAACCCCTGCAGCCCTATTTGAACACTTTAAACACAATATTCCCTCGATACAGTCCAATGTGAACGCCGCTGCCCTCAGAAGCAATGCCTCAAAAAAAGGGTCCTTCAGCAATCGCTAGATACCATGATTGTGTTACCGGTAAGCTGATTAATGTTCTCCTCCAAAAACATTACAGGAGTGTGTACGGCGCATGGTAAAAGTGAACATAACTTATAATAGGTTGCTTGAAATAGTGCTTCTTACCAGCCTGACAGCCCTGTTGTCAATATTAGCCATTAAATTGGTAGATATTTTCCTCAACCTTGGAAAGAAAAACTGATTTAGCCCTATCTGGTCTGCAATATCCAATCTGCAGTGTCAGCAAAGATCTGCGGGCCAACCACCTAACAGTGAAATATATGCCCTGCATCAGCTCTGAGTTTATAGATGCTGCTGACTATTGTTTACACAGGTGACTGTGGGAAGGTGGTGCTGCAGAATAGCTCACAGCGCTTTTAGTTAACGTCTGATTTGAATTATTCTGTTGAGGCAGGCATTGCCTTGATCAGCCAAGCAGCCCTTAATCAGTAGGAGAGCAAGACCTGGTGTCAATGATGGTGGTGATTCCCCGGGTAATCCCAGGTGTTTTAATGGGCAGTTCACCCCAAGTGCAAAGAAATTCTTCATTGCAATGATTTACTTCAGCAGTATTGCTTGTCGTCTTTTCCAGCCCCCGTATTATGGAGGTAAGGCATAGTCAGCACAAACCACAGACGTAGATGCTTTGTTAGGAGGCTTTTCTGGGAAAGCAAACAATTTCCCAAAAAAGGCAATCCATGTTAACTCTGTTAGCTCCTTAAAAGTGCTCTTAAAAGGAGGACACATTGTGCTATCAAAATGATTTTCTGGACAGGATGCAACTTAGATCATGGTGGATTATAGGGCCTTCTATGCAGCCTACTACCAGGGAACAGAAGAGTTTAAGCCTTTCAGGAAATATGGTTATCCAGGGTAATTTACTTTCAGAAATTGATTAAAGTATTGTGATGTGAATATTGTAAAACAGCTGTTAGACACCAGGTACAGGTCCAACATTGGAAGGCAGATGATGAGGCCTCGTTTAGCTAAAGTTCCATTTCAGGCCCTTTACATTTGCTCATCATTTGGATTCCTTGCTCATGAATTCCTTTAATGATTAGAAACATGACTTGTCTGATTGGGGCAGAGGACATTCCGTGATGTCATGTGTCCGCTTCAGCAGCTTCTCTTTACCAACTCCTTGCTCAGTTGCTAGAAGTTTCTTTTAAGTACATCTAGCCAGAGGACACTTATCTAAGGCCCAGCCTCCTCCCTTCTCTCCACCAAGACATGAATTTCTACAGATGACGATTCAGGAGCATCTGCCCATAGACGTTTGCATCTAACATCAACAAGAAAATGCTGAATATATCAAACTCGGGATGTGGGTATTGTTTGTATAATGTGCAGGATAGGAAATACAAATTGCATGAGTTGTTCCGGAAAAGGTATTCTTCCAGTTCAAGGCCATTCAGAAGGAGAGATATTTGTGTGATAGTGGATTCAAATCCAGGGGCTGTGTTAGATTGCACCATATGCAGTTCCACGGGCTGTTCTTCACATAAGACCCTATGTCCTACATCATTGTTATCTACACTGGAAGAAATCCTAGTAACTGATCCCAATATTCAAACAGGTGAAACATGATTTGGCCTGGTGGATGAACTATGGTAACCTGAGGAAAGAGTTTTACCTGGACTGAAATACCTGTATATCACCAACATAAAATGCCAGACTAAAGTGATGTGCAGCTACTCTGAAAAACAATGTCATTCCCCTAATGTGGAATTTTACCTAGCAGTTTTTAAACACATCCACAACCAAAGAGTGAAGCCAAGAGTGTCTTCATTGGAAATGCCAAACCTGTGAAGAAAGCTGGTTTAATAAGGAGACACAGCACCATTTTTTATCTGCTGCCAGTATCAACGTTCAATTTAGGCATCTTGGTATACAGACTATCATACACTTCCCTTGTTGACAGTTGAATTCTGAAGCCGCAAAATAAGCAGAGGGACTGCTTAATTCAGTTAATTTAAGTGACAGCGGAATTGCACCCCACTCCTCCTGTTGGCTCCCATCTTCCATGATGTTCAGTTTGGATCGTAATTGCTCTGTAAATCCGGTGGCTAATGGGGCTCACATAATTCCTATTTGACCTTCTATCTGCTAGAAGTGACAGAGTGTTGTGAGCAACATGCTCTCAAGTGCCTCATTATGAATGCGGATGCCTTAGGTCCTCTGTTGCGGGATAAGGCTCTAGACGAGTCTCTCTGTTGCCCTCCTTTCCCACCTCAAGTTAAATGTGCATCCTTTCAATGTGCAACATACCTTCATCTGCAGTTCATGGGTTGGAGACTGAACAAATGGGCTGATACTTCCTGGGAATGTCAAGACAAGGCGCCAACTGAGTCAGTCCATGACACAGGAACTGTGCTTGGTTACTATGTGCAGTATTATTATTTTTCTCTTCGCAATGTGCTTTTAAAAATCCTAAACTGCAGTCAAGTGAAACTTTGAAAATACTAGATTTCATTAGGGATGTCCTCAATATGCGGTTGGCAGAATGTACTCTTCAATCACAAGGTGTTTCAATCTGAGCCTTCCAAAATGCAGGATAACTGTTATCTTCCATCTCAGGATCCCTTTGAACCTCCAAAAGAAGTCGTCGTTTAATTCTTGTCTTTGAAGGCGGCATTCATGAATCCAATTATTTCTTCTAGACGGTTAAATGAATTACGAGAGTTGCTGATAACAACTGTTATTTGAAAAGCCTTTAGGAATGACCATCCATAGCCAAGTCCTATTTTTACCCAGGTGGTTTTTGGGGACTTCCACCTAAACCAAGAATGTGCCCTGATAGTATTGTGCCTGGTTTATAAATCTTAAAAAATCAGATGATTTCCCATTACTTGGATCCACAAATAGAACAGCATTTCTAAGGAAAGTGGGTGTTTTTTTCATGGCGTTTGATGATTTTGCAAAAGTTAAAATGCTATCCTCATGAACCATTAGCTAATGAATCAGGTGTTAAATATTTTGTAGCAGCTTATGAAAAACCATCAGTCATTTTTCTGGGACCAATCCACGGAACTTTCACCAGTGGGTGTGGGTCCTCAGATGAAGACTAAATGAAGGAAACATTCTGACCACACAGTAATGCTACATACTGTGTTACCAATTGGCCTTTAAATAGTAGCTTCTAAGAACAAGAATGTATGTCCCTACTGTCAAATCAAATCTCACTGGACAGATACCTCTGTCGGAAAACTAAAATGGATCCTGCCTCACGAATAGAGGCACAAGGAGCCCGAATGATTGACTTTTGTAAAGCAGCTTGACGGACCTGATCCCATAAATATATCTACCACAGCTAGCTCTGCATAGGCGGCTAAATGTCAGTGGAAATTCGGTCTTGAGTCCTTAATACAGTCACTGTAAAATGTATGACCAGAGGACATCAGCAATGTGAGAAAGGATGGGATGTAGGCAGAAATAAATCCACATCGCGAGGTGCAGTGGTCAGAAGATAAAGGTTTAGAAGCATTGGCGAATCACATGCCAGATGATATCAGAGGCATGGGGTAAAGGCCTGAAGAGTCAAAGTGTGAGGGGAATGGCCAAGGGGCAACAAGAACAAGCAACTAAATAGAATGAGAACACGTGGAACTGTGCAGGGGGTTAGAGAACAAAAGAAAAGCAATGGATTATCATTACAGCTCATTGGGACTGTGATGGGAAATGAAAGAGAGGATATTGACACTGAAATAAGGAAGTCAGGCTACATGGAAATAGACAGAGCACATCTGTAGCAGCTATTATGCGAGACGATCTTTAGTCTATGAAAAATATGGGGTTGCAGGGCTAATTACAGGATGTGTTAAACAACCATTCCAGCCTGACAATTCTGAAAGACTTAGGATCCTGTTCTGAGTCATGTTTTACTGATTCAGAGTTTCTAAAATAAGAAAACAAGATGTAAAATCGGTCTGCACATTAAGTTCTAGCACAAGGAAGGATACATCATATAAGCGCCATGCCTTTGAAAACAAACAATATTTACATAACGCAGCATTTTCAAAATCAACCAGAGTATAATCACAGATTTTAGCAGTGTATTTTCACTAAATATGAACTCACTTAATGGGGTTCATTTTCTTCCAAATGGTCGCTGCTTGCAGGCATCTGAACTAAGTTTTTTTACCCGTTCATTTTCTGCACTGCTCTCTACAAAATGTGACCCAGTATCTTTGCAATCTGCAGATAACCGTAGGGAGCTCATTTTTGAGTTCCCTGTAAATAGGTGGCAGAGATCGGTTATATTTACACTTGTGAGTAATTAGGTCTCTGCCACATAATTGTTCTCATTTGCACGGCCAGTGCAAAAGGGGAGTGTACAATCGTGTTGTACTGACTGGTATGCCACCATTTCGTAGTACTACGTGCCAGCTGGGTAAACGCTGCCTGCCATGTATGCATGGCAGGCACCGTTTAAAATGTTTTCCTATGCAATCCGCCTGTTTTTTTTCTAGAGTTGGAATCGTAACTCATGATCTGTGTATCCTCTCTGCTATACACATGGTTGAAAATGAGCCATACAGTGCATCTAATGTGTACAAGTCTTATGCAAGACATTTATGCATTGGATTTACTTTACAGCTCGACAAACATTAGGAAAGGAAGAAAGAGAGAGAAAGAAAGAAAGAAAGAAAGAAAGAAAGAAAGAAAGAAAGAAAGAAAGAAAGAAAGAAAGAAAGAAAGAAAGAAAGAAAGAAAGAAAGAAGGGTTTCCATGAAAAGAATGAGGAAAGAAGAGAGGAAAGGCTAAGAGTGAACCAAAATAAATAAATGCTCCGTCAGATTGAAATCATAAAAACAATCAGTTTAAAAATGTCCAATTTTGATGCATGCTGGATTGTTTCTTGCCCAGAGGATGGGTTATTGATCTCAAGCAGGCCATTGCGCTTCTCAATCCTAAGATTATTGTACAAAGCCTGCTGCGCAATTATTTTTCTTTTTTATTTCTCAATCTCATCTTTAATCTGATGCTTAGCTCCCAAAGAAGGCATAACTAATCTTTGTAGCTGTGAGCAGAGTGATCGTGCACAGTGGTGGCATCAGCGTTATGCACAGCAGCTTTGGTAAACATCCTTTTCATGTGTGTGGGGAGGGGGTAGGTTTGATATGCAGAAAAGCTTTGCTTTGACAATAGGTATTAAGACACTTTTTTTGTGTGTTATTTTGATATTTTGGTAAATCAAAGATGGTCATTTTCGACATTAAATGGAAGTGTAAAACCAAATTGTAATGCTTTAATGACACCATTCAGCCATGGTGACATTTTCCAGCTCATCTAAGGTGTAGGAGAGCAGCACAGTAGGGTTAGCATCTCTGCTTTACTTTCCTCCTGTTTGAATGAGATTTTCACGCTGATGTAAAACCAAAGGATGTCAAATAACCAAGTATTTTCCAAGACTACGGTGGAAAACAGTGGAAATGCAAACTCTGCTTTCCTGCCATCTAAATGGTCTATTTTATTCCATATAGTAACTGACCCACTGACTGTTTTTTGACAGTCAAAAAGTATAACAAGCCATGTGACAAAAAAGTGATTTTAGCATATGCAGAAAGGGGTCCTTGTATAACACATGGTAGCTGCACGCAGTGGATCGCCAACGTGTACACTTATGCAGCAGACACCTTGACTCTTAAATTTGACTCTCTGTGAAAAATTAAACACTGCCTGCAAATACGTTTTGCATGCAACGTTTAATAATGGATTTCAGTAAAATCTGCCTGATCGTTAGCAGGTACTAATGTCAGGCATGTTCCTTCCATTGGAATCTTCTTGTTTAACATCGGCATGATAATCTTATGCAGGCATAAACAGAGTAGGTAGCTCACGTTCAATGAGGTAAGCCTTGCATTAATGTGGCAATAAGACCCGAGGCGGCGGGCCAATACCACCCCAGGTAATGCCCGGGGTCGTAGTTATAGGCCGGAGCGTAGCGAGGGCCTTAACGAAGCCCCGAGCATTACCGTGGGCGGTATTGGTGCACCGCCGAGGGTCTTATTGCCATTAGAACCCCGGCCCGTTAGACCGGGGTACTAATTGCTTCTTTTTTTTCTGTTCCGAAAAGTTTCAGAACAGAAAAAAAAAACGACCAAGAAAATGGCCGCCGCCATGGAAAGGGAAAACGGAGTCCGTTTTCCCTTTCCGTGGTGGCCATCGGGAGAGGCCGCGCTGGGAACACAAGTGTTCCCAGCGCGTCCGCTCCCGAAAAAGGATTAAAAAAATGGTAAGTGGGGTTGGGAGGGCGGGAGAGGGGAAAAAACAAAAACATACCTGCGTCCCCGGCGCGGGACGAGGGAAGCCCCCAGCCGTGTAGAGGCGCAGAGCGGCGATGGCCCTGCTCCGAGTCACCACACGGCTGGAGGCTTCCCTCGTTCCCTGTTGGGGACGCAGGAACAAGAAGGTAAGTTGAGGGGGTGGTGGGAGGGAAGGGAATAAAAAAAAAAGACTTACCCAAGTCCCCGGCAGGGGACGAGGGCATCCTCTCAGCCGCGGGGAGGCTCAGAGCGGGGATGGCCCCGTTTCGAGCATCCTCATTGGCTGAGAGGCTGCCACGCCCCTCGCCGGGAACAGAGTAGCCGGCACGCACGGCGTAACTGGAAATACCGTGTGGTATGGCTCGCAAATGAGCCAATCACCACACATTATTCCCTTTGCGCCGCGCGTGCCGGGTACTAATGCATGTTATGGCTCATTTTCAGGAGGGGCTGAATGCAACGTGCATTTCTGCTGCCTTCCTTCCTCTCCACCATCCAAATGGTCCAGCATTTGCGCCAGCATACATTTTCATGCTGACACAAATGCTGGAGATCCCTATGGAGTCCACCGGATTTATGCACCAGGGATGCAGTGTAAATGCTGCAGCCTTCGATGATGGCAGGCAGCATTTACAATTACAATTCAACCGTGCCCGGTTTACTAATAATTGTGAACTCTGCTTACCATGGTCGCATGGAAAGGAGTAGTGTTCACAAATTAAATCTAGCCCTGGTCTATATGAGCGTATGTTGGGCAAGAGTTTAATTGTAATTGTGAACACCACTTGCCAAGTGAGCATGGCAAGCAGAGCTCACAATTAAAAGTAAACTCTGCCTGTAACAGAAATGTTCAACTCTCATTTTATTCTCCACTCACTACGATATTAACCCCCTAGCATTTTTATGAGTAAAATCCTTCTCTGGTATTAATTTAGCAGGAGGGCAAGACTGTCATTTCATTTTGCCTGCAATGTTAATTGTTTAACTTAATTAGGGAAAACAGATAAGATGTTGATCTTCGTCTACGCATGCTGACATATAAATAGTAAAAATACTGCCTTGCCATTGCAGTGAAAAACGCCAGAAGAGGTTGAGCCGTTGATTTATTTAAAATTATGGGGACACCAGCGTCAGATTTACCATGGTCCCTTCATTGATACGCTCAACCATAAATAGGAAGTCGACTTAGACCAAGTCATTACTGACAGAATGGACAACAACATTCAAACGCTATAAGTAGCACCTCAGATAGGAAAGACTGAAATTGTGTCAATTACAAATATTGGATTGTAAATATTCCCTGGAGCTGCCAAAAATATTGACATATTGCATACACACTTTCTTCGTGATAGGGGATAGAGGCACGTGGGCAAGCAGAGCATGTTAAAACAATATAAAATCAATAATCGTACATGATGCATATGGCTTGTGGTTGAAAGAGGCACATGAGCAAGCAGAGCCCAAACATGCGAAACAGAAAGGAAGCTAGCCAAGCTGCGGAACATGATGAGTGGTCTCATAATCCGCAGCCATATCTGCAGATAGACCCACTCTGCAGATATGGCTAGAGCACATGTCTAAACAAATTCTATGAACATGCAATTTATTGGATTCTTAATGTTGGGCTTCTCTCACTGAAAGATGGGACAGACATATATACCTTAAAAGGAATGCAAGATCTGAATGACAGTACATAAAGTCACAGGGGGGTAATTATCAACAATAGTGATGCACAGCCACATTCTGGGGTCTCATTACTCCTCATATTGACACAATCTTCCTTGTTGCATTACTGTACGCATCCTTACCCCTGTCCATCGTTACTCTGCGCATCCTTGTCCAGGCCCATCATCAGTAAGCAAAGCTTCATCCCGGTGCCTCATTACCTTTCATTCTCATCTCGGTCCTTCATTACCATGTGCATCTTGATCCCGGTACCTAGTTAATGTGAGCAGATTAAGGAATGAATCCTCATGATGTATTTCAATACTGTGCATATCCTTGTTGGGCTCCCTCACTACCACATTCATCCTTATCCTGGACACTCTTTAGAACCCAGATTCTTGCTCCAGTAACACAATACATGGTATCCTTCTAGTGGTCCCTGATTATCATAAACATCCTCACCCCGCACACCCCCTCCAACACTATATGAAAAAATCATCAGGCATAGTACGATTGTCGCTTGTTTTGTTCCTTCACTCCCTTTCTGCACCCCTGTCCCTCATCTTTTGTTTTCTCCTGCTCTACCAGAAATATCATCGGGCCTAGTATGGTAGTCGCCTGTCGGTTTCCATTTCCTTCCCACTCTCCCCCTCCCTTCTTTATCTATGTCTTAGCTCTTGCACTGAAATGTCGTCAGGCCTAGTACGATAGTTAATTTCACATCCTTACTGTTCACGGTCTGTAAAAATGTCATGGTATTTTCCCTTGTTCCCTCCTTGCCTTGAAGCGCTTTGAAACACATTGTGTATAGGCGCTATATAAATAAACTACGATATCATATCATATATCCTATTCCATTCTTTCTGTTCACATTTGTTATCTCAGTCTCTCATTATTTTCTGGCATCCTCTTCCCAATTCCACATGTTCATGTGCATTACTGTTCCAGTTCCTCATTACTGCAAAGTCCTCTGTTGGATACTTCAAGCGCCTTGAAGCGCTTTGAAACACATTGTGTATAGGCGCTATATAAATAAACTACGATATCATATCATATATCCTATTCCATTCTTTCTGTTCACATTTGTTATCTCAGTCTCTCATTATTTTCTGGCATCCTCTTCCCAATTCCACATGTTCATGTGCATTACTGTTCCAGTTCCTCATTACTGCAAAGTCCTCTGTTGGATACTTCAGATGCGTTCACATGCGTTGTACCCCTGTCACTTCTTACATTATACACCTTCAACCCAGTCCCTCATTACGATGAACATCATCAGGTTGAGCCCTCATTACATTATTAGGTGTATTCTTGTCCTGATCCATCATTACTGTGTGCATCCGCGTTTAATAACTCATTAACACACACACATCCTCGTCCAAGTTTCCTAGTGTGTATTTTCAGCCAGCCCCTCTTAACCATGGCATCCTTGGCCCTATCATTCATTTCTTCAGGCATCCTCATATTCGGGACCTCATTGCTGCTGCATCCTTGACCTGGTCGCTCATGTTTACATGCACCTTGGACCCAGTCTCTCCTTACTGACCATGTCATATTACCATGAATATCCTCATCCCACTACCACAAACATCCTCATCTCAGTGTCCATAGTCACAGGCATTATTGTCCTGGAAGCTAATTGCCGTGCACAACCACATCCCGGGGTCCCTAATTACTGTACACATCCTCAACCTTGTCCCACATTACCACAGCGCTAGGCAGAATCATATGCAGCCCCATTTGGCAACACTACACACAATTAAGACTACAAGTGTAAGTACAATTTCATCTTTGGTACAAGC
The DNA here is from genome assembly GCF_040938575.1 of Ambystoma mexicanum. Lineage (NCBI taxonomy): Eukaryota > Metazoa > Chordata > Amphibia > Caudata > Ambystomatidae > Ambystoma > Ambystoma mexicanum. The sequence continues at coordinate 508,112,685 of NC_090926.1, read as the reverse complement.
CTGTACTACACAGTAATGTGGTAGCAGTGGCGGAGCTGCCAGACTTAACTCAAGAGTAAAGTGAGCAGTACAAGAGGTTACACAAAGGGACAGCAATCACAGTGGTTCAAACACTTACTCAAGGTTTCTTGGTAAAAGAATATACATTTATTTACACAGTCAGTTGGGAAACATTCCACTAGTAAGAACAGTTCAATATCACAAACTAATATTCTACAATACAACACCAATCAGTTTCTGAACAAGTCCAGCTCCCCTGAAGTGGGAGCAAAACTTCAGTTACTTTAAAATGGGGTAAAAAGACAAGGTTAAGAAGAATTAAAGCACAAATAGTTTCAAAGGTAGGGCAAATAGTTTCAGTTCACTACAACCAGAAATTCAATGTATAGGCCTGGGCCAAAGTCAATAATTCAGAGTCTTGGATAAGATAGCACAGTTCTGGTAGTAAACGGTTAAGTCTCTGCCACGTTATTTAGAAGTAGTTGGTCTGACGAAAAGTTAAATGTCGGTTTAGGGAAGGACAAGCCTTCAAAATTGGGAAAGTTTCACAAACTTTCCCCTTGGCAGAAAGGATTTCTTGACCACACTTGCACAGTACCTTTTAAATGAAGAAGAGCCGTAGCTCCCTCACATCCTGTCCACCCCACACACTCAGGCGCCAGAGGAGGGCTTCAGCACTGAAGCCCGCCAAAGGCCACCGAAAAAAGGGTCCAAACCTGGTTTGGCACGCAGAGTTAAACACTAGAAGGACCTTTCCAAAAAGAAACGGCGAAAAAAGTTGACCAGAGTCTGGTTTTACAAATAGGTCTTGGCCGCCATATTAAAAAACATGGCTGCCCTGATTTTTAGCTACTTGTGTTCGTGGTCTGGAAAAATCATGGTAGTTTGTTCTAATCCACTGCTACCAGCCATTTCAAGAGGGAAAGGGTAACATTTGACTGTTGTATGCATGATTATTTATTTATTTATTTATTTATTTATTTATTTATTTATTTATTTATTTATTTATATAGCGCTAAAGCCCGCAGGCATCAAAGCCCATTTCAAAAAGACATGACGTATAGATGCAGAGACGGGACAATAGAATGGGCAGAGTAGGTCATTTCAAAGTGCTTGGATTGTCATAATTCAAAGACTTATTTGAATAACAGTGTTTTCCATTTCTTTCTGAAATGAATGTAGTTGGTTTCAAGTTTCAGTGCTATTGGTAGTTTGTTCCATTTTTGGATGCTTCTAGTCGGGAAGGCCTTGCCAAGACCATTTGGCTTTTTCGTTGAGATAGTTTGGAGCAGGCCTTTATTAAATGATCTTAGGCATCTAAATGGCATGTGCCACTTAAACTGTTTCTTTAGGTAAGCAGGGGCATTGCCATATAGACATCAATGGACCATGGTGAGGGACTTGAAGATAATTCTCTTCCATGGCCAACCAGTGTAGATCTTTTCTGTTGCCTGTGATGTGTTTCCTTCTTGACCTGCCTGTGATTGTCCTGATGGCATTGTTTTGGATTACCTGGCATTGTTTCAAGCATTTATTATTAGCTCCTAGGAGCAGAGAGTTTCCGTAATCTAGTCTAGATAGTATTGTTGCTCTGGCAATGATGGTGCTATTCTTTTGATCGAGCAAAGGCCTAATTTTTTCAATAATTTTTGATGATACTGGCAATTTCTAATTTTTTCAATAATTTTTGATGATACTGGCAATTTCTTTTTAAGTAGGCTGTGTGTGCCTCTGCTCCTAGGGAGGCTTGTAGGAAGCCTCCCAGGGTTTTCACTTTCTCAGATATTAGGATTTGAGAGTTTTTGATATTGAATGAAGAGTATGCTGAATTCAGTTTTTTCTGGCATGTGGGGATCCGAAGATCATTAGCTCTGTCTTGGTGCTGTTAAGACACATCCAGTTGTCCTTCATCCAACTTTCGATGATGTTATATATGGTTGTAAGTATGTGACTGTCTTGTATCTAATCTCCACTAATCTCCACTAAGCTCGAAGACCAATTGGGTATCATCGGCGAAAATTGGTAGAAAATATTCCCATTTGGGACAGCATAGTACAAAGGCAATGCATATACAAGTTGAATAGTTATGGGGAGAAGCTAGCTCCCTGTGGGACTCCGCAGTCCACAGGTTTGGTATTAGATGCCTTATTTCCCCAGACAATCCTGGATTGTCTGTCGTGTAGGAATGAGGCTATCCACTCAGTTGCGCCTGGTGAACAATTTCCTGAGATTTCTAGGGCTTCTCGAAGTCTTGTATGATCAAGCAGATCAAATGCTGCCGAGAGATCCAATAAAATCAATAAGCCTGATTTGCTCTTATCTAAGATGGTTAACATTTTGGTCTGAAGGAAGCCGGACTGTTGGGGATGTAGTAAATTGTTGTCGTCCACATAGTCCTGAAGCTGTTCGATGGCTACTTTGTCTAATATTTTTAACAGAAAGTTACAATTTGTTATAGGTATTAAGTTAGCAGGGTCTTGCTGGTCCAGTTCCGGTTTCTTAGATAGAGGAGTGACCGTGACTGTTTTAATTGTAGTGGGTACCGTTTGGTCCATAAAGGATGTGTTGACCATTCTTCTAAGGAAAGGAGCGAAGATGTCAGGGTTTTCTAGAATAGGTTTTGGTGATAATACATTTTCCGAGCATGAAGTGCATCTCATATTTGAGAGTGTTTTCTTCATTTCTTCTAGTGTCATGGGCTTGAATTGACATTTAGAATTTTCTAAGTCAGTCTTTTTGTCTGTTGCTTTATTCTTAGTCAGTGTGCTGGTGGTCTGACAATTAAGAATGGTCTCTCTAGCTCAAATGATTTTGTTATGGAAGGCCATTTGGACTTTCTCACAGTCTATTTTGTGGGCTGGAAAGGTGGGGTAAGTGCCTTAGGTTTGTCTATAGATTTAAGAATGTGAAAGAGCTTTCCAGTGGAGTTAGCCGCAATGCTAATAAGCTTGTTGTAATGTTTTTTCTTAAGGTCGATGAGTTTGGATTTGTACCTGCGGTCGACATTCTTCCAATTCAATTTATTTCTGTGGGTTCTTTTAACCATTTCCTTTCTAGATTTCGTTTTTCGTTTTTGAGGTCGATAGCTTCAGCATTGAACCACTTTTGGTGATTAGTATTGGGCCTAACTTTATTTTTTTAATGGTGCTTGGAGATCGAGTAGTTTTTTCATGCCTTGATTGTACATCAATATGATGTGTTCGCATGAATCATCATCTTTACTGTTGCTCATGATTTTGTTCATTCCTTCTGAAAGCATAGTGCTGGTTCCTATCAAGTACAGTTTTGGGTAAGTTTTTTGTTTTTTTTATTAGACTGTGGGGATGCTAGGCAACCCCTCCAGCACTCTATAGGAAGATAGTGTATGCTGGGTATGTAAATTTAAAAAGACTAGTAAAGTCAATTTAATTGTACATGCTCTGGGAGACAGTAGTCAGTCCCAGAGAAGGAATTTCAACCTTGGGAAGTCTGAAAGACATCCCTGTGCCACTGCACTGAAGGTGTTGTGTGACACACAAGAAAAAGATGATGCCTATGGAATTGTTTTAAACCTCCATATCCAAAGAACACAAAAGTAAAACACACATCAAAATACATAAAAGAGTGGGAAAAAAGGCTCACACTCTTTCCAGGTAAAAAATAAAATCCTAGAAAGCCAGCATGGCTTCTGGTGGTCTCAAAAGGTAACGGAAATTAGCACATTCTTGAGAATTCTCCCTAACACATATACATGTGTATACAAGCCCTTGATTACCATTTGTACATCTTTGCAGTTCCTCATTATCATGCATATCCTTGTCCTGGTCCCACATTACTATGAGTATTCTCACACTTTCCCTCATTACTGTGTGTATACTGCTCCCGGTTCCTCATTGCAAAGCACATGTTCACTCTGGTCCACCTTTACTGTGCATCCATGTGATGGTCACTCCTTATCATGAAAATACTCGTCCTAGTCTCTATTACAGTGTGAATCATTGTCCTGGTCCCTCATTACTGTATTCACCATCATCATCCTTGTCCATCATTACCACATGCAACGTTTTACCGGTCCCTCTTTACCATGCACACCTCAGCCTCTTTCACTCGTTACCAAACAAACATTTGCCCATGGCACTCCTTACCAGGTGCATCCTCATCCTGAGATTTCAATTGCAACACACATCCTCATCCCACTCCCTCATTAAAATGAGCACCATTGGTGCTGGGATAGTCTTACTGCTCCCTCATCATTGCATGCACTCTCATGCTTGTCCCTCTTTAACTTGAACACTATCAGCAACATCACTCATTACCACACTCACCTTTGTTGCTATACTTTATTGCTCGCTTCAAGGGAGTCCCTGGGTCAGTCCCTCATTAGTGTGCGCTTCCGCCACCCCATCCCTCAATATTGCACACCCCCTTGTCCTGTCAATCATTATCACAGTTGTAATTGTCATAGTACCTATTGACAGTGTGCATCCTTGTCCCAGTCTTTCCTTATCGTGTTCATCTTCACCCCAATCCCACATGAAGGCATGCCTCTTCATCCTATTTCCTATTTACCAGATACCTCCCTATCCTGGTCACAATTTACCACATGCATCCTTGTCCCTGTGCCTCATTACCATACTCATCCTTGTTCCAGTCCCACAATATGATGCTCATTCTCATCCCGGCCCCTCAGCATCCTTTTCCGGTTCACTATTAGCATGTGCCTTCTTGGCCCAATTCCTCATTACGGGATGCCTCTCCTCCATTGTTTCTGTTTATTGAGCACATGCTCTCCTTGTCCAGCACTACTTGTTCCTCCTCACTTCATTCCCTTAACACTGTGAAAATCCTTTACACATTCATCATTACTCCAGGCATCCTCACCCCAGTCTGTCATCATTGAGCGCATGCTTGTCATGGTCTGTAAATAACATGTGCATCTTCGTCCTAGTCTCCTAGTCCCACATTACTGCAACCATTCTTATGCCATTCCTCCCCATTACTGAGCTCAGCTTGATTCAGCCCCTTATGATCACAGGCACCCACTCCACTTCTCGCATTGCTGCTTGCATCTTCATCCTGCACCCTCATTATTGCATGTATCCCCATTCTAGTCACTCATTAACACGCACCATATCCCTGTGCCTCAATACTGAACACGGCCTTGTCTTTGTTGACAATATTTACCACATATCCTTATCCCAAGCCCCCAAATGCTCTGTGAATAATGACCCCAGCGCCTCATTACCATGAATATCATGTATCATGTTAATGGGACCTCAACGTTTTGTACATCCACTCCCTGGTCACTCATTATTGTGTACGTATTTGTCCCACTTCCCTACACACTCTCAGAACCATTGTTCATTAAGATGTGCACCCTGTTCTCAAACCCTTATTGCCACGTCCACACGCGCCCTTATCCCTGGCCCTTATCGATATGTTAACGCTTGTCCCGGTCACTCATTTCCATGTGCGCGCTGGCCCTGGTCCCCCATTACAACATGCACCGGTATCATAGTAATGGACACATTCTGATTCTGCCCATCTTTATCGTGAGCTTCCTTCTTCTGGTCCCTCATTTTCCATATTCGTTCTCATCCCAGCCTTAGATGTTCAAGCAAACCCACATCCCGGTCTCTCATTACTGTCCACATCTTTGTCCCGGTCCCTATTCATTATCTGCATAGTTTTCCCAATCGTCATTATCACATGCATCATTGCCCTGGTTCCTTATTACAATGTGGCATCTGCAACCAGGTCTATCATTGCCATGCCTCTCATTGTCCCAGACACTCATAATGGCATGCATCGTGTTCCCAATCTCTGTTTCCCATGCTCATCCTCATCTAAGTCTCTGATTGACATGTACTTCACTGAGCCAGTCCTTCATTTCCATGCTCATTCCTGTCCTATTGCCGCATAATGCTGTGCATCCTCTTCCTGGTACCTCATTATTGGGTGCATACTCGTCCCATTACTCTTTTTACCATACACATCCTCATCCCAGTCCCTCATAACCACATTCATCTTCTTCCTTCTCTCTCATTAATGTGAGCATCCTCCTCCCAGTCCAGCATTCTAAATTTCATATTCACTTTGGACACGTAGCATTGTACAAATGCACGTCCCATCGCTCATTACCCCATGCATCATCGCCCCAGTCTCTCATCATTAAACGCACCCTTGCCCAGGTGCCTCATTACCATGTGAATGATCATCCAGGTCGCCCTTTACCATGCATAGTCTGTCCTGGGCCCTATTATCACATGTATCCTTGTGCCAGTCGCTTATTATGGTATAGATTCTGGGCACAGTCCCTTATTACTTGTGCACCCGCAGACTGACCCCACCATTACCATGCACATCTTTGCCCCAGTGCCTCATTACCATGTGTAACCTCATCCCAGTCCATTGTTACCACAAGCAACCTCGTTTTGGTCTCTCATTAATGAGTGCTTCTTTGCCCCGTTTCACATTATTGTGTGCATCCTCAATCCAATTGCTCATTATTAAGTGCATCCCCGTCCATGTCCCCAATTACCACTACTACTTCGGACCAGCAGTACCGCTTTCATTTTCACTGTGGTCCCTTTACACCAAGCAAATCCACTTCCCTTCCTTCATTCATTTCTGTGTGCATCCTTGTCCCAGTCTCTAAACATTGAGCACATCCCCTTCCTAAATCCTCCTTTAAGTGTGGACACTTCACAATACAGGGCACATGTTTGTCTCAGTACGACATGTATGCTTGTGCCAGTCCCTCATTGTCACATTACTATGTGCATTATTGTCCAGGTTCTTCATTACATGTGCATCCTCATCCTGGCCCTTCATTGCCACACACATCCTCGTACAAGTCCTTTATAATGGTGCACATTATGTGTACGGTAATTCATTAGGACATTCCGCAGGATACACTTAACTTGGATTGGCTCATTTCCGAGCCATACCACAGTGTAATCCCGTGGACGCACTTACGTGCATCGCGCTCTGGGTACACTCTTTTTTTCTTCTTTTTCTGGTGACCATGGAAAGGGAGAAGGGACAACAAGTAGTTCCTCCTCCCTTTTCCAAGGTGGCCATTTTCCGCCCATTCATTAGTACAGAGCACGATGGCCTCAAATGGCACCCTGTTGCTCTGTATTAATGAAGCAGTACGCGTGTTTCAGTGTTCCTAGAACTAATGCGTCCTGCGGAAACACCTTTTCAAACAGCAAAACACATGCCACTTGAAAAGGTTTCGTCAGCGCATTAGTATTCTGGGACTGCAGAAAACTAGTATTCCGAGACTGCAGACCCCAGAATTCTAATGTCAATAACCGCCTCGCCAGTGGGCCATTACCGCCTTAAGGTAATGGCCCCAGGACCACCATTAATTCCCTTGCTACACTCGGGCCTCTAACGTCAGGTGCTAGGGGCATTACCTTAGGCGGTAATGGCCTGCCGGCTTTGCGGTTATTGCCATATTACTGCATGATATGATAACGCTAAATACCCAGGGGTTTCTAAGCGCGGACCTAGGGATCGAACCTTTGATGCTCTGTGTCATCTTGCTTCCAAGGCAAGCATGTTGCCCCTGAGCTATCCTCCCAAGACATGCATGCATCCTCCGACCAGACTCTCATTACAAAACATCATTGTCCCAGTACCTCAAGTCCTTGTGCATACTCGTTTCCATCGCTCATTATCTCAATCTACTTCATCCCTGTACATCTTTAATGGGTGCATTCTTGCTACAGTTCCCATTACAGTGTGCATCCTCATTCCATCCCTCATTACCACAAACAACATTGTCTCAGTCCTGCATTACCCGGTACATCCACATCCAATCTCCTAATGACCATGTGCATCCTCATTCCAGTCCCACATTAGCATGCACATACTCATACAAATCCATCATTAAAGCACATCCTCATCCTGTTCTCCTCCTATTGCAAGCAAGTTCATCTTGATCTCTCATTAACAAACGCATCTTTGCCACAGTTCTTATTACTGCGTGCATCCTCATCCTGCTCCCTCATTACCACAGGCATCGTTATCACTATCCCTAAAACCACATGCTCACTCTTCACGGTCGCTCATCACCATGGGCATCTTCTTCCCCATCCCTCATTATGTCAATACGCCCCTCTCATACCATCAATACTGTGTGCATTCCCAACACAGTTACTCATTACTGCCTGCTTCATCTTCCTTGTCCCTCATTACTGCATGCATCCTCATCCATGTCCCTTATTGCATCATGCATCCCCATAATGGCTCCTTATTATCATGCACACCATTTTTCTGATCCATCATTGTCACGTTCATGCTCCTCTCATTACTTCATGTATCCAAAGCTCATTACAGCAGAGTCTTTTCCCATGTTCTCATTCGCATGCACCTTCACACACTTGATCCTCACTATCCTGCACATCCTGGACTCATTCACTCATTACTGTAGTAATTTTTCTTCTGGTCACTCATTATCAAACACACCCTCAGACCGGTCCTTTAATGCCATGTGGATCTCGGTCCAGTACCTCATTACCACAATCTTCCTTATCATGGACCCTCATTACAGCACATATCTTCCTCATACTTCTGCATATGTCACATACAAGCTCATCCTGGCAGCTTATAACCATGCACATCCTGGCTCTAGGCCCTCAATATTGTGCAGATTCTCATCCCATTCCCACATTACCACATACATCTTCTATTCAGTCCCACATTATGGTGCTTATGCTCATCACATTCCCTCATTACCACAAGCTTCCTCATCATGGTAGTTCAAATAACACATGCAGTCTTCTCATGTTTATTGCTTGGTACAAATTAGTGCAGTCCAACTGGCATATTTCTACACAAGACTTATCTCTTAGTATTAGGTAACCCACCTTTTAATATAGACCCGCACTACACAATTTGGTAGTGTGACTGAGCAGCCATGCTTATCTAGGGGTAAGTTTTGCTGCAGAGCTGTACAATTGAAATCAGTAAGTACAAGTTTCCAAGTAACACTTACACACTTATATACATATTTATTTATAATATACACAAGGTTTAAATAAACATTCTTTAAAAAGCGTTAACTGCTAGTAACATTCAATCAAAGTTAGGATTCAGTTTTCAAAAGACCATACAAGTTGGTAAAGACTTTCCTTATGCTTACACATGTCCAGCACATGTAGTGACTTCAGTAAACGTCAGTATTGCACTTATACACTAAGAAAAGAGATCACATATCACAACATAGAAGAGAAGCACACAGGCTTCCCATCGAAGCAAGAATAATTCACAAAACTCTCACTCTTACCCACAAATGTATCGCAGGCACTGCACCCATTTACCTCAACGAAAGCTTAAGCCAGCAAATCTCCACCAGAACACTTAGATCAAATGCCCACCGACATCTGTTCATCCCACGATTCAAGAATTATAGATCAGGCAGACTCAGTTTCCCCATAGCAGCCCCTAAACTATGGAGCCAACATTACTAATGAACCCTCACTGAATAAATAAAAAAAAAACTCACCAAAACCTGGCTCTTCAACAAATACTAACCTGATGCCTGACCCTGTCATCTCTAATAATTACAACTGCTAATGGACCCACTGCTACATACCGCTTTTCACCTGACGGTATAAGATAGCTACTTTATCATTCTGCTAATGTGCTATGCCCACCTCTGTGATTGTCATAAGTGTAACGCAAAACCATACTTCAAGCCTTACTGCTCTATGGATGTAAATGTAACGACCAAGACTATGGGCCTCATTACGGGGAGCGCAGTAAAAATGGGGTCATTACCAGCATGGAGGTACTAGCGGGTCTGTGCTCGTATGACTCCGCTAATAGCGGGTGATTACGAGTGCGCGAGCACGCGTGAACCCCCATGCCGGTAATGGCCATACCAGCATGCCGCTAAAGGCCCTCCAACATCCCGATAGCGCCATCACGGGACCCACAGATACCGCCTCCGCCTAGGAGGAACCCCTTAATACCGACCCGGTAATAACAACATGCTAATACCGGGCTCGTAATACCGGACCCGGAAGTGACGTCATCGCGTCGGAATGGGAAATGCTGCGGCGGCTATCTTTAAAAACACAATCCATTGCCAGCCTCCCAAACCACCAGTTGCATTCAGGAGAGACCAGTTCCAATCCCTTCACCATGTCAAAGGCTACCTGTTAAGCAACCTCCCGCCTGCGCAAAAAGTGTTTCTCAGATGCAGAACTCAACATGCTGGCAGACACCCTTGCAGCACATGCAGACGGAATCAACCTGCAGAACATGAAGAGGGAGGTGCATCAGCGCAAAAAAGAAATCTGTGAGGATGTAGCCCAAGGTGTCAGATGTTGGCACCACCCCACGGACAATGAAGGACTGCAAAAAGAGGTGGTATTACCTCCGCCTGAGGGTTCGGAATATCCTGGCCAGCAACAGGAGGGAGGCCATGGCCACAGGCGGGGTCCCCACTCACCTGCCAAACTGACAACCTGGGAGGAGACTGCAAGCACATTCATTCAGACTGAGTCCATTGAGGGATTTGGGGCGATGGAGACGGGTGCCGCAACATCTGCAGATGGAGGTGAGGGACCCTGCAGATCCCTGTAGGGGAAACCATGACGTAGCACAAGTGATGTGGAAGAGAGCCTAGGCAAGGCAATGCATGTCCCAACACACCCATCAACATATCCTTGTGCAGATAGAGGGCCAAATCCTGCTACACTGAAATGCATGCTGAGTGCCAATCCCATTACCAACACACAGTCAACACACATGGGCCGTGCCCATGTAATACATCACACAAACCCCAACACAACGGCATGTGACCTGCCATGCATCAAACACCAAAATGCCCCCTTCATACCACCCTGTGTGACACACCTGTAAGATATGAATGCATGATATATGTAATACTCCACAGCACCATATAATGAATCCAGCATGTAACACAATCACTGATGCCCTGCATCTCTTCTACCCCCCCAGGCACCGATGGAGAAGATGCCAGCGAGGATCCTACCACAAGGGCATCCACGTCCTGGCCAAAGACAACGGCCACCGACAACACCATCTCCAGGGCAGCCTCGCAGCCCACACCAACACCCAGGGTGCCTGACACCGTGGACACTGAGCCGGCTACATCAGTGGAAGGCGAGGCTGTTGATCCACTGAGCAACACTGCTACCCCAGTGGAGGAGGATGCGGACCGGGATGTACTGACCCATATGCCATGTACACGCTCCCAAAGTGCCGTGTCCACCCCCCACCCCACATTCAGCCCTCACCCACCTGCAGCAGTGCGGATCCCCTGCTGCATGACTCTGACCTCAGCAGCCTCCACGAGGACAGCACTGCCATTGCAGGCCCTGTCACAACACCCTCGACCACTGCTGCTCCCACCAACAACCTCGAGGCAGAGCTAGCGAGGGTGGAGGCCAGACATGACTCCATGTTGGACCTGCTCAGACAATATGTGGCCGATGGGGAGGACACAAGGTGTGGGATAGCCCAGGCCATAGCAGCAACCACAGCCGCCATAGAGGAAAACACTGCTGCGATCAATGCCTCAGCATCGTTGATGAGAGACAGTCTGGGGGCCATCACGCAGGTCCTCACTTCCATCCTGCTGCACATGTAGCAGGCACAACCTGCACCAGCCGTGGAAATCCCCACGGCTTCCACCCCATCCACCAAACCTGCTTCCTCTGCCCCCACTTCCTCAGCACCCTCCAGCCCTGTGCGTCTAACAAGATATAGTGCGAGGCACTCTGAAATGCTGCCCCTGGACAGCAAGAAGTCCAGGAAATAGGGCCTCATTACGAGGGGCGCATAGTGTCGGGGAACTATGGGAGTGGCTCAGATGGTGGTGGTCTTGAACGAGTGAATTAGGGGGAGTTTACTGGGGGGTTTTGGGAGTTCACTGGGGGTCTTGGGAGTTCACTGGGGGGTTTTGGGAGTTCACTGGGGGGTCTTGGGAGTTTACTGGGGGTTTTGGGAGTTCACTGGGAGGTGCGGGGGTTGCACTTTCTCCACTTGTTATCAATACATCTGTTGTGTTAAAAAAACATTCAATGGCTGGACATTGTTCATTTCGTGTGTATCCATTTAATTAATGACGGTGTACAGTGCCCAACTCCACACATTCCCTGTTTTAATGTCCACATGGACACAGTGTACAAAGTGTCACTGACACATATCTATCAACGTCCCTGTGGGTCAGAAGTATTCGTCAATCAGTAATTGGCGTACTGCACGGCCATCCTGTGCATCACGTAGTGGCAGGGGTGCTGCTTCCCCTCCATCTTCATCCTCATTATCCTCACTAGGTGCATGCATGTCAATGTCAGGTGGCAGTGGTACATTTCTCCAAACGCACATGTTATGCAGCATGACACAGGCCATGGTGATCTTTGCCACCTTCTCAGGCGCATAGAGGAGTGCTCCACCAGACCTGCTTAGGCAGCGGAACCGGGTCTTCAACAGGCCAAAGGTCTTCTCAATCACTACACGGGTAGGGGTATGTACCCGATTGTACTTCTCCTCATGGCTGTTCCGCAGGTTCCGCACAGGGGTAAGTAGTCACCGCTTCAAGGGATATCCTCAATCACCTGCAAGCAAATACAGATAGGTCTAGGTGAGTAACTCTGAGCTGCCACCTTCAGGATACACAGTCATGGCCGCAGCTATTTGTTGTCGACCTGCACATGTCCCTGTAGGTATGCACGAATATAGTTTAGATGCATTCTATACTGCAATATGGTGTGGTAGTGTGGATGTCGTTTGTACAGATGATGCAAGGTGAAATCATGCATGCTGATGTGGATGTACTGTGGTTGTAGGACTATGTTTTGCCTCGCATTTCTGCTGTGTATACTACACTGTGCATGGTCACACTAGCCACATTGGCACAGTTGCAATCCTGTTCAGTCATGCATTGCTTGACATACCCATGGTGGCCAGGTTGTGCGTCTTAAATGTTGTCATTTATATAGATAATTGGTCAAATGTGTGCCAGTGATGTGTCATGTTGGGGTTGGGAGGTTCAGGTCAGGTATGTTTAGCTCTGCGTGCATTCTCCACTCACAGTTAAGTCCCACCCAGGTGGAGTATGCACCCCCCCTTTCCCACCCAGGTGGAGTATGCATCCCCCCCTTTCCCTCCCAGGTGGAGTATACGCCCCCCCTTCCTACCCAGGTGGAGTATGCATCCCAACACATCACTACCCCAAAGCACTGCCATGGACCAGTTAGGCAACTCACCAAGCAGCCAGGCACGTGGTCCTGTATGTCGCTCCATGTGAAGGGGTAGCGTGGAGTTGCGCAGCACCGTTGCATCATTTGTTGATCCGGGAAATCGGTTGCAGCAATGTGTGATGATCTTGCTGGTGTCACATACAAGCTGCACATTGATGGAGTAGTATTGCTTGCGATTGCGGTACACCACCTCTACGGCATGGGGGATTACCAATTGTCATGACCACTGCTTCCAAAGAGTCAGGACCTACCCAAAATCCTTGGAAGCAGGCTCATAACATATACTATCGGCACCAGCCAGTCCCAATAGGGACCTTTTGGACCTTGTCCTGGCACCGGTGGTGCCAGGCTCTTAGCATGGACCCGTCCCGGCACAGGAAGCGCCGGGCTCATAACAAGTGTGAGAGTGCTTGGGTGGACCTACCTGCAGCAGACCATGCTGCTTACTTACCAGCAAGATGATGTTTCACTCTCTTCTGGCAGGGACTACTTTTCCTTCTGGGTGGGGCAGGCACCACTCCCTGGATCATTGATGCTGGACCCCTTCTGGAAGCAGGAACTCTTTTGTCTGGGCGAGGCTGTGGAAGAAGACACCTAAGCACTCCTATGGACTATTTAAACCACACCCGATTGATGCAAGGTGCTTCGCGTTATTCTGCATCTGCAGCAGGACGCTCACCGTGTCAGCTCCAGTGAATCTTCAGTTCCGGATCCTGTGAATACGAAAATTACCTGCTGGGAACCAATCCTCAGTCTTCAGCACCTCCTGCAAAACAAAAGGCACAGGTTAGGCAAAGGCAAAGTTAGCGGTTCAACTTACCCGATCCATCTGCAGCATTCAAGGCGTTTTTTCTGCACATCTCGTACGGCATCGGGCCTGCAAAGACAAAGAACATTGGTTATTAAACGCTTAGTTACAAAACTGCTTACCTGTGTTACGCTCGCTTCAACTCTGCTCGCGCTGCATTCCGGCACCTGTAAAGACAAAAGAGACATTAAGGTGCATTCTACAGCCCTAGAGCAGCCTTTCTACTTACGTGCCTTCGTATGCACCATCTTCTTGTTACGCTCTCTGCCACGAACCTGGGGGGAGCATCTTCTTCGGCACCGACAGCATCTGAAAGGGAAAAGACAGACATTAAGGAGATAAGACATTTGAAGGGAGCAATCTAAAGGGAACTTTTATACTTACAAGTCACGCTCGTGCAGCACACGGCGGCATCGCTCTCAACTTACCCTCTGCAATTAAGAGGCTGAACTCACATCCAGTGAAGTAACTGGACCCAGCGCCCCTGCATGAGACGCAGGATGGAGAGCCCAGCATTCACCTATTTAAGGTGAGCACAACCATCGACCGAGTACCACTGGGAGAGAGGGAGAGAGAGGCTTGGAACTTCTCCCAATCTTCCAGGCACTAATACCTTGATTTTCCACTTGCAGACACCTCACCCTTCAGGTCAAACTTTCGGTGAGAAAGGGGCCAAATCCGGGAGCCCAACGAATCCTACGCCTGACATTGAAGACGGTTTCAACGCCCAGTCAAGACCCGCGCCTCCGAGGGAACCAGGTGAGCGTTACAGAACGCGAAGCCTTACCACATATTTCCCGCCCAGGCGCAATGGAAACTTCAGACACGGACCAATTGGCCCAGTTGCTCGGGGAGTTGAGAGCAGAAGTACACACAGCGCGCCAGGAAACAAATGCCCTAAGGAGGGAGTTAGTGGTTTCTAAGGAACGAACAGATGATTTGGCTAGACAATTGTTGCAAGCCCAAGCGGGACAAACTCCTCTGCCTACCCCTGGGGGGAGCCATGCTCCAACGACTTCCTCTAATCCGGTGCAAATTAATCTACCAGGAAATGTACCTCTGGCCCCGCCCGAACGCTTTTCAGGTGATCCGAAAAGATATGCTGTGTTCATCAATCAGTGTCGTTTGCACTTTTTGTGTAGACCTGCCGCTTTCCCAATGGACCAGGCTAAGGTGGCCTTCGTGCTCTCATATCTTAGTGGCAGTGCCGCAGATTGGTCTATTCCTTTAGTGACTCAGGATAACCCAATTCTTTACAATTTCCAGGACTTCCAAGCTAGTATGGAAAGATTGTTCGCAAGACATTCTCAGGGACAGGCCCTGGACAATGAACTTCTTTCACTATGACAGGGCAATCAAGATCTTCTGGCCTACATTGCATCATTCAACAGACTAGTGGTTGAAACCGGATGGCCTGAGGATAAGAGGATCACCCTTTTCTACAGAGGTCTGCGTGGAGAACTCAAAGACGTTCTGGCTCAGGTGGTGAATCCTCCACAAGACTGTTCCGAATACATCGATCTGGTGGTTCAATTGGATCATAGAATACAAAATTGAAAAGCCGATCGTTCCAGAATTGAGACTCGAACTTTTTCAAGACCACAGAGTTCCGCTAAAGGAAATGATACCGTGGAACCCATGCAGATTGGGGTTGTGAAAGGACCTCTAACTCAAAAGGAAAGGGAAAGGAGAAGACAACTGCAATTGTGCCTCTATTGTGGAAACTCAGGGCATTTCCTTCAAGATTGCCCCGTGAAACCAAGAAAGAAGATAGTAGGAGCTTCCGATAAAGGTGCCAAAGGTTCAGAGTCGGAAAACGACCTCGCCCGACAAGTGTAGAGGTCCGCTTGCCGAGCGTTAAAACCAGTTCTTTGACCTCGCATTTCATCATGCCCATGGTCCTCGTGTGTCCAGAACAACCCAATCGTATGCATGCCATTAAAGCATACATTGATAGTGGCGCAATCGGCAATTATGTGGACTGTGAATTGGCCGCCAGGATGAATCTATCTCTTTGTCCTAAGACGGTGAAAGACGTCATCACCACCGTGGACGGTACGGAAATAGCCTCCGGACCAGTAACTCACACCACCATGGAAGTGACGTTGGTAAGCCAAGATGGACATCAAGAGAAGATCGTGTTTGATGTGATCAAGGCTCCGCAGTTTCAAGTTATCCTGGGAATCCCTTGGTTGGAGAAACACAATCCCCAGATTGATTGGCGAGCAAAGACAATCCGGTTTCCAGAATGCGCTCCTACCTGTTATCCTCAGCCTACCACTAAGCTAGTAGCAACTGCTTCTGAGAGTCATCACCTGCCTCCTGAATACCGGGAATTTCAGGATGTCTTTCGAAAAGATCAAGCTAATTCGCTGCCTCCTCACAGATCATACGACTGCCAGATAGACTTGGTTCCGGGATCCACTCCTCCGTGCAGTCGAATTTATGCCCTCACAGAACCTGAAAATCTTCACCTGAGGCAGTATTTGGACCAGTACCTTGCTAATGGATTTATCCGTCCTTCGAAGTCCCTAGCCTCTTCAGCTTTGTTCTTCGTTCCAAAAAAGGAAGGAGACCTGAGAACATGTATAGATTACCGTGCCCTGAACCAGATTACGATTAAGAACAGATATCCGTTACCATTGATCCCTGAACTTCTTGACCAAGTTAAAAGTGCCTGTATCTACACAAAGCAGGACCTCAGAGGAGCTTACCATTTAGTACGAATAAAAGAGGGCGACGAATGGAAGACGGCCTTTCGTACTAAATATGGACTGTTCGAGTATCAAGTAATGCCCTTTGGGTTATGCAACGCACCGGCTGCTTTTCAGTATTTTATGAATGACGTCCTCAGAGAGCTCATCGACGTATGTGTAGTTGTCTATATAGATGACATTCTGGTCTACTCGTCCTCTGAGGCGGATCATCGAAAACACGTCACAGCAGTACTGGAGAGGCTCCGAAAACACAGACTTTTTGCAAAGCTGGAGAAATGCGTTTTTCATGTCACGGAGGTCGAATTTTTGGGATTTATTTTGTCACCTAATGGAGTCCACATGGACTCAAGAAAAGTGGACGCTATCATTAAGTGGCCCTCACCAATGTCTGTGAAAGGAGTTGAAAGCATGTTGGGCTTCGCCAACTTTTATCGTAGATTTATTCCTGATTTTTCTCAAGTAGTCCAACCCATTACTGCCCTTCTCAGAAAGAATAAACGTTTCGAGTGGTCTACGGAGGCGGAACAAGCTTTTCAGGAACTAAAAACAAAATTCACCTCGGCTCCAGTTTTAAAACATCCTCGCCCGGAACTTCCCTATATCGTGGGGACTGATGCTTCCAGTCTCGCAATGGGAGCAGTGCTCTCGCAAAGAGACCCAGAAACAAACCAGTTACACCCAGTAGCATTCTGGTCCCGCAAATTTTCGGCTCCCGAAATCAACTACACTATTACAGATAAGGAACTTTTGGCTATTAAGTCCGCCTTTAAAGCCTGGCGGCATTATCTCCTGGGAGCCCGACACACAGTCACCGTCATCACGGATCATCGTAATTTACAGTACCTTAAATCAGCCAAAGCTCAATCATCTAGACAACTTCGCTTGGCATTATTTTTTGCCGAGTTCGACTTTGTGATAACTTACCGACCAGGCAACAAGAATGGTAAAGCAGATGCTCTCTCCCGAATTGGAGTAGGTGAACTCACGACCAATCCTGAACCAGTACCCATAATTCCGGAACAGAGAATCCTGGGTTTGATAAGTGCACAAACCATTGAAGACCTTGAAGCTAAAGTTAAAGAACTTCTGACTCCAGCAGAAGTGCAAGACTGGCAACTCAAGGGAAAAGATTTCACAATGGATAAGAACTTACTATACTTTCGAGGAAGATTATATCTACCATGCACCGATTTACAAAGACAGGTGATCTCTTGTTACCATGACTCCTTAATGGAAGGACATCCCGGCATTGCCAAAACGTCGTAAAAGATAAAAAGACATTTCTGGTGGCCATCTTGGAGAAAGGACATTAAAGATTTCATAAATTCCTGTGGTGTGTGCGCTCAAAGCAAAAGCCGGAAGGAGAAGCCAGCAGGTCTCTTACATCCAATAGACATTCCTCCACACCCATGGCATACTCTCTCCATGGACTTCATCACGGATTTACCACCATGCTTTGGATTTAATACAATCTTAGTGATTGTGGACCTATTCTCGAAGATGGCCCATTTTATCCCATTGAAAGGGTTACCTACTGCTTCAATTCTGGCTCGAGAGTTCCTCGAAAACATCGTTCGGTTGCACGGCTTTCCTTCAGTTTTAATCTCAGATAGAGGAAGTCAATTTATTTCCCACTTCTGGCGGAGTTGTTGTCGCCTAGCCGAAATTCACGTAAGGCTTTCAACCAGCCATCATCCCCAGACCGACGGGCAGACCGAGAGAACCAACCAAACTCTGGAACAGTATCTGCGCTGCATGTTACAACAGTCGGAGGACACTTGGAAAGACATTCTCTGGATTGCGGAGTACGCTTATAATAATTCAGTCCATGCCAGAACCGGAAAAACTCCTTTTTTTCTTTTATATGGACTCCACCCTCGCACTTCAAATCTTGATCCACCTCAAAATCTTGGGACACCCGCTGTAGATCATCTGCATTCTACAATCACTCAAGCCTTTAAAGAGGCCACGTCTCACCTTAAGCGGGCCAAGGAACAATACAAGAAGTGTGCGGACATACATCGAAAGGAAGCTCCTCAATATCTTGTGGGAGATCAAGTCTGGCTATCTACCAAACATTTACCGCTAAAAGGACCGCATACTTTCAATCCGCGATACCTGGGACCTTACCCAATCACTGCCATAATTAATCCAGTGGCAGTTAAATTGGGCCTACCTGCCCATATGAAAATACATCCAGTTTTCCACGTTTCTCTACTAAAACCCTTGCAACCTGGAACCCGTTTGACAAAATCTCCAGACCCTATTTTTGTGGACGGAGAACTGGAATTCGAAATACAAGACATCTTAGACTCCAAGATTTCCAAATCAAAATTATACTATCTGATTGACTGGAAAGGTTATGGCCCCCAGGAACGATCTTGGGAACCGTCGGAACATGTTCATGCACCCCGTCTGGTTAAGAAGTTTCATCGAACTTTTCCTGATAAACCGAAACCCCCGGAGAAGACGAATTTGGGAGGGGCTTTGAGGGGGGGTGCTGTCATGACCACTGCTTCCAAAGAGTCAGGACCTACCCAACATCCTTGGAAGCAGGCTCATAACATATACTATCGGCACCAGCAAGTCCCAATAGGGACCTTTTGGACCTTGTCCTGGCACCGGTGGTGCCAGGCTCATTGCATGGACCCGTCCCGGCACAGGAAGCGCCGGGCTCATAACAAGTGTGAGAGTGCTTGGGTGGACCTACCTGCAGCAGACCATGCTGCTTACTTACCAGCAAGATGATGTTTCACTCTCTTCTGGCAGGGACTACTTTTCCTTCTGGGTGGGGCAGGCACCACTCCCTGGATCATTGATGCTGGACCCCTTCTGGAAGCAGGAACTCTTTTGTCTGGGCGAGGCTGTGGAAGAAGACACCTAAGCACTCCTATGGACTATTTAAACCACACCCGATTGATGCAAGGTGCTTCGCGTTATTCTGCATCTGCAGCAGGACGCTCACCGTGTCAGCTCCAGTGAATCTTCAGTTCCGGATCCTGTGAATACGAAAATTACCTGCTGGGAACCAATCCTCAGTCTTCAGCAGCTCCTGCAAAACAAAAGGCACAGGTTAGGCAAAGGCAAAGTTAGCGGTTCAACTTACCCGATCCATCGGCAGCATTCAAGGCGTTTTTCCTGCACATCTCGTACGGCATCGGGCCTGCAAAGACAAAGAACATTGGTTAGTAACGCTTAGTTACAAAACTGCTTACCTGTGTTACGCTCACTTCAACTCTGCTCGCGCTGCATTCCGGCACCTGTAAAGACAAAAGAGACATTAAGGTGCATTCTACAGCCCTAGAGCAGCCTTTCTACTTACGTGCCTTCGTTTCTTGTTACGCTCTCTGCCACGAACCTGGGGGGAGCATCTTCTTCGGCACCGACAGCATCTGAAAGGGAAAAGACAGACATTAAGGAGATAAGACATTTGAAGGGAGCAATCTAAAGGGAACTTTTATACTTACAAGTCACGCTCGTGCAGCACACAGCGGCATCGCTCTCAACTTACCCTCTGCAATTAAGAGGCTGAACTCATATCCAGTGAAGTAACTGGACCCAGCGCCCCTGCATGAGACGCAGGATGGAGAGCCCAGCATTCACCTATTTAAGGTGAGGACAACCATCGACCGAGTACCACTGGGAGAGAGGGAGAGAGAGGCTTGGAACTTCTCCCAATCTTCCAGGCACTAATACCTTGATTTTCCACTTGCAGACACCTCACCCTTCAGGTCAAACTTTCGGTGAGAAAGGGGCCAAATCCGGGAGCCCAACGAATCCTACGCCTGACATTGAAGCCGGTTTCACCGCCCAGTCAAGACCCGCGCCTCCGAGGGAACCATGTGAGCGTTACACCAATTCCACATGGGTGCAGCCCAGGGCACCAACACAATTGGGCATGCCTGCCAGTGCATGGAAGCCTACTTTGGTGTCGGCTATCTCCTGGGCAGTCCGTGGTAGCTATATGTGGGTGCTAGCGTGTTTCAGGAGGGCATCCAGCACTTGGTTCAGCATGCTTGAAAATAGTGGTTGCGAAATGCCATGCAGCTGGCCCACTGTGTGATGGTAGGTGCCTGTGGCCAGGAAGTGGAGCACAGACAACACCTTTAGTAGCGGGGGGATGGCAGTGCGTATTTCTATGAGACTGGCAATGTCATTGCCTATCATGTCCACTATGATGGTGATGGTGTCCCGGTCCAACCGGTACAGGGTATGGATCTGGTCAGGGGTTAGATTGAATGTACTGAGTCTGATGCGAGGGATTGGTGGCTGCCTACGAGGTACTACTGGCTGCACTGGTGGTAATTGCTGGGCCTGTCCGACCCTCCTTCTCCTCCTGCGTCTCTGTTAGGGAGAATTCTCTGTTTAGGCTGAATTTCCTAACCTAGTGAGTCCCCCAGCAGCTTTGCTGGATTTCTGGAGTTTGTTTTTTTCCATCCTGCCAAGAGTGAGACTCTTTTTCTCCTACTCTTGGACATGAATGTGTGTAATTCCTTTGAATGTCAATGTGTTCTATGGGCTATGGGGTCTTTTACTCCATAGGGTCTCATATGTTTTTCTATGTGTGTTACACCGCACCCTACGTGCCGTAACACTAGGGCGTCCTAGCGGACCTCCGTCATAGACTCCATACCTGGGGACTGACTACTGTCTCCCCGGGCATGTAAAGTCACCATTGGCTTTACTAGACCTAAATTTACTAACAGAACTCGTACAAAACATCCTATTGTGGACGTACTGGTAGGGGTAATTCGATTACTCCTGGGTCTGTTATTCGAGGGGGCACTCTCCCGTCCCCCCTCGTCGTGTTTTGGCTGGTGGCAGTGGAAACTACTTGTTATGTTCGACCCCGAATATAACCCTATGGGATTCTTCCCATTGTTAGAGATTGATACTGTTTCTCGTTAATCTCTAACATACCTCCGGTCTACTTATCTTAAATAAGTCTATCGGATGGTATTTTCTGCCAGAACTCGGCTTTTTAAAATGGCGTTTGTGTTCGTCTCTGTGACTCCTAAACCAAAGGTTGAGCCCTTTGTTCCACTTTTGGCGGGCCTCTGTACAGAGACCCTCCAAAGTGGTACCATTCTGTCTGGGTTACCACAGGGGTGTGGGAGGGGGTTTAGGCACCCTGGACCGAGTTGCCTTGCCAACTCCGGTCGCATTCTGGTGTGATTGGCCCAAGTGGTGAGCCTCCCCGCTCACCACTTAGCATGTGTTGATTGACAGCTAGGCTGAATGAATGGGGGTTTTCTGCATAAAAGCAGGGCTTTTGGGACTGGATCTTAAGAAGTCGCCACAGGACCTAAGAATCCGACGAGGGTAAAGCTGAGCCGACCTGCAACGATGACACCTCCGGTGGAGCCCTGCTGAACCGACTCACCACTTCCCGACGACAGAGGAGATCTCCCTGCCGGAGAGTCTCTTCCCCTGACTGGTGGGCACAACCAGTCCCCTTTTTGCTTTTTCTTCGCCTCAGGACGCAGTGGTCGAATTGCCCGTGCAGAGCACCTCGGCAACCGGATAGCCACTACCCCTGTACTGCGACCAAAAGGTGGTGCCTTGTGACGGAGCACTCCGCGGCTGGTCTCTTCCCTGGTGGTGCACCGGACTTCACTTTTCTTCGACGACGAGATCATCTCTACTCTTGGCAAAGACCCGACGTGCATCCACCACCAGGAACAACTGCCCCCGCCAGAGCTGTCTCTCCACAATTAAGGTACTGTGTCCGCCTGGCTTCCCTTGTTGCCGGATAGAGTGAGGTGTCTTAATCCTCGCCTCTCCATAGGGTCGCCTTTAAGCTTTCTCTTGCGCATTGTTCTGAACTGGTACAATCTTCCAATAACAATTTGCTACCCAGACTCGAACGCATTTCCACAAAAGAGACTTTTTGGGACATATCGCCTTGCCTCTCTCCGAGTGGGCCTGGCCTCTGAACTTTATGATCTATTGTGGTTCTTGTCTTCTTGCCTTGCATTTTTCCGTGAAGTATTGAACTGTGTTGATTTCGTAACCTACTTTTTTTTCTCTCCCGTCCTCACGAATACTAGAGTGCCATCTAGGTTGAAGCATACACCTCTGTCTGCAAATAAGTGATGCTGGTAGAACCTAGACTTGTCGAACTATTGTTAGGGGGATTTAATTGTTTTCTTCGTAGAGTAATTGTAATTGAATTGTTTGCCATGATAGTGTCAGAGTGGTTTCTATAGATGTTCCGTTATAAATAAATACCTTTATATCTTTACACTGAAGCCTTGTCGCGTGTTTGCTTGTCTTACTGTGAAGAATTGCCCTATATTGTATACTCCACATTCTGTTAACTCTTCTTGAGAGAAGTCTGACTGCTCAGCCACAGCTACCAAGTGAATCTGTGTGGTGCAGACTGCTACCAAGTGGGTTTACTGCCAAACACCTGTAGTCCTAAATCTTTTGCAGTGGTCCCAGAGGGAACTGCACAGGTTTCCGCCTAACAGTCTCCTCTGTGCTGTCTGTTGCTGCTGCTGTGGTTGTTGTTGTAGTTGCTGTTGTTGCTGTAGTTGTAGCAGTATAGGCATGTCCTTCAGTGCCATGATTGCAACAGCTAGTGGTATTTTAGTGTAGGAAGGGGTGTGGTGTGTGGGTGTACTCCTTTTATACTGGGCCAGGCTCCATTGACTCCACCTGTGGTGATTGTGTGAACCTGTGGCAGTTGGCTTGATTGCTGTTTATGGGTGGTCCGCGATGCCTGTATGGCCGTCATCGTGCAGCCCCTAATTACTGCCTTTGGGATGCCGGTATTTGCATGCCCGTGTGGGTTGTGATGTCCTCCTACTACCGGCATTCCCGGTATTTACTCCCCGAAGGGGCGCGTATATGCACCAATGCCGGTATGAGGGGGCACGGTACGGGCGGTGCCGATATTGGCGGGTTGTCGGGTCGTAATTCCCCGGACCCATTAACAATGCCCGCATTACCATTCCGCCTTCCTTTTTTCATTACCTCCATTCTCGTAATGAGGCCCTATGTGTTCAATTCTTAGCCGTACAGCTTTATGGATGTAATGTATAAACCGAGAAAAAGTACTGCATGTAATGCATAAACCAAGACTAAGGGTCTCATTACACGGATGGCAGTGATCCATGGCGCTAGTAGCGCCATGGTTCATGCCGGTAAAATACCGACACCGCCTTGGTGGAAAGGGGAATTACCGCCCTATTCCAAGGTTGGCGGGGCGGTAATTCCCCCTTCCACCATTGCCCTTCCCCATTCCCATTTTTGCCCCATAGGGTTCTATGGGAATGGGGAAGACGCTAATTACGGTACCGCAAATTGCGGTACCGTAATTAGCTCCCTGGTCCCTTTGCGGGTTGGTTTTTAACGCCTGCAAAAAGCAGGCGTTAAATTCCTCAACCCGCAAAGGGACCTCGTAGTAAGGCGGTAAGGATTTACTGGTACCGGTAAAATACCGGTACCAGTAAACCCTTACCGCCATCCGTGTAATGAGGCCCTAAGCATTCTGTAATCTATGGCGTGGTACCTCCGGGTTTGGGCGTAAAATAAATGCAATAAAATAAAATAAAATAAAAATACCAATTCAGTTATTGTGTTGATAAGGAAGGAAAGGATAGAATACGATTTAAAACATACTTTCAACAGTTTATAAAACAATTACAATCTCCCAAATGGAGACAGGTAGACTATTATTCCAGCAATAATAGTGTCAACAATTACAACCTATGAGGGAACACATACTGCAGATCAGAAGGGTGCATTTAGGGAGCCAGGACAGCTAAAGTCAATGGACAAAATCAATAATTCTGATGCACTTCTTAGATAAAGTCTTTACAAAGTTAGTAAGTTCAGAAGAAATCACTGTAACTTAAGTGAGCTACTTTGTAGAGAGCACAAGCTGTCGGCCAGTGCATGTGAGTTGGGATCAACTCCAAAGCGTAACAAAATCACTTCCCAAGGTAGGCAGCACACATTATGGCTAAAAGGTGAAAACCCCAAACCCGACTGTACCTTTGATGTGAAGAAAACTCTTTCAGCTGAATTCCTCCTTGTTACAGCTTGGCAGAGCCTTGTTCCTGCACCTTGGTCGTGGTGACAAAAGGGAGGACGTCTGGTGGGCTCCTTTGGCAGTACTCGGGAGAAGGCCTCCCCAGAAATGGATTTATTTTGTTTCAGCGGCACTTCAGTGTTTTGTCGCCTTTTTCTCAGCACCAATGAAGAACGAAAAGCTCTGGTTGGAAGTGGCTTGCTCTCTCTGTCCTGGACTCTGGTGAGGGGACTCTGGATCAAGAATTCCTGCTTCTGTAGGGTCCTATGGATGCCCACAAAGATATGGGCGGATTCAAACTTCGCCCAATGATGCACTCATCAATGGTCTCAGGAACCCTGGCATTTGTCTTCCACAGCTCTGGTTGTGCCAAATGGAAGTTTGTCTTGAGGCTAGTTGGTCCCACCAGGCTATGGGAGGAAGTTGTCCCATTCAGGTCTTCCCAGATTATTTGGAAATGGGGTCAGCCCAGCAGCAGGGCTTCACCAGGAACTTCACGGTCGAGCAGGGTGCTTCTGGCATCTCTTCAGATCTTCTGCTTTGGATGTTCCCCTCCAGTGGTCAACTCTACCTCTAGTCCCAAAAACCTTGCATTTTATGCAAGTTCCCATTCACCCTTCCATTCACCCACCTCCTTCTCTCCTGTCTCCCCTGAAGATGTCACCAGAGATGTTAACTCCATGAACATCTCATCCAAACTGGTTTCCCCATGCTCCTCGAGAACCATCAAGGAAAACACTGCCTCTCTCTCCCCTGCTCTAGCTGATCTATGCAACCTCTCCTTTGCTACTGGTTCGTTTCCATCTTCCCTCAAACACTCCCTGGTGTGCCCTCTCCTTAAAAAACCTCTGCAGACCCTTTCTGCACAGCCAACTACCGCCCCATTTTCATAACACCTGTCCTGGAAAAACTGCTCAAGAAGCTGGCCCTCCCCCAACTCAACACTCATACCAAACTTGTTGGCGGCCTACTTGACCACCAGTCTGGATTTCGAGCATCCAGAGGCACAGAAACTGCTCTTCTGTTCCCCCCTTGAAGAACTGCTCACATCTCTTGATTACAACTCCCCTGCTGTCCCTGTCCTTCTTGATCTCTCATCCACATTTGACACATTGGGCCTGATCACGACCTCAGCGGTAATGCTAACGCTATTAGCGCATGGGCTATTAGCGCGACCGCCATAGCCCCCGGTGCTAATAGCGCGGGATCACGAGTTGGGCAGACTTGGAAGTCCCCATTGAGCCCATTCGGGAATGCCCCATTCCCCATTGGGCTCAATGGGGAAAATTCGCGCTCTTACCGCCGGCGGATTTCCCGCCGGCGGTAATGGCGCAAATTTTCAGCGGATTTCCGCCCAGCCAAGAGCTGGGGCGAAATCCACCAAAGCCCTGATTCGGCGGACCCTTAAATCCGGCGGTTATAGCGCTACCGCCGGATTTAAGGGTTACAGCTGAGGTAGTGATCAGGCCCATTGAATAATTTCATCCCCATAAAAAGGTTCCATGACACCCTTGGCATCTCACAACAGGCACACGACTCGCTTACCTCCTTCCTAATGGATCGTTCGTCCTAAACCATCTGGGCATTTCTCCTCCCCTTCTTCCGCCACCACCTGTGGCATCTCCAGGGCTCCATTCTTTCACCCTGGCTCAATAACATATACCTCCATTCTTTCACCCTGGCTCTTTAAGATATACCTTTCTCTGCTGGCACGACTCATTTCCTCCTTCCCGCCCAACTTCCAGTGCTACACTGACAATGCACAACTTTTCTTCAAACTTTCCACTGAAGCCCTTGCACCCTTCTTCATCCCTGACTGCCTCTCAGCCATCCAGGCCTGGTGAACGTCTAATGACCACTGCCTCAAAGCCATCAAAACTGAGATTCTCCCTATTGGGTTCACTGCACCATACTTCTCCCCTGTTCTCTGGCCTACCTCCATGTGCCCCTCCCACCCCACTCCACTGAAGCTAGGAATCTTTGAGTCATCTTTGACTCCTCTTTTTCCTTCATCCATATTATTCAGGACATTGTCAAGAAGTCCAACTTTCAGCTCTCCTTTCCCAAAGGGACTCTACCCTTCCTCTCCTTCCCCCAGAGACTCAATGTTACCCATGCTCTGGTTCTCACCAAGCTAGATTACTGCAATAGCCTTCTCCTTAATCTTCCTTCCTTCACCCTGCGACTCCGGTAGCTAACCCAGAATAGGGCAACAAGACGTATCCTTCACCTCAAGCCCAGGGACCGCATCTCTCCTGCCCTACAAAGCCTTCACTGGATCCCGGTCTAAGCACAGATAAAATTCAAATCCCTCTGTATCATCAACAATGCTTTCTGGGACTGGGACCACTCTACCTTCAATGGGTCCTCACCAAATTCTCCCCTTTTAGACTCCTCCATACCTCTGGCACCAACTTGCTGCATGTTAAGCACTTTGCTAAACAGAGGGCTGTAGGGCGATCACTCTCCTCGGCTGGCACCCTCCTGTGAAACAGCCTCCCTCTCCCTATGCGTCTTGAGCATGACCTTCTTAAGATCCATAAAAGCCTCAATACCTTTCTCTTTACCTCCTCCTCCTCCTTCTCTCTTCCCTGCAAATTTAACAGCTGCATGACTGATGTGCAGGGCCCTTCTGAATCCTTGGGGCCTAGACCCCTCTCATCCCAGCCGCTGTCTTTTTCCTGCACTTACTTGGGCTCATCCTACCCATGGGTGGTTGCACTTACGTTCTTCTCCTCTTAGCACTTACCCTGAGCACTTCTCTGTGAGCATCTAGCTCTTATCCCCTCCCCTTACCCTTCTGCACTTGCACTTTCTGAACACTCACAAGGCATAGTAGGTTTGTCTCCCCTTCCCTTATTCTTATTATTTGTGTGTACTTTTAATTTAACTATTCATCACTGCTGTAATTCATTGTCTTTCTCCCCTTTTCCCCATCCTGATTCCCTGTGGGCACTTTGAAACAGTTTTGCTAATTGTATAAGCTCCCAACAAGTGACCAATAAATAAATCAATTTGATACTCAAACTGTGTTTGGGTGGTCCACTGTTGTTTTTGGTTCACACCAGCCTGGTTAGTGTATGGCTACATATTGCTTCTGGTTGGGTTTTGTGCTCATCATGGATTCAAAGAGACAAAACACCACTCTTTCTATACAGTTGGTCTATAGAAAATATACTTTAATAAATTATTAAAACAAATTCTAACATGGGTTTTCTGTGGTTAATTACTATACACACATTTAGATAGACTGTACTTTAGAAGTGCATATACACAGCATTCCCATTTAGACTGTTTAAAATGTACTCTTCTCATTTAATAAAAATAGATACTTCATCTCTATTCTCTATCTTGTTCCATGTCTCAATCATACATTCAATTCCGTATTCAACATTCAATCCTCTTCTCCCAACATGTTTCTTTCCTAATCACACTCTTATGCTCCACATTTTTAAGAAATTCTTCAGGGGTAAGCACTATATCTCTTTTTTGTATTCAGTCTCTCTATTTTCTCTTTTTTATTTCAATTCCTTCAGTTGAGTCTTCAGGTCTTGTCAATGTGTACTTTTTTGAGTCTTTCTTTCTTTTATTTATTTATTTATTTTACATTTATAAAGCGCTCACACAGCCCGCAGGCATCGAGGCGCTGTTACATGAATTGTTTGTTTTTCTTAGTTGCGTAATTGTGTTTTTTTTTGTCTTAGTTACGTATTTATAACGCGCTTAAACACCCGGAGGTTTCTAAGCGCGGACCCGGGGATCGAACCTGTTGCTGCTTCGTGTCGTCTTGCTTCCAAGACGCGCACGCTGCCGCTGAGCTATCCTCCCGGGACTATCTAGCCAGGATTGTGTTAGCCTGCAACGACATTGATAACAGTTTTAGTTTTCAGTTCTTTCTGATAACGGTTGCCTCTTGTATTCATTACTGTTTCTTTAGTTACGGGAGTTTAATTCCCTTAATTCATTTTAGCTTATTGTGCACTGCAACTATACTTACATCAACCGGTTGTTGACAGTTATTTATTTTCTCACAGTTTTCTCTGTTTTCTGCTTAGTCTCTATTGCGTCTTCATCTTTTGGATGGATGGGAGAACCTCGTGTTAGTTCAGTTTTCCCTTTTCTCTATCAGGCGTGTTCTTCTTTCTCTAACATGCGCTGTAAGGAATGGGTGACAAACACAGCACGGAATCTTGTTATTGGGATTTTTTTCAATTGTATTCTCCTTATCTAGGGCATATTTGTGTAGTCATATTTTATCCATTCAGTCAACTTTGACTGAGTTTATGGTTTTATATTGACTTGCTCTTTCATACTTTTTTGTGCATAAGCAATATTCCGATTTTCAATAATTCCTCACTGTGGACCGTGTTTGTTATTATCAATCCCCATTATTTAAAATCTTGGTATCCAGAGGGGCAAGCACTGTTCCGTTATTTCGAGACATTCGATTTATTTCACGGCACATATTTTTCACACTCCCTATCTTTGTTGCTCGTTCTACCCAAGCACCGCGGGATATTTAAATGCAGAACTAAAACAAAGAGAAAGGGAGATTACAATAGCTTTCCTGCTCAACTTTTCTCCTAGCATCTCGTTATTTATTTGATCTGCACTCCTTTACACTTTTGCTACCTTCCTTCTGTAGCTACATACTCTCTTACCTGACCGTTTGCACTATGCCTTTGTTTCTTTCTCCGGTCCTGCTCGTGCTCTCCTGTTACCTTGTTTAGCTCTGTTGCGTTTTTTTTCTCGCTATCCGTTCTAAGTACTTCGCTGACAATGTGTTTCAATTACGCCGCGTGCTTCCTGTTCTTCAACTTTTATTGCTATGAGAGTGATGTTACGCACTCGCGTCTATGGATACTTTGCTCTAATGTTATTTTGTTTATGTCCGCGTTGCCATAACATCCTAGTGTTCATGCATTTCAATTGAAATGCTTACTCTAATACGTTTTCTCTAATGCATTTTTCTTCATGCTTTTTCAATCTTATGTGTCGATAATCTATCCCGGTGTATACCTTTGCTCATTTCGCTTTCTATTCTCACATCAACGATGTTGGTGTATTCTTTTGCGGGTTCATCAATATTTGGGAATCTTTTTTAGTTATTGATGTAGATCTTTTTACTAATGAGGTACCTCTTTGTTTGATGTATCTTCCCCAGCTTTCACGGTATTTTATTCTTCCCTCTCATGAGTTCATATTCAACGCTCTTGGTTAGGATAAGTTCTTTCTCTTTTTTTTAGTAATCTTCTATTATCAAGGTTAATTTCATTACTCTGATTCAATTAGTACAGGACTGTCCATTTTAAATCTTCAGTTTTGTGTAAAAAGTCTATGAAGTGTCTCACTAAAGGTGCAGTGTGTACCCTATTTCTTATGCAGCTTTTGTGTTCTGTGATGCATGTTTTAATTTTCCTTTCCATCTTTCCTTTATAAAGTTTCCCACATGGACACCATATGCCATATATTAACATTTTTGAATTGCAGCTTGTTAGATTTTGTTGACTCCATGGTCTTTCGAAGACTACATCTACCCCTGTACTTTTTTTTGTTTGATCACAACAGCTACAATTTCAACAAGAGAAATGTCCTTTGGGGTGTTGTAACCCCCAATTTTCAGTAATGGTCAGTTGTTTTTTTCATTTTGATTCTAATATGTTTTCGCATTACTTGATATTTTATAGTTTTACTTCTTTTGAATACTACTGTTGGTTTTTCCAATGGGTATTTCCCTTTTTCCATTATTCTCCAGTTTGTATCAATTGTCTTCTTAATCTGGTTTCAGAGATTGCTGTAGGTATTAACAAAGTCCAACTTGTCTACATTTTCATTACTTTCTGGCTTTTCATGGTCTAGGAGTGCTTCTCTACTGTTGTGCTTTGAGACCCGAGACCCAAATGACTCAAACAAGAACAAAACAGAACAGTGTCAGATCTTCTCGAAGGACAAACTACCCAATCACACGAAACCAGTACAGTCAAAACCAAACAAAAAATGACAAACATGCTCAAGAGCGTTCCTTAGAACAGTAAAAATGACAGACCTTAGGCATCAATCAACAACAGAGAAGACAATGGATCAAACCCACTCAGTGCTGGTAGAAAAGACACCCTGCCCGTCCACAAAGGACAACAACAAACTAAACCAGCAACAACACACTGTGGTCTTACAGAACTACGGACCAGTGTCCGAACCTTCCATCGAAGACGAAGATCTCCTCAACCTTTCGACGCATGGAGACCAGATAACAGATGACACACTGCCACCTAGATACTCGGAAACACCCTCAAGCTTCATAATAATAGATGAATATAAAACCAATCAAGAACCATCAGCAATGGACATCTATGAACACATTTCTGAGAACTCACTACAAGAAACCTTCTCTGCACTATCAGAATCATACAATCAAATATCTGACGACTCGTTCAGCTCTCGTTCGTCAAGTAATATTGATTGCATGCTACCATCATTTGTCAATCCTTTACAAAACCAAATTTATGAAATTCACATCAAAAGCAAAACCAATAGGCCTGAACCACTGATACTTAACAGAACAAACATTCTATGCCTTTTGGGAGAGATTTTGCAACTACAACAAATAACAACAAAAAAGATCGATCTAATAACTTTCAAAGACGAAAAGCATCTTGACAGAATTGTTGCAGAACTTTCCAACCAAAATGACCAAGAACTGATCTTATCAAAACGCGCCCAGCTCCTTAAACTGGGATTTAATTGCTGGGCATCTACATCAACAAGAAAACATCAACCAAAAAAACTGATGAATACACGCATCGAGGATCACACAGGAAATCCCACCACTGGAGCGGAAGTCGGACAAGCAGAAGAAGCGAACAGAATAGATTGACCCTTCAAAAGAATCTATGACGTAGAATCTTCATTCACAGAAACCGTATCATCATTATTCACTCTACTCCCAATCATAACAATCAATGAAACCAGACATTATTTGGTCACTTTGCTCATGGAACACCAGAGGAAACTTGCACTTGTTCCATCCCTCAACTGACCTAGAAAACTTCCAAATCATATGCTTTCAAGAGACGTGGATCAGGGAAACTCCAGCGTGCAATGGTTTTCTCACCTTTCTCAACCCTGCTATAGTTAAAAAACAAGGAAGACCAGCATCAGGACTCCTTACTTTAATCAAAATAAACCCTGCAATGGAAAGTACTGACTAGCGAAAATATCAATCCCTGGATCCAATTAACAATAATAACGATGATGCAGAAGACACAAAACCAAAAAATGGACGAAACAAGAATTGCTATTTCTAACCTGTACTGGAGCCCCACTGCAATAACAATGGAAGCTTTCATTGACGGTGTATTCATTACAATTGACAAGCTTGTCGGAACTCATTCCCATCTAGAATTAATACTGTGCGGGGATCTGAACATTAACTTATTCACCCAGAATGGCACGCTCAGAACCGATAATCAACTAACACCAAATGCAGCAAGATGGATGCACAAAATACTCACTCGAGATCTCATCCTCCTAAACCACGCAATGAACAACTCAAGCTCCTACGTGCCAACATGGTCCAGAGGATCCTCATTGGCAATCATCGATTATATATTCCTCTCAGAAACTTTACATGATTCAGTGAAGACAGCTCACACGACAAGTTCAAATGACAGCGATCTCAACAAGTTAATAGTCCACTCTCATTCCATCACCAATCAAGATCCAATCCCAAAGGTAGTTCCAGTAGAACTTGATGGAACATCTTCAAGACTTTGCATTCCTCAAGCGGCACTAGCCTTACTACCACCGAAACTTCTTGCTTCGAACAAAACAGATTTTGAAAAACTGAACTACGAGTGGATACTCCTTCCTTTTCAACAAACAGTCAAAAATCGACCAGAAAAAACTCATCTGCATACTTACAATCAGGAAATAGCAGAAAAGAAAAAGGCTTTGGCGAAATCGTTAAGACAGCTGCAGAAAACAAAAACAGCAGAAAACAATGCACACATTTTGAAATTGAAACAATCCTACAACAATTGGAAAATATCGCAACAAAAAGTCCTACTATAAACAGATGCAGAAACTATAATGAAGACATACAAATCAAACAACACAAGAGAACTTTGGAATCGTCTGAATGACAACTCCCAAAAACAGCACAAGCTAATAGCCAATGTCCCACAACAAACGTGGATTACACATTTTTCAAACATTTACGCAGACCGTTCGTCTCAACTTGTAGAAGAATCAAACAACAAAAAAGCAACATGGACAGTAAGTGCAAGATACGACGACTTGTTATGTATGATCAAACACCTAAATACATTGTGAGCTCCTGGTCCCGACGGACTTTCAAATGCCGTACTGAAGCAAGATCCCCCGGCATGGGCAAACTTCATGTGTCAGATAATAGACATCATAAACTCACTCCACCAAATTCCAACCTCTTGGAGATCTGCAACAATTGTCCCGATCTACAAACAAGGTCCCCGCGACCAACCTCAGAATTTCCGCCCAATCGCCCTATTGGATCCTCTTGGGAAACTGTTTGCAACAACACTTCAAAGACAACTAACCCTTTGGGCTACAACCAACGGCAGGATTTCAACACGGCAAACAGGCTTTACGCCCAATGTTGGTACCAACATCAACCTACTCCTACTCCATCTTATCAAACATGAAGCCATGAACAATAAGACCACAATATATGCTGCATTTATCGATCTGAAAATGGCCTTTGACGCCATATCACGACAGAAACTATGGGCAAAACTCAAATCATGGAACTGCCCCTCGAACATCTTGGAACCAATCATCTTACTCTACTCAGAGACTTCAATTAAAGTACGACTAACAAAACAAGGTATGACCACCAAGCCAATAATTACATCAAATGGACTAAAGCAAGGTTGCCCACTTGCAGCAACTCTTTACAACTTGTTTACATCAGACATCGAACAACGCTTAACCAGCACCCAAACTAATCAGCCAAAAATAAATTCAACTCCTGTTCCTATTATGGCATATGCGGACGATATTATCCTGCTTGACAAAACGCCCTCTGGATTGCAAGCTGCCTTGACATTACTGAGCAACTACATGAACAAAAACGAGCTAACAATCAACATCTCAAAAACAAAGACTATGATTCTTACTAAACCGCAAGCAAAAACAATACATCAACTTCAATTCAACATCAGTGGAATCCGATTAGAAAATGTAACAACATTCAAATACCTTGGCATTCTAATCAACCAATCCAAGAAGGAAGAACAATGGCTGGACATGGTAGAACAAAAGGCTCAAACACTGGCACGCCAAGGATGCATACTCCATAGGAAATATGGAAAATGTTCATTCAAACCAATCATTGCCTATTGCAGACTAAAATTCATCCCAATCATAACATACGGAACAGAGGCACTGATTAACACTGAAAAAATAAACTGGATGAAATTTGAATCAACCTTTTGGTGAAAGATTCTCCACCTCCCACAATCATATCCAATGCCGAGAATACGATTTGAACTAGGAACACAATTTATTGGTTCCATTGTATCTTGGAAAAGATTAGACATCTATCGCAAACTACTTTCGGACGAGAACACTGCTGCAATTCAAATTTTGAAAACCCAGCCAAACACCTTTAACAACATGGTGTTAGAAAAATGGAAAAACTCGATCGTCAAAGAAATGGAACAGCAAGAGATATCTGAAGAACTCTTAATCATGCGCCCCCAACATGCCAAAACCAAACTCATGCAGAATGATTGGATTCAAACTATTCAATTGAACAACAGCTACAAACAAACCCTACAATGTAGCAAAGGCAACAGAGGAATACATGAGCCACAGCCGTATCTCCTAACATTCCCAGACCAATCAATCAGATCAACATTTCTAAGAATTTGTTTGAACATTCGACCGACAAACTCATACCTTGCCATAACAAGACGGATTGACAAATCACAAAATTACTGTCGCTTTTGCAAAACACAGACTATCCCGGAAACCATATTTAATTTGGTGATGGAATGTCAGTCTCTCACAACTCAACGCAAGCAATTTGGCACCTACTTTGATCTTGCATCGCAACAAATGAACACAGAAGAAAGATGGGATTTCATTCTGAGCGGAAAGAACTATAAATAAATATATACAATTTCTCTTTTCCTCTCCAGCATTCTTGAACTCAACGGAAGAAAATCCTGAAGCACAGCAAAAGATTGTTTTTTTTCTCCTTCTTTTCCTCCTCTCACTTCATCTCACTTCGTTTAATTCAAACACATTTAACGCACAATGATGGAAAAGTTTGATACCAAACTAAATCAGCACAAAAAAAAAAAAAAAAAAATTGTTGTGCTTTGCTCGTTTCATCGCTTTTTTTGGGTGGAAACTATTGTAGTGCACAAGTGAGTTTTTGTCTGTGGGTTTCTTGTATGGTTTTACATCTAATGCTCTTTTTTCCATATCAACTTTGATTGTCAAGTCTAAATTGTTTACTTCATTTCAATTTTTGTATAGGTAAAGTTGAAATGCCTATCTTGTTTGTTTATCCATTCGTAAAGCAAGGCTGCTTCTTCTTCATTGCCTCTCCACAGTATCAGCACATCATCTGTGTAACGTCGTCATAGGCGTTTTTTTAAAGTGTGTGTTTCACTATACACCAAGTTTTTCTCAAAGAATTCCATTATATTTTGATACTCATGGCCAGGGTTGCCCCCATTGCAGTGACCTGAATCTGTTTGTAGAATTTCCATTGAAATGGAAATAATGTTCTGTTTGCGCAATTTGTGTGCACTACAATATGAACAACGTGGGGTGTTGGTGTTCTTTGGTTCTTGCAGTAGGCATTCTTCAAGCATTTCTAGAGATATCATTTGCGGTATGCTTGTGTTAAGTGCCACCACTTCAAGGCAAATTAGGATCTCCTTGTCTTGATCAGAGGGCTCAATGGGAATGGGGATGGAGGTGTTAGATTCTGAGGATAACCTCTTTCGTGGAGTTTTTCTCTCAGTATATTAGCTTCTTTTGTGTAATCTTCCCAATTAGTGCTGTTCCTTTTTTGCAACCGTAGGAGTTGTCCTAGTGGCAGGTTGTCCCGAACATGTCGTGGGTGGAAACTATTGTAGTGCACAAGTGAGTTTTTGTCTGTGGGTTTCTTGTATGGTTTTACATCTAATGCTCTTTTTTCCATATCAACTTTGATTGTCAAGTCTAAATTGTTTACTTCATTTCTATTTTTGTATAGGTAAAGTTGAAATGCCTATCTTGTTTGTTTACCATTCGTAAAACAAGGCTGCTTCTTCTTCTTTGCTTCTCCACAGTATCAGCACATCATCTGTGTAACGTCGTCATAGGCGTTTTCTTAAAGTGTGTGTTTCACTATACACCAAGTTTTTCTCAAAGAATTCCATTATATTTTGATACTCATGGCCAGGGTTGCCCCCATTGCAGTGACCTGAATCTGTTTGTAGAATTTCCATTGAAATGGAAATAATGTTCTGTTCGCGCAATTTGTGTGCACTACAATATGAACAACGTGGGGGTATTGGTGTTCTTTGGTTCTTGCAGTAGGCATTCTTCAAGCATTTCTAGAGATATCATTTGCGGTATGCTTGTGTTAAGTGCCACCACTTCAAGGCAAATTAGGATCTCCTTGTCTTGATCAGAGGGCTCAATGGGAATGGGGATGGAGGTAACAATGGGCACATTATGAGTGCCCCGTTGTTATCTCCTTCTTCCTCTTGTGGGACCCGGAAAGCACACCTGGTTTTACCAGGCATGCGATCCGGGTCTCGCGATGGTAAGCTTGGAATCAGCCCTGTCGGAATGAAGGGGGCCGGTCCCGTACTGGCCCCCTTCATTCCGACACCGCATGGGTCGTAATGAGGCCCTATGGGTCCTCCTAGTAGTCTTGTCAATGTCTTTTGTATTTTCGGCAGAGTGTAAAATTGAGGCATTCTTGTTTTTTCTGTTACTAGGAAGTCTGCTTCTTTTTTCGAAATCCATGCTCTTTCTAGTGCCTTCTCTAGTGTTTGATTTATTATTTTTTTTCCAATTTTCGAGGTAGGGTCTTCTTCCAATTTTTGATAGTTCTCTTCATTGTCTAGTTGTCTCTCACATTCTTGAATATACTCTTAAATACCCTTGACTAAATCTTAAATAGGCCAATAAATTCACAGCCTAGGCTGTCAATCACACAGCAGGGTGGCCGTCCTTCCAGGCAAAACACACAATGGACTCAAACCTGATTCAACTAACAAAGTAAAAGCCAAGAAGGAACTAAGAAACAGAAAATAGTGAAAAAAGAAGACAGTGGCCATGTTGGGAGAATTGTCACCCATTGGTGCTGTACTGGAGTTGAGGGAATCAGCCTGCAGTAAAAATGCACACTGGTAGTAGAAATTAAACCACTACCACCAGCCGTTTAAAGTATGTTAGTATCACATGAGAAGTGGGATAGGGAATTACTAAGTAACCCCCCCAGCACTCCATATAGTGTGGTGTGTGTTGGTCCCACAAACAAAAGGTAAGTAAGGCAGGGATCATCTTACTATTCTTGGGAACTGTAGTTTGCCAAAGAAAATGTAATTAAACATTAAGAAAAGTCCTTCTTAGTGGCACTGCACCTAAGGTGCTGCATGTCACCGTGCCAGAAGCAGATGCCTATGGAGTTTGTCCGACTCCATAAAACAGTAAAACACAATAATCCTAGTCAGGAAAAATAAAAGAGGGAGTGAGAAAAAGTCCCAAACACTCAGGAGCAGAACATTACAAGCCCTAAGTACAGAAAACGAGCTGGGGGTCTGTAAGGTTGAAGGGAATTAGTACAGAAATGAAAATGCTGCCTGACATCCATCTTTACAACATTCACTTTTGTCCTGGTCCTTTATTACCACAATACCTGTCCCTCATTACTGCATGCATTGTGATCCTGCTCTGTCATTAACATGCCCACTCTTGTCTTGGTCTTCATTTTTTGTGTCCATCCTCTTCCAGACACTCATTATTGTGTGCATATTCTTTAAAGCCCTTTTTTACAATGCACAACATATTGCTGTTCATCATTACCACATAAAACCTCATCTTGATCCTTCCTTCCCCTGTGTACCCTCATCTTTCCCTGTGCATTCTCATTCCGTCCCTTTATTACCATGACCGCACACATCCTCATACAACTCCCTCATTACTGCACACCTTTCCCTTCTTAACAGATGCCTCTAGAACCTGGTCCCTCAGTACCACACATATTCTCATCACAGTGACTTAATTTCACAGGGATCCTCATGTAGATCTAATTTTCCTCACTTTCTCACATAGAACTATCGCCATGATCTCACTCATGTCAAGAACAAAAACTACTCCAGCAGCATCTACTTTGGAATGCTGAATAAACTCACCAAATAACTACAGCAAAAAAATAACACAGTGGAAAAACTACTACCAGGACTTAACAAAGAGACATCACACAAGCACTGATAACCCTACTAAGGCTACCGTTACTATGCCTATATGTGTCTCTCATTACTGCACACATGCCCATCCTTTATTGCTGTGCTCCTCTTCATTGTGGTCGCTCATTATTGTGGGCATCCTCACCCTAGTACTTCATTACCACATGCATCCGCATACCCGTCTCTTATTATAGCATACATTCTGGGTACAATCTTGCATTACTGAATGCATGATTGGCTGGTCCTTCGTTGCTGTATGCATCCTGCTCCCCATCTCTCACTACCCATCATATTACTGATCTCATCCTCCTATTATTGCCATGTGCATCCTCATCTAGGTAGCTAATTAGCACACGCATTCTCATTCCGATGCTTTATTACCAAGCACACACTTACCCTGGTCCCTCAATACTGCATGAATCCTCAAACGGGTCCCTCATTACTGCTGACATCCTCATACTATAACACATTAAAGCATACAGGTCACTCTTTCAAGCACCTATCGTGTTCATATATGCATGTGCTTCCTCATGACGATACTGCATGCATCCTCGTCCCTTTACCTTATAATCGTGTGCTTCCTCATCCTGTTCCATCATCCCTGAAAGTCGTCGAAGTGCAAATTGCCACCAATATCCCTTATTGCTGCTCATCCTTGTACCAGCCACGTATTAAAATGTGCATAATTGTGTTGATCCGTAGTTACCATAAAGAAAATAATTGCAGTGCCCCATTAACAAGTGGATTGTTGCACCAGGTCCACAGAGCACACCTCCTCTTCCCGGTTCCTCATTAAAACAAACATTCTTCTAATGTTCGCTAATGAATGCATGTGTTTTTTTGGCTCTGTTCATTACAAACATTTGCATCCACATTGCCATCCCTCATTACCACGAGCACCATATTTCTGTGCCCTCATTAACAAAAACATCCCTATCATGGTTGTACATTACCAGGTCCATCCTTGTCCTGGTCGATCATTACTAACAACATCCTCTTAACTGTCCCTCATTGCAGCATGCATCTGCATCCTGGTCTGTCATTTGCGCATGCATCCTAGTTCCAGTCCCTCATTACAATATGTATCCTTATCCTAGTCCCGCATTATTATGTTGATCCTCATCCAGGTATATAATTACATCATGCCCTTGCAGGACAAGGCCATGATGTTGAGTAATGCAGGTGTTTGGCGACAAAGGGGTTCGTGGCATACATAGTGAGTGCAAACGATTCACCCTCCTGTTTGCGGCCATCAGGTAAGAAGTTGTGGGAGTTTGCTTGCCTGCTCTGCGCTTCTTAGCCCTACCGACTGCCCCTTGTCTTTGATTGTGTCCCGCCCCTCTCCATCCTACGCCTCTCCCCTGCCCATGACTGGTGCTACTCCCCTCCCCTGTGAGTCTGCTGTCCTTTCCTGCACCGTCTGCCCCTGCTTGTATGCACACCTTAGCCACCAACATCCACGCTTCGCTCGTGCATCACCTCCCCTACCTGCGTGGCCCCTCGCAATCTTCCACTGAGCTGTCTTTATGCAAGCTGCACATAGCCTTACTGTGTGATCTCTCACAATCTTCGAGCATGCATGCCTCCAAGCCCTCTCCTTCCCTGTCTTCCCATGCACCCCTAACTCACGTGGGCGATTACAATCCTTTGATTGTGTGTGCTCTAGTGCGTCCTCCATCATTGGCCTAGCTTGGTCAGTGCATTCCTCTGAACGTCCACGATCATCGTACGTCTTTGCACCCTTACTTCCTCGGTCTCGCTCGTGCCTGCGCTTCTTAGCTTGTGTGGTACCTCACAATTCCTGATCCCGTGGTTCCTCGCACATCACCCTGGTTTTGCCAGAAACAGCGCATCCCACAGCGTGTGGTTCCTCGATACTCCCAATCATGTGTTCCTAGCAACTTCCAACTTTTTGTTCCACGCACTTCCATCCTTGGTTCATCGCATCGAGTGTTCACCCACAGTGGTGCTTCCCTGAGTGCATGGTTCCTCGCAACTCCCTGATCATGTGTTCCTTGAAACATCTGACTGCGTGGTCTGTGCACTTCCATCCTTGGTTCATCGCATTGCGGGTCCTAGACCGCTGATCCTTGCGCATCCCTGATTGCTTGGTTCCCTGCAACTCCCTGATCGCATGTTCCACGCAACTGCTTACCACATGTTCCGAGCATTTCCATCCTTGGCACGTCGCAACGCAGGCCCATGAATGCTGGTCTTGCGCGACTCCTAGCTACATCTGCCTCACACACCCCCTTTCCTTCCTCCTGCACTCCCGCACCCATTTCTGCTCCTCTTCCTTTACTGCCCTGGTCATTTTAATGTTCTATTGTTCTGTGTTCTGTGGCATTCATCCCTCCTCTAGGCTTCATTTGTCGACTGCTACGGTCTATGTACATTGTTTTGTTTTGCTCACTGACTGGCCTGTTTTGCATTGTACTGCTGTGTGCTCTGTTGTACTCTTTCCTCCTTTAGATAATCGTTTTTCGACTGCTCTGTTCTTTGTATTGTTTTTTTAGTGTTTTCTTCACTGACTGCCCTGTTTTACATTTAATTGCTCTGTGTTCCTCTACATTATTCCTTCCTCCAGGTTTACATTGCCAACTGTTTTCTTAGTTAAATTGTCTACTTTTGTCCTGTCCCTCTCTGTCTCTTCTGCTTGCACCCCTCCTTGCGTCCTCCCCTAATGTTGCTCCCTACCTTCCCCTCCACCCCCCCTTCTTCTCTCCTCTCCCCACCTACTCTATGGTGCTCTCTGTTTCTCCTAACATTTCTAACTGCTTCTCGATCGACTATACTGCTATCCTTACTAAGTCTGGTAGGAAGAAGTTCAAGAGGGACATCCTGGTCTCCAGTGCTTATTCCAGACAGACCCTCACTGACATCCTCTTTGTTGCTCCATCGTCATACCTAAGGACTCCTCATATGATCTCTGTGCTCGCTCCATTCTCTTGTTCACCTATTAATGGTGGCACCCATTAGGAGGCCCTCCTGGCCCCCTTCCACTCCTCCAAGGTCATCATTAACGGTTACCTGAATGGCAACATCTTTGTCCAAATGCCCTCAGGCCAGCCTTCTCCTCTTTGATAGATGCTTCCCGTGCCTCATCAATTTCATTTATTCTCCTGCTGTCCCTTCTCTCCCTTCCTCTGCTTCCTTGCCCCCTCCCCCTTTGCCTCCTCCTTGGCTACCTTGCCCTCTTCTCCTTCTTCTTTGGACCCCCTCATGATATGATATGATATGATAAGGCATTTGTAACGCGCCTATACACAAGTGTTTCAAGGCGCGACGAGGCAGGTGGGGAACAAGGGGAGACAGACAACGATCTTACTAGGCCAGGTGTCATTCAGATCGCGCAAGGGTAGAGGGGAAGGGAAAAGTGCATGGGGGAAAGGGAGAGGGGAAAGTGCAATACAGGGTTATTAGCATACAGCATACAGGATAAATAACAAGGGCCAGCTGGTAGCAAGTGCGAGGTAAGTGCAGACAAGTGCTGGGAAGGGGGGCTGTATGGATACAGACACAGTCTCGTAGTGCAGGGGTTGCCGTGGAGGCAGTGCAGGGGAGAGTGGCTGGGCCGAGAACGGTGAATGGCCCAGTTGCAGATTCAGTGCAGTTTCAGTAGTATTAGCAGGGGAGAGGGGGAGAGAAAGCGGAGGCAAAGAGGAAGGTTTTGAGGTGCTTCCGGAACCAGAGGTGGTTCTCCTCAAGTTTCAGGGAGGCAGGAAGGCTGTTCCAGAGGGAGGCCCCTGCAGTGGAAAGAGATCTGCCCCCAACTCGTTGTTTGGAGAAGCGGCTGACCCTGAGGGAGTTGGAGGCGGATGAGCGAAGAGCTCGAGAAGGAAGATATTTAGGAAGAGAGAGTTGAAGGTATTTTGGCCCAAGGCCCCAGACGGCGATGTGGTGGGCGAGAAGTGCCAGATACTGGTTGAACAGCCAGGGAGAGAGGTTAGATCCCTGGGGGACACCACAGGTAGAGAAGAAGATGTCAGAGAGGAAAGACCCCAGTTGGACCTGGGAGGGTCGATTTGAGAGGAAAGAGGTCAGCCACGCCAGAGCCTGACCAGTGATACCGAGGTTATCACAGAGACGGTTGAGCAGGATGGTATGGTTGACAGTATCAAAGGCAGAAGAGAGATCAAGCAAAATGAGAACACATGGAATGTTAGAGTCAAGGTTCGAGAGCAGGTCCCAACGGATGTTCAGGAGAGCAGTTTCCGTGCTTCTGGCAGCTCTGAAGCCAGACTGATGGCCATGAACACTACCAACACATTCAGGATGGAGATTAAGCTGGGAGATGGCCAGTTTCTCCAGGAGCTTGCCCAGGAAGGGAGTGATAGAGATTGGGCGATAGTTAGCTGCTTCTACACCTCTGCAGGGCAAACCTCTGATTTTTACCCCTCCCCGGAAGTCTTTCAAGGATGGCAATTTTCTCCATATTGGC
Organism: Ambystoma mexicanum; assembly: GCF_040938575.1. Classification (NCBI taxonomy): domain Eukaryota; kingdom Metazoa; phylum Chordata; class Amphibia; order Caudata; family Ambystomatidae; genus Ambystoma; species Ambystoma mexicanum. The sequence continues at coordinate 508,069,998 of NC_090926.1, read as the reverse complement.
ACTCTCAACTCTTGCTCAGCTGTCAAACAATCCTCTGATATCTGCCCGCCTACTGGAAGAACTCAACCTTGATATCCTTGGTCTCACTGAGACATGGTTCAATGCCAGCTCTGTCACAAGCTTTACACTCTCCTCCCTGATGGCTACAAGATCCTCTCCGTGCCCAGATCCAACCGTTATGGAGGGGCTGTAGCCTTGATCTTTCCGGGGTGGATTTCTGCCTCTGTCATTCCTACGCAGGCCTACTCCTGTTTCGAATGCCTTGTCTGCAGGCTTTCTCTCTCTCTCCTAGCCACTCTCTTATTGTGGCTACTATCTATCAGCCTCCTGGTCAGATCACTTCTTTCCTCTCTGAGTGGGCTGACCTCTCCTCCTCCCTCCTGGCCTCGACCACTTAACTCATTGGTGACTTGAACATCCACCCTCCTTTCTGCCTACATCCTTGCCCTGGTCTGTCATTACCACAGCAACTCCAGACTGGAGTGAATTCATGAGTGCAGCCTCATGTCAGTTCCCATTAAAGTGTGCATCCAAATCCCAGCCTCTCATTACCCTGTACCACCTTGTCACAGTCCTTTGTGCTTCTTTACCATATGGGCATGCTCATCTTCATTATATTACCATATGCATCCTTATCATGGTAGCTCATTATCACACACCTCTTCATCCCTGTCGCCTTATGCCCATGCACATACTTGCCCCATGTATGTGGGGCATACACCACCTTCCATCGCTGCATAAGCAAGGTCATCCCCGCCCCTCATCACCATGCACACCATTTTTATGGTCAGTCATTGCTGCATGGATCCTCATCCCATTCCCTCTTTATTGCATGCACCATCAGCCTGTTCCCTCATTACCGTGCACATCCAGTTCAAAATGCCACAAACAAAATCATCTGATTACAATGCATAACTGCATCTCAATCCTCATAATCACATGTATCTTCATCCTCGCAACTCATTACTTTCCACATTCTCATCCCGGTCCATCATTACTGTGCAAATCTTCATCACAGTACCTCATTGCAAAATGCATCTATGTCCCTGTCCTTGAATACCAAGATCAACCCCTTCCTTCTCAATCATTACAATGCACATCTTTGCAACAGTTTCTCTTCAGCACACTTCCTTGCCGGGACGTCATTTCACCAAAATGTCAGAGGTAGCGGAAGTGACATCACATGACCTTTGACCACCGATGACATCACAGGAAGGGATGTCATTTGACCCCCCTGAAGTGACATCATGGGAAGCGATAGAACACGACGAAAAATATGGTTATGAAATCACAGTAATGTGATATACATTTCATACAACTATACGTAGAAAGCCGCGCTACGTCCACGCTTCCATACCTTTAAGAACCGAGGTAGGGACCATCTGCAGCAAGCCCTCGCAGGACAAGGCCGCATCGTTGAGCGATGCATGTGTTTGTCGGGGATGGGGTTTAGGCATCGACAGTGAGTGTGGATGACCTCACCCTTCTGTGTGAGGTCACCAGGGAAGAAGGTGCAGGGAGAGTTTGCTTGCTACACTCCATGCAACTTCCCTGACCTTGTGCCTCTTCTCACTCTTGCACATGTGTTTTTCCCGCTACAATCTGTCCTTGCATGGCCCCCCTGCTGACTTGTGCTCACTCACAACTCTAGGATGAGTGCGCTCCTTTGCATCCTAGGCCATGTGTGCTCCTGGCAACGCTAGGCTGTGTGCACTCTCTCTCTACTCTGCCATGTGCACCCCACCTTCTCTAACCACTGCATTCCAAGCATTCCCTGTGCTCACTCTTCCTCACCCCCTTTCTTAGCTCCCATAACTGACCTACTGTGTACTGTTTTTGACGGTTTGTTCTTCACGGTTGTTGGGTTACATTGCATTGCCTGTATACTTGCTGTGTTCATTCCTTACATTCCTTACTTCTAGGTTCCTTTGGTGATTGTTCTGTTCTTGTTGTTTTTTTTCCTCCAAAGTTGCTTGCCTACATTGTACTGCCTGCATCCCTGCTGTGTTCATTCTTTATTTCTAGGTTCCTTTGGCGATTGACTTTGTCTATGTATTGCATCTGATTTTCTGTCTGTTGTTCTGTCCCCTGTGTTCGCCTCCTCCTTCTGTGTCCCCCCACCCAAGTGTTTTCCCCCCTCCTTCCTGCTTCCCAGCACTACACCGCCACTCCCACTCCCTTCTTCCCCCACTCTTCCTCTCTGCACCCTCTATGGTGCTCTCTTTTACACCCATCTTCACTAAATGCTTTTCTTTTACCTATCCTATCTGTCTTACTAAATCATGTGGAAGAAGTTCAAAAGGGAAATCCAGGTCTCCAACCCAGGTCACCCTATCGCTGATACCTACACTAGTGCCTTCTCCAGACATACCCTTACTGACATCCTCTTTGTCGTTCTCTGTCCAGGACTATGGACCCCCCATATGATCTCTGTTCTCTCTCCTTTTTCATCTTGGCCTGTTAATGGTGGCACTCAGTGGAAGGCCCTCCTGGCCACTTTTCACTCCTCCAAGACCATCATTAATGTCTACATAAACGGTACCGTCTTGCTCCAAGACCCTCAGGCCAACCTCCTCCTTTTTGGTAGACGCTATCCGTGCCTTATGAACTTCCTTTCTTCTTGTGCTTTCCCTTCTTTCCCGATCTCTGGCTCCTCTGCCACCTCCATCCACAGCCACTTCTACGACTGCCTCTGCTGCTTCTCTGGCCATCCTGTTGCGTCCTTCCTCCGCCACCCCTCTGGCACCCACCACCTCCTCCATGGCTATCTTGTCTTCTCCTCCTTCCTCCTCTGCCCATCCTCGGGCACCTGAAACACTTCCGCAGGGCATAATTCTGACCTGTAACCCTCCATGGAAGTCCTTCAAAGGGGGCAACCTGCTCCACATTTCTACTCACAACTCTCGCTCAGCTGTCAAACACTCCATTGACATCTGCAGTCTCTTGGAAGAAGTTGATCTGGATGTACTCGGCCTGACCAAGACTTGGTTCAAGGCCAGCTCTGTCACAAGCCTTGACACTCTTCTTCCTGATGGCTAATATATCCTCTACAAACCGAGAACCAACTGTCCCGGTATGTGAATGTCTTGGTCTTACTGGAGTGGATTGCTGCTTCCATCATTCCTATGCTGGACTTTGTCTCACTGTGCCCACTATCTACAGGCCACCTGGACAGGTCGCCTCCTTCCTCTGTGAGTGGGCGGACCTCTCCTCCTCCCTCCTCGCCATCTTCCTCTCAACGTCTCCTCCTCAGAGACCTTAGCATCCACCTAGATGAAGTTGATCTGGATGTACTCGGCCTGACCAAGACTTGGTTCAAGGCCAGCTCTGTCACAAGCCTTGAAACTCTTCTTCCTGATGGATAAAAGATCCTCTACAAACCCAGAACCAACTGTCCCGGTAGGAGTGTAGCCTTGGTTTTACCGGAGTGGATCGCTGCTTTCATCTTTCCTATGCTGGACTTTCTCTCACTGTGCCCACTACCTACAGGCCACCCGGACAAGTCGCCTCCTTCCTCTGTGAGTTGGCGGACCTCTCCTCCTCCCTTCTCGCCATATTCCTCTCAACGTCTCCTCCTAAGAGACCTTAGCATCCACCTGGATGTGACCTGCTCTTCTTCAGGGCTCTTTCGCAACCTTTGTGTTCTCCTTTCCTCCCACCTCTCTCTCTCTAACATTCAGGCCAAGCCGACTCCAGCACTGCCACCTACCTTCTCAGTCATCTGACCCATGAAGCGTGTGTCAGTTGAGGCTTTTGCTGCAACTTTCTCTCCTCATTTTCCACCTCTGGCGGACTCACACCCTGACACAGCCCTATCTACCCTTCATCTTTCTATCTCTAACACTCTTAATGTATTTGCCCCTTTCATGAGGATCTGCTTGAAGCCCAAATCCAAGCACACCTCTTGATTTGACTGTGACCTCATCCCCCTCAAATGCAAGTGCAGCGTAGCTGAGAGGACGTGGAGGGCATCAGCTGCACCCTCTGACAAACTGGCCTGCCACCTGCTTCAAAGGCAATACAAACTCTCTGTCCTCGCCACAAAGAGAGCCCACATCCAAGCCTGAGTCTCTGTGGCATCTAACAACTTGGTTGAACTCTTCAAAATATGCAAGGAGCTGGCCAATCTTTATGATATGATATGGCATTTATAGTACGCCTATACACAAGTGTTTCAAGGCGCGATGAGGCAAGGGAGGGGAACCGAGGAGAGACAGAGACAATGATCTTACTAGGCCAGGTGACATTGAGATTGCGCAAGCGCAGGGGACATGGGGAGGGGAAAAGTGTGAGGGGGAAGTACAGAACATAGGACAACAGTAAATAAATAGAAACAATAAATAGGAACAATACATAAGAAGTTCAGCCAGCTGGTGGCAGGTGCAAGGCTAAGTGCAGACATCAGTTGTCAAATGCTGGTAGGGGGCTATAGGGATTACAGAACCAGCCCGAGTGCAAGGAGTGCCCTGGGGGGCAGAACAGGTGTGCAACTAGCTGGGAGGGGACCTGGGCCCGAGAACAGAGGGTAGCCAGGTGAGCAGTGCAGTTTCAGTTTCAGCCAGGAGTTCAGCAGGGAAGAGGAGGAGAGAAAGCAGAGGCAAAGAGGAAGGTCTTGAGGTGCTACCGGAACCAGAGATGGTTCTCTCCAATTTTCATAGAGGCAGGGAGGAAGTTCCAGAGGGAGGCCCAAGCAAAAGAAAGAGATCTACCACCTGCTCGTTGCTTGGAGAAGTGACTGGCCCTGAGAGAGTTGGAGGCAGAGGAGCGAAGAGAGCCTTGGCCGATTTCTGATATCACTCCTTTGTCACTGGAACCTTCCCCTCACCCCTTAAGCACTCCCTTGTGGACCCCCCTCCTAAAGAAGCCCTCTGACGATCCTTCCTCTCTGGCTAACTGTTGCCACCATTTGTAATTGGCACTCAGTGTGTGCAAGTTTAATATATTGACAGTAGAAGAATACTTCCTAATATAACCCATTCCAATCTTCAGCTGCTTATGCAGTTATACTTTTTTCTCTACATTCTGTGACTAGTTCTCCAACCTTTGCAATAGGAAAAGTGGAACTACAAGTCGCAGAACGCAAACAGTAAATCTAGGACTACATAAACACCTACAGATTAGAATGCATCATGATTGCAAGTATGCATATACTTGTAACATATTAAACTTCTGCACACCAACTGCCATTTAAAAGCATACTACAAATCTTTTCCTTCAACTTTTTTTCTCTTTTACAAAACATTGCAGAGCTTCTACAAAATGCACATACGCATGTCTTAACTTTCATGAAAATGCTCCTAAAAGCACCATTTTTAACCATCCACCTATTTTATTAACTGTTTTTCCCCACACTCCTCCTTCTTCATAAATATCAACCTTGTTTACTAAAAGTACTTTGCCATTACCACATATCCCCACTAACATTCTTTTAATAATACAGGAAAGAAGCACATTACCGAAGAACAAAACCAAAAAACAAATACAAGTTGCATCCAACAAAGTAAGTACATCAATGTAACATGTATATGTATGTAATTACAGCAGCACAGATCCACTATATATAACCCCAGACTACTCTTTTCAAACCAACATTTCTTTCACTATAGGCCATTATTTTCCACCATTCAAACTCATACTATTCCCATCTACACACCACCATTGCAACATCCACTCTGTTGCTCAAAACAGCACAATTACCCTACAGATTCATCACACCACTAATCCTTTACTCACTAACCCAACACCATCACACCTCTACAGAATCTTACTCTCATAATCTTCCCAAACACACCTAATATACCACCTCACAATCAAACAGCACTCTATTTATCTCTACAATCACACCCACAAACAAATGCACCATACATGCGTATACATTGAACAACTTTCCAATGCAAAGATTCTCTTTTCCCGACAGACACAACAAAATGCCTACTAAAAAGAAACTCTGTAGAACATATAGTAAAACTAGATCAGATAAGAATAAAACAACACCACATAGTCATGCACATCTAAAACAATGTATAGGAAACATAAAAACAAAAGAGCTAGTAACCTCACTCAATAAAACGAAACCAGCCACGACTAAAAAAGACAAGGTCCCTCTTGCAAAGACTTAAAGTAAAAGAATATGTATATTGAAAAGCAGACCTACTAACAAACCTAACCCTCGATTTACCATTGTTACCATGGTCATGGTAGTGCAATCAAAAAATGTATGTCACTGAAAATGTTCCACCATAGAGTTTTTTACAATCTTATAAAAACAGATGAAAAGTCATGCTCTACCCGTAAAACTACTGCAGGGGACTAATCCTGCAAACTCTAATTGACAGCACTTTTCTACTAAAGAGAACATTTTTTGTATTCATTTTAAACAGAATGAAAGCACAAACTAAATTAATCAATACATTACGAAAACAACTTCAAAACATGTGCAGTGTCAATATGCAAACATTTCAAACTTCTGTAATGGTGAAAGAATTCACACAAGCAGCACTTAAACATATTTCAATGAAGAAGCTTATAAACAAAAACAACAAAAAACAATTGCAATAGACAATAATGTCTCAGGGTATGAAATGGTGGAACACACCAGTATGGCAAAAGAAACCCTTATAGAAAAAATGTCCACAGCAAACTTTGACCAAAATGCTCCTTTGACCCAAACAAACCATCCAGTGTACAAATGGACATGCAGCGCAATGTGTAATGTATGTAAACAGTCCTTTAAATCTTTACAACAATTCCTCAATCACTGATATATGATATGATATGATATGATATGAGAAACTAAAAGACAAAAGTAAAATGAAAACATTACAAACCATAAACTCCTGTCCAGTGCACAGATACACTGGTCTTTGAGGACATTCATTAGCCTGCATTTTAGGAACTGCTTGCAAAAGCACTTTGCACCACATCAAAATGTTAGAGACACACCATTCTACTATATGGAATCTTTTGAATTGACTAAACTATGCAAAAGGGTCCTGCTCTAGAACAGCAAAATTTAAATAACATTCTCCTACATGAAACAGCCAAAGAACTGCTTCAAGAAATAGAGCACATCAAACGTAAATACTTTGGAACTGAAGTTGACTTAAAACATTCTGTAGCTTCAGAAAACATTATAGAAAATACCAAATATGTGTCTGTTTGTCGCTGAAGGTTTTATAAAAAGAGCACACAAATAGTAGATCTAGCCTACAAAATAGAAAACAATGAAGAACCTAAATGCTTCCAATTAGCTTTATATCTAACAGTAGAAACTAAATACAAAATAACTGACCCCTCAATAGTATGCCTGTACTGCAACACAGGCTAAATTTCAAGATATCCCTAAAGTCCAAAGACCTAGACCTTAAAAAATCAACCTGAACATTTGTGTTGAGAGATCTGTTAATAAAATCCCTCTCAAATGACTAGTCCCAGAGGAAACTGTTCCTCAAAATACATATGATATCCCAGACATGCTCTATAATTGTTTAGTTTGATCGTATGTCACGAGGAATATATGTTTTTAGGAACCATTGAAGCTGAATTTATGCCTTTTTCTACTTTGTGTACTAAATTTTGGCACTGAGAATGTAAACTGAAACATGGTTATATTTAGTTTGATTCTTGTTGCACACTGTATATATGTGTCACTGTGAACTTGTCGTTATTACACCACACACTTGTACCATATGAATTATTATTTTTTCAATACACTTGGTTGTATATGGTCATTTGTCTCCAGTTTGGTACATACAGGGTCTGAATTAATAGAGGCGTGGTACAAACTGCAGAAGCAGACATAGACCTTGACCAACGCAGAGAAACGCTGTGAATTCCTCAGTAGTCCCCTTTTCCAATACTTAGTGAAGATTCAGACAGGGACAAGGTAGGAACAAGTTTATGCCCCCACTAATGTTAGGAGGGCCTTTAACAATCTGTACAATGGGAAAGGGGACAACTTTTTCTCTGTTGGCATATGCACTGCAACACAAAACTTGACAATAACCAGATGCATCACATGCTATCACTAATAACATAGAACAATGTCCATTTCCGAAAGCTCTCCAGCTACTTAACTTGTGTGAGAGCATTATAATCCAAACAGTGCACCCAATTCAAGCTTTGAATGAAAATCAGCCAAATTAACTCCATCCAAGTTACTAAAGGGCATGTGTGGCAAAGTAGTATATTTGCCTTAGATCTAAAAGAAAATGTACAACCTCTAGGGATACAACAACCAATAGGTCAATGTTTGATTATAATAGTTAATGGTGTGCCAACAAAAGACACAAGAATTTGGCAACAACTAGACAACTTAAACAAAGTTAGACAATCCCTACAACATTGAAAAGAAAAATATGAATACAGCAAAGATATAACCATAGGGGAAAACTTAAGAGAAACCACCCACATTTTTCAAGACTCATCAGCAAATGTCCAATTTGAACATGTAGATCCTGTTGCTGCAGAAAACATTTTAGACCAGTGTACATTTCACCTACTACACTCCAAAGACACAATTGATAATGCATTAGAAATATATCAAATGCATAAGAGGATCCCCAATGAGCATACATGGAAACAGTGTAGAAGCACATTCTTTTCCTCTACTTTTTCCTACAGGATAAGGAGGAATATATGATGAAAGGTCCACGTTCGTTAATGCATCCGAATATCGCTCTTTAAGAATGTATTGTGAAGACCACAAATTCAGACAAAATTTTGCATACATTTTCCACCTCCTCTTCGAAATTGAACTAGCCACTCTATGTTATGGAGTTGAACACATATTAAAAAAAGAGAGTGCTGTGTGTTAGGTAATACACTCCTTTCTAGGGTCCTCGTTGAGGTATGATATTGTTAAACCGTAATTATATAGTGCCTCCTTATTATTTATATTGGCCAAAGCCCATTCAAACTACACGAAAAACCATGTTGCAAAGTTCCGATTTTTGGGTTAAACTTTGCCGCCATTTTAAGATTCATCCGCCATTTTGATTTTCACTCATGTTCTGCGTTCTAAAATGGTGAACTATGTTTTTGACATGCAGACAAGTCTTCCGACCTTTGAGTTCTGTTAATGTTTAGATTGTCCGAGAGCCGACTGTTTAAGCTGAGCAAAGAAATGTTGTGCTTCATACAAACTGCTATTCAAGTGTTGTCTGCGCTCACAAGCCTCATCCTTGTATAAACATTGGTACAATGAAGAACAAACCTCAAGCGTATGTTTTATCTGAACTACATTGTAGAGACTCTTGAAATAAGGCTTACCACGGGATCCGAGAACATACATTACTATTGTGTTTTCATTGATGTACAAACTTGTGTAATACTTTGCATGAGATTGTAAAATCTGTATGTGAACTAGGCACAAACTCTAGACTACAAATTATTAATGTGAAGATAGGCTGGACAATATTGTAGGAAATGTATAAAAATGCTAATGTTTAGATGTCCAGCACTCTCTCTCCTCTCTGTGTTGGCTGGTACACACTGCAAGGTGTTGGGAGCCAGATAGCTATCTGTTTTGCTCTATAAACTGTACAGTGATAAAAGATACTTGTATCTTTCCAGCCCGTGATTAGTGTATTTAATTTGTGGTACTCAGCCTCAATATGTCTTTGTTCTTTCAGATGGCGCCCGAATAGGGACCCTCAAAATTGATGCCACTTGTTGAAGAGTAGACGCGGCTATCGGACCGGGATCGGATGGTGAGAAAAGGGGGGCCCCTTTTGAATGAGACGCAATGCCTCAAAAGAACTGCACCATCAGATCCCTGGAAGGTGAGCATGTGGTCCGAGACGGCATCTTGATGAGGGTCCATATATCGAGGCGTGCAGTTTTGCCGAAATCACCAACCATGAGGGTCCTTTGTCCTTTAATCGGATCTCCTTAGTCCTTTGAATCAGGTGAGTCATGCCCTGATTCCTAAGTATCCTGATATTTGGTTGTAGATTTGTACTCGCGAGCACAAATGATGCCAGTTAACACCAGTAATCTGACATGCCTGGGAAATTGTCTGCCTGTTTCAAGGGATTATTCTGCAAAGACAGACAATCTTTGGAATTTGGCCGACCGGCACCACAGGAGGGGTCGCCAGCATGTCCTATGTACTGGTAGTATAGTATTCAACGATATTTGGCACAGACAAACTAGACATGCTTCCGAATTTCAGTGGCCAGTCAATGGTAGTTTTGAGGTTGCCCGAATAGAGTATTTAGAATCTATATTGTTAAAGAAAAAAGCTAGACTTGCAGCATTTGATTTAATTCAAAATTGGGAAAAGGAAGCTATGCAGCAACGTAAGAGTAAAGAGAAGCATGCACGTCGTCATATTTCAAATTCAGAAAAGGCATTATTGTATGATCAACAAAAACGGCCGGAGTCTGTTAGAGACATGATTAGAGGCTTTTCAACTTGGTATACAGAAAATATATCCGTCTAAAGATTTTCATGTCTCAGATGAACTAATTGACAAACTCTTAAATGAACATAGGCCTGGTGCCACTGCACCACCTCCTTATGTACCTATTCCGGCTGCTTTACCTCTTCCCGCTGTCGCACCTCCTCCATAGCAATTCCTGTTCTTCCTGTTGCTCCTCTGCCACCAGTTATTGCTTCTCTTCCTGTTGTTGTTCCTCTGCCTGTACCTTCACCTTTACCAATTCTAACTGTTCCAGTAAATCCGTCTTTGTTACCAGGGGTAGTGTCTCCACTACCTGTTGTACAGGATCTGTCTACTCTCTCTTTCCCAAGTGGTTCTGCTCTGCTTGTAGCTGATGAAGGGGCAAGTGCTGAATCAAAAATTGTGACTCGGAGCACAGTTTCTAAAGATAAGAGGAGAGATTTGACTGCATGGGCTAAGCAATGTATAGAGAAAGGTGAAAAATATACTGTCTTAGCTACACTCCTTAATCTAGAAAGTATTCCCGAACAGAATGTCTTTATTGAGGGGATGGGGATACACTTGGCAGTAATGTGGAATAATTTGACGGACACAGATGTCCCACAGGGGTTGAGGGATTTTAATGTTTTAGCCTATTCAAGGGATACTGCGGAGAAAGTATATGAGCATGTCGAGAGGGATTTTGAGTTAAGAAGGGAGTTAGAACAGTTACAGAATGATGAAATAGATGGTGATAGTTTGGACGCTTTGTACGCGCAGAAACTGATCCTGAGTGAAGAGACGAGAATTTGCACGAGGGATGTGCTTAGATGGATTTCAGATATGTCGATATCTCCCATAGAAGTATATGATACGTATAGTCAGTATACTCCAGAAATGCAGAGGAAAGTGTTACAGGATATGGTAGAATACCTGCAGGATGAGTGTATGAAGAAAAAAGATTTGTTGTCCCGCAGAACTATTGAATATTTATAAGAGAGCTTTTGCACCTGATACTGCTTCCACCACGTTAGCGCTCGATTTGGCTCTGTTGCTTAGTAAACGTTCAGAGTTGCCTACTTCTCAGTTGCCTATGAGATAGGTTCCTCTGACATTTGTTCCTAAAGTTGAGATTCCAGCTAATGTCGCAGCAGGTACAGCAGCCATTAATACTGAAGCTCACTATGTATCGCAATTTGTTCACGTCACTTTCTCTAGGCAGGAAGTGAATAATATTAGACAGTATATTCCAGACATTAGGAAAAATCCAACATGGTTTTACAAAGAAATAGAATTGGTCCTGCATTCATCAGTTTTTACTTTGGGTGATATAGATTTGTTGTTTCCCGTAATCCTACCTGCTGATTTATGGAAACAGATTAATACTGTAGATGATCCAGCAGGGTTAGGTGACATGTGGGTTAACTTGGTGAGGATAGACGGAGAAAGGAGAGCTGGTGAGGCACCACCGCAAGTGATACTGACTTTGCCAGACAGAAAAGTAACGAAATTGAAAACTTTGGTTCCCGAGAGAAGGATTGTTTGGGACAAACTCACTGCTTGTACCCATGGGAAATCTGAAGGTGCTACCAAATTCTTTAGTCAATTCATACAGGTATTCTCAGATATTAGCAGACAGGATTCAAGCACTGAGTCAGGGAAAACATTGTTTGTGGATAAGTTTGTGCATGGATTGTTGCCTGATATTCAGTGACTTCCGAGAGTGCTTGGAAAGCTATATCACAGTCCAAAGTATTGCATATGGCTCAATATTACGAAAATAGAGTCAATAATAAAAAAGAAAGGATTGGAAAGAAAAGGGGAGATCTAAAAACCAAAGTATTATTGCAACAGATTGTTAGAGGGCCTAGAGGTGGGAGTACACAGTTTTGTGGTCAATTTGTTACACAAAGTAATGCGCCGTTGGGTCCTCCACACGCGAACCAATGTGCTTATTGCAGACAAGAGGGTCATTGGTGAGCACAATTCCCAATCCTTCAGCAAAGGTCGAATAACACATATGGTGTCATGGGTAGATGATCCAGAGGCCACCCTGGGGTAGGGGGTCCTGGTAGACACAAGGTTCTCTCATAATTCACAGTCATTCTCGCAAGATAATAAGCAACCTAGTGTAGATAGCAGAAATATTTTCGTTAATCCTTCAACTGCCTATCTTTCCGAAGATCTTGCCTTCAATGATATAGTGTTTCGTGGGGAATGGGAAGCATCTATTTTTGATAGATACTGGAGCACAGACGTTTTCCATTGATCATTCATGGGTTCCAGACATTCCACTGTCAGGGCAGATTAACGTTTCTATAGGGTTTTGTGGCACGCCAGTGTTTAGTCCGGTTTCTCTGCCGGTACCGATTTCACTGGGGCAATTCATGGATCACTGTCCATTTCTTATAACAACAAACTGTGGAGAGAATTTTTTGGGGTTGAATCTGTTGAAGGAATTAAATGTGGTAATTCATTGTTCTTCAGATGGAGTACATTTGACGATTTCACCCCAGCAATCTTCTGCCTCACCGTTTTTGACTAGACCTTTGCAGCCAGAATTTAGTGAAGATCCGGCATGTTTATGGGCGGTTGACGACAATGATGTTGGTATTTTACAAATTGAGCCCGTTAAAATAGTTTTGAAACCAGGAATTAAGTTGCCACGAATACCACAGTATAAGATCTCAGTTGATGGTGAGCAAGATTTGAAGAGTATTGTTTCCGATTTTGTACATCATGGAGTAATTGAAGAAATTGCAGGAAGTTTGTGCAGTAGTCCGATTTTACCAGTGTATAAGAAAGGGGATAATGTGATTCCTTTCCGTATCATTATCGATTTGCACGCTAACAATGAGATTGTTGCTCCACAATTTCCAATTTTGCCTGATGTAACGACGATACTAACAATGATTCCAGCTTATGCTACTCATTTCAGTGTGGTGGATCTAAAGAATGCCTTCTTTAGCATTCCGATGCACGTGGATAGTATATATTTGTTTGCGTTCACCCTAGAGGGACGCTCATTTACATTCAACCGTGCACCACAAGGGTACACGGTGAAAGGGGCCCCTAGGGGTCCCTCGTGCTATGGAAACAAGGCAATAACCATACACGAAAAGATGCTCCAGACACGAGGTTCAAATTCCCAATGCTAGGGTTTATTGCAAGCAAAAATAGTATCAATTGGCCAATTCTGATCTCACGCCCCGCGACGTGAGTTTCCTAGACCTCAAGGGACGCAAGAGAGCGAATTACGTACATCAGTTACATATTTACAAAATGCATATCATACAATCAGCAATGTCATGTTTAACACCCCTCTTTATTAAGTTCCTTTGAACTCGGGATGACGATGGACATATCCGACGAGTATGACGATTATGACACTTTTGATGTCTATTCTAGTAACAATGTGCAATTAGAAAGTGTGGAAGCATCTTTTAGTTGTTGAACAGAACACGGTGGTTCTGTTCTTGGAAGCAAGCTGCACACGGGGGAAGAGTCACATTCCAAGCTTTGCTATCTATGAGGTACTATTCGTGTACTGGGAGCCGACACGTTCTAAAGGGTTTTGCGAAGGGGGGCCGTAGGAAGAACATAATTCAAGCCTTTAGCTGTTCTTATTCTAACATATTCTACCATCGTACGAGACTGGCTGGCAGCTGTGAAGTGATTAAATGCCCTGCAGCTCTGTCCCAAGGCTACAGAGAGGGAGTGTGGGCATTCCTCTCTGGGCTACTCATGAGGAGTTTCAATGAACTCTTGAGTCCCGCGACCTTGTCCTTTCATATTCAGACAACAATGTTAACAGTTGAGCAGAGTACGCAGAATTTGCAAGAATTGCAAGCTGCAAAGCAGTGTTAGACAGAAAGCAATGAGCAATGGTTAACAAGCAAAATGGCGATTCTTGCTACGTTTAAAATGGCCGCTTGTTGGTCAAGCATAGCAGTTTATATTTCTATAATTCGGTGCATAAGACGGTTGGCCCACGGCCATCAAGTTCCGTCTGTCACTCAAATGAAGGGTATTCATTTTTCCAGATTGACAACGGAGAGTTCGAGCATTTATAGTAGGGCTTCGAAAGAGCAGCTCGACACACTTGAGTTGCTTCCACTTGTACACTGTTGCAATACGTTGATGACCTTCTCTTAGCTGCAGACTCAGAAAGTGCTTTCAAGGAAGGTACTGTGTTATGGCTTATTCATCTAGCAAAACATGGGCATAAAGCTTCATTAAAAAAGTTTCAGTATTGTCGACAGGAGGTCGCCTATTTAGGATATCTCCTGTCAAAGGAGGGAAGAAGATTGACACCTGAACGGATAAAAAGCATTTCTAGCATGTCTGTCCCAAATAAACAGAAGGAAGTCAGAGCCTTGATAGGAATGGCTTCTTACTGTAGACAGTGGATCCCGAACTTTTCACTAGTGATAAAACCTATTATGGCATTGACAAAGAAGGGCATTTCTTTGCCACTACCATGGAACTTGGAACACCAGAAAGCTTTTGATCTGCTCAAGACTGTACTGTGTTCAGCACCAGTTTTGGGCACTCCAAATTATGACAAGGCCTTTGAGTTGTATGTGCATGAACGTGATGGATGTGCTTTGGCTGTGTTAATGCAGGAACATGGGGGGAAGAATTGACTGTTCAGTTATTTTTCCTCCACACTTCATCCTGGTGCATGCGCTTTGCAGAGATGTTTGAGAGCTGTCGCTGCTGCTGCTGCGTTTGTAAAACAAAGTGAGTTCATGATTTTAGGTGACACTTTAAACGTGATGGTACCCCACTGCGTAGACATTCTATTAAACAGAACGCAAATGCACCACCTTACTTCCACATGATTAGCAAGATACAAACTGATCCTATTTGCACCGTATATCCAAATTAAGAGGTTGCGTATTGAATCTGGCTGAAATGTTACCTCTTCCTTAAGATATTGCTTGCAGTGACGAAGTGTCACATGACTGCCTTTATACCACAGAGCAAGAAACTAAAGGGAGGATCGATTTAAATGATACACCTCTGAATGATCCACAAGGGGAGCTGTTTTGTGATGGCTCTTGCTTCAAACTTTCGGATGGTACATCCACTGCTGCTTATGCCATCACTACACTAAGCACAATCGTGGAAACCAAGAGAATTTCGCATATCTCCGCGCAGGCCACAGAGATTATCGCACTGATTCGAACTTGTGAACTTTCCGAAGGACTTAGAGTAAATATATTTACAGACAGCCAGTATGCCTTTGGGGTGCTTCACAACTTTGGTAGACTATGGGCAGAACAAGGTTTCTTGACCTCAAATGGAAAAAGCAAACATGGCACCTTGATAGTTCAGCTACTCTGAGCACTTGAGCTTCCTACTCAACGAGCAATCATGAAGTGTGCCGCACATCAGAAGGTAGTAGATGATGCAGGGAGAGAAAATGCTTTTGCTGACATGCTAGCTACGCAGACTGCCACTGATTTATATTCAGAAATGTATGTCACAAAATAAATCACAAATACCTGTACAGTATTATTTTTTTATTTTTATTTGTTTAGTCGTAAAACAACTTTTCAAATTATTTACACAATGTATACCAACATTCATCTTAAGTTCATAATACAAGTCATTTTCCATCAACATCATCTATGATAGAAAAAGAGCATAAAATGAAATATCACATAATCACCAATTAGAACAATAAAAGAACAGTTACTGATAATAATGAGACTTCCTGATAAATCAACCAAATTAAAAAGAAGGTCATAGAATAAAAAAAAGCAAAAAGAATGAGATACTACATCACCAGCATCACAGTTTACTCCCTTATCCCTGGAATAACATTGAATCACATTTGTCATTGTTTTATGACTTACAAAACAGGATTTTCATCATCACTTAGGAGGGTATCCGGCAATACCATGTCTAAAAATTGGACAATTGCTATTTGTATTGAATTTCTTGGATTGGAGAAAAGTGTTTGCCATTTTTGAAATTGGGTTAGGTGATTCTGAAACATCAATTTATCCTTGAAGCATCTGCTTCTTGCCTCACTTACTGCTTCGCAATCTGTCAGCAAATGTTGCACAGTTTCCATCTGATTTGTGTTCTCACAATACCGGCAATAGTTTTGCTCATTTTAAATATTTTTTCTCCTACATAATATGTCACGAGTGATGTATAAATTCAACCTAAATTTCATGTACTTCCTCCTGAGTTGAGGGCATAAGTTGCCATTATCCCATGCTTCTTCACTCCAAACAGGAGAACATTGAAGTCTTTATATGTTGTACATTTTGTTATATTTTCTGCCCAGTTATACTGAAATATTTTAACTTTTGCTCGATTGGGATTCGATATGAGTAAATCAATGGATATGGCTGCATCACTAAGAGCATCTAAAACATGATTACGCCATTTCCATCGAAAGAGGTTGCTTGACGTAAGTAAATTGTGAGCTACAACCTTCAGAATAGTTGGAGTCTCTAGACCAGTAAGCGCTTTTCGAAGGAAAGCGCATTGTTTCCACAACACCTGTGAATAAAGAGATGTGAGACCCAGCTCAAAGCGAATCAACGCTATGGGTGTACATATCGGGAGTTGTATTACTTGCTTCCAATAGGAGGACTCTATGCCATCCCAGAATATACAAACTTTAGGGAGGCAAGCTTCAACACCATATAATAAGATGGGTGTTACCTTCATTTTATAGAACATAATGATGTGTTTAATTGAAAACTTCCCAAACTTGCGAAGAAGTATTCGCGATTGAGATACCAATGACTGTAGCTTATTTCTTACTTCGCACTTGTATTGTGATAGTGTCTTTTTATGTTGTATAATTAACCCTAGATATCGATACTGGGTCAACAATATGAATTTTGCACTGCTGCAATTGCCATTTATGATTTCTTGCCTTAAAATTTCTCTTCGGGTTACAGATAACTATTTGAGTTTTTTGTGTATTGATGTTAAGGTTGTTGGCCTGAGCATAACTGCCAAGTTGTTCTATCATGTTTTGCAATCCCCGTGTGGTCTGTGATAGTAGAACTAAGTCGTCCGCATATAACAAATACGGGACTTTTTGTGTACCTATTTTCGGGGGAACTCCCACACAATTAGTCAAAAATTCACCGATTTCTAATATATAGAAATTAAACAGGAAGGAAGCCATGGCACATCCCTGAATCAAACCCCTTTGAGTAACTATCCTTGGTGATAGTATCCCATCAAGGGTTATGCGCACTTGCATGGATGTGTTTGAGTCGAGCAGTATAATTAAGGATAACAGGGTGTGAGGACAATCGTGTTCTTTGAGTTTAAGAAAGAGTCGCTCACGATCAATTGAGTCAAAAGCGGCTCTAAAATCAATAAATCCCAGATATAACGGTTGTCTATGCGCTAGTTGTTGGGCTTGCATCATAGTAAGAGCGAAAATATTTGGGATAGTCCCCAAACCTCTCACAAAACCTGACTGGAACGGATTTCGCAATGATTTCATTTCAACCCACTCATTCAGTTCTCTCAGTAAGATTCTACAGAAGATTTTTCCTGGGGCGTCCAATAATGAGATCGGGCGATAACTATCCGGAGACAGTCGGTCGCCCTTTTTATAAACTGGTACCGTTATTGCTTGAGTCCATGTAGGTGGTAATTTTTGATGATAATTGAGAGCTGTAAAGATGTGGAAGATAATGGAAGCCCATAATTTAGGGTGCCTTTGCAATGGCAAAATTGGACAAACCATCCGGGCCAACTGCCTTGGACTTACTGGCAGTTGTTATAAGTTGCAGTATCTCCGACTCATCGAACGAAAGGTCGAAGGGTGCTAAGATGCCAGATGTGTGGAAGGGGGAACTATTAATTGGTGCCGCATAGAGTTCACTAAAATGCGAAACCCATGTATGTGTATCAACTGCAGAGGACTGAACACAGACCTGATGCTGTCCAAGGGATTGATTCAAAGCCGCCCACATCTTAGAGATGTTTTTACTAGCAAGCGTTTTTAACATTTCAGCTCCGTCTTTCTGATAAAGCAATCCTCGATGACACTTAACCCAATTCTTAAAGCTGTTACGCAACTTCTTTACCATTTCCGTTCTGATGGCGGGGGGATGCCTGGCGAGCTTCCTTACCTCTGCCCGACAGGCAGTTTTTCTCATACGTACCAAGTTTTCAAATGTGTGTAAGTGACTCTGTTGCGAATTAGTAAGACTTTTTGTCTGCTGAAATATTTGAAGCATATTGCTGTACACAATGCCAGAGTTATCTGAGTTATCACCCTTGCTCATATTCGACTCTTTAAGGAGCTCACAGAAATACATTAAGGTGTCCTCCGACCATCAGAGACGACACCTGCCTGAGTTTGTTACTAAACATCCCTTAGTTGTTTTCTTTTCACCATGATCACCTTGTATTTGAACATTGAATTCGGTGGTCAACATATTATGGTCACTGGCTTCTGAGGTTATAACAGTGAAATCTTGAACATTTGACCACAGAGTCACATTTACATAGATGTAATCTATAGTTGATGACACTGATCCTCTGTGCCAAGTCGGAGCAGCTGGTATGTCAGATGTAAAAGCTCCATTCAGAACATGCAGACCTCTATATTGTACTAGTGCTCTCCAGCGTACATTTCTTTGATTAGCTTGCTCGTTCACGCTTTCCAAGCCTCTTAAGTTTAGATCGCCAGCGAGAATAAGAAATCTAGTTTGCCGATCACCACTCACAATGTCTAATAAACCATTCAGGTCTCTGAAGAAACAGTCATCACTTATTGCCGCCGAGTTCCAGTACAAATTTAACACGGCAAAGTTATCCGCAGGAGTGCAGACTTTGATCAATATCATAAATTCATTGGGTATAGCCCACAGTTGTGAGGATAGGCCATTTATTTTCCTAACAGCTGTAAGGAGTCCAGACATTGGCCTACCCATTGTCGTTCTAATGGCTGGATTTAAAAACACCTCATAACGGTCCCAAATTGGAGGTGCAGACAGCCAAGTTTCTTGCAAAAGCACCAAATCATAGTTGTTTAACTGATGTTGATCATTAATGGCTAGATGCTTGTGGCCCCTAGTATTCCAACTGACCAGGGTAAGCTTCTGCGAACTTTTTGGGCTTCATCTACCTGTACAGTAGATGAAGGGATTGATTTGGTAACGAATATACAAGCTGATGCCACTCCAGAAGAACTTAAACACTGAGCTGAGGGTTTAGCAAGCTTGGATGAGGAAGGTTGTTGGGTAGACATTTTAAAATAAAGATGGGTGCTATCCAATGCATCTGTCATCGCCATGGTTACAATGGCTCATGGTCCCACTCACATATGTGCTAGTAAAATTTGCAAACTACTAGAACCTGTTTGGGGAAATGTCAACATCTCAAAAACTGCTGAGCGTTTTTTCCAGAATTGTAAGGTGTGCTTACAGCATAATGCGGGGAAGGGTACGACGAAATCGAGGGGTAGTTTTGGTCCCCCTCTGTGCCTTTTGAAGTGATTCATTTCGACTTCATTGCTGTTATAACTACAAATATGTCTTGGTAGTCATTTGTGCCTTTAGCAAGTGGGTTGAAGCCTTCCCTGTGAAAGATGCCAGAGCAATGACAACAGCGACAACCATGCTTAAGGAATATTTTCCTAGGTTTGGTTTGCCGAGGGTCATCTGGTCAGATAATGGTCCACATTTTATCGCTGCTATCATCTTGCAAGTATGCGCAGGATTACAGATCGATAAAAGGTTCCATTCAGCTGGACACGCTCAAGTGCCGGACCATAAAATGCCATAATGGTATCCTGAAGAATAAGCTTGCAAAGGTCTGTGCCAGCAATAATTTGAAATGGCCAGACGCCTTACCTATAGCTCTACTGTTCATGCGGCCGACCCCACAGACAAGAACTGGACTCTCAACGTATGAGATAGTCATATGGAGGCCGGCTAACATTTGGAATATGCCAAAGCCAAAAGTGTTGAAAGATGTGGAGCATTTCCTTCTTGCTGAATACTGTGATCAGTTAACTCAAAACTTGTATTTGATTTATCAACAGGTGCGAGAAGCCCTCCCAGTTAAATACGAGAGGCCAGGTCACAGACTTCGACCAGGTGAATGAAAGCTCATGAAGTCATTTGAGAGAGCATCCAGTGTTGCAATGCACTGAAGAGGACAATTCCAGGTCTTTTTGGCCACACAGACTGCTGTACAAGTAGCTGGCAGAAGACACTGGATACAGGTGACACACATCAAGAAGATATCCTTTCCTTTGCCACACGATGAAGAAGAAAAGATGGAAACTACTTGCTCTGCTTCTGGTGATCAATATGTCTTTAACAACATCAAGGGTGTTTCGGAGACTCTTCCTGAACCTGTGGGGCCTGGAGAGACTGCTGCTTTGTCTTTGAATTCTTCTTCAGATCTTTCTGCACCCTTGAGCAATCTTGCTTCTGTTTCACCACTTCAACACACACACTGTTCACAGATCACGCAGTGCCTGGAATCTTAAGGTACGATCTGCGTCCAAGGCACTAGACTTACAGCACAGCACAGCTGTGCCCACAGGAAACGACTGTTGAGCTAGTCCCTTGCCACTCTCTCGCTGAAACATAAGTGGCTGGGATGGGCAAAGCTATCTTCAATCAAGATAAATCACGTGGTCAAGAGATCACCAACAAATGAACTCAAGGAGTCTGTCGCAGAAACTTCCTGGAACAAACTTTGAGTCATAATGCCTGTTGCTATCTCTACTCGTACAAAGCAACCAATCGATTGTGTGTCTAACAAAGACATTGGGCAGCATTACAACCCTGGCGCTGACAGAATGAAGGGGGCCAGGAAGGGACCGGCCCCCTTCATTCCGTCAGGGCCGATTACGAGGCTCCCTTTGCGGGACCCGGATCAGACGTCTTTTCCGGGTCCTGTGAGGGGAAGAGGGAGGTAACAATGGGACACTTGTAATGTGCCCGTTCTTACCTCCCTCCCCATTCCCATTGAGCCTTTGGGGGCTGAAATGGGAATGGGGAATGGTTCCTGCAAGGAGCACTTACCGGGTCCTCGTATGTCAGAATGACCCAGTAAGTCCCCATTACAGGAACCAGGTAATGGAGCCCGGTTTGGAGGCAGCCATGGAGCTAATAGCTTAAGTAATATTTTCCTAATAGCTAATAGCTCCATGGCTGCCTCCAAATTCATAATGAGGCCCATTGAGCAGAAAAATTCATGGTCCTTGAGGACTTATTGTTTTCTTGTAATTATGTTAACTGGTCTAACAGTAGTAATTGCACTTGAGTTTTGGTATATTGAGGGGGTGCGTCCACTTGAAACTTTGATACCCACTGAGAGTGTTACCACTATGTCTACTCCTTCCGTGAATCTGCATACTCTATCTTCTAGGGATTCCCAACACAGACAGAGTTATCACAACAATACACTTTTGTTAATCATAAATGCGACCCATGCGATTTTGAATAGAACTAATTGCTGGATATGTTTGCATTTGCCACAACAGGGGGAAAAAGGGTTGGGCTGGTATATTCATCCTTTGCCTTTAACTACTGCATGTTACGCCTCTCTAAGGGCACTATTCTTTGGTTGTTGGAATGACAGCATCTCGGGAACTTTGACGGGACTCATTTGAATGAGTTTGAAAGGCGAGTCCTGACGCCTCTGGGATGCTCCCTTTTTGCAAATAGGAGCAAGCTTAATGTTGCTTCTATTACGCCTTCTGATAGACTTTCTAGACCTTTCCAATTGCTAATTTATTTCAAGGTGGCTCCCGTAGGCAACCGGGATGCCATACCTCCTTCTTACACTATCAATCACAGCCCCAACTCTGTTTCATTCTGCAAACAAAGGAATGGTTCTCAGTCAATGGGTACTTTTGAGGGTTGTACCAATATTGCAAATTTGACTAGTGAGGACAGACCCTTCTATGTAGGTGACCCTGTTTCTATTATTTGTGGCAATGAAGCTTATCCTTGGCTACCTAGAGATTGTCAGGGTACTTGTTATTTGGGTATCTTGCTAACAGGGGTATTTGTAGCTAGCACCTCTGAGGCCTCTAAAGCTCGTCTAAGGCGGGACGAGAACAGTGATATTCCTTCACAGGTCATGGGTGATATAGAGAAATCCTTTGTGCCATTTTGGGGACAGATCATTCATTCTGAGGATATTAGGAGACTGGCAAGAGTATTGGAGAGAACCATCAACCGGACCACTGATATACACTACAATATGATATTAGAACAGAAAGCAGTTAGATTAGTGGCTCCACAGAACCGGATGGTGTTAGACGCCATCCTGGCTGAGTGTGGTGGAGTATTAAATTGGTGGGATCTGCTTTGTTGTGTTTTTGTACCTGACTCCTCCCCTACCATTTTCAAAGCAATGCAAAGTCTGCATGTCCTAAGTACAGACGTACATGTTCCGAGGTAAATTGGGATCTTAGTGCTTGGTTCTGGGGCTCTTTATGGTCTTGGGGATGGAAACTCTTCTCAGCCTTAGTGGTAATACTTGGCATTCTATTGTTCTTTTGTTGTTGCATACAATGTCTTCCTGCCATATGTTGATGTTAGTGGGATGCTGTGCGCAAACTATAGGAACATTAGGACCGAAAATACACGCATCCGAGAAGATGACTAATGTTTTTGTGATGAAGGATATTACTGTCAAGGATTTAGTGGCGATCGATATATCTGATGAATGTGATTTGGGATGTACGGACACTGAAACGTGACGTTACGAGTAAAGGAAATATTTTTAGTAAAGCTAAGTAAAGGAGAGTTTGTTAAACCATAATTATATAGTGCCTCCTTATTATTTATATTGGCCTAAGCCCATTCGCGCTACACGGAAAACCGTGTTGCAAAGTTCCGATTTTTGGGTTAAACTTCGTCGTGATTTTAAGATTCATCCGCCATTTTGATTTTCACTCCTTTTCTATGTTTTAAAATGGTGGACTACGTTTTCGACTTGCAGCCAAGCTTTCCGACCTTTGAGTTCTGAAAATGTTTAGGTTGTCCGAGAACCGACTATTTAAGCTGAGCAAAGAAAACTTGCGCTTCATATGAACTGCTATTCAAGTGTTGTCTGCGCTCACAAGCCTCATCCTTGTATAAACATTGAGACAATGAAGAACAAACCTCAAGCGTATGTGTTAGCTGAGACTCTTGAAATAAGGCTTACCGCGGGATCCGAGAACATACATCACTATTGTGTTTTCATGGAAGTTCAAGATGTTGAAAAATCTGTATGTGAACTAGGCACAAACTCTAGATGACAAATTAATAACGTGAAGAGAGGCTGGACAATATTGTAGGAAATGTATAAAAATGCCAGTGTTTAGATGTCCAGCACTCTCTCTCCTCTCTGTGTCGGCTGGTACACACTGCCAGGTGTTCGGAGCCAGATAGCTATCTGTTTTGCTTTGTAAACTGTACAGTAATAAAAGATACTTGTATCTTTTCAGACCGTGATTGGTGTATTTAATTTGTTGTACTAAGCCTCGATGTTTCTTTGTTCTTTCAAAATTCCAGGCAGAAGGGTGACCCAGTGGCTGGTACACTTTGCCGACCGAAACATATGTAGATGTGGTCAATAAGCTGTTGTTGTTATTGTACAAATATACATACCACTATGAGATATGGATGTAAATATTGAAATACTGTGTGGATATACCTGATAAAGGGTTTTTGTAAAGGCTGACCTTTATATGTGTTTCCAAACTTATATGGTCCGCACCGCGCAGCCCACGGTTTGGTGCTCTCGCATGGTCTAATAATATATACTCAGGCAACCAGGAATACCCTATTTTCTGGTTAGTCCACATTTCCTTCTTTCTACTGGCCAGCAGGACTTATACACAAAGGTCCCCCTCTTTGGCATCCCAGCTGTAAATTAGTTACAAACACCCGCCCAACCAGCTGGGATACACCCAACATGCACCAAACAGGTACATCACTGCAGCCCCACTCGTGATATCAGGTCTACAACAGCCGTCGCACAAGGATGGGGGCAGACCACACGTAATCAAGGGAGGAGATAGTTCAACTCACAACACACAATTATCACGTATAGAGGTCCAGCGTTATCAGTCACAAGGAGCTTTCTCTCCTTGCAATAACATTCTGCCTTTAATGGACCACCTTGGTACTTTAGCTCGAGGGATCCATAAACTTCAAGTAGCATGTCAAGCAGCACGTTTTGCAAGCCACTGACTCTCTGTCTGCAGGAACCTCTTCCGTGTCCACAATACCGTAGCCAATCAGGGCACCGCACATTGGGGACCCTGATTGGAGCACAGGGACACACCCAGGGGGTGAACGGAGGCTCGACTCACACATGAGCCAACATCGGCTTTACTGCACGGGGCACAGTTCCCCCAAGTCAGATTTAAAGAATATATCCAGCAATTTTTGATATCATTGAGGCAGCCCTATGTCTGGGCATAACATGCAACATTACTGCTGCACCGATTACTCACATATTACGCACCACCTGTTCAACATCCGCAAGATCCGCTCTTTCCTCACCTTCCAAGTTCCGGATCTCCTACATCACATCCAATCGTGGCACAGGTTTTCCTGTACCCTGATTGGATGACAGAGACACACCCTTAACCACCAGGAGGCTCGACGGCTGCATTTCATTCAGGCTTTAGTTTTCGCCGCAGTGAATACGGACGTCTCCATGACGGCTTCCCAACAGGCGAGGAGACTACCCAGCCATTTGAAGAAGGAAAAAAAAAAAAACAGGGCATCAGGCAGCCTTAGGATCTTAGGTAAAATTTTTGTGGAACTTACTGACAACAGCAGACACCAGTGGACATTAGTATATTTTTCGCACTACATGGACGGCAGGTCTCACAGCCGTATGCTTTGTTTTTTTAAACAGTTACAGGACACAGCAGCTCCTGTGACAAGAGGACTTCAGTTTTTACGACCGCACAGATGCAAGGGAACTTGTGCCATGCACCTAAAGATTTCATGTCTAGAAGGGACACCATACATATGCACGCCCCTCCTTCTCTCCTTTCTTTAAGGTACTTTTCCATATTTCTATGCTAGTAGCTATGTTTAACAGTTCCCAACACTAGTCCTGTTGCAAACACGCATGATCCCCAGTCTAGGGGTATATGCGGAGGTAGAAACACGCAACTAAATGTGTCCCGTTCTCTCTTTTTTTTCCCCTTTCTTTTCTTTTCCCTCCCCCCATCTCCACACATAGGTCCACGGACGAGTTAGAAATAAATGTTCTCATCCCACAGGCCTCGCCCTGCACAAGCTTATCCCACATCCGTGGTGCAAAGCATTTCTGTGGCGCCCACATTGAATTTGGTGCAGTGATCTACATGCAGCCTTTAGACAGAAGGGCTGGCCTGCATGAGAGAAACCTTCGGAAGACCTGTGGTGAGTTAACATACTCTACGGAGAGCTACGGAATCCCTCAGGGTTCCGTACTTGGACCCTTTCTCTTCTCTCTCTATACCTCCCTTCTCGCCCCTGTCATCTCTTCCTTCGGCATCTCTCACCACGTCTACGCCGATGAAACCCAACTCTTCCTCTCCTTCTCTTCCTTCACTGCTGACCTCCACCACACTCTTTCTTCCTGCCTCACGGCCATAAAAAACTAGATGTCTTCCCACTTTCTTTCCCTCAACTCTGACAAGACGGAAGTACTTTTCTTCCCTCCTAACACTACCTCCCCACCCCCCCCTTTCATCTACTTTCCCCCTTCCAATCTCCCCATCTCGTCCCACGCCCGCAATCTTGGCCTCCACCTGGACTCCTCTCTTTCCTTTTCTAACCATATCTCCCTAACCTCTCGCGCCTGTCGGCACCACCTGTTCAACATCCGCAAGATCCGCTCTTTCCTCACCTTCCACGCTTCTAAACTCCTAATTTCCTCCCTTATTTTCTCCCGCCTCTTCTACTGCTCCTATCTTCTTTTTGGTCTCCCCGCCTCTCACCTGACTCCCCTAAAATCCATCTACCACTCCTTCATCCGTACTCTATGTCTTCTCGGTCCTCGTGACTCTATGTCTGCCTCTGTCTCTCAACTTGGCTGGCTTCCCTTCCTCTCACAACTGAAATTTCAATTCCTCTGTCTTGTCTACAAATCTCTCCATGACCTCGCCCCCCCTATCTCTCTTCCCTCCTCTCATTCTACCATCCCTCCCGTTCTCTCCGGTCCGCTTATCTCTACCTTCTCACAGTACACCTTGCCCCTTGCGCCGCCTCGCGCTTCAACTCCTTCCAACTCCTGGCCCCCCTCCACTGGAATTCTCTACCTCTCTCCATCCGCTCCTCCTCCACCTACTCATCATTCCGCTCCTCCCTGAAATCCCTTCTTCTCCACTCCCCTCCCTGAACCTCTCCTTACCCCCCTCTCCCCTCCCCAAAGCCCTACCCCCACTCCACTCACCTCCCCCTACTCCCACTGACCTCACTGGACACTGCCACCTAGAGGGCAAGAGGCCACCTGGGACTCTCCCCCCCTGCTCCCCCCTGTCTCCCACCCTGCTAGCATCGATCCTGATTCTCATACCCTCTACCTTCCCCCTCCCCCCCTCTTCGTCCTCCTCCCCTCCCCTTGAGTAAATTGTTCCATATACTGTACTTCTGGTTTGTTTCACGTTTGTAATAAGCATCTCAAAATGTTGTATCTTGTTGTTAATCTGTAAAGCGCTTTGGCGTAAAGCGCTATATAAATTAAATAAACATAAACATACTCAAGATGTACGCCAACCACGGGGAACCAGAGGCATTGTTACCTTTTATCATGCCTCACTCCAAGCCCATTTAAATACATTCAGCTTTTTGTATAATTTTACCACTGTCTCAAGTGAATGCTAATATTACTAGTTGCCTCATAATGTCCAGTAAGGAAACACACAAATTCCCAAAGAGGACACACCATTGATTTTCTGCTCTTTGGTCTCTCCTTTTTTAATAGGGTCAGTTTTTCCCCCTGAAGAAGGCGGCCACCATGAACAATTACATTTTATTCCGATTCAGTTGAAAATGAGCATGTAACTGCCGTCGAAACATGAACTCTCTGCAAGGGGGATTATTGAGTCCAACACAAGGGTCTACAGACTGTTACTCTTTATGAGATACATGTTTAACCTGTTGGTTATAGTAGAATCCTACCCCCTGCAACGTTGGCATGTGTTTATTAGAATTTCGGATTGTAAAAGATTGTAAAAAGATATTTGCCATCTGTTTTTGACATATGCACATCAGCAGTCTCTATGTACTACACACTTGGACTCGTTTATTAGAACCTTGGTACATGATTATTAGAATTTCCATTCCCATAGAGACTGGGCATTTATGTATCAGATTTTGACATCTGCCTATTAGAAATTTTTCCACAATAGACAGATGCAAGTGTGATTTATGTGGCACTTTTTCCTCATACTAGAGGTTTCAAATCACCATGAATACATTTAATGTTTTTGTGTTTTTTTGATGTTTGTTTTCTGATTTCATGCAATTATGTTATCATTTGGTTTCCCTAGAGAACCAAATTAACTTAGGGACCACTGTATATATTTGATACACTGTTCTGTTTATGATAACAATATATTTCCTCTTAATACATGTTGTTGCATGTGCAAGTGCATATAAAATGACTTTTTTGTTTTGTTTTATTACAGCCAATTATATTTACTATGCAGCTCTTGTTTGTGGGTTCCTTACTGGACAATACTATGAGCTATATGCTTAGGGATATATTCCAATAGCAATAAAAAGGGTTCCCCTACAATTTGTCAAAAAGTCTATCTTTTGAGTATAATTGTGATGGGTAGAACCCCTGTGTAGCAGCAACCCCTTTTCTGTTGTTCAATGGTTACTATTGCCCGAGTCTGCTACTAGTCACCACGGGCAAACCGACTTTTTTGATGATCTTTATATGTGTTTAAGCTGAGATTGCATGTATGAGAGTTTGTATGTGACTGATGGAAACAATTAGATGTCAAAACAGTGATTTGTCATAGGAATACTATGGTCTTAATTTTGTGATATACTTTGTAATAAATTCAATTCTTGCATCAAAATAATGTGTTACTTGTAACATTCCAACCTCACTACGGAGGTCCAGTCTTTGTTTAGTGTCATTCATCTCTGGCAGACAGTATGGTTTCAATAAACAAAGAGTCACTGATTCCTGCTGGATTCCAGCATAGATTGAACATTGGCAATACATTTTGCCTCATCTCATTGCTCACCGTCCATGTCCATGATCATAATCTGGGTGTATGGGGTTGGATTCAAAACTTCCTGTAATTTGAGGTTACGCAGATGTAACCCGAAGATGGATGGCCGGCTTGGCCTAAAAATGAAGGATTTAGATGGGATATGTAGCTGTCACACAGCAGTGTCGTTCACATCCACATTTCCTGGAGGCATATTTTGTCATATTTTTGTAATTTTGAGTTTCCTTCTGTAAACAAATGGGAAAAGCCTCATGTATTCCATGAACAAAGCCTCAAGGGGTGTACCGGTTAACTCTGCTTGCTAATCTACTACAGTGGCAGCCAGCGTTAGATGGGCATGGAGATTTGTATGCCTAGGTCTTGAATGTAAAAGGTATCGATTCTGAGTCTTCATATTTCTGCACGTATTTGGGCCCACTGTGTCGAAGTTTACCTTTAAATGGTGTTATATTTTCTTTCCAATTGCAGGATCCTTTTTTTTTATGTCGATGGCCATAGAAAGCGTGTTTGTTTCCCTGGAGGTCTGCCCAATTTGCAGAAATTAAGCTGGGTTCCCATTGCCCGTAGTTTTTGGCCCATCTTTAGTAAGATCTTTAGTGAGTTCAATTCCCAATGGAAGGAGGGCCACGCTTACCTACAAAATTGTAGATTTGACCAATGGGGAGAACATTTTACCCAATCTGTTCTCGCTTCTTGTACAAACTGCATTATTTTGATGCCATTCGAGTCTATATATCTCAATTTTAGTATATAGTGTGACGGTTTTAGCACATTAGCACAGTTTAGGATCAGGCCATCCTCTGATCGCAGGAGTCGATCGATGACAATGGTGCAGGAGACTGTACTTTGTCTCGAGAGATCAGGGGTAAGTGAGTTTGTCACAGCTTTATTCACCTCACGTGACAATGATTTTCGATTGGGCCCTGTTTCTTGTTTTTGTTTCTTGTTTTTTAATAGTTGAGAGAGGTTTTTGATCTAAGGTCCATACATAATATGGGACCTCGTGAGGACACCAATATGTCTTGAGATATTGCTGTGTAAGATAAATCAGTGTAGTCCATGGCTGAAACTTCGAGATCTTCATCTGATGTTTCTTCCACAGATATTTCTTTAGCGGCCTGAGGCCCGTTTTCTTCCTGAATCTCATCATATGACATATAGACAGAGAGTTTCATTAGGATATTCCTTTGTTCTGATTCCGAATGGGTCATTTCCTTCAACTCCAAAGCATCCCTTTGCATTTCTTTTGAGGAATTTCTGACATTTTTATTTGTCACCAATCCATTTGTAGCTACGAGTGGCTTCACTGGAGGCGATCATAAATTGTGTAAAAAAGCTCTCAACCAATTTGTTTTTTGGTTTGTGGCCTCTGGATCTATTTTCCGTTTTCTTTTGTATCAGCCCCAGCACCAGAGGTCTATTGAGGTGTTTTTCAAAGATTGGAAAGACTTGTTTCCTGCTGCCCACTGTTCCTAGAGCTGCTCCGAGGTCCACTTGGACAGAAATTCCCTCTGTAGCAGTTTGGGGTGAAGTTACCCATACTTTGGTAACTGTAGCGTCTGGAGCTTGAGACAGAGCCGAATTTGAGCACCTAGGACCCAAGAGAGAGTCTGTTGGAATTTGGGGTGAAAGTATTTCTTAACTGTACACGTTTCATCCCAGAGTCTCAGTTGGGCCATTTCATCAGCCTTCATATTGGCATTAAAAAAGGATCAATTAGTTTGTTCATTGCTAGGAATTTCCAGGTTGGCATTTGAAAGCGGTCTCATGGAGTCATGTGCCTTCACCAAGCACTTGTTTTCCCAGATGAGATGTAACTGACAGTTCTCATCTGTTTAGGCACAGAACACATCTCCTGTCGAATCAGTTTTATCATATCTAGAATTGAGGACATCATTGTAGTTTTGTCTGCATGTTTGCCCCTTACTACATCGAACAGGTGAGACTACCACTGCACAGTTGTCTCAGCCTCTCTGTCCTGGCGTGATTGTATTTTGGTTGTAGAGGTCTCTGAATAGATCTGCTTGGAATGAATCATGGCCAAGAGAGTTGATTGTTCCATTAGGGCATTGCTCACTGTCCCACACCGCAAAGAGTCTTGCACTTCGGGAGGTCTGAGAGCTGCAGAGTGAGCATTGATCAAACATCCATACCAACAGCACATTGTGTTGGAGATAGGGAGCTCGCAGGCACTCTCACCTCATCAGAGTTTGTAGATTCCTGGTCTGCTTCATAATCTGTTTCGGAGGGATACCAGGTGTCCGAGGAGTTGGGAGACGGTTTAATTTCTCCTGATGTCAAGGACAAGGGCAGGATATAGCACCGATTCTAAGTTGCTTTCACATTCTGGGGACGGTGTTGGCCATCAAGCCAGCTCCCTCCATGATTCCTCTGAGTTAACTCCAGATAACTCTGCACCAACTATTGCACCAGTGATTTGTGTCCGGCAAGGGTTTTATATGAGGAAGAGGCACAGTAAAGTCACAGCATTCACCAAAGTAGATTGGTTTCAGAAGGAGCATCCTCTTACACCAGTACCCCCAGATAACTCTGCACCAACTCTCGCACCAGCGCTTCACGCCCGGCAGGAGTTTTATAGGAGGAGGCAAATTAAAGTCACAGCTTTCCACAAAGTAGATGAGTTTCAGCATGAGCAGCCTCTCACGCCAGTACCTCCAGATTACTCTGCACCAACTCTCTCGTGCTAGCTCACGACCTGACCATCCACCTCAACTGCTGCTTGACCTTCCTCCATTACACTCGCAGGTTCAAGTAAACCTGCAACCCAACCACATGCCAAACTATGCACACCAAATCTACATCAGTGCAAAGTCCTGTGCTGCATTTGCCACAACTGTATTTTGGTGGGAGAAGCCACCCTAGAAGGATTTTTATCAGGCATTTGGTCAATTACCAGCCTGAGGATTCTTTTTTTTTTCAGTGGCATTTCTTTTTTCCCTCGGTCATTAACTCTAAGATGTGAACTTGTTACATGTTGTGTGTATATATTTAGTATCAGACCGAATACAATACATTTTTTAAGAAAGGTTCTAGCAGGAACTGATGAAATATCTTTGTATTGTTTGATTTTACTAAAAAGTGTCTTCAAATTTCAATTCCACTGCAACATCCCATTAACTAAAACCTAGCATTTAACATGAGATTAACATTAATTCTTGACCTGACCCCAAGACCCCCTTTTTTTATTTTGATTTGGTCCAAATCTGCACTGTGGTTTTCACGCTACAGCAGTTTAAAAACTGCACTTTATTTTCTCTCTGGGGAAAAAAAAAACTGTGAAACTGTGGTATTTTGTTTTCTTAATCACTTATTTTTATTTTATAATATATTGTTCCCAGAATTTACAGTGTGGTGGGGAGGGGGCCTTGACAAAGATTTTGTTTTTTAAATGTTATCCAAATCCACCCAGCAAGTCAAATCTTATTAGCAATAGAATTTTGGGGACAAATTGCTGATTTTTCACTTCTGAAAACACTGCTCACCTCTCTGCTGCAAAGCACCATTGGAGATGTCACTATAATGGCCCTGATTCACAAAGCTTTTTCCAATGGGGTTCTGTCATTAAAAAATGCTTCTGTGAATTAGGCCCATTGTTTGGAGAATGGGACAATGCCTTCTCTGTCAAATATTGAAATAACTACTGGATGCAATAACCCTAGACCACCGCACTGGAAATCCAGTCAACACTTTGGCCCGATTCATTTAATCGGGTGCATGATAGGGGCAATGGCCATGCGCCGAGAAGGAGCAGAGAAGGAGAAATCTTTGCGCGGCACACATTTTCATTCATTTCCAGAGGCATCAGTAGTTGTCACAAAGCAAGTGAAATGACCAACACGGCGCAAGACTCTGTGCCATCCCATGGCCAGCCTACAGCCAACAATCCCCTTCCTCACCCCCATGTAATCATGCGAAAACAGCTCGCAATCCCGGTCCGAACCCCAGTGTGATTATGCAAAAACATCCTGTGATCCCCTTCCCAACCCCAGCGTAATCACAAGGAAACACCCTGCAAACCCTGTGCACCTCCCATAGAAAACTCATGCCCTCCCATGCAAGTTCTAGCCCACCACCAGCCAAATGGCGCCCCAACACCTCACAATCTGCAGCATGCAGCCCCCTCCAGATAGGACACCCATACCCCAAACCCCATCACTCAAGACCCCACCCTGCAGGCAGCCCCCATCCAAATGGGATACCCCAGCACCCATCACCCGTGTCCCCACCCTGCAGGCAGCCCCCTCCACATGGGAAACCCCTAGCCCAGCCCCCATCACCCATTACCCCACACTGCAGGCAGCCCCCTCCACATGGGATACCCCCTCCCTAGCCCCCATCACCCATGACCCCACCCTGCGGGCAGCCCCCATCCAAATGGGATACCCCAGCCCCCATCACCCGTGTCCCCACCCTGCAGGCAGCCCCCTCCACATGGGAAACCCCTAGCCCAGCCCCCATCACCCATTACCCCACACTGCAGGCAGCCCCCTCCACATGGGATACCCCCTCCCCAGCCCCCATCACCCATGACCCCACCCTGCAGGCAGCCCCCTCCACATGGGATGACCCACCCACCATCACACATGTCCTCACCCTGCAGGCAGCCCCCATCACCCGTGACCCCACCCTGTAGGCAGCCCCCTCCACATGGGATACCACAGCCCCCATCACCTGTGACCCCACCCTGCAGGCAGCCCCCTCCACATGGGTTATCACAGTCCCCATCACCTGTGACCACACCCTGCATGCAGCCCCCTCCACATGGGATACCCTCATCCCAGCCCCATCACCCGTGACCCCACCCTGCAGGCAGCCCCCTCCACATGGGATACCCTCACCCCAGGCCCCATCACCCATGACCCCACCCTGCATGCAGCCCCCTCAACATGGGATACCCCATTCCCCATCATCCACGACCCCACACAGCAGGCAGCCCCCTCTGCATGGGATTCCCTAGCCCCATTCACCCATGACCCCACTCTTCAGGCAGCCCCCTCCACATGGGATACCCCTACCCTAGCCCCCATTACCCATGACCCCACCCTGCAGGCAGCCCTCTCCACATGGAATAACCCAGCCCCCATCACCTGTGACCCCACCCTGCAGGCAGCCCCCTCAACATGGGATACCCCAGATCCCGTCACCTGTGACCCCGCCCTGTAGGCAGCCCCCTTCACATGGGATATCCCAGAACCCATCATCCGTTACCCCACCCTGCAAGCAGCCCCCTCCACATGGGATACCCCAGTCCCCATCACCTGTGCCCCACACAGCAGGCAGCCCCCTCCAATGAGATACCCCAGCCCCCATCACCCATGACCCCACCCTGCAGGCAGCCCACTCCACATGGGATACCCCAGCCCCCATCACCCATGACCCCACCCTGCAGCCAGCCCCCTCCACATGGGATACCTCAGCCACCATCACCTGTGATGCCACCCTGCAGGCAGCCCCCTCCAAATGGGATACCCCCACCCCAGCCCCCATCACCCGTGACCCCACCCTGTAGGCAGCCCCCTCCACATGGAATATTCCACCCCAGCTCCATCGCCTTTGAAACCACCCTGCAGGCAGCCCCCACCACATGGGGCATCACCTGCATGATGTACTCTGACATAGCGACACATCATCACTCCATCGATTGTGTGTCGTGCACCTTGACTGCCGTGTTGTGGCACCAGCCACAATATCCACTGGAACATGTATCCTGCAAAACAAAATGAATGCGTTCACCCGGGCCACATCCATGACTGCGACAGGTGGCCAAACAGAATTGCTCTCTGCAACCATCTCCCAACATACACATGTAATAAATCAATGTCAAAGTGAGGCCTTGCTGGCAATGTGACAATGTCATGGCATCAATCCCCAGGCTCAAATTGTTCAACAATGACATAATTAAACACACCCTCAATGTGTGCCACATGTACAAACATTGGCCAGGTGTCTCACAGCCTGAGCCCCATTGAGCTGCTATTTATAGAAGAGAATCCCTAATAAGCACATAACTGGTGCGCTCATGTGTGAAGGACATGGCAATCAGACAGTGCGCCACATACCGACACAGCTGTATTGGGCAGCCAATGTGTAAATACAAAGAAATGACAATGTTGCATCCCAGTACAATAGGTTGACCAACACCAGAGATGATGATAACTGTACAAACACATGCTGGTGAAGGGGAAAGCACCACCTGTGTGTTACACAGCATCAGGCAAACCATGTTCAAATGTCCTGATCATGTAACACTCCCACAGTCACCCCACCCACCCACCTCACACATAAACACAGTGAGGGCAAATACACAGTCATGCTGCACATTTGCCCGTGCACACACAAGATCCCACTTCACATACCACTACTGGTCCGACCCATGTGTAT
This sequence comes from Ambystoma mexicanum, assembly GCF_040938575.1. NCBI lineage: Eukaryota > Metazoa > Chordata > Amphibia > Caudata > Ambystomatidae > Ambystoma > Ambystoma mexicanum. The sequence continues at coordinate 508,035,004 of NC_090926.1, read as the reverse complement.
ACTCACCCCACAAATAAACCCCAAACCTTACACATGCAAGTAAGCAACCACACATATGACTAACAATGGGCATGATCAGGGCTACTAAATGGCCTACCAAACAGGCACACTGCAAAAATAACTGTGACAATGACGGTGAGAGTAAAACATACATAAATTCAACTGTTGTATTTTACACATACATGCAGAAAATAAAATCATAAAACATGTCCAAGTCAAAATAGAAAAAAAAGTCCTTGGGCCTCATTACGAGTCCGGCGTTAACCGAGGCGGTAAAACCGCCTGGTTAACACCGGACTCGTATTACCATTCCGCCTCCGTGATTCCCGGAATTACCGGGGCATCACAACCCCGGTTTTCCGGGAATCACGGAGGCGGAATGGTGTAAATCCCCATTCCCATTGAGTCCTATGGGACTCAATGGGAATCAGGATCATGGAAACACCGGCAGCATCTTGTAATGCTGCCGGTGTTTCCTCGTCCGCCTGCAGGCAGGCGGTGTTAAACCCGCCAGGTCAGACCTGGCGGGAACATCACCTCCCGCCTGCAGGGGTCGGGATCAGGCGGTCCGGAAACAACGGTGGCGGCGGGTTTACCGCCACCGTTATTTCCGGACCGCCACGGTCGTAATGAGGCCCCATGTTTCTAAAAATATTTACAAAAACAAATAACAAAAAAAAAATAATAAACATGGTTACCCGGAGACCTCAAACACACTAAAAAACTGTGTACAAGAAAATGTGGAGGATAGTCCGGAGTCCACTTAAAAAAACAAATAAATAAATAAAAGGAAACTTACACTTACAGAACTATGTAAAAAAATAAAAAGGAGTAATATCCGTGATCCAAGCTCCAAATAACAAGGACACATGAAAGGAAACTTATATCTACAAAACTTTATACACAGGCAGCAGGTTTGTCCTCCTTGTGACCAAAGCCAGGGCATCATCGAGCAGTGCGTCCACTTCCCCTAGGTGGGCCTCCATACTCTCCTGAGGGCTTGCAGGGACACCAGCAGGGACCTCTCCATCCCCTCCCACTCCCTGCAAGTATCCTCAAGGATGTCAGCCACCCTCTCTGCCCACCGCAGTGCAATTTCTGCCCTGGCCATGGTGACTCTTACCTCCCGAGCCCACTGCCTCTCTGCCTTGATTTGCTGCCCATATTGCACAAACACGGAAGATATCCTAGATCTGTGGTCCACATTTGTGTTCAGCCTGACACCAGATACCTGCTCCCTTGGGATGTTTTGCCCTGAGTGCATAAGCCTTGTCCTCAGAGCCTGCTGCTGCCATAGTGCCCAATGCTTGCTTTGTATGGACACCCTCCGGCTGATGACAATAGCCGGGGGTGTCCGGCCTGTGCCCTACTCCTAGGTGCCTGCTCTCCCTCCATTGCCATTGCTCCTGCTATGTCCTGGATAGACATGGTAACCACCTCAGCTGATCCACTCTCGACTCCCAACTCATGCAGGTATGTTTGCTCCACCAGAAGGGCCAACATGGGTGGGACGGGTGCACAGGGGGCCCTGAAGGTATCTGGGCCAGAAGGCACCCAGGAGAATGACTGGAGCACAGAAGAGCAAGACGAGGAGGGGGTTGCAATAGTGGTCAGCCCATGCAGCAGACTCGAGACCAGAAAAGCTGCTAGCCAGTTCAGGAGACTCCAGGTGCCATTGTGATGGTGTGCAAGCACACAAGTGCAAGCCTGCACATCATCACGAATGACGCCGGTATACTTCCCGATACTGACTTAGTAGAGGTACCACTCTGTACTGAATGGCAACATCTGCAATCATTGGGGTGTCGATCTGGGTGGAAACATCCAACACCTGCAGATGGGTTTGGCCTGGGCATGCCGGCAGGTGCATACTGCTGCAGGCACTGATACAGGGACACAATTTAGTACTGGCACTTCCACAGCTGCCCAGCCTCATACCCTAGGTTATGACTGCAGCAGTCACACCCACCTCACCACCCCCGCCTGTCCCCATGGACTGGGTTACTACAGCCCCCTCCTCCTCAGCCATCCTGGATGCCTCCTGAGCGTCTTCCACCATGAAGGCCCCTGTGTCTGCTCACCTGTCCCCCCTCTGCCAAGGAGTCCATGTCCATATTGGCCCTCTTGGACTTTCCCCCAGCAGCTGTGACCGATGGTTGAGGCACAGCACCAGCCTCCTCGTTCCCCGATGAGGACGTGGCCAGGGATCGGGGCTTGCCCTTGTGCCTATGCCTGTTGGGGCATCCCAGCTGCCTTGCTCCACGGCACCCTCTTCTTCCAACGCAACAGCACATGAGGAGACATACAACACAAACATCAGGGTACTGCACGGATGTGTGCTTCACCCCAAAAACATTTGCATTACGTAAAGGGTACAAACATCATCACCCTCCACAACACACAGGAACATGCTATGTATATACATACACGTACATGTCTGTTCTTCACAACAGACTATCATGTCTGTGGACATGGCACTGTCACAACCTATCAATTGCACATGCTATACACACATGCATCATGGGCTCATACACATATCATGCACACACATCACCTGACAGTCCTCAAGCAGTGCACTGAACAATCACATCAGAGTCCCCTCAACAGCAATCACGCAAAATGATTAGGTCACACATTGAAATACACCTGTTACATCCATCCAGGAGTGATGGCCAGTCACACAGTCACATCTTAGACACATAAACATGAACACCATGATTGCACATGAGGTTGCCAACACCACCTCATCTGTCACACTACTCACACGGGCATGTCTCAGACACATTTAGCATATCACGTGCACAAAGTGAAATGCTGCAATGCAACACACAATGCAAATGTAAGACCATTGAAATCACACATGGTTCACTGAACAAATGTAGAACACTGTCTGGGACATGCACACAGACATCCGTGCAAGAAGCGTAATTGCTCTAAGGACAAGTTGCACAATCCCACCATACATGAACATGCACATGCACATGCACTGTGGAGGCCAGCAACACATGGACACTGACCTGACAACTTCATATGTTGCTGCAAATCACTGACCTGGGTGTGCAGTGCCGGGTAGAACTTCACCAGGACCTGCATGTCGGTAGTGTTGATCCAGCCCCTGCTTCTCCCTTGGTTCCAACCAACCTGGATGAAGCACAGGGCCTTGCTGTGGGTCCTGGATTTCAGATCCTCGCAGCGCTTGTGCACATGGTGGTAGTCACGGGGTGCCACCCCCTCCGCTTGGATGGCATCCACGATCCGGTCCCAGATCAGCTTCCGTCCTTCCTTGCTGACTTGTATTGGGGTGTTGAAGAGGGCATCATAATGCCCCAGGACATGCTCCACCAAGATGTGAACTTCCCTGGCAGTGAAGTTGACAGCCCTCTTCCTCGCTGCCAAGGGGGTGCCACTTAACCCTGAAGATGTTGGTTGAGAGAGGGCAACCCCTGAGGCAGGTGTGGGTGGGCAAGTTGGTCTTGGGGCTGGGCTGTGGAGCGGTAGTGATGGAATGGCACATTGGGATTCTTCTGAATCCGCTAAGGTGGTCACAGGGCCAAGGACAGCAGCATTGACAATGGCTGGACAGCAGGCACTCAAATTGCAGGGCAGGTGGGCAGTAGCAGATGGCTTGAAGGAGGTAGCTCAGGGCAGTAGTAAGCAGGTAAAAAGGCTCATAGCCAGGAGTGTGGGTCTTCCGTGTCTCTCGCATGGGCAGCCGGAAACAGAGTGACGGTTACTAAGCGCCTTCGAAATTAGAACATACATGTGAAATCAGAGGAAAGGGCCTCATTGCGGAAGTTACATGATACATGCTAAGCGTTGGGCGTTGGCGTTCAGATTCGGAATAAAGGAGTGCATAGGAGAACATTAAACCGCACATGCGAATTGGAGTGGATGGACGTGTGGACTTTGGAGATTTTTGGGGTGCCACGCAATTTGTTCACTACTGTGACAGTGCAAACTTCTTATTTTGGTGGGGGATTTGCCTCTGCACACACGCGCATATACTTTTCTTTTTCCAGAGGCTAACAGTGAGTCGTGTATGCATTATTCATACTCTGGGGGCCTCTGTGTATCATGTACCTCCATTATTAACATCACAGTAGCTTTACTGGGCTTTGCGTATGCATTTTTTGTGTTGCTGGGTGCCAAAGCATACCGCATAACGCTCTTTCTTTTCACTGGAGCTACCAATGGGGCACGTACATGCATTTATGATATTTGGGGTGCCTGTGCATTACGTGTCCCATGAATTTTTTCAACAGGGATAATATTGAGCCTTGCTGGACCACACTAGTATCTTTTACATCATGTACCCGGCCCCCTCACTGCGATTGCCCAGGACAATTGCTTAGTGTGCCTTCCATTGTACAAATCCATCTATACCATATGTGGGAAGGCCACAAGAGGGAATGGTGGCAGAGGTGGCCAGGGTCGGGATGAGCAGACAAAGCTGTGCCCAACACCCAATAGGGTCAGGGAGCTGGAGGGTCATCTGCTCTCCCCACCACCCAAGGTCAGGCACCTGCAGATTCAGCTACTGTCCCCCACACCAAGGGTCAGGGAGCTACAGCAGTAGCTGTTGGCCTCCCCCCCAGGAACATGGACACGCAGGGGCAGATGCTGTCTGTCCTTTTAAGATGAGGGGACGTCCAGCAAAGCACCTGTTCCCAGCACCCATGGTCAGGGAGCTTCAGGGTCAGCTGCTGTCCCCAACAGCCAGGGTCGGAGAGCTACAGCAGTAGCTGTTGGCCTCCCCCCCAGGTACATGGACATGCAGGGGCAGCTGATGTCCATGCGTTCAAGGGGAAGGGACGTACAGATAAAGGTCCTGGATCCAGCAGCCAGGTTCAGGCACCTGCAGATGCAGCGGCTGCCTCCAACACCTAGGATCAGCGAGCAACAGCATTACCTGTTGTCCTCCCGCCCAGGTACACAGACACCCAGGGCAGCTAATTTCTGTGCCTCCAAGGGGAAGGGGCATACAGGTAAAGGCTGTTGAGGGACCTGCAGGGCCAGATACTGACCCAACAGCAGTGGGTGATGCATGGCTAAGGCTAGTAGTGGTCCAGCCCCTAATGCCCTGAGTGGTCTCAGCCACACATGGTCTGCACCATATGCCAAGAAGCCAATGCGCGCAGAACAGGGAAAGGCTCAATCCCAAAGCACGGCAAGTCGAGGAAGAGGAGATTCAATGATGAAGAACTCCATAGCCTTGTTGACTATGTGCGTAAACACCACCATGACATGGGCATGCAGCCAGGGAGCACATATACGCCTGCTCAGCGTACAGTCCACTGGCAGCGATTCACGGATGACATCAACGCCTTGGGGAATGAGAGGCGCACTGCTCGTGAGGTTTTGAAGCGGTAGATTGACCTCCACTGTCGAACCATATCGAAGCTGGGTGCCAACCTCGCATCTGCTCTGGTGACTGGAGGTGGGTCACCACAGGAGCAGGAGCTCACACCACATGAAGAGGCCATGAGCCGGTTGATTCATGTGGATCAGCTTCAAGGTGTGGGGAGCCTGCCAGATTACAAGGAAACGTCCGGTGAGTGATGCAGTGTGTGCATCCTGAATATGTGTATGTAGAAAAAATAAATGTGTATGATTGTATAGAACTTCTGCCTGCATTTGTATGATGCCATGGGTGAACCATGTCATGGTGTACTGACCCATGCTTAGTATACTGCAGAGTGCATATGACCCATGTGCTGCACATCTGTTGAACATGGCTTTGGGACAGTAGTCATCCACAACCGTCATATACTAAAAGACATTTCCTGCATGCCAACACAATGTGGCATCTGGGTATTTACATAAGTGATGTTAGTGACTCAGCTATGCCAGTCAAGTGCTTGTGTCTGACATCATGCACTGCATGTAGTAGAAAGTCCTTCCACACATGTCCATAGGTGGTTTCATGATACCCATACCTTCCATGAACACTGTCAGTGGGCGGGAAATTGTGCCATGAGTGACATAGCATTTTACTACACTGTTCAAATCCCAGCCGCAGCTATGACACTGACCCCCTTGTAAAATATTTGTCTGGAGTCATCCATGTTAACCTGCTACACTCAACACCCCCCCATGGGTTCATGGCCATGTCCCTCTTGTGTGTCACTGTCCCCTCTTCCTATCTCCCAGCACATGTCATCCCTCTCTCCACATCACACACCTGGGACACCACATTCGGGGAATTTGCACATTGTGTGCACTCCCTGTGCCAGTGGTACACTGGTGTTAGATGTAATTGTGGTGGACTTGGCTGTTATCATGTGTGGACATGTTCTCATGTGCCCTAATGGCATGTTGCACGTACACTTTTTAGTCAGGATTGGCATATTTCAGTCTACTGGTTGCTTTGGCATGGGACAGGATTTGTGTACACAGATAATATGTGTTGACAATGTGTGCAGGGATTACAGGGTGAGGGACATGGGATGTAGTGGCAAGTCTGGATACACCATGATCTGTGAGCTTTTTGTACATAATGTGTGTATGAAAATAATGGCATGGTAACATGCATGGCAATGTGTTGCAGGACAGCGTAGTGATACTTATGTATGTAGGCGATGCAATTTACATGATTCTTCATGTCTTTATATGTCCATATGCAGGTGATAAACCACCAGATGCAAGAGAGGAGGTTGAGGAGGAACAGGAACCTGAGCCCCAAAAGAGCACTAGTGGAGGATGTGCTGTGGCTGCCCATGAGAATCCACTGGTGCTACAGGCCATCTGGGGCATGACTCAATATGAGTCCGACTCCAATAAACCAGTAGCTCTGGTGGTGAACCGGATGTCAATTCCTCTACGCTGTCGGAGGTGAGTGCATCAAGTGCTGGAGCTGTTGTAGCCGGTGCGTCTGCAGAGAGACACATCCCCTCACAGGACCAGTCAGTGTTGTCACTTCCGTCTTTGGTGGTTATGGCTGCAGGGTCATGCTCCAAACTATTGGTTTCTGGTCCTGGGACAGATGTCTATGGGGGGGTGCTGTCCTGCAGCCACATACAGCAACATCACATCAGGGGCCGTACTCCCTTGGGTCAGGCAGGAGTTGGGGCCCGCACACGTGGTTGACGTGTTGCGGCTGGGGAGACAGTGTGGGAGCAGCCCATGTATAGTATTGCACATCAACCAGGTGCTTCATGTGAGATGTTGGCTCAGGACATGGATAGGGTGGCCAATTCCATGATCCCCCCAGCATCACAGGTAGAGCATCAGCTGCATGCATTGCGGTCCATATGCCGCTCACACAGGCTGCACATGGAGGCCAGTAAAAGCAGCCGACAGCCCGAAATGAGGTCTTGGCAGGCATTGCTGCTTGCAGAGGGTTGGGCCCACAGGGAAGCTCTGCGGCAAGAGTTTCTGGCACTCAGAGCTTCAATGGAAGTGCTAAAGGCAGCCTCCAGTACACAGTACTGAACAGCAGATGCAACTGTTGAGTCATACCATCTTGGAGAAATCCTGTGCATCCCTTGAGGTGCTGCATGCTTACCTCCGAGGCTTCATGTTGCAGATGCATTCATCTGAGCCCTGTCTGGCCACTGCCATGGAAGACCAGACCAGGGCTCTACATAGTCAAACTCCCTTAGCACTACCACCTTTGGATTATACACAGGAAGATGGCGACACCAGCAACAGCCCTCTCAATCCAAGATAGCCGTGTGGTCCATGAACTCATGGAGGGAATTGTTTTTTTCAACATCCACCCATGTGGGTATTGATGCGCACCCTGTCCCTCCCTCCTCCTAGGTGGACCCCCCCATCCCCGCCGGTCCAAGATGGACATTTATTTTCTATTTTACCACCCACCCCCTGGCCAGATGTTGGCATTTCATATTTTGTTTTGCCCTTTCCTGGTTGTGGTCTTAGTTATTTTTTGTATTGATTGCACTTAAGGTGTGCCATTAACTCCTCATGGACTATACATGTGCAGTGGTGTACACGCAGACATGCCTAGTGAAGTCATCTAGCATGTTTGCATGGAGGTGCACAGGATGGCATATGTAAGTAATTATGTTTTTTCTGTTCCATGGCATGTGTGTGCTGTGTCAATTATACTGCACAATGGGTGTTTTAATATGTTGTCCCATGTTGTTCCAGTAATCCGTGATGTGGAGGTGACTGCTGTCCTGGGTGATACATCCTGCACCATTCGAAGTCCACACTCTTTGTGCCCTCCATCAGACACTGTCCTTCCTTTGACGCATTAGGAAACACTCTTACTGGTGAAGGCCATGTGGGATTTACAACATGCAGACAAAGTTATTTGGTAAGCGTGTGTACTGTCTTACATGTTGGGCATGCTTCATCGTTGGGCATCTTTGCTGCATGTGTTGTTTGTATTGTATGTCCTTTGCATGCTCACATGGCGTTGTGGTAATTCGAGTAGTGCTCATGTCACTGTGTAAGCTACCTATGTGGAAACCTGAATAGGCGCACCGACTGTGCTGTGCAGCATGTCATTGTACATTGGTAAACCAGGCCATGGACCCCTTGATCTGTCATTTCCTTGTTATTCACTCTCTGTGCCACTCTCTCTCTCCCTCCCTCTGGTGTGGTACACTGTACTCCTGTACACATCAATATCAATGGTCATTCACCCTGTGTCACCCTGTGTTGCTCCTGCACTCTGAGTTGTATGCATATTCTCTTTCTGTTGTCAACTGTGATCATGTACGTGCATGCACTTTGTGATGTTACTCTGCATTAAGTTACATTTAGGTAAAGTGACTCCCGACGGTGTGCATCATATGCAAGCCAGGTGAGTTCCACGGACAGGTGACTGCATGGTATTTGCTGACACATTGGTGGTATTTGCATGGGAGCGGGGCACTGCATGTGTTCACTCTGGATTTACTAATGTTTAGCTCTATCACTTTTGCTCAATGGTTGTATTACTCACCCAGCATTGATTACAATGATGGTTATGGTCTTGTTAATCTGATGGATTTCTGGGGACACTGTTTACTGATTATGATAACTGTGCTTTCTAACTATGTGTCCATCTTTCATGGTTATTTGTGAGTTTGTAGAATGGTCAACAGTTTGTGGACTGTGGCAGGGGCAGATGTTTGAGCTGAAGTTTGCCTCATTCAACTTATATCAGGTCTAATAAGTAGCACATCTGATCCCTATAAGGGTTTGTGGGATTAGGGATGTTTGTCAGATTTTTCGGGTTGAATTTATGGATCAAATAGTGTGTGCTACAGCACTGCGAATCCACAAATATGTTGCTATTCCTGCTGGTATGTTGGCTAGTTGGTCTTACAGCACATCAGGTTTTATATTGTTAGCAGGTTTTCTTCCTTTTCTCAGGCATGTGGCAACATGGTGTATGCATCTTCTAGAGCAACACATCTGGGTGCATGGTGGTGAAGCATTGGAATAGATGCAGCATTGCACAATAGGTATGCAGTGACAACGAAGTCTGCATTGACCGTGATCTGGTAGTTAACAGTGCACTTTTAGCATTATTAGAATTTTTAGGATTTTATATGTTTGCTTGTTTTTGTTGGCTTATGTATTCCCTTGATTCCATCGGTGTGCAGGGGTACTTTGTGCCATCAAGCAGGGTTCTGGCAGAGGAGCAAGAGGTGACTGGTTTATTTATTGTGAAGACAGGCACTGTATATTCTCATAGGCCACCTGCACATACCATTGTTAGGCGCTTGCAACACATATGTCTTGATAATACACGTGACTGAATGAACCAACGACTGAGAGACACCATCATTGCAAACCTCTCCTCTAGGTCTAATGCTCTTGCTGATCTATGCAAACTCTCCTTTACCAGTGGTTAGTTTCAATCCTCCATCAGGCACTCACTTCTGCACAACATTGCTAATATGACATTTGCACAGCCTTCCTGACCACCAACATACAGGTGAATAGATTGTGAGCCTTACAGGAGAAAATTCTAGCAAAGCTGGTCCACACACAAATGTAAGCTCATTAGGGCATTCTTGTGGATGTACGTGAACACCAGTGTGCATTGTATCAGTCTGGAGCAACAATCACTAAGGTTGCATGATGAATAGTGGCATCCATCCATTCATAATGCGCTGCTGTCCTCATCGTCATTGATGTTGCATTTGCTTTTCACACAATGATGCATTCCATCCTCATGTTGATGATCCATGAATGGACAGAGGACTTGCTTATGGAATTCCTGAAAATATATTCCATGAAAACCCCACATGTTGTCCTTTCTTCTGCCCTACTGCAGCCGCCACCTGTGGCATCATGCAGGTGCCCATTCCTTGACCATGCTTCTTTGACATATACATTTGCCTGCTTCTACGCATAATTGGAACATTTTCATTATGATTAATGTGCTATGATGCGGACAGAGTACTCTTCAGCACTGATCCTAGTGACACACTGGCACCCTTATTCACCATATCTGCCATACAGCCATCCTGGGTTGGTGCCCTCAAAATGTCCTTGGCTTGAACACCATTTCCAAAATTGCATGTCCCTATTGACTCCACTGCAGCCTACTTGTGCCAATGACTCAGTCCTTCCTACATGTTCGCACTCCATGCACACTCATTCCAAGGCAGAAATGTTGTCTTGATGTTTAACTACCCCTTTCCATTACTGCCACATATCCATGTGATTGTAAAGGAGTCCAATTTACAGGTCTTTGGCACAGGGTTAATGTACACTTCCGCAACATCACGCAGAGGTGCAATATTACACATGCTGTTTTGCTCTCCGGGCTACACTAGTGCTAATACCTATTGCACCAACTGCATGCTTGTAATCCACACCCTGTGTAAATCATTTGGGATAAGGGCGCAAGTATTATGCTTGACATCAAGGCCAGGGACCACATGTGTCTGCCACTGATTGTCCTCACTGGATAGCCATGGTAGACAGCGTCGAGTCATGTGCACTGTGAGGCCTGCTTACACCCTATCGGCTAATGTTCATTCCTCAATGCTGTCCCTCCAGAGCAATTTCATCATGCTACTCTGACCTTCTGGTGGACAGATCAGTTATTGATGGAGATTTTTTCCACAGGATCTTTATTGTCAGCAGGGGCCAACCTCAGGGATACCCCCCTGTTTGGGGACTTATTTCCTTACTTTCCAAGAACTACCCATGTGTTTCATTTTACTCTTCCTTCTCTCTCCCTCTTCCTTGCTATGCAATCCCTCTGCTCTCTCACTCTTTCCATTACTTTTGGTCATGCTGCTTGATGACCGTCTGCTTGATGTGCCTCTAGGTCTCACACGCCCTTGTCAAACCCAGCAATTTCTTTGGGAGTTGCCTGTTATGTGGACTGGTGTCAACCCAAAATGAAATTAGTTTTAGTTCTAAGGGATGCACACAATGTTGCACAGGGACATATTCTCAGGGTGGTTTGGTGGGCACACATGATTGGCCCTTTGTCATCATTGAATGGCACCTGGAATATGCCAGGTCTGTGTGCACTCCACAGGGGTTGGATTTTTGGTGAAAAATGTAGCCACAAGCTACTTACGGGCAGCCTCACCACATGCCTTTGACCTGCCATGCGCAAGCGGCGTGCATGTGATTGTGGATGTGGGGCCTCCACCATGTCCACAGGTACACCACGCCATGTTGCAACATTGTGCAGGACACATGCTGCCATAATGATCCTGCACACTAGTGGTGGGGCATATAGCAACTCACCACCAGAGTGGTCAAGGGAGCGGAAATGTGACTTGAGCACTCCGAATGTGCGCTCCACTATGGCCCGAGTTACACAATGGGCTGTGTTGTATCTTGCCTGACGCGGTGAGGCAGGGTTCCGTATTGGCGTCATCATGTGGGTACTCAGAGGGTAGACACTGTCCCCTGTAGAGGTGGAAATGTTTGTCATTGGTGTGTATTTGTCTGTGTGAGACATGCATGCATGTGCAGGGACATTTATACTCACCAATGAGCCATGTGTTGCCATGCTTCCCACCTTCCGGGGCCCAGTGTAGGGGTGACATTCGGAATATGAAACTATCATGGGTGGAACCTGGATAGTTTGCATATACAGAAGCAATGATGCCCTTGGCATCACATACAACCTGCATGTTGATGGAAGCCCAGTGCTTGCGATTGCAATATATGTGCTCTGTAGCCCTAGGTGGACGTAAAGGTTTCCTTTAAAATATCTTCCAGCTTATCATTAATGCAGAATATTGGTTGTAGGTATTGAACAGATGTATTTAATAGTGTTAGTGGGGAATTATACATGGCAACTAAGTGTATTTGTTCTATAGCTTAACTGTCTGTGTATTGTAGTAGCTTCTCTTTGGGTATGTTCAATTCAGAATCAAACTCTCTGTCAATTTGTGTGACTGTTTTGCAAGATGTATGGATGGTCTATGGTGAGTTAATTGTCCCTTGTCTTCCTTTTGGAATACATATGTAGGTACCACATAGTCTGGCTGTTGAGGATACACCATTTTGTCTAGCCTGGATGGAAACATCTCCTGTGAAGGTATTTGTTCTTGTCCATCAGTTTCACATAGGCTGTTATGTACTATATGTTTTAAAATAATTGTTTCCAAATGTTGCATTTGTGAAAGAATGGCTAGGTGGAAAGTAACGACATATGACCTATTATGGCTTATGTTACAATTAAGAACTTGCAGGTTTGCTGATTGGCGTTTTCCTATTCTGTGTGTGTTGCCTCTTATTTTCAAGTTGTGTGTATTTTTTATGATAAGTGAACTTTTTTAACACAAAAGGTTGATTAATTTTTAGAAAATTCTATTTTTTATTTTACATGTGTTGTTGTTTTTTTGGAAGTGACCGGCCCTGCCAATTGGAATGTGGTGACAGCATGTTGTTCTTGAGTATGAGAGTAGTGGCGCATAGGGTTCTGGGCACTGTAAACGTGTAAATATGTTCTTGGAGGTATATCTTTTTCAAATATATTTATAGTAGTTTCATTTTTTTAATATGTTTTGTGTTATGTATGGATTTATTCCATGAAGTTGTAACATTATACGTCTATTTCTTGGGCAGTAGAATATTTTTTTTTCTTATGCTGGAGTGAATATTACATTAGTATGTAAACCATTTATTAAGTTGCCAAATTCTTTTTAGGGCAAGCATGGTTTTGAATTCTGTAACTGTACAATTTAACAATACATGATTTTTGAAGGATTTTGGTATATATGTACATTTAGAAACATGAGTGTGTTCATTTGTGTTACTTTTATTAGCAGGGAGCTTTGAACTTGTAAAATGTGTAATGAATGTCACAGTGTTTGTTTTGATTTGCTACAAACATGAATTTTGTATGACATGCACATATGGACACTGCACAGGCATACACCAATCCAATCCAATATTTAATAGACAAACTGATGAGAAGAACATCCAGTAGGCCAACAAGAGCTAGTAATGCTAATTGCCTTGTGGTACCGAGATTTAGACTTACCAAGATTGGTGGTAACATTTTCCTGTGAAGGTTGCCAAACTTTGGAACTCCCTGCCTCACGAACTGAGGGTAGACCAACCTTATCCACACTTTAGAAAGAGATATATCACCTATCTCAACTTGACTGAAAGCTAGTTAGACTGTCACAACTGCGTACACCATGCTGATGTTGCTCATCATTGTAAATAATAGTTGGAACTGAACTGTATATAATTGAATTGTATATAATCAAAACATTTACATCTATATCTCGCCTTGTAAGTAATTTTACCTGTACATTTATGTTGTTATATTGTGAACTACTTTGAAACTTTGTAAGCCTTGCACCTTTGTATTGCTGCACACTGTTACCTCCGGGTGTGGTGCGCATTAGAAATAAATAAAACAAACATAAAACAAACGTGTATCAACTAGAACCTTGGACCGATGTGGTCTTCTTTGGACACTGAACATGGAGCAACCATTTAAACGCATTTAGGGTGATTTAGGGGGATTGGCTTAATGTATTCCTATCTTCAGCAAAGCATTTTGTATATTGTGCATTGCTTCTGAGTGCTTGGTAAAAGTTAATTTAATCTCAGTTGGCAGTAAACAATATTATGTTCCTGCATGTTGTTGTTATGCTGGTTTATTTACTTAAATTACTAGCATGCCATTATTTTTAATTTGACATGCATGTTTGAGGGTAGGCATCACTTTGACGTGTGCCAGCAGATTATTTACTGATTAGTGATTTTAATTTGAACAGAGTAAAGTCTAAATGTATATGTTGAAACTTGATTGTTTTCTAATAATATCACTTTTACTAACATGCATGTCTTACATTGTAAAATGTTCCTGGATTTTATATTATTGGTTTATTAGTTTTTCTTTTTGGGGACACATATTCCTGTATGGCTTGTAGCAACTGAAACCTTGGAATTTTTCATGTGGACATAGACGAAGTATAAACTGGCTTTGAACTTTAAAGTGAATTTGCTGTTGCACTTTTAGTGTGCCATTAATATTACTCTGGGACTTGCAAGTACTCTACATGGACTCCAATTGTGTTTACTATTGAGAGCCCAAGTGAAGCTGCAGTCTTGCTGAAGTGGTGGTGTGTTCTGGTTTGACTGTCATAGCCTGGGATTGGAGCTCGGCAATCGGCACGTGTCATGATTCCTGCCCCTCATGTCCCCAGCCCTCCAAGATGTCATGCTGGAGCAAAGCCACGCTCACCTACATGGCCCTCAAGGGCCTCTCCATCCCTCCAAAGACCCACTTGAAGTCAGACTTGGCGCTTGTGGCACCAGGCTCACTCACTCCCTTAGGATAACATTGGGGATTGGACTTGTAGTGCATTGATGGGGACAAGATGGATTCCCCCACATATTTCGGTTCCCAGAACTGCATGTGCAGTCTAGTCTTTTGGGTGTGGTTCAGCCCAGAGACACCTGGGATACCCAGAGACTATTTAAGCCACGCCCAGGCTGAGAAACATGCTTTGTGTTTTCTGCACCTGCAGCGTGACACTCACTGTGTTCGGATCGGTCTCCGGTAGGCCTGCATCTTTCTTCTGCGCTCAGCTTCCGCAAGAACAAGAACACCGTTAGGAATAACCTTACCTTGCGGTGCTTCTGCCCATCATTCATCGCTCCTTCTGTTCTGCGGGCATCTTCGGTGGTGTCATTCCCATCCCGGCACGCCGCTTCCTAAGGAAAAGGGAAAAAACAGAAAAAAGGCATTAGTAAGCATTCGGCAAATCTTCGCTTATTTTTAAAGACTGTATGAGCTTCAAATGCTTACCTGAATCCCAGCCGCTCTGGGGGAACGCTGTCTCCGGAACTTCTCATCCATCTGCAAGAGGGAAAAGATACTCCAGGTTAGCGTGGAAACATCTAGAGGCGCCACATGCCGCGCTTACTCACCGCATTTCTTCTTCATAACCGGCATCCACGCTGAAAACGTCACGGCACCTAAAAGACACAGAAAAAGAACTCAGTTCAATGCAGATACGAAAGGGGTGCATCGCGCATCACGCTCTCACTCACCTTCAGCGCTACTCATCTCAGCAGCACGTCGCCATCCCCGGACGCTGCCCATCATCTAAGGAAGGAAAGGAACGAAGTTAGAGAACTGTTCAAAAGACTCATTATACTTACCTGTCGGACTCTTGCCAGTGAAGTAACTAGGCAGCAATGAGCCTGCATCAATCAACGAGCCTCTGCGCTGAAAGTAGGATGGAGAGCACACTTTCCAAGAAAACAAGGTGAGCTGTGGATCAAAGGGAAGGGTTGGACCCCGGGGAAGAAGGGGTTCAAGCACACAGAGACACTAGGGAGTTAAACTGTACCAATCCTGTGTTTCAGGCCCAGTCTCCAGTCGAGTAGACTCCAGGGAAGGCATCGAGGTTGTAAGAGGTCAGAACAGGCTGAGTGACGTCCCTGTGGATACCAGGTGAGCGTTACAGCACGTTTTCACTTCTACTAGCATCATCAAAATGGCAGCCTTGCGCAAATATGTGCACAAAGGCAAAGTGAGCAGCCAATCGAAGCTGCAGTTTGGCTAAAGTGCTTTGGAATACTGGTGGCGTGTTCTGGTTTCACTATCGTAGCCTGGAGAAGAGCTCAGCAATCAGCAGGTTTTCATTTTCACTTGCATCATCAAAATGCGAGCCTTTCTCAAAGACGTGCACAAAGACCAAGTGAGAAGTCAAGTGACACTGCAGTTTGGCTGAAGTGCTTTGGACTACTGGTGGCATGTTCTGGTTTGACTATCGTAGCCTGAGAGCAGAGCTTGGCAGTCGGCAAGTTTTCAATTTCACTTGCATCATCAAAATGCCAGCCCTGCGCGAGGACACAAGACCATTCTGAAAATCAAAAGTGACAGTTTTAACATTAGAATACTAAATGTCAAGTCATGTATCAAAGAGCTCTTCCCCATCCTCAAAGAATTGGAGTCACCCATTCTCCCACCGGCCTCATGCAACAAAGATGGCATGTGGTGTGCTAACATCCAAAAGGCCCTACTCGATAAAATTGCTCTATTGCAAGCGCAAATCAAAACCAAAAACCGTAGCCTCGCATCCAAAGCCAAATATAGCGAACACCAGTCTCCTCCTTCCAATTCTTGTAGCCTATTTGAATTCTCACCAGTAACCACTGAAAAGGTTGAAGACATAATCGCAAGCCTTAAACCATCCAAATGTCAAGGAGACATTTGCCCAGCCACCATCACATCCTCCATCAATACCTCTTTAGCCTCATGCTCCACACCAACAAATCTCAAAGATGCCTGGGTTATGACCCTAATTAAAAAACCCTCCCCAGACCCCAACATCACAACCAATTATAGATCAATCACAACCATTACATTTCTATTGAAAATATTGGATAAAGCAGCCTACATTCAAATACAAAATCATCTCGAAACCAATAACCTGCTAGGCTACTGGAAATCCAGATTCAGACCCAGACACGGCAGAGAAACAGCCCTCTTGGATTTAAAAATCCAGATGGATGAAGCTAAAGATAATGGAAACCTTGCCTTACTCCTACTACTTCACCTGTCAGCTGCCTCCGATTTAGTTGACACAGCATCCTAAGCACCCACCTAACCACATCAGTCTCCTTTTCACCTAAAGCCTCTGCTTGGATCCAATCCGTCCTCTCTGATAGAACTATGAGGATTTTCTCCTCTACAGCATCAGCAGATCCCTCTCCAATCACATGCAGAATCCCTCAAGGCTCTTGTGTCTCCCCAACGTTGTATAGACAAATTACATGGATGATACACAAATTCTCATCACTCTCTCGGGTTCCTACGAGAATGATTCCACATTCCTAAATGAAATATATCTCAAAATCCAAGCCTGGATGGCCAAGCATGGTCTTTGTCTCAACGATGACAAACCGAGCTTCTGCTCATCGGCTCAAGGCAACGCCTTAACAAGCTAGGTCCACAATACACATCAGTTTACAATTCATGGGAATAACATCAAAGTGTCCAAAGATGCCAAAACGATTGGAGTCTATTTCGATTCCACTCTCTCCCTCTCAAGACAAGTGGACGCAACAGCTTCAGCAACTGCTTACAATTCCAAATTAATAAACACATGCAGACCATTCTTATCCACAACCAGTTGTATCATCATGGCTAGAGCGCTTATACACTCCAAACTGGACTATTGTAACACCTTATATTTGGGCACTACAACAAACAAGACCATAACAAGCTACAAGTATTGCAAAACAATGCTCTCAGAGTGGCGCTAAACATACCTTGTTCCAACCACATCTCACAAGCTAATTACAACATCAAATGGCTCCCTATACATGACATAACTCCTAGGTCACATGTTTAGATATATAATACTAAGAGATATCTGCTATTTGAACTTCCCCTTATCTATCTCTATTATGCACAAACTGTGTACATACCTGCTTGTTTTTTTCTGCCAAAATCTTGTGATTCAGGCCATGTACATAAGGCATTAGCCAACCTTGTAAATGCCATGTATCATGCATATATATTAGAACACTGCTTGTTCCTGTAATTTCATTGCCATGTTGTAACAATTGTTGTTTTTCTAAGTTAAAGTGCCTAGTTACCTTTGGATTCAGTGCACTATATTAGCATATAAAATAAAATAAACCAAACTAACTAAACAAAGGCAAAGTGAGAAGCCAAGTGATTCTGCAGTTTGGCTAAAGCTCTTTGGACTAATGGTGGCATGTTCTGGTTTGACTATCGTAGCCTGAGAGCAGAGCATGGCAGTCGGCAAGTTTTCACTTTCACTTGAATCATCAAAACACTAGTCTTGCATGAAGGCACATGTGAAAGCACATGCAAAGGTGCCTGGTGGCGTGTTCTGGTTTGATTATTGTAGTCTGGGAGCGGAGCTCTGCAATCAGCAAGTTTTCACTTTCACTTGCATCATCACAATACCAATCTTTTGGGAAGGAGCCTACAAAGGCAAAGTGAGAAACCAGGGGAAGCTGCAGTTTGGCTGAGGCGCTTTAGACCATGGTGGCGTGTTCGGATTTGACTATCGTAGCCTGGGATCAGAGCTCGGCAATCAGCACAATTTCACTTTCACTTGCATCATCAAAAGAACAGCCTTGTGCGAAGGTGTGTGTAGAAGGCAAAGTGAGAAGCCAAGTGAAGCTGCAGTTTGGCTGAAGCACTTTGGACTATTCGTGGCGTGTTCTGGATTGACTATATTGGTGTCATGATGCCTGCTCCCGAGGAGCCAGGTCAGGCCCAGCGTCCCCGGAAGCAGACTTCATACTCACCAAGCAGGACCCAGCAAACCCCTATAGGGGCTCTTTGGACCTTGTCCTGGCGCCTTTAGCGCCAGGCTCATAAAAGGCATCTGTCCTGGCGCCATAGGCACCAGGCTCATCATGGCAGAACATATGGGAATGCTTGGGTGAACTCACCTGAGGCAGACCATGCTGCATACTCACCAGAGGCAGACCATGCTGTCTGAAGCTCCAAGCCAACTAAGGCTGGGGAGGAACTATTTTCTTTCAGGAACTCTTTTCTTACTCGGGTGGGGCCAGTGGAAGAACACTCACCTGAAGCTCTTCCAAGACTATTTAAACCACGCCCGGATGGCCACACGTGCTTCGCGTTATTCTGCATCTGCAGCAGGACGCTCACCGAGTCGGCTCCTGCATCCTGGCTCCTGCCACGCCCGCCAGCACCTGGAACACCTGCAAGGAGAGAAAGGCAAGCATTAGGACATTACTTACCTTCATCCAGCATCCGGATTCTTCACTCCGTCGATCCTGCAAAAGAAAGTCAAGGGTTAGAAACGCATCTCATCGCTCGCTGCAGCGCCGCTTACACTTACCTTCACGTGGCGCTGTCTAGCTCTTCAGCGGTCATCGGCGACATCAGCCGCATCCCAGCACCTACGGAAAAGAAAGACAATAGTTAGAAGCGCTCCGCTTATCACGCTGCCGCGCCGCTTCCACTTACCTTCACGTGGTGCCGGCAACCTTTTCAGCACCCATAGGCGACATCGGTCGCATTCAAGACCTACGGAGAAAAAGGACAAAACAAGGTGAGCAACGAACTAATTGCTAAAGGACAGATTACTCATCTTAAGTCTTACCTGAATTTTGTTGGGACCTCAGTTCCCTTTTCGGGTCGGAGCGGCTTTTCTGGCTTTTCTGTACCCCGGCCCCTATAGGGAAATAAGACACACTCATTAAGGTGTCGGAGCAAACCACTACGGCACACCTTCATTAAAAGTACTCACCTGAGCTTACCTCGGCGAATCCATTCCTCCACACGGATTCCTCACCTAGTCCCTGAAAATTAAACAAAGGCCAAGGGACAAATAAGACTTGATCTTTTGAACTATATACTTACGGCAGCATTTTGGTAAAGGCAAGCAGACATCAAACCCTCGCCAAATCCGAGATCCAGTGAAGTAACTGGAAATCTACGCGCCTCTGCGTCAGAAGCAGGATCGAGAGCTCGTCCATACAGAAATTAAGGTGAGAGTCTGCAAAAGGCACAGCTAGGGTTCGAGGAGCGTGAGAAGGGGAAAAAGGGGGGAATCTCACACACAATCTAGCAGACAGTTAACTCCCTTTTCCCATCTACAGAAGGATTATTCTACGGGCCAGACAGACGAGGTTTGGGGGTCCAGTCCAGTCCATCTTCCAAGCACTACGCTTTACCGTGGAAGAAGTTGTAGCAGTCCAGAACGGGTCGGCGCCTCCGTGGGAATCAGGTGAGCGTTACAGAACGCAAAGCCTACCAATAACTTCCTACCCAGGTGCTATGGAAACTTCCAAGACAGACCAGCTGGCCCAGCTATTAGGGGAATTACGGGCCGAAGTTCGTTCCGCTCGCCAGGAGACGAATGCCCTCAGGAGGGAGTTAATTGTGTCAAAGGAACGAACTGATGATCTTGCCCACCAGCTGTTGCAGAGTCAAGCTGGTCAAACTCCTCTACCAAGTTCAGGGGGTAGTTTCACCCCTGTGGCGTCAACTAATCCAGTGCAAATCAATCTACCTGGAAACGTGCCACTGGCCTCGCCTGAACGTTTTGCTGGAGATCCCAAAAGATTTGCAGTATTTATGAATCAATGCCGATTGCATTTCCTCTGCAGACTTGGGGCCTTCCTGAATGACCAAACCAAGGTAGCCTTTGTACTTTCTTATCTCAGCGGCAGCGCAACTGATTGGTCAATCCCATTGGTTACTCAAGACGACCCGATCCTTCAGAACTTTCAAGCCTTCCAGACAAGTATGGAAAGACTTTTTGCGAGGCATTCTCAGGGACAGGCCCTGGACAACAAACTCCTATCTCTACGACAGGGTAATCTGGACCTCTTAGCTTACATTGCGACCTTCAATAGGTTAGTTGTGGAAACAAGATGGCCCGAGGATAAGAGAATTACGCTATTCCATCGAGGTCTACGTGGAGAACTTAAAGATGTCTTGGCCCAGGTTGTAAATCCACCCCAGGACTGCTCGGACTATATTGACTTAGTGGTCCAACTGGATCACAGGCTTCAAAACAGAAAAGCAGATCGGTCCAGGTTTGAAACCCGGGTTTTTGCTAAAGCCCAGGTTCACCCCAAGGGTGTCGATGCTTTTGAACCTATGCAGATTGGAGTAGTCAAGGGACCTTTGACCCAAAGGGAGCGTGAAAGAAGACAGCAAATGCAATTGTGCCTCTACTGTGGAACTTCAGGACACTTCTTACGAGACTGCCCTGTAAAACCGCCCAAAAAGGCGGTAGGAGCCACGGATAAAGATCTTGTAGAATCTGAGTCGGGAAATGACCACGCCCGACAAGTGTAGAGGTCCGCTTGCCGAGCTTAAAAACCAACTCTTTGACCTCGCACTTTACCATGCCAATGGTCCTCGTAAATCCAAAGCAGCCTGAACGGTTGCATGCAATTAAGGCATACATCGATAGTGGGGCTATAGGAAACTACGTGGATCGTGAATTGGCTTCTAGGATGAACCTCCCTCTTTGCCCTAAAACCAATAAAGATGTCATCACCACTGTGGATGGAACCGAAATCGCCTCTGGGCCGGTAACTCACTCCACCACAGAAGTGACATTGCTGGGTCAAGACGGGCATCGGGAGGCAATGGTGTTTGACGTAATCAAGGCTCCGCAATTTCAAGTAATTCTAGGAATCCCTTGGTTGGAAACCCACAATCCTCAAATTGATTGGCGAGCAAAGAGGATAACCTTTCCAGAGTGTGTACAAACCTGATATCCACGAAATACAAGCATTGGCCTAGCTACCGTAACTCCTGTCAGTTTGCAAATACCGCCAGAGTACCAAGAGTTTCAAGACGTCTTCCAAAAGGAACAGGCCAATACTCTACCGCCCCACAGGTCATACGATTGCCAGATAGATCTACTACCCGGTGCAACACCCCCTTTCAGCAGGATCTATGCCCTTACCGAGCTCGAGAATCTTCATTTACGACAATATCTGGACCAATACTTAGCCAATGGTTTTATTCGCACGTCTAAGTCTCCTGCATCCTCGGCTTTATTCCTCGTACCAAAAAAAGAAGGCGATCTCAGAACTTGTATAGACTACCGCGCACTGAACCAGATAACTGTCAAAAACAGATACCCATTGCCTTTGATCCCTGAACTCCTTGACCAAGTGAAAGATGCCTGCATATACACCAAGCTAGACCTCCGGGGGGCTTACCATCTAGTGCGAATCAAAGAAGGCGATGAATGGAAAACTGCCTTCCGCACTAAATATGGATTGTTCGAGTACCAAGTTATGCCTTTTGGACTGCGCAATGCACCGGCTGCCTTTCAATATTTCATGAACGATGTCCTCAGGGAATTCATCGATGTTCGTGTTATCGTATACATCGATGACATTCTTGTATACTCCTCTTCAGAATCAGATCATCGAAACCATGTCAGGGCAGTCCTCGAAAAATTGCGCCAACACAAACTATTTGCTAAACTTGAAAAATGTGTTTTCCATGTCACGGAAGTCGAATTTCTAGGTTTTATCCTGACACCTAAAGGAGTCCACATGGACTCACGAAAAGTGGATGCTATCCTCAAATGGCCATCACCCAGTTCTGTAAAAGGTGTTCAAAGCATGCTTGGCTTTGCCAATTTTTATCGCAGGTTCATTCCGGAGTTTTCACGAGTGGTTCAACCCATCACTGCACTCTTGAGAAAAAATAAACGTTTTGAATGGTCTAAAAAAGCTGAGCAAGCCTTTCAAGAACTAAAAGCTAAATTTACTTCTGTACCCGTATTGAAACACCCGCGCCCAGATCTCCCTTATATCGCCGAAACCGACGCATCCAGTCTAGCTATAGGAGCTGTCCTTTCTCAAAGGGACCCAGAGACTAACCAACTGCATCCCGTTGCGTTCTGGTCCAGAAAATTCTCGGCTCCCGAGATTAACTACGCCATCACGGACAAAGAACTGTTAGCGATTAAATCTGCTTTTAAGGCCTGGCAACATTATCTCCTTGGCGCAAGACATACCATCACGGTGATCACCGACCATCGGAATTTACAGTACTTGAAAACCGCCAAGGCTCAGTCATCTCGACAGCTCCGTTGGGCTTTGTTTTTTGCTGAATTTGATTTCATAATCGCCTACCGTCCTGGCTGTAAGAATGGCAAAGAGGATGCTCTATGCCGAATTGGAATGGGGGTCACAGTCACTAACTCAGAGCCTATGCCAATAATTCCCGAACAGAGGATCTTAGGTATGACTTCTTCGCAATCGCTAGAAAATATCCAAACTAGAGTTAAACAACTCCTGGACCCAACAGACTTGCAGGACTGGGTTCAAAAGGGATCTGATTTTACTATAGATAACGATTTACCTTATTTCCGAGGACGATTATTTCTTCCACACACGGATTTACAAAAGCTAGTTGTTTCTTGTTATCACGATACACTAATAGAGGGACACCCCGGCATTGCCAAAACTGAGGAAAAGGTGAAAAGACAATTATGGTGGCCTTCTTGGTGAAAAGATGTAAAATCATTTGTGATGTCCTGTGGTGTGTGCGCCCAAAATAAAGGCCAAAAGAAAAGACCAGCCGGTCTTCTTCAACCGTTAGACATTCCACCATCGCCCTGGCACACCCTGTCATTGGATTTTATTACGGACTTACCCCCCTGTTCAGGATATAACACTATTCTTGTTATTGTGGATTTATTCTCCAAGATGGCACACTTCATTCCATTAAAAGGTTTACCTTCAGCTTCGGTTCTAGCTAAAGAATTCCTTGAAAATGTTGTCCGGTTACACGGATTTCCATCTGTGCTGATTTCAGATCGAGGAAGCCAATTTATTTCCCACTTTTGGCGTAGATGTTGTCAATTGGCACAAATCGATGTAAGACTATCAACCAGTCATCACCCCCAGACCGTGGGCAAATAGAAAGAACGAACCAGACTCTCGAACAATATTTACGTTGTATGCTGCAACAATCTGAAAGTAACTGGAAAGACATTCTTTGGATAGCTGAATATGCATATAATAATTCTGTGCACTCAGGAACTGGGCAAAGTCCTTTTTACAATTTATATGGGCTTCACCCTCGAACCTCTGACCTGGATCCACCTCATGATCTCGGAACAACCGCAGTGGACCAGCTGCATACCGCAATTACCAAAGCCTTCAAAGAAGCAACTGAACATTTACAACAAGCCAAGAAAAGATACAAGAAAAGTGCTGATCGGCATCGAAGTGTGTCACCTCAGTACCAGATTGGGGACCAAGTCTGGCTGGCTACCAGACACTTATCACTCAAAGGACCTCGAACTTTTAATCCCAAATACCTGGGACCATATTCCATTACGGCCATAATCAATCCTGTGGCCGTTAAACTGGATTTACCAGCTCATATGCGAATACATCCTGTTTTTCATGTGTCACTTTTGAAACCTGTGCAACCTGGAACCAGACTAATCAAGCCTCCAGAACCCATTCAAGTGGAGGGAGAACCTGATTTCGAGGTGAAGAACATTTTAGATTCTAAAATGATAAGATCAAGGCTTTTCTATCTAATCGATTGGAAGGGTTACGGGCCTCAAGAGAGGTCATGGGAACCCCATGACCATGTACATGCTCCTCGGTTAATTAAAAAATTTCACTGGACCTTCCCAGACAAACCAAAACCCCCGGGGAAAACAACCTTGGGAGGGGCCTTCGGGGGGGGAGTGCTGTCATGATGCCTGCTCCCGAGGAGCCAGGTCAGGCCCAGCGTCCCCGGAAGCAGACTTCATACTCACCAAGCAGGGCCCAGCAAACCCCTATAGGGGCTCTTTGGACCTTGTACCGGCGCCTTTGGCGCCAGGCTCATAAAAGGCATCTGTCCTGGCGCCATAGGCGCCAGGCTCATCATGGCAGAACATATGGTAATGCTTGGGTGAACTCACCTGAGGCAGACCATGCTGCATACTCACCAGAGGCAGACCATGCTGTCTGAAGCTCCAAGCCAACGAAGGCTGGGGAGGAACTATTTTCTTTCAGGAACTCTTTTCTTACTCGGGTGGGGCGAGTGGAAGAACACTCACTTGAAGCTCTTCCAAGACTATTTAAACCATGCCCGGATGGCCACACGTGCTTCGCGTTATTCTGCATCTGCAGCAGGACGCTCACCGAGTCGGCTCCTGCATCCTGGCTCCTGCCACGCCCGCCAGCACCTGGAACACCTGCAAGGAGAGAAAGGCAAGCATTAGGACATTACTTACCTTCATCCAGCATCCGGATTCTTCACTCCGTCGATCCTGCAAAAGAAAGTCAAGGGTTAGAAACGCATCCCATCGCTCGCTGCAGCGCCGCTTCCACTTACCTTCACGTGGCGCTGTCTAGCTCTTCAGTGGTCCTAGGCGACATCGGCCGCATCCCAGCACCTACGAAAAAGAAAGACAATAGTTAGAAGCGCTCAGCTTCTCACGCTGCCACGCCGCTTCCACTTACCTTCACGTGACGCCAGCAACCTTTTCAGCGCCCATAGGCGACATCGGTCGCATTCAAGACCTACGGAGAAAAAGGACAAAACAAGGTGAGCAACGAACTAATTGCAAAAGGACAGATTACTCATCTTAAGTCTTACCTGAATTTTGTTGGGACCTCAGTTCCCTTTTCGGGTCGGAGCGGCTTTTCTGGCTTTTCCGTACCCCGGCCCCTATGGGGAAATAAGACACACTCATTAAGGTGTCAGAGCAAACCACTACGGCACACCTTCATTAAAAGTACTCACCTGAGCTTACCTCGGCGAATCCATTGCTCCACACGGATTCTTCACCTAGTCCCTGAAAATTAAACAAAGGCCAAGGGACAAATAAGACTTGATCTTTTGAACTATATACTTACGGCAGCATTTTGGTAAAGGCAAGCAGACATCGAACCCTCGCCAAATCCGAGATCCAGTGAAGTAACTGGAAATCTACGCGCCCCTGCGTTAGAAGCAGGATAGAGAGCTCGTCCATACAGAAATTAAGGTGAGAGTCTGCGGAAGGCACAGCTAGGGTTCAAGGAGGGTGAGAAGGGGAAAAAGGGGGGAATCTCACACACAATCTAGCAGACAGTTAACTCCCTTTTCCCATCTACAGAAGGATTATTCTACGGGCCAGACAGATGAGGTTTGGGGGTCCAGTCCAGTCCATCTTCCAAGCACTACGCTTTACCGTGGAAGAAGTTGTAGCAGTCCAGAACGGGTCGGCGCCTCCGTGGGAATCAGGTGAGCGTTACAATTGGCTTGGGAGCATAGCTCAGCAGTCAGAAAGTTTTCACTTTCACTTACATTATCAAAACTCCAGCCTTGCACGAAGGCGCAAGTGAAGGCAAAGTGAAAAGCCAAGCGAAGCTTCAGTTTGGCAGTTTGGCAGTTTGGCAGCCGGCAAAAGTGAGGTGAAGGGAAGCACGGTTTTTGATATTGTGCATAATGATATTTGCTAGGAACAACTATGTACTCACTATGCAGTCTGCCAAAACACACTGATACTACAATTGCTGAACAAATGTTTCAAATGGCTAGAAATGTGGCCTTACCTCTATCACCAGGCACGAGTGGAGGAGTACCCAGCTTTACGGTCAATCAGCGGGATGGGGGAAAAATGATCAAACACACCGGAAACCCAATGCGACTCTGAAGCTTTGGTTAGCAGCCAAAAAGGGGAGGTGGCAAAAACATTTGAAGCTGATGAAGAGCTGGCCAACCTACTGGATAATCAGGTGGGTGAAACATTTGGGCCATTGCAAGCAGTTTCCAATCACCTCCAATATATTCCGACTCAGAGGGGGAAGATGACGGCACTGACATTTTAATCACTTCTTATGTATCAACCCCACACCCAAAACAACACAAACGCCAGGCATTAACTCTGAGCAAAACAAACGAGGAAATCAACCCATGTGCTGTAAAATCCCTGATTGCTATAAACTTCAATATTATTTTGTTTCTCTGTATGAAGGAATAAAACAGGCACTTCAAATGCTTTGGAAACCATACAAAGTAAACTAGACATGGTCTCAATGAAGCTGACCTAAAGGCTTATTTTATGCCCCAAAAAAATGCCTCAACAGCCCGGGATGTCTGATCTTTCACAATCCATTCAGATGTTGCAGAACACAGAGGAGACAATACATGAGGAGGTCGGGAAATTTAGAAATACAACACCAGCTCCAGTAACACAGATGGGAGGTTCCCCTATTTTGGTTTCTGGGGAGGAGGCCAACAAGGCTCCAACACCCTTACATAAAAAGCCAACACAAAAGCATAACAACATAGAAAACCAAAAAGTAAAAAAAAAGAACTGAAAGGCAATAAACAACAATAAAAAATAATTGAGAAAATACTTACGCAATTTTATGATAAAGGATCCATTTGCTAAAATTAAACCGGTTCAACCAAACCTGTGAAGGTGATTATGGGCAGACATTTGTGAGAAGAAGAATCTGAGACACACTTAGACAGGTCTCATAGAGTAACTGCTCAACAGAGTGTGCAAATGAAGACCAGTCTAACTAACTCTTCAACCCTAACACCTCCATTACCTGATAAAATTATTTTGAATAGCAAGGTTTGCATTTACAGCTCTGTGAGAAACTTATGGTAGCAACAAGTATGAAAGACACATCTGATCACAGTTCAAAGTTGTTGATTGAACAATGAATGATGTATGCAGTTTGGAAAAGTGTCTAATCTAAGCCTAAATCTAAGATGGGAGTAAGGGTTGTCGGAATCAAAATGATATTATGCCTCCTATCGCAGTAATTGAATGTGTATTGGCCTACGCCAAGTTGTCTAAAATATCATGCGAATAGACTCCGCGGCAAGGTCTTGACCTTAAAGAAAGTAATGTAAGTCGCCATCTTGGGTTTAGCCGCCATTTTAGGTTCTCTTGTAAATGTGGAAGTCACCCTGAACATCAGAATGGAGGCTGAATGACGTTTTGAGTAAGATTTTGGCCTTTGTGACCTCCGCGCACACGAATAATTAATATGCCTGCAGGCCACTTGTCGGGGTCGCAAACTGAGACCTTGTCCTATTGCTGACCTATGTGTAAATGAACAACTATATCAGCGAAACTGATCAAAAGGCATAAATTATAGGATTGACCTGGCAAGGAACCCTAGGCCTGATCCCAAGAATGGTTAACCCGCGAGAGGGTTGGCCAAGGGCTGGACAAACCATATAAAAGACCCAAGTATTCCAATGTACGGTATCTCTAGTAATGCATCGAACCCTCGTTGAAGTTTGTTACGTTACTCTGAGAGCCGAATAGCTATCCGTTTGTCAATTGACTTTGGTAACTGTTGTAGCTTTTAAATAAAGCACTTGTATGTCCTTTGTAACCTGTGTTGGTGAGTTTCTTTGGGCTTCCCAGCCTCATATCAATGTTATGTTTTCACAGGGTCAACCGCCAAAATGAAAATAAGGAAGTCCTAGTGGCGTTGTGTCAAATCAAAAAGGGCCTATAATAAGAAACGTATTGCCAAACCTTACATCTAATACAAAAAAGGGTGTTGGATAGTTCTTCAGAAAAGGAAGAAGTGTTCTTAAATAATATGTTAGGATGTGGTATCTTGGGTCTCTCTTCCCCAGGTTTTGAGCATGGGGTAAGATGGGATTTTGGATCACAGTACAGTCTCAGGCTTCTACAGCATGAGATGACAGTTCCAATGGCAGATCTCAGGACCATCAATGGCCAAGTCTCGTTTCTTTTGAAAGTCCCTTGCCTTCGAGGAGCTGAGATCTTCAACTAACAAAACCAAAAGTTCCTTTGACAAAAAAAATAAAGTTCACATGTCCAATGTTCGCTGGGTGATCTGTTCACCCGGGGGTCCCCCTCTTCTGGGCACTGACCCTTCCCAATTGTTTACCACAGTTCACATAGGGTGATGACTCCAATTGACAAGTGGTATAGTGCACTTTCCTTGCCTTTCTCTGACTTTTAAACACAGGTCACTGTGAACCTCCCCTTCTCGGGTTAACTTGATCAGGGAGATAAAGCTCACTCCTGGGTCCCCCTCTTCTGGGCACAGACCCTTTTTGTACTTTCAGCCTCCCTCCACCAGGTTCACTCTGGCTAACTTCACATTCACTTTACTTTCAAGTGTTGTGGGATTGACGTCCCTTACTTTCTCATGTGGCAGGATTCACTTCCCTTGCTCTCACACAATTTGTAGATCAAAGTCTTTCGGTTAGAGAGATTTTACTAGACCTCCTGTATGACCACTTAGATCTCTTTTGGATGCTTTTCAATGGCTTTCTGGTACTTGTAGTATCACTTAAATGGGAGATCGACCAGAGTCTCTCGAGTTGGCACCTACGTGGTGACAGTTTCCCTCGGAAGCTGGTCTCCCTTTAACACTTTTCACAGTTCATTGAACTTGGTTCAAACTTGTCACTTTGTGATTCTCATTCAACACAGACTGGTTCTTATCGGCTCTTCCCTCGACTCAACGGCTATAGTAAACCACTTGGCTTTTGGCTTCACTGGAGTCAAGACCAGTACCACGGTCGCAGGAGCTTCCCTCGCTCCTGCTTATCGGCGTAGGCTTAACCCGTGTACCGTTGCTATTGTTCACGGCTTTGTTCCTCTTCCACAAAGGCTCTGTGGGCCTGGGAGGAAAAGGGCACGGTTACTTCTCTCTTCACCACCCTCTCAATTCCCACTGACTTTCTACTTCTCTTGAACTATCATGCCTGTTTAGCCATGCCGTTGTGCTGTCTGCCGTGATCAGCATGCTCGTATTGTGCTCTTTTGTTCCACCTTTTATCCCTGTGGGGAAACGAAAGGGCCATCAGATGTGTGTGATACAGGATTATGTCCTGACTTTGCCTGATGCTGGGGTTGGGACATGTCAAGTAGACAGGTTTTACATTAGTCCGTTGCTTTGGGTGTGTAAAGGTGTTTGTGTCAGAAATGATAGTCTTTGTGTTGGAACAGGGAGGGGTTTCAGTGTCAAATCATTGTGCGAAGGGACGGGATAGTGAAGGTTTGGGAAAAGAACTAGAATGACCACGATGGAGAACAGAACATAGAGGATTGTGGGAATGACAGTGCTTTAACTGAGCCTGTTGGGAGTGCGGAAAACAATAATCAGAGGGAAGTGGAGAAGAAATGTTGGAATCATTCAGCTAGAAAATAGGAAAGCAAGGATTCTGCGAGAGGTCGCTTCTGGGAGCAATGGGAATTTGGATCCTATGGGATTTGTTAACTACAGAGGAGTTGTTGGATTTTGGAAAAGGAGATTCATTGTATGGAAGGGCGGTTGAGTTGGTACAGCCTATAAAAGCTTCATACATAGACCTCGTCTTCCTCGTCCCTTTCTCCGGTAAAATACAGGGCCACTCCTGGGGTATCCTCCAGAGTATGACCCCGGGCACCCCAACCCAGGTGATCCTCCCTTGCTCGTCCACCCCCAGGGTTGGGATCTGAGAGCCCCAGCCCCTCCCTGGCCACCTGAATAAGGGATTCTCGGGTTCTTATTGGGGTATACACTCAGGTTTCTCACAAGCTCCCAGAACTGTGTCCATGCAAACTGATTTTATGGCTTCAGTCGTTCTCCCCACTTACACTAATCCTGACATACACCCTATGTCTTCCAATTTAACTGACCTTCAGCAATTTGGAGAGGGTGGCTCACGTTTGAAAAGGGTTGTGTACTCCCCTAATGAGACATTCATGGAGTGGGGTGGCTCAGGGAAGACTACAAATGCAGCAAGAGGCTTAAATGTAAAGTGCTCTACGCCCATGGCTTGGTCAGATGCAGTTTGTGCTTCGAACATCAATGCTGATTACACGTATGCCAAGTTGTGTGCGTTTACTATGTACAAGCGTTGGAATGAAAAGATTCAGCATCACTGAAAAACCTAATGCTTTCATTATTTCCAGGTGTGCTAGTGGCTGGAGTAATGATTCCGAAGGTGGATGGATCCTGACAGAGCCTACTAATACTGGTTTGATAGACACTAAGATGGAAAGGCAGCGTTGAGAGGCAGCCAAATTAACACAAATGTGTATTATGGAAAGTACATTTAAGGATGATCCCCGCCTAGTGTTTAACTGGATGGTCATACCTGAGTTGTTTACAGAGCTTCCAAACCTACATGGAATTTAGTCCAGGGACATTGAGCATGTTGAGCTTAACCATCCGATTCGCACACACACCATCATTATTCGCGTGGTCTCAAACATGGTGGCCGAGGTTATTGTTCGTGAGATACCCCTCCACAGAAGTTTAGGACTTACACTGTCAGAAACCACTATTTCCAATGTAGACAAAAGTAGGGAGACAATTGATCAGAGCGGCTCTTTTAGGAGAAACAATATTTCAATAACTGTTGCTGTTAAAGTAACAAATCACACCACTGCTGTTGGTGGAGGAGCAGAGCAGGATCGGTCATGTTTGCCAGGTGCCCTCACAATTGATAGAAGAAAACCCATCTGAACCAATTTTCTCTAGCGCACAAGTCTTTTCTTAAGATATTGTCCTTGTACTTCAGAGGAAACAGTTTACTTTTTTAAAGTACTCAGTTAATACTTACTCCTAGAAAGCATGATATTATTTGCTTAAAAGAGAACTGGCTAACTTGTCCTCCTAGTATTGATGGGTGAACAACGTGTTTTCAGGCTGCTCAGAAAGGTATTTTGGGCCACCTGAAGGGGCGATTATCTTCCTAATACAATCAGCCAGTTGTATCATGGAAATAAATGTGCTTGGATCTAAGATTGGGGCATTGGTAATTGAACTTGAACAGAAGCTTTCAGGGCAATACTTTGGTGCCTGCTTATTAACATCTATTGGCATGAGGGTGTTAAGCCGCTGGATACGTTTCTAGCAAAATTAAGCACAATTGTTGAAGGTTGGTTGTGTAGGAGGCTGCCCGGGCATGTGATTGTTGTGGGAGATCTGAACTCTACCTGCACGTTGCCAAACCATGCTAACATAGATAGTTGTACCGACTCATTTAATGATCACTCCATGAAGAAAACCCATAATAGAGTAAAATGGCCTGCCTGTATGTGCTCCCTAGCCCTGCTTAAAATAAATGGGGCAGTGAAAGGGGATGTCACAGAAAGTTATACCTGGTTCAGGGGGAGGCAAAATCTACCTTGGTTTACATCTTTATGGATGAGCATACTTTCATTAGATGCACTGAATTAAAGGTGCTGGCCACTTCTTGGAGCGATCATTGCATGCTGTGTTGTTCATTGGAACTACAGTCTGAAGTTCGATCTAGAGCTTTTCCCCACAATGTAGTGGTGATTATGGGGGCAACAGAGGGACCTGGAATACTGGCAGAATCAGGATGTTTAACGACAGGACTGAGCACATATTAGATACATCGGATTGCCAACAAGAAATGGGCCTGTTTCCATAGACAACATAGAGCAAGTGCTGTCTTCAAATCTGATTTTAGTGTTGGGTGTAAATCACAGGAGGAAAAGCTCTGTTCGATCGGAAACAGCGAGCTCCCATGCATATGACTTGGGTATCGCTGAAAGGAAACGAGAGATGGGAGCTGCAATAAGGTCTGTTAGAAACTCCAGTTCCTCTAGAATAGTAAAAAAACAAAGTAGTTTTAAAAATAGCATCCAGTGATCAAAACAGGAAACAAAACAGAGATTTTCTATTTAAAAAAACAATTATAACGAAAAAAACATTGCATTTCTTTTTTTAATGTATGTGCGGTGTGGGGTAAAGAGTTAAAACGGGGTGGGAGTGGGTTAGGGTGGGATTAAAAGCATAGAGAATTGGGGGGATTGGTTGGGAACCCCAAAATAAAAATAAATAAAAAGATCTATGTTTTGTTCGTTATAGATGTTTTGTTAAAAAATCATTCTCTGAAAATCGTTTCGAAAAAATAAGTCACATAGACACCTTACAATATAAAAAACTGGATTATGGGGCAAAGAGTAAGGCTCCAACAGCAGGATGGAGAACAGATGCTGGAGAGTCTTAGAGTTAACAATGTAGACAACTTTTGGAACCTCTGTCGGGGGGGAAATTCTGCCGGGGTCGGCCGGGCCGTCCGCAGACCTCCGGGCAGGGAGGCCCCAACTCCTCCCGTATATCTCAAAAGAGATAGAGTATGAGACACACGCAAGAAGCAAGGTGACTCTGCTGTTTATTAGACAAAAACGTCAGGGATGGGTCAAGGATCGTACGCGTCCGTCCTGACACACACACAATCGTGGGGCTCGCAGGCCCTTTTTACCTTAGTATGACGCGCTACTTGCGTCACCTTGGAAAGTTAGCAAAAAACCTATCGCCACTCTTAATTGGTTGCTCGAGTGGTAGGGTTAGTATAAAATACGTATAGAGAACAATGTTAGTGGTCAAGGGTTAGTCAGGTGATATATCTGGGTTGTCCCTACAATTAGATACATGAGAATTGTTACATGAAGACCCCTGATGATTGGTTAATGTTAATGGCTTCAGTGATAAGAGCCCCATGTTCTGATTGGTGCGCCCGCGAGCTTCCGAGTCTGGGACCATCGCTGTTCCCAGCTCTCGGTGTACCTGTTATTTGCAACAATGTTTCACTATGAGTACGTGCAGACAATGTGAGGACTTATTCATAAGCTGGAAGGCCGACTACTCCCACTGTCGCAGATGTTCATTGAGCCTTTTAATTGTACCTGCCTTGTGTCTTGTAACGAGGGATCCAGACGCCTTTTCTGGTCTTGGCATCCTGTCAGGTTCGGCTTGGTCACGTGAGGTGGGACCGTGTTTGAGGCAGAATTCTGCACAATTAATATTGTTTTTCCACTGTGTGCCTGGTTTAATTTGCAGGTGTGACTTTGACGTTGGTGTGCGGCGTGCGAGGTTGCAACATCGTGCCCTTGATGGTCTGCTTTCGGAATGTGGGTTTGCAACATTGCGACCTTGGCTGTTTGCTTTCGCCGGGCTCATTCTGCAGGATCAGCAACCTGACTCTTGTTCTTTTAACGTCCATGGAAGCTCTTGCTTGCGGCCTACTTAGGCCTGGTGTATAGGTGGAACCGTTTGGTGCACAGGCGCTTTAGGTTATAGTATCATATTGTCTTATGACCAGTATCGTGTCTTCGTTATATTTCTCATTATGGCACCTGGTTTAAGGAGAAGCGTAAGCAAGCTCTTTAGATGGGTTCATGATGCGTCTTGCGTTTCTGCATTTTGAGAGCCTATGTGGAAAATAATAAAGATGCACGTCCGTGAGTATGTCTGTCGCCTACGTCATAGCACTGAGTATATTCTTCGTGTAGATTGGTGCGGGAGTGTCCGGTGTGTATATTTGCACAGGTGTGCTGACCGTTGGCTAGGTCGTCATGGCATCTCTAACGACGTGTAGGTTTTAGTCTAGTTGATCCGTGCCGCAGGTGTCGGCATGGCCAGGGCGGGCTGCTGGGCAGGCAGATGGACACATCCGTATGTTCCTGTACCAGGGTATTTGGTCGTCTGGTAGATGGGCAAACTCTTCTCGTGGCGGGTGCCTGGGCCGTGATCCTTTAGGCCAGGCGCGAGAGGGGAAGGTCGGGAGCCTGGTCTTCCATTCTCCCACTTCAGTCCCCCCTCTGGTCGACTTGTCGACCACAAACATATCCTTTTCGTTATCTCCTCTTACTCTCCATATCTTAGTTATTCCTCCTAAATGTCCATAGTGGTTAACATGATCTTCAAATGACCAATACATATATTCACAGGTTCCTCCAGGAGTACAGTATACCCATTTCCCTTTGTAGCTCCTGGGGTTTCTTGGGTTCTCGATCTTCACAGATGGTGGGTCCAGGTGGTTGGTGATGATCTGGTTGCGCAACTTCTCTCTCTCTTGTATGATTGTGCCTGTGTGTTGGCCGTCATCTGCTGGCATCAAGGGGTGCATACCGACCATTTCAAGCAACTCGTCAGTGGTGCGTGCCTTCCGGGCCTTCCAAAATCTTATTATGATCAGTGCAGCTCCAGCCAAAATAGTACAACCAACTATAATTTCCAGTCCATCTGACAGCCAAGATGGCATCCATGACCATAATAGTGAAAACCAGCTCTCATCCTTTTTCACACCTTTACTTTCATCCATCATTTTGGAGTGCATCTGGGCCAATTGTGAAACTGCTTCTGTCAGTGTACCATTGTCAGCATCGTTGGCAGGAATGAACGTGCAGCATGATTGTCCTATCTTTGCGCAGACTCCTCCTTCCATGGCTGTGAGGAGGTCCAATACATATCTGTTCTGAAGTGCTACCATCCTTATAGCTCGCAGCTCCTCTTTTATTGCGTTGAATCCATTTACTGTAGAATTGATGGTCATCATTAGTTCCCATCTAGTTATCTGGAGCCATTTTGCGTTTGCGTAAGCCTGCAGTCCCGGATGTATTATTGAGGAGAAGAACATTGCTGCTCTGCTGAATAGTCTGTGTTCTGGCGGAATTGAAGTGAGTGCCGTTTCCGACCTTCCCCATAGGTAATTTCCTGTCAGAGGTTCTCCTTGTCTTTTCCTTCTATTTAGGACAGTATCATTGCCGTTGTTCCTGTTCCCTGGCCCCTCCTGAGGTGGTGCAGATCTCTTCTTCCTCTTGTCCCCTTCATCCATTTTGGGAAAGTTCGCCACATTCACATGCTTCTGGGGTACCACTAGTGATGGTACATTGACGTGCACCATCGTGCATACACCATTCCACAGAGGGGGAAGTGTGTGGTATGCCTTTTCCCCACAGGCCCAGTAATGGTCCATTATCACTGCTGTTCCTGCTCCCCCCTCAGGTAACTCCATCACGCTTGCACAGTTGGTGTTGTATCCTACGTCCACCTCTCCTTTATGTTGGTAGCATACCTTAGGCGCAGTCAGCGGCAGTCTTGTTATTGGGTCTTCATCCGTCTCTATCCACGTGAGCATGGGTACGTACTTGATCCAAGTCGTCCAACATCTGTGGTTGTGTGCATCGATAGTTGAAATAGTTTCTTTTGTTACCATGTTGCTGCCAATCACTCCTATCTCCCATTTGTTTTCCAGGTACACCTTCCCCGTTATCGTCACCAGTGGACTCTCCCAACATCCTGGTTTACCAGGAACTTCAGTGGCGTACCAATCACATGGTAAATACTGCAGTGTTTCTTTCTTTGTTTCCCCTTTTTCAGGACCACTTGTTATGTATCTGAATGCTTCAGCATGTAGACTGCTCTTGTGGTAACTCAAATAAGTCTTGAGGAAGTTGTTTTCATATGGGTATGAGTCTCGTGTGTTCCACACCATATGCACCACTGTCCCTTGAAATCTTCCTTTCGTTTGGAACAGTGCCAAGTATATTATGCATCGTGCTGTCTTTTCATCTATTTCTGTGGCAACGAATGTTCGAGAAGCGCTCATGGCATATGGTATTAATGAGCAAACGTAGCAGCTGTCTTCTGTTGTCTGCTTACCGATGCGGGTCATTTGTTGGTACCATATGTTGTTTGAGACGTGTGCTGAATCTTGTATATAATTGTCAATACCTTTATTATCTGAGTATGTGCTGCGTTGAACTCTATTTTGCTTGTGTGCAATTTTACTAGTATCACCTGACGTAACACCTGTTGCAGCTGGGGATGGGGGTGTATTAGGTTTGGGTACAGCAATAATATTGATAGCATAGCTGTACTGCCATACAGAGGCAGCCAAGAACCCGGTGATCATCAAAATCCCTATTATTGTTATTACAAATGCTAATTTCACCGGCATTTTGCTCTTACCTTGCTGCAGTCCGGCAGCGTATTCTTGCGACGTTAAAGTTGCCCGCCTGAAAATTCTCAATATGCTGGTTATTAAATGTTAGTTGTTGTTTTTTAAGCTCTCCCTATCAAATAGTCATTCAGTGCCCAGGCGAAGAGCTGTTCCCACGCTAATCTAAGCGATCTATCTCTTAGGACAGGCAAGTATGGGTGGAGGTGGGGCATTGAATATTCTATGGCCAAGAGGAATGCTGTGTAGTAGACACGTACCCTTCTTCTTTTCAGGTACGTTGGCCTTTTTATTTCATATACAAATTGGTGTGACAATTCTTCTGGGTAGTTATTGTCTGAGGGTACCATCTACTCCAGGGCAGTGAATTTGTTAGTTATCTATTTTCTTAGCAGTACAATAATACGCAGTTCCTGCATGTGCGAGAGAAAAGAAAAGAGAGCATTCACGTGTTTACATGTGTACGTGTGCAAGACAATGTCCTTCAGTTCAGTTATTACTGCAGTGGGGGTAGGGGTCAATGGGCAGGGGGTTTGGGGCTCAACTGGCGGAAGTATCTTTACTCTTTGAGCGTGTGACCATGGGGTGGGCAGTATGGGGATCACCCCTTTCTTCTTCAGTTATTGTCTCTGGGAAATCTGGGGAGTGACAGGGTATGGGAACACTTAGGCCGTTAGCTGTGGTAGAACTCTCTTCCTCCATTGGTGATGTTGTTGTTGTTCTCCCAATGGACCTGTCGGTGGCGCTGGGGCGGGTCTGGAGTTTGTAGATCTTTACATCGTGTAGGTGGTTCCAGGCACGCTTGTCCTGTAGCTTTACTGCTCTCGTTGATACCTCCTCTACCAGATGGGGGCCAGTGAATCGTGGACTGTTCCACTTCCTGTTGAAATTGCGAAGTAGTACGTGGTCACCTTTAGCAACTTTACACAGTCTTTCCTTTTCCAATTCTTTATCCACGTCTTCTTGTTGATTGCTGTTAGACCAGCCCTGCGTGCGCTCGAGCTGTTGAGACACAAACACTACACTAGTAATCAAAGAAGACACATATTGGTACATTTCATCACCAAGAACACTCGCAGTACTTTCGTGGTCGGTAAATGCTCTTGATGTTGGCGTTAGGGGAAGGCGCATTTGACGTCCGGTAACCACCTCGTGAGGGGTGAGGTGGTGGTCGGACCCTGGTCTATTCCTTAGCTCAAATAGGGCTAATGGAAGGCAATATAACCAACTCTTCTTTGTTGTTTGCTGTATCTTTGCAATTGCCTCCTTTAATAGGCCATTCAGGCGTTCACATACACCGTTGGCCTGTGGGTGGTATGCACATGCAAATTTATGCTTGATGTTCAGCAAGGATGTGATGTGCTGGAACATTTCGTTTGCGAAATGTGGGCCATTGTCTGACCTTAACACCTCGCACACTCCCCACCTGGGGAAGACCTCCCTCACTAGAAATTTAGCTGCTCTAAATGCATCTGGGTGTGAACAGGGCCCTGCTTCAATCCACCTCGAGAATGGGCATACTACTACAATCATATACCTATTTCCTTGACATATGTTGATCATATCAACATAGTCAATATGGAGATGCCGGAAAGGTCCCTCTGGCCGGGGTATAGTACCTCTTATCACCTTTAGAGTATGGCCGGCCGTACACTGTTGACATGTGAGACAATTGCTGATAAAATTTGACACATGAGAATTTAACTCGGGGCAGAACCAGTCTTCCCTAATTCGTGCTGCAATTACTTCCTTGCCTGTGTGGGCTGGATGATGTAGTTGGCTCAGGGCGGTGTTCAAAAGTGCCAATGGTATTACAACCTTTCCAGTGCCACCCTGGCGCCATAGTACGTCGGTTGGTGACATTGTGCATCCTCTTTTTACCCATATTTCTTTTTCGGCCATTGGTGCAGCCGCTTGTAGCTCCATAATCTGTGTGGCTGGGAGATGGGTGTACCCTTCTCTTATCAACATCTCCTTAGCCATTCCCCTCCCTCTCCCTCTCTGTGACTCTGGGGGGTTCCATATCTCACCAAAGTATGCAGCATACTTCGCATGTGCGTCTGCTGCTGCATTCCCTTTCGAGACGTGGTCTTCACCATTGGTGTGTGCCGTGCATTTTACTAAAGCTAATTCTTGGGGGTCATTTATTACTTCAACTAGTTCAGCCAATAAGAGGGCATGTTGCACTGGAGTGCCATCAGCTCTCCTAAACCCTGTTCTTCTCCATTTCGACAGCCCTGAGTGGACAGTGGATGTAACATATGCGCTGTCGGAGTATATGGTCACTCGTTTGTCAAAGCTTTCCTTCAACGCCAAGATCAGTGCAACTAATTCCGCTGCTTGAGCGGAGTAATGCTGTGGTAATTGTACACATTTCATGGCCACACACACCGGTACCTCCATCATTTTTACCACTGCTGCCCCAGTTCTCCTTATACCATCCCTTTGGTCGATAGTTGATGACCCATCAATAAACAGGAGCTCACCTCCCTCTAGTGCGTTTTCTTCAACCTTTCTAGTACATGAGTACATTTCAGTTATTTGCGTACAATCGTGGGCATAACCTCCTTCCTCAAGTACTTCTGCCAGGAACCTTGCAGGGTTGACCGTGCTACATCTAACAATTGATAGTTCAGCTCTGGATAGGATGATCTCATAACCTGATGCCCTCTGCGTGGTTAGGGTGGACTTAGGTTTATTCAATATTGCAAATAGTGCATGCTCCACAAACAGTGTAGTTGGGCACCCCATGGTTATTGCTGATGCTTTTTCCACCGCAAAAGCAGCTGCGGCGAGACCTTGTTCGCAAGGGAAATGACCTATAATCACAGGATCCAAGTGGCCACTGTAAAATGCTACTGGTTTGTAGCCCATGCTTGTTTTTTGAGCCAACACTGCTTTCATTACTGCTGAATCGCAATGTGAAAATATAAAAATTTGTCGCTCATAGTCTGGGGATGCCAGTACCGGAGCAGTTGATATCGCATCTTTTAATTCATCAAAAGCCTCTTTCATTTCCATCGTCCACCCCAGCTTTTTCTCCCCTTTATTAGCTTCCCTTAACGCCTCAAGCAGGGGTCCTATGTACGAACTGTAATCAAATACCCATGCTCTACAGTAGTTGCACAGCCCCAGGAACTGCTGCAGTTCCCTCACTATTTGTGGCATTGGAGTGTTTGAAATGGCCTGTGCTCTTTGTGGTGCAATCTTTCTTCCATGTTGGGATATAAGCTGACCAATGTAAAGTACCTGTTCTTGACAGTACTGTATCTTTTCCATGTCTACCTTGTAACCTTTTTCAGCCAATATTGTCAACATCTTTAAGGAGTCCTCTCTGCATGTTCTTTCGTTTGTACTGCAAATTATTATGTCATCCACATACGGCAACACTGTGCTTCCCACTTCAATGTTACCCAAATCCATCTGTATTACTCTATTGAAAATTGAGGGTGATTCGCAATACCCTTGTGGCAATCTGGTGTGCTTCCACTTTGTGTTTCTGTAAGTGAAGCTTGTCAGGTCTTGTGAGTCTGGGTGCAATGGTATTGAGAAAAAAGCATTTTTAAGGTCGATCACTGTAAATCGTGATGCTTCTGCTGGAATGCCACACAATATTGTGGCCGGGTTTGCTGCTATGGGATATTCTGCTTCTACTATGTTGTTCAAGGGCCTGAGATCCTGTATGAAGCGCCAAGACCCCCCTTTAGCCTTGCGCACTGGATATACAGCCGTGTTACATGGTGATTCTGAGGGGACCAATATGCCATTATTTATAAGGGCCGTTATGGTTTCATATATGCCCTCATCTGCCTCTTTTGATAGTGGGTACTGTTTCACTCTGGGGAGTATTGCACCTTTTTTCAATTTTATCCTTACTCCCCCTATGCTTTTTATGCACCCCACGTCATAGGGGATAGTAGTCCACAATGATTTGGGTACCTTTGACATATCCTCCTTAAACAAGGGGACTGGGGTGCATGCGGGTGCCTCAAGTGCCATTGCAATTTTCTGTGCTACTTGTTTGTAAGCCACTCTTAGCCATATTTCCACACTCATCATAAACACCATTTCACCTTCCTCCTTTTCTTCTGAGAACAGCTCCTCATCTGACACCTGGGTGAGCCTACATCCTTCTGCTAGTGCTATCACTGCCCTCCATGCTCTTCCTTCTCTGTCTTGGGCATGTACAGCAATGTAATCAGCTGTTGCAATAATGCTCTCAATGTCCATTAGAACCACCTTCCCCTCTGGTTCATTAACAGGTGTTTCTGGTCTGAACAGATAGGCTGCTGGCCTCCTCCATATTTTCCCTTCTATCCCTGGCATCCATGCAAATGCCATATCTGTCCCATACTGGAATAGTTTGCCATCTACTGGCTCTGCCCTAATCGCTGTCTGTCCGCAGTATGCTTGCATAATCTGTCGTGCTGTGAGCATGTTAATCCCTGGAGTAGAGCAAATTATGCCGTCCTCAGTAAAGGAGATCGTCATATTCAACCTGTTCATTATGTCTCTCCCCAGTATATTTACTGGTGAGGCACTATAATATAGAAGTGGAACTGACAGGTCATAATCTCCAATAGATAAGGGAATGTTATCAGTAAAGGGAACCAACCCTCTAGCCCCAGAGAATCCTTGGGTGTTCATGGCTTCGCCTGACATCTTAAATTTACCTTCCCTTATGCAAGACCGGGTCGCCCCGGTGTCAACAAGGAATGATAATTTTTTGTCACCTATCGTTACCTCTATGCGTGGTTCCTCCGCACTATTAGGTGTTACTGACAGGATGGGACACACCAAGGCCGTCTGTGGGCTGTCCTATTGAGGGTACAACGATTGGCCATTTCCTGTGTAAGGGTTGTGTCCCAAGACCGTCACCCTACCCAGTTGTGTTTGTTGTGCTTGGGGTTGTTGTGTCATCGCTACCTGTTGTTGTGGCAGTGAATATGTCTGTGGCTGTTGTTGTGTTATTAGTTGTTGTTGTTCATTTCCCTGTTGCAACGTCTGCTGTTGCTGTATGCCCTGCTGTTCTTGTGAGGGCCTTGGTTGTCCCTGTTCACTCCATGATGGTGTTCCTGGTCTAACTCTACACGTGCGTGAAATGTGCCCTAATAGTCCACAACTCCAACACACCGGTGGTTCCCTACTCTGCCATGGGAAGCTCCCTGTGTTGTCCTGGTATACTGGTTGCCCTGTGGGGTAGGAATTTCTAAGTCCTCCCACCTGCTGTTGGGTGTTATATCCGTATCCTCTCCCTCTCATAATTCCTCCTCTCCCCCTGTTATAATTATAATACCCAGCTCCTGGCATTGGGTGTCCTCCTCCCATGTTGGTCGTGTATGGTTGGAGTGGCGGCGCCTGTTGTGTTATAGTCTGTGAAGGTGGTATTTGGGAGGAATCTT
This sequence comes from Ambystoma mexicanum, assembly GCF_040938575.1. Lineage (NCBI taxonomy): Eukaryota > Metazoa > Chordata > Amphibia > Caudata > Ambystomatidae > Ambystoma > Ambystoma mexicanum. The sequence continues at coordinate 507,992,998 of NC_090926.1, read as the reverse complement.
GTGCAGCCACTACTTGTGTGGGGCTTTGGGTCATTGTTGTAGGCGTAGTTATTAGTGCCCCTTCCATTGTGTATTTAGTAAGCTTTTTCTGTACTAGTTTAGCCTCTTCCGTTTTCCTGTCCTCTTCCTTTTGTTTCATTTTTCCTTGCCATGTCCTGCAATGATGCACTATAGTCAGTTGTATTTCTGGCCATGGTTTTGCTTCCATTCCCACTACTTTCTTTAATTGTTTCTGAACTCCTTCTGGGAGCCCTTGTACTAGTATATGATAAAATATTGCTGGTGTTTTATCCCATTGCTCTCTAGTTTCCATGCGCCACTTCTCTTGGATTTCCTGGATATAATCAACAGGATCTTCGTTCTCACGCATCTTGCGGGAGGTAATTGCTCCTATGTCTGATGTGTCTGGGTACTGTACCCTCAGTGCCTGCCATAGTGCATGTCTGCAGTTTGCGAATGGTGCCCCATCATGCGATGTGTTTGTTATTGTTACCCCAGGGAATCCCGCTCTCTTCCAAATGTCATCCGCTGTATCCCCTAATATCGATATTAGAAGGCCCTTTACATCCCCTACTGCCAGTTTCTGTCCTGCGGTGTGTTTTTCCATTTCATATATCCACTTACCCGCACCTCCACTTAATGATGGGAGTCTGCATTTTATATTTTCTTTATCTGTATGCTTCCAAGGGACATACTGTGGTCTAACCCCTCCTCTCTCCAGAAGTGGCATTAAGTTATGTCTCGTTTTACCCTTTGTATTCCATAATATCGAGTCCTCACACCCTTCCTCCTCTTCCCTTTCTTCTACATCGTCAATTTCGTCCGTATTTCCCCTGCTTGTAACTCTTTCTTCTCCATCTTTTCCCCTTCTTCCATCATTTCCTGTATTTAATGTGGGCATGTGTATTCGTCTTTCCTGCCTGCGTCTAGGGAGGTCCCTAAGACGACATGCATAGGGTGTCAGTACGTCTGTGAAGGGCGCGAGTTTTATTGTGCGTAACGAGCGTGAGGTGGTTGAGCATGTAGGGTGCGATGGGGGGAGGGCGTGATGGGGATGGTGCGGCCTCATGTGTCTGTCTTTCCGCTGTTCCTTGCTCTCCCTCCTCACTTCTCTCCAGCTCATCCTTTTTCCTACGGATCCATGGTGAGTCTGTGTTGGTCCGGGTGATGTATAGTTTATCTAAGCTTTCCCTTTCACTTTTTCTTCCTTCCTTCTCCACTCCTTCTTCTTCCTCACTACAAAAGTCAGTCATAAACGGCACCCCCCACTCGGTCTTTTTCCCCTTGATTGTTACTGTTTGTAAGTCTATTAGGTCCAGTTCTCCTTTTTCTCCTTTATCAACCGCTCCCGTTTGTGCTGATGTTGTTGCTACTTCTGTGTTTCTATATACATCCCCCCATGCTTCACTCTCCCTTCTCCTATCTTCTCTTTCTCCTTCATTTCTCTCCTCCATCTCCCTACTATTTTCCTCCCTTTTCCTTTTTAATTCCTCCATCACTTCACTGCTCATCTGTTCCAATATTCTTTCATCCTCTTTCTTCCTTTCCCATTTCACCCTTTCCCTTTCTACTATACTCTCTATCACCCTCCCTTCTTCGTATTTCTTAGTCGTTTCTGATAGTAATCTCCTCTTCCACATTGCCATTTCTTTTTCTTTTTCCTCTTCTTCCCTTTTCTTTTCTCGCAGCACTACTCTTGATACCCTTTCTGCTGCTGCTTTTACCCTTTCAGCTTCTCTCCTTTGCTCCTCATTTCGTTCCCTTATTTTTTCCAATTCGTTCTTACCTTCTTTCCTTTTCCTCGCTCTCTCTCTCTCCTCCCTCTCGAGCTGCTTGATCAATTCATTCTGCTCATCCCTTAACTTTGCTAGTCGTTCCTCCAAAATCTCTTCCTTTTGTCGTAACAGCTCTTCCCCCCTCATTTCACTCTCCCTGGTATTATCCTCGTCTGTTTTCTTTACTACCTCCTTCTCTTCTCCTGTTAATGAACCTCGTAATTTTAATAATATCTGTGCAGCTACCCACTCATCATTTCCTATTTCCACAGTTTGTTCTTCTCCAGTCCTCCCCTCCCCTGCTGGCATCTTCCTATGAGCCACATATGGTGGAGGGCTGTATGCCGGGTTCGAGTATCCCTCAGCCGCCCTTAACTGTCCTCTTTCTATTTCTCCTAATTCTCTTAAAGGGTACAACCCCCCTCCCTCTGTTTTCACTCCCTTTGCTAGGGGTATATCGTTGCTCGGTTCCTTTTTTAGTTCATCTGATGTATTATTCTTTTCTCCTCCCTCTCGTCCGTTCCCCGTGTTCTTTGGGTCTTCACTCCCCTTTTTCCCATCCTCTCCTTCCTCCTTAATCTCTTTTTCTTCCGGTATTTCCCCCACAGTGAACATTCCGTTTGGTCCCGGTCGGGACCCTTGGAACATCCTCCATAAGTTAAACACCTCCACGTGGTTTGCCAACTTCTTCCCCTTGTATGTATTGTGCAGATGGTTTAATAGTGAATGTTGGGCATATGGATCGATCCATATCCATTGGGCATATGGATCGAAGCTACCATTAGGCGGCCACGGTGTTAGCATTTTGTTATCCGTCCCCTGGGTCCATTCTATGCTATACTTAATCAGTTTCTCCCTATGGGGTGGCAGTGTTGTGCATATGTGTTGTAGTGGGGTAGTGAGGGTGTTCCCCCACCCTCCCGATCCTGTCCCGTATGACATAATAGCGCTCCACTTGTTACCCTTCCCCTATCTGGTAGTGGTTATCTCACTAGCAGTGTACAATATACAACCTTATATCGTTACCTGGCCCCGTAAGTTTGGGGACTTACGATAGTCCGCTAAGGAAAATTATAAAAAATATAGTATTTTACATTTGTATATTTTTTTCTTTCTTTCTTTATACGACACCCTTACGGCCCCCTGCGGCCGAGGCGCACGTAGCCCCCTGCGGCTGCGTACCCCTTATGACGTTCTTATACAGTCGTCCTATTTTCACGTGCTCCTCCTCCTTCTTCTACACTTGCCGTGGCCGGCGTTCTCCGTGCGCAGCCACGTCCCCCGTTTCGCCTTTCCCCGATCAACTCATTTACCGTTTATCTCCGTTTCCACTCCCTTACCACAGTTCTCTTCCCCACCACTCTCAAAACGAAGATGCCTTGTGCTCGCGATATCCTATGAAAGCCCTACTGGTGACGTCACCGATCTCTTCGAGCTACTGGTAAGTTCTTCATATATTCTTTAAATTCAAAATACACTTGCAATCTACCCCCGTTAACCTTACAGCTGTCTTCCTGTCACTCCTGGAACAAGGTAATCAATAATATAATCGGACTGCGCACACTGCGTCGCCTCGCGTGTGATACGCCCCTCGACAGGAGGGCTTAACCAGCCAATTATCTTCCGTATTGGGCAACTAACTAGCTACCGCCAACAGGGAAACGTCATCTACCAATCGAGTTTCTTGCTCGAACAATAGGGATCCTCATCTACTCATTGATCAATAAATGCCAAATCGTAGGAAACCACACACACCCACCCTTACACGTAGTCGCGACCTAGGCCAATCAGTTTCTACGAGCGGCCGCACGTGATGTTTTCGTGCTCCGCCCCCCCCCTCTCGCGCAACGTAGCCGACTGCTCTCGCACTCGTTCGGCTACCATTCATTCCATTGCCACCACTAAATTGTCAAACCTTCGCCGCGCACCTGTGCAACACCTCCCACCTCCCGTATTTAATTCCTCCCCCCTCCCTCACAATCTCACATTGCTTGTTGTGCGTGGCATGCTCACCAAGTTCTCTTGATGCGGGGCCGCTCGACTGCGTGCACCCCTCCAAGCGGCTCGCCACCTCCCCTCGTCTGGACCATGTCTGGACACTCGCCAACCGCGGGCGGGATACTTCTCAACCGGCTCCCGAGGGCCAATATCCGGATTGCGCTGTTCGGTCTTCTCGCAGCTCCGCGATGGTCCTGTAGTCCTCAGAAGGGGGCAACGGCAGAGGGGGCCGCGCCGCCGGGCCTCACCGCAACGGGAGTACCTGGAAAAAGTAAAAAAAAATAAAAAAGCGGATCTTAAACAGATCTCAGCAGTGCCTCCAACTTGTCGGGGGGGAAATTCTGCCGGGGTCGGCCGGGCCTTCCGCAGACCTCCGGGCAGGGAGGCCCCAACTCCTCCCGTATATCCCAAAAGAGATAGAGTATGAGACACACGCTAGAAGCAAGGTGACTCTGCTGTTTATTAGACAAAAACGGCAGGGATGGGTCAAGGATCGTACGCGTCCGTCCTGACACACACACAATCGTGGGGCTCGCAGGCCCTTTTTACCTTAGTATGACGCGCTACTTGCGTCACCTTGGAAAGTTAGCAAAAAACCTATCGCCACTCTTAATTGGTTGCTCGAGTGGTAGGGTTAGTATAGCATACGTATAGAGAACAATGTTAGTGGTCAAGGCATCTCAGTAAGAGTGTACAATTAAACTATGTCTCAGAACTTGTATGGGTTACCCATTTTGAATCTTTGTATTTAACTGATAAGGCTGATGGATTTACATTTAATCTCTCTAATCAAGGTGTAAGTGACCAATATCTAATTGTCTTCTCTACGCAGACGGTTCTGAACATCATTAAAGGGGCAAGCCACTTGAGGGCTCCTGGACCTAATCGATTATCTAAAAAAACTCTTTGAGGATAATCAACTATGCTGGGCAACTTGTGTCATTTCTATTCATGGACATAGAAAAAAGGGGCTGCTTCCCCCTTACGTGAAAGACCTATGCATGCTATGTACCATATTCGTATATCTGCTCAGTTGAGTATTATTGTATTATAAATGTAAAACAGGCAAAAATTAAGTTGTTGCATTTATTCGCCCTCTTGAGAAATATATGTAACAGTGATAAATGCACGGAGTTTTTTTTAAAGCATCGACCTTATCTGAATATCAAACCCATGGACATAACCCTCATTGTACATCTGGTCCAACATAATGCAAACTGCTTTTGAATAGTGAAGAGTTCAAAGATGCAGTTATAGTTTAGCTCCATTTACAACTCACTTAAAAATAAACAATCATTAAATGCAGTTTCATGGACAATTTTGCTGTTATCGAAACACCTTACCATTTATCGTCAATATTTGTGTCCTATTTACAATTCAATTAAATCATGTAATTGTTAAACCATAGTGTCATGGGTATTGTTATTGCATGTCACACAACTTGAGTAAAACATTCCGTTTACCCACAGTGCTGAGCTGTCTTTGGCACTCATACGCAGTTCAAACAGAAGCCAATTGCACACAGAACCACCCTAAATTCAAGTTAGGCCACATAAGCAAGAAAACCAGTTTCCCATTATGTGCTATTTTCAAGATGTTGCAAGAGTACTTGAGTTTGGCCGAAGGCAGAAAATGTACTCCACTGCCAATTCCATTTTTCTTTAAAGGTTCTTGGAAATCAACAAAGGCACGTTGATAAAAGAGAAGGAACGTTTACGATTTCTTCCAATCCCTTTAAAGTTTTTCAATAGTTCTAAATTAAATCCCTTTTGCCCTTATCTCTGTATCTATCAGAAAATCCCGCGGGTATTTGGATTCAGACATCTATTGCACCAAAGATCTTTCATTACACAACACAAACAAGCACTTTTATTGAACAAGAACCCAATTACTTAACCCAGATACAGGTTTCATTCTGCCCCGCTGCCTCCACCTTGACACGGGCGCGCTAATCTCTTCTGACGGGCGTTGCTGCCTATCAGTTCTGATGCAGAGAGATGATTCCAGGCCTCCACTGCAGAGAGCTGCTGATTAAATAAAGCCAGATGCCCGTCTCAGTTTCCCTGGTCCAATGAATAACAATGAGAGAGCCGCTAGATATATAGACTTTTTGCTTTAATAAGAGTCTCATTGTGAAGTGTCCAGAAAATCAGCTGCGCTTTCACACTGATCCTGGAAGCAGTTAGCCTTCTGGTTGCCCATCTACAATATCACGCCTGTAATGGTGCGACGTCATTTGCTTACTTTTTATGTCTCTTGCTGTGCTTGTTTTGTGCTGCTTTTGAGAGAAAGCGTGGATGAGTTTGGGGGCCTTTTTGTACAGTATCGGAACCGATCAAGCAAAACTCTTGGGGCCTTCTTCATGTATATGTCATTAAACTGTCATTGAAACCACCATTCGACTGAATTAGATATTAGATATAGTTTGACATAGGAAGATTAGTTAGATAGACATGACTTGTTTAAATACGTTGGTACAAAATAGGGCCTTTTTATTGTTCCATGCCTAGTGGGCACTTTGATATGTTATATGCACAAGGCAGTGCTGTGTGTTATTATTTTACCTGTCACGACTCTAGCTATGTTATGTTATGTTACATTACTGGAATTTAAAAGCCACTTCGCTGTAAGTTGCATGGTATCCAGCTGCTCGTCATGCACATTTGTAATATCAACACACTCGTGATGTTCTCTTTGTGATGTTGCATTCACCCCGGGCCTCGGCAAGCTGCCTCTCACACATGTGTTTGCCCTTCGGTAAGCAATCTAATGATGCATCTATGTTCTCTAGAGCTTGTGGCGCTACATGCTAACCTTACTGTCCATGCGCAGGATTTTTTCCATACTCAACATGTTGCTTTATCTACTGTCCTGCGATGTAGACACTCACTGTTCACCACAAGATAAAACCGATCACTTACGACGTAGGTGCAGTGCATACTCCTTGAATTACTTGAAAGCAGAGGTGTTGCTAGGGGGGGGGGGGCTAACGGGGCTTTAGCCCCGGCTCTTTTGGTTGTAGCCCCAGATAGGAGCTCAGGGAATACAAACCAAAGGATATAGCTGGCCCCGAATCCCACCAGTCCGACATCAGCTTAGCCCCTGATCTTTTCCAGACCTAGCAACACCCCTGCTTGAAAACACTACATAACCACACTGCTGACAATCATAGTGAGGAATTGTCTTCTGGCAAGGATGCAGAAGACTTGGCTTTTTTGATTTGTATGAACTAATAAAATTATACAGGTCATTCCATTCAACAATTTCATTCTGCTAACCAGGTTCGACTTTCCCAAAGCTCCATTTGCACAGAGCGGGTCCAGTGGCCACAAGGGTCCTCTTGACAGCTGTTGTGATGGCCAAGTTCCTGAAGCACAAAGGCTGCATTTAAGGTGTACCCCCCCCCCCCCCCCAGTTTCCAAAAACACTATAACAATGAGAATGCTGTCCTCGTATTATTATATTATAATTGGTTATTTGCAAAGCGCTTAATACCAGAGGTTTCTAAGCCCGGACCAGGGGATCTTCATCACCCCTGAGCTACCCTCCCGACCTATCCTTGTAGCACACTGAACTGTAAATATAAGCCATGCCTGAGTTTAGGGTATGGTGACCAGCATTTCCCATAGTTATCTAAATCACATCAATTTGATATCACACACATATCAGCCCTGTAAACCCAGTTCAGATATGGAAGGGTTATTTGTATTCTGGCCAGACTGATTGCCATTCCTGCTGATAGCAAAACATTAGCCTTGGGGAATGCCTCTCTTTGTTCCTTTGTATGGGCAGGTAACACTCTCCCCAGAGAGACAACCACTCCACAGAAAGCTGACCTCTGAACAGGAATCTAATGGCACACCCATTCACAGGAGGAGAAGCCTCCTACCAGGGTGCTGCTTATCAATAGGCGTTTAATTCTATTGAGAAGGGACGGGGGGCAGCTACTGCAGATAGAGGGAGTTCTTTACAGCTGGAGGAAGGCCCCACCATCTCTCTGCCTCTATCTTTCCTTCCTGTCACCTCCACTTCCTATAGCACAGAACACTGTGGGTGCAATGTCAGAAGGCAAAGCTCACTTGTTGCAAGGAAAGGGGTTGGATTCTTAAAGTAGGCTTGCTTTTGGACATTCACTAGTAGGCTAATACTTGGACTTCAAACCTTCAAGAAGATCTTGTTGGAACTTGGTGGAAGAGCAGTCCGAGGCCTCCAGTTGTGAAGTGAGGGCAGGTGTTGCAATGCAGTGGCAAGCCCGGTTCCCTAACCATCCTCAGGGACCACTGGGGGTGAACTGTTGCTTGAGCCAAACCTGTTTCTCTGCCAGCACACTGTTGTCCAGGACCTCACCATGCTGAAAGAACCCTGAAAGCGTTAGCCAGGTTCCCCTGGATTTGAGAGCCTGAGAAAAGGACTCATGTAGTCCCTGGGACCCTAGGGTGGAACTCACAACGCCCGAGAGCCAAGAGAGCTAGGATTCCTACAATTTCACTGTCGAACTGCTGCATGCTATGATTTGAGGGTGTTCTACCCATATCAAACCAACAAGACCCTTGGGACTTGCCTTTGGCAGTCACTGATCTTTTAACTGCTGTCCTGTATGTTCAAGCCTGCGTGCAGCCTCGTATCTGAACGAGCGTCATTACCTCTGCTTGAAAAAATAACTGCTGCATCTCCATTGCTGGAAACCACTGTTTGGACCTCCAGCTTCTTCATCCCCTAACAAGTCATTGATCGAACCGACCCTGGTATTCTTCCCAAACTGTGTCTTTCTAGCCCCCACATCAAACCAACTCTCCGGCACATCCCGTCATCAGCCTGTCCGCCGGTGATCCTTAAAAGCCAGACAAAAGCTGGTGACCTCCTTGATTCAAATGGCTTGAGTTATATTTCGTGCCAGCCAAAGCTTTCTTCAGTTAGACCCTGCTTTGATATATGCTTACATCTGGTCTTCCTAGACTGCAACATTTTAAACTGCATTGCAGCACTGAACTGCACAGAGCAGCATAGATTGCCATTTTTCAAAAAAAAAACAAGACACTGCCAATGTATTATTGATTGGTAAGTCCCCTCCTGATCCATCATGGGTCCCAGAGACTGGCTGTGTCACATTAATTCCTTTTTTGTAACTCATGAGCACATCCCTTTGAACATTGTGTTTTTATGACATGTTCTCCCCCTGCTTCCTTAACCATAGTGCTGCATCTTACTATTTTGTATATTCTCTGTTCTTTCTACAGAGGTGGCTTTTGTAGTGATTTATTTTTAGTTATTATTGCATATGGTGTATTTTTTGTAGCATACATATTTTTATAGAACCTTGATTGCAAATTTGTTTAACTTGGGCTGCTACACTTCACTGCTTGGGTCGCTATTTGTTTCACATTCACACCCCTCTTGAGAGTATAGCCTTCCCTCGTCCCACGTTACCACAAAAGGTAGAGGAGGTATATCGCGTAACTGCGCCTGTTTTAATTTTATGATTGTGTTGGCTCTTCGTTTGTAGAGGTGGAAGGGCTGAGTAGGCGCCTTAGCCTCTTCTCATCCTTGTAATCCTGCAGGGCAGGAATACATGATTTTTCACAATCCTTTCAAATTGGTTTTAAACCTCTTGACAGTGCTTTTAATTTTTTTGTAAATGTGAACTGTTATAAATTAAAATGGCCTACAAGTGATAATAATTAACACTTTTACAAAGCAATGTTCTCCATTTTAACCCAAGGAACTGAGACAGGGGGCCTCATTACGACCCTGGCAGTCCCGTAATGAACGGTGCCGGCACGGGACCGGCACCGTTCATTACGGGATGCCTGATTACGAGGTCCCCTAGCAGGGCCCGGAAGAGACGGCTGATAAAACCAGACATCCTTTCCGGGTCCCGCAAGGGGACCAAGGAGCTAATAACGGGCCTGTTATTAACGGGCCCGTTATTAGCTCCATCCCCATTGAGCCCTATGGGGGCTCAAATGGGAATGGGGAATGGTTTTGTGCATGAGAAATTACCGGGTCCTCCAAGGTCGGAATGACACAGTAATTCCTCATTCAGAGAAACCGGTATTGGAGCCCGGTATGGATGGCAGCCAGGCCCATAGGCCTAAGAGCGCACATAAAAGACAGACAAGCATGGGGATCTGCAGGTTGTTATAGTCTTCTTGAAGACTGGTAGGGAGGATAGGGATTTACATTCAGAGGAAGTGCATTCCACTCTTGGAGAGAACCAACCTCAAAATGTGTACCTCTGATCCTTTTTAGGCGAAAACGGGGTTGATGCAATTAATTGGTATTATTAGAGTGCAAAGCTATGGAAGCAGTGCAGAAGAGATCCTTCTTTCAGGTATAGTGGGGCTGCAGAGTTCCAGCATTTGTAGGTTAGGGAAAAAAATATTATGCCTGATTCTCTGTATAACTGGAAGCCAGTGTAGCTTTTTCCTGAAATCAGATCCATGCTCGCCCATATCGAGACCATAAATTGCCCTTACAGCACCATTCTGTGTGGCCTGTACTCGGAAAAGATTAGATTAAGAGGTGTTGATGAGCAGGCTATTACATTAGTTCAATGATGAGTTGACTACCTCTGTGTCCAGAAAGGATATGTTTTTTAAACTAACAAATGGCTTGGTCTGGACAAGTGATTTTACAACATATCCACAAGAGGAGCGGACGCTTGAGACGTGTTGTTACATTGACAATCAGAATTTAATATGACATCTAAGGTTTTCACTGCTTTACTTACAGAGATCTGATTTTCCATGATGGAGACATGGTTGTACCGTGAGTCAATTTCTTTAAGTCAAGGCCCGTTTTGAGGATTACAAGCTCAGTTTTCTCGTGATTCAATGCTAGTAAATTATAGCCCAAAAGTTTTGTATTCATCATATATGTGGTTCACTTTTTTAATGGTAGTGGTGTAAATATCATTCAGCTCCATAAGGACCTGGGTGTCATCTGCGTAGTTAGAACACTGGACACCCAGAACATTGAGAAGGCCAAGAAGAGGTCTCATGTAAATGTTAAATAAGAGTGGGATAGGCAAAAGCCCTGCGGAACACCATCCATTGAGATGATAGGTGTGGCGCCAGCTTTCCCAAAGGCCACCCTTGAAGTTCTGGGACCGAAGAAAGATGAAATCCAACGGGCTGCCTTCTCTGAGCAGTTGACTATGTTTATTCATCTTTCATGGAGCAGATCATGATCAATGATGTAAAATACTGCAGATAGGTCCAATAGCATTAATAATGATGGGTGCCTTTTTCTACGATACTCTAGATGTTGGATTTTACGGTCTAATAATGCTGTTTCAGTCCTGAATCGTGCTCTGAAACCTGACTGGTGAAGGCCCAGGAGTGTATTCCCTTTCATTAAATGTTGTATTTGCAGATAGGCAACTTGGTCTAGAATTATCAGTAAATATGGCACAGTGGTTATTGGTGGATAGTTTTTCATTATGTTGCTATTATGCAGAGGAAAAAGTAAATAAAAGGAAAGCCACAGAGCAGATTGTTCTCAAAATGAATAACAAATACTGTCACCTACCATCCATCACTAAAAGAACTGAATAGGATTGTGATGCACCTACAACACATTTTTAGCATGGGTGGTGAGCTGGGAGACTTCTTCAAAGATGCTCCCATAATTGCATACACGCAACCAAAAAAACAAGCACAGTCTCTGACCAGGAGTACATTTCTACTAGATTCAGAATATAGAAGACTTTGAATGTACCCTTGCAACATCAGGAGATGCAAAACATGCCAAACCATCTGCAGTAGATCTGTCATAACAATCCAACCGAACCAAACAATACGGATACAATTGACTTAGAACTGCAGATCATCAAATGTTGTATACCTCATCCAAAGCAAAACGTGCATACAATGGAACTATGTGGGTGAGACCTGGAAAGATATTTGTGAAATGATAAACCTATATAGATACACCATTTCAAACCACAAAACGGAAACAGGGACCTAGTGACCAGGGACCTAGATTCAAGAATAAACAGAGCACTTTACAGAGCTATACAACAGTACGGATGCATAACAGAACGTTTCCAGAGGTAACAACAGACCAGAAATACTGCAGAGGTGTGGAAAAAAGGGGCACAGTGGAGGGGTACAACTGTACCAAGTGTTCGATAGGAGAAGGGCCTGCGGCGCCTAGCGAGTCAGGTGGGGCGAGGGGTGATGTGATTGCCTAGGTGTTGAGGCAGAGAGATTACTTGAAAAGGTGGGTCTTAGGTTATTTACTAAATTGTAGGAGCATGGGGGCGAGTCTGATGCTGATAGGGAGGAGGTTCCATAGTCTTGGGGCATAGCCAGAGAAGGCTTGTGATTGTTGTGATGGTTTTAAGAGATGCACTCTCAAATACCACATACAGAAAGATGTGAGAACTGAAGTACTGAAGATTCTTAACATAAAAGAAAGCACTCTCTACATACATATTTGTTTTATGACACACTATGTTCAATTTTGAGCCCAGGTCCTGCAATCCAATCACATTAACACAGTCAGCAGACACCCTTTCAGTAGTATTTCTCACCAACAAACACTATGGTTCAAGACCCCTATTGCATAAGGGGCACAGGAAACCAACAGCAGAAATCTTGGGTGTTTAAGGTTAAATTGATGGCACCCAATAGCAAGCATAAGACATGCTAAGACAACAGCAGAAATTGCACCATTAAAAATGGGTAATGTTTTTTTTTTACATTTGCCACACTTTGTGCAAGCGATGAAACGATTGTGAAGCTCATTGAGGTAACTTTAGAGACCATACTAGTTAAACCTTGAGAGTACATTTTACCAGGAAACCTACAATGTCCCAGCATACATATAGGTTACAAAGCATATTTTTAGACTCAACATGAGGAACATGCAATGCTACATTTTTCCTAATAATGTATTTTAAAATCTTAGAATCAGAATTTGATGTACCTTTAATATAAACATAACTCATTTTAGGAAGCCTGCAGGGCCCATCTTAATACTGCCTTGGCTTAACTGAACAGTTACACGCGAAAAGGATTTGTTTTTTCTCTTTTTTGTTAAATTCAACTTTCAGAATATATAATGTTTCAAAACCGTTAGGTGTTCCCTACTCCTGAAGGGAGTTTATTACCTTTTAGATCAGACAGCAATTCCAGACCCACATTCCAGGATGAAGATGTTAATATTGTGTAATTTTAAAACTGGATCAACACAGCATCACATTTGTCTTTGCACTTCATAATGGATATGAAAATGAACTGCTCACAGTGGCACATCAGCCAAATTAATAGAAAGGACAGTGATATTATTTTCCTGGCTACCCGCAAAAACAAAATCTTGTACCAAATAGGCTCAGGATCATTAACCCAATGAGGCCTAGACATAATAGGGTATAAACTAAGCATACATAAGCAGGAAACCATCAGAGAAAATAAGGAACCGTCTCATACACCATCTTTATTCCAATAGAACGAGACTGATATTGCATATAAGCAAGCTCACAAAAATGCTGATAGAGCAACATTTCGCAGCACCACAACTCGAACATGAGCTCATAAAAAAGTATGAAAATACACTGGGCTTCATTACAAGGTTGGAGGTAGTCTTGCCGGTAAAACATATTACCCTTCTACATTAGTATTCTTTGTCACACCTAAATAAGAAAAAAAGAAAAAACAACCAAACATACATCCTATCCCTCATGTTTATTAAGAGACGTCTTTGATATCTGTGCAGGAACTTCAAAGCCTATTTATTCACTCTGTTGTTCTTGCTGCAGTGAGCCCTGGTTTCTATGGGAATATTTAACTCAGTATGTTCTGTTGACCCTGCCCTGTTAGAGCTCTGTTCTTGTGAAGGTGGAGAGTTGCAGGCCATTTTTAGTACTTTGCTCAAATGGATCCAATGTTTCTTCCCTTCCTCCTTCCCAGCACTCGGGGTCGCTTAGACCACTTCATAGTGTGCATGAGTCCGACCTTCATTCCACCCGCAAACATATTTTTTACTCAGTACTCGATCCACGGGAATAGCTGTGGCTGTATTAAGATACCTGATTCATTCTCACTGTTGCAGCTAGCTGTTGATGAGAAGAAGCAACCTATGAAGATATAATATTGACAGCTTGGGTTAAGTCCCTAACGTAGGCCCCAAACTCCTCTACTAGAATATATGAGGACTTCTGAGCATCTCAGGCTCTGTGTGTGCATATCCTTCTCCCTGACACTAATTCATGGGTGGGAAATGGTGCTCCTTCCCGGGCTAGTTACAGAGATAAAACAGAGCAAGGGGAAGGCAATTAATTACCAACTTATTTTTAAGATCAAAACAACGTTTTGACAATCTAGACTTCAGTGAACCAATCATGCACTCTACATACCGTAGGTTTGTGGGTGATACACTGAGCACAACCTATGCTTTATGCCCAAAGGGAAGTGATTTCTCCGAAATGCTCATTAAAAAAGTGGGCCCCATTGTCATACCTCAAAACTATGCATATACCCCACTGTGGAATACCGTCTGCAAAAAGAAATGTGCCACTGATTTAACATCATGGTGTGCACATGGACCAGCCTCAAGCCATTGAGAATATGGACAAATAACAATGATCAGATAATGAAAATTACTACACCTGTTTATCATGTCCATGTAGTCAATGTGAAGTTCTCTGAAGGGCCCCGATGGTCAGGGAAAGGTTCCTCTCAATGTTTTAAAAAAGTATTTACAGGATTGAACTTACAACAGGTCACACAGTTAGATAAAAATGTACTCACCTGTTCTTGTATGTTGGGAACAAACCAGTCCTCCTACTCGAGCTCTGCCACAATTTGTTGTTGAGACATTTGTGACAGGGGATGGAATTGCTCTAGAGTCACAATAAGTAACTCCAGAGTCATCAATACTTTACCTGTGTGCTCTTGTCTCCACAAAACATCTATGGGTGAGAGGGCACACCCACAGCTCCTTTTAATTTTTTGGCATTCTTTCTTGCGTTTCTGCATTTTGGATTAGGGGCACAGTGGTGCATGGGACTGATAACTGTACCTGTTGAGATACAGTATCTGGTATCTGGGAATCTGTGAATTGAAAATACGGAGCTTCCTTTGCCATTCTATCAGCTGAGTTATTCCCAAGCGCAAATAGGTCATTACTGATAGTATGCACAGTGCACTTAACTGATATTTCTGCTGGCAGTGTTAATGCATCTATTAATCTGGATAATAGTCAGCATGCTTGATTGGGGATCCATCCGATTTCCTGAAACCTCTTCTCTGCCATTTTGACAACCCTGAATGCACTGTGGATGAGATGTATGCCGAGTCAGAATAAATTGTAACTGCCTTCTCCCTACTGATCTCAAGCACCTCTATGAGTGCTACTAATTCCGCCGCTTGTACAGAAAAATGTGAAGGCAATACCTTTGTTACTTTGACTTTGTACACATCATCCACCAAGCCCAGAACTGCCATTACTGTCCACCTTTCATGAGTGTCCTGATTGATTGTCAATGAACCATCAACAAAGAACACTTCCCCTCCGCCTCGTGCCCCTTCCTTAACATTCACACTCCCATATCCTTCTACCTAAAAGGTGCAGCTAAGAATGTTTCAGTGTTCACTGTATGACATCTCACTGGATGTAGACAGGCATTAGACAAGCTTACCTCATACCCCAAGGCCCTCTGAGTGGCTCCTTTACGTACTTGTATCAAGGGCCTCATGTAACAAGAGTAGTCAAAGATCCAAGATCTACAATAGCTAAAGAGTCGTAAGAACTGCTGCATCTGTTTTACAGTTGGTTGTTATGATGTATGTGTACTGCAGCGTCTCTCTTAGGCATTACTTTTCTTCCTGTAGGTGATATTATTTTCCCTAGATACAATAACTCAGTATGACAATACTGCAATTTCTCCTTGTTCAGCTTGTACCCCTTTTCAGCGAGCAGGGTGAGAAGCATAATTGAATCTCCTTGTCAATGCCCCTCCAAAGTGCTACATACTAACACATCATCCACATACTGAATCAACATACTGGGCACTGTGAGGGGACAGCAATGGGAGGCAGGCAGAGAATTTGTAATGTTCTTAACATATACATATTTATTGAAGGAAATGGGTATGGGAAAACGCCTATCTCACTGTAACCAAAAGAAAATGCCCTGTCTATGAAACTAAAGTAAAATTCATCTGACCCTCACACTATCAAAATCTACAATAGAATTTCTCTTTTCACTTAAACCAAATTCTGCAAAACCATATATTATGCTGCCAAACTTTTGGGTTTTACTGTCTGCCGGGAACGCCATATGTTGTTGGCTTTTAAAATGTCTTGGATGCATTAATAAAGCCAGTTTGCTTTCAATTGGACTGCAACCCTTTGATGGTTAAAACTGAGTGCTTCTAAGAGTGCAACTCAACACCTGTTGTTGCATCTGAAGAATTAAAACATATATATATATATATATATATATACATTCAGTGAACACATTTTTGGCAGTGCACGCGGTGGTGCAAGTTATGCTTGCTTAGCTTAGCATAACTGGTGAATTTCAATGGTTTTTGTGGTTTTACTTGTAACAATAACATCCCTTTAACAAAGTTTGTTCACTGTATTTAATAGGTTTTTATTGGTGCATCTTAACAATAACGTCCCTTTATCAACGTATTTTCACTGAATTCCATAGGTTTTTACCAGTACACCCTTAATCTGCTACTAGTTCCTTATATTATATCACCCCCAATGTAGCAGTTGTACAGTACAAGGACAGTACGAATGTCCACAGACACAAGGTAGCAGTCACAAAGCCCAGAAGCACAGGGGAGAACAGAACATGTTCTACCCGTCAACTAACCACCACATATACATAAAGCAACTTTACTTATATTTACTGCACCCAAATATACCTTTATGTAGAAATGATTACTATTGCCATTGCTACCAGTTGATTGGCAGGTGCCCTCTCCATCCCACCAGGACTACTTCATCTGCTGCATGAGATGCAGGCATCTAGCAGCTTCACTACACATTACTGGTGAGATCTGGTGGCACTTAAGCCCTACCTCGACCTTGGTCAGTTTGACCTTTCTAAATCTGCATCTGCTTAAGGAACACCACTTGTGAATCCATAGCCCCCAATGCGATGCGAGATCTCCGAAATAGTGCTGAAAAATTATATTTTAGCTGCATTCAAGTTGCTAACGACTGTTCGAAAATGGCCGCTATATTGCACATGCCTCACTAAGAGGTTTCCCTTGAATACATTGCTGCTTCTGCTGATTGGCCGAGATCCATTATTTGGGCCAATCGCTTAAATCAGCAGGCATAAGCTGGCCCACAATCCAAATGACCTCCTCTTAAAGCCCTGTCTGTGCAGAGCCCAGGAGCACAGAGCACGTCACTGTGCCCCTCCATCCAAAGTTGGGGTCACAGGCGCTGATCGATATGTTGTGCCATCTTGATCATTATTGCAGTAGCACATGGACAGCGCATTACCTCTCTCGATCTCGCCCATCAACTTTGGGAAGCTCCAAAGCTTCTAACCTCCTGAACTGGTAAATGTATGTAACATTAACAGACTTGTAGCTCAGAGACTCTTCCTTCAGTTGACTGTTTGTTTTCCGACACTGCCATGATATGCACATCTCCAGCCCGTTGTCTATAGGACCTGCTATCATGTAGGTATTACGAAGCACTGTGTTTTCCATTTAATTGTTTACTAGATGTGTTCTATGCCACCGACATCTGTTAGGATTGATAGTTGGTCTATGCTCATGTTGCTCCTACATTTATCGATCTACTAACTGCCGAGCAACTGATCTATTACCCCCATGCCTCTCTGGAACCTTCTCTGTCAGTCCGTACAGCCTGTACACCACTTTGTGTTCACATTGTTTATGCCGGGCTGAGACTCGAGAACTCTTGATATTGTACTACCAATGCTGACTTATGTATGATGAAGCGCCCACTTGACTCGATCGTCTTGTCCTAGCTTCAAAAACTGTTTTATTGCTGCCAACAAACTGCCCTTCCGTACAAGGCCGTTACGCCTCGATATTATCATTATAGCCTGGGTATCACTAACCTATCCACACTATTACCGCCTGGCCGGAGACGTGTCCTCGACTCAATTGAATGCCTACGGTGAGTTTTGTGCCCAATATAGCGCCTCAAGCTTCATATACCAGTGCCTAGGCCCCACATTTGCCTCACGTATGCCTTGCAACTTGCACTCTATGCAATACAAATGATCCCTAATTCCATGGCTGACCCTACACTTATTGACGCTCTTTCACCTAGATCTTCTACTACTGGTAAATGTATATAGTGAACTACCCATGCACCTGAAGGGATCTACCGGCGTACTTGCCCCTAGAATTGTGATGGCATATTACACATGGTTTCTAAGGAATGCACCCACGCCATGTCGTCTAATGCACATACCATATGTGTGTCTAAAAAGCTCCAGCGATCCCATTAGAGTTATTATATACAACCTCACTGCTTTATAGCTAACTCACATAAGATTAGCTTATCCGTATGCCCTTCTACCACCGTCCACATCCAGATGACCTACCAAGTTCTTACCTCCTCTACAGATTGACAGAACAACAAGTTATTCCAAACAAGGAACAACATCGAGTAGCCACTGCCCTCTGACACCCCCTACAATGGATCCAGTTATGTGCCACCAGGCCCACTCCGAATCAACCATGTCTGGTAAACATTAGCAATTCTAGACTAGGATTGTGGCTAAAGCTCAACCGACAGATGCCTGCCTACAATAGTTCTTACCCAAGTACCAAGAATACTCCAATTATGACTAAAAGGGACAATCTCGACTATCTCAAAGATAGCAGCAAGCCGCCATCCTCAACCAACGACCGCCTGCTCCATAACAGACTCAGTCTAGATGCACCACATATTAAAGATGCCCTCATAAATGCTAGATCACTTCTGGCACATGCGCTAGATATAGCAGATCTCATCAATCAATAATAACTTAGACTTCCTAGCAATCACGGAAACTTGGCTATATCCGGCTGCAGGAACTACTCTATCACCAGCTATAACCGAAAACGACATGATTCTTAAAGCAGATACAGAGGTTACCAGAGACGGTGGAGTAGCCTTCATTGCCAAAAAAAATCTTGGCCTCACAGAACTCTCTAATGAGCAGTTCTCATCAGAAGACCTTCTCTCGGTCAAACTACATCTAACGGCTGCACGTACTATAATGATACATCTCTTAACATCCTTTTAACAAAGTTTGTCCACTGAATTTGATAGGTTTTCATTAGCACAACTTAATCATAACGTCCCATTAACAAAGTTGTTTCACTGAATTTCATAGGTTTTTACCAGGATACACTTAATTTGTGAAGATATACCATACAACATACTGAACCCCCTTTACCAATGCTGTTAACCACAGGGTCCGCGGACTACGTGATTCACTGTGGACGTCGGGTAGCATCCACACTGCTCAGAAGCTCGGGGGTTGTCTTACATTATTCTACAGCAAAGAAACTGAAGATGTTTTAAGAGGAACACATAAGTGTATTATAAAAAGAAATGAAGTAGGTCTATAAACTCTGTACTTATAAAAGCAGCAGTGCAATTACATAGGGTGTGCAACATAATGGAATGCACCAAGCAGGAAAATAACCTGTGCGTCCAACCGTATTATCTCAGTGCTGCTTTACATACAAACTAAGAAGCAACTGTCAGCAGGAGAAGTGCAACGTAGTAACAGCAGTACCATACTAGAAAGAGTTAAGTACACTATATTATTTCCTATAAATGTGCAGTTTGTTCTGTGTACATGACTAGGAAAAAGTATTATTTGTTTTACACAGAAATGGCAAGCACCCTCGAGTGGCTTGAGGAGAATTTCCCTCTTTGTGAAAACAAAATCAAAATATTGAGGCTGAGTACCCCAAAAGGAAATACACCAAACACAGTTTACAAAGGAACATACAAAGTACTTTATTTTATACTGAATCCAGTTACAAAAACAGAGCAAAATCAGATAGCTATCGCCCCTCAGTACAACACAACGAACTCCAGCGTTGTTCAGTGTGTTCAGTGAGAGACACTGTACATTAGAATGCATTGACTTTTTATACATTTTGTGAGCACGATGTCCAGCCCCACTTCGGGTTAATATTCCACTTAATACATCACCGATCTAGGTTTCATGCCAAGTCTCGAACAACCGCATATAACTGGTTTGCTTTTAATACATGTATCAACAAGCCTATACAGCAACTGTGTTTTCTGGGTTTTTCCATGTTAGTCTTCTTAAACATTAATACAATGTGGCAAAACAAGTGTTCTATGCTCAGTATTTGAATACATTGTTTTTATAGTATGCTTGTGGATTAGTTTCTTTACACGAGTAATCCCTTATACACACGTCAACGAAAGACAAGGTCTCAGTTCACGACCTCAACAAGTGGCCTGCAGGCAAGTTACATATTAGCTATGTACAGAGGTCAATACGGCCATGTTGTATTTTTGGAATGACATCGTCCACCATTTTAACTCACAGGGTGACTTTACAAAGCAAATCCTAAAATGGCGGATTGACCTAAAATGGCGGCTTACATTGATTTTAAGGTCAGGACCTTGCAACACAGATTCTTCGCAAGCGACTTTCGAGCAGCTTGGCGTAGGCCAATATACATATATTCATTGCGATAGGAGGCACAATATATTTTCTCTTTTGACATCTTGATGAAATGAGTGAAGATAGTAACTCCAATGGTACACCATGCCCAATTTGAAAAGTAGGACAATTAATATACATTGCTTCAAATGTAAGTGAAACATGTATTTTTTTTAACAGTACATACTGGAAATGAAGGGAATGGCCTGGAAGCACCAGCTGCTACACAAGTGCATGAGCACATACAAACCCAAACTGACAGTGTGGGCAATGAACAAGTGAGCCTGTGTAAAAAATTGACCAATTGAATAACAATTTTTCAGACATATAAAGTACTACTGCCCCACTTGCACCTGTATTCCTTGACCCCGTCCCAGCCGACCATTCCCACAAATTCCCCATAGACAAAGACATTGGGCCTCATTACATGGAAAGCGGTAGGGGATTACTGGCACCGGTAAGGGCACCAGTGGCGGTAATCCCCTACCGCCTTACTACGAGGTACCTTTGCGGGACCCGACCTCAATGGCTGGTTTTACCAGCCTTTAAGGAACGGGCCTGCAAAGGGACCTTGGAGGCAATTACAGTACAGGAATTTGCGGTACAGTAATTGCCACCTTTCCCATTCCCATTGAGCCTATAGGGGCTCAAAGGGGAATGGGGAAGTGCCATGGTGAATGGGGTATTACCGCCCTCACTCACCTTGGAATGTGGCGGTAATTCCGTCATTCAACATGGCAGACTTGGTACGGTACCGGCGGCAACCATGGCGCTAATAGCGCCATGGTTACCACCTACTGTGTAATGAGGCCCGAGACCTGAATACCTTCCTCCCCTGATGACCAGCCTGTGAAAAACCCTAATTCCCCTGTATATGTTTCCATTACCCCTTCCTTTTCCTAATTTTGTGTATTTGTGTGTGTAAATAAAGTTCTATGGGCCTCATTACAACCCAGGCGGTAAGGGGTTAACGGCGCCGTAAAAGGTGGCGGCGCCTTTAACCCATCACCAACTAATTACGAGGTCCCTTTGCGGGCCCTACCTTAACGGCTGGTTCTACCAGCCGTTAAGGATTGGACCCGCAAAGGGACCTTGGAGGTAATTACGGTACCGCAATTTGCGGTACTGTAACTACCGCCTTCCCCATTTCCATTGAGCCCTATGGGGCAAAAATGGGAATAGGGAAGGGCCAATGGTGAATGGGGAATTACCACCCCGCCAACCTTGGAATGGGGCGGTAATTCCGCCATTCACCATGGCGGAATCGGTACGATACCGGCGGCAACCATGGCGCTAAATCGGCCAAATCAAGGGTGTAGGGAGAGAAATGTAACCCATGGTAGGAGATATCCTCTATTGTGGTGGCTCTAAAAAGAGCCTTTTTTGTAAGTGCAACTACAAAAGTGATGGGTGGAAGGTTTTGAATGAATCTGAACCACTGGCATTGCTCTGGGCAACCTTCCACACCACCATTGTTTTAGCCCGCCTGCACCATTGCAAAAGAGGTCCAGCCATATGCAAATCAGTCCTGTACTGCCACCAACGGTAGCAGCCCAGCCCTAACTGCTAGGCCAGGTCCCCTCTGCACGGAAACATAAGCAACCCCAGACATGTTAAAGCCTTGTTGGGCCTTCTCAGTGAGGTGCAGCTTGGTTCCCTAAGGCACAGCGAGCAAGGGACCCACGTCTGGGCATACCCTCTCTCACATAGTGAGACAAACTGTAAGCACAAAAGTGATGGATGGAAGGTTTTGAATGAATCTGAACCACTGGCATTGCTCTGGGCAACCTTCCACACCCCTGTTTTTTAGCCCGTCTGTGCCATTGCAAAAGGGGTCCAGCCATATGCAAATCAGTCAGGTACTGCCACCAATGGCAGCAGCCCAGCCGGAACTGCTAGGCCAGGTCCCCTCTGCACGGAAACACAAGCAACCCCAGACATGTTTTGGCCTTGTTGGGCTTCCTCAGTGAGTTGCAGCTTGGTTCCCTATGGCACAGCGAGCAAGGGACCCACGTCTGGGTATACCCTCTCTCACATAGTGAGACAAACTGTAAGCACAAAAGTGATGGGTGGAAGGTTTTGAATGAATCTGAACCACTGGCATTGCTCTGGGCGACCTTCCACACCACCGTTTTTTAGCCCGTCTGCGCCATTGCAAAAGGGGTCCAGCAATATGCAAATCACTCAGGTACTTCCACGAATGGTAGCAGCCCAGCCCGAACTGCTAGGCCAGGTCCTCTCTGCATGGAAACACGAGCAACCACAGACATGTTTCGGCCTTGTTGGGCTTCAGTGAGGCTGAAACATGCCTGGGGATGCTTGCGGTCTCGTGCAGAAGGGATGTGACCTAGCAGTTCAGGCTGGACTTCCCCTTTTGGGGTAGAACTAAGCCTGATTTGCATATGCTTTTTCTCCTTCTGTAATGGCTTGGCAGGCTGAAAAATGATGGTCTGGAGGGTTGCTCAGAGTTTTGACCGTGGTTATGATTAATTCAAAACGTTCCAGCCATCACCTTTGTGTTTTGCTACTAAACAAAAACCTTTTGTTTTCAATTTTGGGGGGGGGGGTCTTCAAGAGCCCCAATCATGCTCTTAAGGGTCCTGTTAAACCCCTTAATGAGACCATTGGTTTGTGGGTGGTATGCAGATGAAAATGTATAGGTTACACCACATTCCTTCCGTATGGCCTGCATATACTTTGACATAAAGTTGCTGCCCGTATCAGGCACAACTTCTTTTGGGAAGCCAACTCTACTAAATATTCCATGTAAAGCTTTTGCAACTGACTTGGCAATCGCAGTCTTTAATGGGATGGCCTCCGGATACCTGATGGCATGGTTGACCAGAACCAGGAAAAACCTATTGCCTGAGGATGTTTGGGGGCCACGGGGACCAACAATGTCAATTCCTACCCTCTCAAATGGTACCCCCACAACTGGGAGTGATACAAATGGAATTTGTTTGTGCCACTTTTCCCAGATAACTGGCATGTGGCACAACTCCTACAGTGGCTTTCTACTTGCACCCCCATTGTGGGCCAGTAGAAGTGCAGTAGAAGTGTATGGATAACCTTTGCTTGGTTCTCTTGATGGCAAGGTGAACAGCAAGGGGGACTTCATGCGCCAACTGCAAGAGGAAGGGTCTTACAGCAAGGGGAACCGCCAACCTCCTATGGTCTCCTTCTGTAACTCTGTAGGCTCACTATAGAGGAGCCCGCCTTCCCAATAAATCCTGTGCTTCCCAGTAGGTTCACCCTCAAGCTGGGAGCAGGCCTGTCTCCTTAGGCTTTCCAAAGATGGGCACTCATGTTGGCCCATACCGAACACAACCCTGTCAGGACCACCTTCCACTAACAAACTCTGTAGTTCAGGATGGTCATGGGGATTTTGGATTTCAGGCAACACTTCTTCCTCACCAGGTTCAGGTGGTTGAACTACTACCTCCACCTCAGTGGTAGGTGAGTTTGGGAGAATGTTTTCTTTCCCTCTTTTGTCTTTTCTGACTCCTTTAGCCTTGGGTTTCCCCTTTTGCTCAGGCTGGGCATTGGTCTTGGCCAATGCAGCCCTTGTTTTGACCTTGTGCATGGTCTCGCTGCTGTGTCACCCACAAGCTTTAAAGCTCTGAGATCATTCCCCAGCAGGATCTTTCCTGGTACTTACCTCTGAATTTTCACTGGAATCCTGACTACTATACCATTTATATTAAGACTTAGAGGCATAATGGGAATTTGAGAAGGGGTCCATCAGCTAACTTAGTGGGCAACAGAGGAGCTCTGGCAGCTTCCTCTGGGTCTACCAAGATAGAGTCCACTACAGGTCTGCACCCACTATCCCTAAGGGTAGGAGTGTCAACTCCATTAATCAGCACACTGTTTTTAAAATAGTGCTTGGTATTTTCAGGAATTCAAAAATAAGCTTCTGAGACTTTAGGCTCCCAGGAATCTAGGGAAACAAACACTACTTCAGATTCTATCCCACTGGGGAAGGATTCTGAAGGGAAGGATGCCCCTGTGATCTTTTCTTCCTCATAGGAGGAGAAGGCCAAATTTGCAGAGTGGACCCCCTATGGCCTTTACAGTTATCATGACTACGTCACTTTGTGTCCTGGGTTGGGGTAATCTGAAATGCCTTCACTAGTATGCAACACTGGATACCTCCAGTCCTATCCCACCGCTGTAGTGCAATTTGTTAAGATGGATTTCTAAACACTGACCTGGTGGCCAGAAGTTCAGAAGGCCAGCCTAGTTTCTTGGAACAGGGTAACCTTCTGGACAAGCCAGACCAATCACGGTAGCATTGGCAGTGGTAAAGTCTAGGGGCCTCATTAGGACCCAGGCGGATTTCGCGGTGCTAAATGCACCGCGAAGCATGGCGGAAAGCCGCCGATAGCGCCATGGGGGTTGGCGGATTTACCGCCCCATTCCGACCTTGGCGGGGCGGTAAATCCCCAATCCCCATTCTGCCCTTCCCCATTCCCATTTTTGCCCCATAGGGTATAATGGGAGTGGGGAAGGAGTTAATTACGCCACCGTAAAATACGGTGGCGTAATTAACAACGAGGTCCCGTAGCGCCATGGTTTTCTCCGCCTGGTAAAACCAGGCGGAAAAGGCCGCCATGGCGCTACGGGAACTCGTAGTATGGCGGAGAGGTACGCCATGCACTACGCTGGCGTAAAACCCTCTCCGCCAGGGTCCTAATGAGGCCCTAGGTCTCAGGAGGGGTGAGGGTGACTGAAAGACCTCAATGAACGCAGAGAGTAAAGGACACTTACAAATCACTCCCAGTCAGAAATATATATATATATTACCTGGCCACAGTAGTGGTCATGTAGTTATGGTTAATTTGCTGTTTCCATAGGAAGAGCATTTTTTGGGCAGCTTATAACTCAGCTCCTACTGGACAAATATCCTTATTTGCAAAAAGGGTATATGGAGCACTCTGAATTATTTCCCAAAGTTTGTTAAGGATTCCTCAAGGGTGCCCAAAGTTATAGGGGGGGTCCCAAAACGTATTTTTTCCCATAGACTGAATGGGGCAAAACCTTTGCTCATGGCTACAGGCCAAAGCACTGGACGAATTGTCATCAATTTTGCAGCAGGGGAAAGGGCTTGTTCCTGAAAGTGTGCTATTGTAAATTTTGTGATAAATCTCATTGTCATTTCCTTTAAAATGATCAAGAAATAGCACTCGAAAAATTAGTGATATCTATGTCCGCTCAGCGGACCCACTTCCCTGTTCGCTCAGTGGAGAATATTTCTATTGGCTAATCCATGGCATGCTATACGTCAAGATTTTTTTGATACGGCCGCCATGGTCACTTAGTTTTTTAGTTGTACGCTGAAATCACCGCAAACAAAACCTTATGGAACCCTGTGTCGAAAGGTAAGCATTACTTACAAGTGGCAGTACAAAATGAAACAGTACTTTATTCTTGTTACCACTATCATACCGTGCACTCGAACTTGGTAAACATTTTACTACAATTGTTTACTGAGTCTATGAAGCCAACTCCAACATTACTGCGGTTAGCGTTGCGTCCTATATTTTGGAATGTGCAGCAGCCACCTGCACATCTTCATAAACAGAGCGCATCCGCACGTGGTCTGGAGAAACGGTTCTCATGAGTGACCCCTGATATGCAGTAGCAAAAAGAGAATTTATTTGCGGTCGCAGTGAAGGGCAGTTCAACGCATTGCATTGTTTCAGTAGGCGCTCAGTATGGTCGCGCGTGCACCAAACCTCAAAAGGGTCAATTGTTTTTCAACCTTGAGGTACAGGGAATAGAGACAGAAAGAATGTAGGGAGTCACAATTTGTGCAACATTCCCTTTCATAACTTGTGCTTATAAAATGTTTGTGAGGCACATGAAATATCAGTTCCTGTGGAAGTCTTCTAGCAAAGAAATACTGTGTGACTGAGGAGGTCGAAATGGAGCCAATGCATATCATGTAAGCTTATTTTAGAGGCCTACACAGCAACCTGCCATTATTAACTTAGTCTGCAAAAAAAAAACAATGTATTACTATTAATGCTTTTGGAACTTTGTGTGTCGTTCACATTTCATATTGCACATTAGCGCTCTTTTGAAAGTTTGTGTGCCATTCCATTTTCATATCGCACATTACCGCCGTCTGTACAATGTCACTACAATTTGCATTATTACCTATGACATTTATGTGATAATTAAATTGTTTTGCCTACTATGCAGATTGTACATTGTTGCCTTTTTTAAGAAGTCCATACATTTCCTCATATAAAAATAATTGTTTATAGAAATGTACTGTCTTAACCTTTACATTTCCGCAAAGGTTGTATGTGCGTCATCATTTAATGGGATGACCGCATTGGGCCTCTATGTCCTTACAAGGTTGTAGCAGTAAGAAGTAACATACCATCCTTTCTGGTGTCATAGTTAGCACCCATTCATGTCGCCTTGTAAATCACTGTGACAGGAATATGCTTTCTGTTTGAACAAAGCATAATTTCAGTGTGCTTAAACAACAACGTCACCAGTGCCAGTAACGTTATAAGTACCATACCTTACTTTCTGATGGACTACATCACAGCGATTGACGCCGTCTTCACAATGACTGTGAGAGGAAACCGACTACTCTGTCTCCACTGCTTACTGTGTGTGTGTTAAGAACTGTGGCGGAAAACATCTACGTGACCGTCAAAAGTAACATTGTAATTGTCCATCAGAGACACAACTTTCCACTTTCTCTGCAAATGCTAATAGGGCGATGATTTAACACTGTGCATTGTGAAATAAAAGTCCCTCACTACAGCTCACATGTTAGTATGTTTTTAACCATTTCATGTTCCCCTTCATAATCTGCCATGGTACATTGCAGGTTGTAGTGTGTCCTTTAATAGGTGGCGTGTCACACTACGTGAGCCTTTATGGAATCATTTCTTTATGCTGCCAAGGTACGTTATGCAGAGCGCTATTGGACACCACTTCCATTGAGAACGTTAGGTACAGGGCCATCTATTATGCTTTCGTGACATTAGGGTACTTTCTGCAAGCCAGATGCCCCAATTACAGAGATCAGTTCTGCATTAAGACGCTATGTTGTCAGATTTGGTGTATTTGTAAAAGTGGAAAAATTAGATCAGGTCCAGTGAAAGTGTTTGCTACACATAAACGTTTCAAAAATCATGCTTCCTTATACCTTCTCCGTACACCTTTCTTCACCCATTTCACCTTGTAACACTTACACAGCAATGTGTGCACAGGTCAGTGGTAATGGTGTTTCTTACAATATTTCTGCCATTAGAGCATTTTTGTAAATCTAATGATTATATTCATGCACAGAAAGGATTGCTCTCTTTCAAGCCTGTGTCTTCCGCTATATACATGTTTCATATGATATGACTTGACCCTAAGTCTACAAATATAGTACTGTTTCAATTTTTACTTCCTGACTGTTACTGAAGAAAACTATGTGGCTTAGATATGTCAGTAAAGGAAAAAAGGGAGACCCAGCCATGTGATGTCATCGGTGATGTCATCAATGACATTTGTGATGTCATCTTTGATGTCCTGGGTGTTAGTGTTAGCAGTGCACGATGGCGCAAGTTATGGTTGCTTATTTTACCATAACTGCTGAATTTCAGGGGTTTTTCGGTTTTACTTTGAACCATTACTTCCCTTTTAACAACGTTTTTTCACTGAATTTCATAGGTTTTTAGTAGCGTAACTTAACCATAACGTCCCTTTAACAACGTTTTTTTACCGAATTTCATAGGTTTTTAGTAGCGCAACTTAACCATAACGTCCCTTTAACAAAGTTTTTTTACTGAATTTCATAGTTTTTTAGTTGCACAACTTAACAATAATAACTTTGACTTTACGTACATGTAATATGGAACATACTGAACCCTTTCTACTGAATTTGACTGTCCGCTGACATGTTCGAACAACAGTACCAGCACCTAAAAACTCTGTGGGGGTATGTGTAATTGTTATATCATAACATAGGAACATGTAACAAATTCACAAAGCAGCACACATACAAAGTATATGTAGTAATACTTAAGAAATGTAACCCATATATGTAACACACTAACCATTCATTTAAATACAATGTTCTAAAATGGAATATACCAAAAGAAGATAATGTAGCTTCCAACCTAATTACCTCACAGACACTCCACAACTAACAGCCAAATGGCCATGCACCCAACATTCTATACCCTGGCCTCAACCACTGCAGCATATCACACCCATAGATTCAAGCATTTGAACCATTTCCTAGAACACATTCAACTTGCCAGACGACGATACAGACAGCGTCATCAGGACACCCCCATTTTCTTTATGTACGAACATTTCAGGAACTGCAAGTTTTCTTAGAACACTTTCAGCTTGACAACGAACAATACAGACAACGTCTTCAGGACACCCCCTGCGAACATTCCAGGACCCCACGCGTCTTCTTAGAACACTTTCAACTTGACACTGATTCCATTCTGTTTATTTATGAACATTTTAGAACAGCCTTGTTGCTAGCAGACAAATCGAACACAACAAAAGCATCTAGCACGTAAAAAAATACAACATTGCACCTATCTCATACTCCCCCACCATCCCCAAACCCTCTTACACACCAACACACTCCATTAAATACAATTTTTAAACCAAGTTTCACCTCGCTGTCCACGGTCGTCCACGATTGCAAGATGGCGGGCGCCACCAAAAATCTGACGCGCTCCACGCCCCATGCCGTCCAATCAGCGAACACGTCAGATGTCCGCGGACATCGCGCAAGCCGCTCAGCCAATCAGGGCACTGTCCGCGGAGCGAACCGGGAAGTCCGTCCGCGAAATGAACGGAGACATCACACATTTTTTTGCCTTACATTTTGGTCATTTTAAAAACTACTGGACGGATGTGCACCAAATTTGCAAAAGCACGCTTTCGGGACCAAGCCCTCACTCCTGCTGTAAATTTGGTGTAAATCCATCCAGCGGTTTGGGCTGTAGGCGTGCGCAAAGATTTTTCCCATTATGTCTATGGGAAAAAACAAATGTTTTGGGACCCCCCCTATAACTTTGCCCCCTCTGGACCAAACCTCTCCAAACTTTGCAAGATATCACTAATTTCTTCAGACGTACTTTTTGGTCGTTTTAAAGAAAACTACTGGACAGATTGGCACCAAATTTACAAAAGCAAGCTTTCAGGACTAAGCTCCTGCCACAAATTTGGTGAAAATCCATCCAGCCGTTTGGGCTGTAGACGTGCGCAAAGTTTTTCCCCCATTCAGTCTATGGGAAAAAAAGATGTTTTGGGACCCACCATATAACATTTCCCCGCTGGCCCAAACATCACCAAAGTTTGCAAACAAATTTAGAGTGGGCCATATACTTTTTTTGCAAAGTTTGGTGAGGATCGTCCAGGGGGAAGGAAGTTATAAGCCACCCAAAAAATGCTCTTCCTATGGAAACACCAACTTAACCATAACTACATGGACGCTACCGCGTCCATGTAATATACATATATATATATATATATTATATATTACATGGCCACGGTAATATTGTGTAAGTTTACTTTTGACGACTCTACACCGGAACAAGTTTTCATTTTTTATTACCAGAACAATAATTTTGGCATTATAACTGAGGTACTATATTTCTGTGTGGTTTTCATTTTTTTTAAACTTATGGAGAGTGCAGATTCTCGCCGTTTGTAGGCTATCATTAGGTTCACCCATGTTCAATGCTATTATTTCTTTAAAATGTCATGTATGACCACATCGATTTGTGTATCAGTTTCCATGGTCTTTTTGTCTTTTTTTAAATTGTTTGGTAAAGGTTGGGTATTGATACGTATTTTCTGTTACGTTTTCTGAACAGCTACATTCTGCCGTACTGTGATTGCCATGGATTCCAGATGCCAAGTGATGGATTCTTTGCATGCCAGATGCACGTACTCGTGACCGGCTGCCTAACCGTCACTATATTGTAGGACAACCGGCCCGGCCCCATTTGTCCATACGCTGGAGTGGCCATTAGGAGTAACATAGCATCTTTTATGGTGGTGTAGGCCAAAGTTCATGCCGACGTCTTGGAAATCACTGTGGGACTGAAGCAATTGCTTTATCGAAAGCGAATACTTTGTGTATGTGAAAAGATCAATGTATGCCTCACGATTAACATTTTCGATGACGACCGAACAAACAAAGTTACTATTTGATTGAAAATGGGAATATTCTGATGGTCTCCGGCAGTTTATTGTGAAATTAAAATACTTTACAAATTCTAAAATTGTTAATGTTTTCCTTTAAAAAACAGTTTATTAATTCAAAATGCAACATGCTACATTGTACGTCGCTGTGTGGTCATTTGCAGGTTCTGCAAAATCTTTAACCAACTTCTGGACATCCGCATACTATTGTTGAATTCACGCGGTCATGCTTATCTTTCTTTTTCTCCAGCACGTTGTGAAAGATTAAACAACGGTAGCATCATTTGTATACAAGAAACTTGGATGAATGAGGCCTTCCACTTGGATGATTTTGAGTCTCGTCAACTACCCACTAGAAAGGGCAAAACAGGATGCCTGCATGGGGTATCTTGACTGCTAAGAGCGGTATTGGACTGTTCATAATATATACCTTTTTGCTTCCCCCGAGTGCCCTGGCAGTAACTATAAAGTTTAATGCAGTCCGTCGATCTTTTGCCATCTTCCTAGTAAATATTTACTGGAGGCTGCTTTTGAAATTACAAGCTATGATTGGGAACATCAATGCACTGATTATGGCTGAAATGTTAAAATACGATGGACTGCAGATTGTGATATTAGGCGACTTAAACATGGATATCCCTGTTACCGTACATCCCTCCACTCAAAGTATACTGGATCTCAGCATTCTTATTCCATACATGGAAGAGGGGAAAATGTGAATACTAGGTGGCCCCATGGGGTGCCATAGGAAATCTGTGCAGGGGCAGATTTGGCATTTTTTGTTTACAAATTGGGGTCTGATCTCAGTAAACTCAACCCTAGAACCACATTTAGACCCGAACATCCCCATATACAAAAAGGGTGGTAGGTATTCTCCATTAAATAATCGGCCCATTGCACTATTAGATGCAGATTCTAAATTTTTTTCTGGGCTTATCTTGGAGAAACTTAATGAGTTTGTAGACATGAATGACATACTATCGACCAATCAGTTTGGTTTCAGCAGAAAGCAGGTACTGAGCTGGGAGGATTGATTGTCTCTCTAATGCAAGAGAAAACATGACCAAAAATGACACTCCAATATATATAGCGGCCATAGACCTTTCTTTAGCTTTCGACTTCGTCAATCGCTCATTGTTATGCTTCAAATTATCATCATGGGCAATTCCTGATGGAATTCTTACTATTCTAATCCACTTGCATGAAGGTTCCAAAATACGTCTCAATATAGAGGGCCTTTTATCCTGCTCTGTTGAAACATTTAATGGATTGTGTCAGGGCTGTATATTCACTCCAATCCTATTCAGCCTTTACGTCTCAGATGTTGGTTCGAAATTGGAAAATGCTGCTTTTATTTCTCCAAAAATAGGGGGCCTTAAAATATGTTGGTGTGCCTACGCAGATAATTTTATGTTAATTGATTGTACACCTCATGGCCTACAGCATCTCCTAATGGCCTTCTCCAATTATATGAGCATGATAAGTCTTGTGATAAACGCAAAAAAATCTGTTATAATGCGTTTGAGCTATCGCAAAAAAACAGCTGAATATAGTTGGTTTCTGAATAAGGTAAAATTAGCAATTCATTAATCAATGTGATACCTGGGATTCCCTGTTTTCAAGAACCACATGAAACACTCTTATTTATACTTTAGAATTGGAGAAGTCCGGTTGGTTTATATCTCAAATGAGAAAAGTTGTAGGGAAGTACTGTAGATACTCCTTGTCTACACTAATACGTTTCTATAAGTTAAAGGTGTTTCCAAAACTATGCTACGGGTTGAAATGATTTCCTGTAAGTATTCAGATTGATATGCACAGGGTGGAGGCGAAAATTTGGCGAGCAATTCAGATTTGTCTTCCAAAGTGTGTGCCATTAGCAACCTTAAGATACAAGCTGGGCCTCCAATCTTTAGCTAGTGTGGTGGACTAGAAAAGAATTACCCTTTACAGGAAACATATGTTTTAGACTGGGATTACTTTGTACACAAAATTGGGTATCACTACAAGACTTAGAAATCAGAGACTGATTTCATTGTTCGCTTAAATTAAAATTGCCTTAATGCTCTTGTGAACATTGGGTTAAATAAGGCTAACCTTGTACAAATTCCTATGCGTGGTAAACAACTCATGCAATACTTAGAGTGGGCTTTAACTATGGAACGTGTCACCAAATCAAAATTATACAATCAGTTGGTGTCTCATTTTAAGAGATTAGCCACTCCAGAATCTTATTTAGTCCATTTTCAGCATCCTATCTGGAAGAATGCTTATATGAGATTCTGTTTTAACTGGAGAAATAATGAAAGTCAGAGCCGAAAGTGGAGGAAACTCTTAGACACATTTTATTAGAATGTGTGTCCATTAGTCTTATCGTACTGGAAGTTTTGCAAAATTTGTCTTGGACCCAGGGAGAGTTTGTTTGGACTCTGTATGGTGGGAAATGCTACATGGGACCTCAGTGGGGCTTAAGATCAGAATTGTTCTATTCCTGACAGACATATGTGGACTTGTGCAGTTGAAAACCCCTTCAATGGTACCTCCTGAACTTATGTGTTTAAGAGAACATCTTCATATTGTGGCTAAAGCAGGATAAGCTATGTTTTTTCCACATCTGGCTTGCATAATATTCCTCTACAAAGATATGATGTATGTTCTTATTCGGCTCTCATTGTATTTAATTATTTGTGTTACTTGTGTTTTCTTTTTTGTATTCCCGTACTATAAAGCTGAATTGTTATTTTATTCTACATGAATGAATTTTGCATTTAAGAAATTGTTTACTTCTTTTATATTGTATTAATACTCATGTTGTATTTAAGACATTTTTACCACTTTTATATTGTTTTAATACTCATTTTGTATAGGTTTTTATATGTAAAAATACAAAAAGCAAATAAAGAAAAAATATATATTCATTGGTTTGCAAGTCAAGGAAACAGCATCTTGTGCCTAACTGAGAGTAAAGACAGGAGTACAGCCACCTGACTGTCCTGACCCAACCTCCAGACCCCTTGCTCTTATAGCAAACTCTGATCACCTAATATACAAATGATCAAGAAGAGTACTAGTATGCTTTCCAGCAAACTTATCACACTTCCCACCAAAACAATGTACTCATTGATTACGGAGCAATCTGTGTTGTATGTGGATTTCTGCATGCAATGTCATCAGCAAATGTTTAGTGTGCTCATCTCTGTTGAGGGGTGTTGCACCTGCAACATTTGGCTAATCCTAGTTACACATGAGCAGCATTATTGTTCTTAACAGACCGAGATGATTTAGTCCACTGTGTGAGCGCCTTTTCCAGTGGCTCATTTAGCCCAGCTGGACAGCGACTTTTAGACCATTTCATAGTGTGCCTGCTTGAGTACCTCCTCAGTCATGCCAATGTTGGCAAATCCAACAGAAATGAGGAAACCTAAAGTGTCTGCTAAAATAGAAGACTATCTAAGTAATATGTGTCATGATGGGGCATGACAGAGGCACACATTTATTCAAATCCATTACCAAATCATTCACCTGCAAAGTAATGTATTTCCCTTCCATTCATTCATTCATTCATTCATTCATTCATTCATTCATTCATTCATTCATTCATTCATTCATTCATTCATTCATTCATTCATTCATTCATTCATCATTTATTTATGTATTGGATGAATCAAACTTTATTTCAAAGAACTCCTAGCCTGGTACCCTGTTACAAGGCATCTCCTGTTTCATGGGAAACTCTCGGTCTGTGTAGGTGTAGCCACAGTTAACAACACTATCTAAAGATTGATGTGCTGCACATTTGCAAATGGCTTGTATGGGAAGCATTACTGCATCTAACAGGGCACCTCCTTCCATGTGATTCTTTATACGGGAACCAGATGATGTTAGGAAACCATGCTGCTTTCACAACTGCCCAAAATCATCAGCAACAACAAAGGTATGACTAGGGTCTGTATATATATTCATTGACTTCTGTTGTGCCAATTTATTAGTACAACCAACTTGGCTACATAAGCTGGTTTGACATTGGGCAATTTACCACTTTCTACCCTCCCTACCATGTGCGCATACAGCATATCTCATCAACAACTAGACATTTGGATCCCTATACGGATACCCATCAATGAAATACATCAGATCTGCATTATTTATAAGGCTAATTTCCAGGTCACTTCTGGGGGAAATCTGTGATAGCTACACAGTCATGGGATTCCATGTTGTGTGGTTCACCATCATCAGGAATTGTAAGTAAAGATGCAGAGTTTAACTTTGGACTCCAAGTTAATGTAATATTAGAATAATTCAACAGTGGCATTTTATTTTTGGTGTCACGGGAAACAGATATGTGTTGTGTTTTATTATTAAACTAGCAAAAGTACCCCGTTCTCTTAACAGGTTCTGTAGACAGATATGATAACACTTTCATCAATTGTTGAAAATCAAGAATCCCATAGGTTTAGATGCATATGTTGAAAAAGTGAGTATGGATGGTGAGGGGCGTATTATACTGATTGACCTTAAATATGAGGGCATGTTGTTAACAGTTGGATCTACATATGGCCCATGTGCGGGAGGAGGGAACTTTTTTGATTCACTGAAGGCGATGCTTGGTGACATGGGAGGTGAAATGGTTATCTTGGGGGGCAATTTTAATTGTGTGATTGACTCTAAAATGGAAGTATACGATTTGGTTGATGTATGGAGGAATTTTCATTGGGGGGATAGGGTGTTCTCGTTTTACTCACTGGTGCATAATTCTTATTCTAGGCTTGATTACATATTAGTGTTGGATAGGCTAATTGAAAAAGTAAGTGAGGTGACTATGGGGGAACGACACATTTCGGACCACTCAATGGTATTGGCTAAGTTGATGTTATCTGTTGAGTGGCAAGGATCTAGTAGATGGAGGTTGAAATCTTTTGTGCTAAAAAATAAAGATTCCACTGAAGCATCAATGAGGTTCATATCAAATTTCTTTGAGATGAATGATGGCACAGCGGACACTTTGGTGGTATTGGATGCTTTCAAGGCTTCTGTTGGAGGGGAACTGATGAACTGGACTGCAAGGATGTGAAGAGTTGGAGAAGCCAGATTGGAAGAACTTGAAAAGGAACAGGGAGATTTACAGAGAAATTATGCTTTGTCAAGAGAGGAGAATATAAGACTCAAGATATTGGATGTTAAGGAAATTCTGAAAAGTGAGGTGAACTCACAAATTGAGAGAGGATTGTATAACATGAAGAAAAAGTACTGGGAGCAAGGGGATAAGGCGGGTAAGTTGTTGGCAGATAGATTGAAGAGTTATTCAGAAAGGGTGTATGTTCAGAAAATTGTTGATGAAACTGGAAATGTGTAGATTAAGAAAGGTAAAATAGGTGAATGTTTTCATTCATTTTATGTTGAATTTTATACAGAAGATATTGCCCCACAAATGGATAATTTTGAAAGTTTCTTTGGGAAAATTGCCCTCCCCACACTTTCTGAAGAAGGTAGATGTTTTATGGAGGCCCGGATTACCATCCTAGAGGTTTTGTCGGTAATTGTGGGAATGAATAAAGGTAAATCTCCAGGAATGGATGGTTTAACAGTGGAATTTTATCAAACATATGGCGAAGTGTTAGCACCAATTTTATGTAAGTTGTGTAACTGTTTTTTGAGGGAAGGGAGGTTATGCGATTCAATGAAGGAGGCAATCATCACAGTGATCCCGAAACCTGGAAAGAATGCAACTAAGTGCAGTAATTATTGGCCTATCTCACTACTTAATGTTGATCTTTACCAAAATACTGATGGTGAGACTCAAAAAATATATGGGTGACTTAATAGAGCGAACGCAGACAGGATTCATGGAGCGAAGGTATGGATTTGATAATATTCGAACACTGTTGGATATATTGAGTTTGCCAGACTCAGAGATAAAGGATATATTGTTCATTTTCTTAGACACAGAGAAGGCCATTGATAGGGTGAATAGGGGCTCCCTGAATTATACACTGTCGAAGTTAGGTTTTGGTCCTTTCTTTATTAAGGCTATTCAAGCACTGCAGAATGGAATATCGGCAAAGGTGTGGGTGAACAAGGGATTTTCTACATCATTTCTGTTGTATAGAGGCACACGCCAAGGTTGCCCTTTGTCGCCACTGTTATTTAATTTGGTGTTAGAGCCCTTGTTAGCCTATATACATCAGAAGAGGTGTATCAGAGGGTTAGGTGTAGGAGATGGGGAAGTTAAGGCTCTGGCTTATGCGGATGATGTAGTGGTCATCTTGAATGATCCTGTTGTAGGAGGTCATGTATTGAGGAGTGTCTTTGAGGAAGTGGGTAAGCTATCTTGGTATTGGATCAATTGGGATAAAACAGTAGTATTTCCGGTGCAGAATTCGCCAGGATGTGAACATTTGCTGGGGTGGAATTGTAAATGGGAATATTCAAGTGTGACATATTTGGGTATCTATATTACTCAAGATTTTAAAAAGTTAGTGAATTATAATGTGGATAAAATTATTGAGGTTCTAAGGGGAGCAATTATGAGATGGGGACGTGTCGATCTTACTGTTTGGGGTAAAATTAATGCTATTAAAATGATTTTGCTACCAAAGGTTCTGTATGTTGTTCAATCTCTGCCTTTGCATTTTACAAAGGGAACATTTGCATGTATAGATAGGTTGTTTCAGGATTTTTTGTGGGTATTTGGGAAGAGAGCTAGAATTCCCTGGTACATTATGGTATGTAAAGTTGAAGATGGGCGTTTTGGGTACCTGGTATTAAAAAATGAT
Organism: Ambystoma mexicanum; assembly: GCF_040938575.1. Taxonomy (NCBI): domain Eukaryota; kingdom Metazoa; phylum Chordata; class Amphibia; order Caudata; family Ambystomatidae; genus Ambystoma; species Ambystoma mexicanum. Next base: position 507,955,614 of record NC_090926.1, on the reverse strand, counting down.
GGTAGTGATTTTTTATTAAAGAAAGTATCTGATTACAATGGTGAAGATCTGAGTCAGGTACCGGGGTGGGTGCAAATTGAGATGCAGCAGTTTTTGCCTTATGATATTAAATGTTTGTTTTATTATGGAAAGTTACCTAAGAAGGTGCAGTGTTTGAAATCGGTATTGGCTACCAAGGAGGCATTGTCGTCATGGATAGTGGCAACAGGACAAGGTCTTTATATTTATGAAGAGGCATCCCTTTGGCATAATCCTAGTCTGCAGTTTAATAATAAGATACGGAATTGGAAAAGTTGGGTTCAGAGAGGCATTTTAACTATTGGTGATGTGTGTAGTGATGAAGGGGTGGTACCTTTTGGAAGTTTAGTTGAGAAATTTGGGTTAAGGAACAGGGAATTAAGAAGGTCTGATATTCTGGTGGCTTTACTCTCAGAACGGAGAGAAATGATGGATGAAAAAAAATAGAATTTTTTAATATGTTGGAAATTGGATCTCAAAAAGTGTCTAATTTTATGCAGGTTATGCAACCTGATGGGAAATGGTTGGATTCATGGGAAAAGTTATGGTCAGAGTAGTTAGGGAGGGAACTTACACCAAGAGGATGGGAAAAGATTTGGAGAGTCCCGGCGACTGCTAAAGTGGATTTGCAATTACGCTACATACATCAAAGGATATTGGGCAGAATATATTGGACCCTAGTACGTATGTGCAGTTTGGGGTTGGTTGGTCATGATCAGTGTTGGGGTTGTCGGAAAGAAAAGGGTAGTCTATTACATATGTTGTGGTATTGTGAAAGAGTGGTGAGTTTTTGGAGGGAGGTTATTGACAGAATTGACAAAATCTGGAACATTATTTATCCACGCAATCCCTTGGCGGTCAACTTACTGTTGTACAGTGATGGGAAGGATGTAAGCTGGGTGATATCGTGTGGGGTGAGCAAAGTTTTGTTGGTGGTGGCTAACAGGTATTGAAGGTCTTGAAGACACGGAAGAAGCCGACAGTGGAGGAGTGGATTCTGGATGTTAGAGTCTTGTCAAGATTTGAAAAAAAACATGTATAGTAAACAAAACAAGGAAACCCTTTACGAAGAACTGTGGGGAAGCTTTATTGATCTTTATGGATGATGCTAGATTGCGTTATGGAGTGGAGTCAAATGGTTTATTTTCAGGTAACATTGTTATAGAGGGGTGTTGTTTGTATGTTTGTTTTGTTTTGTGTAGTCTTACTTGTCTGTTGACGTTTGTTTAGTGCATCTGTTTTTGCTTTAGGTTAGGCTTAAGTTTAGTATTGTGGAATATAGGGTTATGGTTTGCGCTTCTACTATAATTGTCTTCCGCTATTGTGTATTTTGTGAGTCAATGACCTATGATATTGATACTGTTGTTTTGTTGTATCTTGTTGAAAATAAGAAATAAAGTGTTAAAAAAAAAATCCCGTAGGTCACTGTTTCGATTCGCTTATCGCGTGATGTGCTTGGCACCCTGAAGTAAACTGCACTGAGTCTGTGGCTGGCTGACATACCCCAGAGCAGATGTTGGGGGGAGGTGAGAGTTGGTAAGGTCCTGCATACTGGGACCTTGTTTGCTCTCGCCCCACCTGTTGCCTCACCCTGGCATGGTGCAATTTGTTATGGGCATTGCAAATATATCAGAAACTGTGCATCCTAGGGCCTTGAAACATATGGGCAACTGTTTCATGTGTGAAGGTGCTGAAATCTGGGGAAAGAGGTTAGAGTCCAAATGTTATGTAGACAGTTATATCTAGAGGGTCCCAACAGGTAACTATGCAACATTTGGTGCAGATTGGTGAAACGGTGTGATCAAAGGGCATAAGCCAGCCCCTCAACCCAAGACCCTACTACCTAGGCTCCTGTTCTTGAGTCTCATTCCACTAGCAGCTTCTTGTGAGCAGTAGCTCCACACTTCCAGCGCTTGCTGCAGGAGCAGTGTGAACACACCACAGCATTAAGGTATGCCCTAAGGTCTTGGGGCTAATTCCATACTACAAAACAATTCATCTGAGACTCAAAGAAAATTCATGTGAAGCTAGCACATGCACCACACATCAAAGAGGAGGCCTTCTGATCCTGTGCGTCACGCTATTGTGTGGCTGGAGTCCATGAATGCTTAAATATCACTTGAAACAACGTGGCTTGATATTTAAGAAATCGCCAGTAATGCCACTTCCAAAATGGCAGATGCACCCTCTTCGGCGAGCAACCCAGCATTTGGCTTCTGCCCTGCTCTGATGGGCTCCCAGCAGCATTTTAGAGCCAATTGGGACCACTGGCAGCCATAAACCGGCCCCTCAACCCACAGTCCCTCTACCAAGGCTCCTGTAAGTGCCTTTCCGGGCCTGGCTCGGCATGCAGGACCTCCTATTTGCACTGCTGGCAAAGACATGTTTCACGCCTGGTACTTTTGCTGTGCACCCTGAGATTGGGGGATGCCTGCTGCCATCACATGAGTTTTCACTGTTGCTCACTTGCCTGCTTCATCTCTCTGTGACTCTACCTTCTGCCTCCTAGGCATTCACATTGCACTATCTATGTTGCCATATGTCCCCTTTGTACTTGATGACCTACCCTCTAGATTGAATCTTTGCATTTCCTGAGATCTCTCCATACTGCCATCAGTACTGTACTGCTTTGGTAAATACCTGTGTCTAAATACTCGTGCTGGGTGTGCTTTTCATCCTTCATTGTTTGTGTCTGTTGTTTAAAAATTGAACTGTTTTAAAAATAAATGAATTTAGACGTGCTTTTCATCCTCCATTGCTTGTGTTTGCTGTTTAGAAAATTGAATTTAGGTGTGCTTTTCATCCTGCATTGCTTATGTTTGTTGTTTAAAAAATTAATTTAGGTGTGCTTTTCATCCCGCATTGCTTGTGTCTGTTGTTTAAACATTGGATGTAGGTGTGCTTTTCATCCTGCATTGCCTGTTTGTGCTGTTTAAACATGTAATTTAGGTGTGATATTCATCCTGCATTGCTTGTGTCTGTTGTTTAAAAATGAACTTAGATGTGCTTTCATCCATCATTATTATGTTCTGTTAGATATCCAACCTACTTTCTTGCTCTTGTATTGTCTCTGCTCTTGCTCCTTTGTACCCCCCTGTTTAGCTCCCACTGCTTTTTCTTTTTTCCTTTTCCCACTCCTATTGTGTTCCTCATGAGCCTGCAGCCTCCTCTCAACTCCCTCCCATGTGCCCCAGTTGCTCAGCCTGGTTGAGTGCTCCACGCCTTGTCCACCTTCACAATGGCACTCTCCATCTCTCCTATTTTCTCAAACTGCTTCTCTATCTCCTATCCCACACCGCTCACTAATTCTGGCTGGAAGAACCTTAAGAAGGACCCTCTTGGCTCCAACCCAGTACTTCCTATCGCTGACACCTACGTCATTGCATCTGCCAGGGAGACTCTTCCAGACATCTTCTTTGTCGTTCCCTCCCCCGACGTTAGGCCTCTACATATAGTTGCTTTGCTCTCCCCCTACTCTTCCTCACACACCAATGGTGGCAACCGCTGGGAAGTCCTTCTTGCCTTCTCCTCGACCTCCAGGTTCATCATAAATGGCTATCAAAATGGTACCGTCCTCGTACAAGGGCCTCAACCCAACCTCCTTCTTTTTGATAGGCTCCTCCCTCACCTTATCAACTTTCCACCATCTTCCTCACTGGCTCCCTTGCCATCTACCACTGTCCCAGCTTCCTTGCCTGCACTCCCATCGGTCCCTCTGCCTTCTCTTTCATCTAACTCTCAGGCACCTGTGCTGCTTACAGTGGGAACGTCTGTCCCTTGCATCCCCCTGTAAGTCTTTCAAAAATGGCAATCTGCTTCATGTTGCCCTGCTTAATTCTCCCTTCGCAGTCAAGCACTCCTCCAATATCTGCCACCTCTTGGAACACCTGGACCTTGATGTTCTTGCTCTCATGTAGACCTGGTTTAAGGACAGCTCTATCACAAGTTTTGACACTCGTGTCCCTGAAGGCTACAATATTCTCTCCGAACCTAGACCAAACAGACCAGGAGGGATAGTTGCCCTAATCTTTCCAGAGTGGATCCCTGTTTCCATCATCCCCACTCAGGCATATTCCTCTTTCAAATGCCTGGTCTGCAGGCTCTCTCTGTCCCCTGTCTCCTCTCTTATTCTGACCACCTCCTATCCTCTCAGAATGGGCTGACCTTGCATCTTCTCTCCTACCCTCCTCCTCCCAACTCCTTCTGCAGGGGGATCTCAACATCCATCTTGACTCTACTGATTTACCAGGGGCTTTCCGCAACCTATGCAACTCTCTTTCTCTCTCCATTCTACCTTCTTCTCAAACGCACACTGCCGGCCACACCTTGGATGCTCTTATCTTCACAGACATTCCTCTCTCCACTCCCCTCACCACCCTACTCTCTTGAACTGACCACTCTCTTCACTCCTCTCACTTGAAGCTTTCCACTCACCTAGTACTGGCAATACTCTGGACGTCCTTGCCCCTGTCATGAGGGTCGAACGAAGCCTGCCAAAAAGTGCAACTCCTGGTATGACTCTGACCTGGCTGACCTTAAACTCAAGTGCAGAGCAGCGGAACGGAAATGGGGATCTTCAGGTGCACTCTCTGACAAAATGGCCTGCCGCCTTCTGCAAAGACAATATAGACTCTACGAAAAGAGTCAATATTCGAGCCTGTATCTCTGCGGCATCAAACAAGACGACCAAACTTTTCAAAGTCTGAAGGGAACTGGCCAATCCTACCACAGCCTCTTCCTCTACTGCACACAGGCCCTTTGCTCAGCCCTGGCTGCACATGTCACCACCAAAGCACAGAACATCCTGCTTTCTCTCTCCTCCACACCCACTCATGCACAATAATATCCTGGGTCGCCCTTGTCTGCACCCACCACTCCCCTTCTTCTCTCCCTCTCCCCTGTCACACCTGAGGACATCTCTAGACAAGTCCGGTCTATAAAACAGGTGGACCCTTGCCCCTCCAAAACCATCAAGGACAACATTGACTCACTGGCTCCAGCCTTAGCAGACCTCTGCAACCTCTCCTTTTCCATTGAAGTATTCCCCACTTCTCTCAAGCACTCTCTTGTGCGCCCTCTAATCAAAAAACCCTCAGCCGACCCTACTATTCTGGCTAACTATCGCCTGATCTGCATTTTTCATTTCCTAGGCAAACTCCTAGAGAAGTTGGCTATCTCTCAGATTACCCTCCACACTGAATCTGTTGGTTGTCTCCATGTCCATTAGTCTGTCTTTAGAGCATCCAAATGCATGGAAACTGCTCTTCTGAACACCAGTAAAGACCTGCTCTCAGACCTTGACTCTAACTCTCCCTCTGTCCTGATTCTTCTTGACCTCTCCTCTGCTTTCGATATGGTGAACCAGAATGTCCTGATCTTTTGTCTCCGTGAGACCCTGCGCATAACTGGCCAAGCCCTGGCGTGGCTAGCATCCTTTCTCTCTGACCGTCCTTCCCAGGTAGAATTTGGTTCCTTTTTCTCCGCCATCACTCTCTCTATTTATGGTGTCCCTCAGGGATCTGACCTATACCCCTGGTTTTTCAATGTCAACATGGCTCCTTTAGCACACATTATCTCTGCGTTTCCCTTCAACTTTCAGTGTTATGCAGATGACACAAATCTCTCTTTCAGGCTACCATCGGCCTGTTCCATCTCCTTTCTCATCCCAGACTGTCTGTCCGCAATTCAGTCCAGGTGTGCTGCTAATGGTCTCTGCCTTAATGCCAGTAATATCATAGATCATCCTTATTGGGACCCCTGCTTCTGTTTTCCCACTTTGACTCTGGCCAACCACCCTTGGTCCAGCACCCTCACCCACTAGTGAGGCAAAAAACATGGGCTCATCTTCGACTCTACTCTCTCCTTCTCTTATCACATCTCGGACATGTCCAAAAAGTCCCACTTTTTGGGGAGCTGCACCTCCTCAGAGGTATTCTTCCATTTCTCACCTTCCCCAAGAGGCTCACTGTCCCCAGAGCCCAGGTTCTCTTCAGATTGGACTACTTCAACAGTCTCTTTATCTTCCTACCTCTACTCTTTAACCTCTTCAACATATACAGAACATAACCGCAAGACTTATCCTTGGCCTCATGCCCAGGAACTGCATCTCTCCGGCTCTGAAATCCCTCCACTGGCTCCATGTGGCTGCAAGGATCAAGTTCAAGTCCCTCTGCATAGGCCACAAGGCTTTCTGTGGCTGGAGCCCCTACTATCTACAACACTCTCTTCCTAAATACTCTATCTCCAGAGCCCTCCACTCATCCTCCTCCAACCCTCTGTGGTTGAGCCGTTTCTCCAAACTGAGATTTGAGGGTAGATCCTTATCCTCTGGAGGTGCCTCCATCTGGAACAGCCTACCTGCCTCTCTCAATCTTTAGCCGGACCTCCTTAAATTCCGGAAACTACTCAAGACATTCATCTTCCCTTCCTCTTTCACTCCCCCCCCTTGCTAACCCCTTTCCTCCTCTCCCCTTCTTCCCCTTTTCATTCTCATCCCCAACCTGTTCAGTCAGTTGACTGGTTGCCTGGTGCACCTCCATAGCTTCACAGGTCCCAGGCTCCCCTGTCAGTCCTGCACTTGCCTTCGGGCCTCCACACTCTGCCATGCACTAGTGCACACGGAATATGTTCCATGAGAGTGGAACCCACTCTGCACTTAATCCTGGCCCCTTCTGGAATGGGCGCACTTGTCCCTGCCCCCTCCCTAACATCTCTGTCTGCACACTTGCACAATCTGTATGTCCTAGGCTTAGAAAGTTGTCTGTCATATCCTCCTCTATCACCCTTGCCTAGCTGGCTTTGCATGCATAGGCACATTACTGTCCAACCTTTTTTTGTCTTGTATGTCCCCCCCCCCCCCATGTTATTTATTGCTGTTAGATCATCACTTGTGTATCAGCGTTTTACAAATAAACATGTACAATTGTAATTGTATAATGAACAATGCTTCACCAAGCCACAAACCCACAACCACACAAACATTTTGACTTGTGTTGAAAACCCAGGAACGAGGTGGGGTTTCCAAATATCATGCAGCCAGTATTGTCGAGAGGGTCCAAACAGGTAACTGAGCAAAATGTGTTGCAGATTGGTGAAACAGTGGGGAATTGTATAAGGAACAATGCTTTGCCAAGCCACAAACCCACAAACAAATATTGACTTGTGCGAAAATCCCAGAAACAGGGGGTGGGGTGTCCACATGTCATGTTGCCATTATTGTCCAGAGGGTCCTAGAAGGTAACTGAGCAAAATGTGTTGCAGATTGGTGAAATTGGTGAAACAGTGGGGAATTGTATATGGAACAATGCTTTGCCACAAGCCCACACACAACATTTGACTTGTGTATATATATATATATATATATATATATATATATATATATATATATATATATATATATATATATATATATATATATATATATATATATATATATATATATATATATAATAATATGGGTAACTACTGAACGGGTAAGTACTGCAACCTCAAAGAGAGAACCCAGCACAATATGTTCATACAGTTGTACTGCAATGACTGCAGCTGCCACTGAATTCAGGCAGGGTGACATATCTGCAGCCACTGCATAGAACTCCTTGCAGTTATATATAATTGGTCCCTCATAATGGACATGTGCTTGGGTCAGTACCACTAAAGAAAATCAATTACTTTTTAAGCAAAACAGTGTACATTCATTTGAATATCTGGTAGACCCAAACCAGGGGCTTCAGCTAATTTCTTATCACCTTGAATGATTCTGCTGTATTGGCTTTCTTGTAGTGCAGTTACAATCTCCCCGGAACCCACATTTCATTGACTTCGATAGCGTACTATACCTTTAAAGGCTTTCATTTGTGTAATTGTCTGGAATGTCAGAATCATATATACTGCCTCCTTTCTAAAATAAGCTTCGGTTCTATGTGCCATTATAATAGCATGCCCCAAATAATGACTACTTCTCTGGATAACTACAACTTCTGTTTGAATGCATTTTATCTCCTATCAGCCAAAGTAGCACCAGTGTGGCTTGTTTGCATGCTTCATCTGAAGGAGAAGCCAATACTGTACCAACACTGATCTTACAGGAACATTGATAATGTCTAAATCCTTCATTAGTTTTTGCATAAATGATATAGGTGACTCAGTCTAAACCTGGGGCAGCCCATTCCACATGTACTGAATTCCTTTACAGGCAAAGGTGAACAGGAATACAGTGTGTTGCTATGCAGAAAAAACACAACACAAATCCACTGCAGTAGCATGAGTGGTGGGGGGTGGTATGCAGGACAGAAGAATAGCAGGGTTAGGTACCACAGGGAAAGCTCAGAATTCTCTGCTCTTCGGTCCTGCATAAATCTATATGTGTTTCCACCAGGCTTCTTTACTGGCAACATGTGAGTGCTACAGGGGCTAGAAGTAGGGGCAGTAATCCCTTCTTCAGCTTTAGGTGTCAGTCCATACTTTAAAACACATGTGGATTCTTAGATGGATCAATTATAATTTTAACAGGATTAGCCATAGGGATTATTTATCCCCTGGACTGCCCTTGCTGAAGTTAAGTAAAATGCAGTCTATCTCTTCCTCTTCCCCTACCACCAAATCCACCCCTACCCCGCCCCTTCCAACAGGCGGTTTGGCTGCAGGCCAGAAACTAAATAATTAGTGATTGTAACCTCTGTGGTCTCATCCCGTTTGGTAAAACCTCAAAGTTGGCTAAACAGTATTTTTTGTTGATATAACTTATCCACAGGGAATTCACTTTTATTTTTCATGTGGTTTCCAATCTTGCCCGAATCTGTATTTTGGGAACACACCTCTGGAATAACAGCTTAAATCCGGTTCCTGGATTGTTATTTTCTGTCTCTGTGCCTGGGTCAGCCCGATGCAAATTGGTCTATTTCACTAATCTTTGCCTAAACTCTGGAGGCATTATAACTCTCAAAAGCCGATTCCCATCAGCCCAATCAGGGTTATAACACTGAATAAAGTCGAGGTGCTCATCAATAAAATGCATGGGCTTCCCCCACATATTTGGAAATTCTGTATTTAAGTTTCCTTCCATGGAGTCAAAGTAAGAAGCAATGTAAGCAAATGATGTTTTTCTACCTCGCCACAAGTTGACTCTGGGAACTGCCTGGGGGCACCTGGCCCATTTTGAGCACCAGTCCTCATCAAAGATGGAGAATAATATGGAAGCAATATAGGTATCTGTTCAAATTGCGGACCTGCTGCCTGTCCTTCTAATGGGACAAAGGACATTGAATACTCTCCACAGACTGTCATAATACTACCACATACCAGAGATGACTGAGACAGCACTCTGGGTGCCTGGGTAGTAACCGGGTCTGGAGCAGTCAGAGTGTTTGTTTGTGCTCTCGGAACAGGAATGCACATATAAGAAAAACATTTATCAAACCTTCTACTGTCTCGTCATCTGTTTATCATCTAAAATCTGTGGGCGTGTCAAAGTATAGGACTTCACAGCCATCCTCTCGCTCCGTCCTCTATGATTGAATGCATTCCGTCTACCTGTTTCCTCCTGAAACCATGTGTTATACAACCCTCCACTGTCTCAGACTAACTTTCCCTTCTCTGATTTCCAAAGTGCACCTTAAGCCACCAGTTTTCCCAATTGAATATAGCGACTCCACTTCTTGTGTATTCCTGAGAGTAAGGGGATTTACACCAACATCACTAAGTGGTCCTGAGATGGTTCAGGAGCACACCCTCAAAACTTCCCCTACCTATCCCTATTTATGTGGCCTGTCCATTTTCAAATTTCTGGTGCATCGATCCAATAATATTTTTCTCCAATACTTAAACTGAACCGGATTATCAGAAAACATTTTAACCATTGCCAGACCAGAATTGCAAAAGTACAGAATTAACAGCTAGCCTACAGAACCCTATTATACCATAACTACCAGAAATCAAAACTGCCAGTACTTTAGCAGATCTGTATAAGGACACAGAATCATGATAATAAGCCATGCAAAGATATATAACGGAAACTGATAACCAACCAGAACTTCCAAACCATGTTAGCGTAACTCAGAAAAAAACCTGCATCTTTGCTTAGCCCACACAATCACACCACTTACCATCAACCTTCTCTTGAGCACCATTTGGAGTTCCTTAATCAGGACTCCTTACATCTTAGCTGTATAATGGGGTGTTCAACAAGAAGTGGGCCTGCAAGTCTGGCGGTGCACTCACCTTGTGCAACAGGTCAGAGTAGAGGTCCCAAATCTTCAGAGAAACCAGGTTCACATATCAGTTTCTGGCCGATATCAAACAGAGGCATCCTTTATTAATTGGCTTATAAAACAAGGGAACAGTGTCCTGCTGGAATCCCAGCAGAGTGATCTGTCCTGCCGTCTTGACCCCTCACTTTATAGAGCATTGATCACCTGGTAAAACAAAGGTCAAGAACACTACTAATATACTTTCAGCACACTTTCCCAACTACCAACAAAACAATAGACCAATTAACTATAGAGCAATCTTTCCTTTATGTTGATTGTTGCTTGTGACTTCATATGATGACTTCTGGTCTGCCAATCCCTGTTAAGGGGCACTTAACCTACACCCTTATGATGATTTCCAGTTGCAAATGTGTGGCTTGCTGTTCTTACCAGACCAAGTCGGTTTACTCCACTGTGAGAAATCCTTCGTCCTTCACCCATTTACCCTGGCTAGAAAGCAACGTTTAGTCCAGTTAATAGAGTGTATGCTTGACTGTGTCCACAGTCATGTCATTGGGAATGGAGAGTGATGCAATGTCTGCTAAAAATGAATAACATCTAAGACATATATGTGATGATGAGACAGCGGGCAGGGCCAACTTCATATTAGACCATGATCTAATGGGTCACCTGCTAAATAAAGTGTTTCCCTTCAATTCATTAAGCATTTATTTATTTGGAACTATTCTCTACACCATCAAACATAACAACGTCCCTGCTTGGCCAAAACCATGCTGTTTGTTAACATGTTCACAAGCTTTAATACCCCTTGCATAGTTTGGAGCTGAGGTTGGAGCAGTCTGTGGCAGTCTTTCTACCACCTCTATCGTGCTTGTGGGTGGAGACAACTTACAAAACCCACTACAGTCCGCGGAGCTGACACAGAGTTTGTAGCTGAGGTTGGAGCAGTCTGTAGCAGTCCGTGGAAGTGCCGGGGAGGTGGGTGCTATCCCCTGCCACCACGGACCTAATGGAAGAGGAGGGGGCGCGGCATTTGCGAAGTAGCAGGCCCACTCGAGAGGACTTGGGTCTGGACATGAGGAGCCCTCTGAAGAACCGGCCCCGCCAATGCCGAACTCTACTTGCAACCTCTACAGCTTTTACGACGTCGGCACCAAGCCAGGGACCAGGAGGTATGGCTCCATGAGAAATGAAACTCTTAGAATCGACATTAAACTGTGAAGTGCCCCCTATTACATACATACCGCTTCCCGCACCCCCACCCTTACTAATCCAACAAGTAAACCGCAGGAAAGAGAAAATACATGCAGTGGTTTCCAGCGTGCAAGACTCTTCTCACTCCCCCTTAATAGTTTAAAAACCTCCTGTGCCCCGCTTACCGGAAGAAGGTGAGGGCGCGGAGGGGGGGGGGGGCGAAGCAGAACCTTGGCCGCATCGGACACAGTGGGGCATCCGCTCTCTGATGACGGCGGGCGGGTTCCGGGGATCTGGGCGGACGATGCGGGGTGTTCTGGCGGTGACGTGGAGAGAGAAAAATCAGCGAGAGGAGCAAAGTCACTGGATGAGGTCTTTGGTGATGCGCCTCTCCAGAAGGCGCCTCTCCAGCAGGAGAACACTGCGGGTCGGGAGGGGGGAGCGGTGGGGGTGGGGAGTCAAAACACACCCCTAGACACTGCAGCGGATGTATCGGCCCAGCAGACTGTCGATTGTTACGATCTTGCCAGCATGGAGGGGTGGGAGGAACTCCAAGGAACACAACAGAGGCCGAAGGGAAAATTCAAATACAAAGATCTCAATAAATACTGTGATAGAGGTTTACTCTCAAATGATATGCCCAGATTTGAAGAGTCCTGACACAATGATCGTTTTGGACGATTCCTCATTTGAAGGAAATAAGAAATTTCAGGAATTTGAAAAAGAAGTAATAGTCAGCACTGAAATGGGGCTTGAACCAGGAGAGAGAAACCCTGAGTCCCTCTGCCCGCAGTCAGCACGCAATGATTTACACTCTACGTGCAACTTGAAGAGTTCAGACATCATTGTTGTCTCGGACAATTCCCTGCAAGAAGAAAAAAGGAAGCCTTTGAAGGGAGAAAAAGAGGAAACAGGGAACTTCAACACTGGGGACCTAACTGGAAACAGAACTCCTGATAATACCCGCCCCCGGCTGGCAAGCAATGAAGAACACCCTGTCTGTGGCCAATCATCGCCTAGGAAAAACCTCTCAAAAAATCCTGTGAGGAAACATTTACATAAACAAAGAGGCAGTAAGTAAAAAGACAATATTAGTGACGGTGAAAAGGTCTCAGAAAAATTGCTCAGGTGGACAAAATAAACGATTGGTGCGAAAAAACATCCATAGAGCAAAAACGACCACATATCTTGCAAACTCAGTCGCAAGATATTTCAGCAAACCACTGATTGAAGAATACTATAACAAGGGAGAACTATCAGATGCTGAGTCGCTCGAAGGGGACGTGTCTCATATAATTGTTACACCCAAAGAGGCAAGGTTTTCAGGGCCGGGGATGAGAACAGACCCCCCACGCCCAAACCTAAAAACAGGAATTAGATATTTTAAAGACCCTGAATTTCAGAAGGGGAACGATACGAAAAGATCCTCTATACAAAATAATACACAACTAAAAGAAGATGATGAGAATGCAAGAGACACTTCTGCGGAAATCCAAAAGCAAATGGTAATAGGGGGTCCCACCTCGGCACATGCAGTCAGTATACATGAAAAGGAGGCGGACCACCTTGAACCAAAGGAAAATATTGGGTCAGTCAGATGGGGAAAAGACCCAGTCCAAGTTGAAAGATACATAAGAGACTCATCACATGAGATTCAATCGGAAGAAAACGAACTTGAAAAAATGAAAGAAAAAGAACTACCCTATGGTGAAAAAACATAAGAGACTCCACACGGGTGGGAAAACAGCAAGCTGACACGCAAAAAATAACATCAAGTACAGAGTTTGTATTTTCAGCAGAAGAACCTCGGAGGTCCAACGAGAACAGAGCAGGCTTTATGCTAGATCCTCTTGTGCTATCACCTTTAACAAACAGGAGATTCTCAAACAGGTCTACAAATAATGAGAAAAGTACACCGACATATAGCAGAAGATCCTCAACAGGGAGCCAAGATAACGAGAAAGAATCGTCAACAAAAAAAACAGACATTTTTGAAATAATGTCTGCGATAAATATCACAATGAATCCATTCTGCAAGTTGTACGAATCTATACACGATACCTTAAAAGACCAGTTAACTATGGTAGCAATGCTTCATACAAAAATGATCTATGTTGAAGGATTTATCACGGCTATGGAAAAAAGGGGAGGGGAACCTCACATTTCTAACAGCCCATCGATCTATGTAAATGGCGAACAGAGTCAACAAAATAAACTGGATGCAGGGAATTACATCCTGAAAAAAAAAATCAATTGTTTCTCAGGCGGAGAATACAACAAAAACGACAGGGGAGGAATTAGTCGAGGAGGAAAGGAAAAAGCTGAGTGAAATCCTAACAACTAAAGAGAAACTGAGTGGCCCATGGAATAACCGTGAGGAACACGAAAAAGGCCTCCAAAGAAAACCACAAACTCAACAAGGAGAAACACAGCAGACTGTAACAAAGAAACAATCTACTAATGGTTGAGTGGTCATCATCTTGGAAAAAGATGCAATAGCATGATACCTGTTGAGGGTGATGGGGAAAGAGAGTTGCAAAAAGAGGCCCAAGGGGTCAAACACCAAAAGGGATTCCCTGAGTCAAGCCAGACTAAAACACAAAGTAGGGAGCATGAAATATATCCTCTCTTTGCCAACGAAAAAACTTAGACAAAAAGTGCAGGAAATAGAGTGATAACATCAGAATCAAAGTCACCCTATATGGAGAGGAAGAAGGACTTAAAAATCAACCAAAACAAGGGAACCCACGTAAATGAAAAAGTGGGAAGGAGAACTGTTTTCTTCCAAGACACGGAACCATCAATTGCAGAAGAAACAGCCTCATACCTCGTTTCAAACAGTCAACAAAAGGAAACAGAGGTGTTAGAAGAGAGTACCGACTTAATGGATTTATCGGTGTACTCAGTGGAAAACGAGGTCACCGATTTGAGCGAACTAATGCAACAACAGGAAGGTCCGACAAAAGAGGAAAGTATAAGAACTCAGGACAATCTAGACAAAGATCAAACAAGCCCCTTTCTCACCTTAAAAGAAAGGCTTGATAAATTAGCAGGGGCACTTTTGCATAGTAAAAGGGTTAAAATGCCCCCATTAGAAAAAGAAAAAAGGGAGGCAGACCCCAGAGGGAAAAAACTAGCTGAATGGAATTCGAACCATAGAAGCAGATCACCCCACACAAAAGGAACCAAGAAAACTCAATTCTGGGAAGAAGTTACAACGGTTAAAGGCCGAAAGAAAGAATACAATCAGAAAAAGCCAAGTGAGGAGAGAAAAACAAGAAATAATAGCAACCATAATTTAGAAAATGAGAAAGAGGTCTATATTCCATATAGTTAAAGAACTGGCAGTGAAAAGTCCTTCAAATTGGAACGGATGGGTGATATATGAGATAAACTGATACTGAATAGGAAGAACATAATGGCTTTAATCAATTGCATACCGAACCTGAGGCAGATTAACTCAGATGATATTAGATTCGTTGAATTCAGTTCTACGGGGAAAAGAGACTGTGTCTATCTACACATCCCTTCTCCAATCATTAGATCAATGATAACAACGGAACAGGAAAGTTTCCAAATGATGGGGTATGATTTGTATGAATGCTATGTAAGAAGTGGGAAGGTGCAGTATGACAAAAGACATGGGAAATTCAAAGGAGTACACAGTCAAACCAAGAGAATGTGCATGCCGGCTTCAGAGAATTAACAACTAAATTAACTAAAAGAGTGATACAGAAAGAAGACAAACTCATAAATTTAAAAAAGCTTGATTGTCTGGAGAGGTCGACTGAAAGACCAGAAAAAGGGATAATGGTAACGGAAAAAACCTCATTCCAGGATCCTTTGAATATTGGTAGATATATAAGGGACCTCTTCAGAGTCTGAAAATAACTTTTTCACAAGACGGTGTAGACAATGGAAATGAACAAACAGATGTGATTACTTCAAATAAGGGAGCAAAAAGTGACCCTTCCAAATGGGTGTGGTTTGCGACTGCATTAACAAAAAAGAGCTAGCCATCCACAGTGGAGATGAAGTGTGGGAAGGAGGGGTCAAGGAAGTAGAGAAAGATACCATCACAATGGAAAGTTGGAACACAAGAGGTTTCAGCCACCTTTTGGTAATAAGCGACGTAAATCTTGGGGACTTTGATATATTATGTCTCCAAGAGACATGGCTAACAAAGAAACCTTTCCTGGAAGGGTATGAAACTTACCTATCCCCAGCATCACGTTTGAAACAGGGACGACCATCGTCAGGTTTGCTGACAGCCATCAGATCATGGGTGGGAATCCAACATATAAAAACTGAAACATCAAATACTCACTTTCAAGTTCTCGTTTTAAAATGGTCAAAAATAATTGAGGATATCAATAAAGACCGGACAAAGAACGATACAGTGATTTTGATAAATACATATTGGAACCCTGCTGTGATTAAAAAGAGGATTTCCTGAAACTAGCAAATAACATATTGGAAAGATCATATAGGGAATGGGCGCCGAAATTCATTATCCTCTGTGGGGATCTTAACGCGGTCTGTCCCAAAAACAATACCTTCAATGGAACAAGGAAAAAAGTCCCACTAAACATGGTACGAGGCCACCTATGGAAAGAGATGATGTTGTCCTGGGATCTGCATAGTTTAGAGACATCAATGTCCCGCTGCGGTCCATCAATCTCAACATGGGAAAGAAGCAATCAGAGTGCAAATTTAGACCACATATTCGTTTCAATGGAAATGCTGAAAATTGTGGTCAACTTTGAGGTGGTGAAAACCTATAACAGCGACCATAATTTACTGAAAGTAAAATGGACCTCGAAGAGAAGTCTGAGACCAAAAATGACTGTGGACATGGAGACGTGTAAGTGGGGTACTAAATTGAGACTCCCGGCTAATGCAGTGGCATAATTAACAGACATCACCATCTGTGAGCTAAAAAAGCAAAGGGGGGGGGAAATGATAAAAATAATATTGATTATCAACCTTTGTTAAAAATCTATGAGAAGAAAAAGAAATTATGGCCAAATCCAGAGATAAAAACCCACATACATGAATTCAACAAATGTATATTGGAAGAGAGGAAAAAACTAAGGAAACTAAAATGCGTTGCGAAAAAATTAAACACCCCTGAACTGATGAATCAGGTAAAAACAGCACTGAGGGTGGATAAAAGCTGGCTACGACACCATAGAGCAACAATCAATCAAGCTGATGCTGCTGCAAAGTTAAATACAGTTTGTAGCAGGAGATCAAGAGATTTCTGGACACTGATTAGAACCATCTCGGGGGCCCAAGCAAACCCAATGAATAAACTTATTCCAGAAAGTCGGATGCCTTAATTTACCAATCCCACACACCTTAAAAACTCCATGGGTGATGATGTGGGACCAGGAGGACATTAAGAGAAAGCTTGCCCGTTTGAACAATTCAAGGGCCCCGCAGCCTGATGGCATAACAAACACAGATTTAAAAGAGCATCAAGTAGAAAGGGCGGAATTCATCCATGAGGTTATAAATAACTGTTTAATACACAGATCCATACCTACCTCATGGACAACAGCAATCATTGTGCCAATTTACAAGCAAGGACTGAGGGAGGACCCCAAGAATTACCGCCCAATCGCACCTCTAGATGTGATCGAGAAGGTGTTTGGGTCATTACTATTGGAAAAGTTTCAAAGATGGGCTAGAACTTCGGGCAATGAAGATCCACTCCAATCGGGGTTCGTAAAGGATGCAGGAACGGCTTTAAACATCTTGCTGTTAAGCTCCTTAAAAAGTAGAATTCATAAGGGAAGCCAAAAAATCCATCTGGCATTCTTTGACCTGGTCCATGCCTTTGACCAGGTTAACCGGGAAATATTATGGGAAAAATTAAGAGCAAAAAAATGTCCGTATTGTATTCTGGAACCCATTAGAGCCCTACATGAAAAAACTTCCATTAGGGTGCGTTTAAATCGGTATGGGCTCTTATCAGAACAAATTCCCATGGCCAGAGGAGTAAAGCAAGGGTGCCCCCTTGCCCCGACATTATTTAATTCATATCTTTGGGACATTAAAGATGGAGAATCAGAGATCCGCTCATTTCCACCAACAGTAGGAAGAAGTAAGATCTCAAGACTACTTTATGCGGACGATCTGATTCTATTGGATTACACACCGATTGGCCTGCAGCACCAATTAAATGAGTTGGCAGTTTACATAAAGAAGAACAACTTGGAAATTAACAAGGCCAAAACTAAAGTCATGACCATGGAAAAACAAAACATTAGCATAGAGCATTTCACATGGACCCTGGAGGGGGCAAAGATTGAACAAGTAAAGGAATTTAAGTACTTGGGGGTGATCCTAAGTAATAATAAACAAGAACGCCCAATGCAAAATCATCTTTTGGAAAAAACAAAGAAGTTGTCTAGCCAGGCCAAAGCGATAGAAGGCAGATTTTGTCAATTCACAGTAAACCCCCTGATACAATTCTATAAGGGTAAAGTGGTGCCTTCCTTAATCTATGGCGCAGATGCTATGCTGACGATTCCGCGAGAATTCTGGAAGCGTATTGAAGGCCTTTTTTGGCGAAGCGCTTTAAATCTACCAGCTTCAACGCCGGTAGTAACTATACACCAAGAATTGGGTTTGCAATCATTGGAATCAATGGTGATGAGAAATACAATGATGCTATATAGAAAGATCATAATCAGTCATTGCCCGAATGTAGCGTCCATCATTCGCACAGAAATTGAAGACCAAAAAAGTAATTTGCTGCTGAATTGGGTGGAAGAAAATCTAAAAATCCTAGATGAGATCAATAGCTCTGAGGATGAACTTATCCAAAACCCGGATAACGTTAAACAGAAATTGTGGGAGAGAGATTGGATCTGGACTACATCTTTGGAAAACAGAAGTACATTGATAAAACATCAACCACCAACAACAAGGAGCATAAATGATATACCGAACTATCTAAAAAAGTTTCCAAATAGGCGTGTGAGAAACACTTTTATGCGGTTTCGAATGAATTTGTTCCCCACAAATGAGATTAGAGAAATAAGAAAAGCCACAACGGACAATAGTTGCCACTTTTGCAAAAAGAAAGACCAAATCAAGTCACTACAACATCTGCTACTGTCATGTACAAGCTGGACGAATCTGAGAAGTAGACATATGGCACACATATTTAAAGAGTCGACAATATGTGGAGGGGAGGACTGGTGGAACAGATTAATAGAGGGGGACAATACCTCATACGTTATTGCGGTTTCGCAATTTTTTGTGAATTTGAAGCTTCTAGATTATGAATGAGATAGGACCGAGTGCTCCTTTGTTGATGTATTCCGCTATCCTCTTCACCAACTTGTGGACTATTGGGGAGCTTTCTTGTTCTGCCGCTCCCCTTTAGCAGGAATGGATATAATACATTGGGAAATGATGGGAACTTTGTTTTCTTGTAAACATTTCCTTTTTTTGTAAATTGAATCAAGTAAAATGAAAAAATAAATAAAAAATACCCCTTGCATACACAACTGCTTAAGAACAACCAGCTTGTTTTATGCCAATTTCACAATAATGACCAACACTGGTCTTATACATCAAATAATCATGGGATCTATGGGAGAATTGGACTGAGTTATGCTTCAGTCCACTCACTGAAGATAGATTTCTTGGGATTGTTAATGGACTGAATCCCAATGTCTGTGATGGAGATGCCTGTCTGGCTACTATTATCAAAGACTCAATTAATTCTCTTGCGCCTTTCATTACCAATATTATTTATTCCTTCTTTACCACCTGAGATATTTCTCAGTATTTAAAGTATTATGGATCACACCCATTCTGAAGAAAGAAACTCTCGATTTGAAGGTTGCAGGCAACTACCTCCCTATCATTAGTGTTCCGTTCTTATTAAAGGTTCTTGATAGGGCGGCTTACCTGCATCTGCAAGAGCACATCAATAAGCACTGTTTACTGGGTGTCCATCAGTGAGGTTTCCGTGCCATGCACAGCACCATGACCCTAATGCTTCATCCACAAGCTAATTTGGCTGAGATTGTGGATGCTGGTAGGGTTGCATTGCTCATGTTGCTTGACCTCTTGCCAGCATTTGATTTGATTGATCATTCATTGCTGATCGAAAGGTGAGAGAGCTCCTGTCATGTGGCGCCCCTCTAAGTGCATGTCTTTCGCCCACCCTATTTAATGTATACACACAACCGCACTTTGACCCGATGGATGGTGTCAGAATTAAGTATACTAACTATGCCAATGACACCCAGCTGGTCTTCTGGCTGAAGGGGAACCATGAACTTGATACTGCTACTTTTAACAAGATATATGATCTTATCCAGAACTGGATGATTGTCAACTCGCTTCCTCTTAATAATGACAAAACTGAGCTGATGATTGTGGACTCAGACAAGCGGTTAAAAAAGCTGGAGGCAAAATACAGTCATTTTAAAATGTTCAACTGTACCGTTCAGGGTAGCCCCTTTATGAAGACCCTAAGGGTTCTCCTTGACTCAGGACTCAATATGAAAAAGCATGTCCTACAGGTAAAAGCCTCTTGTGGATTCTTTATTGGTTAATTAACACATTGATTATTTTAATGGTCTACTGGCGGGTACTTCCAAAAACAATGTGAAAACTCTCCAGGTAGCCCAGAATGGAGCTGCGAGAGCAGTGTGGGGATGTGCCGAAGGGCCATATTACTGAGGCAAGGAAATCTATGCATTGGATCCCCATGTGCCATCGACTATCCAACAAGATTTTTACTCTCACTCATAAATGCATGTCGTGTAAGGCATCAGAGTATTTGACAAAACGCATACACAGGGTGCCTGTCATGAGAATTTTACACTCCAATGGATCCAACAAGATAGCAATTCCGAAAAACATGCTAAAAGACTTTGGTGGCACTAGTTTTAACATGTGTGCACCAAGTTTATGGAATTTCCTTTCAAAGAGTATATGCAGTATCTTATGTCTCACCAGCTTCAAGCAGGCCATAAAGACTTTTTTTTGTACTCCAATGACTAGGTTATTCTCTTTTCGGTCTGATGTCAGGCTCCTGTTCAGGTCTTCTATTTTGTTTGTATGTGATGCATCTGTCCTCTTTTTGCGCACACTGAGACCTTTGGATGTGATGCACAATATACTTAAATAAATAATAATAATAATAATAATAATAATAATAATAATAATAATAATAATAATAATAATAATAATAATAATACTAATAATAATAATACAATTCCTGGGCTACCACTTCTTATAGACAACACTGTTTCAGCACTAGGTCACTTTTTATAATGATTGCAGGATAACTCACTCAGACGTCTGAAAGACTTGAAAGAGGTTTTTAGCAGGACCTTTGAGAGGCTGTGCCCACTTGTGGCAGATCATGGAGGAAAGCGTTGTCAGTTGCTGTGCCCAGCAGTGATTATCGCCCCACTCCAGCGCCGGAGCAGGGTGGTAATAATCTCAAAAGGGTCCGAGCACCCTATTGTTGTTAAATGCGCCCGATCCCGCCAGAAAATTTAATTTCAAAATGACACTTCTCCAACCACGCCAGCTCGGGGTAGCCCTTGAAAGGCTCCCACAAGCTGGTGCCCTGGGGGCTAATGACACCCCGGGTGGTCGTCCAGCCCGCCCTGCCCTAAGGCCGGCTCTGGTGCCCAGCATAATACATAAAGCAATATGTTGTCAGCCACTATTAACAGATAGCTCCACAGACATGTGTACTCTATGACTGAACCAATAGACATCATTGGAGAATTGAAATATAATTCTAATTTTCAATACTTGTGATGCATGACAAGCACACCACAGCTGATTAAAATCTGTCTTTCAGAGGTCAGGTTTGTAGCATCATAAAAACTGCCACTGGTTAAGCTGCGGGTGGCTGTTGGAAAGAGAATTGCTGTGGCAGTCTTATGTGAGAATGGCAGGTGAGCAGAGGACAGAAGGCAGAGCGATCTGGAGAAGATAGAAGAACAGAGCTGACAGTTTTCGAGGTGGAGCAATATGTAAAAGAGAGCATGCACAGAGAGTAAAGAGCAGAGGAGGAGATATCAGCTAGGAAGCATGAGGAATGAGGACAAAGGAAAGAACAAAGCCGAATGAGAAAAGTGAGTGCATTTTGCGTGAAAAAGCTGGAGCAGAGAGGAAGTTAGCATGACAGAAACTGTATTTGACAAGGGAGGTTAGAGAGCGAAGAGAGCGTTCCTGCTGATGCAAAACGTATCAATATTGTGATGGTAGTGGCTGTGACAGCTAGTCCTCTGTGGTACATATCCAAGCTTTGTGGACCAGTGAGTTCTAAAGACAATTAACCAAGGTGTGGAAAAAACGAATGCAAGCCTACACCTCACATATTCAGGAGGCGGGGACGGCCATCTAATCAGGACTCACCATCCTAACAACAGCAACAGTATGGAAACCACATCTGCTGTGAGTGACTTTTTGTATGACCTCAAAGAGGTAATCCTCATTGATTTGAGGGACTGACTAACAAACCATGGTGCCAAAGCAAACTGTTTTTGCTCCTTTTTAGTTTTCTTAGAAATCCCTTCATTCATTTACCCAGGCCATCACTTGCCCTGGGCTCAAATAAATCAAAGTCATCTGTTTTTCTTTCAGTACCATGCACAAGCCAAGAAATCTCTAGCACATTTGATAACTGCTTTGGAAAACCCAGCAATCAGTAGTCCTCTCCATTCACCAGTCATCTTTGTGGGGATCTGGTGATGTTGAGGCTTTATGTCTCTTTAAACTCCTCTCATCACATAACAGACTTTTCCAAGAAGGCCCACTTTCAGCTGCACCTCCTCAGAGGCATTCTTCCTTTCCTCACCTCCCCCCAGAAACTCAATGTCTCCAGACCTCTGGTCCTCTCTAGGCTGCACTACTGAAAGAGCCTCTTCATCAATCTGCCTAACTCCTCCCTTTGCCCCTTTCAACTAATCCAAAATAGGACTGCAAGACTTATCCTTGGCTTCAAGACCAGGGACGGCATCTCTCCAGCCTTAAAACCTCTCCACTGACTCCCAGTTGCTGCAAGGATCAACTGCAAGACCCTCTGCATCACCCACAAGGCCTTCTGGGGCCTGGGACCCCTCAACATCCAACTCTCTCTCCCTAAACACCTCCCTGCTAGATCCCTTCAGTCATCTAGATCTAACTCCCTGCAGATCAGCCACTTTTCCCAGCAGAGAGTGGGGGATAGATCACTCACCACAGGTGCCTCCCTCTGGAATGCCCTCCCTCCCCATCTCAGACTTGACAAGAATCTCCTTAAATTCTGGAAGCTTCTCAAGACCTTCCTTGTTCTTCTGTCTTCTCTCTCACCCTCCCCTGCTAATGTCCCCATCTGCCTCTTGACTGGCTACCTGGTTCTCTCAGAGTCTAAAAGGGCACCAGCCCCCCCTAATTCCAGTTTACCCCTGCACTTGCTCTCCCCTGCCCCCCCCCCTGTGTTAGGAATCACCTGCAGTATCCTTGGGGACCACTACAGGTAATTAGGACTACAAGTGTAAGCACAATTTCACCGTGTTGCATGACTTTACATTGTGCTCAAGGCGGCCGACCTTACCACTGCATTCCTTGGACTCCCTTTGCTGTGTAAAACAATTCCTAATGCTTTGATTTCTGTTATTGAAATGGCTTTGTACTTTTTCTTCATTTGTGTGGCCTTCTAAAGTGTAGATACCTATACAGTGTTAATGTGTGCACGTATATACATATACATGTGTATCATGTGTTAAATTAGTATTGCTATCGCACACTCCTACATAACTTGTGTAGTTCTCAGTTTATATTACCTATGCTATTGTATGTTTATGTGCTTTGGTTAGGGCCTAATATCTGTCCCTATGTTTCCAGTCATGTTATTCTGTCATTGCCATTACTAGCATGTTTCTATCTGTTTATACTTGTTTGCTGGTTGCTATACTTCTCATGCAACAGCAAGAATTATCCCTACTACTAGCATATTATGTTCATAACCTAAATCTATCACAGCATGCTTGTCTAATCACTGGTTGATCTAGCTCCTACCATGCTTCTTGTCTCGTGGGCTTACTTACTTGCCCCTACGTGTCACATTGACCTTCGGTGTATATTTGTTGGTTCAAGATGTTTTTCACATGTTTGGCACATCTAAACCTACAGTGCATGTATGTTCTGATTTTCCATTTTATCTCTCAGTGAAAGGATATGGTAGGAATGACCGGGTAAACTGTTTAGTTTGCGGCCTGTAGTAAGATTCAGTGGTTGTTAGGCTGTGCTTGTCAGCGCCTCCCTATATTTGTAATTTGTAATTTGTCTTCTTCTTCTGTGTCCTACTGATAGGTATTGAGTGCTGCCTATCACTGGGGAAGGCTAACAACCTAGGCCTTATAGTAAGGCGTTTGTAAGAGGATCCCCCCTTATCGGTGCAACTCATAAATGATCCACGTCCTGCAGTTTATATATTGTTCACATTTTTGTGCATATTTTGTTTCATTACCTCACAAATTGCAGTGGGTTCATAACTTTGTGACTTTAACATCCTGACATGTTGGTTTAGTGTACCACCAACCTGTATGACCAAAATGTTTTGCCCGTTGGTCTTTTTCAAGTTTGATTGTAAATAATAAATCTCCAAGGTTAAACGTAGGGAGAATCTTCTAGTAGTTCATTGTTTAGATCGTGTGTATTCTTGCCGTTTCCATCTTGTTTATTTTTTAAGTCTAGTTAAAATTTCACTGCCTTGTATATTTCAAGATTTGCATGTTTTTTTCTGTGCTATAATTGTTGACATCTTGCAATGCTCTGCTTCGATTGTATATTTGACTTAAATTCAAGGGTTAAGTTCTCCGTCCTGATTTGCGGTCTGTACGGGAATGTGAAGGGATAGAGATATGGTAGGAATGACAGAGTAAACTGCAGCGGCCTGTATCGTTGGCCTTTGATGTGTGTCCTGATTCATGCTTCACAGGTATTCTTAGTTTCTATTTCCTCTTATGTGTGGGATGTAGGACGTTCATCTCAACAGCTGTTCATGAGAATAATATAATATTTCTTTAAGAGTTTGGAGGGAGATGTTATTTTGACTCAACTAAAGTTAATATGCAGTTTACAGACGCATTATCAATGTTAATGGTGCCTTTACCCAATTTTCCTTGTTAAGTATTCTAGCCTTTATTTGGAATAATGTGGTCATTAGCCAAGGTCACAGAGGGTATCCAGAGTCATCTGTTGAGGGCAAGGGAGGATGTGACAATCAGTTTTGTCATTGGTAATTCACACATTTTCTGCAGATAGATATGGATAGGTATTTCAGGGATAACAGGCATGCTTTTGGAATGTATGCACACTTTTCTTCAGTACCAGAGGTACAGTGTAAAACAATGTGTTTGTTAGGGGGCAAGCTTTGCGATTAGTCTTCAGTCTACCGGTATCTTTATACTGCCTATCTGATGAACAGGGTTGGCCAGTGGAGTGTCTTTTGTGTCTTAAATGGTTCCACACAAGATATGATTGGTAGTTTGCCATGGTATTTTCATGTGGTTGTATGTGTTGCTCTTGCTATATATATTCTTGCAGGATATGTCTCCTTACGTCTGTGTCCTCCCATCAAACTCTTTACACAATGTGTTAATTGGTCATCAAATGTGATAGATCCGTCTGTGATGACAGTCCTTTCTATGGTGTTGTGGTCTCATGTATAAATATCAAAGATCAAAGACCACCACTGTGATGATGGGCATTGTATAAATATTTGATAACACAAAATAAAGTGTATTTCAAAAAACGTTGAGTCAACTTATTGAGTCATGAGTGAAGCTGGGGGATCTTGCACACAGTCAATTTTAGAAACCAATCACCTTCTGATGGAGCATTGCATGCGTCTGTTACATAAGACATGCTCTCAAGCCCTGGATGGTACAAGGGCCATGTGTGTATATTCCACAGCATCCATGACATTGGGAGCCCCTACATGTTATGAAACCAACAGTTCGTGCAATTGATGGCAGCAGGAACAATGGGGACTGTTGTGTGGTTTCCCATGCATCTCATTATGGCAGTTTACACATGTTTGTGGATGCAGGAAAAGCAGGGTGGGTTTGCGTGATGTCCCAGAGCATGATGTAAGGTTCTATTGGGGCAGAAGGGGAAAATGAATAACTTCAACAAGAGGGACTGGTGGTATGATTTCCCTGTTGAGCTCTATATCTTGCTCTGGGTCTGCAAGGAGGATGTATACAAGACTGTGAGAGCACTTTAACTGATAACCATCTGAGTCAAATAAACTGTTCTATGGCAAGGTTCCGCTCATGATTTCGTGATTGCATGTCCGTCTGGTCCCACCTATAAGGACAGTCCAGTACTGAAATGCTCGCCAATTCTTCTCTGAACAAACCTGCCAACAGCAAATCCAGACATGTGGTCCTGCTTTGTTAGGCATCATCAGTAAGGTGAAGCTGCACCACTCTAAGCCCAGTGAGCAAGCAATCCATGTCTAGACGAAATCCCTAGAACATTGAGCAATGTTCTCATACCAGTTAATGTCACTATTGTACAGTTTTTCATACTGAACCACTTTGTGTTATACACCAGTTAAGGTGTCAGGGTTTGGAAGCAATTTATGAAATATAACTTTCAAATGTCAAGAGAAAGGAACCTGAACACATATATTATTACTCTTATGTAAGGAATTTCTAAAATATTCGATGATTTGTAGGAAACGTGTAGTGGGGGCTGGGCCAGACACATTACCCGTATTCTATGGCTGTAGCACATGCCACGTGATCAGGTGGTAGGAGTGAAGCAATAATATAACTGGAGAGCATGACTTGAGTTGAGTACCAAAAGATCATGGCTATAATTTAGTATGTTGTGCACTTTGTTTGAGGTGTAGCTGATGCGAATGGAATAGGCACAGTAACCATGGGACATGGCAAGACTGAAATCAATGATGATGCCATTTGTTACATCACATGCCATTTCCAATATCAATGATGATATAATTTAATAGGTTAGTTTGACATTATGAACACTTCATGGAAGGTAGGGTGTGATTTGCTAGTTATGGTTGCATTGCTATGCACAAATAATTAACTCATAAAAAACCACAATGTCCTATAAAATGAATTTTTATTGTGAATGCACAGTATCTTTTTTATTAACAGTGATAACTATCCAAGCAAAGTAGAGAACCATATTATTCATTGTTTTAATTGTTTTCGATGACTATATATGTGCACACACGCAATAAACACACTATAAACACACATACATGCATACATAGTAGTCATATGTAAAATAGATTAGCGTGGCAAACATAATGAAGTAGTACATATCTGTTATTTTAAATTCAAACTCTTCTTGTGTCTCCTGTTTCTCGGGTTTAGTTTTGTTTAGGAAGGAGAACGCATGGTTCACATAAGGCAGCTTTTTCATATTCTGTTAATGTTGGCAGTGGATTTTGTTGACATCTGATCAATAGTTTTAGTTTTTTACAAGTGAATTTATATTCACATTAAAATAGCAGAGAATTAAGTTTGCCTTTAGAACAGTGGCATTGTTCCATACATATATTAACTGTCAGGTATCAGTAGCAATTACGGATGATAAAGTGCCAATAACTTTGACAACTGTATGTGGCAGATTGATCATACCCTTAATACAAAATATTTAGGATGTTTGTTTACTTTTCTATTATGAATTCATAATTTAGAAGTTGAGCTGCTATAATATCCTAATAGTGTTCCAGAGTAGCAATAAATTCAATTTTCTGGCTACATGAAATCATAAATATATATAATTGCGAGTTCGGAAGTGCAATCATAACAGCGATTGCAAGGATGCAAATCATTACATTATGAGTGAGACGTCCTCCAGTGTTTAATGTGTGCAAGAAAAATGTGCTATGATTTGAAAACCAAAAATGCCAAACATAAAGCAAGTCATTTGGGTATGAAATAAGGAATACATATTGAACAGTGTATAGTAATGGGCGCATTAATAAGCCCTGGCAGAACAGTTTGGACAAAGCTCCAACCTGTACAATGTCCATTCTCTGGGGGTTCATCCAGGTCAAAGTGTGCACGTTTTTCGCAAGTTTGAAGATAAGAGGTTCGACCTTTTGTCTATACAAATGCAGGTAACAACTGGTGATAGTAACTGTTTTTCATTTGAAGAGGCGGAAGCAGCTCGGACTTACTAGGGAAAGGACTTGTAGTTTAGTTAGGTTACAGTAGACTTAAACTGATGAAAGGGTAGAGGTAGAATTAAGTAATTAGGATTTAGGGGTAAGGGGAACAGAATCTAGGGGTGGTGGTAGTTTCAATTGTGGGTGGAGATACAGTATAACACACATGCATGTTACATGTGGGGCGCACGCCCATAACACAGAGAACGGTATGTGCATTTAGTGGTCAGAGAAGAAGACCAAAACACTGAGAACCCCAGTGCATTTAGTTGTCAGAGGAGAAGGTCAAAGCACTGAGAACCACATGTGAATTTATTAGGTGTTGGAAAAAAAAAAAAAAAGGGCTGGGAACCCCATGCTTTTAATAGGTGGAAGGAGAAGACCAAAGCACTGAGAACCATGTGTGCATTCGGTAGGCGAGGAGAATGCCACATCACTAAGCACCACACATGCATTTACTATGCACATAAGAACCCAGAAAACTGAGAAACCCTTGTGCATGTATTGGAGTAAACTGATGAATTAAATGAACATGTCCAAATCTATTACAGTACCCAAAGATATTAGGAGACAGGGTATTTGTTGGGCATCTTTCATTAGCAGTTGTTTGAATTGGAGAAGCTCAGATAGTATGTGGACCTCGGCTACAATTATAGTGGTCAATCAATGCAGATACCTTTCTCTGACAATCCTGGAGCCTCTGTCTCATAGGAATGTGTTGTGTTGGGAGGAAATGCAATTGTACATGCAGTGCCTTGCCACTTGAATCAGAATCCAGAAGATGCAGTCATTAGCAAAGGGTGTAATTTGTGTAGCAACCAACCAAGGCTTAGCAACACAGGAGAAATCCACAGATAAAAAGGAAACATTGAATTCTGAAAATGTCTTAATTCTGATTTCCTTAGAAACAAATGACAATGATGAACATGTAAAAGATTAGGCTCCACCCCTAATGCAATATCAAGACTGTCCTTATTTGGCATTACGAGAGATACTGAGGGAGACCAGACAGAATAAGATAATAAGATAATGCAGGCATTAGGTACTGAGGGAGACCAGACAGAATAAGATAATAAGATAATGCAGGCATCGACTGACCCTTACGAGTGTCCAGTACTAACTCCGTACACAGGCAGCAAGTTTCAAACAATCCCCAGGTGCTAGCCCCACAAAGTCCTTTACAAAAAGTGTTTAGTGGTAGTACAACTTTGCAATCATCCACATCAACAGAATGGGGCCCTTCAATCAGTAGCACAAACACAGCATCCATTTCAAAGTACCCCAAGCGGACCCTATGAAGGAGCCTGGGTAAGGGCTTTTTTACACCCTCTTACAAAATCAGGAAAGTTGATTTATTTTACATCAGAAAAGCAAAAAGATCATCTTGACACCTATTATATATTTAAGAAAAGTGGCTTATGAGGAAAAGCATGTTTCAATGTGTGCACCTCTTCCCTGTGAGTCCACATGAGTTGCCATCATCTGCATACTTGACAACAAGAAAGGGAACCATGACATCCTTCAACGAACCCTTAACCTCAGGCCATGGGAAACTTCGGACCACCCTCCTGCATCACCACATAGGAGAGTCTCGCTGATTTACAGGTTTGTACAAGTTCACCATCTTCATGTGCAGATCACATTGTACACAGTTAATTTCACCCCGAAACGTGCCAGCCCACCACTGCTGAGGCTTTCCAGAAGTCCACAAAATATCAAAAAAGACTTCAAATGCGGTCTCTTGTCAATAACAAGCATTGGCAATGCCAAAATTGTGTGGGCTTTTGTGTAGGCTTGCGAAAACTCTTATATTAATGACAATAGTTTTGGATTAAAGGTAGTGCTTTTAGCGCCCCCTCATAGCCCAAACTCTAAACGAATTACAGTTTAAAATATTGTTGTATATGTTTTGTACTTATGCCCTTTAAGTACAAATCAATATACAGTATTTGAATTGCATGGTTTAATGTTTTTAGAGAGGGAGTACAGGGTAGCAGTAGCGGAGCAAGTGCAGTGTACTCTGGTGTTTTGACCTGGCCTCTGGAAGCTGCCTCGAGTCAGGTTTGGGCCTTTTCGTTGGAAGAGTGTTGCAGCAAGACACCCCATGGGTTAACTCAGATGAGATGCAAGACACAAAGTGTGGAGGGAGAGGGAAATACACAGGGTATGAGTCTTTTGCAGCTTGTGGCTCATGTTTGGCTGCTAGAGGCAAGCTCTGGATCAACTCCCACCGTGACTTTTCTGGCTCGCCCACCTCTACCGGTGCTCAAACGAGCTACTGGAATGCAATGACAATTGCTCCTTGCTCCAGGAAACCCCTAATGTAGCGGTTTTGATGGCAGTAGGGTGTGGGTTAAGGCTGATTCTATAAGCACAATCAGAGCTGTCAAAGTACATACATCATATGGTTCTACCAATGAGACCACTTCTCCCACCCACACCACAGATAATGTGCTTTCCCATGAAAGTATGCGTGTCTCCGGAGAGTTGCATGTGAGAAATAGAAAAGGGACTTACATAAAAACACATAGCCGTTGACAACGTTGGACATCTATTTGAGGTGCTTGTGATAAATATGGGGGCAATTCAAGCAGAGAATTAACAGAGGTGATTTGCTTACTGGTCTCATTTTAAATCTTAATATTTTTTTTCCAATAATAAGTAAGAGCGAGTATGGCCATGATTGTTCATTGATTATCAAACATCCTAATCATTAGAGGTTGAGAAACGATATAGTGGCAAATACTTGTGTTTAGCATTTGGTGTAAAAAAAAATGAAATATGGTTGGTGTTTTTTTTAAGCAAAGGCAATAAAACATTTAACTAAATATGCACAATTTGCTATAAATAAAAATAATTATAGGAAAAATACTTGCATTTATGGCTATTATGCGGTATAAGTGTCTACTTTTCATAAATATTTTGCATCCACTTGCCAAACATGGGTAGTGTTTTTCAACAAGGAAACTGTTGTCAAAAGAATTTTCATCAGTGTAAAAAAAAAAAACAAACTATAGATACATGGTATCTTTCCCAATCAAAGATGGCTGCTAGTTTTGGCTTGTTTCCAGAGAGCTTCCTTAGAGACAGTCATCCAAGCTGGCTGCCTACATGGAAGAGCTCAGAGCTCAAAGAGTTCTGAGATTGGCAGGAATGGGTGGGATTAGTCATAGGGATTAGCATGGCTAGGGGCAGGGAATGGGAGGAGATCCATATCCAAACAACACCAAATACACTGTGTATCTCTCCTCAAATGTCATCGCCATTAACAGACACTAAAGACTCTCATCCAGAGCCCATAATTGAATCTCATATGTTAAAGCTCTTATTTTAATGATAATAGTTTTGGCCCAAAGGTAGCGCTTTCGGCACCACTTAATAGCCCAAACTAAAAATCATGTAATAATGTTGGCAATACATGTAGTGACCTATCATTTTGTGAAAGACATGTTAAATCATAAGGCTCCTTGGCTTCATTGATACATGCTGGGAAAATCAGAGTCAACATGAACTTTACAACCACAACTCTATGACCATGTTGTGGATGCAGTGGAATGACAATGGACCACTGTGAGGGTAATACAGTACACCTAACAATGAACACGTGGAACAGTGAGTGCTGAAGGCACAGTTTGAATGGTCATCATTGGAAACTATGTCACACTCACCATTCCTTCCTCATCAAAACCCAGTACATGAGATGCCCAATGTATTTATTTATGTATGTATTCATGCATTTTTTATGTATTTATTTATGTATCTATAAAGAGAGGAACAATGCTGTTTTCATCACAACATAATGGATAATAGATACGAAATCAGATCAAGGGGGTGATGTTAAATGACATTCTGCCTAGGTTGTGGAAGGGAGTAAATGGAACAGTCACCTAGGGACAATACATGAGTGGACTTACATAGATTAAGGACAAGCAACGTTAGACATTTTTAAGTGCAGGTAGGCGGTACGGCCTGCTGTGTCAAATGCTGTTTACCAGAGGTCCTCCTTGTGCATGGAAGGGTTTGACAGCAGGTCCCATTGAGGAGTTGTTGTCTCTAAGATAGTAAAGGAGGCTGAAGTGCATTGGCCCACTCCTTAGGGTTTTCAAGTGGGTTTTGTAACAGCTGACTATGGACTTAATTTTGTAGATGCCTTGAGGGAAGGAAACCCATACATGTGAAGAGCTTTCTCCATGTTATTCATCTTTTGGTGACCGGCTACTTTAGCCGATACCCACCACTAAATGGTGGTAATTGTGTCACAAAAGATCTGTGCCCACTTTAGCCCCTACTATAATGCCTGGAACATGTGGTGACCTCTACCATGCCCTATTTCCCACCCTCATCAGCCTCCCCTTCCCCTGATTAGGAACTCCTCATGGGGAGCCTAACCCTCCTTTCTAGACAAGGACGCTTCAGTTCAACTTGTGTCCTGGCCCCTGTGAGGTGACTATCCCCATTCCACTCTATGTGCCCCATCTTCATTTTCATTCCTTAATGCTGTTTTTCATTCCTTTTTCGCACATTTCTTTTTTCCTTTTCTCACCTATCCACGTCTCTGCCTTCATATTTTCCCTACCATTTTGACATGTTTGCCTTCCTTTTTTTGCACTTTTCTTCCTCCTTTTGTCACCTATGCAGGCGTCTGCCTTCATGTTCACCCGTTTCTGCCATATTTCCTTCTCTGTTTGCTCCTTTCTCCCTCCTCTTCTTGCCTATCCAGGCCTCTGCCTTCATCTTCCCTCCTTTCTGCTGTTTTTTCCTTTCTTTGTCCATCCTTTATTCCTCCTCCTTTTCTAAGCTATCCAGTCCTCTGTCTCCATTTTTGATCCTGTTTGATGTTTTTCTGTCTTCACTTTCCAGCCCTCTCCCGTATCAAGTTGTCTTTTCTGATCGCTGCCCTGACCCATTTCCCACCACCGACGGCCTCACCTTCCCCTGAATGGGTCCTCCTTAGAGGGAGCGTAAACCTCCTTTCTGGCATTAGGACGCTCCAGTCCATCTTGAGTCCTGGCCCATGTGAGGAGAGTGCTCCCTTTCTCACTTTCTGTGCCCTCTGCCTACATTTTCACTCATTTCTGCCTTTTGGATTTCTCTTTTTGCTCTTTTCTTCCTCCTTTTCTCACCTTTCCAGGCCTCTGCCGTCATTTTCCTTCCTTTCTTACATTTTTCCTTATTTTTCACTCCTTTATTCCTCCTTTACTCAGCTACCCAGGAATCTGCCTCTATTACCGCTCCTTTCGGATGTTTTACTGTATTTTTCTCGAGTCTACCATCTTCTTTCTTTACACTTTCCAGGCTTCTCCCATACCTGGCTTTCATTGGTGAACTCTGCCCTGCCCTATTTCCACCCTTCACCTGCCTCCCCTTCCCATAATTAGGTCCTCCTCAGAGGGAGCCTAAACCTTCTTTCTGGGATCAGGACGCTCCAGTCCATCTTGTGTTCTGGCCCCTGTGAGATGAGTGAACTTCTTCTTGCTCTCTGTGCCCTCTACCTACATTTTTCCTCCTTGCTGGTGTTTTTCCTTCTCTGTTTGCTCTTGTCTTCCTCCTTTTCTGACCTATCCAGGCCTCTGCCTTCATTTTCTTCCTTTCTGCCATTTTTCCTTCTTGTTCATTCCTTTCTTCCTCCTTTCCTCACCAATCCAGTCATCTGCCTTTACTTTGCAATCTTGTTTGTAATGTCTCTTCTTTTCGCTCCTTTCTTCCTCCTCTTCTCACTTATCCAAGGCTCTGCCTTAATGCTCCCTCCTTTCTGCCATATTTCCTTCCCTTTTCACTCTTTTCTTCCTCCTTTTCTCAGTTATCTAGGCCTCTGCCTCCATTTTTGCTGTTTCTGATGTTTTAATATATTTTCTTGTTTCTTCCGTCTTCTTATTTTCTACTTTCTTGGCCTCTCTGTACCTGGCTTTCTTTGGTGACATCTGTCCAGCCCTATGTCCGACCCCCGCCTTCCTCCCCTTTCCCTGATTGTGTCCTCTTCACAGTGAGCGGTCTCTTAACAGTGTACCCAGTGCAGCCTTTGCCCGAGCAGCCTCTCTTTAAGGGCCAGAGCAAATGGTGGCTCCTGAAAAAGCAGCTCCACTCCATTTTTGCCCGTGTTCACCTGGAAAGCATGCCACCGTCAACCAGCAGCGACTAATAAGATAATTGTGGTCAAGGTGGGTATTGCATCAAAACCCTACCACTCGTACTACCTTACATAAATTTGCACACAGACGTTAGCCAGCTGGTAATTTTTTTCCAATCACTGGTGTTTCACAATTGTAGATGGTTTTCCATTTACTGATGTAGAGCAGTCTCAAATATGGGTACATGTATTCAGCAATCCAAACCAGCAAGAACATACACCTTGCAGAAGCCACTGCAAAGTATCAGAATCCATGCTTCAATTAGGCTACAATACACACACAGGCATGAAGAAAAGAAGCCCATTAGGGTAAAAAATTGCATATAAGCCTAACATAGCCCT
Source organism: Ambystoma mexicanum (assembly GCF_040938575.1). Taxonomy (NCBI): domain Eukaryota; kingdom Metazoa; phylum Chordata; class Amphibia; order Caudata; family Ambystomatidae; genus Ambystoma; species Ambystoma mexicanum. The sequence continues at coordinate 507,921,539 of NC_090926.1, read as the reverse complement.
GCAAATCCCTTTTTTAGGTAAGCACCCATATCTTTTGACCTAAACCCACCCCAGTTTGCATCAGCTTAAGAAACAAAGAAGAAGGTGTTCAGATTGATAAAATAGTTGAGTGCCGCTAGTTTGCATTAGCTTAAAACATTACATGAAAACTCCTAATCACGACTTTGGCGGTAACACCGGCGGTATTACCGGTGGTGGTATTAGCCCTACCGCCGAACTCCCTGGCGCTAATAGCGCCGGATCTCGAGTTCGGCGGTAATGTAATTCCCCATTGAGCCCATTCGGGAATGCCCCATTCCCTTTTGGGCTCAATGGGGAAAATGTGTGCTCTTACCACCGGATTTCCCGGCAGCGGTAACAGCGCAAATTTTCGGCGGATTTCCCCCCAGCCAAGAGATGGGGCGAAATCCGCCAAAGTCCTGATTTGGCAGACCCTTAAATCCGGCAGTCATAGCACGACCGCCGGATTTAAGGGTTACCGCCAAAGTCGTGATGAGGCCCTTAATCTGATTTTCCGTCTCAAAGAGAACTCTCCCGCACTTCTGAGCATAAAAAAGCAGGCAGTTTCTTATGGAAACACACACACACTATATATTACAAATAAAACATAGGGCCTGATCACGAATTTGGCGGTAACGGTGGCGGTATTAGCCCTACCGCCGAACTCCCTGGCGCCAATGCAATTTTTATTTGCATTGTACATATTATACATAGTGTTGACATGCTGAGTGAAAATTGGTGAAACTTTGAATGTGTGATAAGATTGGGGTGGAGACTGAATTGTGGGAGGTGGGCGTGTATGTTTTGGTAATTTTTCAGTTTTGAATTCTGGTAGTTGTTTTTGCAGTAGAGTTTTCTTTAGGATTCTTTCAACAAGTAAAGAGTTTGCCAAAATGGGGCCAGCACTTGTGATATATTGCTGAAGATTTTATTTTGTTTTATGAATTCTTCTTGATTCTAAGATTTAAGATTTGATGCGATATGATACAAAAGAAAAAATGTTTAGTGGGATTATCTATTGCAATAAAGAAACAAAAACATGAGTACTCCCTCAGAATACCTGCGTAGGCAAGTACCCTTTAAAGCCAGCTGTAGTAGACGCAGACCCTATTATAAGTCCCCTGCATACTGAGAACCAGTCCCTATGAAAGGAGCAAATACACCAAGTGAAAAATGAGCTTTAGTAATAGTGAACCTAGAAACCATAGTGCATACACATTTTTAAGCGGTAGTACACAAAGTAAATTGAAATTGTGCAGCACGACTCAGATAAGGGAGGGGCTTTGTCCAAAAGGGAATGCTGAGGCTTAGGCAGCAGGAGAAATACTATTGAAAATACATAGGGCAATAATTAAAAGATGTGCAAGCAGAAATTGAAGAACTGCAGGGTATAGATTATAAAACAGGTGAAACAGGAAATGAGAAAGAACCAGTGGGAAGTGAAGGAGAACTGGGAGACAGAAGAGGACCAGGAAGAGAGAATAATTATAAGATGTGCAAGCGGAAATTGAAGAACTGCAGGGTATAGATTATAGGACAGGTGAAACAGGAAATGAGAAAGAATCAGAGAGAAATGAAGGAGAACTGGGAGGCAGAGGAGGACTATGAAGAGAGAACTCCATGGGGGAGGCAACTGACACCCCATGATAGAACAGTGGCAGTGGTTAGCAGAAAAAAGAAGGGAAGAACACATCATAGCCAAAATCGGGAAAACATTTCCCAGTGATACAGAAGGGTGTAGGCAGATACGATATGTACCGTGGCCACTTATGGACAAGAATAATTTAATCAAGATGTCATTGCCTCTTACTGGAGGTGTTGGTAAATGGATTAGTGCAATATAAAAGCATATAGCATGGGCTACCTTATGCATTGGGGAGGGCGTAACCTGCTAGATTTCATTTAGGTGTTTTAATGGCATGAACAATGAAACATAATGAAGACCTTGCAGTATATATTCAGTCTATTTAGGAAATATAGCACAAGGAGACAGGGGAAAAATAGGAACAAGACACATTATTGTTTTACCATGTATATAGATAGAGTCTACCCACTGAAGTGCAAACAGAGCTAGACATAGTTGTGGGCATGGAAGCAGAGGCAAAGGGAGAAATACAGGCACATATAGTGCATTTTTGTAAGTGCAAGCATGAAAGTGAAACAGCAGTTGAAGAAAAGCGCTGCAAATGGAAGTTGCACTGGTACCAAAGAAGCTAGCGAAACTCAGTATGAAGAGAGTGGTAGTAAAACATCCTGCAGATACACAACAGCAGTCAGGACAAGCACAAGAATGGGGAAATTCACATGACAACAACAACAGATGGGATAGGAGAAGGGTCCATGAAGCATGAAACAACTCACAGAAGGGGTAAGGAGAAGGATTCTGGGGATAAGATCACAAATTGGGGGATTAGTAGTATTGGTGATTAGTTTGAAGCTGAAATGTAGGATCATGGGTCTGCCTATTGGTCCAATGATAGTTGAATATATAAAAACAGGTGAGGCATTTGACTTGTTATTGGATGAGGATGACTAAGAAGGACTGATTACATGGGTGTTAGGTGGATGAAGGTTGTGACAGAGCACAGTTATGTGAGTAGCAGTAGAGTGAATGTTGTCTATCTGGAGTTGACCTACAGTCCTTAAGCTGAGGGGTTTTAGGTGTGAAAACTGGAGCTGGGTGGAGTAACTCAGTTCTAGTGCATTATTTAGCAGCTTTTTTCTCTTGATATCTTTGTCATGAATTGTTTATCTATATATAGTTTGTATTATGTGTAAGTTGTATTATGAATTGTTATGTTATGTAAGAAATGGATAGTGGGGTGTATAAGATTAGGTCACTTTTCATTAAGGTTTATCAGTGAAAATGCATGGTCCCAAGCGCAGATGTATTAGAAGTTGGTAAAGTTAATGGCCAGTTGCAGGTTATCTACATCCTGTTTTTTCTAAATCCTGTTTTCTCTGTTATGTCATGTATTGGGTTTTTACACATCACACCCTTTTTTTTGGATGTGGTGTGGATGTCGAATTGCTATGGTATGTAAGGAATTGGTAATGTGGTGTATAAGATGCCAAATTAATGGAGTTGCATAGTGGGTTGGGGAAACAGTATTATTGATGATGTTTCTTCAGAAAGTTTTCTGGGGCTTGTAAGGGCATATGGCCTTTGAAACATTAGTACAGTTGAGATGGACAGTGAAGGGAGGATATATATGCTGATATCTTTTTGTTTATTAGCAGTAGTAGTTATTTGTTTGTAGGGAAAAAGCAGGATTGTGCATTCAGCTCTTGTGTTATTATGCTAAGATCGGTGGAATCAGGTGAGGTAGTTAATTGTGCATGCTTTTATATTGAGGATGGCTAAGGAGGAGTCATTAAATGGGTGCTGGGAGAAGCAAGAGTGTAATACACCCTAATGTGTTGTACAAACAAAAACTTCTTTATACTGTATTTGTTAATTTGGAACATTAGTGCTTACGATGGGCAAAGATGTTTTACCCATGAATGGCATCCTAAAGAGTTCTTGTTAAATGTGCACTTGATAATCAAAGGCATCTAAGCAGACCATCCTGAAATATTGATGCCTTCCCTTGGCTGTTATTATTGATGTATTGAACTGCTATGCTGAATTTCCTGTGAGGTGTCTACTTCAGCATGTTTATTTATTTATTTTGAAGCATGTATATCTCACTGAGCCCAAAGGCATCTGTGCACTTTCTTACAGAATAGAAATGTTACAGTTGCAGTTGTCACATAGAGAATATATACAAAACAGACATAATGCATGGTATTAACATTACAGACAAGACATAGTATATACAATATTTCCAGTAATTACAATATTTTAATGTGTGCGGTGTAGTGTGAGGGTGTGTGTTAGTTACCCCCGGCTAAGAGTGAAGAGGTGTGTTTTGAGTTCTCTTCGGAAAATCCAGAAGGATTCTTGTGATGTTTCTGCTTCTTGTCTGAGCATTACTGGAAGCAATGCTACATTACCGTTTTTCTCAAATGCAATTGTGTGGTGTTTATACATGCAGTAATTACTGTCACTGAATGTGTGGCGGAAAAGATTTAATCAACCAGTACAACTCTCTTTACCACATATGGTATTAGTATTTACCGGATTGATTTTCCGCAGACATTTTATCACTATCATCTTTGAGTAAAGCAGTGAGTACTTTGGTTTCACCTCTCTTCATGAACAGCTGACAACATTTCTGAGAATAATAACAGAGCCGCGCTGCCCTGGATGTACCTATTCAGAACATTTGTGTCCTGTTTTACCCTCCTGTCTCACTTGCACGTCCTCCCTCCATTTCAGTTTGCACTTTTCATTCTTGCACTTGTATAATCTGAATGCCACAAGGCCTAGTAAGATCATATATCTTGCATTCCCTCTGTCTTCCCTGCCTTGTCTTGTTGCCCCTAGAAATACTTGTGAACAGGTGTGTTATAATTGATTTATGATATCATATAATTTGGGATGTTCTTGGGGATATATTTGATAATTGTAGTTCATATGATAACTGTCCACCTCTAATCAGACTTGTTCCATCACCCTCTCTGTCACAGGCAGTGTCACATGTGCCCTCCACCTTAAGAACCTATGAGTCACTACCTTGTCACTCCCTTGTCACTCTCTATGTTTCACTTACCAAGGAGACATTCCAGTTGTCCCATGTGTGTGGCCATGATCCAGGGTCATGTTTTACAGTAGCATGAAGTCCTGTGTGGACCTAGAGATCCTGGTGAAACAGTGAGCAGGTCATGTCTGTGTCACATGTAATCTGTACATTTAGGGTTTGCTATTGTTTACAATTCTGGAAGACATGCTTCCTTCCGATGAGTGTCAAACAAGGCATATCACACATGTGTGCAATTCAGGAAACCGTTGGAGTTTGGGTAGTGGTCAATGATGTAAAATCATATTTTTATATTATCTGTTGCCCCTCTGATTTTCCGGTAGCCATGTGTGCTGTTGCATGGTGTAAGGGAGCTATTAATTATGTAAAAATTGGTGTGTATTTAGGAAGGAGAACAACCCCTTACACAGGTCAATTGCCAAAACTACAATTCCCTGCTGTCTAGGGTCACTGGGACAAATATCTCAGGATATATAAAGAGAACAGAGCTAATTAAACATTCAACCAAATCACACAGAAACAGTGGAAATAAACACAATGTTGCCAAACCAAAACCACCAAATTTGTAGGAAAAATAATCATACAATCATTTTTATTGTTGTTATAGACATATAGTGCTAAACATGTCTAAAGGAAAAATGTAGATATACCCTAAAACCAGGTAAAACAGGACCAAATACAAGAAATATACAAATGTAGAATTGAGAAGACTAATTACATATAGGACTAACCAAATGAACACAAACACACTGCAAATATTACATAACGGATTATACACAGATACATTTGTTGCAGTTCAAACAAGAAAGACCCAACATGTTTCTGTCTAATGACGTATAGATGTCCGACATTCATCAGGGGTAGTGTATTCTCTCACTCCAAAAAGTAAGAGTCCGTGTTGATCCTGGTCAAGGTGGATTTTGATAGAAAATCTACAAAAAAAAATCATACTATTAACTATTGAACTGTGGCACCCCAAACGGGATACAGTGACTACACATCTACTAGTTTTACAAGTAAAATGGCAAAATGTATGGCTTACCCTTTCACTGGCTGAGGATGAATCCACTATTCGTACTTCACAAACACGAACTGGATGCAAAGCGGATTGCTATTATTTCGGAAAGCCGGCTAGTATTACGTACTTCAATGCAATAAAAACAGGACTACGCATCTTTATGGAGCAGAGTGGACAGTCCTTCAAATACAACAAAGATGAAAAAAAGGACTACCTATATTCTTTCAGTGTAACGGGGTAGAAAGTCCTTTGAATACAGCAAACGTGAAACAAAGGACTACCTATATTCTTTCAATGTAAAATAGAGTGCAACCAAAGCCTTCCATCCAAAATCTCGCAAACCTCCACACCAGAACCTCACGAAGTCCAATACTGCTCTGTGCCTCAAAAAATCAGGGCGGGTCTGGGCATAAGGCAAAAAGTCCTTCAAATAAAACAAACATGATAAAGAACTAACTACATGGACAAGCGTCATCTTTCACACTTCATTCCCATTCATATCAGAAGTTTAGAACAACATTTCTTTTTAAAATGTAACATTTTTTGCAAATATGAAGTTTGGACACAAAAAACGTTCAAAATCATCAATACATGTTGGAGACCTACTTACAATTTACAATTTCATATTGACTCGAAATTAAGTATCCATAGGAGCTGCATATGGAAAGTGGTGGGTACAGATTCCTTTCTAGTTTAAGTGGTAGCAAGCAACAAGTTGCCAATGTCTATACATGTACATTATGCCACTCAATTCCTTTGTTTAAACCATTTACATGGCTCCCAATTAAAAAAAAATGTTCTATCGTCACACATTTTTTGTCCATATCTTCCTTGTTGGTACCATGTACACGTATAAGGATAACCCAATGAAGAGCTTCATGTGTGTGTCCCTTTTCCAGATAATGTTTGACCACAGGGGCTCCTAGCACTTTAGCCTTTATGCAGCTCCTATGTTCGATCATTCGGGTCTTACACTTGCGGTTTGTCTTACCCACATACTTCAAGCCACATGGGCAACAGATTAAATAGACCACATTAGCACTATTACAATTACAGAACTCAGTGATTTTCCACATAAAATCCAGACCAACATCCACTTCCTTACACATATAGGTGTATTTACACATTATACACCCTCCACACGGATAACCACCCACTATCAATGTGGATTGTTTCACTATTACACTTGGGCTGACGGGTAGACACAGGCTTTTCTGTTCACTCTTTTCTGTTCTGCAGGTTTGTTTCGCTTGGCCTTACAAATCCTGGTTTGGCGGCCTGTTAAAGTCCATCTCCACATGTGAGCCTGGCCTTGAAAGTTATATTTTATACTGAAAATATAAAGAAACAAAATGCGTGAACGTATTTATTTCAATTTTGTTTTTATACAGCTTTTATACAGCTTTTTTTGTAAGTTGCCATCAAGAAAACAATAACAACGAGCTATAAGAAAGGGTCGTGTGCAGGGAAGTAGAGTTAAACAGTATCTTTTTTTAAAAGGTGGGGTTTTTAAATCTGTAGATACAAATCCGGTAGGAAAAGCAACAATTTCTAGTGCTGAGGATAGTTTTAAAAATGTTGAAGTTGAAATAAGAGATATGCCAACACAAAGGGCCTCATTACGACCCAGGCGGTAAGTTACCGTTTACGCCATGGTGGTTGGCGGACTTACCGCCCCATTCCGAGGTTGGCGGGGCGGTAAGTCCCCAATCCCCATTTACCCTTCCCCATTCCCATTTTTGCCCCATAGGGCATAATGGGAGTGGGGAGGCGTTAATTACGCCACCGTAAATTACGGTGGTGTAATTAACAACAAGGTCCCTTAGCGCCAGGTTTTAAATCCTCCATGGCGCTAAGGGACCTCGGAATCAGGCGGTAAGGGTCGGCGCTGTTTACGCTGCCGTAAACCCCTTACCGCCTGGGTCGTAATGAGGCCCAAAGATTTGCTGGAACTGATGTTTTTATTGAAAGTAAAACAAGAAAAATGGTTTCAAATGTGTTACTAGCTAGTAAAGAAAGAAAGATTTTTAGAAAAAAAAAGTTAGCGAAAGTCCTATGAATTCGAAACGTACCACTCCTGAGTTTTTACCAATCTTGGAGAAGCGTGAAACCCAAATCTAGATATGTGATAAAATGATTTTTGGAAAAAGACAAAAGTAGAAGTAATCATTAAAAAAGCTTTGATATAAAAAGAACATTGTTCATTTTCATATTAAATAAACTTAAGACATTGCTTAAGGTGACTACACAAGTCTATACAAATATACAAATAGTTCCTGTGCTTACATGTGACAACTTTTGTGACATCCTTGGTGGCGAGTGGAAACACACTTCTCATATGATATGATATGGCATTTGTAACGCGCCTATACACAAGTGTTTCAAGGCGCGACGAGGCAGGGAGGGGGGAACAAGGGGAAGACAGACAACGATCCTACTAGGCCAGGTGTCATTCAGACCACGCAAGTGAAGGGAAAAAGTGCAAGGGGAAGGGGGGGGAGTGCAGTACAAATAAGTAGAATAGAAATAAAATAATAAATAAATAGGGCCAGCTGGTGGCAAGTGCAAGGTAAGTGCAGACAAGTGCTGGGGGGGGCTGTAGTGATACAGAAACAGTCCTGCAGTGCAGGGGTTGCCAGGGAGGCAGTGCAAGTGAAGAGTGACTGGGCCCAGGACCGAGGTCGGTGAGAGTGGCCCAGTTGCAGAATCAGTGCAGTTTTGGTGAAGAATTTAGCAGGGGAGAGGGAGAGAGAAAGCAGAAGTGAAGAGGAAGGTTTTGAGGTGCTTCCAGAACCGGAGATGGTTCTCCTCAAGTTTCAGGGCGGCAGGAAGGCTGTTCCAGAGGGAGGCCCCTGCCGCGGAGAGAGATCTACCCACAGCTCGTTGCTTCGAGAAGCAGCTGACCCTGAGGGAGTTGGAGACGGATGAGCGTAGGGCTCGGGAAGGAAGATATTTAGGAAGAGAGAGTTGAAGGTATTTAGGCCCCAGGCCCCAGAAGGCCTTGTGGACATACTGAAATATGTTTTAATGAGGAGAATTACATTAAAGGAAAGAATGTTGCACTAGCTATTAATGAGAGTGGACATAGTTATGAAGTCCAAAATGATGTGCTTTCTAAAAAATTAGAAATCATACAGTGTAATAATACGGAAATGGAAACTGTAGGTCAGTTGAAAATGAAACTAAAGAATGATTGTGAGGTATGGACTTGCAATTCTTGGTGCAATATTTATATGGTTTCTAGTTTTAAAGAGATTTTTGCAAGTATTTCACAAAAATGATAATGTTCAAAGACAAATCAAGATGCTACAAAGAATAGATGACTGTGAGGTTCATGAAAAAACAGGAATGTTGGCTCACTCGCTAGCTTGTCTTTTACAAGTAGATGTAAGAGTCAGTTTCATCATATACGGATGCTGGCTGCACATCATACTAAAATGAAATACCTTAGAGTTAAACTGTATGTGCCTCATTACGGGTTTGGCGGTAGCCATGCCGCTATTGGCGGCATGGCTGCCTCCAAAACCAGGTCCGGGCTCGGATTCCCTGAATGGGGAATTACCGGGACATTCCAAGTTCAGAGGGCCTGGTAATTCCTCCCTCAGGGAACCCGGACCCGAACCTTCCCCATTCCCATTCGAGCCCCCTTAGGGCTCAATGGGAATGGGAGAGGGACCTAACAACGGGCCGATTATGACCGGCCCGTTGTTAGCTCCCTGGTCCCCTCGTGGGACCCGGTAACAATGCCTGGTTTTACCAGGCGTCCTTACCGGGTCTCGCGAGGGGACCTCGTAATCAGGCGGAATGGGAATAATGGGTCTGCACGCAATGGGTTAACCCATTTCGCCTGACTTATAATGAGGCCCTATGTCTCTTGCCGTTTTAAATCAAATACTTATAACTGAAACTGTAGAACGTTTTGTTTCTACAATGCAAATGATAAATATGATACATTTAAAAGAGTATGTGTATGTAGATGAAACACTTAGAGGAAGTGGAAGTGATGATCCTATGCTTTCAAAGGATCAGATTTTTCAACCGTATAAAAGAAGTATTGCAATGTTTGAATTGTCTTCTACTGAAAGACCTGACATTGTTTGTGTATCTTGTTGGCACACTTTTTATAAGTCACAAGTGCAACTAGTGTATGTTGAGAACAAAATTAAACACAATGTAGAAGATGTTTGGAAAGAATGTTATCTGTATTTGTTTGTAGAAGAAGGATTTGACACATGTGAGGCACTATATGTTTGTAGACACTCTGTTGTATTTTATAATCAAACACGTATTCCACCAAGAAGTGTTTTAAACACTAAGGTAGTGCCTTATATCCCTCTTGTGCTTCACAAATTGAACATGTTTGAAGTGATTGCATTGCAAACTGTTCATCCTTTTCAAGTTATTGTTAGACAGCAGACAAAGATGTCAAATGTGCCTAAGAAGTCATTAGTGCAAGGTGTGAGAGGCGATGTTGTGAATTTACCACTGATTTTGGAAGAGAATGTTAATACTCTAGGGGAGAAGCGTGACATTTCAGATTCTTTGTTTGTTTCAGTAAATGGTGTTTCCAGTAAAGATAAGAGAATTTGGCAAAGGCTTATCAATATTGAAAAAGTGAAAAACCGCATTGGTGTTTCTATTGAAGCACAATGATTTCTACAAAGGCAGACTGACTGTACCGGGCTTGTCAATGCTTCAAGTTGAGTCCCCAAACAGGAGCAGTGAAGATCATTTTCACACTGATACACTTGTGTATAGGCGCGTTACAAATGCCATATCATATCATATCACCATCGATCTGTTGCAGAAGGGCATAGCTTGTGTGAACATTACACTATTCATCTTCTGCACACACGTGAAGTTACGGGCAACAGTTTAGAATTTTTGTTTAGAAATTAAAGCAACGAAAGGTGCACCAATTAGTATCTGGGAAAAGACATTAGAAGCCCATTGTTTCCCTAGGCTTTTTCAACTGGTACTGGAGAGAGATTGAATGATCGGAAGGTGAGAATCTCTGCTTCAGAATATCGTTGTACAAGAATGCATTCAGAAGATTCACGATTCTGCCGCAATGTTTACTATATTTTTCACTAATAGTATGAAAGTGAATTTTCAACATATGTTATGCTGTTGCTCATACACTTCAGACCGGAACTAGATTTCAAAATCTTTCTGCATGTGAGATGCTGCAACAGGTGAAAGAGGGCACATTTATGAATATTCTTGCTACATCGAGTGGAACTAAAGAATATTGGTATATGAGACACTCCGAGGTTTGACGAATGATCAGACACTCACGATCTCCAACCTGGTTTGTGGCTTTAAGTTGAGTTGAGTATGGTTGCGATGATCTTGCACAATGGATTCAGGAAACTAATGCAGAGAAAGACAACATAGAACGCATGACACAGGGATCATTGTGCTCTATGGACCCTGTAAGTGTATCACGTTTTTGTTTTAATCACACTTTTTTAGCCATGTTACACTTTATATGTAATAAAGAAAATGGTTCACTAGGCCCTGTGGAACATTTCATTCAGAGGAAAGAGTACCAGGCATGTGGGGCTTCACAAATACATATGCTAATGTGGATTAAAGATGCACCTCAGTTTGGTAAGGAAAGTGAAGGCTGTGTGATGGAATTCATTGAAAAATGTGTTACTTGTTCTATTCATGCTCAGCATGTGAATGCTGATCTACGGCAAAAGGTGGCTAGGGGTCAATAGCAATCATGTGGAAAGTACTGTCAAAGCAATATAAACCTAAAGACAAGTACTACTCTAAGTGCAGATTTGGCTTTCCAAGACTTGTGACACCAGTAGCTTGAGTGAATAGGTTAATTTCATCTGTTCAACACCATATTACTGGTAAGTCACTGAGAAACACGTATCATTTAAAAAGGAATAAGGAATGCCAATTTAATAATGATTACAATAATGTCATTGCTCAGCTATGGAATGCAAATACTGTTGTACAGTTTATTGCTGATAATCCAACAGCTGTTGCTCATTATGTTACAGCATATATGACAAAAGCAAAAAAGAGCAATGCAGCTGAAGTATGGGCAGATTTATCATCTGATAAAAGTCTTGGTCAGAAACTTGCAAGCTTTGGTTTGAAGATGCTTTCACATAGAGAACATCTTTTTTCTAATTACTTTTCCTAATTATTTACCACCCACATGGCCCCCTCACCTCCTTCTATAATGACCTTGACCATCTCCCTCATCTCTCTGACCCTGTCTCTCCTAACTGTACTTGGTGACTTTAACCTTTATCTCTCCTCCTCTCAAAAGACTTCCCCTCTTTTTTCTCTTATTGACTCCTATCTTCTCTCCTACCTCCCTACCTCTCCTACGTACTCTTCTGGCTCCACTCTCAATCTTATCTGTGTCTCTTCCTTCTCCCCCTCCCCTGTCTCCACCCTCCCCAACTATCCCTCTGACCATGCTTTACTCTCATTCTCCCTCACTCCACCTGTCTCTCCTCCCTCTTCCTCCATCTCTTTCTCTCGATGAGACCTCCGTAACTCTAACCCCTCTCACTTCAACGATTCCTGTATCTCCTCACTCCTGCCTCTCCCTCTCTTTTCCTCTCTCTCTGCAAATGAAGCCTTATCCACTCTATCCTCCTCCCTCTCTTCCAGTCTTGCTCAACTTCAGCCTCTCTCCCCCTTTCGCCCCTCCCGAAAACTCGCCCAACCCAGGCTTTCCTATCACCTTCTTTCAATGCGCCGCTTTCTCCAAAGTCTTCAAAGATGTTGGCTTAATCACCGCTCCCCAGCTAACCAAGCCTCCTATTTCTCTAATGACACCCTTTACAACTTCTGCCTTAGCTCAGCCAAACAATCCCACTTCTCTAACCTTCTCCATTCTCAATCCTCTCAACCCTGCCTACCTTCCAAACCTTAACTCGTCTTCTTTCCCCTTCCACTCCTGACCACTCTACCGCCTCTCCTCTTCCACCTTCCGACTTCGCTGACTTCTTCTCCTCTAAGATTCTCACCTAATGACAAAACATTCTTTGATCCCCCTCTTACTCTCCTCCTTTCCCACCTCTCTCCACCCCTTCCCTCTGCATGTCCAACTTCACCCCTGTCACTCACTCTGATGTTTCCTTCCTCCTATCTAAAACTCACCCCACTGCTGCCCCTCTAATCAACTTCCTAGCCGTCTAATTCCCAAAATCTACCCTTTCCTCATCCCCTACCTCACCTCTTTCTTCAACATCTGTCTTACTACTGCTACCTTTCGTTAAGCCTTCAAACATGCTATCAACCCTATCCTGAAAAAATCCTCTAACCCCCTTCAGACTTCTGCATTTGTCTCCCACCTCTCTCTCCTCCCCCTACCCAATCTAGATTTTGCCCCAAACATTCCACTGAAACTGTGCTCACCTCCATTCTGAATTCCCTCCTCACTGCTCGCTATTCAAAAGACTCTTCCATACTCATTCTCCTTGACCTCTCTGCCGCCTTTGACACTGTAGACCACACCTTACTCCTCAACACTCTCTCTTCCTTTGGCCTCAATGGCTCTGTCCTCAACTGGTTTTCCTCCTACATTTTCTATCACTCCTTTGCCATCTCCTGGGGCGCCCGACCTCCCCTACTCACTCCCTCGACTTTGGTGTCCCCCAAGGCTCCGTCCTTGGCCCTTTCCTCCTCTCACTTTATACCTCCGTTCTTGCACTATTATCACTTAGTTGGGTATCTCTTACCACCTCTATGCTGACGAAACCCAGCTTTTCCTCTCCTTCTCTTCCTTTACACTTGTCATCCACCTCAAACTCTCTTCCTGTCACACTGCTATCAAAAACTGGATGTCCTCTCACCTTCTCACCCTTAACACTGACAAATCAGAAGTGTTATTCTTTCCTGCCAGCACCCTTCATCCCCCTCTCCTCTGCCTTTTATCATCTTTTCTCCTACTCAGCTCCCCTTCTCTGCCACTGCCTGTAATGTAGGCCTCCACTTGGACTCCAACCTCTCCTTTACCCACCATATTTCTCTTACCTCAAGTGCTTTTCTCTACCACCTCTACAATATTTGCAAAATCCGTTCCTCCCTCACCATCCATGCCACCAAATTTCTAATTTCTTCCCTTCCCTTATCTTTTCTCGTCTCTTTTCCTGCCCAGCTCCCCTCTTTGGCCTCTCTTCCTCTCATCTGGCCCCTGTAAATCCTTCGACCATTCTGCAATCTGCACTCTTTGCACACTCTCTCCTCATAACTCTATCTTTTCTTCGCTTTCCTCTCTAGGCTGGCTCTCCTTTCACTCCCAACTCAAATTTAAATTCCTCTGTCTTGTCTTTAAATCCCTTCATGATCTTGCCCCTCCCTACCTCTCCTCCCTTCTTTCTTTCTACTCTCCCTCTCGCCCCCTCCATTCTGTTGACCACTTCCTACTCGTTGTCCCTCCCTCTCACTGTGCCCTTTCCCATTTCCAATCTCTCCAACTCCTGCCCCTCTCCATTGGAACTCTCTACCTCTCCCCATCCACTCTATCTCTTTTTTCTCTTACTTCCACACTTCCTTAAAATCCTACCTACTTCATCCCCCCTCTGGACAATTCTTTACTATCTCCTCCCTTACCATCTCTACCCAAGTTCACAATGTTTCAATCATGGCAAATTGTTCTATTTACTGTTCTTGATGAATTGGTTCATGTCTTGTACCTACTGCTTCTATTGTATTCATGTTACAAGGGTCCAAAATACCTTCAGCTATCCCTCTGCAAATACCTCCCGTCTCGAGTTCTTCACTCCTCTACCTCTAACTCCCTCAAGGTCAGTCGTTTTTCAAAGAAAGGAGCTGGGGGTAGATCTCTGTCTTCGTCTGGAGCCTCCCTCTGGAACAGCCTCCCTGCACTCTAAAACTTGAGGAGAACCATCTCCGGTTCCAGAAGCACCTCAAGACCTTCCTCTTTTCTTCTGCCTTTGCTCCCCCTATCCCCTGATGATCTGTTCTCTCTTGGCACCGTGCACCTGGCCACCCTCCGACCCCTGGTCCCAGGTACCTGCTCACCCTGCCACCCTCCTGCACTGCCTCCTGGCCACCCCTTGCACTGGGGACTGTATCTGTACCCATACAGCCCCCTCTTTTTCTTCCTGCACTTATCAGACCTACCCTGTCTGGTGCCTTAAACCTAGCACTTGCAAATTGCTGGTGGCCCTACCACTGTTTGTTGCCTTTATTATGTATTCATTTATTATTATTTATCTGTTTCTCCTCTGCTTCTGCACTTTACACTTCTCCTCAATGTTGGTCTTTTGTAAAGCGCTTTGGATTAAAGCGCTATATAACAATTAATAAATACAATTAAAATACAATAGAAAGTGTGGTAGCTATGAAGCTGCAGATTGGCTAACTAGTTTGCCTCTGTATGGACGTGGTGTTAATGTAGTTTGGTTAAGTCTTTGACCAGCTAGTATTAGAAATCGGGTATTGAGGCCTTTGACTTAAATTGAGTAGTTAGCTGAATCAGCACCTGGCAGTACAGGATTTTGAAAACCAACCTGATCCATACATATTATCCAAATCGATCTGAATTGCTGGAGGATCTTTGTTTATATGAAGTAGCACAACGCTACTCGTATCGAAATATTGAAGCAAACAGTAACTGAGGGCAGATTTAAGTACATGGATGTAGTGGTTGTCTAAAGATACATGAAAAGGCAAGTCCCATTAACCAGATGAAACTGTCTTGCCAAAGTGCAGAGAAAAAGGAATCATTTTATGTTTGTATTTTGCAGTTGTTCATCCCATGGTGTGCAGAGAGTGATTTACCTAGAAAATATTTTTTTGCTAAAAAAATGTTTAATTACATATCCAAAATTTGAGGAGTATTTGGACTAACTGGAGAAAGAACTATGCCAAGAAGAAAGTTTGCCAGCTGAATTGGCAAAAGAGACTCATGAGTACAGTCAAGATTCTGCAGCAGGAAGTCAAAATGTTCTTGGTGTGCCAATTATTCAAACTTATGTTGAGGTTACTATGGTGGAACAAAGAATTGCAATGCAACAGAGTAAAGATGCAGATGTGAATTGTGATGAAATTGTTAGTAAAATTAATGCAGAGCAAAAAGAAGTTTATAATAAAATTAAAGATAGGTTCTTACCTGGTTTACTGCATGACACGTGAATGCTCTTGTGTCCAATACAAACCTGTTCTGTTGTATGTAAGTGGACAAGCAGGAATAGGTACATCTTTGTTAATTAATGCAATAAGAGCTATTATCCAAAATGAAACAGATTAATCTTTGTCATGTATTGTAACTGCTCCAACAGGTTTAGCAGCATTTAATGTATGAGATGTTACTTTACATTGCCTATTAATGTTGCCAGTGGAGCATGACACCAAACTAGAATATTGGAAACTTGTATCAAGTGCATCACAAGAAGTAGGAAATGTTCTTAGAAAATGAAATACCTTGATTGTAGATGAAGTCTAATTTGATTCTAGCTTTCATTCTCTTGCGAATGCAAGAGGTTTTGAAGACTGACTACAACACCTGGTATCCACGGGGGCACCACACGATACTGGATGGAGGTCTAAGCGCTATCCCGGACCCCTCTCTACTTGGTTATGTGCCAGACGTTGGGTAGCACCTTAGGTTTTTGTGCGTTGAGCTCTCCATCCTGTCTCTGTGTGCAGGGGTGCGTGGTTGGTGTGGGCGTTCCGTGGACCCAGTTGCTTCACTGGTCCGTGTGCCCTTATTTCGGGTCCCTCCGTTTTCTCTGTCTTCTCGGCGTCTTGCTCCACTACATTGATCCCTAACAATGTCCCTTTTTGTTTTCACAAGGATAGTTGCGATCTCGGAGTTGCCGTGCCGATGGCGAAGAC
This sequence comes from Ambystoma mexicanum, assembly GCF_040938575.1. Classification (NCBI taxonomy): domain Eukaryota; kingdom Metazoa; phylum Chordata; class Amphibia; order Caudata; family Ambystomatidae; genus Ambystoma; species Ambystoma mexicanum. The sequence goes on along the minus strand of NC_090926.1, from coordinate 507,905,036 downwards.
CACGGTGAGTTATTGATGCGCAGAGCGCTGCGCTGTTTATTGGTGTTAATTGCTAACCTGTGTTCTCTTCTCTTCTTTGTACAAGTTGCGGTGATGTTCCGGAGTGATGAGTGATCGAAGCGCTGCTTGCCCAGTTAAGTGCTTTGTTAATGCTGACCTTGTTCTTTCTCCCTGGCAGGTTGTGGTAAAACCCAGAGATGGGCGAGGTAAGAGAAGCGCAGGGTGCTGCCAGGACTCGCTGCAACCCAGGTAAGAATTGTTATTAATGCTGTCCTTGTTTCTTTACCTTTGCAGGTTGCGGCGAACTCCGGAGATGGGCGAGGTAAGCGAAGCACAGGATGGATTCAAGGCCAGTTACTTCACAGGTAAGTGCTCCTGCTTGCTAATGCTGTTCTTGTTCTTCCAGGTTATTAATGGAATCCGGATCTAGGGCTTCAGGATCGGGCTGCCGGAGAAGCAGATGAGCAGGAGCTGAACACGGTGAGTGTTACGCTGCAGGAGTGCAGAATAACTGGAAGCGTGTTCTGCTGTTCGGTTGTGGTTTAAATAGCCCAGGTAAAGTAGTTCCAGGCCAAGTAGTTCCAGGCCCAGCCACACCCAAAACACTAGACCGCATGGCTTGGTTCTAAAGAACTGAGCTTTGTAATAGGCCTGCATATTGGATTAAGGTCCAAAACTGCTATTGCTTTTTTCCTGATAATGAGCCTGGCGCCAAAGGCGCCAGGACTGACTCCATGTATGGTTCTGATGGAGTTTTAAGGCCCTTGGGGCCAGTGTGAAGGGCTTTACCCCCATTGCTGCCAGGGGGCTGTTATACATGAGGGGATCAGGGGCATAGATCGTGACATAAACATGTTCTTGTTTTTTAGACTTGTTAAATTAACTCCTGTGAAAGGTCAACCAGTTTTTACAATGCTGCATTCTAAGGATGCTCAAAAAAGTATAGGAATTATTGGTCATTTTAACTTTAACCTTTGGAATTGTTTTGAATTCCAGTAAAGTACCATTAATATAAGGCAACCTGGAGACTCAGGGCCCGATTCATGGAATGGGGTGCAGAAATGGCACAAGGGCTGCGTGCCGAGAAGGATTTTGCACGAGGCGTAGCACAGAGAAATAGTTGCGCCCTCCCAGGCAAGGCCAGCCCCTACACCAACCAAATCTTGCACCAACACTTCTCAATCCCCAGCCGCGCCCCTCCATAATCAAGTGAAAACACCCCGCAAACCCCAACTGCACCCCAGCTTGATCATGAGAAAACATCCTGCAAACCACAGCTACACCCCTGCCAAATAGCAGTTCAACACCTGGCAATCTCCTGCAGGCAGCCCCTACCAGATGGGACATCCCCACCCCAACTCCATCACCTGCTGTCCCCCCTGCAAGCAACCCCCACCAGACAGGATACCCGCACCCCACCCTCATCACCTGTTGCCCCCTGCAAGCAGCCCCCACCAAACGGGACACCTCCAGCCCCCATTACCCATGACACCACCCTCCAGGCAGCCCCCACCAGATGGGACACCCCCACCCCAGTCCCCTCACCTGTTGCCACCCCCTGCAGGCAGCCCCCACTAGACGGGACACCCCCACCCATTCACCTGTTGCCCTCACTGCTGGCAGCCCCCACCAGATGGGACAGCTCCAGCCCCCATTACCCATGACACCACCCTACAGGCAGCCCCCAGCAGATGGGGTACCCCACCCCAGCCCATTCACTTGTTGCCCCCCTGCAGGCAGCCCCTACCAGACGGAACACCCCCAGCTGCCATTACTTGTGACACCACCCTGCAGGCAGGCCCCACCAGATGGGACACCGTGACCCCAGCCCCCTCACCAGTTGCCCCCCTCAAGGCAGCCCCCACCAGATGGGAGACCCCACCCACCTCACCTGTTGTTCCACCCTGCAGGCAGCCCCCACCGGACATGACATCCCCACCACAACCCCATCGCCCGTTTCCCCCCTGCAGGCAGCCCCCACCAGATGGGACACCCCCAGCCGCCATTACCCATAACACCAGCCTGCAGGCAGCCCCACCAGATGGGACACCCCCACCCCTGGCCCCTCACCTATTGCTGCCCCCTACAGGCAGCCCCCACCAGACAGGCTACCCCAAACCCAGCTCCCTCACCTGTTGCCCACCCCGCAGGCAGCCCTCACCAGATGGGACACCCCCAACCCCCATTCCCCAAGGCATCACCCTGCAGGCAGCCCCCACCATACAGGACATCCAACCCCAGCACCCTCACCTGTTGCACCCCCCCTGCTGGCAGCCCCCACCAGACAGGACACCCTCACCCCAGCCCCATCACCTGTTGCCCCCCTGCAGGCAGCCCACACCAGATGGGACACCCCTAGCCCCCATTACTCATGAAACCACCCTGCAGGCAGCCCCCACCAGACGGGACATTACCTGCATGCTGTACCCTGACATTGTGACACATCATTACTGCTACGATTGTGTGTTGTGCACCTGGACCGCCATTTTGTGACATCAGCCAGAATATCCTCAGGAACATGTATCCTGCAAAGCAAATGAAATGACTCACATGTGCCACATCCATTAGTGCAGCATCTGCTCACACACAATTGCTGGCCGTATCCATCTCCCAACATACACATGTGACAAGTGATTGTGTAAATGATGCCCTGCCCATGTGACAATGTCATGTCATCAATTTCCAGGGACCACATGTTTAACAATGACACAAAAAAACATACCCTCAATGTGTGCCACAAGAATAAACAGTGGAGAGGTGTCTCACAGCCTGAGCCTCATTGAGCTGCTATTTCCCAAAAAGATTCCATAACAAGCACATCACCGGTTCTGGCATTTGTGAAGGACATGACAATCAGAGAGAGCACTACTCACAGAGACAGCTGAATTGGTCAGCCTATGTGGAATATAAAGAAATGCCACTAGTGTATTCCAGTGCACGAGGTTGAGGAACACCTGAGATAATGAATAATGCAGAAACACATGCTAGTGAAGGGTAAAAGCATTACATGTGTGTCACACACCATTAAGTAAATAATGTGCCATTATCCTGAACATGTAACACTCTCACAGTCAACCCATCCATCACCCTACCAAACACAGTGAGGGCTAACACAGAGTGATGCAGCACATGTCAAAAGAAATATCATTTGATAGTGCACAACTATACCTCCACTTCACACCCCAGCACCAGTCAGCAACATGTGTATACTGCCCTCGGAGAAAAAGCTCAGCAACAATACACATGCATGTAGGCAACCACACACATGACTACCAATGCTCAGAATCTGAGCGACTAAATGGACTAACAAACAGGCACACAGCAAAAAAAAATACTACAAACAATGACTGTGAGTAAATAAAAATAAATATTATACAGTTGTATTACTGACATAGACTGCAAACAAAAATACAAAAGATGTCCATGAAAATTATTAAAACAATAAACACCCACATCTATAAAAATAGATGTACAATCCAAAAATAAAATAAAGGTCCATAAAGTCTGGTGAAAAGTACAAGTAAAATACAAATTAAAAAAACATGCACAAAATAACCAGGGACGATTGTCCAATTAGTCAATTCCTAAAGAAAACAAAATAAAAAGGAAAGTTACATCTACCCGAAATATGTACGAATAAATTGCGTTTTGCCCAAAATGTCAGCTCAAAATTATACTTAAAAAAAGGAAACTTCCTACTACGAATCTATGTACACAGGCAGTGGACTAGTCCTCCTTGTCACTAATCTCATGCAATGTCTTGTCCAGGGCATCATTGAGCACTGCGTCCAATTCCCCCAGACGGGCCTCTGTTCTTCCATGGATGGCTTGCAAGGCCTCCAGCATGGTCCTCTCCATCCCCTCCGCCTCCCTCCACGATGTCAGCCCGCTTCCTTCGCTGACGCAGTGCAATCTCTGCCCTGGCCATTGTACTCTAGCCTCACAAACCCACTGTCTCTCTGCCCCGATTTGCTGCCCATAGTGCACAAACACGGAAGACATGCAGTTTCTGAGTTCCACATTTGCATCCTGCCTGACGCCGGATACCTGACCCCTCACGATGGTATGGCCTGAGTACACTAGCTTCCTCCTCAGAGCCTGCTTCTGCCGGTGCCTGATTCGTGTGGACACCCTCTGGGTTGATGACATTACCAGGAGGTGTCTGGCCCGTGCCCTGCTCCTGGGGGCCTGCTCTCCTGCCATTGCTGTTTCTCCTGTCATTCTCGGGATCAGCATGGTGACCACCTCATCTGATCCAGTGCCGACTCCCAACTCAGGCTGGTATGTTTGCTCCACAAGATGGGCCAACATGGGTGGGACTGGTGCTAAGGGGGCTCTGGTGTAATCTGGACCGAGGCACCCCGGAGGATGACTGGAGCACAGAGGAGAAAGACGAGGAGGGGGTCACATTAGTGGACAGGCCGCGCAGCACATTTGAGACCAGGAATGCAATTAGCCAGTTCATGAGATGCCAGATGTCATTGTGATGATGTGCAAGCACCCGACAGGAAACCCACATGTATGTCGACAGAGCGCCTCCCAATACTGACCAGCAGAGGTACCAGTCTGTCCCGAATGGCGACAGCCGCCAGCATTGAGGTGTTGGTCTGGGTGGAACCATCCGACACCTGCGGCTGGGTTCGAGTTGAGGCATGCCTGCAGGTGCATACAGCTGTAGCTGCTGTTCTGTAAGTGGGCATTGCGCCTCTGCCTGGTGGAGGCATCCCTGCGGCCTTGCTCCATACCACCGTCTCCATCCTCTTCTTCCAACGCAACTGCACACAAACATCAGGTTACTGCACCAATGTGTGCTTAGCATCAAAATGTTCACATGAAGTACACTGCTAAAGGGTACAACCATCATCCCCCTCCACAACATACATGTATATGCAATGGACATACATGCACATACATGTCTGTCCATCACAACAGACAATCACATTCAGGGACATGGCACTGTCGCAACGTATCATTCGTGCATGCTGCACACACATGCATCATGTGCACATACACATGTCATGCACACACATCACCTGACAGTCCTCAAGCAATGCAATGAGCAATAACATCAGAGTACCGTCAAAGGCAATCCCGCAACATGACCATGTCAGACATTGTAATGCACCTGTTTCATCCATCCATGAGTGATGGACAGTCACACAATAACATATTTGGCACATACACATGAACACCATGGATGCACCTGAGGTTGCCAACACCACCTTATCTGTCAATCTTGTCACATGGGAATGTCTCAGACATATGTAACAAACCATGTGCATGTTGTGAAATGCAGCAGTACAGCACACAATGTAATACCATTGAAATTACACATGGTTCACTGCACATATGTAGAGCACTGTCTGTGACATGCACACACACATCAGTACAAGATGCATACTTGCTGTAAGGCCAAGGTGCACACTCCCAACAAAAATGAACATGGACATGCACTGTGGAGCCAGGCAACACATGGACACTCACCTGACGACTCCAGAGTTTGCTGCAAATTGCTGACTTGGGTGTGCAGCGCTGGGTAGAACTTCTCCAGGACCTGCATGTCGGTGTTGTTCATCTGGCCCCTGTGCCCCCTCCGTTGGCACCGGCCTGGATGAAGTGCAGGGCATTCATGTGGGTCCTGGATTTTAGGTCCTCCCAGCCCTTGTGCATGTGTCGGAAGTCACAGGATGCCACCCGCTCCACATTGATGGCATCCACGATCCAGTCCCAGATCAGCTTCCGTCCTTCCTTGCCGACTTGCGTTGGGGCGTTGAAGAGGGCATCATAATGCCCCAGGGCCTGCTCCACCAGGATGTCAACTTCATTGGTGCTGAAATTGACAGCCCTCTGCCTCGCTGCCGTGGGGTTGCCACTTACCTCAGATGATGTTGCTTGAGACATGGCAACCCACGAGGCAGGTGTGGGTGGGCAAGGTGGTCCTCCTGGAATGTGGAGCAGTGGTGATGCTCTGGCGGTTGGGAATCTTCTTTATCAGCTGAGGTGGTCATAGGGCCAAGGACAGGAGCCCTGGCAATAGCTGGACAGCTAGCACTCAAATTGCAGGGCAGGTGGGCAGCAGGCACACACAGTGGGCTGACAGCAGCAGGTGGATCATAGGCGCAGCCCAGGGCAGTTGGAGGCAGGTAAAAAGGCTTACAGGCAGCAGCGTGTGTCTTCCATGTCTATTGCGTCGGCAGCCGGAAACAGAGTGATGGTTACGCTGCACATTTGAAATTAGCGCGAACACGTGACATCAGAGGAAAGGTCCTCATTGCGTAAGTTACATGACACGCCCTGGACGTTGGCATTCAGAATCGGGATGAAGAAGTACATAGAAGCAAATCCAACATCATGTGCTTTTTATAATGGATGGATGAATGCAGTACTGAGGTTTTTGGGGTGTCACGCAAAACGCTACCTACTGCGAGATTGCGAACTTTGCCTCCACACACGCACGTGTACTTTTCTTTTTCAGAGGCTAACAGTGAGTCACGCACGCATCATTCATATTAGCTTTCCTTGGATTCGCATGTGCAATTTTTGTGTTGCTGGGGGCCATAGCGTATCGCGTAACACTTTTTATTTTTACAGGAGCTACCGAGGTGTTGTGTACATGCATTTCTGATTTTTGGGGTGCCTGTGCGTTACGCGTCCCGTATATTTTTTCACCAGGGTTAATGTTGAGCCTTGCTGGACCACTGAAGTATGTGTACCATCACGTACACTGCCCCCTCACTCTGATTGCCCAGGACAATTGCTTGGTGTGCCTTCAACTATACGAGTTAGGATAGTATGCACGCGCTAGTGTTAATTATTTGGCTGCTTCCAAAGCTGCGCTTACGTTGGAACCCAGAGAGGGAAGCGAGTTCATGGATGTAGCCGAAGAATGTAATGTAAACAGTTCCGTCTTCTCGGCCGCGGTGCGCACACCAGAACTAGCCTAACAGACACTGACACTTGTGTAGTCAGCGTAAAACAATTAAACGACATAAGCAAGTAACTCGTTTAGATGAGTACCCTAAAATACACACGTCGCCCCTTATTAACGAAACAAAGAGTCTCCTTTCTCCACGCAGTCGCACCAAGCACTGTGCTCATGTGGTTGCTTAGCAACAAAATGAAACAAATGGATATGGAAAGACTAACGCAGTTTTAAGAGCCAAATTAGTCAATGTAACTTAAGTTTTCAATGATACTAATTGCCTAACAAGTTTCTAACACTATTTCTGATGAAACTCTTAACTGGTTCCACAGCCCCTACTTACTATATTTAAATAGGAACAACCATAAAGTTCACTTAGCTTATCTTCTCATTGGATGAACACTGTATTTGATTCCTGGAATTCCTGACTTCTTCCTGCACCTCCTAGGGCCAAAGTTAAACTGGAAGGCCCAACTTTGTTTAGAATTCACTAGAGCTCTTGGCAAAGGTCCCTTTTGCTGGGCTGCTGACAATGAAAGGCAGTTCGAATGTTCAGAACCTGCCTTTCATTCACTCCAATCCAATCAGGAAGCTGCTGGCTGGGAACCTCCATCTTGACTAGGTAAGCTCTCAACAGACACTCTGAACAACAACGTTAAGGCCCAACCAACCTCATAAGAAAACACTCATTACCTGCAACACACCATAACCAAGATACCTGGACCTGACAATGGTCCACTGGCAGTGAGTCACAGATGTGATCAATGCATTGGAGAATGAGAGGCCCACCACTGGTCAGGTCATGAAGCGATGGAATAACTTCCACCATCTAACCCAACACAAGCTGGGTGCCAATATGGTCTCTGCTCTGGTGACTGGAGGAGGGTCACCACAGGTGCAGGAGCACACACCACATGAAGAGGTCATTAGCTAGTTGATTCATGTGGATCAGGTGCAAGGCGTTGGAGGCCGGCCAAATTACGAGGACACGTCCGGTGAGTGATGAAGCATGTGCATCCTGAATATGTGTATGTAGATTAAATAAATTAGTATGATTTTGTAGCACTTCTGCCTGCAGTTGTATGACTGCCATGGGAGAACCTTGTCATGGTGTACTGACTCGTGCTTAGTGTACTGCAGAGTGCATACAACCCGTGTGCTGCACATCCATTGAACATGGCTTTGGGACAGTAGTCATCACCAACCATCAGATACAAAAAGACATTTCCGGTATGCCAACAGAACATGGCATCTGGGTATTTTCATCAGTGATCTTAGTAACTCGGCTATGCCAGTCAAGTGCTTGTGTCTGAAGCATGTGCTACAAATCATATACTGCATGTAGTAGAAAGTCCATCCACACATGTCCGTAGGTGGTTTCATGCTAGCCATACCATCCATGAACACTGGCAGCGAGTGTGACATTGTGCCTTGAGTGACGTAGCATTTTACTAAACTGTGCATGTCCCAGCCGTAGCTATGGCACCAAACCCTTTGTAAAATATTTGTCAGGAGTCACCCCTGTTGACCTGCCAGACTCATCACAAACTCCATGGGTCCATGGCCCTGTCCCTCGTGTGTGTCACTCTCCCCTCATCCTATCTCCCAGCACATGTCATTACTCTCTCCACATCACACACCTGGGACTCCACACTCTGGGCATTTCCACATTGTGTTCACTCCCTGTGCCAGTGGTACACACTGGGTTTACATGTAATTGTAGTGGACTTGGCTGTGATTATGGTTGCGCATGTTCTCATGTACGTTAATGGCATGTTGCATATCCACTTGATGAGTCACAATTAGCATGTTTTACTCTACTGTTTATTTACTGTGCCATGGGACAGGATGTGCGTCCACAGATACATGTCTGTTGGCAATGTGTGCAGTGCTTACATGGTCAGGGACATGGAATGTAGTGGCAAGTCTGCATACGCCATGATCTCAGAACGTTTTGTACATAGTGTGTGTATGAAAATTATGGCATGGTAATATGCATGGCAATGTGTTGCAGGACATCATTGTGATAGCAATGCATGTAGTTGATGCAATTAACATGATTCTTCATATCTTTATATGTCCATGTGCCGGTTGATGAGCCACTAGATGCAGGGGAGGAGGTAGAGGAGGAACCGAAGATGGAGCCGGAACCGAGCACCAGTGGAGGACGTGTTGAGGCAGCCCATGAAAATCCACTGGTGCTTCAGGCCATCCAAGGTATGGCTCAGTATGAAACCGACTCCAATGGAACCAGTAGCACTGGTGGTGAACTGGATGTCCATTTTTCTATTCTGTCGGAGGTGAGTGCATCAAGTGTTGGAGCTGTTTTAGCCTGTGCGTCTGCAGGGCGTCACATCCCCTCCAGGGCCAGTCAGTGTTGTCAAGTCCGCCTGTGGTGGTTACGGCTGCAAGGGTCACCCTCCATAGTATTGATTTCAAGTCCTGGGATGGATGACAATGGGAGGGATGCAGTCCTGCAGCCACACATAGTGGCATCACATTAAGGGCCATGCTCACGTGGGTCAGGCAGGTGTGGGGCCTGCACAAATGGTGGATGTGTGGCAGCTGCAGAGACAGTGTGGGAGCAGTCAATGTTTCATGTTGCACAAAAATATGGTGCTTCCTATGAGATGTTGGCCCAGGGCATGGATAGGGTGGCCAATTCCATGATCCCTCCATAAACACAGGTAGAGCACCAGCTGCAGGCATTGTTGTCCACATGCCCCTCACACAGGCTACACATGGAGGCCAGTAGCAGGAGCTGATGGGCCAATCTGAGGTCTCTGAAAGCATCCCTGGTTGCAGAGGGTCGGGCCCACAAGGAAGCCCTGAGGCAAGAGTTTCTGGCCCTCAGAGCTTCAATGGAAGTGCTAGAGGCAGCCTGCAGTACACAGTACCAAAGGGAGATGCAACTATTGAGGCAGACCATCTCAGAGGAAATCCGGTGAGGTGTTGCATGAGGACCTCTGAGGATCCATGTTGCAGATGCATTCATCTGAGTCCCGCCTGGCCGCTGCCACTGAGGACCAAGCCAGGACTATATGTGGTCAATCTCCTTTACCACTACCACCTTCGAATTGTACAAAGGAAGGTGGCCACAGCAGTGACAGGCCTCCCAATCCAAGATAGACGTGTGGTCCTTGAGCCCATGGAGGGAATTGATATTTTCAACCTCCACCAATGTGTGAGTTGACTTGTACCCTACCCCAGCCCCCTCCTGGTTGAGCCCTCTCCCGATCCAAGATGGTCATTTTTATTTTTGTTTTTATTTTTTTACCCCCTCCCCATGGCCAGTTGGAATATCATATTTTGTTTTGCCCTTTCCTGGTTGTGTTGTTTGTTCATTATTGTATTGTTTATCCTTGAGGTGTGTCATTAACTCCTCATGGACTACACGTGTGCTGTGGTGTACGTGCAAGTAAGCCTAGTGAAATCAACTAGCAGGTTTGAATGGGGTGCACAGGATGGCATGTGCAAGTAATTATAAGTTTGTTGTTAGTAGCACATATGCTGTGAAAATGGTACTGCACAATGGCTGTTTTAATATGTTCTCCCTTGTTGGTCCAGTAATCCGTGATGTGGAGGTGACTGATGTCCCGGATGAGACACCCTGCACTATTCGAAGTCCATGCTCCTCATGCCCTCCACCAGACACTATCCTTCCTTTAACAAATTAGGAAACACACTTACTGGTGAAGGTCACGTGGAATTTGCACCATGCAGACACAGTAATTGGGTAAGATTTTGCACTTTCTTGCATGTTGAGCATGCTTTATTGTTGGACATCTTTTCTGCATGTGTCGTTTGTCTTACATGTCCTTTGCATGCGCACATGGCTTTATGGTAATTAGATTATAGTTCATTTCACTCTGTAACCTACCTATGTGGATACCTCAATGGGCACACCGACTGTGCTGTGCAGCATGTCATTGTACATCTGAAAAAACAAGGGGGGTTCTGGGAGTTTCTCTACTATATCCCGGGTTAGAGTCTCAACCAGAGTCTTTAGATCACCATCCTTTCACAGAAGAGACATTTATACTACATATCAGTCTTTGTCCTGCCCAAGGGGAGTACAGCACCGAAATGCCTGGCAACAGCAACCCCAGACACGTGTTTCAGCATGGTTGGACCTCATCAGTGACGTGGAACAGTGCCTCTCCAAGAACAGTGACCAAGGGTTCCATGTCTGGATTACCCCCATAACTTAGGGTGAAAACCCAAAGCTACTTAATATGCCAAATGAGGGGGGTTCTGGGAGTTTCTCTACTACCGCCCTATATCCCGGGTTAGAGTCTCAACCAGATTCTTTAGCTTACCATCCTTTCACAGAAGAGACATTTCCATTACATATCAGTCTGTGTCCTGCACAAGGGCAGTCCAGCACTGAAATGCCTGGCAATTCTCTTCTGAACAAGAGTACCAACAGCAACACGAGACACATGTTTCAGCATGTTTGCGCCTCGTCAGTGAGGTGGAGCTGTGCCTCTCTAAGAACAGTGAGCAAGGGTACCCCATCTGGATTACCCTCATAACTTAGGGTGAAAACCCAAAGCTACTTAATATGGACAAACTAGGGGAGTTCTGGGAGTTCCTCTACTATTGGCCTATATCCCAGGTTAGAGTTTCAACCAGAGTCGTTAGCTCACCATCCTTTCACAGAAGAGAAATGTCCACTACATATCAGTCTTTGTCCTGCCCAAGGGCAGTCCAGCACCAAAATGCCAAGGATCATGAGCTAAAGACTCTGGTTGAAACTCTAAGATGGGATGTAGGCCGGCAGTAGAGAAACTCCCAGAACCCCCTTTTTTTTGCATATTAAAGTAACTTTGGGTCTCACCCTAAGTTACTAGGGGAATCCAGATGTGGAACCCTTGCTCACTATGCCAGCCTACTGATGAGGTCAAACCAGACCAAAACACGTGTCTGGGGTTGCTGTTGGTACTATTGTTCAGAGGAGAATTGCTTAGCATTTTGGTGCTGGACTGCCCTAGGGCAGGACAAAGTCTGATATGTTTTAGATATTTATCCCCTGTGAAAGATAGTGAGCTAAAGTCTCTGGGTAAGTCTCTCATAACCGGGACTAATGTCTGTCAGAGGGACTTCCAGGACCCCCCTTGTGTTTTGCATTGTATATCTGAAAACCAGGCCATGAACTCCATGATCTGTTATTTCCTTGCTATTCACTCTCTGTTTCACACTCTCTCTCCCTCTCTCTGGTGTGGTACACTGTACATCTGTACAAATCAATATCAGTGGCCATTCACCCTGTGTCACCCTGTATTGTTCCTGCACTCTGTGTTCTATGCATATTTTCTTTCTGTGATCAATTATGATCGTGTATGTGCATGCAGTTTTGCTGTTACTCTGCATTGCATTCCATTTGGGTAAAGTGTCTCCTGATGGTGTGCATCGTATGCAAGGCAGGTAAATTCCACAGACAGGTGAATGCATGGCATTTTCTGACACTTCTGTGGTATTTGCATGGGAGCAGAGCACTGTGTGTGTTCACTCTGGATTTACTAACCTTGTGCTCAATCACTGTTGCTCAAGGGTGGCATTAATCACCCAGGGATGATTCCAATGATTGTTATGGTCATTTTAATCTGATGGATTGCCGGTGCCACTGTTCACTGATTATGATAACTCTGCTTTCTGTGTATCAGACTTGTATGGTTGTTTGGGAGTGCGTAGCATGGTCAACATTTTGTGGACTGTGGCAGGTGCAGATGTTTGAGCTGAGGTGTGCCTCATTCAACTTTTATCAGGTCTAATGAGTGACACATCTAATCCCTATCAGGGTTTGTGGGATTAGGGATGTTTCCCAAATTTGCCAGGTCAAATTTATGGTTCAACTATTAGTGTGTGCTACAGCATTGTGAATCCACAAACATGTTCCTATGTCTGCTGGTATGTGGGCTATTTGGTCTTAAAGCACTTCAGGTTTGGTATTGTTAGTGGGTTTTCTTTCTTTGCTCATACATGTGGCAACATGGTGTATGCAGCTTCTAGTGTAATGCATCTGGGTGCATGGTGGTGCGGCATTGGAATAGATGCAGCATTACAGCATTGGTATGCGGTGACAATTAAACCTGCATTGACCATGGTCTGGTGATTTACAGTGTACTTTTACCATTATTTAAATCTTTATGATTTTATATATTTGCTTGGTGTTGTTGGCTTATGTCTTCCCATGACGCTCCATTGGTGTGCAGTAGTATATTGTGCCATCAAGCAGGGTTCTGGCGGAGAAGCAAGGGGCGAGTGGCTGATTCATTGTGAGGACATCCACTGTATGTTTGCTACAACCTCCTTCACAGCACCTTTGTTATGCACTGCACCACATTTGTCTTGCTAATACACATGACACACTGAACCAGCTACTGACAGACTCTTGAAACACATCCCTCCGCTCCTCGACGCATCCTGACACTCACCATCATCATTATTAATTCTCCTCATTCACTCATGTCTCCCCTGAAGTACTCAACCAAGTTGGCAAGTACATGCAGGTGTCAACCCTATTGGTGTACAGATGCTCATACAGAACCATCATTGCCAACATCTCCTCTAGGTCTAATTCTCTTGCTGATCTATACATACTCTCCTTTACTGGTGTTCAGTTTCAATCTTCCATCAGGCACTCACTTGTGCACATCATCGTTAATATGACATAATGACAGCCTTCCTGACCACCAACATACTGGTGAATAACTTGATACGCCTTCCGGGAGAACCTGCTAGCGAAGTTGGTTCACACACAAATGTACGCCCATTAGGGCATTCTTGGAGATGTATGTCAACACCAGTGTGCATTCAAACAGCCCAGAGCAACAGACACTGGGGTCACATGATGAATGGTGGCATCCCTTATTCATAATGCACTGCAGTCCTCATCATCCTTCATGTCTCATTTGCTTTTCACACAGTGGTGCATTCCATCCTCATTTTGATGAACCATGAACGGACAGTGGACTTGCTTATGTCATTCCCGAGAACCCCATAGTGTGTCCTTTCTTCTACGCTACTTCAGCCACCATCTGGTGTATCATGCAGGAGTCCATTCCTTTTCCATGCATCTTTGACATATACATTTGCCTGTTGCAACGAATATTTGAAACATTGTCATAATGATGAATGTGCTATTATGATTATGAGGACAGATTACTCTTCAGCACTGTTCCTAGTCACACACTGGCACCCCTATTCACCATGTCTGCCACACAGCCATCCTGGATGGTTCCATTCAATTGACCTTGACTTGGGCGCCATTTACAAATGTGCATGTCCAAATTGGCTCCACTGCAGCCTACTTGTGGTACTCTCCAGGCTAGACTACTGCAACATCAAACTCATGAGTGTTCATTGTACCCTTTAACACCTACAGCTTAGCCAGATTATGTATGCTTGACTCGTCAGTTGACTCTGGGGAAGGACCAATGTCTTTCCTGTAATATGAATCCGTGTGAGGCTCACAAACTCTGCACGTATTACATTGTGATACCGGGATATCATCTACAGGGATGGCTAGTCCCTGTACTGTCTTCAACACTTCATGAAGATATACTACCCTTCTGTACTCCTGCATTCCTCTGGAAACTTCTCTCTGCGTGTGAGGTACTTAGGTATTGGAACATATGGTGGCTGTTTAATTTGCTCTGTGTGATGCCTCTTGTGTAGTATACTCAATCTCCCCTTGCACATTGAGGAAGTACTCCTTAAGGTCACATTGATCATGTAGTCATTTGTCTTCTCCGCTTCCATGTCCCACAGTATTTGGTGCTATTAATGCAGTAGTGTGTTTCATGTCCATGTGCCTTATGTATCCTTGGTTCCCTGACCCAAAACATGTATCATGTGAGGTCATGTGTATATGGTGTACTTGCTCGCGATCAGCATCGACATGTGACTTATCACTTCTTTTAGTGTATTTTTTTGTTGACATTTCTGCACAAGATGTTCTCCATGCACTAATCCCAACCTTTAGCCTTAACAACTTCACCTGTACACTTGCATGTTGTGAACACTGACACGGCATTGCAGCCTTGTCTCCCCTTCAATTGGTTGTCATGATTTTTGGGAAGTATTGATTGTCTGATCTGTGTTTACTCATTACTTTCTGACCACCCATCAGAGGTACACAACTAAAGTTTACAATCTTCTATGGCTCTTGCTAACAGTGCAGCTAAACAGGGATGTTAGCTATCCCCGTGGTGAATCTACCTGTACTTGGCTGACTTTGCACACGTGATAGGCACTTTTACCTCTGGATTGAAGCGTAATGTGGATGACACAGTACTTTATTTCATGCTACCCTCAGCCGCATCATCTTCATCATGCATATCTGACTGTCCATGTTTCATTCATGGTTTGCTCAAAATAATCTCTGCCTTGACACCAGCAGCACTGGGTTCATTTGCATTGTGCCCCAGAATCAGCTTCCCCACTTTCTCTGTAGCCAGACTCCCTAGGCCGTACAGCCACAACCACCTGCACAGATGTTAATAATTGTGGTGATTTTTGCCTTAATTCTCTCCTTCTCATGTCCATTTTCAGTCATCTCTTGGAAGTATAACTATCTGATACACCTCCTCTGAGGTACTGCACTTTTCTCTCTTTCCAACAGCAGATCACTGTCTCCACAGCCCAGATTTTAAGCATGCTGCACTACTGCTACTGCCTATTGCACCACCTCCATGCTACTAATCCACACCCTGTGTAAGTCATTCAGGACAAGACCGCAAGTATTATGCTTGACGTCAAGGCCATGGACCACATCTGTCTGCCAATGATTGTCCTTCACTGGCTAGCCATGGCAGACATTGTCGAGTCATAGGAAGTATGCATTGTACACTGGGATTTGTGAGGCCTGCGTACTACCAATCTGCTAATATTAATTCCTCAATGATGTCCCTCCAGAGCCATTTCATCATTTTACTCTGACCGTGTTCAAGTGAGCCAGTTCCTGATGGAGATTTTTTGCAGGGGATCTTCATCATCATCATCATGGGCCAACCTCTGGGATACCCATCCTGCCGCCCTCTGTTTTGGGACTGATATCCTTAAGTTCCATGAACTACTTGTGTTTCATCTTCTACTCTTCCTTCTGTCTCCCTCTTCCCTGCTAAGTGATCCCTTTGCTCTCTCACTCTCTCCATTCCTTTTGTCCTTGCTGCTTGATGACTGTCTATTTGATGTACCTCAAGGTCTCACATGCCCCGTCACCCCCAGCAATTTATGGGGCAGTTGCCTCCATGACCTGGACTAGTGTCATCATCTCTGCACTTCGGGAATGACCCAAGAGAGTTGCATCTCTCTGCACGTACCCACACACTCACTGACTGGTTGAACTTGAAACACCCCTGAATTTGTTACCACCCTCCGAATACCAGACCCCTCTAAACATCTGTGCACTTGCTCCTTCTGATTGCACCATGCAGGTACGCTGTCTGTCTGTTGTACCCTGTCCTCAGTCCCTGCACGGTGGCACATTCATGAACTTGATGAAACTGCGACTTCATCAGCAAACATAATCACTGTTGCCACCACTGTTGATTGTGTGACATGCACAGAGGCGGACTGTTATGGTTTCAGTGATTCTAGGGCTCCGTACAGGTGTTCTTTTTCACCCCTTATCCCATACATCTTTGAGCTCATTCAGAAACTTGCCTTGTGCATCAGTCATTTTGGTGGATCCTTTTACATGATGTGCCATACCGTGACACAGTATGATATTACATATGGGATGGGTTGAGTGATACAGAGGTGAGTGAATGGAAGGTTTTGCATGTTGGTAGTGGTTTCATTGTTACTTGTGGTGGTAAGAGAGGAATGTCTTTTAAGCTGTAAGGGATGCACACAATTTAGCACTTCCATGGGCACATTCTCAGGGTAGTTTTGTGGACACTGTTGATTGGTCCATTGTCATCATTGAATGGCACATGAACGTGTGAACTCTGAAGGGGATGGGGTTTAGGTGAAAAAAGTGGCCACAAGCACGGTACGGCAGCCTCTCTACGTGCCGTTTGGCCAGCCATAAGCAAGTGGCATGCCGGTGGATGTGGATGTGGGGCAACACCATGTCAACCGGTACACCACACTGTGCTGCAACATTGTGCTTGACACATGCTGCCACAATGATCCTGCACACTAGTGGTGGTGCATATAGCAACTCACCACTAGAGTGGTCAATGGAGCGGAAATGTGAGTTTAGCACTCCGAATGTGTGCTCCACTATGGATTGAATTGCAATATGGACTGTGTTTTATCTTACCTGGTCAGGTATGACAGGGTTCCTTATTGGCATCATCATGTAGGTGCTCAGAGGGTAGGCACTGTCCCCTGGAGAGGTGACAATGTTTGATTTTGGCATCTATCTGTCTGTGTCTGACATGCATGCATGTGCATGGCCATGTATACTCACCAATGAGCCATGTGTTGCCATGCCTCCCAGGCCCGGTATAGGGGTGACATTCTGAATATATACCTATCATGGGTGAACCCTGGATAGTTAGCATATACAGAAGTAATGATGCCCTTGGCATCACATACAACCTGTATGTTGATGGAGTGCCAATGTTTCCTATTGCAATAAATGTATTCTGTTGCCCTAGATGGATGTAGAGTGACATGGGTGCAATCAATGGCACCAAGTACTTGGTGGAAGTGTGCCACCCTATAAAAATCTTGGACGACAGCCTGACTTTCTTCTGGTGTTCTGGGCATGTTGCTGTTCCTGCAGACTGAGGGGCGTGCAGTCATAATTGCCAACACCTGGTGTAGGCAGTGTGACTGTGTGGCTTGTGAAATGCACTCAACAATGGCAGTGGTCTGCTGAAATGACTCAGTGGCCAAAAAATGTAGAACAGTGAGCACCTTTTGCAATGGGCTCAGTGCTTGGAAGCACAGGGTGGGTGATGTAAGATCATCTTCCCACTCTGTGACCAGGTCTAAAACCTATACCTGCTATATACCTGGTCATTAGGCATCCCAAAAAGTCAGGTCCTTGGTAGGAAAATGCGGGACCTGGCCATCCTCCTTCTCCTGTGGTGTCCCACAAACACTGCTGTTACAAATGGTACATTAATCGTAGCTCTATATGTGCGTTGGTTGATTGCGTGGGATTTTTAAGCATTTGTTTTTGTGCGCATTGACATTTACACCAGCTATCATGTGGCATATGTGTCCCTGTTCAATTCCATGAATATGGGTATTTAGCGCACGTATGAGCGTTGCAAGGATTTTAGTGTGGGACATCCCTCGTAGCGCCCACATTTTTGCTTGTTGTTCCCCATTCCACGTGTTCTACCCCCTTTTTTGGGGACTGAGCAGACATGGGTGGGCCCTTGCTTGGAGTCTCACGCAAGGCGTCCGTGGTGTCGCAGTTAGGTGTTGGACAGGCGCAGATTCCTCGCAAGTCCCTGGTATGCCCCGTGCATTTTGTTCCATGAATCAGTGAACAGGCGCTTGCATGCGATTTTGCGTGCAAGTCCCCTATTTTTCATGCAAATAATTCCATGAATCAGGACCTTAGCGAATGCAGAAATGCTTAATAAGATTTGTATAGATGATCTTGAGGAAAATGTGAAAGCAGTCTTAAAGGGAAGACTGATTTCTAACATGTTTCATGTTGATTGTAGTCCATCTGATGTTATGTTGACTCTTAAGAAAAGAAAAAAAAAAAAATGTGTTTTTTTGATGTGCACACTGGCAGAGTGTAACAAGATTAACTCTACAATGCCACTGTCAGAGAAGCAAAATATTGTAGAGATAAAATCATGTGTTGTTTTAGATGGTCATGATATGCCTTTCGAGTTGGATAAGAGAGGAAAAGCGTGATTAGGTCAACTAGAGAATTCAATTTCTAAAACAGCAGGTCTGAAAGGAGTTTTCAAATTGTGCATCAATGCACCAGAAGTGTTGAAGAGGAATTTGAATGTAGAAATTGGTCTAGTCAATGGAGCGATGGGAAGAGTGATTGCATTTCACACTTTTCCTTACAGTACAAGTATTTAACATGTTGAAGTTAAGTTTGTTTGTGTAGAACAAACATACTCGATTTCTCTGAGCTCTGCATTCTCATGCATTTTAAAGATACATTTGTGAAAAGAGCTCAGTTTCCATTGTGCTCCGCTTATTCAATACCTATTCATAAACCACAAGGGTTGACTTTAGAAGCAACACCTATTGACATCGGTCATACAGCATATAAGGAAGGAATGCCAAATGCAGCTTTGTCGTGTGTGAAAAATGTGGAGGTCTACTTTTAAGGAACATTGATGAAAGCAAAGTGACAGCTGACATTTCCTGCATTGAATAATATGATAGGTTACATGTACTGCATGCTCCTCACGTGAATCTTATACCTGTCCCTGTGACGCAGTTATCCAGGAAACATAAATTATCAGTAAAAGCACATTCAAATGAAATCAGTCCTTGTAAGACTAAAAAATACATAATTTAATGGAGTTGGAGAGTCGTTTAATTGTAACATACTGTCATTGCAGCCTTAGTAATGAAAGAGGAGTTGAATGCTATTGTAATGCAGCTATGTGTTGAACTTTAATTTCTTAAAATGACTGTAGATGAACATCTACACTGTTTACATTCGGCAATGTCAATCTGTAATGTAGTAGCTGTTGTAAGTGGAAATAAAAAGTTTTCTCAAAATACGCAGGAGGATAGTCAAGAATATTTAATGAACATCTTTGAGATAATAGTGAAAGAAACTGTTAATGTAGATAAGTATGTTGGAATTAGTTACGAGTGGAAGCATATGTGTCCAAAATGTAAGAAAGGGCATTCTTCTCCAGATCTTTGTGAATGGTTTGTGTATCTACATGTGCCTGATCAGAAAAGTGTAAACATTTTTGATCTTGTAATTAAAGCAAATCATGACATGCAATGCAGTGACTGTGGTTGGAATTTACAATCAAGACAGCAAAATCTTGTTTTTAATAAGTATGTATTGGTTATGAATTGTGTAAATAGTCAAGTTTCTGTTAATACGAAAACTTTTAAAACATGTGCAATTATTTTTCATAAGGGTCATCCATTGAATCTGGACATTTCACGACATGGGTGTGTACAGAAGTAGATTGGCTTGTTTGTAATGGCTCTATAGTCACAAAGCAAGGTAGATTGCCAAAGGGTTCAATGAATGCTTACTTAATGTTGTTAGAAGCAACCTTTTAAAATATATATGCAATAATCTTTGTGAATATAAAGATGCAAAATACAAGTTTAAAATAGAAAAATAGGCTAATAAGTGGTTTATGTAAAGTGGAAGATGATTTACTACTAGGATGTTGTTTAAAACAGTACTAAATAAATTCAGAGGTACTATTGTGAACATTATATAATTTAGAAGAGAAAATAACATTCTGCAACCTTCTACTTCTGTTTTATTGTATAACATACTGTACATTTTAATATGTACAAGTGTTCCCTATAAGTACGAGGTTACACAAATGGTTCCATGTACATTATTTAAAGTGTGAGGGAGTGGAGAAGCTAATTACTGTTTATATATGAAACAAGTAAACAATAGGTTGTGGATACAAACACATATAGTGCAATTGAAATACTAAATCAATATAAGTGACTGAAAAGGTAAGTTTGTTAATTGTATAAATATGTTTTATGTGCAGCGTGGAGTTATTAGAAAAGTCATTAAACTGTGCATATTCTTTCATTTTGTATGGTAGGTTTCAGATAATTGTGATTAGCTTCTAAATTGTGCAGGTTACCAGAAAAAAGACGCACACAAAAAATTGCAATGTAGATATTATTTGTATAATTTAGAATACATTTGATATAGAAAGAAATAGGTATTCCACACTGTGTAGCATTTATAGGGGTCACAGAGGTTTAGATAAAAATGTGTACTCTTACGTTTTTTTAAAATATGATGTTTGCCGCGTTACTCTGCTCCTGCATTCAACCTCTGTTGTGGACTTTTGTGGAAGTTTGCATTATTCACTACAATTACCAGCAGGCCCTCTGGTAATCCTTGTTGGAGTCGGGCGCTTATAAGGAGGAAGTCGCGCGCACCGCGCGCGCGCATCCAAGCGAGTACCGTGGAGTCCCGCTTTGCCGCGTTACTCTGCTCCTGCATTCAACCTCTGTTGTGGACTTTTGTGGATGTTTGCATTATTCACTACAATTACCAGCAGGTGAAATCCATTTCAAAGAAAGTGCTTTGTGTATTAAATAAGAGTTGAGCACTAGTATTTACATTTTGTTTACATTCATCTAGGCCCTCTGGTAATCCTTGTTGGAGGCGGGCGCTTATAAGGAGGAAGTCGCGCGCACCGCGCGCGCGCACCCAAGCGAGTCCCGTGGAGTCCCGCTTTGCCGCTTCGCCGCGGCATCCAGGGCTTCACGGGGCTCCAAGAGTTGACCTCCAAAATACTAGCCCGTGTCACCTTGCTATTTGCCCTGGTCTTTAGCTTGGTGGCAAACTTTGCCTCTTATAAAACATGTCTCGTAAAACAAACGGTCCCTACCGCTTCACATCTGCCATGCCACCAAACATTCGTCAACGGATTATGTCGGAAACACAGCCGATGCCGGACGAAAGACTTTCACCTTGTGCAGCAGCAAATTTGTGTTCAACGCCCGTCCAACGTTCTGCTCGAAGCAAACTCAAAACAAAGGATAAGACGAAAATGCTTCTTAAGGACAATGTTGATATTCGGAAATACGGATTTGGGCTTCTGAGTGGCCCAAGCACAGTGGTCCATCCTTCCATTCAAGTGCCGGTAGCTGCTCTCGCAACTGATGCTGCACCGTTGCAGTCTGAAATATGCATAGGTGTTGATCCCGTGCTTATCACGGATGATAACACAGACTTGGAAGAAAATCTGAAATCTTCTGAAATGCCTACATCCATGTCAGATAGCATGTTATTGCAAAATGCTCTGTCTGGTACTGTGCAGCCTGGAGGTGCTGCAGTACTTGAAACATCGAAAGAAGCAGTAATTGATCTTGAGGCTAATAACTCGTGCTTCTCGACCAGAGCAGAAGGCTCCGGGCTATCTCAATTATCTGACATGTTTCAGCGTTCTGATTGTGACATATCGACGTAGAGGTATCATACATCCCTCCAACCCCACGAAGACCTAACAATGTTCATCTGCGCCCTGAAAGATCCTCTATCACTCCTAAAACCTCAAATTTGACTCTCGAAGTCATGAACATAGCACTTATGGCCCTCGCAAATCTCTTTGAATCTGTGGACAGCACTTTGAAGTGCCTTACCGACAATTTCAAGGCTCTCGAAGTTGACCAAAAAAAAATGACTTCAGATGTGAACTACCTATATGGTGACATTAATGGAAAACTAAATGATGTCACCATTTTACAACAAGAAATAGCCCAGTCTCTGGCCCAGAAGTCGGGTTGTAAGACAAAATAAATTGTGACAGGGGTATGTGTGTGTACTCAAACCATTGAAGATCCAGATTGTCAAATCATAGAAATTATTATGGACTCTCAAACTCGCTTACCCCCACAAACGTCCAGTGTTTCACATAATGCCAAAACAGCTGTCCCTTTTGTGCCAGGCATTATAATAGAAAAAACTGTACCATCAGGGTCCCCCCTGCCGCCATAGACTGTCTTTCGACGCAAACAGGAAAAAACATGGACTGTGCACAAGTCCCTAAATCAACTTATTCTGTTTTTGATATGAGAGCTGCCAATGAGGCAAACAAGAAATCAATAAAGAAAAAGTGTAGCAAACAAGCAGTCCAAAAAAACCCCAAAAATATGAAAACTGCGTAAGTGGCAGCCTCTTCGTCCACTAAACAATTAGTCAATAATCTCAAAAGGGCAAATTCAAGATCGGTTTCAGCCGCGAGCCTCATAACTAAAAAATATGTTGCTCTGGCTAACCTAAAAAAAAAACACTTTGACACCAGTCAGTCCTCAGGAGTTATTACAGATCATCCTCCACTTAATGAACTAATTAAATTGGCTGAAGGTCGACAGCCTCCAAACCAAAGTAAATCTCCCAGCGCACCTTCGACTTTACCACCTGTCAATTCTAGTAATGACTTGAATACACTGGCTGAAGGTCTGCCTCATGGAAAACAAAATAAGTTCTCTAGTGCGCTGCCGAAGGCTACATCTGTCAATTCAAATGTATTGAGTGACCTTAACACTAAAGCTGTTGAAGATATTGTTGCCTCAAGAGAAGCCCTAAGGCATGAAATTGACTTATATCTTGAGACCCGGAGATTTGAACCTCCAATCTTCCAATCATTACCAATGGCCCAGCAACATTTTCAACAGCCAGTCCATCTGATCTAGTGTCAAGTGTGATGTTTAGTGAAAACCAAAGGTGCCTGTAAAGCGAGTCTCGTTTGCTGACTCAGTTCCACATGATGATGAGAAATCAACAGGGGACTGGCCTGTTAATAAAAATTTGTCGCAAACGGACTTAAATGAAATTAAAGAGTCTATTGCTCGTCTGTGGATGCTTAACTCTAGATCATAAACTCAGTCTCCTCCAAAAGATGAGAGAGTCAAAAAATGTTTAAATCCACA
This sequence comes from Ambystoma mexicanum, assembly GCF_040938575.1. Classification (NCBI taxonomy): domain Eukaryota; kingdom Metazoa; phylum Chordata; class Amphibia; order Caudata; family Ambystomatidae; genus Ambystoma; species Ambystoma mexicanum. The sequence goes on along the minus strand of NC_090926.1, from coordinate 507,881,563 downwards.
ACAGTTTGACAATCGAGTGGCTACAGTATTGAATCCCTCCTCTGCTAAACAAACTACGTTTAGCAGGAAGCAGCCAATAAAAGTAGAAAACAGACACTCCTTGTTATTGACACCTCGAGAAGAACTATCTATATCTTATAACATGAATCGACAGAGTATTCTTAGACTTTTCTCGGATGTAAACTCTTTACAAGAGATTGAATCCGATGACCTTGACCAAATCGAATTTCCAAATAAAGAAGATCTCACAACAGTCCTTATATGGTCACGTCATTAATCATTCATAATATCATCTGGGCTGCCTGAGAAGATTTGTTTAAATTGGGTTTTGTAATATCGCGCAACAATAAGGGGAAAGGTTCTTCCAAATCCTGTCTTAAATCCACACATAGATTCCAACCATATACTCCCAGACACATTACTGAATCAAATGCGTCTGTGCACAGGAGTCAAAATGTCATGACTAGAGTATAACTAGATCAGAATAAGGAGCAGGTGGGGTTGTCTGTATTGAGCTGGAACACACAAGTCTTCTCGCACCTCATTATCAATACTGAGAGCATATTGGGTGATCATGACTTAGTTTTTTTGCAAGAAACATGGCTGTCCATTGCACCAACTTAGAACAATTATGATATACTACTTGAACCAGCCATACGAGCTACGAGAGGCAGACCCATGTCAGGTCTGCTTATTGCAACTAATTCTCTAGCAAACATCCAACTCTTTCCTTTGCCTCCTGCCAATCCGTTCATCCAATGCTCTTACATCACCATTAGTTCATTCAAAATCGCCTGCATCAATTTATACTGGAACCCCATGGGTATCACAACTGCTAAATTCTTGAAAAATCTAACAGCTGTCTTGGAAAATGTTATGCTCTCACGCGAAATTGTACATTTAATTATTGCGGGAGATTTGAATTTGCATCATATAAATAGAGAAACATCAAAAGATCTTGAACGCATATGTTTGTGGAATAAATTCACAAAATCATGGAATCTGGTTATGTTGAATGGCACGAGTGCAGCTGACTCTCCTCCTCTACCGACATGGTTCAGACAAAAACAGTCAGCAACCATTGATTATATCTTTGTCTCTAGAATTCTTTTTGCATATACCACCGATTATGCCGTTAAGTCTTCCCAACACAGTGACCATTGTCCTTTATCTTTTAAGATTATGCTGTCTCCTGTACCAAATGTGGAAAGACAATCCCTTGTGGGCCTCTATGAAACCAACAATTTTCTGAATCGGCTAAAATGGTCTCATGACTCATTAATACACTTTCGCGACCACATTATGCAGAGACTTTGTTGGTTTCTTTAGAGTTAAAAAAGGTGGTTCCTTTTGATCTCATGCAATTATATGCCACAAAACAAAATAGTAACCTAAAAGTAACCCAAATATGTGACAATGCAATTCGTGTTAGGAAAGCTCTGTTTAAAACACACAAGAGACAAGCTCTCAAATTACCTCCGCTCTTAAAGACACACACATTAAGAGCCATCAAAACTGCGTACAGAAACTGGTTAACAGAATATAAAATTACAAAACAACAAAAGGATGGGGAAATTATGTTAGATCAAATAAAAAATAAAAACACAGTGCAAATTTGGCAGTCACTCAATTCTGTCACTAATGCGTCCCAAGTGTCCTCACACATAAATGGAGTGTCGGAAAATGACTGGTGTAACTACTTTTCATCCTTGACTGAGACTTCCGACATGCTATTTTCTCCTTTTATTCTCAATTTTGATGAGGATGATGTTTATTATTACAGCAATAAAGCAAGCATGTCCCGTGCCCCTGGTCCAGATGAACTTTCGAATGCTGTCTTATAGAAGAACATCGATCTGTGGGCCTCCATTCTGTACTCACTCTTCCAACTAACATTAGTCTTCAAAATATTCCGAGCTCTTGGACCCATTCCATCATTGTCCCTATCTACAAAAAGGGCAATAGGCAAAATCCTCTGAGCTATCGCCCCATTGCCCTATTAGATGTTCCGGGAAAAATGTTCTGCAGGTTGGTATTCCATGATATAAACAGCTGGTTTCTCCACTGTAATCGAAGAGACCCTTTTCAAACCGGCTTTGTTTCGGGTCTTGTCACTGCAGTTAATTTGACCATCCTTAATGCAATCAAACTAGTTTACGCCACGCGAAAGTAACCCTTATATGTCGCATTTGTGGACTTTCGCATGGCGTTTGATTCTGTTGATCGAGTGCTACTCCTTAGGAAACTGGTGAAATATGGTTGCCCAGAGAGATTGATAAAAATCGTGAGCTTATTACACTGTAATACTTATGTCCAGGTAAAGTTAACCATAGAGGGCTTATTATCTAAAACAATCCGGACTGAGAGAGGATTAAAGCAAGGATGCATACTTGCCTCGACTCTCTTTAATTTGTTCTTACTTGACCTGGCCGATGATTTTATAGTGGCTCAATCTGATCCTCCAAAGTTGGGAAACCAAGCAGTCGCATGGCTTTTATATGCTGACGATTTAGTCTTAATTTCTCAAACTCCTTCTGGGCTCCAAAATCTACTGAATGTTTTTGACTCTTATGTGACGAAAAACAATCTCACAGTGAATGAAAATAAAACTCAAATCATTATTCTTGGCAAACAAAAATCCTCACCACGGATTAAACATCAATGGTCGATATGTAACAAAAAGCCACAGATTGTTGCAGAATACAAATATTTGGGAGTATATTTCAATAATTCTGCCTCAGAAAATGCGCTTGAGTCAACAATACAAACCAAACTAGCAGGACTGATTTCGCAAGCTAAGAAAATTCATGCAAGATATGGTAAATTCACTTGTACTCCGATTATGAGATTTTACCAACAAAAGGTAATACCTGTTATTACGTACGGTTTGGAATCTGTGCTCCCGAGGACCCTTAAATTTGGAATTGTATTGAAGTAAAATTTTGGAAGACTTAACTTGGCTTGCCAAAGTGCACCCCCAATATGTTGTTGAGATTTGAACTCAGCTTATTGTCCATCCATGCTCAAGTAACATGGAAAATGTGCATTCTTTTAAGGAAATGTATCATGGGTATAATTAAGCGAGATAGCTTAGCCATTTTAGTGAACTACCTTTTGACATCGTCTCATTAATTTCCATTAAAATGGAGGACACATTCTATGAATGCCCTCGCTGAGGCAAATATCTCGATTGACCTCTTAATCACTAATCCGAATTGGATTAAGACCAAACTTTATCAAACTGATTGGTCTGTCACGCAAGAAAGTTGCCTAAAATTAAAGGACTTTAATAGAAATCTTTTTGGTCATAAAGAGCTTCGCAGAATGGCTGACTATCTCATCAAATGTCCGTCTATAAATCTAAGATTGAAAATTCTGCGTTTACGTCTCAATTTATGGCCGGTTAACGAAAATCTGCTAAAACGAGGACTGGTTACAAAGGATTTGAGCTATTGTCGCTTCTGTAAAGATAAATTTACAACTGAAACACTTGCTCATATCATCATGTATTGTAATGCCTTTGTTTCACAACGTCTTAAATTGATAAAATGCATGACATGGAAACATGCTGATCACACCCATGATGATATATGGTGTGAAATTTTCAGTGCAAGAAAAATCTCAACTAGCATTGCCGCAATACAATTGCTTGACATAGCATTTCCTTATGTGAAAAAAATCTCTTAAAGGAGTTTTACCAGTTTGTTGAATTTGTGATACCAAATAATAAGGATGGAATGAGACACTTTGTTAACACTTGAATACTGCTTATTAATTTACTTCAAGTTCATTGACTATTTTTTATATAGTGTTTTATGGTAGAAATTAATGTTGTTTTTATTTGAATTATATAAATATTTGTAAAGTTGTAATTTCAACTAAATCAAATAAATAATTTTTTTTAAAAAACACAAAAAAATATGATGTGTATGATATGAAATGTTATTATGAACTTCTCATGTATGTAGGTGGCCAAACAAAGGACGCACACAGATTTTATAAGTATGGAAAAGACATCTGTTATGTTATTAGTGTAGTTTTTGATAAGTGTTAATATGTTTATTCACATTTTTTATTGTCTCCATATTATTTATAATATAGGTATGACTATAGTTTAAAAAGATTCAGATTTTACAGTGTTGGCATGTTCATGTATTTCTTTGTAAAACTGAAGACATAGGTATGTTATATTTCTTGGTTTCCTGGTGAAGGTTGCATAAACTAATCTGTAAATTAGTCATGATGTAGCATAAAGTAATCTCTCTATGGGATTTTACCATCTGTGCATTGTAGTGAAATGCATTTATTGGTGTACAAACTATGGATGTTGTAGGCAATTGTTTTTCAAATTTGCTGATGCAGAAAGTAGTTCGTAATCACTTAAATGTTAAATATTTTTTAAATAACAGAATAGAACTTTTTTTTTTCCTCCATTGAGAAGTTTCATTCCTCTATAGCATGATTAATTAACACAACTTGGTAATGGCTGTATGCTTGGAATACAACCAGTATTCTTTTATTATCATTATTAGAAAAAAATATATATATATGTTGTATTTATTTTGTGATGTTGAACACCATATTACCAATGCAGTGTTGAGAGTGCATGGTCTAAATGGCCTTTACCATTAATACCCCTTAAGTGCCAAGGAGGAGTATGCTCATCCTTTTTACATAGACTTGCATAATTGCCTGGCACTTAAGGGGTCAAGTACATTTTTTTCAGAGTTCATATATGGAAGAAAACTAATTAACCATATGCTGGTTTAGACAGCACAATTCACAGACAGACATATATATTTTGGCCAGCTCATTGACTACCTAGACAAGTGTATCTAATGTCGGTCCCTCATACCCCGTAAGTGGAAACCAGATTGGACCATAATAAAGCAATATTCTAGTTGGTTTCTAGGTGGTGGGGACATTTCTGAGGGGATCACAGTTGTAGCCATGTTTTTGTGGGGCTAAACGGTCCTGTTGTGTGATAACTTTCAAAAGATACATATTTTAGCCCTCTTGAGTTTGTGTTGACCCTGAGGAGAGCAAAAGAGGACCTCTGTGGAGAAGCTGACATTGGACCTGCCACCATAAAACACCATGTGGACCACAGTGGGCCACCAATGTGGTCAATGTAGCAACTGGGCATGGTGTGCATGGTCACGCCCACTCTTCGAGGCCTGGGAGGCCTCAGATTAAGGCCACTGGCTATGGTCAATTACCATTTCAGAATGAACAGTGGCCCTGAAATGATCAAAGGTCACTGATACAGGTGACATCCAGAGGTTTACGATTCCATGCTTGGACATCTGGGTCACTAGCTCTGGCTGTGGAGCACACCAGTGGCCATCTCAGAGCCAAATTGGACATCTGCCCATAGCCACAGGCTATGGCCGGTACAAATAACATAACTAAAGTCACCCCTGGCCATGGAAGAAGGTCATGGTCACTACACTGTTTGGCTTTAGGTGATTCGAGACAGCCATGCCCTGGGCAATGACTAAATGTCTTATTTGGGTGGCTTGTATGTTTGTGATTCAGTCAATGAAGCTGTCCTGGTCAAAGTATCAACAGGTCATGTCTATTGGGTATACCCAGTAGGATTATTGGATGGCTTGTGATTTCTCTGGTAGAGGTCTAATAGCTTGATCTTGTGAAAGTGGCCACAAGGTGTACCTGAAATGCCCAGTGTACCAATTCTGTTGTTTGGGGTTTTAAATAAGATAGATGATGTTCCTGACATTCTCAAGGCAACATGAAGTAGGTGGTTTGTGGATTCAGACCTGCCCCGGTCAATCTGGACACTGTGCATGGCTGTGCGCCTTTCTGAGTGGGTACTATAGACAGAAAACTGTATAAAATTGAAATTCCATGTTAGTCAAGTGACCTAATGTTCACTAAAGAAGGTCAATTGTCCCTTAAACAGAAAAAGTTCAGTTAAAATTGTTTTTAAAAGGAATGTTATGGTTGAAACAAAAAACAATATAACCTGAAAACAGCACAATTCCCCTTTTAGGGTTTCAAAAGCAAGCCGGGCCAATTGTGACAAGGCCAATATGCTAGCTTTCTCATGAAATAGTGGGAGGTGCTTGCCACACTACAACTCAGAGCCAGTCCTGATCCTGAGGAAAAAGGCAGCTGAGGGGAGTTCAACCCTTACCCCCATTCCCATTGTGTCTATCTACAAGTCAGGTCAGCATCACACCTTTGTCTCACGCCATGCCTCCTTGTCCAGATACATGCCTTCTCTTTCAATTTTTGGTTGGGACGGTGAAGCAGACAAGTAGAAAGTCACACCTCCAAAAATGGCACACGTTTGTGTCACAATCATAGAGAGCGAGATACCTGTGAACTGAACTGAACTGTGTAAATACACTTCAGTTGTAAAGGAAGTAGATATTGGGCTAGGTTGTATGTGGAAAATCACTGATTTTTATAACTGCAATACTACAAACATAGTGTGCATGATTACGTGTCAATGTGGGCTCAGGTATGTTGGAAAAACCAACCGTAAAAGTAAGACCCGGATGATCGAGCACAGGAGCTGCATTAAGGGTAAAGTTTTGCAGACTCCTATGGTGAAACATTTTATTGAAAAGGGACACACCCATTAAGATCTAAAATGGATAATCCTGAAACAGGTGTATGGCCCAACAAAGGAAATCACTGATAGAAAACTAGTATCTTTAGAGCAAAAACGAATTTTTAAAACCAGGAGTCATGAAGTGGGTCTGAATGCGGGTATTGAGTGGCACAACATCCACTTGTAGAGTTTTGTTTGTAAAACAAAATCTTGTAAATCTTAGTAAATCTTAGTTTGTAAAAACGGCACGTCTTGACTTGTGTTTGATTCGATCTATGCCTTATTTATAGATCTCTGTAGGCATAGAGCCTGTTACAGCGGTAGACTCCGTAGATGCACCTTAAATGAGGACGGTGAAGACCGAAAATCCTTTCTGTGGTCCTGTTGTTTGATCGATATACACTGTGCCAGGACTGAAGGTATGTGGCGTGCCATGAGGGACATTTTTTGTTGGCTATTTAAAAGTGTTGTGTGTGAGATTTTGAGTAATAATATGGTGACATACGTTTGTGGTTTTCTACACAGCATACCTTTTTCGTTGCTCAGTGAAGGGCTTTTTCTTTGATGCGACTCGAATAGAAGGGTCTGCCTCCAGACGTTCCATTAGGCGGAATTAAGGAACTTGTGCATTATAAGGTAATGGGCGATATTTCATGTGCTAAAAGTTGATTTTGGGACTGAATATAGGGCTGTTTAATGTTACAGAAACACTGCCAGATGATATATTGACGTTTTGGTTGGAATTGGAATTGTTTGTAAGTTTTAATTAGCCCCGGAAACGTCTGTGGTATTTAAGTGCTGATGTTTTTTCACAGATTTTCATGAAGACTGATCCTCACCAGGAATGACATGAACTTTTATGTTTCAAGTCGAAAGAATATATTACCCCTGATGAATGTCAAACACCATTTGGGTCACTGAACAAGAAACATGTTGGGTTGCGTTTAAATACACAACACATCAATGCTGATTGTGCTTGTTTTATGTTGGTTGTGTAATACTAGGTGATTGTTTCATGTTTATGTATGTAATTACACGTCTCACGTAATTACTGTTTATGGGCGTCATTCTGAGGCTGGCGGTAAGGGGTTAACGGCGCTGGTAAGGGTGCCAGTGCTGTTAACCCCTTACTGCCGCATTACTAGGTCCTTTAGCGGGTCCCGCTAAGGGCGGCTGGTTTTACCAGGCGCCCTTAGTGGGAGCCGCTAAAGGACCAGGGAGCTAACAACGGGCCCGTTATTAACGGGCCCGTTGTTAGCTCCCTCCCCATTCACATTGAGCCCTATGGGGCTCAAATGGGAATGGGGATGGGTAAAGTGAATGAGGAATTACCCTGTCCTCCAAGGTTGGAATGGCGCGGAAATTCCTCATTCAAGGAACCCGGACCCGAGTTTGGAGGCAGCTATGCCGCAAATAGCGGCATGGCTACCTCCAAACTCGTAATTAGGCCCTATGTGTATTACCTGGCCTTAGGTTTGTTTTAAAGAATATACCCTTTTGGATTTTCTTTTTCTTTTTTAAGAAAAATAATATTTGATGTGCATTATTAATAACATATGTATTTTCTCGTATTTTTGAGACATTATTGTGTTTTGAGGGGACAACTTTATGTTTCTTTTCCATGTATATTGTTTCTTTTTTTGTATATTATAAAAGTTTGTTCCTAAATTACCCTAGGTGGTAGAGAAAAGTAGGGTTTCACAATAGACCCTCTGTAGGCATCTCCCTTTGTTAAGCAATACACCACTTTATGCTTGGTACCTCTGTATTTCTTACATCGAGTGTCCTGCGGCAGGAGCAAGGAGATCTTGAGAAAGGGAAGGTGGCATTGATGGACCTATGTTAGCACATGTCAATTAACAATTTGCTTCAACATGATGGCGGGTGCACCACCAGAAACGTATGTACAATCCTCAACCACCAGACACATGAAAGAGGGGCCAGCTCCACCTCAGACACTTTACTTACTGGGGAGAACAACTGCCATGGAAACCCCAACAAAGACTGGGACGTTAAGTTTCCATAACCACCATGCTCAAACCACGGGTGCTCCGCACAGAGAGAGCGAGCTATGTACAGTCACTTTCTAAAGCACTTGTTTGCACATTCATGCCCTGCGTGGGGAAAGAGGAAAGGAGAATGGCTAGGGAAATCTTACCATGGCAAGAAGAAGGGAAATATAAGAGGGGGCAGGAAACAGGAAGATGTGGGTTGTAAGAGTGAGGTCAGAGGAGGAGGTGGCAGACTAGGAAAACAGCAAGAGGAAGGTAGGAAGCAGTGGACTGTGAAGGCTGCTATTTGGAAAGTTTAGGCATTGGTACAATCAGTGGAACGATACTGCAGGGTGAGTGTGCATGTTCATGTGATGAGTGAATAGAAATACTACTGTAGAGAGGGTTTTTTTGAATATATGACAACAGGGTGATAGGAGGGTGTTTGAGTAGGTGCAGTGGTTGAAGGGCAGAATAGAGTGGAGGAGAGACCAATAGAGTAGAGGAGGGAGCAGTAGAGTGGAGGAGGGAGCAAAAAAGTGGCAAAGGGAGAAGTAGATTGGATGGGGAGCTGCAGAGTGGAGCCAGGAGTAGTAGATTGGAAGAAAGAGAGGCTGTAATATCAAAGGTTGGAGGCTCCAACGAGGAGGGATGAAACCTCAGCATGACAGAGAATTGGTGGCAGGAGTAAGAGAAGGAGAGGACAGTGAGAGTAGAAGAGGACATGTAAGCATGTGTGTGAATGAACACCCCTGAAACGAATTCCCTCAGAGTACTAACAACTGGATAGAGTACGGACAGATAGGACTTCCCTGAGGAGGTTTAAAGATCCGGCTCCTTAGGGAGTCACCCGTGGCCTAAAACAGGAGACAGAGAGAAGGGGTTACCAGTTGATAGTACTAACCTGGGATTACAGGAGCCTGGGTTAGGGAGGACATCTCTCAGGAGACGAGAGAGAGCGAGGGATGGCTCTAGGGCCCACAAAAGTTTAATACAAAACCTTGGAATTTCCTCGAGTTTCAGAAGTGATTTGTGTGCCATCTGTAACAAAATGAAATTGTAAAACAACTATAACAGTTCCACCGCTATTCAATGTTTATGAGAGCAGACAGGTCAATACTATTGTCATGTGCCTAACCACACTTGTATAGAACTTCAAAAATGAAAACGATGAAAACGTCCTACACATCTTCCACAACACACATAAATGCAATTTCATGTGATTGCAAAAATCCAAATATATGGTTTGGTTATATATCATCTAATGGTCAGAAAAGATATGCTTTCTTTACATTTAATATGAGTGCCAAAACAAAACAAAGTATGGTTTATTTACACATCTAGTAAGGGCCAACATAAAATAATGTAACATAAAGGCCACTTTTACAGAAGAAACAGTACACAGAAAGACATCATTATCAATATATGTTTTGGACCATCTATGTTTTTTTATAATGGCACAGTTATTGTGGCTTTAGAAATATAACTGCCAATTTGTTTTTGTGTGTTATGTTGCAACTGTCTTGGGATCGGTACAACATATCACACAACACAAAGTGAAAGGTCAAAACCTGTGTGTGTACTGTACTGTGTGGGAAGTTTTAGATGTGTACATATTGGAGTGGGTAATCAATTCAAAAGAAAAGAGAAGTTCAAGTGAGAGTGACAGGAGTGAGACACACATTCAATCAAATTAATTTTGTTAAAAGGAACTAACTACTGTTTTATACACCCAGTCCCCATTCTTATCTACAGAGTTTCGGGGCGCCCACACCCAAGAAAGCATCCTCCAACAGACTCACTGTCTCAGGGAATGTTAAGTGCACCAGCCCACTTTTTTACTCAAGGTCCGTAGATGATACTAGTTACCTGCAGTCCTCTGAGAATTTGTAGTCATGATGCACTGCCTGCGCAAGACCTGTCAGATTACCAATCGTCCAACAGGGTTTTCTTACAAGTATCCTCTATTGTCCTAGGCAGTCTTTGTGGAAGAAATCTTCACCCTTCCTACAAGGAACCTTGTCACTATGTAGTAATTGTAGGCCATGATGCGAGAGTCACCACGAGAGTTTCACTCTTTCAGATGCTCAGTTTAAGCTCTCACAGATTGTAAATATTGTTGGGTCTCCTGTCACTACAGCTACCGTCATTATATGGGCATTCTCTTCAGAATCTGGATCCTGACAGATTTTGGTCAAGGCTTCCATACAAGTCTCATAGCTTAAACATTGTGCCTCACTTCGTTTAGTCTTCTCTTGTTTTTTAGCTCTTCTGAAAATCAACCTATTTTCCTTCTCCAACTCGGATTCTTCCTCTCTATCAATTCCACCCATCACTACAACGCTAACTCTCTGGAAGGCCTTCCTAATGCCTACAATAATGGCAAGCTCCTGTCTCCTTGTATATAATTGCTTGAACATCACTTGCTCCAATGAGCTTTGGGGTGTGTGGGTCCTTTTAACTCTAACCTAAGGATTTGGGATTGTTTGTGTCTAATGGATGTTGCCTCCTTTCCAGGTGCCTGCTCTTCTTTCCAAATGATGTACATATGTTGATGTGTTTCTAATAAGTTGGTATAGCCTTCTTTTGCCCCGGCAGACAGGCATTACAAACCTTCTGCCTGTCATCTTTAGGTCAGGTATCTTTGTCATGGCGTCCAGACATGCCTGTGACTAGTGTCTCTGGGGATTCCAAACTCTCGCTACAATGAAGTTCTTGGGCCTTATTATTAGTGTGGCGGAAAGGCAACAATGGCAACGGTAGGGCTAACGGTGCCGTTGTTACCTCTTGTTACCTCTCCACCAGACTACGAGTTCTGCTAGCTGGTGCCGGACTGCATGCCTGGTGTGACCAGGCTCTATGGGGCAGAATGGGGATTGGGAGGCTGGCCGTAACGGCACCCGCAAATGGGCAATTACCGGGTCCGCCAAACTCGGCATGACCCAGTTATTGCCCATTTGCGGGTGCCGGAAAAAAACAACTCCGGCGCCAGCCGTGCCCTTAATAAGGGCGTGGCTACCGGCTGTCACAACCCTCACCCTGAAGCTCCCCTGGCCTATCTATGGGCCAGGGGGAGCCTTGACACCAGTCCCCACTAAATCCAAACCTAGGCCTTCTTGGGGCCAGTCCTTTGTCAGCCTGACCTGCCCTTGCTTTATGCCTGAGGTGGAGGCCAGTGTCCTCCCCTCCTCTACAGGAATCACATTTGGTGCTCCTGTAGAGATTCCCCTAGTGTCCCTTGGGGCTTGGGACCAGTACACAGAAGCACTGGCTACTATTGCACATAACACCCGCAGATTTTCGAGAAGTGTCCTCCTGAATGGCCAGCCTTCTACTGGTTTGAGAGACACTGGTTCAAGTATGACAGTTTTGGACAGGACTGTGCTCATGCCAGAGGACTATGTAGGTGCTCCTCTGAGAACTACCAGGTTATCTGGTGGGCCTCCCGAATGATCTCCTGTAGCCGTAGTCACCATCACAATTGCAAACAAGAAAGCAAACATTGGCGTGCTGGTTCAGGACAATGTGCCTGCCCACATTTTGTTGGGTCATGATTTAGTTGAGTTGGGATTGAGCACTGATGAACTACCCCTGACTGCTGCTGCTGTCACTAGATCTCAGGTCGATCAAGAAGGCCACCTCTGTGAAGGGGGCTCCTACTCTTTTCACTGTTTCAACAGCACCTACTGGGATTTAGGCTCCGGACGGGCTTTGTCCAGTGGCAACCCGAGACTCAACTCCTGAGGGAGACAAGCTCGAAGATCCTTCTTTGGGATAGGTGCTCAACCAAGAGGATCACCCTGACCTTCAATGCCTGCTGGCTGATGGAGGGCCCACTAGGGGTGACTTCTGTAAGGGTCAGAGAGAGTTCCACTCTCTCAAGGGTCTAAGAAAACAGGCAGAGGCACAATGTGAAGTGCAAAGGTCATTCAAGATTTATTGGCAGGGTGATCTCCTTTTTAATGAGCCCACTAAGCCTGAACCTGGTGTCCTCAAGAGGTTGGTGGTACCCAAGGTTTACAGGCCCTTCCTGTCGCAGTTGGCACGTGAGGTTCCCTTAGCTGGTCATCTTGAGACCAAGGAGACTGAGCAAAGGCTTTTGGCACATGTCTACTGGCCCCGGATGGAAATACAAGTTGAGTCTGACTGACGGACCTTTCCCACTTGTCAGTTGTCTGGCAAGACTGGAGGCACTTTAATTTTCCCACTGGCGCCTTTGCCAGTGTTCGGCACACCATTTGAGAGGATTGGCATTGACATCATCAGTGCCCTAGACAGATCCACATCAGGTGGATACTGGTTCATCCTGGTCCTGGTTGATCATGCTACCAGGTACCCCAAGGCTATACCCTGTCTGACCATTATTGTAAAGGTGGTTGCCAGGGCTCTCCTGGGAATTGTTACCAGAGTTGGATTCCCTAAAGAGGTGGTCTCTGACAGAGGATCTAACTTCATGTCTGGTTACATGCAGGTGATGTGGAAGGAATGCAGAGTAACACATGAGTTCTCCACCTCCTACCATCCCCAGATCAATTATCTGGTTGAGAGGTTTAATAAGACTCTCAAGGGCATGCTTGGTGCTTTGGAAGAGCCCCTAAGGAGGAAATGGGATCTCCTCCTACCATGGCTGCTGTTCACCTTCTAGAGAAGTGCCTCAAGAGGGTGCTGGTTTCAGCCCCTTTTGAGCTTCTCTTTGGACATCCCATGAGGGGGCCCCTTGCCTTAATCAGAGAAGGTTTGGAAGTGGGAGACTATGTGTTAGGCCTCAGATGGAGGATGGCATGACCATAAGGCCTCACAAGTGGATTGGACTCCGGGACAGGAGATCCTTGAGATGGAGCCTACCAAGTCTTTAGATTTGGCAGATAAGTGGACTGGACCCTTCAGGATAATCTCCAAGATGGGCGAAGCTCAGGAGATCCTCACTCAGAACTGTGACTTAATAGCTAAAGTCCCATTCTGCCATTGTTTAAACTAACGTGCCTTCCTTCATATGATGTATGCTGTTACACATTACTGTTTCATTTGTATGTCATTAGAACTATCAGCAGTTGATGCATTTGAAAGGAGTCAATAGCTAAGCGTGGTACCACATAGACATTGGGCCTCATTACGATCACAGCGTTAGCCGTGCCTGTATGGCAGGCATGGCTACTGGCATGCTCACTACCGGCACCGCCTCCCGCGATTGGGCAATAACCAGCCCTTTACAAGATGAATGGACCGGTAATTGCTCATTAGCGGGTGGCGGTATTGCATTGATAACTGTGCCGGCGGCATTACGAGTTATGCTCGCGGGAGCCGCACAGCCTGCCAGGTAAGACCTGGCGTGCTGTCAGGAACCCACGAGCAGAACTCATAATGCGGTGGGACGGTATCAATGGTGCCGGTGCATTACCAGCACCGTTCATACCGTCACTGCCAGGGTCCTAATGAGGCAAAAACAAAGAGGTGATGGCTGGAAGGTTTAGACTGAATCTTAACCACTGGCATTGCTCGGGGCAACCCCCCAGACCATTGTTCTTCGTCTGCCGAGCCATTACAGAAGGGGAAAGACCATATGCAAATCAGGCTTGGCCCCACCCCAAAAGGGGAAGTCCAGCCCGAACTGCTAGGTCATATCCCTTCTGCACGAGACCACAAGCATCCCCAAACATGTTTCACCCTTGTTGGGGGTCATCAGTGAGGAGTAGCTTGGGTCTCTATGCCCAGCAGGCACGGGACCCACGTCTGGGCATACCCGTCCCACTCGGGGTCCTAATGAGGCCCATTTTTTATATATGCCATATTAGAGTTACCAAAGTACAACGTGTGTTATTAATTGTGTATATATACAGAACCTTATTTTTATATAAAGAACTGTGTTAGCACATAACATAGTGTGGGGACATTCTTTGTGGGGGGCTTGGGGACTACACTGTATTTAAGATTCAGATTGCATCACCTCCTAAGAGCTTAAGCCTTGGTTTCTCGTCCATTGCTACCACAGAGAGAACGTTTGCTGGGGTGCTCTGTGCTTCTATCATATAGAGGGCAGGAGTACAGATAACTCCCCTCCAGTCTTTACAATAACCATCCCAGACCCCAGACCAGAGGAGAAAAAAAATATACAGGTTACAGTCAGTGATGTATCATGTTTTAATTTAGTACAGAGTCAATGGGCCTCATTATGATTGTGGCGGTACAGTTACCACGGCGCCGGTAGTGCTGCCGGCGCCGTTGTCACTGTACCACCACATTACAAGTTCTGCTTGCGGGTGCTGCTCTGCACACCTGGTCAGACCAGGCGTGCAGAGCGGCACCCGCGAGCAGAACTGGATGGAGTTATGAACGGTACTGCTGCTACCATTCTCCCTATTCCCATTGGGAATGGGGACATACCAGCTCTGGCTCCCGTGCAAGGTGAATTACTGGGCCTACTGAGGTCGGAATGGCCCGGTGATTCCCCTTTCGCGGGAGACAGAGCCGGACCTGACCTCCAACCTCGTAAAGAGGCCCAATATATCTTGTGTCGTTAAATACTTTATTTAATTCATAGACATTATTGAAGCTCAATATAGTTTGTCGGTGTGGGAAAAAAGTGAAGGGAACACTGTTTACCTTTTTTTTTCCTGCAGTACCAAACTACAGGTTTGTAGGATTACCTCCAGCAGTATTATCATATGCTAATACCAGTGATTTTTGGAGGTAAAGTGGAGGAGTTACCTCCAGCTTCAAGCTGGCGGTAACTTCTCCACTTTACTTCCATAATTTGTCGCTACTACAATCCGGTAATACTGCTGGAGGAATACCAGCAAAAATCCCCAATGGAGTCCTATGGACTTCATTAAGTGAGGATTTACCCTCGTAAATCACCACTTATAATCAGGTGGTATTAACACTGGAGCACTGGATTTAATACCTCCAGTGGTAATACCACCTGACCAAATTGTGGTATTAGTAATTCTGGTTAATGACCCTCTGTCTTTATTTTCGTTCATATGCAGAAACATTGAGAACATGTGATAGAGCTCTCTTATATCATACAATTGCCATACAATTGCCAATACTCTAAGGGGGTAATTCATAGAATTCAGCGCACAAGTGGCGCACGCGGCTGGCGCACAGTGTGCGCGTGCGAATCCCTGCGCCAGCCGCATGCGCCAAAAATACATTTCCGTGCACAGCGTATTCATGGATTTCAGCCACCAAAACCAGCCGTGGCGCACAGTGGCACAGCGACCCTGCCGCAGCGCCAGTTACGCCCCCAAGAACACCCCTTGCGCAGGGCAGGGAAAAGGCATCAAAATCCCCAATCCAGCGCAAAGGGCTGCGCTAACCCTGTACCAGCACAGCAAGCGGGGTACGTGTATCACTGGGGTGCGCGGGAAGTTCCTCACGATATTTCAGCTGGGTACGTGTATTTCAGGGGTGCGCGGGAAGTTCCACACGCGATTCCATCAGGGTACGTGTACATCAGGGGTGCGCGGGAAGTTTCACACGTGAATTCAGCAGGGTACGTGTATATCAGGGGTGCGAGGAAACTTACACACGTGAATTCAGCAGGGTACCTGTATTACTGGGGTGCGCTGGAAGTTCCACACGCGAATGTCCTGGGTGCGTGTATCTTGGGGTGCGCAGGAAGTTTCACACGCGATATCAGCAGGGTACGTGTATTTCAGGGGTGCGCTGGAAGTTCCACACGCGAATGTCCTGGGTACGTGTATCTTGGGGTGCGCGGGAAGTGTCACACGCGATATCAGCAGGGTACGTGTATTTCAGGGGTGCGCTGGAAGTTCCACACGCGAATGTCCTGGGTACGTGTATCTTGGGGTGCGCGGGAAGTTTCACACACGATATCAGCAGGGTACGTGTATTTCAGGGGTGCGCTGGAAGTTCCACACGCGAATGTCCTGGGTACGTGTATCTTGGGGTGCGCGGGAAGTTTCACACGCGATATCAGCAGGGTACGTGTATTTCAGGGTTGCGCTGGAAGTTCCACATGCGAATCCCCTGGGTACGTGTATCTTGGGGTGCGCGGGAAGTTTCACATGCAATATCAGCAGGATATGTGTATTTCAGGGGTGCGCTGGAAGTTCCACACGCGAATGTCCTGGGTACGTGTATCTTGGGGTGCGCGGGAAGTTTCACACGCGATATCAGCAGGGTACGTGTATTTCAGGGGTTCCGTGGAGTACTACACGTGAATTGGCCGTGTGGGTCCTCCCAGGTGTTCGCTCCACAACCTCCACGGCCCCTGCAGGCAGCCCACACCACGGGGGACTAGCCTGCACCCCCACTCATGTCCCCCAGCACCCCCACCCCCCAGCACTGTGGGGCACCCTCCACCAGGCCCCCAACTCATGTCCCCCTGCACCCCCACCCCCCAGCACTGTGGGGCACCCTCCACCAGGCCCCAACTCATGTTCCCCGGCACCCCCACCCCCCAGCACTGTGGGGCACCTGCCAGCAGGCCCCCAACTCATGTCCCCCTGCACCCCCACCCCCCAGCACTGTGGGGCACCCTCCACCAGGCCCCAACTCATGTTCCCCCTGCACCCCCACCCCCAAGCACTATGGGGCACCCTCCACCAGGCCAACTCATGTCCCCCTGCACCCCCACCCCCCAGCACTGTGGGGCACCCTCCACCAGGCCCCAACTCATGTTCCCCTGCACCCCCACCCCCAAGCACTGTGGGGCACCCTCCACCAGGCCCCAACTCATGTTCCCCTGCACCGCCACCCCCCAGCACTGTGGGGCACCCTCCACCAGGCCCCCAACTCATGTCCCCCTGCACCCCCACCCCCCAGCACTGTGGGGCACCCTGCACCAGGCCCCAACTCATGTTCCCCTGCATCCCCACCCCCCAGCTCTGTGGGGCACCTGCCAGCAGGCCCCCAACTCATGTCCCCCTGAACCCCCACCCCCCAGCACTGTGGGGCACCCTCCACCAGGCCCCAACTCATGTTCCCCTGCACCCCCATCCCCAAGCACTATGGGGCACCCTCCACCAGGCCAACTCATGTCCCCCTGCACCCCCACCCCCCAGCACTGTGGGGCACCCTCCACCAGGCCCCAACTCATGTTCCCCTGCACCCCCACCCCCAAGCACTGTGGGGCACCCTCCACCAGGCCCCAACTCATGTTCCCCTGCACCGCCACCCCCCAGCACTGTGGGGCACCTGCCAGCAGGCCCCCACTCATGTCCAACTCATGTTCCCCTGCACCCCCACCCCCCAGCACTGAGGGGTACCCTCCACCAGGCCCCAACTCATGTTCCCCTGCACCCCCACCCTCCAGCACTGTGGGGCACCCTCCACCAGGCCCCAACTCATGTTCCCCTGCACCCCCACCCCCAGCACTGTGGGGCACCCTCCACCAGGCCCCCAACTCATGTCCATCTGCACCCCCACCCCCCAGCACTGTTGGGCAACTGCCAGCATGCCCCCACTCATGTCCAACTCATGTTCCCCTGCACCCCCACCCCCCAGCACTGTGGGGCACCTGCCAGCAGGCCCCCACTCATGTCCAACTCATGTTCCCCTGCACCCGCACCCCCCAGCACTGTGGGGCACCCTCCACCAAGCCCCAACTCATGTTGCCCTGCACCCCCACCCCCCAGCACTGTGGGGCACCCTCCAGCAGGCCCCAACTCATGTTCCCCTGCACCCCCAACCCCCAGCACTGTGGGGCACCCTCCACCAGGCACCAACTCATGTTACCCTGCACCCCCACCCCCCAGCACTGTGGGGCACCTGCCAGCAGGCCCCCACTCATGTCCAACTCATGTTCCCCTGCACCCCCACCCCCCAGCACTGTGGGGCACCTGCCAGCAGGCCCCCACTCATGTCCAACTCATGTTCCCCTGCACCCCCACCCCCCAGCACTGTGGGGCACCTGCCAGCAGGCCCCCACTCATGTCCAACTCATGTTCCCCTGCACCCCCACCCCCCAGCACTGTGGGGTACCCTCCACCAGGCCCCAACTCAGGTTCCCCTGCACTCCCACCACCCAGCACTGTGGGGCACCCTCCACCAGGCCCCCAACTCATGTTCCCCTGTACCCCCACCCCCCAGCACTGTGGGGCACCCTCCACCAGGCCCCAACTCATGTTCCCCTGCACCCCCACCCCCAGCACTGTGGGGCACCTGCCAGCAGGCCCCCACTCATGTCCAACTCATGTTCCCCTGCACCCCCACCCCCAGCACCTTGTGGCACCTGCCAGCAGGCCCCCACTCATGTCCAACTCATGTTCCCCTGCACCCCCAACCCCCAGCACTGTGGGGCACCTGCCAGCAGGCCCCCACTCATGTCCAACTCATGTTCCCCTGCACCCCCACCCCCCAGCACTGTGGGGCACCCTCCACCAGGCCCCAACTCATGTTCCCCTGCAACCCCACCCCCTAGCACTGTGGGCCACCTGCCAGCAGGCCCCCAACTCATGTCCCCCAGCCAACATGTCATCACAATCTAGATCCCTGGTCCCTATGGTCAGCCTCCAAATGCCAAACACCCACCCGAGTATTGCATCCACCCACTTAGAAATGGCAATAACATGATAGAACCCCAATTGCAAGTTTGGAAATGAACACATGTCCCTCACATACACCCAATGGGTGTCAGTGAATCTCAAAACCCATATCATGATATGCATGAAACCAATGAGATGATACTACACATTAAATTTTGAACAAAAAATACGTATTAAAGGAAACATAAATTGAATCAAAAATAAACAAACAGAAATGGGAATTTAAAAAAATAAAAAGCAGCATGTCCATGAAATAATGCAAAACCAAAAATCATAATCCAAAGGAATGGTGTCCAAAGTCACAGTCGACAAAAGTAAATCCAATGGAAAATTATAATTGAAAGCCATTGCTCCATGGGTAAATTGTAAAAAAAAAGAAAATCCAACAGTCAACTATGTACAGATGAACAAGCCAGGGTCCATGATCCCAACAGAAGAAATGAAACATATCTAATAACACTACCTAATAAAAAAAAAACTATATACAAAAATGTGGCCCATTGTCCAAAAAGGTCCAAAAAAAATGCAAAACCAAAGGAAACCTAACACTAACTACAGAACTATTTACAAGGGCAGCAGGCTAGTCCAACGGCTGACTTTTGGATGTCCCGGGCCAGGGCATCATCGAACTCCTGCTCAATGTCCCGGAGGTGCTCCTCCTCCAGGGCCCCGAGGGTCCGCAGGGCCGTTGACGTGTCTACCTCCAACCCCCTGCGGATTGCCTCAAGGCACTCGGCCCACCTCAGGGCCCTCCGCATGGAGTTCTCCGCCCTGACCATCGTGAGCCGTGCCTCTTCCGCCCGCTGCCGCTCCGCATCTATGGCGTGGCCCAACCGCTGCCACACGGAAGACACTTTCTGTCCTCGATCCTCATGCCCTCCGGCCGATGCCTGCCCCTCCGATGTTGATTGTCCCGAGCCATCATGGCTCCCACCACGTTGCTGCTTCTGCTGTGCCTCTGCCCGTGCACTGCCTCCTGCTGCCTGCACATCCTCTGCTGGCTGGGGTGCAGGCGTTGATGTGGCCACCCCTGCTGGACGTCTGACTCCCGAATGTGGCAGGGATGCCTCCTCCACCAGCCTGGCCACACCGTCAGAGGCAGCTCCACAGGGCACCCAGGTGACTGATGGGTGGGAAGATGGCACGGAGGACGACTGACGCATAGGGGGTTCAGTTGAGGAGGGGGTCGTAGCAAGCCACATCAAACGGAGGAATCCGGCCTGGGTTACCTGTCCCAGTAGGCCGACTCGGTCAACGAGTCATTCGAGATGACGTGCAGTCTCCTCATGAAAAGACTGCAGGTCACCTCGCATGGACCATTGACGCAACGCCACACCAGTCAGGACAGGCTCAACCCGGACCTGGATAGCCACGTCCGCAGGCAGAGGAAGGCCAGTTGTCGTGAGCTCATCCCCTGCCTGAAAACGGGTCTGGACGTAGGCATCCCTGCTGGTGCAAGATGATGCAGGGACAGGATCAGGGACAGGATTGCACACAGGCACCTCCGCGGCGGCCTGTGCTGCCTCTTGTCCCTGGTCCTACACTGCACCACTAGCACCAGTGGAATCCCCACCTCCAGACCCCATCTCTGTTGCTTGCATGGCCTCCTCCTCCACCAAACCCCCCACCAACCTGGATGACTCCGTGCCATCTTCCCCCGTTGTGCCCTGTGGGGTCCCAGCTGCCCCTTCTGCTGCCGAGGAGTCCAACTCCAACCTCCGCCTCTTGGACCTCCCCCCAGCAGCTGCAGCCTGGGAAGCGGCACCGGACTCCTCACTCCCCCACGAGATCACAACCTGGGAGGGGAGCCAGGCCTTGCGTCTCCGGCTGGTGGTGTGCTCCACAGCACCTTCTCCGCCCTCTTCATCAGTTGACGCTGCAGACAGGGAGAGCACTGTACAATGGACACATACACACATGACAGTTGTACATGAGTGGCATTGGCAAACCTCAGACATGCCATCACAATCCCAACACACATGTCATTTCAACTTGCACACATGAGCCATACCACAGCCATATCGCAACTGCCAGCACCATCCATACACATACAAGAGCATGAGCAGGCAATGGTGAGCCAGACATCACATGCAACACAGGGAGTGCACTACACATGTACACACACCACCACACTCGCATGCATGTGTACAGCTCTGCCAACTGTTGCAGTGTTCAGATGGGCATCCATGTCAAATCTGCCAATCAGGCTTCCACATCCCGCTGTCACATGCATCCATGTTGCATCACTGTTGCACCCTTGTCAAATACACACACATGCACATGTACACAGTGCTGATACATGCAGCTGAAAACAACATACATGCGTGACATCACGAACATGTCTACTTACATACACATTCATCCAAACATGTGTGCCCACACAACTGCATTTGGCATGCAAGCCTACACACACAAGCACCATCCATGTCTCACACATTACAGCCCTCGCATGTGTTACGGCCCTGTACACCCCCACCCATACTCGACCCCATACAAACACATGTGCAACCTGCTTACTACTGAAACATCACCACACGCACAGCTCACAATCAGGATGCATGTACACTTACCGCTCGACTCCAGACGGGTCTGCCTCTCAAGGACCTGGACGTGGCGCGCTGGGGATATGCGTTCCAGGACCCTCATCTGATCTTCCGACAAGTGGCCCCTTAGCATCCGCTGCCTTCAAGAGGCGCCGGGCCTTGATCAGGGTCCTGGACCTGAAATCCTCCCAGCGCTTCTTGACATGTTGGAAGTCGCGGACTGCCACCCCCTCCGTGTTGATGGCAGTCACGATGTCCGTCCAGATCTGAGTCCGTCCTTCCTTGTCGGCGCGGGAACTTCCGAAGAGGGCATCATATTGCCCCAGGACTTGCTCCACCAGGACACCAACTTCCCTGGCACTGAAGCTGGTGCCCCTCTGCCTCTCTGGCGGGGGGTTGTCAGTGGTGCCAGATGTTGCAGTGCCCAACATGACAACCCCAGAGGCAGGAGTGGGTGGGCAACTGGGTCCTGGGGCTGGGCTGTGGAGCGATGGAATCCCAGTCGGGAGTCTTTGTTTCCAGCAGGGGATGTCACAGCAACAGCACCCCTGGCTGATGTGCAGGCAGCAAATGGCAGAGCACGTGGGCAGCAGGCAGCAGCAGATGGCAGGTGGGAGCGTGCTCGGGGCTCTGGGGGGCAGTAATTCGGCCTTCTGGGCAGGAGCGTTTTCTTCCGTGTGCTTACGCATGGCCAGCTTGATACGGAGTGATTTGGCACGTGAAAATTCTCCACATCAGCGTGTAATTCGAGGAAAGGCCCTTAGCGCGTAAGCGCGTCTGCACGCATACGCAATTTCATTGGACAGAAGGCCCCTCAAGCACAGCGCCCCTGTGACGTGACGCGCGCAGGCGTGCATGGGCATTTCAGCGCGCGTGAAAAACTGCACGTCCGCGTGTAATCCGGGGAAAGGGCCAATGCGCGTAAGTGACGTGACGCGCGCGGGTGTTTCCCTCAGCACGGGCTAAAGGTGAGCGGGGCCAGCAGTTCGCTGTACGTGCCTTTCGTGGAGACCGACGTGTGTTGCTGCTTCCTGTTTTTTCGCGCGCCATCACTACTTCACAGCTATCAAGGACGTATCTCTTCTTCTGTCCCACTATCAGTGCTGCGACAAATGGTGCATTCATCGTAGCTGTATATACGTGTTTGTTGTTTGCGTGCACTTTTATACTGTTCACGGGGACGCTTACGGCTGCCTTCCTGTGGTGGACGTGTTGATGCCTGTGCGCGTTTTTTAGCGTGCGCGGGTTTCCCGTATTCGATTCCACGTGTTGTTTGCGTGCGTGTGGGCATTCCGTCTATTTCCCTGCAGTACTTCCCCAGTCACGCCTTCTTTTTCATGCGTTGTTCCCCATTCCGTGTGTTACGCCCCTTGTCCCGCCCCCTTTTTGGTGTGTGCACCAACTTTGTGCGCTTTCCCTGTGCGCGTCGCGCACGGCGTTCGGGATGTTGCAATGACGTGTGCGCCATGCATGGATTTGGCGCACATCCAGGGGGAAACACACGCGGGCCCTTCCTTGAATCGCACGTGTGCGTGTGCGCTTGCTTTTACAGGCTTGCGCCAGCTTGCGCTGAGATTTTTGGCGCACATTTGTTCCATGAATCGGCCCCATAGTATCGCACTCCAGTCAGTCAGTTCTGATTTAAGCCCCATAGTGCCTTAGGGTGATTGAAAAAACTACTGCTGGATTCTTTCCTGTGCAGCAGGGACGGATCCGGTCTCCTGATTCCTCAGTCTGGTGGCGAACGGACGGACTCTGAATGGGATTTCACAGCAGCAGTCATGTGAAAGGACCCTCAGCAATGATTGCATCAGTCTCCCTCATTGGTCTGCAATCTTTACACCTTTTTATCAGCTCCAACATTGAAAGGTTACTGCCTAGTCGATATTCCGTGATTCTGCAGTCCTGCACTCTGGTGAGGAGACTTGTAGGAGTGCATTTGTGCCTTTGGAGGTCTAACTGCAACTCACCAAAGTTCTGGGAGGATTCGTCCATGAAAAGACATTGCACTGCAAATGGGTCAGAGGTGCCTCAGGATTCACGTTTTGCAGTCCTGGAAAGGCACAACAACTTGGGGGATGGTTCGATCTGCAGTTCATCTCAGGGCCGGTTGGTCCCACTAGCCAAAGGGAAAGAGTCACTCTCTTTGGAGCTCCTCCTTCGAGAAGAGGAGGGGATCAGGACAGAAGAGTTTGCTTAATGGTTACTGGAACGGTCTGTAGGCATCTCTGGTCGTCCTCTGCTTTGTATCTTTTCTCCCAGTGGTTGACTTGCCTTTTGCCTCAGGAACCTCAACTTTTATTAGGATTTCCCATTGACTCCTCTGCAAACTCTCCCTGCAGTTTACTTAAGGGTGTGGGTGGTCCCCCAGATGTCTCTGGTTCCATTCAGGCACATCAGCAGACAAAGGGCAGGTGAGGGCCAAACTCTTCCCCTGCATCCTGTCCTCACAGGCACACTGAAGCCTAGGCAGGGACAAAAAGTGTTCCTGCCAAAGGCAAAACTCACGCATAGACTTCCCCCTCCCAGAATGGTAGGAGAAGGGCTATGGAACATGGGGACCCTTTTGTGCAAAACCGAGGCAGTGAATACAGTCTGAGGTAGAAAAAAAAGCACACTGTTTGGTAGAATACCTCCACTGCCACCATCCATAACTTTAGTGTTGTCACTCTGGCCAAAATGTCACAGGAGCAGAGAGAAGGGGGATACTAGGTATCCCTTTAGCACTCCAAATAAGGTAGTGTGTGCTAATCTTTCATAAGTTAAAGTTTTAGGAAGGATTCAAAGAAGCCCTATTTCCTCAAGAACATGAGTGCTTATGGAAAATAAAAGAATATAAAAGGAGAACCTACAGGGTCCCCAGCAACACTGCACATAGGCTGCTGTGTGCTGCAAAAGTAAAACACAGATGCCTTTAAGAGCAATGGAGGAAAGCAAGACTCCATAATATAAGGTAACACATAAAGAACAAGTCCCCCTGGTTAGAGCAGGTAAGAATGAATGAGGGGAAAAAGGTTCCCTCCATTCAGGAGAACAAGAAAAAAAAGGTCCAGAAGTCCAGCAAAAGGTGCTGGGGTCTTACTAGGAGAGGGGATTAAGCATACAACTGATAAATCTCCGTAACAGTTATATGTTCACATTTTGCTATATTCAGTATCTTACTGTTAGTGCCAGGTATTAATCACTTAGTTATTTACTTGATGTCTTCTCCTTATGATTACTACAACTAGCGTCCCAATTCCCTGAATACGGTCAATCTGAACTGCAAAAAAGGTGTGTTAATACAGTCAATGAACGAATTGAGAATTGCTTAACAAATCAATTTTACTTTTTGATGTTGGAAGGACAACCGTGTATTAGAGAAAATAAGGAAACTACAATCTTGAAACACATTTGGGATACAAAGAAAATTTCAACCATCATGTGTGACTGAAGGTGTCCCAAGAATCCTTAACAAGAAGAAGAAGCGCCCCTATTCAGCTTAGCTAATGATTTTTTTTTTTCCATCCCAGTTCAAAAATTTTGAGAACTTTCCACTTCTGGATGATTGTCCTGCCCATGGAACAGAATTGTTGGTGGTATCAGTTCTAGATGATCTAAGACTAATTGCGGATCGAAACGGTTTCGGGACCCTTATGCGTTTAGATCTACCTGCAACTTTACACACTGTAGACCAACTTACAGTTCTTGGTCGTCTAGTCAAGGTTGAGATTAGAGGCACAACATTGACGGGACTTTAGTCATTTTTATCAGGCGTTTTTCAACTGTGGCCATATGCCCTGATTAATCTGATCCAAGAGTTTGTCGACTGCATAGTGCTTAAAATGTCTTCACTTGGTCCTCTTCATTTCAATCTCCATATGACACCTTTTCCTGACCTGATCCGTTCCTTCTGCCTCACATTTTACATGTAAGCATTTGATAGCCAGAGTGTCCTCAGTGGAATAAAAGCCTAGTCATTTCGGCTCATGCATGGAAGAGGTGGGACTTTGAATGAATTAGAAACGGCTTAAGTTTAAATGCACTAAAACAGAAGCATTGCTTAATTGTAACTGTAAAATCTATTTGTGCTGATTTATAACATCAAAAATCGTATGTTTGATGTCTAGCATTCGGCTCTTGCTAGCTGACCTTCAGTGGTAAACCAGTGTTTGCAATTTAGGTGTTACACTTGACTTTAGACTAGCAAGTGAGCCAAGTCTCCCAGCCATGCGTTTTCCATCTGCGCACGCCACACTATTTACTCGATTTCTTCTCTTTGTCCCATAAAGTGCATATAGTAAATATTAACATCTCTAGTCGTCTCGATTTTTGTGTTTCGATGTATTTACACTTATCAGCAATGAAGCTGCTGCACATTTTGGCAGAATAGGTTGCAAAGCAAGTTCTGTGATTAGTATGGAGAGGTTGTAACACACAGAGGGTTGGACACGGCTACAGACTCCTCTCAGTTTGGAGAACTTGATGAGAAAAATATGATTTGCACAAAAAAACAAAAAAAAAAAAATCCTAGCACTTTCAATAAGGAATTTCGTCCAGAACAGAACAGAGCAGTATTCTAACCTAGCGACTAGATTAACAGGAACTACATGAATAATGAAACACTCGTTGTATTCAGCTGGCAGTGGCATTTATGACTTAGGCCGGAAAGAAAGTACTGTCTTTCTCAGGAATTTCGTATTTTTTCAGCAGAAAAGGTACGGTATGTGCAAGAAATAATAAGGAAACCTCATCATATATGGATTTCACTTTCTGCAATATTCAGTAACTTTAGTTTTCAAGCCCCCGGCCTCTTCCTGGACTGCTATAAAATGTGTACCGAGCTAAAAAGACATACATAAAAAATAATCAATTCAAAATCACCTTTTCCATTGTACGCTTCCGCCCTCAGTTTTCAGAGTTACCAGCCAAGGGGCAGCACTAGCAGAAGGTAGTGTTGCCCAGAGGCGGACATCCTGAAAATGCTATTTTTGTCTGCTTGGGGTGCCCATCAGTTATATAGGATTCTCATCTGCGCGTGACTGAGGCAAGGAGTCGATTTCGCGTTTCCTGTTATGTATTACAACTTTTATGGTAGCTGCTCGGCTCAAGATTAGATACACACAAAAGCTAACTGAGAAAAAGCTTTCTGTGCGGAAATGTTCATGTTTCACGATAAGAAATCATGGGGCGCCCAGTTGTGTGAGTTATGTTAGGTGTTAAGGTAAATGTGAATGAACGATGTGCTGTATCTATTCCATTGGTCGAGTAGAAGAACCTTGCTCCACCCCATCATGCCTTCCTGGCGCAGTCTTTCATGAAGTGTCTGGGGCGAGATCTGTGAGGGGACAGGACAATATTGCATTTAAACACAGCTCTCAACTCACCCGCTTTTGGCGGGTCTCAACCGTCTTGCAAAGGGATGACTCACCCGCCAAGCCTCCTGCACGCCCATTCATTCCAATGGGCG
The DNA here is from genome assembly GCF_040938575.1 of Ambystoma mexicanum. NCBI lineage: Eukaryota > Metazoa > Chordata > Amphibia > Caudata > Ambystomatidae > Ambystoma > Ambystoma mexicanum. Next base: position 507,854,489 of record NC_090926.1, on the reverse strand, counting down.
TCTCACCCGCCAAAAACAAAATCGCATTGCTCTCAACTCACTCGCTTTTGGCGGGTGTCACCCGCCTTGTAAACAGCTGACTCACCCGCCAAGCCTCCTGCACGCCCATTCATTTCAATGGGCCTCTCACCCGCCAATAATAAAATCGGGTGATTTCACCCGCCTTTACAACACAAATGGTTGAGAGGTATGAAATCGGGTGATTTCACCCGTCTTTGCGAGAAAAATGGTTGAGAGCTATGCATTCAAATCAGCCTTTATCAACAGCAGTGATTTATAATGTGGCGATATTAACGTTAATACAGACAATGGTGCTTTTACCAACAGAGGGCCGCACAGTGCTGTCTCCCTTCAGTCCGTTTTCAATGCTGATAAAAAAGGTCATCAACATTGAAAAGGGACGCTGGGGACGAAAGCACTGTGCAGTGCGCCTTTTTTTTTTAAAACACACTTTTAGCACCAACGTAGGAAACTGGGTGCTAAGATGTGAGGGGTTAGGGTGAGCGGGTATCAGTAGTAAAGGGGTGCTATACATGCCGCTCGAATGCAGGCATGCACCATACAATACAGGCTGCATTCCGAGTAACCTGCTTGGTCAGCACCCCCTCCCAGTGTGCTAATGTGTATTGGCCTTATTAAATACACATTTTACAAATACATTTTGCCTCTTGTTACTAAAAACACATCAGCGCATGCCAACACAGCCTTTTACTTTTTAGCAGGTGCAGATATTTTCTAGTGTTTTCTAAATATAAAATGGATGTTCATTGTTCTAAATTTAAATAGAGAGAATGTCACATGCTGTTGACCACAACTCAGAACGAATGCCCCTATGTAAATTATTTGCACAGGACGTATTGAAGGGGAGAAGGAGATCCACAACGTCCATCGGTAGGAACCACTATGGGGATGCCTTTGCAAAAAAATACAAACAAAAAAATAACCCCGGCATCCGTCCATTCGTATGCAACACAAACGCATAGCTCATTCCCCTTTTTCCCAGAAAAGTGTAGAATGAGACCTGTTTGGTTTTGGCATAAAAAGGCTGCAGATTTTATTCCACAATAACACAAAACCACACTGCACACATTTGTGGAAAAATGTTCGTAAGTTGCGCCGACTGCTCAGTGTCCAAAAGAACATGCTTTCCCCTGTCCTTCCCCAAGAGTCCAGAATAGGCCCAACTCTCCCAACCTTTCCGTCCAAGCCTCTCCTGCCCCGGCAGGCGCGCCTGGGCGGGGAGAGTGCTGTTTCTTTGGGGGAAGCGGAGCCCTAGTTGTTCCTCCCAGATGCCCCAGCCGCTTAGGCTCCCAAGGGGCGCTGGGTCTGAGAAGAGCGAAGACCCTTCCTGCTTTCTACTGGCTCATCCGGAGTATGTCTCATGTGTTTGTTTGGCCAAACACCGCCACACCGCCTTGTCGTCCTGCGACGCCGACGACCAGGTGTCCTGCTTGTTCCGTTCGTAGGGTTGGTGGGTGGGAAAACAAATTCTCCTTCTGCTGGGCAATGGGCGGGAGTCCACGGCTGCGGCTGGCTGCTGCTTTCCGAACGGACCCACTCGTTATAAAGGGTGAAACCCCTCCCCGTTCTTTTGTTTTGCCCTTCGCTGGCTTTCTCCCAGTTCTGCTGCGCTTTCCATTTTGCGGGCATTCTTCCTTTTTGCCGCGTTTTTGTCCCCAGCGCCTCCGCCTCCTTCCAGTGGAGGGGGGACACAATGAGGACACTGCCCGGGTTATCGGGGGTGCCTCCTCCATTTTGCTGCACCTTTTTGTTTGTTGTCACTGGCATAACCCTGGCATCCGTCCATTCGTATGCAAAACAAACCCATAGCTCATTCCCCTTTTTCCCAGAAAAGCATAGAATGAGACCTGGTTGTTTTTGGAATAAAAAGGCTGCAGATTTTATTCCACAATAACACAAAACCACACTGCACACATTTGTGGAAAAATGTTCGTAAAATGCGGCGACTGCTCCGAGTCCAAAAGGACCTGCTTCCCCCTGTCCTTCCCCAAGAGTCCAGAATAGGCCCAACTCTCCCAACCTTTGCGTCCGAGCCTCTCCTGCCTCGGCAGGCGCTCCTGGGCGGGGAGAGTGCCGTTTCTTTGGGGGATGCTGAGCCCTAGTTGTTCCTCCCAGACACCCCTGCCGCTTAGGCTCCCAAGGGGCGCTGGGTCTGAGAAGAGCGAAGACTCTTCCTGCTTTCTCCTGGCTCATCCAGAGCTGTCTCATGTGTTTGTTTAGCCAAACACCACCACGCCACGTGTGGGTTACCACCCACCGTGGCTCCCCCCCTTGCTCTTCCTCCTACATTTCCAAGATCTTTGTGCAAATATTCTAGAAAAACAGATCCATGCCCAATGGTGCTAGATGCACCCCATCTTTCAGGAAGTATTCTGGAGATTTCAAATTAATCAGACCGTGTCTGATCTGCCCAAAGCCTCTGCCCCTGCAGAATTTTGCCATTGCGCACTTTAGCTTACGCTTGGACTTCTCTACAGCTGCGTGCTTATCAGCGCCTCTCCAGTCCAGCCTTGGAATGATCTCTGACCAAACGATCTCTGTTTATCCGAGTTGTTCTGCCAGCTCCTGCAAAGAGAACATCATTTCCCGCATGAGAGCCCCCCTCCCTAGGCTTGTGAAATCGTTCCCCCACAAGTGAATGATCAAAACGTCAGGCTTCTGCTTAGTGATCAACAATTTGAGCACCTGCCCCTGCAGCTGCGCCCATTTCATACCTGGCACCCCATGCCACCCAATCCTGAACTCGCCAGCTGTCAGCTTTTCTTTGTCCGCTGTCCAGCTTGCCCCTGCCCTCGACACAAATGAGTGTCCTATTACCCAAACACTTTCTCTGCTCCAGGGCAGCACTCTCGAAATGTATCCCACTGTAAATGAGGGAGAGCATCAGCTGCTGTGTTCTGCACCCCAGGGATGTGTCTAGCACGCACCTGCTAGCACGCACCTCAATGTTCTTTTCCAGCATACATTTCTGCAGTTCCCTTAACAACCGTAACACCCTTGAGCCTTTGGCAGAACCTTGATTAATTATTTGAACCACTGCTAGATTGTCTGACCAGAGCATGACTTTGCTGTCTTTCAGCTGCTCCCCCCACAGTTTGAATGCTACCAAGATAGGAAAGAGTTCCAACAGTGTGATGTTCCTGGTGACCCCTTGGCAATGCCATTCCTCTGGCCATGCCTTGCCGCACCACTTGTTGTCAAGGATTGCCCCGAACCCCAGAGCCCCAGATGAGTCTGTGAACAACTTGCGCTTGTCCTTGCAGTTGTTGTCTGTCCTCCACACTAGCACCCCATTGAAGTTGTCTAGAAATGTATCCCACATGGCAAAATCCTCCCGAACCTCAGCACTCAATCTGACATGTTGACCTGCATGCTGCAATGCTTTACCCACAGGGATGACTTTCCCTGCAAAATTGAGGTTGCCTGCCATGACCTGAAGTTCTCTCAAGGTTGCCTTCCTCTTGTGCCTTAACTCCTTGATGCTCTCCTTCAGTTTTGCTACCTTGTCCTGCGGCAGCCAGCATTCCCCTTTTATAGAATCAATTTCAATTCCCAAAAAGGTCAAACAAGTCACAGGGCCTACCGTCTTTTCCCCAGCTAACGGGACGCCCATTACCTTCATCAACCTCTGAAAAGTACCCATGATTTTTTCACACTCTGAGGCCCCTTTTTTCCCGATAAACAAAAAATCATCAAGGTAATGCACCACTGTCCCTACCTGGCATTCTTGTTTTACAGTGAACTCCAAAAAGGTGCTAAACGCTTCAAAATAGGCACATGAAATGGCAAACCCCATCGGTAAACATTTGTCATAATAATATTGCTCTTGTACCTTAAAACCCAGTAGATGCTGACTTTCTTTATGAATGGGTAACAAGTGAAATGCTGTTTCAATGTCACACCTGCAGTTTTAAGTGGAATCCCCGATCATACTGTAGCCAGCCATCACCCCCCGTTTCAAATAAATATGCTGGATGTAATGGCCATATGCCAGCATTACTGAAGCATCCTGTGGGTATTTCTCTATCATTCTTGAAGTATATATCAGGAATGCTTTTAGCCAATTATGAATGGATGCCTCAGTCACTGTCTTTCTCAGACAGTACTTTTAACCCGTTACCCAATGGCTCCATCCCCACCAAATCCAGGATTTCTATGAACTCTTTCCTCCATACTCTCTCCTTGACTGTCTTTGGTATGTGCCATGATAAAGAATTCACTGACACCCTAACTGGAGCAAACCCCGGCATTGTCCTCCCATACTGAGTCATAGTACCCCCTACTGCATCCTGTCCTGCATTGGCAATCAGAGGCACTCCTGTGTTAGCTACCCCATGCCCCCACCACGTGGGTGGCTGAGTTGCCCCTCCTGTAACTATGCTCAACTGATTTACCTGGCTACTTCCCCCTATTGGGTTTGTACCTGTCACTGCCATGGGCTGTAGGATTTGTGGAGACTGCCATGCCGCGAGGCTCATGTTGTCAACACTAATAACCGTGTTGGCCCCTTGACTCTACTGTTGACTCCCCCCATTCAAGGTTGGAGTAGCAGGCCACACCCCTGGCCACTGGCTCCCTATTCCTGGTAACCCCAAGTTGGAGAAGCTCCCCGGTTGTTGGTAACCCACAGGGCCCCCGCCCCCTGGTCCGGTTGCTCCCCACCTCTGTTGAGGTACCGCTGCCCCGTTTCCCATCTGGTTAAATGCATTGACATTGCTGCTCAACAATTGACCATTACCCCCACTCCCCCATGCTTGCATACATTGCATCACCATACCTTTTACAACCTCCAAGGATGTGGGTCCGTCCTCCCTCGCAGCCACCGGACTGGTTGCAGGTGTGCTGGGTGGTCTCTGGTTCCTTGGCACTACCACAGGCATGGGCGCCAGTACGGTTACAACCTCCGGTGACCTTCCTTTGTTTCTTTTTGCAGCTTCCCTAGCTTTCTTGTTTTTGTCAGCTAGTTCTTTGCTCGCCTTGGCCATTTGTGTCATTACTCTTTTCCTTTTTCCTGTTGGCTCTTCATCCTCCTCTTCTTGCTCTTGCAGCTCCTTCTCCTCATGGAACATCAGTGGGGATTCTGGGCTCTCGCTGGGCCCAGGCTGCTCTTCCCCTTGCTGATTGACCAAGACTTCCATCCAATTGCTGCCATGTTTTGCAACCACTAGCTTTGCCATTGCAACAAAAGCGTCCAAATCCATGTTTGCTGCTGGCTGTTTTGAGCTCGCTGCTTTAAGTTGCGTGCGTTCTAATTGGCACTGTTTTGTTTGTTTGCTCACGTGTGCGCAGCACCCTCCTGAACCTTTTTGCCCGTAGTAGTGGAGGCACCGTGCGTGGCTGCGCTGCTCTCCACTTGTAATGTGAAGTTGTTCCTCACGACTGCTTTCTCCCCTTGTGCCCAACACCTCATTTCTCCTTGCCGGCGTATCCGGGCGCCGTGAGCAACTGCGGTTGCCTTTTCACTATGCTGTCCTGTGCACCGTTTGTGAGAGTAGTCCTCTCTTCGTTGGGAGTTAGGTTTGGTGTGCGCTGTCATGATGCCTACCTCCAAGGAGCCAGGTCCGACCCAGCAACCCCAGAGGCAGGCATCATTCACCCCAGGTAAGTGCCAGCGGGCCCAAGCTGGGGCCCTCTGGACACAGTCCTGGCGCCTTGGGCGCCAGGCTCATGTTGGACCCCTGTCCTGACGCCTTAGGCGCCAGGCTCATAAAGCTAGACATGTGTTCAAGTGTTTTAATGTGCACTTACCTGATGCAGACCATGCTGCTACATCCAGGCCCTCTTGAGGCCTGAATGGAACTACTTTACCTGTGGGACTACTTTCCACCTGGGTGTGGTCGGGGAAGGATACATACCTGATCGGTGGAAGGATACATACCTGGAACTTCTTCCAAGGCTATTTAAACCACGCCCGATCAGCAACTCACGCTTCGCGTTGTTCTGCTCCTCGCAGCTGGATGCTCACCGTGTCAGCTCCTGCTTCTGGACTTCAGCCACGCCTGTCAGCATCCTGGGTCACCTGCAAAGGGAGATAAGAGAGAATTGGAGAGAAAGAAGACCTTACCTGCTAAAGCTGCATCACGATGACATCACACCGACGATCCTGAAAGGGAAGACATCATTTTAAAAGCATTTCGCTTCGATCGCTGCAGCGCTTCATTTCACTCTCCTTTCCTGGGCGCCTCCATCTTCAGCAGCGATCATCCGGATCCGCACCCACTTCCCAGAGCCTAGAGAGAAAAAGACAAGAAAACAAGGTGAGAGAAGGAAGGGAATAGGAAAAGCTCAGTTTCCTTCTAAGACTTACCTGTTGGGTCATTCCCATTTCATTTCAGGTCCTGCCGCTTCCTGGCATTCCATACCCCGTCCCCTATGGTTAAAAAAGACAAAGACATTGAATGAGCGAATGCAAAGACATTACCTGAACGCTCATCCAGAACTTACCTGTCATTACTGGAACTGCACGTTTCACTTCGGGTCGGCGCCATATCTCTGGCATTCCATACCCCGTCCCCTATGGTTAAAAAAGACAAAGACATTGAATGAGCGAATGCAAAGACATTACCTGAACGCTCATCCAGAACTTACCTGTCATTACTGGAACTGCACGTTTCACTTCGGATCGGCGCCATATCTCCGGCATTCCGAACCCCGGCCCCTAAGGGGAAAAAGACATAAGCATTAGCGCTTGCTACAATAAGACAATGAACATTATTATTAAGCTTGAACTTTTGAACTTGCAACAGAACTCTTACAGCGCCTTACCTGATTAGTCAAGCTTATTTTGAACTCCCATCAAACCTCAATCCAGTGAAGTAACTGGGTTTCAACGCGCCCCTGCATCAGAAGCAGGATGGAGAACTCATCCTTCGAGACCCTAAGGTGAGACTTCACGGGAATCGTGGAAGGGTATCGTGGAAGGTTGGAAGGGAGTGGGAGGCTTGAGCATTATTCATCAGTAGGTAATACTCCCTTTTCACGCACAGGGGAATATTCCTGCGAGCCAGAGAAGCCAGAGTAGAGGGGCCCATCCCTGTCCATCTTCAGAGTCCTGCGCTTCACCATTGAAGAAGCATCAGCACTCGAAGCCAGACCTGCGCCTCCGTGGGAATCAGGTGAGTGTGACAGAACGCGAAGCCTACCCACAATTTCCCACCCGGGCGCTATGGAGACTTCCGAGACTGACCAGCTGGCTGAGCTTTTGGGGGAATTACGGGCAGAAGTGCACTCAGCCCGCCAGGAGACTAACGCTCTCAAAAGAGAACTGATCCTATCCAAGGAAAGAACAGATGACCTGGCCAAAAGGTTATTGCAGGCACAGGCAGGGCACACTCCTTTACCTAATTCCGGAGGTACTTCCACATCAATGGGTTTGAATAACCCGGTACAAATCAATCTACCTGGACACATGCCTTTGGCCCCGCCTGTACGTTTTGCAGGGGATCCCAAGAAATATGCCGTCTTTATGAACCAATGTCGTTTACACTTTCTATGCAGACCCGGGGCCTTCCCTAATGACCAGAACAAGGTAGCCTTTATACTATCTTACCTCAGTGGCAGTGCTGCCGATTGGTCTATTCCATTGGTAAATCAGGATGATCCCATTCTCCAGGATTTTCAGGGCTTCCAGGCCAGCATGGAAAGATTGTTTGCTCGACACTCTCAAGGACAGGCCCTTGACAACGACTGCTATCCTTATGACAAGGTAATCAGGATCTCCTGTCCTACGTTGCCACCTTTAATAGACTGGTTGTGGAAACTGGATGGCCAGTAAACAAAAGGATCACATTGTTTCATCGAGGCCTGCGCGGAGAGCTTAAGGATGTTCTAGCTCAGATAGTAAATCTACCCCAGGTCTGCGCAGACTACACAGACTTGGTGGTTCAACTTGATCACAGACTTCAAAATAGAAAAGCAGATCGGTTCAAGTACGAAACCCGAGTACCAATCAAAACCCACGCTAACTCCAAGAGTACCGACGTATCCGAACCTATGCAAATCGGCGGTGTTAAAGGACCATTAAAGAACGAGAGAGAAGGCGGCAAATGCAACTTTGTCTGTATTGCGGGACTTACGGTCACTTTCTTCGCAATTGTCCAGTTAAACCACCTAAGGTGGTTGGAGCCACTGATAACGATTTATTGACACCTGATTCAGGAAACGACCTAGCCCGACAAGCGTAGGGGTCCGCTTGCCGAGCTTGAAAACTAACTCTTTGACCTCGCATTTTGTCATGCCAATGATGCTCGTGGACCCAAAACAGCCTCAGCAGTTGCATGCTATAAAAGCATACATCAACAGTGGAGCTATTGGAAATTACATAGACCGTGAATTGGCTTCCAGGATTAAGTTTCCTCTCCGCCCGAAAGTAACCCAAGATGTCATTACTACAGTAGATGGAACCGAAATAGCCTCAGGGCTGTAACGCATTACACTGTTGATGTGACACTGGTGGGTCAGGATGGACATCGGGAAGCAATGTGTTTGATGTGATCAAGGCCCCACAATTTCAAGTAATTCTTGGAATTCCTTGGTTAGAAACACATAATCCCAGAATTGACTGGCGAGCAAAGAAGATAAGTTTTCCTGATTGTGAACCAACTTGTTATCCAAGAAATCCAGCTATGGGTCTAGCCTCAGCAACTTCCACCCCTGTACAGCTACCGTCAGAATACCAAGAATTCCAAGACTTTTTTCAGAAGGAACAGGCTAACACGTTACCTCCCCATCGGTTTTATGATTGCCAAATCGATCTGGTACCCAATGCTCAACTACCTTGTAGTAGGATTTATGCTCTTACGGAACCTGAGAACCTGCATTTGCGTCAGTATTTAGATCAGTACCTAGCCAATGGTTTTATTTGCCCGTCCAAGTCTCCTGTCTCCTCAGCTCTGTTCTTCGTGCCGAAAAAAGCCCGTCCAAGTCTCCTGTCTCCTCAGCTCTGTTCTTCGTGCCGAAAAAAGAGGGCGACCTTAGAACATGTATAGACTATCAGGCCCTAAATCAAATAACGATTCAGAATCGTTATCCTCTGCCCCTGATCCCTGAGCTTATCGACCAGGTGAAAGACGCTTGTGTGTACACCAAGTTAGATCTCCGAGGAGCTTATCACCTGGTGCGTATAAAAGAAGGCGACGAATGGAAGACTGCATTCCGCACCAAATTTGGGCTCTTCGAATATCAGGTGATGCCCTTCGGGTTGTGCAATGCACCTGCCACCTTTCAGTACTTTATGAATGATGTTCTTCGGGAACTTATCGATGTCTGTGTCATTATTTATATTGACGACATCCTGGTGTACTCTTCTTCAGAATCCGATCACAGAAAACATGTTAGGGCAGGTCTTGAGAAATTGCGCCAGCACAGACTATTTGCAAAGCTCGAAAAATGCGGTTTTCATACCACAGAAGTTGAGTTTTTCGGATTCATCCTGATACCTCAAGGAGTCCGAATGGACTCGCGAAAGGTGGACGCCATCCTCAAATGGCCATCTCCTAGCTCGGTGAAGGGAGTTCAGAGCATGCTCGGCTTCGCCAATTTCTATCGAAGATTCATCCCGGAATTTTTCCGAACAGTCCAACCCATCACAGCTCTCCTAAAGAAAAACAAACGCTTTGAATGGACTCTTGAGGCCGAACAAGCCTTTCAGGACCTGAAAACCAAATTCACCTCTGCACCTGTATTGAAGCACCCACACCCAGATCTCCCTTACTTTGTGGAAACCGACGCATCCAGTTCAGCCATGGGAGCTGTCCTGTCGCAAAGAGACCCGGAAACTAACCAACTACACCCTGTGGCCTTTTGGTCCAGGAAATGTTCTCCGCCTGAAATCAACTATGCAATTACCGACAAAGAGTTACTGGCTATTAAATCTGCTTTCAAGGCTTGGCGTCACTACCTTCTCGGGGCAAGACACACCATCACCGTAATTACGGACCACAGAAATTTACAGTATTTAAAGACGGCCAAAGCTCAATCTTCACGACAACTCCGATGGGCTCTATTCTTTGCGGAATTCGAATTTGTAATTACCTATCGCCCTGGCTGCAAGAATGGTAAAGCGGACGCCTTATCCCGGATTGGCATGGAAGAACCCAATTCGAGTTTAGAACCTGTGCCAATCATACCTGAACAAAGAATCTTAGGCCTAACTTCATTGCAATCTATTGAGGACATCCAAACGCAAGTAAAACAACTTCTAGATTCTTCAGCCTTACTGGAATGGAGTCAAAAGGGTCCTCATTACACCGTTAAGGATGATTTACCCTACTTCCAGGAGCGGTTGTTTCTGCCAAGTAAAGAATTGCAAGAACTTGTTATTGCCCATCATCATGAATCATTAATGGAAGGACACCCTGGTATCGCTAAAACGGAGCAAAAAATCAAACGCCACTTCTGGTGGCCTTCTTGGAGAAAAGACATAAAGTCTTTTGTTTTGTCTTGCGGAATTTGCGCCCAAAACAAGGGTCAAAAGAAAAGGCCAGCCGGCCTACTTCAACCCTTGGATATTCCACCGGCACCATGGCACAACTTGTCAATGGACTTTATAACTGACCTGCCTCCTTGTGCTGGTTACAACACTATCCTTGTAATTGTGGATCTATTCTCCAAAATGGCCCACTTTATCCCTTTAAAAGGTTTGCCTTCAGCTTCCACCTTGGACAAGGAATTTCTGGAGAATATAGTTTGCATACATGGTTTCCCTTCCATATTAGTCTCGGATCGTGAAAGTCAATTTATCTCCCATTTTTGGAAGAAGTGGTGCCAACTAGCACAAATAGATGTGCGGTTATCCACCAGCCACCACCCCCAGACCGACGGACAAACCGAGAGAACCAATCAGACTCTCGAGCAATATCTTCGGTGCATGTTACACCAATCCGAGTTAAATTGGAAAGACATCCTTTGGATCGCAGAATATGCATACAACAATTCAGTGCATTCTGGAACCGGACAAACTCCTTTTTATACTTTGTATGGTCACCATCCCCGGACCTCTGACCTAGATCCACCTCTGACCCTGGAAATGCCCGCAGTAAATCATCTGCATTCCACAATAACCCGAGCCTTCAAAGAAGCTGCAACTCATTTACAGCAAGACAAGAAAAAGTATAAAGAAAACGCTGATTTGCACCGAAGTAAAACTCCTCCTTACCAAGTTGGAGACCAGGTATGGCTAGCAAAGAAACATTTACCCCTCAAGGGCCCGCGAACCTTCAATCCCAGATTCATAGGACCTTATCCCATCAAGGCTATAATCAATCCCATGGCCTTTAAACTGGATTTACCGTCCAACATGCGTATTCATCCAGTTTTTCATGCATCACTTTTGAAGCCAGTACAACCAGGGACGCAACTGTCCAAGTCTCCAGACCCAGTTCAAATTGAAGGGGAATTGGAATTCGAAGGTGAAGACATTTTAGACTCATAGGTGTTAAGGTCGAAACTCTTCTATCTTGTTGACTGGAAGGGATATGGACCTCAGGAGAGATCATGGGAGCCTAGTAACCATGTTCACGCACCTCGATTAATACAAAGGTTCCACTGGAGATTTCCGAACAAGCCAAAACCCCCGGAGGGAACAACCTTGGGAGGGGCCTTGAGGGGGGGTACTGTCATGATGCCTACCTCCAAGGAGCCAGGTCCGACCCAGCAACCCCAGAGGCAGGCATCATTCACCCCAGGAAAGTGCCAGCGGGCCCAAGCTGTGGCCCTTTGGACACAGTCCTGGCGCCATAGGCACCAGGCTCATGTTGGACCCTTGTCCTGGCACCTTAGGCGCCAGGCTCATAAAGCTAGACATGTGTTCAAGTGTTTTAATGTGCACTTACCTGATGCAGACCATGCTGCTACATCCAGGCCCTCTTGAGGCCTGAATGGAACTACTTTACCTGTGGGACTACTTTCCACCCGGGTGTGGTCGGGGAAGGATACATACCTGATCGGTGGAAGGATACATACCTGGAACTTCCTCCAAGGCTATTTAAACCACGCCCGATCAGCAACTCACGCTTCGCATTGTTCTGCTCCTCGCAGCTGGACGCTCACCGTGTCAGCTCCTGCTTCTGGACTTCAGCCACGCCTGTCAGCATCCTGGGTCACCTGCAAAGGGAGATAAGAGAGAATTGGAGAGAAAGAAGACCTTACCTGCTAAAGCTGCATCACAGAGACATCACACCGACGATCCTGAAAGGGAAGACATCATTTTAAAAGCATTTCGCTTCGATCGCTGCAGCGCTGCATTTCACTCACCTTTCCTGGGCACCTCCATCTTCAGCAGCGATCATCCGGATCCGCACCCACTTCCCAGAGCCTAGAGAGAAAAAGACAAGAAAACAAGGTGAGAGAAGGAAGGGAATAGGAAAAGTTCAGGTTCCTTCTAAGACTTACCTGTTGGGTCATTCCCATTTCATTTCGGGTCCTGCCGCTTCCTGGCATTTCGGACCCCGGACCCTATGGGGAAAAAAGACAAAGACATTGAATGAGCGAATGCAAAGACATTACCTGAACGCTCATCCAGAACTTACCTGTCATTACTGGAACTGCACGTTTCACTTCGGGTCGGCGCCATATCTCTGGCATTCCGGACCCCGGCCCCTATGGGGAAAAAAGACAAAGACATTGAATGAGCGAATGCAAAGACATTACCTGAACGCTCATCCAGAATTTACCTGTCATTACTGGAATTGCACGTTTCACTTCGGGTCGGCGCCATATCTCCGGCATTCCGAACCCCGGCCCCTAAGGGGAAAAAGACATAAGCATTAGCGCTTGCTACAATAAGACAATGAACATTATTATTAAGCTTGAACTTTTGAACTTGCAACAGAACTCTTACAGCGCCTTACCTGAATAGTCAAGCTTATTTTGAACTCCCATCAAACCTCAATCCAGTGAAGTAACTGGGTTTCAACGCGCCCCTGCATCAGAAGCAGGATGGAGAACTCATCCTTCCAGACCCTAAGGTGAGACTTCACGGGAATCGTGGAAGGGTATCGTGGAAGGTTGGAAGGGAGTGGGAGGCTTGAGCATTATTCATCAGTAGGTAATACTCCCTTTTCACGCACAGGGGAGTATTCCTGCGAGCCAGAGAAGCCAAAGTAGAGGGGCCCCTTCCTGTCCATCTTCAGAGTCCTGCGCTTCACCATTGAAGAAGCATCAGCACTCGAAGCCAGACCTACGCCTCTGTGGGAATCAGGTGAGCGTGACATGCGCCTTGTGCTTCCGCTTTCCCCTTTTTTCTAGCCATGCCTTTGCGACGCTGCTTTGCGCCGTGCACCACGGTTTCCTTTGCCCGGTTCTGGCCTGCCCCTGTACTGCCACACCACCACGTTGATCCTGCCGCTGCTCACCCCTTTCCGCTGGGTCTCCGGACCTGCCGCAGCTCTCCTTTCCCGGCGGTGCTGCTCTTCACAGTGAGCGGTGTCCTTCGGCAGCTCTGTGTCCACTTCGACGGCTCCTCCGCTGACTGGTCACCCGGCAGCTCAGCTCTCAGACCCACCACGTCGAAGTGACTTCCACCGGTGTGCCGGCCCCCGCCGACTCTCCGGCTGTTGCTCCCGCTCAGCCTAGTCCAGCGATCTCCCTTCTCCGCTACCGACTGTAGCTGCAGCGATCTTCCTTCTCAAGGTACCAATTGTAGCTGCAGCGATCCACAAAATGAATTCTCCTTCTGCTGGGCAACGGGCGGGAGATCCTCGGCTGCGGCTGGCTGCTGCTTTCCGAATGGACTCGCTCGTTATAAAGGTTGAAACCACTCCCCTTTCTTTTGTTTTGCCCTTCACGGGCATTCTTCCTTTTTGCTGCATTTTTGCCCCCAGCACCTCTCCCTCCTTCCAGTGGACGGGGAACCCAATGAGGATACTACCCAGGTTATCGGGGGTGCCTCCTCCATTTTGCTGCGCCTTTTCATTCGTCATCACTGGCACACCCCGTGTTTCCCCCTGGTAATTTCGTCAGTGTGGCAGACCCCCGTTGAGAGCATTAGTGAGGGTCAAAGGGACAACGGCATTAGACATATGAGGAAGAATGCCTAATTTTTCACTAAAGAGAACAAGCCCTAGGCCATGAAGTACTAGTCAGATCCCGGGGTATCAATAATCTGACTTGCTTGATGGAATTTTCTACTGTACCTCATATGTTGTGATCACTACAAACTGTCTCCCATGACATATACCTCTTACTTTTCAGCGCATATCCTTTTCTTCTTCAATGTTTCTCTTCTCTTCTAAACCTTTTGATCATGATTGTATTTGGAACTCCCTCTCTTTTCTTCTTCTCTTCTTATTTCGCTTACTGACATTGTTTACCTTTCCTCCCCCACCCACTTGTCTGCCAACTCCTCTCTGTCACCTGGTCTCCACCTCCTCCAACTCCATTCACCTCTCAACATCACATTCTCTACTTCCCTTTTCTGTTTTCATCCTCCAAATATCTTTTTTCTTTCTTTCTTTCTTTCTTTCTTTCTTTCTTTCTTTCTTTCTTTCTTTCTTTCTTTCTTTCTTTCTTTCTTTCTTTCTTTCTTTCTTTCTTTCTTTCTTTCTTTCTTTCTTTCTCTCTTTCTTTCTTTCTCTCTTTCTTTTCTGGTCATCAACAGCATATTAAAACTGCTTCATACATCTTGGTCACCTAGGACCTGTATATGTGTTGTTTAAGGGGCTCTTAGTCATATATGCAATGTTTAGAAGATCTGGAGTTCAAGCGTACACAGATCATCTATCCGAAAGGGACCCTTTTCACCTATGACTCGAACAACTGGTTTAAGGGCATCTCGACTGTAAACCTGTTTGAAGTGCTATTATGTCACTTATGAACCGATGTAAATTGACAGATACTGTTATGCAGGATTTATAATCACCAACTCCTATACTAATCAATCAAACATGAGCCCTCTGCTGTCTTCACGGCTCAAGTAGACCCAAGGTAAAGTATTACCAAGTAATGACTAAGCCCAAAATTCAAATAGACCCATCAACAATGTGTTCTTTTCTGCTATGCTTATATATGCTCTAGTGATTGCCTTCACGAGTATGAACCTCATTATGGAGAGGAAGGAGGAGAGAGTAGAGTTCTGAAGACTAGGATGGAAGGGAGTTTCAGTAGAAGCTTGGTTGGAGTCGTGATGAAGGAGGGGGGTGAACGTCAATAGGAAGGTGGAATGGGTTGTGATGACTGATGCAGAGGGAATATCAGAATTAAGGTTTGAAAGAGTTGCTCTTGAGAAGGCAGAGGAACCACCTGAAAGTAGGTAAGAAGACGTTTTCAAAGAAGTGTGGGAAGTAGTGCTAAAGAGATGACTGGAAGAAGGAGAGTAGAATGAGGAAAGAGGGTGCTACAATTGATGTCAGGATGAACATCCGAGAAGGAAGTAAAAGTAAATAAAGAGATTGTTTCAATGGACTGTCTAGCAAGGTGGCTGACATGAGGAGGAGCGAGGAAGGATAATATATCAGAGAAAGAGGAGGACACCTAGAGAGGACAGGGGAGTAATCTAGACAAAGAGAAACGGGCACATAATCAAGGAGTATACGGGGAGAAGCATCAAAGAAGAGAGTGAGAGTGGTATTTTTTATTTATTTATTGGGTTTTTATAATGCACCTATACACAATGTGTTTCAAGGCACAACAAGACACGAGGGGGGCAGGGATGACAAAAACAAAAACGGTCCTTCAAGGACTTGTGACATTTGGATTGTGCAAGTGCAGTAAATAAGTGCAGGCGAGAGAGGAGGGGGGATTCCGGAGGGTTACGCAAGTGCCAAGGGAGGTCAGGTGGACAGAGCCCGGTGGAAGAGAGTGCAGCGGCAGAATGTCCACATGCAAAGTGCGAGGAACAGGACTGGAGGGGCTCAGGGTGTGCAAGCCCAGCCAGGATATTGCAGAGGGAGGGAGACCAGAAGTGCAAGTGCAGTTTGGGGGGGGGGGGCAGAGTAGACGAACCGCAGGGGTAGACTGGTCGGGGAGGGACTGGAGCCCTGTATGAATCTGAAGGAACCAGGCTGCCAGTCAAGAGGCAGAGAGGGAACAGTAGCAGCAGAAGGAGAGAGGGAAGGAGGATGAGAAAAGGAGGGTCTTGAGAAGCTTCCCGGAAACTTAAAGAAAACCGGCTCAAGTCTGAGAAGGGCAGATATGCCATTCAAGAGGGATGTACCTGAGGAGGACAGAAATCTACCCCCCACTTTCTGTTTGGCAAAGCGTTTGTTCTACAAAGAATTGGATCTAGAAGACCAAAGGGCTCCAGACATGAGGTATTTAGGGATAGAGATTTTGACATAGTGGGGTCCCAGGCCCCAGACAGATGTTTTGTGGATGATACGCACAGCAACTGGAATCCTCACAGCAACTGGGACCCAGTGGAGAGATTTTAGATCTGGAGAGATGTGGTCCCTGTGCTTGCGGCCCAAGGATAAGTCTTGCAGTACTATCCTGGATTAGTGAAAGGGGCCAAGGGAGGAGTTAGGCTGGTTGAGGAAGAAGCTGTTGCAGTAGTCCAGCCTGGAGAGGACCAGAGCTCTGGAGATATTGAGTTTCTCTTGGAAGGTGAGGAAAGGAATAATGCCTCTGAGGAGCTGCAGCTAAAAATGGGCCTTCTTGGCACGGTCTGTGATGTGAGGAGAGAAGGAGAGAGAGGAGTCAAAGAAGACACCAAGGATTTTTGCTTCAGGGGAGGTGGGTCATGGATGACGTCAGAGTGTAGGAGGGAAGGAGGGAGCTGGGGTCCCAATGAGAAGGTTCTCAGTCTTAATGGCATTAAGGCAGAGAATGTTAGCAGTGCACCATGCCTAAATACAAGACAGACAGTGCGGAATGAGAGAGGAAGAGGAGGAGGCAGAGGAGGGAAGCTTGAAGGAGAGTTGCTTGTCATCCACATAATACTGGAAGTTAGGAGAGAAGGCAAAGATCAGATGTGCTAGGGGAGCAAGGAAGATGTTGAAAAGCCAAGGCGAGAGAATAGAGCCCTGAGGGACGCCAAAGGCGGAGAGTGAGATGGAGGAGAGAATAGGGCCCAGTTGAACCTGGGAAGGTCGAACAGAGAGGAAGGAGGTCAGCCAGTCCAGAGCCAAGTCTGTAAAACATAACAATTTGTTTCTCTAAAAAAAGTGAATAAATGAAACCAAAAATAGATGAAAAATATTATTGTGAGCAATAAAAAGTAAACACACCACATTACACAAGAAATGACGAAAAGTGAGAAACAGAAGTTCTCCTAGTCTAAAACTAGTATACATACATGACACCATTCATATGTGACACAATACATGTATATACGTTCAAATACATCCAGCATTAAGACTTTCACTGTTAGCTCATAGTTTGAGCATCTTTTGACTTCTTGACACACAAGTTTATTGTTTCTGTTGTGTTTTTTCCAACATTGCACTCCAATTTTCTTCCCAGCCTGTGATTCAGATTCCGGGCGATTAGTTTGTTTACTATTTCCAGACACAAGCCTCTTTATTTTCATTGCGTGATTTCGTACACTGGTGTTGCATCAGTGTAGGCCTGCATTGCACAGCGTATGATCAGTTTAACAAAGTGCCATCCAAATAGAGATGTCTGTCTTTTTCTGGTGAGCAGCGGTTTTCATAATATGTACCATGGGCTGTAGCAAGTCCATGGACTTGGTTTGAGCGATTTATATTAAAACTCTTAGTCACTCTCTTTTGTACTCTAGCTTGGAACTTCATGTAAATAATCTTATTTTCTAAATATACATTTGCTATTTGAGCATGTAGGTGTCTAAACAGATTTGTTAATGACAAGGGAATTCACCAGGTTCACGGTAGTCCATGTAGTCCTTAATACACTTCCCCATTGGTAAGCTTTATTTGTTTTTTAGAGCTTAATTCCTTTAAGAGGGGCCCGCAACATAGTCTCATTCCACTGCTCATCTTAAATATGGATTTTTCGCTTTTGCAGGCCGAGACCATCACGAGTATTGGTCCACTCGCTCACAGAGTGTTGGTAACTAAGGTGCTCAGTAGACTCAACCGTTGCTGCTTTATGTGACACAGCCCTTGGTAGATACAAGGTGGGCACACTTTTGTCTCCATCTTGTATTTCATTCTTTCATTTTTTTCACATTTAGTTGGTGCATGTAGGGGGGCCGTAGGATTTTGGAGGTGGCGGGCAACTTTCTTCCTTTGCTTATGGGTTCTACCCTTTCTTCGGCATTTGTAGTATATATTTGCACTTGTTATTGTATTTTATTGCAAGTAACCTTTGATTCAGTCCTAAAGTCAAATAAACATTATGTTTCACATCTGTAGGGTTAAACATGGGTTTGTCCTGATGAAGGCAGTCCAGATTACTATACAACCCCAAAACGCCTATTTGAACTTTTTCTTTGCATTGGCCACCGATGTATTTAAATGTATTTACATGTATTGTTTCACACTTGAATGGCATCATGCATGTACACTAATTTTAGACTAGGAGAGGTTCTGTTTCTCATTTTTTTCATTATTTGTTGTGTAACGGGGCATGTGTACTTTATATTGCTCACAGAAATATTCATCATCTATTTTTGGTTTCATTTATTTACTTTTGTTAGAGAAACAATACATTGTTATGTTTTATTTAAAAGTTTTCTAGTTTGTTTCACTCATTGAATAATTAGTGAATGAGAATGAGTCTGTCATTAGTCATGTGTAATACACTAGTAGAGTGATCAATGACTCAGAATTTGATTTATATGTACATGAAAACATAGGATGGTAATTACACAATGAATTCCTGTTGGGAATATTCTTTTGTCTAGAAACCTCAATAGGTCAAACGGGTGAGAAAGAGTAGAGTAGGAAGAAAGGGTGGAGGGGGCCAAGGGAGGCATGAGTGTGGGTGATGGAGAAGGGTGTGATGTAGTGGAGAGTGATTACTGAATGTCCTTAGTTTTAGTAATAACGTGAGAGGCCAGAGAACTGCAGAGGGCCAGGGAAGGCAATGTAGAAATGGAGACCGCAGTAGGATTGGCGAGTTCCTTGCAGAATGAAAAGTTTAGACGTATTGTTAGTGGCCCCAGAGATGCAGGCGTGGATGTAGGCCCTCTTCTTCGAGCAGATGGAAAGTCTGTATTGCCTTTGGAGCAGGTGGCAGGCCAGTTCGTCAGAGGATGTACTTGAAGCCTGCAACTTCCACTCAGCTGCTCTGCACTTATGTTTCAGAGAGACACGGTCAAAGTCAAACCAGGAGCTGCACGTGGAGGCAGGTTTAATACGGATCCTCATGACAGGTGCAAAGATGTCCAGAGTGTGGGCAATGGTGAGTTGAAGGTTAGTAAGGACTGAGTCAGTGTGAGTGTCAGTGGCCGGAGTAGGAGGCGGAGTGAAGGTGGCTGCAAAAGCAGCAACTGGCACTCGCTTCATAGGTCTAATGAAGGAGACTGGCAGTGCTGACGGGGTGAAGAGAAGGTCCCAAGACCACCCCTCCACAACCCCAGTTAATATCAGGACGAAGAGCCAGAAATGCTCTCCGCCATTCATCTTATGTTGGACAGATCCCCAGTGCACCCATTATTGACAAGTACACTGAAAGATATCCACTTAGCCAGCCATACAGATCAAATACAATGCAAATCCTTACATGTAGGAGAAGAACCAGAGATTGTGGACAGAGAAACCTATATGGACAGCATGGACTAAGCACCAAGAAGCCATATTCTCATATTCAGGAAAAAAAGGTTTAACAAAATTAATGTCTTATTCACAAGCACTGTTCATCAGTCCAGCGTCATATAAACCCAACATTTTTCATTCTTTTACCATTAACACAAACACTGCAGAACTTCTTCAGGTGAACCGAATATCTAGGCACTAATGTACGCACTCTCCTCTCCAACCATACTTAAAATCTATATGCAGGTGTTCTTCATTAGTGACATCACGACATAGCACCGTTAGACATTGAGCACACTCGCAGTCCTGCACTTCATCACACAAACACACACTCGTATACATGAAGAACATAAGTGCACAGTTCTATAGCTAGAGGGCAGATACATATACATACTGTCAATGCTTTTATTTTTCTGCCATTAGCCAAATGCAGTAACACTGAACCACAAGGCACAAGAGATCCTGAGCAAGCTTGCAGATGCTTAACGCACATAACCCTATGGGACTACAGGGACATATATGGAACCTGATAGGACCAAGTGTGACTAATATATATTTTACCACTGGAGTATTCCCAACTTCTCTTAAGCACTCCCTTGTGCACCCTCTACTTAAGAAACCCTCTGCTTTCCACTCCATTCCGGCAAACTATCTCCCCAACTGTATTACCCCTTTCCTGGGCAAACTCCTGGAGAAGCTGGCTATCTCTCAGCTTGCCCTCCACATTGAATCTTCTAGTTGCCTCCACAACCATCAGGTCGCTTTAGAGCATCCAGCTGCACGGAAATTGCTCTTCTGAGCACACTGAAGACATGGTCTCAAATCTTGAAGCTAACACTCCCTCTGTCCTCATTCTTCTTGACCTCTCCTCTGCCTTTGATATAGTAAACCACAAAATCCTTATTGCACGTCTCTGTGACACCCTGGAATCACAGGACAGTCTCCGGTGCGGTTAACCTCCTTCCTTTCCAACCACCCATCCCAGGTGGAACTTGGGCCATTTCCATCTACTATCGCTCTTTCAACTGTGGCATTTCCCAAGGGTTCTTCAATGTCTACATGTCTGCCCTGGCACATGTGATTGCCACATTCATCCCTAACTTCCAGCGTTATGCAGATGACATGCAACTTTCCTTTAGGCTACCCTCAGCCACCTCATCCACCTCACTCAAATCTGACTGCCTGTCCACATTTTAGTCATGGTGCGCTGCAAATGACCTCTGCCTCAATGACAGTAAGACTGAGATCATTCACATTGAGACTCATGCTCCCGCTTTCCCACTCTCTCTCTAGCTGTCCTCCCTTGCCCCTGCATCTGCACCCACCTGCGAGGCAATAAATCTTGGGGTCTTTTTCAAACCCACTCTCTCTTTCTCCACTCACATTTCGGACATCTCTAAAACGTCCAACTACCAGCTGCACCTCCTCAGAGGTACCCTACCTTTTCTCACCTTCCCCCAGTGGCTCATTGTCTCCAGAGCTCTGGTTTTCTCAAGGCTGGACTAATGCTTCAGCATCTTTCTCACTCTCCCTGCCCCTGCTTTGTGCCCTCTGCAGCTGATCCAGAACAGAACCGCAAGACTTATTCTTGGTCTCAAGCCCAGGGACCGCATCTCTCTGGTGCTGAAATCCCTCCACTGGCCCACTGTGGCTGTGAGGGTCAAGTTGAAGACCCTCTGCATTGTCCACAATGACTTCTGGGACCTGGACCTTCCTATCTGCAACAATGCTTACCTAAATATTGTCCTTCCTAAGCCCTCCAGTCATCTAACTCCAACCTTCAGCATGTGAGCTGGTTATCCAAGCAGAGATTTGGAGGGAGATCTTGATCATCAGCAGGGCCTCCCACTGAAATAGCCTCACTGACACCCTCGGTCTTGAGCCTAATCTCCTTAAGTTCTGGAAACTCCTTAAGACATTCCTCTTCTTCTCCTCCTTCTCTGTCCCTCTCCCCTGTTAACCTCTCTATCTGCTCTATCGCTCTCTCCCTACTTTTTCCACACAGCTCTCTGACTGGCAGCCGGGTGTATGCCAGAGTCTCACAAGTCCCCGGAACCCTCGCCAGTCCTCTCGCATTGCCTCCGGGCTTGCACTTGCCCCATCGCTACTGCACTTGGTCAATGACCCATGAGAGTAGCATATCTCAGCACTTACCCCAGTTTCTGACTGACTGGGCGCACTTGACCCCCCCCCATTGCACAAGCCATCCTCCCTCTGACCCTCTCCCCTCTCCTGCACCATCTGTTCACTTGCACAATCTGAATGGAAAATGGCTTAAGATCATCTATCTGTCTTCCCTGTCTCCCTTCCCTGCATGGTGGAGCTTCAATGTACTTGGAAAAACTGCAGAATCATTGTCAGACCTAGTTGCTGTTATCTTCACTGTTAATTGTATTATATGCACTTAATCAGCCTGTGCAGACTTGTATTGTTCAGAAATTCAATGGCTCTGAATGACTGTTATTGTTTTCCCCTTGTTCCTTCCCTCCTTGAGCGCCTTGAAACACTTGCCTTGTGTGTAGGTGCTTTACAAATAAACATTACCATACCATGCCATACATAGCATGACATGGACAATGTAGAAACTGGATTTTAAGGTATTAGGAAAAGTACAGCAAACCTCAAACCACAGAGCATGAGATGAGGAGAAGCTAATTCATGCTGCACAGAGAGCAAGACGTGCACAACAAGCTCATAGCCAAGGTCAGAGATACGAGAACACATTCCAGTCTCCAGACTACAAGGGAACCAGCTACAGAAAAACAGAATAAATCCTCAGAAATGTTAGCCGAGGAGCACAAATTTGTGCTCTCAAAACACGTGGTTCAGCCGAATGAGACAATGGACGGTTATCCGTGGTGGGAAAGAGGAGGCGATCCCAGCAAGCCAGACACAGACTGCAAAAAGGATTGTGACGTAAGGAGCATATTCTCATAGGCAAAGGTGGTATACTCAAGTTAAAATACAGACACATAATCATTCACATCACCTTAAAGAGGTGCACATCGAGGTGAGTCCTCGATTGAGTCCCAAGCCTGGGGACATCAGCTCTAACCAATCACTACGTAGAATCCCTGCGGTGGATGGGAAGGGACATGAACCAATGGTAAACCCACTACTCTGCAACAATGAAATCGTTTCTGAGGAACGGGACAGGCCAGCCAACTGACATGCAAGAACCAGTAGAGTAACATCTATAGGAGACTGTATAGGTTATAGAACTCTTAATGCATAAGGGCCCAAGTGATGAAGCCTGAGTCATACAAAACTGACCTACATGCCATGGAATGTTGAGATGAAGTGGAAACTTCCTGTTTTCTTGTATTGATCCCTGTTGGTTTTATTTGCAATAAACCACAGTTTGTATTTGCGCTCCGACTGAGTCCTCCGTTTATTCTGGGGAGGGGTTTGGGCACCTTGATGTCGGCTGACTCCTAGCCTCGCTCTGGCATACCTGGGAGTCCCACCGAACAAGTTGGTAGCAGAGCTAATGGTTGGCTGCGCCAGCTAGACAGGAGGCAGTCTCCTCCACCGCAGAACCTGAAAGGCCACAGAACCCTCTGATCATTCAAGAAAGACAGGGAACGGGTACCTGTGGAAAGACTGTCAGGAGCCAGCTTGGAGAATATCTTGCCCAAAGTCAGGCAGACCAGGACGGGGAAGTGGCAGCTCTGGGGGACGCAGCAGCCGAGCAGCATCAGCAGACCATGGAGTGTAAGTATTGACCCAGCCACATGTCAACTGTGGGTGTGAGGGAGGGTATTGAGTATTATCATATTATCATATTATCGAGTACCGTTGAGTATTGTCAAAGTAATGTTACACTTAATAAGGACAGGAACAGAGGTAGACATCATTATATGTGGCTGGGGCACATTCAAGTTTAGAGGTAAATGGTTCTGTGAACAACCTAGACTATTGGCTCGAAGACACGGATGACAGGAGCATGTAAATAGTGGTTTCCTGTGGCTTGGGAATTTTAGCTCGGGTCATAGATGATGGTATCCCCGTAAGGTTTAGCAAGGGACCTGACTGAGATTGCGGAAGGTGATACGAGTGGTTAAGTCTCAAGAGGAGGCGTATTATTTGATTGGTGACGCAGCAGGTACAGATCGAACACAAGAACATATTGGTTTACTCTGCTAGGAGGCAGGAAGACAGCTGTCGGGTTGTGTTGGGGTTTTGTGTACTGTGGCTTAAAGGGCTATAACATTGTGTAAGTGGTCGTGGACTTCTCAGCACTATGTGGTTAGTGAATTGGTGATGTCACCCGTAGGTATGCACATAGGACACAACAGTATGAGACAGTGAGGAGCTGGTATTGGAAATCTTGGGATTGGCAAACAATGTGAACAAGTGATAGTGTGTGGAATGTGCTTGCACAAGATTGTGGGTGTGCCTGAGGAGACAGCAAATGTGAAGGGGGCAGTGCGCAGAGCATACCTGACAGGTGGAGGAGCTGGAGAGGCTTGTAGTGGGTTATAAAGGTATTGTGATAACATTTTGTTCCTTCATTAACAGCAGATTATCAAAACCCTCAATTTGAGGTCAGATAAAAGCAAGCATGATGTATCAAGGAAAGTGCATGTGTGACACGCCCCTACAGCCGCTGTGTAAGATGCTCCCACCCTATAAGGACAAAATATGTAAGTATAGCATAAAATGGTCTAAAGGCACCAAGGGGAAGCTAACTAAACCATGGCCATCTTGCAGAAGTTTCTCCAAGTATGTGCAGCAATCACCACTGACACACATACAGGGTACCTATAAGGGGAAGAAGCTAGCAAGCTGCATGGCTATGTTCAAGGTCTGGAGAATGCTCCAAGAGGGCGAGGGGGCGCAGTGAGGCGTCAGTGGATGCTGAACCAACAGGAGGTGCAGGGGCCTGCAGCCCCACCTTCCGCTCCCCCACATGTACCTCAGGGCATGGTCTCCGATGACACAGACGATGAGCAGGGGATGTACCCATTATGAGAATTAAGAGCAGCAGAGGAGTGTTCAAATCTGACATATAAACCACCACAATACACTAGGGAAGAGGGGCAAAGGGGTGCAGTACAGCTGACCACTGGGCGAGGAGCAAGCAGTGAAGCGCAGCAGGTCACAAAGGAGGGGCTACGGAGCATAGCCACGAACAAATGGATAGTGGGGCAATTTCTTCTGAAGCTGGAAGGGAAGACTGATGGGGAGACAGAGAGGGCAACTACAGCAATGGAATGTTTGCGGGGCAGAGAAGCTATTGATTGGGCAGAGATAATGGAGGACACAAATAGGAAGAAGGAAAGAGAGGAGAGGTTAGAGAGAGAGGTCAGGGGAAGGAGAAGAGAGGAAGAAAAAGAGCAGGTGAAGAAAGAAAGAGAAGAATGGATAGATAGGGAGCACAGAGAAAGGAAGAGAGAGGAGCAGGTTCCGCGGGACAGGAGGATAAGAGAGCTAGAGGAGATTGAGAGACAAATGGAGGCAGTGGAGCAGGACAAAGTTGATAGAGAGGGAACATAGAAAGTTGCAGGTGGAGAGATTGGCAAGAGAGCGTGCGCGCAGAGAGCAGGAAGAGTGCGCAATAAGGGCAATAAAGACACAATGGATAACGGTACAGGGAGATGACAAAACAGGAGGGGGTGGACAAGCAGAGCCAGATAGCATGGCAGTACAGGGCAGGGGTGACACAGAACCAAACAGGGCAGGCCTAGAGGGCTTGGGGGCCAGAAGCAGGTACAACTAGCGTGACATCAACATTAATATGAACCCTAACATGGACACAACCACTAGAAGACTGAGCTTTGTACATGACTTTTGCTGTAACGTGGGCTCAGGGTCCGACAACGAAGGATATAACAGAGGGGACGAGAGGGGGGATCAACATAGGCCTCAATCAACAGGGACAAGCATGGACAAGTGTTTGACATGGGAGAGAGGGAGTGGTAATTGGGGAACAGGAGACATAAGGACGAGCGCACACCATGGTCAGTGGACGAGTTATGCAACATCAATGACATAGTACCATATGTAGAGAGGCTCAGAGACCTCCCAGGATGAAAGAAAGGGCAGACAGCTATAGTATGTTCCAGGGAAAGGATCCCGGAGAGACCCAACAATGACATTTGGACACCCATAACACAACCGATAGACATGTACACCGACATTAGGAATGAGGACAGACAGGTCAGATTGACTAGAAGTGTGAAACACAGATGCCCCTGCAAGAAAAAGGAGGGGGGCAACCTCAATATATACCATGGAAGCATATTGACAAAGAAATGTAAGGTGTAGGTTACCATTGTTATCAGCAGGTGCTGGGAAGTGGATATATGAGATGGAAAGGATGACAGCTGGTTAGCAGTGGGGGATGTAATAGGACTGTTTGTGATCCTTGGGGAAGCTGCTGATGATGTATTGAAAAGAAAGGGGTTTCCCAGAGTGACCACTCAGAACACAGCACACAATGGTCGACTGTTCGCAAATTGCAGGTCTCCACACCAGGAATGCACATGCTTAATGAAAGAGAGATCATTCAAACATATCGTGGTCGGAAGGTACGGAGGGGGGCCAGTGGACGAGTAGCGGTTCCAGTACGGGAATGAGATTGCCATTGCAAGGTTGCCAGTGATTGCAGGGAAGATGTGGCATGTTCCAAACAAGTATCTGTTCAGACTTGAGATACCATTGGATGAGGCAGAAGGGACAATAGTGCCAATAGAAATTGTGGCAGAGGTTGTGAGGGACACGTGGATAGCAGTACACGGGATGGATGACACAGGACGACCATCGCAAGCAGTGGCAGAAGGGCGCAGGATAACCACAGTGACATATGAAGAACTATACAGGGATCAAAGGTCAGAGAGGGAGATGGTGTTCGAAATGAGTGTGGCGTATTGGCTGAAAATACATCACAGAGAGGTACCACAGAGGATGCCAATGGCACTGGAAGCACCACTATCCTTCTGCAAGGAGGATCTGGACAAGATACCCAGCATCCTATGGACCACAAGTCCCTATGTATTTGTATTTGTATTTTATTTATTTGTATTGTGCGTCTGGGTCCTCAGGCAGCTGAGCACATATCTTACATGTTATCACTTCACATTGTACATCAGTGGATATCAACAATTTACAGTATCATACAACAGGAGGGGAGATAATTACAAGGTAATCATATACATTTATGCAGGTATAAATATAAAAGATTTAGTAATAGCAGTAGGATAGTTAGATCCTAAAGATTGTGAAAGATGACTCAGTTCTTGTGGTAAGGGGCAAGCGGGGTATGTTTATGCAGTGAGTTTGGGCTGTTGTCGTAGGTCTTGATGACGTATGCCGTGTAAAGGTGTCACATAGGTAAAATGGTGCTTGATTGTGTAGGGACTTATGTGTTAATGACAGAACTTTGAGGTCAATTCTTTGATTGATGTTTAACCATTTAAGGTTTTGTCTGGTTGTAGAGTTGTGTTCTTTCCTTGGGATATTGCATGCTGATCTAACTGCATTGTTCTGTATTACTTTGCATTTTGTTTATATTTTGTTGTGGGGTGCCTAAGTAAAGCGCATTACAATAGTCAAGTTTAGATAACACTAGTGCTCTTGCTACTGATATGCAGTTATTAGTGGATAGGTGAGGGCGACAGGCTGTGATAAGCTTACAAGTATAAGCTGTGGCTGATGCAAGTGCGTTAGTTTGTTTCTTGAAGGATAATGATGCTTCAATGTGGAGACCCAATGTTTTCACACTGTGTGCTACATTAATGCAGTTGCCATTGATGATGAAGTTTTTGAAGGCAGTATTTAATTTGCTAAATTTGGTAGGGGATCCAAGTAGGAGAAGTTCTGTTTTGTCGTCGTTTAGACATAAACCGTGGTTGGCCATCCAAATGTGTATAATTCTGTAGATATCGTTCAAAGTTTTGCTGTCTGCAATGTAGTCACCAGTGATCTGGATGAGGATCTGGGTGTCATCAGCATAGTTAGTATACGTAACACCCAGATGGTCAAGAATATCGACTAAAGGTTTAGTGAAGACATTATAGAGTGTTGGTGATACACAAGGTCCTTGGGGGACTCCGCAGGATACAGGTAAATGTGAAGCTGAGGCGGATGGAGCAAAGACACGAATGGATCTATTATTAAGGATTGATTTGATCCATAAATTGGCTTGGTCGGAAACGTGTGCAGCAGATGACAAGTGCTTACATAGTATATCATGGTTCACTAAATTGAATGCCGCTGATAGGTCTAGTAATAAAAGTAAAGCAGATTTACCTTTATCTTTTAAATCCTGAATTTGGTTCTTTAGATCAACAAGTGCTGTCTCTGTCCCATGTCTGGGTCTGAAGCCAGATTGTCTTAGGCCTAGTAAAATGTTAAGTTCCATATAATGCTGGATTTGTAGATAGGCTGCTCAATCCAGTATTTTCAACAGAAAAGGGACTGTTGTGATCGACCAGTAGTTGGATGGGTTATTCGGGTCGAGCGTGGGCTTTTTTAGCAATGGGAGTACCCATGCATCTTTTAAACTAGTAGGCACAGACCTCGTGGCAAATGAAGCATTGATAAACTTAGTAACGAACAGGGAAAGCACAGTGGCTGCTTCTTTAATTAGGGTGGCTGGACAGATATCACCCTTGCAATAAGATGGTTTAAGTTTAAGTATGATCTGTTCAACTTCTATGATAGATTGATAGAGGTTGAAAGTTAAATTGTGACAATGCTGCCAGCAGTGTGTTAGCCGGATTAGGAGGTATGTTAATAGCTTTTGTCATATCTCATTATACAGATTCACTAGAACTGAGGGGTCAGAGTGTCTTGAATTAGTCTGAGTTAACAGATGTAGAAGTGGTATCAAATTTTCTAAGGTAAGGTTCTGTTTACTTCTTGATATTAATGCTGGAGCCTTGGTAGGGGTGGTACGAGTTATTGTTTTGTCAATAGCGAAGGTGATTAAGTGATGGTCTGTCCAAGTGCAGGCTGTGTTCCCCAACATCTTGATGGAGAAATTAAGATCTGCTAGCCAGTCTAGAGTGTGCCCCTTGTTATGTGTTGGACTATTTATGCGATGTGTGAACCCCAACTCTGACATTGTGTCTTTAAGTGTGGAGGTTTTATCATCTTTAGGATCGTCTAGACCTAAGTTAAAATCGCCTAGGATTATAACTTGGGATTTGCATTTGATATTGTCAGATAGTAGTAGAGATATGTCATTTTCGAAAGTGGTGGAACCACCTGGTGGTCGATAGATCAGGTGCATTGTGATTGTGGCTGTGGCAGACATAGAGAATTTAACAGTCAGAAGTTCTGCTGAAGGAAGGTGGTTGTTATTAGTTATTAACAGTTCTAGCATAGCTTTTATAGATGACAGCTACGCCACTTCTTTACTTTGATTTGTGTCTCTATCAGCTCGAAGGATAGAGTAGTTGTCAGGTAGGGATAGTGCTAAGGTCGGGCCAGATGTAGGGGTTGACCAAGTTTCAGTTAAAGCAATGATATCTAGATCATTCTCGGTCAGAATGTCAAATATGTCCAAGGCATTGGCTTGGAGTGACCTGGTCTTTATGAGTCCTACTTTAATTACGTTAGGGATGTTATTGTTGGGTTAAGTAGATCTGTTACTTTTGTTTAAAATTTTAGCTGTAGGTATGTCTAAGGTTGCCTTAAGAGCGTGGTCTGTTTTGTTGTTCTCATGGATGGTGGGAGATAAGTGCAGTTGAGTTCTAGATCCTAGTCTCCAGTTTCTTAGTGGTGTGTTACAAGGTTTAGAAATCTTCTTTGTAGAAGGACAGTCTGATGTTAGATAGTTGGACCTGTTAATATCTTCGAGGGGGTTGGCCTTATGAATGGGTTTTTGATAAGAAGGAGTATTGCCATTTTTATAGTTAGTATTGGGTAGAGGGTGAGTAAAGTGGATATATGGTGACATATCAGCACAAGGGTTTTAAGAACGTAGTTGGTGGGATGTCTGTCGAGGATGGTAGGTTAGATGTCATGGTTAGCTTTATGATCGGTGTATTAGGAAGATCTTGGTGATCCATATTTGGATATTGGGTAGTAGTAGTGCTAGCTACTGAGTTAAGTAGGGTGGAGCCGTAAGTGATGTTATAGAGGCCTTGAAGTAGTAAAAGCTGAGTTGACATTCTTACTATGAGTTATTTGTATAAAAGGACCTAGGTAAAGGTGTGCTAAAGTAATGTGAGAATCAACAGAAGTCATTTTCGTACTATCTTGGCATTGTTCATATAATTGATTAGCATTTGTACGTCGGCACTAGAGAACTAGCAGAAACACTTTGCATGATTTACTGGCGGGTAACAGATTTGTAACAGCACCTAGATTCAGAAGTCCAACATAGGCAGAAAATGTACTAACATTAACACTTTGCACTGTTTACTAAAGGGTAGCAAATTTATAACAATGCCTAAATTCAGAAGTTCAACATAGGCAATAAAGTACTAGCAGAAACACTTAGCGCTGTTTACTAAGGGTAGCAGAATTGTAACAACGCCTAGATTCAGAGGTCCAACATAGGCAAAAAGTGATAGCAGTAACACTTTGCTTTATTTACTAATATGTAGCAAATTTTTATCAGCACCTATGATCAACGGTTCATACGGCTAGGTGCAGTGGGGCCGTGGGGATTCTGAAAGGAATCGGGTAGTGAAGATAAAGCTGAATCCAGGAGCAATTTTACTCAGAGTCAAACAGTATCCACTCTCAAAAGAAGCAGATGAGGGCATTTATGAAACGATTGCTGCACTAGTGGAGCGAGGCATTCTAGTACCATCAGAATCCCCATGCAAAATGGCGGTGTACCCAGTTAAAAAATCAAAAGGGGGGTCGTGGCATTTCATCCAGGATTTTTTCACCCCTAAAACACATTGTAGAAGCAGAGTATCCTTTGGTTGCCAAATTCAACAACAAATTTGTGCAGCGGTCTGGCGGAAGCCTCCGGCTTCACGGTTATAGACTTGAAAAATGCATTTTTCTCAGTACCATTACATCCAGACTCACAAGACTTCACTTACTTTATGTATAGAATGCAGAAGTAGAAACATACAAGACTTCCTCAAGGGTACTGTGAGTCACCATCTATCTTTAACAGGGTCCACCAGATGGACTTAGGCAATGTACATATGGGAAGCATGGTCCTGCAGTACGTAGATAACATTTTGATCTGCAGCACGACAGAAGAGCAGTGTAGACATGACTCAGTGCACATGCTCACACTATTAGCTTACAAAGGACACAAGGTGGACAAAGCCAAACTACAGTATTGTTGGAAGGAGGTGCTATACATTGGATGGGCATTCTCCCAAAATGGCCGACAGATCACACCAGAAAGTGCAGAGACAATATGTAAGACAGCCAAACCCACAACAGTGAGAGAAATGCAGCCGTTCCTGGGGTTGCGCAATTACTGCAGAGCATGGGTTTTTGACTACAGTACATGTTAATGTTATTGTTAAAGGACATTTGTACCGCGTACTATCACCACCGGAGTGGTCCCTTGGCGCTCTGCTGGCACTGAAAGAGGAGGGGAGATTGAGTTAGTGGGAGGAAGCAGGAAAAGTGCAGGAGAGCAGTGATGTGCTGTTGGCGGCCTCAGCCCGGTGGGTCCGTTGGCTGGGCCTGGGGTGTTTGTGGCCCTTAGTCGTTGTGTACTGTTGTGCAAGCTATGTGTGTTTTTAGGTTTGTTGTTGTAATGTAGTGAAGTTTGTGCGGTTTGTTGTGCTGTAGGTTTTGGTTGTGTTTGGTTTGGAGTTTGAGAGGTGTATGTAGAAAGGGAAATTGTTAGTAGGGTTGGTTAGTTTGCGTCTCTATCCTAAATTGAAGCGTTCGGCTTTTTTAGTCTCCCTTGTTGCGGCTCTGTCCAGATCTGGGTCTGACTGGCATACAGGTTCCTTACTCCTCTAGCCCCGCCTCTAACATGCTCTCTCATAGCTCCCCTTATCTTCCATTAATACTCATGGAGTCCATTGTACCTGCAATGACAACCTCTCAGGTAGTGGGGTGATTGCCAATATCTCGATAATTCCACACCCGTGTGGTACCTGGCGGTGATTAAGTAAGGGCGTGTGAGAGTGTTGGTGGGATTGTCTGGGGTAGTTGACTCAGTGTCCATGCGAGCCGCCTGTGTTCCAGTTTATCTGGTGTCATCCGTCCAGGTACCATGGGCGTTCCTGAATTTTAGGTGATCTTCAGTGCTTCTTATTTCTTTTGGGATGTTGTTCCAGGTTTGCGGCTAAGTGGTAGAAGGAGATGCCTCCAAGTTTTTTCTTATGGTATGGTTTGAGTTCCAGGTGGATTTCGTTGCTTGATCGGAGGGGTCTCGCTGGTTTGTAGACTGTTATTTTCTTTTGTAGGAATTCTGCTCCTTGTCCGCTGATTGCTCTGTGCGTTATGCACATTGTTTTGAAGATGATGCAATGTTTTACTGGGAGCCGGTGTAGTGTTTTTAGGGCTGGAGTGATGTGGTCTCTTATGAATAGTTTGAGGAGTAGTCTTGCTGCTGCATTTTGGATCCGTTGCAGTTTCTTCAGGAGGTATTCTGGTATTCCGAGGTAGAGGCTGTTTGCATAGTCGATTTTAGACATGATTAGGGCGACGATAGTGAGTGATTTGTGCGTGAAGGAGAGGAAAGGTAGAATTCTTCTTGCCGTGTGGAGGAGGGACACGCATTTCTTCACTGTTGCATTTATTTGTGGTTCCAGGGTTAGGTTGTTGTCCATTAGGACTCCCAGAGTTTTTACTACCTTCGATGGTGTTGGTGCATTTCCCATTTCCGTAGGCCATGGGATGGTGGTTTTGTTCTCTTGGTCTTTGGATACGATCATGATTTCTGTCTTTCCTGGGTTGATTTTCAGGTTGTTGGCATCCATCCAGTTGAAGACTTCTTTTAGACAGTCGGTTAGGGTTGAATGGTCGGCATTTGTGTCATCTGCGTAGTTGCAACATGTAATGTTGTATTTTTTGAAGATTCTGATGACCGGAGTCTGATAGATGTTGAAATATAGTAGAGATAGTGAGGATCCTTGTGGTACTCCGCAGTCGTTAACTCGTGGAGTGGATTTGAAAGTTTTTATCCATATGGTTTCTGTTCTGTCTGCTAGGAATGATTTGGTCCAGCGTAGTGCTGTGTCTATTATGCCTATGTCTTCTAGTCTTTTGGTCAGGGTGTCGTGGCTAACTGTGTCAAAGGCTGCGGACAGGTCGAGCAGAATAAGGGCTGAGGTAGTGTTAGGGTCTGCATTAGTTTTTAGGTCGTCTCAGATGGATAGTAGTGCTGTTTCCGTTTCTCTCGCTGGTCTGAAACCGATTTGAGCTTGGTCCAGCAGGTGGTGTTTTTCTACATGTTCTTGGGTTAGTTTATATACGTAGGTTTCTAGAAGCTTCGCTGGCTAGGGGATGTTAGAGATCGGCCTGTAGTTGGAAAGGTCATCTACGTCACCACTTGTGTTTTTTAAGAGTGGCTTGATGTATGCTGATTTGAAGATTTTCAGTAGAGTCCCTGTTGATAGTGATAGATTTAGAAGGTTTCTGTAGTGTTTTCCTGGTGATCCTTGCACGAGGATTGATTTGTAGATGTCTGGGGGACATGGGTCCATGGGTGAACCGCTTTCTTGCTTCGTTTAACCAGCATTACGAATGCCTCTGCTCATATTTCAGGAAAGCTTTGGAGTTTGTGTTTAGGTTCCGAGTTGGGTTCGTTGGGTTGTATGTTGTGGTTGGTTGGTCGCTTTTGTATGGTTTGACGGATGTCGTTTCATTTTTTTTTTTTAAGTGATCTGCCAGGTCATTGCATAGTTTTTCAGAGGGGTTTGGGGTGTTATCGCATCCTGGTGGGTTTCTCATTTCTTCAATGATGCTAAACATTTATTTTTGTGTGTTGGTGGCATTGTTGATTCTGTCATCGTAATGTCTTTTCTTTGCCTTTTGAATTTCCTTCTTGTATGCACGGATTTGTTTCTGGTACAGTGTTTTTTTCCCTGGGTTGTATTCTTTCCTCCATTCCAGTTCCATCTTTCTGTTTTCCTTTTTCATGTTGTTTAATAGTGGGGTGAACCATTTTGTCATTGCTCTTTACTTTGTTGGGGTGAACGGTTTTTCTGGGGCGATCTTGTCTATTGTATCTGCGATCCATTTGTGCAGTATCTCTGCTTTTTCGTCTAGATCGGCTAGCTCCAGTTCTGTAGTTGAGGGTTTCGTTAATTCCAGTTGCTCAAACAGGTTGCTTTCTTTGACGCGTTTCCAGTTTCTTTTGGTGGTGGTTGTGAGTTTCGGGTGGGCAGAGTG
Organism: Ambystoma mexicanum; assembly: GCF_040938575.1. Classification (NCBI taxonomy): domain Eukaryota; kingdom Metazoa; phylum Chordata; class Amphibia; order Caudata; family Ambystomatidae; genus Ambystoma; species Ambystoma mexicanum. The sequence continues at coordinate 507,820,578 of NC_090926.1, read as the reverse complement.
ATCACGAATGGGATGATGAGATGGTCGCTCCGTAGTATTTGTATCGGAGGTGCTGTGGTGATGAGTTTTTCTTTGGCGAAAATTGCATCTAGGGTGTGTCCTGCCGAGTGCGTTGCTCCTTTGACTAGTTGTCGTAGTGAGTTTTTGGATTTGGCGTGGCTGTCTTCAAACCAGATGTTGAAGTCCCCCAGGATGATTAGGTGTTCGTGGTTGATGGCTACGTTGGTGATGGCTTCTATGAAGTGGTCTGTATACCAGGATGAATGTGATGTTGATTTTTGGGCTCGCTGTTAGGTGTATTACCATGGTTTTGCAGTTGAACATGTTGAGTGGTTTGTCAGTTTTTATTTTCAGGTGTTCTTTGAATGCTATAGTGATGCCTCCTGCTTTTTTGTTTTTTCTGTTTATTTGTAGGCATTTGAAGTTCGTCAGTCGGCAGTTTTGGAGTGTGATTTTGTAGTTGTTGTCCAGCCATGTTTCTGTGATGAACAGGATGTCAATGCCGTTGTCGTCGAGTCGGTCGGAGATCTCTATTGAGTGTTTTGACATGGATCTTGCGTTTATTAGATTGCAGTGAAGTTTGGAGGTGTTGTTTGGTTTGGGTTTTGTTGAGGTCGTCTTCCGGTCGATGTTGAGGTTTCCTTCTTGGTCGGCCACTTGTTGGTTGGCCACTTGTTGGCTGTGGGGTTCGGGGTGTTAGCGTCTTCAAAGAGTTCTTCTAGGTTTTGTCTATGGTTTGTGTTTTTATCGGGTTCGTCTTCCAGGAATTGTGGTTGTTGATTGGGAGTTCCTCTTGCTTTGGTGATGTAGGGGGTTATTGGGTCGCTCATCTGTTTGTTGTTTATTTTGACATCCTTCTTCTACTTGCTTGTGTTAGGTTGTTTGATGTTGCTGCTTCTAATGTTGGGGTGGATTGTCGTGTTGGCCAGTTGTCTGTGAGGTATGGAGTTAGGTAGAGGGATTTTTCTCTTCTCTCAGAGTTCCTTCGGTTTGTGTTCCTGCCTGTGGGGGTCCAGTCTATGGTTGTTCTAGGTTGCTGTTCTGGCATGTTTGTTCTTTCATCTCTTCGTCTTTTTCTCGGAATTGGTCGTTTGCGCGGCATTGTAGGATTGAGAGTTGTTTAATCTTTGTTTGGTGATGTCTAGTTGGTCCATACAGTACGGGGAAATGAAACTGAGTGAAGAGAGTTGTCGGCGCTGCATACTGTAGGCAAGTTATACCTTCCTCCCATAATTAGCATGAACAGAAAATGTACCAGTTTTTAGACCATCCTACAAAGCTTACTGGTGGGACTGCATAAGTCCCCTAAAGCTAAGCATACAGTAACTACTCATGTTTGGAGCCGGCAATCCTGGCCACTGCTGAACAACACCACCCCTCGTGACATCACAAACCTTCCCACACCACCCCACAATGACGTTTATTAACATTACGTGATTGCGCTGGCAGCTGGAACTTTATTTTCCTGCCATTGGTCAATTCTCATGACACACAGAAGAAAACCTTAGCTTGGCAAAGGGGAGACATTCACATGGCATTCCACTGATGAGGTGCCCCACGGACATCAGGAAGGACACAAAACACTGTTGCACCCTAGGGACACTGAAACTCTCCAGATTATTGGTCCCCTCCCAGCTCACCCCTTGACCCCACAGCTTTCTTCCCAGGCCCATCTGCCAAGGGGTTTTGAAACTGCTTACCCAGTGGGATTTTTCTTGTATTTGGCTGCATTTATTTGTTTAAGCCCTATATTTCCCAGCAAGCCCTCAGGTCCCTGGCTTAGTGACCTAGCAAGTATCTGACAGTCCCCTTTCCCAGCTACTATGGTCTCCTGGGAACAGCCAGCATGCAGCATTTCTCCAGCACCATGCTGTAGTTGACCGCTCGAGAAATGTATGTCTGCCCAAAACACATGGCCTGTGGCTGTGATGAGACAAATGGTTTACTCACTTGTGGCCTATGCTCCAAAAGGTCTGTTCTGTGGTTCACAGTGCACAACAGTGCCACTTCTATTCATTACCCCTACTCATACCCCCACTTTCCCTTTAGACTCATGACAATCTTGGTGCAACAACCCGCTCATCCCCATTGAATTCTATAGCTACACCTGCACACATGGCACATAAGTTACACTGTGCAGCCATCAATGATGTCCCCACCTTTATGGATGCCCCATTCACCTCCCCCATCAGTCAAACAACTAGTAGGTGTGTCCCCCTTGGCAGTGTTGAATTTGGACCTTTACTGCGTGCTCCCCTTCATTCAGTCTAGCAAATGACATTATTTTGACCACAATTGTCTTACCGATTTGGGTATCTACAACCTTGTTACCATGTTCATGTACCCAGTCTTTCTAATATTCCCCTAGGTATTGCTGTATTATCATACACTCCTGCCGGTCAGCTGACCACACCACCCAGAAAGCAACATACTCATCCCTGTTTGCATGTGGCTCTGTAAATAAAACTTGTGTATCCCACTGATTTGTTCCAGATTGTGTGGCCCCCAATGTTGTACCCTGTGCTTTACCCATTTTCCCACAAACAGCCATGGACATTATATAAATCTTCCTCCCCTGTTTACTTTGTTGGGTCATCAGCTTGGCCGCACAGAAGGTGATGAGCACCAGAACCAGCATCGGGACAGTCATTTAAAAAATGTTCACCATCCATGTGCGGACCCGTGCTAACAAAGAGTCAAACCAACTATCCGACGATACTGCATGCATTTCTCTTGTCATTCACTCATGGAGTGTGCACATTTCCTCTATTGCTTCACTCAGCGTCCCATTTGCTGTATCGTTAGCTGGGAAGACTGTGCAGCAACTGCTGCCTATTTTGTAGCAAACATATCCAATACATAGCGATATCCAGGGTAATTGCTACTCATCTTTAAGGGCTGGGCTATCCAGTTCACCTGAAATAATCGCACAGTCCCCAGAACTGCTGCATTTCCTTCACTGTATGGGGTGGCGGGGTCCTTTGTACTGCTTCTACTCTTTCTGGTGTTAACTTTCACCCCTCTGCAGATATTATTTGGCCCAGGTACACCACCATTGTCTGACAATACTGTAACGTTTCCTTGTCTACCCTGCACCCTTTGTCTCTGTTAGCAGGGTCTGAATAATTGAATCAGTCCTGCACTGTTCCTCCCTTATAGACTATGCTAGGAGGGCATTCACAAACTGTATCACATAATGGTTACTTGGAAATTTCTTAGATCCATCTGGTTCACACTGTTGAACGCACCGGGGGACTTGCAGTTCCCCTTTGTGTTCAAATCGGAATCCGCAATACTTGAACGTAGTGAGATATCTTCCTAGTCAGTCTATGCCAACGGTGGGTCAATACAGAGTACTGTACGCCATTCAATGTCGTCCTCATTTGTCCCACATAGTACCACTATATATTTTTGTGACATCATTTCCTCTAAGTAAAACAGTATTCGCCTACCTGGGAAATTTCCATGTGCCTAAACAAATATTCTGTGGAGAGTCAGAATGTCTTTCCTTTCATCCCCAGCACCCATCCTAATAGTACTTGGACCCCATATAGGAACAACTTGGGGTGCAAGGGTTGCCCTTGTAATGTGCTGTGTGCACAGTAGGCCTGTAGAATAGATGCCACCATTGAAGGGTACATGTCACGAGTCAGACACACCATACCTTTTTCTGAGAATGAAACGGTTGCATTTAGCTTGCTTAACAAGTCCCTTCCCAATATTTGTATTGGAGTATCTTTTGAATATAGTACAGGACCTACAAGGTGTTATGTGCCTATCGTTAGGGGTAAATTATGTGTAACTGAAACCGTGACAATAACCCCAGAGAAACCGTGTCTATAACCTTCTTTGACAGTGGGAAAATACCATAATTTATGCACGATTTGTTGGCACCGTAACTATCAAGAAGGAGAAATATTCTCTCCTGTCTTCAATGCTACCTCAGGTTCCTCTTTGGGGTCTTCAGTTACTGCAAGGACTAGACACACACACTTCCTGTGGGCATTCCTAATTGAGACATCATATTCTGTTGGAACGGGAAAGTGTTCCCTCCCAGAACTGCTACTCCTGTCGAATCAGGAACCACCTTCTGGCCCAACAGTGTACTATCCACTTGTTGGTGTGTTTGTAGGGGTGCTTGCAATGCATTTGTGAGCATCCCTGATATCCCGACTGGCCCTGCTTGGGAAATTGTCTGCACTTGATGGGGCTGTAAAATGGTGAGCAGCACCTGCTGCTGTGGTGGGGCCTGCTGTGTTGGGGCCTGCTGCTGTGTCGGTTGGTCCCCGGACTGGGGTCCCACCAGATTGTAATAGAGTTGTTGCCCAAAGGGACACATTCTTGTGAAGTGGCCTTGCTGCCGACAGAGAAAGCATGGCCCTTAAAACATAGGCCCAGCCCCTATGTACCAAAACCCTTGGCCTTCTGCAGGTACCCCCTCCCTTGCGGGTAGTATCCCATTGGCTGGTACGTCCCCCCTTATCAGTAAAAACCTTGTTGCTGGGCATACTGTGGCTGTATGAACCATCCTTGCTGTAGCCCACTCCCTACTGGGAAGCCCCCCATTGGCAGGAGCTCGTTCCATGGTGCCTGAGGTTAGCACCACCCCTTCAATGAAAAGCTTTGCTAGCTTCTTTTGTACTTGCTTGTTCTCTGGCTTTGTGGCATTATCGGCAAACTTCTTCTATCTTTCTTGCTTCCAGTTGCAATAGTGTCTGATAGTCGATTGTATCTCTGGCCACCCTTTTGCTTCTATCCCCATTATTTTATCTAGGGAGGTCTGCACTGGGAAGCCCTCGCACCAGAACATGGCAGAAAACATGACTGTATTCATCCCAAGATTTTCAGGTCTCCAGCTTCCACAGCAATTGTATCTGTTGTATATATTCTGCAGCGGTCTCGACTGGCTTCATCTTGCAGGCCAATATGGACCCCAGATCCAAGGTATTGGGATACATACTTCTTAGCACCTTCCATATGTGGGTGCAGCAGTTATTAAAGGGTTCACCAATGGGTATATTTGTACTCAGATTTACCCTGTTTTGTCCTGCTTGTTCTCATATTTTGTCCCCTTGCTCCCCTATTATCACCACAAACAATCTCTCCCTATCCCAATTACCAGGGTGACCCCCGCTGTCTCATTACCAAGAGCGTATATCCACTTGCTCGCTCCTGCCAAAAGGGATAGCAAGTTGTAGATCAAACTGTCTCTGCCAATTATCTACCATGACCCATAGTGCACATCTTCCCTTCCCTTCTGTACCAGAGGCATTTGGGTTGTTCGGGGGCTGGGGTCCAGCCCACCTCTCAAAACCTTTGCCTTTCTCTTACAAAGGCTTGTAACCCAGTCTCTGCTCATTTCTAGTGTCCCCCCTTTTTATTTTGATTTCATATCCTCTCCTTCCCCTTATCTGCAGCCCATGGATCATCATCCTTTCTGCTTGTTCCAACCTCCTCCTCCTCATCTGAGACAGCACAGTCCTCATCAGACAAGTACAGCCCTTGCTCCCCGTCAGACTCGTTGTTGTCCAATTTAAACTTTATCTCCACTGATTTCCACCCATCTCTACTCCTCATTGTCCCTTGCTCCTTCACAAGTCTCCACACCTCCTTATCTATCAGCCTCTCGGCCTCCTTGAACATTGTGTTAAACTCCTGTTGTGTGCTCTTTTCTATGTCGAGCAAGTACTTTCTGTCATCCTTTTCCTTCTGTTCCCTAGCACTGCCCTACTGGTGTTTCTTTCTCCTGTTTTCCCATTCCCCCGTGCTTGAGGACACACAATGTGTTGGTTCACCCCACAGCAGGTTTCAACATTGGGTAATATGCGTAAGGTGGGCCCGGAGCACTAGCTGGTCCTGTCTTGTCACTGTCCTGTCCACCCCAATTCATGGTCTCCTACATTTTTTTCTTCTTAAAGCTTCCAGAGCCCTGGTATGTTTTGCCTGCTCTTGAGTTTTGATCCTTTATTTGTTGCTAAAAAGGACAAGAACATATGTCCTATTATTCAACTATTGAACGTTCCCTCTCCTGGCCATTCATGAAAAGGCTGTCATGCAGTGCCCTGTACTCACTGGAAGTGGTATTTTTATATTTTATCACTATATTGGGGCAACTGATTACATAAATGGTCCAGGGGGCATGTCCATCCTTAAGGCCATTCCCACGCCATATTCACTCTGACTGTACTAGCTCCTGGAGTTCCCTCCCCCATGTTCACTTTAAACCTTCCCCACTGTCCAAATGATCATTATGCCCTTCATACCTCCCCAAATCCCCACTTCTCACTCTCCCCTTTCAAGCACACCCTCCTTCTCCTCACATGTCCATACTTAACATTCCTTCAGCTCACGCCCTATCCACATTCACTGGCCCTGTCCACAGGCCCGCCCGCTCACAGCCTTCTCCTCAGGCCCTCCCTCTCATTCTATGTTAGTACAATAATGCCCTCTCCACAGGGCCACCTGTTTCCTAATTACTCTATGTTAGTGTGCAAATGCCTGGACACGCCCCTCTTCCAGGCCTGTGTCTACCCCTACTATGCCAAGTGCAAATATGTACATGTTATCCCTGGTGCCGATCTTTCCACCTCAGCCGACTCTGCATGAACCACTAACTACTCCAAGCAATGCTAAACCAACGTAACACCAAAAATCAAAACAACAAATATACCCAACATATACTATCCTATTGTGTGTCAAATTCTAAACACCCTTTCCCGAAAAATGACGCAACTATACAATCCCCTGCACTATGCACATCTCTCATCTAATGGGGTCTTCCACCTTCTACGCACACTTCTATCTCTAACGAAGATGTGCCCGCCATGCACACGCTCCCTATCAGAGGGGTGGAACTAAAATCTAACACTACTACGGCCGGTCACCCTCCCCCGTGAAGGATGCCTCCTAACAACCATAAAAGATCCCTCCCCCTCTGTTGACATGCAACCACGGTATCACGCTTTCATGCGAGGGTACACTCACGTGTCCTAAATATCCTGAGTTCTCCTGGCACCAAGACTTCCCTAAGGCTCTGCCCTCCACCTGCGCGCCAATGGGTGTGGATACTATGGGTGTGCCACTGTGGTGACTGCAACTGCTTGTCAGCCTTTTTCATTCCTCACAGGTCTTTTAATGTTCTCTTTGGGTAGCGCTCTGCCTTTTCCCATTTATGTTGGGGTAGCAGATGTCCCACTGATGAGTGCATTTTTGATTTATGACTCAATTTCTGATCAGGATTCCCAGTTAATGTTGGTCTCCTGTTCATTGTCCCCAATTGATTTGTAGGCATGGTTTCAATTGTTCCGGAGTGCTGACACATTTTGTCAGAGTTTCTCAATTTACAGATTCCCAATATGTTATTTCAGGATTTCTTTTGGTCCCCTAATGAAAACGAATATAACTAATTTGATTTCATGGAAACCGGTCGGTGCTCTGGAAGCAGCCAGGCCACAGTTACAATAAATAACTCAATGTATTTTGTTCTCTGTTACCTACATTTATTCATATTATTGTTTTATTTGTTTTAGTTAAAGAATGTCTGTTGTGATCCCCCACACAACACCCCGGTTATGTGAGTTAGTCCATATGTGCAGTATGTTGTTGCGTGGTTAACCTGTATATGGTATGGTTGGATATAATATGTGTGATGTTGAATTACTTTCCCACCTATTAGTACTGATTTTGTTTTGCTGCTGTTTGTACTATTTAATTGTGTTTTTTGTGAATTGTATATAAATGTTACTATTTTTGATTCAATATTCAAGTTTTAACCCAATTTATTGTTCCAGTTTTAATGTTCAGTTTTCACATATATGTTTTCCCAAAATCTGCAAGACAGGGATCCGTGCCTTTCTATTTACCCAACTTTAAATGCTAAGGCATGAATTTGTGGAATCAGAAACGGTTAAATTCTGTGTCCATGCGACATAGAAACCAATGCAAGAGTGTTTTACGTTTCTCCCAATCAGGAGTCTTGCTTGAAAGCACATGCTTTCATCCTGTACTTGTATAGTGATGCTTCCTTTGCATGTTCTTACACTGGTGTAATAGGGGCCCCTGCAGCCCCCAAATTGCGATCTTAAGGGCCGCAACAGGCATCTTACACAAGCACATCTCAGGGTCAGGAGGCAGGCACACTGGCTACCTATCAAGGAAAGGGTTGTCTTCAAAACACTGGCCCTAACACAAAAATGTCTTCACTGACTGGCACCGAGATACCTGGCGCAAAGGATCTCCAAACATACAGCATCCAGACCTTCCAGGTCAGCCTATGCCAGACCAGATCAGATCAATTGACTCTCATGCTGCCTTCCGCAAGGCTTTAAAAACTAGGCTCTTTGTCTGAAAGAACTTATCCCTATGAACCCTATTATGCATATGTTAATTCCTTCTCATCACTAACTATGACACACTATGCAATGATGTATTCTGTACTATGTAATATGAGCATGTAAGCAACTGTATTGAAGCTTTAATTCTGGGCCGGTTATTGTAACCCTCAAGCAAGCCTTCTTAAGTATCCTTTACAGCGCCTCGATGCCTGTGGGCTGCAGTGCGCTCTGCAAATCCAAATTAAACAAATAAAATTGCTAGGGAGCCCCAGGCAGATGTGGGCATGCTGAGGCTGGCCAGTCACACGGCAGGGACTGAAAAGGACATTGCATCTACTTGCAGTCTCACAATTTCTACAGTCTGATCATCACCATCGTTTTAACACATGTTTTTGGACCTTTTTTCTAAGAGGATTTGGGCTCTTGCTTCATGGGAGTAGGCTTGAATTCCCTTAGAAATGGGCCCAACAACATAAGCAAACCTGCAACAATGGTGAGAGGTGGTTACTTTCAACACCAAAACTGCAAGAAGTCCCAGAAGCAGCATCATTTTAAGGTAAGTAAAATAAAAGTGTTAATATGTATGCCTGTTGCAAGTAACATAAAAAATGTGTATGGGTATGCATGCATGTTATAATGTATTTCAAGCTGTGTTTGCATGTGAGAATGACTAAGTGTGTGTGTCTCTCCATCTCGCCCTCCTTCCACTGCATCTCCATTTCACTCTCCTTAACCTGTTTCACTATATCACTCTCCTTGACTTTTCAACAGTTCACTCTCTCCTTGCACTGTTTGTCACTTGTCTTGTTCTGCCACACTCTCCCACACTTTCCCCTTGTGCTGTCACACCCTGTTCTTGCACTTTAACTCTTCCATACGCTCTCCTTCCACTGTCACACTCTCCCTGCCCTCACACACTCCCTGCACGGTTGCACTGTGTCATACTCTCTTGTAGCACTGTCAATGTCTCCCGCTCCTTGCACTGTTACACTCTCCCTGTCCTCACACACTCCCTGCACTGTTGCACTGTGTCATACTCTCTTGTAGCACTGTCAATCTCCCCCGCTCCTTGCACTGTCACACTCTCCCACTCTCTCTTCTTGCATGGTCACACTCTCCTTTCTCTCCCTCTCTCTTTCTCTTTCTCTCTTTCTCTCTCTATCACCCTCTCTCTCTCTTTCTTTCTCTCTCTCTCTCTCTCTCTCTCTCCTTGCATTCAGTATCCCACACTCTTTGCACTGTTTGATTCACTCTCTCTCTGCTGCCACTTCCTCTCTCTCTCTCTGCTTGCCTTTATCTTGCTACTTGAATTGTCTCTCTACACCTCGTTGCATCACCTCTCTTCCTCCACTGGCCTCCTCTCTATAGCTCTCCTTGCACTGGCTCTCTACATCTCCATGCACTCTATATCTCTCTCCTTTCACTGTCTGTCCCTCTGCTGTCATCTCTCTCCTTGCACTGCCTCATGCTCTCTCCTTGCACTATCACACTATACAGCAGTCTCTCCTTATACTGTCACACTCTCTCCTTGCACTGTCACACTCACACACAATCTCACTTTGTGCTGTCACACTCTTTATCTGTGCTGTCACACTCTCTGCTTTCATATTCTCTTTATGTAATCTTTCACACTCTCTCTCTCTCTCTCTCTGTTGTGGCTGTGCTGTTCCGCCCCTATCAAAACATCTGGCAGAAAATAAGACTAGAAACTCTTATGTACTTTGGGGAGAGGTCAAAGCTAGCACCTAAGCCCAGAAAGAGATATGACGAAGTCCCCTGTGTGATGCTGGAAATGCATCGGAGGGACAGGGCCTCTGTATCCTTGTCCTTTACTGCTTTTTATTGTGTGTTCTGTCGTGTTTTCCGCGCAGGAGTTCATGTGGGACTCCTGGCGGTGCAGCTCTCTCTCTTTTGGTTTGGTGAACAGACCCGTGGGATACCCTTATGGCACCCATGGGTGGGGGTACAACCCTGTGCCCCTAGTGTATGTTTTTGGGCACCGGTGGGTGGCTCACAGAGCAGGGTATGGGCTGGTGGCAGCTCCATTCTGACATTGACAGGTGCGCAGAGTATCCTCCATTTTGGGATACCCCGGCCCTGCCATTGGGATCAGGTGATTCCTGATGGAAAACAAGATTGCCCCTGCGGCCTCTTGCTTTCTATTACCCATTACCTTGTTTTCCCGAAGTCCTGGGAAGCCCTGACTCTGTCCCTTCCCCCTGACAGGCTGTTGGATGGAAATGCCATATATGGTGTTGTTGTGAAGGCCCGGCCAGACTAGCTGGAGCCTTCCCGGTGATGTATGTTGTGGGTACCTCCTGTGGGTGGGACCTGGGTGAATAGAGTGTGTGACGAATATGCATTCTGTGGTGTGGGTGTCTAGTATCTGGTGGTTGACACAATGACTGAGACAACCCTGCCCGAAACCGGTATGAATGCGCCTTGGAGTGTTGAATGGCTCGGTACTTGTCCCAATACACATGACTTGTTGTGAGTCTCTGGAGGGAAGTGAATGGCCTGAATACCTTGTGTGCCTGATTGGCTGCCTGCCTGCATGAATGCCCGTAGTCGTGATTGGATGCTTGAGTGTGACCCAGCGGAATGAATGGGAGATCAAAGTATATCTGGGGATCTCTCACTGCTAGGAATCATGTTCAGAAGCTGAAGTCCACTACGACGAGTAACTGGAATAACTGACGCTTGACCTTGAAGCCCTGCTGGACGAGAAGAATTGCTATTGCTCTCCTTCACAATCTGAAAGCTGTTGTGCCTCCAAGGACTGACACAGAGAGGACCTGGTAAGGCGCACTCTTCTCGAGCTACGAGGGACCATCGTGCACAGCTGATCTTTGCCAACGCTCCCTGGTAGACAGACCTTCGACAGGCTGCCGACCGGATACGGGGACTGCTGCGGAACTCCAAGGAGAAGCACTCGGACTGTTGTCCGCCACTGTCGACGACCGCCATCGCCAACCGGAGCCGCCGTGCTCCCGTTTGCCTAGGACTTCAATTGATCATCGGACGCCCTCGCCTGCATTGTCATCGCTTGTCTCCCGCTGGAGAAGGCCTGACCTTCGACGCGCCGAGGAGCATCCAGCGGTGGGTTTCCCGCCACCTAAGGACCACATAGACGCCGACGACTCGACGCCCTTGCTGAGCCACAGTTCATCATCATCTCTTTGCGGTCCAGAACTATCGTCACCGAGGTGCCCCGCATGCCTCTACCTGGAAGGACGCCAATGCTCTGTCTTCGACGAGCACCGATAGGAAGGAAGCTGTCACTTCCCTGTCGTAGTTCCACTTGTTCACCGTCGGACGCTCGACAACCCGTGACTCCTGCCTTAAAGGGAGGGCACTCAAGAAGGGCCGTCGAATACCCGACACCGAACTCCGAGTTCCTCGACACCTCTTGACGATCCGTGGCTCCTGACAGAAAGGGAGTCACTCAAGAAGGATCGGTCGACGCAGCGTCGGAGAACTCTACTCCACCAGGTACATTGGGGGGGGTAAAACCTTAATAGGAAGAAGTGAGACTATTGAACATATGGACTAGGCTTGTGCGAGATATCTTTTATTTACAGGTTGCCCAGGTGGGGGGATCTCCACACAGGACTGTGCCTATTGGTAGGGGTCCCCTCGTTATTAATCTGTGTGACATTTTAACCGATGCACTTTAATGAGATTGGATAACATTAGTGGTACCACTTTAGAATTGTATATATTTATGCTGCCAGTAGCATTCTCTTTTTGCTGGAAGAAACAAACGCTCCTTCATTTCCAATGACCAGCATTCAGAGCTGACAAGGGGCTTGTGCTGGTGCCCGTGTGCTTCCTGGAGGAGGCGGGGCTTGGGCTGCACACGTGTCGAGTCACGTGATTCACATCGCCTGGAAAAGGCAGACCCATCCGTACGAGCCCGCCGCCATCGCCTGTTGGCGCCCCGCAGGCCTCCGCTGCGGCGAGTGAGAGTGAGCCAAGCGGAGTCGTAGACCCCGCGTGGCTGATCTCAGCTTGCGGGTCGCCGCGCCGGTGGCGGCGTTTACTTGTCGCTCCCATGTCCCTCTCGCCCCATCGGTAAGGGTGATGGGGCCACCTGCTTTTTCCGAGGGTTCAGATATACAAGACCACCAAGTCCTTTCACAGGCGGAAGCTGTCGCTTCCAAACATCAGCCTGTGTTAGACTCAGGCGACGCCACCGCGGAGCTTCTCTCTGCCGCCACCTTGTGGCAAAGCCAAGACTCGCAGCAACAGGCTCCCTTGCCTGTTATTGAGAATGGGTTCACGGACGCAACCCCAGATCGACCAACTCAAGGAAACAGACAAAATGCCGTAACTGGTGAGCTCATTGCCCAGAAAAGAGAAATTGCAATGGCGCTACTAAAAAAAAGAGCATCATTAAGAAAGAGTGGAAAGGAACTGGGGGAACATTTAGAGCATAGCTCCCAGCAACTAAAAAGGGCTACAATTCAGAAACAAAAAAAATGTGACTTCTTGACCTGACGGTCCATCTGAACGAAGAGGAAACGAACTTGGAGTTAAATGCAAATGATGGAGAAGAAACACAAATTGTGAGTAAATCCCTGCCTTCAAACACAAATAAAACAAAAATTACAATGTGTAAAGAGAGTGGAAAACTACCAGAGGACCCATCGGCCAAAAAATGGGATGTGCTGCTAAAACAACATGAAAAAATACCTGAAAAGACGAAAACTGCAAATACTACAAAGATATCGGGGGAGACAAGGCGTCAGTGTGATTCGAAAGTAACATCTATCGGAGTTTATAAAATGCAACAACTCGCAGCCGGGAAAAATGTCCTCGTCTTGAACAGAAAGACGGTCCTGAAAATCTTAACCAGCATACCGGCATTAAAATCTCTAAAAACATCAGATCTTGTATTGGTGGAGCCTTACCATAGAGACGGGAAGGCAAAACCTTACCTTCACGTGAACAATCTCGTGGACCTGGACGGTGGCGAAGATATGATCGCCGCCTTAATTCAATTAGGATTCACGATAGAGGAAGTTCCTGTGTCTGAAGGTGCGGAAAAGGCTGTTCCTCTGCGAAGTAATGCAACGGTGGACCTATTCGGAACGTCACCTAAACACTACAGTTCTGCCAGTGGGCAGTAGAAGAATCGCTTTCAGGGAGAAACCTGAATTTAGCAGAGGGAGATTCAGATTGAGATTATACTCGTCGAACACCAACACAAATCATTGAAAATTCAAACATAAAGGTAACTGGAGTTCAAATCCCAGATGGGGGAAAATCTACAGGCACTCAGAGTCCACTGATGCAACTGCTGAGTGGGCCCACAACAAAAAGCGTGAACCGTCGGGGCCTTGGAGATGGTTAAAAAAGGTTCTGAACCCGAACCAGCACGATTAACAACTAAAAGATGCAGCGACGCCTACGGGACCTCTAACATTGGAATGTTTACGACGGAACAGGAGTATCATGTTTTCTTGGAACACGAGGGGTCACAATCACCTTACCAAGCCAGATGCTTTTGACTTCAGTGACTGATATTATCTGCCTCCGGGAGACGTGGCTTATGGAACCACCAGTACTAGATGGATATGACATACACATCTCTTCAGCAGTTAAAGGTTTGTTTGGAAGACCGTCATCGGGCCTCCTAACGGCAATTAAAATTGGATCGGGCATTTCTAGCAAAAAGAAAGTGGCCGAATCATATGGCATGTTAGCTCTACTAGTTGAGTGGTTCCATATAGAACCTATATCAAGAGGCAATATGGAATTCAACCTCAGAATCATCAATGTCTACTGGAACCCGCAGAGAACAAGTAACATGGAATTTCTTGATACCATCGCGGAAACCATAGATAAATTCCTTCTTGAAGAGAAAACTGACTACATCATAATCTGTGGCAACCTTAACGCAAGAGTTGATCAAACTACTGCAGCACCAAATCTCTGCCCCTCTTCTCTGTGAGGTGTGCTTTGGACTGATTTAATGGACTCGAGAACATTTTACAATGTGGCACCAGCTAGAGGCCATTTACCCCGAATTCCAACTTGGGAACGTGCCGAAACGTCAGCAACACTGGGTCATATTTACGTCTCCTATCCTTTCCTCCCCCTTGTTGACTATTTTGAGGTATACAGAACAAAATTTAGTGACCATAATCCTCTGATAATGACTCTCGAGTCAGAATCAACTCCAAAGCAAATATATCCATTTGAGGTGGAGGTAGCGCGAAAGTCGTCGTGAATCCAACTTACAGCAACCAACATCAAGGAAATCGCTGAGAAATTTGATGCACTAAGTAAAACAAAGATAGACTCAACAAGTAGACCAAATTACATGCCCTTGTTGTTGCCGCATAGGAAAGAAAAGGGTCTATGTCACCGACCCAATGGAAAAGGGGTCCACGAGTATGATAAAGAACTAGCCTTGAAAAAAAAGTAGATGCGTAAATTAAACCGGCTGGCTAAAATCTCCAATAATCAGGTACAAAAGGACTACGCCAAAGCTGCCACAAGATCTTACAAATCATGGGTGAGACACCATAAAGCAGCAATGTACCAGAATGACTCAGAGCAAATGCTAAAAACTCTAACAACAAAAAATCCAAGAAAATTCTGGTCCCTGATCAAAGATAAAAACGATGTGACAAACAACCAACTCTCGAACGCCGTCTCAGAACAGGCGTGGATAACCTTTTTCTCAGCTCAGTTTGCCTATATCTCGCAAACTTCAAACAAATCTCTATGCTGCACAATATCACCTTGGGAAGATCTGGCAGATCGCGACGAAATTCTGGCAACTATCCCGAAATTAAAAACCTCTAGGGCGCCTGGCCCTGATGGCTTAACCAATATCGATCTAAAACAGCACCCAGAGGAATGGGCCGCCCTAATCACAAAAATTTTCAAGCAAAGTACGATCACTAGGCTAATACCTAAAACTTGGACTGAGGCGGTAATAGTTCCCATTTTTAAAAAGGGAAATAGAGAAATTCCAGCAAACTACCACCCCATTGCCCTTCTAGACATCATGGGGAAGATCTTCGCCACCCTTCTATTAACTAGATTTCACAACTGGGTGAGATTGGCGCCCTGTCTAGATAAATTTCAATCAGGCTTTGTTAAAAACGCAAGTACCAGCATAAACATCCTGATTTTGAACATCGTAAAGGACAATGTTAAGAACGGTGCGCCTCCAGTCTATATTGTGTTTATCGATTTAACACAAGCCTTTGACAAGATCAGCCGTCAAAGGCTATGTGCGAAATTAAAAACGTGGAATTGCCCTGAAAAGATCTTATGCCCGGTGATCGCATTACACACGGATACTAAACTAAGAGTACGCTTAAATCGGCAAGGGATGTTATCGGACCAATTTTCATCAGAGCGTGGTGTTAAACAGGGCTGCCCACTCGCTCCGGCCCTATTCATCGCATTCATGGGAGACTTCCAGCATACACAACTAGCGGTCAGAGCCATTCCACCTAAATTGGGCAATACTGAAATCTCCAGATTGTTATATGCTGACGACTTGATCCTGATGGATCAAACCCAAATAGGTCTCCAATGCCAACTTACGAACCTGGCAAGTTACATCAGCGATAATGACTTGGAGATAAACATCCATAAGTCAAAAATGTTGACGATGGGGAAAAGTCATCCAGCAACGATCCATCAAGACCACTGGTATTTAAACAACACAAAACTTGAATCCGTGTCTACTATAAAATACTTGGGAATCATGATAGATTCAAAAAGGTCAGAAAGTGCGACCATTTCAGTGCTATGGACAAAGACCAAAACTCTGACAATCCAAACGAAATTAGTAGATGGGAAATTTGGTAAATTCTCGCTTCTTCCAGCGAGACAATACTACAAACAAAAGGTAGTTCCTTCTATAATCTACAGCATGGACGCGGCATTGAACA
Organism: Ambystoma mexicanum; assembly: GCF_040938575.1. Lineage (NCBI taxonomy): Eukaryota > Metazoa > Chordata > Amphibia > Caudata > Ambystomatidae > Ambystoma > Ambystoma mexicanum. The sequence continues at coordinate 507,804,326 of NC_090926.1, read as the reverse complement.
TTGATAACACCATATGGTCCAAACTGGAAAGCTACCTATGGAAAGCCGTGTTAGGGCTGCCTAAATCCTCTGCAATTGCTGCTGTTAGACATCAATTGGGTTTACTATCATTACAAGCATCAGTAGACCAAAGCAAGATGCATCTTTTTCGGAAAATTATTCTTCCAGATACCATTCCAATTTACAAGTTGGTCCAGATAGAGCTTAACCAAGGACGTTGCAGAGCACTAAATAATTGGGTTCAAAAACTCACAAAACAACTAGCAGATTTGGCTTGTTCGGCAGACGATCTGATCGCGAACCCCAACAGAATCAAGACAAAAATAGCGCAAGCAGATTGGATCCAAACTGGTGAAAAAACAATAGGAAACAAACTCCTGGCTCATTTACCAGCAACAACAAATAAACTTAACCAACCTATGAGCTACTGCATAAAATTCCCCAACAAAAAAATGCAGAAAACTTTTATGAAAATAAGATTCAATCAATTACCAACGCAGGAAATGATAGCAATCCGTACGAAAACGGACGCTCGTACTTGCAGATTCTGTCTGGACCCAGGAAAAGTGGAAACTCTGAGATATTTACTTATGACTTGCACTAGAACCTCATTTTTGCGGGAAGCCTATTTGCTCCCTTTGATGTACGACATACCACTCCGACAGGAAAACACATGGCGGTGTCGTCTGATTGCTGGAGACAGAACTAAGTGGTTGACAGCGACAGTAAAGATTTTAGAAGCAGCATTGAGTCTAAACCAGAACTCACAAACTAGTCAAGTGTAATTCAAAGAACAGTGACTTTCTTTTATGATTGAGACACAAAGTTTCTGTAGTGAAGTGCCTAGTTTCCTGGTTTAAATTATTTTTCTGTTTCTTGTTATCCTCTTTTACTTCTATTTTCCTCTTTTTTATCTGCATCTATGATATTTATTCTACAAAATGTGTTTTTCTCTGTTTTGCGTATCAACATCTTGTAAAAATCAAATGCTTTTGATTATAAACAAGTAAATAAAAAAATATATATATATATTTATCATTATTGACTTTCGAGTACAAAGTGTGTTATTGTGATCGTATACATACCTTTGAATATTAATTATATAAAGACTGTGTTTTCAGTAATACAGTGTGTGGACATTCCTTTTTGGGGGTTTGGGGACTACACTGTGCTTAAGAACCAGCCCACATCACCTCCTGAGAAGCTAGGCCTTGATTGCTCGTCCATTGCTACCTCATAGAGAATCTTGGCTTGAGTCTTCTGTGCCTCTCCTCTACCATATAGAGAGCAGAAGTACAGACACCCCCTACCAGTCTTTACAACCTGCCTGGTGATCATGGGTGCTGCCACACCCCCTTTACCTGTTTGCTGACAAACGTGCTCTCTATGTGCTATCACACTCTCTCCATGTGCTGCCACACTCTCATTGTGCACTGCCCCACTTTCTCTCTCAATGTGCTGCCACACTCCCTCTGTCTGTGCACTGCCACACGTTGTCTCTCCATATACTGCCACACTCTCTGTATGCATGCACTGTCACACACTCTCTCTTTGGGCTCTCTCTCTCTCTAACCACTGTCTCTGTCTCTTTGTCCATGAACTAATATCTCTCTCTCTCTCTCTCTCTCTCTCTCTCTCTCTCTCTCTCTCTCTCTTTCTCTCTCTCTCTCTCTCTCTCTCTAAAAAATAACATTGGAATGTTCCATTGAAAACATGTTTGTAAATAAGTCCCTAAAAGAGCCACTGACCCCAGTTTGTGATCAGTGTGTACAATGTGTACAGTCACCATTGTTCTCTTATGATAACCATGGGTGTAACGTTTCTAAGAAAACGTGTATTTATCTTCTCCTAGGTGAGACTGAAATGAAAAGAGATCTGTTAAGCCATTCTTTTCTTATTGCCATCTCTACTCGTAACCATTGGTTCCTCATTCTGTCGAAAGCCACTGCCTAACATTGTTGTGGGAGTAAAGTTTGTAACCTGAAAAAAGGCAATTTCAGCCAATTAGAGTTATTCATTTCAACTTGCGGTGTCTTATGGCACAGTGTTTCAACGTAAAACATGCAGTCATGTACCTAGTGTGCCTTTATTGCTCTCCCGCATGCTGGCTATCACAGTGGCCAGCAGGCCATTTCACGAGGACGTCAATTTGGGATATGAAATGCTTGACCTGGTTGGCACTAGGAGGCAAAGTGCTCTGGTCTATCAAATCGTTTTGTAATGGTAGAAGTTGTATGTCCACTTTGAATCACAGTTGGACATTTTAATCTGCTGGATGTGCATGAAATATTTCCCGAGGAGCACCATGTTCCTCTAATTATCCAGCAGCATCTGCATCTGCATAAGCACAATACAGATTCATACCATGTTCTCATGTACCTTTTAATAGCATTATTAGTTATCTACATATATTAAGATCTGCTAAGACTGAAAAGGAAACAAAATATAACAAAGAAATCAAAGGTTTGTATTGTGTACAACTATGTAAAAAAAAATCAGAACACGTGTTTTGTTTTTGTTCTCCATTTCGTTCAATCGATCAAGTGAAGATTTTACTGAGCTGCCACAGTCATACTGAATGGGATTTGTAGGCATCATTTTGTTTTCTTGCTAAGGTGTACATAATGTATTTTTCTTTCTTTCGTTTTTCGTTTAGTTTATTTTGACAAGCAACTTCGTTTTTAGGAACATCTTCTGTTGAATTTAATTGATATTTTATTTCTGTCGCCCTCATGCACAAGTGTTTCAAATGGAGGGGAACCGGGGAGAACAAAACAACGATCTTACTAGGCCCAGTGACATTGAGAACGTGCCATTGCATGGGAGAGGGGGAGGGGAAAAGTGCATAGAAGGGGGGAGAAGTGGAAGATGCAGAGAAAAGGAGAAACAGATAAATACTAATAAATAAAGAATAAAGCCAACAAACAGTGGTAGTGCTGGGTTTAAGGCAGCAGACACGGCAGGTCTGATAAGTGCAGGAAGAAAAAGGGGGGTTGTATGGGTACAGATACAGACCCCAGTGCAAGGGGTGGCCCAAGGGCATTGCGGGAGGGTGGCAGGGTAAGCAGCTACCTGGGCCCGAAGGACAGAGGGTGGCCAGGTGCACGGTGACAAGAGAGAACAGATCAAGAGGGGAGAGGGGGAGCAAAGGCAGAAGCAGATAGCAAGGTCTGGAGGTTCTACCGGATCCAGAAATGGTTCTCCTCAAGTTTTAGAATGGCAGGGAGGCTGTTGCCGAAGGAATCCCCAGCTGAAGACAGAGATCTACCCCCAGCTTTTTTCTTTGAAAAACGACTGACCCTGAGGGAGTTAGAGGTAGAGGAGCAAAGAACTCGAGAGGGGAGGTATTTGCAGAGGGATAGATAAGGTTATTTTGGAACCAGGCCCCAGAAAGTCTTGTGGACAATGCAGAACAATTCCTTTGTTATGATTTCTGTGTTTAGGGAACACATTTGCTTGTCAAAACATGCAAGGGTTGTATGTTCTTGCACCTAGCCTAAACTGTTGAAGTTCGGTGTAAATTGAGTACTTGTTCTATCAAGGCACCCCAGTACACATTATTTGGCTTCCTTTTTTCTTCGCTATTTATTTATTTATGTATGTATTGGATATTTGTAAGGTGCTTGTACAACACATGGTGTTTCAAGGCGCTATAAGACAAAAAAGGGGTGTGGGGGCAAAGGAGAAAGATAACAATAACACTCCTACAAGGCCTTGTGACATTCTGGTTGTGCAAGTGTAGTAATGAGAAGTGTAAGGGAGAGGGGTGGGAGGGGGAATTGCCAGTCTGCGCAGTGCTAGGGGGGGAAGGGAAATGCAGGCTAGAGAGGAGAGAGTGCAAGTGAATGAGGGGGATTGAGGCTGGGGAGAGGATAACAGTCACTAGGCAAGTGCTAAGGGGAGACCAGGGGGAAACTGACAGGAAATTGCATTGGGTGAAGGGGGTGAGGGTACACATGATAAGTGCAACGAGGGGGGTAGACTGGGTGGTGGGGCCCTGTGCCCTGCAGAACTCAGAGGTAACCAGGCAGCCAGTTACTGTGCAAGACGGGGTGTTTGCAGTCGAGGGGGAGTGGGAAGAAGAGAAAAGAAGGGTCTTGAGGAGCATCAGGAATATAAAGAGATCCGGCCTAAGCCTGAAAGGGGCAGGAATACCATTCCAAAGGGAGGCTCCTTCAGAGGAAAGAGACATATCCCCCACTCTCTGCGTAGAGAAGCATCTGATCTGCAGAAAGTTGGAGCTAGAAGACTGACAGACTCTAGTAGGGAGGTATTTAGAAAGAGAGAGTTGGATGTAGCAGGGTCCAGGCTCCAGCAAGACTTGTGCATGATGCAAAGGGTCTTGCCTTTGATTCTCAGAGCAACCGGAAACCAGTGGAGAGATTTTAGGGCAGGAGAGTTGAGGTCCCTGGGCTTGAGACCAAGGATAAGTCTTGCAGTCCTATTCTGGATTTATTGAAGGGGGCAAAGGGAGGATAAAGGAAGATTGAGGAAGAGGCAGTTGCAATAGTCCAGCCTAGAGAGGACCAGAGCTCTGGAGACATTGGGTTTCTGGGGGAAGGTGAGGAAAGGGAGACTGCCTCTGAGGAGCTGTAGCAGATGGTGGGACATCTTGGCAAGGTCTGTGTTGGGAGGAAGAGAGAGGAGACAAAGAAGACATCAAGGTTTTTTGCCTCGCAAGAGGGTGAGGGCAGGGGACCCATAGAGTCAAGTTTCTCTCTTTGTATTATATTTAGCTCATGAAGAAGGGGATTGATTCCCTGGAATGCGTTGAGCATCGTTCACAAGGTTGTATTAATTACATACTGCTGTTGCAATCGTCAAGGAGAAGAATAAAGTTATATGTTTTGAATCACAGTACTTGTATTCTCAGAATTATTTCTAGATAATTTAATTTACCCAGTGATCTGGCATTATGGTGTGCAGGGCACAGGAGGGCACATAGACGGGGCCAATTTTCTATGTATTGATATTGACTGCTCCGTGTCAAGGTAGTTATTCCTCCCCTGCACACAAACTATATACATTGCTCATCAAAAGATGCTCTATGAAATTGGTTACTATTTGAGTGTTTGGTAACTCTCCACAGTTACGGTAACAGGAAGGAGCCAGTGGCAAATGAGTGATTACAGATATCGGCCCAGGATCACGGAAGGGAGGCAATGTTGTCCTTGACGGTTCTGCAGGAGCTGGGGAGAACTTGTTTGGAGGAGACTTTCATAGAGTGGACTTGTCTAGAGATCTCATCTGGTGCTATGGGCAAGAAAGAGGAGAGTAGGAGGGAAGGTGAGAGGGGTCAAAAGGAGGCCTGAGAGCAGGAGAGGGTGGAGGGATGGGCATAGAGGAGAGTGAGGACATGTGGCATGTAGCATCACACACCTATCTAACCGGCCAATAATGCCATTCCCTGATCATATTCCAAAACACCCCCAAAGAGATTTGCCTTTCCCAAAGCAGTGGCACAGAAATGTAATTGCGTGTGTTTGAGCTAATGCACTGTAGTATATGTGTTTCTGTCTCAGGATGCATGTCAGTACATCATGAACGCAGAGACAACAGACATTCACATAACAAGCCTCTTTGCCTCCATTCACGGTTCCAGGAGCACCAAATAAGTTCAAATGCAGCCTGGTTTTGGAGAAGCCATAGCTAAGAACACTCTGTTACTCCATACCTTGGCTTGTCCTATATACAAATACAGTACAATTATTCTTGTTGCATCAGAACTAAGAAAACCATGTGCATAAATATAAATGTGCATTAAACCATGTCGAATTTCAAAGGGGATAGTTGTAGCTTTGTTTGGCACATTTGCAATGCACAAAAACAAAACAAATTACCTCGAAAGCTACCAGACTATATATACAAACTCAAGTGGAAGTCATATTTTAGAGTGGCATAAAACAAGTTGAATGACATGAAATGACTGTTTTATTTTCATTGTATGTGTGTGTAGTAGTAGTAGTCTGTCATTTATATAGTGCTTTTTTCCCATTAGTATGGCCTCAATGCACTTGTGAGTGTGAACGCCCCCGGGGACCGGAGTCCAATGTATAGGAAATTGACAGAAAGAATAGGATGTGTGTGCTCATTAGGCAGAGATAGGGAGTTGGTGGGCTGGCCGTGCCTCAGAAATATACCCATGATGGTCAGGCATGTGGTTGGGTGCTGGTAGGTGGTCAGGAGAGTGTGCACGATCATTATGTGCCCAACTAGATCAAATGTTTGTCATAGGCTATAGGTGCATTCTGATGCAGGCAAACTCGTTATGTGTCCTGCTATACTACATTTGTACTGTATGTCATAGCTGCATTTGTGGCAGAGATGTTGTGTTTTTTGTTTAAGTATGGTGTGTGAGGCGAATGTGTGCCAGAGGGTGGCTTTGCCTGTGATTTATGTTCCATAAACATGGAGGTGTACAGGTTTAGATACATTGGCTATACTCCAACGAATATCTCATTTCTGAACAATCGCCATAATCTCAATTGGCTAAGGGTACCTCTGCATGTAACCTGCTGCAGTATGGTCATCTAGAGTCAATCGATAAGCTAACATTCTACATTCACTTAGATTCCATCCATAGACTAACATTCTACATCCATCTAGATTCAATACATTGGCTTCATTCAGCGTTCACTTCTATTCAGTGCACTGGCTGCATTCAACACAATTCTAAGAGCAATACATGGGATGTCCTACACAATTCTTTTAAGAGTGATGCATGGGCTAGCCTACCCAATTATTTTATGAGCAATACATGGGATAACCTTCACAGTGTAGTGTAATTAACGTATCAATAATTGAGTGGCAATAAAGTGAAAAGTTGCACTGCATTGTATTTGTGACGAAACCCCCTTACGTATCTGCTTTTGTTTCCCTAACTCTGTTTCTAATTATTTAAATGCCTCAACCCATTTACATTTGCATCGTAACCACTTCTCCCGCCTTTTGGTGCAAGGTATCTGTCCTGCTAATTCAAGTTGGCAAACACTGTCCACCAAGGAAACAGAGGTAGGGTAGTTTGCATGCATCTCCTTGTTTAAGTGTGTGGCAACCAATCACAATAGTGTGTTTTTCAGTTCGAACTACCCAATGCAAAACATGAAAACAAGTTGGGGAGGGGACTGGAAGAGAAAATATACTCAAACACAATGACAAAGGACCTTTCTATACTAACATCCCTTGCTGTGAAATGCACATAACACCTTACAAATTATGTCTGCAAAATATTCTCTTCATTTTTTCCTAAAATCACCATACACAAGTTGTTTCCTTTAAATCAAAGCAAACATTTCATTAAACAATACCTTCTGTGTCTCTTACTCTGAGAACATATTCAATGCAACATGTGGAATGTTCCTTTTTTAATGTCCTATAAACCCTGCTTAAACTAAACTGCTCAAGTTCTCAAACAAAAACAGTCATTACCCGTCTCACTCTCTGCTGATTCCCAGGACCCACTGAAGATAAATCAAGAAGCAAGGCGGGTGCCTAGCTAGGTGAATCTAGCTGCCCAAACTCAATTGCCATAATCTCCGAACAATTCAGGAAGTTGGACCATCCCGAATATAATGTGCATTTAGACGAAACAGTGGCTTTTTTGCTGGGAAAATCAAAGAAGATAATAAACTATTGAAAATGCTCCATTCTGAAAACAATGGTGAAAGTAGGGAATCGATTGCCAGAATCAAGAAATTCACATTCCTGCATTTATTGTAAGGCAACTAGGGAACACAGTATGCAATTAATAAACAACAAACATTCTGAGATGTTAACATTTATAGAATTCACTAGGGAAGATGTAACACAATATAGCTGAGAAAACCAAAAGAACTTGTGATGTTCTAAATCAGTAAGAACAAAACACCTGATGCCAAGGCTGATCCTCGGACTACTTGGGCTAAGTACCAGCATCAGGACAAGATAACTCAGCATAAGTGTAGAACTCATGCCTGGGATATCTCAGTTTCCCTTCACTTGTCCTAGGTTTCTTTAGCTATTCTCAAATCCATTCAAAATGCTCATTCAGGTCAGGTGGCAGAGTTGTGGGTCATAGCTAGAGGTGTAGAAAATGGTTAGGGATTTACTTGAACCACCTAAGTATTGTAACGTGTCTGGAGATTCATCCAGAACATTTGAAGGGTATCCAGTCATAGAAAATTGGGTCCTCATAGAGAGGGCAAACTACTGTTATTATCCACAGGACACGTTATCATGTCCACTGCCCTACGTGGGCATTACAGATCCCTGATTTACTTTGGGTCATGTTAACATTGTATTTACTCAATCAGGAGTTCACCCTGCACACTCTACAGAGAGTGCTCATCTTCACATTACTAACTCCCTCCTCACTACCCATCAAAATACATCTTCATTGGTTGTTATTCTCTTGGACCTTTCCACAGCCTTCAACACTATTGATCACCCCACTCCGCTATCCACTCTCATTGTCTTGGTTTTTCTTACTCTGTCACTTGTTAGTTTCACTCATATCTCTCTGATAGCACCTACTCGGTCTCTTGGGCAAGTCACATTTCCTCCCCTGTGTTCTCCATTAGTCCAGTTGTTTCAGAGACTGTTCCTTGCCTCATCTTTGTTTCTTGATGCGGGTTGGGTGCCTGAAATATGATCTCCATCTCACTGTCTCTCTTTCTCTTTAGTTCACTCTGACACACACACCGCCACACCCCTAAACCTCCCCCCCCACACACACACATCCACACCCACACCCCTATCCATGTTGGTCTCTCCAGGATTTTTCCTGCACCGTCTGCATGATAGCACTTACGTAATACAACTCGAGGGGGGTATTGCCGGTGAGGTAATGCACCAGTGCAGCAGTTAGAAGCCTGAGCAAGGGTATATTGCTATTATGCCACCATGGATTGAGTAGAAGGGAACTACAGGTATTACTTTCTCCCTTTCCATGGTGACCATTCGGGAGTCTAGAGATGCGTTGGGAATACTACTGTTCCCAGAGCCATCGAGGAAGAAGCAAGCACAAAGTAAGTGTGGAGAGGGTGGGGGGCCTACACATTTGGAAAAGGAGGGTGTAGTGGGGGAATGGGGTATGTGGCACCGGGGAGCTCACTTAACTGATTCCACCAAGGGAAAATGGCGGCCTCCTGCTCTGAGGAGACTCAGAACGGGGTCTATACTGTGTGGTAAAGACCCTGTTCTAAGCCTCCTCATTGGCTTGGAGGCCGCCAGACCCCCCTCGCCAGTTACTAATATAAGGTATTCCATTTTCCTCTCCTCTGCTTCTCCTCTCTTCTCTGGTATCATTGCTCATCTCTCTCCACAGGATCACAGCATATGTCACATGTACCAAGGTCTTGAAGAAATACACCCAATTCACATTGATCTCTCTGTTAGGGAGGGCACTTTAAAATAACATGATGCAGAAATGGGGAACATATCATTCTAACACAACAGTACAGATATTGATAGAGAAAGCTGCATGTCCCCATGCTAATAGATTCCACACTCTGGATGATCAAACTAAGCTATAGATGTTTCAAAGGAGCCTTAATGAAAGCTAGTCTTTCTGCAAAAGACATGTGACTCCAATTCAAAAAATAAATGTTATGAAATAAAGACAACTAGAGCTCCTAAAAATACTGTGTTGGGGTCCAAAAGGATCTCTAAACTTGCAGTGTCTTACGAAAGATCTATAGCCTTTAAGTAAAAGAGAATAATATGTGATCATTCCTCCCAAAGGAATACTTCTACTCACAATTATACCAACACATGTCAAACAAAAGCAGTAAGCATGTTCAAGTCTTTTGTGTTTGAGGTCCCATCCAAAGTGTGAGTCAGTAGAATATTTCAAACTCAAGTATGTTCCCCAGTTGACACCCATGATTCTTGTGCCACATTCTCATGTGTGCACAAGAGAGCACGTTGCCAACATAATTAGCTAGGACCTTATAAAGAGAAGATGCCAGCTAATTAGAGTATTCTAGTGAGTGTATGGACAGCATGAAAAGAGTTGTATGTCTTGCAAAGAAGTACGTATTGGACCAATTAATTTTCATTGGTGAGGTGGAAATATCTGAGCCTTTTCAGTCCACTAACTCATAAAATCCTGCTGGCATTGGTGAACAAGTTGTATTTCTCAATTTGGAAGCAGTTTCGATGCCTCTACGTTGCTTCTGCCCTCTTGTTATGCAGATGCACACGTGTGTAACTCAAGTACCATGAAAGGATGAAAGAAGATAGGTCCGAAAAGGAGGTTAGCCATATTTAAACTTGGATAGGGTTGTTATAATCATATTGTCGCGGGAGTCAGTATGGCTTATTATTACATGGAAAGCATGCACGATGGCAGGATTAGTTCTATTGAGGACTCACCACTATTAACTTTGGTACTCTTTCTGAGCTTTCACAGTCTTGCCAATCTGCAATTACGTTAAGGAGGGAGGGCACCTGATCTTTGAACTATTATTATACCACACCCCAGAAGCACCTATTGTTCTTCGCATTGCATACTATCTTAAAGCTTCTGTTGCAACAGAATGTAAAGTGACAGAATACGATACAAATATCTGTGCCTGTAATGGAGTGTATTGCAGCCACATCTATCATCCAAGAGAATGGCATCTTCACCCATCTCATGAAATCAGCATGGATGCCTACGTATAGCTTGACTTGGTCAGCGGTGTGCTGTTTCCTAATTGATATTCCTCAGAGTTCCCAATTATTTTATGGAGCGATCTTCGCATCCTTGTGTTACTACTTTCATTAACACCTGCACGGCTTCCTGATCAGAAACCAGCTGAAATATCTCGGATTTCTTTGAAAGCCTGACACTCTTTGCATTCTGATAGTCCTGCAATAATGTTCAACCCACCAACCCAGTAGATTGTGCTTGTTTCTAAATGTGTGTTTCAAGGAGCAATGTGAGGCAGTCCTGTCGGGTGCCGCTGTGTAGGCTATGTTCAGTACAAGATAAACATGTACTTACGTGTTGCAGTCGGTCTCATTTATTTAGCGAGGCATTGTATAATATTCAATCCCCTTATACCTTTTATAGGTATTGTACCAAATTACCGGGGGCAAAAATGTCTGAAGCCCAAAAGTCTGACCCCTATTTGTTCGCATATATATATATATGTGTGGGGGTAAGGGGGTAAAGTTAATAAAAATGTATAAGGGTAAGTTGGGAGGGCTGTGGAGGGTCTACCCCTATATATATATATATATATATATATATATATATATATATATATTTATATGCAAACAAATGGTACATTTTTTAAAAAAAACGGACTTTTGGGACTCAGACTTTTGGATTCGGTCATTTCACGTATATCCCCTTTTCTATACGACATATCCACGTCAAAGGCTTTAACAGCATAGCGAACAACAATATTCAATATTCAAGATACAATGACCCACAGCTTGTCTAACAACAAAGAATGAATGATAACAGAAGCGTTTGCATTAAATTGTGATAACACACACACACACAGCATAGCGAACAGCAATATCAATACAATGACCAACAGCTTGTCTAACAACAAAGAATGATAACAGAAGCGTTTGCATTAAATTGTGATATCACACACTACCACCTGCGCGCAAAACTCTTTGTGCAAATCATTTAATTAAATTAAAGGTCAGCGAATGTATGATGGAAAACATACTCTTCCAGTTCTTTATCCAGTTTTAATATGAAAAGTATTATGTGTCCTATGTGATGGCATCTATAATATGGCCAATAGTTGACAATGAATTGAATAAGGATGCTAAAGCCACCAGTTGGGTGTTGTATATTTAACACAATTGGACACTTTCATTCTGTCAGAACTTTGTAAGATGGAAATGACACCTGAGCTTTCAGAGTTCTTTTTTGTAATATGGGCCCATGAGTCATATGTGAGCATTGGTGAACTCCCCCGAAACAAAGTGAAAGGTTCACATATGTCTCAGTACACATTTAGCACTGTAATCCCACTGTACACCAAGCCTTCCCTTCCCCGCAGTAACTGAAATATAGCGGAATTCTTTCATGTCATTTTGGGGACTGGCAGGTCTTAGTAGGGAAGTGGAACCTTTTATAGGTCCATGTTGGGGATGGCAGCGGTCTGTCCTCCTTATGATTTCCTTTCCTGTTTATGCGTGGATGACCTCCTTTCCAGTCAATTTCCGAGCAATGTTTGAATACAATGTTTGAACTGTTCATTAGACACAAACTCCGAAAAATGTGTGTGATTTTGATAGAACTAGCTAATTCACACCGTGTCCTTTTTTTAAATGATTCATAATTTCTGTAAAATCTATGCGTCCGAGCCATCATTTGGTGAATGCCTTACCCTATGCAATAGTCGCGGACATCTTTAGCATGGTAGGCTTCTCTCCAGTTACCTACTGGAATTCCATTTTGCAAACAAGGAACAATAATATGGTTGAAATACCTGTGGGTTTTAGGGCATGGACTTTTTCATTTTTGGCTTTAGAACATTGAATCGTTTTACTTATGGACACTTCCATAATTACCTTTGCATAATTAAGGTACTCTTTATGAGTGTTATTCTTTATTGATTTGTCAAGGTAACTATCCTGCTCATACGGTATCAAAATAAACTATTGAAATGTTATGTTTTTTTACTACTCTGCAATCTAATGGACACGCACAAGGGGGTAGGGCGTATTACAATGTTTTCTTATTGTCTATAGTCTAAGGGCTGAGCCTATAGGCCCCTTCTTCAGCATCAGTCCACCCATATTTCATTTTGTTAGAACAGCCCACTGGGCTTGGCCACTTTCCACTGTATGCTTTATATACGCTGTGCTATGATACATGCAACTGAGCAATCTATCTTTCTAAATGCACAGCTCTGCTTTCAGTACATGGTCTGATGAATGGCAGGAATCCTTCCCTTCTCCCCAAGTGGGACCCCCTGTGAGCCTAGGGAGGTGAGACCGCTAAGCAATACCCACCCTAGAGGTAGGGGCAAGTGGGACATCACCAGGAGAGACTCCTCCTTTGGGAACAAAGACTCCCGTTCCCAGGACACAGTCCCTTGAGGACCTTATACAATAACACATTTAAACCTTTCTGAGGATAGGAATTGTGACAAAAAGATTAATATACATTATTGCCATCACACAATAAAAAATCTCCTTTTAAACGCCCATTCCACTGGGACGAAGAAAAGGACGTATGGCAGATTGGATAATCCACCAGAAAGAGAAAAGGGAACAACGTTTTACGCAGCGGAAGCACCATGGCTATGTCAATCCAGAAAGGGGAGCAGCCTGAAGAAATGAAGGAGAGCCTGCAAGTTTCAAAAGGGGAGGAACTTGACTTCAGGATGAAGTAGACGGAAGACGCATAGCGTCCTGCAGACACGATAGATCATAACAAGTTGCGAGGCTTCCCAAAGCGGAGAGAAAGAAGAAGCAGAAACCAAGGGCACGACCATGGGAAGACCAGAGGTCCAAGTAACAACACCTGTCCATGTTGATAAGACCAACTCAGGAAAAGCTGACACCGAGACACTGGACCGCCATCCAAGAAAAACAGAGGGAAGAGAGACTGCCGAAAAGACATGAGACACCAGATTAAGAGGAGAAGATCCTGATCCTAAATTAATGAAAACCCTGGTGACGTTAGCCTTAAGAACGGATGGTGATAAGGATAACCACAGACCCAGGGGAGTGAATGAAAACCAGTGTTGTTGGAACATTCATACTCAACACAGTTGGCAAAGAGTTTAAGTCACAACACCAGAAAGAGGAGTGGGTAAGATACATTTTTGGAACATTCATACTTGTCACAGTTGCAAGAGATATAAGGTCACCAGACCAGAAAGAGGATTTGACAAGTGACATTCTGGGAACACTCATATTCATCACAGTTACAAAAGAGATAAGGTCATAAAGCCAGAGAGCAGAGTGGATGAGAGACATTCTGGGAACACTCATACTCGTCACAGTTGCAAGAGAGATAAGGTCATAAGACAAGAGAGAGGAATAGATATAAGACATTATTGGAATTTTCATACTCATCCCAGCCAAGAGAGATAATATATAATAAGAATGATTGAGAATCATTATTGGAATGTTCATATTCGTCACCTTCAAAAGAGAGAAAATATAAGAAGATTGAATGAGAATTATTATTGCAATGCTCATATGCTTCCCAGTTAAGAGACAGACAAGGTAACAAGAGTGAATAAGAATCATTTGTGGAATGCTCATACCCGTCTTTGTCCAGAAGGAAGTACTATACACCCTGTACAAAGAGAGGTGAGAGAGCAATGTTTTGGAAATCACCCACTTTGGAGTAATTGATACCAGGAAGGACTAAGTGAAGTAAAATAACTGGTTATAAGCAGGAAACCTGTCAACAATCTAGAATTGGGAAACTATATGCAGATAAGAGCAAAAGGAAATCAAAGACAATGTACAATTAAGAGAAATAAGAAACAGCCCAGAAGGAAATTATCGATCTCTAATAAGGATACTAGAGGAAGAGAAAATAATCACACTTATAGGAGAAACCAAGAGAGAAATCAACAGTCCAAAACAATTATAAAGGAACTGTATGAATTGATACAAGTGATCACTAGAGACTATCTTATGATCATGTATTGAAAAGTGGCTGGAAGATACGTCAATACACCCCACGAGAAACCCTCATGATTTTAAGTTATTAGAAATAGTGGTAGGATCAGAAAGGTTACAGTCAGACAGTGTAAGGTTTCATTTACAGACATTCACTGATCACTGACAAGCCCCTTATTGAGTTTCGTTAGGTAGGGATGCCTTGAACAATTGGGAAGGACAGGCTTTATTCCTTTTCTTTAATACAACCATCACTGAAATGTCTAACCAGAGTCGGTGTCCTTCTTCTGACCTATCACAAAGGACATAGCTTCATGACAAATTTAGCCACAGTCACAAGGCGAGGAGCCTCTCAGTCAGCAGAAATGAATAGGCATGATCAATTTTGGCATTTGATGTCGAGACTATCTTTTGATTGCATGGACTGTCCCATTTGTTTTTGGGAAACTCATTGAAATGTTGATGCCTCATTTTTTTCAATATAAATCATTAAAAACACAATTTACATTAGTATCTACATTATTCTCGGTGAGTTAAAAATCGTTTTGGTTAAAATGTACATACAATGAATGTACATACAATGATAAGATCTTGGCATGTGCCAAAGCCGGGATTGTTAGAAGCTGACCAAGGTCTTATCATTGTATGTACATTTTAACCAAAACGATTTTTAACTCACCGAGAATAATGTAGATACTAATGTAAATTGTGTTTTTAATGTTTTATATTGTAAAAAGTGTACTTTGATGGAGATTTATTTTCCAAAATAAAGTTAATGATGATAATGTTGATGCATAGCAATCATTGAAAACCATGTGCCCCAATATGGAATTAAATTCAACAATCGTTCATGTACAGTGTCTATATTGGATATGATTCATCTATTAATACAATATTTGTTCATCTCCATTTCAATATTTCCAGCTCATTAAGTATGGCTACCCTTGGTACTTGAGCAGTGTTTGTCTGTCCTGAATGGGTTCCTGCAGTATTCATGATCAGGTGTACCTCAACAATCACTATACAGTCAATGTTATTGACATTCTCATTTAACTTTCAGTAAATATACATGCTTGCAAATGAAAGTACGGATAGAATGCTCATCTCGAGATACATTTCATAAATAGTTAGTTTCATATAAATCGGCCCTCATTACGAGTTCGACGGTAACCATGCTGCTATTGGCTGCTGCTGAAATTGCGTCGGGGTCCGGGTCCTCGGAATGAGGACTTAACGGGCCATTCCGAGTTCGGAAGGCCCGGTAATTCCTCCCTCCAAGGACCCGGACACAGTCCCTCCCCATTCCCATTTCAGCCCGCATACGGCTGAATGGGAATGGGAGAGGGAGCAAACAACGGGCTATTACGAGATGGCCCGTTGTTTGCTCCCTCTTCCCCTCAAGGGACCCGGTGAGCACGCCTGGTTTTCCCAGGCGTGCTTACCGTGTCCCGCGAGGGGAACTCGTAATGCGGCGGTACTGGGTGAACAGCGCCGGCACCTTTTACGGCGCCGTTCACTCCGTACCACCAGGGTCGTAATGAGGCCCGTCTTGGGCCTAAATCCGCCATTGTGTGTGTGGTCTGTACTATTAGCTTATTTATACCATGGCTTCGCATAATTTATATGTGGTCAGAGCCACCTCAATTGCCCATGATATGGTGACATTGTGGCTGTGATTTGCTTCACTCTGGTATGCGATTTGACCTGTGTTGTGTGGTGATGAGCAGGTCCAGCAGCAATGATGTGGAAGGAGTCATCATGAAGATAGGCAGTTAGGTGAGCCCTTTCTTGCTCTTGGTGAATGTGACTCAGGGGAGCACAGGGTAAGGTGACACTGTTCCTGGGGATGGCTTAACTGTGTTATGAGATTTGTCTTGTGTTGAGTGTAGGTGATCAGGTACAGCAGCAATGGTACGGGGGGAGACATCATGAAGATGGCAGTCAGGTGAGTCCTTTCTTGCACTTGGTGCATGCCACTCAGGGGAGCACATGGTATGGAGACATTGTACCTGGGAATGGCTTCATTCTGTTTAGGATGCTGTGCCTGAGACAATGATACCTTTATTTCCACTTGCTATAACTCTGTTAGGGATTTGTGCACTTGATGTGATGGATGTTGATGGGGTGGCATTGCAATTGTCATGTTATGGGCACACACAGTTTGTCTCTCACAAACATATATTCTCAGGGTGCTGTTATGTGCAAGCCGCATTGGCATGATTGCATCATTGAAGACCATCAGGAATGTGGCTTCACTGTGTGTGCTCCACATGCCTGTGGATGAGGATTTTGACCCTACTGTAACTCTACTGCTATGCCACGATGTATGGTAATATTGTGCAGAACACAACATGCAACAATGATCTTGCATACCACAAGGGGTGCATATAGAATTATGCCAACTGATTGGTCATAGCAGCATAAGCGTGACTTGAACGGTCAGAATATTTGCTCCACTATGCCCTCAGTTGCTATGTGTGCTATGTTGTAGCCTGTCTCACCTGGGGTGTCAGGATTCCTGATAGGGGTCAACACGAATGGCTAGAGTGGGTGAGCACTGCCCCCTACAAAGGAGGAAAAGGTTGTGGTTTGAATTTATTTGTATTACATGTGTTCATGTGCATCATGTGACTGCTTGTGTGTACGTGATGGTTGATACTCACCCACCAGCCAGGTGTTTCCAAAGGTTTGCTATTCAAGGGCATGGTATATGGGGAAATGGCAGCAGATGTAGCTGTAATGTGTGCATCCTTGGTAATTGGCATTGTCATACACGATGTGTGCCTTGGCATCACAGATCCCTGCACATGAATGGAATGCCAATGTTTCCTGTTGCTATAGATGTGCTCAGTCTCTCAGGGTGGCAGGGGGGCTGCAGTGTTTCATGTGTGCAGTCGAAGGCTCCCAGGACCCATGGAAATTTTGCAACTGCAAAGAATTCCTGGCACACTCTGTAGCTTGCAGCAAGTGTGTGCGGGGTGTATATGTGCGTATGCACATGTGCTAGGATGCAACACAATACCTGGTGGAGGCACCTGGAGTGTGTGTGCTGCAATATGCTAGAATGATCCAGTAGCCTGAAAATGTAAGGCTGATAGCACTTTCACCAGGGGTGTCACTGCCTGCGAGCATATGGTCGGTGGTGCCAGGTAATTCCCCCACTCCCTGACCACCGTAGGATGACATGGGGTGAGAGGGATGTGCATATGAGGGTCCCAAATTATACAAGGTCTAGCGATGCACATTGCGAGTGGCCACAGAGTCATTATTTAAACTGAGCCTTCATGTCTCCAACTGCATGTTGAGAGATTGTCCCAAGGAAGACATCTCTTGGTGGTGGATGTCCCTTTGTGTCAAGCATTTCAACCTGGAGGGACTGCCTAAAAGTATTTGTGTTGTGACAGCAGGATTCCCTTAAAGCCAACATATTTGCTGCATGCATTTACTATGGGATTCCGCATCTTGATATTGGGATTCAATTGAGGCAAACATCTCCACATGCAGTGTTTCCATCAAGGTGTCCATCGCCTGCCGTTGGGGGTCCCTGGAGGACAAAAACTCATCATGCAGTGATTGCCTAGAGAAGAACCAGAATCGCAAAGTGCCTCCCTCAGTTGCTGCATGTCCTCTCTCCCCTCCTGGCACAGTAGGCATTGTTCATTAGTGTGTTCCCCAGTTGAGGAGATGACACGTTAAGCCAAGTGATGGATGTCCCTGTCCATCTTCTGCAGGACCTTGCCCTGTAGGGCACTTGATTGTAGCAACTCCTCCTCGAACTCTGAATGTCCGGCAGGCACATGTCTATCATGTTTGTAGTGCCTACCAAGATGAGATGCCGAAGACCGGGCTCATCACAGTGAGTCATTGGCTGATGGTCTGCAACCCTCTGATTTACACCAGCCTCCACTACTGGTTCCATTATTGGCAACACAATCTTGCAGACACTGAATCCACCATTGACACAGGGCTTCCCACTGCCAGGCCCAGTGTCTCCTGGCTTTCCTCCTCAGACTCAGCAGCCTTAAGGAACTCAAGAAGCACCATGGCATCCCAACTACTCAATGGTTGACCCTCCACCATGTCCCTCAGCATGCCCTCCACATCAGATTCGGCAGCAGCATCTGAAGAATTGTCAGGCTGGCTGATGATGCTCTGCAGCACAAGAGGATTCTCACCAAGCACAGCACCCCAGGCTGCACTTGTGGATGGTTGTGACTCCTTCTCCACCTTCTCCTCATCTTCTTCCTCCTCCTCCTCCTCCGTCCCCCTCCACCTGTTTGCCCTCCTCCTCATCAGCTGGGTCATCACCTGCACAAAGACAGACAAAAATATACAGAGGCATAACTACTGGCTGAGCATGCATATGTCAATTGCAATGCATGCATACACAATAGGTCCAGCGACACATACATATCCCATTTAAACTGGGAGCAATGTATCTTGAAAGGCACAGGTAGCTGACAGTTGATGGCCTGTGCAATCATCTTGGTGGAAATTAGTCCTGGCAACATGCTATGGTATGGAGGAGTAAGAGGACATATTTACATACATACATACATGTGAGAGGAAGTTCAAGCAGTGGAGGGATGGAGGTCTGTGCATCATTGTTGTTCCCCTACTCTACTTCAACCCTGCCTACTTGCGATGTGTGGAAGTGTCACATCTACTTCTGCTCACCAAACCTGCATGCAGGCATATGTGTTGTCATAATCCCTATCAGCCCCTTTACCACATTGCCCTAAGCCAGATATGTGGTTAGCCACATTCACAGGCATCTACACCATGTGTGAGGGCAGTGTGGTGTGACATGTGCATGACCAGTGTGCACTTAAATGGCCACTGAACCAATGACACTCCAATGTGTAGTGAACATCACTCAAAGCTCTCTTGGCCAGCCACTGCAACTCCTGTTTGGAACACACCATCATGTGTCTTTGCAATGTTGCCGCTCATCCATGTCAACTGGGAGCCAGGGCCAGTGAATGGATGACTCTGACATTATCCACACATTTTTGTAATAATGTGTGAGGTATCATTTGAATTCACAATGCACTACCCACAAGCATTACACTGTGTGTGTGTCCTACGAGATGTGTCTTGCATGTCATTACCACACATAGGTGAATTGGTGCATCAGTAATATTCTGTATGCAGTGATGTGTAGTGTGAGATCGATGTCAACCACACATGGACATCAAGCTTCCACCTCCTGGAATACACAACATGCGATGGAATTTCATTACTGCAGTACCCATGTATGGGTGAGGAGGACATCAGCCAACTTTACCACAACATTTGACAGCATGTCATGAGTAGATTGAAGCATATATGACATGCACACATGGCACTCACCTGATGTGGCTGTATAGGTGTCCATGCCTCCCATGCCAACTACCTGCTCACTGCCTATGAGATCACTGGAGACCTCTTCAAATTGAGTCTGCTCATCCACATGTGATGATCCACCTCCAGCACTGTACAGAGGCCACATTACTGCCAGGTTTCTCCTTAGTACTTTGCAGGAGGTCCCACATTCTCTTGTGGACCTCTTTTGCAGTGCGCCTCTCCACACCACAGGCATTAATGTGGTCTGTGACATCCTCCCACCTCCTCTACCGCTGCATCACAGCAACGGTACTGCCAGCCCAAGGGTACAGGTTGACCTGGTGTTCATCGACATAATCAGCAAGGATTGTCAGCTCCTAATCTGAACAGTGCTTCATCCTTGTGTCCCCTTCTCCTTGACCTGTGCCTGTTTGTGGCCCCTCTCATCCCTTGTGGGCTTTGTTGGTACAGGGGCACCTATAGGCAAACCACCAGGTTTAGCAGGTGGACAATTCTTCTGCCCTCTACCCCGTCCTTGCCCTCTCCCGCTCTGCAGAGCCCTCTCACTCATGGTGCGGTTAGGGCAAGCTATCCATACATGTGGGCGCAAATTCCTTGTGTCACCCCCCTAACAGTCTCTGTCCAAACCATAAAATGTTTGTTGCACCACCCAAATGTCTCAGTCTCTACGAATGCCAGAAAATGCATGCTGCACCACCTAAATGTCTTAATTTCTGCACAGGGAATTTGCTCTGCACCCCTAAATCTCTCCATTTGCACATACGCAAGGGAGGGCACATCATGTACAGCATTTAAGCGAGCAGGCGCACTGTGTGTGGCATGCAAATTACGGGCATAGGCCGCTTCCTCTGATCTTCACACTGCTGCCTCCTGTATTTATGGGAGGCACCTGTTCCTTCTTCCTATTGCCTTTTCCTGCCTCCACCTGACGATAGCTGGTTCTACTGGTGTTCACTTGTCAGGCTCTGTGACCACATCATCTGTTCCACCAACACAGCTCCACAGCACGCATCATCAGGGCACAGCCAAACCCCACCAGCCTCAAGGGGTGCCATGTCTGGTACTTTGACCAGCAACCCCAAGCTGAGGTTGAGGACTGTCACATTCACTGAAGCAGAAGTTGTCATCCAGGGTGAGCAGGTCCTTCCCTTTAAGATGCCCCCTTCAACCCGCAGCAGCAGCTTGGGTTTCAAGGGCATCTTAAGGTCTGGGCAGACATCACTGCTGCCATCAACGTGGAGAGGGTAGTATTCTGTACCGAGGACCATGCCAGGAAGCACTGGATGATCAATGTCTGTGCAATGTTCTTTCTCTTACTAACTACTTTTCACAGACTTCATGCTTTTTTTTGTAAATTAGCCCCTTAGACCTTCTAAACGTTTACCAAACATCAATGGAGTAGTGAAAAATATGTTCACACCCACAAAATTGTGCAAAGTCCCTTATTTCACGTTTTGTGAAACTGCAAAATAACTCAGGTTTTCTGTAGCTTGCTTTGACACTGACGTTTTTGACAAAACACTATTTTAATTAAGTTACATTTCCAGCCAGTAAGGGATGCATGCCAAAATCTTTGCAAACATTGATTCACATCGCATGTTGTCAACATTTACAACTGTTTGTGATAAAAAAAGAAAACTGTTGTGCGAAGAATGAATAGGCATAAATACATTTGCAAACTTTTCAGGGTGAATCCAATTTTGCACAGACTGACCCAAACATGCCTCGTCCCATTTGCTGATGACTATCCACTCCCGTGCCTCAGCCCTCCACTGACTCATCTATCGTGTGCTCACAACTCAAACATGATAAAGAGGAGATGCAATAACATTACAAAGATTGTAATGTTCCATCAATGATTAACGGTTCACAGATGACTTTAAAAAATACAATAATGTGTTTTAAATTGGATCCTGTACATACAAGGTAAGAACTCGGTCTTGACAAGTCCCACATTTTCGAATTCGGTTTAGCACAAACAAGTTTCAGATTCTGTTTAGGCCCATAATCCTCAGATCTCCCCCCACTGCCTCCCCTTTGTCAGGTTTAGAGTGTCCCAAATACTTTATTGGCTCTGTGTCTTTCGTTTCTGCTGTCTTCTGGGTCACAGGATAGCCCTTTGGGACACATCTACCAGGAATTGCCACTGGGTACTGTTAAGACGTCTGATGGGAGATATTGGGCAATTATGTAGCTAGTTGGAACCACGGGAAGCTTCAGCTTTCCCCTCCTAGTTCTCCATCACTCTGATATCTCCTGGGGGTGTAAAATTAAGCATTTGGGTTTCTGTTCTTGCATTTAATCTGGCGCAGCTGTGAAAGAAAATATAAAAAGGGAAGAATCTATTTTAGAGTGTCTGCCTTCTCGTCTCAATCATTGTTTTCCACTGGATGTAATTGTTATTGATTTGGGACAAATAACTTCAGAAATGAGTGCTTTTAAAAACACTTCACTGAGCAGACTGACTGGGTAACAAAACAAAATATATGCTTTAGCAAAACAAATTGGAAAATAATTTTTAGAAGGAAAATTGATCAGGTTAATATGAAATGTGCGTGTTTTTAAAGCACTAAAAATACAATTGCGTGAATAATGTGTCCTTAGTCATCAACTTCGAAGCTTTGCGAAGATGGGATAGTTACACAATTGATTTTGCCAAGTGTGAGGAAGGGATGTTCGACAACTTTGAACACGCCCTACACACATATATTCATAATGCTCACTCCATCTTCCTTTCAATTTCTTCTAAAAGAATATCTTTCCTCAAATTCATAACATATTGATTATGCTGTAGTGCAGTGGGTGGAGTGCTGAGGCGATTATTGTCTTGCTGTCCTCTTGTGTTCTGCTATCTGTGAAAGAAGTCTATTTCTACTCTAAGCAAACTTTTCACGTTCAATTGAGGCATTGGAATACTGGCTGCATAATGATTGGACCAGTGAACGACATCCATTAATTCCATTGGACAGTCTAAGTCCCACCTCTAGGAACCAGAAGATTATAAATCAGACGGCATGCATGCAGTCAGAGTGCTGAGGTGAATGCTGTATCACTGTACTCTTGTGCTCTGCTATCTGTGAAACAAGTCTATTTGTACTGTAAGCAAACGTTTCACGTTGAATTGAAGCACTGAAATACTGGCTGTATAGTGATTGGACCAGTGCAGGACACCCATTCTTTCCACTGACCAATCTGCTAAATCCAGCTTCTAGGAATGGGAAGACTATAAATCTGACGGGCCACGCACAGTCGGCACACGTGCAGTAGGTGTAGTGCTGAGGCGAGTAGTGTCTTGCTGTCCTCTTGTGCTCTGCTATCTGTGAAAGAAGTCAATTTCTGCTCTAAGGAAATGTTTCACGTTGAATTGAGGCATTGGAATACTGGCTGCATAGTGATTGGTCCAGTGAATGACATTTATTCATTCCATTAGCCAGTCTGCTAAGTCCCACCTCTAGGGACCAGAATACTACAAATCAGACAGGCCATGCACAGTTGGCCAGCGCGCAGTCAGGAGAGTGTTATGGTGCATGCTTTCTCGCTGTCATCTTGTGTTTCTGTGAAAGAGGTCTATTTTTACTCTGAGCAAACAATTCACGTTGGATTGAGGCATTGGAATGCTGGCTGCATAGTGTTTGGACCAGTGAACGACATTAATTCATTCCATTGGCCAGTCTGCTGCATCTCACCTCTAGGAACCAGAAGACTATAAATCAAATGGGCCATGTGCAGTCAGCGAGTGTGCAGTCGGTGGAGTGCTGAGGCAGGTGCTGTCTCGCTGTCCTCTTGTGCTCTGCTCTTTTGTGAAAGAAGTCTATTCTAAGGAAACATTACACATTGAATTGAAGCATTTGAATACTGGCTGAATAGTGATTGGAGCAGTGAATGACATTAATTAGTTCCATTAGCCAGTCTGCTAAGTCCCGCCTCTAGGAACTGGAAGATTATAAATCAGATGGGCCGCAAGCAGTTGGCATGCACGCAGTCAGTGGAGTGCTCAGGCAAGTGCTGTCTCGCGGTCCTCTTGTGCTTCTGTAAAAGAAATATATTTCTACTCTGAGCAAACGTTTCACGTTGAATTGAGGCATTGGAATACTGGCTGCATAGTGATTGGACCACTGAATGACATCCATTCATTCCATTGGCCAGTCTGCTATGTCCCGTCTCTAGGAACCAGAAGACTGTAAATCAGACGGGCCATGCACAGTCGGTGTGCGCGCAATTGGTGGAGTGTTGAGGTGAGTGCTGTCTCGCTGTCCTCTTCTGCTTCTGTGAAAGAAGTCTATTTCTACTCTGAGTGAACGTTTCATGTTGAATTGAGGCATTGGAATGCTGGCTGCATAGTGTTTGGCAAAAACAAAGAGGTGATGGCTGGAAGGTTTAGAATGAATCTTAACAACTGGCCTTGCCCTGGGTAACCCTCCAGACCCTCTTCGCCTGCCAAGCCATTACAGAAGGGGAAAGACCATATGCAAAGCTTGGTCCCACCCCAAAACCGGCAGTCTAGCCCGCGCTGCTAGGTCACATTCCTTCTGCCCGAGACCACAATCATCCCCAAACATGTTTTGGACTTGATGGGCCTCATCAGTGAGGAGTAGCTTGGGTCTCTAAGGCCAGCAGGCACAGGACCAACGTCTGGGCATACCCGTCCCACTCGGGGTGACAAAGCAAAAACAAGGCCTGCTGGGCCTAGAGACCAAGCTACTCCTCACTGATGAGGCCCAAAAAGGCTGAAATATGTCTGGGGATGCTTGTGGTCTCGTGCAGAAGGGATATGACCTAGCAGTTCGGACTGGACTACCCCTTTGGGGTGGGACCAAGCTTTGCATATGGTCTTTCCCCTTCTGTATATTATTATATGCACTTTCCCATCCACCCCCTATATATTTCGATGATTTATTCAGATGAAAATATTCGGCAAAAAAACACTGCAAAAAAAAGCATGGTGATGTAGTAACACTTTACCCATTGAAACAGTGCCGGCAGACATGGTAATTTTAGAGCAAAGAATGGAGCCGGAGGAAGCAACCTCTGATTCATCATTGATATATAGGACAAGAAAGCAACGACGGATGGCAATGCAGAAGCTCGGGAGAATATGACATGGAGCAACACAGGTTCCCCGTTTAGAAACCGCAGGGTATTAAGCGCCTTATAAATAACCAATTACAATCCAATTAAAAAGCAAATGGGCAATAGTAAAAATGGATATGTGGCCCTTCAAATCCTGCTAGCTTGCCACTGGAGGAACTAATACAAACAATCAAATAACAATGGACCAAGATATATTTAGGGATAGAGCCAAGATAGATTGCACTCTAACTACCTGGTTAGTCCACGATATTAAGAAATCAAAGCCTGTTTCAGCACCTACAAATAGAGATGATTCAGACCAAGAAGGAGCCTTGATACTAACACCAGCTGAGGGGTTTGAACTTAATTCTTCCCCTGAGAGGCAGGAGATGAGAACAGTATGAAGATCAGAGCAGGTAACTGCAATCAGAGCCAAAGAGGTTAAACAGGCAAAAAACTATGAGAAGGGCAAGATTTTAGTAAAAGATGCCCTAAATAGAACAAGGGGAAACTGGATAATAAGTCCAGGTTTCTGGAAATCCTGCGTCATATTCCCTCATTACGGGTTCTGGTATAAGATGACGTTGATGTTGTTGAACACCTCAAGTGAGTTAACCCTAATACAACTCGGGTACCCTGCACAAATGATGAAATCCTAATGATCAGTGGTCTCCAAGTTCAATTAGGGTGTTTCGACCTGGTTTTAGATGTCGACCCAGAAACTCTTTACCCAGAAGCTACTATGGATTTACGAGAGCTTAATGTTATCAGCCGAAAAAATATGAATCTGAAAGACATACAAAAAGTTGTAAAATGCCTTGTCGACATTTTATCATCTAAGGTCAAAAATGCTGAGTGAATTTGTGCAATATCAAGCTGGAATATACAAGGCTTTAGTCATCGTATGGGGCTTAAGACATTGTTGGACCTGGTGGTTGGTAGCCAGATCCAAATTATGCAAGAATGTTGGCTGACAACTGATTTCTATATTGATGGATACCCAGTGTTTCGCGAGTATGCTAACAAGGAGGCAGCAGGCAGACCCTATGGTGGCCTACTCATGGCCATTAGAAACCATCTAAAGGGTCATAAAATACCTTTACAAACAATATAGAGACTGGGTGATGGCAGTCGAAGTGTGCTATGCTTAAAGTAGAATATTCATAATTAACATTTATGATCCCCCAAGAGGCGAATCCTCAGACAATATTTTTGATACATTAAATGAGATACTAATTGGATGGTCGGGAGATGGTAACAAGGATATTATTGTCAAGGGTGGTGATTTGAATGCACATTGTGTATCCGAAAGCCAAATTGGGAACTACGTTAATGTAAGAAGCAGTAGTATTATAAGAACTGAGGCTGCTAATGAACGTGGAAGGGTCTGGAATGGCTTTCTGGAGGAATGGGACATCTACATGTTTAACGGCCGCTGTAAGGGTAGCACCTGGTGTTTTGGTTCCCATGAGTTACTTTTCTGTGAACAGGCCCATGCTAGGAGCAATTGAATGTATGAGGATACAAATGAATAGACTCGGTGACCATGGTGTTGTTACACTGGAAATTAGTCTAGTTAGTGAAATGTGTGTGAATCTGAAAATAGGGCTAACGGAAGTGAACCATGGGGCTACCAGAACAGGCTGTGCTGGGCAACAAAGAATATAACAAATGCATATGATTTCTTAGTTGAGGGAAGGACATGTCTACTGATGGAATTGGAAGCTATGGACATTGATGGTATTGAGTTGTGGTTAAATGGTTTGTCCATACAGACTGCTGGCTGTAGATTGTCTGAATCAAGCTTTGAGGGAAGGTCGGACTTACCATATGATGGAATTATAAAAGACAAGAGAAGGCTAATGTGGAAAGAAATAAGGCATGTAAGAAATACTTGCAGGACACTGAGTCAGTTTCTGTAATTATCAAGAAAACAAAAAACAGACACAGAAATTGGGTACGCTAGTGGCGATTCTCGGTTAAAAATAAGAAGTGGCAATAAGAAGTGGCAAGAGCTAGTGAAGCCTTTCGCTACTAAAAACACTAGACAGATTTAGTCTGTATAGAGTGTGGGGGAGGAGTGGTCCAAAAGACCCCCCTTGCCCACATCTCCACCCCAGGTGAGGGGCATGGCTCATCGGGCGTACCCTCCTGACCACCAGGGCGCAGGTGGTGGATGGCTCACCTGCTGAAGACATTGCCCGCACGTATTGAATTTAGCTAGGCCTCAGAAACCATTTTGTCTACTAAAGATGGTGTGAGCTCAGCGCACTGTAGCGCGGCCCCCACCCTCGGAGAGTTCCAGTTATCCCTGTCGCCGCAGCACCCTGGCAGATCCGCTGCGAGCCCGTTCCCACGAACAAGACGGACATGAGCTAGCGTAATACATTAACATTGTAACATTTCACCTTCCGCAGTGTATCATCGCTCCCAGCATGACCCGGCCAGCGGGCCTGGGCGATGAAGAGAACTTTAAAATGGTCATCAGATGGCAGAAAGTCTTTACATATTAATGCCAAGACCACTTGCAAAGTATGCTTTCCTCCACAAAATCTCTTATATTACAAAAACCTGTAAAATGTGTAAACATAGAAAGCATGCTTCCAGGATATAAGCAATGACGAGCCCATACCACTGCAGTTGGGTACTAATAATGAAGGAGCGTTCCAGGGATCTATTTGTTACGTGTATCACTGGGAAACTTACACTCCATGGTTTTGCGCCAAAACTGAACTAATGCTGCTAGAGAACACGAGAGGACGGATGTAACCATACAGAGGGCTCATGTGAAGGATGCGCGAGAATGCACTTGTCATGCGTGTATGTCTAAGCCCCTTATGTGCCACCACCGTCACGTACAGTGGCGGGTCATTTTCTATGTACTCCACCAACCACATTACTACCTCGCTTACTGCAAATGTATATGCATATAACCAAATACTGTAGTGGTTAAAACATAATGTACGAATAAGGTGCTCAGGCTGGATATAACTGAGACACATCCAGCAAAGTTGAAATGTATGTTTTAAAGTGATTTGAATACGTATTATAGAGTGCTAAAATGTTTGTGATGTTTTTACCTAAAGTCGGCAACGTACGAGGAGGATACCTTTCTGAAAATATGTGCAAGGCCATTCCCCCTCCCACCCTGCGAAGACTGCCAACCATGAGAGCAGAGGCCCGCGCCGTGCTGCTCCACCTCCCCCAACCAGACTGGAGTCGCTTCAAAGATTTGTAGGCCCCTCTGCAGCACCCAAGGCCACGGCCCGCCACCTGCATTATTTACAGCACAGCAGTAAACCTCTGCCTGAACACACACTTCCAAAGGCGCCCCCTCGTAAACCCCACAACCCACCGGATCATCTTAGACTTATGGCCCTGTGCAATCAGGACACCCAATACTTCAACAACACACAACGGCACATCCATAACAACTTCTAACAAGACGGAAAGACCTGTACCGCCCGTCCCAGGCCCTGAAGCTTAGCACCTCGACCTATGGCCCCGGTCAACAGGACACTGGTAACCATGTCCTGACGTATTACCATTAGACCCCTCACAAGGTACATTCCTCCTGTGTTGCATTAACCTGTAGAATAACCTATTGGAAGATTTACTAAAGAAGATAATATTGCAATGACTGAATGACTGCGGTGTGCATGGCCTAGGGCAAATAAGTCAGGAAAAGACATTCATCTCTGACACTGGCCGCGATGGCACAACAACACCGCCCGGATGAACTCAGCCAACCTGTCAGGCCCAGCCCAACCCACGAGGCTGACCAGTGACGTTCTCCAGCCAAGACCAACCACCTCGCAGCAGCACCTATAGCTAGTCATCGCCAGCCAATCCCATTGAACTTGTGCCCCCTATAGTATGTAGGTTCTTATGACGTTTTTTGTAAATATATACGCCTGTCTTTGCTATTGTCAGACAGAGCGCTCTCGGAGTTTGCAGAGTCCTTTGCATGCCCTATTTTGATAAACTCCCATTTAAGCTCACCCGCACTCTGTCTTGGCTTTATTCCCGACTTGGGAGAGTCCTTCACTGTCTCTCATTGCGGGGAGGATCGTGCTGGCTGGGGACGCTTGCCTTCAGTGGTGACCCCGAAAAGCGTGATTATTATTATTATTATTATTATTATTCTTTCCCGACCTAACATTACCGTCCCCTTTTGGCACGAGAATCTCCGGTCGAAAAGGGATACGCACGGTGAGCCGGCTCCGGGAGGCTGCCCGCCAACGGCGACCGGTACACTAAGAAGTGCGCACTCAATAAAGAGAGGGTACGGGATCCCGGTTGAAAAATCCCCTTTGAGTACCGCTCGCCGGAGCCGGGGCTGACTGTTGAGCTGACGGCAACACTGCCTGGACGGACCCAGTTTCGGAGACTATCGGTTCAAGACGGGCACGTGAGTATTGAGTGCGAGCGATCATAAAGGGGGGAGAGGAGGAAATTTAGGACAGGGAACGAGGAAGGGTAGAAAGTGGGGCACGTAGGTCTACTAAGGACCATCTTAGACTTTCTTTTCTTTTTCTTTGCATATGGCCATTAGGACTAAGAGGTGAATAAGAGATAAAAGTGACGGGAACCTAGCTCCGAAAGGGGGTGGAAGGCGGCGCCGCATAGTGCTATCTTGACTAGTACTGGGAATATATGAAGAAGTGGATAATAAGTTAAAAGTGTCTGGCAAAGGGGGACACGGAGAATATATTAGTGACTGCTATTCCTTTTTTCTATTCTTTTCTTTAGGGTTGGGGGGAAAATAAAGGTGAGATCAGTACAAAACGTTAGAGAGAAAGTAAGAGACAGAGAGTTCTACTAGAAGAAGGAAGAGTAGACCAAAATATATATATATGCGCATCAATATATCTGACAGGGACAGCCGGCTAGGGAGGAAAGGGAGGCCAGCCTAAATTGTGAATAGAGTGTTACAGAGAGGTGTGTGCACCTCGTATGTGTCAGAAGACAATTTGGTACCGTGAGTGTGTAAAATGGCTATAAATGCATAGTAAAAAGCTTCTTGAAGACAAAAATGACAAGGTGAAGTGAGTGTGTACCTTTTTGATTTCCGGGTTGATATTGTCAAAATCACTGATGGTTTGCTCTTGTATGTGCCCCCCCCCAAAGAGGATAGAATAGAAACTGTGTACAGCCAGTTTTGTATTGTGCAGGCAGGGGGAAGAGCACAAAGGAGTCCATTATTGAATGTGAAGTAGAAAACGAAAAATAATATTGGTAATACATCTACATTATAGTAGCGAACACACAGAGACACACAAGTACTAGGAGGGCACAAAGATGGGGGCCGAAACACCCTTATCACATATTTGTAAGAACCTACCAGGGTACGCGGAGCGAATTAAGAAATATCATGACCAATGGATAACAGAGCTGAAGGGAGAGGGATTACCCCAGATATGGCCCGAGGGAGGGTCATTTGATAAAAGCATTCTGGATATGGTGGCCACATGCATTTGTTTGAAATACAAGGGGAAGAAGTTGCACAATAGGAGGGAAATTTTAGATCTCTGGAGGTTATTTGAAGAGATACCACCGCCTAAAGCGCCAGCAATAAACCCTGCCCTACCATCCACCACAGACAATCCACTGATGATACAGAAAGATGCTAAAGAGTTGTCAAATGTAGAGCCACCAATAGAGGTAATAAGCTTGTACCCTATATTAAACAAGCCTGTGCCCGCAGAGGGGTACAGTGACCCCACTTATGTGCCTCCCCCGACAACTACTACACCCCACCGACCAACGGCACCCCCGCCATATGAAAGTACAAGAGAGCGAGCCCAGGCAAGTACACAAAGGGTGGACATAGAAAAGCTAACAGATGATTTACAATCAAGGCTCTCAATAGCGAAAGATGAGCTCTCAAGGATAAAAGACATATGTGAACAAACAGCACTTAATGCAGTAAGATCAGGGCGCACGTCTAGAGCGCCGAGTGAGAATAAAACACTTGAAGACGGGTGGAAAAAAGGTGAGATACTGTTCAGAATTGAGGAAGAACCAACACGAATAGTGGAAGTAGGGACACGAGAGGGAGGTATTGATAATGAAGAAAGGCCTATAGGGGACAGAGAGGAACTACTATGTGATATAAGGGACGATTTAGAAGAAAGCGACAGGTTGAGCATGGCAATGGGAGGAGGAAGTGAAGGGGTGGATGGTACATGTTCAATGAGAACACTGGATGATGAGTGGACGGGACGATTAAGGAACAGGGTGGGGAAAATGGCATCACTGGGAACATCAGCAGCCAAAACGGGTGCAGATACAACGACAAAAGGAAAGCTACAGCTCACATTAATACATAGGGGAGGAGGGAGACCGAATTACATCCCATGGGCTCAGATGGATAAAGCCAATTTATTAAAGCTATTGCCCCCGTTATCGGGAGGGGCAAGTAAATGGATATACGCCTTTGAGAAACACACTGCCGGGGTACCCCTAGCAATAGGAGATGTGAAGAGTTTACTTGTATCAGCAGTGGGGGATCAGGCTGATAGAGTATGGGTCAAGGCTGGTTTCCCGGGAGTAACATTAGACTGCGACCGCCATGACGGAGCCTCCTTTAACACAGTGCGTGCCAGGGTGTGGGATGCCTTGCGAGAAACATTCCCAGATACGCCAGACTTACAGTCAGTAATGCAGTGTACAATGAATGATGGGGAGGAGGCTATGGATTACATTTTTCGGGTCCAAGAGATGTGGAGAGCAGAAACGGGCACGCCCTGGTATCAATCGACATCTTTATTTTACTTCATTATAAAAAGAGGGCTCCCAAAGGAAGTGCAAAAAGCGCTCGACAAGATAGCAGGTATTGAAGCAAAGGGATGGCCTGAGATTCAGAGCATAATAGTGCACCATTGTAAGCGAATAAAGGAAAGGGAGAAGGAGGTGGCGCAGAAGAGATTGGCAGACGAAGCAAAACTAGTGCAGACAAAGTTGGTGAAGTTGCAGCGGCTGTAGCCGCGCTCCCACACAGCAGGGAGGGAGATGAAGAGGAGGAGGGGCTGATAGCAATACAAGGAAGGATGGCAACTAATTGGGCGGGAACAGGACAGCGGCAGTGGAACGAGCAGGAGCAAGGCGGAGGTCAGCAGTGGCAAGAGTGGACCCCTCGAGGGGGACGAGGTGGGTACAGGGGCCGAAGAGGAGGTGGGCCGGGGTACGGGGGAATGGGAGGAAGTGGATGGCAGGGTCCTAGAGGTGCACAAGGAAGCTGCTGGAACTGCGGGAGATGGGGACATTACTCTAGGGAGTGCAGAGGCAGACCAAACAACGGGTTCCAAGAGGTAGAACATTATGGCCATCCCCACTCGGGGAGCCCATATGGTCTTCCAATGGGACAACAACAACAACCGATAAACCCAGGCCAAGGAAACAATGAGCAACAACAGAGACAACAGTATAGAACACAGAGCCACCTACAAAACAATGACAATATGCAGTATACGCCAGGCAACCCTTTTGCGACAATAGCAAACGGGGCCCCCGCACCAGCACCCTATAGCGGCGTATCAGTGGTTTCGGGGAGTGTCTTTAATCAAGGGGGGGCGATGAGACACCCCGCATAGGAAAGCCCACAGAGAACACTTGCGTGTCCAGTTCTATCTACCACCTACGATGCAGCAGAGGGACCATTGGTAGGGGCGCAGATAGGAGACAAGCAGTTCATATTCATGGTTGATTCGGGAGCAGAGAAATCATGCATCAGAGAGGGCCCGTTCCCGTTATCTAACCGGAAGTTAGAGACGCAGGGGTTCTCTGGGGCTGTAATTGAAGTTCCTTACACAGAAGCATTGGATGTAACAGTGGGGGGTAAGACTGTGAAGACACCTTTACTGTATTATGAACACTCACCAATAAATTTATTAGGGTGGGATCTCCTGAGTAAACTCAACATGACCATATCATTCACTGAGAGGGGTATAGTGTGTTCAACACCTGGAATATGCCCATTGCGTGCAATGTTGTTAGTACAAGCCCACACAACCACACAAGAAGTACGGGGGTTGCCAGAAAACGAGGAAATGTTTATCGAAGGGCTAAAGACATTGACCCTCATAATTCCAGAGCTGAGAAAAATGTACTGGAGGATCCCAGCAGAGTTCCTCTTCCGCCCCATAGGGTGCCCCGACACAGCACCAGGGTCAGTGGTATCATTAGACCTGCACGCTGTACAGGTATCAGCGAAAAGGATTGCTGTGATTGGATTAGATATGGAAGGATGTGAGTGGCGTACAGTACTGTGCACGGATGCCAATATCGCCCTAAGAGAATTAACAGACAAGGATCTCTTTTCAGATACAGAGGGGGATGGTGAAATTGTAATGGAAATAGCAATGCCCTGTGACATTTTGATTCAAGCTAGGGAAATCCCCGCTCAACTGATGGCAGTGGTAGGAGCACCGCCGTCATGTTTTGATGATGACATGAGACTCGTACCAAATAATTTGTGGACAACAGGCCCCCATGATGTAGGGCTGTTGCATGGAGTACAACCTGTGATAATAAAACTAAAGCAAGGAGCAATTCTACCACGAGTAAAACAGTATCCATTGTCCCGTGAAGCTGAACGAGGGATAAAAGAAACACTAGATGCACTACTAGCACAAGGAATAATAGTGCCCTCGATTTCCCCATGTAACACATGTATTTATCCAATCAAAAAAGCAAAGGGAGGGTCTTGGAGGATGATACAGGATTTACGCCCCCTAAATGATGTAATTCAGAAGGAGTTCCCTTTGGTCCCGAACCCTGCATCAATATTATGCAGCATCCCAAAAACGTCATCACATTTCACTGTAGTGGACTTGAAAAATGCATTTTTCTCAATCCCCCTGGCTGAAGAGAGTAGATACCTGACAGCATTCACACTGGGGGGAAAAAGATATGAACACTGCAGGTTACCGCAGGGATACTGTGAGAGCCCAAGCATATTCAACCGCATATTGCATGAAGACTTGGGAAACCTATCAGTTGAGAGTACAATCATTCAGTACGTAGATGATTTACTAGTGTGTGCACAAGACAAGGACACATGCAGAAAAGATTCAACAACACTCCTAACACTATTGGCCAACAAGGGGTACAAGGTAGACAAGGGAAAGCTACAGTACTGCATGACAGAGGTCTTATACTTGGGAGAGCTGATATCAAAAGATGGAAAAAGAATAATCCCCGACAGGGTCGAAGTGATAAGATCAGTAGGAGAACCCACCACAGTGAAAAACATGCAGAAATTCTTGGGAATGTGCAACTATTGCCGGGCATGGATATTAGACTACGCAGCATACACAAGGCCCCTCCTACAAGCACTCAAGGAAGCACAACAGGAGAACAAAAAAATAGAATGGTCAGAAGAAATGAGCGCGTCATTCCAATCACTAAAAGAGTTAATTTCAAGCGCTCCAGTACTAGCAAATCCTGATTATGGACGCGAATTTTACCTATTTTCACACTGCAAGGGAACACTCATGACAGCTGTACTGACACAAAAGACGTCCCTAGGACACAAGCCTCTAGCTTACTATAGTGGTACTTTAGATGCCGTGATGCAAGGCCATTTCGCGTGCGAGCAATGGCTCGCTGCAGCCGCGTTCGCGATTGAGAAAAGTGCCACAATAGTAATGGGTTGCCCTGTGACATTGTTTGTGGAACATTCATTATTTGCAGTACTCGAGAGGTCAAAAAGCTCACTGACAACACAGCGGGCAACAGCCTATGAGATCATATTGTCTAGCGCCAATATCCATGTGGTGAGATGCAAGACAGTGAACCCCGCAACATTCATTACTGAAGCATGCACACTAGAGGACATGCAGAACCACGATTGTGCAACTTACACTGGAGAAAGAGGGGAGGACACAGTGGTGTGTGAGAACGCTCTGAGCAAGGGGGAAGTGTACTTCGTGGATGGGTCTGCATCGATTGACATGGACACGGGAGAGAAACATGTTGGTATGGCAGTGGTGAGGTTAGAAGACGGTGAGTATGAAACACTAGTAGAGTACCGCCTCCCATCACATTACTCCGCACAAGCAGCAGAACTGATTGCGCTCATAGAAGCACTACATGCAGCAAAGGGCTGCGCAGTGACAATATACACAGACTCAGCTTACATGACAACGACAGTACATGGAGGTCTAGCAAGATGGGGGCGGAGGGGATTCCGACGGGCAGACGGAACACCAGTACAGCATGCAGAGTTATTGAAAGAGCTAATTGAGGCCCTACAAAACCCTACTGCGGTAGCAATAGTGAAGTGCCAAGCACATACATCCAACACAGACTTTGTGTCTTTGGGAAACGCGGCGGCGGACGCTGCCGCCAAGGAAGCTTCCTATTTTCAGAAATATGAAGCAGGTGAATACATGTTGCAGCACAAGACAAACGAAGAGCTTCCAGAAGGCTACAGCATGATGCCTATATCACAAATACTAGAATTACAGGAAGGAGCTAGTGCAGACGAAAAATTGATGTGGACAAAAAGAGGGTGCAGCAAGTCGGCAACAGACTTACTGTGGCGACAAAACAACTCCGGGAAAGTGGTAATGCCAATCAAGTTATTAGAAATTGCGTTTCAACAGCTACACTTCCCTGCACACAATACCCGACAGCACATCGCAGCAGAAATACAGGAAGACTGGTTCGTGCCCTGTCTCCAGGAGCACGTATCTGGATTAGCGATGGAATGTACAACATGTCAGATATAGAATTCAGGAATGACATTACGCACACTCCGGGGAACAATTCCAAAACCCATTGGCCCATTCAGAGAGCTACATATTGATTACGCGGACATGGGTGAAAGGTGTAATGGCGCACGATACATGATTGTGGTTGTATGCCCATTCTCAAGGTGGGTGGAAGCAGGACCATGTGCACGACCTGATGCCAAAAGCGCTGCAAAGTTCCTAGTGAGGGAAGTGTTCCCGCGCTGGGGAATTTGTGACGTGATTCGCTCAGATAATGGCACTCATTTTGTAAATGAACTTTTCAAGGAAGTCACTACATTATTGGGAATAAAACACAAGTTGTGTTCGATTTATCATCCTCAAAGTAATGGCGTAGTGGAAAAGATGAACGGACTGTTAAAAGGTAGGTTATCAAAACTATGCTTCTCACTTAAAAAGAATTGGATTTACTGTCTGCCCCTTGCGCTATTCGAGCTGAGGAATCAGCCAAGCAAAGACCACCATTTGTCCCCGCACGAGATCGTGACTGGGAGACGAATGTGCACAGCACACTCTCCACTGCGCGAACACTCAGATGCACACAGAAGCGCTGCCATATTGGGGGATGAGTTTACAGGCTATTTGAAGAAATTGACAAGGGCAGCGCGCGCGATATCAAAGCAGCTCTCTCCACCCTTCACTAGAGAGGAGGGAAACATAGCAGGGTCTGTCACGGAGCCTGAACAACAGCTACAGCTGATGACGGGCGACTCAATTTATGTCAGAAGTTTTGTGCGTCGATGGAATGCACCACGGTTCCATGGCCCTTACGAGGTAGTGTTTTGCACGCCCACGGCAGTGAAAGTAAAGGGCTTGAGGTACTGGGTTCACTTGACAGATGTACGAAAAGCATATAGTAACGTGCAGGAGGAGGTAGATGAGGAGGCACAGACAACAGCAAACAATGCAACTGAGCAGGATATCTGAATATGAACTTGTGTATGTGAGTTAGTACTGGGCCTGAAAGGGAAAATGACTGATGAGTATACTTGCATTCTTTTTAAGATGTTAGTAGAAAAAAAAAAAAAAACGTTTTTCTTTTTTATCCTGCGGACTTATATGTAATTAATGAAGTGATCAAATTATGACGTGTTTACACCCTTGTCTGTGAATACCCTTCCCTGCAACCCTACCCGCTTCCATTCCCCGTCAATATATATATTGGCACTAATGGTGCCAGCAAAATGTTTACATGCATGCACTTAATGCACTTTTATATCTCAAACAGGAGCTACCATGGCATCTAACGGGCAGCCTGCAATGGATAGAATTAGTAGAATGAGAGAATTAGTACATGAGAGATGCAGATATTCGTATGAGTGTGGACTATCTGTGTGCATTACATTGTTTTTCATACTAATGTTTGGCCTGGTTACATATTGGTTTGTAGCGTTCATCTCTATCGAGGGTGAACGAGGGGGGAGGGATTAACAGTACTGGGAGTAACAGCACTACTGGGACCAATACAACTGCAAGTGTCAATACTAGGGAGGGTGATTTTTTGGTATGGGACGGAACTAAACTTGTATGGGGTTATCATACCACACCATCCAATGCTGTCATCTTACAAAAGAAAGAGCCACAGGGTGGAATGCAAAACAACACAGTGTCTCCACCAGGGATATCTAATTACAATGCCCGCAGTTTAAATGACGAAACCCGTCTGCCATATCATGGTTGTATAACATCCCCACCAGCCAGCCTGCCCCCATACTAAAAAACAACCTGCAAGATAACGTCAGGGACGAAAAGAAAAAGCTGCTAGCAATACACGAAATACTATATGATGCATGGGCCGAGGGGGGCAGGAATGAGAAAGAGGGGTCTATTTTATCCCTCGCCCAGGAAGTTGGGAAATACATGAGGAACAAGAACAACAGACGAAAGAGGGACGCAGGGAGAAGGAGGTATGACGAGTACTATGGGTTAGGACTAGATAAAATGGAGGACCCACGACACCCCCACCAAACAAATAAATGGTATGCGGATATGAGTGCCACAGCTAAACAAACAACAAACGAGAGCTGTTATGTCTGCTCCCTCATTCCTCACGCTTCAGGTACACCCAAAGTATTGCTACCCAAAGAGTTGCCAATCCTAGATGCCCAATGTCTCCTTCATCTCACGTTATGCAGGATTAAGAACACCTTCCAGGCACATGAAGTTACTTTTGAAATGCTGCAGAACGAGAAAACGTGCTATCCAAAAACGGCAGGGGTGGTATGTCTGGAGGAACCATTTTTTGTAATACAAGGGACACTTTTTTCGGACAACAAATGGAAGGATGAAGAAGTAATGTGTAAAGCTGAAGCACTGAGAGGTGTGGCACCAGAGAAATTGCAGTGGATAGAAGAAACATGCACACCAGTGTGGAAGGAACACATTTCTAAACTAACTTGGGTAACCGCCATTGAAAAACCCTTCAAACTGTAGAACGAAATAGACTATGAATTATGTTTTAAAGGAGAGGGGAAAACCTCCATGGGGACAAACAAGAACTGTAACAAGACCCTCACCATCCCAGATCTGAGAAAAGGGACAGCGGCCCTGATGGACACGTACTGGGTATGCGGCAACCAGGCATACCTGCACCTCCCCCCGTCATGGAGTGGCAGCTGCTCAATGGCCACTCTGCACTCAGCCCTAATGGTAATACCAGAAAGCCACATCGACGGGAGCAAAAAGACACAGGAACGCATACAACAGAGTGCAGCCCAGCCGACTGCGGAGTCACAAATGTATGTCCTGTCTTCCGGAAACAAGGGAGAGGTGCTGACCCGTAACAGACGAGCATCAAACTACATATCAAAGACATCATCAGAACTATTGGCTCAGATCCCAGACAAATATCAATTATTCAGCTCAGCAGAAACATTCTTTGCTTCACTCATTTCAAGTGTCCAAGCAAGAGCAAACGCCAAATGGCTCCAGATAACCCGCTGGGAATTGATTCAGCTGGCAAATGACACCGAAGAAGGGTTCAACGTAATAAAAGTGGAACTAAGGGCTTTACGGCTGATGACCATGCAAAACAGGTATGTCCTGGACCTGTTGACGGCTATGGATGGAGGTGTTTGCCGAAAAATAGGAAGTGCCTGCTACACTTTCGTACCTTCTGAAGACGCAGAGAACGGCTCCCTGTCCCATGTGATCGAAGCAGTCCACAACCTAGGAGAAAAAATGAAAATGGAAGGTGGAGCAGAAGACAGCACGTGGTTTGATAACATCTTCACTTGGGTCCCCTCATGGCTTGGAACAACTGTGACATTTTTGATGCCAGCTGTGGTATTCCTCCTTTTAATTTTTTGCCTGTGCCAGGTGGGTCTTCGAGTTTGTGCTAATGCAGTACCAAATGGTGCAATGATGATGGTGACAATGGGCAACACCCGTGGGACAATACAAAACATGCAGGAAGTGCAGATACAAACAGGAACAGATGACACACCAAGATATCAGCTAGTGCCTATCTATCACGACAAAGATATCATAGATAAAGCATGGCACACCACCATTAGAGAGCCCGTGTACTAGAATGGTACCAGGAGGTGTGGGTAGATTTGGCGGGAGATGGCGGATGCATATACCTGACTTGTACCCCAGATGAATATGCCAGAAGAGGGGAGAGCTTACGGGGGGTGTGCAGAGCATGGATGCCCATAAAAGGCACACCTGCATGGGACGAGGCAGTGATGGACGAAGCAGAATGTAGAAGGCTGGAGGACTTAAAGTATTCGCTACTTAAGTAACGAAAGGGGGGAAATGTGGGGGAGGAGTGGTCCAAAAGACCCCCCTTGCCCACATCTCCACCCCAGGTGAGGGCCATGGCTCATCGGGCGTACCCTCCTTACCACCAGGGCGCAGGTGGTGGATGGCTCACCTGCTGAAGACATTGCCCGCACGTATTGAATTTAACTAGGCCTCAGAAACCATTTTGTCTACTAAAGATGGTGTGAGCTCAGCGCACTGTAGCGCGGCCCCGACCCTCGGAGAGTTCCAGTTATCCCTGTCGCCGCAGCACCCTGGCAGATCCGCTGCGAGCCCGTTCCCACGAACAAGACGGACATGAGCTAGCGTAATACATTAACATTGTAACATTTCACCTTCCGCAGTGTATCATCGCTCCCAGCATGACCCGGCCAGCGGGCCTGGGCGATGAAGAGAACGGTAAAATGGTCATCAGATGGCAGAAAGTCTTTACATATTAATGCCAAGACCACTTGCAAAGTATGCTTTCCTCCACAAAATCTCTTATATTACAAAAACCTGTAAAATGTGTAAACATAGAAAGCATGCTTCCAGGATATAAGCAATGGCGAGCCCATACCACTGCAGTTGGGTACTAATAATGAAGGAGCGTTCCAGGGATCTATTTGTTACGTGTATCACTGGGAAACTTACACTACATGGTTTTGCGTCAAAACTGAACTAATGCTGCTAGAGTACACGAGAGGACGGATGTAACCATACAGAGGGCTCATGTGAAGGATCTGCGAGAATGCACTTGTCATGCGTGTATGTCTAAGCCCCTTATGTGCCACCACCGTCACGTACAGTGGCGGGTCATTTTCTATGTACTCCACCAACCACATTGCTACCTCGCTTACTGCAAATGTATATGCATATAACCAAATACTGTAGTGGTTAAAACATAATGTACGAATAAGGTGCTCAGGCTGGATATAATTGAGACACATCCAGCAAAGTTGAAATGTATGTTTTAAAGTGATTTGAATACGTATTATAGAGTGCTAAAATGTTTGTGATGTTTTTACCTAAAGTCGGCAACGTACGAGGAAGATACCTTTCTGAAAATATGTGCAAGGCCATTCCCCCTCCCACCCTGCGAAGACTGCCAACCATGAGAGCAGAGGCCCGTGCCGCGCTGCTCCACCTCCCCCAACCAGACTGGAGCCGCTTCAAAGATTTGTAGGCCCCTCTGCAGCACCCAAGGCCACGGCCCGCCACCTGCATTATTTACAGCACAGCAGTAAACCTCTGCCTGAACACACACTTCCAAAGGCGCCCCCTCGTAAACCCCACAACCCACCGGATCATCTTAGACTTATGGCCCTGTGCAATCAGGACACCCAATACTTCAACAACACACAACGGCACATCCATAACAACTTCTAACAAGACGGAAAGACCTGTACCGCCCGTCCCAGGTCCTGAAGCTTAGCACCTCGACCTATGGCCCCGGTCAACAGGACACTGGTAACCATGTCCTGACGTATTACCATTAGACCCCTCACAAGGTACATTCCTCCTGTGTTGCATTAACCTGTAGAATAACCTATTGGAAGATTTACTAAAGAAGATAATATTGCAATGTCTGAATGACAGCGGTGTGCATGGCCTAGGGCAAATAAGTCAGGAAAAGACATTCATCTCTGACACTGGCCGCGATGGCACAACAACACCGCCCGGATGAACTCAGCCAACCTGCCAGGCCCAGCCCAACCCACGAGGCTGACCAGTGACGTTCTCCAGCCAAGACCAACCACCTCCCAGCAGCACCTATAGCTAGTCATCGCCACCCAATCCCATTGAACTTGTGCCCCCTATAGTATGTAGGTTCTTATGACGTTTTTTGTAAATATATACGCCTGTCTTTGCTATTGTCAGACAGAGCGCTCTCGGAGTTTGCAGAGTCCTTTGCATGCCCTATTTTGATAAACTCCCATTTAAGCTCACCCGCACTCTGTCTTGGCTTTATTCCCGACTTGGGAGAGTCCTTCACTGTCTCTCATTGCGGGGAGGATCGTGCTGGCTTGGGACGCTTGCCTTCAAGAGCAATGCTAAAGGTAATACAAATAAAGCTATGAATAGTCATGTGTCTGAGGAGGAGTGGTTAAACATCTTGGAGGAACCATATACACTAAGTTAATGATTATATCCCACTGTATGTCGAAACAAACACTAGAATGACTCCTTTAAGATTGATTGATTTGATATAGTATACAAAATATGGTACCTGAAGAGTTTTCCAGCCCTGGGCCCGAACTGGCTTGCTAATGTGGTGCTAAGACAGGACCCTGAGACATGTTCCATGAAATTGGGCATACTACACAAAAATATATTAGTGACGGGTAGAGTACCCAAATCATGGACCACTGGTTCCTGTACATTAAAGAGCCCTGTGATGATCCTACCAATTATAGACTATTGTCGATGATGGACATCATAGATAAAATATTTGCATCATTTATGCTTAAAGAACTACAGACATGGGTAGAAGAAGCTGGTATCCTTGATGTTTTCCAGGCAGGACTTAGACTTTGCTTTGCAACGATACACAATATAAGATTCTTGGATCTGTTAACGGAGTGCGCTATAAAAACATGCCTGGTGTATATGTGTACTTAGTGGACTATAGGCCTGCCTTGGACACGACATGTAAGAATAATTTATGTCCGAAACATGAGAGGATGGGATGTCCTGCACACTTACTTCACTGCATGAAACTCTTCCAAGATAAGATCACCATACAGGTGAGATTAGATGGAAGTGGGGGCTTAACCTGACAAATTGCAGCAAGGAATGGGGTCAAACAAGGGTGCATATTAGCACCCTTACTTTTCAACCTCCATCTGGTAGACCTGCCAAAATGCCTGAAGAAAGCTATTTGCTATCCTCCTAGGATCATGGGTAGGCAAGCACTGTGTGTCGCATTTGCAGCTGACTATATAATAGTGGATCACACCTACCAGGGACTGAGGAGGTCAATTGATGCCTTGTGGCAGTATGCCAAAATAAATCAGCTAGTGAATAACAGGGATAAATCTCAATTGATCCTGTATCATATTAAGAAAGTTGTGAGAAACAGAGCTACCATGGCAGGAGTTCAATTAAAATATGTGCAAGGTTGTTGATACCTGGAAGTGGAAATGGGACGTGCGCCGGGATATCATGATTCAGGGTCGGACTGGGACCACCCCTCACCTCAAAAAAGTGGCACACCCCTCGCCTCAAAAATATGTGGCCCTCAAACCATCAAACCATCATCCATGAATCGCGTCAATTCACGATTTTACGGAAAATGCATACTTATGGAGGGTTCATGTGTCTTTTGCATGTTATGTTTTGTGTAAACGCTTGAGAAAGTGATAACACTCCTTTTGTTCTTTTTTTTAGAAAACAACATCAGCACATAGCTAAATACTATACTTGCAGAACCAAACTCAAGGCACGTCTACTCGTTGCCACCAGTAATGAAAATAGAGTTGCATTTAATAAGCAGTGCAGCCAAATGATGACACCAGAAAGTACCTTGCCAGTTGCAATTATGCTCAAATATTACATTACACCACATTTCCTGATTCCCCTGATGCTGCTATTATTTAACATCCTCTATAACTTCCATCCATTCAATGTATGTGTCCAGGGTGGTCGCTATCCCCACACGGCCTCACCTCAGTATGTACTATAAAGTTCCAGGGTCAGTACAGGATACTGTGCAAGTCACTGTAGTGCACCAGTCTGAGTGAGTCTAGGGGCCCCTCAGCTTCTTCCCACCAGCAGAGGTTTTGTAGGCTGGCCAGCTGTGCAGCAGTTTCCTGATGGACCACCACTAAGAAGAGAACAGCAAATTCACATATAAAACACATGGCCAGATGGATTTATGAAGGAAAACCTGCACATCGTCAACATGTGGCCTTCCCTTTTAATAACAAAAGGTGGAAACACACAATATCCACATGTCCTCCCAACCCCCGCCCCGCAATCTCCAAACGTCCCTCTACATTTTCCTTCCCCTCTTCGAAGCTGCCTGAAACCACAAGAGCTTTATTTGTGAGATAATTTATGTTGGTGACATATGAGGG
The DNA here is from genome assembly GCF_040938575.1 of Ambystoma mexicanum. NCBI lineage: Eukaryota > Metazoa > Chordata > Amphibia > Caudata > Ambystomatidae > Ambystoma > Ambystoma mexicanum. The sequence goes on along the minus strand of NC_090926.1, from coordinate 507,760,756 downwards.
GGTCAGAGGAGCTTCCATGTTAATAATAAACTGTTCCTGCCTGCTGTTCAACCCTCAGCTCTCTTACAGTTAAGTGTTTTGGATCGCAGCATAACAGAGTACATCCCCCGGCCATTTAAGCTGTATTGCTAACATCTGTCTTTGACATCTTAATGCACATTTCCAACCCTTGAAAGCTACCCGGCACATCAACCACCTACCATCCTCGAGGCGCCAAAACCGAAAATTATGCAGCACGTTCCATGAGTGAATGATACATTTAACTTTTCTGCAATGTGCGCCACTAACCCTTGACCCACTCAACAGCTTCTTGCCGTGACCTGCCATAATGGAAACCAATATACTTATTACAGAAGAGGGAAATGTTGCCTGCCAGAAAAAATGTACATCTCTAGGTTTTTCGCTGGTGGTAAATACTGCTGCTGGTAATTACTTCCAGAAGAATTGTGCTACCACCAGCAGTCCCCAATATGGAACAAAGTAGAGCCAGCCATTGCTTTTATGGGAGAAAATAAGGACCACCCTGAGGTGGCACACACACTGGCACATACACGCACACACCTATATTTTTACATTTGGCTCCAATTACACCCCATTGTCTGTATAATTATCTCTGATAGCAACGACTACTAGCATTATTAACTGCTCTGTTAATGTTATACCTCCAGTGGTACTGTGTAGTAGCAATACCACTAGTGGTTTTGCCTGGCAGAGAGTCAACATTTTCTGCTGGTATTCACTCGCCAGCAGCCATAGCTCTTGGACAATTTGTATTACCTGAGACTGATGCCCACCCAGTACTTGGGTGTTCATGATCACATTTGCATAGTCTACAGACAGGATCTTTGCACCCACAAAGGACGCAGATCAGTGACATAAACTCTGTATCATGCACCGAGTGTCCACGCCTCTTCCCTTCTCCTTCAGAAGCCATTGGGGCGGGTGGTCTTACTTGGATGAAGGTACGAAGAGGCTAGTTACAGCATCGTCTGGAACGGTTGCTATTGCGATACCCAGGGGACTATCCACGGCGTAATTAAACTGTGACATACTGCCTGACATAGTACCAGAAGACACTGATTGGATGTGTTAAACATTTCTGGGAGCCAAGGAAACATACCTGTTCAGACGTGATCATGTCACTGGGGGCACTGCTGCACATTTCACCGTGTGCTGTAATGGTTACAGAGTAATCCTGGCCACACCGCAGGTTAGAAACGTCACATATGACAGTGGTTGTGTTGCATGACTTATTGTCCCCGGCCCCTGCAGATGAGGTCACAGTTGATGTATAGTGTATAGCTCCAGGTGTATCAGCCCATGACAGAGTGGCAATGCGATTCACAGTCGACGGCTGAGTTCATGGCCCCTGGTGCACACAGGGCTGCACGACGCACACAGCAGTGTTATGGTATCCCATGGACACCACAAAGACTTGCAGAGCTACTGTTTTGCAACATGAGGGGGCGGCGCTGGCGGTATTTGGCTGGCACTGCAGAAGACTTGCAGAGCCGCTGTGGTGCAACATGAGGGGGCGGAGCTGGTGGTAGATGCCTGGCACCACTTCTGCGGCCTCACTGACCCGCCAGCCACATTCAACAAAGAAAGTAACACTTCAGTGTTGCTTTTTCTGCATCCCTGGCAGGACCGCCGCTGGTGGGACGGCAAACAACAAAGTATCTCAATGTAAGTTGAAGTGCACAGTGGTGAGGCCTAAGGGGGCCAGTTCCTGCAGCCAGGCATGGGTTTCAGGAACTGGCCTCCAGGGTCTTGACATGTTTCCGGAACGGCCACGGGCCGAATGGCAGATGGGCCAATCCGACCCTGTTGTGATTGTATTAACAACAGGATATGTAAGGCAGTGCAGTTAACTATATTGATTGCTCAATTTACAAGCCAAAATTGATGGTACTCACTTAAGGGTGCAATAGATCTGTACAAACAGTGCTTTTGCTGTGGAATATTATATGGGCTAGAAGCCTTGACTATCGATGACCTAGGATGGCTTGCAAAGTTGTAAGGTTTAATCTGGCCGAATATCCTTGGCCTTCCTAGTTGTGTTCCAATGAAGATATTATGTTTGGAGTTAGGTTTGATCTCCCTGGTAACATGGGTGATGAAAAAAGTGGGCTATTGTTAATAATATCCCGGACTCAACCCAAATGTACACTGCTCCAAATATTGGTGAAAGGAGATGATGAAGAACTCGAAAACAAAATATGTAAAGTCAATAGTAAACATTTTTTAAACTGTTAATTGGGCACCTGACTGGGGAGCAGATTATTTGTTAAATAAATAATTTGAATTAACAATGGATCAATGGGATTGGTGTAAAAATTACCAGCATTTGGAGAAACTGCAAATGTATAGTTATGTTACCAACATTCTGTATACATTTAAAAAACCTGGTCATATCATTACTGTGCCCTTCCACAAATTTAAGTTGATTCATTCTATTGTTGCGTATTTATTGCCTCCCGGTCTCGGCAGTGACTTGGGCCACACTCATATTGGAATGGCAGGACATTTTATGCCGTATCTGTAAGAATAGAGAGATGAGTGAAACCGTCAAGCATATAATGACTGAGTGTGTGGAGCTAGCTCCGATATACGTAAGAAATCTGGGGGAATGCGGACATAATTTGGGATATATTCAAAGTACAGAGTACTGGTTGACAAATGTAATACACACAGCAAATGCCTACACTTAGCACTTTATCGGATATGGTTAGAGGTGAAAGAAAGATGGGCATCTATGATCTGAATTGAGATGAAAAAGTGTTAGATGGAGTGCTATCATTGTAATTTCAGATGAGTTGATGTAATGTAAGTTATGCTTACATTTTAAAATGTTGTATTGGAAAATAACTGTTTTTTTTTTACTTTATGTTTTTTCTTTTCTTATTGATGTGTTGAAGTTTTTAACTGAAATACATTAAATAAAATAAATAACATAAATTATGCTGTTTTCCTTACTCAATTTCCACTCTATTACATGACATTACAGTCCAAGGAGGAAGGACTGTAACAAGAGTTGCTGTCCCAGAGCCTAGTTATGGGCTTAAAGCAGAGATGAGGGTGAATTCTGAAGGTAAGCGATGACACACCTGTTACAGTCCAACCCTCTATGTCTGTATTGTCATTACAAATTTTCAGGAACCCAAAAAAACAGGCTTCTAACTAAAGGAACCACAGGGACATCATTTGCGGGTCGCCAGAGATTTCTTTTCTAAATTAAGTTCCTGGTCTAGAAGGGGCACCCGCAACCCCTGCAGTGCGGGACCCCATCAAACCAGGTCTGGGGGTACCCTGGTGCAGTCTTCACCCATGAAGCTGGGCCAGGGCTTACAACATGAGAAGAAAGCGCTCAGTCAGGGTTGGAGCTGACTGTGACACGTGGCACATGTCACATAACAAGTTCAGCTCCAACCCTTTTCCACCATCTTCCTCACAACTCATATACAGGTACCAGCAAGCTTTCCAAGCTTTCTGGTTCCTGTTTGTGAGCAGAATGGAGGAGCCGAGGGTGGCCTGGAGTGACGCATCGAAGCTGGAAAAACAGGTAAGAAGGCTTTTTTTTTTAAATGTGATGTCTCTTTTGCATGTGTGAAGTGTGTATCAGATATATGTATGTGTTATGGGTTAGTGAGTGGTGGGTGAATGAGATGAAATGTGATAGTGTGTGTGTTTGAATGTTCTGGGTGGGTGGGTGTATGACTGTGTAGATAATGCAGTGAGAGTGAATGTAAGCCAAGGTGTATAAGTGTTTGACAAGTGGGTGAAGGAGAATTACTGTGATAGTGTGTTTCAATGTTCTGGATGGGTACATATCTGTGTGGAGAATGCAGTGTGAGTGGACGCAAGAGAAGGTGTATGAGTCAGTGAGTGGTGGGTGAATGAGTAGGCATGTTATAGTGTGTTTTTGAATGTTCTGGTTGGGTGAGTGTGTTCCTGTGTGGAGAATGTAGTGCAAGTGGGCGTAAGAGGTTTATGGGTGACTGAACGGTAGGTGAATGGGTATGAATGTGATTATGTGTGTGAATGTTCTGGTCCTGGGTGCATGCTTGTGCAGTGAATGCAGTGGAAGGAATATGAGAGGAGATGTACGGGTGGGTGAAAGGGTATGTGTGTGTGTGTAAGGCTCTAGGAGACTGGGGATCACTGGAGTATTTTTGACACATCCGTTATTGGCTTTGCATGTTGTAATGATATTTTTGGGCAAATCCAAGTTCATGTCTGCCATTACCTGGCTAGACTGGCTGTACTGCAATGCCAGTCTTACCAGGTAATGACAGATGCTTATTGTGGCATGACATTTATTACTCTGCATCTTTGATAAAGCAAGCATGATAAATAGTATTACTTCGCTAGACTGACGTTTTGATGAAGATGCCTGTATATTTCTTAATGTAGCATGAATTTATATTAACTGAGCATCTATGATATAATATGATATTGTTATGCTCACCTGGCCTCTGCGGAGGCGTTGGGGCATGGTTGCAGCCATCACGGGGGTGAGGTCGCTCAGGTCCGATTTCGCCCCCTGCGCTTATGTGGTGACTGGTGGTAAAAGGTGATGCTGCTCGGGACTGCTCCTGCATGGAGAATAGGGGGTGTGATTATGCCAGCTTGTGCACCTGATCCCCTTCCAGACCCCTTTGCCCAAACCGTGGTACCCGTGGGATGCGCTGTCCCTGGAAAGCTCACCTGTTGATGAGTTTTGGCGAGCACTCTGTCCTGCTGCTTCAGGCAGGGGTGCTTGTATGATCTGGACCGAGTTCCTTCACTGGTCCCTTGCATGTGGTAGTCCAGTCCTGCTGTGACTATGCCACTATACTTCCGGTAAGTGTTCCTGTTTGCCTTTGTCTTTCCTCATCTGTTTTTGTTGTATTTTAAAGTTTGTTGTCTTGTATTGCTGTCCGTTCCACTTTTGATGTTTGCTGTTTTGCTTTCTTCCTTTACAGGTGATGGTGCCAGCCCGGTAGAAGCTGCGGAGCACGAGGCGGCAACCGGAGCGAGTGAGGAACGAAGCTGCAGCAGTACCGTAGCTGATAAGCTTTTAACTAGGGGGCGCGTGTGGTTCAAATGCGGCGCGGCCCTAGGACGGATGTTCTAACCTTGTCTTTCTTCTTCTCCACAGTGTCTGAGTTCGTGGATCCAGAGTGCGGTGCTGCAGCATCAGGATCAAGATCACTGAATGTCAGGAGATGAGTCTGCAGATCAAGTGATGAAGCACCGGTTTACTGGATGTGACTATGCAGGAGAACGCCTGGTTTCAAAGGTAAGTAAACTGGTCCAAGCGGCGGTGTGCGTCATTTTGCACGCAAGTGCACAGTAACACGAAGCACCACCTTAAGGATGGAGCAGCTTAAATAGCTGAGCTTCTGAAGCCACACCCACCAGGTTCAGCCTGCCTGCCACACCCGATGAGTCAGCACATGAAGGCCAGGCCTAAGGAGCCACACCCGATGAGTCAGCACATGACGATGTTCTCTGGAATAAAGGCTTTCAGCTCCTGGAAAGTTCTTGTAAAATAAAAGCACTCCTGCACTGAAATAAAGTAAACACACTCCTGCACTGAAATAAAGTAAAAGCACTCCTGCAATGAAATAAAGTGTTCCTGCTACATCTCTATATGAGCCTGACACCAAAGGCTCCAGGACTGAGTCCAGCCAGGGCCCCGATGTTTATGGGTCCCAAAGGGACATAAGTGAGTCAAGTGACCCATTGCCCCCATCACTAGAGGGTGTGGTTGTTGTGCTCTGGGGCCTCTGGCCATGACAGCACTCCCCCTCAAGGCCCCTCTCATGGGTAATTTCCCCCCTGGCCCTGGTTTAGTGGGGTTATTGCAGTGGAACTGCCTGATTAATTGTGTAGCATGAACATGCTCACTGGGTTCCCATGTCCGATCTTGGGGTCCATTACCTTTCCAGTCTATAAGGTATTATAACTTGGACCGGTCCATCTTAGAGTCTAGGATCCTTTTAACTTGGTGGAGTATCGATCCGCGTACCTGGTCTCAATGGTTTTAGGAGGGAGATATGAAACACTGGGTGGATCCGCAAGTGGGCCGATAATTCTAATTTCATTGCCGCAGGGTTTATCACAGCCTTGATAGTGTAGGGTCCCAGCTATCTGGAATGGAAAGCCTGTGGTCCTTTCAGGGGAATGTTTTTTGAAGCCAACCAAACCTTGTCTCCGACTTGATAGTTGGGAGCTTCCCTTCGGTGTCGATCCACAAACTGATTCTGTTTCTCTTTGGCTCTTGCAAGATGCTCTGCTGCTTCCATAAAAACCTGGTTGATGTTTTTTTGTAAGGTCGTTACAGCGGGCATTTCTAATGATTTCAGTGGGTCAAAAATGGATGTCCGTGGATGTCGACCGTACACTATGTAGAATGGGCTTTTCCCATACTGGTGTGAATGGAGTTGTTATATGCATATTCTGCTAACCAAAGTATGTCCTTCCAGGTATTCTCGGTTTGTTGCAGCATACACCTTATGTATTGCTCAAGGATCTGGTTAGTCCATTCGATCTGGCCGTCGGTTTGGGGGTGATGGCTTGTAGATAACCAGAGGTCGATTTTGGCAATTTTACAACACCTTTTCCAGAATGCAGAGACAAACTGAGTTCCTCTGTCTGAAATCAATATTGATGGGGACCCGTGTAGCCAGACGATCTGTTCCAAAACATGGTAGACAGAGGAGAAGCAGTTGGGAGACCTTTCAGGGGAATAAAGTGTGCCTTTTTGGAAAACAGATCTACGACGACTAAGATGGTATTGTATCCGTTATAGGAGGGAAGGTCTGTAATAAAATCCATTGATAGTTTATGCCAAGGTGCTGGGGGTACTTCTAAAGGATGTAGCAGACCTGCAGAACTTTGTTTTTGGGACTTGTGTTGTGCACAGGTGCCACAGGTTGCAATGAACTGGACAATATCCTTTCCCCAAGTTGGCCACGAGTTATTTATCTTTATTTTAGCTTGGGTTTTGGCTATTCCCGGATGCCCTTCTACTAATGAATCGTGATCGTTTGCGATGATTTGATTCTGTAATTTCTAATCCGGGATCTACAATCGTCCTTGGTAGTATGGTAGCTTGTCCTCAATGGTATACCGGTCTCCCTTCCATAGCGTTCCTGTTGTGCTGGTGGACTCATCAAGTGTTGCAGGTCAGATTTGAAGTTGTCTAGAGAGGTGGTTGTGGTAATCATGCCTTGGATTCGTCCTTCAGGAATGATGGCCACGTGGTCTGGTGTAGTGAAAACCTCTTCTCCCTCACTAATGCGAGACAGGGAGTCCGCTTTTCCATTGCGTACTCCGTGTCTATAGGTGATGACAAAGTCGTATTCTGCAAAGAAGAGAGCCCAGAGCAGATGGCGTGATGATTGCGCTTTAACAGTCTTCAGATATTCTAGATTGTGGTGAATTGTGACAACAGTGACTGTATGTTTAGCTCCAAGAAGATAATGTCCCCAGGCTTTGAACACTGCCTTAATTGCTAGCAGTTCTTTATCAGTGATTGCGTAATTCAATTCAGGGGCTGAAAACTTACGAGACCAGAATGCCACAGGATGTAACTGACCTGTTTCGGGGTCTCGTTGTGACAGGACTGCTCCCATTGCTATATTGAAAGCATCAGTTTCGACCACGTATGGTAGTTCTGGCCTAGGATGCCATCGAATTGGTGCTGTTCTACATGCTTGTTTCAGCTCCTGTAATGCTTTCTCTGCCTCTGCGGACCAATTAAATTGTTTATTTTTCCGTAGTAAAGAGGTGATTGGGTAGATGATCTGAGAGAATCCGGGAATGAACCGGTGATAAACGTTGGTGAACCTGAGTACACTCTGTACTACCATTATGGATGTCAGTCAGGGCCAGTTAAGGATAGCGTCTACCTTGCGCATGTCCATGCTTACACCCCGTGGTGTGAGAATAAAGCCGAGGAATTCTACCTTTGTCAGATGAAAGAAGCATTTCTCCAATTCGGCATATAGCCGGTGTTGCCGCAGTTTCTCCAAACCTGCCCGGACATGCTTGACGTGGTCCTCCTTGGTGGTCGAATAGATAAGAATGTCATCAATATAGACAAGAGCCAGACGTCCAACCGTTTGCGGAGCACGTCATTCATGAAAAATTGGAATGCCGCCAGGGCATTACATAGTCCATGCATAACCTGATATTCATAAAGGCCATATTTTTTGCGAAAGGCCATCTTCCACTTGTCTCAATTTTTGACTCTTACTAGATGGTAGGCCCCTCAGAAGTCTAGTTTTGTATATATCTGAGCGTTTTTGTCTTGATCCAAGAGCTCGGGGATAAGCGGTAACAGGTAGTGTTTTTTTACTGTGATCTGGTTAAGTGCTCTGCAGTCAATGCAAGTTCTCAGGTTTCCCTCCTTTTTAGGCACAAAAAAAAAGGGGCGAGGATGCAGGGGACTCAGACGGATGAATGAAGCCATTTGCCAGATACTGATCAAGGTAGGTTTTTAGATGCTGGTTTTCTTGTTCTGATAGGGTGTAAATCCGGCTTCAGGGTACTTGAGCTCCAGGTACCAGAACAATTTGGCAGTCATACGGTCTGTGTGGAGGTAGGGTGTTTGCTTGCTCTTTTTGAAAGACATCTTGGTAATCCAGGTATTCAGGTGGTAGTGAGCTGGTGAGGCCCAGTATGGTTTCTTTCTTAGACGAACCTGGGTTGGTAAGACATTTTAATGAGAATTCCTTGTTATAACAGGTGCCGGCACAGTCTTGGGGAACAGTCAGAACTCGTTTACACCAGTCAATCCTGGGATTGTGGGTCTCCAGCCAAGGCGTTCCCAATATCATCTGGAACTGAGGAGCACTGATGAGATTGAAGGTGATGTCCTCTTGGTGACCGTCCTGACACAGAAGCATGACCTTCTCGGTGTAATGTGTCACAGGGCCGGATGATAGCTGAGATCCATCAACTGCTGTGACGTTTTCCGAAACCTGCTTCTGTCGGAGAGGAAGACCTATCCGGGTAGCCAGTTCTTGGTCCGTGTGATTTCCCACAGCCTCACTGTCAAAGTATGCCTCCAAGGCATATATTTTCAACGGTTGCTTGTGGTTTACCAGGAGCACAGGGATGACTAGATGTGAAGTCTGTATAGGTTCCTTTTCACTGCTCGACAAGTGGAACCCTACGCTTGCCGGGCATTGGAGTTTCCCAAGTCCTGTTCATCTTCTTCACCCTTGTCAGTTGCTCCAACTGCTTTCCTGGGTGGTTTTACTGGCCATTCTCTGAGATAGTGACCTGCCTTACCACAGTACAAACAAAGCTGCTGCTGCCTCCTTTTCTCCCTTTCTTCCTTGGTGAGTGGGCTCCGCGTGCCTCCGATTTGCATTGGCTCAGACTGATCGTGTGATTTGGTTTGATTCTCACGGGGTCACACTGTTGTGAAGTGACTTGCAGGCTTAACTTGGGTTATATCTTAGGTTTATTCAAGACACTTCAGTTACAGTTACATGGAAATAAATACAGGAGTATGGAGTATTTATCAGCACTGGCCCCATCACCCAGGCAGGGGAGCTCTAACTGCCTGCCTCAGTACGGAACCCTCAGATCAGCATTCCATCATTCACCCAACAACATTCCATATGACATCACACACTCACATATGGCAGATCAACACAGACAGTCACTATATAACACATCTCCCTCCTTTTCCAAAGCCACACACACACAGGAAGTCACAACGTAACACATCTCCTTCCTTTACCAGACCACACATGTACAAATCAGACACAACAAGAAATTTCTCTAAACCCGTCTCAAACACGCATCTAATACCAAACCGAAACAGACACATTCACAGCGACACAACACCACTTACCCATTCAAACATCAAATATACTCAGCCTGTTGGGTGTGACCTAATTATCCAATACATTCAAATACTGAAGAAGAAGCTGAGACACTGGCCAGGCATCCCAAACCCATCTGCGTACCCGGTGAATGACCACAGTCAACCCAATGCAGAATTGATAGAAACTGACATGCCACACCCCACTAATTTGGATGAAACACAGGCTCTGACACAACTACACATAAGAAAATATCACTACAGAGGGGCTACCTCCTTTAAACAATTGCGGGAACAATATGACATGGTACTCATCCACTGAGGTACCTGTCCTACTCTACTCGGGCTGAGGCGCTACCTCACGCACATCACTATGTTCCACAAAACTTGAGGCGCTATCTCCCTCATATACACTTGTGTCCATTCACATCAGAGGCTCTTTTCTTGCTAACACTAATAGAGACACCTACCGGAGGCGCTACCTCCCTTATATGCACTTACGTCCATGCACATCAGAGGCGCTACCTCTCTCTAATACTATACTTCACATAAACCTGGAGGCGCTACCTCCCTAACATACCCTAGTGACACTCACCTCAGAGGCGCTACCTCTCAAAGAAAACCTATTGTCACTCTAACTGGAGGCGCTACCTCCCTAAAATACCCATTGGGCCACACTCATCAGAGGCGCTACCCCCATCAAACGTGTCCCACATATCAGAGGCGCTACCTCTAAGTACCATCACAGTGTCATTCACCTCAGAGGCGCTACCCCTTACTAATACTGATGAAGACACGTACACATCTCTCTTTCCTTACAAAAATGTCATTCACATCAGAAGCGCTACTTCTTCAGTTACTGCCTGATACATAGCATCTACATGCCCATTATTGTGCATCTATTTTACTTCCAACTTTAACCGAATCAGGCAAAGACATTTTTCAATTTACCATGTTAGAACTGCGGTGTTATTAAGTTAACCAACATTTTTGTCCTAGAAGTCCATGGTCATCTCTTGACCTTAAGATAAATACTGTGCTCCTAAAAGTCCATGGTCAAGTTTTGACCCTATATGCAATGGCAACTGAACTCCTGAAAATCCTCAAAAAGATTGTACTAGCTCACTCTTCCACATGCAACTCCATTTGACACAACACAAACTCGGCACTTCACCCCTTTTTTTTTTTTTTTTTGCTTACTTCGTTCTGCATGTTAACATAATAAACATATTATTATTAACGTTACTATAAGTCCATGGATGATCCGCACCCTTAACCTGGAAATCCTAAAAGATGTTACATCCTTTGCATTGCATTTCACACACTTAGATCTTACATATTAAACTTCTTAAAAAGGATACATCTCGTCTTGACTTTGCTTGCATTGACCCTCTTTAACTCTTTTGCCGTGAAACTAACAAAATCCTGCGATGGCCCTTCAAAACGCTGCATCTCGACCTTGGGCCCCAAGTCTGCAATGCCTTACCGTGCAGTTCCATAACTTCTAGACTCATTTGCAGGATGCTACATCTTTTTCTATGGTGCTTCATGCCCTCTAGACAAATGCTGCCAATCCTCAATGCGTGACGCCGGCCCAACTTCCTTCTTGCGCCACTTTTGGCGCGTCACGCTAGTGCACAACAGTTCCATAGCATCCTCATATCTTGACTAGATACGTTCTCTGCGTATCCAAATGAGGAGAACTTTATTCCCTTTCCATAACAAGCCTCTCTGAATACATTCCTCTATGAATTCACTCATCCGTGCATTCACAATCTGCATCCGACGCTCTCCGGGTGCCTCCAGCATCACGTGATACGTTAGAAACGTTAACGGCTCCCAACAAAAAAACCCGAAGGATTTGCTTCTTGTGCCATGGCAGCTGTTCGTATCCGACACTTTCCGAGTGCCACTGCCACGTGACACATCAGATGAAAAGGGTTCTTTTCTCTAACTCCGCCACACATCCAGCGTATCAACAGCCACCGGACTTACGTTCCTTGATCGCCAACACCTCAGGCCCCTTCAATGACGTCACCATTTCTACTCGACAGCTGACACGTAACGGAGCTCTCCGTTACCAACCGCCACGCATGCACGATGCGACTGGTGACTGTTACTTCTAGCAACAATCGACTGCTACGCACGTGCAGAGTGCCATTACACAGCAAACAGTTACATCTGCGTACCGATCAATTTCCATACCATGTGCACAGCGCGCAAAATGTAGCAAAGAGTTATTTACACATTTTTGTGCTAATGGGTGACTTATGATTTTCTCAAGACCTCCCATTTGTACCGCTATTTTGTAATGGGGCTTCGCCGTTCTAGTGCTGTGGGCTTCTCATTGCTTTTCCCCAATCTTGGTATCTGGCGGCCCTTCAGGACAGACAGACAGTGTCCTCTTGCTCCCCTTATTTGATGGGACTGTCACTATTGCTTGGTGAGGCAGTCAATCAGCTGAATGTCCCATTACCTCGCCTCTTTTTTTTTTCACAAGACCATTACACTTAGCTGCTTCTTCATTTATTTTGGTACACTTGCAGCAGCTGTGGAACATGAGTGGGACCTCTCAACCAGTTGTTCCCACTATAACAGGGTTGGCTTGTTTCTACCTGGGGCTTTTTCATATTCATACTGCTTCATGCATTAACCCCATGGCGCCTCCCACTTTTGCTGATCCCTGATGAAGTGGAGCTTCCTTACTCTTCCCCTCCTTAACCCTGGGTGATGGGTCTCTTACTTGTGTTGTGGGGGCAGTGCTGATCTCCGCTGTTTCCTCCTGTCCACTGCACCCCCCGCAGCAGGCTCCTTCATCTTCAGCTCCTTCTTTTGTGCGCAGATTCTTCTCTCAAGACCAACTCGTCGCCAATGTTGTGAAGTGACTTGCAGGCTTAACTTGGGTTATATCTTAGGTTTATTCAAGACACTTCAGTTACAGTTACATGGAAGTAAATACAGGAGTATGGAGTATTTATCAGCACTGGCCCCATCACCCAGGCAGGGGAGCTCTAACTGCCTGCCTCAGTACGGAACCCTCAGATCAGCATTCCATCATTCACCCAACAACATTCCATATGACATCACACACTCACATATGGCAGATCAACACAGACAGTCACTATATAACACACACGAAGACCTCGGCCTTCACCCAATCCATCTTCCGATCCTGCAATCTGTGATCAAACTGCACTTTCAGGTCGATGTATTCAGCACATCTTTCCGGGGGATTTACTACTTGGGCTAATACTTCCTTAAGTTCCCCTCACAAGCCTCTGTAAAAGGTCGTAGTTCTTTTCTCCTCTGGCCAGTTAGTTTGTGCTATCAGACAATTGAAGCAAGTGATATATGTTAGTAAGTCTTGATTACCCTGCCGTAGTGATAACAGTTCATTGTCCAGAGCCTGCCCTTGAGTATGAAGTGCAAATAGTTTCTCAATTTTGCGCTGGAAACCTCCGAAACCTCAAAGCACAAGATCATCCTGGTTTACCAAGGGTATTGACCAGTCTCCTGCACTACCTCCCAAATATGAGAATACACATGCCACTCTGGCTTCATTGTTGGGGAATGCCCCAGGTCTGCACAAGAAATGTAGACGACATTGATTCATCAAGATGGCATACTTATTCGGATCGCCTGTGAAGTGTTCTGGTGGGGCCTGAGGAACCCCCCTGGAAGAACCACCTGTACTGTCGTGGGCTGCGGAGGCACGGCAGGAGGGGCATACCCCTGCAGTGGGACTTGGCCTGCCTGTGCCTGGAGCATTTGCCTTGCTAGTTCCTCTGTCCAATACCGGTTCACAATTAGATCCCTCCTTAGGGCATTGGTTTCCGGTCTTGTGGTATGAACTTCAGCCCGTAGTTCTCCCAGTAATAGGGCCAACTGGTCAGTTTCAGAAGTTTCCATAATACACAGGCAGAGATTCAAATAGGCTTTGCATTCTGTTATGCTCACCTGGTCTCTGCGGGGGCGTTGGGGCACGGTTGCAGCCCTCCCAGGGTATGTGGTGACTGGTGGTGATAGGTGATGCTGCTCGGGGCTGCTCCTGCGTGGAGAATATTGGGCATGAGTATGCCAGCTTGTGCGCCTGATCCCCTTCCAGACCCCTTCGCCCAAACTGTGGTACCCATGGGATGCGCTGTCCCTGGAAAGCTCACCTGTTGATTAGTTTTGGCAAGCACTCCGTCCCGCTGCTTCTGGCGGGGTGCTTGTATGATCTGGACCGAGTTCCTTCACTGGTCCCTTCCGCATGGTAATTCAGTCCTGCTGCGACTAAGCCACTATACTTCAGGTAAGTGTTCATGTTTGTCTTTGTCTTTCCTCATCTGTTTTTGTTGTATTGTAAAGTTTGTTGTCTTGTATTGCTGTCCGTTCCACTTTTGATGTTTGCTGTTTTGCTTTCTTCCCTTGCAGGTGATATTGCCGACCCGGCAGAATCTGCAAAGCTGAAGGCGGCAGCCGGAGGGAATGAGGAACGAAGCTGCAGCGCTACAGTAGCTGGTAAATTGTTAACTAGGGGACGAGGGTGGTGCAAATGTGGCGCGGTCCTAGGACAGATGTTCTAACCTTGTCTTTCTTCTTCTTCAAAGGGTCCGAGTTCGTGGATGCGGAGTGCGGTACTGCGGCTTCAGGATTAAGATCACTGGATATCAGGGGATGAGACTGCAGATGAAGCGATGAAGCACCGGTTTCCTGGAGGTGAGTATGCAGCATAACGCCTGGTTTCAAAGGTAAGTAAACTGGTCCAAGCAGCGGTGAGCGTCACGTTGCATGCGAGTGCACAGTAATGTGAAGCACCGGCCTTAAGGATGGAGCAGCTTATATAGCTGAGCTTCTGAAGCCACGTCCACCAGGTTCAGCCTGCCTGCCACACCCTGCTACACACGATGTGTCAGCACATGAAAGCCAGGCCTAGGGAGCCACACCTGATGAGTCAGCCTGGCAGAGAGTCAACATTTTCTGCTGGTATTCACTCGCCAGCAGCCATAGCTCTTGGACAATTTGTATTACCTGAGACTGATGCCCACCCAGTACTTGGGTGTTCATGATCACATTTGCATAGTCTACAGACAGGATCTTTGCACCCACAAAGGACGCAGATCAGTGACATAAACTCTGTATCATGCACCGAGTGTCCATGCCTCTTCCCTTCTCCTTCAGAAGCCATTGGGGCGGGTGGTCTTACTTGGATGAAGGTAGGAAGAGGCTAGTTACAGCATCGTCTGGAACGGTTGCTATTGCGATACCCAGGGGACTATCCACGGCGTAATTAAACTGTGACATACTGCCTGACATAGTACCAGAAGACACTGATTGGATGTGTTAAACATTTCTGGGAGCCAAGGAAACATACCTGTTCAGACGTGATCATGTCACTGGGGGCACTGCTGCACATTTCACCGTGTGCTGTAATGGTTACAGAGTAATCCTGGCCACACCGCAGGTTAGAAACGTCACATGTGACAGTGGTTGTGTTGCATGACTTATTGTCCCCGGCCCCTGCAGATGAGGTCACAGTTGATGTATAGTGTATAGCTCCAGGTGTATCAGCCCATGACAGAGTGGCAATGCGATTCACAGTCGACGGCTGAGTTCATGGCCCCTGGTGCACACAGGGCTGCACGACGCACACAGCAGTGTTATGGTATCCCATGGACACCACAAAGACTTGCAGAGCTACTGTTTTGCAACATGAGGGGGCAGCGCTGGCGGTATTTGGCTGGCACTGCAGAAGACTTGCAGAGCCGCTGTGGTGCAACATGAGGGGGCGGAGCTGGTGGTAGATGCCTGGCACCACTTCTGCGGCCTCACTGACCCGCCAGCCACATTCAACAAAGAAAGTAACACTTCAGTGTTGCTTTTTCTGCATCCCTGGCAGGACCGCCGCTGGTGGGACGGCAAACAACAAAGTATCTCAATGTAAGTTGAAGTGCACAGTGGTGAGGCCTAAGGGGGCCAGTTCCTGCAGCCAGGCATGGGTTTCAGGAACTGGCCTCCAGGGTCTTGACATGTTTCCGGAACGGCCACGGGCCGAATGGCAGATGGGCCAATCCGACCCTGTTGTGATTGTATTAACAACAGGATATGTAAGGCAGTGCAGTTAACTATATTGATTGCTCAATTTACAAGCCAAAATTGATGGTACTCACTTAAGGGTGCAATAGATCTGTACAAACAGTGCTTTTGCTGTGGAATATTATATGGGCTAGAAGCCTTGACTATCGATGACCTAGGATGGCTTGCAAAGTTGTAAGGTTTAATCTGGCCGAATATCCTTGGCCTTCCTAGTTGTGTTCCAATGAAGATATTATGTTTGGAGTTAGGTTTGATCTCCCTGGTAACATGGGTGATGAAAAAAGTGGGCTATTGTTAATAATATCCCGGACTCAACCCAAATGTACACTGCTCCAAATATTGGTGAAAGGAGATGACGAAGAACTCGAAAACAAAATATGTAAAGTCAATAGTAAACATTTTTTAAACTGTTAATTGGGCACCTGACTGGGGAGCAGATTGTTATTTGTTAAATAAATAATTTGAATTAACAATGGATCAATGGGATTGGTGTAAAAATTACCAGCATTTGGAGAAACTGCAAATGTATAGTTATGTTACCAACATTCTGTATACATTTAAAAAACCTGGTCATATCATTACTGTGCCCTTCCACAAATTTAAGTTGATTCATTCTATTGTTGCGTATTTATTGCCTCCCGGTCTCGGCAGTGACTTGGGCCACACTCAAATTGGAATGGCAGGACATTTTATGCCGTATCTGTAAGAATAGAGAGATGAGTGAAACCGTCAAGCATATAATGACTGAGTGTGTGGAGCTAGCTCCGATATACGTAAGAAATCTGGGGGAATGCGGACATAATTTGGGATATATTCAAAGTACAGAGTACTGGTTGACAAATGTAATACACACAGCAAATGCCTACACTTAGCACTTTATCGGATATGGTTAGAGGTGAAAGAAAGATGGGCATCTATGATCTGAATTGAGATGAAAAAGTGTTAGATGGAGTGCTATCATTGTAATTTCAGATGAGTTGATGTAATGTAAGTTATGCTTACATTTTAAAATGTTGTATTGGAAAATAACTGTTTTTTTTTTTTACTTTATGTTTTTTCTTTTCTTATTGATGTGTTGAAGTTTTTAACTGAAATACATTAAATAAAATAAATAACATAAATTATGCTGTTTTCCTTACTCAATTTCCATTCTATTACATGACATTACAGTCCAAGGAGGAAGGACTGTAACAAGAGTTGCTGTCCCAGAGCCTAGTTATGGGCTTAAAGCAGAGATGAGGGTGAATTCTGAAGGTAAGCGATGACACACCTGTTACAGTCCAACCCTCTATGTCTGTATTGTCATTACAAATTTTCAGGAACCCAAAAAAACAGGCTTCTAACTAAAGGAACCACAGGGACATCATTTGCGGGTCGCCAGAGATTTCTTTTCTAAATTAAGTTCCTGGTCTAGAAGGGGCACCCGCAACCCCTGCAGTGCGGGACCCCATCAAACCAGGTCTGGGGGTACCCTGGTGCAGTCTTCACCCATGAAGCTGGGCCAGGGCTTACAACATGAGAAGAAAGCGCTCAGTCAGGGTTGGAGCTGACTGTGACACGTGGCACATGTCACATAACAAGTTCAGCTCCAACCCTTTTCCACCATCTTCCTCACAACTCATATACAGGTACCAGCAAGCTTTCCAAGCTTTCTGGTTCCTGTTTGTGAGCAGAATGGAGGAGCCGAGGGTGGCCTGGAGTGACGCATCGAAGCTGGAAAAACAGGTAAGAAGGCTTTTTTTTTTAAATGTGATGTCTCTTTTGCATGTGTGAAGTGTGTGTCAGATATATGTATGTGTTATGGGTTAGTGAGTGGTGGGTGAATGAGATGAAATGTGATAGTGTGTGTGTTTGAATGTTCTGGGTGGGTGGGTGTATGACTGTGTAGATAATGCAGTGAGAGTGAATGTAAGCCAAGGTGTATTAGTGTTTGACAAGTGGGTGAAGGAGAATTACTGTGATAGTGTGTTTCAATGTTCTGGATGGGTACATATCTGTGTGGAGAATGCAGTGTGAGTGGACGCAAGAGAAGGTGTATGAGTCAGTGAGTGGTGGGTGAATGAGTAGGCATGTTATAGTGTGTTTTTGAATGTTCTGGTTGGGTGAGTGTGTTCCTGTGTGGAGAATGTAGTGCAAGTGGGCGTAAGAGGTTTATGGGTGACTGAACGGTAGGTGAATGGGTATGAATGTGATTATGTGTGTGAATGTTCTGGTCCTGGGTGCATGCTTGTGCAGTGAATGCAGTGGAAGGAATGTGAGAGGAGATGTACGGGTGGGTGAAAGGGTATGTGTGTGTGTGTAAGGCTCTAGGAGACTGGGGATCACTGGAGTATTTTTGACACATCCGTTATTGGCTTTGCATGTTGTAATGATATTTTTGGGCAAATCCAAGTTCATGTCTGCCATTACCTGGCTAGACTGGCTGTACTGCAATGCCAGTCTTACCAGGTAATGACAGATGCTTATTGTGGCATGACATTTATTACTCTGCATCTTTGATAAAGCAAGCATGATAAATAGTATTACTTCGCTAGACTGACGTTTTGATGAAGATGCCTGTATATTTCTTAATGTAGCATGAATTTATATTAACTGAGCATCTATGATATAATATGATATTGTTATGCTCACCTGGCCTCTGCGGAGGCGTTGGGGCATGGTTGCAGCCATCACGGGGGTGAGGTCGCTCAGGTCCGATTTCGCCCCCTGCGCTTATGTGGTGACTGGTGGTAAAAGGTGATGCTGCTCGGGACTGCTCCTGCATGGAGAATAGGGGGTGTGATTATGCCAGCTTGTGCACCTGATCCCCTTCCAGACCCCTTTGCCCAAACCGTGGTACCCGTGGGATGCGCTGTCCCTGGAAAGCTCACCTGTTGATGAGTTTTGGCGAGCACTCTGTCCTGCTGCTTCAGGCAGGGGTGCTTGTATGATCTGGACCGAGTTCCTTCACTGGTCCCTTGCATGTGGTAGTCCAGTCCTGCTGTGACTATGCCACTATACTTCCGGTAAGTGTTCCTGTTTGCCTTTGTCTTTCCTCATCTGTTTTTGTTGTATTTTAAAGTTTGTTGTCTTGTATTGCTGTCCGTTCCACTTTTGATGTTTGCTGTTTTGCTTTCTTCCTTTACAGGTGATGGTGCCAGCCCGGTAGAAGCTGCGGAGCACGAGGCGGCAACCGGAGCGAGTGAGGAACGAAGCTGCAGCAGTACCGTAGCTGATAAGCTTTTAACTAGGGGGCGCGTGTGGTTCAAATGCGGCGCGGCCCTAGGACGGATGTTCTAACCTTGTCTTTCTTCTTCTCCACAGTGTCTGAGTTCGTGGATCCAGAGTGCGGTGCTGCAGGATCAAGATCACTGAATGTCAGGAGATGAGTCTGCAGATCAAGTGATGAAGCACCGGTTTACTGGATGTGAGTATGCAGGAGAACGCCTGGTTTCAAAGGGAAGTAAACTGGTCCAAACGGCGGTGTGCGTCATTTTGCACGCAAGTGCACAGTAACACGAAGCACCACCTTAAGGATGGAGCAGCTTAAATAGCTGAGCTTCTGAAGCCACACCCACCAGGTTCAGCCTGCCTGCCACACCCGATGAGTCAGCACATGAAGGCCAGGCCTAAGGAGCCACACCCGATGAGTCAGCACATGACGATGTTCTCTGGAATAAAGGCTTTCAGCTCCTGGAAAGTTCTTGTAAAATAAAAGTACTCCTGCACTGAAATAAAGTAAAATCACTCCTGCACTGAAATAAAGTAAAAGCACTCATGCACTGAAATAACGTGTTCCTGCTACATCTCTATATGAGCCTGGTGCCAAAGGCGACAGTACTGAGTCCAGGCAGGGCCCCTGTGTTTATGGGTCCCAAAGGGACATAAGTGAGTCAAGTGACCCATTGCCCCCATCACTAGATGGTGTGGTTTTTGTGTTCTGGGGCCTGTGGCCATGACAGATATATGATTTGATAAGTCATTTAAAACAAGCCTGTACACAAGTGTTCCTAGGCGCAACAAGACAAGGAAGGGTAGACAGACGGAGGACAAAACAAACATTCTTACTAGGCTTTGTGTCATTCATATTGTGCAAGTGCGGGTCGGGTAGAGGAGAGGTTTCCAAGGGACTGGGGGAGAGTGCAGTGGGAGAAACGATGTAAGTGCTGCCAGGGTGGTGGCTCAAGTAAGAGCAGGGAGGCAGGGAACGGCAGATGCAGTCCCTAAGTGGGTGGAGGCACAGAAGCAATGTGAGGGGCTACTGGTCGTGCAGGAGACTGGTGCCCGTGAGGTTCAGAGGGTGGCTGTATAACCAGTAAGCACAGCAGACTAGAGCATCGGCAGGGGAGAGAGATAGAGACAGAAGAAGCAAACAGGAAGATCTTGAGTTGCTTGAGGCATTGGAATGCTGGCTGCATAATGTTTGGACCAGTGAAAGACATTCATTCACTCCATTGGCCAGTCTGCTACGTCCCACCTCTAGGAACCAGAAAACTATAAATCAAACGGGCCATGTGCAGTTGGCGAGCGTGCAGTCGGTGGAGTACTTAGGCAAGTGCTGTCTCGCTGTCCTCTTGTGCTCTGCTATCTGTGAAAGTAGTCAATTTCTACTTTAAGCAAACATTTCACTGTGAATTGAGGCATTGAAATACTGGCTGCATAGATTTTGGGACATTACACAACTTTATCCAGAGCCATACATTATGGCTATGGCTGCAGACAAATGTCTAGCAAATAGTGAGGACCATGTTAAAAAACTGCTAGACTCACTATCAGTTTTGTCAGGAACAGGTGAAAATGAGATCAGTATTAACAATAATGATCATTGGGACGAATCAGTTCAATTAAGGAAACGCCTTATACATACTCAAGTACATGGAGCGATCATGCTCGAGTACTTGAAAAACCAGGCCCTTCCTCAAGGCCTCATAGTAAGAAATGAGCCACGTCTATTTTTAGACAATAAAGAATATAAACTAAAATGGAGTTACATATCAAATAAACGTGGGAGGGATTGGTTAGTCTTACTTATTGATACAGTGACAGAAGTCTCTAAGCAAATAGAGATAGATATCACTAAACTGGAAGAAGAAATCAAAAAAGACCTAGATTTAGATACTTTTAAAGTGAAATTGGAACAGCATCTAAAAGGATTAGTGGATTTCAAAAATGACACCACACTAGAAAGGGTAAAAAGGTTGAAAAAAGATCTCACCAATTTCTCCCATGAAAAACCTTTCCCTAAGTTACTGAGGGTTATAAATTTGGAAACAAATTTAAAACTCCTAAAAACAACAGACGTGCACACTTTAGAGATACTTCTTACAGCTCAAGTGAAGAAAGTAGCACAGGAGATAATGGCCCTGATGCTCAGTCTAATTTGAACAGAGGGAGAGGAAGAGGCCAGAAAGGGGCTAATAGACAAAGACAAAGGATGCCTTTTTTAGGGCATGGTCCAAACCGATGGGACTGGGACAACCATGTCAGAACACGGAGTTGGACAAGGAATCAGTGGTGATCAATTTGTCCAAATATACCCTCTCCCCTGAAGAGGAAAGTACCCTTAATAAGGGTCTTAGCTTTGTCATCACCAAACCACATGATCCTTTCGAATTTAAAACTGAGTTTTTTGCATTCATGCGAAAGGTACGTTTAAATGAATACTTCAGTGAACATGAAGGATACAACAGTAACAACTGTAGTGGGCTGCGTAATGCGTCTACTTTTTGTGCGCCTACCCATTCTTACACCGCTGAATCGACGGTGTTTGAATGACAGGTCCTGGCGGAAGTCCATAAGCTAGAGTCCTGTGAGAAGTCTCATAATTCTAATTTTAGTAAACTTCAAAAAACATCTGCGCTGAAGTTAGCTAAAGATAAGAATCTTATCATTAGACAAGCAGACAAAGGGGGAGCAATTGTTTTAATGAATCGTAGTGACTATGTAAAAGAATGTGAGAGACTTCTATCAGATGATATTAGCTATTTGAAACTCACCAGTGACCCCTCAGACAGACTTATGAAGATTATAAAAGAAATAGTTAACAAGAATATGAGTTTTTGACCAGGAAGGGGACCGGTCTGTTACATCTTGCCTAAGGTGCACAAGAGACTTGTTGATCCCCCAGGGCGTCCAATAGTTTCTGGAGTGAATTCCATTCTGGAACCCCTGTCAAAATTTGCAGACTTTTATTTGCGACCTTTTGTTTTGAAAATGAAAAGCTATTTGAGGAATACCACCGATGCCATCAACAAAATAGAGAGTATAGAATTTATCCCGGGCCATTCCCTTCTGATAGGGTAGGACATCCAATCCCTTTATACGATGATACCTCAAAGAGCCACACTAGAGGTGGTTGAAGAAATTTTTCTTAGTAGAGAGGACGGACATCCTGTGAGCAATGCTTTCATCTTATGGTGTACAGAGTTTTCCCTTACTCAAAATTTCTTTCAATTCCAAGGGCCATTTTTCCAACAAATTGAGGGGACTGCCATGGGGGCTGCCATGGCCCCTAACTTAGCTAACCTTTATGTTGAGTACTTTGAGAAAACGGTGATATACCCAGCCACGAATCCTTATATCCATCATTTGAGGAAGTGGCTAAGGTATATAGATGACATACTGATCGTGTGGGATGGCTCGAGGGAAGAGGCTGACTGCTTTGTGATTTGGCTTAACCAACAGAACCGTTTTTTTAAATTTACGGGGTCTATATGTGATTTTGAGACTCATTTCCTAGATATTACCATCTTCCATTGTAATGGGCTATTAAAAATGAAGCCCTATAACAAGCCTACCGATTAAAAATTCTCTGTTGCATTTTAATAGTCATCATGCTAAGCATTTAAAGACCAACTTACCTTTTGGACAATTTTTAAGGTTGAAACATAACAGTAGTAGGAAAGAGGATTTCAGCCAGAGCGTGGATGTACCAACCCAGAAATTGTTAGCCCAGAGTGATTAGAAATGCTTCCAAAAGAGAGTACAACAATAACCGGGAGGCTTTGCTAGAGAAAGACTGGCACTGTTTTTGTAAACACTTTTTCTAATTTATCCTATAAAATCAAAACCATTGTTATGAAAACATGGAAGAAAGTGTACCGAGGCAAAGAGGTTTGTCACCCCTGGTGGCTTTCAAAAAAAGTAAGAATTTACGGAATATATTGATCAGAAATGATGTGACGAAAATTAATAGACAACCTGTCAGACAAACAAGATTGTGGGGGTTGCCGGAAGTTAAAGGATATTTTCCGTGTGGTAAATGCAGTATGTGTGCCCAAACAAAAGAAATCAGATTTATACAAATTTTGCCTAATGTCAAGTGGGTGTTTACTGAAATGACCAATTGTAATACATCTAATCTTGTGTACTTAATCACGTGCCCGTGTGGCCTACATTATGTGGGTAAGACTAATAGGCAGTTTAAAGTTCGAATGGTGGAACATCGAAGCTGCATTAAAAATCAAGTAATTGCAGCTCCCCCAAGTAAAACATTTTGTTGACATGAAACATGGCTATAATGACTTCACATGGCTCATATTGAAAAAGGTGCATGGCCACAGTACAAATTACTGAATTTGGAGCACAAAATTATTTTTAAATTACAAAGCAATGTGTTAGGGCTCAATGAAAGCATTGATTGGCATTTGGTCAGTCAAATATGAAGAGTACTGTCTCATCATATCATATGTACATGTCTTGCCTCTAAAAAAATGAGTATGTGATTTCAAATATGTAGTGTCAAAGTTGTCACAGTATTGTGAAAGATTGTAAATATGTATTGACTATAACATTGTGTACATTTCATAATTTCATGAATGTGGTCTAATATATATATCTTTTTGTAATCGCAACTTATTGCTTTTGTAATTGCAACAAATAACAAATTGCTTTTTCTCACTGCTTTTTGTAATTGCAACATATTGTATGCTTTAATTGTTAACAGTGCTCCAGGTTGTCAGATTGAGGTCCATTAATCTCCTCAACACCGGCCGTAGGTTTTGTGTGGGGATCGTTTGAGGGTCCGTGTTAAAATTGCCACTCTTTTTTCATTGGCGTGAGCTTCTCTGAGGAGTGTAGTCCCTCTTTTGTGTTTACTCCCGAGGTTGGAGTCGTTGTAATGTAGACAGCACTTTTGCATCTGTATGAACCTGTTGGTTAGACGGCCGATGTTTTTCCACGGCCCGTTGGTGACTTGGTCTCTGTAGCGATATGGACACACGTTGAAGGTAAGCATGTCAGTGTTTGTAGGACACGCGCATCCGATTTGCACGTCATTTATTACAGCTCTGATATTGTTAAACTCATGGTGGTAGTGATTACAATGCCAGGTGTTTGAGCTGTTTCGTATGTCACTGATTGGTGTTTTACCGGGGTGTAGCATCACTATACTCGTACCCATATTGACACGGGGTACAGTTGGTCCGTATATTAATCAGCGGTGCAGGCTTTCATTTCGGCATGATAGTGGTACACAGTTATCTACTAGGGTTAACTTCAGTCCTGTTAACGCATGGGGTGAAGAAGGTTGAGAATCTGACTTACATAGGCACCACAGTTTGTTGATGTTTACTTTTGCTTTACAGATTGATACTGCGATAAGCCATAGAATTTTGTGGATTTGGTCCATTTGGTGCTGCCGTGTGGGGCCTTGTTTTCCCCCGCTTTTCCCATCCCTACATTTGTGGAGGTAATTATGACTGTATCTGGCATGATTTTGTTATAGCTTGTGTTTCAGGGATTTTTGGCTGAAAAAGAGCGTATGGTCTCTGTATGTTGGTTTGTCTCATTTAGTTGTTGCGATACGTCTGTCGACTGTGACGCCCTGTGAAGTATTGGTTTCTCATTGGCGAGAGATTAGCAAATTGGTCATTTACAGACGCGCATCGAAAGTTCACCAATAAAAGGTACATTTTAGTGGCCCATTGGTTTTGGACCCGTGTGAGGTTGGCATTATGGTTTGAGCCGGCCTCCCATCTACATTTTGTAGCACCCCTTTCCCCTTGGAACTCATTAGTTTCCTCTGTCTTTTCTCTACAAGCCCTGTTTGCCTGAAACTACCCATTCAACACGGTGTTGAGGAGAATAGTGGATGTTTTAAATTATCCCCTGAAGAATGTTCACCGAAAGGGGTTTTGAAGAACAGAAACATGTTGGGATTGTATGTTTTTTAATGACACATTGAGGTTTTTTGTATTTTGTTATGTGATATCTTTTTTGTCTTGTGTATGTGTATAATTTGAGGCTGAAATTTTAGATATTGTTTTTTAGTGTTAGTAACTGCACTGTGTTAGGTGAGGGTAGTGTTTTATGTTTTAGTTGAAATATTTTGAATAAACAAATAATTATTTTCGAAAGTTAAAGTTTTGCACGCAGTCTATTCTGCCAGGACTTGTAGTGCCAGAAAATCTATCAGAGGTTCCTAATTGAGGTGGAGGGGCGTGAGTAGAGAAAATTCATTATCTTACTCTTTATTGTATTATATGCATAGTTTTTTGACCAGTGAATGACATCCATTCTTTCCATTGGCCAATCTGCTAAATCCACCTCTAGTAAACGGAAGACTATAAACCAGACGGGCCGCACACAGATGCACACGTTCAGTTGGTGTAGTCGTGAGGTGAGTTTTGTCTTGCTGTCCTCTTGTGCTCTACTATCTATGAAAGAAGTACATTTATATTCTAAAAAAAACATTAAATGTTGAATTGAAGCATTGGAATAATGGTTGCATAGTGATTGGAGCAGTGAATTACATTAATTCATTCCATTGGGCAGTCTGCTAAGTCCTGCCTTTAAGAACTGGAAGACTATAAATCAGAAGGGCCGCACACAGTCGGCATGTGCGCAGTCGGTGGAGTGTTGAGGCGAGTGCTGTCTTGCTTTCCTCTTGGGTTTCTGTGAAGGAAGTCTATTCCTACTCTGAGTGAACGTTTCACATTAAATTGAGGCACTGGAATACTGGCTGCATAGTGTTTGGGCCAGTGAACGACCTCCACCCATTTAATTGGCCAGTCTGCTACGTCCCGCCTTTAGGACCCAGAAGACTATAAATCAGTTGGGCGGTGCTGGAGGCTCAGTTACATTAGACTAGCGGAATCAGCAGGACTGTTTTGTTACAACTACCTAACTGTTAGAAAGTGGAGAAACACATTGCGCGGTATTGTCTTATTTCATAACTATGACCAACAGTTTGTCACTGGCACTCTGGACGGCCCTCATTGGGATTACCGCTTTTCCACAATGCTGTGCTTTGAGGCAAACTTAAACACTGTAATGTGTGGAATTACGAATCATACTGACCAAGAATAATAATAAAGGATACTACTTGCACAATAGTAAAAAGATGGCAGATACTGATAAAGGATGGAAGAAAGGGTTGAACCAAGCAGCTCCTGTTGTGGATGACCCAGGCTCAGTGATAACTGAGAAGGGTACAATTACGACAGTCTTTAAAAAGGGTACAGTAAGCTCAACTGTGGCAGAAATTAATCTTCCGGCTACCCACATATTTACAAATGAGGAAGGGCACCGTAAAACATGCCAGATAAATTAGGAAAGTTCTAACAATGTAGAGATAGACAACTCTCTACTTGACCTCTGTTATTCACTGCAAGCAAGCATTGCTGCAGTGGCTGATGTAACAGTTAGGGTTAGCTAATGAGGAGGCTGCCACAGTGGTGGAAGCTCCAGTGTCAACTAATAGAAATGCTAATAGACTGTCTGTAACACCTAATCTTTTTTCACAAACAGACCTGCACAATGAGGAATTAAACTCATCAGGTTCCATTTAGAGATGCACACACGTATAGCTACATTTCAGTTTGCAATGAAGATACTTTTGCAACTTTGTGGTAAAATCAACAGTAACGATAGGTTATTCATAACGTGCATGTATTAATACCCAGAGGTTTCTAAGCACGGACCCTGCGTTGCTACATCTCGTCTTGCTTCCAAGGCAAGCACATTGCCTCTGAGCTATCCTCCCGAGACCATGTTAATGAGTTAACAACATTATATCAAACTGAGAGCAAAAATAAATGTAAAAAGTGCAATAAGTCCCCTGGACCTGTGATTGAAATAGAAGGGGACATTGAAACAGTTCTATGTTCTTAGATAGGCAGGTTTTATTTTGTAGAGTCTTTTGTTGAAAATATTCGGCTGAAAAAAACTCAACCATTTTTTTTTTATATTTGTGGGCCCCCCCAAAACCCCTACCCTATTTTGTAGTCCCTATATCCCACACCCTTCTACCCCTTATATGCACTCACCCACCCACCCCCTATATTTTTCGATGAGTTTTTTGGACGAAAATGTTCGTCAAAAATACGCCGCAAAAAAAAGCCTGGCAATGTAATAATGCTTTACCAATTGAAATAAAGCCGGCAGATGTGGTAAATATAGAGCAAAGAATGGAGCCGGAGGAAGCGACCTCTGATTCATCATTGATTTATATGACAAGAAATCAAAGACAGATGGCAAAGCAGAAGCTCGGGAGGATACATGGAGCAACACAGGTTCGAACCCCGGGTCTGCGCTTAGAAACCTCTGTTTATTAAGTGCCTTATAAATAACCAATTACAATCCAATTACAAAGCAGGTGGGCAATAGTAAGAATGGACATGTGGCCCTTCAAATCCTGCTACCTTTCCAGTGGAGGAACTAATAAAACAATCCAATGACAATGAGCCAAGAGATATAGGCTTTGAGCCAAGAAAGACTGCACTCTAACTAGCTGGTTAGCAGGGGCGTTGCTAGGGGGGGCCCCGGGTCTTTTGGTTGTAGCACCGGATAGAAGCTCAGGGACTACAACCAAAGGGCCATAGCGAGCCCCAAATCCCGCCAGTCCCAACATTAGCTTAGCCCCTGATCTTTTCCAGACCTAGCAACACCCCTGCTGTTTAGTCCACAATATTAAGAAATTGAAGCCTGTTTCAGAACCTGCAAACAGAGATGATTCAGACCAAGACGGAGCCTCGATACTAACATCAGCTGCGAGGTTTGAACCTAATTATACACCTGAGTAGCAGGCGATGAGAACAGTAAGAAGATCAGAGCGGTTAACGGCTAACAGAGCCAAAAAGGTTAAACAGCAAAAAACTATGAGAAGGGCAAGATTTTAGTAACAAATGCCTTAAATAAAATAAGGGGAAACTGGATAAATAGGTCCTAGTTTCTGGAAATCCTGCATCAAATTCCCTCATTACGGGTTCTGGTATCAGATGACTTTGATTTTGTTGAAACACTAAAGTGCGTTAACCCTAATACAATTCGGGTACTCTGCAGGAATGATGAAATCATCTCAATGATCAGTGGTCACTGAGCTCAATTATGGTGTTTAGACCTGGTTTTAGATGTCGACCCAGAAACTCCTGACCCAGAAGCTACTATGGAATTGTGTGAGGTTAATGTAAGAAGCCTTAAAAAAAATGGGGAAAATATGAAGCTGGAAGACATACAAAACGATTTTAAATGCCTGGTCGACATTTTATCATCTATGGTCAAAAATGCTGAGTGAATGTTTGCAATATGAAGCTGGAATACACAAGGCTTCAGTCTTCTTATGGGGCCTAGGATGTTGTTGGACCTGCTCGTTGGTAGACAGACCCTAACAATGCAATAAGGTGGGCTGACATCTGATTTTTATATTGATGGATACCCAGTGTTTCAGGAGTATTCTAACAAGGAGACAGTGGGAAGACCGTATGGTGGCCTACTCATGGCCATTAGAAACCATCTAAAGGGTAATAAAACACCTTTACAACCAATGTAGAGACTGGGTGATGGCAGTCAAAGTGTGGAATTCTAAAAGAAGAATATTAATAATTAACATTTATGATCCCCCAAGAGGCGAATCCACAGACAACATTTTTGATACATTAAATGGGATACTAATGGGAGATGGTAAAAAGGATATTATTGTCAAGTGTGATGATTTGAATGCACATTGTGTATCCAAAAGCAAAACTAGGAACTATGTTAATGTCAGAAGCATCAGTATTATAAAAATGGAGGCTGCTAATGAACGTGGCCGGGCCTGGAATGACGTTCTGTAGGAATGGGACATCTACATGTTTAACGGCCGGTGTAAGGGTGACATCGCGGGGAGCCACACTTGGTATTTTGGTTCCCATGTGGCTAGCCTGGATTGCTTTTTTATGAACTGGCCCATGCTAGGAGTAATTGAATGTACGAAGATACAATGAATAGACTCAGTGACCATGCTATTGTTATACTGGAAAATAGTCCAGTTAGTGAAATGTGTGTGAATCTCAATATAAAGGCAACGGAAGTCATCCATGGGGTTAACAGAACAGGCTCTGCTGGACAACAAAGAATATAACACGTGGGGGGCGCTGTTGAGCAGCCAAGCAAGATGGCCGCTTAGTGTCGGAGCTCCGTCACAGCACACCCAATACTTGCTGCACCAGCACGAATCCGGTCCGTTGCTACACACAAAGCTAGCGATTCGACTAGCGGCGCTGCCCGCTGTACTCCCCTGTGATCCCGAGGCGAAACGGCGCCCAGGACCCGAACTTGTGTAGCCCAGGGCCGTCCGAGGCCTCCCGGATCCACTGCGGCCTAATCGCCGCCGGAGGACACAGAGACGCCGCGGGCCCCCGCGCCACGGATTGCAGGCCCGTTGCCCCGGGGGCCAACCTGAATACACATGATCGGGAGGAGCTGTGGTCCCCGCTCCTCCCGCGCCACTGCCCGCTGCCGCCAAAGAGAGGCCCCCGTGAGGGAGACCGGCCCCGCCTCGGCCCCGTGAGGCTCCGGACAGCCGTGGCTTGCGTCGCCTGCGGGGCCCCGCGCCAGACAGAGCGCCGACCCGCTGCCTCCGTGGGGGGAGGGCGGACCGTTCGCCCGCTCCCGCTGGAGAGAGAGAGAGAGTCGGGCGCCGGCCCCTGAAAGAGCCGCTGTTGGGCCCCCCGCCTCCCCGAACCTGCCACGCGGATCGCCTTGGAACACTGCTGCAGCTGTGGGCCCACGCCGGACACAGCATTCCTGGAGGCCTTGAGGTGGGTGCTTGGGCGCTGCCCTCCCTGACCCCTCCTGGGAGGGACCATAGCTGACACCGTGTGGGGGTCTCCTTCACCTACCACTGGCCTGGGCCCCACCTGCCTTCTCCACTTTGAGTTCTGGGCCTGGCCTGACGCCTGGCAGCTGCATAAAATACGCGGGGCCCCTGGGCTCCCTGGATGATTGGGGCCTCTGCCCCCCTGCCGGAACTTCACCGCCCGGGACCACGCACCCCCCCTACCAACCCACACCACCTCGGTGGCCACTCTGTCGCCCCCCCTCCCATCCAACGGGCGCACGGGTGGCCCCCCTGTGCCTACAGTCCGGCCCTTGCCTCAGCCGCCGACTCCATGACCGTTGCCCATCTTTGACCCGGCCGGAGCCGCTGGAAACCCCCTGCCACAACAATGTCCAACAGGGCGCGGGGCGCCAACAAAACGGGTGCTATGGACAAATTTACCAAGCCAGCCCATAGGGCAGACCAGGTGTCCTCCTCCGCGACACAGGAGGATGGCGAGGCACTCCCGGACCCCCCACAACCCGACCTCACTACCATGATCGAGTCCATGGCCAAAAACTTTGCTTCCTTCCATGAAAAGCTGGACGATATTAATGCTAATGTCACCTCCCTACGCGCCCAAATTGACCAGCACGGGTCCAGGCTCACGGAAACAGAGCAGCGGATAGGGACCAACGAGGACCACATCCACACCCTCCAGACTACGGTCTCAGAGCTCGTCCGCGACATGAAACAGGTCAAGGCCAAGAACGACGACCTCGAATCGAGATCACGGCGAAACAACATCCGAATAGTGGGGGTTCCTGAATCCGCACTCAAGGGCCGCATGGAGACCGCGGTTGAGCAGCTCATCAAGGACCTCCTAGGCAATCCTGAGCTCTCCCCGTTCTTCACTGTTGAAAGAGCACACCGCTCCCTGGCACCCCGCCCTAAGCCCGGAGACTTCCCCAGGCCCATCATCGCTAAATTACTCAGCTATAAAGACAGGGACCACATCCTCCGCTTGGCCAGAGAGAGGGGTGAACTGAGGTTGGAATCCCAAGTCATCAGAATTTTCCCTGATTTTTCGGTGGGAGTCCAGATGGAGCGACGCCGGTTCAGCGGGGTCAAGAAGATGTTGAGAGACAGAAAAGTTGAATACTCTATGCTTTTCCCTGCCCGCCTGAAATTCATCCACCGCAACAAGAGCTATTTCTTCACGGTCCCTGACGAGGCCGTCAAGTTCATCGAGGCTCAGGTCCCCCTGGTGGACCCGCCTGAGGAACAGATGGATGGCGACTGACACCGTAATTTCTGGGCTCCTCCCCTGACCCTGGGTGGTAGACGAGGCCTTGCTGCGGCTATTACATGACTCCATGACCAACCCAGGTCACTACCCCAGGGTCGTGGCTGCACCGCTGTCCACAGTCCCACGATAGACTCCACGTCGTCCTTGCTATACTGAAAACTGTGATTATCCGTTACCTGTAACCTCCACTCAAATTGTCTAATGATGCTGGTAAGAATATATATGTTGACATTCACTCAAAGTTCCATTATGGGTGTGCTTGACGGCAGCAGCAGCCCCCACTGCAGCTGCAAGGCCGTTGATGGCAGTTAAGTTGTGTTCGAGCCCCCGTTGGGCTCCCTTCCAGGCGTTGCCGAGTTGGGGATGGCACGCAGTTTCGCTTCAGGGTGGCTGCCTATACACTGCTGGGTATCGCTGGGCAGTGAGGGTGGGGGGTGGGAAAGTTGGGGTTTGCTGTTCTCAAAAAGGCGGGTTGGTCGGGACCGGTGCGACAGGGCGGCAGGCCTGCTACATTACAGAGCTCCATTTTAGGCTCAAGATGAGAATACACATCTGGGATGTCCCTTAACTCATTATCATGGCTATCAGAATACTGACATGGAATGTAAGAGGGCTGACCAACTTCACCAAATCTCGCAGAATTACGGCTTATGCGCAAAGGCATGGAGTCAGGGTTCTCCTGCTACAGGAGACTCATGCCAAGAAACTTCTGGCTTCAAACCTCGCACAGTCCTGGGGCCCCAACAGGTACTATACCCAGTACTCCACTCAGTCCAGAGGCGTCCTCACTCTCATCCACAAATCAATTAGATTCACGCTTCACACATCCCACATTGATCCCGAGGGCAGGTTTGTGATCCTACACTGCTCATTAGCTGGCGAAGAATGCCTGCTGGTGAACTTGTACGCTCCCAACATTGATTCTCCCGACTTCGTGGACACGTTGCACGGCATTCTCATGAAATATGTTGAGGTTCCCATTGTGTGGGGGGGCGACATGAATCTCATTCTCGACACAGCCCTAGACAGGATAACAGAGATAAGATAAGGATAAGGATAAGAGACCGGTAGCCCGAGCGGCCAAGCGGCTGCTGACCCACATGAGCTCCCTGAAACTACACGATGTGTGGAGAACACTCCACCCCCAGGAAAGGGACTACACCTTTTACTCCACGGTACACGACAGCTCCTCAAGAATAGACCTATTCCACCTGTCGAGGAGTCGGATGGGTAGGGTATCCGAAGTCAAGATCCTAGCGCGCACACTCTCCAATCATTCCCCCGTGCTGCTCCATATCCAGCTGGGTTTCATTGCAGGGGCCCGCCCCGCTTGGCGTTTTAAGTCCGACGCCCTATCAGACATCGTTTTTAGAGCAGAGATACTGGTTGAGATAAACCTATTCTTCGAAACGAACAAGGCCCCCGACACGTCCGCAGGGACCCGCTGGGAGGCCTTCAAAGTCTACATCAGAGGAATGTGCATTGCCAAAGAAGCGGGAGTCCTCAAGTCCATAAGACAGGCCTTAAGTCGCTCTGAATCTAAACTCAAAACACTGGAGCGGGATTATGCCTCCAAGCCAGTGCCTGCCACCTTAGCGAAAATTAGGACGGAACTGGAACTATTTGAAACGCATGCCCTCAGCGAAGTGAGATACCATACCCGCCCTGCAACCGCCCACAGATATGGCGAGGGAGACAGACCTGGCAGAATTCTGGCCAGGCTGGCCCGGGCCGAGAGAGGCGGGACTCGTATAGATAGCATTATCGATAATAATGGGTCCAGACATTGGGCAGACCAAGCTATTCTTGACACTTTCGCCAACTTTTATGCCACCCTGTACGGCCCCCAGCCAGAGCACACGACCCGCGACCTAGACGACTTGTTGGAATCCATTCCTATGACCCTGATCTCCCAGGACACCAGGGAACTCCTAGACGCCCCGTTCTCACTAGAAGAGATAGTCCAGGTGATCTCAGACCTCCCTAAGGGCAAAGCCCCTGGCCCCGATGGACTCACTGCTGAGTTTTACCAGGAGCATGTGGCCATACTAGCGCCACCACTACACAAGGTCTGGACCGAATCACTCCGCTCACACTCCCTCCCCCCCTCCCTAAGAGAAGCACTAATCACTGTTCTCCCCAAATCAGGGAAACCCCCAGACGAAAGTGGCTCCTACAGACCCCTATCCCTTATCAATACTGATATGAAGATCTTTGCCAAAGTAATCGCCAACAGATTCCTCCCATTAATGCCCCACTTGGTCCACGCTGACCAGAGTGGATTTGTCCCGGGCCGCTCTACAGCACTTAACATCCGGCGCCTATTCAACGTGATGTCGAGAATTGACCCGAATGCGGATGCTGTGGCAGTCACACTGGACGCCCAAAAGGCGTTCGACATGGTCTTGTGGCAATACTTGTGGGCAGTCTTGGAGAAAATGGGAATTGGGCCGAACATGATCGCCTACATACAGCTGTTATACACGGGACCGTCGGCAAGGGTACTAGTCAACTCCGTCCCCTCTCCCCCCTTCGCGTTGCATAGGGGCACCCGACAAGGCTGCCCATTCTCCCCCATCCTCTTTGCACTCGCCATCGAACCTATGGCCGATCATGTCAGGAACCGTCACACTAACAAGGGCGTCCGCCTGCAGGGCACACCGGAAATCATCTCGCTGTACGCGGACGATGTCCTCCTCTACGTCAGACAACCCTCCACACACCTGGACCATATCATCCGAGACATAACAAAAATAGGCACCTATTCAGGCTTCGCTATTAACTACTCAAAATCCGAAATCTTCCCCCTCACCATGACAACCCAGCAGCCAACCTGCGAGTTCCCGCTGCGCTGGTCCCCGTCTGGGATTAAGTATCTCGGGGTTCAGGTGTCAAGGGCGAGAGTCTCCCTGCTGGCGGATAACTATGAAGCAGCGGCGCTGCTCATTGAAACCAAGATGCTCAGGTGGCGCAACCTCCCTCTGTCCCTCGCTGGGAGACTCTCCCTCATAAAGATGATCGCGGTACCCAAGCTACTCTATATATTTGTAAATGTGCCGATTTGGCCCGGCAAGCAGTATTTCAAGAGACTCCATGCGTCGTTCGCCCAGTTCCTTTGGCACTCGGGGGCGGTCCGCAAGAAGTGGCAACACATGACCCTCCCGTACGAGAAGGGAGGCTTCACTGCCCCCGACTTAGCTTTCTACTGGAATGCAGCACAGGCCCAGCATGCTACCCATTGGTACTCACACCCCGACACGCCCCCACATGTCAAGTTGGAAAAAATGGCGGGAGATGGCATCCACATTATGACCCTGCTACTGCACCATGGGTACCGCGCGGATGCCCCATGGGACCCGGTAGCATCCACGATTAGGGCATGGAACAATATACTCTCCCCCAGTCCTTACGTGGGTACAAACATGCGAGGAGGAGTACATCGGCACCCTGCCAGCTCCATCCCGACCTGCAAATGTATGGACTGAATTCCGTAGCTACCTCAATGGCAAGGATGGTGCCGTACAAACATTAGCCCCTTCCCCGGCACCACTTGACTCCTCCTGACACGCGCCATGGGAGTACGAATCTGTTTTTTCTGATATATGTCTGCCCCACTACAATGTAAACCTTTCGCTATCATGGTAGCAATGTATATTGATGCTGTAATACTGCTTCCTATTTTGTTCTCACTTACACGATAAATGTACTGTACCTGTCTTGACCACCTGCCAATAAACAGAAGTTTAAAAAAAAAAAAAAGAATATAACACGTGCATGTGATTTCTTAGTTGAGGGAGGACATGTCTACTAATGGAATTAGAAGGTATGGACATTGATGGGATTGTGTTGTGGTTAAAAGGTTTGTCCACGCAGACTGGTGTCTGTAGATTGGTTGGATCAAGCTGTGAGGGAAGGTCGGACTTACCATATGATGTTATTATAAAAGACAAGAAAAGGCTAATGTGGAAAGAAATCAGACAATTAAGAAATACTTGAAGGGTCCCTGAGTCAGTTTCTGTAATTATCAAGAAAAAAAAAAACAGACACAGAAATGTGGTACAGTGTTGGCGATTCTCAGTTAAAAATAAGAAATGGGAAGAGCTAGTGAAGGCTAGTGAAGGCTTTCGCTACTAAAAACACAAATTTGGTCTGTATTAAGCGCAGTTAAAGGTAATACAAGGTTAACAGTAATACAAATAAAGCTATGATTAGTCATGTGTTTGAGGAGGAGTGGTTAAACATCTTGGAGGAACCAAATACACTAAGTTTATAATTCTATCCCCTACATGCCAAAACAAACACTAGAAGGACTTTGATTTGATATTGATTGATATGATATAGTGTACAAAATATGAAGTCTGAAGAGTTCTCCAGCCCCCGGGTCAAACTGGCTTGCTAATGTGGTGCTAAGACTGGACCCGGAGACATGGTCCATGCAATTGGACATACACACAAAAAGATATTAGTGACGGGTAGAGAACCCAAATCATGGACCACTGGTTCCTGTACATTAAAGAGCCCTGTGATGATCCTAGCAATTATAGACTATTGTCTATGATGGACATCATAGTGAAAATATTTGCATAATTTCTGCTTAAAAAACTTAAAGCTGGCATCCTTGATGTTTTCCAGACAGGATTTAGACTGGGCTGTGCAACGATACACGATATAAGATTCTTGGATCTGTTAACATATTGCACTGAGACCAAAATCATGCTTGGTGTATATGTGTTATTTGTGGACTATACATCTGCCTTGGACACGACATGTAGGAATAACTTATGTCAGAAACATGAGAGGATAGGATGTCCTGCACATTTACTTCACTTCAACAAACTCTTCCAAGAGAAGAACACAATACAGGTTAGATTAGATGGAAGTGGGGGGTTGACCTGACAAATTGCAGCAACAAATGGGGTCAAACAAGGGTGCTATTAGCACCCTTACTTTTCAACCACTATCTGGCAGACCTGCCACAATGCCCAAAGAAAGCTGCTTGCTATCATCCTGGGATCATGGGTACGCAAGCACTGTGTGTCGCATATGCAGCTTACCTTATAATAATGGATCACGCCTACCAGGGACTGAGGAGGTCAATTAATGCCTTGTGGTAGTATGCCAAAATAAATCAGCTAGTGATTAACAGGGATACAACTCAATTAATCCTGTGACATATTAAGAAGGTCTTGAGAAACAGAGCTACCATGGCAGGAGTTGAACTAAAATATGTTCAAAGTTATTGATACCTGGGAGTAGAAATGGAATGCGCCCCCAGGATATCTTGATTGTATTAACAACAGAATCTGTAAGGTAGTGCGGTTAACTACAATTATTGCTCAATTTACAAACCGGAACTGAGGGTACTCGCTTAAGGGCGCAACAGATATGTACAAACAGCGCTTTTGATGTGGAATTATATATGGGCTATAGTCCTTGACTATGGATGACCTAGGATGGCTTGCAAAGTTGGAAGGTATATTCTGACCGAAAATCCTTGGCCTTCCTGGTTGTGTTCCAATGGAGATATTACGTTTGGAGTTAGGATTGATCTCCCTGGTTACATGGGTGATGAAAAAAAGGGGCCTATTGATAATAAAACCTGGACTCAACCCAAATATTCATTGCTCCAAATATTGGTGGAAGGAGATGCCAAACTCAAAAACGAAATATGTAAAGTCAATATCAAACATTCAAACATGTTCGAAACTGTTAATTGGCCAGCTGACTGGGGAGCGGATTATTAATTTGAATTAAGAATGGATCAATGGGATTGGTGTAAAAATTACCAGCATTTGGAGAAACTGCAAACATATAGTTAGTTATGTTACCAAAATTCTGTATACATTTAAGAAACCCGAGTCATATCTATTACTGTGCCCTTCCACGAATCTAAGACGATTCATTCTATTGATGCGTATTTATTGCCTCAAAGTCTCGGCACTGACTTGGGCCACACTCAAATTGCAGTGTGCATGGAAGGACATGTTATGCCGTATCTGTAAGAATAGAGAGATAAGTGAAACGGTCAAGCATATAACGACTGAGTGTGTGGAGCTAGCTCCGATATACGTAAGCACTCTGGGGGAATGTGTGCATAATTTGGAATTTATTCAAAGTACAGAGTTCTAGTTGATAAATTTAATACAGACAGCAAATGCTGACACTTAGCACTTTATAGGATCTGGTTAGAGGTGAAAGAAAGATGGGCATCTATGATGTGAATTGAGAAGAAAGAGTGTTAGATGGAGTGAATTCATTGTAATTTTAGATGAGTTGATGAAATGTAGGTTATGCTTACATTTTAAAATTTTGTATTGGAAAATAACTGTTTTTTTTCTTCATGTTTTTCTTTTCTTATTGATGTGTAAAGCTTTTAACTGAAATGCATTAACTAAAATAAATTAAATACATTATGCTGTTTTCCTTACTCAATTGCCATTCTATTAAATGACATTACATTCCAAGGAGGAAGGACTGTAACAAGAGTTGCTGGCCCAGAGCCTAGGGATGGGCTTAATGCAGAGATGAAGGTGAATACTGAAGGTAAGTGTTAGGCAGAATCATATGCAGTACTCTTTGGGAACACCACACACAATTAAGGCTACAAGTATGTATCTCAAGAGTAAAGTGAGCAGTATCAGAAGTTACACAAAGGATAGCAGTTACTATGGTTCAAGCACACACTAATTCAAGCTTTCTTAGTAAAAGAATATACATGTATTCACACCATCAGTTATAAAACAGTTCACTTATATAAAGCAGCAGAAAATCACTGTCTTAATACACTACACACCACCCAATCAATTCTGGACAAATTAAGCTCAAAATGAAGTGTGAGCAAAATGGCACACCAGCAATTTAAAAAGGGAGGGAAAGACAAGGTTATTCCAAAGCAAGCAGCACCAACAAGTAATAGGCAGGGCAATCTAGAAAAGGTTTACTACAACTATGATTCAAATCAATAGGCCTGGCCCTATTTTAATGGTTTAGAGTCTTTGCAAAGGATCACACAGTTCAGAGTAGTTTGCGGTTAAGTCTTTTCCAAGTTCGAAACTAAGTTGGTCGGAAGAAAAGTTATTTCAAAGGGTAGAGAAGGACAAGCCCTCGGATTAACAAAAGATTTGAAACACTTTCACCGAGGTCGGACGGAACAAACAACCGGATTTGAACAGTACCTTAGTAGAAGAAGAATGCTGTAGCTAAGGCAGAAGTTCCTGACAGGTCCTGCAGGCTAATGGTTCCTGAAGGGACTGTCGGACCGACAAGAAGGAGGAAGACTGGAGGGTCCTGCACTGCCCAGGAAAGAATCCAGCTGCCGAGCAAAGCGACAAATAAAAGATGAGCTCCTTAAAACCCAAACAGGGTTCGGTCCTCCTGGCTATCCGGTTCATTGCAGCGATGCACAGCAAATTCGACCAGGAGAGG
Source organism: Ambystoma mexicanum (assembly GCF_040938575.1). Taxonomy (NCBI): domain Eukaryota; kingdom Metazoa; phylum Chordata; class Amphibia; order Caudata; family Ambystomatidae; genus Ambystoma; species Ambystoma mexicanum. The sequence goes on along the minus strand of NC_090926.1, from coordinate 507,722,122 downwards.
GAGGCCTTGCTTGGTGTTTGGCAAACTGGTTGGTCCCACCAGCTCAAGGGGAGAAGATTCCTTGCAGATCTTCCCTGTCGTTGAAGTTTCATGCGATTCGGATCCGCCGCAGGGCTTCACCGGGAGGTTCAGTGGTTGCAGTAGTCTTCTTCCTTCTGTTTCTCTTTGGTTCTCTTGATCCAGTGCTGACTCTGCCTTCCAAGTCCCAGAGACCTGCTTTTAAGCGGTTTTCCCCCATTCACAAAGCCTGGCTGTCAATCACACAGCAGGGTGGCTGTCCTGGCAGGCCAGCCACCTAGCCAATCAAACTAGAGTGTGACTTGGGTCTCCAAGGAAACCCTGTGCAGGGGGCCTCAAACCCCTCCCTCACATCCTGTCCACCAAGACATTCAGGTGCCTAAGGAGGGCTTCTGTGCAGAAGCCCGCCAAAGGACGGCGAACAAAGGAACCAAACCGGGTTTGGCGCACAGAGTAAAACACGAGAAAGACTCTTACAAAAAGAAATGACAAATAAACCCAGCCGGAACCAAATAAAATTAAAATTAAAAGGGGTCAAGTGGATTAAAATTCTAGGCTACCACCATAGACTCTAAAAGTACCAAGTCTATTTTTATAGTCTGCGGTAGGAAAAACATAGTAGATACCACTGCCACTAGCCAAATCTTAGAGAAAGGGGAACAAAATAATGTTACATGAGAAATAGACTAAAAGGGATAACTATTTACCCTTCCAGTACTCTATGGAAGATAGTTTGTACTGAGTCTGTAAATTTAAAAAGACTAGTAAAGTCAATGACAACTTTACATGTTCTGGGAGACAGTAGTCAGTCCCAGAAAATGGAGTTTAAAGTGGGAAGTCTTAAAGACAACCCACTGTCACTGCACTAAAGGTGCTGTGTGACACACAGTAAAATGATGATTCCCATGGAGTAGGTGAGACTCCACAGTCTATGAACACAAAAATGTAAAACACACATCAAAAACATGTAAGAGTGGGAAAAAAGCACTGTGTTGCCTGTGTTAGAAATTGTGGGTACCCTGTTAGAAGTATTGCATTATGTATTACACGTCGAATCTGGAAATTTACATTCCCCAAATGTGTTATCGTGGACAAATCTCACCTCCCTCTGTGCCTCAGTACTTATATCTGGCTGAAATGAGAGCAACTGGAGACATGTGAGTTAGACGCATCTGAAGGTTATGTGCCATCACTTCCTCTGATGTCTCTTGGGGGTTGGGCAAATTACATCACTTCCTGTGATGTCATTGAATGTCAAGGGCTGTGTGAAGTCACATCTGCTATCCCTGGCATTACCGTGAAATTACATCCCTAAGAAAACTGTTTGAAGATGTCTTTGGAAGAAACTGCAGCTCTTCTAATATTGGTTCATTCACTTTGCTGACCCATTGTTTACAATACTCCATCTGATAATAAAGATATGCTATGTTTTGGGAGCCATAAAGGATGGGATGGCGTGCCATTTTTAGTTAAAAGTACAAAGTAAAACGAGAGTTTTCAATTATGTAACAGCGAGTAGTTACCACCGGAGAAGGCCCTCACAGCAGGCTCAATATTGCTATTAGCGCCACAAACCGAAGACCTTCCCTCAACCCACGTGTTTCTAAGGGTCAGTAAACTGAGTTAAACTAGAGGGTGGACAAGAATGTGATCCCTGGTTGGGAAATAATATGATCACAATGGAATTGAAGCTGGGGCAATGAAACAAGCCTTTCTTCGACTTCTATGGAAGAGCCAGCAAGGTCATAATGTTTGACATAGCAGAGCAATCTGCAAAGAGTGGTTTTGGCAGAGAGGACACAGTAAGAAGGTTCTTTTATAAAGGGTGTTGGAAAGCTAGCTGAATGGGAGAGGGGTAGGAGTTGTGGTACACATGAAAAGAGATAGAGGGGATGGGATTGTTCTCTGGGGAAAGGTTTGAAGCGGAGGCTGTTAAGTTGGTTTCCTGATTAAGCATGACACTGACACCAATATAAGAATAGGAAACCTATTTTTTAAAGCCCAACTCCAGGTACAGGGTACAGGAATATATTGTGGCCACATCAGGTAAATTACTAGGACAGACATCCACCGGCACCCTCTCTCAGTCAACCGATCTTCTCAACTTCACATGCACAGAACCATTCAAAACATAACATTCTCACACACATCATCCCATGTTAGTCACTCATAGCATTCCTTGAATACATGGCAGGGTGCATGGAAAGACAAGACAGAACACCCCCCCTTAAACAACACAATACACAACCAAGAAGCAGAGACTTACATATATACACACACAGTCCGAACACATGTACATCCCTCAACTTCAGAACAAATCCCTCCAACAATGCACCCAACACAAACCCCACAACCAGCCTCACCTAGTGGGACAAATCTGCACCAAACAATGCCTCTCCCTTTTTCTACCAAGTAAGGGACAGACACCAAACCACTTAAGAATAGGATACTGCATCAAATCTCACTGCCAACGTCAGGCTTCCAACCCCAAAACGCATAACTCAGGCAACCCATGTGGTACTAATATGTCAAATATATCCCAGTGGGCACAGAGAATTTATCTCCCAAAACAGACCTCCATGCACACTCATCTTTTCCATATGGAGCAACTGCAATTCACTGGCCACACCATAACAGGCATCCAATAACCACAGGATAGAGCACTGAACACACCCTTTAGTATTCAACACACCACAAGTTATAGTACTCCAAGCACTCTGGCATCCAACACCCCTCAGAAGCCATCACACACCTGTGCCAGTGGACCACACACCACCATTATAATATGGAAAGACAAGCATCAACACACCTCATCATGACAGTCACACCAGCCAATGCAAAATACATTTATAGACAGTTTTCACAGTTCACTAAAAGCATGACCATAAACCTCCTTTACTGTTCTACTTAAAGCCTTGATACTATGTACTTGAAATTCTAATCCTAATTCAGTGTTCTTCAGTAGCATTCCAGCTGATAAAATAAAAGTGTTAAAAGAACATGCATCATAACTTGCACATTACCCTACTAATTTAGGAAGTCCAGGTCCTAACTAACTTTAAAACACAATGGCCCTCATTACGACCCTGGCGGAGATCGTGGTGCAATATGCACCATGGAGCACGGCGGAAAGCTGCCGATACCGCCATGGGGGTTGGCGGATTTACCGCCCCATTCCGACCTTGGCGGGGCGGTAAATCCCCATTCCCCATTTTACCCTTCCCCATTCCCATTTTTGCCCCATAGGGTATAATGGGAGTGGGGAAGGCGTTAATTACGCCACCGTAAAATACGGTAGCGTAATTAACAACAAGGTCCCGTAGCGCCATGGATTTCTCCACCCGGAAAAACCAGGCGGAAACCGCTCCATGGCGCTACGGGAACTCGTAGTAGGGCGGAAGGGTCCGCCGCGAATACCGCTGGCGTAAACCCACTCCGCCAGGGTCGTAATGAGGCCCAATGTCCAATCTGTAAAAGAAGGGATTAAAACATGGCTAAAATGAGCGCCCACTAAACCTCAGCAAAACAAAACTAAATGCACAATACATCTCTTAAACATGAGCCACAACTTCCAAAACACAAGCACAGAAACAGATGTAGAATATTCAACAGCCCTCACATCGCACTATTCAACATCTCTAATGTGAATGAAACGTGTAAGCCTCGCTCTGTTCAATTGAGATCTCCCTGAAGAAATTCAAGAAATCAGGATCCAATTCCTGCAGTGCTAACCAATGGCTATTTTCTGCACTTTCCACTACAGCACCATATAAATGACAACAACTTGAAAGAAGAGCTCCTCCCTTCTCAATCACTGCCTTCTGGTACTGTCCAAAACAGTGTACACGTATTGCCCAACAGTATCTTAGGGAGACAGGTCTGCCTCACTCTCCGGCTCCTTTGCTCACTAAAGGACTTACCTCCTTCTTCATTCTATCAAGATTGGCCTGTTTCACTGGGATCCCACAAGAGCCGTCAATATCACAGGTGTGCCTCACTTATGTAAGTAGGTCTGCCCCTCGCAAGTAATATGTTCACCAGTTTCCTCCAGCAAACTCCCTGTTAGCTCTTCTCTGGATTGCACTGCTTCAATTCTAATGCTGCCACCTGAATACTGGCTCCTTTGCTGCCCCTCACAGACATAACTGGTTCTTTCAGTCACTACTGGGCTTCTTTGGCCTGGGTTGGCTGCCCCTTGCAGACTCCAAACTTTGCTTGAATGCCTCACGCAGCAAAGATACTGTCTGCCCCTTGCAGCACTGGTTTGTCTGCCCCTTGCAGACCTGATAGGCCCCCAGGACCTGGTGCTGCCTCCTCTCATTAATGACTGGTCATAACTGGCCCCACTGTAGCCCACAGCACTCCTACCTCGGGAGAGGATCCTGTATTGTTTGGATGGCTGTGGATGTCCATTTGCCTTCCCAGGTGCTGTCCCCCAGTGCAGCCAGCATCCTCGTCACCATTGTTAAGTTGGGTTCCTGGCCAAGCATGACACTGACACCAGTGTAGGAACAGGAAACATCTGTACTAGTCCCAGCTCCGGGTACAGGGTACAGGAATACATTTAGGCCACATCAGGTAAGATACTAGGACAGACATTCACCGGCATCCTTCTCAGTCAACCCATCTTCTCAACTGCACATTCACAGAACCATTCAGAACATAACATTCTCACACTTAGCATTCCATGTCAGTCACTCACAGCATTCCATGCATACAGGGCATGGTGCAGGGAAAGACAAGACATAACAAATGCCAAGGGGAGAAGACGCTAGCCAACAGTTTCAAACACGTGCTTTGATCAGGAATGCCCATGGTTCTTACCACTTGTGTAAGCATTTGTGTAAGCACTGCACACCTCTTTAGCAAATGTGCACTATATTTCCATTACAATGGCATACAGTAAGAGTGGCCCTTGTGTGAAAGGGCGCTGAGTGAGATAATTGTATCAGTTCAGCTTTTCAGTTATCTCTTCTGCTTCCAAGCAGAATACGGCAGACCTAAAATCTGGCAAATGTAAAGCGTTGTTTCTAAGCCTACTTCTGACTGCATGTACGTGCACTTGAATATGCGTATGACGTCTGCACATGGCCATTTTTTCGGAGAATGTAGAGAAACAACAAAATGTGGACAAACTATGAAAGGTAATCTTCCCAGCGAGCCAGGCTATTTCAGACGTCCTTGCATGAAAATGCAATACCCTTTGATGTTGTTGTTGTGTTGTACAGCAACCTTTTCCTATTGTGGTGTACTAACACAAAGTCCTTAGTAGGTTGTCCTTGGATATGAGCAGTTACTCTTGAATGTGCCCAGAGGTATTAATTCTACTTAACTCTTTTTCTTGTGTTCTCGCTGGAAGATTAATTGGATGTGTAGGAAGGAAAATCAAGGACAGTACGTGTAAAATATGTTTCAGCTAAAATCACGGTATGTGCCGCTTTTGTTCAGAGTCACTTTTTTCTTGAGTCGAAATGCTGCATCAGGAAACAATTGCATGTTTTCGCATTCGAATAGAACATATAAATGGAAATGGACTTCTGGTGTGGGTAGGACATGAGGAGCCATTCTTTCTGCTTTAATGGGAGTCACATGAATGGGGTCCTTACCTTTTAAACGTGTCTTGCATAGTATAGATGGAAACACTCTTTGAGTTTGACCTTGAGGGTGTTCTCTTTGTTTGTAAATCAACCTTCAAGGAATCAGAGAGGAGGCTCTGCAAATGTCAAGGAGGTAGTGCTGCCCAGGGGGGTCAATAGGAATCAATGTGTTTCATTGGGTGGGGCATGGGGTTTCCATAGCAATTGTACTGTTGGCTGGTATGCAATATAGCACATATGTTCCAGGCACAAGTCTGAACACTGCCCTTTCTTGCATTGACATGCGTGCAGTGTGTTTGAGCAGGGGGTGCAGTGTAATAGTGGGCGTTCATCCAAAATGTGCACTGATCGTGCAGTAGCCCACGCTAAGCGCCCAACATCTCTTACCCTTTCTTGTGACGGACCATCAACATAGGAACCTGAACATGATGTATTGCAAACTCAATTAAATGACAAGTCTTGCTTATGCTTTAGTTGGATTTGACTGGCGTGCCATGTTTGCACGTACATATCTGGCGTTCAGTGCTGAAGAATCTCATTGCCCTGCCATATCAACTTTCCCTCATTGTCACGAGCTTTACCTGACCATCCCAGAAGAGCAGATTACTAACATTCAAAATGGCCATGTATTAGGCCGCCTATATAATGCTGGAAATCGTACTCTAACATCAAGTGGCAGCGCCTTGAATGCAGGCTATCCCAGGATTCAGTGAATAATATCCAATGGGACCTTCTGAGTCTAAAAGCTTTCCACAGACAAACCAAGGTTGCCACCAATCACAAATCATTCACGATGTGAAACTATGTTTGCAGGTGAAATCAAGACTGTTCGTAAAGACTAAATACACAGCAAATGAATGTGAAGCAATTGGCCGTCCTCGTGAAGAGAGCCACACATATGGATATCTCTTCCCTACACTTCACTTGGAGAAGTTGAGCACCTTCCAGTCAGATGAATGCTTGGAACACTAAGTTTCCGTCAACCACGCAACCATCTTCCCCGTATTTCTTCCTGTGCCCTCCTGAGTCTCTACTGAGGTGAGACATGTATAGTAAAGTCCCTGTAAGAATGGAGGTGAAGTGAGTACAGTGGATGGCAGTGTGTTCACACTTAGACTTGCTGCACCAGGTGTCTGGAGACACTGGATAAATAGATGTTTTGAAGTACATACCCCATCAGCCCTAGCCAGTTTAGTTAATAGTTTAACAATGAGGGATCATGGGAGATGTATTCCAAAAGATTTGGAGATTCACAGGTTGCACACATTTGGCATAATGTCCAGATCACTAGAGTTTGGATGCTATATTTGTATTTGTATTTATTTTATTTATATAGCGCACCAGGCCACAGGGCATTCGGGTGTGTCACTTAGTTACAGGCATAGAAACAAGACAGTGAGTTATGTACAGTCATTACATTGGAAGAGAATATACAAAATATTACATGTTATACAAAATATACAGGAGGAATATAATGAATAGGCATTGTATAAGGATAAAGAATACACATTAAACAAATTGTGCAAGTTATAGAGGAGATACAGTATATATACAGATTACAGTAAAGGAAGTACCAGAGGGCTGTTAGCAGATAATTGTGGCTCATGTGCTAAGGATCACAGTCCAGGCGGGTCTTTTGCCGACAACCAGGTTTTGACTTTGCGCTTGAAGGCCGGGAAGGTAGGTTCGGCTGTGAGAGGATTAGGTATTGAGTTCCAAAGTTTTGAAGCTAGGACAAGGAAACTGCGACCACCAGATCTCTGGTGGTTGAAGCGTGGAATAGCAAGGCAATTGGTTTGAGCACTTCTGAGAGGTCTTGCAGATGTGGGTGGTGTGAATCTGCTGGCTAGGTAGCTAGGGGCTTGGTTGGCGAGGCTTTTGTGAGTGAGTGCAAGTGCTTTAAAAGAGATTCTTTGGGAGACTGAAAGCCATTGAAGACTACGTCTGGTGTCAGAAATATGGAGGTTCCTGGGCAAGTTCAGAGCCGCTCTGATAGCATTGTTCTGAATGATTTGTAACATTCTAATGTTATATTGGTTGGTTCCCAGGTAGAGGGCATTACAATAGTCAATTTTGGATAGGACCAAGGTCATGGCTAGTGTAGTGCAGTTGGCTGGAGATAGGAAAGGACGGCATGCTGTGATAAGCTTGCATGTGTAAGAGGCAGTCGATGATACTGCATTGGTTTGCCTCGCTAGTGAGAGGGTAGAGTCGATGTAGATTACAAGTGTTTTTGTGTCTTTAGCCACTTTAATGGTGTTACCATCAATAGTGAAAGATTTAAACGATGCGTCTAGTTTACTGAGTCTTTGGTGGGAGCCAAGGATGAGAAGCTCAGTCTTTTCGTCATTTAAACATAGTTCGTGTTGGGCCATCCAGGCCTGGATGACTTGGTAAATGGCGTTAATGGCTAGAGAGTCGGCTTTGTGGTCGCCTGTGTTAGGGATAAGTATCTGGGTGTCATCGGCATAGTTAGTATAAGTGACACCCAGATAATCCAAAATGTCAAAAAGGGGTTTTGTTAACACATTGTAGAGTGTCGGTGACATGCATGATCCTTGAGGGACTCCACAAGTGACTTGTGAAGGGTCAGCGGTGGCGGTGGGGGAAAAGACCCTCATTGATATATTAGCAAGGAAGGAAGTAATCCAGCCTGTGGCTTTGTCTGAAAAAGTGGGCTGCGGTTTTGAGGTGGGGGAATAGGATTTGGTGATTTACTAAATCGAAAGCCGCAGAGAGATCTAAGAGAAGTAAGAGAGACAGTTTACCCTTGTCTTTTAGGTCTTTAATCTGGGTTTCGAGGTCTAAAAGAGCAGTTTCAGTTCTGTATCGTGGACGGAAGCCCGATTGCCTCAGTCCCAGGAGTTTTTAGTTTCAAAGTAATCTTGGAGTTGTAAGTAAGCAGCATGATCCAGAATTTTTAAGAGGAAAGGGACCGTGGTGATTGGTCTGTAATTAGTGGGTATATTAGCATCCAGAGTGGGTTTTTTGAGTAGAGGGATAACCCAGGCATCCTTAAGGTTGTCCGGGACAGTCCCTGAGCTGAATGAGGAGTTTATGAGTCCCTTTAAGATTCTGAATAGTTCCTTAGTGTTAGATTGGGCTGTTTCAATACGTTTATTGTATGTCTATTTTTTAGCCTGGAGTATGGCTTCTTTGTAATTTAGAGTAGCTACGGTAATACATGCTATGTTAGCTTCCGTTGGATTACTTTTCCAACTAGCTTCGAGGGTCCTTTTTTCCTTGCGTAAGGTTCTCAGTTGTGGTGTAAACCATGAGTTGAGGTGGGCCCAGGGTTTGGGTTTTCTGAGTTTGGCAAGTGCAATAATATCAAGGGCTTTCAGCATTGTCTGATTATACGTGTCTACCAAGACTGTGGGATCAGTGCAAGAGGATGAGAGATCATTAAGAGCAGGGAGGATGAGGGGGAGTAATTTGGCACAGGTTATGTTGCCCTTGTTTCTAGTGGTGGTGGCAGGTGCGATATCCGTGCTAGTGTGGATGATCTTGGATGGGATGCTGAAAGTAATTAGGTGGTGGTCTGTCCAGGGACATGGTTGGTTGGATTCGATGATAGTGTTGCAGTTTAGGTCAGCTATCCAATTGAGAATCCAACCCTTAGAATGAGATGGCGAGGTGACCTGTTGTGTGAAACCAGCGTTGAGTAGCATCATAGCATGATTCAGAGGCATCATTTGGGTCTTGGTAGCCTAGGTTGAAATCCCCTAGTACAATGATTTGGGACTTAGTCTTAGTGTTGTTGGCGAGGATGTGGGATAGATCCTCAGCAAATCTAGAAAGAGGACCAGGAGGTCTATAGATGATGTGGAGTGTAATAGTCTGGTTAGGGGTGATGGCTAGCTTGGCTGTGAGTAGTTCTGCTGAGGTGATTTGGCAGGGCGTGGCAAGGGGGAGATTGAGCGAGGTTCTGTGTATAATGACTAAACCACCTCCTTTGGATTGATCGGGATTACGGTCATTTCTAATAATAGTGTAGCCATCAGGGATAGCTAGGGATAAAAGATTTCCTGAGGCGGCATGGAGCCAAGTTTCAGTGACGGCTATGAGGTCCAGATTGTGAGTTGTGATGAGGTCAGCAATGTCTAGTGCGTGTTCTGTGAGAGACCTGGTGTTGATAAGGGCAGCCTTTAGAGGAGTGGATGGGCTGTGGTGTAGGGTACTTGAATCCGGGGTAATGGTGGAGGTAGGTATAGGTGTGTGTCGAGGGGCAGTGGGTGTTGTCTCGAGGCGCGATGGTTTGCTAGGCAGGCTAGAAGGGAAGGACGGTGGGAGAAATGGGAGAGTCTGGAACCAAGTCTGAAGTTCCTCATGGGGCCAATGCAAGGTTGTCAGGTGTTGGTTTCATGGCAAAGTGTTTGAGCCAAAGGGATGGGTCATTGAGGTACAGGTTGGTATGATGGTCAACCGTAGACATTGAGGTAATGTGTTTCTGTTGTGTGCTACCTGAAGTGCAGCTAAGGCAAGATACATGTAGGGTAGGAGACATGTTGGGTGTGGGTTCAGATACACACGATGAAGAGGGATGGGCGAGTAGGCAGGTCACTGCGTGTGAGGCTATGTATATGGTGTTATACCTGTTTATAAGTAGTCCAAACAGTGCTGCTAAGATAAGGGTGAGGCGTGGGGCAGAGAGTGTGTGGGTAATGGTACTCTGGGCAAGCATAGTAGCTGGTATGGGCGGTGCCAGAGCAGGAGGGGTGGAATGCACTAGGGAGCCTCCAGTGTCACTACAGTGTGCAGATAGGCAATGGGCTGGGCTACAGTATAGTGGATAAGGCGCTATGATATGCAGATAGGCAATGGGCTACACATTTGCAGTATAGTGCATAAGGCGCTATGGAATGCAGATAGGCAATGGGCTACACATTTGCAGTATCGGGCATAAGGCGCTATGGCATGCAGATAGGCAATGGGCTACACATTTGCAGTATAGGGCATAAGGCGCTATGAAATGCAGATAGGCAATGGGTTACACATTTGCAGTATAGGGCATAAGGCGCTATGAAATGCAGATAGGCAATGGGATACACATTTGCAGTATAGGGCATAAGGCGCTATGCAATGCAGATAGGCAATGGGCTACACATTTGCAGTATAGTGCATAAGGCGCTATGCAATGCAGATAGGCAATGGGATACACATTTGCAGTATAGGGCATAAGGCGCTATGAAATGCAGATAGGCAATGGGCTACACATTTGCAGTATAGTGCATAAGGCGCTATGAAATGCAGATAGGCAATGGGATACACATTTGCAGTATAGTGCATAAGGCGCTATGCAATGCAGATAGGCAATGGGATACACATTTGCAGTATAGTGCATAAGGTGCTATGAAATGCAGATAGGCAATGGGCTACACATTTGCAGTATAGGGCATAAGGCGCTATGAAATGCAGATAGGCAATGGGCTACACATTTGCAGTATAGTGCATAAGGCGCTATGCAATGCAGATAGGCAATGGGATACACATTTGCAGTATAGTGCATAAGGCGCTATGAAATGCAGATAGGCAATGGGATACACATTTGCAGTATAGTGCATAAGGCGCTATGAAATGCAGATAGGCAATTGGATACACATTTGCAGTATAGTGCATAAGGCGCTATGCAATGCAGATAGGCAATGGGCTACATATTTGCAGTATAGTGCATAAGGCGCTATGCAATGCAGATAGGCAATTGACTACACATATAATGTGTGGCACTACAATAATCAAATAGGCATGCATGCATAGCATTAATAATGTACAAAGGATGAGAGCATGTGCTTACTTATGGGTATAGACAGAGTTGCAGTGAATTGCTCAAATGCAGTAACAAACAGATACGATGCCGTGATTGAGCAGTGAAGAAAATGAGGGGCGGGACAACAGCGATGGGCTAATCAATCCGAGGAAGCGGCAACTGTTAACAGTAGTGTCAGTGGGCTGTTTGGGAGCAGGAGTCCACATCAAAGGGAGTATGCTGAAGAGTGTGAGACACGGTACTAGTTAAAGTGCATTGTACAAGGAGAAGGGGTGGCATGATATTGTATGTGCTCTGGCTCTTACCGCATGTTAAAGGTTCCGATTCATATTGAAATGTAGGACAGAATCGTGCGGACTACAGATGAGGGCAGCAGTGGATCTGTGGAGGAGAAGGGCAGACCTCCATAGATGGAAAGTACATACGCTAAATGAAGTAAACTTGCTGTGTACAACAACATTTACCCACCTCGAGCTTTAGTATTTTAAGTAGAATTCCCGCACTTAATTAGGACACATTTCGAAATTCTGGATGACTCCTTGCTGTAGTGCATGGCAACTTAAAGTCAGCGAATGTGCAACCTATTTTAACAGTATCTGGGACACAAACTCAAACATTTCTTGTTTTTCTAAACATACCAAAATGACATATTCCTCGGCATGAAGAACTGATACTGTGTTGTACTCTTAGGTCCGCATGACCATGAGCCTGCATCGGGGGTCTCCTGGCAGCAGTTAGAAGCACGTTTCACTACCAGTTTATCCGTTTCGATGTTCCTGGTTGTCAAAGTGTTGGAGATTGTAAGCAGATTCCCAGGGACTTTAATTTGTAGTTTTCATACATTTGTAACGTTATAAGATGCCTACCAAAGAGGTCTCACCAACTTCCATGACTTGCATGTGCTCCTTTCCTGCCTTGTGATCGCCTGGGTTATTCAAAGTTAGCCATTCGTGAAGGAAGTTGCAATCTCCTCGTTTGCCCATGATGGTGATGCTATGGCATCTAGCTGCAACTCCAATTGTGCATGCTCATGATTGCAGACTGAAAAACACCTAAATATGCCCAGGAATTTCAATCGATTAATCAGGATAACAGTGTCATTCAAAATTGGATGGCCGCCCACAACCTTTGCCTCAACGATGAGAGAACCAAGCTTCTCATAGCAGGATCACTTCACTGCCTAAGCTCCCTGGACGCATCTTACTCCTTGTTTACCATCAACAGAATTACCATTCAGGTCTCCAGGCATGTAAATACACTAGGTGTCCACATTGATGCTGATCTCAACATGTCCCGTCACATCAATGTGCTGGCAACCAGCACCACCTACACAGCCATGCTCATTTCTCTGAGCAGGAAATTCATCTCTGCTGAAAACTGCCGAAATCCTCCACATGCCATTATTGGCAGTAAACTAGATTTTTGTAACATGCTCTCCTCAGGCATCTCTGCCATCAACCTTGTAAAAATTGCAGCTTTCACAAAAAAAGGCTCTAAGAGCAGTCATTGGCTTACACATTTGGACCACATTTCAACAAGAAGAGAGGTGAAATGGCTCCCCATAAAAGCATAAATCAAATTCAAAGCATTGACCCCACACACAGTTGTCTGCACGAGAACACCCCCTCTTACCTCATCAATCAAATTTCAGCAGAACCAGTGACATGTTCCCTCCACTCCTCATCCAGTCGCATTTTACACATGCTCAGATTCAATCTCACGCAAGCTGTAGCCTCAACTTCTGTGTCACTGCCCCACCCACATATAACTTGTCCTTTACTATATACACTATCTTGCTTTATCTGTAACCACTTATGATGTTCAAGCGCCGTGGCCCTATACAAATAAATAAATAAATGCATGCATGAATAAAGACTGCTGTGATCAAGAGAATGCATTATTCCTTACTATGTGTCCTTCTAATAAGCAGGTTTCCATGGACTGTTTTATTTTTCTCTTTGTGCAAGTGGTGGCTTTAGGAAAGAGTTGCCTATTGCTTTGAGCCAGTAACAATTGTGGCACAGGGTGGCTTGCTGATGCTGCAATCATAAAATCTGTAATCCATTTCCTTGATGCCAGGTGTCAATCTGGGAGTGTGAAAAGGATCCCAGCTGGAAGACGCATTCCAACTCTTCTTATTCTTCTCCTCCATAGCGCTGTCCATTCATTCTCTACTTGGCCCTGCTCCTGGAATATGAGTGAGTTGGAAATAACAAAATATTACAGACTGGAGGACTTTCCTCATCTAATCCTTGTTCCTCCACCCAAGGGTTCAGCCCTGGCCACCCCGCACACTTCTAGATTTGGTAGACTGTAGGGAAGGGTCAGCTATTTTGTACACCAATAAATACACAGGAACTGGAATGCCTCCTTGATCCTGACAGGTTGTGATACATCAATAATTCCAGCTAAATTATGGATCAGTGGCAGAACATGAGTTGAGCTGTGTGCATTGGGCTTGCCTTGTTCTTTCTAATACTATTTATCGTTACAGGTCACTCAACCATTAACAATAATTCTAAAATGATGGCAACCATTGGTGGATTCCAGGTCAAGAAAATCAAGAGTTATCTAGCAAACAGGCACTTGGTGATGTTTGCGGTCCCATGTATGTCCAGGAATGTCATTTCTCCAAAATGCCAGGGGTAGCGGAAGTGAAATCACATGACCCTTGACCTCTGATGACATCAGTATTTAAAAGTTTGCACTGTGAAAATGAGGCCTTTTTCTCCCCTTCAGGATTCTCAAACTTAGGTGGTTCTCCCCATGTTGTTGTACTACACACTGTATTAGTATTTAACATTTTGCACTGTGAAAACTAGGCCTATTTCTCCCCTTTCGGGAGTCTCAATCTTAGGTGGCTCTCCACTAGGGATGTAACGGTATTACGATATACCGTTAAAGATACCGTGAATGACTTAAAAGAACAATAATAACCGTCACATTGCTTATACCGGTATACCGTTCATACCGTTAAGTGTGCTTTTCAATCTGATTTGGAAAGACTGCAGTAAGCAAGTGCTGCACAGTCTTGGTCTTGCACTGTTGGATGTGTCGTCTGCCAAGTAGTTTCAGTTGGAGCAGTTTTTAATGCCATTCCATAAACCACACGTGACTGACACAAAATCAATATGTTAGCAATAGGAAGAATAAATACAGTGCCAAGAAAGAAAAGGGTTTACTTTGGGTTGGCGGCTTTGGGGTTTATATATTTTTAATGGATAATGTTTTCTAAACATATGACAATGGGGAATTTCCCTGGTTCTATCATTGAATTTACACTTAATAAGTCACACTGTGAAATGTACTCATCTCTGTGTGTATTCCCTGATGCCATACCAAAGGGTAACATGTCCATGATTACTGAACACCTTTTGGCCCGCAAGTAAACTAAAGGCTGTAATGTAAAGAGAGTGCGTGTGTGTGTTTATGCGCACAAACGTATACTACCATCAGACTCCATTGATCTGTGGCATGCAGGTTATTAAGATGGCAACATGCTCATCTTCACCAGTAGCCAGTGGGGGAGCTAAAAGCCTAAATGACCACTTAAGAAAAGCTATTCAGTTCGCTTTGCCATTCGCAGCAGGGCGCCCCTCGCCACCCCTCCTCCTCTCCACACATGTGTTTGTGTTTGGTGGAAGCAAGGGGTGGAATTTCAGTGGAAAGTATATTGAAAAGCCCAATTCTGGCCCTGGGTGGCTGGTTTTGTTTGTGATGATAAATCTGACAATGTATGACCTTTTAGAAAATATTTGTTAAAATTAGTTAACTTCACCTGCTATACCGCGATAACCATGATATACCGTCATTTGGAAAGAAGGTTATTGTACCGTCATAAAACTAATACTGTGACACCCCTACTCTCCACATGTTGTTGTAATACGCACTGTATCAGTATTTAAAATGTTGTACTGTGAAAATTAAGCCTTTTTCTCCCCTTCAGGATTTTCAAACTCAGGTGGATGTTGTTGTAATACGCACTGTATCAGTATTTAAATTTTTGCACTCTGAAAACTAGGCCTCTTTCTCCCCTTTCAAGATTTTCAAACTTAGGTGGCTTCTCACCAGTTCTAAATTTGAGCAGTTGTGAGTTCTTTAACCCTGAGAGTCTGCCCTATTGTGCAACGCAATTGCTGCTCGCTATCTTCTCTGCCTACTCTTGCCAGTGTCTCACCCTCTCCTTCCACCCCCTCCTCCCCCACCTACTCTATGGTGCTTTCTGTCTCTCCTATCTTCTCTAACTGCTTCTCTATTGACTATCCTGCTCTCCTCACTAAATCTGGTAGGAAGAAGTTTAAAAAGGACATCCTGGTCTCCAACCCAGGCCTCCCTATCGCTGACACCTACACCAGTGTCTCCCCCAAGGAAACTCTCACCAACATCCTCTTTGTCGTGCCTTCACCTGATTTATTGACCCTTCATATGGTCTCTGTACTCTCTCCTTTCTCCTCTTCTTCCATTAATGGTGGCACCCGTTGGGATGCCCTCCTGGCCTCCCTCCATTCCTCTAAGGTCATCATTAATGTTTACTCTAATGGGAACGTCTTGGTCCAAAGCCCTCAGGGCAACCTTCATCTCTTTGATAGACGCATCCTGCGCTTCATCAATCTCCTTTCCTCTCTGGCTGTCCCCCTCCCCTTTCCTTGGCTACCTTGCCTTCCCCCCTCTCTCTGCCCCCTCTTGTACTCCTTCTACACCTCTGCAGGCCTCCCTGGAAGCTCTTCAAGGATGGCAACCTTCTCCACATTGCCACTCTCAAATCTCTCTTGTCAAACATTCCTCTGATATCTGCTGCCTTCTTGAAGAACTTGACCTCGATGTCCTCGGTCTCACTGAGACATGGTTCACGGCCAGCTCGGTTACCAGCTTTGACACGTTCCTCCCTGACGGCTACAAGATCCTCTCCACGTCCAGGTCCAACCGCTCTGGTGGGGGTGTAGCCCTTATCTTCCCTGAGTGGATTCCTGCCTCTGTCACTCTTGCGCAGACCTAATCCTCTTTTGAATGCCTCATCTGCAGGCTCTCTCTCTCTTCTAGCCATTCCCTTACTTTGGCTACTATCTATCAGCCACCTAGTCAGATTTCTTCCTTCCTCTCTGAGTGGGCGGACCTCTCATCCTCACTCGTGGCCTCAACCACTCAACTCCTCCTGCTTGGAGACTTAAAATCCACCTGAATGCCTCGTGTCCCCCCTCTGTACTCTTTCACGACCTCTGCGACTCTCTCACTCACCATTCTCCTCTCTAGCCCGACTCATTCTGCAGGGCACACTCTCGATGTTCTGATCTCCTCAGACCTTCCCCTCTCTCCAATCCTCTCTCCTGGAGTGATCACTTTTTCCTATCCTCCCACCTGACCCTCCCTACCCCTCAGGCCAAGCCACCTCCATCACTGCCACCCACCTTCTCGGTCATCCGACCCATGAAGCGCATGTCAGTTGAGGCTTTCGCCGCCACCTTCTGACCACCTATTCCCCCTTTGGCTGACTCTCACCCTGGCACAGCCCACTCCACGCTCCACTCTTCTATATCTGATACTCTTGATATCTTTGCCCCTATCATGAGAATCTGCCTGAAGCCCAAAGCCAAGTGTAACTCCTGGTATGACTCAGACCTCGCCCGAGAGGAAATGGCATGCTTCATGCTCATCCTCTGACAAACTGGCCTGACGCCTGCTGCAAAGGCAATACCGGCTCTCCGTCCTCATCAAGAAGAGAGCTCATATCCAAACCCGCATCTCTGCGGCATATAACAACTCGGCTGAACTCTTTAAAATCTGCAAAGAACTAGCCAATCCTGCTGCAGTCTCTACCTCTCCTGTCCCTTCTCAGGCCCTCGGCATGGCACTGGCTTCTCACTTCATTTAAAAACTCAGGACTACCTGTCCTCACTCTCCTCCTATCGCCTCCCTCCCTCTATTCTGTGCTCTTCCTCTGGCCCATCTTCAGCCACCCCCCTCCCTCCTTCTCTGCCTTTCCCCTTTTCTCTGCAGACAAGGTTTCTAGACAAGTCTGATCTATGAAAGTCTTGTCGAAAATGGTTCACCCCTGTTCCTCCAAAACTATCAAGGACCACATTGACCCCTTGGCTCCTGCCCTGGCTGATTTCTGCAATCATTCCTTCACCACTGCGGTCTTCCCATCCACCCTGAAGCACTCCCTTGTGCACCCTCTTCTTAAGAAACCCTCTGCTGACCAGGGGAGTTGCTAGGTCTGGAAAAGACCCGGGGCTAAGCTGATGTCAGAACTGTTGGGACTGGGGGCTAGCTAGTCTTTTGGCTGTAGCTCCTGAGATTCTATCCGGGGCTACAACCAAAAGATCAGGGGCTATAGCCCCCTTAGCCCCTCCTAGCAACGCCCCTGCTGCTGACCCCTCCTGACCAGCTAACTACCGCACAATCGGAGAAACTGTCCATCTCCCAGCTAAATCTTCACACCGAATCTGTTGGTTGTCTTCATGACCATCAGTCTGGCTTCAGAGCTGCCAGCACGGAAACTGCTCTCCTGAACATCCATGAAGACCTGCTCTCCAACCTTGACTCCAACACCCTGTGCATCCTCATCTTGCTTGATCTCTCTTCTGCCTTTGACACTGTCAACCATGCAATCCTGCTCAACCGTCTCCGTGATAACCTGGGTATCACCGGTCAGGCATGGCTGACTTCTTTCCTCTCCGACCGACCCTCCCAGGTCCAACTTGGGTCCTTCCTCTCCGATATCTTTTTCTCTACCTGTGGTGTCCCGCAGGGATCTAACCTCTCTCCCTGGCTGTATAACCAGTACCTGGCACTCCTTGCCCACCGCATCACCGCTCTCTGCCCCATTTCAGTGCTATGCGGATGATACCCAGCTCATATTCAGGTTACCCTCGGCCTCCTCCTCTCCTTCCCTCATCTCTTACTGTCTGTCTGCCATCCAGGAGTGGTGTGCCGCTAATGAACTCTGCCGTAATGCCAGTAAGACTGAGATTCTACTCATCAGCACATCCACTCCCTCCTTCTGGCCGGCCTCTCTTGGCCCTCTTCCTGCTCCCACCTGCAAGGCTAAAAACCTCAGGGTCATCTTCGACTCCACACTTCCCTTCTCAACTCACATCTCTGACGTCTCTAAGAAGTCACACTACTAGCTGCACCTCCTCAGAGGTATTCTTCCTTTCCTCTCCTTCCTCCAGAAGCTCACCCTCTGCAGAGCCCTGGTTCTCTCTAGGCTGGACTATTGTAACAGCCTCTATCTAAATCTGCCTGCCTCTACTCTCTGCCCTCTGCATCTTATCCCGAACAGGACTGTGAGACTTGTCCTTGGCCTCAAGCCCAGGGATCGTATCTCTCCAGGACTGAAATCTCTGCACTGGCTCCCAAAACACTGTGCATTGTCCACAAGGCCTTCTGGGGCCGAAATACCTTCAACTCTCTCTTTCCAAATATCTTCCTTATCGAGCTCTTCGCTCATCCGCCTCCAACTCCCTCAGGGTCAGTCGCTTTTCTAAGCAATGAGTTGGTGGTAGATCTCTCTCCTCTGGAACAGCCTTCCTGCCTCCCTGAAACTTGAGGAGAACCATCTCCGGTTCTGGAACCACCTCAAAACCTTCCTCTTTGCTTCTGCTTTCTCTCCCTCTCTCCCCTACTGAATTCCTGGCCGAAACTGCACTGGTTACCTGGCCACCCTTTCTGATTTCAGGCCCAAGCCCCACCAGTTGCACCCCAGCAACCCCTGCACCTGGGGACTATTTCTGTCTCCCTACAGTCCCCCTACCAGCACTTATGTCTGCACTTACCTTGCACTTGCCACCAGCTGACCGTTTTTATTTATTTTATTTATTCTACTCTCCCATGTACTGCACTTTCCCCTCTCCCTTCCCCCTCGCACTTTTCCCTTTCCCCCTTCCTCCTTCCCATGCACTTGCACAATCTGAATGACACCTGGCCTAGTAAGATCGTTGTCTGTCATCCTTTTTTTGTTCCCCCTCCCTTGCCTCGTCGCTCCTTGAAACACTTGTGTATAGGCGCGTTATCAATGCCATATCATATCATATCACCAGAAGTGATGTCATTTGACCTCATCCCGAAGTGACCTCACGGGAAGTAATGGAACACAACCTTTTACCCCTTGACAAAACAGGAAGTAGCATTAGATTGCATTGTTCCTAAGTACAGTATGAAAAATATGGTTACGATATCACTTTACCGTGATAAGTATTTCATACAAGAATGTATCAGCAGAAAAAAACATGCTATGACTGCAGCTTGCAAAAAGAAAAATGCATAGTCTGAAATGGATGCTTATTCTACTTTAAATGCTTTTTGGAGTATGTTGTCTGCATTCTTGAATTTAAGGTGTTTAAGAACACACTAAATTAGGGACTCCCCCACTGAAGTAAACCTGAAATAAACATTTAATGAGTCTAGCAATTGTTGCCAAGAATTCCAGAAGTGTTACACTAGTGGAACCCCCTATTTTTTTTAAGAAGCCTGAATAGGAAAGCCAGCCACTTGAGAAACAAAGAGCCACATGGCATTGGCCACACCCCAGCCACAGTCCAGGAGCTTTGCTTTTTTTTTTCTTTTTTTTTAGGCGTAGCAAGGGAGACAACAGGGGTAGCAAGGGAGAACTCAGGGATCGCAATAGCGAGCCCTGGCGACTCCTAAATGACGTCCCTGTGTATATCCTCTCTCTTGTAACAAAGGTTTATACAATTGGATACACAGATACATTGATGTGAGTGGACTGAGCAGGTGGCACATGATGCAATGTGATCTAACCGTAGTATAATACTGCTACATGTATTTGATTGATGAGCTTGCTCAAGTCGTACGTTAGTCAACAAGAATGACTGTTCAGGAGAATACATACAACATGTATTGTTTTCATTTACCGTATTTATTTTTGATAATGTGCTGTATTTTCACATTCAAAAAATATATTGTTAGGTGTGGACGTCTTGGATGAAAAAATACAATGGCTCGTACGAATCACGTGGGCTATTTTGGATGCAGCCTGTCTGTGTGGATTAGGAGATGTTGAACATGATACTGATTTTCTCATTCTAGCACGATTTGCCGTCCACATGCTTTATTCGTGCAGATTCACATTTAGATTTTGAATTAAACATGCTTTTCTTTTGGCTGCAGACATGTCCAGGAGTAAGGTGGAAAGTGCAATCAGTCTCAGAGAGCTTCATGAAGAGGGACTGACTGGCTTACCATTGAAATCACAAGTGATCAGGGCTTTTGCTAGGTCTGGAAAAGATCTGGGGCTATGGTAATGTCGGGACTATCAGGACTCGGGGTTAGCTAGCTTTTTGGTTGTAACCCCTGAGCTTCTATCCGGGGCTACAACCTTAAGACCCGGGGCTCTAGCCCACTTAGCTGCCCCCCCTACACCCACCGGCAACGCCTCTCCAAGTGATGCTTAAAGGATTTGCATTTCATGCACTACAATATACAAAAAACACAATATTATATCTTGAGTATGCCTCAGGCACTGCTTACACATGAACTCCAGGAATGGGTCACACCATGTGGCCTAATTACTTGGTTCTCTACTCTAGCACACTGACCCATGGCATAGAAATCGGAGGGCTTTTGCTTAGGCGATGTACACACTTCTCCCATCGTATAGTCCCTCTGCGGTAGGTAATGACAGACCCTTGGAGGTCTTTAGAAACTCAAAATAACCCTGGGCGGTGAGTTTAATAATGTCCCGGCAGAATAGTAGTAAGAGAAGTCGTAGGGCCAGTAGAAACAATAATAATAATAATAATAATAATAATAATAATAATAATAATAACGGTTATGTTTCATATTATATGTTTCATATTTTATTTACTTATTTTGAGTTTCTAAAGACCTCAAATAGTGGGTGTTACTATTATAAACATCATTGCTTCTGCCTTCTTGCTGAAAAGCAGAGATGCTAGAAATAGCCTGTTGTCCATAGAGGCACCATTTAGCTCAATAGCATTTTTTTTGTTGTTGTTTTTTTCTTCCCAGTACTCAGCACCTTTATAGGTATATGAGATAAGGGACTGTATCATTCCTCAATGTAATTTAAGATTCAATCAAGGATTCCCATTTTAATGCATCAGATGGAATGAAACTCCTAAAAGATCCCACGTGGTTCTACACCTCTCATACTTTTGATCTGATCCATTTTTTCATATGTAAAAATAAAATAAAAACATGTCGGTGCCCAAATAGTTTCGAGCACACCTGTGACACTCTGGGTGGGCAGTACCCCAGCACTACTGCCACCACCCCTAACTGCTCCTCACAGTGTAGATATATTTGTGGTTTCACTACAGCTCACACCTGCTCAATGTGGTTGTTGGGTGCACTGACTATCACCACTTCATAGTAAAAGTGAGTCTGAGACAATAAGTGACAGGGCTAAAAAATAAGTGCCAGGACTGAGCCCTGGAAAACACCCCCACAAATTAATCACAGCATGTACAGTGGTTCTGATCCAGGCACTATGTTTTCAGTTTGTCATGGTTGTGCAAGCCAGATGCTTGCCACGATCAGGGGCGCATCATCATGTGGCCAGTGACCAGCCGTGGTCGATTACCCATCTGTAAATATGCATCTATACCATTACCATGTACCAACCTGTCTTGATGTCAGTCCAGGTATGTTTCTTCTCTACAAACAATGAATGGCTATAGGCATGTCTACCTGCATGTGTGTTCATGTCACGTACATCATGTGTACGTTCCACTATCCGATGGATATGGACCTCTATTTCGTCGACTGGGCACACATTGAGTCCCCGCCCCCTGCCTCTGTCTCATGGGCCTTCCAAATATTTTGGCCTTTCCCAACAAGGGCTGCAGTGCTGCCCAGGGCTGTCAGTTCACAGTAGCAACTGGGCTGCTAGGAAAGGTGATCTTCAGGGAACTGCCTTTCTAACAAAAATGAGAGACCCTGGTGCTTATCTCCTGTGCACAATCCCTCAATGGTGGCAGCTCCTTCTCGTCCATGCGACTGACCCATCTTTCTTGTGTTAATGCCATTAAAAAGGGCACTGTTCCGAGATAAGAGCTGAACTCTTCGTTGGTGGGTTGTCTTGTTGCCTTGATGCAGAACAGGGAAAGGCGCTACCCTGGAAAATCGGGGGCCCACATAGAAGGACAGGTTTGGGGCTTGCCTGGCAGAGTCAAATCCCCTCAGTCTGTCCAGGCGTGCTATGTAGAGCCTCTCTTGAGGTTTCCAGCTAGCCCTAGGTGACTGGCGGTACGTATAGGAGAGGCCACAGATGGCCGGTTGCTGTCCTATCTTGGCACTAGACTAGATTCCTGGACATGTGGAGGATGCCAGCACAAACCCTGCCCCATCTTGTGAGTCACATGGGCTGTGAGGATGCAGGCCTGGAGGACATTTTGGAGTTGGCTTTGTGGTTAGCAGAAGCCCTTCTTGGGGCCTGGGGCTCCTCCCTGCCTCGGAAGGAGGCAGACTTTACAGAAACCGCCAACACAAGGAGCACAAGCCATTTATTCAGTGTGGCAAGGATGGGTGGTGGCTCCAGACTGTAAGATCTGTCACCCTGTATTATGCCACGCTGGTGCTGGGGCACAGTACAGTGACTGACAAAGCATCAACAGAATAAACACAAACACGACAAGGAGAAATGCAAAAGTACAGAGTGGCTTCAACACATGTTCTGACATACATATGGAACAAATAGTGGAATCCCGCTAAAGAAAAGCATTTTCGAATCATAAAATATTAAAGGTTTTTCCGAGGATCCAAACATTACTTTAAGTTAGCAGCACACTGAGCCCATGAGACATTGAGTGTGGTTACGGCAAGAATCAAACTCCTCTAAACCGTGCAATCATCCTTCATGGATAGGTGCTACTAAAAACAGATTGCCCAAACCCATGTGGGAAAGAGAGGAATTTTCCCGCCAAAACGAATTTCCTGATGGCACCTGTTCTAGGTAAGAAGAGGCAGGGTGCAAGGGGGGAAGCGTCCCATTGTCAAGGAGTTGTTCTGGCCATCCTTCATCAGAGACCACTGCGGGAGGAGGTTATACAATGCTGGTATAGGCGTCTTTGAAGTAAGGTTAATCTCGTTAATTACAAGCAAGAGAAACTGGGCCTAAGAAATCCTCCACACTCAAAAACAGAAGAGTCCAACAATGTGCCAAATGTTACTGTTTATTGAAAGCTTTCAAAAACAGGAGTGTAATTATGGAGAACACACAATTCTCCAATACTTTCCCATCGTTCTCAAGTTTGTTACAAGCTGTTAAGGCAATGTGATAACACAGAATGAATGAGACATTGCAGAAACTTAAGGTAACATGAGATTGGTTAGTGAGGTAGACTACATATAGGATGTATATGGAGTTAGTAACCCTATTGGTTAAACCATGCCTGGTGGCCCCTCCTGTGACCACCTCCTAAATGTTGCAACTACATATATTTCAGGTTAGTAAGCTGTTATTGGAATTATGTGTGAGCCAGCACAGAAGATGAGCAAGGATTGGTTCCATAAGGTCTTCTCGGGCTTGTTGTTTTGGAAAGTTAACAGCCCATGAGCAACTATTCAAGGTGGTGGAAACAGCCCCAGAGCTGCTGCATGTACCCAACAAGTTACCATCTCTGATCCTCTAGGCCTTTAGACAGAACATTAGGCTTTGAACCTGGTAATACATTTGTGTCATCAACATTTGGTTGGATGGGAACACTGTTCCCCGTCTGGCTTGAATGAATAGGTGAATAGGCTTTGTCTTTCAGGTTCAAGTCAGGTGTGTAGGGACCACAAACTTAATTTTGATGCTTGTATTCATGCAGATTCTCAGTTTTTACACTTGCAGGTGTCCTATCTCTTCTGCTACTATGTCAGTGTCCTTGGAAAGGCTGTGCACAATAAATGCACTGACAGACTGGTCTGCACCACTCTGTGTAATTAGCGTGTCAGGTCTCTATGCCTTCTCAAGCCCTGCCAATGCCTCCCATTCATTTCAATGTGGTTTTGGCTTCTACCTTTATTTACATGGCCTCTCATGCTAGTTGCATTAAGCATCAGCAGGCAGTCCATATGCATTCTTGTGCAACTTGCGGTTACTGCAAAGCAAAGGTGTTTCTGCCCTTTATCTAAGTGAGTTATGAGCATGTTCTTTGTGTCTAAAAGCAATTTCATCTAAGAGTCTGCGTAGCTTCATGCAGGAATGCATGTGTGTTTCATGTCTAATGCATCTAGGTCATACTCTTAGTTGTGATGTCATCAACTTTCTGCATGGTTACAGTCAGTCTACTTGCTCTATTGAAGGCACACCTATCTCTTCAACAACATCATGAGGCTAGGGTATAAATGGCTGTCTGAGTGAATAACATTTCTCACATCTGCAATACATCGATGATGGGGAGGAAGGGGCCAGGAACGATGTACATTTTTTGTTTCTGTGACTTCAAGAGGAGGGTGGGACCAGTGCAATGAGGGCCACATTCATGTCTTCCTCCTCAATCCTCCCTCTGTTAGATATATCAACCACACTCCCTTTGATTTTCTCCCTTTTAACAAATCACTTTGGGATCCATACTTTCACCACTCCTCCCAGGTGACCATCGTACTTCACTTGTTCATCCAGATTCTAGGTCATATAGCAGCAGTCTCCGTCAGGCCTGCACCGTACAGATCATCCCGTGTAGTTGCCTGGATCTGGGAGAAATGAGAACCATGTGCCTGGAGGGAAAAGGGGATATTGCTTCAAGGGAGTCTGTAGTACTTTGAAAGTTTGTGTCTCTCCATCTGCCTTTGTCTCTACATCCAGTAATATCTCCATCCATATTGTCTTTTCTCTAGCCTTCTTGCACTGGGTTATTGCTACTCTAATTACAAAGAAGGCCACTAGTACTAGCACTATGGCTGATACCAGTACATTGAGTCAATTAGCCATCCATGATGGTATCCATGAAAAGACATATGCCAGCCAATATACATCCTCCCCGGCTGGGTTCGTAATGCCTACCATCTTGGTATGTCAGTCTGATAATTGCACGATTGCTTCTGTGAGAGTTCCATTCTCTGCATCGTGGGAGGGCACTTATGTGCAGCAAGACAGGACAATCTTTGTGCACACACCTCTTCCATCGCTGTTAAGAGATTGAAAACATATCTATTCTGAAGGGTCATGGGTCTGACAGTTCACAATTCTTCTTTGATGGCTTTGAACCTCTTAACCGTCTAGTTGATCGTCTGAAGTAGTTCCCATTTTGTAATTTGGAGCCATTTGGTGTTTGTATTTTCCTGGACCGCTGGGACAACTAAAGCTAAGATCATTTCAGTTCTGCTGAACAGCGTGTGGTCTGGTGGTATTGCATAAAGTGCTTCTTTCATTTTGGATGAGGCATAAATTCCTCTTTTCACTTTTTTCAGCTCTGCTGATCTTTCCTTCCTCTGGTGTGCATCCATTTTTGGAAACCCATCCATGTGTATGTCCTTCTGAGGCACGACTAAGGCTGGTGTATTTAGTTGTTCTAAAGAGCATATCCCTCCCCAGTTTGGTGGTAGCTGCATGTAAGCTTTAGAGGTGCAGACCCTGTAGTGTTTCATTATTACTGCAGTACCGACCTTCATGGCCGGAATCTTCAATGTTCATTTGCATTCCTTGTTCACCCCGACCTTCACTGGAATATAATTCTGGTAACACACAGACGCATTCTCAAGTGGTATCATTGGCGTAGGGCCTGCTTCATTCTCAACCCACATGAGCAGCTTGGCACTTGCTGGCCATTCCTTGAGGCAGTTATCATTTTCCTTCTGTACTACTGCCACTGGAACTGTCATGAGTGCATGTGCCTTGCACCCTCCATGCTCTCCTTCCATTCTTCTCCTATGGACACCTGTTCATACACTAGCAGTTGAGGTCTCTCCCAATATCCTGGCAGTCCTCCTTTCTCCTTTCTACCTGTTTTCAGGCACAGAAATTCCTTTTGTGTTACTACCGTTGCCTCCCGTTTATTTGGGCCATCCAAAATATACTGTACTGACTTATCTGAACTCCAATAATCATCCATCATTGCTTAAGTCTTGATGTAGCTTTGTTTATACGGGTACATTTTCTGTGCCATCCATCTTAGTGTGGCCTATCTTCCTTAAAATTGGCCCCTTGTGGTGCAGGGCGCTAGGTGCATGAGGCATTGTGCTCTGGCTGCTGGAATCTCTGTTGCTATGAATGTTCTGGAGGCGCTCATGGCATAGGGGATGAGATAGCACACATAGCAGCTCTCCCATGTGTTCTCTCTTCCCACATTGGACATGTGCTGGTTCCACATATTATTAGTGACGTGGGCCGAATCAGCTAAATACGCATTCACATTCTGAAAGTCAGTATTCATTCTTTGCATGATTCTTTTTACTTGTCGGGCAGCACTAGAGATCAGCTCAGGTATATATTTGGTGGCATCAAGAATAGGGGTTGTGTTAGCATATACTTCAGTGTATGTACAGACAATGCAGCTTTCTGCAGTGCAAAGAAGGTAAAGAGGTAGTGACAGCAGAATGCAAAAAATGTCAGTTCAATAATTGTTGCTGCTGGGTCCATGTGCTGTATGCATGTGAGCTCTTGGCATTGTCCACAAACTCAATATAAAATATTACCAACATATATAACCTTTGAGATTACCATTATTGAGACAATCAGGCTCTTCTGAGACAATACTGTGCTAATACAGCAATAAAGCACCTCTCAAAGATAATTTGGACCAAGCAAGTCAATAATAGCCATGTTACTTCTTGTCAGAATTGTATAAATGCGTGCAACATAAAGAAGAAAAGCATAAACAAAAACCTTTGCAGGTATCCTTTGCTCTGGGTTACTATGAGTTCATGAAGTTACTCTTTGGTGATCATGTAAGCGTAAAAATATTCATTGAAAGTCATTCCATTCATAGACGGTTATTACCTATTGTAAAGAAAAGACAGTGGGCCTCATTCTAAGTCGGCAGGTATGGTAAAAAAAAGTGCTGGTATTCATGGATACCAGCCCTTAACCGCACCGGCCGACTAATGGTTTGCCGGTGGGTCACAAGTGTAAGCCAGTTACCCTACTGGCAAAAAAAGCCCTGTTTACCGTCACTAGCATTGCCGTTGCCGGCAGTGATGGCAAACCCCCTCACAGAATCCTATGAAAAACCATGAATAGGTATTTGCATTGTCACTCTGGCACCTGAAATTAGACAGCAATGCTGCCGGGTCAGGTGCCGGAAATGGTAACTGCGTTTGCTGTTATCCTGGTGGCTCTACCTCCAAGATAACAGAAAAGGTAGAAAGCGGCCTGGTCTGCCAAGTCTAGCTGTCTATATGTTCTTGTCTAGCACTGGTCCTTGAACATTTTTTAATCTGTCACTGTTCCTCTTCTTCTTCTTCTTCTTGCGGTGTATCGTCTACAAATTGTGATTGGGCAGTCTCACCACGGCAGGGCTTGATGTCTCCCAAATTATTCCATGCTTTCTTCCCTACTTATTTAAGAGCCTTATCTGTTGCTGGCTCTACAGTGAAGGGACCGTCGAAGCGTGGCTTGTGTCACACTCTAATGACATTTCTCAAGAGGACCTGGTCTCCTGGATTAAAAGGCGGTTGTATGGGCAGTTCAGATGGTTCTACTAGTGTGTGTCTTCATCATCCTTCTTTGACCTCCCCCACCATGACCTTGGCTGTTGAGCTATACAAAGATGCACTAGCCATCATTGAAGTGAAATATTCATGCATCTCATTACCAAGAACAATGGCCACATTGTGGGCATCCATCTGTGCTCTAGTGTGAAGAGCAAGTGAGAGGCAAAAGTGTTATCCTGTCACAACCTCATGAGGAGTTAAATGGTGGTCAGATGCAGACTGATTGCGCAATGCAAGAAATGCCAGGGTTCAGACAATGAAGCCATCCCTTTTTCAGTGTTATTTTTATTTTCTCAATTATTACTTTGAGCAAGACATTGAGGCCTTCACAAATCCCATTCACTTGTGGATGATAAGCACAGGAAAGGGGATGCTTTATCCCCAGAAGGGCTGTGATATGCTCAAACACTTCATTTATAAAGTGTAGTCCATTGTCTGATTATAGGATATTGCACACCCCTCGCCTTGTGAAAACCTCTCTGATGAGGAATTTTGCCACACAGAGGGCATGGACCAGCTTCGATCCAGCGATACCTGTAGACATTACAATTATGAATCACATTCATGTTATCTATGTGGAGGTGTTGGAAGGGTGCATGAACGTGCAGTATTGCTCCTTGCACTATGCCCAGTGTGTGTGCTGAAGTACATTTCTGATAGACAATGCAATTGTGCATATAAGCAGCAATATATTCTGCCAAATTGGGCCGGGCCAGTCTTCAGCTATCTGTACTGCAAACACTTCCTTACTAAGGTGGGTCAGATAGTCACCCGTGTGAACACAATCTGCAATAATGTACAGGGAATAACCCAAATACCCTGTACTCTCCTGTTGCCACATAGTTTCTGTGGGGGATATTTAACATCCTCTCCTTGCCCACAACTCTTTTTTCTCTGCTGGTGCTCATCCCTGAGATTCTATTATTTGGGTAATAGGCAATGAACTATACCCTTCTCGCAATATCACACTGAGAGCTTGCATGTGTTTATTGGGTGGAGACCCAAATTCATATATTTCTAAAACATATGCTGCTCGCTTTGCTTCTGCATCTGCTGACTCGTTGTCACACAAAACCATGTCCTCACCCTTCATGTAGGCTTGGCATTTCTGGCTGATGGGAGCTGCAGGGCATATATGTGCACATGCTGAACAGGCTTACAGTCAGCATGTCGAAACCCCTGCCTTTTCCAATATGACAGTCCTGTATGTACTGCTGATGTCACATAGGTAGAGTTGGAGTACACTGTGATCTCCTCGTCCTCATGTGCTTGTAATGCTATTATGAGTGCAACCAATTCTGCTGCGTTCCCTGACAAATGTGAGGGTAATCTTGTGCTCACCACTACTTCATATGTCCCCCTCTGTTTTAGCTGTACAACTGCCATCCCAGCATGTCTCTCACCTGTTGTCTGGTCAATAGTTAAAGACCCATCAATAAAAAGCACCACCCCTCCCCCGAGGGCGTTCCCCCTTCCTCTAGGACTGTGTTCATAAAATTCTGTGTATGTGTGCACTTGTGTGCATAGTCTACTCCTCTACTGGCCCTGCTATAAAGGTCGCCTGGTTTACAAATCTACAACATACTGCTTTTATCGACAGATTCAAGATAATCACCTTGTATCTGGATACTATTTGTGTGGTCATTGTGCTCTTTGGCTTTTCAGGAATGGCAAATGGGGCATGCTCCATGTACAGCATGGTGCTACAGCATGTGGTAACACTTGCTGATTTCTCTACTGCAAAGGCAGCAGCAGCCAATGTTTGTACACAAGGTTAATGACTTCTTATCACTGGACATAAACCCACTGTAGTAAGCTATCGGTTTGTGCCCTAAGGTAGTTTTCTGTATGAGCACTGCTGTCATTACTACTCCATTGGTATGAAAAAACAGATACAATTCTGCATTGTAGTCAGGAATACCCAATAATGGTGCTGTGCATATTGCCCCTTTTAGTTCTTTGAATGATGCTGTTATCTCACCTGTCCTTGTTAGTTTACCATGCCCAGACTGGGCCTCTCTGAGCCTGTTTAAAAAATATCTAGTGTACATGCTGTAGTGAAATACCCAGGACCTGCAATAATTTCAAAGATCGAAATATTGCTGCATTATCTCACAGTCTTTGGCAACAGCGTTCTGAAGATCACCTCTGGTCCTTCAGGGGTCACTGTTCTCCCATTCTGAGATATTAACTGTCCAATATATGAAATCTCTCTCTGGCAATACTGTAATTACACCGTGTCCACCTTGTACCCCTTTTCTGATAATACTGTCAAAAGCTGCACTGAATTTTTCAGACACTGTTCCTCTGACCTGCTGCATATTAAAATGGTGTCCAAGTATTGAATAACTATGCTGTCTAAAAGCACATTTCTCAGGTCCATTTGAAGGACCCTGTTTAATATAAAAGCTGATTCACAGTACCCCTGAGGAAGTCTTATGTGTTTCCATGTTTTATTTCTAAATAGAAACAGTGTGAAGTCCTGTGATTCTACGTAAATTTGGATAGAGAACACAGAATTATTCAACTCTATCACCGTGAAATGAGTTGCTTCCGGCAGAATACTACATAGTATTGTCGCTGGATTTTGGAAACATTGCTTCAAGAATATGATTCTGAGGGAGCAAATCCTGAATAAAAGACCACATCCCCCTGTCACGTTCTTCACCAGGTACACAGCCGTGCTACATTGAGTTTAAGATGGTACTAAAATTCCCCGCTGCATTAGTGTAGAAGTGTGGAAATTGTCTCAAAAATGCCCTGGCTTGAGCTTAATTTGAACAGCTCCGACCTCTTTCAACAGGTCAACATCATATGGACTGTTGGTCCACAGTATGCTTGGTACTTGCACCAGCTCTTCCGCAAGAAATGGCAGTGGTTCCTTTTTCATCAGAACCATTCTCTCTAGGACTTCCCTGTAATTAATTCTCACCCAGTAAGTAATGCTCATAAAGAACATTGTCTCAATATCTGAATAGTCGCCTGGAAACAATTCTTTGTCAAGTCAGTCAGTGTGTGCCCTTCTCCTACTGAAATGACTGCTCTCCATGCTTGCTCTGTATCATCAGTCCTGTGCAAAACTATTCTCTCATCCCTTACTATGGTCTGAGCAATACTTTGTTGGGAAAGCTAAGCAGCTTGCCCTGTATCCCTGGAAGCCATGCTGACACTTTCACCCCTTGTTGAAATACCTTGGGATGCAGGGAAATCTCTGTCTGTACAGTTTGACTGCAAAAAGCATGTATACATTCTTGTGCATTCAAATAGTGGATTCATGCAGTAGAACACACTATCCCTTGCTCAATGAAAGTGATGGTCATGTTGACTTTACTCATCATGTCCCTTCCCATTATGTTAACTTTGGTCTGGTGGGAATATGGCAGTTGCATGGTATGGTCATGCTCCACAAAGGAGATTGGCAATTTGCCAGTAAATGGAACGACACCTGTAGCCCCAGAGAAAACTTGAGCATTCATGCCAATGCCTGACATAAGGTATTTCCCTTACCTCCCAATACAGGATTTAGTCTCCACTGTATCGACGAAAACAAGAGAAAGTTGTGTCACCTATGGTTACCCCTACACACAGTTTCTCGTTCGGGTCAGGTGTAACAGATAGGATTGAGCAAATCAAGTCAGTCTTTGGGCTGTCCCATTGTGGGTATGAATTCATCCCTGTCCCAGGGAAAGGATTTCCTCCCACCATGATCACTCCCCCTTATATCTGTGTGGGGGTTTGCATTGCAGGGTCTGCATGTCCTATGGCTACAGTGTTCTGCTGCACTGGTGCGCATGATGCTGCTTGTGATGACAGTGTGTACACCCGCAACAGTGATGTAAACATCATGGTCTGTTGTGACTGGGCCGGTGCATGTAATGCTGGTACCATTTGTGGCACACGTATCTGGTGTTCTGGGTAGCCACTCCCTCTTTGCTTGTCAACAGCACTCCTTCCATTGTATTTTTTTTCTAAACTAACTTTGCATTTTCCAGTTTTTCTTTCCCCCTGTTTCTTTTCTGCATTCTCCTGCATTAGCCGACAATAATGACCTATGGTCAATTTCTGACCGTGGCTTCCCCTCCATCCCCCTAATTTTTTCAACTGCTTCTGCCCTTGTTCTGGTAACCCCTTGGTATCTCCTGAATATATTGGAGTGGGTCTTCGTCCTCAAATATTTTGCGTGCCATGATCAGATGTGTCTGGGTACTGTACACTCAGAGCCTGCCATGCGGCTGCTCTTCAGTTATTGAATAGAGCCCCATCGTGCACTGTGCTGTGCGCTCTCACTCTGGGATATTCTGCACATTTACAAACATTGTCAACTACTGCCCCAAACATTGCAGAAAGTAAGCCCTTTGTCACCCACTGCCAGTGTCGTCCCTGCGGTCAATCTTTATAGTTCATACATCCATTTCCCCACTCCTGCAATCAACAATGGCAACTAACAACTCAAATTATCTTTGTCCATCTGTTGCCACGGTATGTATTGTGGTCGTCTGCCACCCTTTTCTAGCAGCTGAAACTGTGTCAGCCCCACATCTCTGACAAATTTCCCTATGTCTTTAGTAACTGTAAATTGTCTCACTATGCTAGTTCACTATTGTCCTGGTAATGTTCTCAACCTCCGCGCATATGGGGTAACTGTTACGAATTTAAGGTGACCCTGGAAACTCTGGCATTCCTGGAGACTACATTGAGCATCCACCCCATCCAACATGACACTGGCCACACCTTTAATCTAAAATAAAAAGAATATTTCCTCTTCTATGGAAGACATGTGTTCATACCAAATACCTCCCTATGAATAGAAGTCCTAAGAATGTGTCACAACTCTATGGTAGTCGGACATTGAGGAGTACAGGTCACCCTGGACCATGTGTGATGACACTTTTGGTGGCAGTCCATGGTCCCTGATATACATGAATACATAGCTGCCTGTATTGTCTTTTCTCAGACCAAGACCCCCTGACTCAAGCCAGCAGGACTCCTAGCACAACCTAAATTACCTACCCAGCCGTGGCAAAACATTTCCACAGATTGTATTGTTGACCTGCCAATCTCCACCGGCAGCACTGCCATCATGGTCACAATAGACACCATGACCAAATTGGCTCATTTCTTGGCACTACCACAAGTCCCTTCAGCCATTCAGATGGCTCACCATTTCCTAGAAACCATCTTCTGTTTACATGGATTACCAGACTCCAGCATTTCAGACAGGGGCACGCAATATATGTTGTGTTTCTGGAAGGGGATATGCCAAATAGCAGGCATACAACAAGCTCTTTATTCGGGCTTTCACCCCCAGACATACAGCCAGACAGAGCGCCTTAACCAGACATTGGAACACTACCTTAGATGTTTTGTCTAAGCTACCCAAGACAACTGGTCTTTATTACTACCCTTGGCAGAGTATGCTTACAATAATTATCTACATACAGTGATAGTGTAACGCTCACCTGATTCCCACGGAGGCGCCGATCTGTTCTGGACTGCTATGAGCCCTTCTAAGGTGATGCGCAGGACTCGGAAGACGGACTGGACCAGACCCCCAAACCTCACCTGTCTGGCCTGTAGAAGAATCCTTCTGTAGATGGAAAAGGGGATTAACTGTCTGCTGGATAATGTGTCGGATTCCCCACCTTCCCCCTCTCACACTCCTCGAACCCCCTCCGCGATTCCCCGTAGAGTCTCACCTTAGAGTCTGAAAGGACGAGCTCTCCATCCTGCTTCCGATGCAGGGGAGCGTTGATTTCCAGTTACTTCACTGGATCTCGGGTTTGGTGAGTATTCAACTCCGCTTGACTTTTCCGATATGAGGCCGTAAGTATTCAGTTGCAAAAGTTCAAGCCTTAATTGTCCTTTTCTCTATTTCAGATGTAGGATGAAGAATCCGCGTAGAGGAATGGATTCGCCGAAGGTAAATCTGGTGAGTCTTTTTGATGGATGGTTCCCTTAGTGATCTTGCTTTCACCCACTAATGCGTGTGTCTTTTTCCCCTTAGGGGCCAGGGTACGGAAGTGCCAAAGAAGCGGCGCCAACCCGAGGTGAGGAAAGATTGTCCCAACAATAATCAGGTAAGTCTTAAGGTGGAAGAATCAGGCCTTCCTCGATCTGTTCCTTCGCTCACCTTTGTTTTGTCTCTTTTTCCCCTTCGGGGCTGGGGTACGGCAGTGCCAAAGAAGCGGTGCCGACCTGAGGTGTGGAAAGATTGTCCCAACAAAAATCAGGTAAGTCTTAAGGTGGAAGAATCAGGCCTTCCTCAATCTGTTCCTTCGCTCACCTTTGCTTTGTCTCTTTTTCTCCTTAGGCGCTGAAAGGCGACGGATGGTGCCAATGGTGGCTGAAGAGCCCGAGGGCGCCTCGTGGAGGTGAGTGGAACGCGGCACTGCAGCGAGCAATGCGATGCGCTTCTAAAAATAATGTCTTTTCTCAGGATCGTCGGAGTGATGGTTCCGGACTCCGGATGGAGGTAGGTAAAGTTCAATTATTCACCTTTCTCTCCTTTACTTCCTTTTCAGGTGTTCCAGGGAGCAGGCGGGCGTGGCTGGAGCCAGGATGCAGGAGCAGACACGGTGAGCGTCCAGCTGCTAGATTCAGAACAACGCGAAGCGTGAGCTGCTGTCTGGCCGTGGTTTAAATAGCCCCAAAGTAGTTCCAGGTAAGTATTCTTCCTCAGCCACGCCCGAGTGGTAAAATAGTCCCATAAGTAAAATAGTCCCTTTCAGACCTCAAGGAGGTCTGGATCCAGCAGCATGGTCTGCATCAGGTAAGTCCATCCAAGCACTCCCATAATGAGCCTGGCGCCTATGGTGCCAGGACTGATGCCTTCTATGAGCCTGGTGCCAAAGGCGCCGGGACAATGTCCAAAGAGCCCCTATAAAGGGTTGCTGGGTCCCTCCCTGGGGACATGATGCCTGCTTTCGGGGACGCTGGCCCTGAACTGGCTTCCCGGGAGTAGGCATCATGACAGATAGGGATGAGTCCATTCCACTGCACATATGGATTCCATCCTTCCTGTGTAAACTTTCCAGTCAAATCCTCATGAAGCTTTCCTTCAGTAACAGTACTTTGCCAGGACACTGAATCCGGTCATGCTTAAGCCTTGACTGCCCTGGAAGCCTCATGTGCAAGAGATAAGACAAGAGCCGATCTCAAATGAAGGAAAGAAATGCTTTGCAACATAGGAAACAAAGTATGGTTAGCCTCCCGATTTCTCTCCTCGAAATTGGTACCCTCCAAACTTTCTCCCAAGTTCTTTGGGCCCATTTCCATTGTGGCCAAAGTGGGTTCTGTGGCTTAACGCCTATCTCTTCCTCCTTCATTGTCCAAAACACATCCCGTGTTTCATATGTCCTAATTGAAGTCCTATCAGGACGAGCCTTTCCATAGACAGACAAAAAACAACTCCCCCCCTCCATTGACACTGGAAAAGGACCGTAATACAAGATTTCAGGCATCTGTGAATCACGAAATTACAGAGGGTGATTGCAATACCTCCTAGACTGAAAGGTATATGATCCAGCTGATCACAGCTTGCAACCAGCCTCATCAGTACACGCCCCTGTATTGCTCAAAGGGTATCATCTAACCCATCCGTGGAAACCCAGACCTACCCAAACCCGTGGGGGGGGCATACTGTTAGGAATTTCAGGCGACCATGGAACCTCTGGCACTCCTGGAGACTATTTACCCCATCCAAACTTTTACCAGTTACTGTCCAGTTCCAGTTTCCTCCACCACGAGTAAACGGCCTAAAATGCAGATTCTACATTGATCGCTGCGTTGCTATGTCCACTCCACCTGAAGATGGCGTTCCGCAGATTTCTAATCTCATGCTGCCTGAATACGGAGCTGTGTTCTCTTCCTGAACCCGATACCTCTACCCCCTCTACGTTTCTTCTGGCTGGTGCCTTTCTGGCTTCTGGTCTCTTGCGCTACTTCATGCATTGCTGTTTTTCCCTTCCTCCTCTTTTCCTGGGGTCTCCCTCAGCCTACTTCCCCTAGCGTGGTGCTTTGCGCACGCCTTCTGCCTCGGTTCTCTTTTTCTTTACTGCCCGCATCCCTGCTCGGCACAGTGAACGCTCCCCACATTCTCCTTTCTCCGGCAAGATATCTTGCCCATTTTGCTGCTCACTAGCGGTGCTCAGTCGGAAAGTTACCAAGGCTGCAGTTCTACACGCTCCTCGTCTTTCTTGCTTCAGGCAATTTTGCATGCCTGCGTTGCAGCTCTATGCACTCCTCGCCCTTACATGCAATTATGCATGTGCAAGCTGCACCTATAGGCGCTCCTCGCCATTTCATGGTCCAGGCATTTGCATACCTAATCCTCAAGAACAGTGCAGGTCTCCTGTGCTCTACTATGAACTACCAGCATAATGCCATGCCCATTTTGTAGTCCACCTCCTGTGTACTACAACGTGTCCCTGTCGTGGCTGCCGCTCCATGCACTCCTTGCCCCACAGCTCTATGGGATAATTCCATGCTCACGTTGTAGTCCTCTCATTGTGAACTGTAACGGGTCTCTGTCGTGGTTGCCACAGCATTATCATCAGCAGCCAAGTAATCTGCATTACGCTACTATGCAACTAACACAGACGACAACACTCTGGCACTGGATTTAAGGACACAGCGTCCTCTTCGGAGTCTACACCAAAGGATCAGCAGACAACAATCCAGTTGTTCTTCGGGGTTCTTTCTCCCGCTATTCAGGTTTTCCCCATCTCTACACGACTGCCTGTTGTACTGTCAGAGGTCGTACAGAGACCACGATTGACTCACTTTCTTCCTAAAGACCTTGTATGCTACCTCAGTTCAGTGAAAGTAACTTACCTAACAGTAACTTCATCTGGGATCTTCCTTTGGAGCGCTCAATTCGACCCTCAGGTTCCAGCTTTCCCCTTTCTGTATATTCCTCTTCATCCCACAGTGTCTCCCACTCTAGGCTTACTCGCTCGGAGGGGTGGTGCGGCCTCCTCCCTTCGTTGTCATCACTCTCCCTTAAT
Source organism: Ambystoma mexicanum (assembly GCF_040938575.1). NCBI lineage: Eukaryota > Metazoa > Chordata > Amphibia > Caudata > Ambystomatidae > Ambystoma > Ambystoma mexicanum. The sequence continues at coordinate 507,685,115 of NC_090926.1, read as the reverse complement.
TTTTCATCTGACCCCAATGTTGTAAAAATGTCATCACCCACTTATTGCTCAAAGTTGAACCTTTTCAACATGTGCTTCCCTTGTCTCCTCACTGCTCTGTCCAGTGAGTCACTTGCTGTCTCTGTCTACTTCTCTCTCTCTCTCTCTCTCTCTCTCTCTCTCTCTCTCTCTCTCTCTCTCTCTCTCTCTCTCTCACACACTACTGTCTTTCATCTCTCTCCTCTGTGTGTCGACATTCTTTAACAATTCTCTCAATCTCAATTTTTCTCTTCTCACTCTTCAATGAAACTGCCTTTCCTTTTTTTCCTCAGCCTTTCTCATCACCTTCTTATTTCTTTCTGTCTTCTCCTTTTTCCCTGTCCTCTCTCTCGTTCTCTTCTATTTTCACTGCCCCTTTTCTCAATTGTTCCTATTGCTCTCTCACCCCTCTTTCTCTTCTCTTCACTGCCTCCATTACCTCTGCCCATTCTCTGTCCTCTTCCTACTTATCCCTTTGTTTCTGAGCTTCCTCCTCAATTTCTCTGGGCTCTGTTACACTCCTTTGGTCTAGTTTAAGCAATATCTGTCTTCCCACCCACTTGTTCGGTAAACCAGTCACCTCTTTGTAGCCTTTGCATCTCTGAGTGACCTTGTCGCCGCAGTCAACTTCGTTGAAGGTCGCTGTGTTCTTTGTGTACATCAATCATAGTCCCTATTTTATTATTTGCCAGTTTATCACCACTAAGTTCCTCTTTGCTGCTATAGGTAGGTAAAATCCCTGGCCTCCTGTCAGTGGGTCAGCGGTTTGAGGGGAGGAGGAGGATCCATGGGCGCTTTGCCCTCCATGCTGACTCAGCATCCACACCTTCGTGTGTGGGTCCTCTTCCTTGTCTTCAAACATCTTCCATAACTCCAATATTGCTAGTCTATTGCTTAATTTATTTCCTTTATATGCAGCATGTAAATAGTTGGTCATGTGTTGCAGCAAAGATTCCGAAAGACTGCCTTACCGGGGCCATGGCATCACCATTTGACCGTCTGTATTGCTAATCCATTCTGCGTTATACTTTCACATTTTGTCCTCATAGCGCGGGTAGAACTTGTACAACTGTTTAAGGGGTGTATCCCACATAGTGGCACGTCACTACGACTGCGGATACTCACTTGACCTGAAATCGGGACGTTTGCACACTTTGGCAATGCCAAATTCTTTGTCACAATTAATTATTGTCAATAATTAATCAACTTCAATAACACAACCTCCAGTCTGTTCATCTATCCTCTCCGGCTCACCAAACACCAGCAAGGGCGTGTTGCATATGCCGTCCACACTCTAGTGTCCACCATTATAGTAGGCCAAGCCACAGCTCTTTCAAGTGCTCCTAGAGACCAACCCAAATGATACAACAATCTTCTGGGTTTCCAAAGCTTCAACACCACACCGCCCAGTTATAAACCACCACCGTTACCCTTTTTTCGTCACCAGCAATACCAGGCCCCACTGCACGCCATTACCCTTGAGTCAATGTGTTATGTACTACAAGCAACTTTTGGTGACATCACCAACCATCATGCTTAAGAAAAACTTTGAGTGCACTCTCAATCCCCACAAGAAACAAGAACACCACAGCACAAATACTCCATACTCCACGGCCATCATCCTGCATTTCATTCACAGGAGGAACCACCTCTTAGAAATGTCCACCAAGGGCCATGGTCCTTCTTCTACAACGCTGCATAAGATTACCTCTATAAAAGTTCTATAAAATACCATCTTCTACAACCTAAGCTAGCACCTAGACGCAGGGATTCATCTCGGCATATGTAAACTAAGCTAACTAACTAGAAACAGGTATTCTGATCGACGTTTTGTTGGTGATCTGATAACGCATGTCACATATTACTAATATACCTCAAGCACACATTGTTGGGCATGGTATTGCCATATTCCTTTTCTTTTTACCCATGTGTTTCTCTGCAGGCATGATGGTGGAATGCTGATGGACTGCATTTACCTTACATTAATCCCTCCCCCAATTCAGTGACATATACCAGGGGTTTCCTTGGTAGAGGTGGTAAAGTTGAGATTGCCTTGGGGGAACACTGAAGAGACCCTTTTTGCTGATGGTTATGCAAGCCACCAAGTCACAGTGTGAGTAGGAATTGATGAGGTAAGTTATTGCATGACACACACACATTCAAATGTCCTTTTAAAGTGTCACTTTTCAGCACACAGTGTATGTAAGCTCTGTATGGTGTGGCAAAGGGTCACATTTTATCACATCCATTGAATGGGTACATGGGCGTTCTGTTTCCAGGTGTGAAGGTCAACAAACTCTGACGGGTGTAGTGTAGTCCTTTTATGCAACACAAATATGCACTACATAGGAATTAATTTCAATGCTCACATTTCAATGGTCCTCTGTGTGCTCATCCTACTCCAGATGCACCTTGTGCTTTGTGCACGCCTTCAGCCTCGGTTCTCTTTTTCTTTACTGCCCGCATCCCTGCTCGGTACGGTGAACGCTCCCCACATTCTCCTTTCTCCGGCAGGATATCTTGCCTATTTTTAACCATCTGGCCAGTTGTGCATGTTGGGGGTGCATTTATGTGTTGCCATGGCATACACATGCTGACATGAACACCAGGTGCAGGTAGATTGCATCGATATCTGTATTAGAAGCTCCTGCCATCACCATTTGCGGTACACATTGGGCCTCATTCCGAGTAGGGCGGTAAGGGATACCGGGCACCGGTAAGGAGACCGGAGCCGGTAATCCCATAGCGCCCTACTACGAGGTCCCTTAGCGGGTCCCTTCCTTAACACCTGGTCTGACCAGGTGTTAAGGACGGGACCCGTTAAGGGAATTCAGAGCTAATAACGGTACCGCAAATTGCGGTACCGTTATTAGCTACGTCCCTATTCCCATGGAGCCTTATGGGGCTCAAATGGGAATGGGGAATGGTTTTTTCAATGGGTACTTACCGGTCCCGCAAAGGTCGGACTACACCGGTAAGTCGAGACCGATGCCGGTACTGTTATTGGAGGCAGTCATGGTGCAAATAGCTCCATGACTACCTCCAATCTTGGAAAGAATCCCATTGTCAGGCTATGTGGCATGGAGTGGTTGACAAATGTTCTATAGCCACTGCATGCCAGAAATGTTATTTAATGCAAGGAGGAGAGTTGTGGCATGTGAGTGCAAACTGCACTGGCCCCCTGCAAGCCATATCCACTTTTGATGTTCCATTCCTACGAAGACCCATGACATGAGTTGCTGGAGTGTTGAGGCTCCTTGCATATGGGTGTGTATTGGGTGGGGCATTTTCAATGGCAATGTTAATGCACCACCGATCGTATCATGTTATACCTTTGCAGTAGTTGTTGGCATGTTCTTACTCCCTCTTACACACGGGCAGATCAACCTACTGTTCATCTGCATGGTATATTCAGGGTGCCATGGAAGGGGTACCATTCCTATGGATGACTAATGCATCTTGAATGTTCTGTCAAATGGCCGGTTCCATGCTTCCCCATCGTGATTGCCTTGAACCATTCATGAAGGTCATGGGGCTTACCTTCAATTTGATCACCTAAATTATTTTTTTTAACATTTGGACGGAGTACAAAAGGGAAGAGTGCAAACATTGCAGAATATCCTTTACTGTTTTATTTTTTGATTTATACAAGTTGATACTACCTGCAGAGTGCACTTTGCAATGGCCATTTGCTGGCAGACTTCGATTACATCTGGCTGCTTTGGCATCTTCTGAGTATAGGGGCATTACATAGACATCCATTTTGCACACACATGTAACTCACATGCTGACATGTATGAGCCTGAGATGCATGTGGCAGTGCCTCTGAACTCCACAAGACACTAGTTCACCATCAGTCAGCCACATGGACCACCAGAATACCTCCAGCAAGAGACAGGAGCAGGCCACCCACTGTGATTGGGATAGCCGCCTGGGGGCTTCTACAGACAATGGGCCTCATTACAAGGACAGCGGTAACATGCCGGTACTTTGCCACCATCCTCATAACACAAAATCTGACGCCTGACTTCCTGATGCCACAGGGACATTACAAGTCCCGGCAGAACAGGAATTCAGGTGCTGGAAAATGTTAGTCACCATTCCCTTGGAGTCCATAGGATTACACAGGAATGGGGACCCGGAAGCACCGGCACTGTTAGAAACGGTGCCGGTGCTTCCATGACAACTCTGCCTTCCGGGGCCGTTGCACCCATCAGGTCAGACCTGCCGGTGTCAACGGCCCTGGCAGGCAGAATTGTAGTTTGCTTGTCCGGCAAGGGTAACAGTAAGTTGCAACCGGCACCCTTATTTCCGAAACGGCAAACTTAGAATAGTCACTGTGATTCAGCCAGAGACGCAGCTGCTGAGTGCAGAGGGCATTCTGGTGGGGGTGGAAGACACCACCACCCTCACTGAGACAAGGTTCACTTAGGAGACCTACGAAGAAAGCAAGGCAAAAGTGTAAATGTCACTTGGTTGCCATTCACTACCTTCTAGGCATTAAAACATAGGCTGATGTTGAAAATGAAAGTGCACAAGCAGTTCAGCTTGCATGTACGCCATCATTTACCAGTCTGCACATTATGAGATGTTCCCTCTTGGTTTATGCACATGTATGTTGGTGCCTTTTTATCTGTTGAAAGATGTGATGACACAGGGTGCAATAAACTGTCCCTTTCGTATGTCCATTTGCTGGTACCTCAGGTATATGTCTCTCCAGGCACAGGGTTGCAGTTTTCCACAATTGTTTTTTTTTTTTACTTTTTTTCTCGTTTGTGTCATGATGAATGCTGATTCATCACAAACTTTACACACACCATCAGATAATTCTGCATTAAATGCAAACTTCATGCAGGAAACTCCCATTGTTAACACGTATGTGCTTTGAGGGCCAGTGAGTATATTTTTTTATATTTACACTGCAGAGTTCCAACATGAACTGTAATATGTGTGCAAGGATTCCTCGTTATTTGCTCCAAGAGCGCTCTGTCCAAACATCAGAAAATACACATTATATCACAAAAACACATCATCTATGACGTGTGCTATATGGGATACATATAGAATTGAGGTCATTAGATGAAGGGGACAGGACATTATCCAAGCTTTAGGGGTGGTGCTCATGGATTGGCTAGACTTGAACTGGTTACTTCGTGGAGCATGCGGGTCAGCTGGGCTCATCTGGGAGGGGTGCAGGGTCAGGCGATGTCCAAGTTGCGATGATGTAGACTATCTGACATTTGCCCTTATGGCCACACATACCTTGAACATTATTTATATGTTTTGACATATAAGAATTTTATTACTAGACATTTGACCTGGACACTAAAAGTGAGAATACATGTGTCCAGGTGCCTACTCTATTCACAATATTTGATTGACACATTCAGCAAGTATTCCTTTAGATCTCATGAGGGAATGGTTTATTGTTTGTTAGTATGAAAAGAATATATTGCCACACCTGGGATTAGTGCTGGGGGGGGGGTAAGCTGGGGTAGCACACAGGTGAGGGGCATACAACTGTTACATCAAAAGTGTCATGAGGCAAGACATAAATCCTTCCATTATTGACCCAGAGAGGGACCAAAACCAGAAGAACCCAAAGGTATTAAGGGCTGGCAACTCTAGGAACAGATTACATCCTTATAGGAGACTGTTGTGTCCTGTTTGCAGGAAAAAGGCAGCAAAAACTACATTACCCAGAACCCCCTGGGGTCAGGACTACAAGAAAAAGCCCAAGAGGGGCGGGACTCACGCACGCGTACGCGCAAGGATATCCAAAGCACGGGGCTTGTGCTTAAGCTTCCAGCAGGAGAGGACGTGCTCAGAAGAGCTCCGAGATCAGGGATCAGCATGAGGGGCCACGGCCCAACCAACTTCCTCTCAGGCCCCTTGCCAAGAAAAGCTAAGTAGTGCTCGTGCTGAGTGCTTAGAAAGACGTCGCTGCACCGCAGGGCGAACACGGTCCGAGAAGGCAGCTGGGGCACACGCAAGGGGGGGCTCCGCCCACACTCCACACAGACCCCCCGGCTACAGAACAGCTAAATCACGATCTGGGCACCAAAGCGCAATCCTGGCATATCGCGCGCATTAACCTAGGGGAGATCCCGAGTCAAAAGCAGTGCATGCGATTTGCATGGCATTTAGCCACGTAGGGAATCGCGTAGTGCTTGAGCCGCCACAAGTCACGTGCGGCATACTGCACACTTCCTTGATTCATAAACGGATCGCACAAGGGTCAAAGACCCAGTGGATCCATCTGTACAGTGCGGGGCCACATGCGGTAATTCCACATGTGTCGGCTTGTTGACAGCATTAACACGCGCACTAACTCATAGTGCTCCGCACTGCTAGCATACGCAACAGGGAGCAGATTAACCGTTTGCATGCTGGCAAGTGTTCTTTTGTGTGTGTGAAGTAAAAAACAATATAGTAACTCAGTGCTCTCTTGCAGCGGTAGTACGCTCCAGATTGTTACCGGACCTGAGAGTACGCAGGCAGGAGGCCAGTACTCACCCCAGAGCTAATTCTATTTCCATCTTTTCAGACTCTCTGATGTGCACTGTATAATGTGAATGTATGTTTAATGTGTTACCCATTGTTCCCTTCCCTGTCCACCTCCCCTCTCCTAACCCTCTCACCGGTTACCCTACTCCTGAACCCATCCAACCATCGTGTTCCTAACCCTCTTTCCCGCTGGAGTCTCTGTGTCTTGTATAAGGTCAGACTTGCAAGTGCCCAGACTGCGGAGGGGATGGTTGGTTCCTGCCACTCCTGAGCCTGAAGACTGGAGCCCTGACAGAAGCACAAGCCCACGTTTACCAGGCTCCTGGGTGGTACGGGCCAATCAGGTCATGGAGGAACTTACTAAAGTCCTGCAAGATTTGCAGGCCGAGCTCGCTGCCGCTAGACAGGATTATGCATTTTTGGCCACTCATGTGCGTAGTTTGACAGCGCAGGCCTCTCCCCTTCCTGGTGGTGCAGCCGCCCCTAGTCCCGTTCAGGTCCATGTTTCCCCAGAACCTGTGGTGCCCCGCCTGAACGATACTCAGGGGATCCGCAAAAGTATCAAACTTTCCTCATCTAATGCATACTCCATTTCCTGACTAAACCAACAGTGTTTAGGTCCATCCAGGCTAGAACTGGGTTTGTTATTTCTTATTTATCTGGTGATGCAGCCGCCTGGGCAAACCCTCTGGTGCAAAGGGACGATGGGATTCTCTATGATTGGGAGGAGTTCCAAGTGGAGTTTGGTAAAATCTTTAACCGTAGGGCGGCGGCCATGTGCAAAGACTGTGAACTTTTAACCTTATGTCAAGGATGTAAATAATTAATCGCGTATGTGACCAAATTTAACTGCTTAGTGGCAGAAGTGGAATGGCCCTATGAGAAGCAGATGTCTCTGTTTTATCAGGGGTTGAGAGATGAACTTAAAGATCTCATTTCCCAAGTGGACCCACAACCCCCGGATTGTTCCGCAATGGTGGACTTGGCCTTGCGGTTAGACCACCATCAGGCTGAGCGTCGAGGAGACAAGAGACGTGGTGACACACGTCCTATAACTAGGTTGGATCAGTCTCGCGCCCCACGCCCCGCAGGTTCACTTGAAAAATCAGTCGGGGATGAACCAATGCAAATCAGCGTGGCTAAGGCTCCTCTTACTAAGGAGGAGAAAGAGCGTTGTCGAAAAGAGGGTCTTTGTTTATATTGTGGCACCACAGGACATTTTGTGAAAGATGGCCTACAAAGCCAAGGTCTCAGGGAAACACCTCAGCTCGGCAGTTGTAGGGGTAAGAAGGTCGAGCCAGGTAGTGGAAGTTACCCCTGTGGTCGGGTTTGTTCATTTTGCCCCCATGTTACTCTGTCAGGAGTTTTGGGATTTCTGGGTCATGAGATCCCTGTAACCCTCCTTTTGGACTCTGGAGCCACGGGAAACTTCATCGATATTACCTACGCTCGTAAACTAGGTATACCGTTGTGTCCTAAAGAAATCCCTGAGGTTGTGAGGGAAGTTGATGGGACCCCCCTGTGTTCTGGTCCTATAACTAATAGCACTCAGACGCTGACATTGTGTTGCAAACAAGCTCATGTAGAAAAAATTCAGTTTGATCTGATAGCAGCACCTCAATTCGGCATAATTTTGGGTCTCCCTAGGTTTTGTAGGCATGACCCTCAAGTAATTTGGTCAATGGGGCAGGTGTCTTTCACTTCTCCAGAATGTGTAAGGTATTGTATTACTCCGACGCACGATCCACAGTTTGAAGGGGATTCCGGCGTTAGTGTGGGAGCAATAGCCACAGAGGGTATCGATTTGAGCACTCTACCTCCTGAGTATAGGGAGTATGCTGATGTGTTCAGTAAACAGTCTGCCGAAACCCTACCGCCCCACAGGTCATTTGATTGTCGAATTGATCTTGAACCCGGGGCAGTGTTACCATGCAGTCGGGTGTATGCACTCACTGAAGCTGAGACAAAACACCTGAAGGAGTACATAGACACCAACTTGCAAAATGGTTTTATAAGGCCTTCTAATTCCCCAGTTTTGTCTCCCCTCTTCTTCATACCAAAGGAGACCAGAGATCTGAGAACATATATTGATTACCGCTGGGTTGATAGTATCACAGTCAAGAACAGATATCCATTACCTTTAATCCCGGTATTACTAGATCAAGTACGAAAGGCAACCATCTATACCAAATTGGATCTGCGTTGGGCTTATCACTTGGTACGAGTACGGGCTTGAGACGATGGAAAACAGCTTTCAGAACCAAATTCGGCCTGTATGAGTATCAGGTGATGCCCTTTGGTCTATGCAACGCTCCCGCGGCCTTCCAACACTTCCTCGATGAGGTATTGCGTGGTTATCTAGATGTGTTTGCCATAGTGCACATAGACGATATCTTGATCTATTCTAAGAATCAACACAAGCATATAAAACATGTCAAGGCTGTTCTTCAACAGTTGAGAGAACATCGCCTATTTGCTAAAATTGAAAAATGTGTATTTCATTGTACCACAGTAGAACTTTTTGGGTACTTTTTGACACCTTCGGGTGTGCAAATGGACCAGCGCAAGGTGCAGGCTGTGCTAGATTGGCCTGCCCCCACTTCTGTCAAGGAGGTCCAAGCCTTTTTAGGATTCGCCAATTTTTATAGGCGTTTTATCAAGGGCTTTTCAGAGTTTGTGACGCCCATTACCAAACTACTTCAAAAGGGGAAATCCTATCAGTGGGACAGTGCGGCTGAGCAGGGTTTTAAACGATTAAAACAGGCCTTTTCCACGCCACCTGTTTTACGGCATCCAGACTTGGCTCAGGCATTCATTGTGGAAACAGATGCCTCTAGTTATGCTATCGGAGCGGTGCTCTCACAACAAGATCCGCAGACCGGATTGTTACATCCGGTAGCTTATTATTTGCGATAACTGCTGCCGGCTGAGACTCATTATACTATTGCCGACTGGGAATTGTTGGCGGTAAAAGTTGCATTTGAAGAATGGCGGCATTATCTTCTGGGGGCACATCACACCATCATGGTGATTACCGATCATCGCAATCTGCAGTTCATTAAAACCGCTAAGACTCTTAGTCCACGACAATTACGTTGGGCATTGTTTTTTGCAGATTTTGATTTCCTCATCACTTATCGCCCAGGAAGTGATTATAAAAAAGCTGACATATTGTCCCATTATCCTGAGACAGAAGCCAAAGTAACAGCTGAACCGCTTCCCCTGGTACCAGCCACACGCATCATAGGAGTAATAGGTAGACCAAACATCTTTGAAGATGTTTTAAAGGCTATGACGGCCCAGGAATTACGGGAATGGAGCACTAGAGGTTCTAAGCATTTACTCGTGGATGGTCTTCCATATTATAGTAAGGCCTTGTATTTACCCACGGAGACACTCAGAAAGGAAGTGTTACAATGGTGTCATGATGCAGTAACCGCAGGTCACCCGGGCGTTTCCAAAACTCAACAAAATGTTGCACGTCACTACTGGTGGCCTACTCTCCATCGTGATGTGCGGGTTTATGTATCTAAATGTGACACATGTGGCAGACAAAAAGCAAGTCATCTGAAGCCAGCAGGCTTCCTACAACCTTTACCCACCCCTCCCACGCCTTGGCACACTGTTACCATGGATCTAATCGTGGATTTGCCACCAGTTCAGAATTATACATCCATACTAGTGGTGGTCGATTCACTAAGTAAAATGGGCCACTTCATTTCATGTAAGGGAGTGCCCACTGCAGGGGAATTAGCGGAACTGATACTGCAAAACATAGTACGATTACATGGATTACCCACACGAGTCATTACAGATCGTGGTCTGCAGTTTACCTCACCATTCTGGCAGGCCTTTTGCCAGTTAATAGGAATGGATGTGAGTCTATCCTCGGGTTATCAACCAGAGACTGACGGACAGACGTAAAAAGTAAATCAAGAATTGGAACCGTATCTGCGTTGTTACACTACAAGTGCAGAGTCATCATGGGTCCAGTATGTGTGGTTAGCAGAGATCGCCTATAATAACACGGTGCACATGTCAACTAAGTATACACCATTCTATGGGGTATACGGCTATCATCCAAGGGTATTGCCCACAGCCATTAGCACACCACAAGATAATCTGCCCACTTTGATTGGAAGGCATGCCCAGGCGCAGCAAGTCTGGTCTAAAATACAACAAAATTTGGAAATGGCCAAGAGTACTTATAAAATGTACTCTGACAAGAAACGTAGAGAGGGATCCCAATACAAACGAGGTGATCGAGTTTGGCTCTCCACGCGTAATATTAAGTTAACAGGTCCTCGTAAACTTCAACCACGGTACTTCGGGCTGTTTGGCATTACAGCAATAAACAATCCAGTGGCAGTGAGGCTGAACCTACGCAGCCAAATTAAAATACACCCCAGATTCCATGTTTCCTTATTAAAACCAGCCAATCCTTCAATCCGTACCACACGGCCACCCCCTATTCTGGTTGAAGGACACCCGGAATATGAGGTAAAAGCTATCCTGAATTCCAACGAAAACGAGATGGGCTGTACTATCTGGTAGACTGGGTGGGGTATGGTCCGGAAGATAGATCCTGGGAACCGGAGGGTAACATGCATGCTGCAAGGTTGATAAAGGCGTTTCATCAGAATTATCCAAATAACCCTAAACCCAGGTCCTTCTGTGCGGGGGGGAGTACTGTCATGAGGTAAGACATAAATCCTTCCATTATGGACCCACAGAGGGACCAAAACCAGCGAACCCAAAGGGATTAAGGGCTGGCAACACTAGGAACAGATTACATCCTTATAGAAGACTGTTGTGTCCTGTTTGCAGGAAAAAGGCAGCAAAAACGACATTACCCAGAACCCCCTGGGGTAAGGACTAGACGAACAAGCCCAAGAGGGACGGGATTCATGCACGCGTGCGCGCAAGGATATCCAAAGCACAGGGCTTGTGCTTAAGCTTCCGGCAGGAGAGGATGTGTTCAGAAGAGCTCCGAGATCGGGGATCAGCACGAGGGGCCACGCCCCAGCCAACTTCCACTCAGACCCCTCGCCAAGAAAAGCTAAGTAGTGCTCGCGCTAAGTGCATAGAGAGACGCTGCCACACCGCAGGGCCAACACAGTCCGAGAAGGCAGCTGGGGCACGCGCAGGGGGGGGGCTCCGCCCACACTCCACACAGACCCCCCGGCTACAGAACAGCTAAGTCACGATCTGGACACCAAAGCGCAATCCTGGCATATCGCGTGCATGAACCCAGGGGAAATCCGAGTCCAAAGCAGTGCATGCGATTTGCATGGCAATTAGCCATGTGGGGAATCGCGTAGAGCAGAGTGCTTGAGCCGCCACAAGTCACGTGCGGCAGACTGCATGCTTCATTGATTCATAAACGGATCGCTCAAGGGTCAAAGACCCACTGGATCCATCTGTACAGTGCAGTGCCACATGCAGCAATTCTGCATGTATCGGCTTGTTGACAGCATTAACCCGTGCACTAACTCATAGTGCTCCGCACTGCTAGCATACGCAACAGGGTGCAGATTAACCAATTGCATGCTGGCAAGTGTTCTTTTGGGTGTATGAAGTAACACACAATATAGTAACTCAGTGCTCTCTTGAAGCGGTAATATGCTCCAGATTGTTACTGGACCTGAGAGTACGCAGGGAGGAGGCCAGTACTCACCCCAGAGCTAAGTCTATTTCCATCTTTTCAGACTCTCTGATGTGCACTGTATAATGTGAATGTATGTTTAATGCGTTACCCATTGTTCCCTTCCCTGTCCACCTCCCCTCTCCTAACCCTCTCACCGGTTACCCTACTGCTGAACCCATCCATCCATCGTGTCCCTAACCCTCTTTCCCCGCTGGAGTCTCGGTGTCTTGTATAAGGTCAGACTTGCAAGTGCCCAGACTGCGGAGGGGATGGTTGGTTTGTGCCACTCCTGACCCTGAAGATTGGAGCCCTGACAAAAAGGATTTGGGTTGAGGAGGCTTGTGGTCTATATTTCTTTAAACAGGGTCTGTGGGTGTAAGGCAGGCTTGTAGAGATTAATGTTTTTTTTCCATGACCAGGCTCCGGCCCGGTCATTCACAGGGCAATGATGTAAAAGGGAAGGCGAGAGATACGGGGCCTCATTACGAGTCCGGCGGCAACCAGCCGGTTTTTCCAGCTCGGTTACCGCCGGACTCGTATTACCATTCCGCCTCTGTGAATCCCACAATTACCAGGGCATTACAGCCCTGGTGTCCCGGGAATTCCGGAGGCGGAATACGGTATATCCCCATTCCCATTGAGTCCCATAGTACTCAACGGGAATGGGGAAGTGGAAACACCGGCACCATCTCGTGATGGTGCTGGTGTTACCATGTCCGCCTGCAGGCAGGCGGTGTTAAACCCGGCAGGTCAGACCTGGCGGGAACGCCACCTCCCGCCTGCAGGACTCGGGATCGGGCGGTCCGGAAATAACAGTGGTGGCGGTTTTACCGCCACTGTTATTTCCGGACCGCGCGACCCATAATGAGGCCCACAGTGTTTAGTTTGATACTTCTCACGGCCAGGCTTCCGTGAGAACAGGACGGCCGCAGAGAAGGCAGAGAGGAGGAGATGGGGGTTGGCTTGAGGACTGTGCACAAACACTGAAGGGGAGAGATGCAGGCTGGTTTCTAACATTTTAAGTGTGGCCTAATATAAAATGGAGTCAGTAACTAAACACAATGGAGTCTCGTGGCCTACAGGCCATACACAGTTATGGGTCATTCAATGGATACTGCACACCTTGGCCAGAGGCGCGTTGTCCCAAGGAATGAGCATACCATGTGTGTTCACTTGGGAATGAAGGGGGCCTGGGAGACCCTTCCTCCATCACAAATGTTGCCTCCAAGCACATTCGCTGCAGGTTTGCTACTTTGAATGTAGCCACTGTTCAATTTTGCCACACTTGAATTTTGCCTCCCAACGCATTCCAGGCAGGTTTGCTAGTTTGAATGTACCCATTGTAATATTTTGCAACACTTGCATTCAGCATCCCACAGTATTCCATGAAGGTTTGCTACTTTCATTCTCACCACTGTTATTCTTTGTCACAACTGCATTTTGCCTCCCAGAGCATTCCATGCAGGTTCGCTATTTTGAATCTGACCACTATTTTATTTTGACACACTTGCTTTTTGCCTCCCATACTGTTTAGTCCTTTTTCACCGGACCCTCTTGCTCCACGTCCAATAAAATTCAGCTGAGTCTCCCGAAAAAAAGTGGTCCAGCTATTCACATATCTGCACAACTTTGATATATACGCAATTTGATTGATACCCTGCCCTAATCATACATCACCCATCCTGAGCCTCTGAGCGCTGCAACCAATAGAATACAGCTGAGGTAATGCAAAATGTGCGTTGGGATTAGAGCAACAGTTATTTGGTGAGTTTTTGTATTGGAGATGGTCAGGGAGCATTGCTGCTCTCTTCCTTTTTGTGGAACTCTGGGTTGCAGTTATCCATAGGAGGGGAGGGTTACCCCTCCTCATTGTGTGACACCACTCCTTTCATGATTTTCATTACTCGCCACTCCATCATCCTGTTTGCCTCAAAGCAGACCAAAAAGCAGGTAAGATGTGGCCCGCTCATCAATGCCACGTATGGGCCTCATCATGAGTCATCCCGAATCCTGGTGCTAATTGTGCGGAGATACTGCTCAACGCAATTGGCGTTACCTCTACTCGGTCCAGCTCTATTAGATCATGAGTAGCGGTTGGGCGGTTAAAGCCCATTCCCCTATTGTACCCGATAGGGGTTTCATGGCACTATTAGCGCCTGCACAATTAGCACCACTCTAATAGAACCCAAAACGTCAGTTAAATGGAGATTTTCAAAGCCCAACTCCTGATTGGGCCAATCCTTAAATGCCACGGTAAAAGCATTACCACCACATTTAAGGGTTATGGCCCAACCTGTGATGAGGCTCATATGCCTAATTTATGTTTTACTTGACTGAACAAAGTGGAAATAGAACTTTTGCCTGAGTCATAAAGTGTATAAATGTAGGCTTAAATGTCCTGCCAAGGATGTGGCAGAAACAAAGGTATAACACTCATTGTTGACTGGCCTTCTAAGGTTGTCCTTTGCAGTGTGTCTTAAAGTGGCTATGTTGTAGAACGTATCGCACATTGTATGCATTTTAATCCATTTGTTCTCAAATGTGTGCTGTAAAATGTGCCATTTCACTGTATTATTTAAAAACATTTCTGGTAGGGAGAACTCCCTTTTGACCGTCTTGATTTATTTGAGCTCACTCACTGCAATCACTCGCTCAGGTCAGCCCAGTTGGAACATTTCCATTACTCCACTTTTATAAATTACCACTGGCTGATCCACTTCAAACATATCTTTGTGTTTATATGGATATACCATGAAGTCTTGTCATTGCAGGTGACTCCTGTAATGCAAACTGCTAGGTACGGCCAGTCCCCATTTTCTTTAATCTCCTTATTCCCCCTGATTGCATGCCTCATAGATTGCCTCTTCTTTGTAAAATGTGGAGTGTTGGTATATAATTGACTTCTCTGGGTGACCCTCTATCTCAAACATTACTTCTTCTTGCAACAGAAATATATCATTATATAATCCACAGGGATACCACAATCCTCTTCGGAAGTGCACTCTGTGAAAGGTCTTTGACATGGAGAAGCTGATATGATGTAGGTGGATTGCCAGCTGAACTAAACAACACATTCAGTATGACAGGTCTTTGATGTGGTGTTTAAGGGAAACTGGAACACAGTTACCATCCCTAGAAGATCTGTATATGGATTTTAACATACTGGTTCTGTAGGTCCTATGTTTTTGGTATCTCAACTATGTAAAGGGGAAATGCAGTATTTGATTTATTTTCTATTTCTCTGCTTATGGAACATTCACCAACTTCATAATTGCCACTTATCTCTGACAGGATAAAATGTGATTACCAACTGTACAGGGCTACCAGGAAGGATTCACTTGTGAACATACAAAAGGGCACCAAACACCAAATAAATAAAAAAGGCATTTGAATTATTCCACTTGTAGCTGTCTCTATGGAAAAGCACCCTGCAAGTGAATACCTCAAAAGGGTCCCAATGTCGGATGTGCAAATGTTCCTTTCTGATAGCATGATTTTGGGGATTTGCCAACTTCAGAGGTAAGGTATAATGTTTTCCATAGTGTTTCGCTGGGTGTGCCTGCACCATTCAGTGAGTAAGTGATATTTCCCAACATTTCTCTTTGTGGCCAAACCATACACACATGTGTGTGTGTGAAATAGGTAAAAACACATGTGTTCAGAAAAAAATGATAAGCATTACCCCATCTGGCAAGTGTAATGCTTGCGGAAGTACATCCAGTGGAACAAAAACATATGCATAACCACATTAGCTACATCTGTGGGAGTGGATTCGTGCATAGTATAAGTTACATAGATGAAGTGGAAGTCCATATGTACACACAGCACACGTGAGTTTCAGATCACCCTGAATGCTGCTTGTTTGGCATTTGTGATTTTGGAGAGGACCCCTGCTAGGACCTTACATTGTAGTGATGGTTTGGTGGCCTGTCTAATATAGAATGTGGAACAGTACATGCCATTACTGCTGGAGTGGAGTTGAAGGTCATATATTAACACAATCATTAGAGGAGAAGGTTTCACCATGATCTGAGCCATGGTGTCAACAACATCTCAAACAATCACAATCTTCAGTGCAACAATATGTTGCACTTTGCACCACACCTGCTTATCAGTGGTGCATGAATGCATGAGTAACTGTGGAACCCTGGGCCTTCAAAGGCAGCAGAAGGTGGTGGTATGCTAAAGGCATCAAAATAAACAGTGATTCCTTGTGTAATTAAGTAAGAGATTCTTCTCCAGAAAATAACAACAAACAGGCTCGCTTCATTTTAGCACCTTTGGTGAACTTTTATTCTCACAGAATGTCACTATTGTCAATTTGAAGACAACACATTATGTACATAAACAAACATAGTCAAGCAAAAACTAAAGTTAGTGTGGATGTGTGGCATATGTTAATGATGTAGCAGCAACCAAGTGACAATTATGCTGCTTTATACTTTTTCACACATGCAAATTATGGTTCAGAATATGTAAAAATATTGGAAAGTTAAGCCTTCATCCAGATATGTTTCTGAAAAGTAACATGTGGTACTTCCTTGCAAGAGTAGCCGTTGGAAATGGAGATTCTGTATACAGTGGATTGTCTGATATCAGGCCAAAGCACATGACCTTGCTAACTTGAAATGATTCCATTTATTTGGATAATCATACATTGTTTTATGAAGAAAACACAGTCACCTTTAAGTAATCCAGATCAGGAGACGCTGCATGCTTCCATTGCAAAAAGTGGAGCTAGCAGTGGGGAATGGAATTGTGAAATCAGCACAATAATGGATGTGGATGTCAAATGGAAGACATGTGTAGCAATGTGCAATATAAAAACATGTTTTGTATTGTATGATTTTGCGTAATTGATCAATATTGTGAATATTGTGAATATATGTATCAATATATAAATATCAACATCTTAATTCAGCACAATTAAACAGTTGATGATCCTCATATTGTAGCCCCTGAAAAAAGTCTGACATGAGGGACCAAAACACATGCGGCATTGGCTGTGTAAACAGGTCAATTGTCCATTCATTAGCTCATTGCAAGCATGCTTTGCTTTTTACCAAAGGATTTCATATCTGTATGCATTGGTTTATTTAACATGTAATGATGCTTGATGTATGTGTGTTTCTTTATAAAAGCATGTCTTAGATGATTATATATCTTGCATGTTTAGTGCTTGTTGTCAATTGTCCTTTTCTTCTATATTCTATGTTTAGTATTTATGCATGAAATCGTTTAAGATGCACATAATGTTGTGTCTTGAAATAGACGATAATAACAATTATGTGAAAATAGCAATTCACTAATATTAAGAGAGCCTTTTTGTTGTTCTTGGATGGCAAGAGAAATCAAGTTAATCATGAAATATTTATTAATTAACTTACTTTACAAAAAAACCTTAAAACTCTAAACTTTAAATCGTGTACCTTGCTAACCTTTAATCTCGTAAACACTTCAGTCTAACTGTAAAATATAAACTCTAAATAACTGTTAACTTTAATATAACTATAAACCCTAAACGAATCAATGTACTTAACTATGCTATGTACTGAAATGTATAATATGCTAAACAACACACTAAACTATCTTAAGTAATATATACCCATCTAATGTTCTCATACATACATTTGCAGGAGACGCAGGCGGGATCTTCTAGCTGTGCAACAAAGTCACTGTGGCAACGGAATGTTTAAAGGGTGTAGGAATTGTAGCTCAACAAGAAAAAGCAGACTGCATTGGAACCTGCCCAACTCGCAACAGCCCCATCCATCCAGGCACACTGATGTCGGGCCCTTCAGAAACTGTGGACGAAAATAAATGGGAAGTTCCATGAAATCCATATACACCTGTGTCATACAGTGGCTATGATTAGGCATTTTGAGTCTAAAAAGGGCCTTCCACGGGAGTGGTTCTTTATAGTGCCCTTTCCCTAGTACCATTGTTTCCTTTTTTTAGGTATTGTTTCATGGATATTTATTTGTCACTGTGCAGTTCGAAATACATGTATTTTTTTGTTTTGTTTTTGCTTTAACTTTTGTGCGGCTGTGGGGCAACGCATTTAATTTAGTTTTGTAACAAAAATGTGTTTATACCCCATTGACACGTTTTCTCACTGGAGTCACTAGCCCAATATATTATTTTCAACATGAGTGGTGACAGATGTGTGGGTAACATGTGGTCTTTGATGTGTGGGCTACTGGCCTGTACTAGTGGAGCAAGTTGCTCTCTTCTTCTTCCCAAACTCTTACAGGCTTACATTGCCTATTGTTCATGTGAGTTACATTACATTTTGATTCCCATACAACTTCACTGAGTACATTACTTGAAATGCTTGTCATGGGGTAATAATGCAGTGCACATTAAATAATATAAATTATACAACAAAATAGAGTCAAATGATCCATATTGAAATGAAAGCTGGTAATAGGATAGTAAATCAGTCCTGGTGAAGGAAGATATGCACTGAACGTCAGGTGATTGGTATTTTTTGTCGTTGTGCTGTGGTGTGTGGGGCTATCTTAAATCATTACTTACAGTGCTTCCATGGATCAATCAAACATTGCCTACAATAGAACGGTGATATATATTGCTGTCATATTTTACGAAGGAAGTATTGATTAAGATATCTGGATTGATTGCTAGTTTTGGTGGCAGCAATAAAGTTAGCAGCACTAACCGTTAGAGTGAAACATTTCATGCCAAAGTTATGTCTGGTCCTGGTCCCTGTATGCATGTCCAGGTGAGTGGTGATCTCAGCGTCGAATGTCAGCATGGAACCCTGTGTGTCTAATGCGAATGTTGTGTGGTTGGAGTTCTGATCCAGACAGTTGATGAAGATGTAGCCTTGGTGCTGGGAGCCAGTGGGCTCTCCATAAGATATTCCTAGCTCCTTGATTACCTATGCTGATGAAACCTGATGTGACCTGATGTAACCTGTTGAGAAATAAACTACATGAACTAACCTATCATTATTAATTACTGTCATAACAGCAACTCCCTGATTTATGCCATGATGTGTGCATTAGCTAAACCTTTTAGCACTGCACTTTGAGTAAAAAGAAACCAATATTGCCAATACAATTGATATTTGCCAGATAATGGGTTTCCATTGTACCTGTTCTGTCTAAGCCTGGGAGATTCTATGAAGATTACAAACAGCAAAAAGCCTACTCTTGCTCAGCCTCATATAGGAGTTTTCCACCAAAAATAATTTAAACCTAAACATTCTTTAAGTCCCTATTTGAACAGCACACATCTATCCAGGAGCGTTTGAAGCAACCCACATTTTAAGCAGGATTGCAGGAGTATCCATGTGTTTGACTCCTAGGCAGTGGGGACTCAAGATAATGCTAGTCTAGCTTCCAGTAACATTTGCATGTGCTACACATGTCATCTTCAATGGTTACAGACAGTGATGCAACCCCTCTGGTTCAAATGGTCAAAGACCAGATCATGACAATGGGACATGGAATTAGGAAAAATAACATTTTGAAGGTCTGTCAAATGTTGTACGCTATTGCTTAGAAACAAGGGGTGTTCCCACCTGCAGATTCACAGGTAAGGATCCTCAGCAATGCCATTGGTGTGCAGCTGTACAGAGCAGTTCTAGAAACACCACTACAACCACCATAACCCCACCACTATCAAGACACATATTGTGTCTTGGTGTCAGCATCAGCACTAGACATGTTTTTACTGTGGCAGTGGCAATCAGCATGGAAAAAATTACAGAATTATCAGTTTAAGTGTAGAAAAGTTATAATGATGCTGAAAATTAACCAGCACTTTCTTGTCACACTGCTTTTGTCTGGATTAAAGTCAGGAGTAATCCCGAAAGCAGCCTGCATAAAGTTGGCCCCTTATGGCTACTGTGGGTGATTGCTGGAGGTCTTCTGTTTCATCTCTACCACCTGTGGTGTGTTAATTCATCCAGCTACATCCCACGCTGTGCCTTTCGATACCTTCCTGCAAGCTGAATTACGTCTAGCATTGGATAATGTTTTAATGTCTATTGCTCTGTATTTAGAGGTCTTGGATATTTGTGAAATAAAGGTGAACAGGCTCTGGTGAGCTAAAACACTGTTAAATCCTGCAGTAGTCAATGGGACAGGAGGGTTATATTTGTAGTTTTCTTGCCTTTTGGTAAACCCTTCCGCCAGCCTCCCTATAGCTTTTCTCTACCACATTGAATCAGGTGGGGGCATAGTACTGGATTGGATGATATGTGCTTAGACCGGATTTGTTTTTGCAATTTAAAAAAAAAAATGCCTGTTACTTGATCACATGTTACCAATAAGCTGCTTAAATCAGCTTCCAATATTACATAATTGTCTAAGTCCTCAATTATAGGGATAGCAAATGAAACATTACAAAGTATAAATGCCCCTTTGATGCCCCGTGTACCAATGGAGTCCCCTTCCTTTCATGGGAATAGAAGTCGATTAACTTTATTGGCCCTAAGTGCCCACAGAAGACAAGGTACTCCATTCTTTCAACACTGTTGATGATGAGGTTGAACCAGATACAATCCTGTGTCCCATCATTATGCCTATGGTGTCTGTGAAGGAGGTAACATCTACTCAGGCAGGTCACTCGTGTGTTCTTGGTGAAGTTTCATCAAGAAACAGAGTTGGCAGTCCCATGGACTTGGTGCCTGCCTTCTGCCTTGCATTGCAGTCTCTGACCAAAAAGATGGAGGATGTTATCTCTGAATCCTTGGGGCGGTCAGTCCTCAGTGGTTAACAAGGGGGTGGATGATGAACCAGCTCATGCAGGGAGATGGCAGTGCATTAAGGAATTTATTATACATGATCAAAATGATTAAGGTATTTGAATTTGCTTCCTGGTTGGAGTCATTGGACACTAGGGTTCCTCTGGTACACACATTGAGTATGGATACGTCCTGTCAAACGGATCAGTTCATGAAAAGGTTAATCAATTTTGCCAAACGAGTTAAAATGCAATCGCTGATTCTGAAATGCTTAGTAGGAAAATTATGGACATTGGGAAACGGCAGGCAGGACAAGCCAGGCCTGGCCCTGGAACCCTGGTAGAATCCTGCCGTGGTGTTCCTTCATATTTTATAAAGATGTTAAATTAGGGGCCAGGATTAATACTACATCAGTCTTGCTATCATTAAAGGATATTTGTATAAGAACATTTCATATGGCAAAGATTGCTGAACAGATCTTAAGGAGGTTTATTATGGACCCTCGGAATATTATACCCACCAATGTTAAAAAGCCCAAGGAAATCAAGAGAATCGCTCAAAAAGTCCTAGCCTGGTTACAACAAAGAGTGGGCCAAGGTTGAATTAGAACTCAGGACTTGAAATTCCTTCATGGGTTGCAAGTTAACAACTTGTGTACTATAGACAACACAGACTGCATTGTCAGAGCATGTGGTCAAAATAATTTACAATTGTTCCTGAACCAATGTAAAAATCTGCAGTCTATGTTATTTCAAACTAATCTGAGAATCATTTTGGATTGATGTTTATGTTAATTGCAGGAATAATGAATCATCTGTTCTTTATTAGTTGTTTAGGTTGGTCATTTAATATATGTTTTGCTTTGCTCTTTTTGTCAGCGCCTCTGGGCATGTTGTGCTTAAATAAGAAATAAACTATGCACACATATACGTTTTCAGGTGATCAGAATTTGGACCAATCACATCTGAGAGCTGCTGAACATGTTCCTGCTGCTGACTCAGATGGAGAGGACGCAAAGGATGCAAACAGTATCCACTGGTTCCGTGTGGGTATTCTGCAGTTCTGTTCCAGGGAGAGACTGTGTTTCGGCAAACATAGTGAACCTTTGTAGCACCTATGTTAATTCAAACCAATGTCTGGGTGGCTAGCCACACACCATGAAGTCAATCCTTATGCTCTAACACATCGGAAAACATTGCCATTGAATACTGGCAAGATGTTTGCTGTTTTGAGTTCCATGGACAGTATTAAGACATGTGCTTTCTGGTGAAGCTTTTATGGTTTTGCAATACGTAATGTTGCTTGCACCTCTAGTTTGCAGTTCATTAAAACCGACCAATTTTCAGTGATGCACATACAGGGCCTCATTACGACCCTGGCGGAAGACCATGGTGCTATTAGCACCATGGTCCATGCTGGTACGTTACCGACTCCGCCATGGAGAAAGGGGGAATTACCACCCCATTACAAGGTTGGCGTTTCCCCTTCCTCCATGGCCCTTCCCCATTCCCATTTTTGCCCCATAGGGCTAAATGGGAATGGGGAAGGCGCTAAGTACTGTGCCGCAAATTGCGGCACCGTAATTAGCACCAAAGTCCCTTTGCCGGTCCCTACTTTAACAGCTGGTCTACACCAGCCGTTAAAGTCGGGTCCTGCAAAGGGACCTCGTAATTAGGCGCTAAAAGGTTAACGGCGCTGCAGCCTTTTACGGCGCCGTTAACCCATTAGCGCCTGGGTCGCATTGAGGCCCACAGTCTTTTGTATGTCCACTAGCATGACTGTGTCCCAAGGTACATGAATAGTGTACTGTAGACTACATATGTGCTTTTTTCAATTGTTGCTAAACGCCTTTTGTGAACATCTGGTATGCAACTGAGGAAAAATGTGTTGGTTACATGATATTTTCGACTAATGCCTTACAAATTCCCGGAATCCTTGGTGTCCACTAAAAACATTGCAGTATTGAATTGAACTACCAACGTTTTGAATATCCCACCATTTGAACTGCCAACATTTTGACCAGCTTCCTAATGTAAATAACACATCAAGGAATGGGTTCTCTGGAATGTTGAAGATTTGGCAGGGAAAGTGTGCAGTCAGTGCTATCTGGCATGCCTGATTGTATAAATGGTGAGCTTCAATCAGGGCAGACATTTTGGGTTGCCTGGAGGGTACAGGAAAACGGGTTTGCTAACAATCCCATATCTTAAGAATGCTGTTTTGACAGCTCTTTCAACATCATCATTATCTTTTTCCTTGCACAGAAGCACTGTACCTTCCGAAGTATTTCCAGCACTTTTGCTGTTTCCTGATTGGTGAACAATTCCCTGCAATTATTGAATTCCAAGTGAATCCACAGACCCTCAGTGCCATGCTAAGTGTTTGGCATCCCACAGCACACTGTATTCTTGCATTTGCAATGTGCTAATTGTACTTATCAATACTTACAATGACTCAGGCCTGTGACGTGGCCTTTTTAACACTGGCATGTTTTCTTTATGTACATTAATGTGTACATCAATAAAGCAATCATACATTGCAATGAAAACAAAACATTACATCTACATAAGTGTAGCTCTATCTCCACCAGCCCCACCATTCATCCCTCCAAAAGAAACAAACATGATAATTAAAATATTGTAACCAATAATTAACTAATTAGTTGTAATTAATGTTGTAATTCAACCTGACAGCACCATCTGCTTTTGCTTATTCCAGTTTCCACAGGGAACCTATCACCTCCATTTCCCAGGGTACTCACCTCTACCCCCATTTCATCACTTCTCTACTCCTCCTCTGATAATGATACATACTACACGCTTATTGTGACTACCAACATGTGTTTAAACCCTTCTGATCAGGGTCTCCTCATGACTTGAGTTTAGTTTGCCCTGTCTCTTCTTGCTGGCTACCACCAGGATAGGCCTCTGTGATTTTACCTGTGTCTTATCTTCTTCTGATGTGTCTGTCTTACCACCTCCTGAGCTTATGCTCTACCAACTCCTGAGGTCTTCCTCCTACCGCCTCCTGATGTCTTCAACCTAAATCATTCGGAAGTCTTCCTCCAACCGCCTTCTGATGTCTTCAGCCTACCTTCTTTGAAAATCTTCGTCCTACCGCCTTCTGATGTCTTCAACCTAACTCCTTCTGAAGTCTTCCTCATAGAGCTTCCTGATGCACTTCTCCTATCACCAGGGATGTTGTCCTGTGAAATCCTTCTGATGTCTTCTTTCCACCACCTACTGAAGTTGCACTGCTACCAATATTAGTCCTACTACTTTCTGAAATGTCTCATCCTGCTCATGTCTCACCCTCTTCCCTTCCTGTCTGTCTCTCTCCAAACTACTTCCTCAGCCTCCTCTCTGAATCACCTACTAATACTATATCGCCTGATGCATGATTCAGAGAGTTTGTAGAAATAAAATCACTAGGTTGGTGGTCTTGTCGCAATACAAGTTAAGGGCCATTGCTCTCTTAATCCAACATGCCAATGATGGGGATTCAGTATGGGTAACCAGGGGGCCCTCCTTATGCTCCATCTGGGTCAATCATCCACTAGCTGAGAGAGGTTCCCACCTCCATTATCCACGCCAATAGATGCCCCCCAAGGGAATACAGGGGACTTTGTCACAGTACCTAAATGCCCAGATACCAGGCGTAGAAGGGTGCCAGTGAAAAACGTCACCCCGTTGTTGAATTTTGCAAAATATTGAGATACATTCCACATATTCTATGAAGGCCACAACAGCAGATCTCACAGTCATGCATAGAATTGTTTATTTTGCATTTATTTTTCTTAGTTTATGTACAGTGCAGTTTAAAAATCTAGAGTTCACAAAAGTAAATTAAGAGATAGCGGGATTGATTTACAAAACGTTTTTCAATTGGGTGTTCTCCATTGAAACACGCGTGTGTAAATCGAGACCAGAGGGTTTGTTTTTGAATATGACAAATTCGGGTGTGTAAATATTTTACTAAATGCCATTTTATTAAGTGCCCGTATACTGACAGCTTAAGGTACGATTGTAGTCACACATATTAGGCTCTTCAGTCAAGTTTCTTTTTTGAGGCTTTTTGTAATGAGAGTGAAACATATTATAAAGGTTCACAGGCAATCTGTTGCCACAGGACCAAAGCTAATTGCATGTGGCAATCAACTCTCATTAATGTGGCACCAGAAACTATGCATCTGTATCCACCCATTGCTTGAGCAGCAACTTCTTAAGCCGATTCAATTCACAAGACGAGTGTTTCATTCCTAATTATAGCAAATCCCAAATCCAGTTATCCTTCCTCCGCTGTACTTGGGAGGCTGATGTACAAGCCGTCAAGCTAATAGCAGTATCATCAACAAAAGGTTATCCCACGTAATGCAGAGATAAATAACAGATTAATGAACTGCCCTGACATAATGGGCCTTAATGAATGAGGTGGAACTGGATCGCAAGAATAAAAAGTCGCTAAATGCTCCTTGAAATGTTAGCTCATTTGTCTAGGCTATTGGAAGACGCAAAAGAACACGCTTGCTTTGAATCGATCGTGTTTATTCAACTAAGATCAGTTAATTTTTCATGCCTTTTTTTGATTAATTAATTTCCTTGACACTGTGTGTGGATCCGCCAAGCAAGCAAGGTGACGATGTTCTCTGCATTCCTATTGTCTCTCCGCTCTGTGGGGTTCTCTCTTCTGAAGCAGATAAGAAGAAGCATAACACTTTAGAAGAATGACATCCAAACTGGACCAGGATTTCAAATTCAATGCAGTGCCCAGAGGCCCTTCCAACTCTAGGGAGGCCATTCCCATGCTAATGAATACAATAATGTTTTTTTTTTTATTTCCACTTTTCCAAGACGCTGTCCAGATCGATCGATGTATTAATTTTTCATGTAAGTGCTTCCAATGTAAAATATTGCTTTGCACTTTCAGTCGTAGCAATTCTGGCGGAAGCATCTGCCTGCATTAATGAATGATGCTCAGAACAGTGAGCGGATGCACACAGAGGTCATGCACAAGGTTAAATAATTAAATAAATACAATGAGATGTGTATAGCTTGAACTCCACCACCTGAATGTTGAAACTGAGGGTGATAAATTGAATAATTGTTAACCTGAATATCACCAATAATCAATGTCTGCACTTATCAGACATACCCTATCTGCTAAACCCAGCACTTGCCACGTGCTGGCTGTACTACCACTGTTTATTGCCTTTACTATTTATTTATTTATTTCATTTTTTTAAAAAACATCTGTTTCTCCTGTGCGCTTCTCCCCCCTTTCCATTCACTTTCCCCTCTTCCCTTTGCCATGCACTTGCTTATTTATTTCATTTTTTTATTTATTTATATTTGTAAAGCGCCTGGCAGCTCAGAGGCATCGCGGTGCTGTTTCAAGAATGTGACTTAGTTACATGGGTCGGTGTAGGAACATAGGATGGTAGGATCTACATTGTTACAGGCAGTGCTACACAGTTTATGAGTTACACATTTTAACAGGCATAATTAACACTGGTTATGGTCTTGCATGTTGGCGTGACGAGCAGATGGCGTAATGTGCGTTCTCAATGTCACTGGGCCTAGCAAGATTACTGTTTTGTTCTCCCCTGTTCCGCTGCCTTGCCTTGTCGCGCTCTGAAACACTTGTGTGTGAGCATGATGTAAATAAAATATCAATTCAATTCACCGGCAGTGCATGCCTTTAGTAACCTGGACTCACTCTAACAGGGAGCAGTATTCATTTCACTGAACAAAACGAAAAACATGTTATGACCCCGTCGTAGCTGCATCAAAGTGGCATTAACATGCAGTGGAAACGTCCTTTCCACCACCATTTTACAGTGAATGTTGAAGATATTTGGGAGGTACTCATATTCACATGGTTTCTGTGTCGAAAGTGGTTGGCTGTGTCCTGTCATTGCAGCTTGAGACAAATACCACAATGTTGTTCGTCCCAGAGACATTCCTCTAATCTTTTTGATGGAAGTCCGCCAGGGACGTGAAGGGGGCGAGCGGACACTGCAGTTGCATTCTCCCACATGTATCCTATGGTGGACTGTGTTTGCCGGCACTATTTGGTATCTGCGGTTCTGTAGTTGCCACCGGTCAACATTGCAGGCTTAGAAGCAGGCCAGCAGAGGTGAGCACCTATCAGTGTGTGGTGGTTCGCCGAGTGCATTGAGAGTGTTGAAGTGGGTTAGAAGAGGGAACAGAGGGCCCCATGGGAGTCCCCAGGAGCTTGGAATCCCCATGGCGTGGGCTAATTGTACAGTGAGTGCCTTTCCATCTTGCACTTCTCTGTACTTGAGCGGAGCAACCCAGAGTGGGGGACTGAGGTCTGGTATTCACCAGGCTTTGCTGCATCACCCTGCCCCCTGCTTTGGTTGTTGGTGCTTGACACCGAAGTGCAGTAATGGAAAACAGCAGTTGGCTGGGTTTCATTTAAATTCCCATTTTAATCAGCAGATCCCCCAAGGTGGGGTGCAGCAGTGTGTTTTGGTGCTTACAGACTTGTTTGCATTCAGCATTCCTCATTGTTTTTCCTTTCTTGAGGAGGAGGTGTGTGCCTAAAGGGACAGTCAGACAGTCACATTGCTGGTTCAGAGTGCGCAGTGAGCAGCTGTGTGCTTTGTGTTTTGAGGGCTGTAGACACGGCCAGGCTGAACTTCTCCACCTAAAGCTCTGGAGATTGTGGTGAGAGTGTTCCTGCTGTAGGTGTGCGGGATACTCTGAGCCAGTCTATCTACTCTTTCTACTGGAGGGATCTGCGAAGCAAACAAACTACCCTCTCCAGAAGCAGAATGGTTCAGATAGTGTAGCGAGAGTGTTCCCTGGTGCACCCTGTGCTCCAGGGCTGCCGGGTAGTACAGCAACATATTTCCACAAGAAGAAGAGATGTGCAAGTAGGTAAACACACCTGGGGAAAGTAAATATAGTATAAGACATAATGAAAGAAAAAACACAGAAAATTATACCGAAGGATCCGCTAACAGAGAGGTGCAAACTGCTCATTTGTAGAGGGGGGGTTTCAAATTATTAGCATACACACCTCTCAAGACTTGGCTATGGCAGTCAAGTCGACAAGCCCCCACACAAGGCGTCAACCACACTTGATGGCAGACACAACTCATGATCTCCAGGTAGCCAAACCTGTTTGGCAGCTGTCAAAGCCAAATATCCTTCAGGAAAGAAAATCCCCAGAAAAGGATGCAGCTACATGGTCTGGAGACTTGGACAGTGGAATTGAGTGGGAAAATCTGAGGAAAGTTCTCAAAACAAAACAAATGTACTCCCGAAACACGTAAGCAAACCCTATCCATCCGCACGCATCTAATGCATCTAATGCACATCTATATGACATTTTACAACAACGAAAGGAGAGGGAAAGGGACAGTGATGTTGGCCCTGACATCGGACTGCAATCCTCCAAATGAGGTCACAATCCATGGGCCAAATGATGTGATGGACACAGAAATTCTGGGATTCGATCTATTAGTGGAGGAGGAAAAAAAAGCATTAAAAGTGTGCTTTCAATCCCCCTTAAGAAAGAACAAAGAACAAAGCGCCAAGTAGGGACAGACACAACCCCAGTGGACAACCTTCCACTCAAGCCTGAATAAAAACATACTGTGGGGAAGGTGGACTCAGAACCTAGTGCAGAGCCAAATCAAAAGAAATTCAAGACAAAATGATTGGAAAACACAACGACAAAAAGGAGACCTTGGCTATAATGAAAGTGAATGAAATGCAGATAGCAGCTGCAAGGAAACCAACTTCATGCCGAATACCAAAGCAAAAGAGCACTAATAATAGCAGCAGAAATAAGCACAATCTAACTGAAATTCAGGACCTATCAAAGATGGAAACAGGCACAAATAGCTCACCAGACAACTCAGACCTGCCAAAGAAAAAAGTGAACACAATGACCACAGGCATTAATAAACCTCAAAATGTAAACAATACTGAGCCCAATATCTTGGAAAATCAATTGAGACAAGAACAAGCAAAGGAAGGGCTTGGATCCCTTAATGAGAAAAGGAATAGTAACATCATGGTTTCCATATCATTACCATCTTTTCTTGACGGCTCTGTCTTCTCCCGATGCAATTTCAATCATAGTCAAAATCCATTAAGCTCAACTCACTTTCAAACACACTGCAATATGATGGAGGCATTGAACATCTCCTTGGCCCCATTCATAAAGTTGTAAGAGGTGATCAATGAGAATTCCAAAGATCAAGCGACTCTATTGGTAATAGTCCATTCAGAGCTAATACTTGTATAAACCTATATGACATCATTAAAATCCAGAATTAAGCGGGAAGTGGAAAGCTCAACTCAATTGCAAAACAAGCTACATGAAGCTCTCAACATAGAGAGAAATGACAAGAAACACCTATTGGGTAAATTGTTAGAAATTCTTAAGTTTCGTGAAAACGCAAACCTCGAAAAATGGAAAACAAACACCCAACAGACAAAATGAACAACCATGAAAAGTACCAACTCAACTGGGGAAATCTCAATGGTGCCCCCACAGGACATGGATTGAATACATCTGATCCATCCCTGCAGGTTGTGCCTAGTGATAAAAAATGATGAGCCTGAAAGACCCTCTTTGCTGTGAAAACATAAAGTCGGCAAATGAATCGGACATCAATCGGAGTCAAGGGCAGAGGGTTACTAAGACCCAAAAGAAAAACACTTGCCTGCAACAACACCAAGGGGGGGCTGAATTTGTAGAAATTAAAGAGCGGAAAACTTTTCATCTGTTCCAAAAGAATTTGTAGAGGGATCCTACTGAAACGATGAGGGAAACTAAACAGGAGAAGATATTTAAAAAAGATCAAAATCTAATGGGACATGAGTCGTCTTTTGAAATATCTCATATCCCCCTAAAGACACAACACTTTTAGCAAAGCTTAGGAAGAAAGAAACGTTTAGTAAAGTATCAACTCACAGGCCTTTGGCCTCAGGCTCAATCATTTTTACTAAATCTACCGAAGATGAGAAAACAGAGGAGCAAAAGGATACTGAAGAAATGGATTTAATGAACCTCTCAACATACTCAATAGAAGAAGTTGTGGATGGAAGGGAAGGCGTCCCAACCATTGATGAAAGTTTGTATGAGTTAAATACTCATGCATTTTTGGAACAATCTTAGGAGGATGTTCTGCAGGACCATCTACATCCTTCATGACAATGGCAGGAAAGCGGATTATAACCAACAATATATATAAACAAAAGATGAAGGGATCACTTCAAGCCAATGCAGAAATTGGCTACAATAATGCGATGGAGGAGTGGTGGGCAAGTGGAAAGATGATGAAAACCGAATAACTTCCAACCCTGACAAACCAAAAAAATTGAAACAGATAGAAGATAAGCGCATAATGACGACAGAGATGGGACTCAGAAAGCCCCAAGGACCTGAACGGCACAACTGCAAAGAACAGAATAACAGCCTTGCATTCTTGAGATACAATAATACAAAACAGTTGCAATGATCTTAAATTATTACATCACAAACCAGTATACCGCTTTATGAAAACAGAAGATATTAGAAGGGTGGAATTTCCAAAATAAAGAATGTACAGACAAAGTAATTCTTCACTTAGATTCAAAAGGAGCTATAACATCTTGACTGGAAACGGCCAAACTTCTTCTGTCACTGGGGCTCGAGTTATTTGAGGAAACATGCAAGAGCTCATTGGACTTAAGCTTATCAACCAAAAGAAAGTATAGCAATGGCATGCTACGGGGCCAGAACGAAACAAAATCAACTAGACAACCATGCAGATATCAGAAATTCAGCCAAATGATCTCCCACGTAAACCTTTAGAGCCAGGAGGATGGGAAAATAGACACACAACTATTCTAACTGCTAAGAATTACCCTCAGTTATAACATCAAGGAGACTGGATCAGAGAAAGAATGTTTGAATAAATAAGGCAAAGTAAATAAGAGAAATCAGAACTCACGATCATTAAAACAAATTGAACAACATATTAAAAAGCTCACTAATTCAGATGGGAAGGACATTCTTACAATGATCACTTGGAATACACAAGGATTTCAGCATCTGCATAATCCTAGGGAAATTAATCTGAAAACACATGAAATCCTGTATTTACAAAAGACTTGGATCACAACTCCCCCGATTGTGGACGGTTATACAGTGCATCTAAACCGGCATACAAGTGATAAAAAGAGAGACCCAGATCTGGCCTGCTATGCCTTATCAAATTAGGAAGCGAAATAGGGATCATTTCCTCCCTTTCCTCCATATCCTCCAGGAATGTGAATCTCTTTATACAAGGGACACTTCTGTCACTACTCAAAAATTCAAAAATGCACCAACGAAGAATTCAATACTCAATTCATGGTGGAACCAGGATGCCTTACAAGCTTAAAAGGTTATGGAAAGCGTTGCATCCATCTTAGACGAAAACATCACCCAACACAACCCCCACGAATATTAATTCATGGAGGTTTAAACATTTCTTGTTTGGACGAGAGGGGAAATTCCAAAGAATATTTTAATTGCATGACCAATGCAGAGCAGCAGCTTGGTCAATGGCCATGTAACTTAGGATTCTCCATATGCTGAATGGACAAATAATTGGGCACTCTCCAGGGAGACCCGCCTGATCAAATGTAACTAAAACAAAGACTTTAAACTACTTCTTTTTTTGCCAGGACACCAGAAATCACGTAAAACACTTGGAAGTAATCAAAGCAACAAAAAGTGAGCATTCTCTTTTGAAACTGACAATGGACATAAAACAGGCACAAATAATAAAAGGTTCTCCTCCTAAGGACATTGCAATATCTGAAGGAAGAAATCAAATCCATATTCCTTTTTACAGTGCTAATAAACTGCGGCTTAGATACATTCCAGCCTCGTCACTCAGGGGAAGGGCAGGAGCCCTCTCCTTCACTGCCGACATCTGTACAATCCGCGCAGGAGCGCACCCGAAAACTGTGTTGGAGAAGCCCATTGCAAGCAGCTCTCTTTGCGCCTGCAATGCCCATCTCCAGTGCCGGGCCGCGATGCATGCACACACCGACTCTACAGCCCGACGCCAAGAAAGGGAAAGAAAGTATCAATTTTCTCCTGTTATTGAACATGGTCTGAATCAAAATGGCTGTGCAAATTTAGCTTCAGCAGGTTACTAAGCACTCCAGCCCGATCCCATTGGCTGCACCGCAGGATTTACCCGGCCCTGCTCGACCAGAAGGCAAAGCTGGCCCTTCCCGCTCAAGACCATTCTCTTAAGGCCACACACCTGTCTGTGCCTGCGGCCCCGAGGGTCCCGTCATGCTGCCCGACCGCCCACTGAGACGGTAAGAGCTCCCAATTGACTATCATAACGTCCGACTACCATGACATGCCCATATTTCTTATAAGCCTGTGATATTAACTCACGCAACCTAGCTTAACGTCAATACTAGTACTGTCCTGGAGCCTACTGCAGTATCATCAGCACACCAATTACCACACCCTTGGACCTACCTTCCGCAGCACTGCTTCAAACAAAGGTGGATGACCACTTACCGTCACTGAACCCAATAACACTGTATCCCGTTGCAGCTTCTCGCCTGCCCCCAAAATGGTGGGCGCAACGCGGCACCAGAGTGAGGCTCTGGCCTGTTGCTAAGCAACGTAGTCGCATTATCTTATTTACTGCTTCCGCCGGCAGGTGGAAATGCTGGCGACGCGGGAAAGGCACACCTGAACATAATGCTACCCCTTTTTGGATTCTATTTGCTGTTGCAGAACTACTGTCCCTTATAATCACGGATCAGCAAAACTGCTATATCACACATGCGTGAGTACCATTGTCCTTATTTGTGCCGCCAAATTGACCAGCTCCAGATTGTGTCCACACAAATGATCACTCACTGGATGATGGAAATTCTACTCACCATCGGCCGCACCTTTGCCCCTTTACTTATATATCTGCGCTATCAACGTCTTTCACATTAACCTTTTGAACTTGAAGGCACACAACATCAGCACTCACTAATTACTGTCGCCTGTATTTGATCCATCAGCCTGATTATAGACTTAGTGAATATTTGATACGCACTGTCTGCTGAAATAGAGTCTGTTTGTAAACCCAGTGACTAGTTGATATGCATCGCCTTCTGAAATAGCCTATTGTGTCTGTCTGTAAACTCAGTGACTAGCTGCTATGCATGGCCTGCTGAAATAGCCTATTGAGTCTGTTTGTAAACCTAGTGACTAGCTGATATGCATAGCCTGTTGAAATAGCCTACTGAGTCTGACCGTATACGAGAACACTTAAAATACATTATCTCCTGTATTAGATTAGCGAGCACTACTGCATACTGCTTCAGAAATAACGCTGGCCATTATCCTTTACCTAATTGTGCAGTGGACTGTACTGACATCTACTAAACCATTATTACAATATGCAACATGAAGATAGAGACCAGCAACACTAGATTGACCACAACCCCAGGTGTGGAATGTTTTCTAGGAAAGCCTCTCACTCTCGACCATACCTCCTACCCCCCTATAACTAACATCCCATGTGATCTCATGCATAGAAACTCCAAACTATGAGCGAGATTACCTAAAATATTTGAAATCCCAATCAGCCATTGCACTGTATGTAACCATCACAGGAATAAACATGCATCCATCCCTATTAAGATGAACCATATCTTACCAAGCTCCACCTCCAATCATAACGATAGAACAGCCAAACATATTAAACGCCCAATTATTCGAGCTGAACGCAGAAATACTGCCTTGGCTACTCAACCTGCAGCAATCTCTGTCCTCAATGGAGCACATATTAATGCAAGGCCCCTTTTTAGCTCACACCACAGAAATTGCTGACCTCTTATAAGTGGGCAACTATGATTTCTTAGCTATCACAGACTCCTGGCTATACCAAGCAGCTGGCCCTGCCTTGATGCTTACTGTGCCAGCTAACTATACTATCCTCAGAGAAGACAGAGCTAATGCCCACAGAGGAGGTATAGCCATCATAGCGAAATCCAGTCTGTCAATGAGAATAGCGGCACCACTGCATGTTAAATCCTATGAATCCCTGACAGTCAAGCTACCCACTTCAAACTCCCAAACCATCACTATACACCTTATCTATAGACCTCCAGGTCCCATCGGCCCCTTCAAGGAGGACATTTTCATGATCCTCTCGGATAATCTAAAAATTACATCACATGCGCTCCTATTAGGAGACCCGAATCTAGGCTTTAACGACCATAAAGACGTACAAGCTACTACCATAACTAACATCCTCTCAGAACTTTACCCAAAAAGTGATACAGCCCACCCACGAGAAGGGCAGAACGCTTGACTGGGTGGCTGATTATAATTGCCACACCGCCATTACCACAATCAGTCCACAGGTATGGATAGACCACTTGCTGATAGCCTTCACCATAGACTCCAAAATTCACTCCACCCAAAATAACCCTATGTTAACAAGGAATAAAAGAAAACATAACATCTGACAAACTACTACCACTGATACTCCCAACACTAAATTTGCTACCAGACACTCTCGATCCATCGGCCTTAGTCAATGAATTTAACACAGCCATGGCCAATGCACTTGACACCATCGCTCCTTTAAAAATGAGGAACAGTAAACCTAGAGCACATCTAAACACCTTTTTTACCCCATACCTAAAATCATTAAGAATATAAAAACATAAGTGTGAATCAATTTGGAGACTAACACCATCGGAGACTAAGAAAGCAAACCTTATTAGTATGTCCTCTAAATACAAAACTGAAATACGGCGAGCTAAGAAGGAACGTTTCGACAATAGAATATTGCAAGCTAAATCAGGCAGCAAGGAGCTGGAGAATCCTATCTCGGTACCCGACAACTGTGTCAAAGATAAGACGTGGTGCTCAGACATACAGTAGGCAATTACTGACAAAATTGCCACTCTCCAAGTTAAAATTTATAAGAAAAGTTCCAACATACCTTCGGCTACTCCTCTAACTGTCACATCTAACATTGATGCTAAACCAGAACTGCGATTTAACTTCGCCAAAGTTTCCATATTGGAGGTTGAAAAAATAATACTATCACTTAAATCATCCAACTGTCGTGGAGATATTTGTCCTGCCCAAATTATAAAAGACGCTGCAAGAGATTTATCACCATTCATATCTAAGCTCATTAGCGCGTAATTCACTTCAGGGACCATTCCAAGCAACCTTAAGGAATCATGGGTCCTCCCTCTCCTTAAGATGCAAACTTTAGACCCGGCCATACCTACAAATTATAAGCCAATCACAATGGTGCCATTCCTTTTAAAGATATTGGACAGAGTGGCTTACCTACAGATTCCAAATTTCCTGGAAACAAATCAACTCCTTGGTACCCTACAATCAGGTTTTAAACCACAGCACCGCACTGAAACAGCACTCATAGAACTTAAGGCTCAGGTTGACGAGCTGAGAGACCAGGGAAAGTGTGTCTTACTACTTCTCCTGGAACTTTCAGCAGCATTTGACCTAGTGAACCATAATATACTCTGTAACCACCTTAAATCAGCAGCGCACTTCTTGCAGCCAGCCATAGAATGGGACCAAACATTCTTAAGTGAGAGAACCATGAGAGTCTTCTCTACGGCAGCAGCTGCAGACCAGATTCCCATCACTTGTGGTGTTCCCCAGGGCTCTTGTGTCTCCCCGACCATGTATAACATTTTTACTAAGCTCCCGTTTGATGATATGGATTCTGTAGGTGTCACCTACACTAACTATGCAGATGACACCCAGATTCTCATCCCACTTTCAGGGGATTACAATCAGGATTTGGCCTTGGTGAATAAGATATACCTCATCATCCTGGCATGGATGGCATTACATGGTCTGATGCCTGAATGATGACAAGACAGAACTCATCATCCTGGGAACAACATCAAACATTAACAAACTCATATCTGACTACTCATCGCTCAACATAGACGGCAACGCGATCAAGGTTGCTAAAGAAGTAAAAACTTTAGGTTTTTACCTCAACTCCAGCCTTACACTGGCAAAACAAGTGAACGCAATGGCATCATCCACTGTGTACAGATGTAAGCTAATTAAATCAGCGAAACCATTCCTCTCCACAAGTAGTTGCACCACCTTGGCAAGAGCACTTGTGCTGTCCAAGCTGGACTACTGCAACACCCTCTATTTCGGATCAAATAATTATATCACTAATAAAATTCAAATGCTCCAACATAATGCCTTGAGAGCAGCCCTAGGAATGGCCAAAAGAGAACATATCTCTACAAACAGAAGACAATCCAACTGGCTTTCAACTTTTGACAAAATCAAACTAAAAACTGCATCTCTAACCTTTAATTGCCTTAATAATGCAGCACCTCACTACTCAACAGAAGATTTAAAAGAAGACTTACATCCAGACCCACCTCAGCGGCTTACACTAACTGCTTATCAGTCCCATCCTTCAAAATGTCAACAATAGGTGGCAGTAGCTTCCCTGTTAAAGCTGCCCAACTTTGGAAATCACTCCCACCCACCCTAAGGACTAACCAATCCTACTCACTCTTCAGATGAAACATTACGAATTGGTTTAAAGAGAATGACATTTAGCTTCATGTAAAATTCTGTAACCATGTAAGCTTACAGTATCCATATCCTTCGCGCCTTGATACCTTCAGGTCTGGCGCACGTTACAAACAAACAAACAAACATAGTTCAGAATGAGCATCGGGATGGAGTAAACTATCTCAGATTTCAAGGTTCCATCCAATACATCTGGGAAAAGCAGAATAACACACAAGCATACAGAGGATGAGGCCATAGCTGAAATTAAATTGTTATTAAGATTGGATCTCTGAAAAATGTGAGCTCTAGATCCGATGTGGAAAACAGAAGCCTTAGGGAAAAGAAAGCAAAAGTATAAAAATTGGCAAATTGCACACAGAGCACACCTAAATCAGACTGATGCACAGTCAATGCTAAGAGCAATGGCATCAAGAAACATCCAAGGCATATGGCAAATAATAAACAAGACACCAACAGCTCAGGACGCAATATTGACAAATGCATCGAGGGAGGAGAACTGGGTACTCTTTTACAAGAATCCATTTGGATCAAGGAAAACAACAAATCACGATCTAATACCTGAACCAGGAGACTACTGGATCATACCATTTGATGAGATGGATTTGGAAGCCCTAATAAAAAAAGCAAATGCAGCAACCGCCCCTGATCCAGACAGCGTGTCCTGTAGATCTATCAAAGACAATCCTGCAGCTTGGATAATGTTCATTTTGAGACTGAGGATGTCTTGAGGAAGAGAGAGAGATCCGACTTTTGGAAAAAAGCCATAGAAGTCCCAATTCATAAGAAAGGAAATAGATCGACCCAAACAATTATCCTCCAATTGCCTTGCTAGATGTCCTAGGCAAGTTTGTGCAGCCATGCATAATAGAGGCAAAAAGACAAGATCATCAACAATCAGTCTTTACCAAGGGCATTGGAACATACCTCAACTTATTCCTGGTCACTCTCTGAAAGGCAATCGAAAATGAAATCAAAATATATGTGGTCTTTATAGACCTGACAGTGTCTAAACTGAATGTTTCTGGAAAAAATGGCAAACTGGAATTGCCCTCTTCATCTACTGGGAGCAATAAAAACATTTTATATAACTTATAAAAATGTACTACAAATTGATGAGGGAAAATCCAATATTATGAAATTCAAACCAATGAGGACAAGGCAAAATAACTTGCTCAGATGGACTTTGAATCAGGATGAGCTCCCGGTACTTAATGAGACAGTCTGTCTGGGAAACTATAAGTCCGAGCATAGAAGACAAGCCCAGACAATTAGAACTGAGGTCGAGGGTAAAATCCCTTTCAGTATAGGCTATGGCAAATGTTTTGACCAGTCTTAGATTGTTACAAGATGAAAGTGGTGCCATTACAGACATATGGGGCAGAGGTGCAACTGTCATTCTTATGGACACATTGTACAATATTAGAAAGCCTATTCTGGAGACAGGTCTTAAAAATACCAAGAAGAGTGTCGCTGGCGGCCATAAGACATGAAATTACCTTAATTTCCATTCACGGAATAGCTGACTGGAAAACCTTGGTATTGTACAGGAAATGCATTATGTCCAAAAACCCATATCCGTATTTCATATTAAAAAAAAACACAATCTGACTGGAGCTCTCTTGCTAATGGATTGGAAAGAAAGGTGAAAAGAAATGATGACCTTAATAAGGATTTTGGAGGAGACCCTAATTGTCAACCCAAACCTAGCCAAACGAAAGCTATTGCAGAAGAACTGGCCCCAGACAGAGCAAGCAAGACACCATGATAGACTGCATCAAAATGTTTAGATAGAACCTAGAGCATATCATGACCCTCCGAAGTAACAAATGAAATTCCTGAGCCAATTTCATCAAAGCGTCCTATTGAAATTCAGCCTGAACATCTTACCAACGCAGGAATCATTGAAAATATTTGTGACACTCCCAGATAGATTTTGTCATGTGAATGGCCTATCAAAAACTTTGCAACATATAAGCAACATATAAGTTTAAGTTGCACAGGCCTCACATGCCTAAGAACTAATTACTTGGGCCTGATGATAAGGGCAACAGATTCGTACACAACCGTACACAACCGAAGATTTGTGGAGAACTATCTGCACGTGGAAAGACTTTAAATTAATATATGCTTGGACAAACTCCCTGAAGGAGGTTCTTTTAGCTGAGGAAAATAAGAGCTAATAATGGAAAGTTGCTCTTAAAACCTGGAAAATGCATTGTCTATTATATTATCCCTGACTTCAACTGTGTTGCTTCTCTCTATTCATTCCCTCTTTGAACTATATAAGGTAGTAATAAGGAATGACATTTGTGGACAGATAAAGGTTATTTATGTATAAACCATACATCATAATGAAAAATAAAAAAAATAAAAAATATTCACATTATGATTGACTTGGATTTTGTCATGCCTTTGCCTGAAAATTTAGTGGTATAATCAAAACATGACCCTATCCTTTACTGGACATGGATACAGAAGTAAAGTGTACAGAATATTAACCCGGTCTGGCGAGTGACTTGATCTTTTATTACACCCTAATAATGGAGACCAGTCTCTAAGCGTGGACCGGGATTCAAAGCTGTGTTGCTCTGTATTGGCTTGCCTCCAGGACTACCCTTCGAGCCTAAGTGCCCACTTTAACAACCCATACTCTGTCTTTTATTGAGTCACCTGGGTGACATGGGATTGCAGAGCAGTCAATTCAATGATTCCCTCTATCATTGAGGAGCTCTCCTGGGAAACTGTTAGAAAAAGTGCTCGGCCACGAAAGAAGCAGACATTTAAGGAATCACTGGATAAGCTACGGTCAAAAGTGGTTGTGCTTGTCAACCTCCATTCTTCAGCTTTGTTGCATAGATGTCTATCTCTGGCACACACAGAAAATTAGTGATAGTGTAGAGGAGGAGCCAAGTACCTCTACCGGAAGTCCCGCCCCCTTTCTGCCTATATGTTGGAAGCCAGAAATTGCAACATGCGCAAAGGCAGTAATGGTAACTATACCACGAATACTCCTTTAAACAAGGTATCCATTGAGAAAACCATATATGCATCCACAAAGAAATGATGGTCTTCTGAAGGATTGGGTGGGGAGGCATGATCAGGCCAACCCCCCAGCACCCTGGGCACCAGCTTGTGTGCTGCTAGCGAGTGGAATATTCCAGAAGGGTACAAGCGTGCCAACCAATTGTAGAGGGCCACGGAGTAAGGAGCCCTATAGTTTGAGAAGCCAATAGAACATTGTGGGCCTCATCACGAGTTTGGCGGTAGCCCTTGAATGTGGCAGTAGCGCTGTTACTGCCGCATTTAAGGGTCCGCCAAATCACAGCTTCGGCTGATTTCCCCCCAGCACTGAGCTGGGGGGAAATCCACCGAGAATTTGCTGATTTTCGGCGCGTTTACCGCCAGCAGGACATCCAACGGCAGTAAAAGCGCAAAATTTCCCCATTGAACCCAATGGTGAATGGGGAATTCCCGAATGGGCTCAATGGGGAATGGGCAATACCGTTCTGCCAAACCCGTGATCCAGCGCTAATAGCGCCAGTGGGTTTGGCGACGGGGCTAATAACTGTAGCGCTATTAGCACCGGCGTTACAGCCCAACTCGTAATGAGGCCCTGTGTATTAGTCTGACACGGATGATGACTTGCACTTGGGGAGGGCTTAGTTGCCCACCTGACCTTAGAGACCCAATTACGATCCCGGCGCGTACAGAAAGTATAATTATATGTTCCCTTTAAGCCTCTCACATCCCCTAGTAGGTTTTCTCATTTTGCCATGTAGTATGACGTCACGTATGATGAATTTTTTGTATAAAGTTGTGTTTTTTTGTGAAATGTTTGAGATACTTGAGAGCGAACATCCATTGATGTGCGTTGTACTCCCTGTTTTAGATAATTGTTAATAAAACAACTGTGATTTTTGACAAAGTTCCTGAGTCGGTCTGATTATTGATGTATGAGTAAGATCTGCATCCCCATCCATCTCAGATACTGTTACTGATCGCACAGATCCAAATAATTACAGACTCCTATCCATGTTGGACGTCACTGGGAAACTCTTCGCCTCACTTCTGCTAAGTGAAATGCAAAAATGGGTGAATGATAAGCAAATCCTCAGTACATTCCAGTGCGGTTTTAGGCGGGACTTCTCAACAATGCATAATCTCCTTGTAATGGACGTACTGCGTACAAGGGCACTTAGTAGGGATCAGCCCCCTCTTTATGCACTATTTATTGACTTTACGGCCGCATTTGACTCGATCCCAAGAGCAAGGCTTTGGAACAAGCTTGAAGCATTGGGGTGCCCCCCTGGTTTGTTGTATTACCTCAGACTTTTGCACTGTGATACCTCAGTGCGCCTTCGTCTTAATCAGGAGGGCCAATCGACTCAAAATATACTACAAAATAGAGGGGTAAAGCAGGGCTGCGTTACAGCGCCTCTCATCTATAACCTGTATGTACACGACATCCCGGCGACTCTAGCGGAGGTTAACAACTGTCCTCCAAAAATAGGGGATATGTTATGTGTGGTCTTGGCGTATGCAGACGACCTAGTAGTCCTTGATACCACCATCGGTGGCCTCAGGCGTTCTGCCCATGCCCTCTGGGAATATGCAAAGACCAATGGCCTGACCATTAACCTAGAGAAAACTAATGTCCTGCGTATCACCAGGAAAAGGGTGACTCGTGTGAATCTAACAGTACTCAAACACATAATTATGTACGTTCCGTCCTATCGCTACCTAGGAGTGGAAATAGAGCCCCTAGGTGATTATGAACTATGTAAACAGGGCCGCACCACCAGGGCCCTCCAAGTGATCTCACTTATTGCATCTTTCACTAGCAAAGAAGGGGGTTTCACTCTGTGGGGAACACGTCATCTTTACATGCAAGTCTTTGCACCAATGGTCATCTATGGACTAGAATCTCTGTTGACGATGAACCTGGCATGGCTCCAAGTGCTAGAGGGAAAGTTTTGGCGACGCATTTTGGGGCTTCCCCCGGGGGTGCCGATGGCCCTGATAAGATTAGAATTGGGCCTGCCATCATTGAAGGCCATGGTATTGAAAAGAAGAACTGGGTTCTACCTGAAAATGACAAGTGGATCGGTCAATCCTCTCTTAGCAGTCTTACAGCAGGAATTTAGTAAAAAATGTACTTCCTTATCTCTGTACAAAGACATGGGAAAATTCCTTAATGAAATTGGCTGGATTCACAAAGGGTCTACGGTGACCAAGGAAATGTTAAATGCCCTAGGGAAAAAGGTGGACCTATGGGATTGGCTGGAGAATTTCGCCCATCTGGATACTCTTAAATCTTATCGTTTTGTGAACCATAGAATATTCAAGTTCATGAAACCGCAGGACTACCTTTTTCTCTGTCCCACCAGAAGACTCCGCCGATTTATTATTCTATTCCGTCTAGGTCAACTACCTACCCTGTCGACCACAGGAGCTAGGGAAAACATTCCTACTGCAGAGCGAACCTGTCGCATGTGTAAATCTCCCTTGTGCCCTGAAACTGCCAGACACGTTCTAACTCAATGCACTGCACTTAAGATGATTATTGTTAAGTTCTTGGCTGAATTCGTGCATGATCCTTGTACTATACCTAAATTTTCATTTTGGCTGTATTGTACAAATACATCCAATATGCACCTATTCATAGCCCTTTATAACGTCTGGCAACGGATAGAACCTGGATTAGGAATTTTAGCTTACCCCATTATCAATTAGCATAAAGTGGCGTAGGTTCATTGGCTAACTAGTGAAAGTAGTTGTAAATATCAGTAAAGAAGGAAGTTAGTTAGTTTCTTCGAACTTAGATTGTGTATTTTGTATTAGACGCTATTTTAGTGACTAATGCTTGATGATCTTATGAGTTTTTACTTTTATGTATGATTTTTATATGTATAACTTTTTGATTTTTTGATACATGTGTAAAGTTTGAATTTATTTTCTTTCTATATCACATTAAAGAATTATTATTATTATTGTTACCTCATTTTAAAGAGCCTACGGGTTCACTCGGACACCAACTCCAAGATGAAGTTTGAAGGATGGGGAAAGAGTGATTTAGCTCAAGTATGCTAATATTGCACCTGTTGCAGAATGAGCTATATGCTATTTTATATAGTATAGGCATTGGATGGCAATCAATCAGTCTTTGTGTTCATTATGTAAATTACTTAATCTCTGTGATTTGCCAAAAATCAGCAGAGGACATTTTGATTTATTGTGCTATTTTTGTATTACTGACTCAGAATACATGTGCCTTCTTTCATCTGAAAACAGCCCTTACCCAGATAACCGATTGATGATATCATGACAAAAAGAATGCTCTGTTTCTGTGTGCTTACTTACTACACAGAAGATGAGATTCGCTGTGGGTAGAAGTGGGCTTTAGCGTTTCAATCTTAGGAAGTCCTGTGTTAGCTTTGCTCAAGATGGTTGCTCCTCAGCAAAAGTTGAAATGGTCAATTAATGTATGTCAGGAGCAAATTAAAAGTTGATCATACCCCACACCTTTCATATTTTATATTCAATCTGAGAAAAAATTGAAAACATTTTGAGTTGTCTGAAGAACAGGAGATCATCTGATGGCAAAATGTGTTTCTGAATTGCGATGAACAAACCATGTGTGATCCTTGGCTTTAGTCAGGTGTCTGCAATCTACCAAGCTAGCATAGTCCAAGAGCAGTATGTGAAGAGCTGCAGTTTAAAGACCCCTGGCATTAGTGGCCCTTCCCCACAACATGCACCCCTTTCCCCAAGAAGGATGCCAGAACCTCATATTGTTATAGAAAATCATAATACACCATGCAATCGTAGGTGTTTTTTTATCCACTTGTATGGGCGATTTCCTCTATTTTTCTTCTGGTGCTGGGAACTTTCCAGGTCGTTTAGTTCACTCCGGAGACCAAGAGCCTAATTACCGTTTGTCTTTTATTGGTGTTAAATGGGTTAAGAGTGTTGAATATTCTTTTGTCAATGGCCATCAAATAAAGTAAGAGAAACATGTCAGGGAATCATAGTAGGGTTACCAGAGTGTAGCCAGGAAAATAGTAAAAAACTTGATAACGTGCATCCTAAAAAAAAAAAATTTTCAACACAACTACTTTTATTTCAAGTTACACATATTTTTAAAGAGGATCTGGAAATTGAGGGTTTG
Source organism: Ambystoma mexicanum (assembly GCF_040938575.1). Lineage (NCBI taxonomy): Eukaryota > Metazoa > Chordata > Amphibia > Caudata > Ambystomatidae > Ambystoma > Ambystoma mexicanum. Next base: position 507,641,468 of record NC_090926.1, on the reverse strand, counting down.
CCTACCGTGTAAAAATGTACCTTTCTACCACAACTCATATTTTACACATGCAAATACTGAATCATTCTTCTAGGGGGTTGTATTGCAGTCTTAAAATGCATTTCTTTCGCTATGTAAGGGTCCTTCAGGAGGAGGTAGACACATTGTTGGGGCAGATTTTATGAATCTGTGTATCACCAGGAATAACTTTACACATTGTGATCCTCACTTGTAATACATAGGGAGGTTCCTGCTATTGCCGTCCATGTGGTACACATATGGAACTATGTGGGTTGATAACATGTTCCTTAGTATCCATCAGGGCTAGTGGTTATGAGGAAAAGACATTTTAAAGCTGGATGACCACAGCTTCTATTGCCTGAACTTTGTAAGGATTGTTGTCTACCTGTTTTAAAGGTAAATCTGTTTGCTGATGCTCGTTTACTATTTTGCATTTCTGATCATCTATTAACTTCACATTTTGCACTTTACTTTCACTACTAAGCTGTCAACCAGAATTCACATGCTCTTGAACAGCTTTTCTAGGTGTTATTTACCAACTATCCGACTGTTAGGCACATTCAAAACTTCCCTTAAGAATAAGTTGTGCTGAAGTGTTGACGTTTACAAAGCACGTTGCAGGCAGAAACATTGCTTGAAGCTTGAATGCATGAAACACTAAACTTGTTTCTCACTATTGTTGATGGAAAGGCAAAGCATTATTTTATTTTTGTTGATGTCTTGCACCACTTTCTATGAAGAGCCAGGTGGTGTCTCTTGCTTGGTAAGAGTCTGCTTTCTTTGCTTAAACTTGCACATTATTTATGTGGCTAGTTTAGTAACGTTGTAAAAAGCTATTACCAGACCACCGTACACTCTCATATTGTTTTCCAATCCTAAAACCGGATAGAATGATCACATTCAGCAACATCCGTCTTCAACCGAATGGCAGATAAAATCTATAAACTCTAGCTTCACAATTCTTCTGGGACGCTTTCAAAAGCAGCCGCAAGTCCCTTTTCTATGTTTATGGCAGACTTTTTTTTACACTTTTCTTTTCATTCCAACAGGAGATTTGCTCGTGCTGCACACATCTCCCATCGGAATAAAAAAAAAATGATACGCACCCTGGGCAATCCCAGGTTGTGAGTAACTTTCACGCCCCGCCGTCAGGGCAGACACAGTGTTTAACAGCCCGCAGCCTCAGCTGAGGCCCTCGCTTTGCGCGGGTCAAACTGGTGCCCCATAAATCGCCATGTCCGCTCTAGCAGCGGGGCGTGAACATTATAATAAATACTCCCATTTTTATATATGTAACTCAGAAACTGGAAATGTGATTCCTTACAGGTTTAATAATTAGATGTCAACACAATGTCTGTACTGAAGCAGGTAGTATTTACAAATCTTCAAGCACAGTAGAAAGAATTATATTAATCAGATTTAGTGTTACAAATCACACTGTGTTTCCCTACAGAAAATGTAAAATACATAAAAGGTCCTGATGGGGATAAATCTAAACATTGGCATTTGGTGGAGTAATACGTTTCTAAAATAAAACCAACATGTTCTGTCCTCATATTTCATGCATGGTCATTATTCAGGAGTTGAGCATGAATAAAGGAATACATCACAGCTGAAAGAGACAAGTTACTATATTTATCCTGATTGCCTATTCCCCATCAGCATCAATTCAGAAATACAGAGGTATGCCTTAAAATCACTGCGCTTTTTGGTAACATAGGATTTTTGTTATTGGTCAATATTACGCATTAGAAATGTTGTCATAAAGTTGAGATGGCTGGCCCAACTGGGGACAACTGGCAATATGGACAAAACTATGGAGCGACATAAAGAGTATAATATGTATGCCACTGACCGAAACCATGGTTTACAACTATGTATTGTAGGGACATATATGCAAAAGGAACAGAGAACTCTACATTTAACAATGAATACATTGACTGTGTCCTGCACACAACACTTGAAAGAAACACAGGCAAGGAAATAGTGTGAATTAAGCAGGCAATCCACAATAAAATTGCATTTGGCCATAGCAAAAGACAAGGCCAACAAATTGTTCATTTCAGTTACATGGATGAATACAGCAATACTTTGACAGGAGCAAATGTCTCATAATGAGGCCCCATTTGAACAACCAATTAGAATATTAAAATGTGTACAAGAACATGATAGTAAATGCTACATTTTTTAATGAAACAGCAACATGGGAAATACCGATAAGCATCACAAAAGAAGAGTCCTTTCAATGCTTCAAAAATCACTAAAATTCTGGCTATTTAACTAACCTCCACCCACCACCTACCCTAAAACACCAGTACTCTTCGCACTCAGCATGTATATATGCTAGCATGTTGTCTTTTTGTATAATTGTTTGATAATAATGTAATTTGCTTTTATTTCATTCCAATTGTTTAATAACCAAACTGTCTGTAACTACGCTGTGATACCTCAGGGTCTGGGTGTATAATACATGTAATAAATACATAAATGAATAGAAAGGAAAATTGCATTTTCCCTGAACCCTACCCCAGTCACAGGGGGATTGTTTGCCCAAGGGCATGAAACCCAGTCATTGAGGCTGGGCTATAAACTTTATAACACTACCTGGATTACCAGGATTCACAACATGCACCAAATATACTATTTGTATTGGGAACAGGCCCTGCAGGAAGAAAATGCTACTCGTTACGAACTCCATTTGCCACTGGGTCTAAGCACAATTGCCTAAACATACAAGGAATGTATTCTGACAAGCTGGCTCACAGTGGCCTTACCTCAAAGTAATCAGACATTCTCATCAAACTGAGGATGATAATCACACCTGCAGAAATCTGGGGTCTCACATCTGTGCAATTTGTAATCAGAAAGGGAGTTGGTTCAACAAATGTCTCTGAGTAACTGAGCTTCAAATTATTTCTGCTAAGAAAACCAAGACTCGCAGGGGTCATAAATGGCTAAGTTCTAAGTTTCAAAGGGACTAAGAATATATGGTCTGTATCCAGGCCAGAAAATGGAAACATCACTAATATTTTGTGAACCTGTGACATGGGAAGGGAAGTAATTGCAATATTAAAATTGTACCTAATGGATCACATTTTCATGAATATTTTGTATAGACATGTGTTAAAAGTTACGAATTCCAGGGGACAGCAGGTACATTTCCTTCAGTTCCATGTATTAATATATTACAGAAAGGAAGCATAGGTAAGGGACAGAACCCCTTGGGGACCCACTGGCACCCACCACCCAGACTGGGTCTGACTGTCAGAGCTGTCAGAGCTGGGACACTCTTCCAATGTAAAACACTGTCTGCTGCCACCTCTGGGCCTTGGTCCTGTCATGACCAAGCACAGGCCAGCCACAACCATTGTGGCTACAAACACTATGCGCCTCATTACGAGTTTGGAGGAAGCCATGACCTTAACAAGGGCATGGCTGCCTCCAAACTCGGGTCCGGGTCCGTGGTCCCTGAATGGGGAAATACCATGTCATTCTGGCTTTGGAGGGCCCGGTATTTCCCCATTCAGAGAACCTGGACCCGGACCATCCCCATTCCCATTTGAGCCCCCATAGGGCTCAATGGGAATGAGGAGCATGTTAACAATGGGCCCATTAATGACGGGCCTGTTGTTAACATGCTATTCCCCTCGCGGGACCCGCAAAGGACGTCTGGTCTGACCAGACGTCGAGAGCGGGTCCCGCAAGGGGACCTCGTAATAGGGTGGTATGGGTTTAACGGCGCCGGCAGCTCTACCGGCGTCGTTAAACCCATAACGCCAGGGTCGTAATGAGGCCCTATGACTCTAAACCACCAAAAGATAGAGAACATAACTCATTCTACTTGTGTCTACCAGCCCGAGGACACAGGACTGCCACCCCTGAGTATGAAGCCAAACATCAGAGGTAGATACTAAACAACATATCATGACACTGGACCCCACCAGAAAAATGCTAACAAAGAGCAACCAGGAGGGCAACCTAAAACAGAGACGAACACAGACCACTGTCAGGGAGAACATATAATGAAAATCACCCACACGCTTCATCACATATCAGGAGATGCCACCACACTAAGATACTCTCAGGAAACATTACACTACATCTTGGGATACTGAACCGCTGGCCAGGCATCCCACAATCCAATCAAATGACAATACTAACCAAACATATATCCCAATTAATGTGTGGACACACTGTATGCTAAAACCAGCTCTCAAACCGTACTAATCATGCATAAGACTGCCAGTGTTCCTTCCAAGGGAAAGGAACCCACTTACTTTCAATGTTGCGAGTAAAGGCCTTAAACTCAACAGACAGTGCTGCAAGGAAAAGTACAATAAGGGGAGACCATGACTAGAATGTAGTATGAAATGTTATACACAGGGCCCAGAGCCATTAAACAGTAAGTGTTTTAACCACATAATGTTCCTAAAACTAATGCTCACAAAACGATGTTCTAGTACTGCTAGTCTTATGCATTACTATGTACACGTAAAAAATTGGGCCTTGTATACCATTGCAGGACAGCTCAACCACACTACAGGTGAGCCTGCATGGTGGAAGAGGATACACTTTCCTGCATAGACTGACTCCTGAACATTTCCAAGTGTAAATGTAGACTTGTCAGCACAGGATACACATAAATTCTCTTATGAGTGTATGAGTGTGGGAGGAGTCCCAACCCAGCTCTATACTACTAATGAGCACAAACACTCTTGACCGGTCATTAGACATGCACCAGAAAGGCCATGAACGTTCACACAACTGCAGTGCGGAACGACCTACAACCATGTGCAGCCAGCAAGTATAGCATGGAAATGCAATTCAATGGCTCTACAATGCAAAAGTAAAGTTTTAGAAGTACACAACACCATTTATCTAACAATTGCAAAGTCTTAAAAGTCCATGGGGGTCATTACGACCCAGGCGTTAACCATTAGCGCCATAGTTGACGCCGGTATTTTACCGATTGTGCCATGGTGGATGGCGGAATTACTGCCCCTTTCCAAGGTTGGCAGGGCGGTAATTCCCCATTCACCATTGGCCCTTCCCCATTCCCATTTTTGCCCCCATAGGGCAAAATGGGAATGGGGAAGGCGGTAATTACAGTACTGCAAATTGTGGTACCGTAATTACCTCAAAAGTCCCATTGCGGGTTCCTTCCTTAACGGCTGGTTTTAAGGTGGGGACCCGCAAAGGGACCGCGTAATGAGGCAGTAAGGGGTTAACGGCGCCACCACTTTTTACGGCGCTGTTAACCCCTTACCGCCTGGGTCATAATGAGGCCCCATGTACTATGGAACTACTTAAACCTACAATGCCTCAAAAGGTAAACACAAGCAAATCAGTCACTTACACTCTTGGCAATGCTGCCACCACATGACACCATTGACAGCCCGCTAGAACTCCCAACTCATTCCTCTAGGCATAACACAAGACTAGTAAAGAAACCGAAAATTATTATAACTTACAGATTCATAGGATGGAACCAAGCTAGATTGTGCAAACGCAGAGGGGATGTGATACGTCTTTTAAGATGTTTAGAATCTAACTGCATTTGCTTATTACGCTGCACAACTGAAGGTCTAAACTCAGAGCACAAACTGCATGCTTTCTTAGGATAGGACTATTATGTAATTTTACAGTGCACTAAGATGTATTATTTTTTGTTTGTCATTTGGGCAGCATATATGGACTACTGGTGTTGGATAATACTGTGAGGTTTCATATTTCTGTGGATATTCGGAAACCAGATGGTTAGTTAGTGACCAATTTGTTTTCAGGTGTTTAGGACCTGTACATTAGCATATTTGAAGCCTCGGGAATGCAGGATAAAACATGCTATGAGATTAAGGACTACCTTTGCTCTTTCATTACTCGAATTAGTGTCAAGCACCCAAAGGGGTGAATAATATACTGTGCAAATATCGCACAACATTGGTTCCGCATACATATTTCGTTGCACAGTTCAGTTTACACGATGTAACAGTCTAGTTGCCGGCGATGCTTACGTCCGGACATAATAAATACTGCTGCAGCATGGCGCATGCGTTTTATGGAACACGGATCCCTCCACAGATGATTCCTGACCGATCATCTGCCTCCTGATTCTTAGCAGGTTATGTTTTGCTCCATATAATCAATTTGTCTAAATATTACATTCTTTAAGGGACTAGAATGTTGCTCATGGGGATACAATAATATATATTTCAGGAGATCTACTCGCATTCCAATCAGTGGAGCCTGTCAACAGGGTGAATATATATTTTTGTGAAGGGACGTTTGTCTACACACATTAGTGTACGCCTTCATCAGGTAAGCGCATGCTGATATTAACTAAGGACCAGTCAGTGCTACTAAGACACTAGATCATAATTAAATATGAATACCAATTGTTACAACAGCCTTCCAAGCTCACACCAAAGTGTGGCATACTGGACCCACCCACAGTAAGGGGTACGATCATTTAAAACGTAAGTTTCCAGGTCTCGCTGGATACTGTTATTACCTAAAATGGTACTTCGGCAGTATGACAATTCATGAGTTGATCGTGTAATAAAGATCAATACACCTTCATTTCAGGTTGAGTTTGTTCAGGTTTGTGGGCTACTTCAGCTACCTCGCTTTTTTATACGCACTCGACCTTAGTTTGGTAACACTTACCTATCCAATTGTTTCTAAGATACCCTCATCACTTCCTTGGAGGAAGTAAAGTCACCATGATGGGCAACAAGAACCCTTATGTTTAAATTATATCCTTGCATGTACCTGCATTTGGGTGTTTCACATGTGCCCTTCAAGTAACAATTAGTATGTTACACGATTATTAGTACAATGACCACAGCACTTTAACCACAAAGAATGTATTATTTGTAAAATATTTTATCATAATAATGGTATGAGTTACCATAACAAGGATTTACATTTTTCTACGTTCCTTCGGTTAACCTACCTGCATACCGATCCTCTCTCTGATTTTCTTATTATTTAATTACTAATTCATGTGCATATTATTTATTTCGTTTGTGGTATCATTTGCATTAATTGGTAGCCTTGATAAAGATGATGTGTCGAAACAAGTGTAGGCTGTTAAGACTGAAATGTCAAATGTATCGCTCTTGAAGACATCAACTACAATTATTTTGTGCTAAGCACATGTTACTAGTATTTATAACTGTTGGCATATAGCTTACACTATATTGCACTGTAGTAATGTAATAAAAAAATGCACTAAACATGTTTTGTCACATTAGATACATACAGGTAGTTATATAAGAGGAACAACTTCAAACTGTTAATCCTGGCAGAACTTCCCCCAGGGACCCAGTTCCCTTATCCTGCACCTTTACAATGTTAGACTCCAAACAGGTAAAATCAGCACCTTTACAATGTTAGAGTCAAAACATGTTAAAACGTAAACACTCTAGCACACACTAGTAACACATCATTTAAGATAACATACCTTACAACTAAAGTATACACCATTCAACTTGGCTCCTACTCTTAAAATGCTGAACATAGTGCACACGCATTACATTACAAAAGTGAAGCCACTCTCTAAACGCGCACTAACAGCACATCAAATAACAGCCTGGAATTCCATAGATACCAGCGTGGGTAATTCAGATGCAGCCGCCGTTCATGTTCAACAAAAATAAACGCACTCATTTCATGCATACTGAACAACAGCGATATGGAATATATAAGAAATAGCACACCACACATATGCTAATCCATTGTTTTTCCTCGATGAGTCATGCAGCTCGGCAGTTGCTAAACCTCGCTAGAATCTCCATGCAAGCCTTCTTCTCTTCACCATGCCCCATCGGCCGAGTCAGGATGTCACCATTACTGAGTTGGCAGCGGAGGGGAACAGAGCTCCTGGATTCAACCGACACAGCATCCATTCAGATACAGACCGCCACCATTCAGTTTCGTGTGCTGTTTTTTTCTTATTCAAACGTCTCTAGTAGCGCGGTTCTGGCTTCACAACACCTCGGCACAAAGATTAAATCTGATCTACCCAATCAGTACCAAGACACACACTGACCAGTGTCGGTCACAGCCACACCTTTGCCTCTAAGCGCAAGTTCAAGTTCTGTTACTCACTGGCATCTATGGTGTGCCCTTTTTTGATATGATCAGAGGTGCCAGGTGCTGTAACAGGACACTTGCAGCCACTTAGGGAACTACTACTTTGCCCGAAATACTGGCTACTGGCCATTCCCAATCTGTCCAATCACACTTTCCAGGTACCCCGGGTCTCCTCTGCCAGGATGGTACCTACTCCTTACCTTGGGCACAGTTTATACGCCCTGGGTGATCTGGGGCTGTATATGTTATTTCAGGGTCCTCTGAATCCCCTGTTTCTCTGCCCTGGGTTGTCTGGGGTTGTAAAGTAATTTTAGGATCCTACCAGGGACCCCTTGCTTTGCCCTTGGTGGTAGGTTTGACATCTCTCAGGGGTAGTGTGCGACAAACTTCTGCCTGCACCTCCACAGCAGGTATATTATTAACTGTGTTCTCTGTAGGTATCTTACTTTGCTCCTTGGGTCCACTGTAGATCTCCAGATTGTCGCCACTGTTATATTGTAGGGATCCCAGGGGACAGCAGCAAATGCCATATCATATCAGGCACATTTCCTTCAGTTCCATTTATTAAGATGTTACAAAAAGGAAGAACAGGTAAGGGGCAGAGCCCCAGAGAGTACCCAATGGCACCCACCACCCAGGCTCGTTCTGACTAACTGTCAGAGCTGGAACATTCTTCCAATACAAATATTCCAACCAAAACATAACATTCTCAACATGACATCATACACTCATGCAAACCAGGTATCAGGACATCACAGGCTACAACAAAATTTCATAGCAACTTACTGTTTTTAACTGTTCAAAGTGAACAACTCAATCAGCTGAATGTAAAACAATATTTTGGGGATATTTGTTTATGATGCATAGTGGACGAATGTATCTACGGTTGCACCGAAACGTTGCATGTCAGCGATGCATATATCCTAGCTTCTGTACTGGCTAGGCTGAAACTTTCAGCGGCTACCCCTGTTCAAGTGCACGGCAGGTGCACTTGAACTACAGCGAAGCTAGATTAAACATGTGCTAGCCCAAAGATCACAGAAGTAGGTGTGCCATAAAGCAAAGTTTAATTAATGACTAGACAAACATTTAAAAGAAAGGCAAAAAACCTACATGGTACAAGTAATGGAAAACACAAGTGAGAACACATATGTGTGGGTTAGTAGCAATATTTAGTGCAATTTCATGTAGTACTCTAAAGGTAGTGGTACAAAATCATTGTTGACACAAAACAATGGGTGTTTCTGGTTCGGAACAGGGTGAAGACCCACAGATGTTGCGTTCTAGAGGAAGATTATCTGAAGGTACCGAACTGTCGTCAGGACACTGGTAATGATGTGATGGTATTATAGTATACCTAGAAGGGGTAATGAAATGAAGTCTATTAAAAGAATTGATCTAGGTCTTGACCGATAAGAGCTAAAGGGAACGCTGCTGTTGGAGATCTACCTTGATTAGTAAGGTGGTGACTTGAAATGAAAAATGTTGATCACGCGCTGTCATCAGCACATGCATGAGTCTAAGAACTAAGATGCAGCAGTAGCTTGTTTCTAGGAAAGAGGCTGGCTTTTAGTCCAGGGTTATTACTAAGTGTGCTTGTTGGAGTGCCGGTAAAATGGGCATACAACCTACCTTGGGAAATTATGGTAGCGTCTCAAGGTGGAGAGCATCTATATTGTTGCAGGCTTTGTTGCTTTGCTGTACTGGTACTGGTAGGGAGGTCTCAAAGTACCATAGCGTCTACATATTGATTGCCTGAAAAAAGGGGTTCAGTGTTAAAAATTAGATTGCCTAGTGGTGGCAGCAGTACTTATAAGGTCATTAGTGGGCCACTAGATACTCTATGATGACTGTGAGAGAGAAGTTAGTGAAACTAATTACTTGAGCAAGGTTACGTGATACATCCGAATCAAACTAGGTGCCTGGAGGAACCGACTTGTGGTAAAGTGGCGCTGTTGCTTGTTGGATGCGCGGCATGTTGGAGCTGAAATTAGAGCTAAGGAAAGTAATTTAAAACTAACGAAAGTAACTTAAAAGCAAAATCAGGCATGTCGTTTGTGCTGACCGTCTACTGTTGCAAGAGAGAAATTTTGATTTTCATCAATTGTATAATGTGGGGATTGCCCCTTCGTTATGCTCGGTATCCATTTTATAAAATCTAAGGGAGTTCACGGCGGGAAAAGTCAATGAGCTTATTACGATCTCTTAGTGAAAAATGATCTATGGGGTGGCCGTGCAAGGATCTTGCATCTGTGTGACCTGGTAGCTAAGCTGTGGAGCTGTATCGAGCTCGAGATCAGTGTTGCATCTGCGCCCATCCACATCGTTTGTGGATGTTATAGTAAAAACATTATTGTGCCAGATCCAGGATGTGTGCCAGTGGAGCTGTGTCATAGGGGGAGGCGCTGGCCCTAAAAGCACTAAGCTGTAATGTCTTGAATCGAGTGTGGCCATACGCTTAGGATAACTGATGACATAATGGTAGAACTGAGGAAGCACATGAGTGGCAAGGGTAATGTGCTAGAGATTAACAGGTTTGGTGAATGAGCGCTGTGTCTGTAGTTATGTCGGACTAACCCTCTACTAACCCTCCTGAGTCAGGTCCCCCTTCACAAAAAAGAGGGTCTCTATTGCCGTGTTATATTTCTTCTAAGCTGAAATTTTGACATGGAAATATTATACTTGTGTAAAAGTATCAGAGAATAAAAAGCAAAAATCTGACTCATATTCCTCACATTTGGTGCTGCAATGAGACAAGCATCGTTTGAATCACCTGAATGGGAGTAAAATGACATACTAATTGATAACTTAGTGACATGGATGTCTGATCACTTTCTTGTCCTTAATCCTTCAAAAATGTGAGTTCTCTTTTTCCCAGCTAATATGATTCCACTCCCTTATTTTCTCCCTTCCATCTGCCTTCCTCTATTATGCTATTATGGCACACAATCTCAGCCTTCATCTTGAAACTAATCTCTCTTTTGCTTATCATATCTTTACTACATCCATTTCCTGTCATTTCCACCTTTTCAACATTCAGAAAGTTAGATCGTTTTCAAATGTTTGTTGCCACTAAACTTTTAATTTACTCCTTAACATTGTTATACCTATTCTACTGTTCTGTACTTCCCTTTGCTCTCCCCATCTGTCTTGATATGGGCAAAATCTTCCTGGGGGCCAGCCCTTTGAGAGCAAAAAATACCCAATTCAGCCCAAAATACAGGTTCTATTGTGCTGAGCAGTGATCTCATGCTAGTGACAAATGACACCTTCAATAAGTTTTAGTATTTATTCTAAACAGTGAATTTCATATACATTTGGTATTCAAGTTAGAGAAGATTACAAAGCACAAAACTTAGAGAAATGCAAAATATAGAGAAACATAGAACTTAGATAAACATAGAGAAACATAGAGAAACACAGTCTTACGCCCCTTCAATCAGCACTGGGAGACCCTGGCCCTCATAAGCTAGCTGTAACAAGCCCCGCTCAGAGGACAGCGCTGTCGGGATGCCGTCAGAGTTCCAAAATTCCGGGCACTTGATCTTGCACGAACCAAGTCCACAGGACGATCTCCCACCCGAGTCATGTGAGCATGTGTATTTTATAATCTCGTGCTGCCCGTCCGTGACGCACAGTTCCAGAACTTTCCCTGTGCAAAATATAGGCTGGCTCATGGAAAAAACCCAACTCTGTTAATTTCCACTGCTCCTTCTTCTGAGCCCCTCCCTGGCTCCCTGGAGCCCATCTGCCAAAGCTCAGGAATGTCTTATCAGTGCCTTCCCAGAGAAAAGGAGATTAGCTTGGGGCCATGCAGGGCTACCGTTAGTGAGGCAGAATATTCTAAGGGAAGCAGGGATGTATTAACCCCATCTGCAAGCTCTAAAAGGCATGCACTCATAGCTTAGTGTTTATAGCGCTTAAGACTGGCTATCTAAGCGCTATATAGGTGCCATAATGTTCCAAACACTCCAAAAATACCTATTAGCTACAGAGCTAGGGCCCTCTCCCTGCCTGTCTATCAACAATGCATAATGTGACCTATCACTCATACTAGGCCTGCATATTCCTTGTAGCTCACTACTGCATAATGGAAGTGCTACAACAGACTACTGTCAGCATTTTTAGCACATACTTTGAATACACTATTGGCTTTCAGCGGCTAATGCTGTCATCTAAAGCCCTGATTGGCAAGGTTGCAATTTTGTGTATCACTACACCATCTCAAACCTAGCTCCTTTAAAGTCTGTCTTCAATTCTTCTATTTGCCTCCTGTATTGTTTATCTGCCCTCTGACTTCTCTTTTCTTTGTTGGTCATCTTTTTATCCTCAACTGAAATTCAGTTTCCTTTGTATTGTGTTTAAGGGCCTTTATGGACTTGCTCCTATCCTAAACTGAAACTGCACTGGTCATCTGACGACCCTCTGTTCTCAGGTCCAGGTCCCCTCCCCACCAGTCGCACACCTGCACTGCCCCCCTGGCAACCCTTTCTCTCTGGGGCTGGTTCTGTAACCATACAACCCCCTAGGAGCACTTGACACCTGTTGCCTGCACTTACCCTTGCGCCTGCCGCCAGCAGGCCGCACCTCTTATGTTTCGTTCCTATTTATTTTTTCTATTTATTTACTGTTTATCCTATGTACTGCACTTCTCCCTCTTCCGCCTTGCACTTTCCCCCTTCCCCACCTCCCCTGCACTTGCGCAATCTCAATGTCACCTTGCCTAGTAAGATCATTTTCTCTGTCTTCCCTCTGTTCCCCTCCCTTGCCTCATTGCGCCTTGAAACACTTGTGTATAGGCACATTATAAATGCCATATCATATCACATCATATCATATCATATCTACCTTACATCTCTTGTCTCTTTTTTATGTACCCTCTTGTGCTCTACGCTCTCAATCTGACTTTCTTCTAACTGTACCCCCCCCCCCCCATGTGCATCTTCACGGTTCTGCTCTTTTTCCCTACTGGCTCCTCTTCAGTGGAATGCTCTCCCACTCTCTTTATGATGCAATCACTCCTACTCCACTTTCTGAGCTGCCCTTAAAAACTTCTTACTTCAATCTTAATTGTATTTGATATCATTATAGTTTTTAATTCTTTTATATTGTACCACTATTTTCATTAATTTGTACTGTAAATTGGTTTTTTAAAGCACCTTGGTGTAAGTCACTGTATAAATAACAAGTTAATACAGAATGATAAAAATGCCACATGTGAGGAACATAATGTTTTAGAAAATAACAACTGTGTAATCTTGAAATTTCCAAAATGACATCACTTCCAAATGAGAGGAACATTGGGTTTAAAAGTTACTCCAATTAGACTGGGACTTTATTAAAAACATTATTTATAAATGGGTCTTTTGTGTAACCCTGGATATTTCTTGCTTGAACATCAATACTGTAAAACTTTGATACATTAATAAATTATGTGAAGTTGGTGTTTGCACAGCAAAGGAACTACTTAAATAAAAAATGGACAAGAACAGGCCTTAACAAATTTCATTTGTTACCCAATTGGAACCAAAACAATTACATTGCCCTGCCAATGTGGTAAAATAGCTTGCAACCTTAGTCAAAGTGAAATAACTACTGCCATCATCCTGCTTGCTTTAACTGATGTCGAATGACAAAATAACACTGGGACAAAAATGGGGCAACTGAAGGTCATTTCTGGGACTGGACTCTTATGCATGACCCAATACCGAATACCCTAATTAAAGCAAAATATTTTGAAATGGCAGTTTGACTTCAGGAGAAGTCTTTTTGGACACCAAAAACAGGTCAGTTATCCCCCAAAAATAGTGACAAAAAGGCAAAAAGTCCTTAGAGGTGGCTCTAGTATCCACATATATATGAATTCTGACTTAATAAAGACCTTCTTTGAGTGAGAAGACTACAAGACAAAGATGCCTTCTTAACCTGAATTGAATCAAAGTAGGAAAACAATGTTTTTGTATTGGAGATTCATACCCCAGATCAAATGTTGATAGTTTGGCCCATTCTGTATTGATTCCCTTAATACAAGTTTGGTGTGTAAACATTCAGTTTTGGAATAATTTCGAGCTATGTGCAAAGGCCGGTAATGTAATGTAATATAATTGTTTATTGTTAACATGCTTAATACCCAGAGGTTTCAAACCTGTTTTGATCCATGTTGTCTTGCTTCCAAGGCAAGTGTGTTGTCCCTGACCTATCCTCCCGGCCCAATTTGATAATGTGTAAAGTTCTTGCCTCTGAAAGTCTTTGAAATGTATAACCATTAATAAACTAAAAACAGGGTTATAGGACCCTGCACGTGTTGATCACATCTTTAATAAGCATGCCACAGGTAAGGTCCAGGTATTGAAGATTAAATATAGAGATCTTCAAGAAGTGGATATAATGTGAGCACATGACATACTCAAGGACTCAGAAAATGTAATTGTGCACCAGGGAATTTCTTAGAATAAATTGACCATCCCAGAGTTAAGGCTATGGGATTCCACCCTAGACCATGCCATACCGGCAACCTTTAGGCTTTTTTTCAACATACCTAGTGGTATCATTGTTGAGAAGTCAATACCCATGCTTGGGAGAGTTTCTCTGCGAGGTAGCTAGGTGACTTGAGGACAACTGACTTATAGATGATGCAGCAAGACTTGAAGGTGATTTGTGCATGGCCCCTGCAAAGACCCTTGATGAGGTGTGCATTTGCGTGTAGGACACTTCTCAGGGCACTAAGGGAGAATGATGGGAGGCTTTCAAGGAGGGTGTTGCCCTCATCCAAGTGGGATAGGGCCAGTGCCTGAATGGTGGATTTTAAAGCTGCCTGGAGGGAGGCTTAGCTATGTGTGTCTTAAAGGAGAGGTGTTTATCGACGTGGAACCCTAGGGTCTTGGAACAGGAGGTCAGCTTGTGTGTGATAACCAGGTCTGTAGGTCTGGGTATTCAGTGTTGTTGGTGAGGAGTAGGAATTTGATATTGGAGGGGTTGAGCTTCAATTATACACTGAAAATCCAAGAATGGATCAGCAAGAGACAGGTTTTTAGCCCGTGGATGTCCTCGATGGAGTCAATCATGAGGTATAACTATGTGTCATTGGCATATTGGCGGATGTGGATGTTGTATGTGGCTAGGAGGACTCCCAGTGGCTCCATGTATAGATTGAAGATCACTGGAGAGAGGGTGGAACTGGCAATCTAGAGGAGTCCATCAGAACAAACTGCTGGCAGTTGGCGAGGTAGGATTTGAACCAACGTAGGACAAATTAAGATAGTATTTTAGTTTCAATTTATTTTGACACTAGGGAAATCAATCTGATGGAGGCACATCCCATGATTTCATTTAATATGCCAGCCCCAAGATAAAAAGCCTAAATTTGATACAAAGGGGAATTTGCAAATATAGGATTAATTCAGTCAAGGAAGCCAACATAAGCTTATATTCCAATACTTTCTTGCCAAAAGGAACTTCCACTAAAAATGTATTATTCTGCTTATGTGGTAAACACTGTCTGAACTAACAATTTACTGCTCGTGTTTTTAGAGACTAGATCATGCCATAAATCAGTCTGTTTTTATATGATATTGCATTTATAACACACCTGTACATACATGTTTCTAGGCGCCACAAGACAAGGGAGAGAAGGTAGAGGAAAGACAAGACAAACAATTTAGTAGGGGGAAGTCCATTCAGGCCAATAATGATCTGGATAAGTGCAACCAGGGCACCACAGCTCTGAGTAAGTGCAAGTCGGCAGATGGGCTTTCGAGGTTACAGATTACAAACCCTAAGTGCACAGTAGGCCAGGTGGCAGTACAAGGAGGACTGGTCGTAGAAGAGCCTGGTAACCAGTGAGACTCTGAGGGTACCAAGCAACCAGTAAGCACATCAGAGAGGAAGGTTAGCAGGTGAGCGAGAGAGAGAAGGCAGATGAGAATAGAAGGTCTTGGGCTGCTTCTGGAACTTCAGGTGATCCGGCTCAAGTCTTAGAGGAGAAGGGAGGCTGTTGTAGAAACAGGCACCTGCAGAGGAGAAAGACCTACCCCGACTCTCTGTCTGGAAAAGCATATGACCCATAGAGAGTTGGAGCAGGCTAAGAGAAGGGCCTGAGAAGGAAAGTACCTAGGCAGAGAGAGTTGGGTGAAGTGCGGCCCTCGGCCCCAGAAAGCCTTGTGGACAATGCAGATGGTCTGGAACTTGATCCTTGCAGCCAACAGGAGCCAGTGGAGAGATTCCAGGGCCGGAGAGATACAGACCCTGGGCTTGAGGCCAAGGGTAAGTCTTGCAGTCCTGTTCTGGATTAGTATCAGGCAGATTGATGAAGAGGTTGTTGCACTAGTCCAGACAGGAGAGAGAGCAGGAGTCCCAATGAGAAGTATCTCTATCTTACTGGCATTAAGGCAGAGATCGTTGGAGGAGAACCAATCCTGAATTGTGTATAGACAGTCAGGAATGAACAAAGCAGGATAGGTGGTTGAGGGAAGCCTGAAGGAGAGCTGAGTGTCATCTGCATAACACTGAAAGTTGGAGAAGGAGGAGATCAGGTGGGTCAAAGGGGCCAGATAGACATTGAAGAGCCAGTGTGAGAGGATAGAGCCGTGGCAGAAACCACATTTAAAAGAGAGTGGTGGTGGAGAGGGAGGACCCATGTTGAACCTGGGCGAGTCAGTCCAAGAGAAAGGAGGTCAGCCATGTCAGAGCCTGATCCGTGATGTCCAGGCTCTCAAATAATTGATTGATCAGGGTGGAGTGATTGACCGTGTCGACAGCAGAAGAAAGGTGAAGGAGGATGAGGACAGAAGGAGAGCTAGAGTCACAATTAGAGAGCAGACCTTCACGGTTTTTTAGGAGAGCAGTGTCCCTGCCTCTGGCTTCTCTGAAGCCAGACTGATGGGTGTGGAGGAAATCAACAGATTCAATGTGGAGAGGAAGCTGGTAAATGGCCAACTTTTTCAGGAGTTTGCCCAGGAAAGGAGTGATAGAAATCCAGCAATAGTTTTCCAGACAGGTAGGATCGACAGAAGTTTTTTTTAAGAGGGGGTGCACAAGGGAGTGCTTGAGGACAGATGGGAAAGATCTAGTGGTGGAAGAGTGATTTCAGAAATCGGCCAATGCTGGAGCGAGGGTGTCAATGTGGTCCTTGATGGTTCTGGAAGAGCAGGGGAGCACCTGGTTGGACAAAACATTCATAGATTGGACTTGTCTCGAAACATCATCAGGTGTCAAGAGAGAGAAGGAGGAAAAAGGAAAAGGAGTGATAGAGGCATCCAAAGGAGGCCTGAGAGAGGTAGTGAGAGAGGAAGAGGAAAGTGAGGACAGGATGTCCTGGGTTTTAGTAGTGAAATGAGAAGCCAGCGCCATGCAGAAGGCCTGGGAGGGGACAGGAGAGGTGGAGACTGCAGTAGGATTGGGCAGCCCCTTGCAGATTTTAAAAAGTTGTTAGAAGCTGCATTGATGCAGGCTTGGATGTGGATTCTCTTCTTGGAGAAGACAGAGAATCTGTATTGCCTCTGGAGCATTTGGCAGGCCAGTTTGTCATAGGATGTTCCCAAAGCCCTCCACTTGCTCTAAGCCCCCCTGCACTTGGGTTTCAGGGTGGCAAGGTCGAAGTCATACCAATATTTGCACTTGGAGGTAGGCTTCAGATGGATTCTCATGACAGGGGCAAGAATGTCCAGAGTGTTGGAGATGGAGAGATGCAGGTTAGAGAGGGCTGTGTCAGAGTGTGAGTCAAATGCATGAGTATGAGGATCAGAGAAAGTAGAGACAAAAGCGTTCACTGACACTCGCTCAATAGGCCGAATGAGCGAGAAGGAAGGTGGCAGTGCTGTGGTAGGCTTTGCAAGTGGGACATGCAGTATCATGTGGGAGGAGAGCAGAACGTTGACAGTCCATGAGAGAGGAGTACTGAGAGGGTTGAAGAGGGGGATGTCTGAGGAGATGAGTGCCTCCAAGGTATGGCCTGCAGAGTGTGTCAGAACAGAGGGAAGAATGGAAAGATAGGCGAGCTAGTTGCAAAGGTTGCAGATGAGCCCAGAGAAGGGATAAGAAGCATCCAGGTGGATGTTGAAGTCTCAGAGGAGGAGAATCTGAGAGGTAGAGGCAAGAAGAGAAGAGGAGAGGCCAGCCCATTCAGAGAGGAATAGGGCGGCCTGACCAGGTGGCCTGTATATGATGAAGAAAGAAGAAGGCAGGGAAAGCACACCCTAACTTGTATGTGTTCTATTTAAAATGCTTCAAGTGTCCTTTGTTTTTTCTAGTCCTCTAACCCTTATACTAATCAGATTTTTCTGGGTGCCGGGGAGAAAAAAATGACTCTGGTATCAAAAAGTCAACAAAGATATGAAAAAAATGCAGTTCCTATAGGTAATAGGAACATCCGTCCCCTGCACACCATACAAGAGTGGAAAGAAAATGTTCCAAACAAATCTCAATATTTTTAGTAGTTTCAAATGTTCGTTATACTAGTCTTTCAAAAATTATTAGGGCACAATCAACGTAGACAAACATTGAAAGTAAAGTTCAATCAACACATTTTCACCTTTAAAGTACACGTTTTTTCACTAATGATGTTTCTCAATATTGTACAAAATAATGTTATTATTTCTTTGAGTTCTATTCACTCAATCACTCAATTGCAACTTAACAAATAATCAAAAGCAGTTTCTTTCAACAAATTCAAGAAAATTCAAGAAAATTCAAAAGAATTTCTAAAAGGTTCAAGAAAATCAAGACAGTTCAAATGAAAAAAAGTTAGTTAATAATGAGCTCAACGCGAGATTTGCCTCTCTTCTTCAGGAGCAGCAACTTATTTATGGCTAGTACAGTAATCACTAGTTTCAACAATTCTTCATCCTGTAAATGATGGCCACAGTCAGAGAGAGGCCAGGAGATATAGATAGACTAAAGACCAGACATTGAAATATCAGTGCCACTCAAGCACCGGCCCGGAAGTTTCTGGGCTCAGACAGGATCATGTAGCGCTCCGGGAGAAGAGTGTCAAAACTCATGACACAGCTGGCCATGAAACAAGTCCTTTGTTTCTAGGTGAAGCTGCAAAGAAGGTGTGCCCTTGGGTAAGCAGGATACATTATTCAGGAAAGCTTTCTCAGATTTTCTGCCAATGTCCATATTCACCATTTTCCGAGCCATATGCAGAGCCTGGATCTGCTTGATTTCAGACAAGTAGTGAGAACCTCTTATCCATTCCCCCTACAAAAGCTAGAAATTGCAGTGCTGCATTTCCTAAGATTCAGGTTTTATTTCTCTAATTGGCAGATCCATGTACAAGAATCCATGAAGATTATGCCTACATAATCTTATATTTTAGCTTGTTCCATTACAACATCATCAATTCTTTATTCCCTGGGCAAGAACATGAATTTAGTTTTGCAATGGTTTATTTAGAGGTCTTTGCCCATGCAAACATTGTAAAAGAAATGTGCAAGTTGTGTTTGAAACCTAGTCGGGTATAGGATATTTACGCCACATCATTACCAATAAACAATATTGGTATTTTATTTGTGCCCTATTGAAAAGGGATGGGCAAATGTATCCCCTACCCCCCTCCGATGAGATATATGATGCGGGAGAAGAACAGAATGTGTTGTGAACGCACATACTATTTTGGACCAATTCCTAGTTCTCGAATCATCTATAAGTATGCTGAGAGTTACCCACTCAGCAAACCTTACAGACCGGGTGCGGTACAAACCCTACCCAGAGTGGATGAAGACCCTCAGGCTACAACTAAAGAGACTTCAATTGACAGTATCAACTAAAGCACCTAGAAGCCAAAGCCACTGACCTCGTTAGAGACACCACAACCTAGGAGCATTAGACAGGAAGCACACGTGCCATTCGCACCTTGAAACACAAAGACGCACCCAAATACACAAAGAACATGGATGTACAGTTCTATAGCTAGATGACAGATACACATACATACTGTAATTGCTTTTATTATTTTTTCATTAGATTAACGAAGCAACACAGAAACCGCAAGAAGCAAGAGACCCTGAATAAAGCTTGTGTGCAATTAATCTTATGGAGCTGCAGGAGCACCTATGGGACCTGACAGTCCAGTGTGACTAACATATGGAGAATATAGAATAGAACAAACATATTGAAGCCACTCTATGACTTAGGAAAATTACAGCAGACCACAAGTCCTCAGCAGGAGCTGAACTGAGGCAAATTTGGATTGGACAGGAGCAGACTTGTGAGACAGTACCCGCTGCTAAGGCAACCAGATATGAACAGCATTTCATTCCCTGAATGACAGTAACACCAGTCACAGTAAAAGCAAATACTTTCTCTTAATTCAGAGATGCAGAAGCTCCAAATCATGGTTTCTGAACACGTAACCCGTCCGACCTAGATGATGAATCGAAAACAGAACAATGCTGACACATAGTAAATGTTATTACCAAGAGCTGAGAACAATTTGGATCCCAGGCTTGGGGAGATCAGCTCTAGGCAATCACAATTCAGACTCCTAGGGATGGGTAGACACAGGCTAGTACTAAAGGTAAGACCCTCACACAGCAACATTATGTAGAGTTAGTTATTTGGGGATGGGCCAGGTCAGCCAACTGACATGCGAGAACCAGTAGAATAACATGTATAGTGTCCAGTATGGGTGGACTATTACTCAACGGCCAATCCCAGATGGCGAAAGGTTTTCTGGAGAAGGGCCCAGGTTGTAGCATCACTCTGACATCATGTGGTTACAAAACTGGCCTGCGAGCCAGGAGACTTTGAGATGTCCCAGGATTTCTTCTATCCTTGCACTGATCCCTGTTGATTCTGGATGTAATAAACCGCAGTATGAAGTGCTGTCTGGCTAGATCTGTGTTCCTTTTGGGGGAAGGTGTTGGGCCTTCCTAGAGTCCGCAAACTCCTACTAGCCCTCGAACTTACCTGGAAGTTTGTCCCCAACACTATGTTGTAGCATTATTATAGAAATACAACTGATTATTGATCACAATGTTTCTAAAAACATAAAAAGGGTGGGGGTTAGCACTCAGTCTTGCCAAACACACTTTTGGAACAGAAACTATGCTGTGACCTCACCAGATCAGTTCCATCTAAATGTGTCCTCACTATTAGTATAAAGTGGATACAGTGCATTCAATATTGCAATAGGTATACTGGGATTCAGTATGGTTTCCTATAGCGTCACACAGGGTGCCCGATCACAAGTAATTTTAAGATCAATAACAAATATATAATAATAATTTCCTTAAAATACCATGTTTTTTGCAATAACATAACAAATCTAAAACCTTTGTCAATGGAACTTACACAAAGGTGAAATCCCACCTGCAGATAACGCATTATTTTATTTTATTCTATAATTCAAATTGCCTAACAGTACCCTTGCAAATATCTTCCCTTTGATATGTCGATAGCTGGAGGGAATCTCTTTTCTGTAAATAGTAACTAATTCAGCTGCTTTATTGCATGATTTTGGTATCAACAATGAAGCTGAAATTACATTAAATAAATGTCAAACAAACAGAGCCCATATATTGGGTCCAGCCTTAAAAATATCAACAGGTATCTTGTCGGAGTCAGGTGATTTGTTGCTGTTTTGGGCCTTAGTTGCAGGGTGGCCTCCCCGTAGGTTAAGTTAAGGTACTTAAGGGAACACCTTACATGTCTAAAATAGAATGATTCAATTCCCTGGATCTTATGGTTTCCCTGTACAAATCCTTAAAATGATTAGACTACAGGATTGTGGGGATGTTACTAAGGAGGAGGACAATATATTCTAATAATCCCTTTGACAACTATTTCCAAAACCTAAAACCTTTTTCCTGAACATGTTTAGAGAGTGTTTCCCAATGTTCACCCACAGACTCATTTTTTTCGTTGTAATCAAAGTTTTAAAGCTACACTTCATTTCCCCATGAGTCTTTTTAACCATGGTGTGCTACTTTGTAAAATGGGAATTATATTTTGCTTATCATGTATTCATATTGCGCCCTAAAATGGGGAAGATTTTGAATCTAATGGATCCAAAAGCACATTTTCTAATGAGGGTCAGATGAATCTCGAAAGTAGGAGCAATATTGTTTTCTTGTCCTGTAGCTACCTTCTGACAGAACATTGCAATTGACCACACCTACTTACAGGAATATGTTTGTTAAAACATCCAACAGTCTTAGGACAAGAAAAACCATTGGATCGCAAGAGGATGGTGATCACTGTCTAAATAGTTTAATATACAGAGATCCTTGTAAAATGGCCATGTCTTGTAAATTGATGATGATATAGTCTATGTGGCAGTTAGGGTTCCCAATAAAGGTTGTTTGCACTGCGGGATCCCAAATAAGCCTCCCATTACGACCTGTACGACCCAGGCATCACCTCAAGCAGGCCGCTTCTAGGACATTCCTATGGTGTGTCTCTTCAGAGAAAGTAACCAATTCTCCGGTATACCCGAAAAATACATCCTCATTATCGAGGATTCCATTGAATGTTACCATTGGCCCATACATTCAGGTGGTATATTAGGAATTTGACAATCCTATAGATTAGTTATTGCTCCAAATGTCTATACATTCCTTGATTAGATATATTTTGTTAGGCCATTCATTGTAGACCTATTGTGCATATTTAATAAAAAGGATGTTAGCACTATTCCCTGTCCTAATATATAATTCCTGCAACTCACTAGAAAAAGTATAAATGGAGTCTAACATGACATTCCAATAGCAATCCATCCCCCTGCTAGCTTTTTCACTAGATCATTTAATAGCGGGAACAAAATGCAAGGCATAACCCTGTAATGTTATGTTATTTGGTTTTTAAAAAAGTGTCTACTGCCATTGATATGACTTCAAAGCACTGTGGGGCGGAAGACCCAATTGAAGACCATATTCTGTTCATGTATGGAAATAAAAGAGTATTGCATTGCATGCACATAGTTATTCAAATTAGGTGACTATTCCTAGCAGAGATGACTGCTTTAAACATTATACATAGCATGCAGAACATTGTGTTCAGGTGCAGAGATGACTGGTATTTCAGTTACTATGTGACAGCTGGACCACATTTTCCATGGAACTCAGCTGTATTCTATGGGTTTCAGCGCGAAAGTGTGGATGGGTTTCATAAATAGTCTATCAACCCGTAGGGCAACACTCTACAGGTGAGGGCTCTGCTATACTTGCAGAACACATACACACTGAATAACATGTAGTCAAGCATGTAGTCAAGCCAAACGCAACCTGCAACCATGAACTCCCACCACTGACTTCTTGCACACAGGTCCTATTTCACGAGCTCAAACGATCCCTGCTTTCTCTCTCTCTCTCTCTCTCTCTCTCTCTCTCTCTCTCTCTCTCTCTCTCTCTCTCTCTCTCTCTCTCTCTGTCTGTCTCTCTCCCTCAATTTATTTCCTTCTCTCTCTCACTCTCACTCTCTCACCCTCAATCTCTCTCCCATTAATACATTGGGCCTCGTTCCGAGATTGGCGGTAAGGGATACTGGGCACTGGTAAGGAGACCGGTGCCGGTAATCCCTTACCGCCCTACTACAAGGTCCCTTAGCGGGTCCCTCCAATAACAGCTGGTCTGACCAGCCGTTGCGGACGGGATCCGTTAAGGGACCAGGGCGCAAATAACGGGCTTGACATTCGCGAGCCCATTATTTGCACCCTCTCCATTCCCGTTGAGCCCTATGGGGGCTCAAATGGGAATGGGGAATGGCTTTTTCAATGGGGACTTACCAGTCGCGCAAAGGTCGGACTATACCTGCAAGTCCCCATTGAACAATACCGGTGCCGGACACGTTATTGGTTGCAGTCATGGCACAAATAACGCCATGACTACCACCAATCTCGGAATGAGGCCCATTGTATCCCATGCGCAGCAAACCAAACATTAGTGAGTTGTCAGATGAGAAGTAAGGACCAGGCAGTCTGTACACTCCAGTCACTTACCATAAAGCCAAGGGTTATGGGAGGAAAAAAACATTGTTTCAGAGAAAGTGCTGCTTGAAGTTTAGGTTATGGTTACCCATTTGCCTTGCTTAGAGTCCTGGTTGGCGGGCAGTGAGATACCTCAAACTACACTCTACCATGCTCAGGTGCTGTGCACAGTGTCTGGCTAAGAAATTTTTCCTACGGCGCAGGGACCCTCCTGGGCTGGGCAATACAACCTTTTGTTAGGCATTTGTCAGGCGTTGGATAGGGAAGGGGCTACAATCCCCTGTTCATTTCACACAGCGGTCTACCTTGCTGTCTCCCTGAAGCTCCAAATTCTTCTCACACAGTACGCAGTGAAAATCCTCCCTCAACAGCCACCAACAGACAGAAACTCACCAGGTTTGACGTGAGCCAGGCCTTCGGTAATAGCAGAACTGCAACTCTGCAGGGGAATCTTCATGATGAAACTCTGAGCAGAAAAGATGGAGAGGGCGGGAGGTTCCTCTAAAATGTTCCGCACCTTGACATAAAAAGGGGATGGAGAGGTTTATCAGCTGCAGGATGGTGAAGTACAGTGTGATGGCAGTGACAGACAGGGGTTAAGGGGCTGTGAAATATGATGGGAATTCCAATAAGTCTGCCATATCGAGTCTGGCCTCTTTCAAGCTAAGGGTCTCATGAGTTTTCCCCTAATTGTGCCACAGCTAAAATGATGGGAGCAGGGCAAAGACAGCAATTCTTTATTCATCCAGATTCTAAGGGCTGTCCTGCCAAGTGTAGAGAAGGGCTGTCATGGATGTACATATTTACAAGATGTGAGCTGTTCCCCACAGGGGCTCGCCTGGAGACAGGAAAGGTTGTGCCTCACCCATTAACAGTTTTTTTTTAATGCTACAGAAGCAAGGGAATAGAAGAGGGGATGCTGTGCTGTCACTTTGAAGTACTTGGTTGTTGAATGAAGTGTCCTCTTAAATTTACGAGCTTTGTGCAAGTTGGTAAGATGTCTTGGAGTAAAGTCAGAGAAGGCAGCAGAAGAAACTCCTCTTAAACTGAGCAGCTGCTGTGTGTACCTGCTGTGACCACAAAATCAATCGGTCATTGTCCCCCTCAGTCTTATGCTAAAAGAGCTAAGAATTTAAACAGGGGATGTGCGACACAATGATTAAGCTTGCAGTTCCCTGAAAAGCAAGCTAAACAGCATTTGTGTGGATAGGATCAGGCATTTTGTAAGTGCTTAGGCCACTGTGTAAGCTGGGTCTAAGGTTGTGGAATGGCACTATAAGAGCTCCTTTAGCCTACGCTGACCTGATTTGTGAGGCACTGATATATGATTGTGCATTTACACCTTTTTCCTGTGCGTTTTGCCATGTTATGGCCAGGTTCAAATACCAGTGCTTGGGAAGTGTCTATTCCTTCATTTCTAGCTGATTTTATCATGTAGTAACATCAAGGTGTGTGTTGTATAGGGCCTACCAGTTTATCTGTAAGCAGTTCTCCAAAATTAAATGAATCATACTTCAATTTGAGTAACTCATTGGCCTGGAAGTAGATAATGGTGTGTACTCCTGATGATGTTACACCACATATAATCTAAGAGTTTCCTGGCCAGATTAGCAATATTTCATGATAGAAAACAATTTTGGTGGTATATTTCAGTGGAAGTAGCCCTTTGTAAGATGGTCATTCCTACATTCAACTGGACTATATTATCTAATGGGATAATTGTGTGCATGGTATGAGGAACAACCCAAAATATCAGCCTGAATCACTAAGAAACTGTGGGCCTCTTTACGGGTCCGGCGGTAACCCTGCCGGCGCGAGTGGCGAGTTGCCGCCAGACCTGTAAAATATTACCAGCACTACCGGACTATTCCAAGTCCGGCAGCTGGAAAGTCAGGGGCCGGCAATTTTGTTAGTCCCCATTCCCATAGAGTCCCACAGGACTCTATGGGAATGGGGACACAGAAGCACCGGGAGGTTTGATAATAGTGCCGGTGCTCCTGTGAAAACTCTCCCCGCACCGACCAGGCAGAGTTGAAGTGTGCCGGTCTGGTAATAACGGTGCAAGTATGCCTACCAGCACCGTTGTTTCCAGATCGGCACACTTATAATGAGGCCCTATGTCTTTCTTGTTTTATTCAGTGGATTTGCCAAAGCTTTCTCAGATTGTCTGACACCCGTATTCAGCTTGGTTATGTTAACCATTTTAATCAACTCCCTGTTTAGGGATCTATGCTTATGAATGTTAAGCATGCCAAAGTCCTTCACATCAGCTTAGTTATCTAAATCCTTACTCATATTTGTATTCCCACCTTGTACACAATTCTCGTGAGGTATACCTCTTGCACTTATATTGTAAGTCGTTGGACCCATCTTTTTCTTCATGGGGGATCTAGCCACAGTATCTAGCCAAGAGAAGCTGTGACATGCAACCATATGATGTATGAAACAGAAGGAATGTCAGAGCAAGGTTCAACCTGTCCATGTTTTTTCCCATAGATGTGGTAGTCCTTTACACATACCATCCTCACGAGGACAGAATAACATCACCATATGGGCATCATCCACCAAATCTCGAAATGTCCAACACCGAAGACCTTGGGCCAATGGACACCCATGCCCTTATGGGGAATGCAGCCATGGCATACTTGAGAGATGTCAGGAACCACATCACTGCTTCCATTCACACTTTGAACATAGCCATATGTGGCCCATAGTCACATTGATCAAAACTACTGAACAGTGACAGCATAGGGAGGAAACATGGTCATGAAAGATAGGATAATCCCTCATATCTTGATCCCAGGTGTACATGTTCTGAATTCCAGATGTATGTCATTGATTCTCAATGAACTGATTACCTCACCAAGCACCCAACATTTGATCAATGTACTGCCTCATCTATACTTGCTTCCCCATCTCATGTCCTCGTACGTGATCTACACCTTATATCATTATATATGACATTCTAAACAACCCTTAAGATACAGTTGTTTGTTAATGGGAACATCAAGGGTGCACATTTCCACATCTACCTGTACATTTAGTAGGTAGCCATTCAGTCAAATGAACAGGTATTGAATGTGTCAGATTGAACCATTGGCCACTGAACACCTGAGGCAGCAAATATTAGCCAGGGGGGAATGGTATCCGGGCATGGTGGGGGGGGGGAATGGCAACAGCTATCTGCACTACATTTTTACGGCTGTCACTTTGTGTTGATATGGAATTGAAGTGTGAAAAGGTGTCATGTGACTCTGTTCCATTGATGCAAGTGTGGGACATGCCAGACTAAAACACGCAAACAATTACAATGACCCTGAAGAGTATGTACAAATTAAAACTATGGACCTTACCCATGACAGTGGCATCGATGAGGAGGGTGCAAACATGGGACACACCATATCTCAAATGCTGTCACACACATAGCAACTTTGAGCTACCGTCACCTATGAACAAAAGGCATAACATGGGGAGCAAATCAACTAGATGTTTGCATCATAACCATTCATTCCTAAGGCTCATCCACACATCCTTGCTCATGTGACCCAAGAGGCTGTACAAGAAGAGGTAAACATCAGTGCACAGCGGATTGATAGAGCTTCTGATGTCTAAGACCATTACCAAGGTATTGCAAACTGACCCACGGACACCCCACAGACATGACAGAATCATTACACAGGTCAGTGCCCACTTTGTATATCAGAGTGGTACCAACATGCATGGGGTGCACTACACACAGAATGTGCCACATGGGAAGCAAAGTATTACACCAGCAGGAAAATGCACATGATCTCTAGATTCTCGAGACTGGACAGAGCTGCTTGGCAGCCATGGAGAGCTACACAGAGCATGTCCTTATGAAGCCCGGACATGTATAATGGACAGTACAAAACATGTATTTTATGTTTTATTGTTTGCTTGTTAGGCACTTATACAGGAAGTACATTCTGTTTCAAAGCACCCTCAGTCCAAAGATGTGGAGAGGGGACCGAGAAGAGGATGTCCGTGAAGACCTCTCTGGAGGTAGCACTGACCTACGTGTCTGCAAATGGAAGGGCAGAGTTTGCATGCAAGATATCTTTTTTGTGCTTTTTCATTCCGGACTTAGTGAGAGATGTGGATAGGAGATAGCGTAGCAATTAGAGAAGATAGGAGAGATAGTGAGTGCCATTAGGGTGACCAAGGGAAGTTGAAAGGAGAAGGGTGACTGTACTGCACAGTTCTATCCTAATCTCATAGGTGGTCTAGCAACAGCAAAGAACACAATGCAATGTTGTTAGGGTGCAGGATGTAAATACAGACAGCTAAAAGCGAATTTCAATGAAAGGCCACAAATGCAGTGATTTGGGATGTAAATACACACAGCTAAAAACGATTTTCATGAAAGGGTGCTAGATGTAAATATACACAGCTAACAACGTTTTTCAAGAAAGGGTGCAAGATGTAAATACACAGAGCTATAAGGTATAAAATGTCAGCCCAGGCACATAGAAATGGAGGGGTATGCCAAAGGTGCATTGTGAAACAATAAAACACAAGACAAACTACATGGAGAGACAACAAAAGCTAATATTATGTAAAAGGGGAACAATAGAAGTATTTACAAATATGATAACATCTTGAAAATAGAGTAGATCCTGGATGAACACATACACGGAACAATGACTGCATAACTCATATGTCATCTGACTCCTCACTTGTGGATGTACCAACCACCACCACCTAGATGCCCTACTCTTTCAACTCATCCAGTGAGACTAATGCCTTAAAGGGGCAGAGACATAGAAAATTGAAGAGCAAGGTTTCTGAAGGAGCACACTCTCAGCTGGAGGGCCAGAGGTAGGAGTGAAGTGTAGGAATATTGAAGTTGGTGTGTGATGGGTTTCTGAAGAAGCACCCTTTCAGATGGAGGTCCAGGAGTAGAAGTGAAGAAGAGGAATGTTGCAGTTGATGTGGCTGAGTGTTGTCCTGAACAATGCTGCGCAATGACACAGACAGCCTCTTCCACCCCAGGCAGGGTACTTTTTTGTCACCCCGGCACCTGAATCACCAAGATGTTGCTACCACACTTTGCTTAGTAATTTGGGCATCCATATTCTCACCAACATAACCATGGGTAACTCCCCTTCTCTGGACACTTATCCACTTGTGAATCTGTTTCCCTCCTTGCTTGCCCCCCATGTCTGCACTTCTGATTACACTGTGTGTTTGCATCCACTGCTAGCTTTTGAATCTAGTTGTTTATTCATATCTGGGTGTGTTTTTATGCATTTAGCCTGTTTCATATATGGGTGTGTTTTCATGCATTTAGCCTGTTCCAAATCTGGGTGTGTTTTCATGCTTTTATCCTGTTTCATATCTCTATGTGTTTTCATGCATGTATTCTGTTTCAAATCTGGGTGTGTTTTCATCACTTAGCCGTGTTCAAAACTGGGTGTGTTTTTATGCATTTAGCCTGTTTCATATATGGGTATGTTTTTATGCATTTAGCCTGTTTAATATTTGGGTGTATTTTCTGTTTCAAATCTGGGTGTGTTTTCATCATTTAGCCGTTTTGAAATCGGGGTGTGTTTTCATGCATTTAGCCTGTTTCATACACGGGTATGTTTTCATGCATTTAGCCTGTTTAATATCTGGGTGTGTTTTCATGCATTTAGCCTGTTCAAAATATGGGTGTGTTTTCATGCATTTAGCCTGTTTCATATCTGGGTGTGTTTTCATGCATTTAGCCTGTTTCTTATCATTAATTTAGCCTGTTTCAAATCCGGGTGTGTTTTCATGCAAATTTGCTGTGCCATTAAGCGCTCCCCCCATTGCGTTTTGCTTGTGATGTCTCTTTGCTTGTCCTCCCCCTCCTTTTTCTTCCTCTCCTTCACCACACTCACAGCCTCTCCCTTTTTTTTACCCCCTCCCCTTTCTTTGCTCATTGCACTTACACTATCTGAAATGTCATCTGTCCTAGTACGATAGTATCTGGTTTGTTTTCCTCCCCCTTCCTCCTTGTTTTTCTTCCACCCCTCCATTCAGCACTTTCTGAAATGGCATTAAGCATAATATAATAGTTGCTTGTTTTGTTCTTCTCCTTCTCCCTGCACCCTCCCGCCCCCACCTCTTGTTTAACTCTGGCACTACCACAATCATTGTCAGGCGTAGTAAGGTAGCCTCTTGTCTGTCTCATTCTCACTCCCACCACACCCCTCCCCTCTTTATTATCGTCTTAAGCTCTTGCACTATCAGCAATGTTGAATATGATAGTTAATTTCTCATTCTTAATGTATCAAGGACTTGTAAGAATATCATTGTATTCTCCGTTGTTCCCTCCCTGCCTTGAAGTGGTTTGAAACACATTGTGGGCCTCATCACGAGTTTGGCG
Source organism: Ambystoma mexicanum (assembly GCF_040938575.1). Taxonomy (NCBI): domain Eukaryota; kingdom Metazoa; phylum Chordata; class Amphibia; order Caudata; family Ambystomatidae; genus Ambystoma; species Ambystoma mexicanum. The sequence continues at coordinate 507,611,076 of NC_090926.1, read as the reverse complement.
GTAGCCCTTAAATCCGGTGGTAGCGCTGTTACTGCCGGATTTAAGGGTCCGCCAAATCACAGCTTCGGCTGATTTCCCCCAGCTCTGAGCTGGGGTGAAATCCGCTGAGATTTTGCCGATTTTTGGCACGTTTACCGCTGGCGGGAAATCCACTGGCAGTAAAAGCGTGAAATTTCCCCATTGAGCCCATTGGGGAATGGGGAATTCCCGAATGGTCTCAAAGGGGAATGGGGATTTCCTGTTCCGCCAAACCGGTGATCCAGCGCTAATAGCGGTAGGGCTAATAACGCCAGCGCTATTTGCACTAGGGTTACCGCCCAACTCGTGATGAGATCCTGTGTATAGGCGCTATATGAATACAAAATCAATCATTCAATTAATCAAACTCCCATATGTCACCAGTTTTAACATCCTTGCATGCACAGTGCTGCCTCATGATTAATTGCATTCACCTACTAACCATTGAATTACTCTAGGTCACCTCATGTTTCAGGAGGAAGGAATGGCCATTGTGACAGCTATGTAGTGAATGCTCTTAAAGCATTGAGTGCTTAAGTACCTGTCATACTATAGCCATAGCCACTTTGTCTAATTCTGGACCCGCTTTGCTCGTGAAAGATATATATTTGCCTACTTGTCAGTGCTCGATCCTTGACATAAAGCTCTGGAATCTATTTTTTTTTTCCATAAAGGATTAGGGCAAGTATAGTAACCAAAACTATTTCTTGCAGAGCATCAAGCAGTTACTGTCTGTAATGGGACTGGTGACATTTCTGGCAATGCTAAAACAAGACACTTTGGGGGTAATTCATAGAATTCAGCGCACAAGTGGCGCACGCGGATGGCGCACAGTGTGCACGTGCGAATCCCTGCGCCAGCCGCGTGCGCTAAAATCCATTTCCGCGCACAGCGTATTCATGGATTCCAGCCACCAAAACCAGCCATGGCGCACAGTGGCGCAGCGACCCTGCAGCAGCGCCAGTTACGCCCCCAAGAACGCCTCTCGCGCAGGGAAAAGCCATCAATATACCCAATCCAGCGCAAAGGGCTGCGCTAACCCTGTACCAGCACGGCAAGCGGGCTACGTGTATCACTGGGGTGCGCGGGAAGTACCTCACGTGATTGGCCCCGTGCGAGCAGGGTACGCGTATTTCAGGGGTGCGCAGGAAGTTCCACACGCGATTTCCGCAGGGTACGCGTATCTCAGGGTTGCGCGGGAAGTGCCACACTCGATTTCAGCAGGGTACGTGTATTTTGGGGTGCGGGGCAAGTTTCACATGCGATTTCAGCAGGGTACGTGTATTTCAGGGGTGCGCGGGAATTTCCACACGCGATTGGGCCCGTGTGTGCATGGTACGCGTATCTCAGGGGTGCGCGGGAAGTGCCACACGCGATTTCAGCAGGGTACGTGTATTTCGGGGTGTGCGGGAAATTCCACACGCGATTGGGTCCGTGCGAGCACGGTACGCATATCCCAGGGGTGTGCGGGAAGTGCCACACGCGATTGCAGCAGGGTACGTGTATTTCAGTGGTGCGCGGGAATTTCCACACGCGATTTCATCATGGTACGTGTATTTTAGGGTGCGGGGGAAGTTTCACACGCGACATCAGCAGGGCACGTGTATTCCAGGGGTGCGCGGGAAGTTCCACACGCGATTTCATCAGGGTACGTGTATTTCGTGGTGCGGGGGAAGTTTCACACGCGACATCAGCAGGGTACGTGTATTCCAGGGGTGCGCGGGAAGTTCCACACGCGATTCTATCAGGGTACGTGTATTTCAGGGGTGCGTGGGAAGTTCCACACGCGATTGGGCCCGTGCGAGCAGGGTACGCGCATTTCAGGGGTGCGCGGGAAGTTCCATACGCGATTCCATCAGGGTACGTGTATTACAGGGGTGCGCCGGGAGCACCACACGTGAATTGCACGTGTGGGTCCTCCCAGGTGTTCCCTCTACACCCTCCACGGCCCCTGCAGGTGGCTCACACCACAGGGGCCTACCCTGCACATGTCCTGCAGGCGCACCATCCACCATGGCCATGACCCCCAGCGAACCCACATGTCAACTTGCACTACTGCCCACCAACACATGTCCCCCTGCACCCCCAGCCACCAGGGGCACCCTCCACCAGGCCCCCACCTATGTCTCCCACCACCCACACCCCCCAGCAGTGCAGGGGCACCCTCCACCAGGCCCCCACCCATGTCTCCCACCACCCCCACCCCCCAGCACTGTGGGGCACCCTCCACCAGGCCCCCACCCATGTCTCCCACCACCCCCACCCCCCAGCACTGTGGGGCACCTGCCAGCAGGCCCCCACCCATGTGCAACTCATGTCTCCCACCACCCCCACACCCCAACACTGTGGGGCACCTGCCAGCAGGCCCCCACCGATGTCCAACTCATGTCTCCCACCACCCCCACCCCCCAGCACTGTGGGGCACCTGCCAGCAGGCCCCCACCCATGTCCAACTCATGTCTCCCACCACCCCCACCCCCCAGCTCTGTGGGGCACCCTCCACCAGGCCCCCACCCATGTCTCCCACCCCCCAGCACTGTGGGGCACCCTCCACAAGGCCCCCACCCATGTCTCCCACCACCCCCACCCCCCAGCACTGTGGGGCACCTGCCAGCAGGCCCCCACCCATGTCTCCCACCACCCCCAACCCCCAGCAGTGCAGGGGCACCCTCCACCAGGTCCCCACCCATGTCTCCCACCCCCCCCCCACCCCCCAGCACTGTGGGGCACCTGCCAGCAGGCCCCCACCCATGTCTCCCACCACCCCCACCCCCCAGCAGTGCAGAGGCAGCCTCCACCAGGCCCCCACCCATGTCTCCCACCACCCCCACCCCCCAGCACTGTGGGGCACCTGCCAACAGGCCCCCACCCATGACTCCCACCACCCCCACCCCCCAGAAGTGCAGGGGTACCCACCACCAGGCCCCCACCCATGTCTCCCAGCACCCCCAAGCCACCAGGGGCAGCCTCCACCAGGCCCCCACCCATGTCTCCCACCACCCCCACCACCCAGCCACCAGGGGCACCATCCATCAGGCCCCCACCCATGTCTCCCACCACCCCCACCCCCCAGCAGTGCAGGGGCAGCCTCCCCCAGGCCCCCACCCATGTCTACCACCACCCCCACCCCCCAGCACTGTGGGGCACTTGCCAGCAGGCCCCCACCCATGACTCCCACCACCCCCACCCCCCAGCAGTGCAGGGGCACCCACCACCAGGCCCCCACCCATGTCTCCCAGCACCCCCAACCCCCAGCCACCAGGGGCAGCCTCCACCAGGCCCCCACCCATGTCTCCCACCACCCCCACCCCCCAGCCACCAGGGGCACCCTCCACCAGGCCCCCACCCATGTCTCCCACCACACCCACCCCCCAGCCACCAGGGGCACCCTCCACCAGGCCCCCACCCATGTCTCCCACCACCCCCACCCCCCAGCACTGTGGGACACCTGCCAGCAGGCCCCCACCCATGTGCAACTCATGTCTCCCACCACCCCCACCCCCCAGCAGTGTGGGGCACCTGCCAGCAGGCCCCCACCCATGTCCAACTCATGTCTCCCACCACCCCCACCCCCCAGCACTGTGGGGCACCTGCCAGCAGGCCCCCACCCATGACTCCCACCACCCCCACCCCCCAGCAGTGCAGGGGCACCCACCACCAGGCCCCCACCCATGTCTCCCAGCACCCCCACCCCCAGCCACCAGGGGCAGCCTCCACCAGGCCCCCACCCATGTCTCCCACCACCACCACCCCCCAGCACTGTGGGGCACCTGCCAGCAGGCCCCCACTCATGTGCAACTCATGTCTCCCACCACCCCCACCCCCCAGAACTGTGGGGCACCTGCCAGCAGGCCCCCACCCCAGTGCAACTCATGTCTCCCACCACCCCCACCCCCCAGCACTGTAGGGCACCTGCCAGCAGGCCCCCACCCATGTCTCCCACCACCCCCACCCCCCAGCAATGCAGGGGCAGCCTCCACCAGGCCCCCACCCATGTCTCCCACCCCCCACCCCCCAGCACTGTGGGGCACCTGCCAGCAGGCCCCCACCCATGTCCAACTCATGTCTCCCACCACCCCCACCCCCCAGCACTGTGGGGCACCCTCCACCAGGCCCCCACCCATGTCTCCCACCACCCCCACGCCCCAGCACTGTGGGGCACCTGCCAGCAGGCCCACACCCATGTGCAACTCATGTCTCCCACCACCCCCACCCCCCAGCACTTTAGGGCACCTGCCAGCAGGCCCCCACCCATGTCCAACTCATGTCTCCCACCACCCCCACCCCCCAGCACTGTGGGGCACCTGCCAGCAGGCCCCCACCCATGTTTCCCACCCCCCAGCAGTGCAGGGGCACCCTCCACCAGGCCCCCACCCATGTCTCCCACCCCCCCACCCCCCAGCAGTGCAGGGGCAGTCTCCACCAGGCCCCCACCCATGTATCCCATCACCCCCACCACCCAGCCACCAGAGGAAGCCTCCACCAGGCCCCCACCCATGTCCCCCACCCCGCCCACCCCCAGCAATGTGGGACACCTGCCAGCAGGCCCCCACCCATGTCTCCCAGCACCCCCACCCAAAAGCCACCAGGGGCAGCCTCCACCAGGCCCCCACCTATGTCTCCCACCACCCCCACCCCCCAGCACTGTGGGGCACCTGCCAGCAGGCCCCCACCCATGACTCCCACCACCCCCACCCCCCAGCAGTGCAGGGGCACCCTCCACCAGGCCCCCACCCATGTCTCCCACCACCCCCACCCCCCAGCACTGTGGGGCACCCTCCACCAGGCCCCCACCAATGTCTCCCACCCCCCCATTCCCCAGCACTGTGGGGCACCTGCCAACAGGCCCCCACCCATGTCCAACTCATGTCTCCCACCACCCCCACCCCCCAGCACTGTGGGGCACCCTCCACCAGGCCCCCACCCATGTCTCCCACCCCCCCACCCCCCAGCACTGTGGGGCACCTGCCAGCAGGCCCCCACCCATGTCCAACTCATGTCTCCCACCACCCCCACCCCCCAGCACTGTGGGCACCTGCCAGCAGGCCCCCACCCATGTCTCCCACAACCCCCACCCCCCAGCAGTGCAGGGGCACCCTCCACCAGGCCCCCACCCATGTCTCCCACCCCCCAACCCCCCATGACTGTGGGGCACCTGCCAGCAGGCCCCCAGCCTTGACTCCGACCACCACCCCCCCAGCAGTGCAGGGGCACCCACCAGCAGGCCCCCACCCATGTCTCCCAGCACCCCCACCCCCCAGCCACCAGGGGCAGCCTCCACCAGGCCCCCACCCATGTCTCCCACCACCCCCACCCCCCAGCCACCACGGGCACCCTCCAGCAGGCCCCCACCCATGTCTCCCAGCACCCCCACACCCCAGCCACCAGGGGCACCCTCCACCAGGCCCCCACCCATGTCTCCCCCCACCCCCACCCCCCAGCACTGTGGGGCACCTGCCAGCAGGCCCCCACCCAGGTGCAACTCATGTCTCCCACCACCCCCACCCTCCAGCACTGTGGGGCACCTGCCAGCAGGCCCCCACCCATGTCCAACTCATGTCTCCCACCACCCCCACCCCCCAGCACTGTGGGGCACCTGCCAGCAGGCCCCCACCCATGACTCCCACCACCCCCACCCCCCAGCAGTGCAGGGGCACCCACCACCAGGCCCCCACCCATGTCTCCCAGCATCCCCACCCCCCAGCCACCAGGGGCAGCCTTCACCAGGCCCCCACCCATGTCTCCCAGCACCCCCACCCCCCAGCCACCAGGGGCAGCCTCCACCGAGCCCCCACCCATGTCTCCCAACACCCCCACCCCCCAGCCACCAGGGGCACCCTCCACCGGGCCCCCACCCATGTCTCCCACCACCCCCACCCCCCAGCCACCAGGGGCAGCCTCCACCAGGCCCCCACCCATGTCTCCCACCACCCCCAACCCCCAGCACTGTGGGGCAGCCTCACCAGGCCCCCACCCATGTCTCCCACCACCCCCACCCCCCAGCAGTGCAGGGGCACCCTCCACCAGGCCCCCACCCATGTCTCCCACCCCCCCACCCCCCCAGCACTGTGGGGCACCTGCCAACAGGCCCCCACCCATGTCCAACTCATGTCTCCCACCACCCCCACCCCCCAGCACTGTGGGGCACCCTCCACCAGGCCCCCACCCATGTCTCCCACCCCCCCACCCCCCAGCACTGTGGGGCACCTGCCAGCAGGCCCCCACCCATGTCCAACTCATGTCTCCCACCACCCCCACCCCCCAGCACTGTGGGCACCTGCCAGCAGGCCCCCACCCATGTCTCCCACAACCCCCACCCCCCAGCAGTGCAGGGGCACCCTCCACCAGGCCCCCACCCATGTCTCCCACCCCCCAACCCCCCATGACTGTGGGGCACCTGCCAGCAGGCCCCCAGCCTTGACTCCGACCACCACCCCCCCCCAGCAGTGCAGGGGCACCCACCAGCAGGCCCCCACCCATGTCTCCCAGCACCCCCACCCCCCAGCCACCAGGGGCAGCCTCCACCAGGCCCCCACCCATGTCTCCCACCACCCCCACCCCCCAGCCACCACGGGCACCCTCCAGCAGGCCCCCACCCATGTCTCCCAGCACCCCCACACCCCAGCCACCAGGGGCACCCTCCACCAGGCCCCCACCCATGTCTCCCCCCACCCCCACCCCCCAGCACTGTGGGGCACCTGCCAGCAGGCCCCCACCCAGGTGCAACTCATGTCTCCCACCACCCCCACCCTCCAGCACTGTGGGGCACCTGCCAGCAGGCCCCCACCCATGTCCAACTCATGTCTCCCACCACCCCCACCCCCCAGCACTGTGGGGCACCTGCCAGCAGGCCCCCACCCATGACTCCCACCACCCCCACCCCCCAGCAGTGCAGGGGCACCCACCACCAGGCCCCCACCCATGTCTCCCAGCATCCCCACCCCCCAGCCACCAGGGGCAGCCTTCACCAGGCCCCCACCCATGTCTCCCAGCACCCCCACCCCCCAGCCACCAGGGGCAGCCTCCACCGAGCCCCCACCCATGTCTCCCAACACCCCCACCCCCCAGCCACCAGGGGCACCCTCCACCGGGCCCCCACCCATGTCTCCCACCACCCCCACCCCCCAGCCACCAGGGGCAGCCTCCACCAGGCCCCCACCCATGTCTCCCACCACCCCCACCCCCCAGCACTGTGGGGCAGCCTCACCAGGCCCCCACCCATGTCTCCCACCACCCCCACCCCCCAGCAGTGCAGGGGCACCCTCCACCAGGCCCCCACCCATGTCTCCCACCCCCCCACCCCCCCAGCACTGTGGGGCACCTGCCAGCAGGCCCCCACCCATGTCCAACTCATGTCTCCCACCACCCCCACCCCCCAGCACTGTGGGGCACCCTCCACCAGGCCCGCACCCATGTCTCCCACCCCCCACCCCCCAGCACTGTGGGGCACCTGCCAGCAGGCCCCCACCCATGTCCAACTCATGTCTCCCACCACCCCCACCCCCCAGCACTGTGGGGCACCTGCCAGCAGGCCCCCACCCATGTCTCCCACCACCCCCACCCCCAGCAGTGCAGGGGCACCCTCCAACAGGCCCCCACCCATGTCTCCCACCACCCAAACCCCCAGCACTGTGGGGCACCTGCCAGCAGGCCCCCACCCATGACTCCCACCACACCCACCCCCCAGCAGTGCAGGGGCACCGACCACCAGGCCCCCACCCATATCTCCCAGCACCCCCACCCCCCAGCCACCAGGGGCAGCCTCCACCAGGCCCCCACCCATGTCTCCCACCACCCCCACCCCCCAGCCACCAGGGGCACCCTCCACCAGGCCCCCACCCATGTCTCCCACCACCCCCACCCCCCAGCCACCAGGGGCACCCTCCACCAGGCCCCCACCCGTCTCCCACCACCCCCACCCCCCAGCACTGTGGGGCACCTGCCAGCAGGTCCCCACCCATGTGCAACTCATGTCTCCCACCACCCCCACCCCCCAGCACTGTGGGGCACCTGCCAGCAGGCCCCCACCCATGTCCAACTCATGTCTCCCACCGCCCCCACCCCCCAGCACTGTGGGGCACCTGCCAGCAGGCCCCCACCCATGACTCCCACCACCCCCACCCCCCAGCAGTGCAGGGGCACCCACCACCAGGCCCCCACCCATGTCTCCCAGCACCCCAAACCCCCAGCCACCAGGGACAGCCTCCACCAGGCCCCTACCCATGTCTCCCACCACCCCCACCCCCCAGCCACCAGGGGCAGCCTCCACCAGGCCCCCACCATGTCTCCCACCACCCCACCTCCCAGCCACCAGGGGCACCCTCCACCAGGCCCCCACCCATGTCTCCCACCACCCCCACCCCCCAGCCACCAGGGGCACCCTCCACCAGGCCCCCACCCATGTCTCCCACCACCCCCACCCCCCAGCACTGTGGGGCACCCTCCACCAGGCCCCCACCCATGTCTCCCACCACCCCCACCCCCCAGCAGTGCAGGGGCACCCTCCACCAGGCCCCCACCCATGTCTCTCACCACCCCCACCACCCAGCACTGTCGGGCACCTGCCAGCAGGCCCCCACCCATGTGCAACTCATATTCCCCAGCCAACATGTCATCACAATCTAGATCCCTGGTCCCTATGGTCAGCCTCCAAATGCAAAACACCCACCCGAGTATTGCATCCACCCACTCATGAATTGCAATTACATCACAGAACACCAATTGCAAGTTCCGAAACAAACACATTTCCCTCACATACACCCAATGGGTGTCAGTGAATCTCAAAACCCATATCATGAAATGCATGAAACCAATGAGATACCACACATTGAAGTTCACCAAAAAAAATATGTATTAAAGGAAACATAAATAGAATCAAAAATAAAGAAACAGAAATGTGAATGTACAAAAATTAAAAGAAGCATGTCCGTGAAAAAAAGCAAAACCAAAAATAAAATTCCAAAGTAATGGTGTCCAAAGTCAATGTCCACAAAACAAAATCCAATGGGAAATAAAAAAGAAAGCCATTGCTCCATGGTTAAAATGTGAAAAAAAAATACAATCCAACAGTGAACTATGTACATGGGAACAAGCCAGGGTCCATTATCCCAACAAAAGAAAGGAAACCTATCTAACTAAACTAACTAATAAAATAAACTATTTACAAAAATGAGGCCAATGTCCGAAAGGTCCAAATAAAATCAAAACAAAAATGAAACCTAACACTACCTACATAACTATGTACAAGGGCAGCGGGCTAGTTTGACGGCTCACTTGTGGATGTCCCGGGCCAGGGCATCATCGAACTCCTGCTCAATGTCCCGGAGGCGGTCCTCCTCCATGGCCCCCAGGGTCCGCAGGGCGGTCGACGTGTCCACCTCCAAACCCCTGCGGCCCGCCTCAGGGCCCTCCGCATGGAGTTCTCCGCCCTGACCATTGTGAGCCGTGCCTCTTCCACCCGATGTCGCTCCGCATCTATGGCGTGGCCCAACCGCTGCCACATGGAAGACACTCTCTGTCCTGGGTCCTCCTGCCCTCTGGCCAATGCCTGCCCCTCCGATGTTGAAGGCCCCGAGCCTTCATGGCTCCCACCACGTTGCTGCTGCTGCTGTGCCTCTGCCCGTGCACTGCCTCCTGCTGCCTGCACATCCTGAGCCGGCTGTGGTGCAGTCGTAGATGTGGCAATCCCTGCTGGACGTCCGACTCCCGACTGTGGCAGGGATGCCTCCTCCACCAGTCTGGCCGCACCGTCAGAGGCAGCTCCACAGGGCACCCAGGTGACTGATGGGTGGGAAGATGGCACGGAGGACGACTGGCGCGTAGGGGGTCCAGTTGAGGAGGGGGTCGTAGCAAGCCCCATCAGACGGAGGAATCCGGCCTGGGTGACCTGTCCCAGCTGGCTGACGTGGTCAACGAGCCATTCGAGATGACGTGCAGTCTCCTCATGAAAAGACTGCAGGTCACCTCGCATGGCCCGTTGACGCAACGCCACACCAGTCAGGACAGGCTCAACCCGGACCCGGATAGCCACGTCCGCAGGCAGAGGAAGGCCAGTTGACGTGAGCTCATCCCCTGCCTGAAAACGGGTCTGGACATAGGCATCCCTGCTGGTGCAAGATGATGCAGGGACAGGATCAGGGACAGGATTGCACACAGGCACCTCCGCGGCGGCCTGTGCTGCCTCCTGTCCTGGTCCTGCACTGCACCACTAGCACCAGTTGGATCCCCACCTCCAGACCCCGTCTCTGGTGCTTGCACGGCCTCCTCCTCCACCAAACCCCCCACCAACCTGGATGACTCCGTGCCATCTTCTCCTGTTGGGCCCTGTGGGGTCCCAGCTGCCCCTTCTGCTGCCGAGGAGTCCAACTCCAACCTCCGCCTCTTGGACCTCCCCCCGGCAGCTGCGGCCTGGGACACGGCACCGGACTCCTCACTCCCCGACGAGATGACAACATGGGAGGGGAGCCGGGCCTTGCGTCTCCGGCTGGCGGTGGGATCCCCGCCGCTGTGCTCCACAGCACCTTCTCCGCCCTCTTCATCAGTTGGCGCTGATACATGCAGCTGAAAACAACATACATGCGTGACATCACGGACATGTCTACTTACATACACATTCATCCAAACATGTGTGCCCACACAACTGCATTTGGCATGCAAGCCTACACACACAAGCACCATCCATGTCTCACACATTCCAGCCCTCGCATGTGTTAGCCTCATGGCCCTGTACACCCCCACCCATACTCGACCCCATACAAACAGATGTGCAACCTGCACACTACTGAAAAATCACCACACGCACTGCTCACAATCAGGATGCATGTACACTTACCGCTCGACTCCAGACGGGTCTGCCTCTCAAGGACCTGGACGTGGAGCGCTGGGGATATGCATTCCAGGACCCTCATCTGTTCTTCCGACAAGTGGCCCTGGCGCCCCGTGGCATCCGCTGCATTCAAGAGGCGCCGGGCCTTGTTCAGGGTCCTGGACCTGAAGTCCTCCCAGCGCTTCTTGACATGTTGGAAGTCGCGGACTGCCACCCCCTCTGCGTTGATGGCAGTCACGATGTCAGTCCAGATCCAAGTCCGTCCTTCCTTGTCGGCGCGGGAACTTCCGAAGAGGGCATCATACTGCCCCAGGACTTGCTCCACCAGGACACCAACTTCGGTGGCACTGAAGCTGGTGCCCCTCTGCCTCTCTGGCCGGGGGTTGTCAGTGGTCTCAGATGGTGTTTGCCCCGACATGACAACCCCAGAGGCAGGAGTGGGTGGGCAACTGGGTCCTGGGGCTGGGCTGTGGAGCGATGGAATCCCAGTCGGGAGTCTTCGGTTCCAGCAGGGGTGGTCACAGCAACAGCACCCCTGGCTGATGTGCAGGCAGCAAATGGCAGGGCACGTGGGCAGCAGGCAGTCAGGCAGCAGCAGATGGCAGGTGGTAGCATGCTCGGGGCTCTGGGGGGCAGTATTTCGGCCTTCTGGGCAGGAGCGTGGTCTTCCGTGTGCTTACGCGTGGCAAGCTTGATACGGAGTGATTTGGCACGTGAAAAATCTGCACGTCAGCGTGTAATTCGAGGAAAGGCCCTTAGCGCGTAAGCACGTCTGCACGCATGCGCATTTTCATTGGACAGAAGGCCCCTCTAGCGCAAGCGCCCCTGTGACGTGACGCGTACAGACGTGCATGGGCATTTCAGCGCGCGTAAAAAACTGCACCTCCGCGTGCAATATGAGGAAAGGGCCCATGCGCATAAGCGCGCGTGCAAAACTGCACGTCCGCATGTTATACGAGGAAAGGGCCCATGCACGTAAGCGCACGTGGAAAACTGCACGTCCGCGTGTAATACGAGGAAAGGGCCCATGCGCGTAAGTGACGTGACGCGCGCGTGCGTTTCCCTCAGCACGGTTTAAAGGTGAGCGGGCCCAGCAGTTCGCTGTACGTGCCTTTCGTGGAGACCGACGTGTGTTGCTGCTTCCTGTTGTTTCGCGCGCCATCACAACTTCACAGCTATCAAGGATGTATCTCTTCTTTTGGCGGGGGTATTGGCTACGCGTGTTTTTCTGCATCGCACTAGTCAGACGGTGAGTCGCACACGCTCTTTTTCCCACTGCGGGTGCCCCTGTGTATCGCACCCATTTTCGATGTCATAGTAGACTGCGTGTCCCACGTGTACGCGTTATTCGTGTTACTGGGTGCCACCGCGTACTGCGGGAGGTTGAATCCACGCACGTAGGCTGCAGGGCTGCGTGCACGGTTTTACTGCAGTTTTGGGGTGCCTGAGCATTGCGTGACCCGTCACCACATCACCGGGGTCACATACAGCCTTGCAGGTGCAGGGGGGCTGTTAACATCTTGCTTCCCACCCCCTTCACCTCAATTGCCCAGGTCAATTGTGGTGTACACCTCCCATTGGCACCACTCCATCTGTGCCAGCACTATTACATCTGTGCCATGGTTGGGAGGGCACCAAAGGTGAGGGACGCCTCAGCTGGGCATCCTCCTCGTGGCGGGCATGGTCGGGGACATGGCCGTGGTGACCAGGGAGTAGGGGGACTCCAGGGTGTCCAGGGCAGCCGAAGAGGGGGAAGAGGCAGGGGTGCGCCACTTGAGCACAATGTTGTGCCAAGTGTCGGTGCAGCCATGCCACCACCCCCTGTGGTTCCGGGGGATGCAGCTCCTGCATCTGGCACTGGCACCCGTACGACCCGGAAGTCCGTTCCATCGACTGCCACGGGCCCAAGGGTAGTGGTAGCTGCAGGTGCAGCTGTGGACACCGCCACCCAGGCTCAGGGTCTGCCAGCGCAGGCTGCGTTGGCACTTGAAGAGCCCTTGGTAGATCTCCAACAGGCCAGGGGGGAAACCATAGGGGCACGCCGGGCTGCTCAGACCAAGACACGTGTCCCTGGGGCAGTCATGTCATCTGCTGCGCCGAACAGCCGGGTGTTGGCAAGTGCAGGGGCAGATGCACCCAACAGCACCCCGGTTGTGAGTCTGCCAACCAGGACCATTGCGGTCAATGACCCTGCCACAGCTGATGTTGCTGCGCAGGGTCCATTAGTGGGCACCCAGCTGCCACTGACACAAGTCAGGCTTTTGGTCATCCCTCCACCAGCCACTCCCTTGGCTCAATCCACCGAACCCACTGGCCATACTGGTCAGGGCGGCATTAGCCAGCCAGGGTCTGCGCCACAGTCCAAGAGGAGGAAGGTTGCACCTGCAGCACAGGCTGGGACCCCACACACAGCCACGACCTCCTGCACGTCGAGGAAGAAGCCTTTCTGTAAGCAGGAACTGGACTTCCTCGTGGACTACGTGTGGGGCCACAGCCGTGACAGCCATGACATGCTAGTGGGTGCCAATAGTCAGACTACGACTGCCCAACGTGACACCCACTGGAAGCATGTTGCGGAACATGTCAGTTCATTCGGCCATGAGGTGCGCACGGCGCAGGAGTGCAAAAAGCATTGGAATGACATCAAGCGCAGCACTAAGGCTAAGCGTGCCTCAAATTACAACTTGACTCTGGTGACTGGCGGTGGGCCTGCACCAGAGGAGGAAGAACTCACTCCGCATGAGGCTCTCGTTGTGGAGTTCATACCACCTGAATTGGTCGAAGGAGTGGGAGAGATGCTGGACTTTGATGCCCAGTCCAGTGAGTGTTGATGCGTGTTTGTTGAGGACGTGTGTGTTTCACTTGTGGGATGTGTTGTGCATGATTGCTGCTACATGTGACATGTACATGGTTCTGATGTGTAAGTAATGCAATGCTTCCGTCATGCATGTCTCCTCTGCCTGCATGCGGGACTCCATGTGGGCATGCTCCCTTGCCCCTCCTCTGCCACTCTGCACCCCAGTTCCACCTTTGCACTGGTCTGCTTCAATCTTGCCAATGTGTAGTTTCTTGTTCATGTGTCCTGTGTAGATGCTAACTTCCAGCGTAGAAACTGCCAGACATATGCCGTGTGGTACAGCCTTAGTACTCGATGCAGGGTATCTCACTTGTACTGTGCATGGGTCAGATGTCCCGCAGGGACATGAGTGCCCATTCATGCTCCATGTGCATTGCAGGCATGCCCCTATGTGTCCTTGACTGGATGATCACTGTAATATGAGTCCTTGGTTATATACATTGCCTGCCATCTCATCGGCCTCCCCATGTCAACTGTGGCTCAGTCCTGCGTTGCACACATGTTTAGGCTCTGACAATCTGTGTGGCTCACAGGCCTCAGCCTGTTCAATGGCCAATGACTCTGTCCAACTCTTGTTGTGTCTTCTTCACACATGGGCGGCCTCCGGAGTTTTCATCATGTGTCCTGCCCACTGTCCCAGCATCATTTGCAGTTTTGTAATTTGAATCACATTAAGCTGTTGATGCCAGTCAACACTGCCTGTCAATACACAGGTGTATGGTCAGCCTGTTGATACCATGCTAGGCATCCCTGCTTTGGTACTGGGGTGGAGGGGTGCTTGGCTTCTAGACATGGTACACATTGAATGCACAATGCACGTGATGTGTGAATTTGACATTGCACTGCCTTCACATTTCCTGGCACACACCATGGAGTGCTTGTACATGTAGGTAGTGAGTGACGTACACATTTTCTGCACTGCATAGACCCACTTCCATGGAAACTGCCACCTTTCAACAGGTCTGATCACAGAAGCTATTCAAAGTAGACCCAGCATGCATGCCAGGTCATATGTTGTGTGTCACATGTCTGCCGGATGCCTTTGCTGTCGGTGTGTGTGTGTGTGTCGTGTGCTTCTGACATGTGTAGTGACCTTTTTTCTCTCTATTTTTCAGGTGATGACGCAATGGAGGCGGAGGATGGTGTTGTCATGCCAGACACAGGGTTGGTAACACCACATCAACCCGGCACTAGTGGGGGTCATGGGGTGGTAGGCCACGAAAACCCCCAAGTGCTGCAGTCCATCTTGTCTCTGGCTGCCTATGAGTCCAGCCTTGATGATGACTCTGACGTCCATGTTGAGTTGGATGAGCATCAGGTCCATGTGTCAGGGGTGAGAGATTCTGATGTGGACACTCCTCTGTCTGTGACACCTGCACTGAGGGATCCAGACAGTCTTGGTTCCTCCGCCCGTGGTGGATCGGGACGCAGGGTCGCCCTCCACACCAGCCACTGATGTGGGTGGGACATCACGTCGACGGGGGCATGTAGTCGTGCAGCCGCAGGCGGTGCCAACAAAGCGAGGACCCCCGGTCCTTGGGTCCCGCAGGGATCAAGCCCGGCAACGCGGTCGCCGCGCGCAACCGCTGTATACTGAGTGGGAGCAAGACATGACTGCCAATTCCGAATGGCAGGGGGCAGCAACGGAGAACATCGCTGAGAGCATGGAGCGTGTATCCCGATCTGTGCTCCCCCCTGCTAGGCAGGTGCTTCTCCAGCAGCAGGCGGCACGGTCCACGGCCCGCTCGCTCAGGCATGGCGGCCTCAGACAGGGCACGCCAGGCTGAAATGTCGTCTCTGCGTCAAGCAATTGCTGCTCACGCAGAGGCGCACATGGATGCCCTGAGGGAGGAGTATGCTTCCCTCAGATCCACTCTGGGTGTCCTTATGATGTCCCAGAGGCAGCAGGCAGAGGAGAGGTTTGCACAGCTTGAGCGTACCATCTCGGCTGAGCTATAGGCTTGCCGGGAGGTGCAGCGGTTGTCCAGCCAGGCCTTGCAGAAGGGACTCCGTGTTACACGTGCTACCTTGCAAGACGAAGCACATGTATCACGTGAGGTTCTGCATGCAGACCTATGTCACATCGCCACACAGAACCAGGCTCAACTGTCCGGCAGACTTGCTGCCGACAAAGGGCAAGCTGCGGCTAGGTGTGGCCAGGCTACTGTGCCACGTCCTCCTTTCCAGGATGAGCCAGACTCGGACGACCATCTATCTCCCACATAGGTCGGGCTGTGCAGGCGTTGAGCCCATGGAGGTTTTTTTTTTGGCTCAGCATCATCGCATGTGGATGTTGAGCAGCACCCTGTACCTCCCCCCTCCTGGGTGCCTCCCCTCCCCCCAGGGTCGTATGTGGCCATTTTTGATTTTTCTTTTTTTTTAGTTAGTTAAGTTTCTGTTTGATAGTTAGTTTAAATAGGTAATGTAGGTTTTCCATTGTTAGTGCAATTAGTTAATAGTTGATTTAGTTTAAAATTGCTAGTCTATTGTGCTTTCATGTGACGGTGCAGTGCTTTGTGGCTTTTGAAGGCATCCACTGTCTGTTCCAGCTGGGCCCTTCATGGTTGTCTTGTGTATGTGTTTGCTGCTTGGGGTCGTTGACTCACATATGCCACTCCTTCCTCCCTTATCCATGGGCTCGCAAGGATGGTTCGGTGTTACAGAATATTACACAAGGGCTTTGGACTGTCATATCTGTGGCATGTCTGGTGCTGTGTGACTTGTGTTGACACCCCTAGTGGGGATGATTTTGGTGTCATTGTCCACTGTTCGGCTTTTGCTAGATGGGGTGTGTCATGAATAATGTGTACATTGATTGCTATGCATTGTGTAGTATGTTTCATATCTTTCCTGTACACATGCTTGTTGCAATTCATGCTGTAGATAGTGTACCACACTTTGGATGTGAAAGACGGACTGATGGTGTGATTTGTGATGTGACTCTCTGACATGGTCAAGTAATGAGATGCCTGATGAGACACACACAGATGACTTTGAAGCATTAATCATGTGTTTCATGCCCTTTCTGCAGGGGGATGAGCCTCCAGAGCACCTTTGCCAGCAGACATGGCCCATTGGACGACGGAAATCTGGACCCGTTTGTTGGTGCCCACATGCACATGTGTGCACAAGCAGAGGCACAGTGATTGCAGACCCACATCCTAGAACTGCTGACATGTTCCAAGGAACTCCAGGCAAGGTGAGCATCACAGGGGGGCCACGACACAGCAAAGCTTGCACCAGGCGAGTTGCACATGCAGGCTTAGTCACAGCACTGAGGGTGAGCTTAGACGAATATTGGTGTTGAAGCACACAATGCAGCTCAGATGTGTTTGAGGACTGATGGCTGTTGATAGTAGGGTTGTCTGGGACACATGCAGGGGCAGTGGCACATACCCTCCGGTACACCAAGGTCCATTGAGGCACTTGTATCAACCATGTAGCCTTCCGAGACATGGAAAGTTGCAGCTCACAGGGACATACAGCAAGGGACATACTCAGGTGCAGTGCATTTCATTTCCATGTACTTTATGATAAATGCATTGCCAACTGTGTTTCAGTCATGGTGGTAAGCAACTTGCACTGAAGTCATGGCTTGCTATATGGGTCTGTCTGCTTACCCAGGGAACATTGCATGTTGTGTGAATTGTGACACATTGGTGTTCCATTTGCCACGCACCCACCGGCGGCTGACTTACTACATTGACTGTGTATGACCCGTCACAGGGGTACTGATATATATGGGTACGAAGCATCTACACCAGATTGTCTGTTTGTAGAGTACTTTGTTGCTATGGGGCATGTTTGGTGGTGTGTTTTTGTGTAATTGGCACGTACTGGTTGTTGACTGTGGCTCTCTTTGCAGCATTGCAGTGCTCCTGTAACCGGACCTGAGAGAGCGCAGGCAGGAGGCCAGCACTCAAAACCAGAGCTAAGTGTCTTGTTGTTTTTCTTTCAAACTGCTCTGCATAGGCTTGCTGGGGGGGTGCACTAATGCATGGATGTATGTGTGATTCAATTTAGTATGTTTTCTTCCCCCTAATCACCCGGAATCCTATGCAATTTTGAACCCTGTACCCTCTACCCGGTGTTCCTGCTTCCCGTACCTATCCAAGCAACGTTCCCTAACCCTCTTTCCCCGCTGGGGTTGCGGATGCCTGTGTAAGCCCCGAACTTGCAGGCGCCAAAACCCTAGAGGGGGTGGTTGGTTCGTACCACTCCTAAGCCTGGACTACAGAAGGCCATAACAATGATGTCCAAGTTTGTTTGGATTGTGTATGTGTTCATGCAGGTAGTACATTTTCGTTCATTCCCTACTTTCATGTGTCATTCCTCCTCCCATCTCCTGCCACTCATTCCAGTAATCCAGTGTGCCAACACCTGTCCCGACTGCATATCCCTGAACCTCCTTCCCCACCAGGGTCTCAGGGGCCTGTGTGAGTTTGACCTTGCAGGCACCCGGGACAGGTGGGGGTGGTTGTTTCGTGACACTCCCGCGCCTGTACACGGGACCTGTGACAAAACACATCCGTTCATGATGCAGGATGGTTCACATCCTGTTGTGACATTGTTTTACTGTGCTACCTTGGTTGTTGCATCATTGTGGTAGTACTTGGCCTTTGTGAGGTACTGCTACGTCAAGTCATCTACTGGAGGGTGTTCTGGTTCGTTTTTATGCCTTGGATTTTGTGATTTTGGAAATGAGTGTGGATTCTGAGGGTTCAGGCATCTTTTTACACACCAGGTGGGAGATGGTGACGAAGGGTAAAGGTGATCCTGTGGCCAGGTGGAATTGAGGGTTGGAGGCTCCATGACGCAGGTGCAGTTGTTCAGTGGGTCATGGTCATTTGTGAGGGAGGGGGTGGTTGTTGTTGATAGTTGCCTTGCCCTGCAGTGTGATGGAACTCTGACATTGTAATGGTGGTATCCTATGTACATGTTGTGTTCTGCTAATCAATGCCTGTTCATGTGTTGTGTTTTCCTTTCAGGTGCGAGGGGATAGTTGTGGTTTGACATGCTGGGGTGTACACATGGTGAATGTTCACATGTGATGTGTAGGGAACACTGATGGTCACTTGAGTGCACATGCATATGTGGAGTGCATGTCCTTGCAGAACCACACACTTGCACTCTGATGCACTACATGTACTCCCACCCTTGCATATCCACGTGTACACTGTTTGCCTTCTGGTGCCCACTGTGTCCCTGCAGCACATGTTCTGTGACCGATTATGGATCCAGTACATGCCTAAATTGATGTTTGATGTGGTCTGTCACTTAGATGTGATGCTCAGGGTGTGCATCACACACAATGGCTGTTCACTGTGCTGTGCGCTGAGCAGTGTGTTGCAGTATTAGGACACTGCGCACATGAGCTGCAGTGTTGATTTTGCAATGCATAATGTGCATGTAGACAGGCATTCATTGTTATGTTACGTCTACGACTGTTGTAATG
The DNA here is from genome assembly GCF_040938575.1 of Ambystoma mexicanum. NCBI lineage: Eukaryota > Metazoa > Chordata > Amphibia > Caudata > Ambystomatidae > Ambystoma > Ambystoma mexicanum. The sequence continues at coordinate 507,591,921 of NC_090926.1, read as the reverse complement.
CATTTGGAAATGACTTATTTTGGGTGGGAGATTTTGTTGGTCTGTCATTTCATCTGATTCCGGGTCAGGCATCATTGTCTGATGCCACTGTACATTTAGGACATGGCAATGTGTACCTTATCGTTACTGTGTTGGTGTATGGGTATTGCTTGCCATGTCATGTTGATGTTTGGGAGGGTTTGAGTGACATGACAGTGATGGCCATGGCCTGTTTTGCAGGTGTGTGTGATGCACACCTTGCATGTCAGGGTCATCCGCTTCTCAGAGCAACTAGCTGGGGGTAGATTTCTCTCCACGGCAGGGCCCTCCCCCTGAAACAGTCTTCCTGCCTGACTTGAACTTGAGGGGAACCATCTCCAGTTCTGGAAGCACCTCAAGACCTTCCTCTTTGCTTCTGCTTACTCTCTGCCTCTCCCTTGCAGAATTCTTCACTGGAACTGCACAGGAGCTGCAACTGGGCCACTCTCACCAACCTCGGTCCCTGGCCCAGCCACTCTCCACTTGCACTGCCTCCCTGGCAACCCCTGCACTGCAGTACTGTCTCTCTATCCCTACAGCCCTCCCTTCCCAGTACTTGTCTGCACTTACCTTTGCAGTTGCCACCAGCCGACCTATGTATTATTTTTTGGGCTACTTCCCCTGTACTGGACTCCCCCCCACCCTTCCCCTTGCACTTTTCCCTTCCCCCTACCCCTGCACTTGCACGATCTCAATGACACCTGGCCTAGTAGTACCGTTGTCTGTTTTCCCTTGTTCCCCCCTCCCTGCCTCATTGCGCCTTGAAATACTTGTGTATGGGCCATATTATGTCATATGTCATATGTGTGCATTTTGGTCACACAGGATAGCTTGTGTTTAAGTAGCTAAGGATGCAGACGATGTGGCACTTCCATGGCAACTATCTCAGGGTGGTAGGGTTGTGACAGTTGACTGTCTCTTTGTCATCATCGATTGTCACCTGGTATGTGCCAGGCCTGTGTGCACTCCGCAGGGGTGGGAGTTTAGGTGAAAAATGTGGCCACAAGCTGGTTCCGGGCTTCCTCGCCACGTGCCCTGTCCCCTCCCATGGGCAGCCCCTGTGCCTGTGGTTGGGGATGTGGGGGCACCACCATGTCCACCGGGACGCCCTGCCGTGTTGCAACATTGTGCAGGACACATGCTGCCACAATTATCCTGCACACTACTGTTGGTGCATAGAGTAGTCACCCACCAGAGCAGTCAAGGGAGCGGAAACGTGACTTGAGCACTCCGAATGTGCGCTCCACTATGCCCGTGGTTGCAATATGAGCGGCGTTGTATCTTACCTGTGGGGGTGTGGTGGGGTTCCGGATTGGCGTCATCATGTGGTTGCTCAGAGGGTAGGCACTGTCCCCTGGGGAGGTGATAATAGTTGAGATTATTAGGGTTTGGATATTTGTCTGTGTGTGACTTGCATGCATGTGCAAGGGCATTTGTACTGACCTAGGAGCCATGTGTCACCATGCTGCCCAGCTTCCAGGGCCCGGCTCAGGGCAGACATTCTGTATATGAAACTGTCATGGGTGGAGCCAGGGTAGTTTGCATGGACAGAGGTGATGATTCCCTTTGCATCACATACCACCTGTACATTGATGGAATGCCAGTGCTTGCGGTTTCGGTAGATGTGCTCAGTGGCCCTAGGTGGACGTAGGGCCACATGGGTGCAATCTATGGCACCGAGCACTTTGGGGAAGTGTGCCACCCTGAAAAAATCCAGGACAACGGCCTGCCTTTCTGCAGGTGTTCTGGGCATGTATATGTGCCTGCGGACTGAGGGGCGCGCTGTCATGATTGCCAGTGCCTGGTGTAGGCAGCGTGACTGCGTGGCCTGTGAGACCCCCCCCACTATGGCAGTGGTCCGTTGAAATGACCCAGTGGCCAAAAAATGCAGGACATTTAGCAGCTTCTCCAAGGGGCTCAATGCTTGGGAGCAAAGGGTGGGGGATGTGAGGTCATCTTCCCACTCCCTGACCAGGTCTAGGATGATATGGGGTGGAAACCTATACCTGCCGTAGACCTGGTCGTCAGGCATCCCAAAAAGGCTTGTCCGTGGTGCGAAAATGCGTGCCCTGGCTATTCTCCTCCTCCTGCGGTGTCCCACGATCAGTGCAGCGACAAATGGGGCATTCATCGTAGCTGTATATACGCGTTTATTGTTTGCGCGCACTTTTATGCTGTGCGCGGGGACGCCTCCGCCTGCCTTCGTGTGGGCGGACGCGTTGACGCCTGTGCATGTCTTTTGCCGTGTGCGGGTTTCCGTATTCGGATACGTGGTAAGACTGTAAGTCCGAGTGTCATCGCGTGTGATTGGAGGGGAGTGAGCGTACACGCGATTGGCCTGGGTACGTGTGTTTCGTGGTGCGCGGGAAGTTCCACACGCGATTAGCCTGGGTACGTGTGTTCCGGGGTGCGTGGGAACTTTCACACGCGATTGGTGGAAATCCACGTGTGTTCTGTTATCACGTGCAATGAGGGAAACACCCGCGTGCGTCACGTCACAGACGCGCTCACGCGCTAAGGGCCTTTGGTCCAATGAAATCGCATATGCGTGCTGCCGTGCATACACGCTAAGGGCCTTTGCTCGAATTACACGCTGACGTGCAGATTTTTCACGTGCCAAATCACTCCGTATCAAGCTGGCCACGCGTAAGCACACGGAAGACCACGCTCCTGCCCAGAAGGCCGAACTACTTCCCCCCAGAGCCCCGAGCTCGCTCCCACCTGCCATCTGCTGCTGCCTGACTGCCTGCTGCCCACATGCCCTGCCATTTGCTGCCTGCACATCAGCCAGGGGTACTGTTGCTGTGACCACCCCTGCTGGAACCAAAGACTCCCGACTGGGATTCCATCGCTCCACAGCCCAGCCCCAGGACCCAGTTGCCCACCCACTCCTGCCTCTGGGGTTGTCATGTCGGGGCAAACACCATCTGAGACCACTGACAACTCCCGGCCAGAGAGGCAGATGGGCACCAGCTTCAGTGCCACCGAAGTTGGTGTCCTGGTGGAGCAAGTCCTGGGGCAGTATGATGCCCTCTTCGGAAGTTCCCGCGCCGACAAGGAAGGACGGACTCGGATCTGGACTGACATCGTGACTGCCATCAACGCAGAGGGGGTGGCAGTCTGCGACTTCAACATGTCAAGAAGCGCTGGGAGGACTTCAGGTCCAGGACCCTGAACAAGGCCCGGCGCCTCTTGAAGGCAGCGGATGCCAAGGGGCGCCGGGGCCACTTGTCGGAAGAACAGATGAGGGTCCTGGAACGCATATCCCCAGCGCTCCACGTCCAGGTCCTTGAGAGGCAGACCCGTCTGGAGTCAAGCGGTAATTGTACATGCATCCTGATTGTGAGCAGTGCGTGTGGTGATTTTTCAGTAGTGTGCAGGTTGCACATCTGTTTGTATGGGGTCGAGTATGGGTGGGGGTGTACAGGGCCGTGGGGCTAACACATGCGAGGGCTGGAATGTGTGAGACATGGATGGTGCTTGTGTGTGTAGGCTCTCATGCCAAATGCAGTTGTGTGGGCACACATGTTTGGATGAATGTGTATGTAAGTAGACATGTCCGTGATGTCACGCATGTATGTTGTTTTCAGCTGCATGTATCAGCACTGTGTACATGTGCATGTGTGTGTATTTGACAAGGGTGCAACAGTGATGCAACATGGATGCATGTGACAGCGGTATGTGGAAGCCTGATTGGCAGATGTGACATGGATGCCCGTCTGAACACTGCGACACTTGGCAGAGGTGTACACATGCATGCAAGTGTGGTGGTGTGTGTACATGTGTGGTGCACTTCCTGTGTTGCATGTGATGTCTGGCTCACCTTTGCCTGCTCATGCTGTTGTATGTGTATGGATGGTGCTGGCAGTTGCGATATGGCTGTGGTATGGCTCATGTGTGCGAGTTGAAATGACATGTGTGTTGGGGATTGTGATGACATGTCTGAGGTTTGCCAATGCCACTCATGTACAACTGTCATGTGTGTATGTGTCCATTGTACAGTGCCCTGATGCCTGTGTTTTGTTTCTCCCTGTCTGCAGCGTCAACTGATGAAGAGGGCGGAGAAGGTGCTGTGGAGCACAGCGGCGGGGATCCCACCGCCAGCCGGAGACGCAAGGCCCGGCTCCCCTCCCATGTTGTCATCTCGTCGGGGAGTGAGGAGTCCGGTGCCGCGTCCCAGGCCGCAGCTGCCGGGGGGAGGTCCAAGAGGCGGAGGTTGGAGTTGGACTCCTCGGCAGCAGAAGGGGCAGCTGGGACCCCACAGGGCCCAACAGGGGAAGATGGCACGGAGTCATCCAGGTTGGTGGGGGGTTTGGTGGAGGAGGAGGCCGTGCAAGCACCAGAGACGGGGTCTGGAGGTGGGGATCCCACTGGTGCTAGTGGTGCAGTGCAGGACCAGGGACAGGAGGCAGCACAGGCCGCCGCGGAGGTGCCTGTGTGCAATCTTGTCCCTGATCCTGCCCCTGCATCATCTTGCACCAGCAGGGATGCCTACGTCCAGACCCGTTTTCAGGCAGGGGATGAGCTCACGTCAACTGGCCTTCCTCTGCCTGCGGACGTGGCTATCCGGGTCCGGGTTGAGACTGTCCTGACTGGTGTGGCGTTGCGTCAACGGGCCATGCGAGGTGACCTGCAGTTTTTTCATGAGGAGACTGCACGTCATCTCGAATGGCTCATTGACCACGTCAGCCTGCTGGGACAGGTCACCCAGGCCGGATTCCTCCGTATGATGGGGCTTGCTACGACCCCCTCCTCAACTCGACCCCCTATGCGCCAGTCGTTTTCCGTGCCATCTTCCCACCCATCAGTCACCTGGGTGCCCTGTTAAGCTGCCTCTGACGGTGCGGCCAGGCTGGTGGAGGAGGCATCACTGCCACAGTCGGGAGTCGGACGTCCAGCAGGGGTGGCCACATCAATGACTGCACTCCAGCCGGCAGAGGATGTGCAGGCAGCAGGAGGCAGTGCACGGGCAGAGGCACAGCAGCAGCAGCAACGTGGTGGGAGCCATGAAGCCTCGGGGCCTTCAACATCGGAGGGGCAGGCATCGGCCGGAGGGCAGGAGGACCCAGGACAGAGAGTGTCTTCCGTGTGGCAGCGGTTGGGCCACGCCATAGATGCGGAGCGGCAGCGGGCGGAAGAGGCACGGCTCACAATGGTCAGGGCGGAGAACTCCATGCGGAGGGCCCTGAGGCGAGCCGAGTGCCTCGAGGCAATCCGCAGGGGTTTGGAGGTGGACACGTCGACGGCCCTGCGAACCATCGGGGCCTTGGAGGAGGACCGCCTCTGGGGCATTGAGCAGGAGTTCGATGATGCCCTGGCCCGGGACATCCACAAGTGAGCCGTCAAACTAGCCCGCTGCCCTTGTACATAGTTATATAGGTAGTGTTAGGTTTCATTTTTGTTTTGATTTTATTTGGACCTTTCGGACATTGGCCACATTTTTGTATATAGTTTATTTTTATTAGTTAGTGTAGTTAGATAGGTTTCCTTTATTTTGTTGGGATAATGGGCCCTGGCTTGTTCCCATGTACATAGTTCACTGTTGGATTGTATTTTTTTTTTCACATTTTAACCATGGAGCAATGGCTTTCTTTTTTATTTCCCATTGGATTTTGTTTTGTGGACATTGACTTTGGACACCATTACTTTGGAATTTTATTTTTGGTTTTACTTTTTTTCACGGACATGCTTCTTTTAATTTTTGTACATTCACATTTCTGTTTCTTTATTTTTGATTCTATTTATGTTTCCTTTAATACATATTTTTTTTGGTGAACTTCAATGTGTGGTATCTCATTGGTTTCATGCATTTCATGATATGGGTTTTGAGATTCACTGACACCCATTGGGTGTATGTGAGGGAAATGTGTTTGTTTCGGAACTTGCAATTGGTGTTCTGTGATGTAATTGCAAATTATGAGTGGGTGGATGCAATACTTGGGTGGGTGTTTTGCATTTGGAGGCTGACCATAGGGACCAGGGATCTAGATTGTGATGACATGTTGGCTGGGGAACATGAGTTGCACATGGGTGGGGGCCTGCTGGCAGGTGCCCCACAGTGCTGGGGGGTGCGGGTGGTGGGGAACATGAGTTGGACATGGGTGGGGGCCTGCTGGCAGGTGCCCCACAGTTCTGGGGGGTGGGGGTGGTGGGGAACATGAGTTGGACATGGGTGGGGGCCTGCTGGCAGGTGCACCACAGTGCTGGGGGGTGGGGGTGGTGGGAGACATGGGTGGGGGCCTGGTGGAGGGTGCCCCTGCACTGCTGGGGGGTGGGGGTGGTGGGAGACATGGGTGTGGGCCTGGTGGAGGCTGCCCCTGCACTGCTGGGGGGTGGGGGTGGTGGGAGACATGGGTGGGGGCCTGGTGGAGGCTGCCCCTGGTGGCTGGGGGGTGGGGGTGCTGGGAGACATGGGTCGGGGCCTGGTGGAGGCTGCCCCTGCACTGCTGGGGGGTGGGAGACATGGGTGGGGGCCTGGTGGAGGCTGCCCCTGGTGGCTGGGGGGTGGGGGTGCTGGGAGAAATCGGTGGGGTCCTGGTGGAGGCTGCCCCTGCATTGCTGGGGGGTGGGGGTGCTGGGAGACATGGGTGGGGGCCTGGTGGAGGCTGCCCCTGGTGGCTGGGGGGTGGGGGTGCTGGGAGACATGGGTGGGGGCCTGTTGGTGGGTGCCCCTGCACTGCTGGGGGTTGGGGGTGGTGGGAGACATGGGTGGGGGCCTGCTGGCAGGTGCCCCACAGTGCTGGGGGTTGGGGTGGTGGGGAACATGAGTTGGACATGGGTTTGGGCCTGCTGGCAGGTGCCTCACAGTGCTGGGGGGTGGGGTTGGTGGGAGACATGGGTGGGGGCCTGGTGGAAGCTGTCCCTTGTGGCTGGGGGGTGGGGGTGCTGGGAGACATGGGTGGGGGCCTGGTGGAGGCTGCCCCTGCACTGCTGGGAGGTGGGGGTGGTGGGAGACATGGGTGGGGGCCTGGTGGAGGCGGCCCCTTGTGGCTGGGGGGTGGGGGTGCTGGGAGACATGGGTGGGGGCCTGCAGGAGGCTGCCCCTGCACTGCTGGGGGGTGGGGGGTGTGACACATGGGTGGGGGCCTGGTGGTGGGTGCCCCTGCACTGCTGGGGGGTGGGGTGGTGGGAGACATGGGTGGGGGCCTGCTGGCAGCTGCCCCACAGTGCTGGGGGGTGGGGGTGGTGGGGAACATGAGTTGGACATGGGTGCGGGCCTGCTGGCAGGTGCCCCACAGTGCTGGGGGGTGGGGGTGGTGGGGAACATGAGTTGGACATGGGTGGGGGCCTGCTAGCAGGTGCCCCACAGTGCTGGGGGGTGGGGGTGGTGGGGAACATGAGTTGGACATGGGTGGGGGCCTGCTGGCAGGTGCCCCACAGTGCTGGGGGGTGGGGGTGGTGGGAGACATGGGTGGGGGCCTGGTGGAGGGTGCCCCTGGTGGCTGGGGGGTGGGGTGCTGGGAGACATGGGTGGGGGCCTGGTGGAGGCTGCCCCTGGTGGCTGGGGGGTGGGGGTGGTGGGGACATGGCTGGGGGCCTGGTGGAGGCTGCCCCTGGTGGCTGGGGGGTGGGGGTGGTGGGAGACATGGGTGGGGGCCTGGTGGAGGGTGACCCTGGTGGCTGGGGGTGCAGGGGGACATGCGTTGGTGGGCAGTAGTGCAAGTTGACATGTGGGTTGGCTGGGGGGCATCGCCATGGTGGATGGAGTGCCTGCAGGACATGTGCAGGGTAGGCCCCTGTGGTGTGAGCCACCTGCAGGGGCCATGGAGGGTGTAGAGGGAACACCTGGGAGGACCCACACGTGCAATTCACGTGTGGTGCTCCCCGCGCACCCCTGTAATACACGTACCCTGATGGAATTGCGTGTGGAAATTCCTGCGCACCCCTGGAATACACGTACCCTGCTGATGTTGCGTGTGATACTTCCCCCGCACCCTGAAATACACGTACCCTGATGAGATAGCGTGTGTAACTTCCCGCGCACCCCCGAAATACACGTACCCTGCTCAATCGCGTGTGTAACTTCCCGCGCACCCCCGAAATACACGTACCCTGCTCAATCGCGTGTGTAACTTCCCGCGCACCCCGAAATACACGTACCCCGCTCAAACGCGTGTGTAACTTCCCGCGCACCCCCGAAATACAAGTACCCCGCTCAATCGCGTGTGTAACTTCCCGCGCACCCCTGAAATACACGTACCCCGCTCAATCACGTGTGTAACTTCCCGCGCGCCCCCGAAATACACGTACCCCGCTCAATCGCATGTGTAACTTCACGCGCACCCCCGATGTACACCTACCCCGCTCAATCACGTGTGTAACTTCCCACGCACCCCCGAAATACACGTACCCCGCTCAATCGCGTGTGTTACTTCCCGCGCACCCCCGCAATACACGTGCCCCGCTCGCACAGGCCCAATTGCTGTATGTTGCCACTTTTGTGATGCGCTGGGACTCTACCGCCTGCCTTCATGTGGCGGACGTGTTTCAGCTTGTGCGTGTCTTTGGCTGTGCGTGGTTTTGCCCTATTCGATTCCATGAATACGTGTGGTTCGAGTGCGTGTGGGCGTTCCGTCTGCTTCCCTGCAGTACATCCCCAGTTACGCCCTTATTTTTGCACGTTGTTCCCCATTCCGCGCGTTACCCCCTGTGTCCCGCCCACTTTCTGGTGTATGCGCCGAGGTTGTGCGCTTTCACTGTGCGCGTCGCGCACGCCTTTCGGGATGTTGCAGTGACTTGTGCGCCATGCACGGGTTTGGCGCACATCCCGAGGTAAACACGCGCAGGGACTTCCATGAATCGCACGCTGTTTTTTTGCGCTTGCGGCTGCTTGCGCCTACTTGCGCAAAGATTTTCGGCGCACGTTTGTTCCATGAATCGGCCCCTTTATTACACTGCCCTGCAGCAATGGGGATCACTCCTTTGTAACACTGCTGTAAAAGGTAGAGCTTGGTTTCCCAATCCCACGCAATTACACAGCTTTATTATTTTGGAAGGGGAATTGTAAAAACTAGTGGAGGTATGCTACATATTTCATGGTATAAAGAGGGATGTGCCTAATATCTGTTTACGTCTTCCTATGTCTGTTCATGGTGTTGGCACATGTAGAACCTCATAGATGTGGTACCCGAATTAGAGCCTACCTCTCTCTGGCCCGTCGTGCTATGTTAGAGTGTGCAAGTGACTAGATTCAGATGCTCTTTATAATCTGTAACATACTACAACACCTTTGACTTTCTCAGCTGGCTAACATGAAAGCTGGCTTCTTGTTGGTGTTAATGTGCTGACAGTGGTGGTGCTGATGGTTTTCTGGATGTCACTTAATGATGTTATGTGCTTAATGAACTGAGACAAGAAAGTTGTTTCTTAAGCTACATTCATTAAAAGGATATTAATATTACAGTCTCTGCATGTACAGTGTTATTTTCCATGTTCAACACAGTATCACTGCTTTTCAACAGCAATGCCTATTACTGTCAAGTTTACATGGTGTAAAATTGCTGTCTTGATCATCATTCAACACTTTATAATTACTGACAACCTATCTATGCCAGCAATGGTCACTTTGAATCCAGTGGCAGCTGGTGAATTATGTAATTGAAGGGGCATAACTATTTACCCCAAATATGCCAGAGCAACCAAGCGCAGACAGGGAGCCTGAACCAACCTAGGGGCTGCAAGGTTTCTGTCCCAAGAGAATTTATTTTAATATATATATATATATATATATATATATATATATATATATATATATATATATATATATATATATATATATATATATTACACAGCCACGGTAGTAAAAAGAAGTGAAGAATCAAAATATATCAATGATTACAATGCAATCATTGCCCTATTATGAAATGCAAACATAGATGTGCAGTACATTGCAGACAATTCAACTGCTGTTGCACGATATGTTACAGCCGACTTAACAAAAGCAGAAACAACAGAGCTTCAAGACCTCTGGGATGACCTAGCATCAGACAAAACATGATCACAGAAATTGTACAGCCTAGGCATAACAATGCTCTCTCATAGATAATGTGGGGCCTATGAAGCAGCAGATCGTTTAACGGGCACTGCTTTGTATGGAAAATCAGACAACATAGTAAGGCTAAGTCTTGGTCCTGCAAAATCTAGAAAAAGAGTGCTAAAATCATATGAGGACATAGAAACAATTGCCAGAAATGATCCCAACAGCCGAGACATTCTAAAAAACAATTTACTGGACACATACTATCCAAACAGGAGTACCACTCTGGAAAGCATGTGTCTATACCACATTGCTCAAAACTTTGCATACAAAAATAATGTAAAACCTGATGAAAGCAAACGTAGATATAGAGTGACCGATTGTAAAGGGAGCTTAGTGAAACTTAACAAACAAAGCTTAATTAATCATGTGAAATTGTCATTAAAAACTCCTCAACAGAAAGAACTATATGACATGTCTCTGTTACAACTTTTCAAACCATGGAGAAAAGAGGAACATATACTAGATAATTATGAGTGCTATGAAGATGCTTTCAAAGCAAATGAAAGCACTATCACCAATGTGAACTTTACTCAGTACAAAACAATGTTACACAATGAGCAGCAACAGGAAGAAGAACTTCAGGCCCAACTAGATACAGAACTTCCGACAACAGTCAACCTTCTGCAACAGGAAGTCAAGAACCATTAAGACAACCACTAATAGCAAATGAGGCTGAAGTAGTTATGGCAGAAGTAAAAAACACCATGTATCAGTATCAAGAAGATACAGAAGACTTAACTGTACAACAAGCAAAACTTAACAATGATCAGCGCACCATTTTTGAAGACATAACAAAACAAATTGTACATGGTGTACAACACGAAAATAAAGAATGTACCTGCCAAAATTACAAACCTATACTGCTGTACGTCAGTGGTGAAGCTGGATCAGGGAAAACATTCTTAGTCAAAATCATCAGCAAGTTCCTTCAACAATTGACAAACAACAAACTGTCAGCTGTTGTAACGGCCCCCACAGGTTTAGCTGCCTACAACATAGGCGGTGTGACTTTACACCGATTACTACTGCTTCCAGTATAGCATCAAAATAAATTAGACTACTACAAACTTTATGCAGAAGCTGCAATGGAATTACGTAGAGTATTGAAACAAATCAACATGCTACTAATAGATGAAGTGAGCATGGTCTCCAACCTAATGTTGGCTTTGATTCATCTCAGATTGCAAGAAATACTTAAAAATAATAACAAATAACTCTTTGCAGGGAAACACATAATCGTTTTAAGAGATCTTCTATAATTGACACCAGTGAAAGGTGAACCAATTTTTAAAACCTTAGGCCACAATCTATCAATGAATCTATCACTTTACCACAATAAATTGGCAGATTTACAGCATAGTATTTTCACTGGCAGTAAATCTGCCAAAAAATTGTATGGAGTTCTATTGACTCCAAAAATGGGGAATTACCACCACTTGAAATCCTTTGGTCACTCTACAGGAACAAGTTGTGACAAAGGTAATCGAGTTTGTCTACAGGACCAAATTGTGACAAAGGTAATCCAGTTTGGCAGTAATTCAGCCAATTGGCATTGAAAGTGATTGTTTAGTATGCGGCTGTTAGTCGACAAATTGGGATTCTTTATTGGTGTACAAACTGGCAGCAACATACTGATTATGGGATGATGGAGAAATCAATGCAGTACTTAATATCTCAATATACTCTTCTAGTCTTCAGATAACTGGTGTTTCTGCTGTGGAATTGACACACCATTGACCGTTTCAACATTCTCTTAAGCGACTAAACCTTCATCAGTCAACCATTGAATTCTTGTGAGGGGATGGGTGATGAAATTGAATTTTATCAAATGTTAAATAGCAAAATGTGTACCAATCAGTATGTGAATGAGTGTGCAATTGACGAGCTTAGAAGGTTTGTGTTTCCCAATGTAGGGATGGGAAAAATGGACCAAAGCTTGATCACCACAAACCCATGCTGGCATTCAAATAACATTGCAACAGTATGTATTTTGAGTATCAAAATTTCATAACAAATATTGAGTACATTCACCACTTGTTGTACGAGAGTGTATTTTCCAACATTTAATATTCCACTCGTCATACGGCAAAGCCTGGCACTCATTTCCAGAGTGTGTCTGCAAGTGCAATTGTAGAAAAGGCAAAATATTTAGATGAAGGTTTGGAAACAATGATCAGGAATATCCATTCCATCATACATGGAAATTAATAATACTGGTACAAGTTGTGTTGATAGATGAGGTGTATGACGCATAGTGTGGTCCTCCAACCTGGCCTGTACTTCTGGGCTATGCAGATTATCCATTGGATTTTCTGGCAAATGCATCTTGTGTTACACTTTCTTCCACTAAATGTCCTTAGTTATCTACCACTGCAACCATAGCAAATACAAGGCTTCTTTTGGTGCTGTTGAACATCATTCTTTGAGTAAACATTATCAGCCCAATGAAGGTCCACATATCCATATGTAGAACTCCATGAAATTGAAGACATATATTGACAGATGCCGGTCTGTAAAGGCATCCTGAAACATAATCTGATTGACAATTTCTACTTCAAAATCGCATGAGATTTGCAGTGGTAGGTGACAGAGAGACAGGATTTCTAACGTGCGTTATTTTCCTGGTTGCATAATCATACATGGAAAACTGTCTCTCATAATCAACATGACATATTCTTGTTAAACAGTTAAAAAGTACATGTTTTACTTTTGCCTTTTGCTATTGTTCTTACCTCTGTGTGGTGAACAATCCCTGGTAAGTTTCAGATGTACCAAACAGTTATTGTCCAGGACTTTTATTTTTACAACGAGCAAAATGCAGGTAAAAAAAATAGTGATATCTGGGTCCGCTCCACGGACTCACTTCCCTGTTCGCTGTGTGGACAGGACTCTGATTGGCTAGAATGACACTGTCATGTCCACGGACACGTAACATTCTCACTGATTGGTTGGAGTGATGCGTGAGGTGCGTCACATTTTCCCGATGCGCCCGACATGTTGGGTTTGTGGATATCTGTGGACAGTGCAGCATCGAACAGAGGCAAAATCGAATTTTGGGGAGTGTGTTGGTGTGGAAGAGTGGCTGTATAGGGTGGGGGAGTGAATGATAAGTGAAAGCATAAGTGTCCTCCGGACAGGGCTAGCGTCCCCGAACTAATGAAAGGTCCATCACAACTTTGCAGACATGCGGACAGGGCAGGTGTTCTACGGACACCTTCATTTTGATTGTGGACAGACCGGACAGGTTAAGTGTCCGTAGGACACCCCCATTTTGATTAATTACGAACATTCCGGAGAGACACCTTGTTCGTAGGACCCCCAAGGTGGAATGTGCATGCGGACAGGTGTCCACTGGACAGGGCTAGGATCCCCAAACTAATTAAAAGTATGTCACAACTTTGCAAACATGCAGACAGGCTATGTGTTCTACGGACACCTCCATTTTATTTGTGGACAGTACGAACAGGTTAAGGGTAGGTAGGACACCCCCATTTTGGTTAATTGCAGACATTCCGGACAGTCGTGCTGTCCGCGGACTCGCAAACAGGCTTTTAAAAAAAACACAGACAAATACAGCAACAGTATACATATAACTTCATTTATGTGCAAAAATATACAAACTATGAAAGAGAGGGGGAAGCAGAAATTGAGACATATACAGGAGAGTTGGGGTTTTCTATAGGTAGGGTGCTAGGGGAGGAAGGGATTGAGGTCTGATCGTAACATTTTTGGTGATGGGGAATTTGTGGGTATAGTTGACTGGGACAGGGAGAAGGGGTACAGGTGCACATGGGGCAGCAATATTTAATATACTCCATGTTATGTCTTTGTAAAAAGTCTTTCAAATCTAGAATCTACATGATGTACTGTTTTTTGAGCATTGTTTTGAGTTTTTTGAGCATTGTTATTTTCTGTATGTACTGTTACAGAAAAATAAAATGTGTCAGGTACATGTGCAATAATGTGTATTAATTGACTTACTTTAGAAACTGCAGCATGTACCAGTAGTAGTACTGTCTTCACTCATTTGATCTGGGGGAACATTTTCTTCAAGTCACTCCAGGGTGCTAGCCATTTCTGAGTAAAATAAAAGAGAAATTATTTTTTAGTGTATCCTAAAGTGTATTGCTATAGGAATTGATGTAGTGTACTTTAACGTTTGTTTTTCAGTTTTGCTGTTAGTGCTTTGTAGGTGTGCTGTTGATATTTGGGTTGCAGTTTCGGTATAAAGCAGCAGTGAGGCAATTCTGTTGGAAGGATAGGTTATTTTTGTTTTTGGTATGATCCATTATGCTGTACATTCTATAGAACTGCATTATTGGTTTCTTAAGTAGACACTTTGTACTTCTAGTTTATTTTTGTTTGTAATTTATTTATGTGCTACTCCTTGAACATGTTTAGTGTGTTTGTTGTATGCTACAAGAATGTAAGATACCCTCTGAGCTTTTGGACAGTGTGTATGTTGCCAGGTCCGCAGAAAGTCGCATAGTCCGCAGACCCTATGGCTAATAGCATGGGTTAGTGGGTTCAGTATGTGGTACAGTATATCTACATAAAGTAAGGGTATACTGGTAAAAACCTATGAAATTCCATGGAAAAAACATTGTTAAAGGGATGTTATGGTTAAGTTGCGCTACTAAAAAACTATCAAATTCAGTGAAAAAACGTTCTTATAGGGACATTATGGTTAAGTTGTGCTACTAAAAAGCTATCAAATTCAGTGAAAAAACATTGTAAAAGGGACATTATAGTTATAAAGAAAACCAAAAACCCCTTAAAATTCGCCAGTTATGGTAAGCTAAGCAACCATAACTTGTGCCACCACCGTGCACTGTTAAGACAAATAACCATGACATCAAAGGTGACATCACAAATGTCATTCATGACATCACTGATAACATCACATGTGCATTTAGTTTTCATGCACAGCCTCTACATTTTTCATTATAATGTTGGCAGAAAAATATCAAAAATCATTGGAAGATCTATCATGCGCCAAATAGTTCATTAGGTGCAGCAATGCTATAAACACCATTGTATTACTGACTTCTTTCCAGTACATGAACAAACTCCTATACAAACGTAGGCATTCCCTGCAGCATGCGTCGTCGAGGTGCAATATTCAAAACCCTATTCAAAACCTTCCTATGTTGGCTAGGAAAATGATGAATCCTTTCATTTCAGAGTTTTGTGCAGTGTGAAACAAGTAATAAGTTCCTAAGAATGCCTCCCTTACTGCATAATTGTACTACTACACACACACCATAAAGAGACCACAATGCATACAAATGCGAGCCTATACAGGGAAAGTAAAGTAAGCAAAAAAACAGCAGCATTACCAGACAGTGTTCATAACCTAACTACTTCAATTCATGCAGAGACATGATTGTTGTGTTTCAAGGCCGCTTTTTCCCCTATGTATGTGTATTATGTGATGTGAGTGGATACTAAGGAAAGTAGTGTGAGTACATATGAGAAGGGTAAGGTCTACAAACATAGTACTTTTTGCATTTTTACTTCCTTACTGTCAGTGAAGAAAAACACCTGGCCTACATATGTCAGTGAACAAAAAAAGAAGAGGGAGCCAGACATTACATGATAAGTGCCTTTGTTAATGATCAGAGTAATTATTTTGTGAAGTTAAATCGCAGGACTGCCCTCCAAATGTTTTCTTCCAGGGAGTCTAGGAATTACAATGTTTAAAGGAAATCAATTCACACCATATAATATGGTTGTTGTTACTTTAAGTTTGTACAGTCAATGAATGGTGCTAGGGAGAACATAAACTATTTTCTCCTCAGAACCTTCATGAGAGAGATACATGCCAGCACCTTCTCCTTTATTTTCTCTTTTAGATTATTGACTAGGCATTTAGAAGAGATTGGCAAACCCAAGTAGTTTATAGTAGTTACCCTGGTAACTGGTTGCTCATTCAGTCTCCAAACTAAAGGTTTTACCTTACGTTTTTTAGTAAAGGTCATTATGTAAGATGTTGCAGGATTTATGTTTAGCTGATACTTACACAGACATCTTTCCAGCTCTCCGGTGTTCTCAGTAATCCTGCCTGTACGTAATCTATCAAAACAAGATAATCTGCATATGAAAGGATATTTACCCTTAAATCTCTCCATTTTGGTGCACAATTCATCCACCCTTGACTTTCCACCCAGAGATCTGCCAGTTAGAGATTAAAGAGTGTAGGGGCTAAAGTGCTACTAATAACACCAATAGTACTAGACTGTTCCCCCTGGTTGTTCAGTCTTACCTTGACTGAATTTCCCATGTACAATAGCTGAATCATTTGGAGAAGACCCTTATATACCTTCCACTTTGTTCATTTTTGCCACAGTTTATTCATATCAATGTTGTCAAATGCTACCTCGAGATGATGACTGCAATATAGAGTGATTTGCCAAATGTCCTGCCTATGACTGAAGTGCAGGCACAGAGCGTTAGCAGACTCATGATGGTCCCAATCCCTTTTCGAAAGCCTGTTTGCAAAGGCCTAAGTAAGTATCCTATTTGACTCTGCCCAGTGGTCAGATCCTTCAATATTAATTTCACAACATTGTTTGCGTAGGAATCTATTAGAGAGATCGGACGATAGTTAGATGGCATGGCTCAGTCAACTCTCTTAAAAATTGGGACAATCAATGCCCTCTGCCAAGAACTTGAATAAGCAGTACCTTCTGCAATGTGTGTGAAATGCCTGAAAAAGTTATCTGGCCACAAACCTGGATTTTCTTTATACATTAAATTTGAGATCCCATCCGGGCCTCTAGCTCTCGAGTTATTTAAATGTCTGATAGCCATTTCTATATCTGTTTTATCAAATTGAAATGTCTACCCAGTACTCATCCCAGGGCTCTCTACCAAGGATATCAAATATCACAGATCCATTTTAAATTTGTTAGTCAGATAATCCACTCAGGCCCTCTCGGACACACAGCAACTTTCTACACTAGCCCATATGTCATCTGTCCCATTTAGGGCTCTCCAGATGGCATGTTTGTCCTTATTAATGATATTCTTGAAGTGTGCCTGATTTTTCTTAATGTGCATATCTAGTTTATAGAATCTGAGAAACCTACAGTAAGCCTGTCTTGCCTGTTTTAATCCACTTTTAATGTCTACCCTACTAGGCTTGGGTAGCGCCCAGACAATGCATTGGATCACTTTTGCATAGCTTACTTTTTCTCATGTATCTAGCTATCAAAAGAATTCTGATTTCCAGGGATGAACCCCACTGAAAGATTATTCTGCTCAGTCTTTGATGGCCCCAGTTTTAATGGAACCCGATGAAATTCGTTAGGGTGGGTACATGCATTTTTCGTCGCATTCAGCAGAAAATCCCACCAAATTCTAAATCTCGTGTTTACAGTTTTACTACTCCTATATAGTACCAACCTATTATTGTTACCCTTTACAACCAGATTGTGTGGTCCCCCAGGATCAACTATCCTTAGAAGACTTAGGTCCAGGACTAAGTGCAGCATTGCTTGATCCCTCTGCCCAGTATGAATTATTTCAAACATACAAACATTTGATTGCTCCACATTTCCTACAAACAAATAATCAATGGTAAATGCCCCCATCAAATTCTGCCAGATAATTACATTCCTCCATTTCTCATCAAATAACAGATTTGTCTGAATATAGCCCCACTGGCACATTTTACGATAGGAACTTCTTTTAGATCCATCATTGGTTACAGCTAATATGGAGGTTTTAATGTCCTCAAATAACAAAGCATTTGCTTCAATGCAATTCCATTCACAGTTTAAGCCCCCCCCTACAAATAACTGGACTCTTGGGATATTGTTGAAGCTGCCATTTCATCAATATATTTTCAATTTCATCAACGAGAATGTCTATTTCAATACAGACTGGATTAAAGTAATATTTATTACTAAAATATGTAACAAAGAGTAACTGGTTTTATCAATAAACTCTGCTGCTAGCTAAGACAGCTTCAGATCTACAGTACTAGTTTTTGATGGATCGACTTTTTGTAATCCCTGTGGCAGTTACCAAACGCCCCATCGGACACCATCTTAGACCTTTTTTTGGTTACTGCACATTTAACATAAACCCATCGAGTACTGGACAGGTAGACAGCCATGTCTCTTGCAACAGAACACGATCATATTTACTTAAGATGTGTGCACTTTGTAAAAAGGAATCATATCCTAATGAGTTCCAATTTAGAACAGACATTTCAGAAACCTGGCCTGGAAATTAGGATTCCTGGGAGAGAATTGTCAAGCCATTCCCAGCCAGTGGATAATAGGTCTCTCAAAGAGAGCCTGCCTCGATCATTTTCAAAATGGCAAGTAACTGTTACATTCCTTCTTGGTTCTTTCTCCCACTTTTCTCTTGTTGGTTCCATATAGTAACTTTCAAAGCCTTTCAGCAGATTATCCACCTGACAGTGGAACACACATTTTCCACGAGATTTGAGACAAAATGAATGGAACATTTCCCCATACATGCCTTGTCAAATAAGTGGAAATAGAAGACAATTCTGGCACCGACGAAAGCAGACTCAAAATCCTAGACCTATTTAAAGGAAAGCCTTGTTCTTCACCATACACGGATTCACAGATGATGGCCCGCAGACTGGGTGATGCAGTTTCAAGTCCTGTTCTCCCTTGCATTGACTAAAATGTCTAGCCCGAGCATCGGCAGTCATTACTCGTGTACCTGTAGCCATAAGTTTATTTCGGAAGTCATGGATAGAACTAGCCCGAGCTACAACCAGGACCGAATTCCCAGCCGAACCCTGGGCACTTGCAGGAGGTTTTTAGTGTGTATGGAGCCCTGGCCCACTCATTTCCTGAGCAGACTTGACCTGCTGCCCATGTTTCCTAAACATCTTAGTAGGTTGTTTCCTCTGGTCCTCTTTATTTCGAAGCTTTGTTTTGGCTGGTGTGAGCATAGGATCTGCAGACGACCAGCTTTGTTTTCCGTGATTCTCAGATGCATCTCATTCCCAATAGAGAAGGGAGAGGCAGATCTGCCCCTCCTTACCGAAACTCGTGCTTTCTCATACTTAGATGCTAATAACATGTTGTGCAAAAATGTTTTTGAACCTTTGTTGTTGTGCTTTGTTAGACCTTTTACATTTTTTTATTTTTTCCTGGAGACATTCTGACAAGTAACATCTTTAGCAGACAATAAGGGATCAATGTCAACCAAAGAATTTTCCGCCTAGGATGGTGGTACTAAATACACTGAGATGTTGGTAAGGGGCGGATAATCCATAGATCTCTCTGTAGATCTCTCCTCAACCTCATTCAGTTGCACCTTAAGGTTGCCACTTGACGCTGTTGCAGAGGCTGGAAAAAGGGCCTTTAATTCTGTAAGAATCGCTATATTTAATCTCACCTTGTAGGCCACGGTGTCATACAGACAAATAAAGGACTGT
Organism: Ambystoma mexicanum; assembly: GCF_040938575.1. Lineage (NCBI taxonomy): Eukaryota > Metazoa > Chordata > Amphibia > Caudata > Ambystomatidae > Ambystoma > Ambystoma mexicanum. Next base: position 507,572,437 of record NC_090926.1, on the reverse strand, counting down.
AATACAATGTTTAACGCAGCCAGTGTACTCATGTTGGCATCAGAGGATTCCTTACACGCTAGGTCCTCACCATCAAAAGGAAGCAAGGAATGATCTATCCTTGACGAGGGACGAGGCATCCAGACAGGGTTCAGAGTCATTCCCCGTGGCTTCAGCAGAAATGCTAGTTTGCTTGTTGTTGAAAAGACCAGACAACATGCTTAGTCTTTCATTCAGGAAATTCTGCTCTTTCAATTCTTTCTCCAGACTCACACTGAGCTCTGGCTGCAGTAAGCTCAGTCTACATTCAATATTGCTAAGCACTGGGCCACATATTTCACATGTGATTTCTTCAGTTATTGCCGTTCTAGCTGTTAACCGGTCTATTTTGTTGATCTCCAGTGAAACCACTTAGTGGCATGTTTTAGCATGGGTTTGTGGAAAAAAGCTTGTAATAGTCCCCTGGTCTGCTGAGACTCCACATGCTTCAATCACCTCGGATTGCAGGATGTTTTCTTCACTTCTAAGAGCATGTCTCATTTTTTTGTTCTTTCATTGCCAAATTGGTTAAAAAAACACTGCCAAATGATTGTAGCACCAGCCTCGCCGCCCCCTGACCTTTATCTAGTAATTTTGTTTGACGTTGTTGACAAACTCCTCATGGGGTGCTAAGAATAGAACAAGCAGTAATAATCCCTCGAGGGATATATAGAACCTGCACCCACCTCGCTTACTTCAGTCACGGCGTAGTTAGACAGTCACTGATCGCTGACTGCCGACTGCCCCGACTACTATTAACTTCTTCCAGTGCCTTTTATGCTGCACTCACCACCAGTTAAGTAGGAACAAAAAGAATCAAAGTGAAGGAAAATCACAGCCTTCTCCTCACTGTTTGCTCCAAAACAGAAGCACTGTGATCCCACACCTTTAGAACCGCTCAGAGAGAAGATCCTATGCCTGCCGGTTCCTATTGTCAAATTATCGTTGCTTCTTTATTCAAGACCTGTCTTGCTGTGTCTTGCTCCCTATTCAATCCCTACTTCACCTGATCTTCTTTCCACACTGGCCCTGTTCTCTGATGATGCTCCTACAATGCCCTTCTAAATTCCCATGAAAAAGACTCTAAACCCTACATCTGTACTAACAATCTATGGTGCTAAGGCATTGCATTTAAGGGATGGCCACGGTTAACACTATTAAAACTAATAGAGGCCCGTAACGGTGGTTATGGTAATAACATGTGGTACTTGAATAGTCACGTGTTTCTTATTTTTTAAATGCCATCTATTTGTGACTTGGGATTGTATGTGAAATGCCCTTCATTCATGACATTTCCAGGTTATGAATCCCATGAAGTTCTTAATACACACTCCCTGTGGTAAATATCCCATTGAACCCCAACTCATGATTAGGTGATATGTATTTCTTTTGAAACTTGAGTTAACACATCGTTTTTACCATCATCACCATACTAAGGCTGAGGCCGCAAGGGCGCTGCGGGCATGCGCAGTTTGCAATATGTCGATCTTTTCAGTATTTGAGAAAAAAAATCAGGAGAAGGCCGAAGTTTAGCGCGAGCAGGCGCATACTCATTAAACGCTGACTGCCACACACAGGCAGCAATACCACTATACTCCCGCAGGCATGCAACCTGCTGCCCTGTTAATGCTTCACACGTGGAAACACAGTTGTTAACAGTTCAGAAATAAATGCGTGCATGCAATGTAAAAATAGCCTTACCAGTCAGTGATTATTATCTGTGCGATTGAATCTGTGTGATCAATGCACGATGCCCTTAACGGTAGTTTATCCTCGTTCTGAACATACTACTACAAACAACAGTCAACTATCATTTAACACATTCATTGCTGATGGGAAGCATCATATGATTTGAATGGTTGACGTCGTGACAGGTAACGCTGATAGACCAGGCATGTTAATGAGGGTGAGGCACGCACACCTGAGCCCTTAGCTGATTGGTCACTGCATGCTAGAAACGTGGCCAGCACTTAGTTACAATATTGCTAATATATTTTCTCAGAGAGCAGGGGAAATATAAATCCATCTTTGGAGGTGAGCTGGAGAACCCTTGACCCATGCCAGCGCCGCACGATGGCCATGAGTGTTATCCTGGCTCTACACTGGACGTGCAATGTGCACGTTCTGACTCATTACTCAGTCTATGCAATACAGAGTGAAACACGGGCCATCTGTATGACCCCGGGGTAGCCGTAGAGCGGATTATGAGCGATACGGCCTGCCTGCTGAGCCTCCTCCAACACGTTCAAAACCATCTCTCTGCAAGTCTATTATCTGCGAAATGCGGCTGAATGATTGCTGGCTGGCAGCGGGGGTGCCCCGGGTGCCGGAACGGGGAGCTGGGAAGTAGGGTAGCTAAACTAATGAACACGCATTTTAATTTACAGGGGCTTGAGTCTGCTCTCTGTGATTCCAACGGTAATGGAGATAAATGTCTTCCTCGGAACACCCAAAGGTTCTTCTGAGTAATACATTTCTGGCCAAGACTCGTAACTCATCCATCTTGAATGTGGAACTTTCTAGCGGGGATACGCAGGCCACGTCTACGCAGGCAGGAGATCCCCGGTACACAGGCTTCATTAAGTAAATATTCCAGCTCAGCTCTATCATAACTCTCCAGCTAGTGGCCTGATAATCTGAGGAACGGGCTGTTTTTGAGTTATGACTACCAGGAGACCATTACTCATAGTTACTAGGCTGCTTCTGGCAGCAAACGGCTCAAATTATTCACTGCACTGAGGAACGTGTTTACTTTGTTTGCTAAGGATGCGTGGAATCTTCCGGAAGCATTCCTCAGTTCCTCGCTCCTCCTCTACTTGCACTGATTCGCTATTTTGCTGTTTGATGCGCGCAATACATGTAATCTAACTCCCTGTTCTTCTATTGGCTGATTAGCCACGCCCAGGGCATGGCAGCTGTGCCTGCCTTCATTCAATGTTATTTTAACATTGTGGCACTGGGACGAGCGATGTTACGTGGACACCTTTTCACCATCACTAAGGGTAGAGACATGCAAGCCTACGTACAAAAGAAAATACAGTCGTTCAGAATAATTCAAGTCAACAAAACTGTAAAACTACGAAGTATTGTAAATCCAAGCAGCAAACCCCATTGTCTTATTAAAACGAACCATGGTATACATACATGATTTGGTAACAAAACTGTAAGCACAATAGCCATTTGTTCATGACTTCAAGGATTACCAGCAGAGTGACATTTTGTAACATGAATTACATGACTGTTATTGAGTATAAGGGCTATGGCATGGGTTTGTTCACAGCGACTCAAACTCATATTGGAAGACAGTCACACTCTCAGAGATTGGATATTTTATTTGAAAATGTATAGCATAATTGCTTGAACGCAGACATCATGTATCCTTTACGCACGTGCTCATTAAATTGGGGTGAGCGTGGAGAGGCCCAGGGTTCTAATCATGCTTACATTGTAAGTCATTTTATGAGTTTGCCTTTAAGACCCGATATTGTGATATTAAATATGTTGACTGATGTAGGTCCGTCTTTCTATTACTGACAGAGAAGTGAGTCTCTGAGCACCCTTACTCATCACTCACAAAAGAGACGTACCTTGCTGAAGTACCGCTTGACCCGCTTCGGCACGCTGTTTTCCTGTGACTGCGTTTGTTTGGGACCTTGGAACTTCATTTACCAGAACTCCCTGCTTCACTCGGACTTGCCCACTAAAGGGGCTGGACTTTGCTATATATTGAAAGTGCACGCGCACCAGCGCGCGCGCACCTAGCAAGAAGTACCTTGCTGAAGTACCGCTTGACCCGCTTCGGCACGCTGTTTTCCTGTGACTGCGTTTGTTTGGGACCTTGGAACTTCATTTACCAGGTCAGCTATTCGTCTGGAGATTCCTGTGCTGAACCACAGTCTGGCTCTGGACTTGGACAATTATTTAACCGTTTGTTTGGTTTGTTTGTTTGTAGAACTCCCTGCTTCACTCGGACTTGCCCACTAAAGGGGCTGGACTTTGCTATATATTGAAAGTGCACGCGCACCAGCGCGCGCGCACCTAGCAAGAAGTACCTTGCTGAAGTACCGCTTGACCCGCTTTACCGCGGTGCGGCGGGAGGCGTGGGGAGACACTCTGCTCGCAGATTTGTTCTCTCAACCCAGAGGGTACGTGTTGCCCTAGCTACGCCTCTATAACAGGTTTTGTAGTTTAATCTAATTTAATTTGTTTGTTGTTTGATTATACCTGTGTGGGGTTTTGTTGAATCTTGAGTGATCTTTCTGACACCTGATCTCATCTCACCTTTATCAAGGGTGAGGTGCGGTCAGGTGCGGTCAAGTATAGTAAAGGTATTTAGGAGTCAACGGGGCTTTATCTCCTTCTTTTCGGACATCTTCTGTCCCCGTATGAGTTCAAATATTTATACCTTAAAAACAAATATGCCGGAAACAATTAGCCTAATAAATACATCGGCGGGAAAGAAAGCTACTCCGCAATTCCAACTATCGAAAAAATCTATAGTTTTAACACCGGCTCCACGCATTCCACTTCCAAATAGAGACATTCGAGCATTCTGTGCTAAACGGAAAGGATACATGTCTAATGATGGGCATTGTGAAACAAAAAAATTATCCACTGGCAAGACAATTGTTCTGCCCGAGGGTCCCCCAGCCAAATCTCAATGCTCCAAGAACAATCACATTTCAAAAATGGTAACTCTTTCTGCTTTAGCAAGTCAGGTCTTATCTACTCGAACAACCATTCGTGAGACAGATGGGGCGGGAACTAGTGCTCACCTTCTCAACTTGAACGAAAAAACACCTCTATCTTCAGTTCCACCACAAATTACGTCTCCGGCCTCCAATACTAATGGTACGATTTTAAGTATATCTGATAACACCTTGTTAACTGTGGTTCATACACCGAGTAAGCAAGTTACTAAAAACAAATCACTTTCGCCGGTAAATGAAAGTAATGAATCAATTATGGATATATCAAATATCTCCATTCATGCTAGCACCAGTAAAATTAGCACGATACATGGAAATTCCTATCAACATGATAGCTTTGAAGAAATTGCGGAAATCCCTCATAAGGCTATATCTGACTCCTTTGCATATCCAACACCTCGTCGTCGCATTCAACTAAGCCATCATGAGAATCGGACAGAGAAACTTGCTCTTATCGAAATTACACTAGCTGCTGTTAACACAACGATGGCTAGCTTGTTTAAGCTTTTTGAAGGCTTGGATGTAAAAATCATGTCTCAGGCTAAACAAATACAGCAGATATTGGAATGGACTTCCACTATGTCATTAGACATGGCACTAACTAAAAATAGTGGTAGCCAACATGATGCACAACAAAAAATAATGAACTGCTCTAAACAAGATGAGTTTGAATCAGCCGTTCCATTGTTTGAACATGTAATATGTCCGATAGAACATCTGCCCTCAGAGGCTATTAATATAAATGATTCTTGGATCAGTTTAGATCGAAGTGTAAAGAGAAAAAAATCTTGTGATATTAGATCAAGTTCACGAGTGGAGAATGCCAATCACAAAACCACTCTTCTAGCCCGCACGAAAAGAGTTGCTCCTAAAATAAAAACGAACTTTAAAACACTGATGACAGCTGCATCAAGGGATGTTGTGAGTGAAGTACTAACTCAACCTATTTTAATTTCTGACACTACTCCTGTTGCAGAGCTGTCACAAGATTCAAATTGCCGACCCTCCAAATCAACGGAGACTCGGGCTGGGAATAATCAAGGAGAAACTAGGAATGATGTCTCTTATAGTCACCACAAAAATAATGTGAATTATGCCCCGCTTAACGAAATCGTTGACTTAATTGATATGATTCCGGCTGTGCCCGTTAGGAAAGTGGTGCAAGCGAGGTCCTCTGCGCTGAACAGCCAAGCGCAATCTCTATCACAAATAAATTCTCATGACCAAAAACCTCTTCGGCATAAAATTGCCGAAGAATCACATATTCAGGGGCAAATGACCTCAATCAGAGCTGCGGTCGACGCTTACCTAAATTCAAGAATCTCAGAGGCTACTACAAGTGAACCTGTGGCAACTATGAGAAAGCATGATGAGCACTATGACATGGAATCTAGAGCCCTAGTAAAAACCAAATATGATGCAATACATACAAAAAAAGATAGCTTGCAAGCTGAACAAATGAACTGCACGAGAGCAACAATGTCTGTTAGCACTAATAACCGTCTGGTTGACAGGCAAGGTTCACATGTAGCCTCAGACTCGAATGATAAAACTGAGATGCTGGCTACACAGAAATCAGTACGTTTTCAAGAAAATCAGTTCAAAAAATCAGGGTCTCGTCAACACAAAAACACTTTTGCAAATTGTCATTCTTTGATCATGAAATGTACAGATGAGCCCTATGAAAGGTACGATTTATGTAGAACCAGTGTTCTTAATATCTTTGGGGATGTGCATGATTTGCAAGATGTGTCGTCAAATGATATTGATCAAGTTGAATTCGTATGTGATCAGAATCTGTCGATTGTTCGCTTGTGGATTAAGTGAGGTTTGGTTCTGAACTCGATTTGGAAGGCCAAAATGGATTTGTTCAAGATGGGCTTCTTGATAGCTCAAGACCCTGAACGTCTAATAGAAGAACGTAAAGGCCTGGCTGTGAGTGAAGTTGAAGGATGCTTCGCCGTCTGTTCTTGCTCTTACTGTGGACCAATTGAGATACCGCGTCAAGTAGACGTGATTCATTCGAGGACATAACCATTAATAGAACCTAGCATAGTCCCCTGTCTGTGGTTAGCTGGAACACAAGGGGACATACTCATCTTCAATGGTCCTCAAATCTTTTTTTAAATCAGTTTGATATAGTGGTCCTTCAGGAAACCTGGCTCTTAAAACTGCCTCTATGGGATGATCATGATATCGTCCTTTTGCCAGCCGTGGGGGGAAATAAGGGAAGACCGACATCTGGCCTTATGGTGGCTGTCAAGACAAGTAAAGGTCTGAGTGTGAACAGATGGGCTGATCCTAATAACTTCACTCAACTGGTTAAGATCTCTGACTCTAACACTACCTTTGCTTTAATCAATGTGTATCATAACCCTATGGGTATTTCTGATGATCTATTTTACAGAGATTTAGTAAGTATCCTAGAAAAGGTTGCACAAGATCAAAATGTGATTGCTACAATTGTGGTAGGGGATTTGAACCTTGATTGTTTTTCTGTAAAGAAGATCTCTGTTGCTCAGGAACGGTGGCTAAAATTCACACGAGACCACAATCTGTTTATGGTAAATGGAGCTTTTTCCGGAGATATCCCCCTCACCATACGTGGGAAAGAGGAACATCTAAATCTACCATTGATTATCTCTTTGTCACAAAAGAACTGTTCTCTAAAATTTTGGATTTCAAGATTATTGAGCAAAAAGAAAGTGACCACCTGCCATTAACTGTAGTATGGCAGGAGAACCGAAATGAGCCAGAGCAAAAACAACAGTGGTATCGACACTCTCTTGACACCAATGTTAAAAAAACCCGCCTTAGATGGTCTAGGAAGGCGCTTGATGACTTTGAGAAGGGCACGAGAGAGTGTTTGGGTAACGGGATGGAGTCATATGTGGAGGTGTTATCTACTATGAAAAACATCCACGTTGACAAAAATCTAAAGCATCCGCGTAGGCATACCTTTGATCCGGCTGTCCAACAAACCAGAGCTCGTTATAGGCGAGAGCTGAAGGCCTGTCTCAGATTACCATTGAAAGAGCGCAGAGAAACTCAGAGTCACGCTAAATGCCGCTACCGTAACTGGATGAGGGCGAGGAAAGGGACGCTCTTCCAGTCCGATAGCGAGTCGTTTATGCAAACCATCCAGAACAAAAATTCTGGACAAATATGGGCTCTCTTGAATAAAACAACAAATTCTACTCGAAACAATGACCAACTGAGTGGGGTGACTGAAGTTGCCTGGTTGGCTCACCTCACAAAGCTTTATGCAGATGCCAAATTTGATGAACACAATTATGTGAAACAGTGCTCAGATTCATGGCATTTAGAGTGTTCTGAGGATATAGTTGAAGATCTTATTAGAAAATCTTCCTCTTCTAGAGCAGTGGGCCCAGATGGCTTGAGTAATGCCATGTTTAAGCACAATCCATCTAGATGGGCCGCCATTTTGAATAATATCTTTCAAAAAATCTTACTTTCCAGGGAAGTTCCAACTTCTTGGAAAACTTCTCTGATTGTGCCCATTTTTAAAAAGGGAGATAGAGGCTCTCCATCTAGTTATCGTCCTATTACTCTTCTTGACGCCCCGGGAAAAACTTCTCTCGGCTAGTCTTGAGAGACTTTGTCAAATGGACGTTAGCTTTCCATCAACGCAATCCGAGCCAGACAGGTTTTGTTGCGGGCTTGGGTACGGCGGTAAATTTACTAACACTGAATGCCTTGAAGACGCAGGCTCAAACCCTTAATCAACCCATTTATTTTGCATTTGTTGATCTCAGCTCAGCCTTTGACTCTGTGTCTCGTGTTAAGCTTTTTGAAAAACTTCAAGCTGCAAATTGTCCTGCTACTTTGTGCGATATTATTTTTGATCTACACTCCCAGACATCCATTAAGGTGAGGCTATCGGTGTTAGGCTTGTTGTCAGCTGCTATCAATACCTTCAGAGGCTTAAAGCAAGGTTGTATTCTTGCGTCGGCCCTTTTCAACTTTTTTATACATGATGTGATGCACACCATTATTCAGGTTCCATCTGATTCACCGAAGTTGAACGGCGTTGCTTTAAGGGCCTTATGGTATGCTGACGATTTAGTTTTAATTTCTAAAACACCGACAGGTCTACAACGTCTGTTGACCGCCGTGGGTTCATATTTGGATGATAATGAGTTGCTTATAAACATGAAGAAAACACAAATTGTGTATTATGCACCCAGAGTGACCAAAAGAACTAGAATGAACTGGATGATCAAGGGCATCAGTGTAGAGGTGGTTGTGAACTATCTATATTTGGGTATCTTGGTAGATGGAACCACACAAATGGATTCCCAGATGAGAGCTCTTGAGAATAAATTGGTGTCAGCAATTTCTCAGTCCAGAATTCTACTATACAAATATGGTAAGTTCTCAATCAGTTGTGTAATTGTATTCTGGAGACAAAAAGTGCTGCCCAAACTACTGTATGGTCTGGAAACGTTGAACATAATTAAATCTGCCTTCCTAACAACATTGGAATTTAAATTCTGGAGAGCCGTGTTACGTTTACCTTCATGCGTTCCGGGCCCGTGGGTGAGACACGAGTTGGGCCTCACGTCGCTGTTGGCGGAATATGAGTGGCGATTATGTGCCTTGTTTCGCAAATGTTTGGTACACACACACACGGATAATCTAACCATATTGTCCAAGTATATGTTAACATCGTCTCACAAATTTGTGACTACTTGAACAAAATACATTTTGCGAATCTTGGCCAATGCTGACATAAGCATAGAGCTCCTTATTACAAATCCAACCAAGGCAAAAGACAAAATCCATAAGAGGGATTGGATTAAGACCCAAAATCTCTGCCTTAGATATAAGGACTTCAACATCAGTGCTTTTTCTAATAAAAAGTTGGGAGAACTAGAAAGTTATTTATTCAGGTCTCCAACGCCGCAAGTGCGATCCTGCATTTTACGTCTTCGCTTTAACCTGTTTCCAACAAGAGATGTGCTGCTAAGGAGGCGACAAATTGAGAATGAGCTGAATTTTTGTAGATTCTGTACAAATAAAAACATCAAAGAATCATTAGAACATCTAATAGTAGAATGTCCAGCTTTAATAGATCTCAGAGCCAAGTGCTTTTGGAAACATCCGACCCTTTTTGGCTGGATGGCAGAAGAGCACAGATGGACTACTATTCTAGCTACAAGAATCATTAGTATCCGCATTGCCACATATAACTTTTTGAATGCCTTAAAATTGAATACTGACCTAAATGTAAATTAAAAAAAAACTAATTCCCAGGTGCGAATTGTACAGCAAAAATATGTTGGTTGCGGTGTCTCTTTAAACTCTGAAGCGCAGAATCTATTTAGGGTCGTAAGAAAAAGGAAAAAAAAAAAAAAAAAAAAAATCCATTGTCTGTTCGCAAGTGGTTTGTAAGTCACTACGAACTAGTATGCAAATACTATTGATACTTCAATTTAAGCATATCCCCAATTTTATTCCCATTCTACACTGACTCTTTTGTATTACTCTGCGTGGGTATATGTGTCTAGCATTAATCAATTGTGTTAGTCCACCTTTATTTTATTTTACTTTTAACGTATTGGTGTTTCAGGTTATGTTAACATCCAAAGTTTGGACATCTCGTCCTCCTTTTAATATGTGCCTATCCTGTTTTGATCTTTTCTCCTCGTTTTTCCTTTTCTTTTTTTGTATTACAATGTTTCTTCTTTTATTTTTGGTAATTGTATTGTTCTTTGAAATGAAGATATAATGAATTAAGTTTTGTATTTGATAAAAGTTGAGTTTCTCAGCTAAATTCAATAAAAAAAAAAAAAAAAAGAGATGTTTAAAGGACATGAGTGGCTCAATGTCCAGTGTGCTTCGAGGATATTTTCCCCAGCAATAGAAGATGTCTAAAGCAGATGTCAGCCCCTTCCTTGCTACCGATGTGTTTCTCGCAGCCACCGATTTTTGTACCACAATAAATGATAGCAAAAACGTGTTTTTTTTTTTTTACTGGACACTAGGAACTGGGGATTCGGGCGTGCAGTTCTCAGAGACACAACATATTACGTTGAGCAATATTGACAAAGTTACAACCAGCAAGAACATAGATATAATATAAAGATTTCAAATGCAGTTTACCCGTTGTTCTCGTAATGTAGCCTTATATGCAGGGCACTGCTTTATATGATACACATTTTCCTTGCCAATGATACGTTAGTGAGGCGGCTGAACATGGCAAATTCGTGGCGTTAAAATCCACAAGAAAGGATCGACTCCTGCTTCCCCGCCACATTTGTACAGAGCAAAACGATAATGGGACTCGTCCTCTTAAAATGGGGACTTCACCACGTCATTTGTCCTGTGTGCCATTGGCTATAATGGCAGAGTTGCAATCTGACATTTTCAGTACCACTACCACTACAGTGCAGATGTAGGGCTCCCTCCAAACCCCTAAACAGAGAGCACAAGCTTTAACACAATTGGACCCACAGCTGACATCCTTTCTGGTCTCATTGAGGGCCTACTGCATCTTTGCCCTGCATCCAGTCTGCTCCCAGTGAACTGTTATTTTTTCGTATGGTTACTTTGTATATTAGATCTCAGACTGGAGAATTGTGGACACCTGTGCCTTTTATTGTTCTAGTTGCAGGTTCGGCTTCATGCTCCCCTCAACTGACTCCTACCACACTCCACTCACACCCCCCCTTGAGCTTGGCTTTCCAAACATGACATTTAGTTAATGTCACTTTGTTGCCCCTGTTTACTTTATTTGCTCGAATAGCCCATCCCTCAAAATGCCTTTTTTGTGGCAAAAAACAGCAGTTTTGTCGCCTCTTGTGCGGGGACGTCATTTCACCAAAATGCCAGGGGTAGCAGAAGTGACATCACACGACCCTTGACTGATAATGACATCACAGAAAGTGATGTCATTTGACCCCACCCTGAAGGGATATCACGGGAAGCGATGGAACATGGCCTTTCACCCGTTGCCAAAACAGGAAGTGGCATCACATAGCATTGTACACTACAAAAAACATGGTTACGATATCACTATAATGTGATGTACATTTCATACAAGAATGGATCACCATATGTATCGTTAAGATCAGTGTGTATAGGCCCACATTACCAAATTACTGTGAATGCAAGCAGACGTCCATGACCAAATGATAATGATGTGTTATTATATAGCTCGTACGCTTAAGCGCTTTACATAGAAGAAATATACACCCAATATCACCCAACCTGTGTTGGTACCCATTTATCGACCTCAGAAGGATGAAAGGCTGAGTTGAGGCGTTTAAGAACAGACTAAATCAGTGACTCGCCCCCTGAAGTGTGCCTGAAATAAACCTTTAATGAGTGTAGCAATTATTGTATAGAATTCTAGAAAGACACATTTTTTGGCATTCCTATTCTTTCTTATTTAGGGTCAGTGCTGAAAGTGTTAGACTTGTGGCACTCCTGTACTTATTGTTCTTTTTCTTAAGGGGCCTGAACAAGAAAGCTAGCCACTCCAGAATTAAAGAGCCACATGGTGCTGGCCACAGCCCAGGAGCTTGCATTACAAAAAAACAAAAAAACTGACATTGAAGTGTACATTCTTTAGTAAGGAAATTACTAGCTATCACTTTCTCATGTACAGCAGTTGCTGGCTATCCTGGTATGCTAGTCGTTACCATTTATTTTAAAAAACACAGTACCTCATTACGAGCTTGGTGGAGTGGTAAAATATGGCCATTAATTCCATTATCACCCTTTTTTGGAGGTAATGTAATTAGTGCAATTTTTACCGCACTGACAAATTTCGAGTTTGTAGGAAAAGTTGAGGATTTACCTCCAGCAAAATGCTGGTGGTAAATCCTTGACTTTTGCTCCAAAAATGAGCAGACTACTGTTCATGGTAATTTGGAAGATTTCCCACTGGTTTGCCACAAAACTCATAGTGAGACAGAACATATGCACACATTTAAAGTACAATAGCACACTATTTTTCAAACTCTTTTAAATGTATAGATTACAGGGTCTGCGGTAGTGGGCCATGTAGTTATGGTGAAGTTGCTCAACCCATAGGAAGATTTTTGATGGCTTATAAGTTTTCCCCCAACCAGACAAAACCTCACCAAACTTTTTAAAAGAAGTATATTTCCCCCTCGGAATGATTCTGCTACGTTTGGTGGTGTTTCATCTGGGGGTGGGGGTGCAAAGTTATAGGGGGGTTCAAAATGTGTGGAAATCCTCATAGACGCAATGGAAAAAAGTATGCTCATGCCTACAGCCCATACCACTGGATGGATTTTCACCAAATTTGCAACTTGAGCAGTGGCTTGGTCCTGAAAGCATGCTTTTGTAAATTTGGTGAAATCTGTCAAGTAGTTTTATTTAAAACAGTCAAAAAGTAGGTAACAAAAAAAATGACTGACATCTGGGTCCGGTCCGCAGACTTACTTCCCTATCCGGTCCATGGACACCACAGTGGCCCAATCGGAGGGAGTCGTGATGTCCACAGACATTGTACATGCCCGCTGACTGGATGTTGAAAAATTGTGAAGTGCGTCATATTTTCTGAAATGGTCGCCATGTTGGATCTGTGGACAGCCATCGGGGGCCGTGGATAGCGGGGTGGGGAAAAGTCTGGAAATAACATTTGGGCTTATTTTGGGGTTGAAAATGTGGTTGGAAAGGGTGGGGGTGGAATACAGATGTTATCAAGCTGTTTTTGCCACCCAGTCTGCGGACAGCGCCGTGAGTGAACAGCTTGGGAAACATATTTGGGGTTATTTGATGGCTGAAAGAGAGCATAGAAAGGGTAGAGGAGTGGAATAAATATGATATGGAGCTGTTTTTATAGGTGAAAAAAAGGTTTGCGGATGCCACTGAGTCTGCGGTCAATATTGGTGTTGGTGGTGTAATGTTTCGTTATGATGAAATGCATATGCTGCCCCACTATCTCAACAGTGTGGAAAGATGTCTATGTGTAGGTATTGCCGCTCTTCCTTTGTCGTCCTGGTTTCTGTACCATGTGACCTGAAAAAACCACACCCCTTTGGGGCCAGAACATAACTCTAAAAAGATGAATAACTCATAGTACGGACTTGTGAAAATTATTTAAATGACACCATAATTCTTGTGATTTTTCTGCCCACATTTTAAGAGGTTTTTAGAACCGGTGGCATGATCTGGGGGCAAGCTAGCAGTTAAGAGGGTATTACTTAAAATATATGCATGTTAAAAATCTGACATTTCATCAAGTAATGTCCATACTCCTTGCGCACATGTGTGTAAATTGGGGTTAATGTCCGAAATTGCAAAATCAGTTAAAAAGTGCAAATGTTGCCATTTCTGAATGCAAGCCCCCAGGAAGAGCAGATTTGGACAGGGTATACTTCCTGTGATATGTGATGGGTGCGTGTAATTTTAAACAAATGTGTACCCGTGCAAATATGTTTTTTTTTAATCAAATATAGATTGTGTGCAATTTGACAGGGGAGGATCCTCTGACCCATAAAACCTACAGCATCACTCTGACTCACAGTTCCTTCCCCAATCATGGGAGAGGGGAGAATTGGGCCAATGGGCAGTTGAGAGAGGGGCTGGCTAGTGATGCTGCACACACACCCATTTTCAAAACACATAAAAGCAGACAGACAGGACAGATAGGGACTTTCAAATCCATTTGCTGCGGGACGCTCTGCCGGGAAAATCCATACTTTACCTCCATCAATCTCTAGAGAAAGCTGTGCAGAAAGATCCAGACTTTAAATCCATCAATCTCCAGAATCCAGAGAGAGAGCAGACCCAGACCAGACCGCTGTTAGCAGAACCAGAGAGAGCTGACCCAGATCACTGTGAAGTGCAGAGACCAGAGTCCAGTCTAAAACCTGACCAGATCCGTGGCGAGGCCCATTTAATTCAAGAATATAGTGTGAGTACCTAGTAGAACTGTGCAGAACCAATCTCTTAGTTAAAATAATATAATTCAATCTATTTAATCTAAGTAGAACTGCCTCCTAACTGTCACCTGTCATTTTCTAGTTGCTAGCTGTCACTTGTCTTTTTGAACTTTAAAATTTCAAATCTGAAAAACGACCTTTATTTAATCGCTCATATCTCCGTAACCGTTTGTCCTAGAGACTTGCAGTAACTTTCATCTGGAAGCTGAGATCCTAGGCTGTCCTAGGACCCCAAAGCGATTTGCAAATTTCTCAACGTGTGAAAACAGCAGTTTTCTTGCTTTCATTTGCCAAAAATTCGTTTAACCTGCCAATTACTCCTAGATCCTTGCTAAAGTGAGCCTGAACTCATCCCAAGTATATTTCACACACCCTGAACCTCCTAGAGGGAATTAAAAGCATTTTAGCATATTTTTCACTTCATTGCCAGCACATATAAAAAGAGTTTTGGGCCTGTGTTTCCAACTTCTGTAGTCTAAGCTTGCTGGGGTGAACTGAATTACATTTGATTGCATTTCTGAGAACTGTGTGCTTTCCTTCCATTTCCTTGCATTGCATAAAGTGGGGAGGGGATTGCCAGAGAAAAGTGATTACATTGTTTTGTTGAAATCATATTGAGTATTTTCTGTATTGCATTTTCATTCAACATTACATCCATCTGAACTTATATAAAGTATTCTCTACCACCTTATTCTTCTGTTCCTATTCACCAGTGTGCTAGTGCCAGACTATCCATTATTGATTACTGATCAGATTAAGTGTGATATCCAATTATTAATTTATTATAAAGTGTGATATATATATATATATATATTGTTTAAATTATCAAATAAACCTTTTAACTTGCAAAACAGAACTACTTCTTGGCTCAGTGGGGTCAGGGGGATTCCAAGGGAGGGGTGTTATATAGGGGTAGTCATTCAGAACGCATGAACTGGACATAAAGATATATCAATAAGGGTTTCCATTCAGTATCCCAGACTAGGCATTGACTTAGCTGTAGTGTTGAATTGAATCCTCTTACAAATTGGGGGCTCGGGCCGGACGTTTGGGTTAGATCTATCACTTGTGCAGATTAATACGGCGTGCCAGCTGACCAGATACATATATCCGGTCGGATCACACGCTGTGTTACGCTGTAAAGCACTCCTCAAAGGAACGCTCTAAGGAAAAGGTCTGTTTTGCAAAAATAAAATACAAACTTCTGTAAGTCAGGACAGAGACCAATCTCTAGAATGACGACCTTAGTAGACATGAAAATAGCCAGAGAGCACTTCTTACATAAGTTATTTGTGAGAGGTGAGTGGACTCACCAGGACCGCATGGGCTGGTTGCAGGCCATCACGCAACAGGTCACGGAAACAGGGTCAGATATATGGAGAGATCAGGGTCCCTTACATGTGGCCCTGAGTGAACTATACATGGCTCCTAAAGCTAAGGATGAACAAGACAAGATGGTTAGGATAGCGGCATACCTGTACCTATATATGGGAGACATGCAGGATAAATGTACTGAAAGCCAAGATCTGGCGAATAAGCAACAGATGGCGTTAGAGAAGGTCCAATCTAACCTGGTCTCTTCTGAGCAGAGGCTGCAGGGGAGCCAGGAGTCAGAAAATGAGAGTAGACAGCACATCATTAAAATAAAGAGGGATATGGACATCCTGCAACAGGAAAAGGCTGACCAGGATACCAGATTTCTGGCCTTGCAGAGGGTGTACCAAGAAGGTTTGGACTCCCTACTGCAGAGCCAGAAAAATCTGGAGCAACAATTAGACTTTAACAGGGCATGCACGGAGCAGGTGGCCACCCTGCAAAGTCATCTAGAGTGAAGGCAGAGAGCAACAAGCTGAGTTTGAAAGACCTGGATACCCAGGCAGAGTTTGATGAAGAACGCCAGAAAGCTGGTGCCTTTCAAAGGCAGAGGGACGACCTGGCGGCACAAATGCAGGCTCTTAGCCAGGAAAGAGAAGCCTTAGGCCAGGAAGTCTGCCATTTAAAAAGAAAAACAGAAGAAAATCACTTGGCCCTCCAGGGGCTGGGTGACCTCCAAAAAGAACGCCATAACTTGTTAGAACACACCAGGAGGGTGGAGGATGCTCTGGCAAGAAAGGAGCAGGCCAATAGGGACACAGCTCAAGAGGTAACCCTCCTGCAGCAAAGACTGGCCCAGTGCTCCAGGACCAATCAGAAGGCACAGAGAGAGAATGAGGCTCTCTGCCAGCACAATGAAAGACTCCAACAAAAGGTAGCGATGCAGGAGAGACTGATAGAGGCTAGTAAGGCCTTAACTGAGGAACTGAAGGCATTGCAACAGGGAGCAGGGGCGGATAGAGATGAGGTTCGCTGGGAAAGAGAAACTCCTGAGCATAACCCCAGGAGCCCTAGTACCAGAGGCCTTTATTTCTCTCACTCCCTGGACTCTGCCACCCCCATGTCCCCTGGCGCACATGAGCACAGGGCCACAGGGATGGCAGATTACTATCCAGCCAGAAGCATGGGGCTCATAGGCCAGTACCACCCAGGAATGGAGGGGCGGGCATCCGGGTATGGGCACCCAAGCACGGTGCAATTTGATGGTGAACCCCAGGTGAGTAGGCCCATTAAGGGCATCCTGAAAACCTCTGCCCAGTTAGGTCAGTGGGGGGGGTACCCATCAAATCCTGGCAGCAAGGAGGGATCTGAAGACTCCTCTGAGCGGTACAGGACACAGGAGACCAGGTCCCCACATTCTGCCAGCCATTCCCAGGCTCGCAGAATCCGGGAAAACCTGGAAGAACAGACGGGAACCTCTGGGAGCAGTGCCTCTGAGTCAGAAGATGAATGGACCAGGGTTACCCGGACCAAAAGGGCCAATAAGACAAAAAAGGCCTTGCTTAAGGACCCCTTAAAGCAGATTAAGGCAATCAGGAGCGTCATCACGCCTTATCATAAGAACGCCAAGTATTCTGTTTGGGAGCACTTAGAGTTGTTTGAGCAAATGATGGAGACTTTCCATTTGAAGGACAGCCAAAGCTGTATTCAATATGTAAAGTGGACATTCTCCCCAGAGTACTCCAGTTTCTTTGCAGGGCTGGAGGACCAAAATCATTTAAGATGGTCCACCTATAAGGCGGCCATCTTGAAACATTTTTCTACTCATAGAAATCCTCAAGAGGCTCGCAAGGCAGCCTACAATTTACAATGTGGGGAGAATCAGGCCCCACAAGAATTTGTGCAGGAGTTAAAGCGTGCTTTTGCACAGACCACAAGAAGGGTGCGCACGGATAGCAGAGAATTTATTAATACGTTTTTCCATGCCTTGCCCAAATACATAATGACCCAGCTCGGGAGGGATTTTCACGAGAAAAGATCTTTAGACTGGGTCATTGAACAGGCGACCCGGATCTATGAGGTGCAGAAGCCAATAGAAAATAAAAATAATGCGCCAAAAAACCCCAAAGCCAACAACACCCCTGTTGCTGCCAAGGTGGCAGAGGTAAAGGTCACCCCCGTTTTAGAGTTGGAGATGGGGGGGCCTAAAAACCTACCTGCACCTAATAATGTTAGGCCCAGAAGGTCTTCGGGCCAGTCACAGACAGGGATCCAGGGAGGCAGCACCACAAATGGGGTCCCTCGCTCTCCTGATTATGTAAGCCCCCGTTACAAGGGAAACAGACACATCCTGGGTTATGTGTGGACTCCTCCAGCCCAAGGGGGGGGATCCAGCCAAGCACCTAACCCAAGGAACTTCCCTCCTAACTTCCCACCGGAGGGCAGAAACTCAACAAACCCTGGGCAGAACTTCTTCCCCAGGTATCCACCCAACTTCCAGCCCCAAAATCCTCTACCCTTCTTTCCCCAATTCCCTGGGCCCAGACAACCGAATCCGGGAGAGGGGAGGCCAAGGGTGGTGGGGTATCCAAATATTCCCAACCAGGGGTACTACCAAAGAAGGGATAGCTATCCTTCCCGGGATCAGCCCAGGGGAGAAAACAGGGCCCCGTATCAGCCTGAGCGGGTTTCCCAGTTAGAGCGCCAGGTTCAAAACATGGAGCGGGATCTGGGTCACATACTGTGGGCGCAGCAGAACCCTCAGATGGGCATGCCGGCACAGAATGCCCCAAACTCTGGACCTGGTGCTCCAGAACAATGACGGGGGCAGCACCCCGATAACTCACCGGTTCCCAGGGAGGAGGCACAAAGGGAAGGGGGGTGTTAAGCCTTGGAGGAAGCTTCCTTCCTCACTTGTAAACAGCCCCTGGAAACCCAGGAACCGGAAACAAAATCTCTTGCCCCTGAAAGTCTGCCTCCTAAGGAGCAGAGGGGGGGTAGGAGAAACAAAGACCCAAACAGACACAGTTTGAGGAAGAGGTACAGATCTTCCAATTTGAGGGAGAGGGATCCTCAGAGGATCCTGGGAAAAGGATCTTCTCCTTCAGAGAGGGGGGAACTCCTCCCAAAGAAAAATGGGTCCCTAGGGATGTAAATCCAGACTGGGGAGATGTGGAGACTGAGCTACCGCCACCCACCATCTCATCCCAGAACCAACAGCAAGAAAATCCCCTGGTTCAAACCCATTCTGGTGACTGCCTCCAAAAAGGGGGGGCGGCCCGGAACCAGAGCCAGGGGAACCCACAATGGCTCTGATCTCCAGTTGCCAACTTTTTTTTTTCAGATTCCCAAGGCTCTCCACAGAATTCTGCTCAAATCTCTTCGCTAGCGATGTCCAAAACCAGAAAGTTAGCCCACCAGTTGTCCAAAAATGTGCATTATCTGTGCCCCTTGAGGAGAAGGAGGGAAGATACTATGCCCCGGTACAAGTACAGGGGCAGGGTACAATTTTGGCACTGGTGGACACTGGATCTCAAGCCACCCTTCTGTCCAGAAGGGCCTTTGATGAACTGAATGCAGGAAGGGGAGGGAATTACCAAATTCCTCTCACCTCACTTCCTGGACAACTCCAGAACTTTGACGGGAAGGAAATTCCTGTCGAGGGGACGGCAGATTTGGACATTAAGATCGGGCGACACAAGGTGAAACACCCGGTCATAGTAGTGACTCCAGAGGGCACCCCTTGTTTACTGGGGAATGACCTCCTGAGGAGGTTGTCACCCTTAATAGATTGCGTAAACAAGGTCCTCTGGACCCAGACTAGCCGACCAATAAAATTAAAACAGAGTGTCAACCATGTTAGTTGAAACGGCACCTGCCACATGGTTGAACAAAAATCTGAGCAAGTAGAATTTCACTTCCAGAATAGCCAAATTCCAGACGTGACAGTAATAGCAGTAGGACAACAGACTGGTGATGGAGGGTCCTCTCTATTTCTGAAAATCAACCTTCCTTCCAGTCTAAAGTGGTACTCCACGCTGGAAGGAAACACTCTGAGATTCTATACTAATCCACAATCAGAAACTCCCACTCCTATAGTCCAGAAAGATGTGAAATCAGCTCAGAGCCTGGCTGATATTCAGCAAAATGGAGAGCAGTTGTTCATCCCTGTCCAATTAAATGATGGGAAGGACTCTGTTCTCGCTCGAGTGTGTGTGAACAACGGTAAGAGCTTCATCAGCGAAGCCATGTTCCGCCAACTCCCAAAAGATCCAGCCATTCCCACATTCAAACTGATAGACAAATGGGAAATGGACCTGGAAGCACCTAATTCCAAACATCTCCTGCCAAGCAGGTGTATGCTCAAAATCTCCATTGGCAACAAGAGCATAGTCCACAATAGTTGGGTCGTGCGAGACGTCCCTGCCGCCTTTTACTTAGGCAGTGACATTCTCAATCGCTTTGCCATTAGTTTGGACCTAATAAACTTCAAAGCTTGGTCCCGATTAGCGGATAATCCCATGGGCTTTGACGATCCAGAAAAAGCATTTAGGTCAGCTCAATTGCTACCTTATGCAGTTGAAATTCAGATCAAAGAGGAAGTCACCATCCCAGAAAGGACCCGACAATTCTCCCTGGAAGTGAAAGTTAAAAGAGGACAATATTTGCAAAACCCTGATGCTTACATACATCTAAACGCTTCTCTCCAACAGCAAGGGTTGGGGGTAAACCCAACACCATTAGTCAACATAGAACACAACACCATTCCAATAGAGGTGGATAACCGCGACTTAAAGAGTATTACTCTAGCCGCAGGCACCATTATTGGAATGGCGGTTGATGACCGACATTTTTCCATAGATTTAGGTAATGAACTGTTAGGGCCAATCCCCAAGGACTGCGTTGACAGTGACAGTGATGACAATACAACACCAGACAGGATTTTTACCCGGCATGGGGGGAACTTCCTGGTGTACACTTCTTGCCCTTATGGTAAGGAAGATGTGACTTGTGACTTCAGGAGGGATGAGGTGATTTTCCAAGTCCATGAGGGCTGCCTTTCCCACCTGAAGCCCCCAGTCCAAATCAGCACTCTGACCAGGGACTTCTCCACCCAGATGGAGGAGGCCGCTGAGATAGCCAAACCAGAAGTCTTTCCAGGCTTCAGGCAGATGGTGGAAGAGAGAGTCAACCTAGCTGATGCCTGTGTGACTCTGGAACAAAAGCAAAAGTTGAAACAAGTTTTCTTGGATTTCCAAGATCTCTTTGCGGTAGACTCATATGACTGTGGTCGCACTGACATCCACACAACAACAATCCCCACGGACCCTGGCATGACTCCAGTGTTTGTGAAGCAATATCGCTTGCCTCTCGCATCAATGGAGTCCCTTACTGAAATAATTAAGAACCTTGAGTCCCGGGGAATAATCCGTCCAGTCCACAGCACCTTCAATAATCCGGTGCTGGGAATATTGAAGCCAAACGGCCAGTGGAGACTCTGCGCTGACCTTAGGGAGCTCAACAAACGGGTCCATACTTCCCGATGGCCTCTGCCCTACATTGACCAAGGGCTGGCCCAGATCCAGGGGTCACAGGTATTCACTGCAATAGACCTGACCAATGGATACTGGACTGTGCCTGTCAGTAGGGAGGACCAATACAAGCTGGCTTTTACCTTTGGGGGCCAGCAATACACATGGACCCGGACTCCCTTCGGATACCTCAACTCCGGCAATGAATTCAACATTTTCCTACATAAGGCCATGCCCGACCTGGGTGCGAGGGGTAACCTGGCTTATGTAGATGATGTCCTCATCAAAAGTTCATCTGTGGAGGAACACATAGCGGAGATCCGTTATTTTCTGACACAGTTGAGGGCCGCCGGAGCAAAACTTTCCTTTCGACAGTGGTGTCGAACCCGTGTTAATTTCTTGGGGCATGAGATTACTCCTCAGGGTCTCTGTCCCCAGGAAAAGAAAGTGGAAGCACTTCAAAAACTGAAAGACCCCACAACTCTGCGGGAACTAAGGAGCCTCCTTGGACTGACTAATTACAGCAGAAAGTTCATTGAGGGCTACGCAGAGATCACCAGACCCCTGATTCATCTCCTGAAGGGGGGGGTCAAGTGGGAATGGGGTCCAGAACAAGCCGAGGCAGTAAAACAACTCAAAAGAAGCCTCTCACAAGCGCCTTGCCTAGCTTACCCTGTCAGAAACAAGGAGTTCTTCCTGGAGACGGGGTTCTCTAATACGTGCTTGACGGCAGTATTATACCAAAAGCATGACAAGGTCAATAAAGTAATCTCCTATGCGAGCAAAACTTTATCCTCTGTGGAGGAAAAATTCAACGATTGTGAGAAGGCACTCCTGGCAACGGTGTGGGCATTGAAGAATTACCGCCCGTTTATCCAGGGGGAACACATCATAGTGGAGACTCCACACCAGCCTCTGCAATATCTCCAAAGTGATAGAATCCGGGCCGGAAATGTGAGTAATTCCAGAATTACTTCCTGGATTCTGTCAATGCAAGGCTTTCCTGTGGAGGTCAGATATGGCCAAAACAAGAAGAGTCCCCTCGCGCAAGGTCTGGCTGACTTGCATGATTGTGCCAGAGAAAACTGTCTCGAGGACGAAAGTCTAAAAATCAAGGACAACATGGAGGCATACCTTAATTCCCCACACCAAGTCTTTGAAGAGGACAAGTGTGAGGGAATGCCCACTGTCTATGTGGATGGATGCTCTTACCATGTTGACAACAACGGGGAGAAAGAACTGGTGGCTGGCGTAGGGAATGCATGGGTGAAGGAGTTCCCAGAACCCTCCGCTGGATACAAAATTGGTCCCCGAAGTAGTCAGGTGGCAGAATTGATGGCTGTGCATCAGGCCATCCTCACTGCTGTCCAGCATCAACTCCACAAACTGGTCATAATCACAGATTCGGATTATGTACGGAACGGGTTCGTGGAGCACCTGGTTAATTGGAAAACCAGAGGCATGTTATGTGCTAATAACAAACCCTTGAAACATGGGAAGTTGATCCAAAACATTGATGATCTGGTCACCTCGAATGAGATGACCATCCATTGGAAAAAGATCAACGGTCATTCCAAAGTAGAGGGACCAGACAAAACTGGAAATGACTTAGCTGATCAGTTGGCCAAAACCGGGGCCATCCAAGGGGATCTAATTGAGATTGAGTCCCTGTTGGGGGAAATCCAGGTCACTGCTATCACTAGGTCCCAGACAAATGCTCACAACGACCTGTCAATTGCACAATGGAGTAAGGATACCCCTGATGCTGATTTGATTACAGCTCAGAAGGGGGATCCAATAATTGGTAAATTTTACCAGCACCTTGAGGACCCTGAGAACTTTCCCCTGACGGATACCGATTACATTGGGAAAGAGGACCTAAGAGTGTTGATGAAATGTCCAAAAATGTTCCGAATCCAAGACGGTTTGCTGGTAAGGAAATCCAAAGCTGGCCACGATCAGTGGGTGGTTCCTACCTCATTCCGAAGCCTGATGTTAAGTCACGCCCATGATGCGGCCACCGCCGGTCATAGGGGGTTTCACACAACATTGGAAATCTTAAGAGAGGTTGCATACTGGCCACACATGGGGCAGGACCTCGACCAATACTTGAAGGGGTGTCTTGTGTGTGCACAATTTCATCCATCATCCCTCACGCACCGTGCGCCTCTCCAAAAGAGGGGGATGACCCTGCCATGGTCAGATTTACAAATCGACTTTATAGGCCCCGTGATTCGCTCTGCTAGGGGGAATAAGTACATGTTGACTTTGACATGCTTGTTTACCAAGTGGGTGGAATGTCTCCCAGCCCCAAATTGCAAGGCAGAAACAGCAGCTGCCCTGATGATTAACCACATCTTTTCCTGTTTCGGCCTACCTCAAAGGATTGAGTCAGACAGAGGTAGCCACTTCACCAGTGAAGTAATGACAAAGATGTGGGAGATACTGGGGGTCAAAAGGAAGTTGCATATTGCTTACCGGCCAGCTTCTTCTGGGGCAGTAGAGAGATATAACCGAACCATTGTGAGCATATTAAAGAAGTTTGTGGCAGATTCTGGGCCAAGTTGGGATATCCGATTACCTCTGGTCCTAATGGCCATCAGATCTACCCCTTCATCTGCAACCAAAATGTCACCATTTGAGTTGATGACTGGGCGCAAGATGGTGCTTCCGCAGCATTTGCTCTATAGGACCCAAGAGCAGACACTGATAAATGCCTCCGCAACTCATGAGTATGTGGAGAATTTAAGGAAACACCTTCAACATGCTTTTGCTTATGCTCAGCGGAATCTAGAAAGATCAGCTGATAGCATGAAGACCCACTATGACCTGAAGACTTCCAGGAAGGAATATCAGGTGGGGGACCGGGTCTATCTATACAACTTCCAAAGGAACCAGGCCAAGCAGCGCAAATTTTTGCCTACATGGAAGGGACCCTTTGAGATCATCGACAAGATCTCCCCTGTGGCCTACAAAATCCACATCCCCAAAGGTCCTTTGGCAGCGGGGGAAGACAAGTGGGTCGACATAAACCAGTTGAAATGTTGGCATCCCAGGCACACTCTGCAACAACTGGAGGAATCCTCTGGAATCCTAGTGGGTACTGTCTCAGACTAATTCAGTTCCAACCATAAAACATACCAATCTAGTCTCTAAAATATTGTGATTTGCATGAAACTGTCTCTTAGTTATACTGTTTTTTTTCAAAATAAGAATGTAATGTTTCGTTATGATGAAATGCATATGCTGCTCCACTATCTCAACAGTGGTGGAAAGATGTCTATGTGTAGGTATTGCCGCTCTTCCTTTGTCGTCCTAGGAGAAAGAAAACCTGGAGACCGGCCAAGGAGGATGATCCGGAGACTGGGAGGATGACGCAAGGGGGCCCAGGGTACCGCCCAATATTCCCATCAGGACCGGCGAGGAGAACCGATCGATCCGACCGGATGGAGGAAAAGATGCTGAACTGTGCCATTTGCAGAATTGGAAGAAGATTATGCGGACAGACCAGTGCGTGGGTCAAAACCCTTGTGCACCCGACTCCCCATCGACCCAAATTCAAAGGGCAGTCACGTGGGGGGGTTTGTTGGGTGTTCTGACCCACGTTTGGACTATTAGGCTACAACATTTGGTGCTGTGGGCTTAGGAAATCCAAGATGGCCGAAAAAGCCCACATGTGCGCCAGAATCTATGAAAACCGTGCAGTTGTGCACACTAAAATGGTTGCCTAACTTGCCACCCACCAGTGCGAGCAGGATGGGCCGGGGTGCCATGAGTGAAATGTGTGCCAAAGGAAAAACCGCACTTTAAAATCACCTTTTGTTTCTCTGAATGCCAGCTCAAAATGCCTATTTGCAACACATCCAAAAATCTCACTGAACACCAGCGGACATCTGGCAGAATAAAGTCTTGTGGGCATACAAAATCTGGAAAGAGGATGAGCCTAAAACAATGTTCATCACAAGACTGGCTGAGCTGTGGGTTTCAGCAGTTTAAGTAAATTTGGACTGAAAGACACTAAAAATCTAAATGTTTAAAAGAAATGAGTGACCTACTTTTGAGTGTCACATAGGCTGCAATTGTTTAAATGTCATAGTTTTAAACTTAGAATCAGCATTCTAGCTGCATATGTAAAAAATTGTTAGTTATTTGAATGCAGAAAACTGGGGAACAGAAATGACATGTGGCTAAAAACTGGCTTAAAGAGATTCCAATTTTGCCTGGCAACTACCCCCATCAGGAGTGAAACTTGATTCACAAGTAACTTCCCAGGCCTGGCTGTTTCCTGCTGGCCACACTAAGGATATGCCATCTCTCTGATAATTGAATTAAGGGGAGCCCCCACAGAATACAGGAGCTCTGAACAATGCAACCCCCTTCACCCAGGCAGATGGTTTATTGCAGATGTCGTAAAACAGCTTCCTCTTGGCAGAAGCTGGGAGGGGCAGGGTCTCTGAGCTTGGCAGAAACTGGAAAGACTGGTTTCTGTACCATGTGACCTGAAAAAACCACACCCCTTTGGGGCCAGAACATAACTCTAAAAAGATGAATAACTCATAGTACGGACTTGTGAAAATTATTTAAATGACAGCATAATTCTTGTGATTTTTCTGCCCACATTTTAAGAGGTTTTTAGAACCGGTGGCATGATCTGGGGGCAAGCTAGCAGTTAAGAGGGTATTACTTAAAATATATGCATGTTGAAAATCTGACATTTCATCAAGTAATGTCCATACTCCTTGCGCACATGTGTGTAAATTGGGGTTAATGTCCGAAATTGCAAAATAAGTTAAAAAGTGCAAATGTTGCCATTTCTGAATGCAAGCCCCCAGGAAGAGCAGATTTGGACAGGGTATACCTCCTGTGATATGTGATGGGTGCGTGTAAATTTAAACAAATGTGTACCTGTGCAAATATGTTTTTTTTAATCAAATATAGATTGTGTGCAATTTGACAAGGGAGGATCCTCTGACCCATAAAACCTACAGCATCACTCTGACTCACAGTTCCTTCCCCAATCATGGGAGAGGGGAGAATTGGGCCAATGGGCAGTTGAGAGAGGGGCTGGCTAGTGATGCTGCACACACACTCATTTTCAAAACACATAAAAGCAGACAGACAGGACAGATAGGGACTTTCAAATCCATTTGCTGCGGGACGCTCTGCCGGGAAAATCCATACTTTACCTCCATCAATCTCTAGAGAAAGCTGTACAGAAAGATCCAGACTTTAAATCCATCAATCTCCAGAATCCAGAGAGAGAGCAGACCCAGACCAGACCGCTGTTAGCAGAACCAGAGAGAGCTGACCCAGATCACTGTGAAGTGCAGAGACCAGACCAGAGTCCAGTCTAAAACCTGACCAGATCCGTGGCGAAGCCCATTTAATTCAAGAATATAGTGTGAGTACCTAGTAGAACTGTGCAGAACCAATCTCTTAGTTAAAATAATATAATTCAATCTATTTAATCTAAGTAGAACTGCCTCCTAACTGTCACCTGTCATTTTCTAGTTGCTAGCTGTCACTTGTCTTTTTGAACTTTAAAATTTCAAATCTGAAAAACGACCTTTATTTAATCGCTCATATCTCCGTAACCGTTTATCCTAGAGACTTGCAGTAACTTTCATCTGGAAGCTGAGATCCTAGGCTGTCCTAGGACCCCAAAACGATAGTGCTAGTCCCTATAGTTTTGCCGCAATAGCGAAAAACGCACTCGCGAATTTGCCGCGATTTGCAAATTTCTCAACGTGTGAAAACAGCAGTTTTCTTGCTTTCATTTTCCAAAAATTCGTTTAACCTGCCAATTACTCCTAGATCCTTGCTAAAGTGAGCCTGAACTCATCCCAAGTATATTTCACTCACCCTGAACCTCCTAGAGGGAATTAAAAGCATTTTAGCATATTTTTCACTTCATTGCCAGCACATATAAAAAGCGTTTTGGGCCTGTGTTTCCAACTTCTGTAGTCTAAGCTTGCTGGGGTGAACTGAATTGCATTTGATTGCATTTCTGAGAACTGTGTGCTTTCCTTCCATTTCCTTGCATTGCATAAAGGGGGAGGGGATTGCCAGAGAAAAGTGATTACATTGTTTTGTTGAAATCATATTGAGTATTTTCTGTATTGCATTTTCATTCAACATTACATCCATCTGAACTTATATAAAGTATTCTCTACCACCTTATTCTTCTGTTCCTATTCACCAGTGTGCTAGTGCCAGACTATCCATTATTGATTTCTGATCAGATTAAGTGTGATATCCAATTATTAATTTATTATAAAGTGTGATATATATATATATATTGCTTAAATTATCAAATAAACCTTTTAATTTGCAAAACAGAACTACTTCTTGGCTCAGTGGGGTCAGGGGGATTCCAAGGGAGGGGTGTTATATAGGGGTAGTCATCCAGAACGCATGAACTGGACATAAAGATATATCAATAAGGGTTTCCATTCAGTATCCCAGACTAGGCATTGACTTAGCTGTAGTGTTGAATTGAATCCTCTTACAGTGGACATAATTTCAATTGCAAGGGGTTCACAGAGAGTTTAGTTATTTGAAGGTGTATTGTACGTACTTGTGATATGGTTATGATTCTTGAGGGCAAGCACCTTCCCACTGGCCACACCCACCGCAATAGTAATGTGTGTATAGTAATTATAGGTAAGGTAGTATTGTTTGCGCTCTCTCTAGAACTGCTAGCACAGAGAATTAGGGATGACCCAGGAGTAGAGGGACTCACTTTGGGGGAAGTGGATTACAAGGTCAAACTATATACGGACAACATGCTCTTGCACATGAAGAAGCCCCTAACATCTTTACCAAAAATAATTGGGTTGATCGAAGAGTACAGAGATTTCTCAGGTTTTAAGATCAACAGATCAAAATCAATCCTGTTCCCACTGGACAGGAACGGGGACGGTGATATAGAAAGGACCTATTTTAAGCGAACTACTGAAGGCTACTCTCAGGGTTTCAGACAGATATAGAAAGATGGGGGAAACTAACTATCTCTTCGCTCGGACGGTGTGGTGTGCCTACCGAGATACCTTTATGCATTCCAAATGCTCCCTATTTGTGTCTCAGAAGCATTTTTCCAGGAAATCAAAGCCTCTGTGGTGAAATTCGTGTGTCAGGGGAAGAAGCCGAGAATATCCTTTGAAGTCCTTACCCTACCAAAAGACAGGGCAGGGTGGGGCTCCCTAATATGATATTATACTAAAAGGCCTCACAGCCATGGGTCCTTATTCCACACCTTAGGAAGCAAAGAGAGTACCAATGGGTGGGCCTAGACAATTTCCATCTGTCCCCCGCCACAGTTGGGGAATGGCTGTGGGTGCTGAGACGTAGGCTCCCCGGCAGAATCCGCGACCACCCTATCCTGGGCACAATATGGGAGTTGTGGAGGCAGGGCGCGGGAATGCATGAGGTGACGACTTGGTCCTTCCGGTTGAGACATTTGTGGGTGCCAGAAATATGTGACGCTATCCCAAATCCAGAGAGATTCAAGGCTTGGTTTGAGGCAGATCTCAAAAGAGTGGGTCAATTATGGAGGAATAGTACTTTTGTTGCTATAAGTAAGCTGGAGTAAATGTTGAGTCTGGCTACACTCTTGTTCTTCTCTTACATTCAGTTAAAAGGAGTGCTCACGTGTGGGGAATGGAGAGACAAGATACAGAGGGACCGTACTCCCTTCGAACAGCTTTTAGACAAGAGATCTGAAATGAGAGGTCTGATCCTGGCCATGTACAGAGAACTGGTGACTGCGGGGAAAGGGTCAACCGAAAAGTTGAGACGGAAATGGGAGGATGACCTAGAAAGGAAGATAGATCCAGAAATGTGGCTGAAACTGTTTAGAGGGGCCTCTCAGACATCGATTTATTTTCTAGCCAATATAAGCTTCATTTCATTAAGCTGTTACATAGGTGGCAATATGACCCGGTCAGGCTATCTAAAAAGTTTTGGAATGTGAGTCCAGAGTGCGGAGTGCTGACAACTTTATGTGGTGAAAGGACCGACTACTGGCACATATGGTGGGGATGCCCACGGGTGCAGATGTATTGGAATGAAGTGTTGGGTTGGATAAATGAGATCAACGGCATTCAACAAACTAAATGCCATTTTTGACTCTGTTTGGGATGGAGGAAATTGACCGGGTTCAGGGCAAGACTAGGGGTTTAGTAGCACCCTTGCTACTTGCGGCACAGGCCTGCCTTGTTAGGAAATGGAAAAATTGCCAGACTCCAGGTAAGAGGGACTGGGTCAATGTGGCATTGAATATATGTTCTATGGAAAGGATCACAGTGGTGCTTCTTGGGAGGGCTGCATCTCATGAGACCATGTGGGGGGATTTCATGAAGTAAAGTGATGTCCATCACAGGACAGAGAAATGGGGGACTATGTTGTGCTCATAGGATGTAACATGGAATTGCTGTCCCTCTTGGGATGCACCCTTATGCCGGACTAAGGCCTGAGGACTATAATAGGAATGGTAGGTGGCCATGGACATGAGCATAATACATCATTGTATTTCTACCGCACATTATAGAACCAAAGGTCTTGTTGGTTAATATTTCTCTGAGTTAGTGAAGGCACCGTCATCTTGGGGGAGGGGGTTGGGAAGGGGAAGTGGGAAAAGGGGTTGCCTTGTTGTGTTCACAAATGTATGCTGTTCTTATTGTGTGAAAACCCGAAATAAAATATAATGTCAAAAACCAAAAAATGTGGGAATCTTCCCAAGCGACATCCTGCTGAGTTTAGTGTCACTCTCAATGAAGTCAAGGAATATAGAGCTTTTTTGCCCCAAGCAGATCTTTTGGACAGGACCAGCTCGACATCTTAGACCATAGGAGCAATTGATCAACACTGTTGCTAACTTGGGCTAAGTCAACAAAAGCTAAATAGATTTTTTCTTAATCGCAAGTGCTCTGCTTATAAGTATGCTAAGAAAAAAAACATTCACGTTATTCCGCATTACTTTTACAAATCTAGTCCGAAAGATATAATTCAGTTTGGCCCCTTTGATCCAATTTACCAAGCACTGCAATAGCATTGACGCAAATAACTTTCCAGCCGCATGCAAAAGGGCAATAGGACAAAAGCTTTTAGGATCAGTCCTATTGCCCTTTTTGAATAATGGCTGCCCTCCAGGATCGGGGAATCTCCCTAGCTTTAACCACTTACTCAAATAGCATTCATTCAAATTCTGCCCATAGCTCTGGGCCCTCTTTTAGGATTGCATTTGTTAGCCTGTCTGGGCCTGATGCTCGGGAGCCACTCATTTCTTGATCAACCCAATGATATATTCTTTCTCATGTGGAATTAACCATTCCTTGCATATCCACCCTTTTCTCTCTTTTATCCTCACGCTGTGGCCCGCAAAAAGACCTATAAAATGGTCAATCCAAATTTTTTCTGCTACCACATTTGTCTGAAGAGCTGCCTGTGGGTTGCTAATCTTATTTATCAACTACCATATCTCCCTAATTTGTTTAATTCATATCGAATTTAACATATTTTCAGCATGATGTTGCATCAAAACAGCTTTGAGAGAACACAACCAGTTCCTATGCTGCTGTTTCCTCTTAGTGAAAGCTTCTGGGGCATCTAATATTTACTCATCCTTCTTAAATCACATCTAAGTTGCTTCCTTTTATCAACTATCATGATATCAAAAACATGTCAGTGATGAATAAATGTTCTCCCTACCCCACTATTGACCTCCACAAAATTTTGCAAAATAGGGGTATAATCAAGTACTTGTCAAACATTTTCCCCACTCCATGTAGCCGTACATTTTCTATATTGCATTGTGAAGCTTACAATGCTATTGGTCATTTTAACTTGGTTTCTCCCCTGTGTTATTTCTATTTTAGTGGCATGTATCTGTCCCCCCATTTTACTTTCTTCACCCTATCTCCTTCTTAAGATCTCATGGCCATGAGAGTTGGCCACCTGCAATGCTTTATGACAGCATACTTTCACACAAACATGTAATCCAACGTTGCCGCCTGGGTTCCTCTAGTCCAGGTCGGCTTGCTCAGTATATCTCCATATGTGTAACCATTCGAAATGTGTACTCTAGACCCCATGGCTCTTAACCAAGTCAGACCCCTTTTTTCAGCCTGTTTTGAGAAAGCAGATAACTCCACCAACAATGCATCCTTCTCATTCTTACAGGCTATATTTAGATCCCCACATAAAATAATCGTGTTTTTATCCACATTAGTGTAGCCCTCATCTATCAGATCTGATATGCCATTGAAAAATCCCTCATCTGAAAATTGCCATTGGGTTCCAGTATACATGCATAACCATGGTGTCTTTCAGACCCGGATACACACTAAGATCCCACCTCAGCTAGAACATCTACCTAAATGGATTTGGATTTCTCGTCTCGCCTATAGTTATTCCTATACCATTTCTTATAATCAGTAACAAACCAAATGACGGTCTCCCCTTATGAAATCGTTGTGAACCCATCCATCAAAGGATTAAAGCACAGCCAGGTCTCCTGGAGACATATTATATCATGATCTTCTAATCTAAAATCTCCTCCTTCAAACAAATGAGAGCAAGCTCTTGTGTTTCCAGAGGCTGTGCCTCTAAATCCCTTATAGGACAACTGCAAAAAATTATTATGTGCCATAGGTGCTTTTGCCAACAAGACCATGACACCTTAGGCACTACTCCCAGTCTCCGCACTGGAGCCATTAACGCTTTTCTTCCAGGACCAATATTTTGACCCAAATGTCACTTTTTGCAGGTATTCTTTTCTTACCCCTGGGTCAAACTTCCACTCTTCAAAATGATCTACATTTTCACTCCCCAGGCGAGAACCCCTTCCATCGTTAGGGCCACCCAAAAGATTTCTCATCAAACTGACATCTCTGCCTGCATTCTCACAACTCAACAATTGTGATTCATGGTTAATGGTCATTAGATCAAACCCAAACAACAATAAGCATGGGGCTGCTTCAAGGAGCATCTGATTCACTGAGTTAGAGACTAAATGCTATACAACTCAGTGTAGATTCTCTTTGTTCAAAAATTCAAACAGATTTATGTCTCTGGGGCCAATTGACTTTAGTTTAGGGATATGAAGTAGCAACTAAAAAAATGTTCTTTCTATTTAAGATTAAGCTGTCTTGCATATCCACCAAACTCTAAAAAAGCATACACTTTAAAAAAATCTGTGCATCAGAATCACTCAAGCCCCACAACCCCATGCTTGTTACACCAAAAGGCCTGATAGGATAATGTTCTCCTGACAATGCATGCTTAGTGTCTGCCCTTTGCTTTTTTGGGCCAAAGACTCCAGGTCTCGTGTCGCCCTCCCACCCTCTCTCTGAATGGCACTAACACTAACTTCCTTATGTTTCTCTGTGGAACCATTCTGGATCAAGTATATTTCATGGTCACGTTGAGGTTCATCAATCTCCACTCACTATACCGACAAGTTCATAAGAGTATTGTGCAGATTTTCCTCGTCTTTCCCCGCTCTTCTTTCCTCCTGCAAAGACGTTTCCAGGTTTAAGGCACCTGAAGTGTACACATTTTTTACAAGGTTTCCCTTCATCACTGCCTTTGCTACATACTCAGGCAATTTATGGGGGACAGACACCTTTTGTATGAATGTCCGTGAATTGTTAGAATCATCTATGGATGGGATTTCATTTATTATTTTTTGCTTATTTGGTCGTCAGCTTTTCCCCTGTATCTTCCTTCTCCTTTGCCAAAAAAATAGATAATACTCTGTTAGGGGTTCACAGCCATTTCCCTTTCATCTTTGACCCCACCTCTATCCTCCCTTAATTATGGGGTCATTTGCCCACTATCCGCCACACTATAGCATCCAAGAGTGCAATTTCTTCCAATATTTCCTCCGATGCACTTACCCTGTTTGGACCAGTAATTGCATTACCAAAACCTCAGTGCACTTCATCACTTCAGGGCCCCACTTCCCCATATTCATTATTCCAGTTTCCCATCAAATTTTGCTGTGCAGGGTCTATGCTACTTAAATGTGAGTCTCGTCTATGTCTCCACAACGCATGATCAGTTACCGTCACACTCTCATTTCTCATAGCCGTGATGAACCCCTCTATGAAAATAATTTTGGAAATAGCATTGCCAGCAAAGTGGCCTGATCTTTCACATTATTTTAAGAGTCTCCTATCAGTCCAGAAAGGGTGTCAGGGTAATCATCAGAGTTGACATTATGTTGAAATTTTACGAGCTGAGTGGGTAAAGAATTCTCCCTTTAAGCAGATACCTTGCTCTTCTAAACTCTCCTGAGCTCATAGAATCAGATATTGAGGTAGACACTGAGCCTGAGGGACTTCGATGGTGACTCCCCATTTCATGGAATCCCCTCTCCAGCTCCCACTAGTATCGACCAATGTCCATCACTCCTTTCTTGGGCAAACTCCTGGAAAAGCTGACCATCTCCCAGCTTAATCTTCACAGTAAATCTGCTGGTTGTCTTCAAGACCATCAGTCTGGCTTCAGAGCAGCCAGAAGCACCGAAACTGCTCTCCTGAACATCCGTGAAGACCTGCTCTCTAACCTCGATTCTAACCTCCCCTCTGTTCTCATCTAACTCAATCTCTCTTCTGCCTTTGACACGGTCAACCATGCCATCCTGATCAATCATCACTGTGGTAACTTTGGCATCACCGATCAGGCCAGGCCTGGCTGACCTCTTTACTCTCTGATTGAACCTCCCAGGTCCAACTTGGGTCCTTCCTTTCCTCGATCTCACTCTCTACCTTTGGTGTTCCCCAGGGGTCTAACCCCTCTGCCTCGCTGTTCAACCAATACCTGGCACCTCTAGCCCACTACATTGTGGCTTTCTGCCCCAACCTCCAGTACTATGCGGATGACACTCTGCTTGTTTTCATTCTCTTCTTTGCCACCTCTTTTCCTTCTCTCATCTCTGACTGTCTGTCTGCTATCCAGGATTGGTGTGCCACCAAGGATCTTTGCCTTAATGCCAATAAGACATAGATTCTCCTCATCGGCATACCTGCACCCTCCTTTCCTGTCACTCTCTGGCTGGCTTTGCTTGGCTCTTTTCCTTTTTCCACCCATAAGGCTAAAAATGCCAGGGTCATCTACACCATACTCTCCTTTTATCCCCACATCTCTGACGTCTCTAAGAAGTCAAACTACCAACTGCACCTCTTCAGAGGTATTCTTCCTTTCCTCTCCTTCCCTCAGAAGCTCACTGTCTCCAGAGCTCTGGGTCTCATTAGGATGGACTACTGCAACAATCTCTTTCTAAATCTGCCTGTTTCTACACTCCGCCCGCTGCATCTCATCCAGAACAGGACTGCGAGACTTGACCTTAGCCTCAAGCCCAGGGATTGTATGTCTCCAGCACTGAAATCTCTGCATTGGCTCCCAGCGGCTGCGAGGATTAAGTTCAAGACCCTCTGCATTGTCCACACGGCTTTCTGGGGCCTGGGCCTAAATATCTCCAACTCTCTCTTCATTAGTACCATCCTACTTGAGCTCTTCGCTCCGCCACCTCCAACTCCTTCAGGGTCTGTCGCTTCTCTAAACAACAAGTTGGTGGTAGATCTCTTTCTTCGGCGGGGATCTCCCTCTGGAACAGCCTCCCTGCCTCTATGAAACTTGAGGAGAACCATCTCCAGTTCCGGAAGCACCTCAAGACATTCCTCTTTGCTTCTACTTCTCTCTTCCTCTCCCATGCTGATTCCTGTCTGAAACTGCACTGGTCACGTGTCTACCCTCTGATCTCGGGCCCAGGTCCCTGCCCGCCCAGTTGCACACCCGCGCTGCCTCCCGGAAACCCTTGCACTTGGGTCTGTATCTGTAACCCTACA
Organism: Ambystoma mexicanum; assembly: GCF_040938575.1. Lineage (NCBI taxonomy): Eukaryota > Metazoa > Chordata > Amphibia > Caudata > Ambystomatidae > Ambystoma > Ambystoma mexicanum. Next base: position 507,537,074 of record NC_090926.1, on the reverse strand, counting down.
GTACCCTCCCTGCACTTTGGAAAACTGTTGTCTGCACTTACCCATGCACCTGCCACCCGTTGGCCACACATCTTGCTATTGTTATGATCCTATGAACTGCACTTCCCATCCCCTTTCCTCTCACACTTTTCCCCTCCCCTCTTGCACTTGCACTTGCGCAATCTCAATGTCACTTCGCCTGGTAAGAACGTTGTCTCTGTCCTCCCTCTGTCCCCCGCCATTGCCTCATCGTGCTTTGAAACACTTGTTTATAGGTGACTTATAAATGCCATATCATATCATATCTCTGCATTCATCACCTCTCCCATAGCCCCCAATCCTCGTTCTCTTTTACGGTGGTTCTTGTAAAGTATGCTGTCATTTTATTGCCCCCTTGGTTTGATGGTGGTGCTGTGAACCTTCTCATGTTTCTCCCTCTAACTTCCCCTAAGCCATTGAGGGTAGACGGGGTAGATTATATAACTAGGGGGATTCCGATTTGACAATCTTTAGTCCCGTGTCCTGACACACAGAAATGTTAGAACTGTCATCGGAGGCATCACCCAAAGCTACTTATGAAATCTTTAAACTCTCAGTGGCACTTACAGCTTGCTGCCCATGAATGACTGTGTTTGTTGTTGTTTGCAACTGTACATCATGCAGCTCGACTGGTGGGTGGCATGGATCGTTAAGATCCTCCAGAGTAACACTCACTGCACTCACCGCAGTTGGACAGTAAGATCCTCCGGAGTAACACTCACTGCACTCACCGCAGGTGTACCCGGGGCTGTAGTCATGAGGTCATTGTCGATGTCCACCCAATGAGCAGTACATTTTCGAACTATATTGCTTTTCAAGCTGTATCCTACTTCCAATGTCACGCCCGCACCCTCCTGCAGGCCGACTGAAGAGTGACTGTACTCTGCCGTACTCTTTGGCCGCGTGTTGCGCCTGGCTTCACTGTAATATGCTCTGCCTCCACTGCTGTTTCAAGTGTTAAAGGACCAGAAGTGAGCACTGAACACTAAAGGAAAACACACTGGTTTGGTGCAGAGCGAATGTACTCTTTAAGCCAGACTTCGCTGAAATATGCTTAACCTCAGGTTCCGCTTTAAGTGTTAACGGGCCAGACGTGAGCACCGAAGAAAAATACCCTGGTTAAGTGCAGAGTGACTGTACTCTGCTGTACCTGTTGCTGTAAAGTTGTTTTTCCACAGTGTAAGGAGTCAAATAGAAAAACATGTCAATTACAAAATCTCAAAAATAGCACAATACTATGCTTCAACTGCATTACATATAATTTGTTATGTTGAGGGATTTCTTTTTGCAAGAATGTATAATTATGACCTGTAAAGTGCTACTTTTAAAAATGAACTTCAATGATACTATTTTTATCAGATGTATTGTATAATGTTAAAGGTCCAAATGCCTCCGTGAACTAGAACTTAGAAGTCAGGATGTGATCCCATTTCCTTCCATTTCTGTATGGATTCACAGGTGCATAGCAGTGTTGTACCTGTCTATGAGAACCCAGATGGGTGCCATGCTGATCCTGCTTTGCTTTGTTGCAACAGCTTTCAGAATCGGCACATCTGTAAGAAGGGGAACAACTGATTTACGAATTAGGGATGACATCGTCAAAATGACATTTATGTTTCTCAGAACATGATCACCAATCAATAAAGAAAATACTTCATGTTAGCAGCTTTCCCCTTTATTAATCCCAGGATTTTATTTCACAAAAGTAATTAATTCTGACAATTATACCTTCCAAAATATAAATCAAAAATGTGCAATGTTCAGTCATCAGATAGAGAACCTGGGTGCAAATGAACATCATTGTGAATATTGGAGGGGAAAACATAGTGTAAATGTGAGCTCCCACCTTTGCGGCAATCCCTCTCTGTGTATAAGAACTGCACCAGTGGATCAAAAAATTGAAATGCTCTGCAAACACAAAGTATGAAAGTTTGGGCAGGGTTTTGGACATGCAAGGGGAGTAGTGAGGTGTCGGGAACATCTGAGAAACTGAGAAGAGGCAGAGAGGCATTGAAGGAACCATTGTAGGTGGTAACAGATACACAGCAATTCGATCAATGCTCGGTGGATCAGTGAGAGTGGAATGATAGGAGGTGGAAGAGTGGTCTGATTGTGAGTCTTGCATCAGATATGGATACTAGATGCATTTTATCCAGAAGTAGTGAGGTTGTAAAGCAGAGGAGTGAGGAAAGGAGAAGAATGAAAGGATCAGGGAAGTATATGCTGAAAAAGAAATGGACTGAACAGCACTTTTTATGATGGAAGCAATGGGAAGACTGTCTATAACATGGTAGGGTGACATTCTGACAAATAACTAAAAATGTATCTTACGCACCTTTCCTTCCTAGTAAACTTGGTGGTAAATGGAGTTCATATAAAAGCAAATCCAACATGTGTGCTTCTTGGCTAGGCCATATTACTACCTGGCCATAACCTGACAGCAGATGGAAAATGCTGTGATTACCTGGATATACCCACAACATGCTGGTTGGCTCTCCATGCACAACCACTCTACTTTCAGGTCTGTTCTCCTAGTCTGCAAAGCTATCCACAGTCTTGCTCCTCAATACCTGTCTGACTGTATCTAAGTTGACTCACCATCTCATTGCATCTGATATTCCTCTGCACTCAACCCACACCATCTCATGCCCTCCTGTACCTCCTCTTGCTTCAGCTTTTCTCCCTACTCAACCTGCACCACCGAAACCCACTGCCCATAACAATCACAGCCAGCACAACTGTTGATCTCTTCAAAACCTCCCTTACTTGCTAAAGATGTAGCTACCCCTGCCCTCTACCCATCCACCCTACCTGACCACACCATTACCTCCAGTGAGTGACTATTAATAAAGTAATTTAGTATATGTGAATAGTTCTTCTCTTTAGTTTGAAGTACTTGCACCATTAGGTTAATGTTACCTTTGTAATTCACCTGTGTTGTTATATATATTTTGTTTCTGTTTGTTTAGCTTTGACCCTGGTATATGTCCCACATTTTTTACACCCTCATAAACTGGCACTCCACTTGTTCTCATCTTGCGCTCTTGCACAGACACCCTTCATGGGAATGCCTCTGACGAATGTAAATATGTTATTGAAAGTCCTTCTTTTTCGAAACTGACATCACTTTTCTTCAAATAAAAACAAATGCAAATACAACATAAATATAATAGCATTGCTAGGAAATACCTATACACAAGACACATACGTTTGCTTCATTGCAACATTTGTTTTACCCCAGCAGTGAATTTTTATGTGTCATTAAGCCATTAACTTGTATCAGACTGCTTAGAGATAGCAAGTGCAGACCAAATTGTAATGTTACTGCTTGATAGAGCTGGCTCAAAGAGATCCCAAGAGTATTTGTTTTGGGAAGGAGGGGCAGGTAAAGGGTGAGAATGTCAGTATGAATTGGCATGGCTATGGATGGCCCTATGGATGGGTAAATAGCCAAAAAGTACACACAAGCTGTGTGTCCCTACTCACATGTCATCTCCCTTCTTGTAGTAGTTAAATGCAATAGTTTTTGGAATTATAAGTGATGCACACGCTCAAACTAATAACCAAATAAAGAGAGGAAACAAACACACAAATACAAACACACAGACGCTTATGTTATACTGTTAGTTGTAGCCATTGACACATGTACATACGTGCAATTATAAAGATGTTTGTTCCACAGATTTAAGAGAGCCAGAAACTAGAAAAGTGTATTTTTTAAAAATTTACCAACAACCTCTTGAGTGGCAGGGTTTGTTTTCAAAATGTCATGAAACAACAATTGTGATTTGGTGGGCAACCTGCGTTTCGGGCATACATCTATGTCCTAATATAATAAACTGAGCCTTGTGAATTTTGCAGTGTTTAAGGCTGCTTTATAACTGGCAGAACATGTGGCATTGATTATATCTGGGTGTCTTTTTAGGTACATTTTCTGATAGGTTAATAATCCAACTGTCAAAAGCACCCCATTCATCCAATTTACTTAAAATCAGATTTTTTATGTACGTGATCTATCGCTCGGTGTAGCGCGAAATGGGTTGTTTGCAGGTTGCATACCATGGCGTCCTGCCTCTGTTTGTCCGTGTTTTGTTTCATTTTTGTACCACATGTTTGTGTGTACAAGTATATTTTTTCTTGTTTAACATTAAAGGTATCCATATTATATACACGGCGTGCTTTTTTTGTTTACATCCAGAATTTTGGAGTTTTGCAACCTATGCCTGGCTCGCGGGAGTGCGGTTCATCTTTCCTCCTTTTTGTTCAATATATATATATAAATATAACAAAGGAAAAAAAAGAGGAAAAAACTGCCATGAAGATGGACAGTTCAACCTGCACTCCAAGTCATGTAAAGAAGCAGCAAGGTCCCGTTTGTGCATAAAAAGAGCCAGAAACTTGAAACAAATTACTTTCAAGTTTATTAAAGATACAAAAAGTGCATCATGTTTAAAAAACCACCATAGACCCCAAAACAGAGGCAGAACACCCAGAGAGCAGTCCTGTATGGACACGTTTCGCGCTATACACAGCGCTTGTTCACCATATATATATTGTTAATAGTTGACAAATATCACCCAGTTCTATCATCGAGACATTGGACACCCAGATCGTTGCAGGAACATTGTCCCATTCTTAGAGGAACAAACAAGACAGGGATGATTTCCACATGTTTGATTCTATCTTTTCATCACAGAAAAACAAACAAGATTGAATGTATGTGTGTGAGCATAGAATTGGCCAGATAGGATTGAAAGAAGAGAAACACTGGGACAACAATTACCTTCTAATGGAGCAATTGGTTTATCATCGACAGCCTCTACTGTACAAAGCAGAAACAATTGAAACAAAAAAGCAAAACACGACCAGAAGGAATTCTCAAAAATTGCCTGCAAATTCAAAAACACTTCACCAACACCCTCTAAAGAACTCTTCGACAACATAATTTAAAAACAAAAAAACAATTAAATCAATATAATACAATCATGAGAGGGAAGGGACAACTGAACTGACACAAACAAGTGAAACAACACCTCTCCCAATACTGACATTTGCTGTCCCATCTCAATCCAGAACTTCTTTTCTACAGTTAACAACATCTATCCAGTAGGCTCTCTGGAAGACAGTTGCCCCCCAAAAATAAAATTAAACCCAAATATCACCCTCCCTATTTGCTCCCCACAAACTCCCGTCTAGTACTCAGACACCTCTCAATCCTTCAAAGCACCCCTTGTCAATGCTCTAATACAAACTAATGGCTTGCCTCTGAAGACTTGGCAAGCAACTGACAAATATGCAACACACCATTCACAACCAAAATATTTGAGAACATATGTTTCAACAGCTCCACAAGTCACAAGATGGATTCAGAATAACTAAGCCAACATAATTTCCATCTTGTTCAATATAGGATATCCTAAAAAACAATGTGGATGCATTCATCAAGCTGAACAAGTTTGCCTCCTTCTCCATTCATGAGAACCTAATAAAACATGCTGGTGGTTTTTGGAATAAAAGGAACCTCTCTGTTTGGCATCAACTATTTCCTGACAGGGAAGACTGAAGCAACACACATTGGCACGTTGAGGGCACACTTGTGCAAGATGAAATGCAGAGGAAACACACACACAGTGCATGTCATCAACATTTCAATATTACACGACCCTGCTACACACATTGATTAACAACTCAGGATTTTCATTCTCCAACTGTGCTGATATCACCCACACTCCTCCATGAGCTCAAAAGTGACTCCCAGATCTCAGCACATGTCTGCTCAATTACACAAACTGAATTAAACCTAACACAACCAAATTTGATCTGATGCTTTGTGGCATCACACAACCAAGACCAACACCAATCCGCTTCCCAGAAGAAATGACAATGTACCTGCTACCTACAACAACGATCATAAGCCTCAGTCAAAAGTATTTGCTTATTCCAGATCTGAATGATCAGACACATCATACCATATCATATCACCTTAACACCAAACTAGATTACACCAACAGCCTTTCCCAGGGTATCCGAGACAACCTCATAAAGAGGCTATGAAGGGTCAGAAATGTGGTAGAAACACTGATTTTAAGACTTAAGCAATGATATCCAAAAAATGCTCCCAAGCTTTACCCGAAAACGATCTTTGTTCTCCTCCTTCCTCTCAACCAAACTATGGAGCGTTCTGCCCAAACTCGTTCATTATGAAGAAGCCCACTTACCCTTCAGTGACCAGCTGACATTGACAACCTGGCTATTCAACTAACACCAGCATGAGACCAGCACCAAATCCTCAGTCAATAGTCGGTCATTTTCAGTTATAACAACCTGACGTAACCTGCCCACCAGTTACACAAACATTGCATGAACCAACATGAAACTCACCAGCAAAGCCGTATAGCAATAAAGGAGAACAGATTAATTTAAAATCCAGCTGCAGCTGACATAAATGAATTTAAACCAATACTGCAGCAAACATTCAATTGACCACTATGATTATCCTTCTGGCTGGTGGCCCACTACCTCGATTCTCGGTAGTTCCCAATGCTTTCAACATCTAGCTATTTTTTGTCTCCTCCCCTTCAAATTTGACTGCACACAAACACAGTGATCTCATGCCTACCAGTACCACACCAACAATAATGGAGCTATGCCAAACCACACTTGTTTAGCTACATTACACAACCCCCCTTAAACCATTAGCTAAACCAAATTTGCAGAGCTGTAATGTATCATATCTTGGGGTCATCTTTCTTGATGAACGCATGCCTACCACCATACTCATAGAAACAGAGGATTCAGACTAAGGATTCAGGTACTTTCATCCAACACTCATCAGCGCTTCAGGTTTTGTGGTTGCCCGCACTCTGCCACCAGCCTATCATCAAGAATCAAATGGTAGTGGGATACCAGATTACCAATGAATGCAACAATAATAGAAGCTTCTCAAAGTAGGCAGGTTCATCGGACATTCCCTGAGCCCCCCATCTGAGCCCACATAAAAGACTATGGGCTTCATTACTATTTTGCCGGTCCAGAAACAAGGGTGCCTGTAAGCTCAACAGCACCCTTGTTTCCGGACCGGTAAACTATAAGTCTGCCTGTCAGGACTGCTGTGCCCGACAGGTCTGACCCTGCCGGGTACAGCGGCCATGGTAGGCAGAGTTGTCATGGGAACACCAGCACTGTTGCTAACAGTGCCGTTGCTCCCGTGTTACCACTCCCATAAAGTTGCACAGGACTGGGAATGGGGATTAATAAATGTACTGGCGCCTGACTTCCTGACCGCCAGACTTGTAATTGCCTGGTGGCACTGTGAAGGCAAGCACCGGTAAATAATTACGTGTCAGACGGCACCCCGCCGGTAGCATTGGCGGGGTTACCGATGGACGGGTAATGAGGCCCTATGTGAACACTGTGTCCAGTTAAACCATTCCATCCAACCAGTGCAATGCCGTCAGGTAATTTACTTTTTTCAGTACTGACACCCAGAGAAGTATCAAAGATGGATAGCGATCTTATTATTTTATGTTTATGAGTTTGCATTAGTCAGAGCACAGAATGACAAATACAATTGAAAGTTAATATTTTCAAACTGAACCAGAATAAATCCAGCTGTCATGACGATTATACAAGGCATGTCAGGAGCGCTCACTAGTCATAAGTAATAATGTTACGCTTTTGCTATTGTGCTGTTCATTATTTTATGGCAATTACAACAAGATGGAGGTTCCACCATCTTATTAACACAACTCATTTGCTCCCCCATCAAAACAATCTGAACTATTCTAGCAAGGGAGCGTGAGCTTTTCATGGAATCCACTCGAAGCTACTGAATGCCATCCCCAACCCGAATCTCCCACTGGCACAATTTGAACGGGAACTACACAGGGTCTGTATTTTGGAAATGCCAGATACAATATGCTGCTGATTAGTTGATTAGTCTTTGTAATATGCTCTGCTGCTCTCCAGGGCATGATTGGTGCAAACAGCTGCTGCAAACAATAAGCAAATAAATAGCAAACAGCCACAGCATTATCACTTTGAAAAGTTCTATTAGAGAATGTGATTGATGGCAGATTTGTAAATGAAGCTAATAGCACAGCTTGTGTAAGCATTGGAGGTTTGCCTGTGATTATTAGAAGACCTGACCTGTAACATTACATTCCCCATATCATCCTAGTATTTAGAATTGGATTTTGCCTGCACTGTAGATCTTCTAACCAGACGAAATCACATCTTTGAAGATAACAGGCTGCCATTTTCAATCGTTATGAACGTCACTATTAGTTCTCCGCAAAAGTACTCTTAATGAATTAAAAGGTGGGTGTTTTGACGTTGGATGAATTCCCAGGCTTTTGGGGTGCTTCGTTGTAATGGGTTTTCCTATGAGGGTCATTTACAGGACTGCAGAGAGCCATTTCCTGAATAAACAGATTAATTGCCCTACATGGACCTGGCCAAATCATTTGATTTTGATACATCATTCAAGATGGATTTTCCTCGCATTTGAAAACAAAAAGAAAATGTGATTTCTAGTGCAAGATTGTCCGTCAATGGAACAAATACAAATACGCGTTTCTAGACTGAGAGATATGTGTGCAAAGCCCGTCTGGCCTATATACAATTGTATATCATATTTCCTGCTAAGACACCCTACCATGCCAATAATTAAACAAAACATATTTGTAGTGAGAGTCATTTGTAGGTCGAAGCCCAGTCCACGCTAAAACGATTTAGCAGTTTTGTGGTGTACATGCGCACCACTGCACGTTTGCTCTTCCTACTTGGATTGACACCCACACAAGGAATTAATGTTCCTTTTCACAGAGCTGTGGCTCCGACAATTAACACAGGGTTGTAACTATTTCTATTGCAGTGTTCGGATGGGTGTCCAGAACTCCATGCCCTTTGCCGGTTCATGATGTGATTCCGGAGCCCAGAGTGACCCGACAATAGGCGTGAATGGCCCACATTAAGCATGATGTGACTCACTAATGTCTGGTCACATTTCCAACACTTTCACACACGACTAATCAGAGGGAAGTGTGAAGTGTCACCACAGGCCGTGATCTGCATACATAGAGATCACAATGCTAGTCTGTCTGTTGATGCCTCTTGCTCTAAGAGACAAAATCCCGACAACACCACACGGGACAGAGAAAGAGGGCAAGAGTGCAGGTGATGTGTGCCGATTGACTGAATCACTTTTTTTGCTGCACCAAGAGTTCTACTGAAGAATTGTTTGTGTGAACAAATGATGAGAGTTGTAGATGACCACCTATGGGGGCAGGTGCAAAATGAATTGACATCAACTAAAGTAGAGGGTCGGAAAAACAAGCCTTCCAATCCCAACAGGAAAATCAGTCTAATGTTGTCAAAATAATCTTGTAATTGCCCCATGTATCATTCCTTTTTAAGATGTTGACTGTTATGTACATTATCATTCATCTCAAATGGATTGTTAACAGGCATATTTTGCTATCCGACACAATATATTACATAAGGGAGCTGGATAAGAAATGGTTTGCTGTACCCTACAGTCAAAAGAGTGTACCCAACAGTATGAATGATTTATTTCTCGGAAAAACGATTTACAGAGTTGAGGTCTGAAAGACACCTACTGTGATGAGTAGAAGGAAAAATAAATTGAAATGGTGGGTCATACTAGTGAAGAGTAGACTTTAGTACAAAAGTACTACCTGTCTGCAGGAGTACAGGGATGTTTTCTACACTCCTACTCAGTCCCACCCTACTACTAAAACACACAGTGATCTGAATCATAAAATCAAACACGCACTAGTTGAATTCTACCGCTTTATAGTACCTTGGGCTATGGGCTATACTCTTCAAGAGGTTTTTTAGCCAGCAAGGAAGCATCCATGGCAACAATAGTATTGTGGTGCCAAATTAAAAGATATGTCCATGGTTCTATAAAAATGCAATACTTTAATCAATCTGAAAAGGAAAATAAACTAATAAAACAAATAACAACACACCTCCGTATAAGTGCAATGCATACTTTGATATGCCCACTCTGGCTATGAAGACAGAGGTACGCAGAAAATTGTCTTTGTAGCAATCTTCAAGTTTAAGTATGTATTAAAACAAAATAACGACTACAGTTTTAATTGTCACTTGGGCCCGTAGATCAAACCCTTAGGGACTGAAGCATTGTATAAACCTCAAAATATTTTTTTCTGGGGAACACAAGTGTCAAGCTGGGCATTTTGACACTTTCTGGTGCATCAACTCAGGTTCAATATGGTTGAGTTGGTGCAGTGGGATTCAGCAACGTGCTATAATTCCATAAGTGGCAACATCATTGGTTGAAGAAGCGTGAGACAGGCAGGCAATGTTTAGGGTATTGTAGCTTGCGAGAACTTGAAGCTATTCTAAATTTTAGAGAATGCCAAAGCCAGTTTCTTTTCATTCTGGGCTGCTGTGAGGGCCTAACCATGATCTCCGAGGAAAGGTGAGTCCTTCTTCTGCACTTCCCTGGAAGGAAGGTTGCCAGGGTTATTTTCAAAGTTTGCCACTTCAGCAGGCGGATTCCTGGGTAACCATTTGAATCAGCAGGCAGGCCTTTTCCATCATCAGGTCACTTGAACGCTTCCTCTGAGGTAGTCAATGGGCGGGTCTGACTCCCTCTTTGAAAGCTTTATCTTTACCCAGTGCCTGAGGTTGGACTCACTGTGCCCTAATACATTTCTAATCAAATAATTCTTCTTGAATCCACAGATCATTCGTCTAAGGGGCAGGTGTATCTCAACCTACATATTGGTTCATTTCAAGCCGTCTATAAGGGCCATGAGAACAGGCCTGCCAGCTGATATCTGCTCCCCGTGTGCTTTGAATGGAAAAATGAAGTGTGCGTGGCCGAGAAATTTCCAAGAAGCTTTAACTCTTCTCATGGGTGCAACTCCTCTGGTAGGCTACCATAAACATCACACTCTTCCAGTCTGCTTTACATCAAAATGCAATTGTCTCCCTGGTGTGATTTCCCCTTTGTGCTGGCAGAGCTTCTCCTTAACATGCTGATTCCCACTGGACCACTTGGGGTTATGTCCTGTTCCTCTGGGAAGGTGGTAAGCCTTCCCAGCACAGAACAAAGGCAGCCTCCAGGAAGTGGCCTTGCATGTGAAACTCAACCCCCGGACAGTGATATGCAAAGCTCCGACAGTTACAGGGGTCACTGGAAAACCAGTTTAATATGAAGACATCAAATGGGCTCTGGCTGTTGGTAAATTAATTATCTCCATGGACAACCGTATCAAACTAGATAGTGTAATTCCTATAATTACGCAACTTGCCAAGAGCCTGTGAAGATGAACAGTTAATAACTGAATCCTTCTTTTTTATGTATGAACTGATCCCAACTTGTATTCCAAGAAAGGGTAGCACAAACTGTAGAACAACTTTGGTTCTAGAAAACCCATCACAAAACTCTTTGGAGGTCACTTTCCAGGATGACTTAGGGTTGTGCATTCCAATTTGTAGACTACTACTCGTTTTGCCAACTAAGAATGTGTTTAAAATTGGAGCGAGCACATTGCCTGGGAAATTTAAGTAAAGTATAGCACATTGTTGCTAACATGTTGCTAGCATATCAATTACTGATGTTCAGTGGCAAGTATAAATGGGTTGTCTTATAAAAGGTTACAATACACTCAATAACCAGCAGGCTCATCAGTGTACAAAGCTGCCAACACCAGTTTCAGAAATACAGAGGTCTGTCTGAACGTGTGTTAAGATAGATTTCTGAACTCTGACCAGGAGGAGCAGAGGTTCAGAAAGCCAGCCTAGTTTGGAACAGCGTAACCTCTGGACAAGCCAGACCAATCAGGGTAGCGATGGTGGCGGTCAAGACTAAGTCTCAAGAGGGGTGAGGGTGACTGAAAGACCTCAGTGAGCACACAAAGCAAGGACACTTACAAATTACTCCAGACAGGTGTTATATTAAATATATAGACACATTTATTACAAGGCCTTTGTAACATCGACCATAGCAAAGAATCACAATAATACTAAAGTAAACCAACACATCACAATCAATACAGTATATATACAAAACCGCAGGGTCTAAGGAGTTAAGAGCACGAAATATGTAGACCACCTAGATGGGGAGGAAAACAGGCAGTGCAAGTAATCGTTAGACCCAGTTCGACATCAGAAATACACCTAACTATGAGGTAGTCCAAGCCCTATGAAGAGAGGAGCCTTATGTTCAATAGTACCTGTACGTGCTTGTGCCAATGGACAGAATAGGGTGTCTTCAATGATCTTTGACAGTTCTGGAAGGTGGATTAGGCGATGAAGAACAAGTCCCCACTTCCCAAGCAAGGCCTCCACTTGTGGGCAGAGGCAGGGTGAGAGTGCGGGATACAGCCGCTATTTCGCAACAGTGGTAGAAAAGAAATGGGCTCTTGCGCGAGGGGCCACCGGTTGGGGTATGGACTACTCACCGGTCCCCGACGCAGGCAGACTCAGACTTCGCCAGTTCAGTTCACATTGCTGGTAGGTTCGGATGTGACAAGTAGGATGTCTCGACACCATGTAGATTCTGTAGTAGCAGGATGCAGGGCCGAGGGGGTCACAATGCAGCAAACATGCACAGGTCATTACCACAGCAGAGCAACATGGCATCCGCAGATACTCTGGTCCGGGCGCACTCGTCTCACTTCAGACCTGGGAATGCCAAGTGTACGAAATTCGGTGTGAGGGTGACGTGGACACAGAGTTAGCGGTAGGCCAAGTTTCGAGGGCTTCCCCAAAACGGCAGTGGTGACAGAGCAAAATGTCCTGTGTAAACTGGTCAGCCCACTGGTTGGCCCAGGGACACTTCCGAAGAGGCTTACTTGCAGGGTTTCATGAAGGTGCCCAGAATAGTTGGTCCCACTATTCCAATGGCTCGAAGTGCCTTCGCAGACCTTCTAGGACGATCAGAGGCAGAGGGGTCTTGGAGGACGACAGCGGGCTCAGGGTGGCAAACCTTTCAGCTGGTCACCAGTGGTTCCTCGACTCGGCTTCTTGTTTCAGGTTACTTGGCTTCTTATCCTTTATTCGGTCTGAACTCAAGAGATCGACATGGTAGTGGTGTTTTCAGCCTCCTCTTATCCAAAGTTCCCTTCGTGCCAAAACGGAGAGGACCCAATCGGAGATCTGCTCACAAACACTCACTCCATATGTGGACCAATCACGGACCACAGTGGTCCCAGGCATTCAGGACACTCTAGACTCTCTGGCACCCAGGATGTGCATTGGGAACAGACATCCCAGCCCACATCCTGGAGGCACACACACAAGGCATGCAGAAGCCCGCAAAAGCTTTGGGTTTCGCGGGAAAGTGAATGACCAAATAAGGACTAACCCGGGTCGGCTCGACCTGGGAAGGTGAAGGGGCAAGATGGCCAAAGGACAGGAAGAACCACATGGCATGTCCATTTTGGAGCCAGGCCACCTATTCGTGCCAAACGCGGTAAGCATGGATAACATGGCAAAAAAGGGTTCAAAACATAAGATATACGATGGCTGCCACAAGTCCTGTCCGTGGCACACCTGCACAGTTCATAATAAGTCCAGCGAGAGTTTCTAGGGCCTTTGGAATGACTAGAGACCCAAGAGTGCAGTAAAGTAAGTTACATTGCACTCTTGTTACATGTTGCACAAAAGCTGCAACATGATGAAAGGACTAAGGAAAACGAAGTCTCCCAGTACTGACTGTTTTAAGGGCATGTCAGTTTCCCGATAAGAATTGAGCGAAAGCCCAGAGGAGTGCAGCCGAGGGCTGCACTTCTCTGGCAAAGGTTAGATCAGGTTGTAAAACAGCAGCAAAAAGTTTGGGGGTTGCCACATGGAGGGAAAATTACATTCAAATATGAAATCTTTCCTAACAATGTGAGGAGAGAGTTAAGCAGATCTGTCATTCATGGCTGAATCAATTTATTAGAGCTCCTACAATAAAAATGAAATAGAAAAAACAATCTGGGAGACTCATCCTGGCGTATGGAAGTTGGTCACAAAGATGTAGTGCTTGAGCAGCTTGTGGCTTAGGGGAAAGAAGCAATGAAGTGTATGCATCATTGTTGGAAGTGTCGATGGAGTCTAATTTGGAGGATGAGTAAGTGATGACTGGGCCTGTTGTGCCTGCTGTTGCAAAGAAAGCAGGACAGGCATGGCTGTCTCTAGCATAGTATAAGAAAGAAAAGAGACTTTCCCAAGGATCACTAAACGTCCATGCTCCAAGATGGTTCAACACATCATCTTTCCAGGGGAAAATAATAATGCATGGGGAGGAGCACACTTTTCTCTGAACCCTTTGTAAGAATACCATTATGCATCTGTAAACATCAGAGCAGTGCACTTTAGGCCCAACAACATTTCAATAACCTTTAGCCACCACTTTCCTCCCAATATTAACCACACGTTTTTGGTAGCCACTTATAGTACTGATTAGTCATTTGGAAACTCCTCCCAGAGTGCTGTATGACGAGCACATTGCAAAATATGGCTCTGAAGGACGGCCACCCATGACGCTCTCCAACAGATCTGATCTGGTGAAGCCAGTGCTTATGACACCCAGCAAGGCTATCTTTCCTGCCTAATCCCCTTTGGAGTTTGGAAGCCGGTGTGCTCATATTTTCATTTGGGAGTCAGTTTTTAAGATCGGCTAATACACAATGTTTTGATTACATTGTCTTGTAGGGCTCAATTGTGGAAAACTAGAATGAGGGCTCAAGCTTCATTCAACTCTTCATTAAGTGGCTGGGTATGGTTCGGTAAGAAAGAAGAGGCAGTGTGCAGCCATCACAATTAGGACGGAGTGGTTCTGCTCTGTGGAATGTGCATAACATAATTAGATATCGTGAGTCTGCTCAGATTGGTGTCAGGGCAAGGTTATGGTGAAACAAAAGAATTGTGCTTGTCCCATAGGTATCTTGTAAACTTTTAAGGATATCAACTATACTTTGTACAGTGAGTCTAGGGGACTATCCAGAATAAAATGAGGAACGGAGGATAGCACAGGGACACTGAGCTGGTCTCGAAAGCAAGACCACACAGAGCAACAGAAATTTGAATCCCGAATCTGCGCTTAGAAACGGAACTCAGGTATTAGGTGCATTATAAAAAACAAAAACAAAATATTACATGCAATAAAGGGATGTCTTCTCATTAACTTCTCTTCAGTCTTATCTGAAAATCAGTTAATCTTTGAAATGGTAACGCCTTCTCCAGAAAGGCAGTCTCTAATGGTTCCTCCCTAAATTCTTTAAAGGCCCTTTAAAGTATGTCTCTCTGAAACACAAGAAAAAAAAGCATTTCCATCCCTGTTTGGTGGACGAAAATTCAAAGTGCAACAGCTGCAGTTGAATACACATCCCAACAGGTGCAGGGGAGTGTGCCTAAAGTGCCTCTTTTTGCTGCAATTAAAAGCAGATCTTGTTTGTGAATTCTAAGATGCGCACATTCAGATGTCCTTTGTGAATTGTCTTGCTCCTTTTATTGGCACAAGTGATGAGATGCGTAAGGTTCGGATATTTAGGCCCACTATCACTATTTTTCTTCTTTAAGTTTATGTTCATTGTATACATGTGCAATGGGTTGAACCAAAAACAATTCAAAAGCTATGGGGATGGACCAATTGTAGAATGTACACACATTTTAAGATAAGAATAGAACTGCCGGTCACTTGTTAGGAATTTGATTGTCATATGTATTTGTATTAAACTTGGAAGAATTTGTTCTACTGCATTTTTGTTCTTATATGGATTTGAATATGAAATACACCTTTTATTGATTGATAAAAACTAACTGCACATCTCCAGTCTCCCCGTTGTTCACCGCTAGAAACTTACCACACTGCCCAGGCTCAAGAGGTAAACCATACCCATCACTTAGTATTAGTTCCAGTGCTGTCCTGCAATGTAGGCAATGAATCACCAGATCCAAAATTGCACACAGTCTTTGGAAAAAGACATTGGCATCTTAAGCTAGGTATCAAACATGCCACCAGTTCTCTACTATGTTTGTGTTTTTTAAAATTGTATTTTAACACTAAACTGGTATGAACTAATATGATCTAATAAAAACCACACTGTGTGTTGAAAATATGCAAACATATAATTCAAGTTCAAAAAAACCTAAAGTAATTCAACAGAGACAGGTGGTACTAAAAAGTAGGAGACACAAGAGCTGGTTTTAACCCTTGCTTTTGATGCTCGATTTAAAACAAATAAAAATGTATTTACTTATTGTGCGTTACAGTCGAAAAGCTGGACTTATCACACTTTTCACAATAGAAAAGCATTCCATTACACATTGATAAGAATACAATCATTAAATTACCAATATAATTGTTAAAAGTCTAACACATTTTTCACAAAGTCTAAAATAGCAATTTCAGTGTTCAAAATCCTCATCCAGACATAGTCTTCCCCTAAAGACAAGAAGGCTGATATTTTTTTTTCCTTTCTGAGAGGGGACAGTATGGGGCACGATATGCATAAATGTTTCAAAGATTTGCTGTCGCTCTTGCAAAGTCGACACAGACGCATGCACCTTAGCATTTTACCCCGTGTCCCCAGCAACACCATTGTTGGGAACAGATTTAATTTTAATCTTAGTATTTTAAAACGAAAGTGGTAATTGAAACAACTAAATGCCATCAGCTCAACCCTCAGTTCGATCCATACTTATCTGTAGAACTTTACATTTGCTAGGATTTCAAGACAAAGCCTCGGTTGATTAATCCATTTTTGCAAGCAGCTCTCTACAGGACTGACCCCATTGATCCAATACTCTACATGTCCTTTTGCCCAACATGGAATTAAGAAGGACAAAAAAGGACTCAGACGGCGGGGGGGCACTTTTTTAGCAAATATTTCTAAAAGTCCCCGCTCAATATAAGTCTGAACTGGGAGTTGACCCAGGTCATGAAGAATACCCACCAAAGGGACCAATAGATAGATGCACTACCTTCTTCCACATTAATGCTTCCAGTTTTCCCAAGGAATACTCCTATCGTAACTTTGAGCACCAAAAATGTACCTTGAAAGTATTTTTTTGTCTATTTAGTGTAATTAGTGGTAGTACGGAATATCACTCGAATTTGTAATTGAATTGCGTCAACCGAGAAGGTGCTGCTAGGAATTTCGTTTTGATGTATTTCACTGGGCCCAACTTCAACCCTGTGGTATGTATAACAGAGCCTAAATATTTAAAGGAGTTCACTGTTTCCATGTTCTGCCAATTCAAAGACCATTATATTTCTTTTTCATTTTGAACAACCAGGATTCAGGACCAAAACATTTTTTGATTTAACAGTGTTAATTGTGAGATCCTAATTCCTAAGAAAAACAGAAATACTAAGAAGCTCCCGTTGTAGGCCAAGTGCTGTCATGTCACAACTTACTATGTCTTCCACGTAGCTCAAATATTGTAACTTTACTAGTCCCAAAACAGGGGGGCTAGTCCATGTCGTTTACCAACAGACAGCAGTATCCATAATATGAAAATTAAAAAGGAAAGGTGCAAAGACACACCCTTGTTGTAACCCTCAGTTGGTTTCATTCCAAACCGAGGAAGACCTGTAGTATGTTAGCTAATCTTTATGTCACTCCCCATGTGAATGGCTTCCAAAATACTGATTAAGGAGTGAGGGCAACCATTCACATCTAGCTTTTCCCAGAGAGCTGCCCTGTTGACATCATCAAAGGCTTTGCTTATATCAAGGAAAGGCAATCAAGCTGTCATTCCTTGATTTTTTTACCTGGCCAGCCAGTAGGGACAAAGCAAAACAATTTAGCGATATCCCATCACCCTTTTTAAAACCTGATTGACATAAGTCCAAACAATTTGACCCTGCAACCAAAGTTTGTTGTTCTTTCATCAGTACCTTAGCAAATATTTTATTGGTAGCGTCCAGCAATAATACTGGCTGATACTGCAGTGACGACAGATGATCTTCCCCCTTGAAGACCAAAACAAATAAGGCTGCACGCCATGACCCAGGTACTTCCCGCTGGACAAAAATGATTCTCAACAATTGCGATAATACAACAGCCCACAGTGGTGGGTTAGATTTGAGAGTTAGACCATCAGTGCTAGGGATATTAGATGTTTTACTTGTCTTCATCAGGAGGACAATATTGTCTGTATCCCAGAAGAGAACCTCCTCCCAGCTCTCACATGGGTAAAGGGGCTGCACAGACAAGCCTTCTTTCACATAATATCTACCTGGCTTTATCCATGCATCTTCTGGGATAACTTGTATCTGTAGGTGTTGATGTTAGTTCCCATTGTACAGCCCAGCATTCTCTCTGAATCATTCATGCCCATTAGGAATTTGTGACTTCTCAACCAGTTTTTGAAGTTCCTTTTCACTCAATCAATGTCTTTATGCACATTCCCAGACCTTCCCCAATTGATATTTGTAATGGAGGCATGCATCTGATTTTTACAGTCCTGTACTTCAGAATCTAATGCATGAGTATGAACCACCGCCCTGGCCCTTTGCACCAAATGCTTAGCCGTTACCAGGGCACCCAAGGTAGAGAAAAGGTGAGGGCCAAAACACCTTGGTGATGTCAAACTCCTATCATTGCTTACAAATAAACTGGAAATCCGATTATCAAAGACCTGTGAGATCCTCACTGACGATTTGAATGTCACAATTATGGATATTTATCACAAGGTCCACCCCAGATGATATAGTGCCACCAAGAAGTAGCATAGGGATCTCACAGATTATCATGCAATGGTTGCTTAGGTCAGTCTGGGCCACCTCCATCATTAAACCGGTCTCAAAGAGGTCAGTGGAGACAAAAAAGTAGTCCAATTTAGAGCACCATGTTGAGTTATGCCATGTAAAACGTGGAGGCGCGTCGCCTGAAAATTTACCATTTAATAGTGCTAGACCCCATGCCTCCAATTCGCAAAGCATGCCTTTCTCACGCTACAGTAGATGTTTTCATCCTATTTCGGACCTGATACCAGTGATTTTGTAAGCACTCTGAATTAAAATCCCCCAGCACAATTATTGAAGCACCATCCTCAGTGATTTCACTCAGCAGTAAAAACGAAAGTGCAGAGAGCACCTCCTACATCCGCTCAGGATTTAGGTAAACATTTACCAAAAGACATTTCTGTGATGCCTTAAGGCAATGAACAGGCCACTCCAAAAGGACTGCAAGCATATAATGTCTATTAAGGTCTATTTGGCACATTTTAAAGGGTAGGTTATGATTAGCCGCTATCAAGAGTCCCCCATGAGGGCGACCCCTCATGCCTCGCTGGGCCATAACAAATTCCACATCAATCCCCTCATTAAACGGTGTATCCATCAGCAGAGTTTCCTGCAAACAAATGATAAAAAATGTGCAAGTCAAGCCTGATTACCCACAATGATAGAAAACCCTCTGGTGTTCCAAGATAAAATTGAATCCAAACCCAAACCCCAGTTTCATGATCTATCAATAATATAAGCAATACCTTCAGATACCACTTGAGCCCCCGCCCCCTTCTTCAGCACATAATCTTCCCTCTGTGGCGGTAAATTTGGCAAGACCAAACGCCCCCAATTTGTCACTTCAAACCCTATTGAGAAGAACCCAGCCTCTTCTGCCAAAATTGCATTTTTGATCATTTAGGATTGCAGATGGACTTTTACAATATCAAAACAGTCATGATATAGGAATTCCACAATTACAATATCCTCTGATGTAACCAAACATGGGCTATGAATTTCAAATAATAGGGAAAGAATGTATTGCCTATTTAAGGGAATCCTACTGGAACTTTCAAATAATTGACTCAAGCGCACAGAATTTGCATCAATTAACAATTTACCTGTTTTCAACTCTCTACTTCCTGCCACTTTAGACTTGCCCCCTTTAAGCATGCTTTTGTCCCTCCCTTTAAAAAGGATATTTGTGACCGATCTGTCTGGTAATATAGTGCATTTTGCTAGCCCTTATCTATTTTCCACAAAACGGTGGAACAAGGAGAATGCCTTCTTCAGTACTACCTGTGGGCCTCAGGAACATTCATAGGATCTTTAATACCCTGTGATTTCGAGAGTATTGGATAGAAATTCAGCTTTTTAGAGGGCACTTGGCCTATCTCTTTATTAGTGCTCATGGCTGGAAGTGACCATAACTTACTCCCCTTCAGGGTTTTAACATTAAAACCGCTTAGGATACAATATTTCCTGCTACCGGAGCCTATTTCCGGGACCACTGTCTGATTAGGCTGATGTAACCGGGCCTCCACATTGTTTATGTCAATTCCATCATCACATGAATAGACCGAGATATTACTGAGGTCCAGAGGCACATTCTCTCCCGTATATTTAGGCCCACAATGATCTCTCAACTGATTCCCCACCATACACCACCTTTTACAGAAGGAGTTCCAGGGCAATGAGAACTTTTAGCTCCCTTCCTTTTACCATTCTGCCCTTTCTGCCCAGGTTCAACATGAACTAAAAGGTACTGACTTGGAAGGTTGCAAGTTTAAATGATTTATACATTTCCGTGACCCCCTATTCTTTTGCTTACTTGGCATCTTGCAATTTGTTATTCTCTTTGCCACCTTCCCACCACGGGGTGTAGATTTTACCATGGTTTCAGGGGACTGAGCCTCTATATGGCAACTACTGGGGACAGTATGTGCCATTACACCTCCCACACACAGGAGAGAGACTGAAGGCAAACACTCCATTTGAACCTCACTCTCTGTGGCCAATTGCTCTGGGACTTATGATGTAGGACCACAAGGGGGAATATCCACCTTATCTTTAACACGGCATACATGTTGAAACAGAGGCCTAGAGGATGCTATAATAAATCCCCTGAGGAAATTAACCTTCCCTGTGAGATCTTTAAGCACCTGTCTTACCTCACTCTGTAAAAGGTTTAAGGTCTCATAACCCCTATCCAAAGAGACCAACAACTGGGCCAGCACCTGAATTGACAACTTGTCTATTATTGTGGTATGTCTGGCCCGATTCGGAAAGACCTCTCCCCCAGTGGCAGCCATCCACTTCCCCCACTACCTGTGCAAAACGGTCCTTCTCAGGTGATGGGGCATCCAAACTCCTCCATAGCTAACCACAATTAGATGAGCTTAACAATGCGGAACAAGCTGCATCAGAAAACCCTGAACTCTGTACTTCTGGCTGCTGTAGCATTTTTAAGTAAAGTTTGTATGCAGTACCCTCTGGCAACACTACAAACAACTATGAATACAGGTATAGGCAACCCAACCTTTGGTATAAGCTTGTACTACACAGTTTTGGTAGCTTGTTGAGCAGCCAGGTTTATCTCTAGAGGGGAAATGTGAGCTGTAGTAGAGTTACAAAAAGATTCACAGTTACAAGTATTCAAATAAACTCTTACACTCAAGGTTTCTTTCATAAACAATTAATCATGTATTTATCAGTCAGTTATAAAGCTTTCTTCAGAAAGGAGCAATAGAATAGTAACACACAAATATACTTCAATACTGTACACTTTGAGTTTCTGGATCAGACAAGGCCCTTTTGGGATGGCCCACAGACACAACCTACACCCACAGGTGACTTCAGTAACAAGGGTGCTGGGGACATTAATACCTTACTGTTGGCACTCAGAATACTCTCAATAGTTTGTAAAAGGCAAAGGTTATTAGAACACACAAAATTACACATCTTCATAAGAAGGGCAATTACTTTCAGATAGCACTTAGAAGAGTCATTCAATTCAATAGGGTAAGCCAAACTCAATAGGCACAAGTATTTGAATAGGATGCAGCACTCCAGGTAAGTAAATGGAAAAGTCTTTGCACAAGTTCCTATGAGTCTTTGATGAAAACAAGAACCAAATGTAGGGCCACAAGCTGATTTGACTTGTGAGTTGCCGAAGTTAAAAGCACTTCCACAGCAAGAGGTAAGTTCTCTTAGGCAAGTTTTACAGTACCTTAGTAAAGAAGAAATATATGCAGCTGAAGACTTCTGTTCCTGTACGGATCTGCAGATCTCACTGTTCCTGGGCCTCAGCTGTGGAGACAAGAGGGAGGACATCAGGGGACTCCTGCACTGTACTGGCACTGTCAAAGCTGCAACTGGCAAACTTTACTTTCAGTGGCCGTTTCGCGTTTCAGCTCCTTGCGGTATGGCAAATATCAATAAGCACAGTCAAGGTGGACTTTCCTCACATCTGAGGTCCTGCACTCAACTGAGGAGGGTCAGGCTTGGTCAGTCCTGCTACATGGGAGACTGGAGGATCTTCCAGAAGTTTTATGCCAGCTTAAAAGCAATGCACACAATCTGGTGTCCCTTTCCCTGGCTCTACAGTTTCCTGCAGCAGCTCTGAGGAAATTCAACCAGCTCCAAGATGGGTGTCCAGGTGGCTTACTTGGGAGTTGATTAGTCCCACCAACTCTAAGGGAGAAGTCGTCTTAGCAGGGCTTCTCTGTCTATGCAAACTTGGTGATTCGGACCCGCAGCAGGGCTTCACCGGGCAAACCAATGGTCCAGGAGTTGTAGCAGCTGTCCTCTTCAAGCTCTTCTTCGGTTCCTTCACCTAGTGGTCGTCTCTGCCTTATAAAGCCAAAACACTCAACTTTTGTTCAGTTCTCTCCCATTCATTCCAGCCTAGATGCCACTCAGCCAGCAGGGTGGCTGTCCTTGCCGGACAGTCAGCCAGCCAATCACCAGAGTGCATTTAGGACTCCTAGGAGCCTAAGCACAGGGAGTTTCAGGCACCTCCCTCACTTCCTGCCTACCCCAGACACTCGAGAGCCAGACGCGGCTTTCACTCCTGAAGCCCACCAAAGGTGAATGAACAAAGAGACCAAACCTGGTTTGGTGCACATAGAAAAACTCGAGAAGGACCTTTGCAGAAAGAAATTGCGAAAAAAGAAGACCGGGACCAATTTAACAAAGGAGCCTCAGCACCATTTTGAAAAACATGGCTCCCGCTATTTAACGTTACCGGAGCTGCAAACAGTTCACAGTCGGGGTAAATCATGGTAGTTCATAGCAAAAACACTGCCACCAGCCATTCTGAGTGGAAAGGGTAACATATAAATGCTACATGAGTAACTAGACACAGGGGATACTAAGTATCCCTTTAAGCACTCTATTGTAAGATAGGGTGTGCTGGGTCTAGAAATTTACAGGACTAAGTGAAGTCGATTTAGCTCCACTGTTCTGAGAAACAGTAGTGGATCCCAGAGAAGGTATTTAAACCTTGGGAAATCTGGAAGACTTTCCTGTGGCAATGCACTGACGGTGCTTTGTGACAGAATTGTAAAAGATGATGCCTAGGGAGTTGGTTAGACTCCATAACCAAACAAAAACAAACATAGAAAACAAATAGAATTAAACATTCAAAGCCCCAAAGTTTATCAAAACAGCTGGAGGGCTCTAAGGTGGGAGGAATTGGCACATTTTCGAGAATTCTCCCTAACAAGCATGATTTCAGTAAACACATGTGAGTTCACGGGGGATTCAAGAATTACCCATTGATTAGATTTAAAATCCAGCGAGAGACTAACTAATTTCCCAAGTTCATGGGATATAACCAGGGTCAACATAGAGACGTCCGAAACCAAGTCCTCTCCAGACCCCATATCTCGAGGCACCATATCCTAGATATTATTCTGCAGTCTTGTTAATGCTTGGTCAAGTATTCCCGCAAGGTTTGTTATTATATCCCCAGACTTCTACTGTGACTCCTGTAGTGAATAAGGATGGGAATTGGGTGGACACTCCCTCCTTTTATACAATAACTGAACATATCATTCCAAGAGGGGGCTTCCC
Source organism: Ambystoma mexicanum (assembly GCF_040938575.1). Taxonomy (NCBI): domain Eukaryota; kingdom Metazoa; phylum Chordata; class Amphibia; order Caudata; family Ambystomatidae; genus Ambystoma; species Ambystoma mexicanum. The sequence continues at coordinate 507,513,259 of NC_090926.1, read as the reverse complement.
ATCCAGAGGGCCCCCAGCAGTGTTAGGGAGAAAATCCACCCCAGAAATGTGTTTAAGCACTGCTTTTGATGACGGTGCAGCTTGGACAGATGTCATTACTTTCTCCACTAAAAAAGGAAGGCCATTTGATCTAACAGATGTTGATGCTCCTTCATTCACAGGGGAAGGTGAGTTACACACAGTTTTACCAGACTCTTGCCCCACCGCACACTTCTCAGAGTTGCCACCATATTCAAAAATGGGTGGAAGAGCACCGAGCTATAAAGGCAAGGACAAGCTCCTCACTCGGTGTCATCCACTGCAAACATCTGTATACCACCCACCTTGCCGCAGTCGAGAAATCACACACGGCTCAAAGGGCAAAGCCCCACAGTCACCATGCGCCGAAGACAGTCAGCGTTGAGGGAGTTACGGCAGTCACAAATAATAAACAAGGCACTCTTCAGCCGCACTGGAAATTCAAAAGCAGGCTATGGCAGGCTATGCAACACTGCTAAACAAGTCCTCAGTGTCAACACACTCCTGCGCACACTTCCACTGGTAAAAAAACGTTAATACAGGCGAAGCCGAGAATTTACATGTAGTTTTCTAAATTACTGCCTGTTCAGTCGGTTAATGACATTCCCCGATCACCGCCCGCTGGCACTGACTGTGCAGACTGAAGTCAACTCTCACCAACTCCGCTCCACAGCTGGGCTTGGGTTTTAAGCCCCCTCCTCTTTCCCCCGTTAACAGGATGGCCACAGAAAAAAGACTGGATACTGCACGGACTGCATTCAACTGATTGCTTTTTATAAACGTGCTCCCGATAAATGATGCGATCCGTCTGTGTCATGTTTTTTTTCTTAGGGGCATTTCGATTGGCAATGATGTCTTTTGCACGTTACACTGTAATAATCATTAGGTCTCACCAATGATGTGGAAACGTGTTAGAATCCTGACATATCCTGCAAAGAGCAGGCTGCAGTAATTAGCATGTTTGGTCTCTTGTCTTCTACTCTTGTAAAAGGTTGATTAGCACCTTTACAAGTGTGGGTCCCATCTACCTGGGGTGAAAAGGCCCAGTTACCCTTATTATTGAGGTGCCAAACTTTTTTTTGGTGCTCCACCCAGTGCTCAATGACTCAATCAAACTCCAAACCTTATAGTGCTTTGTGATCCTATCCTCCCACCACATTGTAAGTTTCGAGCTACTTAATTCTGATGTTGTCTCTAGGTTTCTTTCAGTGCACAGCCACTACATTGATGGTGCCAGAGGTGATTACCAAGCCAAAGAAGAGTTTGCTGCTGTCTATACCAATAACTAAATCGAGCAACAAAGTCTTGGAATTTAACAAATGTTGTCTACTAAACTAAAAACACAATGGATAAAAGATGCTCAATGCAAAGGATAATGAAGCACCAGTATGGCTTAGTGTATGATGTTCTAAAGCGATTAGGGTATGTCCTGGATTCCATCTGAGCTCAGAGGCTTCTGGTCACAAACAGTCCCTTTAACTCTGATTTATTGTGCCTTTATACACCTGGTTATGATCATTTACTCCCTTGTTCATTAGGACCATGAAATAATGATATCACAACTGCAATCTCTGCTGCACTCACTTCATGGCATTGAAGTCCCGGATTGAGTAATAAAGCTTATTCCTTGAGCACTGGATTGAACATTGTGTAGTACAATGTCAATCATACTTCACTGTTGCTGGATAAAACACCTCTTCCTGTTACAAAATGACAGTATAAACTGTTCTAACGTTTAGATCATATCGGTGCAGTACTGTGAAGTATGCACTTTGCTTATTGTCTTTAGGTTTTTTATAGAACATCAGAAAAACAAAATCAAATGTAATGTACATATGGTGCACTGATAGTGAGGGTGTAACATGAAGAACAAGAGGGAAATTGCCTTTCATGCATCATGTATGCAGAGCATTTATGTTCAGTACACTCACAGTGTCCTTGGCTCTCACCTCTAATTTGTTACAAGAACAAGGGGAAGTGGGATTTGCACACAAGGCATTGGACTGAGACATACGATAAATAGAAAAACCTTCATTTGCACTTGAACATTACAACACAATGCTTTTTTAGAGGAGGGAACATCTGCCCAAACCATTGGGTAGAAGATCACGCATGGGGGCATCTCTATGCTTGTTCCAGAATTCAAAGTCATCTTTGAAGCTATAATGGCTACGTGTAAATACATGGTTTTCCCATGAAAAAAATAAGTATCCCTCTGTTTGGGCATTCATTGAGAGCAACAACCTTAGTTTAATCAGAAAGTCACTGGGTGCCTGGACCTAAATCCATTAAAAAAAAAAAAATGTCTAGAGGCATCTCCGTGGTTATATGAAGAATTGATACGAACCCACGAATAAGGTCGAGATGTTGAATGGTGTTGCAAAGTTTTATTGGGTGCGAGGGTCTTTCTAAGCATACATTGGTCATGTGGAATACGTTGTTCGGATGGTCATTGAACAGAATAGTGTTGCAACGAACATGCACGCCTGATTCCATTCGATGGCATTGTACCTTCCTACCTCCTGCCTATGAGCTGCACGTTGCAACTGGTCTATTGTAATGTATTTAACTTGCGTGCATTTCATTCTGATCACTCATTGTGCCAAGTAAATCATAGATAATAAAACATTGCATCAAGTCTTGAGTCAGTAGTAGATCACCACGTGATGCTTCGAGTGGTCATCTTGCATCACCTGCTCAGCAAAACAGACCAAATGCACCAGCCTTTTCTAGAAGAAACAACATCCCGTCCCTTTATAATGTTTACCTTACAATAACAAGCATGCTAGCAAGCCACGTTCCATGCTGCAGCAATAACTGTGAGAATACACGTCCATCCAATAAAATAATAATTTACATGAATGAAAAGAAACAAAGTTCAATCTGCTTTAAGCACTCAGCCACACAGTCCTACAAAGTCTGTATACGGCCAGTGGTAGGTCTGCTAAATAGGAACGCTTCTGGCCACATTGATTACAGAAGGTGGGCATGCCAATGTCTTTCAACAACAGATCTCAGGAGTATTCTGGGGCCAAAGTAGTGGTATTTGTCCAGGACTGGACTGGGAACCAAAAGTGGCCCTGGAAAAAGTTTTCAAAGTGGCCCCATATTTTTCACCGAAGGAGCGAGCACAGCATGGGAGCCCAACCCTTCTATGAGGGGATTGGGCCTATCCCCCACGAAAACACAAAGACAGAACAGGTCAGCATAAGCAGCAGCAGTGCAAGATTCACTCACATTGAACTGGTACAGAATGGTCAACAGCCAAGCATGCTTCCATCAAACACAGAACATATCAGCACACGCAGCAGCAGAAGGTTCTCTTTCATAGATATAGCATGGGCTACATTTCACAATTTCCTCATATTGGGCAAATCAGCATTGGCCCTCCTCAGGGCAAGCTTGCCTCACATAAAGGAGACACAGTATGGGCCATAGTAGACACTGCACGTTTCGCTCAAGCAAAGAACAGGCCATCATAGGCTGCAAACTCACATCTTTACCTCACAATGAACAGGCACAGCAGAATCTGCAGCAGATGATAGAGTACGTATTCCTTAAGCATGTAACAACATCACCCAACTCCTGTAAAAACATATGCTCTTTGCCACACTAACGGCAAATATGCAAAGCACACGCAGAGAGCGTACTGTAGAAATAAGCACACCAATGTTTAGCTTGTTCAGTGTTGGAAACCAATTCTTAAAGTGTTTAAATAAGTTCGTTTTGCAAGTAGCTTTATTTTAAGATGTGTAGTAACATTGCAACAGAATATTGCTCACAGCACGCTACATATTAAATAAACATCCTTCCATGTATAAATATATCTTATTCTTAGCTAACAATATTGAATTGTGAGGAGTAGGCAGTTCGGAATGAATGAATCTGAACAGTGGCAGCTGGTATTATGCTCAGGGACCTGCTTTCAACACTTTTGACTTGCTTTGGCAGGCCAACATGCATTTGGCCAACACAGCTGAACTGTAAAATAATATTACAGTAGGGTACTTATGACATGTTCTTATTGCAGGTGGGTAGTGATGTAATATGAAAACTACATGGATGCTAACATGCCCTAATCCATTCTGAAGATGGTAATCCAGTCCTGGTTTTATTTTGGCATTCTCAGATTTATAGTTCTGGATTCATTATTGGAATTCTAAGACAATTACTCATAGAATGCAACGAAAAAAACAGGACTGGACCAGCATCTCCCAAATCGAATGGAGACATGCTGGCACTCATGCTACTAGGAAAATGTGTTGCAGGTTTTAAAATAGATAGTGCTGGTTAGATGTCAATAACTATGCTCTACTGGTGAAACGCTAATACACACTAAAAGCCCACTAATAGCAAATAAATGAGCATATTAGCATTTACCCAGAGAGGCTTCGGTATGCGGTTGTGGGATATTTGGTTGATTGCAATTGATTTAGTGTTGGCTGCTCCCATGTTGTTGTTTTGTGGGGACACAGGTGGCTCTTTAAGTGAGGGACTGGGGACTGAGCCCGGTGCTCAGGTTCTACTGCTGTCATCACACACCCAATGAGTCTCCAGACTCTGCCTGTGTTCCTCCACAAATCCATGCATGGTAGGTGGCTGACTTCCTAGGGGTCTGTTGGCCCATGTGGCTACCCCGTGACACACTCTGCCTTAGGAATGCCTGGCTGGCTTGGGTGGATTGGTGTGAGTTTTGGCATCTTCCTTGCACCTCAGTGTTTGGCAGTGTGTGCCTATTCCTACACCCCTCTATATTCCTCTACTTTCTCACTCTCGGCTGCAGCCCATTCTTCTAATCCTGCTGCACTCATGTGTACACCTATAACACTGCCTCTCACTGCACACCTATGGCTCCCCAACATCTCTTCATGCTGTGATTATGCTCCCAAACCTCTTTTCCCCACACCTTGACCAGACTGTACACTGTACAGCTATCTCCGCCGCACCACTCTGCATACTCTGATCTCCCTGTACAAATCTATCATGCACCAAGTAAACGACCCACCTGCCAGCAGCAACTACTGTCTCTCAAGCTCTGTTACTGCCATTCTCTAGCCCCTACCCTGTAAATGCCAGAGTATCACAATTGTGGACCCTCTCTCGATTCATGAGCTCCCCTTTGATCCCACTGCACCCTTCTCTCTCTCCTACCTCCAACTCTCTGTGGCTAACTCCCTGCTACCACTCAACAGCCTGCACATCTCTCGTTTTGGAATTCTCTTCTCCTGAACGTATACCACTCGCGCCTCTGCACTACCGTTGTCCTCTCTGCATTTAGCCCCCTAAGCCTTTTCTTGTGCCTGTTAGACCAGCGCTGGAGTTTCTCGCCCATGAATCGCTCTTCCTTCACTTTTTCTAGATCTGAGGCTATTCCCCACGCTGGGGCCAGAGCAAACTCAGGGAGAGAGAAGGAACCGGGCACTCGGGACATATACAGCAGCAAATATTCACACAGGGCGGCAAATATATACAATTTTTCAATTTATATTGCTTTTATATTATTTGATGTCCTTTTTTTAACATATATACACTCCCCTGACCTTGGCAAAATAAGCCCCACCTGAAAACAATCACTTGGCTATAACCCTGAAGGTTGCTCTAGCTCCATACTATTAACAAGCCATCTCCCTGTACACCACGACTGCAAAGAGTTAGCTCCTCTGACCAGAAATGCCCCGGGTGCCCCCTGGCAGCAATCCACTTCAATCAGGTGATCCCTCCTCCGTCTGAGGACAGACTTCCCAGCCATTCCCCAACCCACGCTCCCAAAAACCGCACACTCTCTATGCCATGGTGCCCCTTCCCACCTTTCTGCTCCTCTCACCAGAACATTCATCCCGATAAGCAGCGTTTGCAGCGTAGTTGCAGAATGGCTGCTTGTTCCGGTCCTCTTCCCCTTTGGCCCATGGCGCCACTCCGCAGCTCACACACATCCACCACCAGTTAGGCCCAGCCACACCAGGCATGCCATTATCCCCGACTGGCATCGAGTGAGAATATGAGGACTCCAGATGGGGACAAGAGGAAACGACAGGGGAGGGCAGTAAAGTCCTTCACAATGTCACAATGTCTTAAAGCAGCAGCACTTCGTGCACCGGAGGCAGAGGCAAATGCTCCTGCGACTCTCTTTATTGCAGACATAGGCGACTATTCAGAAAAGGAAAGTTTGCTCACATGCGCACTTGCACATACTTTACATGTTTCATGTACATGATGTGAGAGAAATGCAAAAGTAAAATTTACCAAATTCATAAATGAAAACAGAAGGGCTCGACACCGAGGCACAAGCGGTTTGGAAATACAAACGCCTGAACATGCCAGCTCTGAATGAAGATTAGCAAAAATAAAAAACATATCTATGGTGCACCCACACGCTCACCGGCAGTTAGGCCACCCACGCCACACCACACCACAACACCAAGGCACCAGAAGCTTGGTCCGAAACACCTGAACAACACGCCAGCTCTGATTGAAGATTATTAGTGAAAATAAAAAACATGAATTCACACCTGAAATGGCAGTGCGCCCCGCCTGAGCTCAGTCATCATCTCGTATAGCAGTGATAGGGTGACTAGATTTGCAAAACGGAAAACCGAGATGACCAGCAACATAAAAGAAGGACTACTGCATCTCAGCCCACCAATTAGCACCCCTCCCCTAACACGCCCTCACAACCACCACCCAATCATATTTTCCAGCACTTCTCCTTTCTATAAACTGCATATGATCTCATTTGTGCACTTTTGTCTGTGAATCTTGGCCTGTTCATTCAAAACAAGCGTTTGCTCTAATTGATATTACAAGGCTTACTGTACAATCGTTTCCAGGCCAGTCTCTGTGGCACAGTCAGTAAGTGTTGTGACTTGTACCTGAAAGGTTGGGGATTCGAGCCAATCCTCCAATAAAAAAAAGTGTTGTGAAAAATAATTACGATTTTAATTGGATGTTCGGCCCGAAGCAATAAAAGAGGCCCTATACCCCGAGGCCTACCGGGGAAAGTCCCGGTGTCCCGGTAGGCCAGTCCAGCACTGACCCTCCATGATCAATGCACAGCAGTGATAAGTCAGATACGTCCCACCCTGCATGATCAATGCACAGCAGGACCTGTGATCAGTACCTTGCTGCACTCAGGGGTCTGTGTGATCAGTCTGATACGCCCCACCCTCCAAGATCAATGCACAGCAGGAGCTGTGATCAGTACCTTGCTGCACTCAGTGGTCTGTTTGATAAGTCTGATATGCCCCACCCTCAGCACCTTGCTGCACTCCGGGGTCTGTGTGATTAGTCAGATACGCCCCACGCTGCATGATAAATGCACATCAGGAGCTGTGATCAGCACCTAGCTGCACTCAGGGGTCTGTGTGATCAGTCAGATACGCCTCACCCTCCAGCACCTTGCTGCACTAGGGGGTCTGTGCGCCCCATGCTGCATGATAAATGCACATCAGGAGCTGGGATCAGCACCTTGCTGCACTCCGGGGTCTGTGTGATCAGTCAGATACGCCCCACGCTGCATGATAAATGCACATCAGGAGCTGTGATGAGCACCTAGCTGCACTCAGGGGTCTGTGTGATCAGTCAGATGCACCCCACCCTGCATATTAAATGCACAGCAGGAGCTGTGATCAGCACCTTGTTGCACTCCGGGGTCTGTGTGATCAGTCAGATACACCCCACGCTGCATGATAAATGCACATCAGGAGCTGTGATCAGCACCTTGCTGCACTCAGGGGTCTGTGTGATCAGTCAGATGCGCCCCACCCTGCATGATAAATGCACAGCAGGAGCTGTGATCAGCACCTTGCTGCACTCCGGGGTCTGTGTGATCAGTCAGATGCGCCCCACCCTGCATGATCAATGCACATCAGGAGCTGTGATCAGCACCTAGCTGCAATCAGGGGTCTGTGTGATCAGTCAGATACGCCCCACCCTCCATGATCAATGCACAGCAGGAGCTGTGATCAGCACCTTGCTGCACTCAGGTACCTGTGTGATCAGTCAGATACGCCCCACCCTCTATGATCAATGCACAGCAGGAGCTGTGATCAGTACCGTCTGCACTCAGGGGTCTATGTGATCAGTTTGATACGGCCCACCCTCAGCATCTTGCTGCACTCAGGGGTCTGTGTGATCAGTCAGATACACGCCACCCTCAATGATAAATGCACAGGAGTCTGTGTGATCAGTCAGATGCGCCCCACCCTCCAGCACCTTGCTGCACTAGGGGGTCTGTGCGCCCCACCCTGCATGATAAATGCAGAGCAGGAGCTGTGATCAGCACCTTGCTGCATTCCGGGGTCTGTGTGATCAGTCAGATACGCTGCACCCTCCATGATCAATGCACAGCAGGAGCTGAGATCAGCACCTTGCTGCATTCGGGGGTCTGTGTGATCAGTCAGATGCGCCCCACCCTCCATGATCAATGCACAGCAGGAGCTGTGATCAGCAACTTGCTGCACTCAGCGGTCTGTGTGATCAGTCAGATGCGCCCCACCCTCCATGATCAATGCACAGCAGGAGCTGTGATCAGCACCTTCTGCATTCGGGGGTCTGTGTGATCAGTCAGATACGCCCCACCCTGCATGATCAATGCACAGCAGGAGCTGTGATCAGCACCTTGCTGCACTCAGGGGTCTGTGTGATCAGTCAGATGCACCCCACCCTGCATGATAAATGCACAGCAGGAGCTGTGATCAGCACCTTGCTGCACTCCGGGGTCTGTGTGACCAGTCAGATGCACCCCACCCTGTATGATCAATGCACATGAGGAGCTGTGATCAGCACCTTGCTGCACTCAGGGGTCTGTGTGATCAGTCAGATGCACCCCACCCTGCATGATAAATGCACAGCAGGAGCTGTGATCAGCACCTTGCTGCACTCCGGGGTCTGTGTGACCAGTCAGATGCACCCCACCCTGTATGATCAATGCACATCAGGAGCTGTGATCAGCACCTTGCTGCACTCAGGGGTCTGTGTGATCAATCAGATACGCCCCACCCTCAATGATCAATGCACAGCAGGAGCTGTGATCAGCACCTTGCTGCACTTGGGTACCTGTGTGATCAGTCAGATACACCCCACCCTCCATGATCAATGCACAGCAGGAGCTGTGATCAGCACCTTGCTGCATCAGGGGCCTGTCTGCATTCCGGGGTCTGTGTGACACCCTCCAGAAACTTGCTGCACTCAGGGGTCTGTGTGATCAGTCAGATATGCCTTTCTTCATACTGCTTAAAAACCACCGGAATTACTGCTGGTGGAATTACCATCAGTGGTCATTACACGGATAATCCCCATTTTTATAGACTGAAAACAATGGGTATTTACACAAAGTGGCGGTAACATGAATTCCATTTTTGGAACATTTACCATTGAAATACCACCAAACTTCAATTGTAGCCATGACTTTCCAAAGAAGCAGTAGCAGATCGGCTGCTGCTGCCGGGTCAGATCAGCCTCCTGCTCTGACCCCTAATCAGCTGATGAGATGCATAGATAGGGGTGGCATTAGAGGTACTGGACCACAAAGGCGGCACTCTACTATTGGAGTGTGCCAGGAATGCTCCTAATTTGTTAAATGCACAGAATGCACTGATACAATGCCTTGTACATAATCTTATAGGACATTGGAATGCGGGCAGCTCATTGCAGACAATGTATGTATTTATTTCATTTCATTTATAAAGCGCACATAAAACCCGGAGGCATTGAGGAGGCAGAGGGCAATAGTGGTTGGTATATATCATTTGGATTATTCCACAAGCAGACCTCAGGTGTGCCAACCATTGAAGCTCTCTTGCTAGAATTGGAAGGAACCTGCAGGGTTAGCTTCTTACATGCACATAACTGTGCAGCATTTACATGAACCCACTGAGGTATCCGACAGGGATTAGCGCTTCAAACCTGGATGTACACACACCTCTGCAGCAATAGTGGTTATACATAAAGCTATTTCACAGTGATTGAATGTTATGTACACATCTAAGTCAGGCACCTCAATACAATGAGATATCTTAATAGTAATGGAACTTGGAGCTTGCAGGTTACACACAGAGCTGCCTGCTGCTGAGACATGAACTCTTATAAGAACAAACATCTTTTATTAAGAACTGAGTGCTAGAGACTACTTGCCATGAAGGATTAAACACAGATGCAAGAGATGTGAATTCTCTGAGCGAGTATTCGCATGGAAGTGGAATACTTGCCCACTGGAAAATGCACAGTATCCATGTTGTAGGTGCAATATCCCGCATCACTTTTCTAGGGGTGTGAAAGTGAACTGTGGAAACTCCTTACACGTCTCCGTAGTAACGTTGCACTTTTCTTTATTAGGTGGCCCCACTCTCACTCGGCCACAGCAGGTCATTTATAACCAGGACAACTAGCAGCTCCTGATTTACTTTCGGGCGCAAACGCACATCAGTAAATGCCTGTACCATGTTGCCGCATTCACAGCGCAGGGGTGGGGTGTAGAGCCCGCCCGCTCTCTCCACGCAGCGCTGTGCTGTAAATACCCCCAATTCGCCACCCATATTGAAAAGTGTGTGGTGGTTATGCCGCAGTCGCGGCCTTCGGTGCAATTGCCTTTTTTCAATAACCCCCTCCCCAAGTGTGCAAAGTTAGGATGTTTTCGGAAATGTGTGTGCTCTACATATAGCCCCACGAATCTAGGAATTACTTTAGAGAAAACCAGCAGGTATTTGGAAGAGCATCTACTACTGGCATTGGCAATTGAAATATTATAGGAAACTTTAGGGGTCATTATTTAGTCAGTGCAGTGGAGTGCAAAAGCAGGGCTTCCCTCGCCGCTCTGCGAATGCTCATTCACTCAGAAGTGAAGAAGTGACCCGGAGTGGGAGTTCCGTTTCTGCCGCGCTTTGCTCCTCTGACCACAATGTGCAGGTTGCATTACATGGGCGTACAATCATTGGATTCCTCTGCACTGCGCCTCCATCTAGCGCCATTGTAAATGCATTGTGCATGCTATCATCATTCACAAAAAAACAAAACCAGGAGTAGAGGCGATCTCACCTGTTTTTGCTCTTCGCTTTTAGACTAAGTTTTGTAAAGGTTTGAAATTGCATGCAGGGGACCCAGTAGCATCCAAGTTCTAGTGCTGGTGACCTCCTGCGTTGCAATTAATACTGTGTATAAAATGAACCCGTGTTCATGTTTCCGCATGTGCATTAACTGTGCTTCCCTCCATGTGCACTGCCCCGCCACTGCTCTCCCTTGGTTCTCATCATTTGCACGACTGTGCTCTGCTAATTTCGTGCTCCATAAACCCCAAACATGCATGCACACACACAGCACGTTTCTGCAGAGTGTTGGTACCGTCATTTGAGATCATGTCAATTAATTTGTGTAGTGCACATAATCCTTCTGAAAAAGTCAATTCAACACAAGCCCTTTTGCCACTGTCAGAATATTAGACACTTACTTGGTGGTGTCCTCCTTCATCATCTCGTCTAGCAGTGATAGGGTGACCAGATTTGCAAAACGAAAAACCGAGACGACCAGCAACATAAAAGGACTACTACATCTCAGCCCACCAATTACCACCCCTCCCCCAACACGCCCTCACAACCACCACCCAATCATATATTTCCAGCACTTCTCCTTTCTATAAACTGCATATGATCTCATTTGTGCACTTTTCTCTGTGAATCTTGGCCTGTTCATTCAAAACAAGCGTTTGCTCTAATTGATATTACAAGGCTTACTGTACAATTGTTTCCAAGCCAGTCTCTGTGGCACAGTCAGTAAGCATTGTGACTTGTACCTGAAAGGTTGGGGGTTCGAGGCAATCCTCCAACAAACAAAAAAAGTGTTGGGAAAAATAATTATGATTTTAATTGGATGTTCGGCCCAAGCAATAAAAGAGGCCCTATACTCCAAGGCCCACCGGTGTCCTGGTGGGCCAGTCCAGCACTGGTACTAGACATACTCAGATGATGCTGTGTATTTGGACATGACCCAGATTAGACTACCTAGGGCTGGCAATTGCTATTGGTGGTTATGTGAGGCCAATTAATTAGTTATTAATGGGGCTAAATTGTCTAGTGTGGATCAAAATCGAGTTGAGTCTGTTTACTGTGCTTACTCCTGAAAGAGGTGCTACACTCATTGTACCTGGCTGCAAGTTGCGCTCAGCTCCAAACGGAAAACAAGTGGGGGCTAATTGGTCTGTTGTGGCTCGAGACCGTGCTGAGTCTGTTTGCCGTGCTTACTCCAGGAGGACGTGCTATACTCACTGTGCCTCGTTGCGAGCGTTTAAAACTGCCAAAAGGGTGCAGATCGCCTCACGCACAACAAGTGGGGGCTAAGTGGTCAGTTATGGCTCGAGATCATGCTGAGTCTGTTTACCGGGCTTACACCTGGAGGAGTTGCTACACTCGCTGTGAATGGTTACTTTTGTTTAAAACTGCCAAAAGTATGTGGAGCGCTGCACGGATGACAAGTGGGGGCTAAGTGGTCTGGTGTGGTCCATAGGGGACCGGAAGGGAATCAACAGTCTTACGGCCAACCCCTAAACTTTTTTGCTCGTAAGGCAATCTACATTTGCAAATGAAATCAAAAGGTAAGCAAGTAAAGAGACACACTGTTTGTTTGTCTCGTTGCTAAAGACTCATTTCGCTGTTCCTTACTATTTCAAGGCTGACAAGTGATTTTGCCTTAATCTTACGAAATGCCAGGAAAGTGATCAATACGACGAGAATTTATAATCTGAGGAAGGGAAAAAACCCTATAGAAAAGTGGTACAACAAGGACACAAAGTGAGAAATATGGAACGCCAAGAGACCTCAGCTGGGGGGGGGGGCAGCAAGCTCCGAATACCCTGATATTCATTCACAAGGCAAGGTAACATCTTTTTTTCAACTAGATGGAGAGGGAAATAGAGGAACAAGCAAAAAGGGGGGAGAGGGGGTGACCTCTTTGGAAAATCTCAGTTGTTCCTGCTCTGACTATAGAAATATAGATAATAACTAATTGCAGGAAGTTTGTTATTCTTTACAAGGGGCTACACTGCTGCAAAGAATGATAAATACCCCAATTGATGTATTGATGTACCTAATAGTGTGAATGCGGGGTGCTGATGACCTCACTTCTACCTACTGCTCTAACAAAAGCACAAAGAATGTCCGTGACCCCCAAACTTACACCCACAGTTGGGTGTGGAGTGCAGCCTGGGAGATATAGTTCAGTCGAATCACTTGACTAGTAGCAGCATCCCCAATGCAAGTTCTAGCCCAAATTAGAGTCTTGGAGAAGGGAAAATCTGTTGAAATTAGGCAGCACAATTCAAGAAGAACTAAAAAATCAGGCAAAACTATATTGTTGATAAGAAGTTTGCTTAAGGTAAAAAAACAACACCTGATTTGAGAAATGAATCCCAAAATAAAAGTGGAAAAGAACAAACTAGCAGGGCTCAAGGGCAGTATTATCCTGAGAGGGAGCTTGAAGGAAGAACCTGCTTTGTTTTTAAATGAGGATGAGCCAATCATGTATTTGCAGTGAAAGGAGAGGCATCTGGCTGAACACCAAAAATGACGTCAGGAGAATTCAACTACACTTGCAAATCCCTTGGTGAGTAGCCCCCCAAATGAACTGCTAAACTTTACCATTGCCTCATGTCTGCAGCTCAAATCCAAAAGTCCAGAAAGAAACAAAATCAGTGCAAACAAAAAGTCTCCAAAAGAATGCTGGGAATGCTGGGACTCCTACAAGTTGGCTTGTTGAGGAGGGTGGACTAGGCCATGCTGGACATCTGGTGGAAGACCACAATTCAACTTCCTGTGACTCTTCTCATGCCAAGCAAAAGTCTCTATTGAATCATCCTGTTCTGGGAATGTGGACATATTAAGATAAATGACACAGGAGACCCAACTTCATAAGCGGAATGTTACTAAGCCTGAGAGTCCCATACAAGTTTTACAATTGATGATCCTCACAATTGTATCACACCCCTGCTCCCCCTCCGATTCAACTAAGAAGGATAAACTGTTCAGATCTATTACAATTGCTCTACAAAATCCCTACTTTAAGAGTATTACACTCAAGTGACTTTAATTGTGTGGAACCCTTGGACATTAACAGCTACAACATTTCACGTGTTGTTTGCTTTGTCCCAGAAACTGCACAATTGATACGCTCCTATCATTCTACTTTCACACACTTAGGCTTTATGTTCGACAGAGAAGCACATATTTTTCCCCTTTTACTCCTTGCTGTGAAAAGTGTAAGAACGTATTAAAAGAAATACCCAAAGTGCGTAGTAATAAAGATGGCACACCTGCTGCGACACTGGACGAAAACACACGCGGCTTGGGGTGCTTGAAACATTTTCACACAACGTAGGGATTAGAAAATAAATGAACCTGTAAAATTGCTAGCTGGAACACCAGTGGCCATTTACACATCACATATCTTGGCGAGAGATGGATCCCTAGATACTCTCTTAAACTTTGATGTGTTCCTAAAGAGGAAACCTTTGTTAGTCTTCCCCATACAGGTTTTTTGCTTCCACATACATCAAGAGGCGGTGAAGCAAGGCTTCAAGGTTGACTGTACGAGACCACATCATTGGAGTGAAACAAGATCTGAAATCATCCGGATTGTTTCCAAAATACACTAATGTAAATGTGCTAGCATTGGAAATTACTCTCATTGAGGGAGAAGTGTGTAAAAATATGCTAGTATTGAATGTGTACTTTCCACCTGGTGGCTCAAATACCAATGATATCTTTAATAATAATAATAATGTGGCATTTGTATAGCGCTACAAACCCTCAGGTATCTGAGCGCTACTTATTATTACCCACGGTGTCTGGTGCTCATTTATCGACCTCGGAAGGATGAAAGACTGAGTTTGGCCCTGCCAGGATTCGCACATGCATCAGCAGACTCTGCACTGATGTCAAAGCGAGCGCTCTTCTCGCTGTGCCACTTGACCGGCATTTCATTACATAGATAGAACGTGCACAGAATGGGCAGGGGAACAGAGCCATGATGTAATGCTAGTCGGGGAGATCTAAATGCCTATTGCGAAGACAATGAAGCATGTGCCTCCTTAGAAAATGTTAGCTGTACGAGTGTGATGCAAGACAAACAATGGCTACCTTTCCTGAGTGAGTGGGAGGGGACCCTTTTTAATGGTAGAACAAAGGGGGACCGCCCAGGGAATGCCACCTGGGGAAAAGGTAGAAGTTGGGCTACTGATGATTACGTGTTCAGTAGCAATGTTCTTTTAGAACGTGTTATACATTTCTCGATTCTAACCACAGAGTCAGTGACCATACGATTTTGTCTCTGACTATGGGAAGAGCTACCAGTTAAATAATGTTAGCCTATAATAGAGGCTTGGAGTCAAATCACGCTGGAAACCATATGCACTGGTCTGGTGAAAATATAAAAAAGGCCATTGCTCTCATTTCACATTCCGGCCTGCACAAACTCTTTACACTTAATCGCGTCAATGCCAATGAAATGGAAGAGTGGCTAATGCAGGTATCCAACAGGGTGGAGGTAAGCAAAGGTAGGCGGCTGGTAATAACAAATGAAGAAGATACAAATTAATTTGAATAGTAATTCGGGACGCCAAGAGGCAACTGAGAAGGGAATTAAGGAGGCTGATAAATTCCACAGAGTCAGTCAGCTATACGATGATGAAATCGAAGAAAGTCAAATGTTGATATCACAACTGGCTAAGGCGATGGAAGATGTCCATAAAGAATGTCCAGTGGCAGCGCATGTTATGAGTACTAAGGAGCAGAAAAACATGGCCAATATGGCAGTTGCTGACAACAGCTAACAGAAATAAAGCCAAGCTCACAGTAAATCCTATCAAAGAGAAAGGTTGGATAAATCACATAAGTAAATACAAGGATAATTTTGACGAACTTCCTCCAATGGATGTAAGTGGGGTAGATCATTGTTCAATTACGCCAGCCTAAGAAGACATTGCCTCTGCCATACTGAAATTAAAGAGCTCCAAGGCGCCAGGTGCAAATGGCCTAGCACATTTTGTTCTTAAAAAGGACCCTGAGGGTTGGGCGAGAATATGATAACTACTGTTTGAAAAGGTGTGCACAGAACACGTTATTCCCAAATCATGGCAGCAGTCTATATTAATATATTCATACAAAAAGAGTGACAGGACACTACTTGAGAATTCTAAGACTACTGTCCATGTTGGATGTAACAGGGAAATTATTTGCATCCTTTGTGTTGAAGGCACTCCAGGTTTGGGTGGAAGAAAATTATATTTTGCACTCCTTACAGACAGGTTTCTGCTGGGGCTCATCAGCGGTTCACAACATCAGACTACTTGACAGGCTGATATATGGGGCAACCAGAAGTGGCAGACCAGTGTTCCATGTGGCCGTTGTTGATTTCCAGGCAGCATTCGACCGGGTCAACCGCTCCATTTTATTTGACACAAGATGGATGCACGGGGATATCCAGCTTGGTTACTATACATAATCAAACTCCTTTATGCCAACACCAGCGTGCGGGTAGGTTTCCACAATGTAGGCCTAATGTGTGCTCAGATATTTTTAAACAGGGGAGTCAAGCAAGGTTATGCAGTGGCTCCCCTGTTGTTTTATTTGTATGTGGAAGATTTGCCATCGATTTGCCATTGTCCCTGCTTGTCAAAACCAGCTGTTCCAGTATGGTTGGCAAACCCGGAGTCACCAGCATGTAATATGCTGACAATCTGGTAATCTTTGATCGTACCTACAGTGGAATGAAAAGCATGCTCAATAAACTTGCGCTTTACACAGTAGAAAACAGATTTGCAAAAAGCTTAGACAGGAAAAAGGGCATCAATGCAATATCCATGGTAACAAATCTGGGCACCATTGATTATGTTGGTAACTACCCTCATATGGGCCTTGTCTGATTACACCCACATAAAGGAAGCCAAAAGTAGAAAGGCCCACCAACTTACTCACTTGATCTGAAAGTTTGCGTAACCAACAGCATGGTATACCATAGAGGGTATCATAACCCTATATAATGGGTTGGAGGCGTTAACAATGAGAGACCTCCCTTGGTGAAATTGCCTAGAAGGGTTTATTTCTGCAAAAAAATCTAAACTTTCTACCTTGCACCGCCATGGAATATTTGAGGCTGGTGAAATGGGTCTGGTTTCCCTAAATAGTCAGGTTCATAAAAAGAGAGGAGAACTCTAAATTAAATTAAGAAATGCCCCGAAATGGTGTTTGCTCATGAACATTGGGGACAATTATAAAAGTGAAAACAGAAACAGGGGCAGAAATGTTGTAGAACTAAATGAGGAGACCTTTGATCTTTTAGTTTGGGCCCCCACTTTGAATCTGGTAACACTATGGAATCCTAAAAGACATTCTCAAATGTAGCAACAAACAGTGGGATTGGACCAAAAATTAGAAGCAGCTACATATTCTGAACAATTTTCAATCTTTATCAAAGGTTAACCATAAATACCTGAATACCCAAATATATCTACTCCAGAGTCCGAGCAAGTATTCAAGCTGATATTGATACTGCGTATTAACCAGCTTCCCCTTCTCACTGTTTGGGTACCCTAATTAAAACTCCCTGCCGAACGAAGCTACTGTCATATATTTTTTGGGAGACATAAAAAGTAGGACCGCCACAAAAAGACATTTGAAAGTACACGCCAGGATTAGAAGGTGGTTTTCCGGGGAAGAGTGGATATTCAGACTGTGGAATGTGAAAACCTTGCCAAATGAACAGAAATAACAGATTAAAAGCACAATGTGGGCGGTTTTGAGGAGCACTGAGTCATTTTATGTGGACCAAAATCACTATCACTAACAATCAAGTGAACTGCAAACAAAATTGAGTTAAAAGATGTCTGGTCTGGTCAGTGGATGCATTAAGCGTACTTGTATTAAGTACAAGCCTTACATTCAGACAAGAAAAAGGTCTGATTCAAAGAATAGAGCAACCTTTTTATTTTTTTCTCTGTACGTGATTATTTGTTCCACATAGGGTGTGCTAAATTGTTTTAGTTGTTTCTCCTGAGGAAGGCTCAGTATTGATAACAACCAAGAACCAAAATATGTTCGAACATGTAAACAGCAACACTGTGATTGTGTTGTCTGAAGTGTATCCAGCGAGGAGAAACTGTGTTTTTTTTTGTGACATATACATGTAGTTGTTATAATTAGATGTCATGTACATGTATTTGGGAATTAACGTCCACAAATCATATGATTATGTTTCTTTTCCCTTTCCTTCGTCCCTGTCTCTACTTTAATACTTCTAAACAACGATTGTGGACCAGCTTTTTTGTGGCGGTCCTACTTTTTATGCCTCCGAAAAATTATATTTTTGTAAAGAGAGAAAATAAAAATAAAATCAAATATATTTTGTATAAAGAATTGAGATTAAGAATTGGTCAGCTTTGTTAAAAGTGCATCAGACCTGCAAGTCTGTATCTATTGTGTGAACTATGACAGTTCAGTGGTTCAGGTAATATCATGTTTTCACACCATTGTATAAATCCCAGAGTTCCTCCATTTATATTTTTGTATATGCAAACGCCCACATAAATTAGAAACAGCAAAGCATGTATTCACTGAATCTGTGAAACTACGTCCAGTATACTTGTGTACCTTAGAGCAGTTTGTTTGCAGGTATGATACGATTAGATCCAGGGACTTCTGGAATTATTGCCTCAACTCAAGTTCTGATTCCTTACATGTTGCACTTTATCGATATTGCGCTAGATAGAAAAGCATCTGAAGGCTTAAGCCAAGTGTAACTAAATTTAATTGAAGTGATGAGTTGTGTACTGAATAGTAAAGATGAAATTGTATATATTTTATCTGTTTTAGTATCACATTGGATTGTTTATTGATTTGACAATTGATTTGAGTTTATGAAATGAATAGCAAAAGAAATTGGAAGCTGAATTTAATTTTAAATATTGTATTCAATTATAAAAGTTATTTTATTAACTAAAACAAATATAAATGAATACATCAATTAATTAATAGTTAACAAACAAATGTGCTAAGGTTCTGTAATCATGTCAAAAAAACAAATAGGTTTTATGTGGTCAATCTGTAGTCAACATTTAGTTACAAAGACAACTATTATTTACCTTGGTTTTGTCATGTAAGGTTGAAAAGGCCCTTAGCCAACCTCGGGGAACTATTTGCAGTTGTTAGGTCACTTTCTTCTCCCTTGGACGTTGCCTCTCTGGTCGTTCATTCACAAGCCTTTTGTGATGATCTAGCAGCCTTTTTTGTTAATAAAGTTAATCTGATTCGAGAACAGATCTGTTCTTCTGCCTCTGCTGTCTTGGTGCAGCAGCCATCTCTTTGTGTTTAAGATCATACTTGGTCAGTAATCCCTACCTTCACAGTACAGGAGGTCGAGCTTGCGATTGGCAAACTCAAATCTGCCTCACCTTTGGATGCTATCCCTTTGAAAATCTTGAAGAACATTTCTTCCCATATTTCATCTTGGGTGACAGAAGTGGTTAACGACTCTTGTCAAAGGGGAGCTATTTCACCTGAGTTTAAACAAGCTGTTGCTATTCTGCTCCTGAAAAAGCCTTCGTTAGATCCTTCCTCTCCAGTGAATTTTCAGCCTATTTCCTTGCTCTTCCTCTTTATGAAATTGCTGGAGTCCCGTGTTTCTCCCCTGCATACTTCCTTTTTGGACACTCTTCTTTCCTGGATCCCTTCCAGTCTGGCTTTCGACCGGGCTGAGGGACGAAAAGTGCATTAGTCTTGGTGTATAATGATCTTTGTGTGTTGGCTGATGGAGGTGGAACAGGTGCCCTTATTTTGTTAGATCTATCGGCCATGTTTGATACAGTGGACCATTTGGTATTACTGGACCGGCTAGTGGGGCCGGCATCACCGGATAGGTTTTGGCCTGGTTCGCCTCCTACTTAGCCGACTGCACTCAGACACTGGTCACTTTTATTTCTGCCACTGTGGTTCTGTTGTGCGGAGTGTCCCACGGCTCGGCCTTGTCCCCGGCCCTTTTCAACATCTATATCCGGCCCCTGATCCTACACATCTGCTCCTTCTGATTCAGGTGTTTCTCCTATGCTGATGACACGGAAATCATCGTCCGGCTGGATTCTACCCAGCCGGACATTGCATCTCAGCTGAGGAGCTGCCTGTTGGCCTTGAGTGAGTGTATGGGCAGTAACTGGCTGTAATTAAATGGGGAGGAGACTGAGGTCATGGTGGTCTACCCCCCACACGGCCCAAGGGCGATTGATCCCTCGTCCACTCTGACCTGGTCCCCAGCTTTTTGGCCTACGGAGCTTGGGCCATTTCTATCTACGGTCTGCGAGGTAAAGAATTTGGGAGTGATGCTATCTGCCTCCTTATTAATGGATGGCCAAGTTGGGGCCGTCTGCAAAGCAGGATTCTTCCAGCTGCGTGTTCTTCATAAGGTTCTTCCGTTTCTTCATGTCTGACTGAGGCCCTTAGTGACAGCTTCTCTGGTCCTCAGTCAGCTGGATCATTGTAATTCCTTCTTCCTTGCCCAGCCTGTGTACCTCCTTCATCGTCTGCTGCTTCTCCAGAATTATGCTGCATGTATTTGCACTGGTACCCCATATGGTGCCCACATTTCCCCTGTTCTCCGATCATAACTTTGGCTCCCGGTTCTTCAATGGGTCCAATTTAAATCATTTATGATAGTTTATTGGGCCTTTTATGGTCTGGGGGAGGAACATCCCCAGGACAAGATTTGGCCATATGTGCCATCTCAGGAACTACGCTCTAAGGTCTCCTGTTTTATTGTGATCCCTCACTATTAGTTTGATCATGCGGGGGCCGTTCATTTTCTGTAACGGCCACTGAATTGTGAAACTCTTTGCCGGCCCCACTTAGGGCTACAAAAAATCTTCTCGCTTTCCAGCGATTGTTAAAAATGTATTTGTTTTAATATCTTTTTTAGCTGGTCTCTAAATCCCTCCAGTTTACTTTAGTGCCAAGATGCATCAGCGAGCAGGCGCTTTATAAAAGTAATTAACATAACACAACATAAAATAGATGCAAAACTGAATAAAGGAAACCTGATAGCGAGGACAAGACTATGGCAACACATTTGGATGTGCAAATGAAGAGGATGTATTGGAAGTATTGCTGCTTCTCGATTATCCTAGTGTTAGATTTTTATGAATTCAACCGACAGTAACATACAGGGTTGAGGTAGCTGCAATTTATCAGGAAATCGACTGGGACAATTTAAAGATGGAAATCTGGCAGAAAGCACTAGGCTTCCCTGACTGCCTTCCAATTGCTCCTCTCTGCTTATAATTGGGCCTGTCCTCTGTGTTCTTTACAGTCAAATGGAAAATGTTAATCTTATATTTACTGAATGTGAATCGGGGGTTGATCAGCTGATTTGGGTAAAGACACGACTAAGGGATTTGCACTGTGTATGACACTAGAAAAGGTGAATTCTTACAAACTATGTAGGAGTTTCTCCCCTATGGAAGAAATGTGTCATTTGCCACTGTATTTGAGGACATTTCCAAATGCAATTTGGCATAGCCAATTCCTCAGACATAGATTGAATGTGTTGCTGAATGGAGAGATCTAAGAAATTAGAGAGAGTAAGGTACAAAGAGAGCCTGGGACTCTGGAACAATGTATTCTATGTAATATTCCAAACATGATTCAATCTAGACAGCATATACTGATTGCATATAGTTCATTGCAAGACATGTGGTTATCACTGTTAAATAGATATGTACAGAACCTTTACTCTGTAAAGTCATTGGACATGTTTTATAGACTTTTTTTAAACTCTTTATTTCTAATTTACATTACATTATCAAAACTTTGCAACAACCAAAACACTGGGCTTGAACTATCTACAATTCCAGATAGCAGGTTATGCACAAACAATACAGCCAACAAAACACAGCAGAGTATATCCATCAACCAAAATCCAAACTCAGATTCTATAAAAGCACAATACAACACAACATCCATACAAAATAACAAACAAGACGAGGGACAACAAATACACACCCATACCCCTAACCCTCCCACTCCATTCAAAAAAATTGCCACTCACACTCCATTATTCATCTAACAACTCCCATAGAATTCATTGAAAGGTCCCCAAAGTTCCTCATATATTGTCTCTTTGTGCTACTTACATAACAAACATTTCTCATATTTTGAAAGAATCTTCACATCATGGAGCCATTCCTCTACAAGTGGCTTTTTCCTCATTTTCCATACTTTTAATACCTGTTTAATTGCCACCATTAAAGCTCTGTTAATCCAGCACCTTGTTACACTGTCAATATTTTGGCCACATCTTGGAGACTGCAGAATCACAGTCGAGGAGCTTCGTGGGAGATTGATGTTCCAAATTGTGTCAATCATGTCCAGCACATCCTTCCAATAGGCCATCAACCTATGTCAGAACCATAGCATATGCAACAGAGTACCTTTCTCTTTTCGACAACCCCAGCAGCAGTCACTTTCCACTAATCCCAAACCATACATACGGCAGGGGTCCAATAAACCCTACCCAACACCCTTTGATGGATGTACCGTAAATTGAAGTCAATTTTTGCCTTAACTGGGACTTTCCAGAGTTTCTCCCATTCCTTCACCGGGATGTCTCTGCCCAAATCCTTAGACAAGGTCAATCTTAGCCTCTCCATGTGACCAACCAATGACTCTCCAAAGGCATAAGGTTCAAGAAACTAGACACTTTTTGCAGCATTGCAGAAAATAATCCACAAATCTCTGGTTTCTGCGCAAATCTTGTGTCTAACATCTGCTGCCTTTCAGAAATCAAAACCTCCAAAAATCTATACCTTCCCAATTCCCGCCCATTCAGCCCATATTTATCTCTCGAAGGAAACCATTCCATCATCACTCCAAATGTCACCAATCACTAGAATACCTCTATTACTCCAACTCTTCAAATCCAACATCTTATTATTTACCTGCAATCCCAGATTACACCAAAGCGAAGCATCTTAATACACATGCAACCCTTGCCCACGATCTACTATCAACAAAACTAATGCATCCTTTGTAACAACAATAGGTTTTAGGCTCATAACTTGTTGTGGTAATTTTCCAAGGGAGTACAGACTCTTTACATGATATGGTTCTAACATTCTGTTTTCTATTTGTACCCACCATGGCATCGGGTCACAGTCTCCATTTGAGAAAGTAAAAACATTTTTTTAACAGGAAACCTTTACAATAATTCCCAAGGATGTGATAACCAAATCCACCTTCTTGAACACTCCTAACCATAATATACTGAGGAATCCTAGCCCTTTTTCCGACACCCCACAAAAATTCTTGAAAAACGTTATCAATACGAACTAGGACTTTCTTCGTGAACTGTAGAGGGATTGATTGTAAAAGTTATAAGACCTTCGGTAGTAGCATCATTTTAATTGGGTTAACTTTTGCCCAGATACTCAAGATAGTACAACGCCATTTCTCAGTTTTTTAATATCACAAAACCAAATAAACTCCCAGATATTTCATGCACTCACTTTCCCACTTAGAGTCCCAACCTAGCAATTGATAACGATTTGGAATATTTCTTATTGGAAAGACAACCGACTTCCCCCAAATGATCTTAGAACCCGACAACCTTCCCACTTCTTCAATCATACTCTTCAAATGAAGGCCTCCTTCCTCCGGATTATCCAAGACAACCACAGAATCATCTGCATAAGCCAATACCTTAAATCCACCATCTCCCACACATAACCCTCTTATATTCACATTCTCCTGAATATATGCCAACAGCGGTCCCAGTGCCAAATTAAAAAGAAATGGAGATAATGGACAGCCCTGTCTCGTACCTCTATGCAGCCGAAAAGATTCAGAAAATCCCCCATTTACCCAAACTCTAGCAGATATATCTGATTGCAAAGCCCCTATAGCATTGATGAACAGTGGCCCAAATCCCATCTTCAATAGCGCGTAGTTCAGAAAGGTCCAGTTTACTCTATCAAAAGCCTTCTTGGCATCCAAAAAGATTAACACAATCTCCCTAATTTCCAAATCCGACAAGCTCATTATATCCAAGAGTGTTAGGATATTATCATACCGGTATCTTTGTCTCAAATAACCTGTCTGTGATCTAAAACGTATCTCTCCTATATACTTATCTAGTGTGCTTGTCAATATCTTTATATCTATGTTCAGCAGCGATATAGGGCGGTAATTGCAACACTTAGTCGCATCCTTCCCTGACTTGGGAATAACAGTAACAACAGCCTCCCTCATTGATGGACATAATGTCCCCTCCATTAAAAAAAAACAAAAAAAAACTATTATACAACTCACACAATTCTGGCACCAATTGCACATCAAAACATTTGTAAAATTCAACTGGCAAATGGTCCGTACCTAGGGATTTCCCAACTTTTAATTCACTTATTGCTCCCCTCCACAGGTAAGGAAGGAATGTCAATCTTCCCAAAACAGTCATCCAATTCCTGCATCTGTGGAGTAAGTTCTTCAGTATATAAGTCAGCATAAAAGGAGCAAAAGCACTCTCTGATCTCCTTTTTTGTAACTGCAACATCCCCAGCCCCTTTATCTATTTTACGCACGTGTGAACTTTCTGAAAAACCTTTCAATTTGTTTGCCAATAACATACCTTCTCGATCCCCTCCTTCCCAATACTTCTGCTTCATGTAAAACATACCCTTTTCCAGCTGAGCATCAATCTCAAGTTTGAGGGCTTAATTTACCATGTTCAATTCAGCTCTATCTCTATTATCTTTAGACAAAGCATACTTCTTTTGCAGCTTTCCCAAGTCTATCACAAGCTCTATCAATCTTGTCTCCTATGTTTTTCTTGCCCTAGCAGTCCAGTTCATCGGCTGCCCCCTGATGAAAGCTTTAAAAGAGTCCCAAACCATTAGACCATGAGATGATCCTTTATTTTCTTTAAAGTGATTTGTTATGGAATCACTCAAGGCTTTTGATGCACTTTCCTCATTTAGAATAAAGGGCTTAAGCCGCCATCTGTATATTCCTTGCCTTTGAGTATTAAAGTCTAACTTAATACCCACCATCGAATGGTCAGAGAGATTACGTTCCCCCATGTTTGCATCTACACTGATTCAACCAATGTATCAGATAACAAAATATAATCTAGTCTGGAATATGAATCGTGTACAGGGAACTAGAAAGAGAAATCTCTATCCATTAAATGCAAGTATCTACAAGGTCATATACATCAACATTTTAATTAAACTACCTACTTGATGTTTGTCCTGAGAAGTTACATGCAGAAGAACTGTCCATTTTATAACCCAATACAAAGTTAATGTCCCCTCCAAAGATAATAGATTCTCCTCTCTGTTAAGTTTATAAAACATAATTCTTTGGTTGAGATTATGTTTTATAGACTTAACAGTGGTGAGGAAATGTTATGAACAATAGCATTGTTAAAGTTGTTTAGCTTAACGGGTGTGATATATATTTCATAGTAAGTCTAGGAGATTTTATTATGAGGAAGGGTCGTTTTGCACAGTATTTTCTATCTTTGCACAACAATGGGTATTTTGCACAGATGTTGCCACTTTTGCAATGCATCAGTTGTTACATAATGTATCAAATGTGTCAATTTTAGGACTATGTGTGATTTAGAAGGTTGTTTTATTGTGTTTTTATGGTTGGAAAGGTTTGGATGATTGTAATGTACTTTAATGTTTTATTGTTTTCTTATGTGTATTGATATGTTGATGAACTTTGTGTAAGGGTGACCGGTATCACCCAGAATCACAATACATGTTTAATTGACAGATTCCTGTCCCTCTTCGTACAAGCCTTTCCATCATATGTTCAAGACACAACAGGCTTTCTACAAAAAGTGTCCAACAACCCATGGGAGTACTCATGCCTGTTAACCATATTGGATGTAGTTTCTCTATATACAAGCATAGTAGGGATCCAGGCTATAAAATCCTTGTTATCAACCAAATATGCAAGTTACAGAGATCACACTAGAATGCTTGTAGAAATGCTATCTTTCTATCTCAAACATAATGCTTTCCTTTTTGATAGCACCTTTTTTTCTAGAAACCTGTGGAACAGCAATGACACCACCTTTGCCCCTGAATATGCCAAACTGACGATGGGGATGTGGGAATATGAAATACTGCACAGTGATGAATTTGAAAAATACATACATAAAATAATTTGGTGGAATCGTTATATAGACAATCTATTCATCATAGGGAATGGGATCACTCAACAATGGCTCAGTTTTGTTGACACAATCCATCAAAATTAACACAATATCAAGTTCACGGAACTCTATGACAAGAAGCAAATTGAAAGTATTATACACAGAAAGCCAATCAGCAAAAATGTGGTGCTACATGTGAGTAGTTGAAGTCCAAAAAATATAACAAGCAGCATACCATATTGAGAAATGATTTGGACTTGCATAAACTGTTCCATAGAAGTAGAGTTTCACAGTCGTGCTAGATCCACAGGAGAAAGATTCCATGCAAGTCGGTATCTGAAACAAAATAATAGAACTGAACAATGAAAAGGCAAAAGCCAGAAATCAGGAATTTTTACTGAGAGAGAAACATCTTGAAGAGGGAAACCAAAACATACTCAAATTCATCACCATGTATCATATGCACATATCCGGCATCAGGAAAATATTAGATACTCATTGGAAGTTTTTGAAAACTGATTCAGAAATTGAATACCATTTAAAAAAAAATAAGAACACAAATAACATTTTGGAAATATATGTCCATAAGATCAAAAATAGTGGTTCATTCTTCCAAAGGGACACCACCAACACCACAAGGCCATAGCTACTGTGCCCACTCACAGGTGCTTTCAAATGCAATACGGGTACAGCCTGTAGATGCAGCTTAATTGTCAAACAATATGTAAACCAAAGGATTAAAGAAATGCTGTTGATTAAAAAAAACTTTTTACAAGTGAAAGCATGTTTCCTGTATATGTAATACAATGTGGATGTGAAAAGTAATATGTAGGTAGCACTAAGCACATGGCTACAATGTGCATCCTGCAGCACATTTGAGCCATCAACAATAAAGCCTCTGCATACACGCTGGTGAAACATTTCCAAGAGACACATCAAGGAGCCCTATCCTAACTGCAGTATTGTGTAATAGACAATCATCTGTGAGGAGATAGAGAGATATTATGCCAGCAGCAATATTATTTAAACATGGAACTGGACACAAAAGCTGTGAATGGA
Organism: Ambystoma mexicanum; assembly: GCF_040938575.1. Taxonomy (NCBI): domain Eukaryota; kingdom Metazoa; phylum Chordata; class Amphibia; order Caudata; family Ambystomatidae; genus Ambystoma; species Ambystoma mexicanum. Next base: position 507,486,001 of record NC_090926.1, on the reverse strand, counting down.
CATAACACGGATGAAGAAATGTACATCTTCAAGGGAGAATGAATACACTTCACATAAAATAGTCTCACTTTAAATTGGAACTTTAAAATAAAAAACAGAGAAATGAACATTGAGAAATTGATAACAGATTCATACCTTTCAATAACACATGACAGACTGCTCTGAAGAGGTCACCTAAACATATGAGAAATATGAGATTTGAATTGACACATGAACATATAAATGAATAGTTTACAAGGGCAATACACCTTTAATACTTGTTTTAAAGGTGATTGGTGTTCACTGGTAAAGTTTAGAAATGTGTCACTATATAAATATGTTTTTAGGACGAAATGGTGATTGACACTCATTGATACTCTCTACCGAAACATATACAGGCCGATTCATGGAATAATTAGCACGGCGCAAGTGTGCAAAAACGTGCGAATCGCAGTGGAATAGCGAAATTCGCAGTGCAAGTGCGAAAATCGCACGAAAAGCAGCGCACATCGATTCATGGAAGGCCGTGCGCGAGAAAACCAGCGGATGTGCGATAAAAAAGTGTGCAGCGCACGTTGGCGCATAGGCCATGTAACTGCGTGCGCCAGGTCACAGCGAAAATCACACAGGCCACAGCGAAAATCGCACATAGCGCGGCGCACGCAACAAAAGTAGGCGGAACACGGCGTAACACTCGGAATGGGGAACAACTTGCCAAAACGTGGGCGTCACGGGGGAAGTACAGGGCACAAGTGCGCGGAACGCCCACACGCTCGCCTACAACACGTATTCATGGAATAGAATAGGGCAAAAAAGCGCACGCTCAAACCAGCGCACAGGCACAAACACGACCGCCACAAGAAAGCAGGCGGTAGCGTCTCTGCGGCTGTAAGAAATGTGCGCCAAAAGGTGCGCCAACAAATAGCACCCATATACTGCCATGATGAATGTCCTATACTGTTGCCCTCCAGGACAAATGACGTGCAAAGGGGTACCCACAAACATGGACACCCGCTGACAAAAAATATGTGTGCGTGTATACCGGGGTGCGCGGGAAGTCTCACACGCGATTTGGCCGGGTACGTGGATTACAGGGGTGCGCGGGAAGTTCCACACGCGAATGGCCCCGTGCAAGCAGGGTTCGTGTATTTCAGGGGTGTGCGGGAAGTTCCACACGCGAATGGCCCCGTGCAAGCAGGGTACGTGTATTTCAGGGGTGCGCGGGAAGTTCCACATGCGATTGGCCCAGTGCGAGCAGGGTACGTGTATTTCAGGGGTGCGCGGGAATTTCCACACGCGATTTCAGCAGGGTATGTGTATTTCAGGGGTGCGTGGGAAGTTCCACACACGATTTCATCAGGGTACGTGTATTTCAGGGGTGCGCGGGAATTTCCACACGCAATTTCAGCAGGGTATGAGTATTTCAGGGGTGCGCGGGAAGTTCCACACGCGATTTCATCAGGGTACGTGTATTTCAGGGGTGCGCAGGAATTTCCACACATGATTTCAGCAGGGTATGAGTATTTCAGGGGTGCGCGGGAAGTTCCACACGCGATTTCATCAGGGTACGTGTATTTCAGGGGTGCGCGGGAATTTCCACACGCGATTTCAGCAGGGTATGTGTATTTCAGGGGTGCGCAGGAATTTCCACACGCGATTTCAGCATGGTATGTGTATTTCCGTGGTGCGCGGGAAGTTCCACACGCGATTTCATCAGGGTACGTGGATTGCAGGGGTGCGCGGGAAGTTAACCACGCGATTTCATCAGGGTACGTGTATTTCAGGGTTGCGCGGGAAGTTCCACACGCGATTGGCCCAGTGCGAGCAGGGTACGTGTATTTCAGGGGTGCGCGGGAATTTCCAAACGCGATTTCAGCATGGTATGTGTATTTCCGGGGTGCGCGGGAAGTTCCACACGCGATTTCATCAGGGTACGTGGATTGCAGGGGTGCGCGGAAAGTTCCACACGCGATTGGCCCAGTGCGAGCAGGGTACGTGTATTTCAGGGGTGCGCGGGAAGTTCCACACGCGATTTCAGCAGGGTATGTGTATTTCAGGGGTTCTGGGGAGTACCACACGTGAATTGGCCGTGTGGGTCCTCCCAGGTGTACGCACCACAACCTCCATGGCCCCTGCAGGCAGCCCACACCACGGGGGACTACCCTGCACCCCTGCTCATGTCCCGCAGGCAGCCCATCCACCATGGGCATGCCCCCCAGCCAACTCACATGTCACCTTGCACTACTGATCAACAATGCATGTCTCCCACCACCCCCACCCCCCAGCCACCAGGGGCACCCAACACCAGGCCCCCACTCATGTCTCCCACCCCCCCCACCCCCCAGCAGTGCAGGGGCAGCCTCCACCAGGCCCCCACTCATGTCTCCCACCCCCCCACCCCCCAGCAGTGCAGGGGCAGCCTCCACCAGGCCCCCACTCATGTCTCCCACCACCCCCACCCCCTGCCACCATGGGCAGCCCCCACCAGGCCCCCACTCATGTCTCCCACCACCCCCACCCCCCAGCATTGTGGGGCAGCCTCCACCAGGCCCCCACTCATGTCTCCCACCACCCCCACCCCCCAGCCACCATGGGCAGCCCCCACCAGGCCCCCACTCATGTCTCCCACCACCCCCACCCCCCAGCAGTGCAGGGGTAGCCTCCACCAGGCCCCCACTCATGTCTCCCACCAACCCCACCCCCCAGCAGTGCAGGGGCACCCTCCACCAGGCCCCCACTCATGTCTCCCACCACCCCCACCCCCTTTCCACCATGGGTAGCCTCCACCAGGCCCCCACTCATGTCTCCCACCAACCCCACCCCCCAGCAGTGCAGGGGCACCCTCCACCAGGCGCCCACCCATGTCTCCCACCACCCCCACCCCCCAGCAGTGCAGGGGCAGCCTCCACCAGGCCCCCACTCATGTCTCCCAGCACCCCCCACCCCCCTGCCACCATGGGCAGCCCCCACCAGGCCCCCACCCATGTCTCCCACCACCCACACCCCCCAGCCACCAGGGGCACCCTCCACCAGGCCCCCACCCATGTCTCCCACCACCCCCAACCCCCAGCAGTGCAGGGGCAGCCTCCACCAGGCCCCCACTCATGTCTCCCACCACCCCCACGCCCCTGCCACCATGGGCAGCCCCCACCAGGCCCCCACCCATGTCTCCCACCACCCCCACCCCCCAGCAGTGCAGGGGCAGCCTCCACCAGGCCCCCACTCATGTCTCCCACCACCCCCACCCCCCAGCAGTGCAGGGGCACCCTCCACCAGGCCCCCACTCATGTCTCCCACCACCCCCACCCCCCAGCAGTGCAGGGGCAGCCTCCACCAGGCCCCCACTCATGTCTCCCACCACCCCCACCCCCCAGCCACCATGGGCAGCCCCCACCAGGCCCCCACTCATGTCTCCCACCACCCCCACCCCCCAGCAGTGCAGGGGCAGCCTCCACCAGGCCCCCACTCATGTCTCCCACCACCCCCACCCCCCTGCCACCATGGGCAGCCCCCACCAGGTCCCCACCCATGTCTCCCACCACCCCCACCCCCCAGCAGTGCAGGGGCAGCCTCCACCAGGCCCCCACTCATGTCTCCCACCACCCCCACCCCCCAGCAGTGCAGGGGCACCCTCCACCAGGCCCCCACTCATGTCTCCCACCACCCCCACCCCCCAGCAGTGCAGGGGCAGCCTCCGCCAGGCCCCCACTCATGTCTCCCACCACCCCCACCCCCCAGCCACCATGGGTAGCCCCCACCAGGCCCCCACTCATGTCTCCCACCACCCCCACCCCCCAGCAGTGCAGGGGCAGCCTCCACCAGGCCCCCACTCATGTCTCCCACCACCCCCACCCCCCAGCAGTGCAGGGGCACCCTCCACCAGGCCCCCACTCATGTCTCCCACCACCCCCACCCCCCAGCAGTGCAGGGGCAGCCTCCACCAGGCCCCCACTCATGTCTCCCACCACCCCCACCCCCCAGCAGTGCAGGGGCAGCCTCCACCAGGCCCCCACTCATGTCTCCCACCACCCCCACCCCCCAGCCAGTGCAGGGGCAGGCTCCACCAGGCCCCCACTCATGTCTCCCACCACCCCCACCCCCCCAGCAGTGCAGGGGCACCCTCCACCAGGGCCCAACCCATGTCTCCCACCACCCCCACCCCCCAGCAGTGCAGGGGCAGCCTCCACCAGCCCCCCACCCATGTCTCCCACCACCCCCACCCCCCTGCCACCATGGGCAGCCCCCACCAGGCCCCCACCCATGTCTCCCACCACCCCCACCCCCCAGCAACCAGGGGCACCCTCCATCAGGCCCCCACCCATGTCTCCCACCACCCCCACCCCCCAGCAGTGCAGGGGCAGCCTCCACCAGGCCCCCACTCATGTCTCCCACCACCCCCACCCCCTGCCACTATGGGCAGCCCCCAATAGGCCCCCACCCATGTCTCCCACCACCCCCACCCCCCAGCAGTGCAGGGGAAGCCTCCACCACGCCCCCACTCATGTCTCCCACCACCCCCACTCCCCAGCAGTGCAGGGGCACCCTCCACCAGGCCCCCACTCATGTCTCCCACCACCCCCACCCCCCAGCAGTGCAGGGGCAGCCTCCACCAGGCTCCCACTCATGTCTCCCACCACCCCCACCCCCCAGCAGTGCAGGGGCAGCCTCCACCAGGCCCCCACTCATGTCTCCCACCACCCCCACCCCCCAGCAGTGCAGGGGCACCCTCCACCAGGCCCCCACTCATGTCTCCCACCACCCCCACCCCCCTGCCACCATGGGCAGCCCCCACCAGGCCCCCACTCATGTCTCCCACCCCCCCACCCCCCAGCAGTGCATGGACACCCTCCACCAGGCCCCAACCCATGTCTCCCACCACCCCCACCCCCCAGCAGTGCAGGGGCACCCTCCACCAGGCCCCCACTCATGTCTCCCACCACCCCCACCCCCCTGCCACCATGGGCAGCCCCCACCAGGCCCCAACCCATGTCTCCCACCACCCCCACCCCCCAGCCACCAGGGGCACCCTCCACCAGGCCCCCACCCATGTCTCCCACCACCCCCACCCCCCAGCAGTGCACGGGCAGCCTCCACCAGGCCCCCACTCATGTCTCCCACCCCCCCACCCCCCAGCAGTGCAGGGGCAGCCTCCACCAGGCCCCCACTCATGTCTCCCACCACCCCCACCCCTCTGCCACCATGGGCAGCCCCCACCAGGCCCCCACCCATGTCTCCCACCACCCCCACCCCCCAGCCACCAGGGGCACCCTCCACCAGGCCCCCACTCATGTCTCCCACCACCCCCACCCCCCAGCATTGTGGGGCAGCCTCCACCAGGCCCCCACTCATGTCTCCCACCACCCACACCCCCCAGCCACCATGGGCAGCCCCCACCAGGCCCCCACTCATGTCTCCCACCCCCCCACCCCCCAGCAGTGCAGGGGCAGACTCCACCAGGCCCCCACTCATGTCTCCCACCCCCCCACCCCCCAGCAGTGCAGGGGCAGCCTCCACCAGGCCCCCACTCATCTCTCCCACCACCCCCACCCCCCTGCCACCATGGGCAGCCCCCACCAGGCCCCCACTCATGTCTCCCACCACCCCCACCCCCCAGCATTGTGGGGCAGCCTCCACCAGGCCCCCACTCATGTCTCCCACCACCCCCACCCCCCGGCCACCATGGGCAGCCCCCACCAGGCCCCCACTCATGTCTCCCACCACCCCCACCCCCCTGCCACCATGGGCAGCCCCCACCAGGCCCCCACTCATGTCTCCCACCCCCCCCCACCCCCCAGCAGTGCAGGGGCAGCCTCCACCAGGCCCCCACCAATGTCTCCCACCACCCACACCCCCCAGCCACCAGGGGCACCCTCCACCAGGCCCCCACTCATGTCTCCCACCACCCCCACCCCCCAGCATTGTGGGGCAGCCTCCACCAGGCCCCCACTCATGTCTCCCACCACCCCCACCCCCCAGCCACCATGGGCAGCCCCTACCAGGCCCCCACTCATGTCGACCACCACCCCACCCCCCTGCCACCATGGGCAGCCCCCACCAGGCCCCCACTCATGTCTCCCACCACCCCCACCCCCCAGCAGTGCAGGGGCAGCCTCCACCAGGCCCCCACCCATGTCTCCCACCACCCCCACCCCCCAGCCACCAGGGGCACCCTCCACCAGGTCCTCACAATCCCCAATCATGTGCATAATGGTCAGCCTCCACAGCCAAAAAGCCCTACCAAGTAACCCATTCACCCACATGGAAATGTAAATTACATGTTACACCCCCAATGTTCATGAAGCTAATGAACCCATGTCCGTCACACACAATGGTTGCAATTGAATGGGAAAACACCCAACATGACATGCATGAAACCAATGAGATGATACCACACAGTGAAGTATGAAAACAAAATTGTATTGAAAAAAATAAAGAATGCTAAAGAAAGGAAACAAACTACAATGGGAATGAGAAAAAATAAGGTGCATGTCCGTATTAAAAAAAAACCACTGCAAATCAGAATCCAAAAAAAAGTCGTCCAAAGTCAAATGTAAAAAAATCTCTATGCAATAAAGAACTATGTTAAAAACTAACAAGGGTCCATGAGCCCAACTGAACAAAGGAAACCTACTAAAAAACCTAACTAAAAATCAACTATATACAAAAAGTGGAGCAGTGTCCGTCGACTCCAAATCATAATAAGAAACAAAGGAAACCTAAAACTAAAGAACTATATACAAAGGCGGCGGGCAAGTCCAGCGGCTCACTCCGTGGTGTACCGGGCCAGGGCATCATCGAACTCCTGTTCGATGTCCCGGAGGCGGTCCAGTTCCATGGCCCCGAGGGTCCGCAGGGACGACGCCGTGTCCTCCTCCAACCCCCTGCGGATTGCCTCGAGGCACTCGGCCCGCCTCAGGGCCCTCCGCATGGAGTTCTCCGCCCTGACCATTGTGAGCCGCGCCTCTTCCGCCCGCCGCCGCTCCGCACCTATGGCGTGGCCCAACCGCTGCCACACGGAAGACACTCTCTGTCCTGGGTCCCCCTGCCCTCCGGCCGATGCCTGCCCCTCCGATGTGGAAAGCCCCGAGCCTTCATGTCTCCCACCATGTTGCTGCTACTGCCCTGCCTCTGCCCGTGCACTTCCTCCTGCTGCCTGCACATCCTCCACCGGCTGGGGTGCAGTTGTTGATGTGGCCACCCCTGCTGGACCTCCGACTCCCGACTGTGGCAGGGATGCCTCCTCCACCAGCCTGGCCGCATCCATCAGAGGCAGCTCCACAGGGCACCCAGGTGACTGATGGGTGGGAAGATGGCACAGAGGATGACTGGCGCGTAGGGGGTCCAGTTGAGGAGGGGGTCGGAGCAAGCCCCATCAGACAGAGGAATCCGGCCTGGGTGACCTGTCCCAGCAGGCTGACGTGGTCAACGAGCCATTCGATATGACGTGCAGTCTCTCCATGAAAAGACTGCAGGTCACCTCGCATGGCCCGTTGACGCAACGCCACACCAGCCAGGACAGGCTCAACCCGTACCTGGATGGCCACGTCCGCAGGCAGAGGAAGGCCAGTTGACGTCAGCTCATCCCCTGCCTGAAAACGGGTCTGGACGTAGGCATCCCTGCTGGTGCAAGATGATGCAGAGACAGGATCGGGGACAGGATTGCACACAGGCACCTCCGCGGCGGCCTGTGCTGCCTCCTGTCCCTGGTCCTGCACTGCACCACTAGCACCAGTGGGATCCCCACCTCCAGACCCCGTCTCTGGTGCTTGCACGGCCTCCTCCTCCACCAAACCCCCCACCAACCTGGATGACTCTGTGCCATCTTCCCCTGTTGGGCCCTGTGGGGTCCCAGCTGCCCCTTCTGCTGCCGAGGAGTCCAACTGCAACCTCCGCCTCTTGGACCTCCCCCCGGCAGCTGCGGCCTGGGACGCGGCACCAGACTCCTCACTCCCCGACGAGATGACAACACGGGAGGGGAGCCGGGCCTTGCGTCTCCGGCTGGCGGTCGGATCCCCGCCGCTGTGCTCCACAGCACCTTCTCCGCCCTCTTCATCAGTTGACGCTGCAGACAGGGAGAAACAAAACACAGGCATCAGGGCACTGTACAATGGACACATACACACATGACAGTTGCACATGAGTGGCATTGGCAAACCTCAGACATGTCATCACAATCCCCAACACACATGTCATTGCAACTCGCACACATGAGCCATACCACAGCCATATCGCAACTGCCAGCACCATCCATACACATACAACAGCATCAGCAGCCAAAGGGGAGCCAGGCATCACATGCAACACAGGAAGTGCACCACACATGTACACACACCACCACACGTGCATGCATGTGTACACCTCTGCCAAGTGTCGCACTGTTCAGACGGCCATCCATGTCACATCTGCCAATCAGGCTTCCACATACCGCTGTCACATGCATCCATGTTGCATCACTGTTGCACCCTTGTCAAATACACACACATGCACATGTACACAGTGCTCATACATGCAGCCGAAAACAACATACATGCGTGACATCACGGACATGTCTACTTACATACACATTCATACAAACATGTGTGCACGCACAACTGCATTTGCCATGCAAGCCTACACACACAAGCACCATCCATGTCTCACACATTACAGCCCTCGCATGTGTCAGCCCCACGGCCCTGTACACCCCCACCCATACTCGACCCCATACAAACAGATGTGCAACCTGCACAATACCGAATAATCACCACACGCACTGCTCACAATCAGGATGCATGTACACTCACCGCTCGACTCCAGACGGGTCTGCTTCTCTAGGACCTGGACGTGGAGCGCTGGGGATATGCGTTCCAGGACCCCCATCTGTTCTTCCGACAAGTGGCCCCGGCGCCCCTTGGCATCCGCTGCCTTCAAGAGGCGCCGGGCCTTGTTCAGGGTCCTGGACCTGTAGTCCTCCCAGCGCTTCCTGACATGTTGTAAGTCCCGGACTGCCACCCCCTCCGCGTTGATGGCAGTCACGATGTCAGTCCAGATCCGAGTCCGTCCTTCCTTGTCGGCGCGGGAACTTCCAAAGAGGGCATCATACTGCCCCATGACTTGCTCCACCAGGACACCAACTTCGGTGGCACTGAAGCTGGTGCCCCTCTGCCTCTCTGGCCGGGCGTTGTCAGTGGTCACAGATGGTGTTTGCCCCGACATGACAACCCCAGAGGCAGGAGTGGGTGGGCAACTGGGTCCTGGGGCTGGGCTGTGGAGCGATGGAATTCCAGTCAGGAGTCTTCGGTTCCAGCAGGGGTGGTCACAGCAACAGCACCCCTGGCTGATGTGCAGGCAGCAAATGGCAGTGCACGTGGGCAGCAGGCAGTCAGGCAGCAGCAGATGGCAGGTGGGAGCGTGCTCGGGGCTCTGGGGGGCAGTAGTTCGGCCTTCTGGGCAGGAGCGTGGTCTTCCGTGTGCTTACTCGTGGCCAGCTTGGTACGGAGTGATTTGGCACGTGAAAATCCTGCACGTCAGCGTGAAAATCGAGGAAAGGCCCTTAGCGCGTAAGCGCATCAGCACGCATACGCGATTCTATTGGACCAAAGGCCCTCAGCGCGTAAGCGCATCTGTGACGTGACCCGCACGGGTGTTTCCCACACAGCACGTGATGACAGAGCACACGTGGAAAGACTGCACGTCAGAGTGTCATCGCGTGTGAATGGTGGGAATGGCCCTACACGCAGAAGTGACAAAGCGTGTAATTGGTGGAAATGGCCCTACACGCAGAAGTGACAAAGCGTGTAATTGGTGGAAATGGCCCTAGCGTGTACACGCCGCGTAAGTGACGCTGGACGTGTGGGCCTGTATAAAAGGTACGTGTAGAACACCATTTCCTTGTACGTGCTTTTCGTGGAGAGCGAGTGGGTGAATTCTGTACTTCTTGTCGTTTCACACGCGATTTACTTCACGGCGTTTCAAGTTCGTATTCCCTGTTACCTCTGACAGCTTTTTCTCTTTTTTCTCTTTTACTGGTTTACCTGGGCCTGTTCCCTCAAACAGTGTTCCCTTCTACTGTTGTCCTGTCTCCTCAGACAGCGTACAAATCTTCTTTTGGCGGGGGTGTTGCCAACCAAATGCGCTCCTTTTTCACGCTCTTTTACCTGGCAGACGGTGAGTCACGCACGTATCTAACATCTGTGCTTGCCCCGTGTGTAGCCTACCCCTTCAGAGGTCATTCTAGGCTGCGTGTGACACGCATACGTTCATTCTTGTGTTACTGGGTGCCACAGCGTAGTGCAGGTTTTTCTTTCTGCACACGTGGTCTAGGAGGGGTTGCGTGCACGTCATCTCCCTTTTTTGGGGCTCCTGTGCGTAGCGTGACCCGTCATCTTTCCCCAGGGGTTACAATCAGCCTTGCAAGAGCACTAGGGTACAATTACCATCTGGTACCCAACCCCTTTGACCCCCAATTGCCCAGGACAATACTTTACAGCCACTCCCATACGCACATCTACATCAGTGCCATGGCTGGGAGGCGAGGATTCCGTAAGGGTGGCAAAGGTGGAAGAGCCACAAGTGGTGGCCGTGGTGGATCCGGAAGGGGGCGTGGTCGTTACTTGCAGGGTGAGCCTGTCCCCCCATGTGTGGAGGACCAGTCAAGGGCACCCATAATCCCCCCCCCTCCCGTTGAGGCTGATGTTGTTGGACCAGCCCATTGTGGCACCAGACCTGGCTGACTCCATGGCTGACTTCCAGGTCAGCAGGCCTATGACACGTGCGCTGGTGCACGTTGATGTCACCATGCCACGTGCATCTGAGGCAGCAAGGTCATCTGCTGCACCAAGTAGGCAGGGCGGAGAGGCTGCAGGGGCAGCTGCGGCTCCATCCACCCCAGCCCTCACACACCCAGCCAGGACAGTGTCGGTCCTAGTCCATGCTGCTGACATTCCCCCTGACACCATCACACTAGAGCCAATGCCTGCACCAACTCCCATGCTGAGTGTGCAATCCCACACTCCTGATACAGAGTCCACCAGGGCTCCTGCCCCTAGTGTCCAGAGCGGCGCAGGACACTCAGGATCACCACCACCTTCCAAGCGGAAGAGGAAGAGTGCTCGTCCGGCACAGGCTGATGCCCCAGACACGGCTACACAGTCCGGCCCGTCCAGGAAGCCCAGCTTCACGGATGACGAACTGAATCCACTTGTCGATTATGTGTCCGCACATGACAACGAGATGGTCATTGTTGCAGGATCCAAGAACACACCTGCACAACGCCAGGCACACTGGCAGACTGTTGCGGACATCGTAAGTGCCCTTGGAATCGTGAGGCGCACAGCCAATGATTGCTATAAGCGCTGGAATGACCTAAAGCGCAGGGCAAAGAGTAAGCTGGCCTCAAGTCATGCCGCAACTCTAGTGACTGGAGGTGGGTCTCCAGTAGTAGACATGGAACTCACTCCACATGAGTCAGTCGCTGGGACCTACGTCACGGAGGAACAGATCCAAGGCGTGGGAGATCTGGCTGTTTACGAGGCATTGTCCGGTGAGTGCACATGCATGTGTGTGTCATCCAAGTGCATGGTGTGTGTGTGAGGGCTTCTGTTTGTGTGCCAGGTGAGAGTGTGTGTGCCTGAGTCGTATGGGTCAGCCATGTGCTTCATGCAATACATCCTGCGCAGCTGCATTTGGCCATAGCAGTATCCCTTCTGCCAACAGTAGACATCTAGCCCAACTGCATGCCAGTTGCCCTTGAAGTGTCATCTTGCCACAACATTGTTGCTTATTTTTCACTGTTCATTCAGGCAGATTGTTTGCATTCCACCACCTTTACTAGGCATGTCGCAGTCCACTAGTCACATGTCTGACATGGCTATGGTAAAGTGGAGTGACTTTGTTACCTGGATATCATTTGTTCACACATGTCCCTGTGCAATTGGACCATTTCAGACTGGCAGCTCCAGGTGAAAAATCTGACCTGTTAGAATTAGAAAAGCTATTACATGCGGGAACTGGACTGAATGAATAGGTGCTGCCCTCCTCTCCATCTTCACTCAATAGCAATGGTACATGCCATCTGTGTGATGGCATGTGTGTTTCACCTGGCAATCATAGGCCAATGTGTGATGCCACTGCCAGGCAGCATGCAGAAAATGTGTTCATCTTCCATCTTGGTGTCATCAGTGTGTGCCATTTGCCTGCCCTTCATATGCAGTGAGGGTGCATGCATGGGAGGGTTTTAGTCATGTGGGACATGTGTCAATCAAGTACTGGTTCTCTTGCTTCTCAGCCCTCATTGTGTGCCATGGTGCTAATGCCTGTTTCCATTTCTCTGTTTTTATGTCTTTGCAGGGGAAGACGCACCTGATACTGCTGGGGTTGTGGAGATGGTGCAGACCCAGGAGGGGTCCGAGGGCCGACCAACCACCAGTGAGGGACGTGGTGTGGTGGTGGGTGAGAACCCACAAGTGCTGCAGGTCGTGCTCTCAAGGGGTGTCTCTGGCTGCACCTCCCCCGAGCTGTACTCAGGTGTTGATTTGGATGAGACCTACGTGCCGTCGCAGGTGAGTGTTCCAGGGAGGGATTCTGTTCTGTCCCACCCGCCTGCACCAGGGTCAGAACCCTCAATGGGGATGTCAGTGTTGGCAGCTACGCCTTTGGTGGTTACGGATGCAGGGTCACACTCCGCGACATCTGATCCTGTTCCTGGGCCAGCAGATCAGAGGGGGAATGCAGTCCTGCAGCCTCAGGCAGTGCCGGCACAGCAAGGCGCAGTTCGCCTTGCCCCAGACAGGTGTGGTGCCCGCCGACGTGGTGGCCGTACGCCACCTGGCAATACCGCATGGGAGCAATCCATTTACGGTATGGCAACACAACAGGCAGCATCATCCGAGATGATGGCTCAGGCCATGGATAGGGCGGCCACTTCCATTGTCCCCCCTGAAAGGCTGATGGAGCGACTAGAGCAGGCAACTGACTCCATCTGCCAGTCACACAGGGAGGACATGTTGGGGTCCAACAGGGACAGGCGGGCGGCACTGGCGACTCTGCAGGAGGCCATCTCCATTGAGTCCCAGGGCCACAGGGAAGCCCTGAGGCAGGAGCTCCTTCACCTCAGGACGACTCTTGTTGAGCTTGAGGCTTCAGCACACCAAAGGACAGAACAGCAGCTGGAGCGTCTCACCCGTACGCTCTCAGCTGAGATGCAGGCAACGAGGGCGGAGGTCCGGGCATCCCGTGAGTTGTTGCATGGGGACCTCCGCACACTCATCCTCCAGAACCAGACCTACCACACCCGCATGCTTGCAGCCATGGAGGAGCAGACTAGGGCCTTGCATGGGCTGCCTCCCATAGTGCAACCACCTCCGGATGCAGCTGCACAGGGTGATAATAGCGACAGCAGTGATACTCCCACAATAGGGTAGCCGTGTGGGCCATGAGCCCATGGAGGTGTTTTTTTTTCCCAGGATCCACGCAGGTGGGTTCTGGTGTGCATCCTGTCCTCGGACCTCCTGGGTGGCCTCCCCAAGCCCCCCCGGGCCATCAATGGCCATTTTTGATTTTTATTTTTATTTTTGATTTTGATTTTTGATTTTTATTTTTATTTTTATTTTTATTTTTAATTTCTAAATAATTTTTCCCATTTTTTTTGGGACAATTTGTTGGCTTCCGTGGTTCCTGTGGGCATACGCAGCATTGTGGCTGGGCACATGCAGGCTTGTCATGTATTTGGTTCAGATGCTTGGGTTTGAGTCACACACACCCCTGGGCTTGCAAAGGGTGTGCCCAAGTGACAGTGAATTACACAGTGACGTTGGACTCCCATGAGCTGTGTGGGCAGTCTGTAGTCAATACTGTGTATACAGTCCTAGTGCATATTGCTGTTGTGTTTTACAATGCATGTTGCATTGATGTGTAACTCATCATCTGTGTCTACCTCCCAATTTGCAGGTCCCTTCCTCATGTCTACACAAGGCCCTCTAGTCTGGAGATGGGGTCCATGTTGGCAGCAGTGCACCTACAACTCTACATGGCGCCAACACTGCACAGTTGGTAGTGGTTGGAGTGCAGGCATTTCCAGGTGGTGAGACTACTAATATATAAAATTTGTGATGTCATATTAATGGTAGTACCTGCTCAAGTTTGTTGTTGGTCCTGCATTACTGTGAGCATTTCATGTGTTGCAAGTTTCAATTAGGGACACTCTACATTGTGACACTAGTGTCATGTTGTGGGGATTACTTTGTTTACCTGCAAATAGCATGACATGGCACGGTGTGTGGTGTGGCGGTGCTGGGGATGGGTTGGCTGACATGGCACTATCCTCTTGTTGCATTTTGCAAGTGGGTATTCATTTTAGCTGCTTGAATGTGTTACTTCACAAAACTGCATTGGTGGTGTCTGTGTGGGTAGGGATGCACACATTGTGACACTTCCAGGTGAACAATCTCAGGCTGATATGGTTTTCACGGTTCATTCTCCAGACATTCAGGATCAGTGTCAGGTTGAGTCATCATTGATTGTCAGATGGAATGTGCCAGGGCAGTGTGCACTCCACAGGGGTGTGATTTCTATGTGAAGTAATTAGCCACTAGCTGTGTACGGGCTGCCTCCCCCCGTGCCCTTTCCCCTCCCATGCGCAGCGGCTGTGCATGTGGTTGGGGATGTGGGGCCACCACCATGTCCACGGCCAGGCCCCGGCGTGTTGCAACGTTGTGCAGGACACATGCTGCCACTATGATCCTGCACACTACTGGGGGAGCGTACAACAGCTGCCCGCCAGAACGGTCAAGGGAGCAAAAGCGTGACTTTAGCACTCCGAATGTGCGCTCCACTATGCCCGGGGTTGTAATGTGGGCTGTGTTATATCTTACCTGGGGTGGCGTGGTGGGGTTCTGAATTGGCGTCATCATGTGGGGGCTGAGAGGGTAGGCACTGTCCCCTGTGGAGGTGGTGATTGGTATCATTGGTAGGGTGGTGACCTTGCTCAGTATCTGACATGCATGCATGTGCAGTGGCATTCATACTCACCAAGCAGCCATGTATCGCCATGCCGCCCAGCTTCTAGGTCCCGGCTTAGGGTGGACATTCGGTAAATGAAGCTGTCGTGGGTTGACCCGGGATAGTTGGCATATACTGAGGTGATGATTACCTTGGCATTACATACTACCTGCACGTTGATGGAATGCCAGTGCTTGCGGTTCCTATAGATGTGCTCAGATGCCCTGGGGGGACGTAGAGCCACATGGGTGCAGTCGATGGCACCTAGCACTTTGGGGAATCGTGCCACAGCGTAAAAATCCAGGGCGGCAGCATGCCTTTCTGCAGGTGTTCTGGGCAGGTATATGTGCCTGCGGACTGATGGGCGTGCAGTGATGATGTTCAAGACCTGGTGTAGGCAGCGTGACTTGGTGGCCTGTGATACACCACCCACAATGGCACTTGTCCGCTGAAATGATCCAGTGGCTAAGAAGTGCAGTACATTGAGGACCTTCTCCAGGGGGCTGAGTGCTTGGGAGCACAGGGTGGGTGATGTGAGGTCATCCTCCCACTCACTCACCAGGTCCAGTATGATGTGTGGTGGAAACCTGTACCTCCCATGCACCTGGTCATCAGGCATCCCGAAAAGGCTAGTTCTGGGTGTGAATATTCTGGCCCTGGCTATCCTCCTCCTCCTCCTTTGGTAGGCCACGCCCACTGCTGCTAGGAACGGTATGTTCATCCTGGGTCTGAGCTTGTTATTTTGTTAGCGCGCAAATTAATGCGTTGCGCGTGTTGTAGGCGAGCGTGTGACCCGCGTACCCCTGAAATCCAGTACCCAGTCCAATAGCGTGTTGAAATTCCCGCGCACCCCGGGATACAGGTGCGCTGACGTACTTGCGTGTGTAAGTGTCCGCGCACCCCTGATATACACGTACATAGACCAATCGCGTGTACGAGCACTTTTGTCCAATTACACGCGATGAGACTCTGACGTGCTGTCCAATTACACGCGATGACACTCTGACGTGCAGTCTTTCCACGTGTGCTCTTTCATCACGTGCTGTGTGGGAAACACCCGTGCGGGTCACGTCACAGACGCGTTTACGCGCTGAGGTCCTTTGGTCCAATAGAATCACGTATGCGTGCTGACGCGTTTACGCGCTAAGGGCCTTTGGTCCAATAGAATCGCGTATGCGTGCTGACGCGCTTACGCGCTAAGGGCCTTTCCTCGATTTTCACGCTGACGTGCAGGATTTTCACGTGCCAAATCACTCCGTACCAAGCTGGCCACGCGTAAGCACACGGAAGACCACGCTCCTGCCCAGAAGGCCGAACTACTGCCCCCCAGAGCCCCGAGCACGCTCCCACCTGCCATCTGCTGCTGCCTGACTGCCTGCTGCCCACGTGCACTGCCATTTGCTGCCTGCACATCAGCCAGGGGTGCTGTTGCTGTGACCACCCCTGCTGGAACCGAAGACTCCCGACTGGAATTCCATCGCTCCACAGCCCAGCCCCAGGACCCAGTTGCCCACCCATTCCTGCCGCATGGGGTTGTCATGTTGGGGCAAACACCATCTGTGACCACTGACAACCCCCGGCCAGAGAGGCAGAGGGGCACCAGCTTCAGTGCCACCGAAGTTGGTGTCCTGGTGGAGCAAGTCATGGGGCAGTATGATGCCCTCTTCGGAAGTTCCCGCGCCGACAAGGAAGGACGGACTCGGATCTGGACTGACATCGTGACTGCCATCAACGCGGAGGGGGTGGCAGTCCGGGACTTACAACATGTCAGGAAGCGCTGGTAGGACTACAAGTCCAGGACCCTGAACAAGGCCCGGCGCCTCTTGAAGGCAGCGGATGCCAAGGGGCGTCGGGGCCACTTGTCGGAAGAACAGATGGGGGTCCTGGAATGCAGATCCCCAGCGCTCCACGTCCAGGTCCTAGAGAAACAGACCTGTCTGGAGTCGAGCGGTGAGTGTACATGCATCCTGATTGTGAGCAGTGCGTGTGGTGATTATTCGGTATTGTGCAGGTTGCACATCTGTTTGTATGGGGTCGAGTATGGGTGGGGGTGTACAGGGCCGTGGGGCTGACACATGCGAGGGCTGTAATGTGTGAGACATGGATGGTGCTTGTGTGTGTAGGCTTGCATGGCAAATGCAGTTGTGCGTGCACACATGTTTGTATGAATGTGTATGTAAGTAGACATGTCCGTGATGTCACGCATGTATGTTGTTTTTGGCTGCATGTATGAACACTGTGCACATGTGCATGTGTGTGTATTTGACAAGGGTGCAACAGTGATGCAACATGGATGCATGTGACAGCGGTATGTGGAAGCCTGATTGGCAGATGTGACATGGATGGCCGTCTGAACAGTGCGACACTTGGCAGAGGTGTACACATGCATGCAAGTGTAGTGGTGTGTGTACATGTGTGGTGCACTTCCTGTGTTGCATGTGATGTCTGGCTCCCCTTTGGCTGCTGATGCTGTTGTATGTGTATGGATGGTGCTGGCAGGTGCGATATGGCTGTGGTATGGCTCATGTGTGCGAGTTGCAATGACATGTGTGTTGGGGATTGTGATGACATGTCTGAGGTTTGCCAATGCCACTCATGTGCAACTGTCATGTGTGTATGTGTCCCTTGTACAGTGCCCTGATGCCTGTGTTTTGTTTCTCCCTGTCTGCAGCGTCAACTGATGAAGAGGGCGGAGAAGGTGCTGTGGAGCACAGCGGCGGGGATCTGACCGCCAGCCGGAGACGCAAGGCCCGGCTCCCCTCCCGTGTTGTCATCTCGTCGGGGAGTGAGGAGTCCGGTGCCGCATCCCAGGCCGCAGCTGCCGGGGGGAGGTCCAAGAGGCGGAGGTTGCAGTTGGACTCCACGGCAGCAGAAGGGGCAGCTGGGACCCCACAGGGCCCAACAGGGGAAGATGGCACGGAGTCATCCAGGTTGGTGGGGGGTTTGGTGGAGGATGAGGCCGTGCAAGCACCAGAGACGGGGTCTGGAGGTGGGGATCCCACTGGTGCTAGTGGTGCAGTGCAGGACCAGGGACAGGAGGCAGCACAGGCCGCCGCGGAGGTGCCTGTGTGCAATCCTGTCCCCGATCCTGTCCCTGCATCATCTTGCACCAGCAGGGATGCCTACGTCCAGACCCGTTTTCAGGCAGGGGATGAGCTGACGTCAACTGGCCTTCCTCTGCCTGCGGACGTGGCCATCCAGGTCCGGGTTGAGCCTGTCCTGGCTGGTGTGGCGTTGCGTCAACGGGCCATGCGAGGTGACCTGCAGTCTTTTCATGGAGAGACTGCACGTCATCTCGAATGGCTCGTTGACCACGTCAGCCTGCTGGGACAGGTCACCCATGCCGGATTCCTCCGTCTGATGGGGCTTGCTCCGACCCCCTCCTCAACTGCACCCCCTACGCGCCAGTCGTCCTCTGTGCCATCTTCCCACCCATCAGTCACCTGGGTGCCCTGTGGAGCTGCCTCTGACGGTGCGGCCAGGCTGGTGGTGGAGGCATCCCTGCCACAGTCGGGAGTCGGAGGTCCAGCAGGGGTGGCCACATCAACAACTGCACCCCAGCCGGCGGAGGATGTGCAGGCAGCAGGAGGCAGTGCACGGGCAGAGGCAGTGCAGCAGCAGCAACATGGTGGGAGACATGAAGGCTCGGGGCTTTCCACATCGGAGGGGCAGGCATCGGCCGGAGGGCAGGGGGACCCAGGACAGAGAGTGTCTTCCGTGTGGCAGCGGTTGGGCCACGCCATAGGTGCGGAGCGGCGGCGGGCGGAAGAGGCGGGGCTCACAATGGTCAGGGCAGAGAACTCCATGCGGAGGGCCCTGAGGCGGGCCGAGTGCCTCGAGGCAATCCGCAGGGGGTTGGAGGAGGACACAGCGTCGTCTCTGCTGACCCTCGGGGCCATGGAACTGGACCGCCTCCGGGACATCGAACAGGAGTTCGATGATGCCCTGGCTCGGGACACCACGGAGTGAGCCACTGGACTTGCCCACCGCCTTTGTATATAGTTCTTTAGTTTTAGGTTTCCTTTGTTTCTTATTATGATTTGGAGTCGACGGACACTGCTCCACTTTTTGTATATAGTTGATTTTTAGTTAGGTTTTTTAGTAGGTTTCCTTTGTTCAGTTGGGCTCATGGACCCTTGTTAGTTTTTAACATAGTTCTTTATTGCATAGAGATTTTTTTACATTTGACTTTGGACGACTTTTTTTTGGATTCTGATTTGCAGTGTTTTTTTTTAATACGGACATGCACCTTATTTTTTCTCATTCCCATTGTAGTTTGTTTCCTTTCTTTAGCATTCTTTATTTTTTTCAATACAATTTTGTTTTCATACTTCACTGTGTGGTATCATCTCATTGGTTTCATGCATGTCATGTTGGGTGTTTTCCCATTGCAACCATTGTGTGTGACGGACATGGGTTCATTAGCTTCATGAACATTGGGGGTGTAACATGTAATTTACATTTCCATGTGGGTGAATGGGTTACTTGGTAGGGCTTTTTGGCTGTGGAGCTGACCATTACGCACATGACTGGGGATTGTGAGGACCTGGTGGAGGGTGCCCTGGTGGCTGGGGGGTGGGGGTGGTGGGAGACATGAGTGGGGGCCTGGTGGGGGCTGCCCATGGTGGCAGGGGGGTGGGGGTGGTGGGAGACATGAGTGGGGGCCTGGTGGTGGGTGCCCCTGCACTGCTGGGGGGTGGGGGTGGTGGGAGACATGAGTGGGGGCCTGGTGGATGGTGCCCCTGCACTGCTGGGGGGTGGGGGTGGTGGGAGACATGAGTGGGGGCCTGGTGGTGGGTGCCCCTGCACTGCTGGGGGGTGGGGGTGGTGGGAGACATGAGTGGGGGCCTGGTGGAGGCTGCCCCTGCACTGCTGGGGGGTGGGGGTGGTGGGAGACATGGGTGGGGGCCTGCTGGAGGGTGCCCCTGGTGGCTGGGGGGTGGGGGTGGTGGGAGACATGATTGGGGGCCTGGTGGAGGCTGCCCCTGCACTGCTGGGGGGTGGGGGTGGTGGGAGACATGAGTGGGGGCCTGGTGGGGGCTGCCCATGGTGGCTGGGGGTGGGGGTGGTGGGAGACATGAGTGGGGGCCTGGTGGAGGCTGCCCCTGCACTGCTGGGGGGTGGGGGTGGTGGGAGGCATGAGTGGGGGCCTGGTGGGTGCTGCCCATGGTGGCAGGGGGGTGGGGGTGGTGGGAGACATGAGTGGGGGCCTGGTGGAGGGTTCCCCTGCACTGCTGGGGGGTGGGGGTGGTGGGAGACATGGGTGGGGGCCTGGTGGAAGGTGCCCCTGGATGCTGGGGGGTGGGGGTGGTGGGAGACATGAGTGGGGGCCTGGTGGAGACTGCCCCTGCACTGCTGGGGGGTGGGGGTGGTGGGAGACATGAGTGGGGGCCTGGTGGAGGGTGCCCCTGCACTGCTGGGGGGTGGGGGTGGTGGGAGACATGAGTGGGGGCCTGGTGGAGGCTGCCCCTACACTGCTGGGGGGTGGGGGTGGTGGGAGACATGAGTTGGGGCCTGGTGGGGGCTGCCCATGGTGGCAGGGGGGTGGGGGTGGTGGGAGACATGAGTGGGGGCCTGGTGGAGGGTGCCCTTGCACTGCTGGGGGGTGGGGGTGGTGGGAGACATGAGTTGGGGCCTGGTGGGGGCTGCCCATGGTGGCAGGGGGGTGGGGGTGGTGGGAGACATGAGTGGGGGCCTGGTGGAGGGTGCCCTTGCACTGCTGGGGGGTGGGGGTGGTGGGAGACATGAGTGGGGACCTGGTGGAGGCTGCCCCTTCACTGCTGGGGGGTGGGGGTGGTGGGAGACATGAGTGGGGGCCTGGTGGGGGCTGCCCATGGTGGCAGGGGGGTGGGGGTGGTGGGAGACATGAGTGGGGGCCTGGTGGGTGCTGCCCATGGTGGCAGGGGGGTGGGGGTGGTGGGAGACATGAGTGGGGGCCTGGTGGAGGGTTCCCCTGCACTGCTGGGGGGTGGGGGTGGTGGGAGACATGGGTGGGGGCCTGGTGGAAGGTGCCCCTGGATGCTGGGGTGTGGGGGTGGTGGGAGACATGAGTGGGGGCCTGGTGGAGACTGCCCCTGCACTGCTGGGGGGTGGGGGTGGTGGGAGACATGAGTGGGGGCCTGGTGGAGGGTGCCCCTGCACTGCTGGGGGGTGGGGGTGGTGGTAGACATGAGTGGGGGCCTGGTGGAGGCTGCCCCTACACTGCTGGGGGGTGGGGGTGGTGGGAGACATGAGTTGGGGCCTGGTGGGGGCTGCCCATGGTGGCAGGGGGGTGGGGGTGGTGGGAGACATGAGTGGGGGCCTGGTGGAGGGTGCCCTTGCACTGCTGGGGGGTGGGGGTGGTGGGAGACATGAGTGGGGACCTGGTGGAGGCTGCCCCTGCACTGCTGGGGGGTGGGGGTGGTGGGAGACATGAGTGGGGGCCTGGTGGGGGCTGCCCATGGTGGCAGGGGGGTGGGGGTGGTGGGAGACATGAGTGGGGGCCTGGTGGAGGGTGCCCTTGCACTGCTGGGGGGTGGGGGTGGTGGGAGACATGAGTGGGGACCTGGTGGAGGCTGCCCCTGCACTGCTGGGGGGTGGGGGTGGTGGGAGACATGAGTGGGGGCCTGGTGGGGGCTGCCCATGGTGGCAGGGGGGTGGGGGTGGTGGGAGACATGAGTGGGGGCCTGGTGGTGGGTGCCCCTGCACTGCTGGGGGTGGGGGTGGTGGGAGACATGAGTGGGGGCCTGGTGGAGGCTGCCCCTGCACTGCTGGGGGGTGGGGGTGGTGGGAGACATGGGTTGGGGCCTGGTGGAGGGTGCCCCTGGTGGCTGGGGGGTGGGGGTGGTGGGAGACATGAGTGGGGGCCTGGTGGAGGCTGCCCCTGCACTGCTGGGGGGTGGGGGTGGTGGGAGACATGAGTGGGGGCCTGGTGGGGGCTGCCCATGATGGCTGGGGGGTGGGGGTGGTGGGAGACATGAGTGGGGGCCTGGTGGTGGGTGCCCCTGCACTGCTGGGGGGTGGGGGTGGTGGGAGACATGAGTGGGGGCCTGGTGGATGGTGCCCCTGCACTGCTGGGGGGTGGTGGGAGACATGAGTGGGGGCCTGGTGGAGGCTGCCCCTGCACTGCTGGGGGGTGGGGGTGGTGGGGGACATGAGTGGGGGCCTGGTGGAGGCTGCCCCTGCACTGCTGGGGGGTGGGGGTGGTGGGAGACATGAGTGGGGGCCTGGTGGGTGCTGCCCATGGTGGCAGGGGGGTGGGGGTGGTGGGAGACATGAGTGGGGGCCTGGTGGAGGGTGCCCCTGCACTGCTGGGGGGTGGGGGTGGTGGGAGACATGGGTGGGGGCCTGGTGGAGGGTGCCCCTGGATGCTGGGGGGTGGGGGTGGTGGGAGACATGAGTGGGGGCCTGGTGGAGGGTGCCCCTGCACTGCTGGGGGGTGGGGGTGGTGGGAGACATGAGTGGGGGCCTGGTGGAGTCTGCCCTGCACTGCTGGGGGGTGGGGGTGGTGGGAGACATGAGTGGGGGCCTGGTGGGGGCTGCCCATGGTGGCAGGGGGGTGGGGGTGGTGGGAGACATGAGTGGGGGCCTGGTGGTGGGTGCCCCTGCACTGCTGGGGGGTGGGGGTGGTGGGAGACATGAGTGGGGGCCTGGTGGAGGGTGCCCCTGCACTGCTGGGGGGTGGGGGTGGTGGGAGACATGAGTGGGGGCCTGGTGGAGGCTGCCCCTGCACTGCTGGGGGGTGGGGGTGGTGGGAGACATGGGTGGGGGCCTGGTGGAGGGTGCCCCTGGATGCTGGGGGGTGGGGGTGGTGGGAGACATGAGTGGGGGCCTGGTGGAGGCTGCCCCTGCACTGCTGGGGGGTGGGGGTGGTGGGAGACATGGGTGGGGGTCTGGTGGGGCCTGCCCATGGTGGCAGGGGGGTGGGGGTGGTGGAAGACATGAGTGGGGGCCTGGTGGAGGCTGCCCCTGTACTGCTGGGGGGTGTGGGTGGTGGGAGACATGGGTGGGGGCCTGGTGGAGGGTGCCCCTGGATGCTGGGGGGTGGTGGTGGTGGGAGACATGAGTGGGGGCCTGGTGGAGGGTGCCCCTGCACTGCTGGGGGGTGGGGGTGGTGGGGGACATGAATGGGGGCCTGGTGGAGGCTGCCCCTGCACTGCTGGGGGTTGGGGGTGGTGGGAGACATGAGTGGGGGCCTGGTGGGGGCTGCCCATGGTGGCTGGGGGGTGGGGGTGGTGGGAGACATGAGTCGGGCCTGGTGGAGGCTGCCCCTGCACTGCTGGGGGGTGGGGGTGGTGGGAGACATGAGTGGGGGCCTGGTGGAGGGTTCCCCACAATGCTGGGGGGTGAGGGTGCAGGGGTACATGAGTTGGACATGGGTGGGGGCCTGCTGGCAGGTGCCCCACGGTGCAGGGGGGTGGGGGTGGTGGGAAACATGAGTTGGACATGAGTGGGGGCCTGCTGGCAGGTGCCCCACAGTGCTGGGGGGTGGGGGTGGTGGCAGACATGCATTGTTGATCAGTAGTGCAAGGTGACATGTGGGTTGGCTGGGGGCATGCCCATGGTGGATGGGCTGCCTGCGGGACATGAGCAGGGGTGCAGGGTACTCCCCCGTG
Organism: Ambystoma mexicanum; assembly: GCF_040938575.1. Lineage (NCBI taxonomy): Eukaryota > Metazoa > Chordata > Amphibia > Caudata > Ambystomatidae > Ambystoma > Ambystoma mexicanum. The sequence goes on along the minus strand of NC_090926.1, from coordinate 507,462,452 downwards.
GTGTGGGCTGCCTGCAGGGGCCGTGGAGGTTGTGGAGCGTACACCTGGGAGGACCCACACGGCCAATTCACGTGTAGTACTCCCCAGAACACCTGAAATACACATTCCCTGCTGTAATCGCATGTGCAACTACCCGCGCACCCCTGAAATACACGTACCCTGCTCGCACTGGGACAATCGCGTGTGGAACTTCCCGCGCACCCCTGAAATACACGTACCCTGCTCGCACTGGGACAATCGCGTGTGGTACTTCCCGCGCACCCCTGAAATACACGTACCCTGATGGAATCGTGTGTGGAACTTCCCGCGCACCCCTGAAATGCACGTACCCTGCTGAAATCGCGTGTGGAACTTCCCGCGCACCCCTGAAATACACGTACCCTGCTGAAATCGCGTGTGGAACTTCACGCGCACCCCTGAAATGCACGTACCCTGCTGAAATCGCGTGTGGAACTTCCCGCGCACCCCTGAAATACACGTACCCTGCTGGAATCGCGTGTGGAACTTCCCGCGCACCCCTGAAATACACGTACCCGGCTGAAATCGCGTGTGGAACTTCCCGCGCACCCCTGAAATACACGTACCCTGCTTGCACGGGGCTAGTCGCGTGTGGAACTTCCTGCGCACCCCTGCAATACACGTTCCCCGCTTGGCGTTTGCTGTTTGCCAGCCCGCTGAACTGGTCCAGGGTTAGCGCAGCCCTTTGCGATGATTTAGCGATTTTGATGGCTTTTCCTTGCGCGAGGGCGTTCTTGGGGGCGTTACTGGTGCTGCTGCAGGGTCGCTGCGATTCTCTGCGCCACAGCTGGTTTGGAAGCCTAAAATCCATGAATACGCTGTGCGCGGAAATCGGTTTTAGCGCACGTGCCTGGCGCAGTCAATCGCACGCGGACACTCTGCGCCAGCCGCTTCCGACACTTTTCTGCGAAATTCTATGAATTACCCTGATAACCTTTAAGAAAAGCCTGATAAGAATCAAGATGCACTATGCACTTTAATATTTGTTTACTAATATTTTGCACATATCCTACAAGAACGAATGCACTCTATGAGGAAACAAATACACAAATGGATTTGAAATTACATTACCATTGGTTTGGATATTAGGAACATTAAATGTAGAGCCAAAAACATTGAAAATATGGCTACCAAGACCATGTTTGCCTCATACGTTACTCAGCGATTTACAATCAGATAACCTTTTAAAAACATTCATAAAATAGGATCTCCGAAGTGCAGTGATTTATAATGAGAGTGATATTTTTACAATTGCCTACCCTTGAATGTAGAGGAGCATGGACTAAAGTACCATATGAAGAAAGACTGTGCCGCATTTGTAATAATAGTACAGAATTTACTAAACATTTATGAACAGCATGCCCTAAATTGGCAATTGCCTATGATAGAGGGAATGATTTCTATTTCACAGATCGTGTATCTTCAGAATGATCAATTTGGTTGCAAACGTTCTCCAGGGATAATTTAAAATAGAATTTTGCTATGTTTTGTATCTGCCAATTAATTTTAAAACAGTATTTAGAAATTAGTGAATAATAATCATGACTATACGTATTTTAGATCTTAGAATGTATTTTGAATAAGACATGTTTTAGAATTAGGTGAACTTACAAGGAAAGAGAATTGTAGTTTTAAGAAATAATTGTGAGATGACTGTGTTTTATGTAAGGTATAGATTGTTTTAAATGTTTATATTGTAGCAATTGTAACATCAATAATTATGAAACATCAATCTCCCTTGTGAATGGAAAGTTTTATCTAAAGTGATTTATATGTAATAGGCAAATGGTTTAATTTTACCAATACACTTAATAAAAATAGCATAAAAAAATAAATGACAGTACAAATGTGAACATCTCTAGTATTGCAACAAATGGCAATCATGCTGCCTAAGCCGACAAACCAGATTTAGTATGCATTTATTTGTTTGCAAGTATGCTATTAATGCACAGATGCACTTTATTGATGTATGTCCAATATTTGGTAACCACAGATGGTTCCCTCCATATATCTACCTGGCACCCCCACAACTAAGCGCTGCCACGGGCCATAACTTCTTCCTCTGGGGACATCCGTAGTAGTGCAGGACTTCCAGGTTCTTCCTCTGGCAGGGTCCATACTCATGCAGGACATCCTAGAGTGATTGTATTAACTGTGATGCATGCAGGATGGAATCATAGTACGTAGAAGGACGGATGGAGACCCATTACTTTAAGTGACATCACCAAAAAGCTGCCAATCTTCAGAGAAGAAAGACCTCTCCTTGCGCTCCACCGAGAAATTTCATGCGGTGGGCACATTCCTCCTGTGATCTACCTCCACCACAATCAACACTCCTCGTCACAAACAATCATGCCATCTTCCCTTTTACTTTTTTCTCTAATTACTGGTTCAACGTACTGCTCATGAATGGAAGCCCCACAACCACCGCACCCCTCTGTTTAACTGGCAGCCACTTCCCAGCTTACACCAACAGTGCTGGCCTGCTTTTCCTTAGTAGTTGGGTCTCACTCCTTGGAAGCCCCAATTCTGACAGTCTCCCTTATCAACACACTCCTTGCTTGTTAGGGGTGGATATGGTTCTTCCTTTGGGTGTGAGGATATTTGCTGCTTCCCAACAACAGCTTTATTCTGCTATCGTTCCTTCCAAAGATTGCCCTTTTGACAAACGATGGCACTAGGTAAGTGCAATGGATGATGGACCAGGCTGGATGATTGGTAAGTAAATAGTTGTATTACAGTTCCAGTAAGTCACATCACTACTTATGAATAAGGCATACAGACACTCACAAAGCACTGGACCATCCACACTCCAGTCAGATTTCCCTCAAACTGTCACAACTTGGAACACTCACCCAGTACTGCACTACCATTCCACACTAACATTCCATACATGCTTTGAGGACTCTGAAGGCATCCTCACTTCATTTCTCCCTGGATCCTCCTCTCAGATGGCCAGGGAAAGGCGTACACTTTGCATCCCGACCCTGGGGGTGGATATGAGAGGGAGGATCACTTGGGTGGAGGGAACTTGGGGAGTGGGGAGAGGACATCCTTAAGTGAGACATGGGATACCCCTTCCCCTTTTCAGAATGAACCCTCTATCCCTCAAGCCTTTATAGTCTACCATCATCCCTTTTCCCTCACATCCTCATTCGTGTAAGACCAAAATAAATCAGTCTTGTATTGTTAATACAGACACACACCAATCAAGTACAAACATGAGGAAAAGACAACACAGAGTTATGTGCACTTCCTTTAATTCAGACCTCCCCAAACACCACTCTGGTATTGAGAAGAGGAAGAGGGCTATGGAGGTTTTCCTTTGGAACAGCCAGGCATGTTCAGCTAATAGGTTTTTCCATGGCCATTCAATTACACTCAATGACCCACACCTCTGGTCATTTAACAATTTCAAGGTGTATAAAAATGCAGGGTCCTCAAAACAAGGAGAGAGACGGCCTCGAGAAAAAAGAAGCAGTGCAGGCTTGAGAGGAAGAGACTGGAGTGGAACCGTGTTGCGCAGTAGAGTGAGAGAGACGCTGAGGATAAGGCTGGCTGGGAGAGGGTCTGTTGCCCTCCCTGTCAGATGCACGCAGCTTGAGCTGTGGGGCGCTGAAACCTTCTAGGCGTCACAGGACTCCAGGAGAGCGAGTAGTGCTCTCTGTGGCTGCCGCCATGGAAGAGCACAGCTACTCGCTGCAGGACTCCAGGAGAGCAAGCAGTGCTCGCTGTAGCTACCGCAAAGGAAGAGCAGAACTATTACAAGCGGAAAGCAGAGCAGACAGTGGAAAGAGACCCAAGGGAGCTGACAAATTCAACCGGTGAGTGAAAACAGGGAAACACTGTGTTCTCCGGGATGACAAACAGGCACATTTGAATGCCAAACAAACTGATAGTGCTTAAAAACACCTTTGAATGTCAAACCAGTTATTTTACACACTGAATGAACTAAAAGACATTGGTCCTCATCAGGAGTATGGCGTTATCCCGACAGTAACACCACTGGGATACCGCCAGCGCAAACAGCATTACTGCTTCTCTGTCTGGCGCTATTACTGCCGGATCACAAGTAGTGGTACATTGGTAAGTTCCCATGGTTGGGGGTGCTATTACCACTGGCGGTAATTGCGTCAGAGGTAATTGCACTGAAAACAGCTGAAAACGCAGGTGGTAAGGGAACATTTTACCTCCAGCAAAAAGTTGGAGGTTAATCTCCCATTTAATGCCCGATTCATTATTTGGCCAACCCTTAAATGCGGCAGTAATAGCGTTACCGCTGCATTAATTGTTAAGGACCAACTCACGATGAGGCCATTTGTAAGCACTTTTGAATGAAGTTTGTTTGTTTGTTTGTTTGTTTATTTATTTGTATGGCGCACCTTACCCAGGGGCAACAGGGCGCAGGCAAAAGATAATTCGAAGCTTAAAATGTTGCAGAAATATACACTTTGAAGTAGTAATAAAAATAATCAGTGAAAGCAAGTTATGAGCACTTGTGAATGAAGTGAAAGCAAGCTGGTGCAAGTAGTAGATTCAACAGAGTGAATTGTGTGAGACACAAGTGTTGGCAAAGCCAAGAGAATACCAAGAATGTAAGAGATGCAAAACTAAGTATTGGCCAAACCTACAGGAGTTAAGAAACTGCATGTTAAGAGTAAATCAGAAGGGACCACAGCCAGAAGAATACAGAAAGTGTAGCTCAGGGAGCGTTATTGTCCTCAACAATCCAGGAGCCTGAGAGACTAGCATAGGTGCCAGATGATGGAGACCTGAAAGGTGTGGATTGACTTAGTCATGGCTCTACTGGCTAAGTATTAGATAGAGGCTGCAATTTCCTTTCTTGCAACATAGCTGGAATTGCAAAGTATCTTGAGGATTCCAGTTGGTCTGTTTTTGTGAGGGATTTTCAGTGGATCTTCCTACAAGAAACCTGGGCCAAATAGATGGTTGTCATGCAGAGATATCAAGCTTTCCAGGTCGCCGCCAGAAAAGGCTCTAGAGGCAAACCAAGAGGAGGGGGCTCATTTGGCTAGAGATTGCTTTAAATTGAGAGGTGATTGCTCAACCAACAAACATTTAGGAGCTTCAACATTTGGCTGTTTGTATTGTGGGTGACAAATGGACCCTATTATTTATTTTTTATAACAGACCATCTGAAACTAATGGGCTAGTCATGGTCAAAAAGAAACATTCTTGGAGGTGATCTGATTACCTGAAGACACAAATAATTATGGCAGGCAATCTGAACCTCCAAATGAAACCCATACGGTAATTGGAGGGTTTGTGGGACCAGGATAGTGCCTGGATATCCCCTCCCTTGTAGCAGCATGACCAAAGAGGGTTCATCACTTTGCCATCGATACAGCAAATACATTTTACAATATGGAACTTAGTGCCTGTAATGGCTGGTTCACTGAAGACCAGCCTGCTAAAACAACCTATATTGGGCACAGTGGTGCTCCTACCATTGATTATTTCATGATATCGGACTGGACTGGGATTAGTAACTGTACGATTCATGAAAGAACTGAAAGTGGCCATAAACCCCTCAGTGCCATTTTTCGACTTGATAAGGATGATCATTTATCAATACAAGTACCAGATTCGGTGGAAGCCATGGCTCTTTTTGGCCATGCCGTAACTCTCTGAAATGGATTAACGTGTTGGAAGAAGATATGAAGCCAGTTATATATGAAGCAATTCTGGAAAACCTTGCAGGTATTTGCACATATTATATCTCAGATTGAGAGTTAATGGGCTTCATTACGAGTACGGCGGTAGGGGGTTAACGGCACTGGTAAGGATGCCGGTGCGGTTAACCCCCTACTGCCGCATTCCGAGGTCCCTTAGCGGGTCCCACTAAGGCGGGCTGGTATTACCAGCCGCCCTTAGCGGGAGCCGCTAAGGGACCAGGGAGCTAATAACGGGCCCGCTATTTGTGGGCCCGTTATTAGCTCCTTCCCCATTCCCATTGAGCCCTATGGGGGATCGAATGGGAATGGGGAATGGTTTTCAGAATGGGAACTTACCGGGTCCTCCAAGGTTGTAATGACCCGGTAAGCACCCATTCCGACTACCCGGACCAGGACACAGGTTTGGAGCAAGCCATGGCGCTTATAGCACCATGGCTACCTCCAAACTCGTAATGAGGCCCAATGTCTGAATTTGATAATCTGAGAATTTGGCCTCCCATTTAACTTGTGTGGCCTCCAGAGCTAAAATGCATACACTAACCAAACCTGGTTCACATGATAAAGCCTGCACAGAGGTAAAAAATAAAATAGTGGGTTGCTTAAGAACTGACAGGGATGTGACTAAAATTATAGATCGACTATAAGTCTCTAATTGTAAATAAAGAGAGAGAATTTATTTCCCAAAATGGGATGCACACTTACGGGCCTATGAATGGGGCCACACCTCTTATTGGAAATGGGTTGTGGTTGAAGAAGTGAATGGGGATCAAATTCTTCAATGCTGTATTCTGGCAGATGCCTGGTGGAAGCATTTCTCATATGTAGTTAGCAATCCTGCTGTGGGCCAAGATCCGAATGTGTTGCCACAAACATTTTGTACAAACAAACTGGAGGGGTGAGACTTCCTCAATTAATATAGAGGACATTTGTAGGGTAATTGGGACCCAAAAAAGTGGAAAAGCTTCTGGGCCAGATAGAATACCCATTGTTCTCCATAGAGATGAGTTGAAGTTCTGGGGCCCACCATTGTGCAACATCTTGATCACATTTATCAGACTGGGCACTGTGCGTGCGTCCTGGTGAAATGTGGTATTTATACCAATATATCAAAAAGGGGGCTATCTCTCTTTTAGACAGCATAAGAAAAACATTCGCAAAAACTGTCTTGTTTCACCTACATTCCTTGGTTGATAAAAATAATGTTATCAACAACTTCCAGGCACGGTTTCAAAAACAAAAGAGCACTGTGGATCAAAGTTTACGGCTGTTCTTGTTGATCCAGTAAAGTGCGTTGTTGAAGAATAAATTGTACACTGTATTTGTGGATCTCAGGACAGTCTTCGACGGTGTTTCATGTGAAATCCTCTGGCGGATTATAAGGGATAGAGGGCCACCCAGTCGCTGTACACTGATAATAAAGCAGATGTGCATTTTGGTTGGCTGTAGAATTAACTGCACCATTTGAAGCAGTGAAGGGGGTCAGGCAAGGGTGTGTCCTTGTCCCCCTTCTCTTCAGCATATATATCAAAGAAAAAATCAACGCCTTAGTCCAGAACTTCGTGCAATGTCCAAAGATGGGTCAGGGTATTCTCCCACTTTATTTTATGCTGATGACACAGCAATAGAGTTTACTTCCCCACAAGGCTTAATGGCGACCCGGAATGTCTTTCTAAATGAATGAGGACCTCAAACTGCAATTTAACACTGAAAGAACAAGGACCATGGTCTTCAGACCACAGTTCCCTAAGTGTAATGCATTGAACATCTATGTGGGCAAATGCACATTAGAACAGCGCCTAACAAATGCTGAATAAAATAAATGAAAAATGAAAAAAAAAAGACTTTGTTCTATGATTATTTAGGAATTGGGTTCCATGAGAACTGTGGATGGTCTTCACAGGTCCCTAAAGCCTGTACCAACTTGGGAAAGTACAGTGGGTTAACAAACTCCTTCTTTACAAAACATGGGAGCAGGGTTATTTCTCCTGCCCTTGAACTGTGCCGAAAGCAGGCAATAGAGCTTCTATTTCCAGTGCACAAATTTGGGGATATTGCATTTTACGGGCCCATGAAAAAAAAAATGTATTCTTAAAAAAAATTACTCCTACTCCCCCAAAGTTCGACTGCAGCAATATTACATCTGGAGTAAGAGATTAGCCGATAAAAGATTTACTTGTTCTAAAGCGAGCCGTGTACTGGCTTAGATTGTGGAGTATGGATGGCCTCGGAAAGTACCGACTTGCATTAAAACATCTCTTGAGTCTGGACGGGGGAAATGAATCCCATTGTTAGTAAACGTGAAAGAGCAACTGATAGGGCTAATGAAGCTGGCTTGTGGGAAGCCACCGACAATATTGACAAATCCGCCTCACTCAGAATAAAGAGAACAGTGTTTGTGAGGACAACAGAAATGATGATAAAGGCAGCCATAAACTTCAAGTGTGCTCAGACTACCTGCAGGGTAAAATAAATCTTTGGCTTTGTATGTTAACTCGACTTCATACATCCGCCTTATGAGAGATCCCTGTATACCTGGATTAGGATAGGAACGTTATCATTAGCCTGTTTTGCTAAGTCGTGGGGTTCAGATGGGGTAGGTGCATGTCCCTTTTGTGGTTTAGGCACGTAAACTGGTATTCATTTTTTGCTTATTTGTGTAAAATTGAAAGGTTTGAGATGCTGAGAATGAAGACGATTCTTTAGGTCTGCTAATTTACGATCCAGAAATGAAGCTTTAAAACTTTGCAGAGACTCAACTGAGTACCATATTGCATTTGCAGTATCTTATTACATTCATAGGGCATGGATGCTTAGACTGAAAATATCGCAAATGATTAAGATTTATGGAAGTAAGCCAGATCCTATGTTGTGAGTCTGTTGAAAAATGCTGCTGTTACCTATTCTACGGAACTCCTTGAGGCTGCGGGCAAGCTCTCCTCTTGTTATGAAATGTTATGTTTTACTGTATTTTTTTTAATTTTAAAAAGGATGAATTCATTAAAAATGTTAATGTAAAATTAATGTTTTATCTTTCATTTTATTGTGTGCTTATATTGATTTTGTATGTTATTTTCAATGTGTTTGTTACTTCATGGTTTTACACCAAATAACGGATTAAAGAAAGAGATAGAAAGAATAGAAGCTTGTTATTCATTTAATTCACTTAAACCTTCCCTGCCTTTTCGAGAAAAGAATCGACTAAGGAGTTAGGGAGGAGTGTAGGTGGAGGCAAACCAGTTAAGGAGAGAGGAAGGAAAGAGGTGGAGGAGCCAAAATTGCAATGCGAGGAAGGAGAGGTGGATGTAAAACAATGACAGAAGGTGAAAAGTAAATGCAGTAGAAACAATTAAGGAGAATGGGAAGGAAGGAGGAGGAATATTTACATAGAGTGAAAGGAAAGAATGAGGGTGAGGAGAAGCAAAAGGAGAGTGGGGAGGGAGAGGAAAGAGTGGCCAAACGAATAGAGAGAAAAGCGGAAAAGTAGGAGGAAAAGCAAAATAGAGTGAAAGGAAAGGAGGACAAATAATTCTTGAACAAGAATGGAAAGACAGTATTGTTATGGCAAGAGATTGAGGAGACAAGGAGGAAGAGGGGGACATCTAAGATAACAGAAAGAAAGAGGGGGAGTAATTATTTTAAGGTAGAGGAGAATTATTGAAGTTCTCAACTTTTGGGCCTGGAATGTTTGCCCAAGCTGGTAGAGGTTGGCCAATCCAAGCAAAAGAGACGCTCTCTGGACCGGGGTCTACTGGAAGAGACTTCTGTCTGGCCCTGAGTTCAGATGGACTACTTGCAGAACTGAACAGGGGTGAAAAACTTGAAGTACCCCGGGGAACAATCATTAAGGTTGTTTTTGACACGTAAATCCTTAAGGTTCCAGGATGGCTGTAGCTGGTAACACCATTCTACAGGGCACACATATGTCCCTGGAGAACCCTGCATGAGCTAACAATGACACAATGCAGGCAATCAACTCTTCAGGACACTATAAAATCCCAAATACTATGTGTGATTTGTTGGATTTGCCCAGGGAGCAACATTGAATAAAGGGAGAGAGGGAACAACTGAGGACCGTGGAAGTGAAAGATCTGGTAGGAGACGGGGTGTTTTCACGCACGCGCTTTACCCATCTCTAATCTCTATTTCTTTAAAAATCTTTACATTGAAATAAAGTCAATATAAAAATGCAATATGATTTTAAAACATATGTTGATCTTTCGGCCATTACATTAGATGTGTTTTTATTTTGATTGCAGGTCGGATTTCAGCCTAGAATGTATCCAGCCTGCATTCTATTTTTTTTTGTATTTTATGTTTGCAGAAATGCACTGTATTCCCTAAGGATTTGCACAGTGTAATACATGTGATGCAATTGTCATAGTCACATATGTGGAATGAATAATCAGTTTGAAACACTGATATTAATCTTTCAATCTGTTTTACTTTTATTTTCTTAAATGGAGACAGTTGGAATCGGAAAATAAATACATGATTCTTTGCTCTCCTCTCACATGCAGCCCCTGCAGATGTACAATTCCTACGGCCCTTCATGTTTCACCAGAAATGGACTGGCCTACAGAGATCTCTGGAGCTTCCCCTTGTGGGTGCCTGCACCATGGGCTTTTTGTGGGTAAGTACCATGCTTCTGCTTCTCTCCCTCCCACGCAGCCTGCTCCCTCCCTTTCACCACCGATCCCTTTAATGCACATTTGGAAAAGGTGATTTTAGAGTTGTAAGTGTGCTCCATGTAATGAGTAGAATATTCGCAAAACCCTTTTCTTTTTTTGTTATCAAACTACTTGGACTATAGGCCTATATTTCTAAAGGAAAAGTGAAAAATGTTTTCAACAGGATTAGAACAGTTTGTCGGAGAAAGACATACTAGACTAAATATTGCTGAAAACATTTAACCACATGGCAACTAAGGGGCTGATTCATGGAATTATTTGCGCCGAAAAACGGGGATTTGTGCGCCATTCTGCCCGCAAATCCCTGTTTAACAAATGGGGATTTGTGGGCAGAATAGCGCACAAAACCCCGTTTTTCGGCACAAATAATTACATGAATCAGCCGCTAAATGTCTTGTTTAGTTCATGGTTTACTATAATATGGCACTACATTGATGCCTATGCATGCATTTCTCTATTGATGCTAAAAGATATTCTGTATAAGTGTATGCAGAGAGAATGGCAAATTAAAATATGGCATTCTGGACAAATGCCAGGGAGATTTCAAGCGTAATAGGGTCTCTATTCTAGAATACACGTGCATGGTTACTTACTTTCTTTTGCCTAACTGAATTCACCTTGGTCAAACACCCATCCAAACTGATAGATAATGGGGACTTCAATCATAGTGCGTATTTAGAAATAGTTTCTAAAACAATGGCACTAATGGGCTGGTTAGTGTACTCTGGTTAGCCCATCTCAAAGCATACATCTATTATCAGCGATTAAATTAGATTGTCCAATAATACAGCTATCAGGTGCTCTCTTCCACAAGCATTCAAGTCTTTTCAGATTGCATCCTATGTTTACTGGAATGTTTTTATTCATAAAGGTCCTTCAACACCTATATAATCAGCGTGTGTCTCTAATCTTACTGGATGTGTCCTTCAGGTCATTGTAATGAGAGATGCTGGATCTGGGGCTGAACTACAACTATTGTAGCTGAGTTCCTACAACGACAGGCTGTCTTATAAGCTCCTGCTTGGTGTCAGATGTACATTTGGGAGACAAGGGGACCAAGCTGAATGCAGTTATGATAACAGTGCTCTTGAATCAATGTCACAAATGTCTCTCACCAATGTTTTGTGAAAACATCTGAGCTCCCCCTAAGATATACTGGGAGCCAATTCATGATGACTAATGTGGCGCTGATGGTCAGAGTAGGCTCTGTACAATGTGTTATTCTTTCAGCCTCAAATTAAAGCCATGAGGCCAAGCGGATAACATTCCTCAAAATGTAGACATCTCTTCTGCCTGTAGGACTTCTAAAGGGAGGTCCCTTTCTGTTTGTGTCTCTCCTTCTACTTCCATGCTTGTGATCTCTGCAAACCATTTGAGATACTCTGTTTCATTTGGATCCTATATTATATCATTTATAGGCAATACTGTTGTTATTCTCTCTCACTCTGGAGCCTTGTGTTGGGAAGGAAATTAAACTCTCCCACCCCAGTAGGCACTTTAGAGTAAGTGAATCCCATAACTACACATGCAATGTACCAGGGTGCGGGGTGGTGTGCTAAGAAACACTGCACAAACACATTATTAAATATAAATGCATAGATTTAGTGTGCACATATAAGGAAGCACGATTTTTGTAGTTATGGTAGAAACATTTGGTCCTGCATAGCTGCGTGGTAAACTCAGACCCAACGAAGAAACCCGAACAAGCATAAGCCCTGATTATAGAGAGACCCACACTGCTAGCTCTCATAGAAACTCTCCTCAGTTCCATAATTGTTGCTAAAAAGTGTTATCCTTAGAAGGAATGCACCCTGGAAGGCCGTAAAACAGTACCAGGTGCCTTGCAATGCACATTTATCACAGCCAGGCCAAATGCAGTTCTCCAGCCCACCATGAGTTATGACACCCACAACTGCCCCAGTCCAACATCCCTGAATACTGCGATAGTAGGTGACCTCAGATCACCAACCATAAACCCAGTGGTCATAAATGATCTAAAAAGAACACAACCATTCAACCTTATTTCATAATAACAAACTTTGTAATACAAGATACAGGGTGGAATGACGTATTGTCCAAAGGCAGGGTGGAAGCCTTGGGTGTGGAGAGTTTGATATGGACTGAGTGAAGAATGTGTGGGTCAGCATGATCTTTAGCATCCCCCTGTGCCAGTCCCCGTGTTTCCCAGGTGCATGCCACAATGATAGAGTTGCATTGTCTTACATAGTTACTAAAGGCAAACTTGCCCTTGATTCCCTGGAGATAATGAGCCCAGCTGACCCCATGTGATGGAAGATGGATGGACAGGGTTGGGACCAATAGCAGCCTGGTATCCCCTATGCAGCAGGCCGCCCATGCATAGTGTCTCACCAACCAGCCACGGTGGTTTGTATTGTATATGTGATGTCATTAGTGACAATGTGTTTCCTTATAACCTTTTACTTGTACTATTTTTCGGCAGAGCGTTCTTCAGCAGCAGAGTTATTAGCTGACCTACCTATTTTTTGTGTGATAAAAACTTGTTATCCTTGCAAGAATCTCTTGGCCTTTTTTCCCTAGTGGGTTGTATTTTTTCTGGCAGGAGCATTTGTGGGCGTGCCTTAACTTGTAAGCCCTTACAGTGTCTTCCCCCATATATGGCATCTGAATTACCTTGAGTGCTTCCTGCCATCAGCATCCCACAACGTATATGTACAATTTACTTTTTTATTATATGTCATCCCTCTAAACTCAATGTTCATAGTTCCAATGAAGATGTCCTCCATTCCACTCCAAAGAGGTTTTACAAGATTTCAGGAACTCTACTCTGGAACATTTATTTCCTCTGCCTGACCCAATCCTAGGGCCTGTTGACACCAGCACGACCAATATTGTCTGTGATCACTAATGCCCTGCCCTTCAAAAGTGTCCCTTTATCTCTCTGTTGCAGTTGCACAAGTTTAATTAAATTCTTTTTTTTTTATTTCACACATAATATCATACTTGAGTTCGGTTTCTAAGCGCAGATTTGTGATTCGAACCTCTGTTGCTTTGCGTGGTCTTGCTTCCAAGACTAGCACATTGCCCCCCTGTGCTATCCACTGTTTCAACATTCGTACAGTTCATACAGCCCATATGGTGTGCTTACCGGTCCATGCCCACCCACCAATTTTGTAATTGGCCCTCCTTGCTTTGACTTTACCTGATACCTTTTCCTGCCCACTCTGATGAAGATGTCTGTGAGGATCCCACATGACTCCCATTTTGCATGCATCCCACATCCACAGTGGCTTTTGCTGGTTCTCCAGCAAATAAAGGGTTGAAATCCACTGAGTCATGATTGCAATTTAAAGCTGCTTGTACATGATGGAGTGAAACAACTGCAACTTTTTGTAACACATTATGTGCACTGTAGGATAGGGGACAGGGTTCAGTGATTTTTCTGTGCTGCACTAACAATTGTATCCAGTGGCAAACAATGGATTAAGAGGTGGGTCAAAATTAGATGGAGACCATGGGCATGTGTGTGCTTGCACCTATCATCAAGGGAGCTAAAACATTAAACTCACTGACTACTGCCTCAGAGACTACTGGTAAACAAACCATGGGAAGTGAACCAGTGTGCCGCTGCCTTCGATTATTTCTCCCAGCAATGAACTTCCTGTGGGACGTGGTGTCAAACCATTCCATATACACAATGGTCTGCAGGTGAATAACATTTGGTGGATGATCTTGCACTATGCATCAAAGAGTTAGGTGGCAATGGAACCCAGTGGCTGGTGATGGCCATGAAATCGGTGCCTTGAGCATGGGCCTACATTTCCATTGTCAGGTGGACTTGTGTGCTCTCAGTTTTGCCTCTTGAAACACTTGTGTATAGGTGTGTTATAAATGCCATGCCATATCATATCATATCATATCATATCATATCATATCATATCATATCATATCATATCATATTATTTTGGTATAGTTTCATTCCCGCTGCTTCAGGTACATGCATGTAGAGGTGTGGGACTAAGTGTGTGTCAAATAGTGCTGATTCTCAACATTTAATTCGAGGACCCTCTGACCCGCCTGGCATCGCCTCTTCCTCCTTTGATTAGGCCACTAATCAACTCCTGTCTCCTACTTCTATCATGATTCAGGCTCGCTATCAACTCCCTGGTCATCTCAACAGTGCATTCCTTGATCTGAATCTTCTCCTTGAGTCACTTCCTACTGATATCCACATTGTCATGCTGGGGGATTTCAACGTCTCCAAGTCGTCCGCAGGCACCTGCCTTGAACCTAACTTCATCCTATTGAACCACTCCCTCTACTCCCTCCACAAACAGCTTACCCACTCTGGTGGGCACTCTCTTGCTCTTGTCTTTCTCTCTACATCTCCTCTGACCTCTCTTCTTCTGATTATTCCATTGTTCACTTTAACATCTCAGTCCTTCCATCTTCCACTCCACATCTCCCCTTTTCAATGACTAAGAAGAAATGCAGGCATGACTCTCGTCACTTACCTAGATATTGTGATAACCTCTTTCCCCGTTTAATGCCTCTTCCATTTTCCATGATTTTGCTGACTTTCACTATGCACTAACAAATGCACTTGACCAAAACTATCCTGCTCACACGTTCACACTGTCCTGTCCCCACCCTCGGCCTTGGATCATCTCTGAAATTCAGGCCTCCAAAACAAGCAGGTGCAGTGGAATGCAAAGCTGGGGCAAATTAAAGACTTCCACCCTCTTCTTAACCTACAATATTTCCCTTTCTGCCCTAAGCGTAGCCTGGACTCTGCCAAATCCTACTACTACAAAACCCTAATCCCCTCTTTAGCAATCACCCCCAAAAATATGAATCTGCCTTCAAAACCTAATCACCCCCCTCAAGCCACTATCCATTGCACCCTCACTTTTTTTGCTATTGATTGTGCTCACTGCTTTTTGGCTAAACGTTCTGAAATTCATGACACTCTCACACCTTTCCTCTCTAACTGTCTCCAAACCCTTTTCAGTCCATCAACTCTCCCCCTAACACTTTGACTACGTCTCTCCTACCTCTCCTACCTCTCCTATGGAATAAAAGCCAAGCACTCACATTGCAACCACATCTTGCGCTCCTAGCAACCCCTTTGCTCACCAAATATTCAAAGACTTAGTCTCAATCACTTGCCCTTATTTCTCCACGATTTTCAACCTCTCTTTCTCTGCTGGACTCCTTCAAATCAGCGACTGTCTTGCCTCTATTGAAGGAACTCTCTACTGATCCAAACGCCCCAGCAAACTATCGCTCAGTTTCTCTTCTTCCCTATTATTCAAAAGTATTTGAGTGGGTGGTCCTTGACTGGATCACTAAGTACTTTGAGGATAATGTCCTTGGAAATACACTTCAATCTAGACTCTGTAATAAGCATTCCATTGAATCTCCAGTCACAAATTGTTCCAAAATTCTCTCTTATGCTCAGCAGTCCAAACGCTCTTGAATACCCATGGTTCTGGACCATTCGGTCACTTTCGGCAGAGTCAACCACTCCTTGTTCCTTCTCCCTCTCCAGGACCTTCACAAATCCACTCTTTCCTAGATCATCTCCTACCTATAAGGTTGATTCTTTAAAATGTTGTGGAACTTGCAAACGTCTAACCCACCCCTATCCTTGTCATCCCCAAGGATCAGTGTTTGGACTGATGTTTTTCACCTTTTATAAATCTGCGCTAGGAATACATATCATCCTTTGACTTTCAGTAATAGGTTTATGCTACTGTCACTGAGGTATTATAGTATATATTTTTATTCCACCAAGGCTATATCAAAATTGATTAGGAACTTTCTCACAGTAATTTGCATGGCACTCTGTTGCCTCATGAAGAACTCTTCAATAATGCAACTCATGTTTCTTCCAGTTTCCATTGCCTTTCCCATCCTTCACTCTCATATTACCTTCCTGCCTGGCCTTCTTGCTCTCTAATGCAAGGCTTCAATTCTTATGTTGTAATTTTATAGCATCTTCCAACTGGAAAACGTTATCACTAACAATGCCTCTGCTGCTCGTTTTAATCTCCTCAACATTCAGCAAACTCTTAACTCTTAACTCTTGTTATCAGCAATCTACACTTATGCTCAGGCCTACCCTTTAACCTTCCTCTCTACTCCTTGCTCTCCTTGAGACATATTCCTCAACTTTCCTACCTTCACTCTCTACAACCTACCAAGATCCTCCCCCATTTCTATCTACTGACAACATGCTGGTTGGCTCTTGATGCACAACCACTCTTTTATTATGTTCCTTGTTCTAGTCTAATAAGCTATTAATGGTCCTGTTCCTCGGTACCTGCCTTATGGTAACACAGTTTACTTATGAACCTTTTACCTCCAATCTTCTTCTGCACTCAAACTCACTCTCCCTTACCCTCCAAGTAAATTCTCTCACTTGGGTTCTCTCTCCTTACTCAGCACCCTCCACTGGAACCCACTGCCCAAAACAAGCAAAGCCAGCCAAACTGTGGATTTCCACAAAGCTTGGCTTAAACTTCACTTACTTGCTAAAGAGTGAACTCTCCTTCCCTCACCAACATCTTCCCTACCAGACTCCAATGTGGCTTAATGATGTAATTTTCTATATATAGTACTCCTATTTTGCGTGGAACAATTGCCCACTGAGGTTAATCTTACCTTAGAAAGTACCTTTGTAAGCTTTTCTTTATAAATACATCTTTCTGTTTTTATTTGTTTTTGTCCCTGGTTATGTCCTACGGTATTATGCGCCTCATAAACTGTCTCACCACTTGTTCTCATCTTTGTGCTATTGTAAAGACACCCTTTGTGGTAATGCCACTGCCAACTTTAAATGTGCTTTTGTAAGCCATTTTGGATTGAAATTGACTACAAATAGGCAGTTAAATGTTGCAGACAGCATAATTCATGTCTTGTGTCCATACTGTATTACATTGCTTGAGCCAGTTTGAACACATGTGCCTACTGTGGCATGTCACTTTATTACTAGGCAGCAAGGCTACAGCCACCATGATGAGTGTTCTTAAGTGTCCATACTGACCTACATTGCTGGAGTCAGTCTAACCATACTATCATACTGTGGCGTGCCATTTCATACTCTCACCAAGCATACAGCCAGCACGATCAGTGCTCTTATGTGACCATACTGGACTCCATTGGTGGCACCAGTCTGGACATATTTTCCTGTTGTGCCATAGCGTTGTGTACTGGCAAATATAACAAGAATACGTTCTTATGCAAAGATACTGACCTATACTTGCAGAACCAGCATGGACATGTTTAGATGAGAATATGTACATATGTTGTTGCATCCAAAATGAACATGCATCCATTGGAACAGCTGTCATGAACATTGTTTTTATACTGGTATATATTGTGGGCAAGCGTATTATGAAAATGATTCTGTGCGCTGTTGGTGACTTGACCCTATTGCATTTTATTCAGGGGCTATCAAATGTGTGGCTTGTCGCCACATTTTTCACAGATAGTGTGCTGTAAAATGCACAATTTTAACCTAGTATTTTTCAGGTTTTCTGGGAAGAGTACAGCTCAATTCTTTGGTTGGTTTGGTTGCCTCACTACACTCGATCGCCCTCCTATAGTTGTGGGAAACTCTTACACCCCTCCAATCAAAATAATATTGAATATCTTCCCAAGGTGCATTTTTACAGCAGTCGATGTTTTCCCTAGTCCTAGACGTTTGACCTGGTACAAAAATTACATTGATAGAATATGCTTCGGCACTAACACAATTGTTGCGCTGGTGCTAATAGCAATTGCACCAGTAAAACGTTTCTGTAATGCATCCCATTTGTCTTGTTTTGCGAATTAACAATTGCCTTTGCATTCTCTTTGTACTGGCCCCCAAATCCGCAACACATCTTGAGCTACACTGCACACTACCTTGACATCTGAGAGGACCCATTAAAGAGACAGATTCCCCGAATTGCCTTGAGGGCAGAGTATAGCAATTCAGCTTGCTGGAAAGATGATTTTTTACGTTTGACCAGTAATGTTAAGAGGTAAGCGTTAGATATATCATACTCGTCGGCACAGTCAATGGTTCACCTGTAACTGTAATGAAGATCCATGGCCGTAACGAGAGTGATTTTTTTAAATCGTGAAGTTTTGAAGAAGTTAGCTGGAGAGCTCAAGGATTTCTTAATTCTTGACGAAGACACGTGCTTTCCGAAATGTAAATTGCACAGTTTTTGTGAGTCTTCAATGATTACAATGGGGAGAACAGTATTAAACGCTGTATACCTTTTACAGCTTCCTGGAGCCTATGTAAGCCAAACATTTCACAACTATTGCAAGTGTGTTTTATATTTGTTTCTCGCAAAATGCATTGTCGCTTTGGCTGGTCCAGCAGACGGTTGCTGCTAAAGCGGTATTCTGGCATTGGAGAAACCTTTCACTGATGCAAGTACAATTTGATCTAGCAGTAGGGCACACATTGTTCTAATACTTAAAAACATATCCTTTCAAAGTATTTTTTTTTCTCCCGGCAATGCTTTCCCTAGTCCTAGTCCTTTGCCCTGGTGCACGCATTCATTAAAAGAATACGATTTGCACACCTGTTCAGCTTTTGCATTCATGCTAATTGCACTTGCACTGAAGCAATGTTCCTGTAACGTGGCCCGTGATTTGTAAAATACATAAGACTGCATTACATTGAGTGATAAACTTCCAGAAATTACACAAATTGATATTGAATTTATAAAGACTGAAAGCACTCTCTGTGCATGATCTGATAACATATACCTTGACCAGGTTGCACCTATACTATGAAAATAACAGATGTGTCTTGCCCATTGATGAAACATGTACTACATTGTAGGTATTTGCATCTGGATCAGACAGTGGTTATGATTAACAACATATGCATATTTCTATGCACACTTTTCCAAATTTGTTAAACGTGTATATGCCAGTTGTGGACTTGCAGCATTGAGTCACCATTCAGTAGAGTATTGTGGCAGCTACATGTGTTTCTGGTAGAACGCAGAATGCATTATTGATGTATGGTATGGTATGGTAATATATGGAAAAAGGTCCCACTCACTCAGGAGTAAATATGTAAAAGCCATGAGTCCGGCAGTCTCAAAGGTTAAAGGGAATTGGCACAGAAATGAAAAATCGCCTTAACAGGGCCTCTTTCAAAACATAAAAAACAAAAATGAAGCAATACAAAGCCACGCTCAACTTCCAAAGTCAATTTTGCTTCTTGATGAGGCCATGGTCATCAACATTGACAATGGACTTTGGAAGTTCACTGCAGCTTTAGGTATTCTTCATTTAAGATTCCTTTATGGTTTTTTTTGTTTAATATTTCAAAGGATCTGTCAGTTCCTGTTTGTTTTATGGTGGTGCTAATGGTGAAATAACGCCGGGGATCAACAGACAATGGTGGGCCTTTAACTCATTTACCCTGCCTTTCCAGGTTATATTGCCTAAATATCAGATTTCTCATACACTTTCAACAAGATGTCCTAAATAACGTTAACTTAGAGACAGTAATCATAATGTTGTTTTTAATATATAAAAACATATGTAAGTCCTAACCTAGTAAAATGACTATATATATTCTCACCTTCATGAGATACATCCAGTGCATAATTAAGCAATAAGCCCCGAGCAGTTGGGGGCATTACCACTTCAGGTAATGCCCCTGGGCCCATTCGTGAGGACCTTAACAAATAACACAGGGCATTACCTGAAGTGGTAATGACCCCCCTGTGAGGGGTTTATTGCTATTAGTACCCTGGCCCGTAATTCTGGGGTACTAAAATCATTTTTGTTTCTGTTCCGATAGAACAGAAACACATTTTCTTTTTTAAAACTGATCGGGAAGGGAAGACAAAGAGGGTAATTCATAGAAAATCGCACAAAAGTGGCGCACGCGACTGGCGCACAGCATGCCCGTGCGAATGTCTGCGCCACCCGCGTGCGCTAAAATCGATTTCCGCGCACAGCGTATTCATGGATTTTCGCATCCAAAACCAGCCGTGGCGCAGCGTGGTGCAGCGACCCTGCAGGAGCGCCAGTTACGCCCCCAAGAACGCCCTCGCGCAAGGAAAAGCCTTAAAAATCCCCAAATAATCGCAAAGGGCTGCGCTAACCCTGGACCAGTTCACAGGGCTGGCAAACAGCAAACGCCAAGCGGGTAACGTGTATAACAGGGGTTCGTGGGAAGTATCACACGCGATTCCAGCAGGGTACATGTATTTCAGAGGTGCGCGGGAAGTTCCACACGCGATTTCAGCAGGGTATGTGTATTTCAGGGGTGCGCGGGAAGTTCCACACGCGATTGGCCCCGTGCGAGCAGGGTACTTGTATTCCAGGGGTGCGCGGGAAGTTCCACACGCGATTTCAGCAGGGCATGTGTATTTCATGGGTGCGTGGGAAGTTCCACACGCGATTGGCCCCGTGCGAGCAGGGTACGTGTATTCCAGGGGTGCGCGGGAAGTTCCACACGCGATTACAGCAGGGTACGTGTATTTCAGGGGAGCGAGGGAAGTTCCACATGCGATTGGCCCCGTGCGAGCAGGGTACGTGTATTTCAGGGGTGCGCGGGAAGTTCCACACGCGATTTCAGCAGGGTACGTGTATTTCAGGGGTTCTGGGGAGTACTACACGTGAATTGGCCGTGTGGGTCCTCCCAGGTGTTCGCTCTACAACCTCCACGGCCCCTGCAGGCAGCCCACACCACGGGGGACTACCCTGCACCCCTGCTCATGTCCCGCACGCAGCCCATCCACCATGGGCATGCCCCCCAGCCAACCCATATGTCACCTTGCACTACTGATCAACAATGCATGTCTCCCACCACCCCCACCCTCCAGCAGTGCAGGGGCAGCCACCACCAGGCCCCCACCCATGTCCACCACCACCCCCACCCCCCAGCCACCAGGGGCAGCCTCCACCAGGCCGCCACTCATGTCTCCCACCACCCCCACCCCCCAGCAGTGCAGGGGCAGCCTCCAACAGGCCCCCACTCATGTCTCCCACCACCCCCACCCCCCAGCAGTGCAGGGGCAGCCTCCAACAGGCCCCCACTCATGTCCCCTATCACCCCCATCCACCAGCAGTGCAGGGGCAGCCTCCAACAGATTCCCACTCATGTCCCCTATTACCCCCACCCCCCAGCAGTGCAGGGGCAGCCTCCACCAGGCCCCCACTCCTGTCCCCTATTACCCCCACCCCCCAGCAGTGCAGGGGCAGCCTCCACCAGGCCCCCACTCATGTCTCCCACCACCCCCACCCCCCAGCAGTGCAGGGGCAGCCTCCAAATACGCCCCCACTCATGTCTCCCACCACCCCCACCCCCCAGCCACCAGGGGCAGCCTCCACCAGGCCCCCACTCATGTCTACCATCACCCCCACCCACCAGCAGTGCAGGGGCAGCCTCCACCAGGCCCCCACTCATGTCTCCCACCAATCCTACCCCCCAGCACCATGGGGCACCTGCCAGCAGGCCCCCACTCATGTCCAACTCATGTTCCCCTGCACCCCCACCCCCCAGCACCGTGGGGCACCTGCCAGCAGGCCCCCACTCATGTCCAACTCATGTTCCCCTGCACCCCCACCCCCCAGCACCATGGGGCACCTGCCGGCAGGCCCCCACTCATGTCCAACTCATGTCCCCTGCACCCCCACCCCCCAGCACCGTGGGGCACCTGCCAGCAGGCCCCCACTCATGTCCAACTCATGTTCCCCTGCACCCCCACCCCCAGCACCGTGGGGCACCTGTCAGCAGGCCCCCACTCATGTCCAACTCATGTTCCCCTGCACCCCCACCCCCCAGCACTGTGGGGCACCTGCCAGCAGGCCCCCACTCATGTCCAACTCATGTACCCCAGCCCACATGTCATCACAATCTAGATCCCCGGTCCCCATGGTCAGCCTCCAAATGCAAAACACCCACCCGAGTATCTCATCCACCCACTCAGAAATGGAAATAACATGATAGAACTGCAATTGCAAGTTTGGAAACGAACACATGTCCCTCACATTCACCCAATGGGTGTCAGTGAATCTCCAAACCTGTATCATGATATGCATGAAACCAATGAGATGATACTACACATTGAAGTTTGATCTAAAAATATGCATTAAAGAAAACAAGAATTGAATCAAAAATAAACTAACAGAAATGGGAATTTAAAAAAAGTAAAAAGAAGCATGTCCATGACAAAATGCTAAACCAAAAATCAGAATCCAAAGGAATGGTGTCAAAGTCACAGTCCAGAAAAGAAAATCCAATGTGAAATTATAATAGAAAGCCATTGCTCCATGGGTAAATGGTAAAAGGAAACGAAAATCCAACAGATAACTATGTACAGGTGAACAAGCCAGGGTCCATGATCCCAACAAAAGAAATGAAACCTATCTAACAACAGTACCTAATAAAAAATAACTATATACAAAAATGTGGCCCATTGTCCAAAAGGTCCAAAGAAAAAGCAAAAACAAAGGAAACCTAACACTAACTACATAACTATTTACATGGGCAGCGGGATAGTCCAGCGGCTCACTGGATGTTGTCATGGGCCAGGGCATCATCGAACTCCTGTTCAATGTCTTGGAAGCGGGCATGTTCCCTGGCCCCGAGGTCCCGCAGGGATAAAGCAGTGTCCAGCTCCAACTCCCTGCGAAGACCCTCGAGGCACTCAGCCCGCCTCAGCACCCTCCGCATGGAGTTCTCCGCCCTGACCATTGTGAGCCGTTCCTCCTCTGCCCGCGGCCGCTCCGCACCTATTCGCTGGCTCAACCGCTCCCACACGGAAGCCACCCCCATTCCAGGGTTCTCCTGCCCTTCGGCCGATGCATGCACCCCTGATGTTGATGGCCCCGAGCCATGATGCCTCCCACGTCGAGCCTGCCGCTGCCTCCGACGCAACTGCCTGTGCCAGCACAACGGCATCCAGGCTGATGGTATCCACCGATGCCGTCGTGCACGTGCCCTGCCCGATGATGCCGTCACATCCTCCATCTGCCGGGGTCCAGTTGCTGGTGTGTCCACCCCTGCTGGACCTCCGACTCCCGACTGTGGCAGGGATGGGATCCCCACCGAGCCGGCTGCATTGGTCGGGGCAGGTCCACAGGGGGCCCCGGTGGCATCTGGGCCGGAAGACGGCATGGAGAACGACTGGTGCATAGTCTCTACAGAGGAGGACAGGGTCGCCAGATTGGCCGACACATGTAGGAAACCCCCGACCATGGCCATTCCCAACTGGGCCACGTCGGCACGGTGCTCTCCATGATGACGTGCATGCTCCTCCTGGGAAGCACGAACCTCATCACGAATTGCACCTGTGCGCAACGCGACACCAATCAGGACCTTCTCCATACGGCCAGGGGTCCCCTCGTACGCAGGTGGAGGGGAGTCAGATGACATGGACATCCCCCCTACCTGCGGACGGGCCTGGGATGGGGCATCCCTGCTGGTGCATGGTGGTGCAGTCACAGTGTCAGGGACAGTGACATGCACAGGCCCCTCCACGGCGACCTGTGCTGCCTCCTGCCCCTGCCCCTGGACTGCAACACTTGCACCAGCAGGGATGCCCCCACCAGGCCCCATGTGCGCCTCAGTAGCGGCCTCCTCCTCCTCTGTGGAAACTACCAACCTGGATGGCTCCACCCCGTCTTCCGCCATTGCAAGCCCCTGTGGGAGCTCACCCACCCCTTCCGCTGCAGCCGTGGGGGCATCCCCGCCACTTTGCTCCAATCAGCCGTCTCCGCCCTCTTCTTCACGTGGCGCTGTGTAGAGGGAGACATAGAACAGAAGCATCAGGGTACTGTACAATGGTCCCCTAGACAGGAAGCAATAGCAGATGAGTGGCACTGTCAAAGATCACTTCCATCATGTCCCTCCACAACACATGGCTCAGTGCAGGTAAAACACATGCGGTAACAGGCATGGCGCATGCTATGGACATTAGCATACATGTCCAAGTTATTCTTTAAACATACACTGTTGTTTTGGAACTCACATGCATCATGTGCAATGCCTATCACATGCACACACTTCACCCTAGTTTCATCCATCTGGCCTCGTACACCACAGACACAGTGGATACAAGGATGACTAGGCTGCATCAGTGAACCGGAACATTGCCACAGACATGTGTCATGCATCCCAGGCATTCACAAGTCACAGAAACGCTGGTCAGACACACAGACATGGACAGCATATATGTACATGGCATCAGCACCCATCCCTCACCCATGTCCAGGAACAGAGACTGGCATGCTTTCATGTGGCCATTCCGCATAGGGCAACCCATGTTGCATTTGAACACATGCACCAACCGTGTGGTTCACACATTACTGGTCTCACATGCATGACGTCCCTGCACACACACATGCATACATGGGCTATGTCACACATACAGGCAAGTATCAGACAACCAGCACACTGCGACATGCCTTGTCTCACACAGCAATGCTTGGCCACTTACCGCTCAACTCCAGACGGTTCTGCCTCTCAAGGATCTGGCTGTGGAGCGCTGGGCCTACTCGTTCCAGGACCCTCATCTGGATGGTACTCATGCGGCTCCAGCCCCCCTCCACGAGGCGCCGGGCCTTCAAGAGGGTCCTGGACCTGCAGTCATCCCAGCGCTTCTTGAAATGTTGGTAGTCGCGGACTGCCACCCCCTCCGCGTTGATGGCAGTCACGATGTCCGTCCAGATCCGAGTCCGTCCTTCCTTGTTGGCGCACTTACTTCCGAAGAGGGCATCATACTGCCCCAGGACTTGCTCCACCAGGACACCAACTTCGGTGGCACTGAAGCTGGTGCCCCTCTGCCTCTCTGGCCGGGGGTTGCCAGTGGTGCCAGATGTGGCAGTGCCCAACATGGCAACCCCAGAGGCAGGAGTGGGTGGACAACTGGGTCCTGGGTCTGGGCTGTGGAGCGATGGTATCCCAGTCGGGAGTACTCTGTTCCAGCAGGGGTGGACACAGCAAATGGACCCCTGCAGATGGCTGATGTGCAGGCACCAAATGGCAGGGCACGGTGGCAGCAGGCAGGCAGGTAGGCAGGCAGCAGCAGATGGCTCGTGGAGGCTGCTCAGGGCTCTGGGGGGCAGTAATTCAGCCTTTTGGGCAGGAGCGTGGTCTTCCGTGTGCTTATGCGTGGCCAGCTTGATACAGAGTGATTTGGCACGTGAAAATCCTGCACGTCTGCGTGTAAATCGAGGAAAGGCCCTTAGCGCGTATGCACGTCAGCACGCATATGCAATTTCATTGGACCAAAGGCCCTTAGCACGTGAGCGCATCTGTGACGTGAGGCGCGCGGGTGTTTCCCTCATTACACGTGATGACAGAGCACACGTGGGTTTCCAACAATCGCGTGTGGAACTTCCTGCGCACCCCAGAAATACACGTACACAGGCCAATCGCGTGTACGCTCATTTCCCTCCGATTATACGCGATGAC
Organism: Ambystoma mexicanum; assembly: GCF_040938575.1. Lineage (NCBI taxonomy): Eukaryota > Metazoa > Chordata > Amphibia > Caudata > Ambystomatidae > Ambystoma > Ambystoma mexicanum. Next base: position 507,436,623 of record NC_090926.1, on the reverse strand, counting down.
ACTCGGACGTGCAGTTTCATTTCATTGGCCGAAAGGCCACCATGCGCAGCTGTGACATCACGCGCATGGCCGTAGAGAATGGCGCATGTAAAAATGAAGAGATACACGTCCGAGTGTCAAAGCGCGTAATTGGTGGAAATGGCCTCATCGCGTATGCTTGTCTGTGACGTGTGTATAAAAGGTACGTGTAGGACGCCATTTCCTTGTACGTGCTTTTCGTGGAGAGCGAGTGGGTGAAATCTGTACTTCTTGTCAGTTCACACGCGATTTACTTCACGGCGTTTCCAGTTTGTACTCCCTGTTACCTCTGACAGTTTTTTCTCTTTTCCTCTTTTCCCTGGGCCTGTTTCCTCAAACAGCTCCCCTACTACTGTTGTCCTGTCTCCTCAGAAAGCGTACAATTCTTCTTTTGGCGGGGTTTTTGCCAACGCGCACACGCGCATATTTTTCACGCTTTTGTTCCTGGCAGAGGGTGAGTCGCGCACGTATTTAACATCTGTGCTTGCCCCGTGTGTCGCGTACCCCTTCAGAGGTCATTCTAGGCTGCGTGTGACACGCATACGTTCATTCTTGTGTTCCTGGGTGCCACAGCGTAATGCAGGTTTTTTTTTCCACGCACGTGGTCTAGGAGGGGTTGCGTGCACCTTACTTCCCTTTTTTGGGCTGCCTGTGCATTGCGTGACCCGTCATCTTTCCCCAGGGGTGACATACAGCCTTGCTAGAGCACTAGGGTACGATTACCATCTGGTACCCAAGCCCTTTGACCCCCAATTGCCCAGGACAATAGTTCACATCAACTCCCATACGCACAATAACATCAGTGCCATGGCTGGGAGGCGAACAAGCCGTAAGGGTGGCAAAGGTGGCTGAGCCCCAAGTGGTGGCCGTGGTGGATCCGGTAGGGGACGTGGTCGTGACTTGCAGGGTGCTCCTAGCCCCCCATGTGTGGAGGAGCAGTCAGGGACACCCATGCCCCCCCCTGGTTGAGGTTAGCGTGGCTGACACCATCCATGCTCAGCCCTTGTTGGACCAGCCCACTGTGGAACCAGACCTGGCACAGGGTGACTCCATGGCTGACTTCCAGGTCAGCAGGTCTAGGCCACGTGCGCCGGTGAACGTTGGTGTCATCAGGCCACGTGGATCAGGGGCAGCTAGGTCATCTGCTGCCCCGCATAGGCAGGCTAGGGAGGCTGAAGGGGCAGCTGCGGCTTCATCCACCCCACCTCTCACACACCCAGCCAGGACAGTGTCGTTCCAAGTCCATCATGCTGACATTCCCCCTGACACCATCACACTTGAGATAATGTCTGCACCAACTCCCATGCTGAGTGTGCAATCCCACGCTCCTGCCCCTAGTGTCCAGAGCGGCGCAGGACACTCCAGATCCCCACCACCTTCCAAGCAGAAGAGGAAGAGTGCTCGTCCAGTAGAGGCTGATGCCCCAGACACGGCTACACAGTCCGGCCCGTCAAGGAAGCCCAGCTTCAATGAGGCCGAACTGAATGCACTTGTAGAGTATGTGTCCGCACATGACCGCGAAATGGTGATTGTTGCAGGATCCAAGACCACACCTGCACAATGTCAGGCACACTGGCAGACCATTGCGGACATCATAAGTGCCCTTGGAATCGTAAGGCGCACAGCTAATGATTGCTACAAGCGCTGGAATGACCTGAAGTGCAGGGCAAAGAATAAGCTGGCCTCAAGTCATGCCGCAACTCTAGTGACTGGATGTGGGTCTCCAGCAGACGACATAGAACTCACTCCACATGAGCAGGTTGCTGGGACCTACGTCACAGAGGAACAGATCCAAGGCGTGGGAGTAGTGGCAGATTACGAGGCATTGTCCGGTGAGTGCACATGCATGTGTGTGTCATCCACGTGCATGTTGTGTGTGGGAGGGCTTCTGTTTGGGTGCCAGGGGAGGGTGTGTGTGCCTGAGTGGTTCGGCTCACCCATGTGCCTCTTCCAAAATATTCTTTGCACCAGCATTTGGGTATAGCAGCATCCCTTCGGCCAACATTAGACATCCAGCCCAACACCACGCCAGCTGCCCTTGGAGTGTCATCTTGCCACTACACTGTTGCTTATTTACCTCTGCTTATTCAGGAAGATTGTTTGTATACCACCACTTTTACTCGGGATTTCTCAGTCCTATTGTCACATGTCTGACATGGCTATGGTACAGTGGACTGGCTCAGTTTCGTGGACATGATTAGTTTGGACATGTCCCTGTGCTATAGGACCATTTTTGACTGGCAGCAGCATGTTAAACATTAGAACCATTACAATGAAAATGATCAATCATATGAACAAACTGGACTGAATGAACAATTGGTGACCTCCTCTCCCTCTACACTTCATGGCTAGGGTACATGCCATCTGTGTGATGGCATGTGTATTTGACCTGCCAATCACTGGCCAATGTGTGATGGCACTGCTAGGCAGCATGCAGCAAATGTGTTCATCTTCCGTCTTGGTGTCATCAATGTGTGGCATCTGCCTCCCCATCACATGCAGTGACGGTGCATGCATAGGAGTGTTTTAGTCATGTGGGACATGTGTCAATCAAGTACTGTTTCTGTAGCCTCTCAGCCCTCATTGTGTGCCATGGTGCTAATGCCTGTTTCCATTTGTTTTCTTTTATGTCTTTGCAGGGGAAGACGCACCTGATACTGCTGGGGTTGTGGAGATGGTGCAGACCCAGGAGGGGTCTGAGGGCTGACCGACCACCAGTGAGGGACATGGTGTGGTGGTGGGTGAGAACCCACAACTGCTGCAGGTCGTGCTCTCAAGGGGTGTCTCTGGCTGCACCTCCCCCGAGCTGTACTCAGGTGTTGATTCGGATGATGAGACCTACGTGCCGTTGCAGGTGAGTGTTCCTGGGAGGGATTCTGTTCTGTCCGACCCACCTGCACCAGGGTTAGAACCCTCAATGGGGATGTCAGTGTTGGCAGGTACGCCTTTGGTGGTTACGGATGCAGGGTCACACTCCGCGACATCTGATCCTGTTCCTGGGCCAGCAGATCAGAGGGGGAATGCAGTCCTGCAGCCTCAGGCAGTGCCGGCACAGCAAGGCGCAGTTCGCCTTGCCCCTGTCAGGTGTGGTGCCCGCCGACGTGGTGGCCGTATGCCACCTGGCAATACCGCATGGGAGCAATCCATTTACGGTATGGCAACCCAACAGGCAGCATCATCAGAGATGATGGCTCAGGCCATGGATAGGGTGGCCACTTCCATTGTCCCCCCCGAGAGGCTGATGGAGCGACTACAGCAGGCAACCGACTCCATCTGCCAGTCACACAGGGAGGACATGTTGGCGTCCAACAGGGACAGGCGGGCGGCACTGGCGACTCTGCAGGAAGCCATCTCCATAGAGTCACAGGGCCACAGGGAAGCCCTGAGGCTGGAACTCCTTCACCTCAGGACGACTCTTGTTGAGCTTGAGGCTTCAACAGACCGAAGGACAGAACAGCAGCTGGAGCATCTCACCCGTACGCTCTCAGGTGAGATGCAGGCAACTAGGGCAGAGGTCCGTGCATCCCGTGAGTTGTTGCATGGGGACCTCCTGCACACTCATCCTCCAGAACGAGACCTACCACACCCGCATGCTTGCAGCCATGGGGGAACAGACTAGGGCTTGCGTGGGCTGCCTCCCATAGTGCCACCACCTCCGGATGCAGCTGCACAGGGTGAGAATAGCGACAATAGGGTAGCCGTGTGGGCCATGAGCCCATGGAGGTGTTTTTTTTTTTCGCAAGATCCACACAGGTGGGTTTTGGTGTGCACCCTGTCCTCGGACCTCCTGGGTGGCCTCCCCAACCCCCCCCCCCCCCCGGGCCCATTAATGGCCATTTTTTTTTTTTTTTTTTTTTTTGGGACAGTGTGTTGCCTTGTGTGGCTCCCGTGGGCATACGCTGCATTGTGGCTGGGCACATGCAGGCTTGTCATGGATTTGGTTCAGATGCTTGGGTTTTTGTCACACACACCCCTCCTGCTTCCCGTTTCCATGGGCTTGCAAAGGGTGTGCCCAAGTGACATTGACGTACATGGTGACATTGGACTCCCATGAGCTGTGTGGGCGGTCTGTAGTCAATACTGTGTATACATTCATAGTGCATATTGTTGTATTGTACACTGCGTGGTGTATTCATATGTGCCTCTGCATCCATCTCATCCTCCATATTTGCAGGTCCCTTCCTCATGTCTTCACAATGCGGTCCACCTTGGAACTGGAGTCCATGTTGTAAGCAGTGCACCTAAACTCTTGCGTGGCGCCAACACTGTATACTTGCAAGTGTTCGGAGGGCTGTCATCATCAGGTGGTGAGGCTAGCTAATTTTTAAGTCTGTAATGTCATGTTTAAGGTGGGTTGGAGGTTGTGTAGGTGATTGGTATTATTGGTAAGTATTTGGTAATGTGGGCTGTAGGTCCTGCATTACTGTGAGCATTTCATGTGTGGACAGGTTTCCATTAGGGACACTGTAGCTGCTGACACTTGGGGTATGTTGTGGGGATTCATTGCTTTCCTCTCACATTGCATGACATGCCATGGTGTGTTGTGTGGCCGTGCCCTGGAGGGGGTGGGTGACATGGCACTGTTTTCATGTAGTATTTTGCAAGTGGGTATTCATTTCTGCAGCATGGAAGTGTATTTTCATGACACTGCATTGGTGGTGTTTGTGTAGGTAGGGATGCACACATTGTGACACTTCCACATGAACAATCTCAGGCTGCTATGGTTCTGACAGTTGACAGTCCCTTTGTTCGTCTTAATTGTCAGGCCGAGTCATCATTGCTAATCAGATGGTATGTGCCAGGCCTGTGTGCACTCGACTGGGGTGTGATTTCTATGTGAAGTAATTAGCCACCAGCTGCATACGGGCTGCCTCACCCTGTGCCCTTTCCCCTCCCATGCTCAGCGGGCGTGCATGTGGTTGGGGATGTGGGGGCACCACCATGTCCACGGCCAGGCCCCGGCGTGTTGCAACATTGTGCAGGACACATGCTGCCACTATGATCCTGTACACTACTGGGGGCGCATATAACAGCTGCCCACCAGACCGGTCAAGGGAGCGAAAGCGTGACTTGAGCACTCCGAATGTGCGCTCCACTATGCCCCGGGTTGCTATATGGGCTGTGTTGTATCTTACCTCTGGAGGCGTGATGGGGTTCCGAATTGGCGTCATCATGTGGGTGCTCAGAGGGTAGGCACTGTCCCCTGGTGAGGAGGTGATGGGTATCATTAGTTTGGTAGTGACATTACTCTGCATCTGACATGCATGGATGTGCAGTGGCATTCATACTCACCAAGCAGCCATGTATCACCATGCCACCCAGCTTCGAGGTCCCGGCTTAGGGTAGACATTCGGTAAATGAAGCTGTCGTGGGTGGACCCTGGATAGTTTGCATATACTGAGGTGATGATTCCCTTAGCATTACATACTACCTGCACGTTGATGAAATGCCAGTGCTTGCGGTTCCCATAGATGTGCAGATGCCCTGGGGGGCGTAGTGCCACATGGGTGCAGTCAATGGCACCTAGCACTTTTGGAAATTGTGCCACACCGTAGAAATCGAGGGTGGCAGCCTGCTTTTCTGCAGGTGTCCTGGGCAGGTATATGTGCCTACGGACTGATGGGCGTGCAGTGATGATGTTCAAGACCTGGTGTAGGCAGCGTGACTGCGTGGCCTGTGACACCCCACCCACTATGGTACTTGTCCGCTGAAATGATCCTGTGGCCAAGAAGTGCAGTACATTGAGGACCTTCTCCAGGGGGCTGAGTGCTTGGGAGCACAGGGTGGGTGATGTGAGGTCATCCTCCCACTCACTGACCAGGTCAAGTATCATGTGTGGGGGAAACCTGTACCTCCCATACACCTGGTCATCAGGCATCCCAAAAAGGCTGGTTCTGGGAGTGAAAATTCGGGCCCTCACTATCCTCCTCCTCCTCCTTTGGTAACCCACGGCCACTGCTGCTAGGAATGGTATATTCAACCTGGCGTATGAGCTTGTTTGTGGTTTTCGCGCATTTTTATGCTGCGCGGGTCGAAGTACGCCTGATTCATGCTGGCGTACGTGTGTCAGGATTGGACACTTTTTCGGCACGTCGTAGGCGAAAGTGTGAATCTTCCCGCCCACACCAGGAATACACGTAGCACACTCTCACAGGCACAGTCGCGGGTAAATATTCCCGCCCACCCCTGGAATACATGTGACCCACTCTCACAGGCCCAATCGCGTGTGGAAGTTCACGCGCACCCACAGTAATACACGTACCCAGGCAAATCGCATGTGGAAGTTCACGCGCACCCACAGTAATACACGTACCCAGGCAAATCGCGTGTGGAAGTTCACATGCACCCCGAAGTACACGTACAATCGCGTGTGGAACTTCACGCGCACCACGAAGTACACATACCCAGGCAAGTTGCACGGATGGGGGGTGGGGGTGGTGGGAGACATGAGTGGGGGCCTGGTGGAGGCTGCCCCTGCACTGCTGGGGGGTGGGGGTGGTGGGAGACATGAGTGGGGGCCTGGTGGAGGCTGCCCCTGGTGGCTGGGGGGTGGGGGTGGTGGTAGACATGAGTGGGGGCCTGGTGGAGGCTGCCCCTGCACTGCTGGGGGGTGGGGGTGGTGGGAGACATGAGTGGGGGGCTGGTGGAGGCTGCCCCTGGTGGCTGGGGGGTGGGGGTGGTGGTAGACATGGGTGGGGGTCTGGTGGAGGCTGCCCCTGCACTGCTGGGGGGTGGGGGTGGTGGGAGACATGGGTGGGGGCCTGGTGGAGGCTGCCCCTGGGGGGTGGGGGTGGTGGTAGACATGGGTGGGGGCCTGGTGGAGGCTGCCCCTGCACTGCTGGGGGGTGGGGGTGGTGGGAGACATGAGTGGGGGACTGGTGGAGGCTGCCCCTGCACTGCTGGGGGGTGGGGTGGTGGGGGACATGAGTGGGGGCCTGGTGGAGGCTGCCCCTGGTGGCTGGGGGGTGGGGGTGCAGGGGGACATGAATGGGGGCCTGGTGGAGGCTGCACCTGCACTGCTGTGGGGTGGGGGTGGTGGGAGACATGAGTGGGGGCCTGGTGGAGGCTGACCCTGCACTGCTGGGGGGTGGGGGTGGTGGGAGACATGTGTGGGGGCCTGGTGGAGGCTGCCCCTGGTGGCTGGGGAGTGGGGGTGGTGGTAGACATGGGTGGGGGCCTGGTGGAGGCTGCCCCTGGTGGCTGGGCGGTGGGGTGCAGGGGGACATGAGTGGGGGCCTGGTGGAGGCTGCCCCTGGTGGCTGGGGGGTGGGGGTGGTGGTAGACATGAGTGGGGGCCTGGTGGAGGCTGCCCCTGCACTGCTGGGGGGTGGGGGTGGTGGGAGACATGAGTGGGGGCCTGGGGGAGGCTGCCCCTGGTGGCTGGGGGGTGGGGGTGGTGGTAGACATGAGTGGGGGCCTGGTGGAGGCTGCCCCTGCACTGCTGGGGGTTGGGGGTGGTGGGAGACATGAGTGGGGGCCTGGTGGAGGCTGCCCCTGGTGGCTGGGGGGGTGGTGGTGGTGGTAGACATGGGTGGGGGCCAGGTGGTGGCTGCCCCTGGTGGCTGGGGCATGGGGGTGGTGGTAGACATGGGTAGGGGCCTGGTAGAGACTGCCCCTGCACTGCTGGGGGGTGGGGGTGGTGGGAGACATGAGTGGGGGCCTGTTGGAGGCTGCCCCTGCACTTCTGGCGGGTGGGTAGTGGTGGGAGACATGGGTGGGGGCCTGGTGGAGGCTGCCCCTGGTGGCTGGGGGGTGGGGGTGGTGGTAGACATGGGTGGGGGCCTGGTGGAGGCTGCCCCTGGTGGCTGAGGGGTGGGGGTGCAGGGGACATGAGTGGGGGCCTGGTGGAGGCTGCACCTGCACTGCTGGGGGGTGGGGGTGCAGGGAGACATGAGTGGGGGCCTGGTGGAGGCTGCCCCTGGTGGCTGGGGGGTGGGGGTGTTGGTAGACATGGGTGGGGGCCTGGTGGAGGCTGCCCCTGCACTGCTGGGGGGTGGGGTGGTGGTAGACATGGGTGGGGGCCTGGTGGAGGCTGCACCTGGTGGCTGGGGTGTGGGGGTGCAGGGGGGCATGAGTGGGGGCCTGGTGGAGGCTGCCCCTGGTGGCTGGGGGGTGGGGGTGCAGGGGGACATGAGTGGGGGCCTGGTGGAGGCTGCACCTGCACTGCTGGGGGGTGGGGGGGGTGGGAGACATGGGTGGGGGCCTGGTGGAGGCTGCCCTTGCACTGCTGGGGGGTGGGGGTGGTGGCAGACATGGGTGGGGGCCTGGTGGAGGCTGCCCCTGGTGGCTGGGGGGTGGGGGTGCAGGGGGACATGAGTGGGGGCCTGGTGGAGGCTGCCCCTGGTGGCTGGGGGGTGGGGGTGCAGGGGGACATGAGTGGGGGCCTGGTGGAGGCTGCACCTGCACTGCTGGGGGGTGGGGTGGTGGTAGACATGGGTGGGGGCCTGGTGGAGGCTGCCCCTGCACTGCTGGGGGGTGGGGGTGGTGGGAGACATGGGTGGGGGCCTGGTGGAGGCTGCCCCTGGTGGCTGGGGGGTGGGGGTGGTGGTCGACATGAGTGGGGGCCTGGTGAAGGCTGCCCCTGCACTGCTGGGGGGTGGGGGTGGTGGGAGACATGAGTGGGGGCCTGGTGGAGGCTGCCCCTGGTGGCTGGGGGGCGGGGGTGGTAGTAGACATGGGTGGGGGCCTGGTGGAGGCTGCCCCTGCACTGCTGGGGGGTGGGGGTGGTGGGAGACATGAGTGGGGGCCTGTTGGAGGCTGCCCCTGCACTGCTGGGGGGTGGGGGTGGTGGGAAACATGAGTGAGGGCCTGGTGGAGGCTGCCCCTGGTGGCTGGGGGGTGGGGGTGCAGGGGGACATGACTGGGGGCCTGGTGGAGGCTGCACCTGCACTGCTGGGGGGTGGGGGTGGTGGGAGACATGGGTGGGGGCCTGGTGCAGGCTGCCCCTGGTGGCTGGGGGTGGGGGTGGTGGTAGACATGGGTGGGGGCCTGGTGGAGGCTGCCCCTGGTGGCTGGGGGGGTGGGGGTGCAGGGGGGCATGAGTGGGGGCCTGGTGGAGGCTGCACCTGCACTGCCGGGGGGTGGGGGTGCAGGGGGACATGAGTGGGGGCCTGGTGGAGGCTGCCCCTGGTGGCTGGGGGGTGGGGGTCGTGGTAGACATGGGTGGGGGCCTGGTGGAGGCTGCCCCTGCACTGCTGGGTGGTGGGGGTGGTGGTAGACATGGGTGGGGGCCTGGTGGAGGCTGCCCCTGGTGGCTGGGTGGTGGGGTGCAGGGGGACATGAGTGGGGGCCTGGTGGAGGATGCCCCTGGTGGCTGGGGGATGGGGGTGCAGGGGGACATGAGTGGGGACCTGGTGGAGGCTGCACCTGCACTGCTGGGGGGTGGGGGTGGTGGGAGACATGGGTGGGGACCTGGTGGAGGCTGCCCCTGCACTGCTGGGGGGTGGGGGTGGTGGTAGACATGGGTGGGGGCCTGGTGGAGGCTGCCCCTGGTGGCTGGGGGGTGGGGGTGCAGGGGGACATGAGTGGGGGCCTGGTGGAGGCTGCACCTGGTGGCTGGAGGGTGGGGGTGCAGGGGGGCATGAGTGGGGGCCTGGTGGAGGCTGCATCTGCACTGCTGGGGGGTGGGGGTGGTGGGAGACATGGGTGGGGGCCTGGTGGAGGCTGCCCCTGGTGGCTGGGGGGTGGGGGTGCAGGGGACATGAGTGGGGGCCTGGTGGAGGCTGCCCCTGGTGGCTGGGGGGTGGGGATGCAGGGGGACATGAGTGGGGGCCTGGTGGAGGCTGCCCCTGCACTGCTGGGGGTGGGGGTGGTGGGAGACATGAGTGGGTGCCTGGTGGAGGGTGCCCCTGCACTGCGGGGGTGTGGGGGTAATAGGGGACATGAGTGGGGGCCTGGTGGAGGCTGCCCCTGCACTGCTGGGGGGTGGGGGTGGTGGGAGACATGAGTGGGGGCCTGGTGGAGGCTGCCCCTGGTGGCTGGGGGGTGGGGGTGGTGGTAGACATGAGTGGGGGCCTGGTGGAGGCTGCCCCTGCACTGCTGGGGGGTGGGGGTGGTGGGAGACATGAGTGGGGGGCTGGTGGAGGCTGCCCCTGGTGGCTGGGGGGTGGGGGTGGTGGTAGACATGGGTGGGGGTCTGGTGGAGGCTGCCCCTGCACTGCTGGGGGGTGGGGGTGGTGGGAGACATGGGTGGGGGCCTGGTGGAGGCTGCCCCTGGGGGGTGGGGGTGGTGGTAGACATGGGTGGGGGCCTGGTGGAGGCTGCCCCTGCACTGCTGGGGGGTGGGGGTGGTGGGAGACATGAGTGGGGGACTGGTGGAGGCTGCCCCTGCACTGCTGGGGGGTGGGGTGGTGGGGGACATGAGTGGGGGCCTGGTGGAGGCTGCCCCTGGTGGCTGGGGGGTGGGGGTGCAGGGGGACATGAATGGGGGCCTGGTGGAGGCTGCACCTGCACTGCTGTGGGGTGGGGGTGGTGGGAGACATGAGTGGGGGCCTGGTGGAGGCTGACCCTGCACTGCTGGGGGGTGGGGGTGGTGGGAGACATGTGTGGGGGCCTGGTGGAGGCTGCCCCTGGTGGCTGGGGAGTGGGGGTGGTGGTAGACATGGGTGGGGGCCTGGTGGAGGCTGCCCCTGGTGGCTGGGCGGTGGGGTGCAGGGGGACATGAGTGGGGGCCTGGTGGAGGCTGCCCCTGGTGGCTGGGGGGTGGGGGTGGTGGTAGACATGAGTGGGGGCCTGGTGGAGGCTGCCCCTGCACTGCTGGGGGGTGGGGGTGGTGGGAGACATGAGTGGGGGCCTGGGGGAGGCTGCCCCTGGTGGCTGGGGGGTGGGGGTGGTGGTAGACATGAGTGGGGGCCTGGTGGAGGCTGCCCCTGCACTGCTGGGGGTTGGGGGTGGTGGGAGACATGAGTGGGGGCCTGGTGGAGGCTGCCCCTGGTGGCTGGGGGGGTGGTGGTGGTGGTAGACATGGGTGGGGGCCTGGTGGTGGCTGCCCCTGGTGGCTGGGGCGTGGGGGTGGTGGTAGACATGGGTAGGGGCCTGGTAGAGACTGCCCCTGCACTGCTGGGGGGTGGGGGTGGTGGGAGACATGAGTGGGGGCCTGTTGGAGGCTGCCCCTGCACTTCTGGCGGGTGGGTAGTGGTGGGAGACATGGGTGGGGGCCTGGTGGAGGCTGCCCCTGGTGGCTGGGGGGTGGGGGTGGTGGTAGACATGGGTGGGGGCCTGGTGGAGGCTGCCCCTGGTGGCTGAGGGGTGGGGGTGCAGGGGACATGAGTGGGGGCCTGGTGGAGGCTGCACCTGCACTGCTGGGGGGTGGGGGTGCAGGGAGACATGAGTGGGGGCCTGGTGGAGGCTGCCCCTGGTGGCTGGGGGGTGGGGGTGTTGGTAGACATGGGTGGGGGCCTGGTGGAGGCTGCCCCTGCACTGCTGGGGGGTGGGGTGGTGGTAGACATGGGTGGGGGCCTGGTGGAGGCTGCACCTGGTGGCTGGGGTGTGGGGGTGCAGGGGGGCATGAGTGGGGGCCTGGTGGAGGCTGCCCCTGGTGGCTGGGGGGTGGGGGTGCAGGGGGACATGAGTGGGGGCCTGGTGGAGGCTGCACCTGCACTGCTGGGGGGTGGGGGTGGTGGGAGACATGGGTGGGGGCCTGGTGGAGGCTGCCCTTGCACTGCTGGGGGGTGGGGGTGGTGGCAGACATGGGTGGGGGCCTGGTGGAGGCTGCCCCTGGTGGCTGGGGGGTGGGGGTGCAGGGGGACATGAGTGGGGGCCTGGTGGAGGCTGCCCCTGGTGGCTGGGGGGTGGGGGTGCAGGGGGACATGAGTGGGGGCCTGGTGGAGGCTGCACCTGCACTGCTGGGGGGTGGGGTGGTGGTAGACATGGGTGGGGGCCTGGTGGAGGCTGCCCCTGCACTGCTGGGGGGTGGGGGTGGTGGGAGACATGGGTGGGGGCCTGGTGGAGGCTGCCCCTGGTGGCTGGGGGGTGGGGGTGGTGGTCGACATGAGTGGGGGCCTGGTGAAGGCTGCCCCTGCACTGCTGGGGGGTGGGGGTGGTGGGAGACATGAGTGGGGGCCTGGTGGAGGCTGCCCCTGGTGGCTGGGGGGCGGGGGTGGTGGTAGACATGGGTGGGGGCCTGGTGGAGGCTGCCCCTGCACTGCTGGGGGGTGGGGGTGGTGGGAGACATGAGTGGGGGCCTGTTGGAGGCTGCCCCTGCACTGCTGGGGGGTGGGGGTGGTGGGAAACATGAGTGAGGGCCTGGTGGAGGCTGCCCCTGGTGGCTGGGGGGTGGGGGTGCAGGGGGACATGACTGGGGGCCTGGTGGAGGCTGCACCTGCACTGCTGGGGGGTGGGGGTGGTGGGAGACATGGGTGGGGGCCTGGTGCAGGCTGCCCCTGGTGGCTGGGGGTGGGGGTGGTGGTAGACATGGGTGGGGGCCTGGTGGAGGCTGCCCCTGGTGGCTGGGGGGGTGGGGGTGCAGGGGGGCATGAGTGGGGGCCTGGTGGAGGCTGCACCTGCACTGCCGGGGGGTGGGGGTGCAGGGGGACATGAGTGGGGGCCTGGTGGAGGCTGCCCCTGGTGGCTGGGGGGTGGGGGTGGTGGTAGACATGGGTGGGGGCCTGGTGGAGGCTGCCCCTGCACTGCTGGGTGGTGGGGGTGGTGGTAGACATGGGTGGGGGCCTGGTGGAGGCTGCCCCTGGTGGCTGGGTGGTGGGGTGCAGGGGGACATGAGTGGGGGCCTGGTGGAGGATGCCCCTGGTGGCTGGGGGATGGGGGTGCAGGGGGACATGAGTGGGGACCTGGTGGAGGCTGCACCTGCACTGCTGGGGGGTGGGGGTGGTGGGAGACATGGGTGGGGACCTGGTGGAGGCTGCCCCTGCACTGCTGGGGGGTGGGGGTGGTGGTAGACATGGGTGGGGGCCTGGTGGAGGCTGCCCCTGGTGGCTGGGGGGTGGGGGTGCAGGGGGACATGAGTGGGGGCCTGGTGGAGGCTGCACCTGGTGGCTGGAGGGTGGGGGTGCAGGGGGGCATGAGTGGGGGCCTGGTGGAGGCTGCATCTGCACTGCTGGGGGGTGGGGGTGGTGGGAGACATGGGTGGGGGCCTGGTGGAGGCTGCCCCTGGTGGCTGGGGGGTGGGGGTGCAGGGGACATGAGTGGGGGCCTGGTGGAGGCTGCCCCTGGTGGCTGGGGGGTGGGGATGCAGGGGGACATGAGTGGGGGCCTGGTGGAGGCTGCCCCTGCACTGCTGGGGGTGGGGGTGGTGGGAGACATGAGTGGGTGCCTGGTGGAGGGTGCCCCTGCACTGCGGGGGTGTGGGGGTAATAGGGGACATGAGTGGGGGCCTGGTGGAGGCTGCCCCTGGTGGCTGGTGGGTGGGGGTGGTGGGAGACATGTGTTGGTGATCAGTGGTGCAAGGTGACATGTTGGTTGGCTGGTGGGCATGGCCATGGTGGATGGGTTGCCTGTGGGACATGAGCAGGGGTGCAGGGTAGTACTCTGTGGTGTGCTGCCTGCAGGGGCCGTGGAGGGTGTAGAGGGAACACCTGGGGGGACCCACATGGCCATATCACCTGTAGCATTCCCCTGCAACACCGAAATACACTTACCCAGCCAAATCGCGTGTGAAACTTCCCGCGCACCCCTGGAATCCACGTACCCAGCCAAATTGCGTGTTGAACTTCCCGCGCACCCCTGAAATCCACGTACCCAGCCAAATCGTGTGTGAACTTCGCGCGCACCCCTGAAATCCACGTACCCAGCCAAATCGCGTGTTTAACTTCCTGTGCACCCCTGAAATACACGTACCCGGCCAAATCGCGTGTGGAACTTCCCGCGCACCCCTGAAATCCACGTACACAGCCAAATCGTGTGTTGGACTTCACGCGCACCCCTGAAATCCACGTACCCGGCCAAATCTCGTGTGGAACTTCCCGCGCACCCCTGTAATCCACGTACCCAGCCAAATCGCGTGTGGAACTTCCCGCGCACCCCTGGAATCCACGTACCCAGCCAATTCGCGTGTGAAACTTCCTGCGCACCCCGAAATACACACACACGTTATTTTTCAGTCAGCGGGTGTCCGTGCTTGTGGGTACCCCTTTGCACGTCATTTGTCCTGGAGGGCCACATTATTGGACATTCATCATAGCTGTATATAGGTGCTATTTGTTGGCGCACCTTTTGCCGCACATTTTTCACAGGCGCAGGGAAGCTACGCTGGTTTGACCGTGCGCTGTTTTGCCCTATTCGATTCCATGAATACGTGTTGTAGGCGAGGGTGTGGGCGTTCCGCGCACTTGCACCCTGTACTTCCCCCGTGACGCCACATTTTGGCAAGTTGTTCTCCATTCCGAGTGTTACGCCCCGTGTTACGCCTACTTTTGTAGCGTGTGCCGCGCTATGTGCGATTTTCGCTGTGGCCTGTGCGATTTTCGCTGGCGCATGCCGTTAGATGGCCTGTGCGCCAACGTGCGCCGCACACTTTTTTAGCGCACATCAGATGGTTTTTTCTCGCACGCCCTTCCATGAATCGAAGTCCGCTGCTTTTCATGCGATTTTCGCAATTCCACTGCGATTCGCACGTTTTTGCCCACTTGCGCTGCGCTATTTATTCCATGAATCAGCCTGAAAGTCTGTTTTCCCTTTGCCTGGCTGTCATTGAAAAAAGTAAACAAACAAAAAAAAATAGTCGCCATCGAAACAGGAGAAGGGACTACACAAGGTCCCTTCTTTTATTCCATGGCACCCACTAAAAAAAGTAAACAAAAAAAAATGGACGCCGTGGAAAGGAGAGAACGGACTATACGTAGTCCCTTATTAATTTCCATGATGGCCTGTGGCAGATCGGGAGTGGACATACTGGGGACAGAAGTGTTCCCAGCGTGTCCTCTCCCGAAATGGACTGAAAAGAAGGTAAGTGGATGTGGGGAGGGAATTCTGTGGATGGGGGAGGAGTGAGGGGATAGGGGGGACAACACTTACCTCGTTTCTGGCGGGGGAAGATGGTGGCCTCCAGTTGTGAGGGTAATGCCCCCGTTCCGAGCCTCCTCATTGCCTGAGAGGCTGCCACCCCCCCACCAGGTACTAATACACAATAATAACCCAAAACATAAATATGATAACACTGGCAAGGGAGGTTGTGATCCCTCTGGGCATGGAGGTGTTGGTCCTATGAAACAGGCTTTCATATTAAAATTGTTTTCACTGAATAGTAGTCAAGAGGAACAAAAGAGAAGACATACTTCGTTTATTTGTCAATTCCCAATGACCACATTCAAAAGTACTCCTTGAAAACCACTGAGTACAATACAGTAATTTTTAAGACCTATTAAACACTGATCAATTGCATACAGATGGCCCATGTACTTAGTAACTAAAATGCAATTTCCTTAAAATGTTGACCCAAATATGGCGAATAAGAAAAGAGTAATGAAGAATTACACACACACACACACACACACACACCAGCCGGGCTTTTCAAATGAACGCGTTGAGACACACGGCAAAGCCTGCAGCAATATCGGAACGATGTTCTCGCACATCAACATGCAGAAATTAAAGAGCGGGTCTGATGAATGGCGCCCTCAATCTAAAAGTGTCAATCACACTTTCACCTCCGTTGACAGAGGTCACTCTCCAAGTACGATTCAATTCTCAATTGCTATTTTGCATATTAGTGCACAAAAAGCACAGTATCAAAATATTCCATCATTTTTGTGACACAAATCCATCTGAACCTTGGGCCCCAAGTCACTGCTGTAAAAAGTACAGAGGATTTGCTTAACCCCCACATGACTGGTTGCTAGATGTCAACAGAACCACAAACTTTATGCGCTCAAGTAAGAAGTTGACACATTAAAGAGAATTCATATTGTTTACATGACATCCATTCGCTTTGCGGCTCTATAATTTTGACGAAACACATTTCTTAATATTGATCAGTAATGAACTGTTCACTCTGCTGCAATATGAAATGTCACAGAAAGTCGATATTAATGTTGTTATCTCTGTCCTCCTGCATAATTTGCAGGGTTTTCTTCTTGAACACAAATGTTGCCTTAGGATAGAGTGAGAGGTGGGCAGCACCAGGGCAGCCGTTCACACAATTCCTTGAAGGGATGCCTGGGCAAGCAGCCACATTCTGCAAGCAAGCTGTGGGCACAGATACTCATTCTTATTATTGAATTACAGAAGCGGTCTGGAATGCAGCACGATAAATGATTCGGTCTGGAATGCAGCACGATGAATGATTCGGTCTGGAATGCAGCACGATGAATGATTTATCCACAGAAAGGTGACCCTGATAATCCAGAAGTGCCGCGGAAATTGTAGGGAAGTCGTTATTCCATTCTGCCAGTGGTTTTCGTTGTACACACGCCCCCTCTTACTGTACCATTCTCCCGTATTAGGGAACGGCGAAACAAGCACTTTTTTCCATCTAAAGTGGACCCTCAGAGCATAGCTGAACTGTCAGGAGATAAGCATGGTGTTTTGCACGTGGACCAGGGATTGCATTCCTTATCCAGATAACCATGGGCATTTTTAAGTTTGCTATCTGTTAAGCTCAGCCCTAGGCTGGTGCAAATTGTAATATTGCTATGGACTCAATCATCCATTCACAATTGTGATCTTCTACAGGCACCCTTCATACCTCCTTCTTGGATTCAGAGAATCATCACACTAACACCTCCGCCTGCGACTTTTGCATTAGAAAGATGTGTTTTATGCACCGGTCTATCAGAGAACATATACTATAATGAATTCTAGTCCCTAATTACTGCTGCATTACTGCTGACCACAATGTCACATACTTGTTCCAGCCTGTCATTTTTTTTTTGTTGTGTTCAGGTATTAAAGATAACACACGCACAGTGCGCATCTTTTCTGAAGGGGTTTCACAAGTGCTAGACTGGGAACGCGTGCATTGGTTGGCATTCGTTCGCATTGCTGGTTTCTATACCTCAATACAACACACGGGGCATGAAGTAAAGTTATTTAAAGTGGTCTTTTTTCGCACACCTCTTCTATTTTGGAGGCATTGCTGTATGTGGCAATGAGAGGAAAGAAAGGGGGTGTTGTTAGGATAGTGGTACAGTCTGGTGTAAATCCTGTGTTGTTGATGCTTGCAAGCTAGAAGCACCCAAGTCTTGAGTGGTTTTCTGAATCTAGGAGTGTGGCAGGGGGGCCCTTGAGAGTTGTGATTAATCCAGAATGGAGGACAAAGTTAGCCACTGATGTGTGGCTGTTATATTGCAATACAAAGGAACAGAGGTGTTGCTATATTGGTTTGTTGTGATTGTAGGCCTTGCTGCTGTGTAAAAGATTTGGTTGTGTGAGTAGTGCAAACAGGTGAGAGATGAAATTGAGTATCTGTTATCGGGTAGGGAGAATGGTTGGGCAAGTGGGATACTTAATTCAGTATGCTTTTTGGTAGTCTTCTTTCCTGTTGTTGTTTCTTGCTGTATCAGTACAGTTTGAAGAGTGAAGTGGGACCAACATCAAAGTGCCCCATCCAACGTATGACAGGAAAGAAAACCTTGATATTTTTTAGTGAACCCCAAGAAACCGAATCTACTGTAGGGTCTGAGTTAGAGACAGTTGCGCTCTTCATGATACTGACAGACCCACGGAATACAGTAGGTCGAATGTTTTTAGGAGATTGTTGAACTTGAAATCCATAACTTGAATAAACCAATCATCCAAGTACTGGTAAATGTGCAAGCCATCCTGACAAAGGAAGGACTTGGCAGCTGATATGACCTATGTGAATACTTGTGGTGTTGATATGGGACCAAAGTAAAGAACACTCAGCTGTTAACAATGAAATATGGTTGTGATCATTCATGAACTTGTGGTGCCCAACCACTAGGGATATGGATAAAGACAACTTCAAGATCTACAGCACATAACCAGACCCCCCTTTTGAAGTGTTGACATTATTTTTGTCTGCATAAGGAAATGTAACTTCTCCTTCAAAAGGTAAGTGTTGAAGTCCTGTAGACCTATGATAGTGCCCATACCTGCTCATCCCTTCTGAACGATGATGAAACTGAAGTAGAATCCCTGAATGGATTCTGAAGAGAGAACCACCTTGGGGGGGAAGTAGCTGGACAACAGAGCATGCCATGAGAAAACCTAAGTGTTCTGTTTTGCTGAGGCACCAGCTATACCTGATAAATGAGGGAAATCTGGCACCACACCATAGCAGATTTCTCCTTGGGCTGAAACACATCACTAGTTTTGCTTGTCAGTGTAAGCCACAGAGGAAGGGATGAAGCCCCTAGTGACCCATTGCTTATTTCTTGCTTGAGTGCATGAATAGTATTATGCAACTTTAGCGTTGGGTTCATGACTGAACTCTGCATAGTCCAGGAAAAGCTCTCATTTTGCGGCCCTTCTAACCTCAAGTGGATGACGAATGTTTGACTTACTGTTTGGTGGAGATGGGCAACATTTATTTAACTGTAAAGGTTTTCTGCGTTTCCTTGTTGAACGTGAAAAGGACAAAGTCTCCCTTCTCCTGTCAGCCTAACATGACTAATGCAAGAACCTTCATCTCCAAAGGTTCTTTCCCAGGAGTCCCAAATTCCGGAAAGCACATGATGCTAAGAATCTGTTCACTTTATGCCATGACTGACTTTGGGAAATTGTTTTCCTCCAGTATGTCATCAATAGGGTTCAAAAAGATTGACTGAGTTGGGTTGGCCGAAGGATGGCACAATGTGAAATACAGACTACATTGTGGGACCTTGAGGAAGAGTGGGTGCCACAGGCAGTGGAGTTGATGGTTGACTGAGCATTGTTAGAGGTGGAAAAAGAGGCATGGGGAAATATTTCTAGTGTTAAGTCCTTGAATATGCTACTCATTGGAGCTGTCATGAACTGCCTAAACTGCTGCAGGATACATTCCTCCTGCTCAGATCTCATCAAGGACATAGCCTTCGAGAAAGGATGGACAGAGGAACACGTGGCCGACTGTCAAGGAGATTTGCCAATGCCTAGGCCCAAGTATATCACTCTACTTTGCTTACAGCATGTTCACTTAATACATTTCTGATTCTCCAAATGACAGAACGACATGAAAAGTAGAGAACCGGTTTAAAGATACTGCAAATACGTTTGATTATCACATATTAAGGAAATATCTGCAAAATATGTCTGTAACAATGTATTCTTTATATGTTCAAGGTCTGCATAGGAAGTGACAACAAAATATGGATACAAATACAGAAAATAGTCAAGCAGGACATTGGCATGGTCAAATTGTTCCCATTAGTCCAACTGGAGTTTGTGTAAGATACACAATTACCCCACCCCTCAAGTCTCAATGATAAGTTTAAAGGCCCACAGGACACGATACAAATATGTTATCCTATCGAGGATGTGAAGGATCTACGCACTAGGGCAAAAAGGCAAATGCGACCCAATGAAGACCACAATAGGAATCAGAAGAAAAAACAAAAAACAGAAGCCACTCTGCACAAGCAGAGCATGATTTGGTTCTATTCTGGATGAGCCATCCTTGCGCAGGAGCACTACAGCCACAAGCAAACGGAACAAACTTTCACAGGTGAGTCAAAAGCCAGGGTTCAATGTCAGCAGCATTGCCCAGGCCCCTGAGGAGCAGACGTCAATGCACAATTGAGTTCAGTGGGGCCCTCGGAATAAACACAGTCAGTGTAAGAACAACTCAGCAGATCTAAAATCCAGCAACGGCAAACCTTTAGTTTAAAGGTCACTGTTCAGAAGAAGTGCAGTAGGACACATCACTGGAATGCTCCAAACAGGGAGTACAATATCAGGGTTCCACTACAATAATACTTCATCGAGTAAAGGGTCCACGGGATCGTTCTTAAACATGTCAACGTTGAAATGTACCAGCACACAAAGGTTAAAACGGTGTTTTAAGTGTAAACATGCAACAGGGTTGTGTTGCTTTACAAGCAATGTGGGTGGGGAAAGAGACAAAGTAGATGTTTGCACAAAACACTTGCATGAGAATAAAATAAGAGACCAAAGCACTAGGCACAACATTGTAACAATCAGTGGCAACATTAACATGTATTTCTTTTGCATAGTCATTAGTTAGATGTTTGCCAGGCACAGCAATATTATACCATGATACACCATTGCCATTCTTTAGATAAATCTAGCTAGGTAATAAAACCATATGCCATGCATGATCATGCTCGACCTTGACATTCACACTATATTCCTATCATATACTGGCATATGCTTAGGTTATAATTATAATTGGTTATATATAACATGATTAATATCCTGAGGTTTCTAAGCGCTGACCTGTGTTCCTCCACATTGTCTTGTTTCCAAGGTGAGCATGTTGCCCCTGAGCTATCCTCCCGAGGTTCGAACATTGTTGGAAAATACAGTCATTGAAAGTCAGGTACAGAAACCATTGCATTTAGAATGGCAGAGTGAGTGTACATGAGCATCAAAGTGTGCACTGGGTGTAGTAGAATGAGTGTAGCATTATTTCATACAGGGTTGGACCTCAATTAGTCTTCAAATATAAATGTACTCAGCAAACTACCACAAGGCATTTAAAATCTCCAAATATCTGAATGTTAAGTGTCCATCATGTTAGAAAGGAAGGCACTGTTTGCTTTTGGTTGTGGCCAATGTTCCCTCTAAGCTGTGCACATGTGCGCTTGCCTAGATTCCTTCTGGGTGCCGCTCAGAAGGTTTTTAGCAGCACACATAGACGATTCTCACCTATTCAAAAAGATTTAATAAGGCACAAGCCACAGCAATTACTTGAAATGTTCTTTCTCTTAAAATAAGAAACTAGTCTTGATATTCTGCTAATTTGCATTACACTACTATGCACCTAAATCCCTAACAGAAAAATACAACACAAGAGGTTAAAAACTAATATCAAAAACAGGGTCTATGAACAGAAGAATCTAACCAAGATATGTCTGCACACATTAGCCAACAATGTTCCCTCTTCACCCATGACTCCTAAACCTGACTCTACCACACTTTTACCGTATGACTAACTTCTGCACCTGAGTACATTAAGAACTACCGGACAACCTTGACTCTTCCTCTCTTGGCTCTACGAAAGGTTAGCAGACGTGTACCTACATCCAATTGTTTTATGATTGTTGTAGCATGAATAACGTACATGCGCCAGATTTTATGTTACACATTGTGCCTTACCAAAAGCATTGCCCACACTATATAATCGAACAACCAGCTCAAATATTGAATACTGACTGTAAGCAAGCAGGCTACTTGGATGTGTAATCAAATCACATACTTCCTCTTCTTTGTGCATATGTCATGCAAGTGCTTTGAAGCGGCCCCCTGGCAAGTTAACACACTATAAAACTCAAAGATTAATTTGCCCTGTAAAGATTTTGAAAAGACAAATGTGAAGCTCAGTGTCTCCTACTTTAGTATTACTAACATTACCCTATAAGTAGAGAGCAACAGTGCAATATCATTTACTTAGCCTACAAGGGATAATGGGTATGGACTATGCCTGTGATTATTCGTCCATAGTATCAGGGCACTGGATATTCAGACAGGAAAATGCTTTTCACACAATCTGCATCATTTCCAAGTGTTCAGAGATCCTTTCGGCATATACCTTCACACATTGTATAGTATCTCGCTTCTATCCAAAAACAGTTTCACTGAGCACTTGTGTAATCCTACACAATGATATAAGGGTGGGGTATGTTGCAAACAATCTTGTATGCACTGCAAAAGAATTGTTTACATGCAGAGTCATGACATTTTTAAAATGCAAATAATATGTTAAGGTATTTAAATATGCCTTGCTTGCAAAGTATTGTGGGTCTGCAAATATCACAGTGAGTGTCTACTGCTACAATCCCTCACTTTTTACAGTGCTCTATGAACTAGTATTGGAGGCAATCACAGGGGCCGGGGTAGGGTATGGGTGGAAGCATCACTCCTTGCGGACCAAGACCAATTCTGACGTTTCGGCAGTACACTGAAGGAAATGGGTTTTGCGTGTTTGCTAAAGGATAGGAAATCCTAGTACCCATCTAGACAACAGCACCTTCTTTTTCTTTCTATGCTCAACTGCTGAGGGTTTTTCAATAGAATCATACGTTCAGTGTGTGCAGTCTCTAGCATCTCCCTGCATCCTATTTAACTGATCACAAATAATTACAGAAGAGGGATCCATAGTTACAGAAGAAGGGTTTTTAAATAGAATCATACGTTCAGTGTGTGCAGTCTCTAGCATCTCCCTGCATCCTATTTAACTGATCACAAATAATTACAGAAGAGGGATCCATAGTTACAGAAGAAGGCACTCAATCAGTTGTATCTCTGATGAATTGATGCAATATATGTGTGATTTTCTGCAACAGGGCTTCATAATAAACCTCAGTAAAGTGGTAGGCTGTGGTGTGGAAGGGTGGGCACAACTATATACTTTATTATGTGCCCTGACATGTCACTCCCTATGTCAGGATTACAAGCAGGGCTCTAATCCGATGTTGCTCCCTACTTGGAGTCAAATTATTTTTTCAGGGAGTAAAAAAGTAATTAGCTTTGCCAATGGGGATACTTTCTGCGTATTAAAAAATGTTCTTTCCCCATAAAATTCCTTTTGAGATAGGGTATTAATAGTATTAGAGTTCCTTCCTTCCTATGCCGCTGCTCTACTGGTCACTAATTCGAAAAAATATCAGTGGAGCTTTGTGGGTTTAAGCAATGATATGTTCATTGTTTCTCGTTTTTGTTAGGCACATAATCCTTTCTTAGAGAGTAAACATGCATGGTGCATATGTCTCTAAGGCTGGTGTTATCACTACCCAAAGGAGAACATAATGTGGATAGTAAGCAGAGGCACAGGAATTTTGGATCATCATATTCTAAGGTGCAGTTACTCTGATGCAATTATCATCCTTACACAAATTATTAGAAGCATGTTCTCCTGGCCCTTGAATGACTTTGTTAAAGTGGCCCTTCAACTCATTTCAGCATGTTTTTGACACATTGCTTTTAATTGCCATTAGTCCATCGCCAAATGTATTTTGTCTGAGTTTCTTGACAGCCACATCAGTTATGACGAGATATTTGTGTTTTGTAATAATAATTTGTGATTTTCGAGTGGCATAAAACATACAGGGCCTCATTACGACTTGGGGAGGTATCCGGGTGTAAATCTGCCAGATTACCGCCAAAAATGAATTACTGTTACCGCCACTTGGTCCAGAGGAATTTCCACCAGATTACAACTGGTGGTGGTGGTGTAATTCCCCATTTATATTGAGTCCATGTTGAGTCCATTGGATTCAATATGGCTTTTTTGGCGGAATTACTGCAGCAGAAGTTCTGATGATTTCGGCGTTGAGTTGGAGGATTTATCTCAAGGATTTATGTGGAGGCAAATCCTCCTCTCCAGGGCCAAAAAATCGCAAATTGGCGTACTAATTAAGTTGGCAGTAATGGAGTTGCCGCCAACGTTACCACTTACCACCAAACACGTAATGAAGCCAACATTTTTCTCTGTGCAGAAGTATGTTTGCAGGGTACAGTGGCAGAAATGTTTAGCCTATGTTTTTGGAAAAACTGTTGGAAGATGTTTAAAGAATTTGAGTGGCTGGGAAGAGGAAATTCCTTTCCAAACTCTTTTATAACGGTAGCACACAAAGTGGCTTACCTCATTAGTCGGTTGCGCACATGGAAAATAATGTGCGCACAACAGCCAAATGGTGCCACGCATAGAGAAAAATAATTAGAGGGGAACATTGGTTGTGGCAGCAACAATCTCTCCAATTGCCTCCAGGGATGGCCATCTGATCATTTGTAGACTCCTTAATCCGTAAGTATTTCTATAGTAAACAATGAAGCTAATAGATTGATGAGAAGTCTGCAGATGTCCAAGCTCTTCTTAGAATGCTATTTTTAGAATGGGTAAGGCTATCTGTAGCACAGCAGTTGCTAGATGAAAGTGGCTGTGTGGTGCCTGAATATCCCTTTGGAATTGGTTAACACCATTAGCTAAGAGGTATTTGTAAGTTTATTGAAACACCTGCCTTGATTTTGTGGAGGGAGTGCATGCTTTACTTGACCAATGCAAATGTACAGATGGCAAATGTATATCATGTCCACTGTTTCTGACAGAAACACATCATATAACCCCTGTGGCACTGGCATTTGACCACTTGTGTTTGACCATACTATACAAATTGTGAGCACCAGCAGACCTGGAAATCAGCCCTGTCATTGTTTGGCCTGAACAATGGAGCTTACATGATTGTCCAGGTAGATGGTGCTGGAATGATTTGAGATATCATGCTTGTTTTTTTTTTTCACAATACTGTGGGATGCATGCAAAAGCCCCAAACTGAAGTCCCTTTCAATACTGACAGAAACACGGCTTTGCATTTTAAATGTGAACATGTACCACTGGTAACAGAAACATGTCAGGGAAAATAAATGGTGTGTGTTGACAAAATGTAATGTATATTATGTTTCACAATCAAAATACCAGCAGAAATTTGAAAGGAAAAGCCACTTTGTTTTCATGAAAAAATTTCACTAGGCCAGAGGCAAACCCTTTTGCTGGCTGTTGGACACATGTCACCACAAACTCCCCCATTGGAAGGCTGAAATCCACCATCTAATTACAACTGCATTAAAGTGTGTCTTGCAAAAGGTGTGGAAACCGTGGTGTTTCCAAGACTTGCTGCTTCTGAAGCCAGTGTTAGCAGGACAGTTTCTCTCAGTTGGAGCATAACTAAAAGGTGTGAAGACTGGGGGCAACAACTTCAAACAGGCAAGACACTTCAAAGAGCAAGCTGCAAACACAAAGATAATACATTTTTTAAAACTCTGGTTACAGGTGAGCCCAGTGAGACCATATGGCCTGGAGGTAGGAGAATTGCCATTTGTCCCACATGAAGATTTACTATTAATTTAAAAGGATTATTATCATTTAGGTTTTTTTTCCCTGCCACCATAAGGCAGATTTACTTAATGTATGTACATTTTTTAGGTAATTTCCAGGAAAATTTGGAGATGTAAATTTCAGGGACCTACGAGTTAGGTAACTGTAATGGCCAGTTAAACTAGGTTTCTGGCTGATCTGAAAATGTTCCAAATGTGAGAGTTGATGAACAGGTGGAGGATAAAAGAGAGATAAAAGAAGTTGTAATTATTTTACTGCTACCTTTTACTGCTCTGCCATACTTGTAATCACGTTGCACCTTATAGGGCATCCCTAATGCCACAGTACAGAATAATGTTAAAACTTGATTCTGATAATTGTAACAAGTGTTTTGTTACTGTAGCTGACACGTGTTTTGACCCAAAGGGGTCATTTTAAAGCAAGTAAATTATGGATGAGCAGCTGCTGATTCCTATATTGAGTTCACTGAATCCAGCACAGACACTGAGATACTCTAACATGAGCACTTTCAGGCCTCCCTCCAGCTCTTTCTGTGGATTATCTATCCTACCACTGCATTGGGCTCCTCCCCAAACCCAACATAGGAATCAGCGCCTGCACAACCATAATTTACTCACCTTTAAAATGACCCATTTGGGTCTAAACATATGTCAGCTACAGTAATAAAACACTTGTTACAATTTTCAGAATCAGGTTTTGTTTGCACTATTACAGAGAACATACTCTCATCCATTTCTCAATACCTTGTGTAAATGGGCAGGGTCTCCAACCCTACTGACAGTTCTTTCCCAGTCTAGGACAGTGGGGAACTGTCCTAAGAGACAACAGCACACGCAGCAGGGTATGATAAGCAAACAAACAATTGGGTGCAGTTGTCCCTAATTTCTAATGCTCCCTTCTGACTCTAACAGTAATATTGTGCAATGTGTTTTTGGCATTAAGCAAGCTTTATGTGTTATGCAACTGCAGCAGAATGTGTGTGTACATGAATACTGGAGGGCTGGGTTCAGACAGGAAGACTCAGCCTATCAACCTTGTAAGGTCAATTCAATACTACTGAATATGGAAATAATGGCAGTAGTTACTACAGCACTTAGAAACCGTAAATACGATCAAGCCATACAGATGGTAAAAATGCACGTGATAATAGTTTTTCTCTTTTTAGTTTATTGTTATTATAAAATAACTGACGCTACAACCTCTATCCAAGTACAAAACCGCAATATGAAAGTAGTATAGTATTTTAAACATGCTTTAAACCTCAAATTTATATTTTAGAGGATACAAAATGCAAGTCACACATTAACTACAAGAGAGCCATATTTGCATTTCAATCCTAAAATAAACTAAAACTGCTTGATTTGATAATGCTAGTTTTCATATTCTACTGCATTAATTCCTCCTGTATAATTATTTAAGACGGATGCATTACTTGTCAAGTTCAACATTTCAATGTAAAGCGACAAGAAATGAGATAACATTCTTTGAAGCGTTGAACCACGAATATTCTATACATGCAACAGTAGCTTTGTATCGTTGACAGTAAAGAAATAATACACGAACATATACACAGATTGTAACAAATTGACCTTGCAGACATTGGAGAAGCAGATTGACTACCTGTGTTCCCGCTCCAATAATTCTGAAGAAAAGCAAGGCCCTAAAACAACATCCATGAGCCACAAATATAACGCTGGAGGAGGAAGGTGAGTTTTGGCGTGGGACAATGGATACAATGGGAATAATCCCCCTAAAAGAAATGAAAGAGTAGGCGGCCCTAAAACACGTCTATCGAAAAATATGGGTAAACAATTCAAATGTCACCTTCAGCCTTTGTGTTTTTTAAATGTATTTGTATGTTTGTTTATTTAGTGTATGCTGGTTTTATACGGTTCCAGCCATAGAGAAAGACATGTTGTATCACCGAAGTAGTATATTTCCTAAATTGTGTATTACCTTGTGGCCATAGGATGGCTTTTCTCTGGCTGTCCGCTCATGCGTACTATTCTTTGTGAGTGGATGACCCTTGTTTTTGGATTAAGTGAACGTCTCCATTCAAAATAGTATGAATTTTAGGATCTCTCTCCACCTCGTTGTATGCTATGGGCCAATTTACATTTAAACATGCTTAATTGTGTTAGTGGAGTTCTTGCAACCTTTGCATCTGCAACTGACTTAGCAGAAAAAAGAAGATAACTTGCCTGACAAAAATAAACATAGGTTTGCTGTTTCCTCTAAACAGTGGGTCTATCTGCTTATTGCAATCCACAGTTCATTCTACTATTACTGCCTGTGCCAAAGTACTGGATAGTAACACACCATGGAAACGAAGAAGGGTGCTATAGTCAGCAGTGACAATAAATCACACCATCTTGGGTTTCATGTCTGCACTGCAATCATCTTTCTACCTCCTTATTTATTCATGAAGAAACTAAGCGCCGGTTCAATTTAATTTCCCCCCTTCTGTAACCTTGACCCAGGCATAAAACGAAATTAGTTAATCGGAACGCGCTGAGCTTTGTGGCAGCTGTTTAGATGAGGCGTTTTCACCCTGCAGCAATTAAAAAAAAGTATATTGTCAGTTGGGAATCTCAGCATTAAATCAAGATTATATGAAAGTATTAAATTGTTAATCACCCTAGATTCAAATTCAATAAAAATAGTAATTTGTGATGTGTATTCATAACCAAATATTGTAATGTAAATATTTCAGATACACTTTGCCGTTTAGTAGACTGCATTGCTTTGCCTTCATATACAAGACAATCCCTGATGTCGATGCGTAAAAATATTGATTTTTTTTTTTAATTTTATCTTTAAAAACACCTTTGGGCCAATTATATTTTCTTCAACTACAAAATAATCTTGAGGTACACTTCAAATACATGCGCTTTTCTGAATGTTGCTGTTGAGCAGCCGCAGACCGTGACATCCTTGCATGACAGTGAGACACAATCCTGGCCAAGACTTCTACATTGTGTCACGAGTCTTGTGCTACTGTAAGGCCACACTTACCTCCCTCACACACGTTGAGAACCAAATACAACCCTGGAGAAATGGAAACGACAAATAGTTCTATAATGCGAGCACATATTTCTGAATTGGGAATTATGGATTCATTCATTCAGCTATGTAGGTCCGGAAATTACTAGGTATACATTGGCCGCATAAGGAATCGCTTTCTGAAACATGTTCTAGCAATATGGGGAGTCACTCACATGTCCTATGGATGTTTTGCCGCAGGTAACATTCAGAGTCTTTGAGTGAAGCAGAATTTGTGTAGGGCTAATATTAAGGGCGTAATGAACTGCAGCTTACAGTATGGGAAGACTTCTGTTAGAAAAACAGCTATTGATCATCTATGACCGAATACTGTGTTGCTATTTGGCTACAGCTCAAACCTTTGTCTTCTCATTGTAATGCACAGTTATCAACTAACATGGAGTGCAGATTGTAAAAGCCTGACATCATTCCTGATAATGTAAGGCATAGCATAGCAATCATAAGTCTGTGGTACAAATGCGTGTGTTGTGGATAGAGGTAGTGGTGAGGATGAGTGAGAAGTGAGCCTGGTTTGTTCCTACGGGAAATACCTGTAGAGAAACCTGAACAATTCACAACATGGACGGGGGAACCGTGGGGCTGATGTAGTCAGTTATGTATGATGCAGAGTGACATGACATGAACATCTCTCCAGGTACCACGTGGGCTTGTCTGCTCTAGTATAGTGAGATGGGTGTGAGGACTCTGCTTGTGTGGGATATAGTGAAAGAACTATGCACTGTCTGTGAAATTGGAATCAGGCAAGGATGCTTGAAAATGTATTTTTCCAACATTTCAATGTGGCTAGGGACAAACCAGTTATATGTCAGGCAGCGTGAGATGTAGGCAACTTATGGCGATCCATACTGGCATCTTGGGAGAACTTGCTCATTACCAAATATCTCAAATAACATTATAAGCTAGTCTTCTTCATCAGGAAAGGTGTGAGAAATAAGATCAAGTGTCTCAATGGGCAGAGGGGAATAGATAGCACAGTATATGGAGTGTTGAGAGCCTTAGGTTAGAAGATGAGAGAAAAAGAAAAGGTTGTAGAGCTTTCATTCTCTAATGTTTTAGCGAGGGAGTGGAGTAAGTTGGCGTGGATTGAGACGCGGTGGAACTGAGTGACTACCCAACAGACAACTGACCTTTTAGAGTTAGTAGGATAGTAGGATGTTGGCAGGTTCAGTCACATCCCAGGTTTTCCAACGTCTGATTTTCGCAGATCCCACCATATCTGCCTCTCGGGCAGAGTGCTCTCCCATGTCTGTTGCAATGAGAGAGAGTCCTTACTTTAAGTATAATAGGAAGATGGAATACACTCACCTCATGTATCCTAGATGTGTCCTCAGCATGAGTAAACAGAAATCATTCAACGCATTGTATGTGAGCCGCAAGACAGATTTGAAACTCACTTTCCCCTAATTTACACAGCAACTTGCAAACGATTACATTGTATCTGAACTACAATGGCAACTGCAAATTGTGGTAACCATATAGTTCATTGCTAACTCGCCATTTTCATTTGTGAAGACTACCACTTCTAGAAGCCCTGGCTTTGCATAAGTAACATCCTTCTGTACATATGATCCTTGATTTTGTTTTGATTTATCTCTCAAGATTGAAGTATGTGCAGGCTGAAAAGTTCAATGCATTGTCAAGTCGGCTAAAGGAGTAGGGAGGGAGCTCAATGAGTAGGCTAGAGCAATAGTCCAACATTGTGAGTACTACTGTGGTGGAGATGTGAAATTTAGCAAAGGTCTACGAGCAGACCGAGCTCGCCAATTGAGAGTCAATTGAGAGATTGGATGCATTTTATGAATGTTTAGGGGGTTACCAATGGCAGCCTTTGTGGTTGAAGTATTATGCTGTTTCTGGTGGATGTCAAAGATAATCCCCAGGTTGAGAGCCTGGACAATGAAGCTATCTGGGGAAAGAATATAGAATACTGGCAGATGTGTGAGGTGCTAGAAACCGGAGGTAGTTTACCAGAGTTTTAGCGGAAATTAACAGGCAGCATGGCACCATCCAGTGGCATGTGTTGGTCTGGCAGTCAGTGACGTTGGAATATATTTTTGGGGTCAAGGAGAGAATTGCAAACACACGTTGAGTGCCAAAGGCAAAGAGATCATAAGAAACTACAAAAATGGAAATGAGTGTGTACAGAGTCAATAAGAGGAAACCAAGCACTGAACCGGGATGTTCCATACTTGAAGGTTAGTGGCAGAACATGCTGTGGCATTAATGGAAATAGGGACAGATTAGCCATCTGGTAAGAGTCGATCTACTCGTAAGGGCTGGGCAACGACAACTGAAGTGAGACATATTCACAAGGAGAGTCTTAGACAATGTTGAAGGCAGCAGAGGGATCCAGTAGGGTGGCTGTATATTTAGAATAGGTTGAAATGATGAGTGGTTAGGAGTAAGTTAAAGATGAGAGTTAGCAATTGTTTTGAGGCGTGATGGCCTTGCAACTCACACTGGTGGGGTTTGGTTAGTCTCCATTGCTCCAGGTAGGTGTTGACTGGGTTGAACACAGTGGGCCCTTGAAATTGGGGGAAAGGAGACAAGAGGACCATTAGTAGGGTTTCTGTGATGCACAATGGGTTTCTATATTATAGGTAGGATAGTGCCTGTGCAGACAGAAAGAGAGAGAGGTCAAAGAGAGGGGAGGGGAAGGTGACATTAAGGTGTGCCAGTTCCCGGATGTTCTGGCATACAAAGAAGCCATTTGTATTTCAGTATGAGTTAGTAGGTTGAAGGGTGAATGCAGTTAAGCTGGATAGGTAGGCAGTACATCTGAGGAGATGGAGGGATCAGGTTGGAGGTAATCGAAAGCAAGAAGGAGGGGTAGTAAGCACATGCTCGTATATATGATGCAAATTGCTAAAATTCCATGCTAAAGTAATTTTGCATCATATGTCACAGTACCATTACCACATTCTTCCTGTTATTTCATATATAATACAAAACAATACCTACAATTCCGTACTATAATAATAGTTTAACAGAGTCCATAACTATGCTTTTTAGAAAATTCATGATAGTAATCAACAATTGATCAGTAGGCTCAGAAAGAAATTTCCACCACAGAATATTCCAGGCAAACAGGAGCCAGGACTTAAAAATGAATTCAAATATATCATTCTGTAGTTTATCCACAGCTGGACATACAATAATTACATGCTTAATAGTATCAAACCGTTCTGGCATACGCAACATACCCGTACTTTCTTCACCAATCTATTCCTTGCACTGAGGACATCATTAGTTGGTAGCAAATTTAATGTAACATGCAGCCAACATTTCCTTGCTTGTTTGAATGGATATCTTCTCATACATTTCTGTATTTGATTGTATGATTTGATATCTCAAGAGAAGTGAGAGAAGATGTTATATGTCGCAAGACAGTCCCTATTGGTGATCCAGGCATTTTCAAATAATTTCACCTTAACCTTGGAATGTCTATACTCCACATCTTCTAATGGTATACCATTTGCTTCCATAGTAACTAAAACACTTTGCATCCATGAATTCAGAGGAGAGCAAGTGCCCACCCTCAAAACAGCATTAAGGGGCACAAAAAAGGAAAAAGCAGGTGTGTACAAAATACTTCTAGCTAAAAGAAGCATACACCAAGACACCAATACTTCGAATGGAACAAGACCCAGGATGTGACATAAGGCCGCCATAGCGGTTCCTAATGGAAGTGCCAGCACTCGCTTCCATATAAATGACTCAAGCCTTGGCCAAAGTAGGCCCTCTTCTCACACCTCAACTCTGTAGATCAATTTTGGGATCAGGATTTGGTTTTACATTTTCACAACTGTTAGGAGGGAGAAACAGACATATTTCCTATCCAAAATGCGCAATTCTGTTGCTGCTGCAATAGCTTCGGCTTTAAGTGCCTGATTTGCTAAACCACGAGATTTTTTTGTTCTTCAAACAAAACCTAGATACTTAAATTCAGAGACCACTTCCAATTTGGAATTATTTAGGAACCGCACCGACAGGGGCCTGTGTCCAAGTGCTTTGCATTGATTAATAACAAGTATCTTGCATTTAGGGACATATAAGTCCAGGCCCAAATCATCAAAAAAGTCAGCCACAGATTTGAAAGACCTTTACAAACTGAATGTGCTTATGTCTTACGCGTATAGAAGATATTGCATACTTAAAGTGCCCAATCTTAGCGGGGTTAGACGCAGCACAGTCACCTGCTAAAGCTATTCTAATGCCAAGGATGCAAAGATTAAACAGAAACGGGGCCAACACACATTTCCAAGGCCTAGGGCTCAATGGTGAAAGCATATACCTTTGGGTACAGTAGATCAAGGTACCTCAAATGATCAGACAGAAATATTATTGAGGAGGGCAGCCAGGCAAAAAGGTGAGACCAATTTACAACTGTCCTTTGTCTGGCCATCAAGTGGACTCAATGCCCTTTAAAATGGATGTATGTCAGTTGCTGATGGCATGTAGTGAGGCCAGGATCCATTCCAAACAACAATGCATCCCCAGGTGGCTTCTAGGATATACATCAGAGATGGTGCAGTAGGTCCTGGGGGCAGGGAATTGAGGGAAGTGCTAAGCACACTGTAGATGATTTCAGAACCTGACCTTCTGGCCACTGTTAAAGGGATGGTCTAGTAAAATTTTTTATTTAAAAAATAGATAGGCAACATAAAAAAAAATACTAGCATTCTCCGTTTTAAAACTTCCTATGTAAAATCTTGAGCTATTCAAGCTCAAAATTCGCAAAAGCAAGCACATGGGCGCAGCCATTTTGTGAAATGGAGGCCCTCCTGTGCTGGCTTTTGCTTTTGCGGCACTAATGAAGGAAAAGCCAGCCAGCTGTAGTAAACAAAGGCTACCGCTGGGTGGCTTTCCCTTCATTAGTGCTATAGGTGGAGGAGGGGGACCGGAGACCAGAGCAGGAAAGCTGCAGCTGAATCTCAGTAAGTGCTATTTATTTTTTCGACAGTGGCGGACAACAGTCCAGGCGCTTCTCCTTGGAGTTCCACAGCAATCCCCGTATCTGGTCGGCAGCCTGTCGAAGGTCTCTCTACCAGGGAGCTTAGGCAAAGATCAGCTGTGCACGATGGTCCCTCGTAGCCCGAGAAGAGGGCGCCTTACCAGGTCTTCTCTGGGTCAGTTCTTGAAGCAAAGCAGCTTTCAGATAGCGAAGGAGAGCAACAGCAATTCTTCTCATCCAGCAGGGTTTCAAGATCAAGCTTCAGTTACTCCAGTTACTCGTCCTAGTGGACTTCAGCTTCTGAACACGATTCCTAGCAGTGAGAGGTCCCCAGATATTCTGTTGATCTCCCATTAATTCCACTGGGTCACACTCAAGCATCCAATCACGACTACGGTCATTCATGCAGGCAGGCAACCAATCAGGCACACGTAGCATTCGGGCCATTCACTTCTTTCCAGACACTCACAACAGGTTATGTGTATTGGGGCAAATACCGAACCATTCAACACTCCATGCTGCATTCATACCGGTTTCGGGCAGGGCTGTCTCAACCATTGTGTCAACCACCAGATACTAGACAGCCACAACATAGAATGTATATTCGTCACACACTCCATTCACCCAGGTCCCACCCACAGGCATGCCCACAACATACAGTCGTTGAGAAGGCTCCAGCCAGTCTGGTCGGCACTTCCCCACACTACCATATACAGAACTTCCACACAACATCTAGTCAGGGACTTAGGGAAGATCAAGGTAACAGGTGATGGAAGGCAAGAGGCCATGGGGGCCATTTTGTCTTCATCCGGATTCTACCAATTCCAATGACAGGGCTTGGGCATCCCAAAATGGAGGACGCTCAGGTCACCAGTCATTTCAGCACGGAGCTGCCACCAGCCCATATCCTGCCCTGTGGGTCACACACAGGTGCCCAAAAACATACACTAGGGGCACAGGGGTGCACCCCTACCCATGGGTGCCATAAGGGTATCCCGGGGTCTGTTCACCAAACCAAAAGAGAGAGAGCTGCACCGCCAGGAGTCCCACATGAACTCCTGCATAGAAAACATGATAGAAGACACAATAAAAAGCAGTAAAGGACAAGGATACAGAGGCCCTGTCCCTCCGATGCATTTCCAGCATCACACTCTGGTCTCTTGTTAGCCAATTTCTCTGGGAATATTTTAAAACATTTGCCTTGCCTTTAATTCTCTGCCTCCAAACGAGTGTGGAATGTGAATCAAACCATTTACCATGATATCTCATTTGATGCCAGTCACTGAAAATGAGGTTGGGTTTGTGGCGTGAGTGACAAGCTGATCTGAGCCTTCCACTCACCTGGTTGACCCTAACCAATGAATAAACCCATTCACACATATGTTTAGAGTTGTGAGGGCTGCAAGTGTGATTATCCCGCAGCCGTCCCAATTCTGCCACGTGTAAGTCACTTTGAGAATCAATAACTTTATAGTGACAATCTGTTAACACATGCCCCTTGTTTTTTATTTTTAACTTTTACTAGGAACTTGTTCTGAGTGTCATTTCCCAAAGCAATAGGCTGGCATGTTGGGTGAGCATTGGTTGACTGATCACATCAGGGACGTCACTCTTTGTTGAATATCCATGCTGTTCTAGTATTGAAACCAACAATAGTACAATGCACATATATTGCATTTTTAATTTTTTTTTTATTGTGAAACATCAACCTTTACAAAACACATATATTCAATACTTCAAGTTCATTACATTAAATAAAACAATCAAATATCATACTAGTTCTTACTTTACAAATTACAGTAAAACATTTTGAAAATACAATTCATCAAATCTTCTAAATAGAATTAGAATAGATATCTCATCGTTTCATTTTAGACACAAATCCACATGTCTTTAAAAAAACAATAAATGCTATGCAATTTGTTGTGGAGGAACAACGCAAACAATACCTTCAGAATGAATCGCCATCCTTAAATACAACTTAATTCACTGTCTCTTTAAAAAATAAGGTGTGTTGTGCTGTCAAGGCTTCATAAAAGACCAGTATATGTCTCAATGTTTCCAATTTTTTCTCATTCTTGCAAAAACGACAAGAGGCTTCCTTTGCTTTTATCAAGGACCGGAAATTTGGTATTTTCTCTGTAGGAAACAAATTCCATCTGAATTGACTAAATTCCTCTATATGGTAGCTATTCCAGATGTATTTAAATACTGAGCCAATACCCCTGTTTTTTTATTTTATTTACCCAGCTCAGATGTTACATGGATAAATATAGCATAACCAAAATCCCATTGACACAGGGATCAATTTACCTGATACAGGTAATATTTCCAGCTCCATCCTAGATTTACCTATACCCGCAAGGATTGAGGCTCATATATTCTTCAATAGCACTAGTGTACAGTCTTTCTTAACTATCGGTGCCCTACTCAATTCTTCATACACAGTGTTGTCTACTGGATTTAACATGTTTCTCTGCAGCGTTAAGAGCCTCCACTTTACTCTATCTTGAAGTGATCTGAGTCCCATTTCATATCGAGTTGCTGCAATTGGCACAGCATTGGGAGTCCTTAAGACCCTGTGCCAGATAATTTCCTCTAGACTTTCACAAAGGCTCAAACCTCCGGGCAAAGGAGCTTTACCCCATACAGTAACTTTGGGCAACTTCCCCTCATAAAAAAAGGATAGTTGGCATAATAAAAAACCTTCCATAGCTTTGATTAATTCTGTTATGTTATGTTACGTTAGGGACATTTATATAGCGCACAGTCACCCGAAGGCATTTTGGCCCTGAGGAGGTAATGCCACTAAAAACACGAATGCACAAATAGACCTAAAGGTGTAGAAGAGATGGGTCTTCAGAGCATTTCGGAAGGCCAAATGACTACACAGTAGCTTCAAAGTGAAAGGAAGATTGTTCCATAGCTGAGCCGCTGCATAATCATAAGCATAATCCCCTAGCAGAGAAAGGCGGAAGTAGGGCACGCACAGCAAGCCAGCAGAAGCTGACCACAGTAGACGGTTAGGTACATAGGGCTCAAATATTACACACAGGTACTCTGCACCTTGCCATGCATAGCCTGGTCTACAATACAGAGCATCTTAAACTGGACATGCTGTGCCACAGGGAGCCAGTGGGGATAGCACAGTACGGGGCATATATAGGATCCATAAGGGATACCCATTGCCACCCTAGCTGCCAGGCTCAGGAGGTGTTGTAACCTTGCGATCAGACCCTTGGGTTGTGACAGGTACAAATAATTGCAGTAACCCAGCCTGCTCAGAATCGTAGCTGCTACCACAGGTGGGCGCAGTATAGCTGGGATCAAATGGATCACTTTCCTTAGGATCTTAAGCTGAAAGTGCCCCTGCTGGCAGACCAAGGAGACTTGAGCCATCATGGAGTTATCGGCTGACATAATCACTCCAAGATGTTTGACCTTTTTGGACGGTACCGAAAGAGGGCCCAGCAAAGACGGGCAAAAGGAAGAAATCCAAAGTGAGGGGTCGGGGGAGAACCCACCACCAGCACCTTAGTTTTGTCCCCGTTTAGCTTCACCCAGTTCTGACCCATCCACGCTCCAACGGCAGTCAGGCACTTATGCGGGCATGCAGACACCTTGGCCTGATCTAGATCAAGACGGATCAGCAACTGGGTATCGTCTGCGTACGAGTAGCCCCTGATGCCAAAGGAACGGATGAAGCGAACCAGCAAAAAGATATAAATGTTAAAAAGAATCAGGGACAAAGCAGAATCCTGGGGAACACCACAATTAAGATGTGAGGATTTAGAGAGAAAAGGTGGCAGAGAGAGAGTTTGAGATGATTCTAATGATTTGGTTTGACAGCATAGCCCTTTGTTTTAGCTGCAGTTCCATTAATATCTTATATTGTGTACAACAAATAGCAAAACCCAGGTACACCAACTTATCAACAGGCACCAAACTTTCCTCCTCCATCTTCCACTTATATTTTAATGCCTTCTGTTTCTTATTACAATTATTCACTTTGGTCCTCAATAGATTTAATACCAAAGAATTATATTTAGAAAATTGTGTGAAGGCAGTCAAAAGCCTCTGAAGGCCTATAGGATTTTGGTCAAATAAAACGAAATCATCGGCATATGCCATCCAGGAAATGCCGAATAGACTGATATTTGGAGGATCAAATGAAACAGGATCTAAATATTCATTCACATCAGAAAAATATAAATTGAAGAGGCTGGGGGCCAAAATGGGGGCCAACTTCTTCCTGGATAGTTGGCCGCCTTGATCCAGTCTGAACTGAATTTAGCTATTCTAATGGAATCCAATATTAGTTTCAATAATCTGTCAGGAATATTCAATTTAACCAGGTTAGAACAGAGAAGATGATGATCTACCCTGTCAAACATGGAAGATAAGTTGATTGAAGCCCCAAATGCAGAATTATATTTTCCATACCACACTGAATCATGGATACACATAGTAACAATCCCATTACGCTTAGTGTTGTGGGCTTTTCAGAGGACAGTTTTGCACTTATTCAGCCAACTGACTACTGCGGCCCAAGATTCCAGAAGACATTACCATCTGCATCTAGAATGGTATTGGGGGTGTAATTCTTTGGATCGGTACTCATACCCCTCTTTAATACCGGTATTACATATGCAGTGTACCAAGAATCTGGATAACTATTGCCCCTCACAATTTAATTGAACAGAATATTTAATACCAATGACCATAATGCTGGGTGGTTCTTAAATCATGCATTACAATGATTGTTAGTTCCTGGGGCCCTGGAGTCACTAGCTTTTCAGATAACATCAATGAGCCTATCCTGGTCTATGTCCAGTTGCCATGCATATGGATCAACAATATCAAACTTAGACAGAGACTCTGAAGAGCCGCCATCAGATGAGCATAGAGAAGAAAAATGGTCCACCCAATCCTCCTTGGAAATTGCATTTAGCTAAGTACCTGCCCATAGACAAGCCTATTTATCATTTCCCAAAATGCTCCTATAGTGTTATCCTTTAACATCCCCATCATATGTTCAGAGTTCCTTTGTAAGATTTATGTACAGCGGCTATTCTAAAAGTTTTAATATTTTGTCTTTGCTGTCTTGTTCAGTCCTATTTTTGTTACTTATCATATCCAGATTGGTCAACGCATCGTAGCTCCGATCGCATCAGCTTTTTAGCTCAAGCAATATCTTTGTTAAACACAATTATTGGAACTGACCTTTTTTTTTAAATGACGATTTAGCACCTAATTTATTTTTCAAAAACAAAGGACACATTATCCGCCATTGACTGGTTAAAATGATCTAAGTTAAAAGTTTTAAGCTTCCACTCATATGTAGTACTAGCCATAAATCCTGCCATATTTAGTTTCATTCTATCAATTTTCCCATGATTCTATTTCACTTGTTTATTTCTGCTATTACACGTTAAACCTACCCAGGCCCCCATCTCAAAAAACTGAAAACCAAATTCCAAGTACAACATGTGGTGGTAACTCTAGTCCGTACTTATTACATTCATAATTGTACAGTGTTCAAACAGGTATTGGTCCATAACAAAGAATCTAACATGGATTCACTGGTTTCCCTTTGCCTTATTGCCCTTCTCTGGATATTCCCTGGAAAGGCCCAATTCGACATTTGAAAACCTAGTGAAACCAACATATTAGGCCACTAAATTCCACACTGAGATTTGCCCATCATACTCGAAGTTTGAAGAATGAACTGCCTAACGTTGCTGTCGGATTCAATTGAGGGACGCAAAGAATTTAGGTCCTGCACTAACATAAACAAGCCACTTTCAAAAACAAGTCTTTAATCCATTGCAAACTGTTCTAAACCTGTCAGGAAAATGGTTAACTCACATACAACTTCACGCCAACATCTGTTTATCACAAGCATGAGTTTTTGTGGCACCACTCACTGTTAATTCAACAAACAAAACACCATATATGGCAGAAGCTAGTTGCTTGACCCCCAGGCCATGGCAATGCTTTATAGACACCAAAAGCCCATCCGATGGATGTCCACAACTCACTTTTTTCACTGGTTCAACAAGAACCGTGTAACCTCGTAATATTGGTCATTCTTTGCGCCTGGTTCCCTGTAGAAAAATCAAGTTATTTAGTCTTAGCTGTCCATAGGCTCAACATTGTTAAACAAGTGGGCTTGTATTCCGAGAGACAACCTTTATCCTGGGTGGGCCAGTAAAAGCCCCTCACGCCACCACAGCTCTTGTTTGGTTCCTGAATGTCCCCCACCAACAAGGGCATTTAGTCCACAGGTGTTTTCATACAACTGGTGTATTGAGAGAATTCCACTCTCCTCTGACAGCCCATTGTGTATAGACACCAAAATGTCCTTACCCCTGGAAATGGTTAAACATTGATTAGGGAGACATACTTTTTCTGAGTATTGAGCTCAAATCCAAGATGCTGCAGGGCCCCATAATCCTTCATGATTGTTTCAAATATAATACGCAAGCCAATGTCTAATATACATATATCACTATATACGTCACACAATTCAACTCTGTCAATATCCTGAGATGAGATCATACTCAAGGTTAGAACTTTGCCATAGATGGTTAACACACTTGTTCTATTTAGACAAAGCTCCTTTTCATGCCGAAACAGACTATTGAGCTTCAACTTAAATATTTCAGCACCCTACAAGGTTGGTATTGACTTAGTCCTTTTTGCGACCCATGACTCTGCAGATCTAGCAATGCACATGTAACCATCTGATCCCTCCAACCCATCCATACAAGATCTCTACCATGGGATCCCCTCAATATACTGAAAACTGTATAGACTTGGTAACAGCACCACCCTTTATAAGTCCTAGGGCCAGTTTACTTTTAGCTAATTCAAATTCCTTTCCAGGGCTCACACCCTCCCGCAGAACAACTCTCTAAGTTTTGACTGCCCATTCTCACTAACTTTTCAAACAGATTTCAACCCAAGCAAGGATCTGTGCCTGCCGATGTCATCGGTAGGCAACTCGTTTTTCTTCCCTCGTCTCCAAATTTATCAATCACATATTTAACCATATTTGGAAACAAATCCTGTTTTCCAGACGAAACATCCCCCTCCAACTGTGGTTGATAATAGTCTTTATTTACCCCATGATGTTCACTTTGTATGGTGACCGAGATGATGCTTTTAACTTGTGTACCAATGCTCTTCTGAGTTTGTCACATCATCAGAAGTACAAGGTTCTGTTTGAACCCCCATATGAGAAGTGGACCTCTCAATCAACAAGACCGAGTCACAACGATCATTAGCTATTATATCTTTGCCGGCCACTTCCTGGTCCAAACTATGTGTTCCCCCTTACTAAGTGGAGGTGTCCAGATGTATCCTTAGTCTCGTCTTGGGGCACCCCTGATTGACGAGAGAATGTTTCCTCAATAGTGAAGTTTCATAAAAACATTCTCAATGAAACACCTTTCTGTGATTTGTTTTTAATGTTTTTTATCTTTTAACCGGCTTTCCCATACTCTCTGGGGTTTTCTAAACACTTGGCAGGGCTCTGTACCTGCATAAACAGCAGCCCCATTGTACAATTCTGGAGATCACACAACAGGCTGATCGAACACACATTGTACGAAAGACACTAGGGCAACTCCATAGGAGACAAAAATGGACTCTAAATTTAACACCATATCAGTAGGGATTACAGTACATTCCAAATCTATTTGAAGAGTGCCTTCTTTACCCTGAGATGAAGAACCATAGGATGAAGCATGAGCCATCCCCATAATAAAGCAATTATTGACATTAACACGTGATTCAACCTTGATGTTAATATCACTTAACATGAGTGTATGAGCCATAACCTAATCTCTTATATTATCATACATAGACACAAAGACACTAGGAACAGAGTTCAGGGCCGAAATCGTCGGAGATGACAGTTTAATCCGGAATTACCGGGGCTTTACAACCCCGGTTTTCCGGGAATCACGGAGGCGGAATGGTGTTAATCCCCATTCCCATTGAGTCCTATGGGACTCGATGGGAATGGGGATCATGGAAACACCGGCAGCATCTCGTAATGCTGCCGGTGTTTCCTCGTCCACCTACAGGCGGGCGGTGGTAAACCCGCCAGGTCAGACCTGGCAGGAACATCACCTTCCGCCTGCAGGAGTTGTGATCGCCCGGCATGGAAACAACGGTGGCTGCGGGTTTACCGCCACCGTTGTTTCCATACCGGGCGATTTGTAATGAGGCCCATAGTCATTCCAATCTTATCTCAGAAAGAAATCTTTAATTTTGTGGCCCGGGATGGGCGTGCCCAAGTTCAAACTTTGGTGGGGCCTTTGAGCAAACACTGTATTGTAAATTAGGTTGAACAGTTTTCATATATTTCAGTAAGGGGATTCAAAACGGTTACACCCAAAATATATATTAAAGTAGAGATCAACTTTTCTTCAGAAAT
Organism: Ambystoma mexicanum; assembly: GCF_040938575.1. Classification (NCBI taxonomy): domain Eukaryota; kingdom Metazoa; phylum Chordata; class Amphibia; order Caudata; family Ambystomatidae; genus Ambystoma; species Ambystoma mexicanum. Next base: position 507,395,238 of record NC_090926.1, on the reverse strand, counting down.
CCCCTTTGGAACATTAGCAGCATTTACACCATTATCAACATGATCACTCAAAGTAACCATCTGTGGCATCAAATCGTGAACTATATGACTAGCGTGAGTAGGTGTTGAAGTAGAGCCTGTAGGAGAGACGATGCTCAGGCCCACAGTTTTCACTGCCATCAGTGCACTGATCACATTGTTGCTTGTGAAATTCTATAACAGTGTAAATAACACAGGACACATTTCAACCAGAGTTGTTGACCGATAGATTGTGGTGGTTAACGTTCTCTCTCACCTCGTGATTGTTGACACTCCTCAGTCGGCTGTATACTCAGTCCAGACACCTCCCTGAAGCTTTGATGGGGTTCACTATTCTGCACATTCTTCCAGAAGGTCATCCACAACCATACTTCCTCTCTGCCGCACTTCCAAACTGCAACTCAGCACTCTACGCAGCTACCAGTCCCCTGCCATTCCACTTCAGCCTACAACAGACCACTTTGCCCGATTTGTGCTCAACAAATAGAGCGCTCACAGGCCGCAAGGCTGTGCCTCCCACAGACTACCGCATACAGCCAGCACTCTGCTCTCAACTCTTTGATGCACTACACTCATGAAAGGATTTTGTATATTGTATTCAGTCCCACCTCCTGGTAACACAGTAGCAGTAGCAAGAGATGAAAGACGTCCTTGCACTCCAAACCATTTAAATACCTCATCAGACTGCCAAAACTCTACTCTTAACTATAATGTACCACCATGTTTGCCCTAAAATGAAACGTCATACTTACCTAATGCCTTGCTCACTTATAAAACTTCAAGGGCCTTCCTTGCCATGGTCAACGTAAAGGGAAAATACAAACAGCATACAGAAGGGAAATTAATGGCACACTTTCAAACAGAGTGAACGTCAGTGGCATCTAATTGTAAAGTAAGCTACCAAACCACATATAGTATGATATGATATTATATGGCATTTATAACTCGCCTATACACAAGTGTTTCAAGGCGCGATGAGGCAAGGGAGGGGGAACAAAGGGAAGACAGAACAACGATCTTACTAGGCCAGGTGTCATTCAGATCGTGCAAGTGCATGGGGAGGGGAAAGGGAAAGTGCGTGGGGAAGGGAGAGGGGAAAGTGCAGTACATGGGATAGTAGAATAAACAAGATAAATACAAACGGCCAATGGTGGCAAGTGCAAGGTAAGTGCAGACAGAAGTGCTGGTAGGGGTATAGTAGGGATACAGAAAACAGTCCCCAGATACAGGGGTTGCCAGGGAGGCAGTACAGGTGGGCAACTGGAGGGGCTGGGCCCGTGAATCAGAAGGGTGTCAAGGTAACCAGTGCAGTTTCTGCCAGGAATTCAGCAGGGGAGAAGGGGGAGAGAAAGCAGAGGCAAAGAGGAAGGTTTTGAGGTGCTTCCGGAACCGGAGATGGTTCTCCTCAAGTTTCGGGGTGGCAGGAAGGCTGTTCCAGAGGGAGGCTCCTGCCGAAGAGAGAGATCTACCACCAACTCGTTGCTTGGAGAAGCGACTGACCCTGAGGGAGTTGGATGAGGATGAGCGAAGAGCTTGAGAAGGAAGATATTTAGAGAGAGAGAGTTGAAGGTATTGCGGCCCCAGGCCCCAGAAGGCCTTGTGGACAATGCAGAGGGTTTTGAAATTAATCCTCACAGCCAATGGGAGCCAGTGCAGAGATTTCAGTCCTGGCGAGATACGATCCCTGCGCTTGAGGCCAAGGACAAGTCTTGCAGTCCTGTTCTGGATAAGTTGCAGAGGGCAGAAAGTAGAGGCAGGCAGATTTAGATAGAGGTTGTTACAATAGTCCAGCCTAGAGAGAACCAGGGCTCTGGAGACAGTGAGCTTCTGGGGGAAGGAGAGGAAAGGAAGAATACCGCCGAGGAGGTGCAGCTGGTAGTGTGACTTCTTAGAGACATCAGAGATGTGAGGAGAGAAGGAGAGAAGGAGAGTGTGGAGTCGAAGATGACTCTGAGGTTTTTAGCCTTGCAGGTGGGAGCAAGAAGAGGGCCAAGAGAGGCCAGCCAGAGAGCTGCAGGGAAGGAGGGAGCGGGTGTGCCGATTAGTAGAATCTCAGGCTTACTGGCATTAAGTCAGAGATCATTGGTGGCACACCACTCCTGGATAGCAGACAGACAGTCAGAGATGAGGTAAGGAGAGGAGGAGGCCGAGGGTAGCCTGAAAATGAGCTGGGTATCATCCGCATAGCACTGAAAGTTGGGGCAAAGAACGGTGATGCGGTGGGCAAGGAGTGCCAGGCATTGATTGAACAGCCATCGCAGGTAGAGAAAAAGATATCAGATAAGAAATGCTCTTCTGTAAGGAGGCCTTCATAAAGCTGTGTATGTCCATGGCATGTCAACAAAACATTGAAATATCAGCCACAACATTCTACAATGTGATTATAAGGAATGAGATGGTGTGTTTTTACATGACAATAGCAGGCTGGAACTGAGATGTACACATGGAAATCAGTAAGCTATCATTACTTATTATTATTATTATTATTATTATTATTATTATTATTATTATTATTATTATTATTTATTGCAGTCAAATGAATTTTTATAAAACATAAATACATCTGGTTTGAGCCATGCTAGAATATACACCCCTCATTCCTTCCTTCTGAAAACATCCTGAACGTGAGTGAAATTGTATTCATTGTGTCTGTCAGAAGATTACATATGCGGTTGTTGCAAAGCTCCAAATATAACCTTGACTCAAATGGTGACACACCTGGTCGTCACATAACAGTGATACTGGGATGATCAAGAGCGTTGCTGACTAAGGAAACAATCAAACTAAATGATTCTGATCGTTAAACCCAATACAAGCTGTTCGGAAATCTCGAATCCTAATATGCCTGATGACTGGGTAGAAATAGCATTCCTGGAAATCAAATCCAAGTCTTCCTCCTCAAAACCTGGTAGACAGAGCTCACACATGCTATTTGACTACAGAAGGTGACTTACAGACTGAGAGTGAAATAGGATACAACCAGGGCCATTTGAGGTAGATTTCTGGATGCACCGCAAGGTTGTGACAATAGATGCAATTTAGACTGCATTCTGTAATAGCAAAATGTTTATGCCTAGATGACTGAAATGACAGGTACATTCCTGCTGCATTGCTTGTACTGTCCATACTCACTTTTCTTTTACATTCCCCAATGTTACATAATCGGGGCTTAGAGTGAGGTTGAAAGCAGTCCCAGTTGCTTGTGTTTCCTGAAGGGAGTGTTTCTGCAGCAACACCGACTTGGTGCTATATGAACCAGCAGAGCTGGTTATTTAAACTACTTGACAGCACGCAGTGCTAAGGTGAGTGTGAGGATTGCAGTTGGGTGTGCAAGGGTCAGGAGGTCTGGAGGAGCATCTTCATCTGAAGCTAAGTGTCATGTACTTTGAGCATCTGCGAACATAATCTTTTTTGGAATGAGAGATCCTATGGAGACACCAAGTTATATGTTAAGGAGCAAGGACACGAATCACCAAAGAAGTTCAAGCTTAATGGAAAATGAAGCTAGGTGGGTCTAGAACAGGGATGTCATTTCACCAAAATGCCAGGGGTAGCAGAAGTGATATCACACGACCCTTGACCCCCTGACGTCATTTGACCCCACCCCGAAGTGATATCGCAGGAAGCGATGGAAAACCACCTTTCACCCATTGACCAAACATGAAGTGTTATCACATAGCATTGTACACTACGAAAAATATGGTTACGATAACACTATAATGTGATGTACATTTCATACACATGGATTGCCATATGTATTGTTAAGATCAGTGTGTATAGGCCCATATTACCAAATGACTGTGAATGCAAGCAGACGTCCATGACCAAATGATAATGATATGTTATTATAAAGCACTTATGCGTAAGCGCTTTATATAGAAAAAATATACTCCAAATATCACCTACCTGTGTTGGTACTCATTTATTGGCCTCAGTTGGATGAAAGGCTGAGTTGAGGCGTTTCAGAACAGACTAAATCAGTGACTCATAGAATTCCAGAAAGACACATTATTTGGTATTCCTATTCTTTCTTATTTAGGGTCAGTGCTGAAAGTGTTAGACTTGTGACACTCCTGTTCTTATTTTTCTTCTTTTTTTTTTTTTAAAGGGGCCTGAACAAGAAAGCCGACCCCTAATTAACGTCCCTGGTGTAGAACCTTTACATTCTGAGGAGGGGAATTACTTCAATCAAACAATAGCAGATGCTTGCTTGTACAAGGCACTCTGAGATAGAGTTAGAACAGCCATTTCGAGATACCTCCTTCAGAAGTTCACCATCCTCAGAACCAATTACAGTGTGAGAAGAGACACAAATTACAGAATGTTTCCGAAAAAAGAGTTATGCCACTGTGCTTTGTGATGGGGCCCTAATACCATGAAGCAGGGTTACATACTTCTAATGTTAACTTTTCTTTAAGACTTTGTACCAGTTTATATTTGGGGGTCAACATGTCCTTACGTAACCATTGATCCTCCCCTAATAATTCTGTTATCCTCCCTTTGGTTGCACAGCAGGAACTGTTATGTGAGATCAATGTGGTGAGATGATGCTAAATAAGTTGAGTGAAAATTAAGGCCCCTTCCAATGCCGAATCAGAGGCCCCATTAGCAAAATTGTCCTTTGCACTTGGTCCACCAATCCCTGGTAAAGCTGTAGGATGATATAAAGGAAAAAGTAAAAACCCACTCCAACCTTTTACTTCACATACACACAAAGGTGAATTGTCTTTTGGAGTCTGATGACTGCAAAATACTGGTCATGGAGACCCTACTGAGAATGAAGTGCATATTCTGGAAGAAATTGCACTATTGGCATCCACCGTTTTATTTGAGCATTATCAGATGAACTTGAGGAAAAGCCTACATTTAACATCAGAACCGTTCAATGAAGTTGCACGCCCCACACCCCAGCACAACGTGCTAGTGATAACAAGGGGAAAACTAACTGCGAACAGTCAAAAAAACGTCAAGACAACACATCAAAACGAAATTTGTTCCTTGTGAAAATTCTCGTGCAATTTTTTTCTGGTGGAGCAAGGCCCCGAGTAAGGGCAAGAAAACAGCCAAATGAAGAAAAAAAATCCAAGTGGACAAAGGCCGGTAATTACAGAGCTGATACTTAGGGGGGACAAGATATTGCAAGCTATGTGGAACAAATGCTGATGCAGAGAGCCAAACAAGAAAGAGGAGATTATTACAGAAGAATGGTTGAAAGAACATAAATCGGAGGCCTAGCTTGCACAAAGAAAACGCTTTATGACATATTCTAGTAGTAGTGCTCCTGGAGAAATACGGGTACTGTAGACAGAGCAATGAAATATTATAAAACTGAGCTATAAAGCACCCAACGTTATCTGTCAGTTAAGGAAACTCTCTATTAAGGTTGTAAACTGAATTTTAGAGAACAAGATGTTGATGGTCTGGTCTTGGTTACAGGTAACACTATCTTCCACAGAAACCATCACATTTACTAGGAAATGCCTTTAGTGCTGACACCACACCATTATATAATGGAATTGCAGGCATTACATTTATATATAGGATGAACCTGGGGTGTGCCCGTGCCTTACAGAGTATCACATCATTCTTTTACAAGAGACTTGGCTAGTGGAAAATCTTTACTTGGATTGGATTTTCTCTTCCAACATAGTCCTCATCTTTGACATGTAATGTCCAGCTTTGGCGGCTTTGGAAATGTTTACGGCAGAGGGCGCCCTGCATCAGTGGCGTTGAGTCAATGTCCCTCAAAGGCCTCCATCAAGGGTGACGTCATCCGATGTCTTAGGAGAGGGGGAGCCTTGGATCATCTCAATGTAACCTGCCACTCACTTCACAGACTGGGCTTCTCCCTCAATTTTAAGAAGTCCCAGATGACACCTTCCCAACAGCTCCTATACATCAGAGCTGTTTTGGATACTTCCTTGGGAAAGTGGTGATGAAATTCCATAATGCCCAGAATCTTCAGGCCTTCGAGTTCTTGATGTTTCTCAGTCTCAGGGCATCCTGCATTTTCCTGGTGCCAGAGGCCCACATGCAAATGTGATCCCTTCAATGGGCTGGCTCTCCGATCACAATTTTCCCAGTTCTCAGGACAGATGTCGGACCGCCTTCCGATTCTGCCCAGAGTCTCATGGGATCTTCTGTGGTGAGCCAGCGAGGACAATGTTCTGAACGGTGAACACTTTTGGCAACCCTGGCCGGAGATCACTGTAGTGACGGATGCCTCACTCACAGGGTTGGGAGCTCACACCAACGAGTTGACTGTCAGTGGTCATTGGTCTCTGTCAGAGTCCAAGCTATACATCAATCTTTTGGAGCTCAAAGTGATCAGACTTGTGCTGACGGCTTCTCTGCCATCTGTAAGGAGAACGAATGTCCTGATAATGACGGACAATACAGTGGCCATGCACTACCTCAACAAGAGAGGAGGCGTAGGATCACTACCACTTTGCAGAGGCAATTCAGCTCTGGTATTGGGATATTCATGAAGGAATCTCCCTCTCGGTGGTTCACCTGGACAAGGGGGAGAACACAGTGGCAGACCCTCTGAGCAGGCAGGGCGCAGTCTCCCAAGAGTGGGAAATAACTCAGGAAGTACTTCAAGAGATCTTTGCCCTTTGGGGAACCCCTCAAGTGGATCTGTTAGCGACTAGTGTCAACCAGAAGTGTGAACTTTACTGCTCAAGGGAATTTCCTCTGAGAGGAGCTCTAGCAGATGCGTTTATGGTGTATTGGGAATTCCCACTGCTATGCGCGTTTCCTCCAGTCCCCGCCATTCCTCAAGTAATCAGAAGTTTAAGGAGGTCTGGAAACTGCATAATCTCTCTTCTGCCTTTGACACAGTCAACCATCCCACCCTGCTCAACAATCTCTGTGATAATCTGGGTATCACCGATCAGGCCTGGCTTGGATGACATACTTCCTCTCTGATCGACCCTCCCAGGGCCAACTTGGGTCCTTCCTCTCCTCTATCTCCATCTCTACCTGTGGTGTTCCCCAGGGGTCTAACCTCTCTCCCTGGCTGTTCAACCAGTACCTGGTACTTCTTGTCCACCGAATTGCCGCCCTTTGCTCCAACTTTAAGTGCTATGCCGATGAACTCAACTAATTTTCAGGCTCCCTTCTGCCACCTCTTCTCCTCTCTCATCTCTGACTCTCTGTCTGCCATCCAGGAGTGGTGCGCCACCAATAATCTATTCCTTAAAGTCAGTAAGACCTAGATTCTCCTCATCCGTACACCTGCTCCCTCCTTTCCTGCCACTCTCTGGCCTGCCTCTCTTGGCCCTCTTCCTGCTCCCACCTGTGAGGCTAAAAACCTCAGGGTCATCTTGGACTCCACGCTTTCCTTCTCTCCTCACATCTCTGACATCTCAAAGAAGTCACACTACCAGCTGCACCTCCTCTGAGGTATTCTCCCGTTCCTCTCCTTCCCCCACAAGCTCACTGTCTAGTGAGCTCTGGTTCTCTCTAGGCTGGACTACTGCAACAGCCTCTTTCTATATCGGCCTGCCTCTACTCTCCGCCCTCTGCAACTCATGCAAAACAGGACAGCAAGACGTTACCTTGGCCTCAAGCCCAGGGATTGTATCTCTCCAGGAATTAAATCTCTGCACTGGCTCCCAGTGCCGGCGACGATTAAGTTCAAAATCCTCTGCATTGTCCACAAGGCCTTTTGGGGCCTGGGACCTCAATACCTTCCATTATTTCTTCCTAAATATCTTCTGTCTCAAGCTCTTCACTCATCCGCCTCCAACTCCCTCAGGGTCAGTTGCTTCTCCAAGCAGCTAGTTGGTGGTAGATCTCTTTCTTCAGCTGGGGACTCCCTCTGGAACAGCCTTCGTGCCTCTCTGAAACTTGAGGAGAACCATCTCCGGTTCCAGAAGCACCTCAAGACCTTCCTCTTTGATTCTGCTTTCTCTCCTCCTCTCCCCTGTTGATCTCCTGGCTGAATCTAAATTGCACTGTTTACTTGGCTACCCTCTGATCTCAGGCCCATGTCCGCTCCACACCAGTTGCACACCTTCACTGCACCCCTATCAACACTTGCGCCTGGGGACTGTTTTTGCTACAGAGCCTACTAGCACTTGATCCCTGATGTCTGTGCTTACCCTTGCACTTGCCACCAGCTAGCCACACTTTTTATTAATTGTCCCGTTTATTACATGTATTGTCTTTTATTTATTTAACTGTTATCCTATGTATTGCACTGCCCCTCCCCTTCCCCCCACACTTTTCCCCTTCCCCCTTACCCTGCCCTTGCGTGATCTCAAGTCGCCTGGCCTAGTAGGATCTTTGTCTCTGTCTTCCCTCTGTTTCCCATCCCTTGCCCCGTCGTGCCTTGAAACACTTGTGTATAGGCGTGTTATGAATGCCATATCATATCATATCATATCCTCATTGGCCCGGATTGGGCCAGGAGAACGTGATACCCAGACCTTTTAGACATGTCCATATGTCCTCCGATGCGTCTTCCACAAAGGGAGAATCTTCTCTCGTGAGAGGAGGGTCAGGTTCTCCATCCAGAGTTCAACACTCTCTACCTTCACGTATGGTTTCTGAAAGGTTGAGGTACAAGTATTGGGACCTCCTGGATGACGTGATGGAGGTGTTGCTTTTGGCAAGACAGCCTGCAACGAAGTCCCTGTACCGTTGCTGCTGGAATATGTTTTGTGACTGGTGCAGAGACAAGAATGTTGATCCTTTTCAGTGTACGACACTAGATGGTCTATCCTTTCTGCTCTCATTGGCACACAAAGGTCATCAGGTTGGTACCGTTGAGGGCTACCTTGCAGCGCTTTCAATTTTTAAGTGTTCTTCAGAGGAATGTTCCTATTTTAAGATCCCTCTGGTCACTCAGTTTCTAAAAGGTCTCACAAATGCGTTCCCACCTTCTACATTTCAAGTTCCGGTGGGGGACCTCGACCTGGTTTTACAATTTCTGATGGGTGCTCCTTTTGAACCCTTGCACTCATGTCCATTGAGGTTGTTGACCTTTAAGACTATACTGTTTGTTTCTCTTACACCTGCAAGAAGAGTGAGCAAGTTGCAAGTGCTTTCTTCCAAGCCACCCTTTACTATATTCCACAAGGCCAGGGTTGTTTTGAGAGTGAAACCCTCCTTCTTGCTTAAGGTTATTTTGGACTTTCACCTACTGCAGAAAATTGTGCTGCCAGCATTCAACCCTCCTCCGCATCCTAGTAAGGAGGAGAAAAGGCTACATCGGTAGGACCCTAGGAGAGCGTTGAGTTTTTATATTTCCAGGATGCTCAAATTGAGAGTGGACGATCAGCTCTGTGTAGGATACACCGGTCAAAGGCTGTTTCAAAGAAGACCTTGTCTAGGTGGATCATCCTCACTATTTCTGAATGCTACAGGCTGGCTGGCATGGACCCTCCTGAGGGTTTGTGTGCCCATTCCACCAGGGGCACAGCCACCTCAACTGCCCTGCATAGAGGGTTCCCTATTAAGAACATCTGTGATGTGGCAACTTGTCATCTATACACATGTTTGCTAAGCATTACTCTCTGGATACTTCTACACTCAGGATGTTGCATTTGGTAAGGCAGTCCTTTATTCTGCCCTCTGAGAATTCTGCATGTCTAAATTCTTCTACCTCCTCCTATCATGGATACTGCTTTGGGAGTCTGTCAAGGATGAGGAATACGTTGGAGGACACAATCCATTCGAAGAAAAAGTTACTTACCCCTGTAACCTTCTTTCGACTAGATGTTCCTCCAACGTATTCCTCATCGCCCTCCCAACCTTCCCCTCTGTAGAATTTCCCATGCTATTACAGCTGTCATTCCCACAAGGCTGAGTACTGTCCTGCACATATTTTTGGGCACTTCTGATACGCGATGAGGGAAAAACAGAATCGAGTACAACAGGCGCTGTGCGTGCTATTTATAACAAGGGTTGATGTCACCCTCGACGGAGGCCTTCGAGGGACATCAGCTCGACCCCATTGACGCAAGGCACTCTCTGCCGAAAAGATTTCTGAAGCAGCCAAAGCTGGACATTACATGTCAGAGATGAGGAATACATTGTAGAAACATCCAGTCAAAAGAACATTACCTGGGGTAAGTAACTTGTTCTTTGGTGGATTGACTACCTACTACAAAAAATGCCTAGCATGGGCCAAACGTTTGGCCTGCAGGAGGGGGAGCAATCACTATTAGCAATGTGATAGGTTTAATGTCAATGCTGATCCTGTCGGTCTCAGACAGCAGAATGGCCATTAATATAGGCTGTAAATATAAGAGGGGCAGGTGGATAGTATTTCCTGCAGTTAAATGTATATTGGAAGCCAGTAAAGATCGAACTGTGAGGCATCCTGGATGGCCTACATGATTTTCTAACATGGTGGGTTAGGATGGCAGCCCAGAGAATATTATTTTGTCAGGTGACCTAAATACATTGTTGTGATATTGCTCATGATACCCTCCCTAATTCTGAGGCCTTTCCAAATCAATCAAATGGGTACTTTGCCATTGTTCTTACATGAAAAGTGCTTCGGAATTTTGAATGATAACATGAAGGTTGAAATTCGACCATCCCCCTCCTGGCAAAGAGGTTCCTTACATTCCGCCATTGACTATGGCCCTCATAACAACCCCGGCGGTAGCCGTGCCTGTAAAACAGGCATGGCTGCCATCGGAGTTGCATTTTTTCTGGCACCCGGCAATGAGGAATTACCGGGTAATTCCGACATTGCATGATCCTGTCATTCCTGCATTGGCAGGTGCCGGTGCCTGTCAGTCCCCATTCCCATTGAGCCCTATTAGGCTCAATGGGAGGGCTCAATGGGAATGGGGACGTTGGATGCACTGGCACCATTCAGAATGGTGCTGGTGCATCCGACGTGCTGTGCTTGAGGGTGCTACTGTGCCCGCCCGGTCAGACCTGGAGGGCTGACAGGTACCCTCGAGCACAGCTTGTAGTATGGCGCTCCGGGAACTACGGTACCAGCATGCTTACCGGTACCATAGTTCCCGGACCGCCCTGCCTATAATGAGGCCCTATGTCTGTGTTTCTAGCAGCCTATTGTTAGACTGTATTTCTTTGAACATTTGATTTAGAAACTTCAGTGGCCATGCCTGCGTAATTCTCAAACTGAATTGGCCATGGAGAATTTCCTCAAACTTTTTCTCAGCTGGCAGCTACTACCCCAGCTGGGAACACAAATAGTGCAGTGAGGTCCATGGTTGGTGAACATTCTTCGAAAACAATGTTCAGATTTGTTTTCAGCAAATCACCTTGAAGGAAACCTCTTTCCATTCAAGGTGATACATTTCACTGAAACAGTGAATTGTATCCTTGCTGAAGCAGCGGTGTAAATATTATAGCCCAACCGCACAGGCATAAATATATATAGGACGTGGAAATTGTCCTTAGGAAAAGAAAGCTGAGGCATGGTTAGAAATACTTAGCCACTCCTTCATCAACAGATTGTGTAGAGTTGCATAGAAAATAAAGGAAATTGAATCAGCAACATAAAGACTACCATGCAATGATAATAATCTTAGCCTCTAAAAAAACATCCTACTTCTGCATATTGATTAATGCTAACCATTTAATTGCAGTTCTGTCCCTTTTTAATTAAATCCCAGAAGAGTCTTGGATTAATTTTTTCTCAAAACTATGGGCGATTTACGAGTTTGTCAGTACTAAAAGCTGGTCATTCTCCCAAGCAGAATTAGTGTGACTTCCAAAGTGTTAGGCGGAATTACTGCCACCTTAGAAGTGGAAGGGTGGGCGCATCAACCATCGGTGGAAATGATCATTCCACTTGGCAAGAATTCCAGCCAAAATCTACCAATAAGTGGTGATTCCACCAAAATCTAGCAGAAATACGCTCAAAGAATTTGGGGGAATAACTGAATGGTAACTCTGCCAAAAATTGGCGGAATTACTGCCAGTCGAAATAGCACCATAAATGAAATAGGAAACTACAAGGCAGTGATTTTTATCTGAGGGTGAAAGTGGGTTGACAATGTCTGGGGAAAAGGGAATAAACTAAATTCCTGAAATACATTTTCAGGAAGCCTAGGTTTACTGTGGCTAAGCTGACAGTTTTAGCATAGGGGGCTGTGGCACATTCTGAGAAGCTGTATGGTGGGAAGAGCACAACATTTCTACACATAAGAGGAATGCTGACATCTGAAGGGAATTGCGGGACAAGTTGTCAGTGGGGAGGATGGTATCCAGAGACATTGAGGAAATAAAAAAGGGACAAATGACCTCAAAGTCAAGTTACGGTCACTGTGGGTGCAACATAACAGCGACAGAGCAGCCACAAGTGAAAGCACTGTTGAGCCCCCTTAGCTCCCCCAATGGAGGAAACAGAGAGCTCCATCCTCCATATGGCTGGCCTGGAGGGTGTAGATGTGGCTGAGGTCAGTGCTGGAACAGCTGCAGACCATGGTGAGAACAACTGTAACCTAGTGAAACATAGATAACCAATATATAATGGAAAGCCACATACTGTTGCCCCCATAGCACATGCACATGTCTGCAATCAATGCAGCAGCCCCAGCAATGAGTGATGAAGAAAGGTCATAGCCATACACGTTGGCATGCAGGTCAAACATGAAGTCAGCAAATCTCCAAAAGCAATATTGCACATGGTGTGGCATTTGACCTGGCGTGTCCATGAAATCTCCAGTACCATCAAGTAAAAATATATCCTGATTGGGGACACAGCCATGTGATGTACAACTTAAATAACATGGGGCCTCATTACAAGATGGGCGGTGCAGGGTAAATACTGTGGTATTACTGTATACAGCTGCATTACTGCAACGTCCAACTATGAGTTAGGCAGAAATTTGGAGGTTTCATCTTCAGCTATGAGCTGGAGATAAATCTGCCGACTTTCCTTCATTTTTGGTGGAACTACCATGGAGGAATTACTGCCACAGTAATTCTGCCGAAAATGCCCCATTAAGTCCAATGGACTCAAAACAAATGGGGACTTATAACACCACCACCACTTGTAATCTGGCGGCAATACCGCCAGACCAAGTGCCAGTAACAGTAATACAGTTTGGTGGTATCTGGGTGGATTTACCACCCAGATACCACCAAACTCGTAAAGAGGCCCATGGTGCCATCTCATGTCTGTTAGACATGCATAATGCCATTGGCAGCAAGCACCTCCCTCAATGACAATCCAAGATAAAACACACATCAATCAAGGGGCTCAACATAACAAGTCCCAAGAAATATCTTGCACAACATTCCCAACACCCACATTTGGGTTGCAGGTTGTACACATGCACTGTGTACACAAATACCATGAACCTGTCAACATTTGCACAGGCCCACATGTCCATGAAACTCAAATGGCAAACGCCACATCACATCATCACAGCAGGGTGTATGTGCATGTAGGGCAAGGTGCCACTCACAGACCGGCCTCATGTAACAGCAACACACAGTACTAAATGAGTGGTAGCTATCAGCTAACAATGGGGCAAAATACATTGAATAGACAGTAAAGTAATTTAAAAGTGAACTGACAGCATCTCAAATAATTCCCTACATGCACTAAAGGCATCTGATTAGGGGCCCAGCACATCCGGTGGCCACAAAGCAAAGGACACAGGACAGGGATCTGCTATTTGGAGCAAATCAGCACACAAGTAACCCACAGTCATCCCCTAGCCGGTGCCAGCCACGGTACCATCCACTGAGCCTGAAGCACAGTTGACCAGCTCCATCCCCAACATAGTCATGGGTGATACAGATAGGGACAACACTGCAATGGACAAAAGCATTGCTGGACAGCAAGTGGCTATTGCCATCACCACAACTGTGCCCACAGTAACCTCCACCTCTGCAAAGTCTGCATTTTTCAATGCACCATCACAAGTGGAACTGCCACAGTCAGCTGTGGAATTAACCTGCCAATCTTTTCTCCCCTTTCCATCCTGCCCCCTTTTCCCAACACTGCCTCGCCCAACACCAGTCACCATGCACTGTTGAGGCATCATGAGGACAAATCTGATGCTGGCACTGATGGCAATGACATACGTTTGCATGTTGTTCATCCATTTGGGAGGTAACAGAACAACAACACATCATCCCTGGTACCTTTACTCAACCTGACCATAAAATGTGAGAGATTCAATACAATGGAGCAGTGGCAAGAGCATATTGAGAGACTAGCCGATGAGCCACTGAGCTATTCACAGGTCATGAGGGATGCCATGCAGCAGGCATCAAGGTGAGTGGCTAGTGCAATGGACAAGCAGAAAAGGCACATAGGTGATGGCACAACTGCTATCATCCTGGTTGGATAGTTTTTATATGAGCTGAGGTCATCTTAGACAGTACCAAGACTTTCCTGAAGGCCATCACCGTCACACTGTAGCACATCAGTGAGAAAAGTGGCAGCTCTGTCTCTGCAACGCCCACTAAGTTTCTGTCCTTAACACTCCAGTATGGAGATCACAACGATTACTGTCTCTCTCCCCACCACCTTTACCAGGACAGCAGAGGGAAAAGTAGACATGTGTGCCTTATTACGTGTCAGGCGATAACCCGCCTGTGCTCCCGAAGGGTTGTCGTCAGACATGCATCACTTTACTGTCGCCTGTCATTCTGTTGCCACAGGGAAATTACAAGTCCCAGTGGATCAGGCGGTCAGGCGCCAGAAAATGTTAGTCCCCATTCCCATGGAGTCCCACTGGGACCATTGCTAATGGTGCCGGTGCTTCAATGAAAACTCTGCAGGCGGGTGTCAATGCTCCATGCATGTCAGACCTTTCAGGTGCAACAGCACCCGCCAGCAGTGGTGTAGTTTGGTGGTCTGAAAAGGGTGCCAGTACGGTGCGACCAGCACCCTTATTTCCAGACTGCCACACTTGTAATGAGGCCCATGAACTGTCATTATGTTTTGCAACTGTGGGTGGTGGGAGAGGATTGGTGTTGGTGATGCTGGTGGTTGGAGGGAATTGGTTTTGGGGATGAGCATGGTGGGAGGGAATTGGTGTTTTGGATCAGGGAGGTGGGAGGGCATTGGTGTTGGGGAGAGGGTGTGTATAAGTTTACTAAATCACTTTGGGCTGCAGGCAATGGAACCAATGATAATTTCATTACAGTATACACATATAGTATATGTTTCCAGTACAGGGACAGGTTCTGCTGTCCATTAGGTCCTTGTGGAAAATATGCTCTTATGTCAGTTCCTCACCTCTTTCGTTTAGTGCCGTGTTGTGACCTGCATCTCTATCATAATCTGAGTCAGGGGTTGCAATATTCTCATCTGGAGGCATGGGGAGATTCTGCTGTATGCACATGCTGTTCAAATGTGCAAGTGACTACAGCTGTTCCTACTTTTGCTGACCTGTACATGATTGCCCCCTCCTTTCTGTTGGCGACACCTGAACTTTTTCTTTAGCAGTAGAAATGTGTGCTCAATGCATGCTCTGGTCCTCTGCCTGCCTCATTATTTGCTTTCTCCTGCCGTGTACCAGGGTTCTCCACAGGTTACATCAACCATGGTAACATGGATAGCCTGAGTCACCTGTAACATGTATAAAGGACAGTTTTGAACATAAGTGTTTGTCTTCTAAATTCGTGTTTCAATCAAGATTTTGCTGGTGGCATTTGTCTGCTCATGTGTGTTCCAGGTGACACTGTGTATATCATTGGGTGGACATAGTGGCTCTGTATGGCTACACGCAGGAGACTGTGTAGACATGTGTTTGCTGTTTGTGTATCGTCCATGAAGGTGATACTATGACAGTGGGACTAGTGCATTTACTGGCCTATCCCTCAGCATTGGCTGCAAAAAGCTTGTTGGATTTCAGAGGGGTATTGATTGTTGCCCGTAATTATGTGCATACTGTCATGCATGCCAAGATCACCTACAGAGTGTTCTCAGGTCACCCTGTGGCCAGCATTAGACAGACAGGTGATGGGCAATGGGCTATTCAATGCTACATAGTATAGGTGTCATGGGATTTGTATTTTCCTCACATTTGTTCTCATTACTGTCCCCATGTGTGCCTCTGTGCTACATCATTATCAGATTTGCTACTTATCCAAAAGCCTGGTACACTGTTCTCTGTGTGTGTTCATATATGCAGGGAAGGTACTGTTCCTCAAGAACATGGCATCATGTGTGAAACATGGATATCTGGCATAGCAGTGGCTGATGGTCAGATTTGCATCACATGTTATATGGATGTTCAT
Source organism: Ambystoma mexicanum (assembly GCF_040938575.1). Lineage (NCBI taxonomy): Eukaryota > Metazoa > Chordata > Amphibia > Caudata > Ambystomatidae > Ambystoma > Ambystoma mexicanum. The sequence goes on along the minus strand of NC_090926.1, from coordinate 507,379,020 downwards.
GGAATGGTACTTGTTCCGATTCCGCAATGTACGCTTCACTGTGTGCAGTCTAGTGGGGCTATGACATTAAGGAAATAGGCAATGGCAAGGAAACGTGCCTTTGCAGCGTGCACCTCGGCCTGAGTGGTAGGAAGAGAAATACACTGATGGGCACATTTCATGAGGGCATCCAGCACTTGTTCTAATACAACACTTGCTCCAGCCATTTAGAAAATGTTGGCTGCGACATGCCATGCAGCATCCTAACAGTCTTTTGGAATGCGCCTGTGGGGCAGAAATGGAGGATGGAAACCAAGTTCAGCAGGGGCTGAATGGCAGTTCTGATGGTGATAGTGCTGCAGGGATCAGCCTCTATCAGGTTCAGCAGGTCAGCAATGGTGTGCCAATCTAAGCAATAGAGTGAGACTAATTGTTAATCAGTCAATGTCTAGTAGGACAGATAAACATGTGATATTCCCTGCCTCCACAACTCATGTCTACTCTGCCTTTGTGGTGCCTGTATTCTTCCCTGCTGTGGCCTTGCCTGCCTTTGAATCTCAATGAACAGTCGCAGGTAGTGGATGCTATATTGTGTATGTGTTTATGACTTCATGTTGCATCCAAGTGATTTGGGATGGTGTCGTCCTTAAATAGACTTTTCTGGCAGTTATTGGTACGTATGCATTCATTTCTATATCCTGGATGTGTTTACCTCCACCATATAGCTGGAGGTGACTGTACTGCCTTTTTGGCTGAATGATCACCTATTTTGGTGGTATTTTGACAGTATTTCCACTTCTAATGTGACAGAATTACCTATTTGGTTTATGGTGGTAATTCCACAGGTGGATTTGCCACAAGAGCTAATTCCACCAGGGTTGGTGGTAATTCAACCGCGTTTAATTCAACACGATTTAATTCCGCTAGCAGAATTAGAATCTGTGCTTTCCATATTTTTGAAGTTTCTTGAGTAAACTTTCTTGGCATCGTTAGCAGGTTTTTTTGCTAACTGAGGGAACAATAGATTGAAAACTACTTTGTAATGGTCAGACCATATACAGTGAGTAGTGGTAACATTGTTTGTTTCAATGTTATTGGAAATAACACAGTCCAATTGGTGGCCGTTAGCCATGGTAGGGACATGGTTTAGTACATTAAACTGGATTTTTTGAAGATTTTTTTCAAGATGGATTGCTTCTTTATCTTTGGAGTCACCGCGCCATTGGTTCAAGTCTCCAAGGATAATTCTGGATTGTTCTGTCCTATTAGTGAATTGGCATGGTGTATGAGTTCATCATTGAACTCAGAGTTGGGTGAAGGTGGTCTGTAGACAAGTAGGAAGTTAATACAGTTGTTATTTGTAGGGCAATATTTAAGGTGTAAGGTTTCACAACCTGAGCATATTGTAGTCGTGGGGAACACAGGTATGGAGTCTCGTGATATTATGGCTACCCCACCCCCTTTCCCGCTGACTCTATTTGTGTAGTGGATTTTGTAGCCTGTGGGGACTGCTATAGAACATGTGGGACCTATTGGGTCCTGTAGCCATGTCTCAGTGATGCACATGATGTCTATGTTGTCTTGCAATATCAAGTCATGGACGCATTGTGCATGATTGTTAAGGGATCTTGTATTTAGTAGACATACTTTTAAGTCATTCAAGTTAGGGGGGGATAGAGTTTTCTCATTTAGTTTGTGAGTGTTTTGCGCCTTGATTTTTTTATTGATGTATGTGTAATATGTGCTTTGGTAAGCGAGGTCTGAGTGCTAAGTGGTATCAGGCTGGTGTCATTGGTGGAGCCCTGCTCAGTGCATGGCAATTTACTAACAGGTTTGTCAAGGATCTCTCATATATGCGCATGTATAGCTTCAGTATTTTGTAACTCTTGTAGCTTTGGGAATGGGGAGGTGAACCCGCTCTGCTCAAGACCCCCTAGGGGACATGGTTAGTGGGATTCCTCTGGCAGTGACTCCACATTTGTGGACAGGAAACACCCAGAGAGGGGCACAAGCACCATCACCTCCACCCGGACCCTAACACCTTTATGGGATATGTGGGAGCAAAGGTGTATGATAACCCTGAGCCACCTTTTGTAATGGCTGATTTGGCTTCTGGATTCAACTATCAACTATTAAGGGAAGACAGCATTGGGAGTTTAGGAGAACAATTAACATATAAAATATAATTTTCTCCAGAATAGACAACATGGACTCACTCAGAACACAAAGGCACACACAATATGACTGTTTTCCTCTCACAGTAAATCCATTCAGTGCTCCCATTTAATGAACGCTTGGAACAGTTCAACATAGCATTTAGTTCTTGGCAGCAAAAACTAAAATGGTTCATGTGAGGAATATGTGTGGAGTTCAAAATAGCTTTTTATATTTTCACCTTTTCTAAATTATTATGTGAGCCATGATCAAATGTTCCAGGTGTGGCCCAGACAGATAGGAGCACTGCCAAGGAAGGACATATCCATCAAAATGGTAAAGCTATTCAAAGGTCAATATGGCCTCAGGAGCTCAAACTAAGGACAGCTAGCTATGGTCAGAAAACCAATCACAACAACACTCCCATTGATCCTCACAGGTGCAGATCCTCAAAGAAAGGACAACACATGGAGAGCGTATACAGAACTATAAAATCCCTAACACTTGTCAGCCACAGTGGGTGTTTTTGGAAAGCAGTTTGTGGTAGGTGGTAGGACTGAGTTGGCAATTTGTGAATATTGTGGGAATTTGGGAAGGCTAGAAGAAAAGGAGTTGTGGTGTTTGGTGGTAAATGGGAAAAGGAGGTAGCTAATGAATTACAAGAGGTAGTTGATAGCCAACGGGAAGTGGCAGGTATGAGGTGTTTGGTAGATACAGGAGTAAGTGGTTGGTTAAGAGCCAGAAGGGTTTAGTAGGACATGGTTGGCGAAGAACAGGGGACAGTTAATTAACATCATCAGGAGATAAATGGTAGACATTTGTAGTAGGTGGTTGTTGTTGGATTTAAATCTGCGAACAAGACATCCTTGATGCTTACCATTACATGGACCATCTACCCTTCTATTACAGGCCTCTAGCAATTCTTGTCCTTTAAAAAGTATAATTATGGTAAACTCCCTTAATTCATGTCGCAATAATCCTTACTGGAACATATGAGTCCCAACATGTGGCTTTAATCTCCTTTTATTTTCACTGGTCTTATGAGGCATTGGCACAGTAGTCCTTTAAAGTATGATCAGAGATAATCAATGCTGAAATATGGATCCATTCATGGCATCGAACACACCTTTTAATTACCACCAGAGACAAGTAATACAAAACACCATACACAGCAACAATGTTCTACCATGCAAGCATGTAATTCCCTAGCATGCAATACCACAAAACACTGGCAAAACTTTTGAACTATTGCAACCCTGCCTATCTATCATACACCACATTCTAAAAATAGCCACAACATATTTTCTATAAATCTATATATCTGCCAAACATGCAGAACTGCCTAAGTAGGGCAGCAATCTTGGTCATGCTTTTCTAGCTTGCACCACCACCCAACATCAGCAACATTTCAAATAAATCACACAATTTCACCTGTATGCTGCCCTTTCCTAAAACATCATCAACAAGGACAGTAATAATGTGTTAATGCAAACATATGACTCAAATACAAGATCCAACAAGACCATCACTCCAAATAATTTTGCTCCTCCATGTCTTCCACATTATCTAAGAATGGCAACCTTCAGGAGCATATGCAACAATACAGACAGGCACACACACAAAAGCTGCATACACCTCCCCAGCTGTTATGCTCAACTGGTCTCTGCGGAGGCAATGGGGCATGGTTGCAGCCCTCTTGGGGTGAGGCCACTCGGGTCCGACTTCGCCCTCTGCACTTATGTGGTAACTGGTGGTAATAGTGATGCTGCTCGGGACTGCTCCTGCGTGGAGAATAGGGGGCGTGAGTATGCCAGCTTGTGTGCCTGATCCCCTTCCAGACCCCTTCTCCCAAACGGTGGTACCCATGGGATGTGCTGTCCCTGGAAATCTCACCTGTTGATTAGTTTTGGCGAGCACTCCGTCCCGCTGCTTCTGGCAGGGGCACTTGTATGATCTGAACCAAGTTCCTTCACTGGTCCCTTGCATGTGGTAGTCCAGTCCTGCTGCGACTAAGCCACTATACTTCAAGTAAGTGTTCCTGTTTGCCTTTGTCTTTCCTCGTCTGTTTTTGTTGTATTGTAAAGTTTGTTGTCTTGTATTGCTGTCTGTTCCACTTTTGATGTTTGCTCTTTTGCTTTCTTCTCTTGCAGGTGATGTTGCCAGCCCGGCAGAAGCTGCGGTGCTCGCGGCGGCAGCCGGATGGAATGAGGAATGAAGCTGTAGTTGTACAGTATCTGGTAAGTTGTGAACTAAAGGGCGCATGGGGTTCAAATGCAGCGCAGCCCTAAAACAGATGTTCTAACCTTGTCTTTCTTCTTCTTCACAGGGTCTGAGTTTGTGGATGTGGAGTGTGGTGCTGCGGCGTCGGGAACAAGATAACTGGATGTCAGGAGATGAGTCTGCAGATGAAGTGATGAAGCACTGGTTTCCTGGAGGTGAGTATGCAGGAGAGCGCCTGGTTTCAAAGGTAAGTAAACTGTTCCAAGCGGCAGTGAGTGCCACGTTGCACGTGAGTGCACAGTAACGCAAAGCACCGGCCTTAAGGGTGGAGCTGCTTATATGGCTGAGCTTCTGAAGCCACGCCCACCAGGTTCAGCCTGCCTGCCACACCCTGCCACACCCGATGAGTTAGCACATGAAGTCCATGCATAGGGAGCTACACCAGATGAGTCGGCATATGAGGATGTTCTCTGGAATAAAGGCTTTCAGCTCCTGGAAAGATCTTGTAAAATAAAAGCACTCCTGCACTGAAATAAAGTGTTCCTGCTCACATATCTATAGGAGCCTGGCGCCAAAGGCGCCAGGACTGAGACCAGATAGGGCCCCTGTGTTTATGGGTCCCAAAAGGACAAAAGTGAGTCAAGTGACCCATGGCCCCCATCACTAGATGGTGTGGTTTTTGTGTTCTGGGGCCTGTGGCTATAACACCAGTGCGGTAACTACATACATCAATGTGTTGACATGCTTCCCTAGCATGTGATTATACACTCCTTTTCAGTAACAATCTTCCTATGTTGACTTTCTTCCAGAGATTGGCCTCACTGGCAATTTGAGTATCTGACACCTTTGCAGTTTGAACTATGGTTTTTATTAAACACTTCAGCACCAATGCAGGCAAACAAGGTGCTTCCAGCCCATGTAGTTCTGTTACAATGCGTAATCACTGTACCCCTGGTGATACAACTACTGTGATGAGTACAGCTGTGCTTTTCCTAACCACACCATTTAGAGCACTGTGGGACTGAGGTATTCAACTCACACCAATGGTTCTTAAGGATGAGTAGGATTAAATGTGTTATCCAATTGTATGTTACCAGCATTTCAATGTCCCTCTACTGTACAATGAAACAAATAACCAAAGCAGCAATTAAAGATGCCTTGTCAAAGTAGCATACAAATGCTGCAAAAAGTAAGGCAAGCATCTTTAATCCTCTTTGCATATAACCTATTGTTCAATAGGAGAGGTCATACATGCATATACACACTGTAATATCCAACATTCAGCCATCACCTCTACAACCTTCACTCGTATAACATGCATCTCCTTCACTCATCCATCACACTTTTAACAGCTTAATGTTGCACTAGCCATTCATAAATCTGATTACACTCCAAATTAATTTGACAAAGTAAACATCAGGCACAGCTGTCCTTTCACCAACATTCCCGTTTTTTCTTGGGCGTTGTTAACATCTTTACCAAGGGAAATGAAATACTATTGTTTAAAGAACAAGTGGTGATGAAGTTGTGCCCATGACTTAACCATTGAAAGTACAGGAGGAGTGTCCCCTACCATGGTACGAACTGGGGTAGGGTAACTGATACACAAGAGGAGATGTTCCTACCAGTGGTTAATCACAATCTATTTTGTGATTTCTTTATGCAAATTTAATTAGGTACATATTGATATCTTGTTCAAGGATCTTGAGATTGTTAGGCGAAACATTATTTGTCTTGATTCAAGCATTTTAATTAATGTGATCTTACGTCTCATTTATCGTGCATAATTTCTACACAATAGTGCAACGTGATTTAACAGTGGCTTGCATACCAACAGTATTACAAATGCCCTTGGGCAAAAAGGTAGTGCAAGTGAAATAGTATAGAAATAGTATATTTGTTATGTGTCCTCAGCATGGGATCTTTACTGCATTAAATAATGTTTCAGGTCAGTTCAATTGTTGACATCTAGGACACAAGCACCGATTTTTCAAAGATGCCCACATTCGACAGAACATTCTTCAAAGTTCTCTAACTCTGCAAAGATAGTAGTATCATCTATATTGCTTGTCAGCTCCCCAAATAAGTAACACTAGCAGGAATGATTGTTGGATCATTTACTGAAGAAGCACACATATGTAATTCCATCTGGCTCCTGCACAAAGGAGAGTCTCACCTAGAATGCTTCTCACCTAGAATGCTTCTCAGCGCAACCCCAGATAATATACACATATATAAATACTGCCTATGTAGTATTACCACTTTTACTACTAAAATGTTTCCTAGCTCACTCACAGGAGAGAGCAACTGACACAGGTGTAATCTTCTCACCAGCCAGATATGACCGTTAAGGCAAAGATGACTTGCAGAATGTACCCACTGTCATGTATGAGCTGAATATATTTGAAAGTGGTTATATTAATTGGTGTGCCACATTAAGTTGAATAATGTGCCCATATTTGACATGGGGAAGGTTGGGCATTGGCTGGTTGGCAGCATATGCAACATATGTAACCCTCTGGGCCTCATTATGAGTTGGTAGGTGCAGGTTAAATGCAGCAGTATTACCGTATAACTTTGGATTTGTGCACCGCCCAACTATGAGTTGGGCGGAAAGTTGGAGAGTTCACCTCCAGCTATGAGCCCGATTTATGCGCGATTTCAACAGAATTATTTCTGGCAGAAATACTGTCATGGTAATTCCGATGAAATTCCCTATGGAGTTAGGACTCCAAATAAATTAGATTAACACCGCCACGACCACTTGTAATCTGGTGGTAATAAAGACAGAAAAAGTGGCAGTAACATTATTACAATTTGGTGGTATCTCAGCAGATTTACTGCAGAGATTCCACCAAACTCGTAATGAGTCCCATGTCTGTATAAGCTCTTTGCAAGAAACTACCCTCGCCGAAGACACCACAGGATACTTTGTCACACCTGTTGTTTGGCTAGCTGCAGGTCTGGTGGTGGTGAAAATAGGGTGTATAGTGGAAAGGCACCCCAGAGAGCCTCAGAGGGTGCAGGAGGCAGCATAATTGGGTGGTAAAGGGGACCACCCCTCACCACCATATAACAGTTGGAGTGAGATAATCACTCCTTTGAAATGTCACAGATCACAGATCCAAAGAAACTGGCCAACTTTGCCCTTACGGTATATAGAAGCTTTCAAATTCTATAATAGTTTACTTGTGAAGACATGGTGGGCAAAGATTATTTGTACATGTTCACTTATGAAACATATTTATATACCAATATTGTATTTACAGAAAATGTTATGACTAGGAGTCATTAAAATACAGTAACCCTTCTATTGAATTGCCAGTTCACCATTTCAGAAATTAAAATGAAGCAAACATGTTTAATAAGGATTGGGGGTGTTTGATTGTATGAAAAGTGACAGCGGCAAACTAACCTAAAAAAAACAGCCTGCATGCGGTCACTTTTCATATGATCAAACATCACCCCCCACCATGATCAAACACAACCCCGACCCCTACTTACCTACTTGCTCGCTACATGATCCGCATCAACCCTGCAGTATCAGATCTGTCATTCTAACGTGGGTTGGATCCGATGCCACAGGTCCCTTTTTCTTTTCTTTTTTGTAATTCAGTCCCCCGCCTCCAATATCGAGGAAACGCGGGACACTTCTGCAACTCCTCAGGCCAATACACACCGAATATGGGGAGCGGGGGACACCCCCGCAACCCCTGCTCCACATGTTCAGTATGTATTAGCCAATTTCACTGAATATATTTGGTCAAATAGAACAGGCCAAATTCGGTCAAATGTACCATTCGGCCAAATATATTCTGTCAAATATGCTAATACCTTTAATAGCAATATGAACATCTGTAACATAATTATTTGATAATGAAAACATCCTTTTACAACCTCTACCAGACCTACAAAAACAACACTCCCATTCAATTATCAGTTTGTCCATCGTTACACTGAAATCCGGGATTATTGTTGAGAGAAACTCCCACAACCCCCCCCTTACTTATGCATGTTAAGTAGCTTTGTGCTTTCACCCTAAGTTACTAGGGTAATCCAGACGTGGAACCCTTGCTCACTGTTCTTAGAGAGGCACAGCTCCACCTCACTGAAAAGGCCCAACCTGGCTGAATCACGTGTCTGGGGTTGCTGTTAGTACTCTTGTTCGGAAGAGAATTGCCTGACATTTTGGTGCTGGACTGCCCTTGGGCAGGACAAAGACTGATATGTAGTGGAAATGTCTCTTCTGTGAAAGGATGGTGAGCTAAAGTCTCTGGTTGAACTCAAACCCGAGCTATAGGCTGGTAGAGAGAAACTCCCAGAACCCCCCCTTAATTATACATATTAAGTAGCATTGGGTTTTCAACCTAAATTACTGGGGTAATCCAGACGTAGAACAATTGCTCACTGTTCGTAGAGAGGCACATCTCCACCTTACTGATGAAGCCCAACCAGGCCAAAAAACGTCTCTGAGGTTGCTCTTGGTACTCTTGTTCTGAAGAAAATTGCCTGACATTTCAGTGCTTGACTGCCCTTGGGCAGGACAAAGACTGATATGTAGTGGAAATGTCTCTTATGTGAAAGGATGGTGAGCTAAAGACTCTAATTGAGAATCAAACACAGGATATAGGCCGGTAGAGAGAAACTCCAAGAACCCCCCTTACTTCTAAACAAAGAGCTAGTACATAGCATTTTGCAAATCTAACTTCCCACATAACCGCCCAGACTGAAACACCTGATGTACTCCAACACCGCTGGCACTAGCATACAGCGACCACCCCTCTAAAGGAACCTGGTATAGCTGGCTTCACAGAAACTCGCTTGACAATAGCAATCTATCTCTAACCTTCAAAGAGCACCCACCCACATGCCTGACCTCTATTGGGCTGCCAGCCACCCAAGTCTTAGAATGGCAAACATGCACACACGCATCTAAGCTAATCCCCTACAATCTCTAACTACTTCGACTATGATCACCAAGGTCGCTCCAACCAAGGAAAAAGCGCATGGAGGCCACACAAGTGGGGAAAGAGTTCTATGTGAATAACACAATGTGCAAACTCCTTTAATTTACATGGTGGTGGCAGAGTGTTTGCTGTCATATAATGAAGGCATTTCACATCCCCTTCTCTCAGACTGTACTGACGTTGATCTGAGTGGTGCAAGATGTATTTGGCTGGGTTGTTGTCTCCACACAGTCAGTGTACAAGGTCATATTTATACTCTTGAAGCCGGATGTCCCACCTCTCAGTTGAACAGGGGCATATTTGTCTGCAGGTTTTCTAACAGAGACTTTAAGGCCTGGTGTTCTCTCACTAACATAAACTTCTTCCCTATGATGAAATGGTGAAAATGCCCACAGGCCCATACTGCTGGCAATCTTTCTTTCTCTGCTTGATAATATGCTCCCTTCATGTGTGTTAGGGCCCTGCTCAGTATTTTAAAACATGGCCTAGTGGAGAGTTTTCCTTGTCTCTCTGAGCAAAAATGGCTCCTAGGGTGACTGTGCCGGTGTCCACAACTATCTCAGTGTTCCAAGAAGGGTTGACATGCGCCAAGTGTCTTGCATTTGCCAGTTCTTCTTTGATCTGGTCAAATGCCTGATGGCATTCCGATGACCACACAAATGGCTCTTCTTTCTTCAATACGAATCTTAAAGGTTCTGTGATAATAGCATTGTTAGGGAGAATTCTCCAGAATGGCTAATTACACTTACTTTTCTGGATTTCTAGGATTATTTTTTGTCACCTGATACAAGTGTGAGCCTTTTTTTCCCACTCTTAAATGTGTGTTTGCTGTGTGTGTTTAACATGTTTGTGTTCATAGACTGTAACCTCACCTACTCGACAGGTATCATCTTTTTACTGTGTGTTACACAGCACCTTCAGTGCAGTGTCACAGGGTTGTCTTTTAGACTTCCAACTCACACTCCATTTTCTGGGATGTACTACTGTCTCCCAGAACATATAAAGTTGCCATTAACTCTGTTAGCCTCTGTAAAACCACAGACCCAGTACACCCTATCTTACATAGAGTACTGCAAAGGGTTAATAATTACCCCTTTTTGACTGTTTCTTTTGGAGCGTTGTTTCACTCCCTTTTCAGCAAGACTTGGCTGGTGGCAGTGGTAACTACCCTTTTTTCCCTACAGCGGTTAGCTTAAATAACCTTGGTGTTGTTTTAGGCTATTTTGGTAGCCTCGAACTTAAACCCGCTAGACCATTATGTTTTATTTCGGTTCCATCTGGGTTTATTCATCATTTCTTTTGAAAACGTCTTTCTCGTGTTTTACTCTGTGCGCCAAACCAGGTTTGGTTCCTTTGTTCACTTTCTTTTCGCAGGCTTCTATGCAGAAGCCCTCATAAACACCTGTATGTCTGCGGGGACAAGATGTGAGGGAGGGGTTTAGGACTCCCTTCACAGGGTCTCCTTGGAGACCCATGTCACACTCCGAACTGATTTGCTGTGGTAACTGTCCTGGCGCGACAGCCACCCTGCTGTGTGATTGACAGCCAGGCTGTGTGAATAGGGGAAAACTGCATAATAAGCAGGTCTATGGGGCTGGAAAGCAGAGTCGCCACTGGAATGAAAGAACCGACGAGGAGCTGACGGAAGAGGCCCCCTACCATGACTGAACCACGCGTTGAAGCCCTGCTTCAGGTCCAATTCTTCGAACTCCAACGACAGAGAAGATCCTGTAAGAGGATTCAATTCAACACTACAGCTGAGTCAACGCCTAGTCTATAATACTGAATGAAAACCCTTATTGATATATCTTTAGGTCCAGTTCATGCGTTCTGGATGACTACCCCTATATAACACCCCCCTCTTGGAATCCCCCTGACCCCACTGAGCCAAGAAGTAGTTCTGTTTTGCAAGTTTAAAAGGTTTATTTGATAATTTAAAATAGATATATATATCACGCTTTATAATAATTAATAATTGAATAGCACACTTAATCTGATATGATAAAGATCAACAACGGAGAATCTGGCACTAGCACACTTCTTATAATCACTAATGAGTTGAGATGAAATGGATAAGATAGCACACAGGTGAATAGGAACAAAAGAAGAAGGTGGTACAGAATGCTTTATGTAAGCTCAGGTGGATGCAATATTCAATGAATGAAATGCAGTATAGAAATACTCAATATGATTTCAACAAAACAATGTAATCACTTTTCTCTGGCAATTCCCTCCCCCCCCTTGATGCAAGGCAAGGAAATGGAAGGAAACACACAGTTCTCGGAAATGCAATCAAATGTGATTCAGTTCAATCCCAGCAAGCTTACAGAAAACAGATAGGAGTTTTGAAAACACAGGCCCAAATGCTTTGATATGTGTTAGCTATGGATGAGAAATATGCTGGAAATGCTATTTAATTCCCTTTCAGAGGTTCAGGGTGAGTGGTATCTAGTTAATATTAGTCCAGGCTCACACTAGCAATGATGCAGGGATAGTTGGCAGGTTAAACGAATTTCTGGCAAATGGAAGAGCAAAACTGCTGTCTTTTTACACGTGAAGAAATTTGCAAATCGCGGCAAAATTCGCGGATGCGCCGAGCGCTATTACAGAGGAACCACAAGGACTATCTCTATCGTTTTGGGGTCCTAGGAAAGCCTAGGATCTCAGCTTCCAAATAAAAGTTACTGCAAGTCTCTAGCACAAACGGTTGCGGAGATATGAGCGATTGAATAGAGGTCGTTTTTCAGATTTGAAATTTTAAAGTTCAAAAAGACAAGTGCAGCTTGCGACTAGAAAATGACAAGTGACAGTTAGGAGGCAGTTCTACTTAGGTTAAATAGATTGAATTATATTATTTTAACTAAGAGATTGGTTCTGCACAGTTTTCTAGGTACTCACACTATATTCTTGAGTGAAATGGGCCTCGCCATGGATCTGGTCAGAGTTTTAAACTGGACTCTGGTCTGGTCTGGTCTGGCCTCTGCACTTCACAGTGATCTGGGTCAGCTCTCTCTGCTGGTCTGGGTCTCTCTGGGTACAGCACTGCTTTCTCTCTGGTCTGGTCTCTTAGTTCTGGATAGATTGAAGTCTCTAGTTTGGCTTTCTGGAGGTTGATGGAGGTAAGTATGGATTTTTCCGGCAGAGCGTCCCGCTGCAGATGGATTTTGAAGGTCCCTATCTGTCCTGTCTGTCTGCTTTTATGTGTTTAGAATGTGGGTGTGTTCTAGCATCACTGACCCTACCTCTCTCTCAGCTTCTAATTGGTCAAACTTCCATTTCTTATTTGATTGGGGAATGAACTGTGAGTCAGAGGGATGTCATTTTATGGCTTGCAGATAGGACACTCCTCTGTCAGATTGCACACATCCTATATTTGATAATAAAAGACATATTTCACAGTTACACAGTTGCTTGAAATTACATATACATGGTGTGGCTGAATTTAGCCATGTCCCTGTCCAAATCTGCTGTTTCTAAGAGCTTGCATTCAGAAATGGCACATATTTCACTTTTTAACTGATTTTTCAATTTCTGACATTGACCCAACTTTACATACATGTGTGCAGGGAGTATGGACATTAACTGAAGAAGTTTCAGATTTTTAACATGCATACAGTTAGAGTAATATCCATTTTTCCGCTAAAACCCCCCTGAACATGCCACTGGGTCGAAAAACCTCTTAAAATGTGGGCAGAAAAATCACAAGAATTATGGTATCATTTATAAAATTTTCACATGTCCGCTCTATGAGTTATTCATCTTTTTAAAGTTATGTTCTGGCTCCAAAGGGGTGTGGTTTCCCAGGTCACATGGTATAGAAACCAGTCTTTCCAGTTTCTGCCAAGCCAGCTTGCTCTCACAGGCAGTGCTCCTCCCAGCTCCTGCCAAGAGGAAGCTACATTTTACGACTGCGGTAATAAAAACCTTTGCCTGAGTGAAGAGGGCTTTGTTCACTCTCCTGCAGAGCCCAGGTAATTCAATTATCAGATAGATGGCATATCCTTAGTGTGGGCAGCAAAAGGAAGGTTGGCCTGGGAACACAGTGGTGACTCAAGTTTCACTGCTGATGGGGGTAGTTGCCAGGCAGAATCAAGTTCCTTAAGCCAGGCTTTCAGCTACTGTCATGTTATTTGTTGCTTTTTAAATTAACTTGCAATTTTACACATGCAGCTAGAATGCTGATTCTAAGTGCAAAACTATGACATTTAAACAATTGCAACCTATGTGACACTCAAAAGTAGGTCACTCAGTCAATTTAAACATTTAGATTTTTTTTTAGTGTCTTTCAATCCAGTGCAACTTAAACTGCTGAAATCCACAGCGCAGCCAGTCTTGTTATAAACCTTGTCTTATGATCTTTATTTCCCAGATTTTGTAGGCACACAAAACTCCATTCTGCCAAATGTCTGCTGGTGTTCAGTAAATATTTTGCACATATTGTAATGTTTGAAAATAGGCATTTTGACTTGCCTTCAGGGAAACAGAGTGGTTTTAAAACGCCGGCTTTTGGATAGTGGTGAGTACTGGTACTGCACCCATTTTTGGGATTTAAGAAATGAATTCCCCACAATTCTAGGTTGCATTTGGCAATCAGCATTGCCATTCCCAATGGTTTCAGACTACTGTGCGGGTAGTCCAATGGTGGTTTTAGGCAGTGTCCTTCTGTGCCCATAACATCGGCAAAAATGAGTGGCAGCCTATTCTTCATGCATTTCCCTGTGCATTTTCTGGGAAGCTCTGGCCATCATGATGTTTTCCATGTCAGTACTGCACAGTTTTGAGGTATGGCTCGGATGCATGGGTAAATACATCCCACAAGCCCCCCTCTTGCGATGGCCATTCTATTTCACGAATGGGACTCGCAAGACCTGGGATGTTTCCTCATCTTCTTCCAATAGATGGCACAGTTCAGCATCTTCTTCTCCATCCGGTACTGATCGATCGGTTCTCCTCGCCGGTCCTGATGGGAATATTGGGCGGTACACTGGGCCCATTGGATCTTCGTTCCCGGTCTCCGGATCGTCCTTCTTGGTCATTCTTCATGGTTTCATCTCTCCTAGGATGATAAAGCAAAAGCGGCAATATCTACTCATAGACGATTTTCCACCACTGTTGAGATAGTGGGGCAGCATATGCATTTCATCATAATGAAACATTACATTCTTATTTTGAAAAAAAACAGTATAACTAAGAGACAGTTTCATGCAAATCACAATATTTTAGAGACTAGATGTGGTATGTTTTATGGTTGGAACTGAATTAGTCTGAGACAGTACCCGCTAGGATTCCAGAGGATTCCTCCAGTTGTTGCAGAGTGTGCCTGGGATGGCAACATTTCAACTGGTTTATGTGGACCCACTTGTCTTCCCCCTCTGCCGAACCGCCTTTGGGGATGTGGACCTTGTAGGCCACAGGGGAGATCTTATCGACGATCTCAAAGGGTCCCTTCCATGTAGGCAAAAATTTGCGCTGCTTGGCCTGGTTCCTTTGGAAGTTGTATAGATAGACCCGGTCCCCCACCTGATATTCCTTCCTGGAAGTTTTCAGGTCATAATGGGTCTTCATGCTATCAGCCGATCTTTCTAGATTCCGCTGAGCATAAGCAAAAGCATGTTGGAGGTGTTTCCTTAAATTCTCTACATACTCATGAGTAGTGGAGGCATTTATCAGTGTCTGCTCTTGGGTCCTATAGAGCAAATGCTGAGGAAGCACCATCTTGCGCCCAGTCATCAACTCAAATGGTGACATTTTAGTTGCAGATGAAGGGGTAGATCTGATAGCCATTAGGACCAGAGGTAATCGGATATCCCAACTTGGCCCAGAATCTACCACAAACTTCTTTAAGATGCTCACAATTGTCCGGTTATATCTCTCTACTGCCCCAGAAGAAGCTGGTCTATAAGCAATATGCAACTTCCTTTTGACCCCCAGTATCTCCCACATCTTTGTCATTACTTCACTGGTGAAGTGGCTACCTCTGTCTGACTCAATCCTTTGAGGTAGACCAAAACGGGAAAAGATGTGGTTAATCATCAAGGCAGCTGCAGTTTCTGCCTTGCAGTTTGGGGCTGGGAGACATTCCACCCACTTGGTAAACAAGCATGTCACAGTCAACATGTACTTATTCCCCCTAGCCGAGCGAATCACAGGGCCTACAAAGTCGATTTGTAAATCTGACCATGGCAGTGTCATCCCCCGCTTTTGTAAAGGCGCCCGGTGTGTGAGGGATGTCGGCTGAAATTGTGCACACACAAGACAACCCTTCAAATATTGGTTGAGGTCCTGGCCCATGTGTGGCCAGTATGCAACCTCTCTTAAGATATCCAGTGTTGTGTGAAACCCCCTATGACCGGCGGTGGCCGCATCATGGGCGTGACTTAACATCAGGCTTCGGAATGAGGTAGGAACCACCCACTGATCGTGGCCAGCCTTGGATTTCCTTACCAACAAACCGTCTTGGATTCGGAACATTTTTGGACATTTCATCAACACTCTTAGGTCCTCTTTCCCAATGTAATCGGTATCCGTCAGGGGAAAGTTCTCAGGGCCTTCAAGGTGCTGGTAAAATTTACCAATAATTGGATCCCCCTTCTGAGCAGTAATCAAATCAGCATCAGGGGTCTCCTTACTCCATTGTGCAATTGAAAGGTCGTTGTGAGCATTTGTCTGGGACCTAGTGATGGCAGTGACCTGGATTTCCCCCAATAGGGACTCAATCTCAATTAGATCCCCTTGGATGGCCCCGGTTTTGGCCAGCTGATCAGCTAAGTCATTTCCAGTTTTGTCTGGTCCCTCTACTTTGGAATGACCCTTGATCTTTTTCCAATAGATGGTCATCTCATTCGAGGTGACCAGATCATCAGTGTTTTGGATCAACTTCCCATGTTTCAAGGGTTTGTTGTTAGCACATAACATGCCTCTGGTTTTCCAATTAACCAGGTGCTCCACGAACCCATTCCGTACATAATCCGAATCTGTGATTATGACCAGTTCGTGGAGTTGATGCTGGACAGCAGTGAGGATGGCTTGATGCACAGCCATCAATTCTGCCACCTGACTACTTCGGGGACCAATTTTGTATCCGGCGGAGGGTTCTGGGGACTCATTCACCCATGCATTCCCTACGCCGGCCACTAGTTCTTTCTCCCCGTTGTTGTCAACATGGTAAGAGCATCCATCCACATACACAGTGGGCATTCCCTCACACTTGTCTTCTTCAAAGACTTTGTGGGGGGAATTAAGGTATGCCTCCATGTTGTCCTTTATTTTTAGACTTTCGTCCTCGAGACAGTTTTCTCTGGCACAATCATGCAAGTCAGCCAGACCTTGCGCGAGGGGACTCTTCTTGTTTTGGCCATATCTGACCTCCACAGGAAAGCCTTGCATTGACAGAATCCAGGAAGTAATTCGGGAATTACTCACATTTCCGGCCCGGATTCTGTCACTTTGGAGATATTGCAGAGGCTGGTGTGGAGTCTCCACTATGATGTGTTCCCCCTGGATAAACGGGCGGTAATTCTTCAATGCCCACACCGTTGCCAGGAGTGCCTTCTCACAATCGTTGAATTTTTCCTCCACAGAGGATAAAGTTTTGCTCGCATAGGATATTACTTTATTGACCTTGTCATGCTTTTGGTATAATACTGCCGTCAAGCACGTATTAGAGAACCCCGTCTCCAGGAAGAACTCCTTGTTTCTGACAGGGTAAGCTAGGCAAGGCGCTTGTGAGAGGCTTCTCTTGAGTTGTCTTACTGCCTCGGCTTGTTCTGGACCCCATTCCCACTTGACCCCCCCTTCAGGAGATGAATCAGGGGTCTGGTGATCTCTGCGTAGCCCTCAATGAACTTTCTGCTGTAATTAGTCAGTCCAAGGAGGCTCCTTAGTTCTCACAGAGTTGTGGGGTCTTTCAGTTTCTGAAGTGCTTCCACTTTCTTTTCCTGGGGACAGAGGCCCTGAGGAGTAATCTCATGCCCCAAGAAATTAACACGGGTTCTACACCACTGTGCTTTCTGAAAGGAAAGTTTTGCTCCGGCGGCCCTCAACTGTGTCAGAACATAACGGATCTCCGCTATGTGTTCCTCCACAGATGAACTTTTGATGAGGACATCATCTACATAAGCCAGGTTACCCCTCGCACCCAAGTCGGGCATGGCCTTATGTAGGAAAATGTTGAATTCATTGCCGGAGTTGAGGTATCCGAAGGGAGTCCGGGTCCATGTGTACTGCTGGCCCCCCAAAGGTAAAAGCCAGTTTGTATTGGTCCTCCCTGCTGACAGGCACGGTCCAGTATCCATTGGTCAGGTCTATTGCAGTGAATACCTGTGACCCCTGGATCTGGGCCAGCCCTTGGTCAATGTAGGGAAGAGGCCATCGGGAAGTATGGACCAGTTTGTTGAGCTCCCTGAGGTCGGCACAGAGTCTCCACTGGCCGTTTGGCTTCAATATTCCCAGCACCGGATTATTGAAGGTGCTGTGGACTGGACGGATTATTCCCCGGGACTCAAGGTTCTTAATTATTTCAGTAAGGGACTCCATTGATGCGAGAGGCAAGCGATATTGCTTCACAAACACTGGAGTCATGCCAGGGTCCGTGGGGATTGTTGTTGTGTGGATGTCAGTGCGACCACAGTCATATGAGTCTACCGCAAAGAGATCTTGGAAATCCAAGAAAACTTGTTTCAACTTTTGCTTTTGTTCCAGAGTCACACAGGCATCAGCTAGGTTGACTCTCTCTTCCACCATCTGCCTGAAGCCTGGAAAGACTTCTGGTTTGGCTATTTCAGCGGCCTCCTCCAGCTGGGTGGAGAAGTCCCTGGTCAGAGTGCTGATTTGGACTGGAGGCTTCAGGTGGGCAAGGCAGCCTTCATGAACCTGGAAAATCACCTCCTCCCTCCTGAAGTCACAAGTCACATCTTCCTTACCATAGGGGCAGGAAGTGTACACCAGGAAGTTCCCCCCATGCCGGGTAAAAATCCTGTCTGGTGTTGTATTGTCATCACTGTCACTGTCAAAACAGTCCTTGGGGATTGGTCCTAACAGTTCATTTACTAAGTCGATGGAAAAATGTCGGTCATCAACCGCCATTCCAATAATGGTGCCTGCGGCTAGAGTAATACTCTTTAAGTCGCTGTTATCCACCTCTATTGGAATGCTGTCATGTTCTATGTTGACTAATGGTGTTGGGTTTACCCCCAACCCTTGCTGTTGGAGAGAAGCATTTAGATGTATGTAAGCATCAGGGTTTTGCAAATATTGTCCTCTTTTAACTTTCACTTCCAGGGAGAATTGTCGGGTCCTTTCTGGGATGGTGACTTCCTCTTTTACCTGAATTTCAACTGCATAAGGTAGCAATTGAGCTGACCTAAATGCTTTTTCTGGATCATCAAAGCCCATGGGATTATCCGCTAATCGGGACCAAGCTTTGAAGTTTATTAGGTCCAAACTAATGGCAAAGCGATTAAGAATGTCACTGCCTAAGTAAAAGGCGGCAGGGACGTCTCGCACGACCCAACAATTGTGGACTATGCTCTTGTTGCCAATGGAGATTTTGAGCATACACCTGCTTGGCAGGAGATGTTTGGAATTAGGTGCTTCCAGGTCCATTTCCCATTTGTCTATCAGTTTGAAGGTGGGAATGGCTGGATCTTTTGGGAGTTGGCGAAACATGGCTTCGCTGATGAAGCTCTTACCGTTGTTCACACACACTCGAGCGAGAACAGAGTCCTTCCCATCATTTAACTGAACAGGGATGAACAACTGCTCTCCAATTTGCTGAATATCAGCCAGGCTCTGAGCTGATTTCACATCTTTCTGGACTATAGGAGTGGGAGTTTCAGATTGTGGATTAGTATAGAATTTCAGAGTGTTTCCTTCCAGCGTGGAATACCACCTTAAACTGGAAGGAAGGTTGATTTTCAGAAATAGAGAGGACCCCCCATCACCAGTCTGTTGTCCTACTGCTATTACTGTCACGTCTGGAATTTGGCTATTCTGGAAGTGAAATTGTACTTGGTCAGATTTTTGTTCAACCATGTGGCATGTGCCGTTTAAACTAACATGGTTGACACTCTGTTTTAATTTTATTGGTCGGCTAGTCTGGGTCCAGAGGACCTTGTTTACGCAATCTATTAGGGGTGACAACCTTCTCAGGAGGTCATTCCCTAGTAAACAAGGGGTGCCCTCTGGGGTCACAACTATGACCGGGTGTTTCAACTTGTGTCGCCCGATCTTAATGTCCAAGTCTGCAGTCCCCTCCACGGGAATTTCCTTCCCGTCAAAGTTCTGCAGTTGTCCAGGAAGAGAGGTGAGAGGAATTTGGTAATTCTCTCCCCTTCCTGCATTCAGTTCGTCAAAGGCCCTTCTGGACAGAAGGGTAGCTTGAGATCCAGTGTCCACCAGTGCCGAGATTGTACCCTGCCCCTGTACTTGTACCGGGGCATAATATCTTCCCTCCTTCTCCTCAAGGGGGCACAGATAATGTACATTTTTGGACAACTGGTGGGCTAATTTTCTGGTTTTGGACATCGCGAGAAAAGAATTTTGGGCAGAATTCTGTGGAGAGCCTTGGGAATCTGAAAGAAAAAGTTGGCAACTGGAGATCAGAGCCATTGTGGGTTCGCCTGGTTCCGGTTCTGGGCCGCCCCCCCCTTTTTGGAGGCAGTCCCCAGGATGGGTTTGAACCAGGGGATTTTCTTGCTGTTGGTTCTGGAATGAGATGGTGGGCGGCGGTAGCTCAGTCTCCACATCTCCCCAGTCTGGATTTGCATCCCTAGGGACCCATTTTTCTTTGGGAGGAGTTCCCCCCTCTCTGAAGGAGAAGATCCTTTTCCCAGGATCCTCTGAGGATCCCTCTCCCTCAAATTGGAAGATCTGTACCTCCTCCTCAAACTGAGTCTGTTTGGGTCTTTTGTTTCTCCTACCCCCCCTCTGCTCCTTAGGAGGCAGACTTTCAGGGGCAAGAGATTTTGTTTCCGGTTCCTGGGTTTCCAGGGGCTGTTTACAAGTAAGGAAGGAAGCTTCCTCCAAGGCTTTACACCCCCCTTCCCTTTGTGCCTCCTCCCTGGGAACCGGTGAGTTATCGGGGTGCTGCCCCCGTCATTGTTCTGGAGCACCAGGTCCAGAGTTGGGTGCGTTCTGCGCCGGCATGCTGATCTGAGGGTTCTGCTGCGCCCTCAGTATATGACCCATATCCCGCGCCATGTTTTGAACCTGGCGCTCTAACTGGGAAACCCGCTCAGGCTGATACGGGGCCCTGTTTTCTCCCCTGGGCTGATCCCGGGAAGGGTAGCTATCCCTCCTCTGGTAATACCCCGGGTTGGGAAGATTTGGGTACCCCTCCACCCTTGGCCTCCCCTCTCCCGGATTCAGTGGTCTGGGCTCAGGGAATTGGGGAAAGAAGGATGGATGGTTTTGGGGCTGAAAGTTGGGTGGATACCTGGGGAAAAAGTTCTGCCCAGGATTTGGAGAGTTTCTGCCCTCCGGTGGGAAGTTAGGAGGGAAGTTCCCTGGGTTAGGTGCTTGGCTGGTTCCCCCCCCTTGGGCTGGAGGAGTCCACACATAACCCAGGATGGGTCGATTTCCCTTGTAACGGGGACTTACATAATCAGGAGAGCGAGGGACCCCATTTGTGGGGCTGCCTCCCTGGCTCCCTGTCTGTGACTGACCCGAGGACCTCCTGGGCCTAGCATTATTAGGTGCAGGTGGGTTTTTAGGCCCCCCCATCTCCAAATCCAAAACGGGGGTGACCTTTACCTCTGCCACCTTGGCAGCAGCAGGGGTGCTGTTGGCTTTGGGGTTTTTCTGGGCATTACTTTTGCTATCTATCGGTTTCTGCACCTCATAGATCCGGGTAGCCTGTTCAATGACCCAGTCTAAAGATCTTTTCTCGTGAAAATCCCTCACGAGCTGGGTCATGATATATTTGGGCAAGGCATGGAAAAACGTGTTAATAAATTCCCTGCTATCCGTGCGCACCCTTCTTGTGGTCTGTGCAAAAGCACGCTTTAACTCCTGCACAAATTCTTGTGGGGCCTGATCCTCCCCACATTGCAAATTGTAGGCTGCCTTGCGAGCCTCTTGAGGATTTCTGTGAACAGAAAAATGTTTCAGGATGGCCGCCTTATATGTGGACCATCTTAAATGATTTTGGTCCTCCAGCCCCGCAAAGAAACTGGAGTATTCCGGGGAGAATGTCCACTTTACATATTGAATGCAGCTTTGGCTGTCCTTCAAATGGAAAGTCTCCATCATTTGTTCAAACAACTCTAAGTGCTCCCAAACAGAATACTTAGCGTTCTTATGGTAAGGCGTGATGACGCTCCTGATCGCCTTAATCTGCTTTAAGGGATCCTTAAGCAAGGCCCTTTTTGCCTTATTGGCCTTTTTGGTTCGGGTAACCCTTGTCCATTCTTCCTCGGACTCAGAGGCACTGCTCCCAGAGGTTCCCGTCTGTTCTTCCAGGTTTTCCCGGATTCTGCGAGCCTGGGAATGGCTGGCAGAATGTGGGGACCTGGTCTCCTGTGTCCTGCGCAGTTCAGAGGAGTCTTCAGATTCCTCCTTGCTGCCAGGATTTGATGGGTACCCCCTCCACTGACCTAACTGGGCAGAGGTTTTCAGGATGCCCTTAATGGGCCTACTCTCCTGGGGTTCCCCATTGAACTGTACTGTACTTGGGTGCCCATACCCGGATGCCCACCCCTCCATTCCTGAGTGGTACTGGCCTATGAGCCCCATACTCTTAGCTGGATAGTAATCTGCCATCCCTGTGGCCCTGTGCTCATGTGCGCCAGGGGACATGGGGGTGGCAGAGTCCAGGGACTGAGAGGTATGAGGGCCTCTGGTACTAGGGCTCCTGAGGTTATGCTCCGGAGTTTCCATTTCCCAGCGAACCTCATCTCTATCCGCCCCTGCTCCCTGTTGCAATGCAAGAGCCTGCATTTGTGCCTTCAGTTCCTCAGTTAAGGCCTTACTAGACTCTATCAGTCTCTCCTGCATCGCTACCTGTTGTTGGAGCCTATCATTGTGTTGACAGAGGGCCTCGTTTTCCCTCTGTGCTTCCTGGTTGGTCCTGGAGAACTGGGCCAGTCTTTGCTGCAGGAGGTTTACCTCCTGAGCGGTGTCCCTATTGGCCTGCTCCTTTCTTGCTAGAGCATCCTCCACCCTCCTGGTGTGCTCTAACAAGTTCTGGTGTTCTTTTTGGAGATCACCCAGTCCCTGGTGGGCCAGGTGATTTTCTTCCATTTTTCTTTTTAAATGGCAGACTTCCTGGCCTAAGGCGTCTCTTTCCCGACTAAGAGCCTGCATCTGCGCCGCCAGGTCGTCCCTTTGCCTTTGGAAGGCACCAGCTTTCTGGCGCTCCTGATCAAACTCTGCCTGGGTATCCAGGTCTTTCAGGATCAGTTTATTGCTCTCCTCTTTCTCTCTGTCTAGTTGGATTTGCAGGGTGGCTACCTGCTCTGTGCATGCCCTGTTGAAATTGATCTGTTGCTCCAGCTTTTTCTGGCTCTGCAGTAGGGAGTTCAAACTGTCTTGGTGCTCCTTCTGCAAGGCCAGAAATCGGGTATCCTGGTCTGTCTTTTCCTGTTGTAGGATGCCCATATCCTCTTTTATTTTAATGATATATTGCCTACTATTATTTTCTGCCTCCTGGCTCCTCTGCAGCCTCTGCTCAGAAGAGTCCAGATCAGATTGGGCCTTCTGTAATGCCATCTGTTGCCTATTTGCCAGATTTTGGCTTTCAGCACATCTATCCTGCATGTCTCCCATATATAGGTACAGGTATGCCGCTATCCTAACAATCTTGTCGTGTTCATCTTTGGCCTTAGGGGCCATGTATAGTTCACTCAGGGCCACATGTAATGGACCCTGATCTCTATATATATCTGACCCTATTTCAGTGACCTGTTGCGTGATGGCCTGCAACCAGACTGTTTGGTCCTGGTGAGTCCACTCACCTCTCACAAATAACTTATGTAAGAAGTGCTCTCTGGCTATTTTCATGTCTACTAAGGTCGTCATTCTAGAGATTGGTCTCTGTCCTGACTTACAGAAGTTTGTATTTTATTTTTGCAGAACAGAACTTTTCTTGGAGTGTCCCTTTTGAGGAATGCTTCACAGCGTAATGCAGCGTGGTGATCCGACCGGATGTATGTATCCCGTCAGTTAGCACACTGTATTAAGCTGCACAAGTGGTAAATCTAACCCAACGTCTCGGCTCGAGCCCCCAATTTGTAAGAGGATTCAATTCAACACTACAGCTAAGTCAACGCCTAGTCTATAATACTGAATGAAAACCCTTATTGATATATCTTTAGGTCCAGTTCATGCGTTCTGGATGACTACCCCTATATAACACCCCCCTCTTGGAATCCCCCTGACCCCACTGAGCCAAGAAGTAGTTCTGTTTTGCAAGTTTAAAAGGTTTATTTGATAATTTAAAATAGATATATATATCACGCTTTATAATAATTAATAATTGAATAGCACACTTAATCTGATATGATAAAGATCAACAACGGAGAATCTGGCACTAGCACACTTCTTATAATCACTAATGAGTTGAGATGAAATGGATAAGATAGCACACAGGTGAATAGGAACAAAAGAAGAAGGTGGTACAGAATGCTTTATGTAAGCTCAGGTGGATGCAATATTCAATGAATGAAATGCAGTATAGAAATACTCAATATGATTTCAACAAAACAATGTAATCACTTTTCTCTGGCAATTCCCTCCCCCCCCCTTGATGCAAGGCAAGGAAATGGAAGGAAACACACAGTTCTCGGAAATGCAATATAATGTGATTCAGTTCAATCCCAGCAAGCTTACAGAAAACAGATAGGAGTTTTGAAAACACAGGCCCAAATGCTTTGATATGTGTTAGCTATGGATGAGAAATATGCTGGAAATGCTATTTAATTCCCTTTCAGAGGTTCAGGGTGAGTGGTATCTAGTTAATATTAGTCCAGGCTCACACTAGCAATGATGCAGGGATAGTTGGCAGGTTAAACGAATTTCTGGCAAATGGAAGAGCAAAACTGCTGTCTTTTTACACGTGAAGAAATTTGCAAATCGCGGCAAAATTCGCGGATGCGCCGAGCGCTATTACAGAGGAACCACAAGGACTATCTCTATCGTTTTGGGGTCCTAGGAAAGCCTAGGATCTCAGCTTCCAAATAAAAGTTACTGCAAGTCTCTAGCACAAACGGTTGCGGAGATATGAGCGATTGAATAGAGGTCGTTTTTCAGATTTGAAATTTTAAAGTTCAAAAAGACAAGTGCAGCTTGCGACTAGAAAATGACAAGTGACAGTTAGGAGGCAGTTCTACTTAGGTTAAATAGATTGAATTATATTATTTTAACTAAGAGATTGGTTCTGCACAGTTTTCTAGGTACTCACACTATATTCTTGAGTGAAATGGGCCTCGCCATGGATCTGGTCAGAGTTTTAAACTGGACTCTGGTCTGGTCTGGTCTGGCCTCTGCACTTCACAGTGATCTGGGTCAGCTCTCTCTGCTGGTCTGGGTCTCTCTGGGTACAGCACTGCTTTCTCTCTGGTCTGGTCTCTTAGTTCTGGATAGATTGAAGTCTCTAGTTTGGCTTTCTGGAGGTTGATGGAGGTAAGTATGGATTTTTCCGGCAGAGCGTCCCGCTGCAGATGGATTTTGAAGGTCCCTATCTGTCCTGTCTGTCTGCTTTTATGTGTTTAGAATGTGGGTGTGTTCTAGCATCACTGACCCTACCTCTCTCTCAGCTTCTAATTGGTCAAACTTCCATTTCTTATTTGATTGGGGAATGAACTGTGAGTCAGAGGGATGTCATTTTATGGCTTGCAGATAGGACACTCCTCTGTCAGATTGCACACATCCTATATTTGATAATAAAAGACATATTTCACAGTTACACAGTTGCTTGAAATTACATATACATGGTGTGGCTGAATTTAGCCATGTCTCTGTCCAAATCTGCTGTTTCTAAGAGCTTGCATTCAGAAATGGCACATATTTCACTTTTTAACTGATTTTTCAATTTCTGACATTGACCCAACTTTACATACATGTGTGCAGGGAGTATGGACATTAACTGAAGAAGTTTCAGATTTTTAACATGCATACAGTTAGAGTAATATCCATTTTTCCGCTAAAACCCCCCTGAACATGCCACTGGGTCGAAAAACCTCTTAAAATGTGGGCAGAAAAATCACAAGAATTATGGTATCATTTATAAAATTTTCACATGTCCGCTCTATGAGTTATTCATCTTTTTAAAGTTATGTTCTGGCTCCAAAGGGGTGTGGTTTCCCAGGTCACATGGTATAGAAACCAGTCTTTCCAGTTTCTGCCAAGCCAGCTTGCTCTCACAGGCAGTGCTCCTCCCAGCTCCTGCCAAGAGGAAGCTACATTTTACGACTGCGGTAATAAAAACCTTTGCCTGAGTGAAGAGGGCTTTGTTCACTCTCCTGCAGAGCCCAGGTAATTCAATTATCAGATAGATGGCATATCCTTAGTGTGGGCAGCAAAAGGAAGGTTGGCCTGGGAACACAGTGGTGACTCAAGTTTCACTGCTGATGGGGGTAGTTGCCAGGCAGAATCAAGTTCCTTAAGCCAGACTTTCAGCTACTGTCATGTTATTTGTTGCTTTTTAAATTAACTTGCAATTTTACACATGCAGCTAGAATGCTGATTCTAAGTGCAAAACTATGACATTTAAACAATTGCAACCTATGTGACACTCAAAAGTAGGTCACTCAGTCAATTTAAACATTTAGATTTTTTTTTAGTGTCTTTCAATCCAGTGCAACTTAAACTGCTGAAATCCACAGCGCAGCCAGTCTTGTTATAAACCTTGTCTTATGATCTTCATTTCCCAGATTTTGTAGGCACACAAAACTCCATTCTGCCAAATGTCTGCTGGTGTTCAGTAAATATTTTGCACATATTGCAATGTTTGAAAATAGGCATTTTGACTTGCCTTCAGGGAAACAGAGTGGTTTTAAAACGCCGGCTTTTGGATAGTGGTGAGTACTGGTACTGCACCCATTTTTGGGATTTAAGAAATGAATTCCCCACAATTCTAGGTTGCATTTGGCAATCAGCATTGCCATTCCCAATGGTTTCAGACTACTGTGCGGGTAGTCCAATGGTGGTTTTAGGCAGTGTCCTTCTGTGCCCATAACATCGGCAAAAATGAGTGGCAGCCTATTCTTCATGCATTTCCCTGTGCATTTTCTGGGAAGCTCTGGCCATCATGATGTTTTCCATGTCAGTACTGCACAGTTTTGAGGTATGGCTCGGATGCATGGGTAAATACATCCCACAATCCTCCAGGAATCTTCTTCCCCTGAGCTGGTGGGACCAACCAGTCACCCAAACTGCAAGCCAGGACTCCCTCCTCTGGTCGAATTTGCTGTACAGATCGACAGTGGGCCGGATAGCCAGGAAGGTGGACCCTGCTTGGGTTTTAAGGAGCGCACCTTTTATTTGCTGCTTTGCTCTGCTGCTGGTTTCTTCCCTGGGTAGTGCAGTACCCTCCAGTCTTCCTACTTCATGTCAGTCCGACAGTCGCTTCAGCAACCATGAGCCTGCAGGAACTGTAAGGAACGTCCACCTCATCTACAGCTTCTTCTCCATTTAAAGGTACTGTGCAAATCCGGTTGTTCGTTTTGTTCAGCCGTGGTGAACGTGTGTGAAATCGTTCTCCGATCCGAGGGCTTGTCCTTCTCTACTCTTTAAACTAACTTTTCTGCCGACCAACTTCGTCCGGAATTCTTGGCAAATACTTAACCACAAACTACCCTGAGCTGTGTGATCTTCAGCAAAAGACGTTTGTCTTATTGAATTTGGCCCTAAGCCTTTCTGATTTGATTTCCTCACTGTAGTTCCTTTTTCTAGATTGCCCTGCTTACTTACCTGTTGGTACTGTTCAATTTCTGCGTAACTTTGTCTTTCCCTCCCTTTTACATTTCTGCAGTGCCATTTTGCTCTCACTTCATTTGTGAGCTTAACTTGTCTGGAACCTATTGGGGGTGGTGTGGTGTATTAAGAGTTTGATTTTTAAACTGCTTTACTTTAGTGAAATGTTATACAACTGATGTGTAAATGCATGTATATTCTTTTACTCAGAAACCTTGAGTCAGTGTTTGTTTGAATCATAGTAATTGTTTTCCTTTGTGTAACTATTGATACTGCTCACTTGCTCTTGAGATAAGTCTGGCTGCTCAGCCATCACTACCACTTTTACTGTGTCGTACAGAATTTTACCAAAGGTGAATTTATAATGTCACTTGTAGTCTTAATTGTGTGTGGTGTTCCCAAAGGGTACTGCATATAATTCTGCCTAACAAGCATATTTGGGTAGGTGCCTGGCACAATATCCTGCCATGCCCACATACGACCTCACCTCTGCCACCTGGGTAGCAGCGGATAGGTAATTTAGTGTACAAACTTTCTCAGAGTCAGGCTTCATCCCCTCATCTGAAAAAATGTGTCCATAAAACCTAAGCTTTCACTTGCTAATATTGCACTTGCCAAAGATCAGGGCGAGGCCCCCCCGCTCAGGGCACTTTGCTCATAACCAGCAGCACCTAGTCATCTTCTTCTTGGGAAGTGCCATAGACCAGGATATCATCACTGTTATTGAACACTGACCTGATGGGTAGTAGTATGTGCCTGATGCATTCTTTGAAAATCGCAGTTGCCAAGGAAATACCAAAGTTAAGGCGATTGTAACGAAAAGGCCATTGTGCATCACAAATTTAGTTATGGGCTTCAACATGGGGATGGGGTGAAGTTCTATCTCATGATAACCCTAATTTAGTTTGAGCTTGGAGAATCTTGTGGCCCTGTTCAGTTGAAAAATCATGTCCTCAATTCCTGGCTGTCACTACCTGTGGATGGCCCTTTTGGATCCTATCATGCCTATGCATGATCTAATTTTGCCCCTTCTTTCAGTACCATTACCAGTGGCGAGATCCAGGGTATAGGTCTGACCGCTTTCTCAGTTATGTCATTTTGTAACGGCTGAAGCAGCTACAGGGACACTGCTTGCTGGAGATGGAAACCAACATTTTTGTGGTTACTGGGCACACCAACTCATCAATGTGTAGTTGCATAACAGTGCATTCAAATTTTCCTAGACATTGGAAAAGTTCAGTAAACGCTTGACAAATATAGTCTTTTGACAGAGTCGTGCATGCCATCTTGGAAATAGTTTTGGTATTTCGCCCTTCCTGCATCACACCACCTCGTCTACTTGGTAATGGATATCTATCATTCCCAGCTCTATAGCTGTCCAATAAGTGACCAGGCATATTTCGTTGATCAGGTTTCTGAGTACGTGAATAGTACCAAGAAGAATAGTATCTATTGGGGTTCCAAAAGCATCTCACGAGACAAAAGAAGTACATACTGATATCCCACAAAGCGGCCCTAAGTATGAAATACTCCCGATCCCATACCGAGATGAACTTGATCATCTATACCACACTATCATTTCTCCACCCCCTGATTTAGAAAATTACACAGAGGTTTGGGTACACCTGGCGGGATAGAGGGGATGCATCTATATGACTTGCTCACCTGATGTGTACAGACGTATGGGGGGCAGTTTGCATCCAGTGTGTAGGGCTTGGGTGCAAATAAAGGGAACTCAGGCATATGTGGAAGCAGACAGAAGGTAGCACAGAGGTATAATAGACTGTGTTACTGTAACAGTAATGAAAGGGGTGAAAGTTGGGAAGGGGGCTGCCCTGCCCCCACCCCCAAAGAGATTTAGAGTGAGGCTAGATGCATGCAAAGTACTATTGAGGGACAGGAGGAAGGAGTATGGTGAGAGGATCACCTCACAATACAAAGGACTCCACTTCAATATAACCAAATATAATCAACCCACATGGTGTAGCCGAGGGCAAGAGCAGCATTGCCATTTTGTGAAGGTATTAGTAGGCATAGGTAGAAGGGAAGGTCTGGGCGGCGAATGCAGCATTGTATGCACTAGGCCCAAATTGCGAGACAAGGGAAAACTCCAGCCATTCCCGAACTCCCATGAAGACAGCTCACACCTCCAACCACCAAAACGACTATTCATTGTTCTAACAGTGTTGCAAAGATGTGTTTTTTAATCGAGAGGAATGTTCCCTACAAGGCCTTGATCACAGACCAGCACTTGGTGTGCATGTTATCTCACACTGGCCAAAGCATGACCCGGCACATCCCCAGGCGACCACGAGTTATAGACCATATAACTAACTAAACCATAAAATCCCTGAATTCCATAACACCAGGTGCCCTTTGACCACCAACCCCAAAGTAACAAGTCCTGAAATGTTGAAAGAGGACGGACAGGGCACATCGTTCAGCGACAATTGTGTGATTTGTATTGTGAGGGATAAATTATAATTCAAAATGAGGGTGGAGACCTTGGAGCCGGATGCTGCGGAAGGGAGTGAGAGAAATGGGTGTGTGAAGGTTAGAGTGCTCTAGAACCTCATTTTTGATATAGTAGCTGTATGTTAGGAGTACAATTAATATGTTCTTTGACCTTCGACGTGAGAAAAAGATGATCACTGCACTACTCACATAATGGAAAACTGACGGATTGGGCTGGAACCAATGGTCTGGCATCTCGTATGGAGCAGGTAGATCATTTATAGGCGCACACCAACCAGAAGTGCGGGTTATTATATGTATTGCATCATCTATGACAATGCTTTCCTTTATAAGAATCTGCTTGTACTACTTTGCGTCAGAATGTTCTTAGCAACAAAGTTCTTTGATGTTGCTCTCATCTGCGTTTGAGATTAAAACTTGTTATCCATACAAGATGAATTTGGGCCTTTCTTCCCTAGAGTGTTGTATTCTCTCTGGTGTGAGCGTTTAGGGGCTTGCCTTCAATGTCCTCTCACTCAACGAGACTTGGTTCACAGCCAGCTTTGTCACAGGTTTTGAAACTCTCCTCCATGAGGGCTGAAAGATCCTCTCTGAGCCCAGAACCAATCGCCGAGAGGTGGAGTGGCCCTGATCTTTCCTTAACGGGTTCCTGCATCTGTCATTCCAATGAAGGACAATTCCTCCTTTGAATACCTGGTCTGAAGGCTTTTCCCCTCTCCTGGCCTTTCTCTAACAGTGGCCACTATCTACATGCCACCTGGCCAGGATGCACTCTTCCTCTCAAAATGGGCTTTGATATGATGTGATATGATATGGCATTTATAACGCGCCTATACACAAGTGTTTCAAGGCGCGACGAGACAAGGGAGGGGGAACAGGGGAAGACAGAAACGATCCTACTAGGCCAGGTGTCATTTAGATTGCGCAAGTGCATGGTAAGGGGGAAAGGGAAAAGTGTGAGGGTGCAGGGAGTGGGGAAAGTGCAGTACATGGGATAGTAGGATAAAGAATAAATGAAACGGCCAGTTAGTGGCAAGTGCAAGGTAAGTGCTGGCATAAGTGTAGGTTAGGGGGACTATAGGGATGCAGAAACAGTCTCCAAGTGCAAGGGTTGTCAGGGAGGCAGTACAGGTGAGCAACTGGCAGGACCTGGGCCTGTGTGCATGAAGGGTGGCCATGTAGGCGGTGCAGTTTCAGCCAGAAATCAGCAGGGGAGAGGAAGAGAGAAAGCGGAAGCAAAGAGGAAGGTTTTGAGGTGCTTCCGGAACTAGAGATGGTTCTCCTCAAGTTTCAGGGAGGCAGGCAGGCTGTTTCAGAGGGAGGCCCCTGCCGAAGAGAGAGATCTGCCACCAGCTTGTTACTTGGAGAAGCGACTGACCCTGAGGGAGTTGGAGGCGGATGAGCGAAGTGCTCGGGAAGGAAAATATTTAGGAAGAGAGAGTTGAAGGTATTTCGGCCCCAGCCCCCAGAAGGTCTTGTGGACAATCCAGAGGGTTTCGAATTTAATCCTCGCAGCCACTGGGAGCCAGTGCAGATATTTCAGTCCTAGAGAGATACAATCCCTGGGCTTGAGGCCAAGGACAAGTCTCACAGTCCTGTTCAGGATAAGCTGCAGAGGGCGGAGAATACAGGCAGGGAGATTTAGATAGAGGCTGTTACAATAGTCCAACCTAGAGAGAACCAGGGTTCTGGAGACAGTGAGCTTCTGGGGACAGGTGGGGAAAGGAAGAATACCTCTAAGGAGGTGCAGCTGGTACTGAGACTTCTTAGAGACGTCAGAGATGTGAGGACAGAAGGAGAGTGTGGAGTCGAAGATGACCCTGAGGTTTTTTGCCTTGCAGGTGGGAGCAGGAAGAGGGCCAAGAGAGGCAGGCCAAAGAGATGCAGGGAAGGAGGGAGTGGGTGTGCCAATGAGTAGAATCTCAGTCTTAATGGCATTAAGGCCATGGTCATTGGCGGCACACCATTACTGGATAGTAGACAGATAGTCACAGATGAGGGAAGGAGGCCGAGGGTAGCCGGAAAATGAGCTGGGTATCATCCGTATAGCACTGAAAATTGGGGCATAGAGCAGTGATGCGGTGGGCAAGGAGTGCCAGGTATTGGTTGAACAGCCAGGGAGAGAGGTTAGATCCCTGGGGGACACCGCATGTAGGGAAAAAGATATCAGAGAGGAAGGACCCAAGTTGGACCTGGGAAGGTCGATCGGAGAGGAAGGAAGTCAGCCATGCCAGAGCCTGACCAGTGAGCCGCAGGTTATCACGGAGGCGGTTGTGCAGGATGGCATGGTTGACAGTGTCAAAGGCAGAAGAGAGATCAAGCAAGATGAGGACACAAGGGGTGTTGGAGTTGAGGTTGGAGAGCAGGTCTTCACGGATGTTCAGGAGAGCAGTTTCCGTGCTTCTGGCAGCTCTGAAGCCAGACTGATGGTCATGGAGACAACCAACAGATTCAGTGTGGAGATTAAGCTGGGAGATAGCCAGCTTCTCCAGGAGCTTGCCCAGGAAGGGAGTGATGGAGATTGGGCGATAGTTAGCTGGACAGGAGGGGTCGGCAGAGGGCTTTTTAAGAAGAGGGTGCACAAGGGAGTGCTTCAGAGAAGATAGGGAGATTACCGTGGCGAAGGAGTGATTGCAGAAATCAGCCAGGGCAGGAGCCAGGGAGTCGATGTGGTCCTTGATGGTTTTGGATGAACAGGGGTGAACCTGTTTTGACGAGACTTTCATAGATCGGACTTGTCTAGGAACCTAGTCTGCAGAGAAAAGGGGAAAGGCAGAGAAGGAGGGAGGGGGGTGGCTGCAGAAGGGCCAGAGGAGGAACAGGGGATAGGGGGAGGGAGGCGATAGGAGGAGAGTGGGGACATTATGTCCTTAGTTCTAGAAATGAAGTGAGAAGCCAGAGCCGTGCAGAGGGCCTGGGAGCGGACAGGAGAGGTAGAGACTGCAGCGGGATTCACCAGTTCTTTGCAGATTTTAAAGAGTTCCGACGAATTGTTTGAAGCCGCAGAGATGCGGGCTTGGATATGAGCTCTCTTCTTGGTGAGGACAGAGAGCCGGTATTGTCTTTGTAGCAGGTGGTAGGCCAGTTTGTCAGAGGGTGAACAAGAAGCACGCCATTTCCTCTCGGCCACCCTGCACTTGTGTTTTAGGGTGACGAGGTTTGAGTCATACCAGGAGTTACACTTGGCTTTCGGCTTCAGGCGGACTCTCATGACAGGGGCAAGGATATCAAGAGTATCAGATATAGAAGAGTGGAGCTTGGAGTGAGGAGGGGGTGAGAAGGTGGCAGTGAAAGCCTCAACTGACACACGCTTCATGGGTCAGATGACCGAGAAGGTGGGTGGCAGTGATGGAGGTGGCTTGGCTCTTCTTGTCTCTTTTTCTCAACTTCTCCTCCTTAAAATATCTCAACAGATGATGCTGACCGCGTTTCCTGGCTCTTCTCAACTCTTGCGATTCTCTCTACCTTTCCATTCTACTCTCTTGTCCTACACACTCTGCCAGACACACCTTGGGTGTTCTCATCTCTTCAGAAATCCCCCTCTCTAACCCTCTCACTACTTCTCTTTCTTGGACTTAACACGTTCTGCTCTACTCCCACCTGAAGCTTCCTGTCCTCAGGCAAAGCCCACCTGATCACTGCCACCTTCCTTCCCGGTCATTAGGCTCATGAAGCGAGTGTCAGTTGCCACCTTTGCCTCCACTTTCTCAGCTGCTCCTACTCCTGCAGCTGACTCCTACACTCCACAGTCCTCCTTAACCTGCATCTTGCAATCGCAACACTCAGGACATTCTTGCCCTGTCATGAGGATACATCTGAAGCCTATCTCTAAGTGCACCTCTTGGTTTGACTTCAACTTGGCCACCCTGAAACGTAAGTGCAGGGCAGCTGAGTGGAAGTTGAAGGCATCAGGTTCATCCACTGACAAACTGGCCTCCCACCGCTCCAAAGGTAATACAGACACTCTGTCTTCTCCAAGAAGAGGGTTGATTTTCAAGCATGTGTCCCTGCAGCCTCTAACAACATGGCCAAACTTTTTTAAATCTGCAAGAAGTTGGCCAATCCTACTTCAGTCTCCACCTCTCCTGTTCCCTCCCAGGCCCTCTGCTCATCTCTGGCTTCTCATTTTACCACTATAACCTAGGACATCCTGTCCTCACGTTCCTCTTCCTCTCTCTCTCCCTCTATGCTCCTTCTCTCCGATAACACCTGATGATGTTTCTGGATAAGTCTGATCAATTAAAGTGTCTTCCAAACAGGTGCTCCCCAGCTCCTCCAGAACTATTAAGGACCACATGTCTTCCCTTGCTCCAGCCTTGACCGAATTCCGCAATCACTCTTTCACCACTGGATCTGTCCCCTTTTTCCTCAAGCACTCCCTTGTCCACCCCTTCTAAAAAAGCCTTCTCCTGATCCTTCCTGTCCAGCGAACTATCGCCAGATCTTCATCAATCCTTTCCTGGGTGCAATCCTGGAAAAGCTGGCCATCTCTCAGCTAACCCTCCACACTGAATATGTTGGATATCTCCATGACCATCAGTCTCGCTTCAGAACAGCAAGAGGCATGGAAAATGCTTTTCTGAACACCCGTAAAGATCTCTCTAACCTTGACTCCAGCTCTCCTTTTGCCCTCCATGACCTTTCATCTGCCTTTGGTATGGTCAATTACACCATCCTGATTAATCAACACTGCAAGAACATGGGCATCATGGATCAGACTCTGGCGTGGCTGACCTCCTTCCTCTTGGACTGATCCTTCCAGGTACAACTTGGATCCTTTATCTAAACCACATCTCTCTCCACTTGTGGTGTCCCCTAGGGCTTTATCCTCTCACCCTGGCTTTTAGATGTCTTCTTGGCCCCTTTGGACCACATTATTTTCACCTTCTATTCTAACTTGCAGTGTTATCCAGCGACACACTGCTGTCTTTCAGGCTTCCCTCAGCCTCTGCTCCTTCCTCGCTCATTCCTGACTGTCTAGCTGTGATCCAGGAATGGTGCGCTTCCAACGATCTCTGCCTCAACATCAGTAAAACTGAGATTCTTCTTGTTGGGACCCCTGCTGCTGCTTTCCCTTTCGCACTCTGACCACCTTTCTTGGGCCTTGTAACCTTGCCCTCCTCCGAAGCTAAAAACCTTGAGGTCGTCTTTGACACCACTCTCTCCTTCTCTCCTCACATCACAGACCTTGCCAAGAAGGCCACTTCCAGCTGCAACTCCTCAGAGGTTTTCTACTTTTCTCTCCTTCATCCAGTAGCTCACTAATTCCAGAGCTCTGGTTCTCTCCAGGCTGGACTACTGCAGCAGCTTCTTTCTCAATCTGCCTATCTCTACTCTTCGACCCAACTAATCCAGAACAGTATTGCAAGAAGTATCCTTGGCTTCAAGCCCACAGACTGCATCTCTCCAACCCCGACATCTCTGCACTTGCTCCGAGTGGCTGCAAGGATGAAGTTCAAGACCCTTTGCATTGTCCACAAGGCCTTTTTTAAGGCCGGGTTCCACACTATATCCAACTTTCTCTGCCTAAATACCTTCCTTCTAGAGCCCTCCCCTCTACTACCTCAAACTCTCTGAGGGTCAAATGCTTCTCCAAGCTGAGAGTGGGGGTAGATCTCTTTCCTCTGCAGGTGCCTCCTTCTGAAATGTCCTCCTTACCCCTCACAAACTTGAGCCAGAACACCTGAAGTTCTGGAAGCTGCTCAAGACCTTCCTTTTCTCCCCTGCCTTCCCTCTCCCTCTTTTTTGCTAACCTTCCTGTCTGCCTGCCTGACTGGTTGTTGTTTAGCCTCATAGTCTCACATGGTACCTGGCCCATCCATGACCAGTCTTTCTGCACTGCCTCCAGGCCTACCACGCACTTAGGGGCTGTAACTGGAATCACCTCCTGCCCCCTGCCTTCCATGCACTTACACAGAGCAGTGCTGCCCTGACTGCACATACTAAGAGCAGTGGTGCCCTACTGCACTAAGTTCACCTCTCCCTACACTTAGCCCTCTCCCTTTGCCCTTGCACTTTTGTTGTCGCACTTGCATGATCAGAATGACACAAGGCCTAGTAAGATTGGTTGTCCTGTCTTCCCTTTGTCTCCCCCTTCATTGTCTTGTGGCACGAGAAACACATGTGTACAGGCATGTTATAAATACCAAATAGTATCATAACATATACCTGATACTATCTCTTTGTGTACTGCTGTTCTGAACAAAATCTAGATGGTCAGCCGAAATACCTTCTTTTTCATGCTGGGCGCCCAGCCTAGCAATATTTGTACCACATAAAGGAATCCCTCAGGGTGGCATGATGACCCATGTAAAGTGCTGTATGCACATAATGCTTGTATGATTTTTGAAAGATGCCTGGTGTCGAGCAAACTATGCCCTTTTCTGAAAATTAAATTGTCGTTGTGAAACAATAGGGGTGCTAACATTTGCTGTGTGCCTATTGTCAGTGGTAAATCTTCTGTGATGCAAACCATTACAAAGGCCCCAGAAAATTCATGTGTGTCCATTACTTTGTCAGACTTGAGAACGACATCCTCTTTAATACAGGATTTGGTGGCTGCTCTGTCGACCAAAATGAGAAATTTCTTTGTTCAATCTACACTGCTACCTGACGTTCCTCATGGGGGTATTCTGTTACTGAAAGAATTGGGCACATACATGTTCTGTGTGAGCTGTCCTATTGGGCATTTTGGCCTTGTCCTGGAAATTAAAATGGGTTACCTCCAAGAACTGTAATTCCCATATATTGTGTCATTGTATTCTGGGCTAGCAATGTGCTGTATCTCTGTTAGGGAGAATTCTCCAGAATGGCTAATTTCCCTTACCTACTGAGTCCCTCTGCAGCTTTGCTGGATTTTTAGGATGTATTTTTTCACCTTGTAAGAGTTTGGGCCTTTTTTCCCACTCTTACATGTGCTTTTGGTACAAACTATCGGGTAGGGTTAATAGTTATCCCTGTTCCCCTTTCTCTAAGATTTGGCTGGTGACCATGGTATCTACCATTTTTTCCCTACCGCAGACTTTGAAAATAGCCTTGGTACTGTCAGAGGCTATGGTGGTAGCTTCGAACTTTAATCCGCTGAACCCCTTTTAATTTTATTTGGTTCCGGCTGGGTTTATTCGCCATTTCTTTTTGTAAAGGTCTTTCTTGTGTTTTACTCTGCACGCCAAAACAAGTTTGGTTCCTTTGTTCGCCGCCTTTTGGCGGGCTTTTGCACAGAAGCCCTCCTTTGGCGCCTGAGTGTCTGGTTGGACAGGATGTGAAGGGGGGCTTTTAGGCCCCCTGGAGACCCAAGTCACACTCTAGTTTGATTAGCTAGGTGGCTGTCCTGCAAGGACAGCCACCCTTCTGTGTTATTGACAGCCAGGCTATGTGAATGGGAGAAAACTGCTTAAAAGCAGGTCTCTTGGACTTGGCAGGCAGAGTCGCCACTGGATCGAGAGAACCAAAGAGAAGCTGAAGGAAGAGGACTACTGCAACTACTGAACCTCCCGGTGAAGCACTGCTGCAGGTCCGAATCACCTGAAACTTCGACAACTGGGAAGATCTGCAAGGAATCTTCTCCCCTTGAGCTCAAATCCCTCGTAGGTCATACGCAATCTGACCAAATAAAACTGCTTGAATGTGAGATTTGATTGAAGATTTGATCAAAGGCGAACATTGCAATCAAATTTCCCATTCAAACAGCATTAGAGCAAACATGGGTAGCGGGGGTTCTGCTGGCGTCCCCCGCACCTTTGTTTACTATAATGTCAGCGGGGCAATGCTTCGGTGTCTGCTTAAAGATTTTTTTCTTTTAAGGAAAAAAAATGGGACCCTGTGGTATCAGAAATGAACCGCGTTAGTGGGATGGATATGACGCTTCATGGGTGCAGGAGAA
Source organism: Ambystoma mexicanum (assembly GCF_040938575.1). Lineage (NCBI taxonomy): Eukaryota > Metazoa > Chordata > Amphibia > Caudata > Ambystomatidae > Ambystoma > Ambystoma mexicanum. The sequence goes on along the minus strand of NC_090926.1, from coordinate 507,341,433 downwards.
GCAGTGGCAGGGAGCAAAAAGTTAAGTAGGGCAAGGGGGTGGGGAGTTTCGTGTATGGCAAAATATGATTTGTTTTGTCGAAGTGAAAACATTGAAAACAGATTTGCAGCTAAATTTACTATGGTCAATTACACCCTGAATCTTTTCTCTTCGGTCAAACAACCTAAATCCATGCTTGTAAAGGCTACCCCTTTGGCTGCATGTTTTGTACATATCCCTGTGGTCCCCTTGCATAGTGTTGTCCGTGTGGACACATTCATGAAAAGTGCCCCCTCTGCCCACAAATACAACTTTGTCCTCCAAATCTGTGTCCCACTCCACCATATCTAAACCCCCTCCATCTCTGTGAGTATCCTCTGCCCTGTTGGTAATAGTCTCTCTGTGGGCAATACCATCCTTGCTGAAAGTATCCCTGTTCCTGATAGACTCCGTTGGGGATACCCTCCCTGCTGCTGCTGGACCCAAACCTTATTGTGGATGCCCCCCTATTTGAGGCACACCTTCCATAGGGAACCCCCCTTGCTGAACAGGGGGCCATTTCAAGCTGTCCTGGGACAATGTTGGTAAGTACAGCCCATTCCATTTATGTTTTTGCTAGTTTCATTTGCACCAATTTTGGCACTGCCTTAATTGCATTGTCTGCCGTGTTCTTTTCTTGTTTCCTTTTTCAAAAGTGTACTATGGCCACCCCATCGCCTCAAACCCAACCACTTCTTCTAGGGATGTCTGCACATCTGACAGGAGTCCACAGATCAGTATGTGATAAAAAATATTGGTATGTTTACAACTGATGATTGTTGCATCTCTAGTGTCCACATCGGCTGTATCTGTACCATTCCCTTTGCAGTACTAGCTACCATCATCCTACCTATCCTGTTTCAGAGGGTCTGGAACCAGACCCTACAGCTTCCCCAATCAATCTCCCATTCTTTCCCCCTCTCTCTTTCTCTTGTCTTTCTTTCTTCTGCCTTCTCCTCCCGCCACTTTCCTTCTTTGTCTTCATCCCATTGCTCGTCGTCCCATATCTCCCCTACAAGGCGCTGACCCTCTGTCCTCATCGGTGTCCTGGGGTCCCGCTTCAGACCCCTCGGAACTCTCCTCCTCCACTTCCAGTCTTTCTTTGTCTAATTTAAACATTATTTCTCGGACGTCCAGCCGTCTGGCGTTCTCACCACCGCTTGCTTCTCTTCTTTTTTCCAGACCTCCTTCTCTATGAAACTTTTGGCTGCTTTGAACATAGTTTCTAACTGCCACCTCAGTCTTTATTCAATGTATACCAAGTACTTCTTCTTACTGACATCTGTTCACTCAGTAGTATTGATTCTAGCCTCTGTCTTTCTCCCTGCTATTTCTGCTTTGTCCCTACTTGGGGAGAGTGGCCGTGGGTTTGTGTACCCCTCTGCAAGCTTCAGCGTAGGATTCAACCCATAGAGACGGGGTGGTGTTGTTGGTGGTACCGCTGTGTCACTTCCTTTTCCCGACCCCTTTGGCGGGTTCCTCCTTTCTCTCTTCATAGAACTTTCATATCCCTAAAATGTTATGCGTTCTCTTTAATGTGGCGTTTTTATATGTGGCAATAAATATGAGACCATATTTTCTTTGGCGTCACCATTGAATGTTCGTTCTCATGGCCATTCTCGAAAGCACTGCCCAGCGGTCTCCATCACCCACTGGAAGTGATATCTTAATATGTTTTGCAATACTGGGGTAATTGATTACATAAATGATCCAGGGCAGTGTCAATTATCCCACTAAACACCATCCTCCACACAGTAGTTTGCTCCGACTCACTTACCACAGTCGGAGGGTCCCTTCTTATTATCATACAATTTAGCTTCCCTCCAATTTTTGTATATATAAAAACCCAATCACAATTTATGACTTGCACTAATCCCAAATATTAAACAAAACATACCCTATACACACGCCTCTATGCCCCCACACAACATTCCCCTCTCCTCACACATTTAACTTTCTATTCACATCAATCACAGAAAAACAACATTCAATGGCCTTTTCCACAGGCTTGCACAATTATTATCAAACTCACTGGCCCGCTACACAGGCTTGCCCAATTCTTCTTTATCAAACTTAATGGCTCCCTCCACAGGCCCACACAGTCTAACTACCTGCTACTCCATTGTTAATATAAAATAAATAATTGGCCCCTCCTTCTCCTTTCACTAGGCTACTTCAACTTTCTTGTGCCGCCCTTCCACCTTGGCCAACACAATATAGCACAATATTTCTAATATACAGTGCATGATCCACACCAAAAAATGAGCATTACAGATGTCCCCGCTACACACCCTATCGGAGAGGTGGAACTAATATCTTTGACTACTACAGCCGATCGTCCTTCCCCCTGAATGATGCATCTTATACACCATGAAATCCCCCTCTGTATGGGCAAGGGAGAACTCACGTGCTCTGCAGATCCTTGAGTCCTCTTGCCGGTGAGTCTTTCCGTATGGCCTGCACCTCATTGTGATCATGGGCAGCACTCAAGACCAGTGCCTACTCGTGTTTGCATTTGAAAATGGTCTCAGCCTGCCTGCACCGCACTCCCAGGAGTAATGGAAAAAAAAACACAGCTTCCCAAGGGAACTGAGGTCCTCGCCGGGGCCTGCACAATGTACCAGGGGACCTCCAGTAAAAAGTAACTATAGGGAATAAAAGTAATCCAATAAAAGAAATGGAGTGTACACCAAGCAAGAAGGAATGCAAATTTATTGGACGCAAATGGCTGGGAAGCACATTTCAGAAAGCCCAGTGGAACTGAACTGAATGAAATGAGCTGTCATCACAAAAACCACTGTGGCTGCACATTCGATATATAATTTGCCAAATCACCATACAGCATTTTCCACACATTATTGAGCCAGGTCCCCGGAGCTGATTGGTGGGACTACTTCAGTCCCCTATATCCAAATATATGTTGAGTGATCCTAATTGGGTAGTACACTTGTTGGCCAGCCTTATATTGACACTCGTCGTGACATCACAATCTTTCCCACACTGCCCCTCAATTACGTGATTCTGCTGATCGGTCAACAATACTTGTTTGCCATTGATTGGCAATGCCCAATGTACAAGATAGCTTGATATGGGAAGGGGCGAGACAAACACACTGAGTCGGACTAATGGTGTGCCCCGCGAACATCAACAAGGACAGTGTACAATGTTACACCCTAGAGATATCAAAACCCCTCTCTGCTGATTCGCTCCTCATCCCGTGCCCCATAGCCCCTAACCCAATGCTCTGACCACACAGCTCCCTTCTCACGCCTTGCTGCCAAGTGTACTCTGAAAGAACTATATCACACCATGACTGGAGCTTAATTAACAGTATCTATTTTCTGTTTTTCTGCCAATTCTCCTCATGCACCCAGGTGCCTAGCTCACTGGCCTCAAATATATCTTTTACTTTGACTTTGCTGTTGCTACGTTCACCTGGGAAATTTCCCTAATGTGGTCCAACAAACAAAATGGTTTCTCTATTGTTCAAATATTGCTCAAACTCCCCCCTATCATGTATCCCCACCTGGTGCCCACTCTAAGCAACGACCCCCTAAAATGCCCAAAGCACCCACCCTTCTTGGGTTCCACCCTCAGGCTTCTCGCTCTGTGCCTTCTTTGGTGTCAATTTATTCAAGCAGAGCAGATTCAATTATGTCCCCACCCCTGATGTCACCCACAAAATCTCTGTTGATGTCACCACATTACTTGCACAACTTGTACATCTGCCCGCCCTGGCAGCGTTGGATCTGGACATTTACAATATCGACACACTTTGGTCCAGCAGCTCTTTGCTCATTTCCTTTGCTATCCATAAACTTGTTGCCATAAACAAACTCTCCTCTTGAGCCTCATACTCCGCTAGTGAGCAACCCATTATCATACACACTACCCCATCAGCTGAACAGTGTATCCCGAAGGCCTCATAGTTGTCTATATCCAAGGGTGGCATTGTGAGCATTCCACATTCAGGCATTTGTGTTTGTGTTTGTGTGTGTTGTACATGAGGTGTTATTTTCCCTGCCCGTCATGATTGAGGGGAATCATGTATTTCTCATTTCCTGTTACCGAGTATTGGGACAACCACATCGGCAGCCATTTCACATTGGCTGCCGTTTGGACACCTGGTAACAATAGGGATGCAAAATAGGTGGATGCTTTATTAAGCAGCCTGTACTCTGGTGTAATAGCAGGCAGTCTGTCTGATGATCTTTGTGACCAATAATTGATGTCTCTGCAAATTCACATCAAGTTCAAGGAGAGTTCTGGTCATGTATGCACCTTCCAGCTCAATGCTTTATTGCTGTGTAAATCTTTATTCAATAGTGCAGGGTGATTGTTGAGCAGAATGAGTTATGAACAGGGCACAACCAGAGCAGTGTGACGCTGGAACACATGCATCACTAATCTGGAGGGAGATGGGCATATGCCTGGGTCCTGCAAGCCCACCATTGGTCCATAATAACTGCAGTCCTGCTCCTTAGTGCTGGGATACTCATCCCCTTGGTGCATCCAGTTGTTCCTCCTCAAATATATCAAACCCAAGGATCAGAAACACAAAGAAAATTGTGTGAGTTCCTTTATGTGCAAAGGCTGTTTTTTTCTCATTGATCCACTTTAAAGCATGAACATGTTTGTTACAAACTGTCAGACAGCTGGTATTCATTTTTCTCAGTACATCTTCTTCAAACCCTACACAACATGCTACATCATGGAAGACAGTCCCCTCTATTTGCATCAATGGTGTAACATGGCACCACTTAATGCTGTGCCCTGTCTCATTGTGACATTTTAATCTGCTGTGAGTTGTGAATAGTTGCTCCCCCTTCTCACCTCTCCGTCATGTATTGTAATATAATGTGTTTTGTGGCCTCCTTTTCCGCCATCCTCACAGTTTCATATCTTTTTCTGCATACACCTCCCCCCATCTATTCAATGGACAGTGATGTGACTGCCCCTAATGCTATATTCAAACAATTCAGAATTAAAAACATCTTGTTAGATGTGTACTCCTCCATTATTATGAATACTACTAGGGACAAACTGTCCCATTTCAACTAAAAACCAAATAAATAAATAGAAAACCAAAGTACAAAAACACTACACTTCCCTAACGTGGATCCTCAAAAGCCCCCTTATCATATACCGGCAAACAGTGCCGGCTCTATGCACAACCACTTATATGCCGAAAGCATCCACCCTGCTTGAGGTCCACCCTAGGACTTCTCGCACTGCTTTGTTGTCACTTTATGCAAGCAGCGCCATGTTTAATGACACCCACACCCCTGTTGTCACCACGCATGTCACTCCTGACATCACCACGTTACTTGCACAACTGGTAAGTGCGCTCCCCTTTGCATCGTTGGAACTAGACCTGTAAAACAAAAGGATGAGAAAAATGGCTATACAATCGTTATGAAAGTGCTTGGAGCTTTACAGACAAACTGGTCACAACCAAGAACACAAGGCAATGATAAAAATGAAGGACTTTCCTGGTGGCGTGGTTAAAATCCAGAGCTACATCCCCCATCAATCAGAAAGCTTGGTTTGTATTTGCGTCCTACGGAAGTGTGGCACATCTTGCCGTGAATATGCCATCAACCTATAGGAGTGCCATGCATGTATACACATTATCAGGTAGGTCCCGTAGTCTCAAATATAAAAATTGTGGTCCCATTTGGCCCATTGGTCGGTAGCATACACACAATTATTCGTCATTGCACCTGGGCATAGCCACGTTAACACAGCTCACCGTCCGATTGGTTATCCAATCAGACATGTCTATTTGTCAAATACACAACACTGCTATTCTTCATGGACACAACTACAAACCTTGGCTCCTGACTGGCCTGGTGGCATAGCCGTTGCTATTCAGAACACCCCCAAACACAACTCCTGTAGTTTTTCTCATTGCTTTTCGTGTCTTGTCCTGTGATTTGTATTTTATGTGTTTCCTTTATTTTAGCTAGTTGTTTTCGTTTCCTAAATTATTTTTTCCTTTTAAGTGGCTTAGTATTTTTTGTGTTGTCTTCTTTTATGGTTTTCCAATGACCTCCCGGAATCAACATCTTAAAATATTTGGATCCAGTAGCGACAAGGATGTTGTCTAGGTGTCAACTGCATCACCACCACGGAACAAGCAGTGTGCCATGAAGACAGTGCAGTGCAGCTCGCAGTACTTTCGACTGATGGAGCACAACAGCAAGAAAGAGCTGAAAGAAGTGCAGTGTACTTTAGGAGGCTGGTACTACAGAGGGCCATCGATTTTTTTTTTTAAAACATAAAAAGCCATGGCAGGCAGTTTGACACTAATTAAGCAACTTGCAGGAGTTCAGTAGGAGGAAGTTGATAAAACATACAGAAAGTCGCATTACTGCCACAAAGTAAAGCCCCATGGACCTGCATCAGCAAGACGATTCCTCCAGGCTCAATCCACCTCATCCCTGTCGATGGCAGGGCCTGCAACAATAGCAACTCCCTCTCCCGGTGAAGCCACAGCTGCATTACTGTCCACCAGCACAGCGGCAACCCAACCTCGTCCACGACAACCAGAACCTAATCTACAGCTGTGCTGATGCCATGAGTGGATTGCGGTGGGAGATGCCACTCTTGATGGGTGGGCACAGGCTATTTACAAACACCAGGCCAACAGCCAACACTTGGCATCTTTCGTTTTAAGTGGAAATTGTGTTCCCCTTTTTTTAAGAAATACCCACAAAAAACAACAAAAATAACAAATAAAATGTTACCTTTTTTACCCCTTGTTATATGTGTCAAACCAATTGCTCTTTCCTTCCAACTTCCACCCCCCTCAAAAACATCTCCCCAAAAATGTCCCTTTTCAGTTATAAAAATAGAACAAACCAAACACAGACTGTATAAATAGATCAATAACCCTTATATGATCCATTTTATACGGTATGTGTCAAGAAAAGTCTTTTTTTAATGATTTTTTTTATTTTAACAGCAGTTATAACAAGCACCCTGCCATGTAGCTGTGAATGTGCATATGAAATAATTGGGCCCTATTCCTCTCTACACATCTCCATGACCTTATTTCGGCTCCCTGCAGTGTATTGTATTTTAGATTTTATATTATTTGTATAGTGGCAAAAAAGGTTTGTAGGAATGGAGGCAAAGCTCCCTACCTCCCTGTGGGTGCCGCCTGCCCTCACTGCATCAGCACAGTATATTTTCCTGTAATGCACTTGTAGTTCACCTATTCCCCATCATTCACTTGCAGCCATGGGTATACACGCGGGAATAGGCGCGAGTATTGTTACATTTCTTGGTTTCAAAAAATGATTAACAGTGTCTTGGACTCCACAAATTCACATACTGTACTTTTTCCCCCTCCCCACCACTAGCCCAGGGTCATTTTAACGTTTCCACCCTTCTAAAGTAGTGTTTTCAAATGTTTAAACCTTGCAGACCCATGACTACGAAGTAGTCTTCTTTCTGTATGTATAGCCGCGAAAACCACCAATAGCTGCGGCTAGATTTAACAAATACAATAGAATGGTATTCATAAACCACCATCAACTAATCTAGAACCCCTTTCCTCCTGTACAGCCCACCCCCCCCATTTTCATTGTATATTTTTCGAACACTACCAGGCCACTAGCAATGGCCTTTGGCAGTGCCCACTGTATATTTGTAAATCACTAATAAGTCATTAGCCATGACCTTCGGCCGTGCCCACTGTATATTTTCAACACTTCCAGACTTCTAGTAGCCTGGCACTAATATGCCACTGTTGTATATTTTAAACGAGTAATGGGCCACTAGCCATGCCTTTTGGCCATGTCCACCGAATGCACGCCCCTGAATGTTCACACCAGAAAGAACACAACCCACTAGGGAAGAAAGGCCCAAGTCGATCTTCTAAGGATAACAAGTTTTAATCTCACAAGCAGATGAGAGCAATAGCAAAGAACCTTTCAGCTGCCAAATAGAGATACAAGCAGAAAGTATAAAGGAAAACATCATCATAGATGATGTAATACGTACAGTAAAAACCTGTGCGGCTCATTGAATGGACCCTATATAGGTACCACCTTTATTCATAAGGGATGGCAGTTTATTGGTCGCAGCCCAGTCCATCTGTCTTCCATCATGGGGGCACTGCTAGGCTCATCTTCTCACATTGAAGGTCAGAAAACAAATTAAGTATACTGCTATGATACAGCTTGTTTTTATCACTCATCCTCTGCACTTGGCAGGCTTTAAGACGGACACACAGGAGGTTCTGGGGAACTCGAATCTTCACACACACATTTCACTCACTCCGTCCGTGGCATCCGGCTCCAAGGTCTCCACCCTCGTTTTGAACTATAAATTTCCCCCTCACAGTACAACTCACACGATTGTCATTCGCTGATAAGCCCCATCAGCCCTCTTTGAACATTTCAGGAGTTGTTACTTTGAGGTTGGCGGTCAAAGGTCACCTGGAGCCCTTTAACTCTGGGGTTTTAGGGTTTAGTCAGTTACATGGGCTATAGTTCATGGTCACCTGGGAGTAAACCAGCTCATGCATTGGCCAGTGTGAGATTAAATGCACCCCAAATGCCAGTCTGTGATTGTGGCCTTGTAGGGCACATTCCTATTGGGTGAAAAAAATAATCTTTCACCACTTTTGGAACAATAAGTAGACGTTATGGCGATTGGGGGTGTGAACTGTGCTTCTAGGAGCTTGTGTATGTCTGGGGATGTATGTGGTCTCGCAAATTTGGGCCTAGTGCATTTGATGCTGCATTTGCTGCTCAGCCCTTCCCTTCTGCGTTTGATTGCTAACATCTACACAAAATAGTGGTGCAGCTTGTGCATTATACTGTACTATGTAGTTAAACTATATTTGGTTATACTGAAGCAGGGTCCTGTTATATGGGAAGGTGTCCCATTCACCGCCCCCCCCCCCTTGCCCCTGACCCATCATAGTGCTTTGAATGTGTCTCACCTCACTCTAAAGTGCCTAGGGGGGTTGGAGGGGGATTCCCACTTCCCCGAACCGACATTATGCACCCTGATGCCCATGGGCCTGGTGCGCTTCACAAATAAAATAAATACTAAATACTAAAATACTTCCCAACACCCCTGCATATTTATTCAACACTACCAGGCCTTCATTATTTTAAAACACTGCGAAGCCACTGGCCATGGCCTTTCATCATGGCTAGTGATTTTTCACCCCCAACCTCACTTTAGCTATCATAATAACATTTTTTCAGCTATAATAACATTGGGCTACGTATAACCAAGGCAATTTGTAGTTTTTCCAGATAGCTATACTTCCGCAGTTATTGTAGTTCTGGGTAGCTGTGAATATCGGGAAAAACAGAGAAAACAACGTGTCCATGGTCCCCCAGTTATTCACAAGGTGTCGCGCTCCTCCTACCAAGGTCCCGTCACTCCCATGAACTCGCATTTGCCTCCCCAGCCCTAACTCATAGTCCCTCGAACACTTGTTTTTCAGTGTGATGCAGTTTCATTTCCCTATCTGATTTTGTATGGTAGCTGCGATTATCGGACCGCCTGCCCGCGACTATGGATTCATGCTGCAAACTTGGTCCCTAGCCAACTCCAAATCCCAACTTTCACATGTTGCATTCTGCCTCCCGACCACTAGCCAGATGCCATTTCAATGGTTTGCCACCTCCATTTTACTGCTTGCTGCAGCTATCTCTCGCATCGGAAAAAAAGATGGCAGCCATTTCATTTATGAACACCTGGATCCTCAATTTACCATGGTAGATATAGCTATTCATTGTTGATAAGTGAGCATCCCAGTCTCTGTCAAATATTTTAAAAAGTACTGTATAACGCCAAACCACAAAAGGATTGTGAGTCAAAACTTTGTGCTCAAATTGTTTCAAACCTAGTCTAAATCTGTCCAGCAGTTTTGGCTAAGCGTGGTGCAAAAATTGATCTTTTGTCTATGGGAAAATGAATGAGGACTAGGCTGAAAGTGTTTTTTTTAATGTTTTCTTAACAACCTTTTCTATTTTTAACATATCTTTACCAAATCTTCCATTCCAGGGGACCACAGGGGTCCAAAATTGACTCCAAAATGTCAGCTGAATCTGTTGCATGGCTCAAAATGTATTAGCAATTCAAGTTTTCGATTTCCTATGGACCTCTCTCTCTCACCTCAACTGTAGGGCAGTGAACGCCACCCTATAATATATAGGTTAAGTTTGATTGTACCATGTTAGCCAAGGGTTGAATAGAGTGTTGATCCAGAAGAACATGAGTCAATACCTTACTATGTTAACTAAGTCATTTATTTTACTGATATTCAAGCGTTCAAGGTGTATCACCACTTCCTAAGGCCGGGATGGAATGAAGCCTTTGAAAAACATCACATAATTACAGCCTAAATAGCCACTACTGGAAAGACCCCATTATCTGTGCCTGTCTGTGGGCCTCATTACGACCCAGGCGGTAAGTTACCGCCTGGGCCGTGACTTTACCACCATGGCGTAAACTACGTTTACGCCATGGTGGTTGGCGGACTTACCGCCCCATTCCGAGGTCGGCGGGGCGGTAAGTCCCCAATCCCCATTTACCCTTCCCCATTCCCATTTTTGCCCCATAGGGCATAATGGGAGTGGGGAAGGCGTTAATTACGCCACCGTAAATTACGGTGGCGTAATTAACATCAAGTTCCCTTACCGCCATGGTTTTTTACACCCGCTAGAAGCAGGTGTAAAATCCGCCATGGCGGAAAGGGAACTCGTGATTGGCGGTAAGGGGTCGGCGCAGCTAACGCTGGCGCTAACCCCTTACCGCCAGGGTCGTAATGAGGCCCTGTGTATGTGATTTGTAGTTTTACTCAGAGATTCATGCATTAGATGTTGAACACCTCCACACATTGCAGTCTTCAAGGTCTAAATGGTACTGTGAAAAGTAGGGTAAGGGTAAGTATCACTGAAGAGAAGGGACATAAACAATTTAAAATGTCCACCATTTTACAGTGTTCTCAGGAAGGCAGGAGGGGGTGGGTTAATGTTAATACCACATTGGGATTCTGTTACATCCCAATCATGAGAAAATGGTAGGGTTTGGCGTGAGAAAGGGGCCTGGTCATTCTCTGTGAAGTGTTTAAGCTGGGGCCTATGGAGTGCTGATGCTTATGGTTTGGAGTGAGTCTGGCAAAGATTAATTGCCTTAGAGAGGCTGGTGGGGTTGGTACAGTGTCAGTTGGATGCCCATGAACGCTTTGGAAAAGAATGATGGCACAATCATCAACGTATCAGGCTTGTGCCAGTAAAAGGCCAAAAGAGGACAGACACAACTAGTTATGTGTTAAGCCTATGCCTCGTGGTGACCAGTTTGGTGAGTTTGTGTCAAACACAATACTATAGCCACGAGGAAAGGATTGGGATTGATTTGAGCCAGGAGCCCTAACAAATCTCTGGGAAACCTTTGAACTAGGGCCTTTTTTTAGGGCAGATTTGCCTGGGTTTGAGGGAGTCTGGCAATATTTCATTGCATTAGAGAGGCATAGGGTCTGGCATAGTGTCAATTGGATGCCCATGAAAGACTGTGGAAAAAATGATGGAAAGAGTCAGGTCTGAATGTTGTGATTCCTGCATCTCTATGGGTGGAACTATTGAGAGTCTGGTAGTTGGGACAATGACTCTTGAAAACTCATTGTCTGTCCAAGCCCTCTGTCAATGTATGGAAAATGGACATGCATTGCAATTCAGAGCTATTTCTGGCTTTGTCAATCCTGAAACGGCCCTGAAGTACAGCAATTCGGAGATGCTCAAGGGTATGATTAGCTTCCAAAAAATGCTCACCAACTGGGCTCTCTTCTGTGCATCGCTTGATGCTCTGACGATGGAGGTTAATGCGTTTATGTAGAGGTTGACCAGGTCCGGCTACTTAGTAGCCCTCACCAGGGCATTACATGCACATAATCGAGTAACAATTATGCACATGTAAAATTTCCCATCATTTTCTAATCCTTCCCTGTGTGGTTTGGCTTGATTGTGTCTGAAATGTTGATAAGTAGGCAAATTAGATATCCTTTGTTTCTGCAAGGCATGGTTCCATAATCTGAGCTATGTATGTGTTGTTGTGGTTTACAATCATTCCCTTCAGATTGGGTGGTTGTCTGAAAGCAAGGAGCAGCATCTGAAGGAAATCTTCTCTAAGACGTTCATCTTGTTGCAGTTGGTTTTAGTTCCTTAGCAATTTTATGGAGGACTTCCAACTCTGGATTGTATGTGACTACCAGAAGCACCCGGGTGTGTGACTATTTCACTCTGTATTTCAAAAATGTGCTGTGGGGGATTTGTATTGCTCTGTGAATCAGGCAGTCCACAATGCTGTGGTTGTATCCATGGTAAATGAAGTCTGATCTCAAAGTGTGTATGTTTTTATCCCAGTCCTTTGTGTCCCAGCATAATCAATTGTATCATAATGCTTGGCTGAACATGTTAGCATGTTTTGTGTGCACTGGGTGGAAGCTGTCACTCTTCCAATAGCTGGCCCAGTCAGTTGGCTTGCGATATACTGTGGCTGGTCATCTTTTATTGTTATGGTTGTGTCGAGGAAATTTGCTTTTTCAGGAGACTAGGAGAGCATGAGGTTGATGTCAAAAGACCTTTGAGATACATGCACTGCAACAATGACATCCTCCTGATTTGGACTGCTGAGGAACAGGACCTGCTAAGCTTTCACAGAAAATGTCATGAATTCCATGCAACAATCAACCTCAAACTCTCCTACCCTGTTCCAGGCTGTAGGATCAATAACTTTTATCTGTGGCCACTTAATACATAACTAAGCAAATACACATTCAATTCATGCCAATAGCGAAATAGAAGAGCGTATATAGGGGCATTTTTAACAATATGCATGTTTTACAGGCCCATTAAGATGGATTTCGTCATACAACGCTCAGAGAACTGTAATTGCTAAATGAACCCCTGATCACGACATTGTTATCACTCAAACACACATTTAGCAACAAGACAAGGCATTAAGCATATTTAGTATCTGGAAAGCAGACATCCGCCCCATAGATGTTCCTTGGCACATATCTAGTTCTGAGCCTGAAATAAGAGTCCCCTTTCACTCTCCGCACTCGATATTTTAGGGCTTCGGTTTCAGACCGCAAATCAATACAGCTGCATGATGCTGACTGCCTGGGACAGGGAAATAAATAACCGAGAAACAGATACTAAATGGTGAGGAACACCCTGTTCGCATGGCGGCCTATCAATATCTTTAACCTGCTCAATCAGCCTTTTTTGTGTGCTCTTCCTTACACTTGGTCTGTCCTGACACTATTTTTTAATTACCAGTGGAACAGTGGTCAATAATTCTATAGAACTCCAGAAAACTCAGATTAACTAAGTGAATTCCCTCATAGAAAAGCAATCCAGTGGCACAGGGATATATGCGCTGCTTGGCCTGAAAAGCACACTTTGTACAACGGAAGACTGTTAAATTCACTTCCCTTAAGACACAAAGGACTTCAGATGAATACAAGTACGTTTTATAAAGTAAACGATATTTTACAAGTCACTGCTGGTGAGAGTGACCCCATTATACATATCTTGTATGATTTATACCTTGGCTGCTACTCGTTCACATGGCCATCGAATGCCAGCATTTCAGAGCTGCTGCTTTAACCTTCACACATGCAATATTTACAGGATTTGCTGAAAAGCCACGATTGACGAAAATACAGGCCTATTAGGCACCACCTGAAGTGGCGTCTGCGCAATGTGTGGTGCCTTACCAATCACAGATAAAGACAATCAATTAAAGAAAGAAAGGTACACCCGTTTGCTCATTAATTCCGTAACATATGAGAGGAAAGCACATGGGGTGCCAAAGCTTTGGCACACGTAAAGGAACGACTTTCAAGTGGATGGTTTTGAAGATGTCTTGCCAGCCTGTTTCAATCTGAGGTTGGCCAATCAAAATGCTGACTTAGTTTACAGCGCCTCCACAATCTCGCACTATGCAATCTATTTTGTAGTGTTTCAGTTACATGAAATTGCTTTCTTTTAGCATCTGCTGGTAGACATAGGTAGACATACTGACATGTGTTATGTGCCCGTATGTACAATGCGTTATGAGAAATGGAGGCGTGGTGGATGGATTGTGCAAACAGATTAGTTGAAAATGCTTTTTAGATACTTGCATAACCATAAACAGGGCCTCCTTTGGAGTTTGGCTGCTTGTAAAATCACAACCCCATTTTAAATTAGCTCTACAGAGTCTATAGACCGAGAATCCGGTGGTGAACATTCGGCAAGATCTGCTGGTCCTCATTGCCCTGAATGCGGAATTTCCTCCAGCTTTCCACCAACGGTTTCTTGGTGTAAAACTGATGAAGGACTAACTTTAAAAAGGGTTGTTTCAACCTGCGGAAAAAAGGCATATTTTGTAATCTGCCAAACTCTAAAAGAGGCACACATAGTTCTAAAATGTGAATAATCACATTCTCAAACCGAAATATCACTTCTATTTATCAGGGGTCCTCCATGCCAAGTAACGACTGGAACACCAGAGTAATCCAAAAGGAGGATACACCAAGCAGGAGGTAACACAGTTTAGTTAGGCCTGGACGCAGCTAGGAGCGCACGGTTCAAAAAGTAAAGTGGAACAGAACTGAGTGAAGAGAGCTGTCAACACCCACCACTGCAGGCAAACATTTTATACAAGAACAACATAATTAGCATACACAAAGTTGAAACATTTGATAGATCATCATATGAAGCTAATTGGTGGGACTATATGTCAGCCCCTATGTCCAGGCATACATTGAATAATGATGATTGGCTCATGCCATCCTAGTGCCCATCGTCCAACACCACCTGTCGCAACGTCACAAACCTTACCACATGACCCCATAGTGACGTTTCATAGTATTACGTGATTGTGCTGACCACTGGAACTTTATTCATCTGCCATTGTTCAGTTTCCATCGAACACACAAGACAATGGACCTCATTACAATACCGGCGGTAGCCG
This sequence comes from Ambystoma mexicanum, assembly GCF_040938575.1. NCBI lineage: Eukaryota > Metazoa > Chordata > Amphibia > Caudata > Ambystomatidae > Ambystoma > Ambystoma mexicanum. Next base: position 507,326,421 of record NC_090926.1, on the reverse strand, counting down.
GCCGGTATGATATTTTTTCAGGCGCCCGGGAATGGGCAATTACTGGGTCATTACGGCCCACCGGACCCGGTAATTGCCCATTCCTGGGCGCCGGAAAAACATGCTCCCCATTCCCTCTAGAATCCCATAAGGCTCAATGGGAATGGGGAGGCCGGATGCACCAGCACCATTCAGAATGGTGCTCGTGCATCCGGCATGCTCTGCTCACGGGTGTCGGCCGGCCCGGCAGGCCAGTCCTTGTGGGCAGGAAGGCCCCCGCAAGAAGAACTCCTAGTTTGCTGGTACTTTAACAACAGTACCAGCAAGCTTACCGGTACCATTGTTACTGTACCGGTAAACTTGGAATGGGGCCATCATGTGAGTTTGGCAAAGGGGAGACATTCACATGGCATCCGACCAATGAGGTGCCCTGCAGACATGGGCTAGGACACAAAACACTGTTACACCCGAGGGACAATGAAACCTCTAACAGGATTGGTTCTCCGTTGCTCACTCCCTCACCGAACGACCATCTGCCAAGAGGTGATTTAAAACTGCTTATCCCACTATGGTTTGAATGTGAGTTTCCTGAAATTTATTTTGAATTCTCTGCACTTTCCAGCGAGCGCCCATGTGCTTGGATCACTGGCCTCGAAAGTTTCTGTTGGACCCCTTCCCCTGTGACTATGTTCTCCTGGGAATGGTCAACTTGCAACATTTCTCCAGCACAGTGCTGCAGCTGAGCGCTCGAGAGATTCATGTTTGCTCAAACACAAGGCCTATTGCTGTGGAAAGACATATGTTTTGCTTTACCTATAGCCTATACTCCAAAATGGCTATCTTGTTCCCTGTGTCAACACTACCACTTCTACCCATTACTCATGCTCCTTATGCCTATCCACAGCATCCCTGTTCGTCCCCTGCCTCACGTTGTGCCCCCAATCCCCTCATCCCCACTGACTTTTCCGACTGCACCTGTGTATATGGTGCATAGTTTACCCCAGCGCAGCTCTCAATGATGTCCTCACCTCCAGGAGTGACCCTCCCCTGTCCCACTGTGTCCCTCCATCAGTCATGTAATTGATAGGTTCACCCCCCCTTGGCAGCATTGAATGTACACCTTTACTGCAGGTACAATGGCAAAAGCATATAGTAAACATGTCAATTCTAATTGTATTTAGATTATAAAATTATAAGGAACGTATCAGAACAGAGCTCTTTCAAGCATTTTAGCAGTCCCCAATTTGGATTCATAATATAGCCCATAATAATAAATATATGTACAAAAGCAGGATGACATTGCCTTATACCAGCATCTCTTTACAAATGTAAGGTTAGCTTTTTCATAGAATCAGAATAATACGAATAGAATAAAAGAAAGTGCATCAATGGCACAGTGTGGTCTTGCAGAAACAGGAAAAAAGGACGTACCCCCTTAATTACTCTTCCATTATTAATGAGTTAGTCATTTAAATTAATACAATTAAAACGAGATCATTATTACATGTCTCTGTTTCATGTAGGGGAACCTATCTAAATAGTCCTGTATGCTGTTTTAAAATGTAGTATCTTTAATGATGCATGTAGTGGTTTAATAACTCTCTAGTTTCAAAATCAAAGTGGTACCTAGTTAATAATATAGTCCCAACCCTATTGATCTCAATTCTTGACTGTGGTGATATATTGGTAGTTTGAAATCTAGTTTGCCAATTCTGATCCTATGGTATTTAGCCGAGACACCATATTTGTTTTTACACTGAGTACAATTTATAGTGACTTAACATAGCTCTTATTTTTTGAAAAAATATAAGTACATTACTACCGGCTTAACCCGTATCTCATTGTCAATAAATTCTGTTCCCATATTTATATGAACAGCATCATTTCATGACCCTTTAGGGCGGCCTTATATTTTCCTGCAGACAAAGGTTTGATCTATTTTTACCAGTGATAAAGTCTTGCACCCCCAAATACCATAGACATCCATTGCCACAGTTAGTTAGTCTCATATGATAAACTTTAAAGTTTGAGCCTTATACCATGCAGCACATTTAAAAATAACCCCAATTGCCTGTGATATTCTTGTTGATTGTTTCAAAATCTGCATTTCGCATTGTGACATAGATTTATAATACATAACCATACAATCATAGTAGTTTACCAACTCCTTAATAATATTGAAAAACCTGCTGCATCTCACCAAGATAATATATGTGAAATTGTATTGGCACCCGGGGAAGGACACTCAACCGATCACATGGCTAGAAAAGCCGGCAAAAACAAACTGTGTACAGCCTGCATTTTCCAGCCACCTGAGGCCCTTCCCATGGTGGCACCATATTGACTGTGGGGAGGCAAAAGGGAGCACCTCCCTGTTGCCGCACCACCCTCCACACCCTAAGACATCATGCACCCTTTACCCACCTGCCTCTCTCCCTCCTCACTTAACTGCTGGATCAGAGCTTTGCACTATGGTCCCGGGGTGCCTCTTGCCTGTGGCCACCATGGTAATAAAAAAGGGACCCAGTGCTTTTTCCTCTGGCAGTGGCCATCTTGTTTTTTGTGTTTTGTATGGGAGATTTGGCTCATGGTGACAATCTCTGTGCTGTTGACTAAGGTTTTGCCCAACTCCTTTTAACCTTAGCACTATCTACCTTACACCTATGGCTTTCCTGCTACAGCACTTTCACCGTCACTAATATTACCTTCTTGGCAGGCCCACTTTAGTGCAATTGTCTCACCATGCTACAGTATAGTTCTCTCTTTTCTCTACCCTCTGTGTAATCTCTGCATCACATCTCTCTTATGTACACCAACACCCTAAGTTTTCTCCAGTCAATCTTTAGATGGATTATCATTGATAGATTGGGTCAAGTTGGGTTCTGATTGTTGCGTCTGCTTCACTGCCAGTATCATGCTATGTTTGGTGCGGGTCCGCCTCTTCCCCAGTCTTAATGATGTATTCCTAAAGATATAACCTGCCCTACAATTGGTCTATAAAATAACTGTGTTCACAAGTTTGAGTCTGGATCTCTTAAGATGGTAGCTGCCTGATCCGTCACTGCCTCCACACAGATCAAGCTGGCATCCATCTTCTCCTTGGGACACCCTTCCATTGTGGATTTAAGCGCATGATCAGAAAACACAAGTACTCTTTCTCCCCTCAGGTTGGCTTGCAGATTCATGTTTTTGTTTGCTCCAAGCCTGGTTGTTCTCTTGGCTTATTGTGGGACCACAAGCAAAGTTCACAATCCATACGTCTAAGGTGTGTACATTTGAAATAGTAATTTTGTCTATTGGCATGTGTGGGGGTCACACTACCCCTCTCTCTAGCTACCACTGTGTGTTTTTCCAAAGGATGTTACTATACTGAATCCACCTCAACCATGCTCACCTTAATTTTGAGCCCCATTTTCAATTTTCACCATCCTTCCGTGAATGGTTTGAAAGTTTTGAAGAGTTCATCCATGCACTCATGCAGTTCATCCATGCACTCATTCCAGGGGTCAAATGACAGAGCAGGTGGATCCCTCTAGCCTTTTACTTCAACTGGAAACCTGCCTGAACTGCTAGTATAGGAAGCGTAACCCCAATCCATTAGTCTCCAAAATTTGTTTTAATAGATGTGCCCAACATGTTTAGTTCTCTAGCAAATTGAATTAATCACTAGACCTTCTTCAGGGACTCTTGACCTTCCTAAACATTTCTGTACATTTTTACGTAAATGGGTGAGCGTAACCAAATGGCTTGTCTAGCTTCTGTGGTACGTAGTTCATTACTGTGCTGCTATGAGCCATGCAATCTCTACTTTCCGGGCTCCCTCTTGCCCCCAAATCACCATAGTCCTCCCATAGCCATTTAGGGGGTCAATTTTGCACATACTGTCTACAATTTCAGTTGCCCCCAGTCCACTTTTCTGACAGGCCTCCCACCAAAATGTGGATATGCATTTTCTGGATGCTTGCCTGGGTATGAATTACCTAATTGTGGGTAGTGGCAAGGGTTACCTACTAGGGGGTGATGGAACATAGGTTTCATTTCCTTTGACAATATGGTAATCCTGCCTGTGTATCCACTCCTTCTGGCAAGATGAAACATGTCCTGGGGAGGGGCCTCTATCAGGTACAGCAGAGTATGATCTCAAAGACACAGAAAGACAGATTTATTTTCAAGCAAATATGTATTGGGTCTAGTTACATGAGGGAGACAGTTAAAATTGTAGCTTGGAAATGAGAATTGGGGTTACATCCCCAGTTTAGATGATCAAATCACAGTCCTAGTTTTTTAAGTGACACCCACATTTCTATTTCACATTTGTATTCCTCCCGGTCATGGACTCTGATCCTCTACTTAAAATCCTTGGTTCTAGGGTAGTCGGCTTTCCTGGTTCTCTGGGGCCAATGTGTGCCACACACCTGGAATGAGCAAGAGTAGAGGATGCAGCAGGGGAGTGGTTTGTAAAACCCAATAGCTTTCCCCAAGAATCTGGTAAACTATCTTACCCTAATTTACATTGAAACTTTACTTCAGCTTTTTTTGCTTCCAGGGTTCTGGGTTTATTACACAGAACTATGCTCTCCTCTTCCTCTTTGAGAGTCTTCCTAATGCAACATCTGTAACACCACTTGATCTCTCCTCTATAAACTATCTCCCTTCCTATACGCCCTCAACTCTTTGCATGTGCTCATATGTTCACACCTCTGAGGTTCAGCCTTCTTGATGTTCAGGCTTGCCTCCCTCTCACTACTTTTGCACATTGTGCCTAAATGCATCTTTCAAAATCCTCCCTGAAGAAACACCTACCGTAATCCTTAAAACCCCCTTCCCTTTCCTCTTTAATATATCCTAAATCCCTTGCTTGGAACTTTCTATTTTGTTCTCTTTAATGTAATCTCTTACCTGCCAAGTTCTTTTTCCAGTCTCTTCTATGATGTTGCCACTGTTGCCCTTTCTTAATTTTGTGTTCTCTGTCGTCATCAATATCCCCTCCTAACATCTTTTGTACTGTCTAATTTTCTATTTTAAATTACCCCATCCAACCTCCCAACAGACTTCTCCAATTTCCTAGATCAATAATATTCTCTCTGTCATCCTCCTTAAAAGTCTCTCATACATTATACTTATTATCTACTCCAACAACCATTATCCCCTTTGCACCTACCATATCTCTGGTGTTGCCTCTAGCTTTGTACTTAATGCAGGTGACTACTTTCTTCTTTATGATAATTCCTCTGGCAACATCCTGAATACACGTTCCACATTACCCCTCCCTGACGTTCCCTCCATGCCTTTTCTTACTTCTTAGTTCTCTCTCCAACTGCCTATATCCATCTTTCTACCAATGCTCTTCTCCCACTTGACTTGGGCCTTTCTCTGTCATGTGTTTCCAACTACAAACTGTGTCTGCAATCTCCACATATCACTCCGAAATCTGTATTCCCCGTTGTAACCTCAAAATGCCTATCATTTTAATTAAGCATCAGAGCCCTTCATACTTGCCCATCGTACATGAAATAATTTTAATCTTTGAACCCTTATTAGTTAATCTTGGGGATTGGTGTTACATCTCATATAGAGGCATTGTCCAACCCATTCACCATCAAAATTCTCAGCTCCAAGGGTCTGATGCTGTTGACACTGCCAGGTGACTTCCTATACTGACACACTAGGCTTGAATGCCACAGTGTTGATCCTACATGTAAAGACACTGATTCAGTCCCTGGCTAATTCCATGCAGCCGAGTATCATGCAGTTCCCCATGTCTGGTGTGCCTCATGTGGGCAGGGATAGTACACCCATTAAAGGCTTTACAGATGTTTTACTGAGCCGGTCAATTCTAAAAGTGGTAGACACTGAGGGGGTATGCCTTATGTGACAATCCTCTGCCACAGATCTAGAGAGAGGTGAATTTGTTCAGGGGATACCCCAATTATTTCTTCCAGTCTGCACATCATGGTGTGTTTGGTGACACAAAAAAATACTTCACACATCACATGTATCCCTCCTTGTCAAAGGGAAAACTGAAGTTACAGTTTGCCAGTCTGAAGGAAGGAAATATTGGTTTTAGGAGTCTCTGGCCACTCCAAAATATCCATGGGTTCCCCAGCCCAATAATCCACACCACAGTTGCTGTCTCTTCTTTTGTGGTAAACCCTAGGTTCCTAAAGTGATTCATTTGCAGCTTTTGCACCTTGTTATTGATGGAAACACTCTTCAAATGGTGGCAGATCTGTACCTCATATCATTTCTTTCAATAAACAGAGAAGGACTGCCAACTTGATTCAGACCAGCTGGTTCTTTACATGGAAATTAAGTCAAACCTTTGGCTATACTCCATACATACACTGGAACCTAGCATTTTGGCAGGAGTCAGCAGTTAGGCCGTTAGGCCAAAAACAAATGCTTTGGACCTCCTCATGAGAACATGCTCTTATCTGCATTATGATATTTTTTGTTTTCATTTCTCATGTTTCTCCATGGATCTTCCTAAACCCATGCTCAATGCCCCAAAGGGAGGTCAGCTAAAAAAGCCTCTAGAGTTATTAAGTGCTACCATAATTATACAATAACCACTCAGCTAGATTTGACTGGGGAAATGCATGGAGATGGATGGTTATATGGAATGGGCTCATTGGAAGAGATGAGAAAGATTGATAATCACCATGCACACATAGTCTTCATATATGTATTCTTGTAAGTAAAAGAATGGCTCTAAGGGATTAGTTAAAAAATATAGTGCTGTTTGAGGTGCAGGGGAGAGATGCTCAGACTTGGTATCTAGGCTGGGGAAGATACATGGAACAATGGTTTCCAGATTAAGGAAACCCGCGTCCCCTGCACACTATCAACAAAGGCCGTAGCCTATATGGAATTTTATAGGGTACTATTGGTAACCTAATTGCTTTTTACAAGAATTGTTTTACAGTTTCAGTAATTTTCTTTGCTTTGCTATGACTGCAAACGTGTTCTGGAATCTCCCAATTAATACTTGACAATTTCATCTGTTTATCAGAAAAACAGTAATTTATTCAGATTTTTAACAAAAGACATTCAAATAAATATTTATAATCTGGCCCAACGCGTTTCGAGTATCAATTTTCACTCTTCATCAGGGGCAATGTATTCTGAATTCTTTACATTAAGTTTAAACTCTGGAGAAAAAATAAATTAAATTAATAATCTAATATTCATATTAATGTTCATATGTACATTTAGAACAAAAACAAGGTACTTCATTGATCAGTTAGAGACACATATAAATGTTACTGTATACATCATTGATTCATTCATTGAAATCTATTCCAGTGTCATTGCTCTAAACAAAATCATTAAAGTAATGAGATGTGCTAATGCTAGAAGCCTATTAAGATAACAGACAAACCCATCTTAATAAGGGAATTGACTTTGTTCCAATTGTGGTTAAAATTGGAACAATGTCAGACTGACTTTGTGCAAGGAAAACAAGGACTTTGTGACTAGGTGGGAGCACATTTTAAACAAATGTTCTCTGGATCTAATCTTATTAACAATTGAGGAATTAGCGAAATCAGTCAACAATCTTCAACAGGAAATTGATGAGGTATCTAATCAACTATCAAAATTGAAAACAAAAACTGAATTGGAAAGAATTCTAGAAGAGACTAACAACAAACTTGAGAGTTATAAGAAAGACATCGAACAACGCAAGATTAGGACATTTAGAAGGGATACTTGGACTACGTGAGAGACGTCTACACTTGGCAGGAGTTTTACTCCAATAACAGGACTCCACAAAATCGACCACCAAGACAACCCCAGCAGCCGAGGAACAACACCGACAGCAGTGAAGTGACAAGTGGGGAACTAGAAGATATACCAACAAGAAGTCAGAATACTGGAGTTATAGAATCCACAGAAGAATGATCAGGATCATCAACACATACTCCACAGATACCCTTTTTAGGAGGCACGAGACAAGAAGAGGAAAAAAGAAAACTTCGGCAGAAAAAGAAATATATCATAATTTGGTTATTAACATCTCCTCCAAACCATTGACTACGACACAACTTCAGACATTAAATTTAGGGATTTCATTCATACCTACCACAAACACCTCCTTCTTTGAGGAAGAAGTAAACCTTTTCAAGTTAATACGCAAAATGGAACTGAAAGTGTTTTTTAACAACATTGAGGACCACCTTAATCCCACAAAAAAACACAAATACCTGGAACTTAAGAACAAAAGTACCTTCCACCCGCAAGTGAATCACCCGCTGATTATTCTATTCAAACAGAAGACCACCAAATATTTAAGACGCATTAAATATGAACCATCAAAAACCAGCAACATCCGCAAACATCAATTTCTGGTGATTAAACAACTAGCGGAAGACAACACTTTAACCTCAAAGCAAGCAGACAAAGGAGGAGCCCTTGTGCTAATGGATACTACCTTATATAATGCAGGATGTCTGAAACTCCTCGAGGACATCAGGACCTACTTACCACTAGATGGTGACCCAATTCTCAAGATTAGAGGCCTCATTAAAAATACAGTAGACAAAGCTACAGACATGGATTGGATCAGTGAAAAAAGCAGCCGAGTTCCTCATTCAGAAACATCCGGTGACCCTGGTTTTTTACGGGTTACCGAAAATTCACAAAAATAAAGAAGACCCCCCTTTACAACCAATTGTAGCTGGAACAGACAGTGTGTTCCAGCCTTTAGCAATTTACCTGGACACTGCGTTACAACCTTTGGTACAAAAAACCAAAGCCTACTTGAAGGACACGACCCAATGAACACACTCAACTTAGTAGAAGAAGATCTTATCCTGTTTACTATGGACGTAAATAGTTTGTACACCTCAATCCCTCATAAAGAAGGTATAGAAGCCATGGAATGGTTTCTACTTTTGAATCAAGAAGTACAGATACAAAGAGTTTTTGCCATAGAACTCATCAATATTATTCTTTACAATAATTATTTTAGACACAATGGCCAGTACTACTTACAAATTTCCGGAACATCGATGGGTTCATCAGTGGCCCCATCATATGCTAACATTTTCATGCACCAATTTGAGACTAAATTTGTACTAGAAAATCCATATGGAGAGGCAAGGTGAAATGCTGGAGACGCTATATAGACGACATTTCTGGGATCTGGTATGGCACCGAAAGTGAACTTCTGAAATTTGGGGAATAGCTAAACAGCTACAATGACAGGATCGGTTTCACTATGGAGATAGGGAGACCTGAGTTCAACTTCTTGGATGTCACGATTGAACGATCTGGGACAACACTCAAGACAGAGATATACAGAAAGCCAACAGATGTAAACAGTTGCCTTCATCACAGCAGCTTTCATCCTAAACATCTAAAAGAAAACTTACCTTACAGCCAACTACTAAGACTCAAGAGGATAACATCGGACCAAGCTACCCTAAGAATGAATATGACATCATGAAACAGAGATTCTTAAAAAGAGGGTACCCAGCAGAAACAGTGGACAAAGCAATAGTCAGAACCAATTTACAAGAAAGAGAAGAACTCCTCCAAGGCCACACAAAGAAAGAAAGCAAAAGTTTGATACACATGTTGAAATATTCCAGTCAAAGTTTTCAAGTTAAAAGGATCATCTACAAGAATTGGGACCTAATAAGAACAGACAATACTCTAAAAGAACTCTTTCCAGATCTCCCCATGATGGCATACAAACGGGGAAGAAACTTCAGGGACCAACTTATTAAAGCTGAAAAACCAAAAAGACCAACACAGACCACTCTAACTAAACAGAAAACAGTAACATTTGCCTGTTTACATTGCCAACATTGCAATAATATCATAAAAGGAGACCATGTGAGACATCCTAACACAGGCAAAAAAATAACTTTGAGAGAATATGCAAGATGCGATACTAAAAATGTGGTTTATGCAATTTGCTGCCCCTGTGGCAAGTATTATGTGGGGAAAACAAATTGGAAAGTGAAAGAAAGGTGGACAGAACACAAGTCCAACATAAGAACTAAGAATGTAAAGTCACCAGTCTACAGACATTATCGAGACCAAAAACATAATATTTCACATATGAGAATAGTGGTCTTGGAAGTAGTTCATCCATTACCAAGAGGAGGTGACCTTCAAAAACTCTTAGCGCAAAGAGAACTTTATTGGATACAAAAGTTAGATGTGATGCACCCTTTGGGGCTAAACGAGGAGTATTATTTAGGTCCATACATGTGGACATGTGGACATGTCTGCAAACATAGCCATGGTATCTCTTTTTTAATGACCACCCTTGGTTTTAATATGTCTTTTAGAGATCACCTAAAGTAGAGTTTTTTACATATCAGAGTTATGTCTGAAACTATACCTCATTGTCACTTAACAGGATTAAGATCCTATATAAAATTCTTTGTTAAAAGATTCAGAGGGAATACATAAGAGACTATTTGAGTTTATGATTTAACAATAAGATTGTACACCCATCAATGGATTAGATCAAACTGTATTCAAAGCCTAAATTGTAATGTTTATGTGATTGTTTTTGGCAAAGGAGCTTCTTTTGAATTTAAGACAAACATTTTAATGTCTCCACCTCTTTTTCCAACTATTTTTAACTTATCTAATTTCTTTTATCTTCCCTTATCGACTAAGGTATAGCACGATTAGGTCTGATACCTACTACTTTACCATTACCACGAGTTTAAATGGTTAACATTACCATGTTACTTTAATACCCGGTCAGACCTCTTGTACAGATACTAATTTCTAATTCAAGTTGGATTCACTATGTTCTTTTCTTCCCAGCATTTAGACACATCACACACTTAGGTAAAATGATGGCAGTGTTACGTCATCACGCCATGCAGATACGAATTTCTATCTTTAGTTGGATTCACTATGTTCTTCCTTTCTCAGCATTTAGACATACCGCGGTGTGACGTCATCACGCGACCGTCATCAGATTCAGTAAACCAATCAGTAAACATGGCCACGGTGTGACATCATCACGCGCATGCGCGGGTGACATCACCCGCGACTATAAATACTCGATCCGCTTCCATTTTCATTTTGGAAGCGGATGGAGAGTCTCCGGTGACCATCAGTACAGGAAGCCTGCTTTTTTCATCTTCTTTTATCATTCATCTTCTTTTATTTTACTTGTAAGTATGCCACTCTGTCACTACATTGAGCCTCACAGCCAATGTTCGCTCAATTTCACAATATATCCTCTCCTTGTCACTTTATTTAACAGAATAGTACATCCTATCCACACAGAAGCCTTAGTTGACTGCCTGTGGAGTCCTACATTACTTGCATAAGTAAGTTCTACCTTCTTATTAGTACCTCTTGCACTAGTCATCACTACTAAGGTCCTTTTTTTATCATAGAAGCTATCAATAGAGTGTCTACTTCCTTAAGTAAGTGTGTGTTACAATATGAGCTCTACATCAAAATCAATTATTTTTTAACCACAATTGGAACAAAGTCAATTCCCTTATTAGGATGGGTTTGTCTGTTATCTTAATAGGCTCCTAGCATTAGCAAATCTCATTACTTTAATGGTTTTGTTTAGAGCAATGAAACTGGAATAGATTTCAATGAATGAATCAATGATGTATACAGTAACATTTATATGTGCCTCTAACTGGTCAATGAAGTACCTTGTTTTTGTTCTAAATGTACTTATGAACATTAATATGAATATTAGATTATTAATTTAATTTATTTTTTCTCCAGAGTTTAAACTTAATATAAAGAATTCAGAACACATTGCCCCTGATGAAGAGTGAAAATTGATACTCGAAACGCCTTGGGCTAGATTATAAATATTTCTTTTTGTTAAAAATCTGAATACATTACTGTTTTTCTGATAAACAGATGAAATTGTCAAGTATTAATTGGGCGATTCCAGAACACTTTTGCAGTCATAGCAAAGCAAAGAAAATTACTGAAGTTGTAAAACAATTCTTGTAAAAAGCAATTTGGTTACCAATAGTACCCTATAAAATTCCATATAGGCTACGGCCTTTGTTGATAGTGTGCAGGGGACGCGGGTTCCTTAATTTGGAAACCATTGTTCCATGTCATTGGAAGAGATGGACAGAGAGTAGAGCAGGACGAATGTCGGCAAAGTGGTGAAGGTAGGCTTACAATTGATGGGAATCAATGTATACAATAGGATACATGTGGAAATAGCATTTGCACATCGCCCCTTGGATGAGATCTCTCCAAAGATAGGACAAGGACTGTATGTGCATTAAAACAGAACACCTCAACTCTAGAAGGGTGTTTTCAGTAATAGGCTAAGTAATGCTTTGGCCTGCCATTGAAAATCACTCAGTGATTTTATGTGTTTTGAGACGGGACAAAGAATGGATGATCAGGTAAACTCGACAACCTCTTTGTAGGGTCTCCAGAAACAGACCAAGAAGCAATTGACTGGTTATTTCCTGTCTTGAGAATTTCAAATGATGGAGGCTAGCTAGGCATCCCTGTGCAACTCCCATAAATGCACCCAGTCTTCCAGTATAGATTTAATGTGGTGTTGATATGGATCTTGTTCCTTTTGCCTATTTCCAAAACCCTGTGGTCTCAAGCCATTTACTTGGGCACTGCTTTGAACCTATCAACTCTCATAGAAAGGAAGTTCTGTTTCTTTGTTAAATTGTTTGTCCCCTTCCAGTCTTATTGTAGCTATCAGACATGTGAGGTGAATGACTTTGTATACTTGCTCTGACCCATTGAGCCCAGTGTGTACTTCAGGTGAATGGCTATGTTTCCCAGGGCTAGACACTTCTGCCTATCTTGTCCTGAAGGAGGGGAATTTTTATCCCAGTGACAAAACCCTTGACCTTTCAGCTTCTGTGATTGTATGTGCTATGTGCTAATTCCAGAAGTCTGTAATATTTTGGGAGATTCTCTGATACTAGATTATGAACACTGGTTATGAGTAAAGCATATTGCCATTTTACTACCACATCTAAGTCTTGGGATGAAAGGTGCTATTAGCCATTGTAATGGTAGTCAAATTATGGACCCCAACTTACATAAGGGCTGAGTTGGACTTGCCGGGCTTTAATCCTGTGCTCACCAGACTAAACTAAAATATGTGAGGCAAGCACTTGATATGCAAGCTTTTCTATAGGATGAATAACAAAAAATATAATTTCTGCATTTGACTGTTTCTATTTCCCCTGAGTGGACCCTCTGATGCCCATCCTGTTATAGGCAGAACTCCAAGCCTCTGGAGAGAATTCCAATGCAATTCTTTTCTGAAGAAGGCAGATTCTCCATCCTTGCACACACCCATACGTCCAAGATTCAGCAGTTTGCCTAGCAGTGTGAACTCATAGAAACTATCTTAACTATAGTTGACCTGTTTTATATCCCTGGGTGACTCCTCAGAGCATGTCCCTTCTACAAAAACCATGTTTGATGTCCTTTGATGAAGACACAAAACAGGTTGTTCATATTTGTGACATGTGTTATATTCACTAGTGAGTGAATCCCAGAATCCATCCTTCCCACAAGTGACAGTATGTATTCTCTATGTTAATCACATAAGAGCTTCTTTTTTATTCCATTGTAATTTTGGGTCATTAGTCCCCCTGCACATCTGGCAGAGGTCTTCAGCTTGGCCTATGGTTCCCATGTGTAAGCAAGGGATACCATATGGAACAATTGATCTGTATTTGACTATGGTTGGTTGAGTAGGGTGTCATTGAAGCTAAGATTGTTTCATAAAACGTCCAGGCAATCTCCCAGTTTGTTGGACAGCTATTTAGATAGAGGAAGAACCTGTGATTCTCCCTCTATCTAAATGCCTACAAGCCAGCATGCAGGTGGGCAGTGTTTCTGTCTCTGGTGAATCCCCAAGCCCCATTCCTCCCACAGATCAATCCGTTCTGAAGGTGATTGGTTAACCTCCTCTTTCTGAATAACCAGAACAAACTCCTCCAACTTAACAATTGTTTCTGTTTGTATTGTTCTTACTGGTACAGGTACACATATATTGGAAAGTGCTCCGTTCTTGCTCTTATTCCCAGAGCCTGTTTGTTTTGCAGGTGGAAAGGTTTTTGCACATTGGTGACTCCCACACGCCAAGCTGTCCTACAGTTGACAGTCCATGGATGAATCTCAATACCACCGACTTCCTACAAGAGAAAAGTTGTTTATGTCTATGACAAAATTCCACTGATCTTACAGGGTCTAGATATTCTATCCCTTTACAAATCCATGCTTTGTTCCTGGGAACAGGAAATTCCCCATAACTCATTACTTCAAGAGGCAATGACAGAACTTTACAGTTGAAATGTAGTGTTTTATACTTTGAAAATTAGCATAATCTATAATGCTTAGAGGTGAAATAACAATTTGTACATGTGAAAACGCACACAATTCATCTGCTGCTACAGGTAAAATTAGTTTGAGCTACCTCCAAACACCTTACACCAAAAGTGCCAATTCTCTTTCCATAGGCAAGCATCTAGAGTTCATAAATAAATTATATGACAGTACACGTCTTTGCACATGCTTTCCAAGAAAAGCGTATCTCAAAAACACATCCTTCCTATGTGAAATGCAGTCCTTCCTCACTGAATTCATTCTTCCTACTGGAAACAGGTAATTTGTTTGTTCCATAATGCTGAAGCCACGTTGTCACTGTTCACAGGTTATATACCTTCCAACACTGACTAAAATTCATTTGCCATCATCCTCCTCTCTCATGTTTTACTCTCACCACCTCCTCAATCCACTTTCCATCTTGCTCCTCCATGTTGTTCTTTGCAGTCCATCTCTAAGTCGTCTCTCCAAATTCCTAACTCCATCTTACTTATACTGTCTTCCCCCCTCTCCTTAGGGTTTTCTCTCACATTTGAGTTTATCTCTTCTCACAATGTGCTGTCTCTGTCTCTCATATGCCACCTCTACTTCCCCACACTTCACTCAAAATGTATGCTGTTTTCATCAGGTATAATCCCCTCTCTGTGTGTCTTCCTACATGTAAAGATTTGCATTTACAAAACCTTAATGTCCATGCATGGGGATTTATTTATTTATTGCATTTGTTACACGCCCAAACCCAGGGGTATTACAGCGTTGGTTGCTTAAAGGCATGGTCTAGTAAAAATGTTTATTGTCCCTACCGGTCGGCCATGTTTTTTTAAGCCTAGGTGGCTCGATTTTAGAAAACTTTCCTATGGACCTTACCCGGGTTTTCGTCCATTAAACACACGCGAAAACAGGCACCAGGGAGCTGCCATTTTGTGATAATCCTATCACTTGCCGCATCGCCCTGGCTGACCTGCTTCTGCGGCACTAAATCAATTCCCCCGCCCCTGAGCCTGACATTATCCAAACATTCATATTCCCCGCCTCTCTCCATGACGTCACTGTGCTGCGTAGGCAAACGCACCCAGTCGTCTTCTACGCGACTCCACACAGAACCCGGAAACCAACACAGACCATCTCACAACACAGCGCGCCACAATTCGGAATATGAAACTGTACTTTAAAATCAAACAGCAACACGGTACATTTGGTGAAGTACATTTATTTGACATTAAATGTTTAGAGAATATTCAGCAATTGCCATATGAACTCCGAAAGCCATTTATTTTCTTTTACCTGTATCCGCCATGGTACACAGGGTGTTGCTTTTCGTTAAAAGAAGCACTTTGGAAGCACGGTGAAATGCAAGGCTGTTCCATCAACTAGGCACTAGTCCATCATAAAGGTTGATATGTTCCTTCTAGTCACTAGTACAGCGTAAGGGCATGTGGGTCCTTGGCGATCGGCCCATAAAATTGTCAGTGTGCTCCAGTTGTTCACACGAAGCTGCAGGTGTCTACTGTAAAAGCCATCTGCTGGTGTCTCAAACCGATGGCAGTAGAAGAAGGGGAGCAAATACCTGTTATGAAAACAAAAAAATTATAATTAGTCTCGCCAGCCGATCTTCATTAATATTACTCATTTTATTTATTACAGCCGATCAGAAACTATTTGCTTGCAAGGATAGTTCAATGGAGTATGTTCGGCTCTAAAATCAATGCGAAAAGTAATGAAATAAATCGAGGCCAACACACAATGATAAACGACAGTTAGTCTACATGCGTGAGGAATGATATGATATATGATATGGCATTTGTAACGCGCCTATACTCAAGTGTTTCAAGGCGCGACGAGGCAGGTGGGGAACAAGGGCAGACAGACAACGATCCTACTAGGCCAGGTGTCTTTCTGATCGCGCACGGGGAAGGGGGGTAAAAGTGCTGTACATGGTTAGTTGAATACAAATTAAATAATAGGGCCAGCTGGTGGCAAGTGCAAGGTAAATGCCGGGAGAAGGGGCTGAAGGATACAGAGACAGTCCCGTAGTGCAGGTAGGCAGTGCAGGGAAAAGTGGCTGGGCCAAGGACCGAGATCGGTGAGACCAGTGGACCTGCATGCCCATGTGCCCACTACGAACATGTATTCCTTGCTTTTCCTAGCTCTTCATTCATTAATTTATTCATGCATCCATTCATTAAATCTTCATTCCGGTATAAAAGCGTGTAAAGATTTAATTACATTATATTTGAAATTTCCATTGTGTCTCTTCGTAATGCAGTCTGTAAAACGGACCGTGCTCTTGACAACGATTTTTCGTATACTGAACTAAAAGGAAACTCGGTCTAGTTTCTGAATTTTCTGCCTTATCGTCTCTTACGTTATTGCGCACCCCCTTCAAATGTAGTTCTTTCGGCATGGTCCCTGTCTCAAGGTCAAAAAACAATAGACCCTTATACTTCCAGTGCGACTTGTGGGCCTCATCTGGGCGCGAGCTGAAAATCAAAGCCGCTGTCCTTCGCATTCTTTATTTGCAACATCACGTAGTATAGGCATCTGTGAGAACTTGAAGTTTAGAATCCCTCTATGTAGTGCGCCTCAATGTGCAAATGCGAACTGGCTTCTCTCCCAAATGCCACGGCCCGCTTGGCGCGTTCTAAGTGCCCCAATTTTTTCCCCGTTGTCTGCGAGCTTTGCAGCCCAAATTGAGACATTTAATTTTTGGCGGAAGGTCAGGGAAAGTATAAAGTACCACAGGAGTTGAGTTAAAAGTGAGATTTATTGTTTGTTTGTTTATGTTATTATTTGCAATATGCAAGCCTCCCCTCCATTAACAGTGCGCAACAGTGTGCAGCATTTACATTTACATGAGATGAGACATGAGAAAAATATATACATACACATATATGAGGTGAATAGAGAATATTTACAAAAAGACAATCGTATTGCAATTTTTTAAACCGGGAGTTGTACTTCACAACCAGCTGTGCTTCGGGTGGGCATGGCACAGTCGCAATGTTCGGTGGCAATGGATCACTGCTCTGCACAGAAACGTCCAAAATTCCATATCTGTGCTTCTCTAACCCAGCAACAATAAGGCCTTTCACAAAGTCGAACTGCATTTCATCATAGACTGGTTTGATCACCCATTGCTTACTTCGTTTTGAAAACACATTAGTGTAGCGAGGCATCCTTACTTTACCCCTAGTCCTAGATTGTTCATGTTCGACATTGCTGTTATGGGCCAAGACCGCTAGAAGAGTGCAATGTTTCATGCCCCGAAAGTTAAAAGGCAAGCGCTTTGGCCTGTCCTTTAGGCACATATTGTGGAACACCTCCAAATCTCCTGTGTGACAGAATTCTGTCAGTCCTCTCAAATCTCTTGATAGAGTTTTGTCTCAATGGCTTTGTGTGTTGGTGAAGATGGAATCAACCACTTCTTCTTCCGTGCCTCCTCTGGGGACAAAGGGCCATGTTCACATTGGTGGAAATGTTGATTTGCTGTCCAGCGGTGAACGTTGGTACAGTGGTGCATCAGTGACCGCCATTTTTCAAGTAGTATTTCCACTGACCCTTCACAAGTTTTTGAGCTCCACCAAAGATGGTTGGTGATAGAATGGGACCACTGCAAAATACTTTCAAAACCTTTTTTTTTCCTGCAGCCGAGATTTTCTTACTGATTGATTTAGCAAGATGACATACGTCAAATTGATGATTAATATGTGGGAACTGCTCTCTCATTGTCTTGGCAATTGAAATGTGTCTGTCCGTGGCTATGAGGTCGATGTGCATTCCCCTTCATTGTAGATATTCCACTGATTTTATAAACCCTAGTTTCTCCATGGCCACTGACGATGTACATTGTGTTACCTGCACGACCACCGAACTCACAATTTTCTTACTATCCATGTCCTGAAAGTGGTAGGTGCAGTACTTGGCAGAAAATCCAGGGCTGTCGCACTGTCCATAGCCGGCTAGCCTGAATCGTTTGCCTTCGAATGTACTTGCTAGAGACAATTGTTCAATTTTCCAAGCATCACTAATGGCCGGAAACAGATAATCACGTTGGTATATGTAGTACAGCGCTTTAGAAATGAAATGTAGTCCCACAAACTGAAAGAAATCCTCTAACTTTCTAAAACTGGAGCCACTAAAAAGTGATGCAGCTGCACACAGTAGATTGCCTGCTGGCAGTTTCCCCAGCATCGGTTGTGCAGACCATGAGAACCTATGATTTAATCTGCAGGCGGCATTTATTTTGACGTTACTGCCTTTTATTTGACGAGTCACATTAATCAAAGGCTTCCCACATACTTTCCCTCTATTGGAATGCACACATTTCAGCATACTTATAATTTCCATCAAACAACTGTCGAATACAATGTATTTGCTCTCTTTCATTAGTCTGTCTTCCTGCGTCAACGTTGTTTCGGCCTGTGACGCCGTGGAGATTTCAACACATTGGAAAGTAATATCGCTGATATCAAGTTCTGATGCGTCTATGGATGCTGCGGCTGGTTCATTCTCTGTCATTTCGACATCTATTACTTCAACATTGATGGGAGAACACAACAATGTCGACAGGTTTTTGGGTGGCAAATTTTTGGCGGGTGTAGATTGTGTGAATTGATCTGCAACTATTTCAGAGCTATCTTCAATACATTCAATAATATCTTCTTGTGGTGGTGCGGTCGCACTGTAGCTATGGTCCAATGCAACTTTGCTGTAGTCTCCAAACACAGTTAATTCATGTTCTGGCCATTGGACATGAGCATCTCGAGCCTGAACACGCCTCGCCTCAATTAATAGTTCCTCCATAGTGTACATGGTCTGGCAAGCAACATCTCTCATGCGCTTCACTGTCTGTGTATGTATAGTTCTGACACCCACGGGTAACTGGAGGAGAGATTGGAAAAGGGATGTTCAGTTTAAACACAAGATAAAGTGTAGTCCAATTGACTGGAAAAAAACATAAAATAGTCCCCAGCACAAACATTTTTTTAAAGTTATGAACTGTTTGTAACTAACCTTTTTTTGTTTTTTTTTCTTTGCAATTGTTTTTGACTCGACCTTCAACATCTGCACGCTGTAGCTCCGATTCATTTCCCCATGTCCTCCCTTCCTCTTGCGCTGCAACGACTATATTTTCTGTATCCGCATAGACAGCAGGGAATGAGGCTCCATCGTCTCCCTGAAACATAGTACTTTCATTACTATGTATCAAAATATTGTCAGCATAAAACACACGTGAGGACGAACACACGGGTACATCTCAAAGCCAAACACGATTCAAACATTGTGTGCAACAATCAAACGACAAGAATTCAACCAGCGATGATCTATTTCGATGGAGCTGTCAGTATCCATACCTCTGGCTCTGCATGGACTGCCATGAATGGTTGTATTGGAGAGGAGGCATCCACATCTCCCTGAAACACAGTACTTGCATTAGTATGCTTTTCAATATTGGAAACATAACACACACTTGGGGTAGACGGCACAGGTACATATAAAGAGATAACCACAAATGATGCATTGTCTAAAACCATCAAGGAAAATATAAGTATGCAGATTTCATCGACTTATTTCTCCGATTCCTTTACATCTGCATCATCTAAATAGGATGTTGTGATTGTAGTGGAAGCTCCGTCGTCTCCCTGAAACACAATACTTGCATTAGTATGGTTTTCAATATTGGAAACATAACACACACTTGGGGTCGAACGCACAGGTACATATAAAGAGATAACCACAAATGATGCATAGTCTAAAAGAATCAAGGAAAATCTAAATATGATCACATTTCATCGACTTATTTCTCCGATTTATTTACATCTGCATCATCTAAATTGGATGTTGTGATTGTAGTGGAAGCTTCGTCGTCTCCCTGAAACACAGCACTTGCGTTAATAGGGAAGAAAGTATAGCAAATGGAATCACGTTATATGATCACGCATGATGGAGCTGTCAGTATCCATACCTCGTGCTGCTGAAGAATATCTATGGATGTTGCAAATGTAGTGCGCACTTCCGAAAGCTGTTGCGCCGATTCGTATACGCATGGTCCCGCTTCCACTTCCCCTGGAATTACTTGAATTTCAGGCTCTGCATCAAGTGCAGGGGTTACGCTCCATCAACTGCCTGAAACATAGTACTTGCATTAGTGAGGATTACAATAGTGAAAACATAACACACACCTGGGGTCGACAGCACAGGTACATATCAACGGCTAACCACGAATAAAACATTGTGTAGAACAATCAAACGACAAGAATTCCAGCTCTGATGATGACGCTCAATGGAGCTGTCAGTATCCATACCTCCTGCTGGTGAAGAGCATCTAGAAATGTTGTAGATGTGGAGGACACTTCAGCATCTTCCTGAAAGACAGTACTTACATTAGTATGGATAACACTAATTATAACTGAAAACAAACACCAGTGGGCGATAACTAAGGTGTATATCAATTGGAAAGCACTAACCAAACATTCGGTAAAATAATTACACAATAGAATAAAACTATTACTTGACATGCATAAAACAAGTCTGTAGCGGATTAGCCTAGTAAGATTACCTGATACGTGCTAGAAGTGGTTGATAACTGCGACCACGTCAAGGATGTAGAATGTTCTTGCTTCAGATTCAAGGAATAGTCAATGAGTTGTAAAGGTAAATTAATGATTGATAATGAAATGCCAATATTAAAAATAGCCATGTAAGGCGACAGAATACTTGAAAAGTGCTCAATACAGTACAGTTCCCTGTTCCCATATATATACATTGCGTTTGTGGGTTATGAAATAGAAACAGAATATATTGATAAATGTCATTATTCAAAAAACTATACACTCATATCAATATCGAAATTATTACAAGGGATAGAACACCTACAATATCAATTAATCGATTTGGCTACCTACACACTACCGCAAGGTCTAAAGCTAAATCCGGACACTTGACTCACCAGTGGCGGAATGTGGACGAATAGAGTGGGAATAGCGTTTTCGAGCAATTTCCGTGTCGTTCGCCGTTTATTCTTCTTTGTTACCCAAGATGTTGTGTACACGTCCAAGGAAAAGTGTCGGCTGCAGATGCGGTATCGATCACCCCTCTTGTCCTGTAAGACTTGTTGGATTCTACTTTCCAGCTCATCCAGTGGATATCCGCAATGTCTGACCCATTCTCTAATTCGATCAACAGTTTTCGGGAATACATGCATTGTAGTGCCTTCAGATTTCGCATGGGTCTTCGAAGGGCAACCGCTAATCGAACAGGCAGGCATTGTTGATAAATCTGAAAAGTAAATATCGACATTATTATACAATCTTCAAGAATAAAGATTTGATACAAAAGTAAATGAATCATACAATGATCAATGCAAGGTTTGTTTTGGTCGCAGGAACTATACCAGTTCATTATGTGCGGCTTAGTATTTGCATAAGTTGCAGAAATGTATAAATGATGTGACTAAAATCTGAACATGTGACTCGTCCCTTGGATGTTCTGTCTTGCACGAGAAGGAAACATGCTTACATTATAGACTGGACCCCCGAAGGATGCAATTCGATGACAATAGATACAGATGAAAATAAATAGATCTATTGATAGCATAGCAATGGAAACTCAAGTCAATAGCAATGAGACCAATGAACATAGCACTATTGTGTGCTCTACTCGCAAATAGATAGAAATTTAAAAATCTGCAAAATATGACTAGGATACATGGCCTTACCTTGACCAACAAACAGTTGGATTCAGCAAGCAGAGCAGTATGTTGCAGGAGAATAGGTGGGTGGCCACAGGTAGCACACTGATGGGCTTGCTCTAAGCTGTCACAGAAGTTCACGGATAGCACAACGACAAGCAGATTAGCGTAGATCTCAGTGGTTGCCAGGTAGCACGTTCAGGAGTTGACTTGCAAAGCACAAAGATGTTCTCATGAGACATATAAAGTGGTTTATAAAATATTAGAAACAGGGGTGTGTTTGTGAATGAATGACGTATGTATGTCGTGGTTTTAGGGGGGCGGCCTGCTTGAAGGGGAGGCCTGGCTGGAGACACAGGGTCTGAGGAGGCCATGTGAGCGATGGCCCCTGGGCATGGGATACCTTTTGAAGTGTACATGCTGTTTGGCACCTTGGCCGTTTGCGCCCGTCACAGCCCCCCATGCCAGTGCTCATCCCCGGGTGCGAGCCGCCTTTGATAGAGGGGGTGGGATGGATGGGCCTTGGGCATGCAGATAAGGCACAGGAAGACTGCTCAATGGAGACACACTTATGTGGATTGAAGGGGGGCGGCCTGCTTCAAGAGGAGGCCTGGCTGGAGACACGGGGTCTGAGGAGGCCATGTGAGCAATGGCCCCTTGGCATGAGATACCTTTTGAAGTGTACATGCAGTTTGGCACCTTGGCCTTTCGCGTCCGTGACAGCCCCCCATGCCAGCGCTCATCCCCGGGTGCGAACCGCCTTTAATAGAGGGGGGTGAGATGGATGGGCCTGGGGCGTGCAGAAAAGGCACAGGAAGACTGCTGAATGGAGACACACTTATGTGGATTGCAGGGGGGCGGCCTGCTTCAAGGGGAGTCCTGGCTGGAGACACAGGGTCTGAGGAGGCCATGTGAGCAATGGCCCCTTGGCATGGGATACCTTTTGAAGTGTACATGCAGATTGGCACCTTGGCCTTTCGCGCCCCTGACAGCGCACATCCCCGGGTGCGACCCGCCTTTGATAGAGGGGGTGTGATGTATGGGCCTGGGGCCTGCAGATAAGGCACAGGAAGACTGCTGAATGGAGACACACTTATGTGGATTGCAGGGGCGGCCTGCTTCAAGGGGAGGCCTGGCTGGAGACACAGGGTCTGAGGAGGCCATGTGACCGATGGCCCCTTGGCGTGGGATACCTTTTGAAATGTACATGCAGTTTGGCACCTTGGCCTTTCGCGCCCCTGACAGCCCCCCATGCCAGCGCTCATCCACTGGCGCAAACCGCCTTTGATAGTATATCGTTGCTTATCAATAACAAATGCCACATACCGGAGATTCTTGTGAGCACAGACCCACACTTCAACCGGTGTATTATAGTGGTCAAGACCCTAAGGCCTGTATAATCCAATGGTAATTGTTAGTATAGATATATGTGTGACTTTTATAGAGACATAACCTACTGAAAGACTTTGAACAAGTGTTATTTAGTGCATGCATTATCGAGAATATGTTATGTTAGCTTAGATAGATAGTGACCACCCTGCTTCACAGCGACCAGACCTTCACCCATTCGGAGCACAGATGTCTGACGTCCATCCTTGAATGGAGACACACTTGATTCATTTAAAAAATCGAAACAACCGTTGTTAAAATATATGTGGTGTTTTATTTTGTATCTTATTTTCATGACACAAAAATACAAGACTTTAAAGATTATACAGGTCAGGTTGCAGCACAGTGAGAGAAAATCCCCTGTACTGACCGCTGTCACTTGGGAACGTTCCTCTAATGGCATGAACGGCACAGGCGGGTATCACTCTTCGAACATGGTGTCCAAGCCTCCCGTGGAGCCACCATGTAAAGGAACGATAGGCCACCAGCCTGTACCACCTGTGAAAAGGAATGAAACAAACTGTTTTTAAATGACCAAGATAAGTTTAATAAACGTTTGTTGTCAATGACAATTCTTGTAACTAATGGCATTCTGCACGGACAAATGCTATCTAGACAATGCACACTATTGAACGACTTACATGCGTTACAATGATATGTAGATGTAATTTTGGATATAGTAGAAGAACATGAAATAGGAGTGGCATGACAAGCAGAGTATACTTACTCGTTACTCGGATAACGAGGACGAACAGTTGCGTGAAGTTCGTGCATAAGCACCATCATTATTCTCAACACGGCCTGTGTGAGGCAGGCTGCCCTGAAGTCTGGCAGCTCGGTGATGCATTGCGGTTGTGGCTCGCCTTCCGAAATGTAGGCCAGGCATCCCGAGTTTTCTCAGCACCAGCAGTTCTCCTCCTCGGTTGGCATTAGCTCGCACCGATTGCATGTGCACCAGGTGGAGACGCTGTCCATGCGACTAGGCCCAGGCTCTTCATCTGTTGATTCGTCTTGCCAACTGCCGTCCGAATCCCCATCGTTTTCGCGTGCTTCCCTTTCCAGTAGTTCCTCCTCGGTATACTCTGGCTCGTACATGTAGGGCATTATTTCAGCCATTGTGTGGTAAACAAAGTAAAATAATTTACCGAGATGGTACAGGTGTTCACACGGGCTACAAGCGGCGAAGGTAGCTGACCAGAGCACAGAAACGAGTCACAAAATACTCTAAGTAACACAGAGAGAGGAATGGAATCGAAAATCTGCTGCTGTTTGTTGTGAAACGGTCTGTTTATACTTATTGAGGAAAGAGGCGTCCTGCCGTTTCCATGGCGACACGTCATTAGCTGAAGCGCAGCGAATGTTGACACAAGACGTGCTTTGGCGTTGAGAAATGGGCGGTACGAGTCTGCTGATGACAGGCTCAGGGGCGGGGGATATGATTTAGTGCCGCAAAAGCAGGTCAGCCAAGGCGATGGGGGAAATGATCGGATTATCACAAAATAGCAGCTCCCTGGTGCCTGTTTTCGCGTGCGTTTAATGGACGAAAACTCGGGTAAGGTCCATAGGAAAGTTTTCTAAAATCGAGCCACTTGGGCTTAAAAAAACATGGCCGACCCGTAGGGACAATAAACATTTTTACTAGACCATGCCTTTTAAGACATAATTTGTTACAAACTTAGGAAACTAGTTACATACATATGTTCAGTTACAACATGTTAAGAATGTGAATGTAGTTAGTAAGACCTTAGTCGATTTTGTCAAAGAGCCATGTTTTGATCATTGATTTGAATCACAGGTGCAATTGCTCATTTCTAATGTGCGCCAGTAGAGTGTTCCAGAGCATTGGTGTGGCTACTGGGAAGCAAGCACCTCCTTCCCTTATGTTCCTATAGCAAGGAACATTCAGGTAAGTGCTGGTACTTAATCTTTGGGATCTGGTTGAAACCTTTTGGGTAATGCTGTCGTTCAAATAGGAAGTTCTTGAAGAGGATTCGTGCTTTGACAGAGAGCCAATGAACTTCTCTTCTAATATGGGATATGTGATAATTCCTTTTTAAACCAAAGGCAGCACGTAGTTGCATTTTGGCAAGATATTGCAGTAATCTAGTTTTGAGAGGATGAGTAAGGCAGTTCTGAGGTGTGAGGAATTGACGGCTAAGTGAGCTAAATTTTGTAGTATAGGCAGTAGAAGATGACAGGGTGTTAATGTGCTTGGTCATGGAGAGAATCGCATGTAGGTAGTTGCCTACTGTTTTTACCTGTTTCAGGACTGGGATAGATGTACCATCAATATTTATAGCAGCGTAGCTATCATCTAGAGACTTTAGGCGGGCGGAGGAGCCTACAACAAGGATCTCTGTTTTCTCATCCTTCAAGCATATGCTTTGGGTGGCCATCCAATTTTTGATAATTGGGTAAATCTTATTAATAGTGGCAGCGTCTTGTTTTAGTCCCCAGTGATAGGAATCAATATCTGGGTGTCATCTGCAAAATTCATGAAGATGACGCCCACGGCGTCAAGTACTGTAAATAGTAGTTTTGTGTATGTAGTGCAAAGTCTGGGTGAGAGGCAGGAGCCTTGAGCGACAACTAGAGGTGCTGTGAAAGGATCAGTAGCCTCATCGCTGATAAAGACTCTGGAGGTGCGTTCCGACAGGAATAATTTGATCCATAGGGTGGCTTCTGAGGAAAAGTGGAAGTTTTCAGCCAGTGCCAGGCATAGCTTGTCGTGGTCTACCAGGTTGAACGCCTCTGATAGGTCGTGTAAGAGTATAATGCCTATGTTACCCAAATCTCAGAGGCTGTCCATCTGGATGTTATATTCTAGTAACAGTGATTCAGAGCTATGTTTAGGGCGAAAACCTGACAGGATGGCTCGTAGCAGGTGGTAACTTTCCAAGTAGTGTTGGATTTGTGTGTAGGCTACTCTGTCAATTGTCTTAAGTAGAAATGGAATGGTAGTGATGGGCTGATAGTAAGTAGGGGTAGTGGGATCAAGGGAGGGTTTCTTGAGTAGTGGGGTTACCCAGGCCAATGTAATGCTAGCCGGAAATGAGTTGAGGTAAAAGATGCATTGATATAGTCAGTGATAATGGGCACTAGGGCTGATGCACATAGTTTGACAAACCATGCGGGAAGCTGTCACCATTGCCGTTGGAAGGTTTTAAGGTAGTGTTGGTGGCCAAGACCTGATCTTCCGATACTTTACTGAATTTGAATTGTGACACGGTGGTATCAATGTTAGCGCTAGGTAGGTGTAAGGGCATAATTTTGCCGGCTAGTAATTTTCTCTTGTTCTTTATTTATACTTTTTTTTTAAAACCTTTATTTATAGGCAGATGCTTACAACACACATAGTCAGGGACACTTTACAAGGAATTGCAAGAATGCATTTTGCAGTACACAGTTGCAGTTATCACATATAAATGTTCCTGAATATACTGGGCATAGCACAGTGTTACATAACATCATGGCATTACACATTACTAAAGTAATTGTTTATGTGAGGGTGGATCTGAGTTGCCATCGGACAGCCTAATGAGGTAGGTACAACATGCACATCACACATTTTGGGTCGGGAGCGTGTGGGGAGGGAGTTGATGTATTCCTCTTCGGAAGTCTGTAACCAGGTGAGTGCCTTCATCCACAAGTCAAAGGTGGGAGGGGAGGAGCACTTCAAACATTGTAACACACATTCTTTAGCCACCATACAGCTGATATTCAGAAATGTAGACTTTTTTTTAGCACTATCACTTCTCCACACCCCAAACAACACCCCAAACGGGTCAGGTTCAACCGTGGCTTCCACGATGTCAGAGAGAGCCTGCAGGATCTCATAACTGAACCCGCTGAGTTCGGGGCAGGTCCAGAACATATGAATCTGGTCAGCACCTTCAATATGGCACCTGGCACAAGCCTGTGCCTGGTTTCGAGTAAATTTAGCAATTTTGTGTGGAGTATAATATAGCCTATTTAACAACTTATATTGCATGCAGCGAAACGTGAAGTTAAGGGACTTTCTTCCACGTACCATCAGAGATCTCGGTACCGAGTTCATCAGCCCATTCATCTTTTGCGGTATGGGGTTGGTTGGGAGATTTAGCTAATAGCATTTTGTACAGAGCAGAGACCACTCCCCGAGCATCACCCCTGAGTTGTCCATATAGCCTATTTCCATCGTGTCCAGGAGATTATTCGGGTAGGATGGCCACGTGACCCGGATCGCCGCCTGAAGTCTATAGTGCTGCAGCATGTCCAGTGCTGACCAGAGTGACCAGGGCATCATGTTTGTGGAGTGATGAACTTACCTTCATGGAACAGGTCAATGCCTGATAGCCCAGTGCCAGGAAGTGCTGGGCCAGAAGTCATTCGTGTTTAGACTCAAGCCCGGGGGAATCCCCAAATTGGGAGTCACTTGGTATAGGGACATGTGTCAGAGGATAGCGATAGTAGCCAAGACCATGCTCTGGGCATGACACGCTCTGACATAATCCGCCATAGGTTCAATGACCATCATGAAAAGAATGGGAGAAAATGGCCACATTGTCAGGTGCTCCTGAGGAGTGTGAATGGTGCAGATGTTAGGGAGTTAACCAGGACCCTAGCTGTGGGACACGTATACAGTAACTTAATGTATCTAATCATATTTGGGCCCACACCCATCTTCCCCAGGACCTTCTACATGTGCCACCACAAGACCATGTCAAAGGCCTTCTGGACATCTTGCGTGACCGCCACGGCCTCCGCATTTGATCGATTCTGGCCATGGTTGAAAAGGCACCTAATATTAAGTGCAGTCGACTGTCCAGGCAGAAAGCTGCCTTGTTTTCATGCACCAAGTGTGGCATGATTGGTAGGAACATGTTATAATCTTTGCAAATATCTTCGTGTCCAGGTTCATTAATGACAAGGGTCTGTAGGATCGACATTCGTCGCCAGGTTTCCCAGGCTTTACAAGAATGGTCATAAGTGCTTCCCGCAGTGAGTGGGGAAGGGTGGACTCCCGGACCAATTAAGTCCAGACCTCAAGCAATCTGGGCACCAGGAGTGTTAAATGTTTCTGGTAGAATTCAGAGGTGAGGCCATCGTGTCTGGGGGCCTTGCACTTCTGCAGGTCAGAGATGTCCTTAACTATTTCATCTAGCGTGATAGGGTTGTCTAGTTGTTCTTTGGTTGCATGGGATATGTACGTCATGGGGACAATGGTCAAGAAACTAACACATGAGATCTACACTATGTTCCAGCTGTGGGGTGTACAGTTCAGTGTAAAATTGTGTGACTACCTCCAATATCTGGTGGTCCGTCCATTTTGGTACACCATGTGCATCCTTGAACCTCTCGATCTGTGAGTGTCTCCCCTCAGAGTTGACTAATCTAGCTAGTGTTCTCTTGGGCCTTTCACCCTCCCTGTATTTCTTAGCAGCACATGGACGGGAGAAATAGTGTACTTCCCTCAAGGCATGCGACTCAAAAAACCCGAATTCCTCCCTAATTTGTACAAGTTTAGCACGAGTAGCTGCTGTTGCACACTCCCGCTCCAGCTCCTTAAGTTTGGTCTCAGAGCTATGCAGGTCGATCGGTATTACTCTTAGAATTCCCACCTCCTTAGATGTGGACATGCCCCGAATATACACTTTAAAGGCTTCCCAGCGCACGCCCATCGTCATGTCATGCTGCGTATTGCATGCAAAGAAAGTCTCTATGTCTGAGAGGATCTCGGCCCTGAAGACCACAACTTAGAGGGCCTCGGACTTGAAGCGCCAAGTGGCGCGGGGGGACGGGATTGATCCCAAAACAATGGATAACATTATTGGGGCATGGTCTGAGAGTGAGTATCTGAGCACCTTCCACTTTGCCAATCAATTCACCTGATGTGAGAAACAGATAAATCCGGGAAGAGTTCTCTTGTTCTTTATTTTCTCTTGTAGGGTGGCGATTATCCGATGAGCATTACAAGTTGTAATGGGTAAGTAGTGTACTGCACATCATCACAGAGAAATGATTTTACCTGCCAATCTGCCATAATGGTTTCCAGAGCCATTAATTTGATGCAGCTGCATGGACGAGCCTCATTCTAAAGCACCATGTTAGATTGGTGCATTACCAGCTCGGAATTACAGCTACTGCCTGGTATTGTTCCCATGTCTGGGCTGTCTCACATTGCCAGGATAATTACAACCAGTAAACTGCTTTACAGATGTTTTACTGATTTGGGCTATTCCTAAATGGACTGGGCTCAATGTGACATGTTTTGGTTCAGATGATTCACCATATTCCCCTCCAAGCTCTTCCTCATGCGGTTGGTGGTGGCACCCTGTCACCCTGACCAACCCACATATTAACCCCAGGCATGGATCACAGCCTTATGGATCATATCCAAAAATGATCATATTTAATTTCCCAAGACCTCTTCCTCAAAAAGGACTGGCATGATTATTGATTGATTGGTAATTCACATTCCAAGAATGCCTAAAGTTAGTCTGGACTTTGGGAATACTTCTTTGATGCCTGGTATGCCGGTGCTGCGAAATCCTCTGCACCTAATGCTACATACCCTCAAGGAATGGCACAACTGGTCTGGCACTTTGCCCCTCCTCAACAGACAACTGATATGACGTTCTTGGTAGGGTCACACCTTGGCACATTCATTAATAGGCTACAGTTTCTGTCTCTTCCACCTCGCTGCCCCTACATTCTCTGCCCTTTTCACAGAACACAATCCTTTCTTTTCTCAAAACATTCATTACATTGTTGCATCAAATGAGGATCATATTATTGGGTCTGTTTCTCCATCTTGCAATCAGAAGGGCCCCACATGGCAACCACCTTTTCCATCACTGTCCCTAGGCGGAATACATTGCTAATCACAAACATCAGTCACCTTGGCTCTGCAGTTGCCAGCTCATACATGGACCCCATTGTGTTTTTTTCCCGCTGTAACTTTGTTGGCTGATGCCTAAAGTTTGCAGATACCAAGTTTGTTTTTACTGTTCTCTAGGATTCTCTCTGAGTCGGCAAGAAAAAGGTGTGTTTCATATGTCTAATATCAGTGTTGGGGATAGTAATTCGAGCAGCTTGCATATTGTCTTATTGGCCCACAGTGCATTCAATGTTTCCCTTTCTCTAGGATGTAGTGTGTGCATATGAAGTGCAATACCACTGTATTACTACTTGTGCTACTTTCACCTAATTAGGCATCACCCATGTTGCTGCTGCCTCCTTATAACCAGCATTTTGCACTGGGACTTTGGCATACTGAGTACAGAAGAGGAGTGGGGGAAGGGAGAGATTAGTGAAGGATCCATGGATGGGGATTGAGGGTACCACAGTAACAGAATGCTGTCCAGAGATGGCCTGCCACCTCTTCCAACAACAATTTTCAGCCCTGCCCAGCCCTGACTTACTTCAACCTTCACCTTGCTCTCGCTTGATGTCCTCAGGAGAGGGTTTGTCCTGGGTTGGCCTTAGACCCCCTGCTGCACCAAACCCCTGCAGCATCAAACACTGTGCCCTTGCACCGCTGTGGGCTTCACTGCTGCAGGGCTTCAGCAGCCGTTATGTGTCCTGGGGGCGTGGCCTGGAGTTGCTGGGAGAGAGAGCTTTGGGGCTGCCAAACACTGCATCCTTGCCCCGTTGCAGGCTTCAATGCTGTAGGGTTGCAGTGGCCATTATGTGGATTGGGGGGCTTGGTCTGGAGTTGTTGGGAGAGAGAGCTTCAGCGCCGCCAAACACAGCGGCATTGCCCCGCAGTTTATTGGTTGGTGGCCATCATAATGAAGTAGATGCTTCCCCTCCACAAATATTATGATGAAGAATTATTCCCACATGATTTGTCTATTTGCTAATAATACTTCTGGTAAAAATTGAAATTTTTTCCTAGTGAATAAAAAATCAAGCAGATTGTTTAAATACCTGGTTTCCTCTATGTGAAAAACCACACAAGTAAATAGTTTAGTTTCATTCTGTGAGCACGACATTTTGGAAAGTGATTTGTGATGTCATCTTTGATGTCCTTGGTGTTAGTCTTAGCAGTGCACAGTGGTGGCGTGAATTATGGTTGCTTAGCTTACCATAACTGGTGAATTTCTGAGGTTTTTCAGTTTTACTTGTGACCTTTAACAACATTTTTTCATTGAATTTCATAGGTTTTATCAGTGCAACGTAACTATAGCGTCCCTTTAACAAAGTTTTTTCATTGAATCTCATAGGTTTTATTAGTGCAATCAAACCATAACATCTCTTTAACAAAGTTTTTCATTGAATTTCATAGGTTTTTATGAGTGCAACTTAACCATAACATCCTTTTAACATAGTGTTTTCAGTTAATTTTATAGGTTTTTATTACTGCAAATGAACCATAATGTTTTTTCATTGAATTTCATAGGTTTATATTAGTGTAACTTAAACATAACGTCCCTTTAACAACATTTTTTCATTGAATTTCAATGTTCCTTTAACAACGTTTTTCATTGAATTTCAAAGGTTTTATGAGTACAACTTAACCCTAACATTCCTTTAACAAAGTGTTTTCAGTTAATTTTATACGTTTTTATTGGTGCAAATGAACCATGATGTTTTTTTCATTGAATTTCATAGGTTTTTACCAGTGCAACCTAACCATAACGTAACTTTAGCAAAGTGTTTTAATTGCTTTTTTTCCCCACTTAGCAAGCCCCGCCCGCCTGTTGCCTTCCTGGTTGACGCTCTTTTTCCCTACTTAAGGAGCCCTCCAGCCTCTTTTTCTTTCCAGTTGGGGAGCAGGTGCAAGTGGATCTTGGTCACCTGGCCTAAGCCCCACCCATCTGGTGCCTTCCTGGTTGACGCTCTTTTTCCTCAATTAGCAAGCCCCACCCACCTGGTGCCTTCGTGGTTGCTGCACTTTTTCCCTACTTAACGAGCCCCGGCAACCTGGTGCCTTCCTGGTTGCCACTCTTTTTCCCTACTTAAGGAGCCCTCCAGTCTCTTTTCGTTTGCAGATGGGGAGCAGGTGCAAGTGGATCTTGGTCACCTGGCCTGAACACCACCCACCTTCTTAGCCCTGCCTCTTCCTTCCTGCTCTTAAATCTTAGATCATGGCATCTCTTGTCTGGTCGTCCGAAGTGAAGGGCAGAGAAAGAAAAGGGCAATTCCTGCTTGGGCCTGTTCTGACCAGGAGGACCCAGGGCCCAAACACCTGCTCAGACAGCAGGTAAGCATGCACCAACCAACATGACTTCACTCCCTCTGTCCCAACAGGCCACCCACTTCTTGTCCCCCTGTGATGTTCTCTTGTGCCTCCCTCTTCACGCACACAGGGAATGCCTGTTTTGCTTGATTCTTCTACCCTGGTCTGCACACCCCAACCAGCCCACTTCTGCAGGAGGTCTGTCCTGATACATTCTGGTTTCACCATCACCGTCTTGTGGCCAATGCTGCACTTGACCTTTACGGGCTTCAATGATTCACGGTGTGTCACCCTTTCTCATGGTGGCCCTGAATCATGCTGTTCACATCTTCATCTTGTATCCAGGCTTGCCCCATTACGTGTTACTACTGACTTCTGCTATTGTATTTGCTATCCCCTCTTGCTTCCGCACTCTTTGTGACTGCTTAGTCTCTGTTCTCTCCTCTTCTCCCTTTCTCCCTTTTCCTATCTCCTCCCCTGATTACTTTCTTCTATGCACTTACTCTACCAGAATTGTCCCTGTACCTAGTATGATAGCAACCTTGTCTGTCTCCTCCTCCTCCCCTTACTTGTTCTCCACCCTCCAGCACTATATGAAATGTCGGCAGGCCTAGTACAATGGTTGCTTGTTTTGTTCCTCCCCTCCCTTTCTGCACCCCTCTTCCTCACCTTTTGTTTTCTCCGTCTGTACCAGAAATGTCATGAGGCCTAGTACAGTAGTTGCCTGTCTGTTTCCATTTCCTTCTCACTCTCCCCCTCCCTTCCTTATCTATGTCTTAACTCATGCACTATCTGAAATGTTGTCAAGTCGAGTACAATAGTTAATTTCACATCCTTACTGTTCATGGCCTGTAAAAATGTCATTGTATTTTCCCTGTTCACTCCCATGCGTTGATGTGCTTTGAAACACATTGTGTAAGGGCGCTATATAAATAAACTATCATATAATAATATTGAATTTTATAGGTTTTTATTAGTGCGACTTAACCATAACGTCCCTTTAACAAAGTTTTTTCAATGAATTATATAGGTTTTTACTGGTGCAACTTTAACCATAACTTCTCTTTAACAACAATTTTTTCAGAGAATTTCATGGGTTCTTACCAGTGCATGCTATTTTCCTACAACTTACTAATATCATACTTACCCCAATATAGCAAAATGTGTGTCCAATTTACAAAGTTTCACCATTTCCCACCTTCTAGCATAATTTTTAACACTTGTATACTTTTTCCATTGTTTTTGCTTCCGTCGATGTCTGTGAACATCTGACATCATTGCGGACCTTCCGGACAGTGCCACATGACCATGCGCTTGCTCGTGGCATGATGACGTATCCATGAATACGTTTGCACTTCATGCTCGTGTCCTTGCTTCGAGGACAGTTCAGAACTGCATTTTCTACTGATCTAGGCAATTTCAAGCTCAGAATTTACCCTTTCACCGCTTCTACACCTATTCTTACTCATTATCCATTAACAATCTAGTACAACGCGCACACTTGGACGAATAGTAACAAAACTGCTATTTATCTCAAAATTGGCATCAGTTATTGCCATCCTTCATCCCCAAGAGCCACCACCACCAACAAAAAAAGTGCAGTGTTTCCAAAGACAATGAAGAGGATCAAGAAGATGAGGTAGAGGAAGTGTCTGCCTGTAGCTCCCAGAGGGAATCATAGGTGCGGCAGTTATTTACCACTTTTGGGAATGTACCAAAGGCTAAAGCTACAAAAGTAAAATGTACTGACTACCTGAACATTACCCCTGCGGGACCACCTCCATGCACCGCCACACCAAATCCAACTAACACAATGCTCTCACAAAGATTGTTCCTTTCTTAGCAAGTAGCAGGCTGTCTTCCTCCACATCATCTTCCTCAACCAATACTGCTTGCATCCAGAAGTGCCCAGGAACTGTCTGGCTGTTGTTTTTCCATTCTTGAACTCTCTTCACTTGGTGCTGTGTGTCGGAGCCGCCGGCAAGAGAAAGTGCCATCAGTGTGGAAACATTCACCTACTACTCATTTCTCAACTCCTCCCCCCGACCCACCCACCACAGCACAGCCAACACATCATAAGCCCTGGCCCATGCGCATCTCGTGCGCGCGTCCGGAAGGGCCCTGGAAGTGTCTAGCTGCTTGGCTGCAGAACGCTGCTTGTTTTTCCATTCTTGAACTCTCTTCACTTGGTGCCGGGCGTTGGAGCTGTCGGCAAAAGGAAGTGCCAGCAGCGTGGAAACATTCACCTACTACTCATTTTTCAACTCCTCCCCCTGACCCACCCACCACAGCACATCCAACACATCAGAAGCACTGGTGCACATGCATCTCTCGTGCGTATCTGGAAGTGCCCAGGAAGTGCTTGGCTGTTTTGCTGCAGAACACTGCTTGTCTTTCCATTCCTGAACTCGCTTCACTTGGTGCAGCAGGTCGGAGCCATCGGCAAGAGCAAGTGCCAGCAGCGTGGAACCATTCACCTACTACTCATTTCTCAACTCCTCCCCCTGACCAGCCCACTACACCACAGCCAACACATCATAAGTATCGGTGCATGCGCATCCTGCGTGCGCATCCGGAAGTTCCTAGGAAGTATCTGGCTGTTTGGCTGCAGAACACGGCTTGTTGTTCCATTCTCGAACTCTCTGCACTTGGCACGGCGTGTCAGAGACATCGGCAAGAGGAAGTGTCAGCAGTGTGGAAACATTCACCTACTACTCGTTTCTCAAGTAAACTTTGACATTTTCTATCTAGCACGAACCACTGGACTTGTGCTCGGTCCTGTGTTCGTCACTGTTTTGAGAGCGTTTACCTTTTTAAATTGCACGCTAAACTGACTCATTCTCTCTCCCAGCTCCTCCCCCTGATCTGCCCACCACAGCACAGCCAGCACATCATAAGCACTGGTGCACCTACATCTTGTGCGTGCATCCTGAAGTGCCCAAGAAGTGTCTGGCTATTTGGCTGTTTGGCTGTTTCGTGGTATGGTGGGTAGGTGGGGGCCCTCTAACTGGATTAATATGTATGTGTTTCACACCACGATTTCATTATAGGCTACCTTGCATTTAAATTGACATGCCGTGATCTATATTGACTTACTGAAACTGACAGTGATGCACGATTTCTAATTTTGGACGGCAATACGTGTATTTGTGTGCTGTGTATATATTATTTTGTCGTCTCACCCACGTAATGCTATTCAGACTATTGTCATCACCAACACTTTACGAAATATGCATAGGCTTTCCCTTTGCTAATTATAGAACTGGTTTCTTGTTGGCTAATATTCTTGAACTGATTTGTGTCCATTTTTGCCAGCATGGTTGGGATCTTCCGCAGTGGAAAATGTGTGAATGAAATGCAAATTAACTCTAGCCTTAATGTGACTGCTCCTATTCAATTCCACGCATCATATGAGAAGGAAGGAGAGGACTTAATCTATCTCCCTCTTCCTGACTACTCTTTGCACGGCGAACGGTTTGTGAACTCAGTAACTGCTCCCTATAGTCTCCAATCCCTGGCTGTGGAACAAAATGACAGCATGGAACCACTGGTTGTTATGAAGTTATCTCAAACAGGAGACAAAGATCTAATTTTTCACAGTCAATTTGTTTATAAAACACCAATTGCACATGCTTTTGGTTCAATGTCTACTACTTATTTGGCTAAAGATAAACCACTTTCTACTTTCTCAACACGGTTTTCCACCTAGTACTTGCATCTCTGACGTTTCCATTGTGTCCCCGACAGTGCAAGCCAAATGTTTCATTGTGTCTCTCTTCCACCACGTCTGTTCCCCCTTCTGAGGTCGAAGAAATTTGTCTCCACAACATTCATGGAACCATTGCTGATCACCACACCTCATTAATGTGGTAACATCACACTATCATTCTACAAGTTCCCCAACTTTTAAGCACCACACTTCTCTCTGAAAAACTGATTTTGGTAACAAGGTATTTGATCATACAGTTTCGCCCCTTCCCAATCATGATCAAACCAACTCTGCTGACGGTGTTATCAATCAAACTTTCGGCCCGATAACTCACGATGCTTCAGCAGAATACCCAGTGATCTTGCATATTCTCAATGTTCTTGATAAAGGGCACGAAAAGACACACAGGGAGCTAGACTACATCAAACATCTTGTTGGTGACCTAAACGGAAAAATTAGTGTATTGGAGGACTTCATGCTCGCACACGCAAACTTTCAAGTCGAAAAAATTGAGACATTAGATTCACTAATTGCAAAAGCTCAAATGCCTCTGCAAACATGCACCAACAACAAATCCACTCAAACTTCTGAGAATGGGGTACTTGCAAATATGGCTTCAGGAACTTATGCCCAAGCAGTTTCTGTTGGTTCTACAGATAACTCTGTACACTTAACTCTGGGTGCCATTCCGCTACTTGAAGCGTTAAAACTTAGCTCATTAAAGCTGGATTAAGTATTTAGATTCCTTACAACTGAAAGGAACTATTCTCAGGGGTTCAGAAGGGACAGCAACCCAAACATTGCTGCTCAGCTAAACACCATTGTAGAGTCAAACATGGCCCTTCACAGATCATTGAGGTCATGGGGGAGCTTGATAAAGTTGATATATCTTTGTCTACACCACACGTAGTCTCTACTGTAAATGACATACCGGAATCTGACACAAGACTACACTCTTGCAAGCTTAAGCATGCTCATGCGAGAGCTTTCAAATGCAACAACACAGCAAAGAAAAATAACAATTTGTTAACAAAGTCCCAATCAAAAAAAATCTACCTGACTTAAAACCTTGTGACAAAGTTTTGAACACCAACCTATTACCTTATCCTTCCAACAATGATCCCATCATCGATTTGGGACAATTAAATGATGAATCAAAACTAGTCCTAAATATGGGTAAACAGGACAAACCATGGAAAACAAAAAAATCCCCCAAAAATAAGAAAAGTAACCCAACAGGCTTAGACATCCATACGGTGGTACCCACTCCAATTCCTTTGAGCATAAGCATTTCAAGCACCGGCACTAAGGCTGTAAACTCACACATTCTATCTTCACTTCCTTCTGACAATCTTACTGCAACGGATAATTCTACCCAAAGCCATTTACTGCAATTTTACCCGATCACATGTATACAAAGAAACGGGTCTGGGAACAAAATCCAATCGAGCGGTTTGCCACTCTCCAAACCACCGTTGCCTGACCCACTTGTACAACCGGTTGGTGTGGGTATATTTACAGATGCTTGCCACCTCGTCATTCAAACTGCAAAAGAGGTGGCTATTATAAGAGATGGCACACACGCTGAGAATGCCCCTGTTGTTTCCCCTCTGCACAATTCCTTATGTAATCTATCAAAGCATTATGTAGATTTACCCATACCAACGCCTCCTTGCAAGGCTCACATGGAAGGAAACGGTGAAGAAAGGGACTTCTCCATCGATATGCCTAACACATTGGGATGGACTAGTGATCCGGCTAAGAATGGGCAGCAAAGAATACATCATTTGTTTCTCTTCAGCACATTCAAAGCAGCTCACAACTGAGGACCTTGTTATTCGATGATATATAGTGGATTTGTCTTTCCAATCATAATAATCATCAGATGATCTGTGTTACCTACTCACCTAACATCTTCCTCTTAATATGGTCCCAAAGGGAGGACTTCAAATATCGACGCTTACTGCTTAGGGTGTTTCATTCAATCAAAGGGGATAACGATTTCCTTGATGCGTCCTTGCCTACTGCTGTCCAACGGCTGTCAATGGATAACGCAAACTCTGAGACCTCTATTCCCAAAAGCGAGATAATACCCCAACTGACAGCCTTGGTAGCGAATGCTGCCAATCTAGCGTTGCTAGCCCCATTGCTGACCACTATACATGAAATTGCAAAAACGGCCAAGCAAACGTAGCCTTGATTTATTTACATTCACCTCGTGGAATTGCTGTGGGTATTCAAATCTAAAATCCTGGCTTGAATCCTTTCAGTGTGATAATGTTCCTAGGCTATTCCTCATTCAGGAAACTATGTGTATCCATTTGTTTGGTGTTGATGGATTCACTACATTTTCCCTCACACAATGGCAGGGGTGCTGGGGAAACCCTTGGGGTGTCTTGTTATATTAATGAACAATAGTGTTCATGTCAAACCCACAGTGATCTGTTCTGAAAACGATATCTTGGCTGCTGAGTACCACCAGTTAAGCTCTTTCGGAATGGCTTTCTTTTCTTGATCATATGTGTCTATTTCAATCCTTTGCAATTTATTTGCTTCCTTAGATCTTGTACTCGAAGCTGCTTTGCTCAATAATCCTGCCTATGATATCATCTTTGGCGCTGACTTTAACGCTTCATGTAATGGAAAGCATATCACCTCTTCAAACTAAGTCGGGGCCGGTTCGAGAATAAACATTAGGTGCAGAGGTGAACTATGGGTCCAATTTCTTGACCATTGGAATTGTCATTTGGTCAATTTCCACTCCCCCCCCCTTGTCACCTGAAAAAAGGGGTGTTGCCTCTTCTTGCATTGACTTTTTTCAGATCTTGCTTGCTATGGTCAATCCTGTTCGGATTGGTTCTACCTCTTATGGCGACCACCTTCCTATCAACCTTTCCATCAATGCACAGATGCTACTACTTTCTTGTAAACCAAACCTGGCGCAGTTCCAGCCTGATCGTAGAATGCATTTTGTGCATTAGTCGCTATATAGGCATCTTACTTACCTAGTTACCAGAGATGTGTGACGGGTATTTGACCAAAATCAACTTGATGTCTAGCCGCAAGGAAGGGAAGAATGGAACTTGCATATAATCAAATCACATTTTTATGAGCTGGCGCAGGGAGCTAAGATTGAAGCCTTGAAACACAAGAAATCTTTTAATGCTGAACTAGCTAATTATAAAAGATGTAAGAACTCTGCCCTAAAAGCCTTAACTAGGGCTTACATCTCTCAAGATGATTACATTCTCAGAAAACATTTCATATTACAAACTTATAGGAACCAACTGAACGTGATTAAACATCAAATTCAGAGGAGGCCACCAGGGGGCGCAGAGGCAATGGCAGCCTGAATCCCGTGCTCCTTCTGAGGCCAGGTTGAATTGGGGATTGAGCCCCCCCGAAACCCCCCACGGAGAACGAATGAGCCGGCACGGGCAGTGAACCCCTGGGGCCCCCACCGAGAGAAACAGCGACATCAGAGGCCCCCGGGAAGGCTGAGAACCGGAGCCGCGGCCTTGGCAGCAAAACCGCCTCTGGAGCTCCGAGCGGGGGAGGAGCTGCAGACAGCCAAACCCAGAGGTCTGCACCCGCGCCGCACTTGGCACCCCACGCGAGAGGTCTGAGGAGCGGTGAATCCGTATCCCCCCGCGGATCGTGCCCATCACCGGCGAACGAAGCGACGACCGCCTCCCACACTCCCCGAGCAGGTGGCGCGAGAAGCCAGAGACCCGCACCAAGACAGGAGGGGGGGCGCTTTCCCCTGGTTTAGGCCCCGGAGAGAAGGGGGTGGCGGTGCTCGGGTCGGGGCCCTCCCCCCCTCTACCATCTCGCCTGACAGCCCCGACAGGCACCCAGCTTCCCGGCGCGGGGTAGGAGGATCCCTGTGACCGGGCCGCTGCCCGCCCACAGATGAGGGGCCTCCTCCGCCTTTCCCCGGGCCGGGGCCCGACAACTGTCCCTGCAGACAGCAAAGCCACAGAGCAGGTCAAGCCCGCAAGGACCGCCACCAACACCACAAGTGGGGCGGAGCGGTGACTCAACACCCCTTGGGGAGCGAAGTGCTCCCCCCTCCTTGGTGTGCGCAGAGGATCCCGAAGGCCCCAGGACCCATGCTCTGGGTGTGAGGCCCCCGCCTGATGCTGGCGGGTGTGTGCCCGCCCGACAGCGATCGCGCAAGCACCACGGAGGCCTATTGAAGGGAGAGCGCAGCACTGGCAGGCCCGCCAGGTGAACTTGTGGCCCCCACGGGAGCGAGGCACACTCAACGGTAAGCAGGGGGACAATCAGATGGGCTGGCAGAGGGAACTACAAAAATACCATTACCGAGAGCCCGGTCCCCACGTTAACAGCCCACCCCACTACAGTGAAATGGCCCAGTCTCAAGCCTCGGGACCCTCGGCGGTGGCAATGTAAAGGGGCTTTGCCTCCATTTTACAGGAGATAAGGGACATGCGCTCCGATGTTGCCCAAAAGTTTGAAAAAATGGCCCAAAGAGTGGACAAAGTGGAGGACAGACTCCTCCAGGTTGAATCTAACCAGTCATCCTCAGCGACCCTAGAGGTAGAGATGAACATGAGGCTATCTGCCCTTGAAAAAAGGGAGGCAGAGAGGTTGAGACAAATGGATGACTTCGAAAACTGGGAACGGAGAAACAACCTCAGAGTCTTCGGGGTCCCTGAGGCGGAGACGGAGAGAGAGGTCACCCGAGTGGTGCGAGACATTATTGCCCTCCTCTTTGAAGAAGAGATGACCACTGAACTCATATTTGATCAGGTGCACAGGGCGGGGGGACGGGCAGGGGGACCCCGATCGATTATAGTCCGGTTCCACTATTATGCCGACAAGACACGGGTGCTGGAGGCCGCCAGGAAAGCACAGGAAGTCACATACAACTCCCAGGTCTCCATTTTTCAGGACCTCTCCGCATATACACTAGCTAAGCGCAGGATGTGCCGCCCCCTCACACATCTGCTGAAAGAGAAGAGGGTAAGATAGAGAATGGGCTACCCCTTCTCTCTAACCTTCGAATACCTGGACCAGCGGATGACGTTGACCACCGAGGAGGACATCAAGGGAGCCATCCAGGACTACGTGACGGACCCAACCCCTCGAAGGGGACCAACTGGACCCATCCCGGGCAGAGCAAATGGCCAGGGCCCGTCGAGCGAAAGAAGAAAGAAATCTGGCCCAAGGAAATTCAGGAAAATGAACACTCCCTCCCCAATGAAGGAGGGAGAACAGAATGACTCGGAGGGATGAGCACCTGGAGTCCCAGCCGGGAACGGCACGAGAATATGGACCACGGGGACGAGCAAAGGGGCATGACCACCTGTTGGTCAGGAAATGAGAAACTGGAGACTAAGTAAAGAATCCCAGAATCACCCAGTGAAGCAAGTATGGTGGGGGCGGCCGAGGGTACGAGGGGAGGGATGGGGGGCTCACAAAGGAAGGCAGGCTGTTAGTCCGGCCAAAATGCCAGAAATGGCGGAACTATCTGGCTGGACGCCGGGGAGGGGGAAGGGGGTGCACGATCTAGTTGGGGTTTGTTTGTTGGGGAAAGAGTTTTGGGGGCAGTTGGGGAAACGCTCTAAAAGTGTCCAAAAGGTGAAACAAGGGGAGCAAGAAGGGAGTAACGATGCGATGACATTGGCTAATAGAGAGGGAAACATAGATTATGGCTGATGTCCGGCCGGCTCTGGGTGTGGGTACCCTTAATGTGCGGGGGCTGAATACCCCCACGAAGAGGTCCCTGGTTTGTAGGGTGTTTAGGAGGGCAACACTGGACCTGCACTTTTTGCAGGAGACACACTGGGCGAAGGGGAAAGAGCCTAGAATGCGGGGGGGAGGAATTGAGGAGGTCTTTCACGCCTCCCACAAGGCTAAAAAAAGAGGGGTGGCCATACTGGTGGCACGAGATGTAGGTTTCGAGAAGGAGGCCATCTAGAGAGACCCCGAGGGCCGATACCTGATGGTGCGGGGCTCCCTGCAGGGCTCCCCTTAACCCTAGCAGTAGTGCATGGTCCGAACGAAGGTTAGGCCCAATTCTCGGAGGACGTAGGGGATAAGCTTAGTCTGTTCGTGCAGGGTCCACTGGTGGTGGGGGGAGATTTCAATATGGTCCTAGACCCAACTATAGACAGAAAACGGGTTGGCTCCCAGAACCTCAGACCCGCGGATGAAGTCATGGCGCAAAACTTTCAGAGGGTGAATGGGGAACTGGGACTGATGGACACGATCCAAACCCCCAGATTAGGGACCCCCTCCTTTACCTGCTACTCAGCCATCCATAATTCGTTCTCGAGGATAGACCACATATTAGTGGACGAGATCCTCACTCCATACGTAGCAGGCTATAGGATAGACCCAGTCCCCTGGTCGGACCATGATATGGTCAGAGTCAACCTAATGATGGGTTGGTGTAGAGAACGCAGAGGGTGCTGGAAATGCAATGATGCCCTATTGAGAGATGAGGTACTCGCCCAGGAGATCCTGGACTCCATAGCGGAGTTCTTTGAGTTCAATGATAACAGAGTGGTGGCCATGCACACGCTTTGGGATGCCATTAAGGCAACCCTACGAGGAGTCCTCATAAAAATAGGTTCCATGAAGAAAAGGGAGAGGGAGGCCCAGGAGAAAGCCCTGCGAGGTAAAATAGGCCATCTCCAACCAGGGGGCTCCCCGGACCAGGCTTTAGAGCACGACCGGGTGGCCGCACTAGAGGACTACAGGCTCCAGCTGAAAGATCTGCTCCTACACAAAACCGAGAGGAGTCTCCTAATGGTAAAACAAAAATACTATCAAAAGGGGGACAAGGCGGATAGGATCCTAGCCTGGAAGCTAAGGGAGGTCCAGAGAAGCAGAAGGGTGGAGGAGGTGAGGGACACCCAGGGGCATCTCGGCCGTGACTCCCCCCATATCGGAGAGGCCTTTCGCCAATACTACAAAGCCCTCTACTCCTCGGAATATGACGGGGATGATACCCAGATAGAGGATTTCCTGAACTCCATATAGATCCCATCCCTTTCGCGGGAGTTGGCAGAGA
Source organism: Ambystoma mexicanum (assembly GCF_040938575.1). Lineage (NCBI taxonomy): Eukaryota > Metazoa > Chordata > Amphibia > Caudata > Ambystomatidae > Ambystoma > Ambystoma mexicanum. The sequence continues at coordinate 507,283,115 of NC_090926.1, read as the reverse complement.
GGCTGGAGGGTCCGGTGACCGAGGATGAGGTGGACAAGGTGATAGGTGAAATGAAGGTGGGAACCTCCCCCGGGGATGACGGCTTCACTGTCTATTTCTACAAAAGATTCCACTCCACCCTGGCCCCGTACTTAGTGAGAGTCTTCAACGCTGTGCTTGAGGATGGCATCCTCCCCGAGTCCATGATGGGGGCCATAATAGCAGTTCTGCCATGGAAGGGCAGGACCCCGTGGAATGCTCCTTCTATCGTCCCATATCTCTGTTAAATATTGACGTCAAGATCCTGGCCAAGGTGGTGGGGAGGCGGATGGAGGGAATAATGTCGAAGCTAATCCATGGTGACCAAGTGGGCTCCATTACAGGAAGGCAAGGGTGGACAATATATGCAAAACAATAGACCTGCTCCACTTTGCTCATACATCAGGGCTAAACGCATGTGTCCTCTCCCTAGAATCGGAGAAATCCTTCGACAGGGTCGAGTGGCGATACATGGATCTCCTCCTCCAAAGAATGGGCTTCGGGACTCACATCATGAGCTGGGTAGCCGCCCTCTACAGGGCCCCCACGTCAAGGGTTCAGGTGAATGGGAGGCTGTCCGAACAATTCCCCCTCTCCCGAGGGACACGGCAGGCTGCCCTCTCTCCCCCCTGATATACGTCCTCACAATGGAGGCATTGGCAATAGCGATTAGAGCTCACCCGGACATCAGGGGGATTAGAAGGGGTGATATTGAATTCAAGCTTTCCCTGTTTGCGGACGACATTTTGGCCTATCTGGTGGACCCTGTCGCCTCACTCCCCCCCTTCCTAGCGCTGGTGGCCTCATTCGGTCGCTTCTCAGGTCTGAAGATCAACGCTGCCAAATTTGTCTTGCTCCCTATGAGGACAATAGATCTGGGGCTAGACCCTCTGGACTGGTTTCATGGAATTAAAGTGGGGAAGGCCGCTATACGGTACCTGGGGGTACTTCTCACCAGAGATATAATGAAATTGAGCACTGCTAACTATGACCCCATGATAGCAGAGATCACATCAGATTTGAGGAGATGGGATAAGATGATCCTGTCGTGGTATGACAGAATGACTGCAGTAAAAATGAATATATTACCACAGCTTCTCTACCTTTTCACAGCACTTCCAACCAACGTCACAGCACAGACCTTTAGAGATCTACAAAATGGGGTTCGAGACTTTGTATGGCAGGGGAAAACCCAGAGAATAGGAAGGACCCCCTTGACTCTGCCTAGGGAGGAGGGGGGATTCGGGCTTCCGGAGTTCCACCTCTATTTCTGCGCCGCCCAACTGCGCGTCCTACTGGAGCATATGAAAGAGGGAATGGGGACGTATTGGTCATATTTGGAAGATATGGACGCCCATCCCCTGAAGGTCCTTGACCTCTTGTGGGCCCCTCGCAAGACGATCCCGAAACACCTAAGGTTCCACCCGACCCTGGGAGTCCTCTGGGACATCTGGAAAGAGGGCCCCCGGACTGCTCACCTCACCACTTGGCCATCCCCGATGACCTCTCTCTGAGGCCACCCCCTTAAACTGGGAAGCAGAGGATACCGGCACTCTCAGGAATGGTCGGACAATAGAATGGAATGGGCAGGGCAGTTGTTCAGAGAGGGTGAATTCCTATCTTACGAGGACTGAGGGATGCTCTCGGAAGAGGATCGCTATCCATCTTCGAATACCTCCACCTGAAGGGCATCCTCTGCAACCCAGCATGGGGCCCGAACCTGAGGAGACAGTTGACCCCCTTCGAGAAACTCCTCGACTTAGCGACCTCAAGGAAGGGGGCGATATCCAGCATGTACAAAATCTTAAACACTTATAACCTTCAAGGTAGGAGGAGCTTCCGTATGTTTTGGAACAACCTAGCATGTGAAGAGATCTCCGAGGACTCCTGGGCTAGAATTTTCAAGATAGCATTTCACGGAAACCTATTTACCTCGGACATGGAGCATAACTTTAAGATGTTACAGGGGTGGCACAGGGACCCCGCGAAACTGTGGAGGATGTTCCCGGGGGACTCGCCAAGGTGCCCGAGAGGATGCGGACAGACTGGCACCAGAGGCCACATGTGGTGGCTCTGTCCGAAAGTTCAGGACTATTGGGGTTCAGTGAGGGATTGGATGGCGGAAGTAACAGAAGAACGTTTGCCATTAAATCCCTTAACAATGTTGTTGGGTCTCCCCCCGGAGGAAACAGAGCTATATCGATACCCAAGGATGTGGGAAACCATGCAGAGGGTGGGCAGAGTGGCCCTTGCCAGAAGTGGAAGAGTCCAGATGCCCCCTCCAAAGAGGACTGGCTGCAAAAAGTGAAAAATATGTTCTTGATGGACAAACTGACTGCATGGGTGAACAAAGAAAGTAGCACCTTCCTCACAAACTGGTATGGGGTGCAGCAGTCCTGGGGTTGGGATGTTCACTGAGTTCGACGCCAGGCTTCTGGCCTGAACGAGCCGGGATTAACCCCGAAAGGCGAGACAATCTGCCAGGGAACCCACGGCCTGGGGAAAGGCAGCATCAAGCTAACAGACGAGGGGTCACAAATCGCATCATCCCCATGGCACAGACGACAGAATGAACATTGAAATTCTCCCAGGGCGAATGCAGGTTTCTGGACACAGGGTAGGGGGGTGGGCAGGGATTGGGGAGGGGGTATGTGCGATGGGGGGGCTGGGGGTTTTCGTGGTTCCTTGACAGTACTTGTTGTATTAAAAAATGCCAATAAAATCTAAAGTTTAAAAAAAAAACATCAAATTCACTGTGTGGATGATCAAAGACTTTTCAACTTGCTCTGTAAACGAGATGCCCGCAATACATGGTCCATTTTAAGAGGTACTTGCAAATCAACCCGTATGAATATGTTCTCTTCTATCTCTGCAGATGTTTGGCAAAATTACATCTCAACTAAATTTAGTTTATCTTTGCCATTTATATCTTGGCACTCTGAAATTTTAAACTCTGTGAACATCAACGACCTTTCATTCTCGATCGAAGATATCCTGTCGGTGATCAGACGATTGAAGAACTTGAAGTCAGCCGGCCGTGATGGATTACCACCCTGCATTATTAAATCTGATCCACAATTTTGGGCGGCCATTCTTCAAACAAAATTTGACTACATTCTTCGATCTACTAAAATCCCTGAATCATAGTGTAACGCTATCATCATTCCCATTCATAAGAAAGGTTATCCCCATGATTCAACAAACATTCGTCCGATCGCCCTGATGAACTCTGTTGCAAAGCTATTTGCCATTCTTTTACTCAAACATCTGGAAAGATATATTGTTGAAAATTATATTTACTCAAGATATCAAGTGGGTTTAGAAAGCAAACGAGTACTTCTCTGAATACTGTGGTGTTAGCTCACTTGCTGTCTCAAACTTCTGATACAGGACCAATTTATGTGGCAGCATTGGACCTCTCTTCCACTTTCGATGCAGTGGTAAGAGAATGATTGTGGTGAAAATTGTTGAAGTCGGGTTTTCCACATTGATTAGTACAGTTGATTGCCCTACTCCATACTAATACATTGTTTCAGGTTCATGTAAACCAGGAGGGTGCCATTACTGGCCATATTCCGACCCTGACAGGTGTAAAGCAGGGCTGTAATCTTGCAGCCCCACTTTTTAAGTTATATATACGTGACATTGATTGATTATGGAGTGAGGTGGCCATGTATCCTGCAATATTAGGTAACTGACATCTACACTGGCTCTGTTTCGCAGACAATATCATTCTGCTTGACAGAGTGTCCTCAGGTTTGCAGTGAAAAAACGAAACGTCTTTCATGATTTCGCGACTGCCCACAACTTACATGCAGACTATGCAAAATCTAATGTTATCATCTTTGCCAACAAAAAGCGTACAAAATCTTATCAATGGACCATGGCTGGCCCAAACATTCTGCGAGTGAAATCGCTACGATATTTGGGGTATCAGTTAGCTGATTCTAACTCTCTGAAATCTTGGACTGTGGAACTTAAGGCAAAAGTGCGTACAATGCTATCTCAGTTGAAAATTATCTTTAGGAAATTTGGAAAATGTTCCTTACTACCTGTTCTAGATTTGTATACACTTAAAGTAGAGCCTACTTTATTGTTTGGCCTAGACTTGTGTTTACTGAATCTAGATGAGATCTTGAATAAGATACAAGAGCAGATTTGGAAAACGACTTTGGGACTAGCCCTCACTGTTCCAAATTACATAGTTCGTCATGAGCTTGGGTTACTGTCATTGTCTGCAAGATATACTTGGCGGAAGTTATCCACGTACGCCAAAATGTTGGTCCCATCACAAAACTCTTTGTGCCAAGATCTCAAGGAGCTTCTGATGGCCCAAACAGTTCCATTGCTTGTTGTATTTGCTACTCAAATGCAGGACGTTCTCGCACACATAAATTCATCTTCTGATGACCTAATGCTGGGTCTCCCAAATGTGAAACTCAAACTGTACACAATGGATTGGATCCTAACTATTGGTTCTAATCACACCTGTAAGACCTATAGGGATTATGCCTCATTTGAAACCAAAAGAGTTGTTCATCCCTTGTACACATTCAAGTGTCCATGTCATAGGGTCTATCATATATACATGAGGTTTAAACTAAACCAACTGCCGACCTTAGAGCGAGTGCACTATACATTTCCACTGCTAGAACAGAAAACAGGCCCATGTAGATTTTGTCTTGCCCCCTCTCAAGAGGAAACAATAAAACATTTAGTTGTGTACTGCCTATACTTCAAAAATACCAGAGTGCAGTTGATGGGTGATTCATACCCAGATTTTACATTCGTTGCACGTCAGTCGTTCTGGGAAAAATCTATGAGAGGAGACAGCACACGGATATTATTGGCATTGGGTAGATACTTGTTCAAATTAGAGGAAATGTTGATGAACTTGAATCAGACGCAGTGTTAATGAGTTCAATTACAAAACGGTATACTGTTTGTAATCTATATTTTTATGCTGATGCAATAATATCATTGCTTATTTCATTATCTTTACCTGTTTTGCAAAATTATGTTATATTTACACTTATTTCATTATCTTTACCTGTTTTGGCAAAATGATGTTATATTTACATTTTGGATTGTTTCATGTTCTGATGAGTATCTATATGTAGTTTGTTTCATTTACACTGAATGATCTTAAATCACATGATGACGCTATGCATCTTATAAGTATGTTTCTTGTTTTTATCTGATGTATGATTCTTCCTTCCTTTCATCTGATGTTTTGTAAAGGTTTCTTTGTGAACCAGATACAAAGTACAATAAAAAAACAAAAACTGTAACCACACAGCCTACTTGTGGTTGACACAGAAACCCATCAGCTACCTTGTAAGCAATAAAAGAGGCTGTTGATCCATATCTTTGGAAGACAGCAGTCCTTTGTATATACTACAACACACCACTCTGCAGGGTAAGCAATTTTGAAGTGCGTTTGAAGCTGTATTGAAGGAGCATGAGAAACACTACCTACAAACAAAAGGAAGATTCCTTTAGGAAACTCTTTTCACAGTTAAAAAATAGAACTAAAAAAATCTTGTAGGCTCCATCTACTTTACATTTCTCAATAAAGTACATAGACTCAATACGTTTTTCCAACATTCCATTAGCATTTTGTGTTATGCTAATGGAAATAATGTGGCATTCATCCCCCGTTCCAGGGAACGGAACGAGGGATAACGACCCGGCAGCCCAAGTTATCAGCCCAATCGAAGTGTGTCTGTGTGCACCCTCATGCCTGCAGGCTTTGGCGTGTTATAAATAAATAAATAAATAAATAAATAAATAAATAAATAAATAAATAAATAAATAACGAGGGCTCTGGACCATTATTCTCCATTACAGCCCCTGGAATGGGGGATACAGGCCATTAGCACCCCTGGTTCCCAAAACGGGTAGCCGGGGTGCTAAAAAATAGATTTGTCTTCCTACATCGAGATGCCAGCGGCTTCCCACTGTAGGAAGGAAAATCCTTTTCCAAGATGGCCACCATGGAAAGGGAAGGTGGGGCACTGTACAGACCCCAACTTCCCTTTCCATGGCAGCCTGCAGAGGGCAAAGACAGAACTCTATCACCATATTACCACAAGCAAATTTTTTTCTCCTTTAAACCTATCTCACTTTCGAGCAATGTTATCACATAGCTGATCCCAGGTGGACATGGCCACTTTAACAAAATGTTTCATCCCTCGCGGTCATGGCCAGTAGCCAGATTGTCCGGGTCATGACCTTATACCATGACCCAGACAATCTGGCCACTGCCCATGGTCACAGGCCTCAGTCACCACAGGTATATCACAATTTTTTGTACCTACATTATGACACTTTTTAAAAAAAAAAACACTGGCACATTTGCAAAACCATGCTTTAAGGTCCTTGCTAACGCTCTTTACACAAGTTTGATTGAAATCCGCTCATGTTTTATATTTTCAAAAGTGTCAAAATGTATGTACATACAATAGGCACATTGCCCCCACTCGCCAAAATCCATTCAGTCTTTACACAAATATGGTTGGGTCTATAATCTTTCTGAAAACATGTGTCCACAGTTGTCAAATGGCAACAAAGTTATAAGCCATCTAAAAATGTTGAGTCCCCCAGTCTAATTTAGCCCCTCTTGAGAAATCCCACCAAAATTTAGAAAAGCATTTTTACCTAAATTTAAAATTGCTTTGCAAACTGTTGTGCAGATTCATCAAATGGTACCACATTTATAAGCCTTCGCAATATTTTGGGAACCCCTTCTAAATGTGTTCCCTCTTGACAAAACAGCTCCATACTTTTCAAAACCATTCATAATCAAGTCTAGAATAGAATTCAAACATTTCATGCAGTTTCATTGAGTGGCGCCGAAGTTATAAGCCATCGAAGAATTGCTTTTCACCAACCCTGTAATGCAGCAATAGGCATAAATGTCACTGAACATCTGAAGTGTCTGCGAACATTACAGGACTGCCCCCGAACTTCTGGGCTGTTGGAGGACGGCAATATCCCATCCCATCCTCATCACCCCTCACCTCCCCAGAGATCGTTTGATAAGTGCAATATTGCGTTTAAAAAAATCTTTTTACCTCGATGTCCACGGAGACCGGCTGCTGTCTGCGAATCCAACATGGCAGATGTTTCCAAAATTCTGACGCACTTCACGCTTTTCAGCATCCAATCAGGGGGCGCGTCCGATGTCTGCGCACATAACTTCAACCTCTAGGCCAATTGAATGCCCTTCTGCGGACAGAACAGGGAAATCGATTGAGCGATTTGTGTCCAAGTTGTTTCTTACCTGGTCCAATAATCTCCAGCCTTTTTTGCTGTATGCTGGGCAGAAATCTTGATGTTTTCCTCTATGGGGAAATGAATGGGAGTAGGCCGACAAAAGTATTGTTTTGCTTTCTTATTATCGTTTTCATTTTTTAACAAATCTTTACCAAAATAACCAACCTTGGTGGGCCCAAGACAAAAAAAACTTTAGTTTCCAAAATATCAGCCAATTCCGTAATGAACGCAGCAGTTCAATACAACTATAATTATAATGATATTAGCTCCCTGTATCCGAAAATAGCTAGCTGACATCTTTCAAAGCACGTTTAATAACAGGGTGTATTTTTGAAGCCATTTGCAGCCCGTATCAATTTCTATATTAATTTGATCCCAAATTGATTTAGACAAAAAGGTTATTGCAAAATGCACCTTTCATCCATGTTTTAAAACTAATTGAGAACATGGATGTATCATTTTTACTAAGTTAACTAAACCGTGATCAACAAAAAGAAATAGCACATATATGGTGAGAAGCACCGAACATTGTACAATATTTACACATGTACTCATCGAGGAAACGTGTCAGTTCAACCAGCAAGTTTACACTGGGGCACTGACAGAACAATACAGTGTTGTTTTCGTCCTATTGGAGAAGAACACATTTCACATTCATCAGAGGTCAGCCTATGCCAGCTTGCATTAATAACGTCTACCTTGATATGAAATGCCACCTTATCAGCCCAACTATCCACCGTGGATCGTAGAAGAAAGAATCCACGAGGAAGTCTCATCACAGCTGTAGAAATATGCAAGTCACGTGGGAAGGCTCATTTCAACTGGTGAATTAAGTGTGCATAGCGATTGCGCCATTTCTATTAGACTTGAAAGGCTCCAAATAATTATAATGTAAAGCCTCAACATTTAAATATCAAATGTGTAAACATTCCTTTTTTTAAAATGTATTTAGAGATTAGTGTGAGATTTATTGCCTGGTTTCCATGATGTGCTGGCATCTGTCTTCGTTAAGCTGGGAAAATAGTATTGCACGATTCTATTATTTAGAGCATTGCAGATTTTCCATAGCAACGAGGGCTTATTAGGGAGCGTGCTCGTCTGTAAGCCACGACCTTGAAGTGTAAGGTCTGCCTTCCATTGATGGCAAATGCATTTCATTGTTGCTAATAGTTCTTTTGTAACCTGTTGTGTGGGCAGGTTGCCTTGATAATTGTGAGCGTTCTTTAACAGCAAGACGAATTCACGTTGGGATCTTCTTAGAACTTTAAATCCCATATTTCCTTATTTCATTGAAAAGATTATCGATCAACATCAACGACCTTGCAGCTCATTGGTCAGATACATCTGTGTACCTGTTATATTTCTGGGCGCATTTCATACACCATTGAGTTCTCTGAGAAATAGACTGTAAGTAACTGAAATGTGGGCAAAGAATGCCTGTCAGTGAAAACATATATTTAAGATTGTCTCTATCAGAGAACAAAACGTGCCCTAGATATGTTAGTGAACAGAAAGAAGTGCTGCAGATATGTGATGTCATTTTTGATGTGATCAATTACATTTGTGATGTCATCTTTGATGTCCTGGGTGTTACTCCTAGCAGTGCACGAGTTAACGTTGCTTAGCGTACCAAAACTGTCGAATTTCAAGGGTTTTACAGTATTACTTCTAATCATAATGTCCCTTTAACAATGTGTTTTCACTGAATTTACGTACCTGTAACAACCTTTTTCCACTGAATTTAATGGGATTGTGTAAGTGCAACTCAACCCTAACGTCCCCTTAACACATTTTTTTCAAGGAATTGAACAGGTTTTTATTAGTGCAATTTACACTGCTATATGTCCCTTATATTATACTCCCTTCCCCAATATGGCAGATATTATCTGCAGACAGAGCAGTAGTCCGCGGACGTCGGACAGCATTTACAAGGCTCATAATCATAGGGGATACTCAAAAGGGATGTACCCACCAACCAACAAACAGATGGACATAAAATCACAACTAATGTTTACAACATGCAAATATACCTTTTTGTACGAACAAAAAATATGATTTTTATTTATTAAGCACACATTACAATGGAATGCACCAATCACAAACCATAACTGTACACTTCATATAATCTCCTTACTAATACTCTGCATACAGATTGAGAAACACTAGGTGCATTGTATATTTATTTCTCTATTATTAGCTTTCATTATATAAACATTATTATAACACAGAAGCACTTTTTTTTTCTCACAGAAATGGCAAGCACACTTGAGTGGTTAGAAAAGAACTTCCCAAAAAGAAGAAATGAGCGACGATAACATCCCCAATGGTATAGAATACATATTTAAAAATAAACAAATTATGTATTTTGTACACACCTTACTAAAATAATACTTTCTATTTTTCGTACAGTACATAGTTTTCATGAAGAAACCATGCCCAACTTTAATTACATACAGTGCCAAGAATAACAAACAAAAGTCCTATACCAAACTGTAAATAATCAAATCATGAACTTGTCTAAGATTTTAGGGAACTTTTACAGTATGTCCAAAACCATGTAATTAAAAATAGTCCCTATCACTGTCCTTGTTGCACCTGCCCCCCTTCTCCCCAGCAATTATCCCCATCAAATTTGGAACATTTTACTCAAAGACGTTTTGATGAAACCTCACTCCCTTCCTCCCTTGATGATTATTGTAAAAAAAATCCTAATTAATTTATTTTTCTATTCAGATACCCCATCACTTTCATACATATAAATATAAATATATATATATATATATTCAGTGAAAAAAAACTTTGTTAAAGGGACGTTATGGTTAAGTTGCGCTACTAAAAACCTATGAAATTCAGTGAAAAAACTTTGTTAAAGGGACGTTATGGTTCCAAGTAAAACTGAAAAACCCTTGAAATTTGCCAGTTATGGTAAGCTAAGCAACCATAACTCACGCCACCACCGTGCACTGCTAAGACTAACACCCAGGACATCAAAGATGACATCACAAATGTCATTGATGACATCATTGATGACATCACATGTCTGGCTCACTCTTTTTTCTTTTGCTGACATATCTAGGCCACATGGTTTTCTTCAGTAACAGTCAGAAACTAAGAATTTTATTTTATTTGTAGACGTATCCTTCTAGTAGGTTCTTACAGTAATTCCCTTAGAGTACAGTCACATCATATGAAACATATACATATGGGAAAACACAAGCTTGAAAGACAGCAATCCTTTTTGTGCATAAAGATAATCACTAGACCTATGAGCACTTTGTGATAGTTCTGTTGTTTTTTTTATGGCTGTACTTTCCCTGTATATGGTCATATTTGTATACATTGTACTCACACTACTTTCCTTAGGGTCCAATCACATTAAGTGATACATATACATAGGGTAAATAGCAGCTTTGAAACAGAGCAATCATTTATTTGCATGAAACTAATCAGTTAAGTTATGAATTGTTTCTGCTACTACTTGTGCTTTTTTGCCAACTTCACTTTCCCTGTATATACCCATCTTGGTATGTGTTCTTGTGTCTTTGTGTTTTGTCTATAGTAATGCAATTATGTAATACATGGGTTTTATTAGCTACTTATTACATATTTCACAGTACACAAAAATCTTTTAAGAAAACAATTATCATTTCATTATTCAACATATTAACATTACGAATATCATACCTTCATCTTGTACGCTGCACACAATGTTATGTTTCTGTATGAGTAGCTTAGTATACTAGATAGAACCCATAATAGGATGCTATTTATATCAATGCATCGTTCAATGCACTTATTAGGGTATATTTCTTGCAATGATTCTTGACACTTTTTTCGCAACATAATAAGAATCCCTTCTACACATATTCCATAAGAAGTACATACACATGTGATGTCATCAGTGATGTCATCAATGACATTTGTGATATCATCTTTGATGTCCTGGGTGTTAGTCTTAGCAGTGCACGGTGGTGGCGCGAGTTATGGTTGCTTAGCTTACCATAACTGTCGAATTTCAAGGGTTTTTCGGTTTTACTTGGAACCATAACGTCCCTTTAACAAAGTTTTTTCACTGAATTTCATAGGTTTTTAGTAGCGCAACTTAACCATAACGTCCCTTTAACAAAGTTTTTTTCACTCAATTTCATAGGTTTTTAGTAGCGCAACTTAACCATAACGTCCCTTTAACAAAGTTTTTTTCACTGAATTTCATAGTTTTTTAGTAGCACAACTTAACAATAATGACTTTGACTTTATATACATGTCATATGGAACTGACTAGATCTCTTTTTATGAAAGTGATGTCCGCGAACTTATTTAATGTTCGCGGACATGTTCGGAGAACAGTACCACTACCTAAAACTGTGAGGGGGGGGTGGTGGGGTATGTTTGATTGTTATATCATAATATAGGAACATTTAACAAATTCAAAAACCAGCACACAAGCACATTATATATAGTAATACATAAGAAATGTAACCCATATATGTAACACACTAACTATTCATTTAAATACAATATGTTCTGAAATGGAATATACCACAAGAACATAAATTGGCTTCCAACATAATTACCTCACAGACACAACAGAACTGAGAACAAGACCCGACCCACTGAATACATAGGACTTATCTTACCAGAAATAGTAAGTGTACTTCATTTTACTCATATATTTATAAACTTTCTGTATTAGATTAAAAAATATATTATCTTTTTTTTTTTCTTTTTCTCACAGAAATGTCTAGTACTCTGGAATGGCTAGAGGACAATTTCCCACATGAAGAAATGTCACAAGATAGTGAAACTAATGGTAAACACTTTATAATATAAACCATTTAAATATTATTATGTTGTATACATTTAATATATATATATTTTTTTTGTACAGAGCATAACAAAATAGAAACTACCTCTGAAGAAGCTGTTATGGAAAACACGCTTGACAACATAGAAAAAATTGATTTACTGTTGACCAATTTTAATAATTTGAAAACTTTTGTTGAAGATCATTTTAAAACAAAAACGTCATACCATTTCCCCACATGTACTTGTCCCTCCTCACCATATCCCAGTCAATCATCCCCAAACCCTCTCCATAATCCAAAACGTTTTGCTGAGATTTCCATCCCTTCTTCACCTAATACAAATCATGTTGAAACCCCAAATTCTCCTGTTTTTGTTTCTGTTTCTGCCTCACCTTCTCTGTCATAAATTATTAATATACGTTAAATAAAGTTTAATTTTTATATTGTATTGTGAATACAGTTTCCGTTTTTTTTTTCAAAAACAATAAAAGTGTCCGCGGACAGTGCGAGTGTTCTGAAATGTTCGTACATAAATGAAAATGGAGGTGTCCTGAACAACACCACACCTGTTCGTACTGTTCGCTAGCAAGTTGAAACTGTTCTAAGAACACACGTGGTGTCCTGAAATGTTCGTAAAGAAACACAAATTAAAGTGTTCTAAAGAACACTATATCTGTCCGTAATGTTCGCTATCAACTTAAAACTGTCCTAAGAACACAATTGGTGTCCTGAAATGTTCGTAAATAAACGAAAATGATGTGTCCTGAAGAACACTATACCTGTGCGTAGTGTTCGCTACCCAATTGAAACTGTTCCAAATACCCTATTGCTGTCCTGTAATGTTCGTACGTAAACGAAAATGGAGATGTCCTGAAGAACACTATACCTGTGCGTAGTGTTCGCTACCCAATTGAAACTGTTCTAAGAACACAATTGGTGTCCTGAAATGTTCGTACATAAACTAAATTACAGGTGTTCTGAAGAACACTATATCTGTCCTTACTGTTCGCTACCAAGTTTAAACTGTTCTAAGAACATAGGCGGTGTCCTGAAATGTTTGTTTCACGTGTGACACACTTTTAATTACTTCAGAACCCGAACAGAGTCCGTAGGACATCAATGCGCATGCGCTAACCAATCTCCGTGCACTTGGTGTCCTGCGGACAGGCGCTTCCTTCGCAGACTAGTTCGCAAACAGATCATATGACCGCGCCCACGCTCATCGTGTGTCCTGAAATGCGGACACTGTTCGTGTCCCCGAACAATTTAAAAGTACATTTTCAGTTAATCCATAATATTTTTCAATAAAATCTCACCATGCCACAAGTCCCACATAGCAATCTTGAGTTTCTATATACCTTTTGAAACTTTCCGATCCTTTTTTTGTGTTCGATCTGTCCGCGCACAGTGCGCATGTCCGTGGACCGCGCACAAGCACCCCTATAAAAGACCACGCCCAAGAGCTTATTCCCATTGTGTTTCTGGCTATTCTTCAGAACACAGTGATTTTTGCTGCTACCTGCAGACTACACCATCATCGACATGGCATCCTTGGCTGCTGAACTGCCACTTGGTGCTGCACCTGCTTCAGCACCACCACCACCCCCTCCACCACCACCACCTCCCCAAGGGCCTGAAGAGGGGAACAGGACTGAGGATGCGGAGGAGGAAGAAGAGGATGATGAGAATGAGGTAGAGGAAAACCCTACTACCCGCACTAGGCGTGAGTCTTGGGTGTGGCGGTTATTTACCATTCATGGGAATGGTCCTAAGGCTCGTGCGAACCATGTTACCTGCAATGAGTGCAAAATGATACTCAGTCGCGGGAAGCACAGTAACTACAGCTTTGGGACCACTACTATGAAGCGACACCTGAGGTCATTTCACTCTGGGGCTATTCGCAGGGTTGTACCTTGCGAAGAACGTAGCAGGTTGATTTCCTCTACTTCATCCTCTGTTTCTGATCCTGTCACCACAAGGACCACCTCTGTGGGACAGCGTCTTTCTCAAGCTGCCTCACAGGCCATACAGAATGCTGATGACCCTTACCTTTCAAGGGTCACAGTTGTATGTATGTACTGTGACACAGTACTCTGCAGGGGGGAGCGACTTCGCAGTGCTTTTGAGACTATCGTCTCAGAGCACGAGAAGACCTGCTCACTACCCAAATAAAACCCACTCTACATCTTCCTCTCTCAGCTCGCCCTTTCTTATCCCTGTGGTTGCTATCCCCCCCTTCACCCTCCTTTACCCTCCTAGTGTGTCGTGTCTGAAAAACCAAAAAAAATACAAAATTACAAAAATCAAAAAAAATAAGGCTCTTTTCAGAGCCGCCTTTCCCAGTTAAAAAATAGAAGTGAAAATAAATGAAGCAGGGCTCTTTGTATTTTTTAGAAGTCCGCGGACAGTTCGCGAACATTAAAAAAATTGGGTTACTACTCCATCACAAACATTGTAATTTTCTCTGGAAAGAAGCGGTGGCTCTGAAAAGAGCCTTTGGGTGGTGTTTGTAAGTCAAAAATTGTAAATGCTTAACATCTACTTCAAAATCGTTGTTGTAATTCCAAAAAAGGTCGCAATGCATTTTGTACATTTCTCAGAAAAATCTGATTGCCAGCATAAGTAAGATGGACTCCATCCCTGCGAAAAATGTATGTACTACAAAACATAATATTTTCATTGTGAAAAGAAGACATGCCAAAATCTCTTAGAAAGCCACAAACAGCCTTATTAACATTGCGCCGTGCTTTTTCCATTTGTGGACCAAATGAAGAAGAACGAAGCCACATTTGTCTCTGCGCAATCCGTGAAAATATCACTTGAGAATTAGGAAACATGTCCATAACCTTCCTCAGTCCTTCTTTCATAGCAAATTGCAAAATAATTCCAGTCACATCCCCTAAACTGTTCCCTCCACAATGAATTACAATTATGTCTGGATGTTGCTCTGTCTCCAAAGTAGCACAGAGAGGTAGCAAATCCAACCACTTCATTCCACGTACTCCATGCCTGTGTACTTCCACATGTGGGAATCCAAGATCTACAGCTACTCCACAGCTTTCTGCATGCACCTTCAACCAATGTATCCACGAATCTCCTAAAATCCAAACAATCTGTTTTCTGAAACTCACAGCCATAGCTATCTTTTGTTCTCTCAGCAAAAAGAGTATCTCAGAAAATCTCTCCTGGCACAACACACCCACCAAACTTTCCTGACCAATCCCTTTCAGTGCTTATTCTCATTTGCATGACTTCTGAACCCAAAAATCCCCGGATGTAACTCCCGATGTCCGGGAACTACCGCCATGTCCGCGGACATATCGTAACATGAACAGCCCTTCTACCATTTCCACTACACTCTCTCTGCCATTCCCTCATTGGATGTACCTCAAAAATCACATGACCATGCACCAATCACATTCAAGACTTCTACATCTAACTGCATTATCATAGATCAGCACTGCAAATGTACTCTGAATCTCTCTGAGTACAAGTGTCATATCATTGGCAAGCAGCATTTACCACAAATACTGTACAAGTCTTCAAGATTTCTACTTGCATCTCCATGCATATCCATATGCATGAACACAAACTTCAGGTATGCATATTTTCTGTATAGTAGATGACATAGCTCTCAACCATTTTTGTTTTTACAGGCGGGTGAAATCACCCTATTTTGTTTTTGGTGGGTGAGACGCCCATTGGAATGAATGGGCGTGCAGGAGGCTTGGCGGGTGAGTCTGCCCTTTACAAGGCGTGTGACACCCGCCAAAAGCGTGTGAGTTGAGAGCTATGGTAGATGAACACATTTTCAAACAGACTTTTACGTTGTAAAATCTGTAAAATGAATTTACTGTACTTTTTTCAATTTCCTAAAATCAACTATCACTTATACACCTTTATACTTTTTACTTTCTTTATACACACACACTCAAATCATGTTAAACTAACATTTTTTAGATGAAATATATAGACTACATATATTCAAACTAAATTGCATGAAAACACAATCTATGTTTAAACCTTTATAAAAATACTTATACAATTTCATATTTTTTGTTTTAATTTATTTATTTACTTAATTACTTTAAATTAGACATGACATTGAGGCGCTATTACCTAGAACAGTTTCCTTACAGAAATAGTGGTATTCACTAATATATTATAAATTTCACAAGACATAGTAAAGATATTTTATTTTTGCTACAGTTAGTTATTCAATACAGTTGCAGTGAAGACCAGTTTCCTGAAAAGAAGCAGCCGAATTCGAAGAAGAAAGAAAAACTAAGAAGTTACCTGTTAATTTTTTTAAAAAATTAAGTAAAATATCACCATAATATTTATATTATTAATCAAATATACTATAACATTAATACCAGCTATTTTGGTTTCTTAAAATAGAGATTTTGTACCATTTTGTCCAAAAATGTCCATGTCGTAAACAGCGATTTACAACCAGAATGGCCCACAAATTTCTATTTTTGGACACACAAATTAGCCAACTGAACCACTACAATTTTCATATTATAGAACAAACAACTGTTTTAATTGTATACATTAGATTTACTTTTCCACAACACTAGCTTACTTTTTTTTGTCATCTGAACCCCAGTTTAGTGACACATAAATTCAAGAATACCTATCCCTACTAGTTTTAGTTCCCAATGCACAATCACACACCATTACATACATCTTTATCATCTTACTCAAACACTCATGCACACAGCACACATACATTCCAGAACACCCCAACCCATATCTTCTTTATTTTTTTCAACAGACCCTAAAGAATGCCTACCAAAAGACAACTCCGTAGAAAGCAACGCAAAATTAGAGCAAATGAAAATAAAGGTGTCCAACATAAGCATCCATCTCTAGCAGAATTTGTAAAAAAAGTTGAAACAAAACAGCTAATACAATCATTTAGTGAAACACAAGAAGTTTCAAGTACAACCACTTTGCTTCCTCTATCAAAATGTAAAACAAACCAAAAAACAATTAACAGAAAATCAGCTATCAGTACAGATAAAACTACTTCTTCAAATTTTAATATAGTGCAAAGTAAGCATGCCAAGAAAAGTATTTTAGCCAAAATATACTGTCACAAAGTCCTTCAAAATCTTATAAAAACAGGAGAGAAATCAGGTTCAAAGCTTAAAACCTATCGTAGGAAATTAATCTTAGAAGCATTGATGGACAGTGCAATTCTTCTCAAAAGAAATTTATTTATTTTACTGTTAAACAAAATGAAACCACTAACAAAACTAATAACTAAATTACAAAAAAGACTTCTCAATAAGTGAAATGTCAACAGAAAGAACTTCTTAAGTATCTGCGGAGGTGAATGGAATCACACTACGAGCACAGAACCATATTTTAATGAAGACGCGTACAAACAAAAGCAAACAAATACAATTGCCATAAATAGCAGTGGTCGAGGTTATGAAAAAGTGAATAATACCATAATGGAACAAGAAGTACTCCTTACAAAAATATGCCCTGAAAACTTAGAATTACCCCTCCATTCAACTGAATCAGAACGTCTAGTGTACAGATGGCCATGCACGTCAATGTGTAAAATTCCCAAACAATGTTTCAAATCTTTACACCAATTCCTCAATAAATATGTAAAAAGCAAAGACAAAATCAAAATTAAATTACTGCAAAATATAGATACCTGTCCAGTGCGCAAGTACACAGGACTACAAGGACATTCATTGGCCTGCATTACAGGACCTACTTGTAAAACCACTTTCCATGATATCAAAAGGATATCAACACATCATTCAACTATAAGAAATCTAGTCTATAAACTGTACTATGCTAAAAGTCCTGCTTTAGCACTAGCAAAGTTAAATAACATCCTTCTACATGGTATAGCAAAAGACCTACTTGAAGAAATTCACTATATCCAGAAAAAATATTTTGGAAGTGAAAGCCATTTACAGAATGAAATAGCTTTAAACCAATTAAGCAACAATTCTACACATGGCAACCTTTTGCTAAACACATACAAAAAAGAAATACTAAAATTTAAAAGTACATCAGCTGAAGTACCAAACCATGTATGTGTATGTTGCCGTAGAATTTTTTATAAAAGTAACACAAAAACTGAGGACCTATCATACAAAATAGAAGACAATGAAGATTCTAAATGGTTTGAATTAGCTCTCTACCTTCTAGCAGAAAACAAATATGAAATAACCGAGCCCTTAATACTTTGCAGTTATTGCACTACAAAACTTGACAACAACCAAACTCCTTCACGTTCTATCACAAATAATTTGGAATTATACCCAGTACCAAAACCTCTACAACAACTTAATTTATAAGAGAGCATCATAATTCAAACAGTACACCCATTTCAAGCAATAATACGCCTTCAACCAAAAACAGCAAAATTACCTCCCTCTGAATTGGTAAAAGGCATTTGTGGAAAAGTAGTTTATTTACCATTAAATCTAAAAGAAAATGTGCATACTCTAGGAGTGCAACGTCCAATGCAGCAATCTTTAATTATATTAGTAAATGGAGTACCTACAAAAGACAAAAAAATATGGCAACAGCTGGTAGATTTATATAAAGTTAGACAAGCCTTCCAATATCTTAAAGAGAATAATGAATATTACAAATAAATTAATATTGAAGAAAACTTGAAAGATACAACTGAAATAATTCAAGAAACACAAGAAGCTGGTCAATTTGAGCTACTAGATCCTGCTACAATATCAAATACTTTAGACCATTATACAATTCATCATTTGCACTGTAATGACACCGTACAAGATGTACTAGAAACTTACCAAATGCATCAAACAAAAGGATCGCCAATCAGTATATGGGAAAAAAGTATAGAAGCACGTGCTTTTCCTCTACTCTTTCCTACTGGCAAAGGAGGAAGGTATGATGATAGACCTATTCAAATATCAGCTTCAGAATACCGCTCATTACGGATGTATTCTGAAGATCCCTATTTAGACAAAATGTGGAATACATATTCCACCTACTCTTTGAAAGTGAACTAGCAACTTTAGGTTACGGAGTTGCACACATATTAAAATCAGGATCACACTTTAAAAATATGACAGCTACACAATTATTAAAGAAAGTGCAACAAAAGGATGAGGTTTTACAATCAAATATTACAAATCTATTAGCAAATATGCATGGTACTAAAGAGTACTGGTTTCAACGTCATGTAGATGTACGTTGTATGATCAGAAACCTTGGCCCACCCACTTGGTTTGTTACATTAAGTTGTGCAGAATATGCATGGGAAGATTTACATGATTTCCTAAGCATATCAAATAAAAACAAAACAAACATAGATATTCTAACACCTGGAGAACTTTGTTCTTTGGATCCTGTTAATGTTTCAAGATATTTTCACCATCGCTTCATTGCTATGCTACATTTTATTTGTAATACAACTGTTCCTCCCCTTGGAGAAGTGCAACACTTCTTTTGGAGAAAAGAATCCCAAGCCAGAGGAGCACCACATATCCACATGCTTTTATGGATTAAAGATGCTCCTAAATTTGGTCAAGACAGTGATGCCACTGTTTTACAGTTTATTGAAAAATATGTCACTTGTGAAATTGCATCAGAAGCCACAAATAGTGATCTTCGTGCACAAATTTTACAATTTCAAAGACACAAATGTGGAAAATATTGTCGTCGCAAATACAAAAACAAAGGCAAATACTACACCATATGCCGATTTGGTTTCCCTAGACCAGTTACAAATACAGGACAAGTAAACAACCTCATGTCTTCAGTTAGACATACTGTTAAAGGAAAGTCACCTAAAAATACATATTACATAAAAAGAAAAGAAGAAGAAAAATATATCAATGATTATAATGCAATCATTGCCCACTTATGGAATGCAAACATAGATGTGCAGTACATTGCAGACAATTCTACTGCAGTTGCACGATATGTCACAGCATACTTAACTAAAGCAGAAAAGACAGAGCTCCAAGACCTCTGGAATGACCTGTCATCAGATAAAACAGTATCTCAGAAATTATACAGCTTGGGCATAAAAATGCTCACCCAGAGAGAATGTGGATCTTATGAAGCAGCTGTTCTTTTAACTGGTACTTCATTGTATGGTAAATCTGAAAATATAGTATGGCTAAGTCTTGGTCCAGCTAAATCTAGAAAAAGAGTTCTAAAATCATATGAAGATATAGAAACAATAGCCAAACATGATCCCAACAGCCAAGACATTTTAAAAAACAATTTATTGGACACATACTACCCAAACAGAAGTAATACTTTGGAAAACATGTGTCTATACCAAATAGCCCAAAACTACACATACAAAAATAATATGAAACCTGATGAAAAAAAAGGTAAATATAGAGTGACAGACTGTGAAGGCAGCTTAGTTAAACTCACTAAACCAAATTTAATTAATCATATCAAATTGTCATTGAAGACTCCTCAACGTAAAGAAGTATATTACATGTCCCTGCTACAACTCTTCAAACCATGGAGAAAAGAAGAACAATTACTAGATAACTGTGACTCATATGAGGATGCTTTCAAAGCAAATGAAAGCACTATAACTGATGTAAACTTTACACAGTACAAAACAATGTTGCACAATGAACAGCAACATGAAGAAGAACTCCAAGCCCAACTAGATAAGGATACTACTGACAGTAGTCAACCTTCTGTAACAGGAAGCCAAGAACCACTGGGAGAACCACTAATAACAAATGAGGCAGAATTAGCTATGATAGAAGTAGAAAACACCATGTGTCAGTATGAAGATAAGGAAGACTTAACTATACTACAATCAAAACTAAACAATGAGCAAAGTAGCATTTTTCAAGAAGTAACAAAACAAATTGCACATGGTGTAAAACATGAAAATAAAGAATGTTCCTGCCATAATTATAAACCTATACTACTGTACGTCAGTGGTGAAGCTAGTTCTGGCAAAACATTCCTAATCAAAATCATTAGTAAGTTCCTTCAACAATTGACAAACAACAAACTGTCAGCTGTTGTCACTGCCCCCACAGGTTTAGCTGCCTACAACATAGGTGGTGTTACATTACACCGATTACTACTATTACCAGTAGAACACCAGAACAAATTAGACTATTACAAACGTTCTGCAGAAGCTGCAATGGAATTACGCAGAGTATTGAAACAAATGAAAATGCTACTAATAGATGAAGTGAGCATGGTCTCCAACCTGATGTTAGCTTTGATTCACCTCAGATTACAAGAAGTACTCAAAACAGACTATGAAGAGCTCTTTGCAGGAAAACACATTATTGTTTTTGGAGATCTGCTTCAATTAACACCAGTAAAAGGTGAACCTATTTTTAAAACATTAGGGCACAAACTCTGCCGTGAAACTGTTGGCAGCATTGGAAATGTCAACCTTTGGCAACATTTCCAAAACAGAGAATTAACAGAAAACATGCGCCAATCTGCAGATCTAACTTATGCCAACATTTTAAAAAGTTTGAGTTTTGGTATACTTTCTAAAGAAGCAGAAGCAACATTGAAAACCCGGCACATTAATGCACTTTATGGCGATAATGCATGTGCTACAGATGTTATGGAACAATTAGCCCACAAAAATGTCAATTGTATGGCCTTAATGCCAACTCTTGCAAGCTGTTTCAAATTCAATGAAATCATGCTAAGTAAAGAAATGCAACCAATAATGGAAATTAGCGCCACAGACAAACTAGATGTACATGGTATGACACTACCCATGTGTGACCAAGCCACAACAAGACTAAATAATTTAGAAAAATCAATCTCAAACACAGCAGGCTTAGAAAAGATGTTAAAATTATCCTTAAATTGCAGAGTAGTGCTTAAACGTAACCTTGATGTGGACCAAGGACTAGTTAATGGAGCACTGGGTACAGTTGTTGGCTTTCAAACACCCACGTGACAACAAAAATTCAGTTTGTCAATATACTCTTTGACAAACTTTCAGAAGTAAAACGGATAGGACGCTCAACAGCTAGATTCCTTCTCTTCAAAGATATTTATGTACGCAGAGAACAATTTTCTCTAACTCTTGCATACGCAGTCACAATTCATAAATCACAAGGTCTTACCCTAGACAAAGCAATGATAGATATTGGTAACACAGTCTTTAAAGAAGGCATGAGCTACGTAGCACTATCACGCTTACGTACACTTGACGGTCTATTTCTAATCAACTTTGATGCAAGTAAAGTAAACGCTGATATTCCTTGCATTTTAGAATATAATAGACTTCGCTCACTATACACTCCCCATCTAAACACATATTCTGTTCCACAAAAACTAAAACGTTGTAAAAGAAAACTAAATCAAACAGAAATGCAACAGGACGTCACTACAAATCCTCCAAAGAGAGTAAAAGAAACTAATACTTCATCAAGTACCACAAACAAAAAAGAATCAATTAGAGAAAGTAAACCAGGTACTTCTTTAAAGAAGGAAGAAAAACTCCAAAAAAAGCAGTTAGATACAGAACTACCTGGACCATTTAAATTCTCAAATATAGTTGGTGTAAGTTGCTATGCAAATGTAGCAATGAATATTCTATTTCAATTACCACCAATTGTTGACAACATTTACTCACACAGTACAGACCCATTGTGTTTGCAAATGTTAGTACTTCACAGAAATGCAGCAAACAATCCTGACAACACATATAGTGTTTTTGGAATAAGACGACAATTGGACTACTGTGCTGGAATGGTGAAATTCACTATCAACTCACAGGAAGATCCACAAGAATTTCTAATGTACTTACTACAAGTACTGGAAAACAAAAACATACCTATAAATGAAATCTTTCAGATTTCATACATGTGGAAACATACATGCACTCTCTGCAACAATGTGACACAAGAAGAAATCCCCAATGAACGCTTCATATATATATCAATACCAAATTGAGAATCCATTCCATTTCAGCAACTTGTACAAAATGCAAACCATGGTAGATTATGCTCTACCTGCAATTCAGATAATCGCTCCACGTTAGTAATACAAACACATAGTAAATACGTAATACTAATGCTTCTACGTTACAATGCAGATGGTACCAAAAACAACTGCAAGCTGACTGGATTCACACATGGTCAAATATCACTTGGTAAGAAAACCTTCACAACAATCTACCACGCAGGAGCCACAACCAATTCAGGGCACTACACTGCATACATAAAAAAGAAATGTGGATGGTTTGAATGTAATGATAGTACCATTACTCTAAAGCAGAGATTACCAGCAAATCTTACAAACGCTTATTTGATGTTCTTAAAACCAACATTTGATAAATAAACTGTATTTAAACCTATTGTGTTACAAAAATATAAACTGTTAGAATACTCCAAAAGCTATCTAACTACTCAAAGATTCTACAACAACTAATCAGATAAATGAATACCACTAAATTAGGCCAAAAAATACACAGTTAGAATCCGCCAATTGGTATCTAACTGTCCCAAAATTTAACAATATCCAAATAGATAAATCAAAACCACTAAAATATATCAAAAAAATAGACAGTTAGAATATGCCAATTGGTATCTAACTGCTCCAAAATGTTATAATATCAAAACAAATGAAGAATCTGTTACTGCTCCAAAAAAATACAACAAAGCAAAGTATAAAGCATTAGCCAGAAACAACAAGTGAACACTGAAAACAAACAAACAAATAAACTGTAGCATAACAGAAAAAGGTTTTTTTTTTTTTTAATCCAACATGGATTTTTTTTTCTCCCACAGACCCATTGAATTTAGCAACAAATACAGAAACTGAGCAAATTGCACAGTACTCTGATTTGTACTCTACTAAATATGAGGGTCGAAAAAAAATAAAAGTATATTGCTTATACAATGTAATAAGTCATTACAAAATACTAATACTAACATGCTATTTTCTTTTATAGCAGAAATGAAGAAGAAAAACATGGACTCCCATTACTAGACCAAACAGTAAGTATACAATAATAAGGACAACCATAGCAGTATATCACATCCATAGTATCTAATACGTTTGTTCCTTATACATTTGTTTTTCACCCAAAGTTATAAGCAAATATGAATGTGATATGCTGCGGTGGTTGTTGCCAGGGCATACAACCTTGGGTACATGGCCAAATGGCCATGCACCCAAGACTCTATGCCCTGGCAACAACCACCGCAGCATATCACATCCATAGAGTCAAACATTTCAACTATGATCTATGGGAAACTTTTAATGTCCGCGAACAATGTGAGTGTTCTCAGAACACATTGAACTTGCCAGCGAACAATACGGACACCGTTTTCAGGACACCCCCTACGAACATTTTAGAACAACGCGATAGTTCTTACAACACTTTCAACTTAACAACGAACAATACGGACAGCGTCCTAAGGACACCCCCTACGAACATTCCAAGACACCGGGAGTGTTCTTAGAAGCGTCTTCAGAACACCACCATCTTGTTTACTTGCGAACATTTCAGGACACCGCGAGTGTTCTTAGGACACATTCAACTTGACAAAGAACAATACGGACAGCGTCCTCAGGACACCCCCTACGAACACTCCCCGGACACCGGGAGTGTTCTTAGAAGCGTCTTCAGAACACCACCATCCTGTTTATTTGCGAACATTTCAGGACACCGTGAGTGTTCTTAGGACACATTCAACTTGACAAAGAACAATACGGACAGCGTCCTCAGGACACCCCCTACGAACACTCCCCGGACACCGCGAGTGTTCTTAGAAGCGTCTTCAGAACACCCCCATTTTGTTTATTTGCGAACATTTCAGGACACCGCGAGTGTTCTTAGGACACATTCAACTTGACAGAGAACAATACGAACAGCGTCCTCAGGACACCCCCTACGAACACTCCCCCGACACCGCGAGTGTTCTTAGAAGCCTCTTCAGAACACCACCATCTTGTTTATTTGCGAACATTTCAGTACACCGCGAGTGTTCTTAGGACACATTCAACTTGACAGAGAACAATACGGACAGCGTCCTCAGGACACCCCCTAAGAACACTCCCCGGACACCGCAAGTGTTCTTAGAAGCGTCTTCAGAACACCCCCATTTTGTTTATTTGCGAACATTTCAGGACACCGCAAGTGTTCTTAGAACACATTCAACTTGACAGAGAACAATACAGACAGCGTCCTCAGAACAACCCCTACAAACATTTCAGGACACCGGGAGTGTTCTCAAAAACGTCTTCAGAACACCCCCATTTTGTTTATTTGTGAACATTTCAGGACACCGCGCGTGTTCTTAGAACACATTCAACTTGACAGAGAACAATACGGACAGCGTCCTCAGGACACCACCTACGAACACTCCCCGGACACCGCGAGTGTTCTTAGAACAGTTTCACTTTGCTTGCGAACAAAACGGACACATATTGACTCCTTAGAACACCCCCTAGTCAGTTTATTTAGAACATTTCAGAACACCCGTGATGGCCGCAAACAAATCGAACACAAAAAGAACGTCTAACACATAAAAAACACAACTTTCATCCTATCTCATACACTCCCACCCTCCCCAAACACTCCTACACCCCAACACACTCTACAAAATACACATTTTGAACAAAGTTTCACCGCGCTGTCCGGGGACGTCCGCGAATCCAATGTGGCGGGCGCTACCGAAAAATCTGACGCGCTTCACGCTCCACGCCGTCCAATCAGCGAACACTTTGCATGTCCGATACATCACGCAAGACGATTGGCCAATCAGGACACTTTCCGCGGAGCGAACAGGGAAGTGTATCCGCAAACTGAACACAGATATCACTATTTTTTTTTTACCTATTTTTTGGTCATTTTAAAAAAAACTACTACGCATACAGCCCAAACCGCTGGACGGATTTTCACCAAATTTGCAAAAGCACGCTTTCGGGACCAAGCCGCTGCTCCTGGTCCAAATTTGGTGGAAATCCGTCCAGCGGTTTGGGCTGTATGCGCGAGCAACATTTTTTCCTATTCACTCTATGGAGAGTGAGTATAATGTATACAAATCTGAGCATATAGAGGAAAGGTAGAGTAATAAAAATAAAACTAGGAGAAAGTGCTGATAGCCATAATGATTATCTTCATGCACAGAAAGGATTGCTCTCTTTCAAGCCTGTATCTTCCGCTATGTACATGTTTCATATGATGTGACAGGACCCTAAGTCTACAAATATAGTACCTTTTCAATTTGTACTTCCTGACTGTTACTGAAGAAAACTATGTGGCTTTGATATGTCAGTAAAGGATAAAAAGGGAGAGCCAGCCATGTGATGTCATCAGTTATGTCATCAATGACATTTGTGATGTCATCTTTGATGTCCTGGGTGTTAGTCTTAGCAGTGCACGGTGGTGGCGCGAGTTATGGTTGCTTAGCTTACCATAACTGGCGAATTTCAAGGGTTTTTCGGTTTTACTTGGAACCATAACGTCCCTTTAACAAAGTTTTTTTTACTGAATTTCATAGGTTTTTAGTAGCGCAACTTAACCATAATATTCCTGACTTCATATACATGTAACATAGAACATACTAACCCCCTCGTAGTGATTTTCATGTCCGCGGACTACCGCCATGTCCGCGGACACATCGAAAATCTGAGCGTGGTGAATGTAAATTTAAATAGTGTGCCCCATTTCCCCTTTGAAGTTGGCTCTGAAAAGAGCCGTTTTTTTTTTTTTTTACAGATGCTTGACAGACACCTGTTATTTTGTATTTTTTTTCTTGTTTTTTTTCTTACTTTACTCCTAAAATCTTCACATAACCTTCTCCAAAGCAACCCTTACATTCCAAAATAGAAAGGCATTTCCCGTAAAAGATAAAGAAATGCCATCTTCTTTGAAATCAACAGCATTACTGGCATCAATATTCTCATTGTTACAGAAGAACATGCCAGCTCTAAGCATGAAGGCACACATGCCTCGGTTGATGACACACCTAGCAATATTTTGCTGAGGACAAAAAACTGAACTATTGTCCCATATTGCCCTAGGTAGTAATCCAGAAAAAATTACTTTTGCATTTGGAAGGATCTTCATTACTGCTTGAACCAAGCGTTCCAAATCAGCCAACAAAGTAGGGGCACTGACGTTGCCCAAATGGAAAGCACCTTAGTGCATAACTACCACATGCGGACTGTTCATCGTGGCCATATCCTCACAAACTTGTACAATTCCCTGTACATTGCAATCAGGCACACTGCTCCACACCACCTCCACTCCTTTCACATAAAAGTTCTTTGCAACATGCCTGCATTCAGCGTACTGCTGTAAACCATGCACAAACATATCTCCGAGCACCAACACCCTGACTTTCTCCACTTCTGCCATCTTCACCACACACAGTCTCTTTCAACACAAATCCACAACCTCGACATCTGATTGGCTGATCCGTACAGTCTTCTTTCCATGTTGGATTTCCTGGAAAAACCCGGATGTAGCACGCCCTGTCCACCAACAGCCGCGGTGTCCGCGGACGGCGTCCACTTTACTCTCTGTGCCATTCCCTCATTGCATACAGCTAAGCAATCACACAATACGAATAACGTCCTCAGAACAACCCCATTTTGTGAAATTTCGAACATTTTAGGACAATTATTATTTCAATATTCAACATATTAACATTACAAATATTATACTTTCATCTTGTACTCTGCACACAATGCTATGTTTCTCCATAAGTAGCTCAGTATACTAGATAGCATCCCATAATACAATGCTATTTATATCAATGCATCATTCAAAGCACTAATAACGGTATGATATTTATTGCAATATCCTTGACACTTTTTTCGCAACATTATAATAAAAATCCCTAGTACACAAATTCCATGAAAAGTACATACACAGGTGATGTCATCAGTGATTTCATCAATGACATTTGCGATGTCATCTTTGATGTCCTGGGTGTTAGTCTTAGCAGTGCACGGTGGTGGCACCAGTTATTTTTCAAAGCTTACCATAACTTGCGATTTTCAGGGGTCTTTCGGCTGTACTTAGAACCATAACGTCCTTTAAACAAACTTTTTTTAATATCACGCAAACAATATACAAACATGGCGTGCAAAAACCAACTTCTACAGATGGCTTTAAACAGAATGTTGCAAAGTAAGAATTAATGCTTGTTCACAGTGAAGGTCAGCTGCTTCCACAACTTCTACAGATGGCTTTACACAGAATGTTGCAAAGTAAGAATTTATGCTCATTCACAGTGAAGGTCAGCTGCTTCCATACTTTTCTCGGGCCCCGGAGATGCTCACGAAGCGGACTATAAGGTTGTATTGTGTTTTGACGTTGACAGACAGAGATTATGATGAAAGACTTCTCTTGAAGGAGTGTTGCTAATACGTAAGAGAAGATAAAGATGAAATTTCTGAAACGAAACCACTTTTATATATTATATCACTATGCAAAAGATTGTTGGCACACGCGGAGTCGTATTTTGGGACTGCACCACTCGTAGACAATGGAAATTGCAATTGTACTGTAAGTAACCCTTTAGATTATTGTATACCAAATATAATTACAATAGCGTAGCATTAAAGACCGCTCAAGTTGAACTTGTTCATTGAAAGTGGCATAATGTTTTCTACCGTGCACTATCACCGCCTAATTGATCCCCTGTCGTTTAGAGGGCTCTGAAAAAGGCAGACGACACAGGGTGGGTTAATAGAAATAATTTAACCGGTCTATAGGCGGTCAAGCACTCTACTCGCTGTGCCACTTTACTGTAGCCTGTCAAGTGGCACAGCGAGTACAGCGCTCGCTTTGACATCCGTGCACAGCTTGCTAACGCAAGTTTGAATCCCGGCAAGGCCAAACTCAGCCTTTCATCATTCCGTGGTCGATAAATGAGCACCAGACACCATGGTTAATAATAAGCACCGCTTATCTCACGGTTCTTAGCGCTATATGAATGGGAAAATATTATTATTTTATTATTAACATACTCTGTTGCACTATCTTCGATAGCAA
This sequence comes from Ambystoma mexicanum, assembly GCF_040938575.1. Classification (NCBI taxonomy): domain Eukaryota; kingdom Metazoa; phylum Chordata; class Amphibia; order Caudata; family Ambystomatidae; genus Ambystoma; species Ambystoma mexicanum. Next base: position 507,254,021 of record NC_090926.1, on the reverse strand, counting down.
ATAGTTTCACGCCCTAATAAATAAAATGATGATTTTTAATGAAGATCGGCTGGTGAGACTAATTTATGTTTTTTAAAACTGGTACGTGGCCCCATTTTGTCTATGTCACGATTTACAGACTCCAGCGGATGGGGTCTTCAACTGCCAGGTGCAAGTCCAAATATGCAACTTCATGACCCTCACCATTTTATGGGACAATCGCCAAGGACCAATATGCCCTTACGCAGTACTAGCGGCTACAAACAACATACCAACCAATAGGGTGGTCTAATGGCTCGTTGTTGGAGCAACCTTCCGATTATCAGAGCGACCATTTACTGCTTTTATCATAAACCAACAGCCTATCTACCGCAAAGGAACAACGCGTGACTCCAAATAAACTTTTGCTGATCGACAGCAGAGACAATAGCAAATCGCTGAATATTCACTAAACATTTCATGTGAAATAAATGTACTTTAACAAATGTACAATCCTGCTGTTTACTTTTAAACCACAGTTTCATATTCCGAATTGTGGCGCACTGAGTTGTAAGCTGATCTAACACTCTCTGTACCGCAAAGGAACATTGCGTGTCTCAACATGAACTTTTGCGGATCGACAACAAAGACAAATGCAAATTGCTGAATATTCTCTAAACATTTGATGTCAAATAAATGTACTTTACAACATTTACAATCTTGCTCTTTGCTTTTAAATCACAGTTTCATATTCCGAATTGTGGCGCGCTGTGTTGTGACATAATGTGTGTTGTCTTCCGGGTTCTGTGTAAAGTCGCGTAGTACTGGAGACGACTGGGCGGGTTTCATTACGCACCCTGTAACGTCACGGAGAAAGGCGAGGAATATGAATGCTTTGATAATATCAGGCTTAGGGGCGGGAGATATGATTTAGTGTCGCAAAAGCAAGTCAGCCAGGTTAATAGCGCCAGTCATAGGATTATCACATAATGTCGGTGCACACCAGCCGGATTTATCGTTTCTTTAGTGGACAAAAAGTTGGTTGACGCCCCTAGGAAATTGTACTATTAGCGAACAAAAGGAGTGCTCTTAAAACACTTTCACCCTGACAGCGAACAATACAAACAACGTTCTCAGAACACCCCCATTTTGTGTAATTGCAACCATTTCGGGACACTACGAGTGTTCTTCGAACACATTCAACTAGACAGATTACAATACGGACAGCGTCCTGAGGACACCCCCAGTTTGTGTATTTACGAACAATTAAGTACACCGCGAGTGTTCATAGCTCATTTTTACCTTCCTTGCGAACAAAAATGACACATACTCCGTCCTCTAAACACCCCACCATTTAGTTTATTTACAAAATGTCAGAACAGCCGTGTTCTCCGCGGACAAATTGAACGCAACAAAAAGGTCTAGCACATAAAAAAACAAAACATTGAACCTATCTCATACTCCCCCACCCTCCCCAAACACTTTTACACACCAACACACGGCACTAAATACAAGTTTTTATCCACGTTTCACTGCGCTGTACGCGGTCGACACAGAAAATCTGACGCGCTCCACGCCCCTCGCCGTCCAATCAGCGAACACGTCGCATGTCCGCGGACATGACGCAAGCCCATGGGCCAATCGGGGTGCTGTCCGCGGAGCGAACAGGGAAGTCCGTCCGCGAAGCGAACGCAGATATCACTAATTTTTTTGCCTTGCATTTTGGTCATTTTTTAAAAAACTACTGGACGGATTTACACCAAATTTACAAAAGCACGCTTTTGGGACCAGGCCGCTGCTCCTGCCGTAAATTTGGTGTAAATCCGTACAACGGTTCGGGCTGTAGCCCTGCGCAAAGTTTTTTCCCATTCAGTCTATGGGAAAAAAAAAGCGTGAAAGCGTGCAGTGCGTCTGGCTTCAGAGACGCCCGTCATCTTTGTTCCTCCGCCTGCACAGTAAGTCTTGTGTCTGTCTCCTGTTCCTACCACCCCCGCTCATGCCCCGTGTGTCCTTCTTGTCCCCCCACACCCACTCATGCTCCCTGTCTCCCCTGTTCCTCCAGCCCCCTGCTCACGCCATCGGCACACAGTGGCCAGTGGAGGGCCGAGGAGCGGGATCTGCCACCTGCACACGAACGCAGTGTGTCTCTCTCCCTCCCCCCACACCCCGCTCATGCCCCGTGTGTCTCTCTCCCCTTCCCCCCAACCCCCGCTCATGCCCCGTGTGTCTCTCTCCCTCCCGCCCACCCCCGCTCATGCCCCGTGTTTCTCTCTCCCTCCCGCCCACTCCCCGCTCATGCCCCGAAAGTCTCTCTCCCTCCCGCCCACCCCCCGCTCATGCCCCGTGTGTCTCTCTCCCTCCCCCCACCCCCTGCTCATGCCCTTGTCTGTTTCCTGTTCTCCCCACCCCCCGCTCATGCCCCATGTCTCCCCTGTTGCCCCCACCCCCCCGCTCATGCCCCGTGTCTGTTGATCCCCCCACCCCCCGCTCATGCCCTGTGTCTGTCTCCTGTTCCCCCCATCCCGCGCTCATGCCCCGTGTCTCTCCTGTTGCCCCCACCCCCCCGCTCATGCCCCGTGTCTGTTCTCCCCACCCCCCGCTCATGCCCCGTGTCTGTTGTTCCCCCCACCCCCCGCTCATGCCCCGTATCTGTCTCCTGTTCCCCTCATGTGCCATGTCAGTCTTCTGTTGCCCCCCACGCTCCCCGCTCATGCCCTGTGTCTGTCTCCTGCTCTCCCCACCCCCCGCTCATGCCCCGTGTCTGTTGTTCCCCCACCCCCCGCTCATGCCCCGTGTCTGTCTCCTGTTCCCCCCACCCCTCGCTCATGCCCCTTGTCTGTCTCCTGTTCCCCCCACCCCCCGCTCATGCCCCGTGTCTCTCCTGTTGCCCCCACCCCCTGCTCATGCCCCGTGTCTCTCCTGTTTCCCCCCATCCCCCCACTCATGCCCCCTGTCTGTCTCCTGTTGCCTCCCACCCCCCGCTCATGCCCCGTATCTGTCTCCTGTTCTCCCCACCCCCAGCTCATGCTCTGTGTCTGTCTCCTGTGCCCCCCACCCCCCGCTCATGCCCCGTGTCTGTCTCCTGTTGCCCCCCACCCCCCGCTCATGCCCCGTGTCTGTCTCCTGTTGCCCCCCACCCCTGCTCATGCCCCATGTCTGTCTCTGTTGTTCCCCCCACCCCCCGCTCATGCCCTGTGTCTCTCTCCTGTTGCCCCCCACCCCCTGCTCATGCCCTGTGTCTCTCTCCTGTTACCCCCCCACCCCCTCTCATGCCCCGTGTCTCTCTCCTGTTGCCCACCACCCCTGGTCATGGCCTGTGTCTCCTTGCTGTTACCCCCCACTCCCTGCTAATGCCCCGTGTCTCTCCCCTGTTACCCCCCCAACCCCCTGCTCATGCCCCGTGTCTCTCTCCTGTTTCCCCCCACTCCCCCGCTCATGCCCCGTGTCTGTCTTCTGTTCCCCCCACCCCCGCTCATGCCCCGTGTCTGTCTCCTGTCCCCCCTCCCCGCTCATGCCCCGTGTCTCTCTCCTGTTAACCCCCACCCTCTCTCATGCCCTGTGTCTCTCTCCTGTTGCCCCCCACCCCTGGTCATGCCCTGTGTCTCCCTGCTGTTGCCCCCTCCCCCCGCTCATGCCCCATGTCTCCCTTCTGTTGCCCCCCACCCCCCAGTCATGCTGCGTGTCTCCCTGCTGTTGTCCCCAAACTCCCGCTCATGCCCCGTGTCTCCCTCGTGTTCCCCCCACCCCCCGCTCATGCCCCGTGTCTCCCTGCTGTTGCCCCCCACCCCCGCTCATTCCCCGTGTCTCTCTCATGTTGCCCCCCATGCCCCGCTCATGCCCCGTGTCTCTCTCCTGTTACCTCCCACCCCCTCTCATGCACCATGTCTCTTTCCTGTTGCCCCCCACCCCCGGTCATGCCCCGTGTCTCTCTCCTGTTGCCCCCCACCCCGGTCATGCCCCATGTATCCCTCCTGTTGCCCCGCACCCCCGGTCATGCCCCGTGTCTCCCTACTGTTGCCCCCACCCCCGCTCATGCCCCGTGTCTCTCTTCTGTTACCCCCACCCCCCTCTCATGCCCCGTGTCTCCCTCTTGTTCCCCCCACCCCCCGCTCATGCCCTGTGTCTCCCTGCAATTGCCCCCAGCCCCGCTCATGTCCCGTGTCTCCCTGATGTTGCCCCCACACCCGGCTCATGGCCCGTGTCACTCTCCTGTTACCCCCCACCCGCCGCTCATGCCCCGTGTCTCCCTGCTGTTGCCCCCCACTCCCCGGTCATGCCCCGTGTCTCCCTGCTGTTGCCCCCCACCCCCCGCTCATGCCCCGTGTCTCCCTCCTGTTACCCCCCGCTCATGCCCCATGTCTATCTCCTCTTACCCCCCACCCCCTCTCATGTCCCATGTCTCCCTCCTGGTCCCCCCTACCCATGCCCTGTTGTGTTCTCTTTATACACCCCGCCTTCCCTTTCCATGATGTCCATCTTGGTAAAAGATTTTCCTTCCTACACCGGGAATGCCGCAGGCGTTCCGGTTTGGGAAGAAAAATCTTTTTTTTACCACCCTGGGTTCCCACTTTGAGAACCTAGGATGCTAGTGGTCTTCATCCATTGAAAAGGACTTTATGGTTACGTTGCACTAATAAAAAACTATGAAATTCAATTAAAAAAATGTGTTAAAGGGACATTATGGTTAAGTTGTACTAATAAAAAACTATGAAATTCAATGAAAAAACTTTGTTAAAGGGATGTTATGCTAAAGTTGCACTAATAGAAACCAATGAAATTCAGTGAAACAACTTTGTTAAAGGGACGTTCACATTTGTGACACATTTGTGATGTCATCTTTGATGTCCTGGCTGTTAGGCTTAGCAGTGCACGGTGGTGGCACGAGTTATGGTTGCTTAGCTTACCATAACTGGCAAATTTCAAGGGTTTTTCGGTTATATTTGGAACCATAACGTCCCTTTAACAAAGTTTTTTCACTGAATATATATATATTTGTTATACTATAAATGTGTTATACTATAAATGTGTTGTGTGATATTTCTTTTATTGTTAAACTCCAATTATGAGACTGCGGCCACTACGACTGTCTGGGCTGTCCGCACGCGAAATGGAGGTGACCCAGGACAGGCCCAATCTCCAGACACGTTAGTTTTTGTGTGACGCCAGAAGGGTGTTTGCAGATGGCCGTTAGGACCACTGATGGCAGCGGACGTCATCCTGTGATTGCACCCAAGCAGAGTGACAGTGGTGTCCATGAACGACTGCCGGGGATGGTTTAAAAGTGCTTTTTCAGCCATTCTATGGTGTTTCAAGCAGAAACATTACCCTTGTACAGCTCCCAGACCCATTCTACATGGATCTGGTAACTTTTGACACCTTTTCTAGGCTTCTTAGAAGGGATCCACACATTACTTTTCCTCATTCTCAGTGCTTCACTGCAGTGGAGATTTCTTCTGCCTGTTGTTGGAGACCATTGCATTTTTTTTATGGCCATTGCTTCTTCCCAGCCACCACCACCATCAGCATCTGCAGGGCCTGGAGAGGGGAACAGGTGCAGATTAAGAAGAGGAGGATCAAGACGAAGAAGATGAAGTGGAGGAAGTCCCTATCACCAGTACTCAGAGTCAGCCCTGGGTGTGGACATTTTTCACAACCATTGGAAATGTTCCAAAGGCTTGTGCTAGCAAGGTTTGATGCACTGAGTGCAAAGTTGTAATCAGTCGTGGAAAATGTAGCTTGTATTCATACAGGACTACTTCCACGAGGTACCCTCTAAATTGACCCACACAACTGCTATGAGAAAGGTGATACCTTTCTCAGGTAAGAGGAGGTTGACTGCCTCCACCCCATCATCTTCATCTGCTCTGGTCACCACAAAGGATACTACCTTTGGGCAGACGATCCCAGCAGCAGCTTCACAGCCCATACAGAATGTTGTTGACCCTTACCTTTTGAAGGTTCACAGTGGTATCTCTAGGGGGAATAGATTCAGAGTGCTTTCGAGGCTGTGGTCTAGTAGAATGAGACACACTGTCACCTACCTGAATAAAGCCTGACCAACATCTTCCTCTCTCCACATGCCCCTTCATCCATTTGGTTGGTGCCCCTTCCCTCCATACTTCCCCTACATAGCCTCTCCTAAAAAAAAAAAACACAAACAATACAATAAAACACAATAAAAAAGGTTCCTTAGGAGCATCCTTTAACAGTTAAAAACTACAAGTGAGAAAAAAAGTCACATACCCCTGTTCAGCCTGCATAGTCTGTTAACAGTGCAGTAGAATGAGGAATTCTAAAAATTCTAAAAACAAATTTAGGGGTGGGACAATTGAAATCATGGTAACTGTTTTGCGTTGAAAAAGGGTGGCCCATAAAATAACTTTTTTTTGTGTCTTGGGCTTTTATATATTTTTGGTTTTTCATAATGAACTAAAAAACTTTTCACTGAATGTAATTATTTCTTCTAACGTTGACAAAAACTTCTTCAAAGCATTTTGAATGTTTTCCACAAAAATCTGATTACCCACATCAGTTAGATGGACTCCACCTCTCTGAAAAATGTTGGCACTATCCAATGTTATGTTCTCATTACCAAACAATGTCATGCCAACATCTTGCACAAAAGCACACAATACCTTATAGGCATTTCCCCTTGCTTTTTCCATTTGTGGACCAAATAAAAATGAGGGCATCCACATCTGTCTCAGGCCAATGCGTGAACAAATAATTTATGAGCTAGGTAACATTCCCTTCAAATTCCCCAATGTCTCCTTCATTGCAAACTGCAATGATATTCCAATCATGTTCCCCCAAACTGTCCAATAATAATGTCTGTATGTTTGAAATTGAACCATAGTTGCACAATCTGGGAGCATGCCTACCCACTTCATGCCTCGCACTCCATACTGGAACACTTCCAATTTAGGGAATCCAAGATTTTTGGCTATTCCACAATGCTCAGCATACACCTTCAACCAATGGACACTCTGCCTGCTCCAGAAATTGTCATGACCACTTTCAATCCTCTCACAACTCCTACTAACACATTTCCTGCTACCCTCGCTTTCTGTACACCACACGCAAGAAACCTGATTGGCTGATCCTCTGATGTCCGCTGACATCCACGACTGTCTGCGGTCTTCGGAGTCCATGCCAGGAAACCTTAAAAGACCCAGATGTGGCACGTGATTACTACCGTGCAGTCTGAGGACGTTGCTGCCACTGAAAGAGTTGGGTGGGAAAATTAAACACAATTTAAGTTATTTAATCTTTAGTAGTGGCTCTCAAAAGAACCTTTTTTGTGTGGGGGGTTTGTTAACAAACATCATTTTTTCCCCATGTTTCTGATTTGATATACAGTAATACTGCGCACTCTACATCTTCCTTTACATATTTTCTGACAGGAACTTTGTCAATGCATTCCCAACATTGTAAAGGAAAATTGCATTTCCGACATCTGTGAACTGAACTCCATCTTGCCGAAATGTCACACCATCAGAACTTATACTGTCATTCTCAAAAGATGAAATTCCTGCAGCATATACAAAAGCAGATACCGCTTTATTGACAAGCTGCCATGATTCTTCAATTTGTGGACTGAAAATGTTTGTTGGGCATCTCCATGATTGCCTCTGCATTAGGCTTTTAAAGAAATCATTCAGGTCAACTTGCAAAAACACTGGAGTCACAAACCCCAAATTGTCCCCTCCACAATGCACAATAACAATGTCTGGACATTTAAAGTTAGCCATACTCTCACAGAATGAAAACAATCCTGCCCAGTTTAAACCACCAACTGCATGCCACAAAACCTCCACTTCTGCCAATGCAATATTTATAAGGATGCCATGATTTTCAGCATGCACCTTCAATGACTGAATTGAAGTGTCCCCCAGAATCCACAGTATGCCTTCTCAAACAAATAGCCATAGCCATTGTCAGTGCTCTCACAACTCCTGCAAACACAACTCCTACTATCCTCTCTTTCTGTACACCACACCCACCAAACCTGAAAGGCTAATCCCCACAGTCCCCCTTCTATGCCAGGCATCCACAAATGACCTGCATGTTTCACGTGCCATCCACAGACTAGTGCAGTGTCCACAGGGGCAGCCCTTCTATCCTTTTCACGTTCATGTTCTCAGCACTCCCTCATTGGCTGTTTTCAAAGAATCACACATCCATCCACCAATCACATCTAAAACCTCTACACTTAACCCTGTCATTTCACTTAAACACTTCAGGAGTACAAGTGTACTCTAAGAGTACATATCTCCTGTTAATGAAATGATTCTGCATCAACCTCTACTGTGCAACTGTCCAGGATTTCTATTTCCAGATTCAACAAGATCTGCATCTAACAAAACATAGCAAAGATGTGCTTAAAATGTACTGTAGTAAACTATTCAATAAGAATATTCTCTTTTTTAGCCATTCTAGCAAATGCCATGCATTGCAGCATTCATCATCTGCTCACATGAAGCAGCAAACAATTACAATTCTCTGCACTTCAAAATGTTTCTATTTACAATCATTGTGATGAATGTAAAAACATACATGTATGCATGTATAGCAGCACTGTGTCACTGTTTCATAAAATGCAGGAAAATCAGATAAAATAGATATTTAGACCATTTTTAAGTGGTGCTTAGTGTCTGCCAGTTTAATATGTAAAAAATAGAAGACAAAGATTATGTTTTGCAGTCATGTATCACAAATCACTTGGCAAACATGTGTGGTACAAAAGAATACTGGATCTGATGTCAGGCATTATGTATCGTTGATGCTAAGGAATCTAGGCCCACCCACATAGTTTGTTACTTTAAGTTGTGCAGAATACAAATGGGATGACTTGAATTACTTCCAAACCAAAATAAAGACAGAAAAGATATAAATACACCAGGGGAACTCTGTTTTCATGACCCTGTCAATGTATCAAGGTAGTTTCACCATCACTTCATTGCCATGTTGCATTGTATCTGCTATACAACTACACCTCTGCTAGCAGAAGTGCAACACTTCATTTTGAGACAAGAATATCAATCCACAGGAACAACACACATACACATGCTTTTGTTGATAAAAGATGCTCCTAAAATTTGCCCATGATAGCGATGCCATGGTTTTACAGTTTATTGAGAAATCTATTGCCTGTGACTTCCATTCGGAAACCACAGATAGTAACCTATATACATAAGTCTTACGCTTCCAAAAATATAAGTGCGGCAAATACTGCTGACCTAGACATAAAAACAAAAAGGCAAATACTATACCAAATGTTGCTTTAGCTTAACTAGACCAGTATGCAAAAAAGGACATGTACATAGCTTGATGTCTTCTGTTAGACACAGTATAAAAGGCAAATCCCCTAAAAATACATACAGCATTGAAAGGGATGAAGCATCCAAGTACATCAATGATTACAATACAATCACTGCCCTTTTGTGGAATGGAAGCATAGAATTGCAATAAATGCAGACAATTCCACTGCAGTTGTAAGATATGTCACAGGCTATGTCATCAAAGCTGAGAAAACAGGGCTAAAAGACCTCTGGGGTGACATATCATCTGCCAAAACACAATCACCAAGATTGTACAGCTTCGGTATAAACATGGTCTTGTATAGAGAATGCTGGTGGTACGGAGTTGTAGACCATTTAATAGGCACAAGCTTACACAGCAAATCTGAACACATTGTCTACCTGACGCTTGGATCAGCTTCATCCCAAAAAAGAGTACTAAAATCCTACCAAGAGATAGATCCCAAGAGCCAAGACATTTTAAAAACACAATGTAATTGACACATACTACCCAAACTGAAGTACTGCTTTGGAAAACATCTGTATGGTATTTCCCAAAACTACACCTATAAAAACAATGTTACATCAAATGACACAACTGGCAAATATCACATCTAAACTTGTGAAGGAAGCCTAGGGAACCTCACCAATGCCAGTCTAATTAATCATATAAAGGTATCATTTAAATCTCCACAATATAGATAACTGTATTACAAGGCCCTACTCCAACATTTTAAACCAAGAAGAAAAGAAAAAGAATTATTAGGTGACTATGAATTATTTGAAGATGCATTGAAAGAAAATGAAAGCAATATAACAAATGACAATTTCAAACAATACAAACAAATGTTGGACAATGAACACCAATACGAGGAAGAAATTGAAGCTCAACTAGACAAATACACTGCGGAGGGCATTCAAGAACCACTTGGAGAACCACTGATTCTAAATGAAGCAGGAATAGCCATGACTAAGGCAGAACATACATGTATCACTACAAACAATCTGAGAAAGACTTTTCAGTGTTTGAATCACAGCTAAATGATGAACAACTCACCATTTATCTAGAAGTCACTCAAGAAATTGAACATGGCTTTAAACATGAAACTAAAACCTCTGGCTGTAAACATAAAATTCTGCTCCTGTATGTAAGTGGTGAAGCTGGTGATGGTAAAACATTCTTAAATAAAATAATCAGTACACAACTATAAATTATCAGTAGATGCAGCTACTGAAGTAGACAGAATTCTAAAACAAATGAAAGTGTTCATCATATATGAAATACACATGGTTTCTAACCTCATGTTGGCTTTAATTCATCTCAGAATGCAAGAAGTCCGAAAAACCAACTAGCAAGAACTGTTCGGAGGAAAACATCTTATTGTTTTCGGAGACCTCCTACTATTAATACCAGTGAAAGGTCAACCTATCTTCAAAACATTAGAACACAAACAATGCCGCAATACCCTCGGCAGCATTGGAAATGTAAATCTCTGGCAACATTTTTACTACAGATGCCAATGGAGCAATTGGTAGAGTTGTCGGCCTCCAAACATTTCCACATGACAACAACGTTCAGTTTGTCAACATCCACTTTGACAAACTTGCAGAAGTTAAAGAAAATGACCAGACTGAAGAGAGGGTTCCTATGGATGCCTTCCTTCATCCCCTTGAACATGACTGCCTGGAGAGTCAAGAAAGCATGAAGCCACTCATTATTCGTACAACCCCAAGGACCACCATTGACTGAAACATATGCAGTGAGGTATTCCCTCAAGCAGCAATCCAATCTATATCCAGTACATATCTTAATGGATACAGGTGCTTAGACAGTGGTCCTAGACCCAAACGCCATAATGAATGAGATTGACTAAAAATGCAGTGAAATCACTCAGCTGACATCACTAGTGACACCACAACATAGCCACATTAGTCATGAAGTACACTCAGAAGCATGCACAGCTGTACACAAACATGTATACATGAAGAACATGCTTACACAGTTATGTAGACGGAGGACAGATATTTATACATACTGTCAAAGCTTTTATTATTGTTCTCATTAGCAGTGCAGAAACACTGAGTGGAAGGCAACAGAGAGATGCAGTGCAGTTTACAGATGCTTATGGCAAATAACCCTTTTGAAATGCAGGATTACATAAGGAGACTGGCAGGACTAATCTAAAGGCAATATAGCACTATATAAGTTTGCAGAAATCATAGTATTAGTATAATGGAAAAACATGTAAGGCCTCAACAGCAGGACAAGAGACGAGAGAAAAGCAGAATCAGGCTGCACAATGTGGGAAGACCAGGGCTCAAAGCCAAGGTCAGAGACAAGCAGCACATTCCAAACTTAAGACCAAAAGGGGCCTCTTGCAGAAAAACAGAATAAATCCTCATAATTGCAGAAAGGAAGAGCTTGATTTTGTGGTCATCTCCATGTGATGCAGCCTAGCCAGACAATGGGTATACACCCGCGGTGGGAAGATGAACGGTTCTCAGCAAGCCAGATGAGAAGTGAAATATGCACAAGTTAACAATGTTGCAACGAGGAGAGCACTCTCATAGGCAAAAGTGGCATTGCTAAATGATACTTTGGGAACACCTAGTGTTTTCACCACCACTTGAAGAGGTTCACAGAGGGCTGAGAACCAAACTGGGTCCCAGGCCTGGAGAGACCAGTTCAAGCCAATCCAGGGCCAGAAATCCAGGGATGGGTGGCAGGTGCAAGGGCCAATGGTAATCCTGGGACTCTGCAACCATGTAATAGATAGTTTCATGGGTAATGGGTAGGCCAGCCACCCCCCATCTAGATATGTACTGTGTACCTCAAAAAAGGAAACCTTTAAAAAGACAAGTAAAACAAACAGAAGCTATAGCAAATCTCCCAAAAATGCTGCTAAAAGAACAACAACCAAATCCTTCTGCATCAAAAAATACAACCACAAAACTGTCTACTACAAAGTCAACTGCAAGTCCATCAGAAAAGACTCACACAAATGTGTCTTCTCCAGAACGATCTGCAGGCCCATCAAACGATCCACAAACAGAACTCTCTGGTCCATTTAAATTCAGCAACTCAACTGGAGTGAAGTTTTCTGTTACTGTGACAATCAATTTTCTCTTTCAGTTGCCACCAATTGTTCCCAACATTTACTTAAACACCTCTATCACCAGTGTGCACATGCTTGTCCTTCATAGAAATGCCACAAATAATCCTGACAACACTTCCAGTGTCTCAAGTATAAGGAAAGAATTGCACTACTGTGCAGGAATGGTCAAAATTACTATAAACACACAAAACGATTCATAGGAATTCCTAAGGCACTTACTACAAATACTGGCAACTAAAAGCATCCCTAAATATGAAATCTTGTAGATTTCATACACATCTAAACAACACGCACTCTCTGCAACCGTGTTTCCCAAGACCACATCCCAAATGGACGATGTGTATATGTATACCATTTTTGAATCCATTCCATTTCACCAGTTTCTGCAGAATAAAAATCATGGCATAGTATGCCCTTTTTGCAATTCAGACAATTGTTCCACCATACAAATAAACTCACATAGCCAATATGACATACTAATGCTTCTAAGGTACAATGCCAATGGTACCAAAAATAACTCTAAGTTTACAGGCTTCACACACAACCAAGTATCTCTTGGAAAGAAAACCTTCACAACAGTAGGTACATTTACCACACTGGCGCCACAATCTCTTCAGGGCACTACAGTATATTTTTCAAAAAGAAGTGGTTAGTTTGAATGCAACAATACATCTGTTACTCCAAAATATAGCTTTCCAGCAAAGTATTGCAGGCATGGCTACTGCTATGCTCGCTACCGGCACCGCCTCCTGCGATTGGGCAATAACCGACACATTACAAGATGAATGGGCCGGTAATTGCCCATTCGTGGGTGTCGGTGTATCCGGGCTCCCGATCCCCATTCTGCCCCATACGCAGCATGGATGTGCCGGCACCGTTCATAGCGGTGCCGGCGGAATTACGACTTATGCTTGTGGGAGCCGCACAGCACCCCATGTAAGAAATGGTTGGCTCTCAGGAATCCACAAGCAGAACACATAATGCAGCAGCAGCACAGTATGAATGGTGCCAGTGCCTTACCGGCACCGTTCATATCGTGGCTGCCACCCTTATAATGAGGCCCATTGTGTTTAAACAATAGAGTAATTCTGAAATGTAACCTTGACGTGGAACAAAGTTTAGTTAGTGGAGCACTTGGTACAGTTGTTGGCTTCCAGACGTATCCACGTGACAACATTCAGTTTGTCAACATCCACATACTTTCAAACTTTCAGAAGTTAAAAGGATAGGATGTTCAACAGCACGATTCCTTCTTTTCAAAGACATGTATGTGTGCAGAGAACATTTTTCCATGTCTCTTGCATATGCAGTCACTATTCACAAATTGCAAGGACTAACCCTAGATCAAGCATTGATTGACATTGGCTGCACAGTCTTTAAAGAAGGTATCAGTTACGTAGCACTGTTACAAATTTTGTACACTCGAAGGACTAGTTCTAGTCAATTGTGACACAAACAAAGTAAAGGCTGAAATTCCTTGCATCGTGGAGTACAACAGACTACATGCACTCTACACAATATGTACGAAAACTTGTTAAAAGAAAAGTAATGCAAACAGAACTTATAAGACATCTCTCAACAGTACCACCAAAGAAAGTGAAAGCATCTGCTACTCCATCAAGTAGCACAACCGCAATATTATGTAGTGCAAACGCGCGTGAACATCCAACATCACAAAAAAAAAGAGAAATATGTCTTCTAAAAAAACAAGTGGAGGTCCAAGAAATGGCACAGACACACTCTCTGGTCTTCTTAAATTTTCCAACACAACTGGTGTAAATTGCTATGCAAATGTGGCAATCAATGTTCTGTTCCAATTGCCACCAATTGTTTAAAACATTTACTTGTACGGCACAGACCAGTTGTGGTTGCAAATGCTCCTCCTTCATAGAAATGCAACAAACAATCCTGACAACACTTACTGTGTCTCAGGAATAAGGCAAGAATTGGACTACTGTGCGGATTGGTAAGATTCACCATAAGCACACAGGAAGATCCACAAGATGTTCTCATGTACTTACTACAAGTGCTAGAAAGCAAAAATATACCTATAAATGAGATCTTCCAGATTTCATATACGTGGAAAAATACATGCACTCTCTGCAACCATGTGTATATATATATATACTTAATTTTGAATCCATTCCATTTCAGCAGCTGGTGTAAAATGCAAATCATGGCATATTATGTACTGCAATTCATACAATAGTTGTCACAAAGCCAATATGTAATGGTAATGCTTTTAAGATACAACGCAGATGGTACCAAAAACAACTGCAAGCTTACTAGCTTCACACACGGGCAAGTATTGCTTGGCAAGAAAACATTCACAACAATAGGCATAATCTACCAAACGGGTGCCAGAACGAGTGCAGGTCACTATATTGCATACATTAAAACAAAATGTGGTTGGTTTGAATGCAATGACACTTCCATTACTCTAAAACATAGATTACCAGCAAATCTAACAAATGCCTACTTAATATTCCTTAAACCTAAATGTACTCACTGACCTGCAAAACTAGCATAAAGTTACTGTCTTACTGCACCCATACCACTGCAAAGAATACGCCAACCGGTATCTAACTGCACCCATAAGACTGCAATATCACTTTCCAATAGTGAAAAGACTTGAAATCCACCATCAGGAATGAAAGTGCTTCAAAACATAACTTCGAAAACTGTAAAACTAGCAACAGTTAGAATTCGCCAAGTGGTATCTAACTGCACCCACAGTACTACAATATTAGTTTCCAGTAGTAAAGTACTTAGACTGTACCAACAGGAATCAAACTGCATCAAATAATATTCTTAAAAATTGCAAAATGATAAACAGTTAGAACACGCCAACTGGTATCTAACTACAACCATACCACCACCACTTTAGAAAAGCAAAACACATACACCATTTCAATTCCTCCTATAGCAACAGTGCTTGTAACAGCAAAAGCACATATGTGTGCACCTTAAACATTCCTGTAAGTACTGCACATTTCAAACAAACATAGTGTGACAACTAAGATCAAATAAATGTACTAGGGTTTTTTTTTAATCCAACATGGATTTTTTTTCCCCACAGACCCAATGATTATGCAACCAAGCACAGCAACTGTGCAACACACACAGTAATGTTGTATGAAGCATTGTACTTGCAATGTACTAATTATGAGCGTACAAAGTAGATGAATACTTGACATTATGTACAATATGACATGTGTACAGAAATGGAATTTGGCCATTGCTTCTTTCCAATGGCCAAATTCCATTTCTGTACACATGTCACATTGTACATAATGTCAAGTCTGTCCCTTTGTTTACTTCCCCTTTATAGCTCTGCCTCTCTTTCTCTACATTGCATTGCAACCCCTTTTGCATGCACTCCGCTTCTGTGCTTAGATGCTGTTTCTTCCCTGCTCGCTAGCTGCGTTTTTCTCCCTCTCTCATCCCTCTGCCGGTTCTTCCTATTATTCTCTCTTTTCCTTCAAGTATCCTGCTTTTCTTCCTTTCTGTTGGTACGAACCTCTTTTCCGTACCAGTTCCGCTTTTCCTCTTTTCTTAGCCGGGCCTTGTTCCAGTCTTTTTCTATCTTCCCAAGAATTTACCTTTCATCCGGAATACTCCCTCTTTACCGGCATACTGTTGGTGTGTCCGCTTGCATTTGTTTCCTGCTTCCTAACCGGCTTTCGGTTATACTTCGTCCTTAGTCTTTCTTTTCTGTTTATTCCTTTTGGGGAGCACTATACTTTTCTTTCCTTTCACTCTTATAATTTCCCTTCTTTTTGCTCTTCCAACTCTACAGTTTTTGCCCTCTTATTGTCTTCTTCGTGATTAATCTTCCTGGTCCATTGGATTTTGGGGAGCTCATTTCAGACCGAAGATTCCTGATTACAGTTTTCTGCCATCTAACTGCCAATTCTACGAGAGGTTTTTTCCGCATTCTACTTTTTCCTCTCTTGTGCGCTCTCGGAAGGAGGTCCTTTGCTCGCCTTCACCAGAAAGGCTGCGGAGTGGCTTCTTCTCGGGGGAGACCCTATCTCTACGAAAAGAAGCACAGGTTTTGCAGGATTGAAAGAGGAAGGGTAAAAGAACATAGACTTCATTTAAGGATACAGGTGAGGAGGAATGGTCTCCCACTAAATCTGAGACAAGCTAACTCGCTGATGAGTTTTAGAGCAGGTCTTTTTAAATAAATCTAAGATTGTGGATCACTGCTCAGTTTATGTTTGTTCTAATACGGCCCAGACGGGCTTGCTGGCTCCTTTTCACCGAATTCTTTCCATCTGCGCCAAGATACGATTTAGTTCACTCTGTGTGCGTTTATAAATGTTTCAAAATTCAAAATTCATTCAAACCTGACTCTCAGAATCCAAGTAAGAGGATGATCCAGATGACAAGTATGCATGTTAATGATATATGGAGTATGCAGTGCGCTGGTGAAGCACAGGTGTCAGAGGCCTAAATGTCTTTCTCACGTGTCATGAGTAATGTTGCTGCTGTGTTCCTATGAATGTGATCAAGGGATGTTGATAGTGAGAGTTGTGTAACCTTGCATTAATTTATTCATGTGTGTGTATTATGCAAGTAGCTACATTGTTTTCTGTTAGTTTTGGAGGTTATATTGATGATAGGAAAAATGACATGTTTAGCCAATGGGAGACATGCATAACGTGGGGTGAATGGGCAGCTGTTGCTTTTCCCCATTGCAGGAGGACATACATTCCTGTGATGAGTGGTTGTGAGCAGGATCAGCAGCAATGATGCAGAGGGACCCAGCATGAAAATGGCAGTCAGGTGAGCCACTGTTTTGCACTTGATGCATCGGACTCAAGGGAACAGATGTGATGGAGCCATCATGCCAGGGGCTGGCTTTTCAATATCATGTAATTTGGGAATTGGACATGGACACTTGTCTTCCAACTTGACATGAGTGTGACTGTGGCTTGTGCACTGTATGCCAAAGATATCAATGTGGTGGCAGTATACCTTTCAAGTTACAGGGTTCACACAGTTAGTCAATCCAGGTCAGACCTTCTCAGGGGATTGTTAGGGGTAAGCAGGATTAGCCAAATGGCCTCATTTAAGGGCATCAGGCAAGTGGCTCCACTGTTTGTGTTCCACAGGGGTTGTAATTCAGGTGAAGTATGTTTGGACTACCTAGGTGCATGTGTCCTGACCCTGTGCCCTTTGCCCTGCCAAGGGAATGGGTGAACCCTGTGGATGAGGACAGAAGACCTCCTATACCTGTACTGCTATGCTATGCCATGGAGAGCAGCAAAATTGTGCAGAACACAACATGCAACAATTATCTTGCAATTCACAGGGGGTGCATATGACAATACACCACCTGAGTGGTCAAGGGGGCTTAAGCACTCTGAATGTGCACTCCACTATGCTTGTCATGGCTATGTTTGCTACTATGCAGCATGTCCCACCTGGGGTGGATAGATTCCTTACGGGTGTCAAGAGGAATGGTGTGAGCAGGTAGTGTAGGATTGTTTAGCGTGTTTTGGGAGCACAGAGCACAGCACCACTGCACAGGATCAATGTATAGCATGTTTTTTTTGAAGTGCAGCGCCACTGCATGGGTTTGGTGCATTGATATAAAGTGGTACAGCGAGGCATGTGTTGCCAGTGCAACCTATGGACATGTAAATGAAAACCGGCTATGCAGTTAAAAACGATTTCTACATATAAAATGCAAATAATTTTTTTTTCACAGTTAAAAGCATATTTTTTTTTTACCTGAAATTCCTCTGTTGCAGGAGACACATTTGAGGATTTATGAACTAACCTCATTAACAAAAAACTAACATGCTAACTCATTAATAAAATAATGTGTTCTCCACTGCAAAATGAGGCAGACTCTGAAAGTCATTTTAAACGCGAATCAAGATTTTTTTTCTGTGGTGCTTTGTCCACAGTATTTGCAGGAAGCAAGGATTCGAATATCAGGAAATCAGTTTTGTTACAGTTGCTTACTGTAAAAGATTTCTATTGTGTGCAGAGGGAGAATAGTACATGATAGAATTTTATTGGTTAGGATCCTTTGGTAGGAGGTAACCAGAGTTTTCCTGTATAACCTCGCGGAAGAAGCTAGGCAGACAACATCTTGACACGGAGAAGGACTGGGTTGATAGCTGTGGATGCCTGATTCCTAAAGCAGATTCAATACTGCTACAGAGACTGGGATTTCCAGTCAACAAGTCCAGGTTTGAGCGACAGCAAATGCTTGTCCTTGCTGGATGAACCCCTCCAGAAGGCGACCAGCCAAAGAAGTTACATGCTGAACAAGCCTGGTAATTATCTCGCTGAAGTGTGGGGGCTGTGTGTATGTGTGCGAAAATATTCAGTCAGAGTAGGAGAGGAGATTCCTGTGTTTTAACCACATGTTTAATGTTGCAAATTGAATTCTTGTTCCTCGCCACTCTCTTTTAATTTTGTTACAGATAATGTTGTTACTGTGAGTTTTCCATTTATTTCTGTAAAAAAAGAATAAGCTTGTGTTGAAATGCAAGTTTTATAATTCAAAAAAAATGACCTGAAAGCAGACGAGAAGTGTGTTTCATTTTTATCTTGTCCTTTGTGCATCTATCATTATAACACTGGTAATATGGGAAGATCTTTGCACAGTGCAATTGTCATTTTTAAGAGTTGCTAAAAGATAAGACATGGCGGTAGCTGTGTGCATGAATCCATTCAGTGTATGAGTGTGTGTGTTTTCTGAATGGAACATAATAATAACAAAATGAAATAGCCTGCTGCCGAAGGTCTATGAGTCGGCAGAAAGAGAGGCCCTGGACATAGCTCACCAAACGTAAATAAGTTGGTGATAAATACCACATATAGCTTGCTGTCATAGATAAGTCAGTGAGAACAGCCCATGGTGGCACTCCAATTGGAAATGTGGTGTTTCTGAAATGCAAGCCTGAGGTCTCTCTAGTGATCACACGAACAAACTAAACAAAAATAAGGGGTTCTGGATATTGTGGTCACATATATAAAACAAATGATTTATGCTCACCCATAAATACCACCAATAACGCATACCAACATAATGTATACCACTAAATGTATCAGTGTGCTGAAATAATGTATGTATAATATAGTACTATATACCAAATCTAATCTGAATGCAAAGAGTGATTATTACTGAATTATTTTCATTTTGGTGGTAAGAAAATACCGTTAGGCCCCAGATCTATACAAAATACCCATCAGTAGGCACTGTCCCTTGCAAAGGTGAAAATGGTGAATAATTGCAGGTATTGCCATTTCTTGTGATTTTGAGTGTCATGCTCACCCAAAAACCAGCTGTTCCCAAAGGTTCCTGATTCCAGGGGTGGTGTATAGAGGAATGCCACAAGATTTAGCTATCAGGCATACATCCTAGGTAAGTGGCTGATAGCCACTTACCTAGGATGTGTCCCTTGGCAAAACAATGGAACAAGCATCCCGGTAAGTACCTAGGAGCGGGACACTACCTCAGTGAAAAGAAAGCAATATCACTGGTGGTCCTCAAGTTGAGGCAACAGGCTCTGGTTTGGATTTCTTGGTGGCTGAAGAAGGAACTTTTAGTCAGAGCGATGGTTACCTTCTTACGATGGGATGCCCAGCAGGTGACCTTCATTATACTGGCTAGTTGGGACTCAATACAGGCTTTGGTGTAGTAACGGTTGTCACACTGCAGACTTCCCTCTGTTCTCGGTCTCCGACTTAATTGAAAAGATATCTAGGAACAGAAAAGAGTCACTGTGGCCCACATGGATGCCCACAAGATTTCAGCCAACACTGAGACATTGCAGCCCTGGAGAGTCACATCTCTTTGTGACATGGATTAAAAAGCAGTTGGTCTCAAGACTCGTTTGGCTCACCAGTCCAAGGTTGGAAGTTGTCTGGTCTGTCAAGCAGAAGAGGAGGTTGGAGCAACAGCAGTAACTGGTGGTCGCTGGAGGTAGTTACAGATGTCCTTCTCCTTCTTTTTGGATTCTTCTTCCCAGTGGTCGACTCTGAGTTTAAGTTCCAGGACCCTCACTGTCTATACAGGAAACTATGGATCCACCAATCACCATGCAGTCATTATTTCAGGCAAGGGGGTTGGCTTGTCCACAAAGAACAACCTCCCAGATCGATCTGGTACCAGGCAGACACAATGCAAGACCAGGGTAGTTTAGGTATTGTTCCCTACTTCCTGTCCTTTCAGGTACTCAGAGACCCTTTGTTGGCTTTCACAGGAAACCTGCCAAAAACAAAAAACCTAGCAGGACCTCCCCCAGCCCAGGTAGGAAGAAGACGGCTCAAGAATGGACAAGTCATCATGAGATGGCGAAAGCAAATGTACAGCCACCATTTAAGGTCAATGGTGGCACATGTGTCCCTTACATTGCAGGGAAAACAGCCTGCAAAGAAAGTATGTGAAATGTCAATAGGAAATATCCTCTGCCACCAACCATTCTGATGAACTTGTCTCTGTAATTTGTAACGTAAAAGAGAAGTGGACAAAGGGATACCTTGTGTCCCCGCAGAATTCCACAAAATAAAAATTAGGTAGGATTAAA
The DNA here is from genome assembly GCF_040938575.1 of Ambystoma mexicanum. Taxonomy (NCBI): domain Eukaryota; kingdom Metazoa; phylum Chordata; class Amphibia; order Caudata; family Ambystomatidae; genus Ambystoma; species Ambystoma mexicanum. The sequence goes on along the minus strand of NC_090926.1, from coordinate 507,233,093 downwards.
AAATGTCCCCCTGTCGTTGGTAATGTCTGTTATCACAATGAAAAGAAAAAGGCAGTTCAAGGAGCTCCCAGCAGTGCTGCACAGAAGGTGCTGTGTGCTGAAATACTAAGAGGCCGATTCATGGAATAATTAGCGCGGCGCAAGTGGCCAAAAATGTGCGAATCGCAGTGGAATAGCGAAAATCGCAGTGCAAGTGCGAAAATCGCACGAAAAGCAGCGCACATCGATTCATGGAAGCCGTGCGCGAGAAAACCATCGTGCGATAATAAAGTGCGCGGCGCACGTTAGCGCACAGGCCATCTAACTGCGTGCACCAGGTCACAGCGAAAATCGTACAGGCCACAGCGAAAATCGCACATAGCGCGGCACACGCAACAAAAGTAGGCGGAACACGGGGCGTAACACTCGGAATGGGGAACAACTTGCCAAAATGTGGGCATCACGGGGGAAGTACAGGGTACAAGTGCGCGGAACGCCCACACGCTCGCCTACAACATGTATTCATGGAATAGAATAGGGCAAAAAAGCGCACGCTCAAACCAGCGCACAGGCACAAACACGACCGCCACAAGAAAGCAGGCGGTAGCGTCTCTGCGCCTGTAAGAAATGTGCGCCAAAAGGTGCGCCAAAAAATAGCACCTATATACTGCCATGATGAATGTCCCATACTGTGGCCCTCAAGGAAAAATGACGTGCAAAGGGGTACCCACAAACACGGACACCCGCTGACAAAAAATATGTGTGTGTGTACACCGGGGTGCGCGGGAAGTCTCACACGCGAATTGGCAGGTCATGTGAATTCCAGGGGTTTGCGGGAAGTACCACACGCGATTTGTCAGGGTACGTGGATTACAGGGGTGCGCGGGAAGTTCCACACGCGATTTGGCCGTGTACGTGGATTCCAGGGGTGCGCGGGAAGTTCCACACGCGATTTGGCCGGGTACGTGGATTTCAGTGGTGCGCGGGAAGTTCCACACGCGATTTGGCCGTGTACGTGGATTTCAGGGGTGCGCAGGAAGTTCCACACGCGATTTGTCAGGGTACATGGATTTCAGGGGTACGCGGGAAGTTCCACACGCGATTTGGCCGGGTACGTGGATTTCAGGGGTGCGCGGGAAGTTCCACACGCGATTTGTCAGGGTACGTGGATTTCAGGGGTGCGCGGGAAGTTCCACACGCGATTTTGCCATGTACGTGGATTTCAGGGTTGCGCGGGAAGTCCCACACGCGATTTGGCCGGGTAAGTGGATTTCAGGGGTGCGCGGGAAGTTCCACACGCTATTTGTCAGGGTACGTGGATTTCAGTTGTGCGCGGGAAATTCTACACGCGATTTGGCTGTGTGCTCCCAGATATTCCCTGTACACCCTCCACGGCCCCTGCAGGCAGCACACACCACAGGGGACTACCCTGCACACCTGCTCATGTCACCCAGCACCCCCACACCCCAGCATCCAGGGGCACCCTCCACCAGGCCCCCACTCATGTCTCCCACCACCCCCACCCCCCAGCCACCATGGCCAGCCCCCACCAGGCCCCCACTCATGTCTCCCACCCACCCCCACCCCCCAGCCACCATGGGCAGCCTCCACCAGGCCCCCACTCATGTCTCCCACCCACCCCTACCCCCCAGCCACCATGGGCAGCCCCCACCAGGCCCCCACTCATGTCCCCTATCACCCCCACCTCCCAGCCACCAGGGGCACCCTCCACCAGGCCCCCACTCATGTCTACCACCACCCCCACCCCCCAGCCACCAGGGGCAGCCCCCACCAGGCCCCCACTCATGTCTCCCACCCACCCCCACCCCCCAGCCACCATGGGCAGCCCCCACCAGGCCCCCACTCATGTCTCCCACCCACCCCCACCCCCCAGCCACCATGGGCAGCCCCCACCAGGCCCCCACTCATGTCCCCTATCACCCCCACCCCCCAGCCACCAGGGGCACCCTCTACCAGGCCCCCACTCATGGCCCCTATCACCCCCACCCCCCCGCCACCAGGGGCAGCCTCCAACAGGCCCCCACTCATGTCTCCCACCACCCCCACCGCCCAGCCACCAGGGGCACCCTCCACCAGGCCCCCACTCATGTCCCCCTGCACCCTCACCCCCCAGCATCCAGGGGCACCCTCCACCAGGCCCCCACTCATGTCCCCTATCACCCCCACCCCCCAGCCACCAGGGGCACCCTCCACCAGGCCCCCACTCATGTCTCCCACCACCCACACCCCCCAGCCACCATGGGCAGCCCCCACCAGGCCCCCACTCCTGTCCCCTATCACCCCCACCCCCCAGCCACCAGGGGCACCCGCCACCAGGCCCCCACTCATGGCCCCTATCACCCCCACCCCCCAGCCACCAGGGGCACCCTCCACCAGGCCCCCACTCATGGCCCCTATCACCCCCACCCCCCAGCCACCAGGGGCACCCTCCACCAGGCCCCCACTCATGGCCCCTATCACCCCCAAACCCCCCACCACCAGGGGCAGCCCCCACCAGGCCCCCACTCATGTCTCCCACCACCCCCACCCCCCAGCATTGCAGGGGCAGCCTCCACCAGGCCCCCACTCATGTCTCCCACCACCCCCACCCCCCAGCCACCAGGGGCAGCCTCCACCAGGCCCCCACTCATGTCTCCCACCACCCCCACCCCCCAGCCACCATGGGCAGCCCCCACCAGGCCTCCACTCATGTCTCCCACCCACCCGCACCCCCCAGCCACCATGGGCAGCCCCCACCAGGCCCCCACTCATGTTCCCTATCACCCCCACCCCCCAGCCACCAGGGGCACCCTCCACCAGGCCCCCACTCATGGCCCCTATCACCCCCACCCCCCCGCCACCAGGGGCAGCCCCCACCAGGCCCCCACTCATGTCTCCCACCACCCCCACCCCCCAGCAGTGCAGGGGCACCCTCCACCAGGCCCCCACTCATGTCTCCCACCACCCCCACCCCCCAGCAGTGCAGGGGCAGCCTCCACCAGGCCCCACTCATGTCTCCCACCACCCCCACCCCCAGCCACCAGGGGCACCCTCCACCAGGCCCCCACTCATGTCTCCCACCACCCCCACCCCCCAGCCAACAGGGGCAGCCCCCACCAGGCCCCCACTCATGTCTCCCACCACCCCCACCCCCCAGCAGTGCAGGGGCACCCTCCACCAGGCCCCCACCCATGTCTCCCACCACCCACACCCCCCAGCCACCAGGGGCAGCCTCCAGCAGGCCCCCACTCATGTCTCCCACCACCCCCACCCCCCAGCCACCAGGGGCACCCTCCACCAGGCCCCCACTCATGTCTCCCACCACCCCCACCACCCAGCCACAAGGGGCAGACCCCACCAGGCCCCCACTCATGTCTCCCACCACCCCCACCCCCCAGCAGTGCAGGGGCACCCTTCACCAGGCCCCCACTCATGTCTCCCACCCACCCCCACCCCCCAGCCACCATGGGCAGCCCCCACCAGGCCCCCACTCATGTCTCCCACCCACCCCCAGCCCCCAGCATCCAGGGGCACCCTCCACCAGGCCCCCACTCATGGCCCCTATCACCCTCACCCCCCCGCCACCAGGGGCAGCCTCCACCAGGCCCCCACTCATGTCTCCCACCACCCCCACCCCCCAGCAGTGCAGGGGCAGCCTCCACCAGGCCCCCACTCATGTTTCCCACCACCCCCACCCCACAGCAGTGCAGGGGCACCCTCCACCAGGCACCCACTCATGTCTCCCACCACCCCCACCCCCCAGCAGTGCAGGGGCAGCCTCCACCAGGCCCCCACTCATGTCTCCCACCACCCCCACCCCCCAGCCACCATGGGCAGCCTCCACCAGGCCCCCACTCATGTCCCCCTGCACCCAGGTCCTCACAATCACCAACCATGTGCGTAATGGTCAGCCTCCACAGCCAAAAGGCCCTACCAAGTAACCCATTCACCCACATGGAAATGAAAATTACATGTTACACCCCCAACGTACATAAAGCAAATGAACCCATGTCTGTCACACACAATGGTTGCAAATGAATTTGAAAACACCCAACATGACATGCATGAAACCAATGAGATGATACCACACAGTGAAGTATGAAAACAAAAATGTATTAAAAAAATATGAATGCAAATGAAATGAAACAAACTACAATGCAAATGAAAAAAAGAAAAGGTGTATGTCTGTCCCAAAAAATGAAAAACACCAAAACCCAAAAAAATGTACTTCAAAGTCACATTAAAAATGAAATCAATCCGACAGAAAAAAAATAAAATCCAAACACCATTGCTCCATGGAGAAGAAAAAATAAAATTAAAAAATAAAACAATCCAATGAAGAACTATGTACAAAATATCCAAGGGTCCATGAGCCCAACTGAACAAAGGAAACCTACAAAAAACCCTAACAAAAAAGCAACTATATACAAAAAGTGGCGCTGTGTCCGTCGACTCCAAATCATAAGAATAAACAAATGAAACCTAAAACTAAAGAACTATATACAAAGGCGGCGGGCAACTCCAGCGGCTCACTCCGTAGTGTTCCGGGCCAGGGCATCATCAAACTCCTCGTCTATGTCCCGGAGGCGGTCCTGTTCCATGGTCCCGAGGGTCCGCAGGGAGGACGCCATCTGCGCCTCCAACCCCCTGCGGATTGTCTCGAGGCACTCGGCCTGCCTCAGGGCCCTCCGCATGGAGTTCTCCGCCCTGACCATCGTGAGCCGCTCCTCTTCCGCCCGCCGCCGCTCCGCACCTATCTGCTGGCCCAACCGCAGCCACACGGAAGACACTTCCTGTCCTGGGTCCTCCTGCCCTCCGGCCGATGCCTGCCCCTCCGATGTTGATGGCCCCGAGCCATGATGCCTCCCACGTTGACTCTGCTGCTGCCTCCGACTCAACTGCCTCTGCCAGCACGACGGCATCCAGGCTGATGGAATCCACCGACGCCGTCGTGCACGTGCCCTGCCTGATGATGCCGGCACATCCTCCATCTGCTGGGGTACAGTTGCTGTGGTGTCCACCCCTGCTTGACCTCCGACTCCCGACTGTGGCAGAGATGGGATCCCCACCGAGCTGGCTGCATAGGTCAGGGCAGGTCCACAGGGGGCCCTGGTGGCATCTGGGCCGGAAGACGGCAAGGAGAACGACTGGCGTATAGCCTCCACAGAGGAGGAGAGGGCCGCCAGATTTGCCGACACATGCAGGAAACCCCCGAACATGGAAGATCCGAATTGGGCCACGTCGGCACGGTGCTCTTCGTGATGATGTGCGTGCTCTTCCCGGGAAGCACGCACGTCATCACGAATTACACCCGCGCGCATCGCAACCCCAATCAGGACCTTCTCCATACGGACACGGGTCCCCTCGTCCGCAGGCGGAGGGGAGTCAGGTGACATGGACATCCCCTCTACCTGCGGACGGGCCTGGGACGGGGCAACCCTGCTGGTGCATGGTGGTGCACTCACAGGGTCAGGGACAGCAACATGCACAGGCCCCTCCACGGTGACCTGTGCTGCCTCCTGCCCCTGGCCCTGGACTGCACCACTTGCACCAGCAGGGATTCCCCCACCAGGCCCCATGTGTGCCCCTGTGGCGGCCTCCTCCTCCTCTGTGGAAACCACCAACCTGGATGGCTCCTCACCGTCTTCCACCGTAGCAGGCCCCTGTGGGGGCTCACCCACCCCTTCCGCTGCAGCCGTGGGGGCATCCCCGCCGCCTTGCTCCACAGCGCCGTCTCCGCCCTCTTCTTCACTAGCCGCTGCGTAGAGGGAGACAAAGAACACAAGCATCAGGGTACTGTACAATGGTCCCCTAGACAGGAAGCAATAGCAGATGAGTACCACTGTCAAAGTACACTTCCATCATGTCCCTAGACAACACATGGGTCAGTCCAGGAAAAACACACACAGTAACAGGCATGGTGCATGCCATGGACATTTCCATACATGTTCAATGGACTCTTGAAACATACAATGATATGGAACTCACATGCATCATGGGTCATGCCTATCACATGCACACACTTCACCTCAGTCACATCCATCTGGCCCCATACACCCCAAACACAGCGGATACAAGGGTAACTAGGCTGCATCAGTGAATCTGTGCATTGTCACACACATGTGTCATGCATCCATGGCATGCACAAGACACAGACACGCAGGTCAGGCACACAGACATGGCTACCATATATGTACCTGCCATCAGCACCCATCCCTCACCCCCACCCATGTCCAGGAACAGAGACTGGCATGCTCTCATGTCTAAAATCTGCATAGGGCTCCCCATGTGGCATTTAAACACATGCAACAACCATGTGGTTCACACATCACTGGTCGCACATGCATTACCATGATGTCCCTGCACACATACATGCATACATGGCCTATGTCACACATACAGGCAAGTATCAGAGAACCAGCACACCGCAACATGCCCTGTCTCACACAGCAATGCTTGGACACTTACCGCTCAACTCCAGACGGGTCCTCCTCTCAAGGATCTGGGCGTGGAGCGCTGGGCGTACGCGTTCCAGGACCCTCATCTGGATGGAACTCATGCGGCCCCAGCCCCCCTCCACGAGGCGCCGGGCCTTCACGAGGGTCCTGGACCTCAAGTCTTCCCAGGGCTTCTTGATCTTCTTGACGTCGCGGGTTGCCACCCCCTCCGCGTTGATGGCAACCACACAGTCGGCCCAGATCCTCTCCCGTCCTTCCTTGCTGGCGCGGGACGATCCAAAGAGGGCATCATACTGCCCCAGGACATGCTCCACCAGGACACCAACTTCGGTGGCAGTGAAGCTGGTGCCCCTCTGCCCCTCTGGCCTGGGGTTGCCACTGGTGCCAGATGTGGAAGTGCCCGACATGGCAACCCCAGAGGCAGGTGTGGGTGGGCAACTGCGTCCTGGGGCTGGGCTGTGGAGCGATGTAATCCCAGTCGGGAGTCTTCAGTTCCAGCAGGGGTGGACACAGCAACTGGACCCCTGCAGATGGCTGATGTGCAGGCACCAAATGGCAGGGCACGGTGGCAGCAGGCAGGCAGGCAGGCAGGCAGCAGCAGCAGATGGCACGTGGGAGGCTGCTCTTGGCACTGGGGGGCAGTAATTCGGCCTTCTGGGCAGGAGCGTGGTCTTCCGTGTGTTTTCGCGTGGCCAGCTTGATACGGAGTGATTTGGCATGTGAAAATCCTGCACGTCAGCGTGAAATTCGAGGAAAGGCCCTTAGCGCGTAAGCGCGTCAGCACGCATATGCGATTCTATTGGACCAAAGGCCCTCAGCGCGTAAGCGCGTCTGTGACGTGACCCGCACGGGTGTTTCCCACACAGCACGTGATGACAGAGCACATGTGGAAAGACTGCACGTCAGAGTGTCATCGCGTGTAATTGGACAGCACGTCAGAGTGTCATCGCGTGTAATTGGACAAAAGTGCGCGTACACGCGATTGGCCTATGTACGTGTATATCAGGGGTGCGCGGGCACTTACACACGCAAGTACGTCAGCGCACCTGTATCCCGGGGTGCGTGGGAATTTCCACACGCTATTGGACTGGGTCCTGGATTTCAGGGGTGCGCGCTCGCCTACAACACGCGCAACGCATACATTTGCGCGCTAACAAAATAACAAGCTCAGACCCAGGATGAACATACCGTTCCTAGCAGCAGTGGGCGTGGGCTACCAAAGGAGGAGGAGGAGGATAGTCAGGGCCAGAATATTCACACCCAGAACCAGCCTTTTCGGGATGCCTGATGACCAGGTGTATGGGAGGTACAGGTTTCCACCACACATAATACTGGACCTGGTGAGTGAGTGGGAGGATGACCTCACATCACCCACCCTGTGCTCCCAAGCACTCAGCCCCCTGGAGAAGGTCCTCAACGTACTGCACTTCTTAGCCACTGGATCATTTCAGCGGACAAGTGCCATAGTGGGTGGGGTATCACAGGCCACCCAGTCACGCTGCCTAAACCAGGTCTTGAACATCATCACTGCACGCCCATCAGTCCGCAGGCACATATACCTGCCCAGAACACCTGCAGAAAGGCATGCTGGCGCCCTGGATTTTTACGCTGTGGCACGATTCCCCAAAGTGCTAGGTGCCATCGACTGCACCCATGTGGCTCTACGTCCCCCCAGGGCATCAGAGCACATCTATAGGAACCGCAAGCACTGGCATTCCATCAATGTGCAGGTAGTATGTAATGCCAAGGGAATCATCACCTCAGTATATGCCAACTATCCCGGGTCCACCCACGACAGCTTCATTTACCGAATGTCCACCCTAAGCCGGGACCTAGAAGCTGGGCGGCATGGCGATACATGGCTGCTTGGTGAGTATGAATGCCACTGCACATGCATGCATGTCAGATACTGAGCAAGGTCACAACCCCACCAATGATACCAATCACCACCTCCACAGGGGACAGTGCCTACCCTCTCAGCCCCCACATGATGACGCCAATCCGGAACCCCACCACGCCACCAAAGGTAAGATATAACACAGCCCACAGTACAACCCGGGGCATAGTGGAGCGCACATTCGGAGTGCTAAAGTCACGCTTTCGCTCCCTTGACCGTTCTGGCGGCCAGCTGTTGTACGCTCCCCCAGTAGTGTGCAGGATCATAGTGGCAGCATGTGTCCTGCACAACGTTGCAACACGCCAGGGCCTGGCCGTGGACATGGTGGTGGCCCCACATCCCCAACCACATGCACAGCCGCTGCGCATGGGAGGGGAAAGGGCACGGGGGGAGGCAGCCCGTACACAGCTAGTGGCTAATTACTTCACATAGAAATCACACCCCTGTGGAGTGCACACTGCCCTGGCACATTCCATCTGACAATCAATGATGACTCAACCTGACACTGATCCTGAATGTCTGGAGAATCAACTGTGAAAAACATATCAGCCTGAGATTGTTCACCTGGAAGTGTTACAATGTGTGCATCCCTACCCACACAGACACCACCAATGCAGTTTTGTGAAGAAACACATTCAAGCAGCTAAAATGAACACCCACTTGCAAAATGCAACAAGAGGACAGTGCCATGTCAGCCAACCCATCCCCAGCACCGCCACACGACACACCGTGCCATGTCATGCTATTTGCAGGTAAACAAAGTAATCCCCATAACATGACACTAGTGTCACAATGTACAGTGTCCCTAATTGAAACTTGCAACACCTGAAATGCTCACAGTAATTCAGGACCAACAACAAACTTGAGCAGGTACTACCATTAACATGACATCACAAATGTAAAAAATTAGTAGTCTCACCACCTGGAAATGCCTGCACTCCCACCACTACCAACTGTGCAGTGTAGGCGCCATGTAGAGTTGTAGGTGCACTGCTGCCAACATGGACCCCATCTCCAAACTAGAGGGCCTTGTGTAGACATGAGGAAGGGACCTGCAAATTGGGAGGTAGACACAGATGATGAGTGACACATCAATGCAACATGCAGTGTACAACACAACAGCAATATGCACTAGGAATGTATACACAGTATTGACTAGACTACCCACACATGTAGTGGGAGTCCAATGTCACCATGTACGTCAATGTCACTTGGGCACACCCTTTGCAAGCCCATGGAAAGGGGAAGCAGGAGGGGTGTGTGTGACTCAAACCCAAGCATCTGAACCAAATACATGACAAGCCTGTATGTGCCCAGCCACAATGCAGCGTATGCCCACAGGAACCACGGAAGGCAACAAATTGTCCCCAAAAAATTGGGAAAAAAATAATTAAAAATAAAAATAAAAATAAAAAAAAATAAAAAAATAAAAATAAAAAATAAAAAATGGCCATTGATGGGCCCAGGGGGGTTGGGGAGGCCACCCAGAAGGTCCGAGGATAGGGTGCACACCAAACCCCACCTGTGTGGATCCTGGGAAAAAAAAACACCTCCATGGGCTCATGGCCCACACGGCTACCCTATTGTGGGAGTATCACTGCTGTCGCTATTATCACCCTGTGCAGCTGCATCCGGAGGTGGTTGCACTATGGGAGGCAGCCCACGCAAGGCCCTAGTCTGCTCCTCCATGGCTGCAAGCATGCGGGTGTGGTAGGTCTCGTTCTGGAGGATAAGTGTGCGGAGGTCCCCATGCAACAACTCACGGGATGCCCGGACCTCCGCCCTCGTTGCCTGCATCCCAGCTGAGAGCGTACGGGTGAGATGCTCCAGCTGCTGTTCTGTCCTTTGGTGTGTTGAAGCCTCAAGCTCAACAAGAGTCGTCCTGAGGTGAAGGAGCTCCTGCCTCAGGGCTTCCCTGTGGCCCTGGGACTTTATGGAGATGGCCTCCTGCAGAGTCGCCAGTGCCGCCCGCCTGTCCCTGTTGGACGCCAACATGTCCTCCCTGTGTGACTGGCAGATGGAGTCGGTTGCCTGCTGTAGTCGCTCCATCAGCCTTTCAGGGGGGACAATGGAAGTGGCCACCCTATCCATGGCCTGAGCCATCATCTCGGATGATGCTGCCTGTTGGGTTGCCATACCGTAAATGGATTGCTCCCATGCGGTATTGCCAGGTGGCGTAAGGCCACCATGTCGGAGGGCAGCACACCTGTCTGGGGCAAGGCGAACTGCGCCTTGCTGTGCCGGCACTGCCTGAGGCTGCAGGACTGCATTCCCCCTCTGATCTGCTGGCCCAGGAACAGGATCAGATGTCGCGGAGTGTGACCCTGCATCCGTAACCACCAAAGGCGTAGCTGCCAACACTGACATCCCCATTGAGGTTTCTGACCCTGGTGCAGGTGGGTGGGACAGAACAGAATCCCTCCCTGGAACACTCACCTGCGACGGCACGTAGGTCTCATCATCCGAATCAACACCTGAGTACAGCTCGGGGGAGGTGCAGCCAGAGACACCCCTTGAGAGCACGACCTGCAGCACTTGTGGGTTCTCACCCACCACCACACCACGTCCCTCACTGGTGGTTGGTCGGCCCTCGGACCCCTCCTGGGTCTGCACCATCTCCACAACCCCAGCAGTATCAGGTGCGTCTTCCCCTGCAAAGACATAAAAACAAAGAAATGGAAACAGGCATTAGCACCATGGCACACAATGAGGGCTGAGAAGCAAGAGAACCAGTACTTGATTGACACATGTCCCACATGACTAAAACCCTCCCATGCATGCACCCTCACTGCGCATGAAGGGGAGGCAAATGGCACACATTGATGACACCAAGATGGAAGATGAACACATTTTCTGCATGCTGCCTGGCAGTGGCATCACACATTGGCCTGTGATTGCCAGGTGAAACACACATGCCATCACACAGATGGCATGTACCATTGCTATTGAGTGAAGATGGAGAGGAGGGCAGCACCTATTCATTCAGTCCAGTTCCCGCATGTAATAGCATTTCTAATTCAAACAGGTCATATTTTTCTCCTGGAGCTGCCAGTCCAAAATGGTCCAATTGCACAGGGACATGTGTGAACAAATGATATCCAGGTAACAAAGTCACTCCACTTTACCATAGCCATGTCAGACATGTGACTAGAGGACTGTGAAATGCCTAGTAAAAGTGGTGGAATGCAAACCCCCGGCCAGAGAGGCAGAGGGGCACCAGCTTCAGTGCAACCGAAGTTGGTGTCCTGGTGGAGCAAGTCCTGGGGCAGTATGATGCCCTCTTCGGAAGTTCCCGCGCCGACAAGGAAGGACGGACTCGGATCTGGACTGACATCGTGACTGCCATCAACGCGGAGGGGGTGGCAGTCCGCGACTTACAACATGTCAGGAAGCGCTGGGAGGACTTCAGGTCCAGGACCCTGAACAAGGCCCGGCGCCTCTTGAAGGCAGCGGATGCCAAGGGGCGCCGGGGCCACTTGTCGGAAGTACAGATGAGGGTCCTGGAACGCATATCCCCAGCGCTCCACGTCTAGGTCCTAGAGAAGCAGACCCATCTGGAGTCGAGCGGTGAGTGTACATGCATCCTGATTGTGAGCAGTGCGTGTGGTGATTATTCGGTAGTGTGCAGGTTGCACATCTGTTTGTATGGGGTCGAGTATGGCTAGGGGTGTACAGGGCCGTGGGGCTGACACATGCGAGGGCTGTAATGTGTGAGACATGGATGGTGCTTGTGTGTGTAGGCTTGCATGCCAAATGCAGTTGTGTGGGCACACATGTTTGGATGAATGTGTATGTAAGTAGACATGTCCGTGATGTCACGCATGTATGTTGTTTTCGGCTGCATGTATCAGCACTGTGTACATGTGCATGTGTGTGTATTTGACAAGGGTGCAACAGTGATGCAACATGGATGCATGTGACAGCGGTATGTGGAAGCCTGATTGGCAGATGTGACATGGATGCCCGTCTGAACAGTGCGACACTTGGCAGAGGTGTACACATGCATGCAAGTGTGGTGGTGTGTGTACATGTGTGGTGCACTTCCTGTGTTGCATGTGATGTCGGGCTCACCTTTGGCTGCTCATGCTGTTGTATGTGTAGGGATGGTGGTGGCAGTTGCAATATGGCTGTGGTATGGCTCATGTGTGCGAGTTGTAATGACATGTGTGTTGGGGATTGTGATGACATGTCTGAGGTTTGCCAATGCCACTCATGTGCAACTGTCATGTGTGTATGTGTCCATTGTACAGTGCCCTGATGCCTGTGTTTTGTTTCTCCCTGTCTGCAGCGTCAACTGATGAAGAGGGCGGAGAAGGTGCTGTGGAGCACAGCGGCGGGGATCCCACCGCCAGCCGGAGACGCAAGGCCCGGCTCCCCTCCCGTGTTGTCATCTCGTCGGGGAGTGAGGAGTCCGGTGCCGCGTCCCATGCCGCAGCTGCCGGGGGGAGGTCCAAGAGGCAGAGGTTGGAGTTGGACTCCTCGGCAGCAGAAGGAGCAGCTGGGACCCCACAGGGCCCAACAGGGGAAGATGGCACAGAGTCATCCAGGTTGGTGGGGGGTTTGGTGGAGGAGGAGGCCATGCAAGCACCAGAGACGGGGTCTGGAGGTGGGGATCCCACTGGTGCTAGTGGTGCAGTGCAGGTCCAGGGACAGGAGGCAGCACAGGCCGCCGCAGAGGTGCCTGTGTGCAATCCTGTCCCTGATCCTGTCCCTGCATCATCTTGCACCAGCAGGGATGCCTACGTCCAGACCCGTTTTCAGGCAGGGGATGAGCTCACGTCAACTGGCCTTCCTCTGCCTGCGGACGTGGCTATCCAGGTCCGGGTTGAGCCTGTCCTGGCTGGTGTGGCGTTGCGTCAACGGGCCATGCGAGGTGACCTGCAGTCTTTTCATGGAGAGACTGCACGTCATCTCGAATGGCTCGTTGACCACGTCAGCCTGCTGGGACAGGTCACCCAGGCCGGATTCCTCCGTCTGGTGGGGCTTGCTCCGACCCCCTCCTCAACTGGACCCCCTACGCGCCAGTCGTCCTCTGTGCCATCTTCCTACCCATCAGTCACCTGGGTGCCCTGTGGAGCTGCCTCTGACGGTGCGGCCAGGCTGATGGGGGAGGCATCCCTGCCACAGTCGGGAGTCGGACGTCCAGCAGGGGTGGCCACATCTACGACTGCACCCCAGCCGGCGGAGGATGTGCAGGCAGCAGGAGGCAGTGCACGGGCAGAGGCAGAGCAGCAGCAGCAACATGGTGGGAGCCATGAAGGCTCGGGGCCTTCGACATCGGAGGGGCAGGCATCGGCCGGAGGGCAGGAGGACCCAGGACAGAGAGTGTCTTCCGTGTGGCAGCGGTTGGGCCACGCCATAGATGCGGAGCGGCGGCGGGCGGAAGAGGCGCGGCTCACAATGGTCAGGGCGGAGAACTCCATGCAGAGGGCCCTGAGGCGGGCCGAGTGCCTCGAGGCAATCCGCAGGGGGGTGGAGGAGGACACAGCGTCGTCCCTGCGGACCCTCGGGGCCATGGAACAGGACCGCCTCCGGGACATCGAACAGGAGTTCGATGATGCCCTGGCCCGGAACACCACGGAGTGAGCCGCTGGACTTGCCCGCCGCCTTTGTATATAGTTCTTTAGTTTTAGGTTTCCTTTGTTTGTTCTTATGATTTGGAGTCGACGGACACTGCTCCACTTTTTGTATATAGTTGCATTTTAGTTAGGGTTTTTTGTAGGTTTCCTTTGTTCAGTTGGGCTCATGGACCCTTGGAAGTTTTGTACATAGTTCTTCATTGGATTGATTTTATTTTTCATTTGACTTTGGACAACATTTTTTTGGATTAGGATTTGGTGTTTTTATTTTTTTAAACGGACATGCAGCTTATCTTTTTTTCATTGCCATTGTAGTTTGTTTCACTTCTTTTGGGGCACTTACGATGTCCGCAACGGTCTGCCAGTGTGCCTGGCGTTGTGCAGGTGTGGTCTTGGATCCTGCAACAATGAACATCTCGTTATCATGTGCGGACACATACTCGACAAGTGCATTCAGTTCGTCATCCGTGAAGCTGGGCTTCCTCGACGGGCCGGACTGTGTAGCCATGTCTGGGGCATCAGCCTGTGCCGGACGAGCACTCTTCCTCTTCCGCTTGGAAGGTGGTGGTGATCCTGAGTGTCCTGCGCCGCTCTGGACACAAGGGGCAGGAGCCCTGGTGGACTCTGTATCAGGAGTGTGGGATTGCACACTCAGCATGGGAGTTGGTGCAGGCATTGGCTCAAGTGTAATGGTGTCATGGGGAATGTCAGCAGGATGGACTTGGACCGACACTGTCCTGGCTGGGTGTGTGAGAGCTGGGGTGGATGGAGCCGCAGCTGCCCCTGCAGCCTCTCCGCCCTGCCTACTTGGGGCAGCAGATGACCTTGCTGCCCCAGATGCACGTGGCATGATGACATCAACGTGCACCAGCGCACGTGTCATAGGACTGCTGACCTGGAAGTCAGCCATGGAGTCAGCCAGGTCTGGTGCCACAATGGGCTGGTCCAACAAGGGCTGAGCATGGATGGTGTCAGCCACATCAGCCTCAACGGGAGGGGGGGGATTATGGGTACCCTTGACTGGTCCTCCACACATGGGGGGACAGGCTCACCCTGCAAGTAACGACCACGTCCCCTACCGGATCCACCACGGCCACCACTTGTGGCTCTTCCACCTTTGCCACCCTTACGGAATCCTCGCCTCCCAGCCATGGCACTGATGTTAATGTGCATATGGGAGTGGCTGTAAACTATTGTCCTGGGCAATTGGGGGTCAAAGGGGTTGGGTACCAGATGGTAATTGTACCCTAGTGCTCTAGCAAGGCTGAATGTAACCCCTGGGGAAAGATGACGGGTCACGCTACGCACAGGAGCCCCAAAAAAGGGAGATGACGTGCACGCAACCCCTCCTAGACCACGTGTGCAGAAAGAAAAACCTGCACTACGTTGTGGCACCCAGTAACACAAGAATGAACGTATGCATGTCACACGCAGCCTAGAATGACCTCTGAAGGGGTAGGCGACACACGGGGCAAGCACAGATGTTAGATACGTGCGTGACTCACCGTCTGCCAGCTAAAAGAGCGTGAAAAAGGAGCGCGTTTGGTTGGCAACACCCCAGCCAAAAGAAGATTTGTAGCTGTCTGAGGAGACAGGACAACAGTAGAAGGGAACACTGTTTGAGGGAACAGGCCCAGGTAAACCAGTAAAAGAGAAAAAAGAGAAAAAGCTGTCAGAGGTAACAGGGAATACGAACTTGAAACGCCGTGAAGTAAATCGCGTGTGAAACGACAAGAAGTACAGAATTCACCCACTCGCTCTCCATGAAAAGCACGTACAAGGAAATGGTGTTCTACCCGTACCATTTATACAGGCCCACACGTCCAGCGTCACTTACGCGGCGTGTACGCGCTAGGGCCATTTCCACCAATTACACGCTTTGTCACTGCCGCGTGTACGCGCTAGGCCCATTCCCACCAATTACACGCTTTGACACTCGGACGTGTCTTTCATTTTTTTAACACGCAACATTTTCAAACGTGTGCCCAATTCAACGTGCACGTGACTTCATAGACGCGCATAAACTGGCAACGCCTTTACGCGCTAAGGGCCTTTGGTCCAATGACATCGCAAATGCGTGCTGCCGTGCATACGCGCATGGCCCTTTCCTCGTATTATACGCGGACGTGCAGTTTTTCACGCGCGCTGAAATGCGCATGCACGTCTGTACGCGTCACGTCACAGGGGCGCTTGCGCTTGAGGGGCCTTCTGTCCAATGAAAATGCGTATGCGTGCAGACGCGCTTACGCGCTAAGGGCCTTTCCTCGAATTACACGCTGACGTGCAGATTTTTCACGTGCCAAATCACTCCGTATCAAGCTGGCCACGCGTATGCACACGGAAGACTACGCTCCTGCCCAGAAGGCCGAACTACTGCCTCCCAGAGCCCCGAGCACGCTCCCACCTGTCATCTGCTGCTGCCTGACTGCCTGCTGCCCACGTGCACTGCCATTTGCTGCCTGCACATCAGCCAGGGGTTCTGTTGCTGTGACCACCCCTGCTGGAACCGAAGACTCCCGACTGGGATTCCATCGCTCCACAGACCAGCCCCAGGACCCAGTTGCCCACCCACTCCTGCCTCTGGGGTGGTCATGTCGGGGCAAACACCATCTGTGACCACTGACAACCCCCGGCCAGAGAGGCAGAGGGACCAGCTTCAGTGCCACCGAAGTTGGTGTCCTGGTGGAGCAAGTCCTGGGGCAGTATGATGCCCTCTTCGGAAGTTCCCGCGCCGACAAGGAAGGACGGACTCGGATCTGAACTGACATCGTGACTGCCATCAACGCGGAGGGGGTGGCAGTCCGCGACTTACAACATGTCAGGAAGCGCTGGGAGGACTTCAGGTCCAGGACCCTGAACAAGGCCCGGCGCCTCTTGAAGGCAGCGGATGCCAAGGGGCGCCGGGGCCACTTGTCGGAAGAATAGATGAGGGTCCTGGAACGCATATCCCCAGCACTCCACGTCTAGGTCCTAGAGAAGCAGACCCGTCTGGAGTCGAGCGGTGAGTGTACATGCATCCTGATTGTGAGCAGTGCGTGTGGTGATTATTCGGTAGTGTGCAGGTTGCACATCTGTTTGTATGGGGTCGAGTATGGCTGGGGGTGTACAGGGCCGTGGGGCTGACACATGCAAGGGCTGTAATGTGTGAGACATGGATGGTGCTTGTGTGTGTAGGCTTGCATGCCAAATGCAGATGTGTGGGCACACATGTTTGGATGAATGTGTATGTAAGTAGACATGTCCGTGAGGTCACGCATGTATGTTGTTTTCGGCTGCATGTATCAGCACTGTGTACATGTGCATGTGTGTGTATTTGACAAGGGTGCAACAGTGATGCAACATGGATGCATGTGACAGCGGTATGTGGAAGCCTGATTGGCAGATGTGACATGGATGCCCGTCTGAACAGTGCGACACTTGGCAGAGGTGTACACATGCATGCAAGTGTGGTGGTGTGTGTACATGTGTGGTGCACTTCCTGTGTTGCATGTGATGTCGGGCTCACCTTTGGCTGCTCATGCTGTTGTATGTGTAGGGATGGTGGTGGCAGTTGCGATATGGCTGTGGTATGGCTCATGTGTGCGAGTTGTAATGACATGTGTGTTGGGGATTGTGATGACATGTCTGAGGTTTGCCAATGCCACTCATGTGCAACTGTCATGTGTGTATGTGTCCATTGTACAGTGCCCTGATGCCTGTGTTTTGTTTCTCCCTGTCTGCAGCGTCAACTGATGAAGAGGGCGGAGAAGGTGCTGTGGAGCACAGCGGCGGGGATCCCACCGCCAGCCGGAGACGCAAGGCCCGGCTCCCCTCCCGTGTTGTCATCTCGTCGGGGAGTGAGGAGTCCGGTGCCGCGTCCCATGCCACAGCTGCCGGGGGGAGGTCCATGAGGCAGAGGTTGGAGTTGGACTCCTCGGCAGCAGAAGGGGCAGCTGGGACCCCACAGGGCCCAACAGGGGAAGATGGCACGGAGTCATCCAGGTTGGTGGGGGGTTTGGTGGAGGAGGAGGCCGTGCAAGCAACAGAGACGGGGTCTGGAGGTGGGGATCCCACTGGTGCTAGTGGTGCAGTGCAGGACCAGGGACAGGAGGCAGCACAGGCCGCCGCAGAGGTGCCTGTGTGCAATCCTGTCCCCGATCCTGTCCCTGCATCATCTTGCACCAGCAGGGATGCCTACGTCCAGACCCGTTTTCAGGCAGGGGATGAGCTCACGTCAACTGGCCTTCCTCTGCCTGCGGACGTGGCTATCCAGGTCCGGGTTGAGCCTGTCCTGGCTGGTGTGGCGTTGCGTCAACGGGCCATGCGAGGTGACCTGCAGTCTTTTCATGGAGAGACTGCACGTCATCTCGAATGGCTCGTTGACCACGTCAGCCTGCTGGGACAGGTCACCCAGGCCGGATTCCCCCGTCTGGTGGGTCTTGCTCCGACCCCCTCCTCAACTGGACCCCCTACGCGCCAGTCGTCCTCTGTGCCATCTTCCCACCCATCAGTCACCTGGGTGCCCTGTGGAGCTGCCTCTGACGGTGCGGCCAGGCTGGTGGGGGAGGCATCCCTGCCACAGTCGGGAGTCAGACGTCCAGCAGGGGTGGCCACATCTACGACTGCACCCCAGCCGGCGGAGGATGTGCAGGCAGCAGGAGGCAGTGCACGGGCAGAGGCAGAGCAGCAGCAGCAACATGGTGGGAGCCATGAAGGCTCGGGGCCTTTGACATCGGAGGGGCAGGCATCGGCCGGAGGGCAGGAGGACCCAGGACAGAGAGTGTCTTCCGTGTGGCAGCGGTTGGGCCACGCCATAGATGCGGAGTGTCGGCGGGCGGAAGAGGCGCGGCTCACAATGGTCAGGGCGGAGAACTCCATGCAGAGGGCCCTGAGGCGGGCCAAGTGCCTCGAGGCAATCCGCAGGGGGGTGGAGGAGGACACAGCGTCGTCCTTGCGGACCCTCGGGGCCATGGAACAGGACCGCCTCCGGGACATCGAACAGGAGTTCGATGATGCCCTGGCCCGGAACACCACGGAGTGAGCCGCTGGACTTGCCCGCCGCCTTTGTATATAGTTCTTTAGTTTTAGGTTTCCTTTGTTTGTTCTTATGATTTGGAGTCGACGGACACTGCTCCACTTTTTGTATATAGTTGCATTTTAGTTAGGGTTTTTTGTAGGTTTCCTTTGTTCAGTTGGGCTCATGGACCCTTGGAAGTTTTGTACATAGTTCTTCATTGGATTGATTTTATTTTTCATTTGACTTTGGACAACATTTTTTTGGATTAGGATTTGGTGTTTTTATTTTTTTAAACGGACATGCAGCTTATCTTTTTTTCATTGCCATTGTAGTTTGTTTCACTTCTTTTGCATTCTTATTTTTTTTAATACAATTTTGTTTTCATACTTCACTGTGTGGTATCATCTCATTGGTTTCATGCATGTCATGTTGGGTGTTTTCCCATTCAATTGCAACCATTGTGTGTGACGGACATGCGTTCATTAGCTTTATGAACATTGGGGGTGTAACATGTAATTTCCATTTCCATGTGGGTGAATGGGTTACTTGGTAGGGCTTTTTGGCTGTGGAGGCTGACCATAACGCACATGATTGGGGATTGTGAGGACCTGGTGGAGGCTGCCCATGGTGGCTGAGGGGTGGGGGTGGTGGGAGACATGAGTGGGGGCCTGGTGGAGGGTGCCCCTGCACTGCTGGGAGGTGGGGGTGATGGGAGACATGAGTGGGGGCCTGGTGGAGGGTGCCCCTGCACTGCTGGGGGGTGGGGGTGGTGGTAGACATGAGTGGGGGCCTGGTTGAGGGTGCCCCTGCACTGCTGGGGGGTGGGGGTGGTGGGAGACATGAGTGGGGGCCTGGTGGAGGGTGCCCCTGCACTGCTGGGGGGTGGGGGTGGTGGGAGACATGAGTGGGGGCCTGGTGGAGGGTGCCCCTGCACTGCTGGGGGGGGTGGTGGGAGACATGAGTGGGGGCCTGGTGGAGGGTGCCCCTGCACTGCTGGGGGGTGGGGGTGGTGGGAGACATGAGTTGGGGCCTGGTGGAGGGTGCCCCTGCACTGCTGGGGGGTGGGGGTGGTGGGAGACATGAGTGGGGGCCTGGTGGAGGGTGCCCCTGCACTGCTGGGGGGTGGGGGTGGTGGGAGACATGAGTGGGGGCCTGGTGGAGGGTGCCCCTGCACTGCTGGGGGTGGGGGTGGTGGGAGACATAAGTGGGGGCCTGGTGGAGAGTGCCCCTGCACTGCTGGGGGGTGGGGGTGGTGGGAGACATGAGTGGGGGCCTGGTGGAGGGTGCCCATGCACTGCTGGGGGGTGGGGGTGGTGGGAGACATGGGTGGGGGCCTGGTGGAGGGTGCCCCTGGTGGCTGGGTGGTGGGGGTGGTGGGAGACATGAGTGGGGGCCTGGTGGAGGGTGCCCCTGGTGGCTGGGGGGTGGGGGTGATAGGGGCCATGGGTGGGGGCCTGGTGGAGGGTGCCCCTGGATGCTGGGGGGTGGGGGTGGAGGGGGACATGAGTGGGGGCCTGGTGGAGGCTGCCCCTGCACTGCTGGGGGTTTGGGGTGGTGGGAGACATGAGTGGGGGCCTGGTGGAGGCTGCCCCTGGTGGCTGGGGGGTGTGGGTGGTGGGAGACATGGGTGGGGGCCTGGTGGAGGGTGCCCCTGCACTGCTGGGGGGGTGGGGGTGGTGGGAGACATGAGTGGGGGCCTGGTGGAGGGTGCCCCTGCACTGCTGGGGGGTGGGGGTGGTGGGAGACATGGGTGGGGGCCTGGTGGAGGGTGCCCCTGGTGGCTGGGTGGTGGGGGTGGTGGGAGACATGAGTAGGGGCCTGGTGGAGGGTGCCACTGGTGGCTGGGGGGTGGGGGTGGTGGGAGACATGAGTGGGGGCCTGGTGGAGGGTGCCCCTGGTGGCTGGGTGGTGGGGGTGGTGGGAGACATGAGTGTGGGCCTGGTGGAGGGTGCCCCTGCACTGCTGGGGGTGGGGGTGGTGGGAGACATGAGTGGGGGCCTGGTGGAGGGTGCCCCTGCACTGCTGGGGGGTGGGGGTGGGGGGAGACATGAGTGGGGGCCTGGTGGAGGGTGCCCCTGGTGGCTGGGTGGTGGGGTGGTGGGAGACATGAGTGTGGGCCTGGTGGAGGGTGCCCCTGCACTGCTGGGGGTGAGGGTGGTGGGAGACATGAGTGGGGGCCTGGTGGAGGGTGCCCCTGGTGGCTGGGGGGTGGGGGTGATAGGGACCATGGGTGGGGGCCTGGTGGAGGGTGCCCCTGGATGCTGGGGGGTGGGGGTGCAGGGGGACATGAGTGGGGGCCTGGTGGAGGGTGCCCCTGCACTGCTGGGGGGTGGGGGTGGTGGGAGACATGAGTGGGGGCCTGGTGGAGGGTGCCCCTGGTGGCTGGGGGGTGGGGGTGATAGGGGCCATGGGTGGGGGCCTGGTGGAGGGTGCCCCTGGATGCTGGGGGGTGGGGGTGGAGGGGGACATGAGTGGGGGCCTGGTGGAGGCTGCCCCTGCACTGCTGGGGGTTTGGGGTGGTGGGAGACATGAGTGGGGGCCTGGTGGAGGCTGCCCCTGGTGGCTGGGGGGTGTGGGTGGTGGGAGACATGGGTGGGGGCCTGGTGGAGGGTGCCCCTGCACTGCTGGGGGGGTGGGGGTGGTGGGAGACATGAGTGGGGGCCTGGTGGAGGGTGCCCCTGCACTGCTGGGGGGTGGGGGTGGGGGGAGACATGAGTGGGGGCCTGGTGGAGGGTGCCCCTGGTGGCTGGGTGGTGGGGTGGTGGGAGACATGAGTGTGGGCCTGGTGGAGGGTGCCCCTGCACTGCTGGGGGTGAGGGTGGTGGGAGACATGAGTGGGGGCCTGGTGGAGGGTGCCCCTGGTGGCTGGGGGGTGGGGGTGATAGGGACCATGGGTGGGGGCCTGGTGGAGGGTGCCCCTGGATGCTGGGGGGTGGGGGTGCAGGGGGACATGAGTGGGGGCCTGGTGGAGGGTGCCCCTGCACTGCTGGGGGGTGGGGGTGGTGGGAGACATGAGTGGGGGCCTGGTGGAGGGTGCCCCTGGTGGCTGGGGGGTGGGGGTGATAGGGGCCATGGGTGGGGGCCTGGTGGAGGGTGCCCCTGGATGCTGGGGGGTGGGGGTGCAGGGGGACATGAGTGGGGGCCTGGTGGAGGGTGCCCCTGCACTGCTGGGGGGTGGGGGTGGTGGGAGACATGAGTGGGGGCCTGGTGGAGGGTGCCCCTGCACTGCTGGGGGGTGGGGGTGGTGGGAGACATGAGTGTGGGCCTGGTGGAGGGTGCCCCTGCACTGCTGGGGGGTGGGGGTGGGGGGAGACATGAGTGTGGGCCTGGTGGAGGGTGCCCCTGCACTGCTGGGGGGTGGGGGTGGGGGGAGACATGAGTGGGGGCCTGGTGGAGGGTGCCCCTGGTGGCTGGGTGGTGGGGTGGTGGGAGACATGAGTGTGGGCCTGGTGGAGGGTGCCCCTGCACTGCTGGGGGTGAGGGTGGTGGGAGACATGAGTGGGGGCCTGGTGGAGGGTGCCCCTGGTGGCTGGGGGGTGGGGGTGATATGGACCATGGGTGGGGGCCTGGTGGAGGGTGCCCCTGGATGCTGGGGGGTGGGGGTGCAGGGGGACATGAGTGGGGGCCTGGTGGAGGGTGCCCCTGCACTGCTGGGGGGTGGGGGTGGTGGGAGACATGAGTGGGGGCCTGGTGGAGGGTGCCCCTGCACTGCTGGGGGGTGGGGGTGGTGGGAGACATGAGTGTGGGCCTGGTGGAGGGTGCCCCTGCACTGCTGGGGGGTGGGGGTGGGGGGAGACATGAGTGTGGGCCTGGTGGAGGGTGCCCCTGCACTGCTGGGGGTGAGGGTGGTGGGAGACATGAGTGGGGGCCTGGTGGAGGGTGCCCCTGGTGGCTGGGGGGTGGGGGTGATAGGGACCATGGGTGGGGGCCTGGTGGAGGGTGCCCCTGGATGCTGGGGGGTGGGGGTGCAGGGGGACATGAGTGGGGGCCTGGTGGAGGGTGCCCCTGCACTGCTGGGGGGTGGGGGTGGTGGGAGACATGGGTGGGGGCCTGGTGGAGGGTGCCCCTGGTGGCTGGGTGGTGGGGGTGGTGGGAGACATGAGTGTGGGCCTGGTGGAGGGTGCCCCTGCACTGCTGGGGGGTGGGAGTGGTGGGAGACATGAGTGGGGGCCTGGTGGAGGGTGCCCCTGGTGGCTGGGTGGTGGGGGTGATGGGAGACATGAGTGTGGGCCTGGTGGAGGGTGCCCCTGCACTGTTGGGGGGTGGGGGTGGTGGGAGACATGAGTGGGGGCCTGGTGGAGGGTGTCCCTGGTGGCTGGGGGTGGGGGTGATAGGGGCCATGGGTGGGGGCCTGGTGGAGGGTGCCCCTGGATGCTGGGGGGTGGGGGTGCAGGGGGACATGAGTGGGGGCCTGGTGGAGGCTGCCCCTGCACTGCTGGGGGGTGGGGCTGGTGGGAGACATGAGTGGGGGCCTGGCGAAGGGTGCCCCTGCACTGCTGGGGGGTGGGGGTGGTGGGAGACATGAGTGGGGGCCTGGTGGAGGGTGCCCCTGCACTGCTGGGGGGTGGGGGTGGTGGGAGACATGAGTGGGGGCCTGGTGGAGGGTGCCCCTGCACTGCTGGGGGTGGGGGTGGTGGGAGACATGAGTGGGGGCCTGGTGGAGGGTGCCCCTTCATTGCTGGGGGGTGGGGGTGGTGGCAGACATGGGTGGGGGCCTGGTGGAGGGTGCCCCTGGTGGTTGGGTGGTGGGGGTGGTGGGAGATATGAGTGGGGGCCTGGTGGAGGGTGCCCCTGGTGGCTGGGGGGTGAGGGTGGTGGGAGACATGAGTGGGGGACTGGTGGAGACTGCCCCTGGTGGCTGGGGGGTGTGGGTGGTGGGAGACATGAGTGGTGGCCTGGTGGAGGGTGCCCCTGCACTGCTGGGGGGTGGGGGTGGTGGGAGACATGAGTGGGGGCCTGGTGGAGGGTGCCCCTGCACTGCTGGGGGGTGGGGGTGATAGGGGACATGGGTGGGGGCCTGGTGGAGGGTGCCCCTGGTGGCTGGGGGGTAGGGGTGCAGGGGGACATGAGTGGGGGCCTGGTGGAGGGTGCCCCTGGTGGCTGGGGTGTGGGGGTGATAGGGGCCATGGGTGGGGGCCTGGTGGAGGGTGCCCCTGGATGCTGGGGGGTGGGGGTGCAGGGGGACATGAGTAGGGGCCTGGTGGAGGCTGCCCCTGCACTGCTGGGGGGTGGGGGTGGTGGGAGACATGGACGGGGGCCTGGTGGAGGGTGCCCCTGGTGGCTGGGTGGTGGGGGTGGTGGGAGACATGAGTGGGGGCCTGGTGGAGGGTGCCCCTGGTGGCTGGGGGGTGGGGGTGGTGGGAGACATGAGTGGGGGCCTGGTGGAGGGTGCCCCTGGTGGCTGGGTGGTGGGGGTGGTGGGAGACATGAGTGTGGGCCTGGTGGAGGGTGCCCCTGCACTGCTGGGGGGTGGGGGTGGTGGGAGACATGAGTGGGGGCCTGGTGGAGGGTGCCCCTGGTGGCTGGGGGGTGTGGGTGATAGGGGCCATGGGTGGGGGCCTGGTGGAGGGTGCCCCTGGATGCTGGGGGGTGGGGGTGCAGGGGGACATGCGTGGGGGCCTGGTGGAGGCTGCCCCTGCACTGCTGGGGGGTGGGGGTGGTGGGAGACATGGGTGGGGGCCTGGTGGAGGGTGCCCCTGGTGGCTGGGTGGTGGGGGTGGTGGGAGACATGAGTGGGGGCCTGGTGGAGGGTGCCCCTGCTGGCTGGGGGTGGGGGTGGTGGGAGACATGAGTGGGGGCCTGGTGGAGGGTGCCCCTGGTGGTTGGGTGGTGGGGGTGGTGGGAGACATGAGTGTGGGCCTGGTGGAGGGTGCCCCTGCACTGCTGGGGGGTGGGGGTGGTGGGAGACATGAGTGGGGGCCTGGTGGAGGGTGCCCCTGCACTGCTGGGGGGTGGGGGTGGTGGGAGACATGAGTGTGGGCCTGGTGGAGGGTGCCCCTGCACTGCTGGGGGGTGTGGGTGGTGGGAGACATGGGTGGGGGCCTGGTAGAGGGTGCCCCTGGTGGCTGGGTGGTGGGGGTGGTGGGAGACATGAGTGGGGGCCAGGTGGAGGGTGCCCCTGGTGGAGGGGGGGGTGGGGGTGGTGGGAGACATGAGTGGGGGCCTGGTGGAGGCTGCCCCTGGTGGCTGGGGGGTGTGGGTGGTGGGAGACATGGGTGGGGGCCTTGTGGAGGGTGCCCCTGCACTGCTGGGGGGTGGGGGTGGTGGGAGACATGAGTGGGGGCCTGGTGGAGGGTGCCCCTGCACTGCTGGGGAGTGGAGGTGGTGCGAGACATGGGTGGGGGCCTGGTGGAGGGTGCCCCTGGTGGCTGGGTGGTGGGGGTGGTGGGAGACATGAGTGGGGGCCTGGTGGAGGGTGCCCCTGCAATGATTGGGGGGTGGGGGTGGTGGGAGACATGAGTGGGGGCCTGGTGGCGGGTGCCCCTGGTGGCTGGGGGGTGGGGGTGATAGGGGCCATGGGTGGGGGGCTGGTGGAGGGTCCCCTGGATGCTGGGGGGTGGGGGTGCAGGGGGACATGAGTGGGGGCCTGGTGGAGGCTGCCCCTGCACTGCTGGGGGGTGTGGGTGTTGGGAGACATGGGTGGGGGCCTGGTGGAGGGTGCCCCTGGTGGCTGGGTGGTGGGGGTGGTGGGAGACATGAGTGGGGGCCTGGTGGAGGGTGCCCCTGGTGGCTGGGGGTGGTGGGAGACATGAGTGGGGGCCTGGTGGAGGGTGCCCCTGGTGGCTGGGTGGTGGGGGTGGTGGGAGGCATGAGTGTGGGCCTGGTGGAGGGTGCCCCTGCACTGTTGGGGGGTGGGGGTGGTGGGAGACATGAGTGGGGGCCTGGTGGAGGGTGCCCCTGCACTGCTGGGGGGTGGGGGTGGTGGGAGACATGAGTGTGGGCCTGGTGGAGGGTGCCCCTGCACTGCTGGGGGGTGGGGGTGGTGGGAGACATGAGTGGGGGCCTGGTGGAGGCTGCCCCTGCACTGCTGGGGGGTGGGGGTGGTGGGAGACATGAGTGGGGGCCTGGTGGAGGGTGCCCCTGGTGGCTGGGGGGTGGGGGTGGTGGGGGACATGAGTGGGGGCCTGGTGGAGGCTGCCTCTGGTGGCTGGGGGGTGTGGGTGGTGGGAGACATGGGTGGGGGCCTGGTGGAGGGTGCCCCTGCACTGCTGGGGGGTGGGGGTGGTGGGAGACATGAGTGGGGGCCTGGTGGAGGCTGCCCCTGGTGGCTGGGGGGTGTGGGTGGTTGGAGACATGGGTGGGGGCCTGGTGGAGGGTGCCCCTGCACTGCTGGGGGGTGGGGGTGGTGGGAGACATGAGTGGGGGCCTGGTGGAGGGTGCCCCTGCACTGCTGGGGGGTGGGGGTGGTGGGAGACATGAGTGGGGGCCTGGTGGAGGCTGCCCCTGCACTGCTGGGGGTGGGGGTGGTGGGAGACATGAGTGGGGGCCTGGTGGAGGCTGCCCCTGGTGGCTGGGGGGTGGGGATGGTGGGAGACATGAGTGGGTGCCTGATGGAGGCTGCCCCTGCACTGCTGGGGGGTGGGGGTGGTGGGATACATGCATTTTTGATCAGTAGTGCAAGGTGACATGTGGGTTGGCTGGGGGGCATGCCCATGGTGGATAGGCTGCCTGCGGGACATGAGCAGGGGTGCAGGGTAGTCCCCCGTGGTGTGGGCTGCCTGCAGGGGCCGTGGAGGTTGTGGAGCATACACCTGGGAGGACCCACACGGCCAATTCACGTGTATTACTCCCCAGAACCCCTGAAATACACATACCCTGCTGAAATCGCGTGTGGAACTTCCCGCGCACCACTGAAATACACGTACCCTGCTGAAATCGCGTGTGGAACTTCCCGCGCACCCATGGAATACACGTACCCTGCTTGCACTGGGCCAATCGCGTGTGGAACTTCCCGTGCACCCCTGGAATACACGTACCCTGCTCGCACTGGCCCAATCGCGTGTGGAACTTCCCGCGCACCCCTGAAATACACGTACCCTGCTGAAATCGCGTGTGGAACTTCCCGCGCACCCCTGGAATACACGTACCCTGCTGAAATCACGTGTGGAACTTCCTGCGCACCCATGGAATACACGTACCCTGCTCGCACTGGGCCAATCGCGTGTGGTACTTCCCGCGCACCCATGGAATACACGTACCCTGCTTGCACTGGCCCAATCGCGTGTGGTACTTCCCGCGCACCCCTGGAATACACGTACCCTGCTGAAATCGCGTGTGGTACTTCCCGCGCACCCATGGAATACACGTACCCTGCTCGCACTGGGCCAATCGCGTGTGGAACTTCCCGCGCACCCCTGAAATACACGTACCCTGCTGGAATCGCGTGTGGAACTTCCCGCGTACCCCTGGAATACACGTACCCTGCTGAAATCGCGTGTGGTACTTCCCGCGCACCCATGGAATACACGTACCCTGCTTGCACTGGCCCAATCGCGTGTGGAACTTCCCGCGCACCCCTGGAATACACGTACCCTGCTGAAATCGCGTGTGGTACTTCCCGCGCACCCATGGAATACACGTACCCTGCTCGCACTGGGCCAATCGCGTGTGGAACTTCCCGCGCGCCCGTGAAATACACGTACCCTGCTGTAATCGCGTGTGGAACTTCCCGCGCACCCCTGGAATACACGTACCCTGCTGAAATCGCGTGTGGAACTTCCCGCGCCCCCATGGAATACACGTACCCTGCTTGCACGGGGCCAAACGCGTGTGGACCTTCCCGCGCACCCCTGAAATACACGTTCCCTGCTCGCACTGGGCCAATCGCGTGTGGAACTTCCTGCGCACCCCTGAAATACACGTACCCTGCTGTAATCGCGTGTGGAACTTCCCGCGCACCCCTGGAATACACGTACCCTGCTGAAATCGCGTGTGGAACTTCCCGCGCCCCCATGGAATACACGTACCCTGCTTGCACGGGGCCAAATGCGTGTGGACCTTCCCGCGCACCCCTGAAATACACGTTCCCCGCTTGGCGTTTGCTGTTTGCCAGCCCGGTGAACTGGTCCAGGGTTAGCGCAGCCCTTTGCGATGATTTAGCGATTTTGATGGCTTTTCCTTGCGCGAGGGCGTTCTTGGGGGCGTTACTGGCGCTGCTGCAGGGTCGCTGCGATTCTCTGCGCCACGGCTGGTTTGGGAGCCTAAAATCCATGAATACGCTGTGCGAGGAAATCGGTTTTAGCGCACGTGCCTGGCGCAGACAATCGCACGCGGACACTCTGCGCCAGCCGCTTGCGACACTTTTCTGCGAAATTCTATGAATTACCCTGTAAATTGTTGATTCCCTAAAAGTTGGTGGAAAACATGACTCCAAAATGACATAACAAAATGGGTTAAAAGAGGCTTTCAAAGGTAGAGTAAAGGAATGTGTGAGTGTGGAAAAGGGATTCCACTCACTCAGGAGAATTGGTCAAAAATCCAGGAGTCCAGAAATTTGTCCTGGGGTCTTACAAGTGGAGAGAATTGCACACATGAAATGAATATCCACTTAAACACTCACCTCACACCCTCCCCAAACTAAGGGACATGAGGATTTAATCTACTCCCGGATGAATCTCTTGTTCCAGTCGGTCATACCTTTCAGAGAGTCCATCAGCATTTCTAGGGTGTGATCCTGACCTTTGCTCAATGGTGAAGTCAAAAACGTGCAGTCTTATAGACTAGCTGCGCAGCTTAGGATTTTCTCCCTTCATCTGCATCAGCCATCACAGAGGTTGGTGGTCATTTTGAACCTTGAAAGTGCATCCATATAAGTATTGTTTAAACTTCTTCAATGACCACACTATGGCAAAACATCTGCGTTCAGTAGTTGTCCACCTCCTTTTCCTATCTTTTAGTTTCTTGCTGATTATCAGATGTGGTGCTCCCTGCCTTTGTCATCCATTTTGCTCAAGACTGCCCCAATACCTTTATTGTATGCTTCAGTTTGCACAAGGAAGGCCTATGTGTAATCTGGAGCTCTCAGCACTGGAACTTGACACAGGGCATTTTTCAGCCCCTGAAAAACTTTCTAAGACTATTCAGTTCATTTCACCTTCTTAGGATACTCTGGAGAAGACATCGTGTTCAAGGGTGCTGCTATGGTCCCATAGTCAGAAATAGTTTCTGCAGTACCCATAAGCATGTGGTTGTTAGTGATGGTACCCTTGGTAGTGTGGTGCTGATTGAGCATTGACAGTGTGACTCACTAAAGCTGCACATAGACATCAAATGGGCAGCTGAACCTCATGACAGTAAAGGGTGCCATTGAGAGACAAACGTCCAATCATCATCCCACCCTCTTATAGCAAGGGAAGGTGGACAGGAAAATGGGAGGTTCCATTTAATTGTGTGAGAGTGTCAAAAATGACAGTCAGTTGAAGAAGCCTCTTTCATAGCAAATTGTTTTGCAGACAAAATAAATGCCATCTGTCTGTAGCCTGCCAAAAGGAGTTAAATATTTCAAAGATGACTTAGTTAAAAGAGCCCATCCATAACCAATGGTCATGATTGCACATGGTTGTCAGCATGAAGCTGTAAGGAAGGAGGGGGTTGATTTAGCCCCCCATACATTCTACACGAAAGGGACCACTTGCTCTTGCAATGGTGAAGGGAGACCTTCCTTGCCCTTCATCGACCTCAGGGGACAAGTCCCTGGTGTAAGCAGAGGTGGGGCTATTGCAAGACACACCTGGACTCCATGTTCTGTACCCTCAACTCCATCTTTGGACTAGGCCGCATTCTGGTATTGTGAAGTATCCTCTCCCCTCAACAGCGCTGTGCACAGTGAGCACTGACAGCCCCCATTTTTTCCTCCCGCGCTTGTGCCTCCCAATTCCCTTTCTCACGGATGCTCAGAGACAAGATTTTGGAAACAAACAGTGTATTATTTTCATTCTTCCTCTGAGATCACTGTCCTGTGTGTGACCGGGCCGAACCATGACTTGTGGCTCATCTAACTCAACAAACCTTCTCCTGCACCTCTCACCCCCACTGTTGGGAAATGACTGCCTTTTCAACCTTGTGCCCCTCCAAAGCTATTTGTTTGATGTAACAGAAGTGTGACCCTTCCTTGCTGACCACCTTAGAGTGCCACCAATAAAACCAGACTCCTGTCACAGTATATTCTGTCCTAAACTAACATGTGTCACTCCACCCCCTCCCACTCTGATGTGCCATAACTGACAGCTATCAATCCCACCCCCCAAATGTTACCTGAGGGGCAAGACCCCCACACCCTTCACCTCACCAGTGACCTAAAGTAAGATAATGCAAACACACGTGTACAATTTATCGGCCTCTCGTAAAAACATTAAAGATGCATTAATGATCATTATTTACTGTATGTCTAGGATAAGAGTGTAGATTAGTTAGCCAGAAGCACCTGCCTCTCTGGACCTGACACAACCTTCACCTCACACGGACCGGCCCTGATGAACCACGTGATGTCCAACCTCCTGCCAAGTCATCAGCCAATCTCGTGGAGCTGGCCCTTACAGCGCTGTACTTGCACCCCTACCCTAACCAATCAAAATGTAACTTGTAGCCTGTATAGAAATTGTTACATATGCTGTAACCCTGTAAAATGTATTGTTTCTGTATTGTTTGCCAGAGAGCTCTCAAGGAAGCAGAGTTCTCTGGATGCGAAATCTTATATAAACCTTTGCTGACTCTCAAAATCAATCTCTTGGTCTCAAGCCCTACTGAGATGTGTCTTTTATTCTGAGTTTTATTGGTGAAGTGGGGATTGAGCGCCTTCACTTGGTGACCCCTGGGATGTGATTTGAGGGTGCACCGAGAGACACCCCTGTGCTGTGCAGCGAGATCCAGGATGCCCCCAGCAAAACCATTTCCTCCTGTTGCGTACCAGTGCACGCACAAAGAGAGGTTCCAAGGGTCCCGGCCATTGAAAATACCCGTCTGTTCACTAGGGCGGGTCACGGCTTGGTTGGGGTGCGGCCCCGATTGTAGATAGACCATGAACGGAGGCTCTCGGATCACCCCAGACACATGAGTATTGGTTGTGAGAATCTCAAAAGAGGGACATTTAAAAAGAATGTAACAGGTGTAAGGGTAACGCTGAGGGAATAGTGGGGACCCAGATCTAGGGCCTAGGGCTTGTATGAGTGTAACTGGTAGGCGTTTTCTTCTCTTCTCTTTATATGGCCATTAGGTTGTGAATATAGAAGTAACGGAATATGGGAAGAGTACGAGAACCTGGCTCTGAAAGCAGGTGGAATGCAGCGCCGCATAGAATTGTCTCAACAACTGCAGGAAATAAGTGGAGATGGAATAGAAAAAAATGTAGTAGTCTTGTGTAATGAATGGACTCTGGAGATATCAGCAACTTCTTTTTCTTGTGTGCATAACTCTTTTAGAGGTCAGCCTGAAGGGGCTCAGGGAAGGGGGGCAGGGAGAGTGAGTGGGGGAAGAATATGACAGTGTGATCTAGGGCAGGGAGGCAAATGTATGTTATATGTTAACTGTCATTAAAGACAATTGTGTCGGTGTGTCCAAAAAGTATATGTGAATTTGTTCTATATCGAATAAGTTTAAAGTCTGTTTTTTGTCCATGTGGAGTCGAGAAAGTGTAAGTGAAAAGGTTTTTTTAAAATTGTGAGATTGCACAGTGTTTATTAAGGTGTTATAAGCTAAAGAGAAGAATTTCTCGGTTATATTTTTTACGCAAAACACATACACAAGTGAACCCAAAAGTGAAGCAGGGAGCCATAGGGGGAGATATACCCTTACCCCATATTTGCCAGCACCTCCCCCTGTAAAGTGAGAAAATACAGAAGTATCATGACCAGTGGCTCACAGAGATAAAGGGTGAGGGATCATCCCAAGTGTGGCCAGAAGGATGGTCATTCGACAAACGAATATTAGATCTTGTGACACCCCACCTATTAGCAAAATACTGGGGAAAGCAACTTCAAAATAAACACAAAGTATTTGAACTCTGGAGGATGTTTGAAGAAACATCCCCTGTTAAAGGTACGGACAAGTAAGTGTTGCCTAAAATGACACAAACCCCACCAGGGGAGGGAGTAGAAGTAACTGAGGGGAAAATTGTAAAAACAGGGGATGAGGAACTCACTAGGCTTTACCCACTGTTAACTAGGCCCGCTGCGGAATACAGTGACCCATCTTATTTGCCTGCACCAAATGCATCTTCCACTCCCACAGCGACAGCCACACCTCTCTACAATCCTAGAGGGTTGTACGGACCCACGAGCGTCCCTTGAGTAAACCTTGCATACCTAACTGGTGGTTTAGAAAGGCAACTTGCCACCACACAAATGGAATTGACACGATTGAGAGCATTATGTGACAGAGGCCCAATGTTTCCTTGAGGAGGGAAACTGCCATCCATCTCAGCGGGCGGGTCAACACCATCGACAACCCCATCCAGGAATCCATCTAGCCAGCCGGAAGATGAGTGGAAATCAGGGGAGTTTTTCGTCCACCTTAAGAATACCCCCATAAGGATAGTAAGAGTTGGACAAGAAGATAGCCAAGCAGGGGAGGAACAGGGAAGTGGAGAATCAGACAGGTAAATAGATGAGGTGTTGAGCGACCTGGATGAGTATGAAGAAGGAGCAGTGGCAGAAGGAAGGCCACTACCACTACGAGAAGAGCAGGAAGATGGGGTGGTGCGACAAAGGTGGCAGGGGAGGTTAAGGAGTAGGTTGGGACACATGTCATTGAGTAAAGCAAAAGGAGTGAAAGTAAGTAAGAAAGGAAGTAAAACAAAATTGCAAATGCCCCTCATCCACAGGGGAGCAGGGAGGCCCCATTGCATACCATGGGCACAGATGGATAAGAATAATCTGTTGAAGTTATTGCGCCCACATTTCGGAAGGGCGGGAAAATGGATACACACTTTTGGAAAACACACTGCAGTGGCACCGCTGGCTATAGGGGATGTAAAGAGCTTGTTAGTATCCATTGTGGGAGACAAAGCAGATGGGGTGTGGGTGAAGACAGGTTTCCCGGGAGAAACAACAAATTGTGACCACCATGATGGGTCGGCATTTAACAACGTAAGGGCCCAGGTGTGGGATGCATTGCGGAGGACCTTCCCTGATACCCTAGATTTACATTTGGTGATGCAATGCACCTTGGGGGACGAGGAATGGGCTGTGCAGTACATTCTCTGGGTGCAGGACCTGTGGAGATCGGAGATCAGAGACAGGTACGGCTTGGGATCAATCAACCTCGCTTTTTTTACTTTATCATAAAAAGAGGCCTCCCAAACGAGGTACAGAAAGCTGTAGATACAATTTCTGGGATAGAAGCCAAATCCTGGCCTGAAATTCAGAGCATTATAGTACACCATTGAAGGGGGATCAAAGAAGAGAAAAATAATTTGCACAGAGGAGGCCAAACATGTACAAAATAAACTTGTGAAGGCTGCTGCAGTAACAGCAGCTCTGCCCACTGAGAGACAGGGAGATGGGGAGGAGGGGTCAGGAGGTTCACTGGCAAGGATAACAGCAACCTGGACCTCAAATAGGCTGGAACAATGGGCTGGTGAGGAGGAAAACAAGGGTCCCCAATGGCAGGGAAATCCTACAAGAGGACAAGGTGGGTACATGTTACGCTCACCAGGTCTCTGCATAGGCTTTGGGGCACGGTTGCAGCCCTCTTTGAACCTGAATCACCCCCTTCAGGCCTCTCCATCAGTTGAAAAGCTGTGAGTGGTGGTACGTTGTGATACTGCTCCTGTGTGGATATACGAGTGTGTGAGTGCACCAATCTGTGATTGTTGTACCCCTCGAACCCTTCACCCCAAAGTATGGTTTCTGTGACCATACGTCGGAGCATAAAGCTCACCTCAGAATTATGGAAGATAATCTCTCCATCCTGCTACTTCAGGCAGGGGCGCGTCGAATGGGATCTAGTTCCTTCACTGATCCCTGATAAGGATTAGTCCAGTCCAGCTGCGACTATCCTTCTCCTTATGATTGGTAAGTCTTTCTTGAGTTCTTGTGATGCTGTTTGTTCGGTTTAATGTCTTTATATGTTGCTCCTATGTATGCCCGCAATAATGTCTCTATTCTGTTTTCTTCCCTTAGATCAAAATGCGGCCTCAATGCAGCTGTGAGACGTGAGACACGGCCAGATGGAAGATGGATGCTACCGCAATGATCGACAGCAGGTAAGTGATGGTTTAAGGAAAAGCGCGAAGTATGATGAAGCGCAACCTTAAACTGACTGTTTTTACGACATCTAACCTTGTCTTCCATTTTTCCTTGCAGGCGCTGCTGTCGACGATGGAGCGTGTCGTGCTGCGGTGCAAAGATGAAGATCGCGGCGTTCCAGAAAGTGTAAAGATGAATACTTGGTTCGCCGAAGAGATGTACAGGTAAGAACAGCTTCCCCCAGTCGGTAAGTATGCTGGCAGGAAGCAGGATGTCCAGGAAGCAGGATCTTCAAAGGTAAGTCTGACTTCAGGCGACGGTGAGTGTTACGCTGCTTGCAAGTGCAGAATAATGCGAAGCGTCTGTCTTGAGGATTGGGGCAGCTTACATAGCTGAGATCGTGGGTAGAGAGTCAGCACGTGCGAAGGCAATCCATTAGCAGCCACACCCAAGAATACACTTGGGGCTGCTTAATGGATGGAATGTTCAAGGTTAATGCATCTGAAGTGCTATGTCCATGATGAAAGCTTTTTGGTGTTAAATGGATGTCCTTGTGTACTTTTGTTCATGAGCCTGGTGCCAAAGGCGCCAGGACAGTGTCCACCCAGGTCACCTGTGCATGCGACCCTTGCATGCCTGTGCCCCTGACTTCATGACCATGAGAGTACAGGGGGCAGAGAGGTGGTTTGGAGGACAAGGTATCAGGGGAGGGGGCAAAGGGGAATGAACAGCAATTTGGTCACCCTCATTCAGGCAGCCCTTATGGATTACCAATGGGTGGTCATGGGCAACAAGAGCACTATTATCATAACTATCAGCAAGGAATACAACAAATCAACAGGGGCCGCAAGCACCACAGCAGGGCATGCAACCTCAAGTAGCACGCCAAAACACTATGGGTAACGCCCACAAAAAGATTTTTTCTACTAGCACTAATGGCACAGCTGCACCATTCCGTGGAACAGCAATGATTGGAGAGAGCATTTTTTCTGTCCCAGGAACAAATACCTACCCAGATTAAGACAGCCCACAAAGAACACTTTTGTCTCCAGTCCTATTGACTACCCTACGTCCAGACGAGGAACCACTGGTGGGGGCAGAGGTAGAAAATAAGCAGTTCATCTTCATGGTGGACTCAGGGTGGAAGGCCGGTTTCCACTCTCATGCCGAAATTTGGAAACGCAGGGATTTTCTGGCGCAATTTTGAATATTCCATACACAAAAGATTTGGATTTAACGGTGGGAGGAAAAACGGTACGAGCACCCCTGTTATATCGCCCATGAATTTGCTGGGGAGGGACCTCCTCAGTAAGCTAAATATTACCATTTCCTTTACAGAATGAGGGGTAGTGTGCTGCACTTCAGGGGTCTGTCTGCTAAGAGCATGCTAATGATCGGTACCATGACAAATGAGATAGCAGTAAGGGGAGTGCACACGGATGTTGACATGTTTATTTATGGGATAAAAGTATTAGCTAGAGTGGTGCCTGAAATAACGTGAACGGAATGGAGAGTACCATCCGATTTTCTTTTCCGCCCAGTGGTAAACCCAGAAATTGGGCCTCATTACAACCTTGGTGCTAAGTGCACCAACTTTACCACCATGGTGTAAACTCTGTTTACACCATGGTGGATGGCGGATTTACCGCCCCATTCCAAGGTGAGTGGGGCGGTAAATCCCCATTTCCCATTTTCCCTTCCCCATTCCCATTTATGCCCCATAGGGCATAATGGGACTGGGGAAGGCGCTAATTACGCCGCCGTAAATTACGGCGGCGTAATTAGCACCATGGCAGGTTAGCGCCATGGATTTTAACGCCTGCTAAAAGCAGGCGTTAAAATCAGAATCAGGCGTTAAGGGTTAACGGTGGCGTTAACCCTTAACGCCTGAGTTGTAATGAGGCCCATTGTGTCTGGTACAATCCTCTCAATTGACCTACAAAGGGTGCAAGTGTCAGCTAAACATGTTGTGGCAATAGGACTGGACGCACATGGATGTGAGTGGAGAACAGTATTGTGCATTGACCCAAACATAACGCTTTTGATCTCACTGATGAAGAACTGTCCACTGACAGTGACACTGATGGGGAGATAATAATGGAAATATGTGTGCCCTGTGATATAATGATTCAACACAGGGAAGTAAATAACCCCCTCATGGCCAATGTCAGTGTACCATCTTTGATTTCTGATGAAGATATGAAACAAGTACTACCAAATTTATGGACAACAGGACCCCATGAAGTAGGGCTCTTAAAAGAAGTAACGCCCCTAAAAATAAAACTGAAACCAGGTGCAGTACCACCTAGAGTGAAACAGTACCCACTATCCAAAGAAGAAGAAGAAGAAGAAGAAGAAGAAGAAGAAGAAGAAGAAGAAGAAGAAGAAGAAATAAAGGAAACAATAAATGGATTATTACAACAGGGCATCATTGCACCGTCAAATTCACCATGCAACACTGTGATTTACCTTATAAAAAAGGCAAAGGGCGGGGCTTGGAGGATGATCTAGGATCTCCGCCCTCTTAATGACATCATACAAAAGGAGTTCCCTCTAGTGCCAAATCCTGCATCTATTTTGTGTATTGACCCAAAAGAAGCCACGTGCTTCACAGTGGTGGATCTGAAGAATGCTTTTTTCTCAGTACCACTCATCCCCAGTTGCCAGTACCTAACAGCCTTTACCCTGGGGGGAAAAATACATGACCATTGCCTGTTGCCCCAAGGTTATTGGGAGAGCCCTAGCATTTTGAACAGAATTCTACACAAAGATCTTGGCAAAATCGATGTACCTTTTAATTTGCAGCGAAATTGAAGAGCAATGTAGAGTAGATTCAATAACATAATTGAATTTACTAGCAAAAAAAAGCAACAGGGTGGACAAAGGGAAACTGCAATACTGCTTAGCAGAAGTGTTGTATCTGGGGCAGTTAATCTAAAAAGATGGTAAGAGAATCGTAAAAGACAGAGCAGCATCAATACATCACACTCTAATGCCCAAAACTGTAAAATTCCTTGGCATATGCAATCATTGCTTGTATACTAGATTATGCTGCATACACACACCCCTTTCTCCAGGCACTGAAAGAAGCTCAAAAGAACAGCGCTCCCATAAAATGGACACAGGATATGATCACACAGTTTCTCAAATTGCAAGGTCTTATCACAACAGCACCTGTCCTAGTGGCGCTAGATTATGATCAGGAGTTTTATATATTCTCCCACTGCAATGGCACACTAATGACTGCAGTATTAAAGCAAAACACATCATTAGGCCACAAGCCATTGACTTATTACAGCGGCACACTGGACTCAGTAATGTAAGGGCACTTCGCGTGTGAACAAGCCCTCACTACAGCAGTCTTCACAATAGAGAAAAGCGCCACCATAGTAATGTGATGTTCCATGACACTGTTTGACGAACACTCTTTATGTGTCATACTCGAAAGGTCAAAGTCTACACACACCACACAGAGAGCAACTGCATATGAAATTATCAGCTCAAGCCCAAATAATCACATTGTACATCGCAAGACTGTAAATCCAGCCACCTTTATCACAGAACCCTGCACAGAAGAAGACATACAAGCGCATTACTGCACTTCGTATGAGGGAGGTGAGGTAAACTTCATGGATGGATCATCTTCCAGTGATTGCGAAACAGGAGAAAAACATGTGGGGCAGCAGTGGTAAGAATAGAAGGGGATGAATATGAAGTGATAGTGCAAAAATGCCTCCCCTCACATTTCTCAGCACAAACAGCAGAACTCATAGCCTTAATTGAAGCATTGCATACAGCTAAAGGATGTGCAGTGACAATGATGGTGCAATCTGGCTTGTCACGATGGCAAAGAAGAGGATTCAGGAGAGCGGATTGCTCTCCTGTACAACATGCACAGTTCTTGAATGACCTTATTGAAGCACTAGCAGAACCATCAGTAATGGTTTTAGTGAAGTGCCAGGCCCACTCAAATAATACAGAAGCAATCTCACTCGGGAACGCAGAGGTGGATGTCACTGTGAAAGAAGCTGCATACTTTGACGTTCCCCAAGCAGTTGAATGTGTAGTAATGACAAACACACAAGACAACAAGGAAGAAGGGTACAGCTCCATGGCCATAATTCAAATAATAGAACAGGAAATGTGGATAAAGAGAGAGTGCAAACAGTCACCCACAGACCTACTCTGGTGTCAGGAAATGACAGGAAAAGTAGTAATGCCAATAGAGTTATTACAAGTGGCATTTCAACAGCTTCATTTTCCCGCACACTTAGCAGCAGATATCCAAGAATAGTGGTTTGTTCCCAACCTGCAAGAACACCTTGTGAAAATGATAATAGAATGCACAACATGCAAGACATAAAGTTCAGGACTAACCCTTAGGATGGTGCGAGGTACACTGCTGCACTCATCAAGACCATTTTGAGAATTAAACATTGAGTATGCTTATATGGGAGAAAGGTGCAATGGAGCCATATATCTCATAGTGGTGGTGCACCCCTTTTCACGTTGGGTAGACACAGCACCTTGTGCACACCCAGACACCAAATGAGCAGCAAAGTTCCTGGTGAGGGAGGTGTTTCCTAGGTGGGGGATTTGCGATGTGATCCGTTAAGATAATGGCACTCACTTTGTAAGTGACCTCTTCAAGGAAGTGACCACATTGCTAGGTGTGAAACACAAACTTTGTTTGATTTATCTCCTGCTAGCAAATGGGGTGATAGAAAAATGTTCCAGCTCAGAACGCAACCAAGTAAGGATCATCATTTACCCCAGCACAAAAAAGGGACGGGGAGGCGCATTCAAATGCCACTATCTCCAGTTAGAAGAGCAGCAGATGTTCACAGTGCTGCCACAGTGCTGGGGGATGATTTTATTGAATATCACACCCAACTGACACGAGCTGTGCGAAGCATTGCAAAACAAACAGCACTCGCATTTACATTAGAACATGAAACTGATACAAACACTCCAGCGGCAGACAGCCCACCATTACAGTTAATGCCATGTGAAAACATACACTTGTTTCGTGTGGAGATGGTACTCCCCACGGTTTTATGGAACCTATGAAGAAGTTCACTGCACACCCTCGGCTTTAAAAGTTAAGGGCTCAAAGTATTGGATCCATCTCACAGATGTAAGAAAAGCACACAATAGCACAGCACCCCATGTTGAGCAGCAACAAGAGCAGGAAAGTGTTGTGCCATAACAAAAAAGGGTAATAACAAACTTGTGGGTAAAGAAAATGAAAAATAGAAACTTGATTGCAAAAATTTCATAACAGTGTACAGTATTGTTAAGAATATGAAAAAGCTGAAAGGATTGGTTTACAAATGTAAATCTCTCTCTCTACTCACTGTCAAAATTCTCTAAGATGTACACACACATATATATTCAGTAAAAAATCTTTGTTAAAGAGACGTTATGGTTCCAAGTAAAACCAAAAAACCCCAGAAATTCGCCAGTTATGATAAGCTATGCAACCATAACTCGCGCCACCACTGTGCCCTGCTTAGACTAACACCCAGGACATCAAAGATGACATCACTATACCTGTCCGTACAGTCTGTAGAACATCTACGCACATGCGCACCACACCAATAAATCCTGCGAACATCTCGCCTGACCGTAACTGTCCATCTCACTTGCGTCGCACTTTTAATTTGTTGAGGACCCGAACACTGTCCGTAGAACACCCGCACACGTGCGCATGACCATTCCAATGCATTTGGTGTCCTGCGGACACCCGTTCCTTTCGCAGCCGTGTTCCCGACGTCATCATGAGACCGCATCCACGCTGAGCATGTGTCCTGATTTGCGGACACTGTCCGGTTCCCCAACATTTTAAAATAACTTTTTCAGACAATCCAAATTATTTTACAGTAAAAATTCACCATTGCACATGTCCCAGACAATGACCCTGGCTTTCCACATACTTTTTGGAACTTTTTGAACCTTTTTGGTGTTTTTGACTGTCAGTGAAGCACACCCCTCCACCCATATAAAAGTCTACACCCCAGAGCTGACCTTCATTGTGCTTCTGGCTATTGCAGATTGACTTTTTCTGCCTTTTCTGCTCTTGCTGAGATTATCTCATCAACCCTGATGGCATCCATGGCTGCTGTTGCTACATATGCCTCAGCACCACCACCAAACCCTCCACCACCACCACCTACCCAAGGACCTGGAGGGGAACAGTCATGAGGATGTAGAGGACGAGGATGAAGAGGATGAGGTAGAGGAACACCCTAGTGCCAGCATTTGCCAGGAGTCTTGGGTGTGGTGGTTGTTTACCATTCATGGTAATGTACCAAAAGCACGTGCGAACAAGGTCACCTGCAACCAGTGCAAAATGGTGCTGAGTCGTGGGATACATGGTTCGTACAGCTTTGGTACGACATCCATGAAGTGACACCTGAAGTCATTCCACGGTGGGGCCGTTCGCAAGGTTGTACCTTGTGATGAACGTAGTAGGTTGAGTTCCTCTACCATATGCTCCTTTTCTGCTCCTCTCACCACAAGAGACACTCCTGTGGGAGAGCGCATCCCTCCAGCTGCCTCACATGCCATTCAGGATGCTGTTGACCCTTACCTTTCGAGGGTCGCAATATTTTGAATGTACTGCGATGCAGTACTCTGCAGGGGGGAGAGTCATCGAAGTGCTTTCAAGACTGCGGTCACGGAGCACCAGAAGATCTGCTACCTACCTAAGTAAGGACCACCCTACATCTTCCTCTCTCCACCTGCCCTTTCTTATCCCCGTTGTTGGTGTCCCTTCATTACCCTCCTTTACCCTCCTCTCCTAGTGTGTCGTGTGTAAAAAAACAAAAAAAGATATAAAAGAACAAAAATAAAAAAAGGCTATTTTTAGAGCCACCTTTCACAGTTTAAAAATAGAAGTGGCAAATAAACAGTGCAGGGCCTTGTGCATTTTTTAGAAGTCCACAGACAGTTCTTGGACATATAAAGTTTTAGGGTGCTGCCCTAGCAAAACTAATGCACTTTTCTCTGGGAGGAAGTGGTGGCTCTGAAAAGATTCTTTTGGTGGTGTTTTTGTGTGTTTGAAAAACCTGCATCGTCAACATCTATTGCAAAATAGATGACTATAATTCCAAAAAAGGTTGCAATGCATTTTGTACATTTCTCAAAAAAATCGGATTGCCAGCATATGTAAGATGAACTCCATCTCTGTGAAAAAATGTGCTGCGAAATGTAATATTTTCATTGTCAAAAGAGGACATGCCAACATCTCTTAGAAAGGCACAAACAGCCTTATAGACATTGCGCCTTGCTTTCTCCATTTGTGGACCAAATGAACAAGAACGTAGCCACATTTGTCTTTGCGCAATACAAAAAAATTATTTGGGAATTTGGAAACATGTCCATGACCTTCCCAAGTCCTTCTTTTATTGCAAATTGCAAAGAAAATCCAGACACATGTCCTGACTGTTCACTCCACAATGAATTATAATTATATCTGGATAATGCTCTGTCTCTAAAGTAGCAGAGAGAGGTACCAAGTCCAGCCACTTCATTCCATGCACTCCATGCCAGTGTACCTTCACATAAGGGAATCCAAGATCTGCAGCTACTCCACAACTTTCTGGATGCACATCCAACCAATGTATCCATGAGTCTCCCAAAATCCAGATAATCTGTTTTCGGAAACACACAGCCATATCTACCTGTTCTTCTCTCCTTACACAACACACCCAGTAAACTTTACTGACCAATCCCTAGCTATGCTCATTCTCATTTGCATGCCTCTTCACCCCAAAACCCCTGTATGTGATACGCGCTGTCCACGGACTACCACCATGTCCGCTGACATATCGAAAACCTGAGCGTGGTGAATGTAAAATGAAATAGTGTGCCCCATTTCCCCTTTGAGGTTGGCTCTGAAAAGAGACGTTTTTTGTGCAGATGCTTGACAGACACCTGTTATTTTGTATTTTTTGTTTTTGTTTTTCTTCTTACTTTACTACTAAAATCTTCACATAACCTTGTCCAAAGCAACCCTTATATTCTAAAACAGCATATCATATCCCAAAAAAGATAAGGAACTGCCATCTTCTTTAAAATAAACAACATTACTGGAATCATATTCTCATTATTACAGAAAAACATACCAGCTCTAAGCTTGAAAGCACACATGCCTCGGTTGATTGCACACCTACCAATGTTTTGCTGAGGACAAAAAATAGAACTTTTGTCCGATATTGCCCTAGGTAGTAATCCAGAACAAAATACTTTGGCATTTGTAAGGATGTTCATTACTGCTTGAACAAAGTGTTCCAAATCTGCCAACAAAGCAGGGGCACTGACGTAGCCCAAATGTAAAGCACCATAGTGCAAAACTACCAGATGCGGACTGTTCATCCTGCCCATATCTTCACAAACCTGTACAATTTCCTGTACACTGCAATCAGGCACAGTGCTCCACACCACCTCCACTCCTTTAACATTTAAATTGTTTGCCACATGCCTGCATTGAGCATACTGCTGTAAACCATGCACAAACATATCTCCAAGCACCAACACCCTGACTTTCTCCACCTCTGCCATCTTCACTACACACAGTCTCTTTCAACACAAATCCACAACCTCACCATCTGATTGGCTGATCCCTACAGTCCCCTTTCCATGCTGAATTTGCTGGAAAACCCCTGATGTGGCACACCCTGCCCGCAGACAGCCACAGAGTCTGCGGAGCGCGCAACTCTTAGCCAGCCCTTCTACCCTTTCCACATCACTCTCGGTGCCAATCCATCATTGGATACAGCTAAGCAGTCACACAACCATCCACCAATCATATCCAAGACCTCTACATCTAACTCCATCATCAGAGTTCCGCACTTCAAATGTACTGTTAATCACTCTGAGTACAAGTCTCATATCATTGGAAAGCACCTACTACAAAAACTACTCTATAAGTCTCCAAGATTTCTACTTACAGCTGCGTACATAGCCACATGCATGAATACAAACTACAGGTATCCACATTTTATTCACAGTACATGTACAATGAATGAATGCACATAAACAGAGTAATGCCACTAAACCTGCATAACCTATAAAATGACCCTATTGCAATGTTTCCCATCTACTGTAATGAACTGTCACTTCCAAACCTGTCTGCTATCTACAACACAGCTTTAAAAAAACAACTGAATTTCATATACTTAAAATTTTACTCATTTGCAAACCATGTTGAACTAACATATTGCAAATAAAATATAACGGCTGCACATAGTCAAATGAAATGCATGCATACACTATGTTCAGATATCAAACAAGAATACTACTACAAAAACATAAAACTCAACGTCTAAATTAACATCAGTGCTATAAACACACAAAATTACTAACTTCTTTCTTTTACAATAGCAGTGAAGACCATGCTCCTGAAAATCAGCAGCATCTGAACTACAAACAACATATCCGAAGAAGCCTGCTCATTCCACAAAAAAAGAGTAAGTACAATACTACCTTAATATTCTTACTGTTACTCAAACACACTGTGTAATTTATTTATGTAATTTGCACACCAAATTTCTGAACTATTCTGCCCACAAATCCCCATTTATTAAACAGGGATTAGCAGGCAGAATGGCACACAAATCCCCGTTTTTGGAACACAAATAACATAACTCAGCCCCTAGAATGTTAATATTACAAAACAAAGAACTGTTTTAATTTAATACCATTAGATTTACTATTAGTGCATCTCCTCACCGCTAGCTCAGTTTCTACTGTCATCTGAACCACAGTATAGTAACACACAAACAGAAGAACAGCCTTCCCAAATAATTGTAGCTGCCCAGTGCACTACCACACACAACCACATACATCTTTACCATCATATTCAGACACTCATGCACACAGCACACATACATTGCAGAACGGCCAACCCGTACCTGCTTATTTTTTCAACAGACCCCAAAGAATACATACCAAAAAGTAAGTCCGTAGAAAGCATCGCAGAAATAGAGCAAATGAAAATAAAAGTGTCCAAAATAAGCATCCATCTCTAGCAGATTTTGTACAAAAAGTTCAAACAAAACTGCTTATACAGTCATTTAGCGAAACAAAACAAGCTTCCAGTACAGAAACTTTGCCTCCTCTATCAAAATGTAAAATGAAACAGAAAATGATTAACACGAATTCAGCTACCACTACTGCTAAAACTGCTCCTATAAATCTCGATATACTAGCAAGTAACCATACAAAAAAATGTATTTTAGCAAAAATATTTCACCACAGAGTCCTTCAGAATCTTATAAAAACAGGAGACAAATCATGCACAACCCTTAAAACCTACCGTATAAAATTAATCTTAGAAGCTTTGATAGAGAGTGCAATCCTTCTCAAAAGAA
The DNA here is from genome assembly GCF_040938575.1 of Ambystoma mexicanum. Taxonomy (NCBI): domain Eukaryota; kingdom Metazoa; phylum Chordata; class Amphibia; order Caudata; family Ambystomatidae; genus Ambystoma; species Ambystoma mexicanum. The sequence continues at coordinate 507,188,626 of NC_090926.1, read as the reverse complement.
AGTTATTTATTTTAGTGTTAAACAGAATGAAACCACTAACAAAACCAACTATTAAATTACAAAAAGGACTTCTCAATAAACGGAATGTCAACAAAAATAACTTCCTAAATATCTGTGGAGGTAAATGGAGTCACACCACGAGCACAGAACCATATTTTAATGAAGAAGCATGCAAACAAAACCAAACAAACACAATTGCCATACATAGCAGTGGATGAGTTTATGAAAAACCTAATAATACCATAATGCAACAAGAAATACCGCTTACAAAAATATCCTCAGAAAACTCAGAATTACCTCTCCATTCGACTAAACCAGAACGTCCAGTATACAAATTGCCATGCACGTCAATGTGTAACATCCCCAAAAAATCTTTCAAAATGAAACTGCTGCAAAATATGTATACCTGTCCAGTGCGCAAATACACAGGACTACAAGGACATTCATTAGCCTGCATTTCAGGACCTATTTGCAAAAGCACCTTCTATCATATCAAAATGATATCAACACATCATTCCACTATAAGACATCTAGTCTATAAACTATACTATGCTAAAAGTCCTTCTTTAGCACTAGCCAATTTAAATAACAATCTTCTACATGATACAGCCAAAGACCTACTCAAAGAAATTGACCACATCCAGAAAAAACATTTTGGAAGTGAAAGCCACTTACACAATGCAACAGCTTTACAATTCTACACATGGCAACCTCCTACTACACAAATACAAAAAAGAAATACTAAAATTTAAAAGTACATCTGCTGAAGTACCAAACCATGTGTGTGTGTGTGTTGCCGCAGAAATTTTTATAAAAGTAACACAAAAACTAGACGTAACATACAAAATAGAAGACTATGAAGATTCCAAATGGTTTAAATTAGCTCTCTACCTTATAGCAGAAAACAAATACGGAATAACTGACCCCTTAATAATTTTCAGTTACTGCACTACAAAACATGACAACAACCAAACTCCTTCACGTGCTATCACAAATAACTTGGAATTATTCCCACTACCAAAACCCCTTCAACAAATCAATTTATATGAGAGCATCATAATTCAAACAGTGCACCCATTTCAAGCAATAATACGCCTTCAACCAAAAACAGCAAAATGACCTCCCTCTGAATTAGTGAGAGGCATTTGTGGCAAAGTAGTTTATTTACCATTAGATATAAAAGAAAATGTGCACACTCTGGTAGGGCAATGTCCAATAGAGCAATCTTTAATTGTCTTAGTAAATGGTGTACCTACAAAAGACAACAAATCGTAGACTTACATAAAGTTAGGCAAGCATTGCAATATCTAAAAGACAATAATGAATACTACAAAGAAATAAATATTGAAGAAAACTTAAGGAAAACAACTGAAATAATTCAAGAGTCACCAGAAAATATTCAATTTGAACTTCTAGATCCTGCTACAGTATCCAATATTTTAGACCATTTACAATTCATCCATTACACTCTAATGACACCATATATGATGCACTAGAAAAGTACAAAATGCAACAAACCAAAGTATCACCAATCAGCATATGGGAAAAAAGTATAGAAGCACGTGCTTTTCCTCTCCTCTTTCCTACTGGCAAAGGAGGAAGGTACGATGATAGACCTATTCAGATTACAGCATCAGAATACCACTCGTTACAAATGTATTCTCAAGATCCCAGATGTAGACAAAATGTGGAATACACATTACACCTACTCTTTGAAAGTGAACTAGCAACTCTATGTCACAGAGTTGCACACACATTGAAATCAGGAACCCACTTTCAAAATATGTCACCTGCACAATTAATACAAAAAGTGCAAGAAAAAGATGAGGTTTTACAATGAAGCATTACAAATCTGTTATGCGTGGTATGAAAGGGTACTGTTCCGACGTCACGGAGATGTACGTTATATGGTAAGAAACCTTGGCCCATACACTTGGTTTGTGCAGAATTAGGTTGCACAGAATATGCATGGGAGGATTTACATGATTTCCTACGCATATCAAACAAAAACAAAACAAACATAGATATACTAACACCTGGAGAACTTTGTTCTGTTAATGTTTCAAGATATTTTCACCATCCCTTCATTGCTATGCTACACTTTATTTGTAATAAAACTGTTCTTCCCCTCGGAGAAGTGCAACACTTCTTTTGGAGAAAAGAATACCAAGCCAGAGGAGCACCACATATTATCCACATGCTTTTATGGATTAAAGATGCTCCTAAATTTGGTCAAGACAGTGATGCCACTGTTTTACAGTTTATCAAAATATATGTCACTTGTGAAATTCCATCGGAAGCAACATATAGTGATCTTCATGCACAAATTGTACAATTTCAAAGACACAAATGTGGCAAATATTGTCGTCGCAAAAACAAAAACAAAGGGAAATACTACACAAAAAACTGCTTTGGTTTGCCTAGACCAATTACAGAAACAGGTGAAGTGAACAACTTCATGTCTTCACTTAGACATAGGGCCTCATTACGACCCTGGCGGAAATCGAAAAACGATGGCGGAAATGCAATACCGCCATCGAATAGCGTTCGGTGCGATTATGACCCGTCACCGCAAAGTACGATGCCATTAGCGACACCGTAGTGAACGCCAACGCTAACTGCACCAAGTACGCGCGCGCGCGCCATGCCAAACCGTAATTACCACCATGGCGCAACGGTACGCGAATTCTGACCCTAGCGGACATGCACCTAACGCCATCAAGCACGGCGGAAAGTACCATTCCGCCATGGTGAGAAGTACGGCATCGCGAACCAACCGTAAACGGCCCCACTGAGTGCCTGTACACCACTCCCTGGCCACATTGCACAACTCCCCGTAGGTGCAATGAAGTCACACAATGCAACCAGTGAAATGTACTAGTCATCCATGCCTGCCAACGAACAAATGAATCTCAAGAGGGGCCAATGGGAGCTGCAGGGCACAGATGGCACGAATACAGAAGCCATCCCAATGGACATGACCTCAGTCTCCCACCAAGAAACGCACGCAAACACAGGCACCTGTGACCAGCAATATTCCGAAAATCACATCATTCCACCAATCCACCTGGCTGACCGGCATCTGTTACACAAAAGCTAATCCCCCGCCCCTGAGCATGACATCATTAAAACAGTCATATTGGCAGCCCTCATCCCTGACCTCACTGGGCTTCGTAGGCAAACGCGCCCAGCACAGTACCACGCAACTATACTCCGAAGCTGGAACCCAATGCAGATCTCCTCACAATACATCGCTCCCCAAATAGGAATATGCCACATCACTTGCAAAGAAGAACGCTACACGGTCCATATCAGAATAGAAATTTAATGCACAACAAATTCACCAAGCCCATACAGCCATTAGGCCATGAACTCCAAAACACATTTCACCATTGTGGGCTGCATCCGCAATAAATGACCAGCTACTTCTTGTGTGACGCCCTGTTCCTTCATGGTACACAGGGGCTACATTCTCGTACGAAAAGGCAACATGGAAGCGCCTAGAACCGCAGGGCCGTCCCAATAGGGAGGCACTAGTCCAGCTGAAAGGCCGAAATGTTGCTCCTAGCCACTAGTACTGCGTAAGGGCATGTGGCCCATTGGCGATCGTCCCATAAGATCGTAATGCTGCTCCACTGATTAACACGAAGCAGCAGGTGTCGGGAGTAAAATCCATCTGCAGGAGTGGCATACAGATGGCAGTGGCAAAAGGGGAGGAGATACCTGTCAACCAAATGAAATGAAAAAGAATAGTATGGCCATCAGAACTACATTTGAATTACTCACTTCAATGATCACACCAAATCCACAGCCATATGCATGCTAGCCCACTCCAAAGGATCATCACCACCCAAAAACCACTTGCGAATCATAACTATCTATATCGAGGTGAAAACACCATCACAAACGAGTGTACCTGTGCATGCGTCTGTTAAAACAGAATCCATCAGATGGGATTGGTAACGTGCATAGACACAAGTGTCTGAAGGCGCGTCGAGACAGGGAGGGCTCAACAAGGCCAGATAGACGATGGTCCCACTATGGCAGCCCTGCAACACATAGCGCAGGGGAGGCGGACAGATTCCAAGAAGCCCTGTACATGGCAAACTCTGTATCAATTCATCTGTCCATGCATCCATTCATCATTCCCTCATCCCGTAATGAAAACGCCTGTTTCCATACTCACATAACATGTGAAATTTCCATTGAGTCTGTGTGTTATGCAGCCTGCAAAATCCACTGTGCCCCAGCCCGTAATTCCAGTGTAGTGAAGTAACATGTATTTGGGAACGTCCGGCCTCATCGTCCACTTCGCCATTGCGCATCACAAACTATTCATATCAATCATTGCATCCTCGCCATGGCCCCTGTCCCAAGGACATTGAACAATAGAACGTTATATTTGCAGTCAGACCAGTGGACATCTCCTCGCCGCTAGCTGAAAACCGAAAGCGCCGCCCTTCGAATTCCACATTTGCAACATCACGTCAAAAAGGCATCTGTGGCCGCTTGAAATCACAAATGAATCCATCTAGTGCGGCTGTGTGTGAAAATGGCAACTGCCTTCACTCACAAATGGGACGCCCCGCCCGTCGTTGAACCTCGGTACAGTGATGCATGAGGGTCCACCGTTACTCGAGTACTACGTTCCACTGACCCTTCACAAGTCTGTTCGCGACTGCAAAGATAGTATGTGAAACAATGGGACCATAGCCGAATGAACATATCAACCAATGTTACACTGCCATCGGGTACAAATACATGATTGTAATAGCAAGATGCCATTCGTCGAATTGCAGCGTTGTGTGCGGGACATGCTCACCCAAAGGGGAGAGCAGCTTGCACAGGTGGAATGAATCACCACAGGTGGAGGCCATACAGCCTGAAAACACATAAATTGCACACCCAGTCTCCTCCCACAACCACTCCGAAATGCTACCGGCAGGACTAGCTATGTTGGCCCTGGGGGACCTGATAGCACTGCAAGTACTCCAACTTCAAGAAGAAGACGAACACCAACTACAACCGGCCGCACAGAGGAGACGCAGGAGGAGGAGGAGGGCAAGGCAGGGCCAGCAAGGGCCGCCAGCACAGCCACTACCACCACGCAGGCAGCCCGCAATCCCACGCCTCCGAGCACATCCGTTCAACCTCACTGATGAGCAGATCCACACCCTCTACCGTTTGGACCGGGACACCATAACCGCCATTGTGGACATGACACAGGCTGACCTTGTCAGCATGATAGATAGCCCAACCGCCATCCCACCCCTACTGAAGGTGGTGTCTGTACTCCACTTCCTGGCCACAGGCACCTACCAGCACACAGTCGGACAGTTGCATGGCATTTCACAGCCACTGTTCTCACGGACACTATTGCAAGTGCTCGATGCCCTCCTGCAGCACGCAGACGACTACATCTCTCTACCACGCTCGGAGCAGGAAATTACCAACACAAAAGTGGGATTCCATGCACTTGCCGGCATACCGGGTTGCATTGGTGCCATCGACTGCACCCATGTGGAATTGGTCGTCCCACATGCCATGGAGGCCCAGTACCGCAACCGGAAACAATTTCATTCTCTGAATGTACAAATGGTGTGTGACTCCAACAGGGTCATTACACATTTTCTGTGCCCGATTCCCTGGATCAACCCATGATTCTATGATCTTGAGGAACTCTACAATACCACGCTACATGGAGCGACACGCAGGGAACAGATCCTGGCTACTCGGTGAGTCTCATTTCATGCATGATGATGTGGGGTATGTGATGCGGCAATGACCTGGCAGGAAGGGGGGGGTGCGTACGTAGCAATGGCATTCCACATAATTAGTTTATCGTCCACATACAGGTGATGCCGGATATCCACTGAAGAGATGGCTCCTCACACCAGTCCGGAACCCACGAGACCAGCATGAGGAGGACTACAACCATGCCCACTCACGTACCCGTGTAGTCATAGAACAGGCATTCGGCCTACTGAAGACTCGTTTCCGGTGCCTCAGCAGGTCTGGCGGGGCACTCCTGTACCGCCATGTGAAGGTTGCGAAGATGGTGATGGCATGTGTCATGCTACACAACATGTGCGTACGTAGAAATGTGCCCATGCCCCCTGACGCAGAACTGCAAGCACCTGAAGATGGTCATGATGAGGGTGGGGATGTGGCAGCACCTCAAGGAGTCTGCGAGGCACAGGAGGGCCGTGACATTCGTCAGCATCTCATAGATGCATGCTTCTAGCACTCACGCCTGGTGGCTGATACATGGACACGGGACTCGTGGCACTGTGTGTGTCTGGTACATGCACAATATGGACTGTACGCCTATAATGGCCTCGTACACAAAGATCAATGTCCACACATCTCATTGGTTGATCGTGCATTGTTTATGGCATATGTGATATCATGTTAAACACCCTATCGACCCGCCACCCAAGTGAGCCCAACACCCCCCCTCCACCCTCCTACCTCCCCCCCGAACACCAGTGTCCAGAGATGCTCATTGTCAGTGGGCAGTCGCTATTGCAAGCCCCCTCTGCGGGTATCAGGGGCACCCCTGCCTGTGGAGCGCAGGTTCCTCCCAGATCTACGTTGGGGGCTGCCCTGGACGGAACTTGCAACGGATGATGTCTCTGCCTGCTCACGTCCATGCATGTCCCTAAGGGTTTGTGAGAGCTCAGTGAGCACACGGCGCACTGCGGCAAGTTCGGCACATACGTCTTTGGACGTCGCATGCAGTTCCCCCCTCAGGCTCTCGGTGCTTCTCTCCATTTGGACTCTCAGGCTCTCGGTGCTACTCTCCATTTGGACTCTCAGGCACTCGGTGCTACTCTCCATTTGTGCCCTTAGTGTCTCTGTACTTCTCTCCATTTCTGCCCTAAGTGTCTCAGTTGATGTTTCTATGTCTGCCTTAGTGCCCCCACATTCATCGGCATGGTCCTTGAGGAGCGTGGCCAGTTGCTGCTGTTGCACGATTAACTGGTCGAGGGACTGTTGCCTCTGCTGGGCCATGGCCATTTGCGGTGGTGTCACAGAGTGGCTGTTCGCCTCATGTTGCCCTGCCACAGGGCTTGTGGGGGATGGCCAGTCGTCGTCTTGTGGGTGCCCCTGCGTCGTATCCTCATGGTGTACGGGATGGAACAGACAGGGGGATTGGGACAGGTCATGGATGGATCTGACTTCGACATCCCCGTTTTCTGTGTCGGAGCATGCTGCCATTAATGCAGTGTCACCTATGGTGCTGCTGCCACCAGAAGCAGTGCCTACTGTGGCATCCATTGGGGGGACCTGTGGTGGTGGTGGTGTGGGCATGCTGGCTGCTGGGGTGCCTGTTGGAGTTCCCTCCTCTGTGCTGCCACTTGATTTGTGCTGCTGCCGTGTCTTGATGCGTGCAGCTGAGGTGGAGGGTCTTTGGCCGTTGGTCTTGGCCCTCTTTGCAGGTGTGCTGGTAGGGGTGTCCTGGAGCTCGTCGTTTGGATCGGACCCTGTGGTGGAGTAAAGGAGGGCGAGCGTTATTAATGGGTCTGTGGGAATTGGAATGGCAATGTATCACATGCACCGGGGTGGTACCTGAGGGTGATTTGGGTCTGGGCCTTGGAGGTGGTTTCATTTGTGTGTGGAGTGAGGGTGCAGTTGTTTGGCAGCCTGCAGTTAGGGTGTGCCTGCTGCACGTGTAGAGGGTGTTTTTAGGATTTTTAATTATTTATGTATTTGATGTGAGTTTTGAAGTGTGCTATCAGGCCTATGTATGTGGACGTTCTCCTGGACATGTGTTACTGTTGCACTATGTGGGCACGTGGTACTTCACATGATTGGACATTGTGGTTTTGGCATTGTTTTATTTGGGCCACCTACCAGATTCTTCGGATGTCTGCACTCCTTTCTCCATCCCTCCGACTCCCTCTATGCTCTCCATTCCTATGGTGGAGGCACAGATTTCTTCCCAGGGGGTCAACTTGATGGGTGATTCCGATCCTCCCCCGGTGGCTGTGGCAATGTTGCGGTTGGCAGAAAGTATGCTACGGACGCGTATCCGCAGGTCGTCCCATCGCTTTCTGCATTGCTGTGGGTTGCGGGGTGCGGTCCCCACCACACTTACCCGCTGTGCCACCAGGGCCCATATGGCCTTCTTGTTCGCAAGTGCCGTCCTGGTCATTTGCGTGGAGAAGACGGCGGCTGCATTCTCCTGGAGGGTCTCTGTGAGTACGGTGAGTTCCTCACGGGAGAAGTGGACCTGCCGCTTGCGGTCGCACGCTTTCTTCGCTACTTTTCCCATTTTTCTTGGTTTCACTAGGGTGGATGACGGGTTGGGATGTGTCTCAGGGTAGTATTTTTAATGGTTGTGTGGATTTAGTGGTTTTATAGGTGTACGGCGTGATGTTTCCCGTTCCGGGACCATGCTTTTACTTCCGTTTCCGTATATTTACGGTCACCGTACTTTCCGGTTGGCGCTCACTGCGGTGTCCGCTAAGATGGGTGGCGGTATTGCACCTGGGGCGCCGTACGGCGGCGGTGTGGGCCGTTTTGTGGTCATTTCTGCCATCGCGGACTTTGCACTTCCGCCATGGCGTGGTGCTCGTGCCCGATGGGTCGGAATGAGCCGCACTTTGCTCCATCGTGCAATGGCGGAAACGCTATTTACGCTGTGGCGGTCCGGTCAGTCACTTTCCGCCAGGGTCGTAATGAGGGCCATAGTGTTAAAGGTAAATCACCTAAGAACACATATTACATAAAAAGAACAGAAGAAACAAAATATATCAATGATTACAATGCAATCATTGCCCTCTTATGCAATGCAAACATAGATGTGCAGTACATTTCAGACAATTTCACTGCAGTTGCACGATATGTTACAGCCTTCTTAACAAAATCAGAAAAAAGAGAGCTTCAAGACCTCTGCAATGACCTATCATTGGACAAAACATTATATCAGAAATTGTACAGCTTAGGCATAAAAATGCTCTCTCATAGAGAATGTGGTTGCTATGAAGCTGCAGATCGTTTAACCGGTACTGCTTTGTATGGGAAATCTGAAAATATAGTATGGCTAAGTTTTGGCCCTGCTAAATCTAGAAAAAGAGTTCTCAAATCATACGAGACGACATAGAAACTATAGCCAAACATGATCCCAACAGCCAAGACATTTTGAAAAACAATTTACTGGACACATACTACCCAAACAGGAGTGCCACTTTGGAAACCATGTGTCTATACCACATAGCCCAACACTTCACATGCAAAAATAATATAAAACCCGATGAAAAAAAAGGTAGATATAGAGTGACAAATTGTGAAGGCAGCTTAGTGAAACTTACCAAATGAAGCTTAATTCATCATATCAAATTGTCATTAAAAACTCCTCAACATAAGAAAAAACTATATTACATGTCCCTACTACAACTTTTTAAACCATGGAGAAAAGAAGAAGAGATACTAGAAAACTATGACTCCTATGAAGACACTTTCAAAGCAAATGAAAGCACAGATGTAAACTTTACACAGTACAAAACAATGTTGCACAATGAACCACAACACGAAGAAGAACTCCAGGCCCAACTGGATAAGGACACTCCCGACAGTAGTCAACCTTCTGTAACAGGAAGCCAAGAACACTGGGAGAGCCACTAATAGCAAATGAGGCAGAATTAGCTATGACAGAAGTAGAGAACACCATGTGTCACTATGAAGAAGATACAGAAGACTTAACTGTACTACAATCAAAATTGAACAAAGAGCAGCGTACCATTTTTCAAGAAGTAACAAAACAAACTGCGCATGGTGTACAACATGAAAATAAAGAAATGTACCTGCCAAAATTACAAACCTATACTACTATACGTCAGTGGTGAAGCTGGTTCAGGTAAAACATTCTTAATCAAAATCATCAGCAAGTTCCTTCAACAAATGACAAAAAACAAACTGTCAGCTGTTGTAATGTCAGTCCAGAAAAAGTAGACATCCCTCGATCGTAAGGCAATGTACTTTATTGGCCGAAGACCAACCGCCTCATGCGTTTAGTATAAGAGATATGTAGCCATAAACTTGACTGATTTGCTGCCATTTTAAGGTGACTGAAATCGCCATTTTTTTTTCTCTAACTTTTGCTTGTTGCTCCACTGGTGTATAACGCAAGGCCGCAAGAGACATGTTGAAACATAACGCAGTAACCCAGACAGAAATGCCCAGTCTCCTCCCTCACATTTCCTTGGAAAGTAAGCAGCAAGGCATTCTAATCAGTACAGCAGGTGTCAGCTAGTCTCGGAAACATAGTAGAAATGCTAGAAGTGAACATTAAATGACTTGTATTATGCGCTTATTTGCTCTTCTTTGCGGACCCCCTTGCCTGATCCGTGTAGAGCTCTGGGGAGCAAGTTGAGCACCAGCACACAAATAGAAACCAGGAGATAGGAATGCCTGGAATGTGTCTCTCCCCTACTCACAGCTTGCTTGCAGAAACAGAAGCATTGTGTTCTTTTAAACAAAGACTTATGTCTGTAGGTTTGCAAAATTGCAAACTTTTGCTAAATGAATGTTTGAAGGTGTCATACAAGTCACCATTGTCAATCATCGTGCCCAATTCAAAGGAAGTGTATTAGGGGTGGTATTGGATGTGTCACTACTGATTGTAAGATGTTTGCTTTGTATATATGTAACTTTTATATGACTCTCTTGGCTCTTGCGTCCCCCGAGGTTTGGTAACACACGTCGTAGGACGTGGGACCCAGTTGGCCAACTGAGACTATTTGCTTTGCAATAAACCCTAGCTTTTGGGAATACAACCTCGTGTCTGGTGTATCAGTTTGTGTGTGGTGATTGTGCCTTGTTTCCATATGCGAGGGTCCCTCAAGGGCCCCTTCAAGGCGAGGACGGGACGATCGAGCCGGGATCAAGAGGTGTTCGGGGCGCCCCTGCGAAAGCGATGAGAGACTCCTTTGCAGATCTGCACACAACTGATCCCTGATCGATGTGCCCGGCCAGAGAACAAGGAGATGAGGGTCCCAAAACGAGGCAGAGTGAGCCAAGATACGCAGACACGACATCATTGGTTACGTCAGTATATGGACGAATTGTGTCTTGAAAAAGACAACTTGATTGATCAGGTGAGTCGTGCCCTGATTCAGAATAATCCTGATATTGGTTGAGAGTTGATTTTGCAAAATCAAACACCCAGGGTAAGGTTGATTAGCTAAGGGTAAGGTTAAAACATGCCTGGGGTATTGTCCACCCTAGCAGGGTTTTTCTGCTGCGGTAGACAATCTTTGGAAACTGGCCAGGTTGCACCACCCGTGGGAACGCCGGTGTATGAGATGTATGTGAAGTATGGTGTGGGAGCGATAATGTTTTCTGAGACTTGGCATAGGCAAACCAGGAAGATTTTCAGTGGCCGAATCATGGGAGTTTTGAGATGACGAGAATAGATAATTTGGAGAAGGTGTTGATTACAAAGAAAACACGCCCTGCAGCATTTGATATCCTTAGGGACTGGAGAAGGGAAGCTATGCTTCACTGGAGAAGTAGGGAGAAACATGCGCGCAGGCATAAGTCGAAAGCAGAGAGAGTGAAAGAAAAGGAGGCAGAGGAGTGGAATGAGAGTTTGAGAAAGTCAAATAGACGCGATCAGTTGAGTATAGTAAAGATATACCCACAATTGGAGTTGCATTCATCAGACGAATTGATAAATACAATATTGACTGATACAAAGCGAGGCCCAAGGGGAGAGACTAAAAAGACTGCGTCAGTAACTATTGCTCAGTTCCCTCCCAGTTGACCAAATCCCAGCACAGCCACAGACTGCACAATCAGCGCCTCCCATTAGCCATTCAGCGCCGCAACAGCCACTTCCCGTTCCCGTTGTCCCATCTGCACCTCCCTCTCTAGAGATCGTTTCTGCCCATCTGCCCCTCCTGTGATTGAATTTGAACGTATAGAAGCAGAAGGGGCTGGGCAAAGTGGATGTGCGAGAGTGACCCGTAGTGCGATCAGCAAGGAGAGAAAGCGAGAGTTGCAAGAACAGGCCGAAATGTATATAAACGGAAATGATGCAACGTCAGCGCTAACTTCTATGTATGATTTCAGAAGGAGCAATGAAAGACAGGTAGTGTTGGAATGCATGGGGGAATATTTAGTGGTGAGATGGAAACAGTTAATTGGAAAGCTACCGCCGCAAAGATTGTTGGATTTGAATGCATTGGCACACTGTAGAGGGAGGGAGGAAGCGATAAGGGAACATGTAGACTGACTTTTTGAACTTAAGAATGAACTTGATAATGAATATGCTGAAATGTTTGCCACACCAGGGTATAGGAGCTGAGATATCAGGAGAGATAGGACGGAAGTGGTAGAGCCCTATATACAGCAGCAATTGTTGCCGTCCACAAAACAGACAGGCGATAAACTAAATGTATGTGTAAGAGAGGTGTTAAAATGGATTTCAGATCCTAGCACCCCCACAAAGGAAATACATGAGATGTTTGATGAATACCCCTTGCCAATGAGGATAGAAGCACTACGAACAATGGTTGTGGTGCTACTTCAGCAAGTGGCGGGACACAATAGAGGGAGAGAAAATACACAAGGTGGAAGTAATTCAAACATGCATGGAGGGCACCTGGGATTGAATCAATACGCGTACTGCAGAGAGGGAGGTCACTGGCGAGTGCAATGTCCGCACTTGCAAAATAGAAATGATTAGGGCCAGAGAAGACAGCATAGGGGCCATCCAGGAGCAAATGGGCAAAATAGAAATAGCATGCAGCAGCACCAAAATAGTCAAGGGAATGGTACCCAAAATCCAACCTCTGCACAGAATCAGAGCCATCAAAACACGCAAAATGGGAATAGAGGTAGGGGCAGGAACATTTGTGATACCCACTCGGGTGCGTACTATAGTAATATTAGCGATTACACATCGGATGATGTGTTGTTTCCCCAATAGGACAGCCCAAGACAGGGGTAGGAACCAGTATCTATTCCCGTGAATCAGAAAAGACCCTACGTAGATATGAAAGTCAGGAATGGAGACCATAGCTTTCTCATAGATATGGGGCACAAAAGTGCTCAATAGATCATCACTTGGTTCCAGAAATACCACTGTCAGGGCAAAGACATATTTCAGTAGGGTTTGCAGGCACCCCAGTGATCAATCCCGTGTCCCAACCAGTAGCAGTGACATTAGGCCCATTCACTGAATATTGTCCATTTCTCTTAACAGAGAATTGTGGGAAGAATCTTTTGGGGTTAAATGTATTGAAAAAACTTAGTGCAGTTATCCACTGTACACCAGATGGAGTATTTCTGACCATTTCACCACAAAAGGTACCGGTATCTGAATTTGTGTCCAAACCTTTGCCAGGAGAATTGAGTGAAGTGCCAACTTGTATATGGGCGGTGAATGACAATGATGTGGGATGCTTGAAGATAGAGCCAGTGAAAATTGCCCTGAAAGTAGGAGTAAAGTTACCACGTATTCCACAGTATAAAATCTCAGCAGAAGGAGAAAAAGGATTGAAAAGTATTGTTTCGGATTTGGTAAAATTGGGAGTGATTGAAGAGATTACAGGCAGTACTTGTAGCAGTCCAATTCTTCCGGTGTATAAGAATGGAGGTAATGAGGTACTGTATTGTTTCATAATTGATCTGCGCGCACTGTACAAGGTAGTAGATCCTCAATTCCCATTGGTTCCAGATCTTACCACAATTTTGACAATGATTCCTGCCTCGGCTGAGTACTTTAGTGTTATTAACTTGACGAAAACGTTTTTCAACATTCCAGTACACAAGGAAAGTAGATATTTGTTCGCCTTTACACTAGGAGGATGATCATTCACATTCACATGTCTTCCACAAGGCTACACAGAGAGTCCTAGTATTTACAGCAGAGCTTTAAAAGAACAACTAGATATGCTAGAATTACTGGCAGGTTGCGTATTGTTACAGTATATAGATGATTTATTGATCACTGCAGACACAGAGGACATTTGTAAAAAGAGTACTGTGTTGTTATTGACCCATTTAGCAGCACGGGGCCATAAAGCAAGCTTAAAGAAATTCCAATATTGTCGAAATGAGGTGATTTATTTGGGTTACCTACTTTCGAGAGAAGGGAGAAGACTGACGCCAGAAAGAATAGAGAGCATTTCTGGAATGCCTATTCCAAAGACACAAAAAGGAGTCAGAGCCATAATAGGCATGGCTTCTTATTGTCGGCAGTGGATTGTGAAGTTTGCATTGATTGTGAAGCCAATGGTGGAATTGACAAAGAAGGATGTTGTGGTGCCTTTGCAGTGGAATGAAGAATGTCAGAGAGCATTTGATCTGCTCAAAATTGCATTGTGCTCTGTTCCAGTTTTGGGCACACCAAATTATGAAAAAGTGTACAGATTGTTTGTACACGAGAGTGAAGGTTGTGCGTTGTCTGTTTTGACACAGGAACAAGGTGGAAAAATAGGCCATGAGGCTATTTTTGTTCCGCGCTGGACCCTGTAGCGAGCGCACTACCACGATGTTTGTGAGCTGTTGCAGCGGCTGCTGCGTCAGGGAAACAAACCGAAGGGATGGTATTGGGGCACACCTTAATTTTGATGGTGCCACATGCCATAGACGTTCTACTAAATAGAACGCAGACGCAACACCTCACCGCTGCTCGATTGACTAGATATGAAATTGTCCTTTTTGCGTGACACATCCAAATTATGAGGTGTAGCACTTTGAATCCTAAAGAATTAATGCCACTTCCCACGAAAGAATTTGGTGAGAATGATACACCTCCCCATGAATGCTTAATGGTTAGTGAGGAAGAAACTAAGGGGAGAATTGATTTAAGAGATACCCCACAAAAAGAGCCCAATTGAGAACTGCTATGTGATGGCTCCTGTTTTAAACTACCTGAAGGCACATCAACTGCTGCCTATGCTATCACCACGTTAAAGAGCATTGTGGAGAGTAAAAGAATCCCCTACAACTCTTCACAAGCGGCGGAGATAATAGCCTTGACCAGAGCCTGTGAGATTTCTGAGAATCTAAGTGTAAACGTATATACTGACAGCCAATACGCCTTTGGCGTGGTTCATAACTTTGGCCGCCTTTGGGCTGAGAGGGGGTTCTTGACATCGCATGGGGCCAGAATTCAACATGGCCTTTTGATTATACGATTGCTGTCTGCACTCACGTGTCCAAAGCGCCTAGCAATAGTGAAATGCGAGGCGCATAAAAAGGTAACATGCAAAGTGGGAGAAGGAAACGCATTTGCAGACAGGATCGTGAAACAAACGGCCACTGACTTGAATACCAAAATGTTAACAGTACAGTGAGAGGAAGTGCCCTGCATGATAGAGAATGGAATTGCTACTGTCAAAGAAATGCAGGCAGAAGCCACTGCAGATGAAATACAAGGGTGGGCTGAGGGCTCTGCTGAATTAGATCTAGAGGGTTGTTGGGTAGACAAAAAGAGTAGAAACTGGATGTTGCCAAATTCCTATGTAACTGCAATGGTCACAATGGCCCACAGCCCTACTCATATCTGTGCCAAAAAGATAGTCCAGCATCTAGCCACAGTATGGGAGAACATGCACATAAAAAAGAATGCTTAAAGGATGGTTCAGAACTGTATCACATGCCTACAACACAATGTGGGGAAGGGAACGATGACTCCAACAGGCAGTTTTGGTCCTCCCTCTATGCCTTTTGAGGTAATCCATTTTGATTTCATAGAGATGGAGAGATGCCAAAACTTGAAGTATGTCCTAGTAGTTATATGTGCATTCAGTAAATGAGTGGAAGCATATCCACTAAAAGATTGTACCGCCATGAGCACTGCAAAAGTAATGTTGAAGGAGTACTTCTCCCGTTTTGGTCTGCCCCGTGTCATATGGTCAGACAACGGTCCGCATTTTGTGGGCGCAGTAATATTACGGATTTGTGCAGGTCTCCAGATTGAGAAGCAATTCCATTGTTCTAGACACCCCATGAGTGCCGGCCTTATTGAACACCACAATGGCATTCTAAAAGCCAAAATGAGCAAGATCTGTGCAGGGAACAAGTTAAGTTGGGTAGACGCATTACCAATAGCATTACTGTGCATGCGTACATCTGTGCAGGCAAGAACTGGGCTCTCCCCATATGAAATAGTCATGGGGAGACAGGCGAATGTTTGGTGTGCACCGCAGCCGAAACGGTTGAGGGAGCTCGAATACCCTGTGCTCAGCATTTATTGTAATCTGTTAATACAAATATTGTGTTTGATTCATCAGCAGGTGCAGGAGGCATTACCAATAAGATACACTGGTCCGGGACATGCATTGGAACCCGAAGAGTGGGTGCTTATCAAGAACTTTAAACAGAAGACATCGCTTCCACCAAGGTGGCGTGGATCCTATTTGTTCCTCTTAACTACACAAACGGCAATTCGTGTGGACGGGAGGAAAGCGTGGATCCACGCGACCCACGCTAAGAAGGTCCCGTCACCAGCTGAAAAACTGCCTGATTGAGAAAACCAGAAAGAGACAGCGGTCCTAGAAATGAAAGAGACGGTTGCCAGTTCTTTGCCACAAAATGTGCCTGATCCTGAAACAAAGCCTGAAAAGATTGCTGTAAAAGAGGAAGGGCAAAGAGTGCCCCAACGTTGTCCAGCAGAATCTGCATCACTGCTGGCTGACACAAAATGTGTACCGCTTTGGCGCCCACCATCTATTGATGCGCCACAGCCTGAAACGAAATTTGCATCATCACTTGGGTGCCCACCATCATCTGTCATTGCACCACAAGCTGACTCCGAGCTTGCGTCTGGAAGTGCATCTGCACTATTCATTGATCACACGATACCAGGAGCAAGGCAGTATAATCTGCGGAATCGAAAGAAGGAGTGATCAAATCTTCATTTCTTTTGATCTTTTTGTTGTCTCTGTTTCCTATCACAGAGGAAGTAGGAACCGGAGGCATAGATGAGAGCGGTGTGAGGGTTGTGCAAATCGGACAGCCCAAAAAAGAGGCTCCTCGATGCAAAAAAATCCATGTGCAGATCACCCATTGGGGATGAGAGGGCCTCACATGCTGCGAAGGCAATTGATAAGTGCTCCGGAGTTCTTTGAGCAATGTGCAAATGCAGAGAGATCTTGCCCAATGCATAGCAATCCAGGCTGCTAAGAACTGGCTGAATAGACTGAGTACAATTACCGAACTTATTGACATTCGAACGAGTGCAACGAGAAGAGATATTCATGACAAACATGGCTGAAGAAGAAGAATCGGGAGAGAAGAATGCCGGAACCAGCTTTTGCCTCCCCCTGCACCACTGCTGATAATTAATTAAATTGTCAGAATAATTGTATGCTGATCTTAACGATAATAAAGTGCATAATAAGTATATTAGCCCCAATAATGACAGTATTGGTATTATGGTACTTGGAAGAAATAGACCCATTAGAAGTGCTCTTGCCTGTTAGAAACATTTCCACTACTGAAAGCCTGGTTCATGTGATCACTTACACCTTGTCCCCAATGGAAGAAAGACACAGGGAAGGTTATGGAAATAACACATTACTGCTAATAATGACTATGACACACTCAATATTGAGAAAAAATTATTGTTGGGTTTGTGCCCACTTGCCACAGGATGGTGGTAAGGGTATTGGTTGGTATGTGCAGACCCTGCCATTGTGTTCTGAATGCTATGCTTCTTTGACTGCATTATATTATGGGAAATGGAACAAAAGTGAAACTGGTCAATTAGAATGAATATGAATGAATTTGAAGAAATCATTATGAAACCCGTAGGTTGTTCCATATTTCACAAAGCACGATTGATCACACCAGTAGTGATGCCACAAGACAGATTATTTGTGCCCCATAAATCATCTGTGATCACGTTTCATATGAACCCAGAAGGAAATAAAGATGCAGTGCCCCCCTCTTATATAGTAAATTACAGTCCATGTTCTGTCTCTTTTTGCCTAAGGAAGAAGGGTTCTTATTTGGTGGGAACATTCACTAGATGCATGAATATAGCAGTTATTGATAAAGAGGTAGAGCCAATTTATGTAGGAGATCCTGTTTATTTTATATGTGGAGAAAAGACGTATCCCTGGTTACCTAGAAACTGGGGAGGTACTTGTTATTTAGGATTCTTATTCCCTGGGGTATTCCTCTCGAGAACAGCAGACATTGCCAAATTGGCCAGGTCAAGACCCCGACGAAATGAGGACGTAGGTTTGATCGTGGAGGATATAGCAAAATCATTCATACCGTTTTGGGGTCAAGCAATACATTCTTATAATATAAAACGACTGTCCAGAATATTAGAGGAAACAATAAATGGAACGACAGATATATTATATAATATGACATTAGAGGGTCGAGGAATCAGATTAATGTCACTTCAAAATAGAATGGCTCTTGATGTAATTCTGGTTGATCGTGGTGGTGTTTGCAAAATCGTGGGATCCGTGTGTTGCATATTCGTAAGCGACTCCTCCCCCACGATTTTCGAAGCGATAAGAAAGTTGCACGTTTTAAGCTCTGACCTTCACCCTCCTGAAGGAAGTTGGGAATTAAACATAAGTTCCTTGTTCTGGGAAGTATTACGATCATGGGGTTGGAAATTATTTGCGATCTTAGTAGCCGTGCTAGGAATATTCATGACATGTTGCTGCTGCATACACTGCTTACCTATAATATGCACTGAAATAAGCGAGGGATGTGTACAGATGATGGAAAGGAAAAACACTATTAAAACAAACACTCATGGTAATGATGAATTGAAGACAGTAAAAGAATTCATAGCAATCGATATTGGTGACAATGAAGAGGAGACAAGTAGTGTGCAAGATTCAGAATATGATTCAGCTACTTGGTCAGAGGAGGATGCAATGTATGGATGAGACGTTTGGCATACGGCCAAAAGGAGTGTTTGTCAGTCCAGAAAAAGTAGACTCCCCTCGATCGTAAGGCAATGGCCTTCACTACGACCCTGGCGGTAAGCGAAAAACGATGCTGGTAAATGATCACCGGCACCGTTTTCCGCTAGGTCCGATCATGACCCGTGAAAGTGCTATTAGTGGCATTAAGTAGTTAACGGTGCCGCTAACAGCACCAAGTTCGCGCGCACGCAACCTTCCACGCCATAAATACCGGCTTCGCGCAAAGGTAGGCAAATCACGAACCAAGCAGACATGCTCTTAAAGCCATCGCAAAGGCCTTTAAGTACCTTACCACCATGGTGCTAATTCCGCCATCGCGAACCAACCGTAAATGGCCATGTGCAGTGTTCCCAGCTGCCACAGGTGCACAGAATCAGCACAGGTGGAGGCAATACAGACTCACCAAGTACAAAAAGAGCACAAGCCACCCCTTCCCACACCCAGTCACACTCCACAATGATTCCAATACGACTAGCAATGGACTTGATTGCAATGCAAGTGCTACAACTACAACAACAACAACAACAACAACAGGCAGCACAGAGGAGACGCAGGAGGAGACGGAGGGCAAGGCATGGCCAGCAAGCCCCACCAGCACACCTAGTGCCACCACGCAGGCAGCCCCCAATCCCACGCATCCGAGCCAGTCCATTCAACCTTACCGCTGAACAGATCCATACCTTGTACCGTTTGGACCGGGACACCATCACCACCATCATTCACATGATACACAACGACATCGTCAGCATGATAGAAACACCCACCACCATCCCCCCCCTACTGAAGGTAGTGTCCGTGCTCCACTTCCTGGCCACAGGCACCTACCAGCACACAGTGAGGCACTTGCATGGCATTTCACAACCATTATTCTCACGTACACTGATCCAAGTGCTTGATGCCCTCCTCAAGCACACAGAAGCCCACATTTCCTTATCACGGTCTGCCCAGGAGATTGCAAACACCAAAGTGGGTTTCCATGCACTAGCCGGCATACCTGGTTGCATTGGTGCCATCGACTGCACCCATGTGGAATTGGTGGTCTCACATGCCATGGAGGTACCGTACCGCAACCGTAAACTATTTCACTCAATCAACGTGCAAATGGTCTGTGACTCCAACAGGATCATCACACATTGTTGTGCCCGATTCCCCGGATCAACCCATGATTCAATGGTCCTGAGGAACTCCACAATACCACGCTACATAGAGTGACATGCAGGGCCAAGATCCTGGCTACTCGGTGAGTCTCATGTCATGGCCATGGAAATGTGAAGTGGGTAGGTGATTGACGTACCAATGCATACTTTACCTGGCTGAAAGGGGGCGTGGGGAATGATGCATACTTTACCTGGCTGAAAGGGGGGGAATGATGCATACTTTACCTGGCTGCGAGTAGCAGAAGCAATGGAGCCAGCTCATACCCTAAAGCAGCACAAATGTCAGCTGACACCTGTACACATAATGCCCGATGTAAGCAGCCCTACCATGTGAATGAAGGTGTGTCCCAACCATGACACAACCATCTGCAAGTGCATTGTACCGATTCGGACCACATTGACTTCAACAAAATGCACCTACATGCAATGACTTTAGCCAATACACGGCACCAAACACCATCAACTGAAAGGCCTTTCCCCCATAACTGTGCACAAAGGAGGCACTTGACTGACAAAAACATCAATACACCACTAGACAGACACTGAGGCCCCAAAAATGTCCCTATCAACATTAGTAGTGCTCAGTGGGGTCATCATGAGGCTGACAGCAATGTTGCCATGATGAGAGCGTTGATATTACAGGACACCTGCCAGGTCACCAAAACAAACGCCATGAACGAACACAGTGGATGGGCACTCACAAGGCACTTGACCCCCCTGCATACATTGGTTGATGGCATGCAAAACAGTCCATGAGAGGAATACACATATACCGGTCACATAGTGTGAATCCATTTGTGCATGTAAAAGTGGTACAAAGTAACAGTTGAATGCATGCCATGTTGGCACGTCATGATTGGAATTTGATGTCATGACTGACACATACATTGTTGCCCACATACAGGTGATGCAGGCTATCCCCTGAAGAGGTGGCTCCTTACACCAGTCCGGAACCCACAGAACCAGCACGAGGAGGACTTCAACCGTGCACATACACGTACCCGTGTGGTGATTGAGCAGGCATTCGGCCTACTGAAGGCACGGTTTCGCTGCCTCAGCAGGTCTGGTGGGGCACTCCTGTACCGCCATGAGAAGGTGGCAAATATCGTCATGGCATGTGTCATGCTACACAATATGTGCATCAGACGACATGTGCCCCTGCCCCCTGACGCAGAACTGCAACCACCTGACGATGAGGATAAGGAGGGTGGGGATGGGGCAGCACCTCAGGGAGGCAGCGATGCACAGGAGGGGCGTGAAATGCGTTGGACTCTGATCAACCAATGTTTCTAGCACACACGGATGGGGGTGTCACATGGAGATGGCAATTGGGGCACTGTGTGTGTCTGGGATATGGACACTGTGGACTGTTCACCAATAAATCACACATACACAATGAGCAATGTCCACACATGTGACATGTGATCAAGAAAAAATTGTATTATAAATGTGAATTCAATTAACACACCCACTCCCCCCTCCCCCCTCAACTCCCCAACACACCCACTCCCCCTCCCCCCTCAACTCCCCAACACACCCACTCCCCCCTCAACTCCCCAGCACACCCACTCCCCCCTCCCCCTTCAACTACCCAACACACCCACTCCCTCTCCTCCCTCAACTCCCCGCAAAAGTGCATGGATACCTGTGTCAAAGTGCCTAATGTGGAATTGATCCACTGGGTGTCCTCTACTGGCAGCCCCCTCTGCCGGCCCCCGGGGCACCCCTGCCTGTACTCTGCAGGTTCCTGGCCGACCTTCAGACGGGTCTGCTTGGGGCAGAACTGGCAGCGTAGGAGGTACTCGGCATCGCGGCAAGTTCAGCACAGATGTAAATGTCCTTGCTGGAGGATTGGATGGCTGCCTTCACAGTCTCGGCACATCTTTGCATTTCAGCACTGGCACCGCCACAATCGGCCACATGCTGCGTGAGGAGTGAGGACAGTTGGTGTTGCCTTGTCAATATTTGGTCCAGCGACTGTTGGAATTTTGGGGCTTTGAATGATGCAATTGGCGGGGTCATTGGGCTACTCCCCTCCTCCACACCTCTCACTGGGCAGGGAGTGGCTGGCTAGGAGTTATCAGGGGATAGCCCCTGTGTGTTATCAGCATGCAGGCTACATGGGGACAGGTGGGGGAATGAGGGTGGGCAGTGGGGGGACAGTCTGTGTCATCCTCATCATTCCCCACATCACTATCAGAGCAGGCTGCAATGGCAGCAGTCTCCCCAATTGTACTGCTTCCTGCAGACACATTCCTTTCAGTGGCCACCAGTTGTTGCATGTCTGTTGCTGGTGGTACCATGCTGCTTGCCTTGGGGATCATCGCTGCCCTGGGCTGTGTTGTGGCAGTCAATTTTGGCTGCTGTGTTTTTTTTTTTTGGGTCCAGCAGAGGTGGAGGGTTGGTGTGGTGTTGCCTATGGCCTGGCCTTCTTGGCAGGTGTGGTGCCAATCTCGTCCTTGCCGGGGTCCGAATGGGAGCCTGCGGTGGAGCAAAGGAGGGAAAGTGTTATTGATGGGTCAGCGGACATTGAGCAGGCATTGTGATGACTGCCATGAATTTGATGAATAGATGGTGCACTTTGGAGGCTGTGACATACAGGTTGTCTCCCTTTTGGGTGGGTTGAGCATGCAGGAATGTGGGTGCCTACTGTGGAGTGTGCATACTGCATGTGTACAGGGTGTAGGTCAATGATGCCTGTTGGCAGTCTTCTGCTGATGTGTTGCGTTAACCCTATTGGGCAACATTGTGATTCCCATGTAAGTGGACTACAGGGAGTTTAGCATGGCTTAATTTGAGGCACCTACCTGTGTCACCTGATGTCAGGCTCCTCTCTCTATCTCACCGACCCCCTCGATGCTCTCGATGCCCATCGTTGTGGCACATATCTCCTCCCACGGCTCCATTTTAATTGGAGAGTGTGCTCCTCCGCCAGTTGCCATGCCCATGTTGCGGTTGGCCGACAGTATGCTCCTTACACGGAGCTGGAGGTTGTCCCACCTTTTACGGCACTGTTTGGTGGTGCGGGGTGTTGTTCCTACGGCACTGACCCGTTGTGCAACTAGTTCCCATATGGCCTTTTTCCGTCCTATTGCTGGTCTGGTCATTTCGGTGGAGAATACGATGTCCGCGTTTTCCTGGAGCATTTCCGCCAACATTGTAAGCTCTTCCCTACTGAAGCGTTCCTGCCGCTGCCGATCGCAAGATTTCTTTACAACTTTCGACATTGTGGGGATGCGTGGATGTGGGTGAAGTTTTGTGCCCAGGTCTCGGGGTCAGATGTGCACTGGTTGTGGAGGATTGCAATGGATTGTTTTTTTAAAGATGGCTGCCATGCTCTTTCCCGTTCCGGTGCGATGGCGTAAGTTCTGGATCCGCTTCTTTACAGTCACCGCTAATAGCGATCACCGCTAATAGCGGTCACCACTATTTGCGGTGCTTGCTAATATCGGTGGGTAGGGTGGCGGTGGTGCAGTTTGCACGGCATACGATGCCGGTAGCTGACATTTTTTGGACGTTACCGGCATGACGCAGATTACATTACCGGCATGGCGCAATGCTCGTGCCCGAGAGGTCGTAATTTACCGCTTTTAACGGTTCAAGACCAGCACGGACACGTTAGTTGCGCCATGCCGGTAATGTCCATTACTTACCGCCGGGGTCGTAATGAGGGCCAATGTACTTCATTAGCCGAAGACCAAACGCATCATGTGTTTAGTATTAGAGATATGTAGCCATAAACTTGACTGAAGTGCTGCCATTTTAAAGTGACTGAAATCGACATTATGTTTTCTCTAACGTTTGCTTTTTGCTTCATGTCAAAACTGCTTCGCTGAAATATTATTCCGCTCCACTGGTGCATAACGCAAGGCCACGAGAGACATGGTGAAACATAACGCAGTAACCCAGACAGAAATGCCCGGTCTCCTCCCTCACATATCCTTGGAAAGTAAGCAGCAAGGCATTCTAATCAGTACAGCAGGTGCCAGCTAGTTTCGGAAACACAGTAGAAATGCTAGAAGCGAACATTAAATGACTTGAATTATGCGCTTATTTACTCTTCTTTGTGGCCCCCCCTTTCCTGAGCCCTGTAGAGCTCTGGGGAGCAAGATGACCGCCAGCGCACAAATAGAAACCAGGAGATAGCAAGGCCTGGAATGTGCCTCTCCCATACGCACAGCTTGCTTGCAGAAACAGAAGCATTTTGTTCTTTTAAACAAAGACTTATGTCTGTAGGTTCGCGAAATTGCAAACTGTTGCTAAATGAATGTTTGAAGGTGTCATACCCATCACCATTGTCAATCATCGTGCCCAATTCAAAGGAGATGTATTGGGGCGGTATTGGATGTGTCACTACTGATTGTAAAATGCTTGCTTTGTATATATGTAACTGTTGTACGACTCTCTTGGCTCTTGCGTCCCCAGAGGTTTGGTAACACACGTCGTGGGACGTGGGACCCTATTGGCCAACTGAGACTATTTGCTTTGCAATAAACCCTAGCTTTTGGGAATACAACCTTGTGTCTGGCGTATCAGTTGGTGTGTGGTGATTGTGCCTTGTTTCCACATGCAAGGGTACCTCAGGAGCACCTTCATTAACTGCCCCCACAGGTTTAGCTGCCTAGAACATAGGGAGTGTCACTTTACACTGATTACTACTCCTTCCAGTAGAACACCAAAACAAATCAGAATATTACCAACTTTCTGCAGAAGCTGCCTTGGAACTACGCAGAGTGGTAAAACAAATGAAGTGAGCATGTTCTCCAACCTAATGTTGGCTTTGATTCACCTCAGATTTCAAGAAGTACGTAAAACAAACTACGAAGAGCTCTTTGGAGGAAAACACATTATTGTTTTCGGAGATCTTCTTCAATTGACACCAGTGAAAGGGGAACCTATGTTTAAAACCACAAACTCTGCCGTAAAACTGTTGGCAGCATAGGAAATATCAACCTTTGGCAACATTTCCAATACAAAGAGTTAACAGAAAACATGCACCAATCTGCAAACCTCACTTACGCCAACATTTTAAAAAGTATTAGAGTTGGTGTACTATCTCAAGAAGCACAAGCAATATTAAAAATCTGGCACATCCATGCACTTTATGGCCATAACTCATGTGCTACTGATGTCATGTTACAATTGGCACACAAAAATGTTCTTAATGCCAACTCTTGCAAGCTATTGCAAATTCAATGAAACAATGTTGAAAAAAGAAATGCAACCAATAATTGAAATTTGTTCCACCGACAAACTGGACGTACATGGTATGACACTACCCATGTGTCAACAAGCCACAGCAAGACTAAACACCTTAGAAAATTCTATCTCCAACACAGCTGGTTTGGAGAAAATTTTAAATTATCCTTAAACTGTAGAGTAATGCTTAAACGTAACCTTGACATGGAGCAAGGACTAGTTAATGGAGCACAGGGTACAGTTGTTGGCTTTCAAACATACCCACGTGACAACAACATTCAGTTTGTCAATATTCTCTTTGACAAACTTTCAGAAGTAAAAAAGATAGGGCGCTCAACAGCTCGATTCCTTCTTTTCAAAGACATGTATGTACGCAGAGAACAATTTTCTCTAACTCTAGCATACGCAGTCACTTTTCACAAATCACAAAGTCTTACCCTAGATAAAGCATTGATAGATATTGGGAACACAGTCTTTAAAGAAGGCATGCGCTATGTAGCACTATCACGCTTACGTAAACTTGACGGTCTATTTCTAATCAACTTTGATGCAAGTAAAGTAAACGCTGATATTCCTTGCATTTTAGAATACAATAGACTACGTTCACTATACACCCCCCATCTAAAAACATATCCTGCTCCACAAAAAGGAAAACGTTGTAAAAGAAAACTAATTCAAAAAGAAATGCAACAGGATCTCACTGCAAATCCTCCAAAGAAAGTAAAAGAAGCTGATACTTCATCAATTACCACAACCAAAGAAGAATCTATTACTCAAAGTAACTCAGGTACTTCTTCAAAGAAGCAACACAAACTTTGAAAAAATGACTTGGACACAGAGCTATCTGGTCCATTCAAATTTTCAAATATAACTGGTGTAAATTGGTACGCAAATGTAGCAATCAATATTCTATTTCAATTGCCTCCAATTGTTTAGTTTAGTTTAGTATTTGATAATGCGATCCAAACCCAAGGGTAGCCGGGTACAGCTGATACAAGAATGCTTGAGCTTAGTAACATACAATGATGCATAAAGAATATACAGTACAACTGTTATTCACAATTTAACAAGCAGCTAAGAAGGGTACAGTATATGAGGGGCTCCTATACAACGAGGAAGTCAGATCAGGGATCAGAAGTATCATAGTAGTTATTAACCGTGGTTAGTCAGTGGTAAATCCAGGCCAAGAGAATTAGTTTGTTAGTTGTCATTAGACCAGAGCCAATTTTTCACGTGGCGTCTAAAATTCAAGTATGGTAGATTAGCTCTCAATGCAGAGGGAAGGGCGTTCCATGCACAGGCAGCTTTCACAGGGAAACTGGCTCCACCCGTTTTTGTTATTCTGAATTTAGGAATTTCGAGTAAGAGTGGTTAGATGCTCTGGTGAGGTATGTGAAAGATTTTCTGGTTAGTCTAGCCGAAATGTATGGAGGTGCGGTGTTGTTTAGTCCTTTATGGGTGAGGGATAGAGTTTTGAGGAAAACTCTGTCGCTGGTATATAACCAGTGATGATCTTTCCTGGTGTTGGAAATGTGTGCTCTGTGGGGTATGTCCAAGGCAGCTCTGAGAGCTTTATTTTGTAGTGTTTGCATTTTGTTTATGATAGTTTTGTTAGCGCCCGTATAAAGGGCGTTACAGTAGTCTAGTTTAGACATTGCTAGGGTGTTGGCTAATGTGATACAGTTAGTTTTGGAGAGGTAAGATCTGCAAGCCCTGATTAATTTGCAAGTATAGGCTGTAGAGGATGCGAGGGCGCTAGTTTGTTTTTTGAGAGATAGTGTGGAATCAAGGTAAAAACCTGGAGTTTTTACCTCAGTTGCCACTTTGATTATGTTGCCATCTGTGTTGAAGGCACGATAATTGGGGCTAAGTTTTTTAAGGTTGGAGTCGGAACCCAGGATCAGTATCTCTGTTTTGTCGTCATTTAGGCAGAGGCCGTGGGAGGCCATCCATGCCCGAATGAGGAGATAAATCTTATTCACTAGAGCTGTGTCTTCGACAAAGTTGCCAGAGAGTGGTATGAGGATCTGCGTGTCATCCGCATAGTTAGTGTATGTTATCCCCAGTCTATCAAGTTTGTCGAAGAGTGGCTTAGTGAAGATATTGTACATTGTGGGGAAGACACATGAACCTTGTGGGACGCCACAGGTGATGTGTATTGGGTCCGCGGAAGCTGAAGGGGAAAACACTCTCATCATCCGGTTGGCTAGGAAGGATTGTACCCAAGCTATAGCTTCACTTGAAGTAGGCTGCTGATGCTAGGTGGTTGCATAACACTGCATGGTTCACCAAGTCAAAGGCCGCCGATAAATCAAGGAGGAGGAGCATAGCTGTTTTACCTTCATCCTTCAACTCGTCAATTTGAATCTTGAGGTCAATTAGGGCCGTTTCAGTGCCGTGTAGTGGACTGAATCCAGATTGGCGCGATCCTAGTAGTTGGTTTGTCTCTAGATAGTTTTGTATCTGGAGGTAGGCTACTCTGTCGATAATTTTGAGGAGAAATGGAACCATGGTGATGGGCCTGTAATTAGTGGGGATGGCTGGGTCGAGTGTCTGTTTTTTAAGGAGGGGCAGTACCCAAGATTCTTTAAGGTTGGTGGGTACAGTGCTAGTTCTAAAGGATGCGTTAATTAGCTTAGCTATGAAGGGTGCTAAGTCTCTGGCTGCGTCCTTGATGACTTGTGTAGGACAGGTGTCACCTTGACAATTAGAAGGTTTCAGGGAGGAGATCACCTTCTCAGTTTCCAATATGGATATGTTGTTAAATCTGAATGGTTTACAATTGATTTGGGAGACTGTACTAGGTGTATCAGGTTATTGGGTAGTCTGAGTTGCAGTGGCGCTCAAGGACGCTTTTTTCTTAGCAATTTTGGATTGAAGAGTTGTAATTTTGTTGGCTAAGGCATTTTGGATACTAGTGCACCATTGTTTGTCCTTGGGAGCATTGTCTATTGGAGCTATCAGATTTTCCATTTCCCGAAGGATGGAGAAGAGTTATTTGGAATTAGAATTCGCTTTGCTGATTTTCTCATTGAATGTGTTTTTTTTTGTTTGGATTATTTCCTTCTTGTATTGTTTAGCAAGGTTGTAGAGTAGTGTTGTATTCTCAGCTGAAGGTGTGTGCCTCCAAATAGCTTGTAGTTTGCGTTTTTGGGTTCGTAATTCTTTGAGGTGGGGGTAAACCATGAGTTAAGATGGGCGTTTCGTTTACTTTTGCGTTCTTTGATAGGTGCAATAGTATCTAAGGCTTTGGACATAGTATTGTTAAATGTCTCAACTAATGTATTTGGGTCAGTGTTAATGGTACTAGCCATAAATTCTGGTAGGAGAAGTGGAAGTAATTTTTCAGCCGTAATATCTTTTTTGTTTCTAGTGGGCATAGGTGGTGCTGTTTCCAAATTAGCTGGTTTAGGGGGCTCTATAGTAGATGAGAAACAAATAAGGCGGTGGTCAGTCCAGGTTTGTGGTAGTATATTAGAAATGGTAGTAGTGCAGTTTCTGTAAACTATCCAGTCTAGTGTATGACCTTTCATGTGTATAGGGGTTAGGACTTTCTGCGTAAGCCCATGATCGGTTAAGATAGATTGGATGGAGTAAGCCTGTTTATCCTCGGCATCATTGAAGCCCAGGTTAAAGTCACCTAGTAGAAGGAGCTGGGTGGAGTCTTTGATAATATTGCTGAGGAGGCTAGATAGGTCTTTTTTGATGCTGCCTAGTGGGCCTGGAGGTCTGTATACCAAGAGGACACTTAGCGTGCTGTTATTCGAGATAGGAATTTGAGCCGAGAGAAGTTCACAAGATGTGATTTCAGGGTAAGGGGAAAGTCTAGCAGCTAATTTAGTTTTGGTGATAATGGCCAGGCTACCTCCCCTCCAATTGGGTCGATCGGCTCTCATAATGTAGTTGTCGGGGATGGCAATCATGAGTGCAGGACCTGCGGCATCATGGAGCCATGTCTCCGTGATCGCAAAGAGATCTAAATTGTCCGTGGCAAGTATGTCAGCGATTTCAGTGTTGTGTGCTACAAGGGATCTCGCATTGGTAAGGGCTCCTGACATGGTAGAGGATGTAGTTATCTATCTAAAGGCCCCAAGATTCTATAACAACCAAACAGATAAATCAATGACACTAAATTATAACAAGAAATAAACAGTTAGAATACACCAACAGGTATCTAACTGCCTCAAGATTTTGCAACTACCAAATAGATGAATCAATACCACTGAAAAATAACAAGAAATAAACAGTTAGAATACACCACCAGGTATCTAACTGCCCAAGACTTTGCAACAACCAAACAAATAATTCAATACCACCAATAACTAATCTGTGCATAAACATTGATAAAATGTCAATTAGAAAACTATAAACAGCTACAATACGCCAACAGGTATCTAACTGCCCCAAAATTCTGCAACAACCAAACAAATAAATCAATACCACTAAATTATAAAAAGAAATTAACAGTTAGAATATGCCAACATGTATCTAACTGCCCCAAGAATCTGCAACAACCCAACAAATAGATAAGCAACTTGAGAATATAAATAAAAATCTAAATTCGACAGCAGGTATCTAACAATCTGCAACAAGCCAACAGATAGAACATTAGTCAGAAACAACAGTGAACATTGAAAACAAACAAACAAATATACTGTAGCATAACAAAAAAAGGTTTTTTTAATCCAGCATGGATTTTTTTCCCCACAGACCCTATGATTTAAAAAACAAACACAGACACTGAGCAAATTGCACAGTGCACTGGTTTGTAAACTACTAAATATGAGGGTCGAAAAAAAGCTGAAATGTCTATTTTGCAATGTAATAAATCTTTATAAAATACCTACACTAGCATGATCTTTTCTTTTATCACAGAAATTGAAAAAGAATATCTGCTCCAGTTACCCAACTCATGAAAAAAATATACCCAATCACAAAAAATCAAACAGTAAGTATATTCTAATAGAACACATAAATACTGTTGCATAACAGAGCCATTGAAGCAAATATCTAACCATACACCACAATACAAAATGTTTACTTCCATTGATATGTTATACTGCAGTGCTTTTTACCCAACTCTACAATCTTAATGACATGACATAGCCAAAACTTCACACACAAACTATACAAATCAAACAGTACACAAACTGTAGATTTGTAAATATTTGATAGATATTCGATTCTATGGGTGTGATCTATGGGTATGATATGCTGTGGTGGTTGTGGCCAGGGCCTACAGTCTTTAGGCCCTGGCCACAACCACCGCAGCATATCACACCCATAGATCACACCCATAGAATCAAACATTTTAACTATGCCATATGGGCATTTTTATGTCTGCGGACACCGCGTGTGTCCTTAGAACAGTTTCAACTTGCCTGCGGACAGCACGGACTGGAATAGTGTCCTTAGGACACCCCTCATTTTGACTAATTACGGACATCCAGGACAGCGCAGGCATGGCAAACACATCAGAGGCACATGCCACCTAAACAAATACAGTATTTGACCCATCTCTTACTCCTCATACCTCCCCAAGCACTCTTGCACACCAAAACACTCCCCAAAATTGCATTTTGCCTCTGTTCGACACCGCATAATCGGCAGAATTAAGATGACGGGTGCATCGGAACAATCTGACGCACTTCATGCTCTTCACCATCCAGTCAGCGAACACGTCACATGTCAGCGGACATGACGCAAGCCGATCAGCCAACCTGGTTCCTGTCTGCGGAGCGAACAGGGAAGTGTGTCCACGGAGCGGACATAGATATCACTAATTTTTTAAGCCCTACTTTTTGATTGCTTGATCGCTTAAAAAAAACTACTGGACGGATTTTCAACAAAATTACAAAAGCATGCTTTCGGCACCAAGCCGCTACTCCTGCTGCAAATTTGGTGAAAATTCGTCCATAGGTTTGGTCTGTAGGCGTGCGCAAAGTTTTTTACCCGTTCAGTCTATGGGAAAAAAAGAAATATTGGGACCCCCCATAACTTTGCCCCCCGGACCAAACCTCACCAAATTTTGCAACAAAAAATCAGAGTGGCCCATATACTTTTTTTGCAAAGTTTGGTGATGATTCATCCAAGGAGAGCGACGTTATAAACCACCCAAAAAGTGTTCTTGCTATGGGATTAGCAACTTAACCATAACTACACAGCCACTACGTGGCTATGCAATATTCAGTAAAATAACTTTTTTAAAGGAACGTTATGGTTAAGTTGTGCTACTAAAAACCTAGGAAATTCAGTGAAAAAAACTTTGTTACAGGGATGTTATGGTTCCAAGTAAAACTGAAAAACTACTGAAATTCGCCAGTTATGGTAAGCTAAGCTACCATAACTCGTCCCACCACCGTGCACTGCTACGGTTTTTTTACTGAATATAGATATACATAGTGTGAATTTCATAGGTGTTTACTAGGATTCCCTTACTTTATATACATGTAACATATAATATACTGAACCCCCTGCTAGTGATTTTGATGTCCACGGACTGTGCGTATGTCCGTGGACAGATGCGGACATCATCTACACTACCCAAATCTCAGGGGGGATCTTAGATTGTTGTATCATGCCATATAAACACTGAACAAGTTCAAAAAGCATCACATGAACACATTATATGTAATAATAAATAAGAAGTGGAACCTATATATGTAACACATGAACCGTCCATTTAAATAGCATATGTACTAGAATGGAATGTACCAAAACAAAAATGATATGTCTCCAAAATAATTACCTCACAGATACTGCACAGCAAGAAGCAACATCAGACCTACACAACAGTAACAACAAAACTTACCAGAAACTAGTAAGTAAACTTAATTTTTCTTATATATTTCTAAACTTTTTGTATTAGGTACAGTAAAAGTAATATATTTTATTTTTTACACAGAAATGTCCAGTACTTTGGAATGGCTTGAAGAACATTTCCCACGTGATGAAATGAGTGAAGGAGTGATAGTAGACACTTCTCTATATAAGCCAATTAATAACCATTACTTTATGTGTACTTAACACAGTTTTTTTAACAGTCCAAACAAATAATATAACAAAAGAGACATTAGAATATGCTCTGCAGTGAATGGAACAACAAATGGATATGCTAATGGAAAATGTCAATCTTTTAAAACATTTTGTGGAGGATCACATAAATGAAATCATTAAATATGATTGTCCCACATGTACCTGTTCCCCCTCTCCATGTCCCAGTCAACTATCCCCAAACCCACACCACCAAGAAACACGTTATGATGAGACTTCCATCCCTTCATCCCCTTTCATCCATCCTCTCCAAACCCCTAATTCCCCTGTATGTGTGTCAGTTTCTGCTTCCCCCTCTGTTTCATAAATGTTATATTTGTATATAATAATAAAATATTATGTTTTAAAAAGGCAGTTAAGGTGTCCGGGGACAGCGTGGGTGTCCAGAATGTCCACAATTAACCAAAATGGGGCTGTCCTAAGAACACTTTATGTGTCCGTACTGTCCACAATCAAAATTAACTGTTCTTAGAACACACCCGGTGTCCGGGATGTCCGCAACTAACCAAAATGGGGGTGTCCTAAGAACACTATACCTGTCCGTACTGTCCGCAATCAAGATGGAACTGTTCTTAGAACACACTCGATGTCCTGGATGTATGCAATTAACCAAAATGGAGGTGTCCTAAGAACACTATACCTGTCCGTACTGTCTGCAATCAAAATGTAACTGTTCTTAGAACACACTCAATGTCCTAGATCTCTGCAATTAACCAACATGGAGGTGTCCTTAGAACACTATCCCTGTCCGTACTGTCCGCAATCAAAATGGAACTGTTCTTAGAACACACTCGATGTCTGGGATGTCCGCAATTAACGAAAATGTAGGTATCCTTAGAACACTATACCTGTCCATGCTGTCCGCAATCAAAATGGAACTGTTCTTAGAACACATTCAATGTCTGGGATGTCTGTAATTAACCAAAATGGAGGTGTCCTAAGGACACAATACCTGTTTGTACTGTTTATAATTAAAATGGGAGTGTCCACATTGTCTGTAGAACATCTACGCACATGCGCACCACACCCATAGGTCCTACAAACATTGCGCCTGTCTGTAACTGTCTGTCGCACGTGTGTCGCACTTTTAATTAGTTTGAGGACCCAAACACTGTCCGTAGAACACCCGTGCGCATGCGCACAACCGTGCCTGCACATTTGGTGTCCTGTGGACAGCCATTTCATTCGTGAAAGTGTCAGCGATGTCATCATGTGAGCGCACCCACGCTGAGCATGTGTCCTTATTTGCGGACAAAGTCTGGGTCTCGGAACACTTTAAAAGTTCTGTTTTGGACAATCCAAAGTATTTTACAGTAAAGGTTCACCATTGCACATGTACCAGACAATGTCCCTGGCGATCTACATACGTTTTGGAACTTTTTGAGCCCTTTTTTGGTGTTCGATCTGTCTGCGCACCAGCACCCCTATAAAAGGCCACACCCTACAATTTCTCCTCATTGTGCTTCTGGCTACCTGACAGAGCATTGCTTCTTCTTGCATTTACTGCATTGCTGCTGACTCTTGCCTGCTGTCCTACAGATGGCGACCATGGTTGGTTCAGCTTCATCTACACCCCCAACCCCTCCACCACCACCACCTCCCCAAGGGCCTGAAGAGTGGAACAGGTGTGAGGATGCAGAGGAGACGGATGAAGAGGATGAGGTAGTGGAAGTACCTACTACCAGCACTCACTGTGAGTCTTGGGTGTGGCGGTTGTTTACCACTGATGGAGTGCCAAAAGCTTGTGCGAATAAGGTCATCTGCAATCCGTGCCACATGGTGCTGAGTTGTGGAAGAACTGGCTCGTACAGCTTTGGTACGACATCAATGAAGCGACACCTAAGGTCATTCCACGGTGGGGCTATTCGCCAGGTTGTACCTTGTGATAAACGTAGTAGGTTGAGTTTCTCTACAGCATCCTCTGTTCCTGATCCTGTCACCACAAGAGACACTCCTGTGGGACAACGCATCCCTCCAGCTGTCTCACAGGCCATTCATGATGCTGTTCACCCTTACCTTTCGAGGATCACAATATTGTGTATGTACTGCAATGCACTACTCTGCAGGGGGGAGAATCTTTGGAGTGCTTTCGAGACTATAGTCACGGAGCATGGGACGGTCTTCCCACTACCTGAATTAGCCCCACCCTACATCTTCCTATCTCCACATGCCCTTTCTTATCCCCGTGCTTGGTGTCCCTTCCTTAACCTCCTTTCCTTGTGTGTCGTGTTTAAAAAACCCAAAAAAATATAAAACAACAAAAACCAAAAAAAGGCTCTTTTCAGAGCCTCTTTTTAAAGTTTAAAAATAGAAGTAACAAACAAATAATGCAGGGCCCTTTGCATTTGTTTAGAAGTCCGCGGACAGTCCGCGGACATTTACATTTTTTTTGGGGTGCTGCCCTATCAAAACCATTGCACTTTTCTATGGGAAAAAACTTCAAATGATTAACACCTCCTGCAAAATTTATTAATATTATTACAAAAAAGTTTGCAATGCTTTTGTATATTTCGCAGAAAAATCTGATTCCCAGCATATGTAAGATGTACTCCATCTCTGCAAAAAATGTATGTGCTACAAAACATCTCTTAAAAAGGCACAAACAGCCTTATTGACATTGTGCCTCGCTTTCTCCATTTGTGGACCAAATAAAGAAGAACACATCCACATTTGTCTCTGCGCAATACGAGAAAAAATTACCTGGGAATTTGGAAACATGTCCATGACCTTCCCAAGTCCTTCTTTCATTGTAAATTGCAAATACATTCTAGACACATGTCCTAAACTGTTCCTTCCACAATGAATAATAAAAATGTCTGGATGACTCTGTGTCACCAAAGTAGCACAGAGAGGTACCAAATTCAGCCACTTCATTCCATGCACTCCATACCAGTGCACTTCCACATGAGGGAATCCAAGATATGCAGCCACTCCACAGTATTCTGCATGCACCTCCAACCAATGTATACATGAGTCTCCTAAAATCCATATAATCTGTTTTCTGAAACACAGGAAAAAGACTTTCTGACAAACTATCTCCTTACACAACACACCCAGTATACTTTATTGACCAATCCCTTGCTCTGCTCATTCTCATTTGCATGCTTCTCCACCCCAAAATCCCTGTATGTAACACGTGGTATCTACGGACAACTGCCATGTCCGCAGACATATCGAAAAATCTGAGTGTGATGAATTTAAATTTAAATAATTTACCCCATTTCCCCTTTGAGATTGGCTCTGAAAAGAACCTTTTTTGGGGTTATTTGCAGATGTTTGAGAGACACCTTTTATTTTGTATTTTATTTTGGTTTTGTTTTCTTATTTTCTCTTAAAATCTTCACATAAGCTTCTCCAAAGCAACCCTTATGTTCCAAAACAGCATGGCATTTCCCATAAAAGATAAAGAAATACCATCTTCTTTAAAATGAACAGCATTACCAGAATCAATGTTCTCATTATTACAAAAGAACATGCCAGCCCTAAGCATGAAAGCAAACATGCCTTGGTTGAATGCACACCTAGCAATGTTTTGCTGAGGACAAAAAACAGATCTATTCTCCCAATTTGCCCTAGGTACTAAACCAGAAAAAAACTTTGCCATTTGAAAGGAATGTCATTACTGCTTGAACCAACTGTTCCAAATCTGCCAACAAAGTCGGGGCACTGACATAGCCCAAATGCAAAGCACCACAGTGCACAACTACCACATGGGGACTGTTCATCCTGTCCATATCTTCACAAACTTGTACAATTCCTTGCACATTGAAATCAGGCACAGTGCTCTACACACCTCCACTCCTTTAACATCAAAATGTTTTGCCACATTCGTGCATGTAGAATGCTGCTCCAAACCATGCACAAACATATCTCCAACCACCAACACCCTGACTTTCTCCACATCTGCCATCTTCACTACACACAGCCTCTTTCAACACAAATCCACAACCTCAACACCTGATTGGCTAATCCCTACAGTCCCCTGTACATGCTGGATTTGCTGGAAAACCCCAGATGTGCAACGCCCTGTCCGCAGATAGCTGCGGTGTCCACGGAGTGTGTAACTCTCAGACAGCCCTTCTACCCTTTCCACTTCATTCTCCTTACCATTCCTTCATTGGATATAGCTAAGCAGTCACACAACCATCCACAAATCACATTCAAGAACTCTACATCTAACTCCATCATCATAGTTCAGCACTTCAAAACGTACTGTTGATCACTCTGAGTACAAGTCTCATGTCATTGGAAAGCGCCAACTACAAAAACTAATGTACAAGTCTCCAAGATTTCTACTTGCAGCTTAATGCATATCCACATGCATGAATACAAACTACAGATAGGCATATTTCTGCACAATACATGTACAACTCTTATAAATGCATATAAACAGGGTAACTGCTACTTAACCTGTGTAACCTATAAAATGAACTTACTGTCATTTTTCCCATCTGCTATAATCAACTGCCACTTCCAATCCTGTCTGCTATCTAAATTATTTGTTTACACACACAACTATCTAAAAAAGTGTAATTTCATATTAAAAGATGGGAGAAATAACTGTATATTTGTATAAAAACACTTAGTAGTGCATTATAACATAACACACAGCCAAGATGAGTTCATGCATCTTTATACACTCGCACAGATAGACACTATCATTAGAAAAGCTCCCAGCTGAAATAATACCACTGCCTCTACATCACATCCTTCTGATTTATTACGCACACCTTCACAAATGCATACATTCCATGCTTTTCTATACAGTTTCTGCCATTTAACCTATAAAAAAGCTAAATAAGTATACAATTATGTCTTCTATCTCCTAACATCCAATAACACAGATTTAAGAAACCAAGTGAGTTTCATACGATTAGTATATACTCATTTGCGAAACATGTTCAACTAACAATTTCTAAGTAAAATATACAGGCTGCACATAGGTAAAAGAAACTGCATGCACACACTATGTTCAGTTATCAAAAAACACTACTACTACAAAAACATAAAAATCATTGTCTAAATTAACAACAGTGCTATAAACACACATATTCACTAACTTCTTTCTTTTACAATTGCAGTGAAGACTACTCTCCTGAAAAGTAGCAGCATCTGAAGTACAAACATCAACTCAGAAGAAACCTACTCATTCTGTACAAAAAAGTAAGTACAATACTAACATAATGTTCTAATTGTTACTCAAACACACTGTGGGGCAGATTCATGGAATGTGTGCACCAGAAAACGGGGATTTCTGTGCCATTCTGCCCGCAAATCCCCATTTGTTAAACAGGGATTTGCGGCCAGAATGGCACACAAATCCCCGTTTTTTGGCACACATCTTGCTTAAATCAGCCCCTAGAATATTAGTATTGCAGAACAAATAACTGTTTTAATACTATACCATTAGATTTAGTATTAGTGCTTCTCCTCACCACTAGCTTACTTTTTATTGTCATCTGAACCCCAGTATAGTAACACACAAATACAAGAATAGCCTTCCCAGCTTGTTGAAGCTGGCCAATGCACATTCACACACCTCCACATACATCCTTACCATCATACTCAGACACTCATGCACACAGCACACATACATTGCACAACAGCCCAACCAATACCTTCTTTTTTTCCAACAGACCCCAAAGAATGCCTACCAAAAAGCAAGTCCATAGAAAGCAACACAGAAGTAGACAAAATCAAAATAAAAGTGTCCAAAATAAGAACCCATCTCTGGCAGTCAGAAACCACTGCATTAATTGACTACAGATGTGGAAATACATCAAGGATGTAGAGTATGGGAGTATGAGCTGTGGTGGTATGTTGACTGTCGACAGCAGGGTAGTCCAACTCGTGGCCTCGAGGGTTGTAAACATGTTGGATTTTCAGGATACCCGTTCATTAATATAAACTAGATACATTTGCATACAATGATTCTGAATGTGTCAACATGTGTCTAATGAATATTAATGGAACACATTCTTTCCTTCTCTGCACTTCGTGATGGTGTCCCTCCCTCTGCTCTCCAGCACCCTCCATATGTACTGGATTGCCACCTCTCTGCGTTCTGCTGGCGGTAAGGAATCTGAAGGCATTCCTTTGATTTTTTGTGTGCTACGACGAGAACTGGACTTTTGGTCGGTAAATGCACAATTGTGACCGTGCCTGTGATCTGCTAGCTGGTGTGTGCAGCACGTTGTGCTACGTACTTATTGTACATGTCATTTACATTTTATTGTCTGTGCTCTGCTTTCTGCCACCCTGCCAAATGCCTTCCAAGATGGCCATTCCTTGTTTGTGCCTCAAGATGCTTCAAAATGTTTTCCAGTTTGCGGGCCAGCTCCTACACCCCTCTCCCATTTGTTGCCTACAGCCTCTTAAGCCAATGGCTGCAACTGGGAAGCAGGAGCTGGCCACACCAGCTAAGGCCCACATCGGGGCCCTGCCCCCATCGAGCTCTATTCTTTCCTTTTCTGCACTTTGTGATGGTGTCCCTCCCTCTGCTCCCCAGCACCCTCCATCTGCGCCGGATCACCACCTGCTGCGCTCTGCTGGGGTTAGGAACCTGAAGACATTCCTTTTGCTTTTTGTGTGCTACGACGAGAACTGGACTTTTGGTCGGAAAATGCACGATTGTGATTGCGCCTGTGATCTGTTAACTGGTGTGTGCAGCACGTTGCGGTCTATACTTATTGTACATGGCATTTACATTTTATTGTCTGTGCCCTGCCTACTGCCACCATGCCTAATGCCTTCCAAGATCCTTGTTTGTGCCTGAAGGTGCTTCAAAATGTTTTCCTGTTTGTGGGCCAGCTCCTGCCCCGTCTCCCATTGGTTGCCCTTGGCCCCTTAAGCCAATGGCTGCAACTGGGAGGCTGGAGCCGGCCACACCAGCTAAGGCCCACAACAGGGCCCTGCCTCCATCTAGCCCTTTACTTTCCTGCTTTGCACTTCTTGATGGTGTCCCTCCCTCTCCTCCCCAGCACCCTCCATCTGTGCCGGACCGCCAGCTAAGGCCCTCAATGAAGGCCCTGTCTACCTCTGTCCACCACAGTATGCCACTAGCTGCCCCCGTGAGTTTCTCTGTGTCCCCCCATGGCCAGTGAGTATCTCTTTGCCCCCCCAGGCCCCTGTTAGTATCTCTGTGTCCCCCATGTCTTCCTTAGCATTTCAGTGTCCCCATGCCCCGTTTGTATCTCTGTGTCCCCAATGCCCCTGTG
Source organism: Ambystoma mexicanum (assembly GCF_040938575.1). NCBI lineage: Eukaryota > Metazoa > Chordata > Amphibia > Caudata > Ambystomatidae > Ambystoma > Ambystoma mexicanum. The sequence continues at coordinate 507,149,086 of NC_090926.1, read as the reverse complement.
AGTATCTTTGTGTCGACCATTCCCATATTGGCATTTCTATGTACCCCCAATGCCCCCGTGAGTATCTCTGTGACCCCCCATAACCCCATTAGCATCTCTGTGTCCCCCATGTCCCTGTGAGTATCTCTGTGTGTCCCCATGCCCCTGTGTGTATCTCTGTGTCCCCCATGCCCCTGTGAGTATCTCTGTGTCCCCCCTCCCAATACCACCTCTCACCCTTTCATCCCCTGTTAGACTTGCACTTCCCCAATTGCCTTTGGTATAGTAATCGTTGTTGCCTGTCTTTCCCTCCTCCTGCCCTCCCCTCCTCTTTCTCCCTTCCCTTGTCTTGTTCTAGTCTGGCATCACCCCAATTGCCGCCAGGCATAGTAATCGTAACTGCTTGCCTATTGCAGCCACCTGCCCTCTCCTCCTCCACTCCCCCTCCTTTTTTATGTCCTTTAGCACTTACTCTTATCATTTGTCTGTGACCTTTGATAACAGTCTGTCTGTCGCCCCCCTTTCCCTCCTTGTCTTCTTCCTGTCCAACCCCCAGCACAATTCTGAATCGCCGTCCGACCGGTTATTATAGTTGCTTGTTTTGTTCCTCTCCTTCTCCGTCATTCCACACCCCCACTTCCTCTCCCTCCTCTTGTATACTTATGCACTACATCAGTTGTCGTAAAGCATAGTAATGTTACTGCTGGTTTGTCCCATTTCCCTTCCCCTCTTCTCCCTTATTGTTCCTTGCACTTGCACTATCTGAAATGTCGTCCGGCTGATTATGATAGTTATTTTCTCACATTCTAATTTGTAGGACTTGTACGAATGTAATTGTATTCTCCCATGTTCCCTCCCTCCGTGGAGTGCTTTGAAACACATTGTGTATAGGCGCTATACAAATAAACAGTCAATCAATCAATCAATCAATGAGGGACATCCTCAAAACCTAGCAGGACTCCTGCCCATGAGGTCCGGAGTTGGAAAAGCCCAGTTCTAAAGGCAGAAAGGCTATGGTCCACCACCATTCTGGATTTTCTTACTGGGCCTATGCACATAAAATGGTGCTCTGCTAAGCTCATTTCATGCAAAAGGTGTTGGTGTTAGATTTGGTGGTATGACTACCATACTGACATTTTGATCTTGACATTCTGTCAAGCTTTGTTTGAAATATGCTGGACAAAGTGCCGATTTGTCTGTGGAATTACCTTTCAAACTTCTCCTTCTTGCTATCACTGGTTTTCAAAATCATGTGTTGCTCTTAACTCAGATGGGTCACATTTATATGTATCATTGTCATCATCATGCATCTCTGAGTCATCAGGGGATGTGTGATAGTGGCGAGTAAGACCTGGAACTCCACATAGCCTGCACCTGTGCACTAACTAGCAATTGTGTTCTTTCCCATCTTGCCAGTTATAAAATGTGCAACTCCTCTCCCACTTCTGCCCAGAGAGAGTTGCCAGAACCTCCTCCTCTACTGTCTGCATATATGTTACGATGTAGTATTTTATCATACACATCAGAGTGATGTGTGGACAAAGGTGATGCTGTTGAATTCAAAATGTATTCCTTTGAATGCCATGCACACTTCTGGTATCCGAAATGCACACAAAATCCCCTATAAATGATGCACATGTTACACATTCTGAGACATGTTTTCCACAACTAGCATTTAATTTCATTCATCACCAATGCAATTGGCAGTGGATAATGGTATAAATCCGCCCAAAAAAGCATAAAACAATGAAAAATGCAAACTGAATAATAGCCACTGAATATAATCTCCTCCTCCCTCCAAGGAATAATACACCCACTCAAAAATGCCTTTGAAGAATTACAAGATGTGCTATTGCAAATGCCACTGGAAATAGTTGACACATGCATTGCAGCATCAGAATGTGTTCTCCTACCTCCTAATACATATATCACTTTCCGTCCTCAGCTTTTTTTTTCTCTTGTTCATCACAAAATGATGGCAAACTGATATACGACAAACAGGTATAATCCTTTCTGTCACCAAATAATTCAGTGACATTTTATCTACCACCCATATTTTATCACATTCATCATAAAACAAAACTTAACACCGCCCACCAGAATGACCATTGAATTTCATGCACTGCCTGCAAAGAATTATACAAATATTTTTCTATTACTAATATTTCTCTTATTCTTCACAAAATCCTTGCACACTCAGTTACAGCCACTGAATAGGATCTACCTCCAAAATATCACACAACCTTTTTGTTGGTACTAGTCTTTTGTCTCATCACAAAAGACAGTGCACGTAATTACCAACACTGTCTCCTCCCTGCAAAGAATTTGAAGATATTTTTTTTTAATTAATATTTTGTCTCATCCCCAAATCATGTTATACCGCGGTACATTCTTTAAATGTAAGCTTCTTCTTTCCTCAAACAATTCTTGGATTTTCTTCAGACTCTGTAGACACTGATGAAAATTGTAATGTGCATTTATGTGTAATAACAACAACAACAATAATAATAATAACAATAATAATAATAATAATAATAATAATAATAATAATAATAATAATAATAATAATAATAATAATACAGAGGAGTGTGAACAAAAAGGAAGAATAGCCAAAGTAAAAAAGAACAATCAAACAGGAAGGAAAGGCAGGCTACAATGGTGTCCAAGTAAGGATGGGAGCCATACACTGGACAAACAATGTAGAATTCCAATAGGGGTGTACACAGGTTGGTCTTGAGACTGCCCACATAAATAAGGAATCTAAGGGCCTCTCTGGAAGCTTCTCTTACAGATAGTCACCCTGCAAGACAATGAGAAAGGGACAGCAAGAGTGACTGCTGTGCCTGGACCCTAAGGGACAAACAAGGAGTATATTTACATGAGACAAACCAATGTGGGTCCAGCCGGAACATACAGTGGATGCCTTCTAAGGGAAAAGCAATCACCCACTGTTGCATGAAATAGACTGTAGTGTAGAGGAGCAGCTGAATACCCCTTCAAGAAATCCCACCCAATTTTACCTATTTGCTGGAAACCTGAAGTTGTGCCATGCACGATACCAGTGATTGTGCCTATTCCATGGAGAGTCTTCGAGAAAAGGTATCCACTAAGAAAACCCTATCTGATGTACCCCCAAATAGATGACAATCTCTTGGAAGACGTCCCCAAAGGAATATGAAGATGAAAGAAAGAGAAGCGTGAGATGTCATGAAAAGTGAGGGTGATGCACTGAGAAGAGTGGTTGAAGAAGAGGATGTATGGACCATGTAGAAACTGATGATGAAATAAGGAATCAAGTAAATGACCTTATACAGAAATGAAGATTGCACGTGTGAAGAGCACTGCAGAAAATGCAAGTTGTTTTATAACTATACAGATGCAGCAATGCAAGTGGACTAACTCAGACCCATGGAGAAGAAAGGATCAAAATCTGTGACACAGCATGAAAAGTAGCTGGAGATAAAAGAAAGACAGAGAATGGCTGTTTGGCCTGGCGTCAGAGGCGGAAGCAGCCAAGAACTAGTTATCTATTCTTGAAGAACAGTGAACGTGAGACGCTGAATCATCCCTTGATAAGTTGCAAAGAGAGAACACTATGACTGCCAAGTTTATAAATTCAAGACAATGCAAAATGGGCTGATTTGTGGTCTCCTGTCATTTGAGTCCAGGATGGAAATAGGAGTTGGGAATGCAGCGCTATACCTAAGATGGTGTGTGCTCACACTCCCTTATATTCCCAGAGAAGAAAAACGACTGAAGGCCAAGTTCAAAGGCAATCTTCATGGTAGAAGGCATTAGTGGTGAAGAATGTAGGGCTAATTGGGAGGGTAGTCAGGTCAAGCCCACCTCTTAGCACCTGGGGTCTGAGCTTACGTGCTGCTAGTGAGTAGAATATTCCAGAAGGGTACAAGCATGCCAACCGATTATAGAGGGCCATATAAAGAAGGGCCTCATATTTTGAGAGCCAGTGATATGCTGTGTATCTAATAAGTGTTGAAGATGACTTGCACAAGCGGTCGGCATAAGTTGTCCACCTGACTGTAGAGACCCAATCATAACATGTTCCTATACTTAGATGTTCTCCTTAAGCCAACCACAATTCTTCGCAGGTTTTCCTCATTTGCCACATAGTATGACATCATCTATGATGAATATTTACTATGTAACTGTGATTTTTAGTGAAATGTACGAGAACCCGAGGGAATGTCTGTCAATATCCGTTGCAATTGTTTTAGATAATTGATAATACAACTGTTGGATGAGACTTTTGCCAACCTCCTGATTCGGTCTTATTATTTGGTGTGAGAGTTATTCTGCATCCCATCCTTCGCATGACACGCTACTTATATAAGGACCCCTTGGTTCAGTAGACTACAGGTAAAACATCGCAAAGGAAGGGACATAGATTGCCTCATAGGTATAGGAGCCAATCTATGTACAAACAAATAAACAGAGGACACTAGAGACCATGTGCCAGACACTAAGGGGGTCATCACGAGTTGGGTGGCAGTAACGCTATTACTGCTGCATTTAGTGCTCTGCCCAATCCCATGTCCCGGCAATTCACTGAACTGGAGGTGAATACACCAGCTTTAAGGCCATTTTTAGTGCTATTACCGCTGGTGCTTTTACTGTCAGCCAATCGAAATGGGAACTAACCACCCCCCACCCCTGCAAATTGGGAACCAGCGTAAATTACACAGGTTCGAGTTGCGGTAACGCTAATTCCATTGGGTGATATCTCAGCACCAATTAGCACCGGGATACCGCCCAACTCATGTTAGAGCACTAAGAGCCCCAAAGTGTAAAAATAATTCAGAATAGAAACTACAAATGCAGAAAACTAAAACAATGTACTAGAAAAATGAAACTGTAACTTGAAACTCAAACAAAGTAATCTGTAGCCAGGCACTGAACAATGTAACTGAAGCAGGCAGTAAAACTACACTAGAAACATCTGATCTGTAGAAAGCCGGGGCATGGGACTCAGGACTATAACTAAGTGGAAATAGACATTCAGATGCAAGAAAAAAACTGGGATTAAACAGGGTAAAGCTTGAGAGTATAAAAACCAGAGATAAAAGGAGACAGACCGTGGAGGGAGCAGTGAAGGCGATTGAAGGGATGTAACACTGTAATAGAGGTTGGAAGCTGTAGTTACACCATGAAATAAACATGGGCTTGGAGACACAGTAAATCAGCATAAAGAAAAGGGGAAACACACTGGCAGCAGGAAGAGGTGGGAGGACAGAGCCAACAAGATAGGACGGTGGAAACTGCAGCAAGGCAAGTAGAACACAAGAGCAGGGATAAGTAACACACAAAGCACAAGCAGAATGGTCAGCAAACATAGACAGGGTAATTCATAGAATTTCACAGAAAAGTGTCGCAAGCGGCTGGCGCAGAGTGTCCGCGTGCGATTGTCTGCGCCAGGCGCGTGCGCCAAAACCGATTTCCGCGCACAGCGTATTCATGGATTTTAGGCTCCCAAACCAGCCGTGGCGCAGAGTATCGCAGCGACCCTGCAGCAGCGCCAGTAACGCCCCCAAGAACGCCCTTGCGCAAGGAAAAGCCATCAAAATTGCTAAATCATCGCAAAGGGCTGCGCTAACCCTGGACCAGTTTACAGGGCTGCCAAACAAGGAACGCAAAGCGGGTAACGTTCATATCAGGGGTAGGTGGGAAGTTTTACATGCGATTAGCCAGGGTAAGTGTATTAAAGGGGTACGCGGGAAGTTTTACACGCGATTAGCCAGGGTACGTGTATGACAGGGGTACGCAGGAATTATCACACGCGATTTGGCTGGGTACGTGTATGACAGGGGTACGCGTGAAGTTTCACACGCGATTAGCCAGGGTACGTGTATTACAGGGGTACGCGGGAATTATCACACGCGATTTGGCTGGGTACGTGTATTACAGGGGTGCGCGCGAATTATCACACGCGATTTGGCTGGGTACGTGTATTACAGGGGTGCGCGGGAATAATCACACGCGATTTGGCTGGGTACGTGTATTACAGGGGTGCGTGGGAATTATCACACGCGATTTGGCTGGGTACGTGTATTACAGGGGTGCGCGGGAATAATCACACGCGATTTGGCTGGGTACGTGTATTACAGGGGTGCGCGGGAATCATCACACGCAATTTGGCTGGGTACGTGTATTACAGGGGTCGCGGGAATAATCACACGCGATTAGGCTGGGTGGGTCCTCACAGGTGTTCCGTGCACACCCTCCACGGCCCCTGCAGGCAGCCCACAAAACAGGGGACTACCCTGCACACCTGCTCATGTCTCCCACCCCCCACCCCCCCCAGCAGTGTGGGGCACCCTCCACCAGGCTCCCACTCATGTCCCCTATCACCCCCACCCCCCAGCCACCATGGGCAGCCCCCACCAGGCTCCCACCCATGTCTACCACCACTCCCACCCCCCAGCACTGTGGGGCAGCCTCCACCAGGCCCCCACTCATGTCTCCCACCACCCCCGCCCCCAGCCACCATGGGCAGCCCCCACCAGGCTCCCACCCATGTCTCCCACCACCCCCACCCCCCAGCCACCATGGGCAGCCTCCACCAGGCCCCCACTCATGTCTCCCACCCCCAACACCCCAGCAGTGTGGGGCACCCTCCACCAGGCCCCCACCCATGTCTCCCACCACCCCCACCCCCCAGCCACCATGGGCAGCCCCCACTCATGTTCCCACCCACCCCCACTCCCCAGCAGTGCAGGGGCAGCCTCCACCAGGCCCCCACTCATGTCTCCCACCCACCCCACCCCCAGCCACGATGGGCAGCCCCCACCAGGCTCCCACCCATGTCTACCACCACCCCCAGCCCCCAGCAGTGCAGGGGCAGCCTCCACCAGGCTCCCACCCATGTCTACCACCACCCCCACCCCCCAGCCACCATGGGCAGCCCCCACCAGGCTCCCACCCATGTCTCCCACCACCCCCACCCCCCAGCAGTGCAGGGGCAGCCTCCACCAGGCTCCCACCCATGTCTACCACCACCCCCACCCCCCAGCCACCATGGGCAGCCTCCACCAGGCCCCCACTCATGTCTCCCACCCCCCCAGCAGTGTGGGGCACCCTCCACCAGGCCCCCACCCATGTCTCCCACCACCCCCACCCCCCAGCCACCATGGGCACCCTCCACCAGGCCCCCACCCATGTCTCACACCACCCCCACCCCCCAGCCACCATGGGCAGCCTCCACCAGGCCCCCACTCATGTCGCCCACCCACCCCACCCCCCAGCCACCATGGGCAGCCCCCACCAGGCTCCCACTCATGTCCCCTATCACCCCCACCCCCAGCAGTGCAGGGGCTGCCTCCACCAGGCCCCCACTCATGTCTCCCACCCACCCCACACCCCAGCCACCATGGGCAGCCCCCACCAGGCTCCCACTCATGTCCCCTATCACCCCCACCCCCAGCAGTGCAGGGGCAGCCTCCACCAGTGAGAAAGTGTGTAATTGGTGGAAATGGCCCTAGCGCATACACACGGAAGTGACGCTGGACGTGTGGGCCTGCATAAAAGGTACGTGTAGAACACCATTTCCTTGTACGTGCTTTTCGTGGAGAGCAAGTGTGTGAAATCTGTACTTCTTGTCGTTTCACACGCGATTTACTTCACGGCGTTTCAAGTTCGTACTCCCTGTTACCTCTGACAGCTTTTTCTCTTTTTTCTCTTTTTATGGTTTTCCTGGGCCTGGTCCCTCAAACAGCGTTCCCTTCTTCTGTTGTCCTGTCTCCTCAGACAGCGTACAATTCTTCTTTTGGCAGGGGTGTTGCCAACACGCACACACGCTTCTTTTTCACGCTCTTTTTCCTGGCAGACGGTGAGTCACGCACGTATCTAGCATCTGTGCTTGCCCCGTGCGTAGCCTACCCCTTCAGAGGTCATTCTAGGCTGCGTGTGACACGCATACGTTCTTTCTTTTTTTTTTGATCAAACACTTTTATTGGTTTTATTACATCATACAAGAAAAAACAGTGACCCTGAAGGGTCCGACCATCAATAATAACATAAACAGTAAAGAGTGTATGGTCCGTTTTACAACATCTTGAGGACACATTGTCAGCGTTATGCACATTCTTGCTCTGCCATCACATGCTGGCCGTCGGCCTAGTTCCTACTAAAGAATTTCATACTGCATTCTCCCACTTTTCCCAGATTTTCCCCGCTTTCCTAGGACATCCCCTGGCCGCATATACCCTTCGCTCCATCGCAATGCATGCTTCCACATCATCCAACCACTGTGCGTGCACAGGGGTAACGCTCGAGCCCCACAGCCTGGCAATGTTGCGCTTAATCAGTGCCGTGGAGGTTGCAAATAATAGTCTATCGGAGCGAGACATTTCACCCTCTTCCTCCACTCCCAACAACATCAGCTTTGGATCTCTGAGCACAGTTCGACCCAAAACCTTACTGAGTGTGTCACAACAGTGCTGCCAGTATGTCGTGATGTGTGGGCAATCCCATATGATGTGAAAGAAGGTGCCCTCGTTTTGAAGGCATCGCAAGCAGTTTGGGTCTGTGGTCTTGCCCCATCTGTATAACGCTACCCGCGGGTAATATATTCTATGCAGGATTTTGAGTTGTACCAGGCGTAGCCTGGCCGAGATGGCCGTATCTCTTGGGTACATTAGGATCGTTATCCAATCTTCGGGCAATATCGCTCCCACATCCCTCTCCCACTTAGACTTTAGGCTTGAAAGCTCCGGCGTGGCAAACGAGGTGAGGACATTGTACATTACTGAGGTAATTTTGACATCTATGCTCTCCAGAACCAGGTTTCTTTCTATGGGGGTGCAGTCCGCCATATCTCGTAGTGCAGGTAAATGCTGTTGTAAAGCATGACACAATTGCACATGCCGATATCGGTCTGTGGCGGGCAGATTAAAATCCTCCACTAACCTCTCAAATGTCACCGGACTCCCCTCCCGGAACACATCTCCTACTTTGGAAATTCCCGCAGCCACCCAGTTCCGCCATTTTGGAAGTTTGCCCAGTTCCGGGATATTTTTGTTCGCCCACAGTGGCTGTACTGGTGTGGTTCTCCCCTCCCAGTGTATGTGCTTGTGTGCCTCTTCCCAGACTAGCGTTCGGTGATTAGCCATTGTTTTGTTACTACTGCTGTTAGTTTTCCGGTATAGGGATTCTAATGGGGTTGTGCTGGTCCCATCGAGAGTATCGAATTTTATGTGGGGTAGCGAGGAATCGCCGTGTAGGAGGTCGTTTATCACCGCCATTTGACTCGCCCAATAGTATGTCTGTATACGCGGCAATCCTATGCCTCCCTCCCAGATGGAGCGCTGCAGGATGTGGAGCGCCAGTCTTGGGTGTCCGTTATTCCACAGGAGTTTCCGAAGGATCCTGTCAATTCTGTGAAACTCTTGTCTGGGGATGTGTAGCGGGGCATTTTGGAGTATATACAGGAATCTAGGTAACGCCAACATCTTGAATAACGCTGCTCTCCCTAATAGGGTCAGTGGAAGGGCGTTCCAGTGTTTGACGTCATCCGCAAGGCGATTAGTGACCGGGTGGAGATTCTTCTCAACATACTCGGCCAGATTCGTCGTTATCTGTACCCCTAGATAGCGGAATTGGTCAACTTCTATGCGAAATGGGCAGTCCCGTAGTTCAGCGCTGTCCACCTCTCTCATTGGGAATAGTGTGGACTTCGACCAGTTCACCTTCAACCCACTAAAGGATTCATAATCCTTCAATATACCAATCACCACTGGGCACGAGACTATGGGGTCCGCTAGATACAAAAGCAGATCATCCGCATACAGCGAGACCCTATCCTCCCAATTTTCTGTCCACCGGAAGCCCTTCCATAGTCGAGATTCACGTAATAGAATTGCCAGTGGCTCTATGGCCAGCGCAAAGAGCATTGCAGACAGGGGGCACCCCTGTCGTGTTCCCTTGCCCAGTCTGAACGGTTGCGAAGACCAACCATTTACTCTGGTCACAGCTTCAGGGGATTCGTATAGTAGTTGTACCCATCCCAGGAACTGGTCACCGAAGCCCATTCGGCGCATTATTTCCCACAATGCTGGCCAGTGTACCGAATCGAAAGCCTTTTCAAAATCTATTGCTAGCAGGGCTAGGGGGTCCCGCAATAGGGGGGATTTTTCAATCGCAGTGTGCAGTCGGTGGATATTCATACGCGTTGACCGCTGGGGCATAAAGCCACATTGGTCAGGGTGTATAAGTGATGAGATAACTTTCTGCAGGCGGATTGCCAATGCTTTCGCCAGGATTTTGGTCTCGGTATTAAGTAATGAGATGGGCCTGTATGAGCTACACCTCTCTGGTGGTTTATCTGCTTTGGGGATCACCACTATAGTGGCCCTTCTTAGGTCCAGGGGAAGCTGCCCTTGCTCCCTCGAGTGAGTGTACATATGCAAGAGATGCGGGATTAACGCACTCGGTTCCACCCCCTTCCACGTCTCTACCGGGAAGCCGTTTGGTCCCGGAGTTTTCCCAGGATTTAGTTGAGACATGGCCGCCCCAAGCTCTTCCTCGGTAATGGCTGCCTCAAGCAGCCCTCTTTGTGTGTCCGTTAGGCTGGGTAGGGTGATCCCGTTCAGCACAGAGAGATCAATGGGGGCTTCCGGCGACCCATAGAGCCCTGCGTAGTATTTAGCGAAGCCTTCTGCGATCGCCTGGTCTGTCCACAGCGGTTCTGAATTGTCGGGTTTGATCATCCTGACCTGTTTGTGCCCTTCATCCCTACGTTCCAGCCAGGCCAACATTTTACCCGCCTTATCGCCTGTCTCATATAATCTGGCTCGCATTGTGGCGTGTGCCTGTTTGGCATTGTCTAAGGCTACATTGTGCAGTTTTTTTTGGGCCAGGATTAAAGCTCGGTTCGTTTCGGGCAGGTCTCGCGCCAGATGCGCACTTTCTGCCCGTTCCACCTGATCTTCCGCTTCGTGTAATTTTTGCATGTGGGCCTTTTTTTGCGCCGCTATCCAGGAGATGATCTCTCCCCGCAAGACCGGCTTGTACGCTTCCCATAATAAGCTCGGGTCGTCTACTGACCCAGCGTTCAGCTCGAAGTATTTGGTTGTGGTTTCTTGTATTCGCTCAACTAGCTCTGGGAAGCCTAGATAATAATTGTTGAGGCGCCATGAGGGTGGGGGAATGGGTCGTGATGTTGATAATTCCATTAGTAGGGGAGAGTGGTCAGAAATGCCGCGTGGAAGTAGCGCGGCACTAGTTACCCTATGTATCTCGGTGGTTGGCACGAAAAAGTAGTCTAACCGGGAGAGGGAAGCGTGCGCGCCCGAATGAAAAGAGTATTCCCGCTCCCCCGGGTGAAGGTCCCGCCACACGTCTCTCAGGCCCAGTGCTGATATGAAGGAGGCTAGCTTGGTGTGTAGTTCAGGATTCCTGCCCCTTAGGTGTGTGCGATCCATGCCCAGGTTCATGACTTCGTTGAAGTCGCCACCAAGGATTAGTGTGTCTGAGGAGTCCTGTGCTATCCGGGGAGTTATGTCCTCTATGAGACTTGGCAGCAGCGCGGGTGGTGCGTACACGGCTATTATTGTTATGGTTCGATTCCATAGGGATCCTGTCATGTGCACGAATCTGCCCCCCCTGTCCTGTGACACACTGGATAGAGTCAATGGCAGCCTTTTGTGAATCAGTATGAGGACCCCCCTGGAGCCCGTGGTGAAACCTGAGTGTAGTGCAATACGATAGTGGCCTCGTTTAAATAGGTTGCATGTGGAACCCGCTAGATGGGTTTCCGTGAGCATCACCACATCCGGCGCGTGTCTGTTTAATGTTTGGGTGACAAGTTTGCGTTTAATCCCACTACCCAGCCCGTTGACATTCCACGTAAGAAAACGCAATGTTCTCGTATCATATCTGTCGTGCGTCATCTGGCTGGGGAGCGGGTTGTTGTGAAGCAGAATGTGTGGGATTCCGTGGGGATGCACGCGCTGGTGTTTCGCTGTGAGGCGCAAGCGCGTGAAAGTGGTTGTGTACTGTTGTCGGACCATACATGAATAAAATTTAAAACGAACCTGAAAACAAGCCTCCAAACACGGGAGTAGATTCTTCCTCCCATCTGTTCAAACATTTGTTCCCTTGGGGGCATCTACCGCCCCGGTTGTGTTATCTATCCCCCCTCCCTATACTCCCACCCAACTTGGAGTATCTGTCGCCCGAAGTTTGAACCAGAACAAATAAACTTTAAACTAAGCCACAGTCAGTGGCCTTTGCACCATATAGCTTACGCAACTGTCCGTGGTGCTGTCGTGGGCTTCCTCGGTGTTAGACTTTGCCCGTGGGGTGGGCGGCCGTCCGACCACTGGCCTGGTTGCAATCCGTGCGTTGACCTGCCCGGGGAGGGGGCACAAGTTTACTCGATAGTCCAAATCCCAGTATCGTAGTTTCGTGCTCCGTGTTGTTCCCGTGTTGTTCCCCAGTTCAAATATTTCCCTGCGGCGGATTAGCAGGCTGTTGGTGCTGTTGTTGGCCTTGCTCCGGTGGGCGCTCCGGTCGAGGGCTGTTGCGTCTGCCTCTTCTTCTCTCCTCCGCATTCCAATCCCCTTCTATGTGCCGCTCGGCCCAGTTCCATGCCTCTCTGGGGTCGGTAAAGTGCACTGACGTGCCACCGTGGAATATTTTGAGCTGGGCCGGGAAGATCAGACCATATTTGACGCCTGCTGATTGTAAGCGTCTTTTAAGCGGGTCGAATGATTGGCGTGCTTTCTGGACTTCTTTGGTGAAATCGGGGAAAAAGGCTATTTTGGATCCGTTAAATGTGACCATGCCCTTCGATCTTGCTAGCTGGAGTACCGTATCTCTGTCTCTGTAATTCAGAAACCTGGCAATCACTGGGCGTGGTGGGGCCCCAGGTATCACTCTGCCAGTCGGAATGCGATGGGCCCGTTCAATAGAAAAAAATTTAGAGAAAGCCTCTCTGTCATAAATGTTCATCAGCCAGTCCTCCAGGAAAAGCTCCATACAATCCCCTTCGGCCTTTTCGGGCAGGCCGATTATGCGGACATTGTTACGTCGGGATCTGCCCTCGCTATCGTCCACCCTTGCCTCCAGGGTCTTTATCCGTGCTAACATGTTCGTCACTTGCCTGTTGACGCCACGTAGGCCATCCTCGGTTTCAGAGATTCGGGCCTCCGCCTCAACCGTTCGGGCGGTCAGCTTCTGGAGGTCGTGCCGTAATAGGGACACATCTGCACCGATGCTGTCCATCTTTTTCTCCATCGAAGTCCTGGAGCTGGTGATGGCACTCATGATATCTTTCAGGGAAATGTTATCCATGGGGTCCGGGGTGACCGGCGGCGTTCTCTCTGGTGAGCGGGGTGCTGGCATCGCCGCGTATTGCTCGATCCTGCTCTGGGTGGACGTTTTCCTGGGTTTCTCCTTGCCCATTCTCTGTCCGGCAATGTGTTGGTACAATCTACCGATGTCTAATCCCAAACGTAGGGGGGCAGCCGGTGTTGACGCACTGCGACCGACTGTGTCTGTGCCGCTCTGGCTCTTTCCACGAGCAGCCCCGCTCTTAGCAGCTCTGAGGTTCCGTCTTCGCAGGCGGGAGTCGCAGCTCCGACCGGGGGTCTCTCGCCCGTGGGGGGAAAGGCCCGTTCACCAGCCCCTACTGCTCCGGCTCCACCTCTCCTTACCACATCGCTGGATGTATCGGACCACGGCCAATAGGTCCATGTCACCGTCGCCCGGCCCGGATTTGCGTGCCCCGGCCTTCGGTCGACAATTAGTGCGCGGACATGGCGGCCATTTTGAGTTCAACACTTGGTGCGGGTCGTGTCGCTTCCACACGGTCTGGACGGTGAATCCGTACACCGATTTGTGTCGGAGCGCCGCGATTCGGTGCAGGAGAGTCTCTCCCACCGCTGGGTTATTTCGGATTTCGCACGAAGATATATTTTGTCAGGATTTCGCAGGATGGAGCCAGTGGTGCGGGAGCAGCGCGAGCTCACGTCCTCATCGGATGGCTGCTAGCCACGCCCCCCGCATACGTTCTTTCTTGTGTTACTGGGTGTCACAGCGTAGTGCAGGTTTTTTTTTCCGCACACGTGGTCTAGGAGGGGTTGCGTGCACGTTATCTCCCTTTTTTGGGCTTCCTGTGCGTTGCGTTACCCGTCATCTTTCCCCAGGGGTCACATTCAGCCTTGCTAGAGCACTAGGGTACGATTACCATCTGGTACCCAACCCCTTTGACACCCAATTGCCCAGGACAATAGTTTACAGCCACTCCCATACGCACATTAATATCAGTGCCATGGTTGGGAGGCGAGGAATCCGTAAGGGTGGCAAAGGTGGACGAGCCACAAGTGGTGGCCGTGGTGGATCCGGTAGGGGACGTGGTCGTTACTTGCAGGGTGACCCTGTCCCCCCATGTGTGGAGGACCAGTCAAGGGCACCCATAATCGTCCCCCCGCCCCCCCTGGTTGAGGGTGATGTGGCTGACACCATCCATGCTCAGCCCTTGTTGGACCAGCCCATTGTGGCACCAGACCTGGCTTACTCCATGGCTGACTTCCAGGTCAGCAGGCCTATGACACGTGCGCTGGTGCACGTTGATGTCATCAGGCCACGTGGATCAGGGGCAGCAAGGTCATCTGCTGCCCCAAGTAGGCAGGGTGGAGAGGCTGAGGGGCAGCTGGGGCTCCATCCACCCCAGCTCTCACACACCCAGCCAGGACAGTGTCGGTCCTAGTCCATCCTGCTGACATTCCACCTGACACCATTACACTTGAGCAAATGCTTGTACCAACTCCCATGCTGAGTGTGCAATCCCACACGACTGATACAGAGTCCACCAGGGCTCCTGCCCCTAGTGTCCAGAGCGGCGTAGGACACTCAGGATCACCACCACCTTCCAAGCGGAAGAGGAAGAGTGCTCGTCCGGCACAGGCTGATGCCCCAGACACGGCTACACAGTCTGGCCGTCGAGGAAGCCCAGCTTCACGGATGCCGAACTGAATGCACTTGTCGAGTATGTGTCCGCACATGATAACGAAATGGTCATTGTTGCAGGATCCAAGACCACACCTGCACAACGCCAGGCACACTGGCAGACCATTGCGGACATCGTAAGTGCCCTTGGAATCATGAGGCGCACAGCCAATGATTGCTATAAGCGCTGGAATGACCTAAAGCGCAGGGCAAAGAATAAGCCGGCCTCAAGTCATGCCACAACTCTAGTGACTGGATGTGGGTCTCCAGTAGAAGACATGCAACTCACTCCACATGAGTCAGTCGCTGGGACCTACATCACAGAGGAACAGATCCAAGGCGTGGGAGATCTGCCTGATTATGAGGCATTGTCCGGTGAGTGCACATGCATGTGTGTGTCATCCATGTGCATGGTGTGTGTGTGTGAGGGCTTCTGTTTGTGTGCCAGGTGAGGGTGTGTGCGCCTGAGTTGTTTGGGTCACCCATGTGCTTCATGCAATACATTCTGCGCAGCAGCATTTGGCCATAGCAGTATCCCTTCTGCCAACAGTAGACATCTAGCCCAACAGCACGCCAGTTGCCCTTGAAGTGTCACCTTGCCACAACATTGTTGCTTATTTTTCTCTGTTCATTCAGGCAGATTGTTTGCATTCCACCACTTTTACTAGGCATTTCTCAGTCCTCTAGTCACATGTCTGACATGGCTATGGTAAAGTGGAGTGACTGTGTTACCTGGATATCATTTGTTTAGACATGTCCCTGTGCAATCGGACCATTTTGGACTGGCAGCTCCAGGTGAGAAATCAGACCTGTTTGAATTAGAAAAGCTATTACATGAGGGAACTGGACTGAATGAATAAGTGCTGCCCTCCTCTCCATCTTCACTCAATAGCAATGGTACATGCCATCTGTGTGATGGCATGTGTATTTCACCTGGCAATCACAGGCCAATGTGTGATGCCACTGCTAGGCAGCATGCAGCAAATGTGTTCATCTTCCATCTTGGTGTCATCAATGGGTGCCATTTGCCTCCCCTTCATACGCAGTGAGGGTGCATGCATGGGAGGGTTTTAGTCATGTGGGACATGTGTCAATCAAGTACTGGTTCTGTTGCTTCTCAGCCCTCATTGTGTGCCATGGTGCTAATGCCTGTTTCCATTTGTTTTCTTTTAATTCTTTGCAGGGGAAGACGCACCTGATACTGCTGGGGTTGTGGAGATGGTGCAGACCCAGGAGGGGTCTGAGGGCCGACCGACCACCAGTGAGGGACGTGGTGTGGTGGTGGGTGAGAACCCACAACTGCTGCAGGTCGTGCTCTCAAGGGGTGTCTCTGGCTGCACCTCCCCCAGCTGTACTCAGGTGTTGATTCGGATGATGAGACCTACGTGCCGTCGCAGGTGAGTGTTCCTGGGAGGGATTCTGTTCTGTCCGACCCACCTGCACCAGTGTTAGAACCCTCAATGGGGATGTCAGTGTTGTCAGCTACGCCTTTGGTGGTTACGGATGCAGGGTCACACTCCGCGACATCTGATCCTGTTCCTGGGCCAGCAGATCAGAGGGGGAATGCAGTCCTGCAGCCTCAGGCAGTGCCGGCACAGCAAGGCGCAGTTTGCCTTGCCCCAGACAGGTGTGGTGCCCGCCGACGTGGTGGCCGTACGCCACCTGGCAATACCGCATGGGAGCAATCCATTTACGGTATGGCAACCCAACAGGCAGCATCATCAGAGATGATGGCTCAGGCCATGGATAGGGTGGCCACTTCCATTGTCCCCCCGAAAGGCTGATGGAGCGACTACAGCAGGCAACCGACTCCATCTGCCAGTCACACAGGGAGGACATGTTGGCGTCCAACAGGGACAGGCGGGCGGCACTGGCGACTCTGCAGGAAGCCATCTCCATAGAGTCCCAGGGCCACAGGGAAGCCCTGAGGCTGGAACTCCTTCACCTCAGGACGACTCTTGTTGAGCTTGAGGCTTCAACAAACCGAAGGACAGAACAGCAGCTGGAGCGTCTCACCCGTACGCTCTCAGCTGAGATGCAGGCAACTAGGGCGGAGGTCCGGGCATCCCGTGAGTTGTTGCATGGGGACCTCCGCACACTCATCCTCCAGAACCAAACCTACCACACCCGCATGCTTGCAGCCATGGAGGAACAGACTAGGGCCTTGCGTGGGCTGCCTCCCATAGTGCCACCACCTCCGGATGCAGCTGCACAGGGTGAGAATAGCGACAGCAGTGATACTCCCACAATAGGGTAGCCGTGTGGGCCATGAGCCCATGGAGGTGTTTTTTTTTCGCAAGATCCACACAGGTGGGTTTTGGTGTGCACCCTGTCCTCGGACCTCCTGGGTGGTGTGATTTCTATGTGAAGTAATTAGCCACTAGCTGTGTACGGGCTGCCTCCCCCCGTGCCCTTTCCCCTCCCATGCGCAGTGGGCGAGCATGTGGTTGGGGATGTGGGGGCACCACCATGTCCACGGCCAGGCCCCGGCGTGTTGCAACTTTGTGCAGGACACATGCTGCCACTATGATCCTGGACACTACTGAGGGAGCGTATAACAGCTGCCCGTCAGAACGGTCAAGGGAGCGAAAGCGTGACTTAAGCACTCCGAATGTGCGCTCCACTATGCCACAGGTTGCAATGTGGGCTGTGTTATATCTTACCTCGGGTGGCGTGGGGGGGTTCCGAATTGGCGTCATCATGTGGGGGCTGAGAGGGTAGGCACTGTCCCCTGTGGAGGTGGTGATTGGTATCATTGGTGGGGTTGTGACCTTGCTCAGTATCTGACATGCATGCATGTGCAGTGGCATTCATACTCACCAAGCAGCCATGTATCGCCATGCCGCCCAGCTTCTAGGTCCCAGCTTAGGGTGTACATTCGGTAAATGAAGCTGTCGTGGGTGGACCCGGGATAGTTGGCATATACTGAGGTGATGATTCCCTTGGCATTACATACTACCTGCACGTTGATGGAATGCCAGTGCTTGCGGTTCCTATAGATGTGCTCAGATGCCCTGGGGGGACGTAGAGCCACATGGGTGCAGTCGATGGCACTTAGCACTTTGGGGAATCGTGCCACACCGTAAAAATCCAGGGTGGCAGCATGCCTTTCTGCAGGTGTTCTGGGCAGGTATATGTGCCTGCGGACTGATGCGCGTGCAGTGATGATGTTCAAGACCTGGTGTAGGCAGCGTGACTGCGTGGCCTGTGACACCCCACCCACTATGGCACTTGTCCACTGAAATGATCCAGTGGCTAAGAAGTGTAGTACATTGAGGACCTTCTCTAGGGGGCTGAGTGCTTGGGAGCACAGGGTGGGTGATGTGAGGTCATCCTCCCACTCACTCACCAGGTCCACTATTATGTGTGGTGGAAACCTGTACCTCCCATACACCTGGTCATCAGGCATCCCAAAAGGCTGGTTCTGGGTGTGAAAATTCTGGGCCTGACTATCCTCCTCATCCTCCTTTGGTAGCCCACGGCTGCTGCTGCTAGGAACGGTATATTCATCCTGGCGCCTGAGCTTGTTAGTTTTTTGCGCGCAAATTTATGCGTCGCGGGTCGATGTATGCCTGCTTCCTACTGGCGTACGTGTTTCTTTGCGCGTGTTGTAGGCGAGCATGTGAAACTTCCCGCGCACCCCTGAAATCCACGTACCCAGGCCAATAGCATGTGGAAATTCCCGCGCACCCCGGAATACACATGCGCTGATGTACTCGCGTGTGTAAGTGCCCGCGCACCCCTGAAATACACGTACATAGGCCAATCGCGTGTACGCGCACTTTGGTCCAATTACACGCGATGACACTCTGACGTGCAGTCTTTCCACGTGTCCTCAGTCATCACGTGCTATGAGGGAAACACCCGTGCGGGTCACGTCACAGACGCGCTTACGCGCTGAGGGCCTTTGGTCCAATAGAACCGCGTATGCGTGCTGACGCGCTTACGCACTAAGGGCCTTTCCTCGAATTTCACGCTGACGTGCAGGACTTTCACGTGCCAAATCACTCCGTATCAAGCTGGCCACGCTAAAACACACGGAAGACCACGCTCCTGCCCAGAAGGCCGAATGACTGCCCCCCAGTGCCCTGAGCAGCCTCCCACGTGCCATCTGCTGCTGCCTGCCTTCCTGCCTGCTTCCACCGTGCCCTGCCATTTGGTGCCTGCACATCAGCCATCTGCAAGGGTCCAGTTGCTGTGTCCACCCCTGCTGGAACAGAAGACTCCCGACTGGGATAACATCGCTCCACAGCCCAGCCCCAGGACCCAGTTGCCCACTCACTCCTGCCTCTGGGGTTGCCATGTCGGGCACTTCGACATCTGGCGCCAGTGGCAACCCCAGGCCAGAGGGGCAGAAGGGCACCAGCTTCACTGCCACCGAAGTTGGTGTCCTGGTGGAGCATGTCCTGGGGCAGTATGATGCCCTCTTTGGATCGTCCCGCGCCAGAAAGGAAGGACGGGAGAGGATCTGGGCCGACTGTGTGGTTGCCATCAACGCGGAGGGGGTGGCAACCCGCGACATCCAGAAGATCAAGAAGCGCTGGGAGGACTTGAGGTCCAGGACCCTCGTGAAGGCCCGGCGCCTCGTGGAGGGGGACCGGGGCCACATGAGTTCCATCCAGATGAGGGTCCTGGAACGCGTACGCCCAGCGCTCCACGCCCAGATCCTTGAGAGGGAGACCCGTCTGGAGTTGAGCGGTAAGTGGCCAAGCATTGCTGTGTGAGACAGGGCATGTTGCGGTGTGCTGGTTGTCTGATACTTGCCTGTATGTGTGACATAGGCCATGTAAGCATGTATGTGTGCAGGGACATCATGGTAATGCATGTGCGACCAGTGATGTGTGAACCACATGGTCGTTGCATGTGTTTAAATGCGACATGGGGAGCCCTATGCAGATTTTACACATGAGAGCATGCCAGTCTCTGTTCCTGGACATGGGTGGGGGTGAGGGATGGGTGCTGATGCCAGGTACATATATGATAGCCATGTCTGTGTGCCTGACCTGCGTGTCTGTGACTTGTGAATGCCATGGATGCATGACACATGTCTGTGACAATGCACAGATTCACTGATGCAGCCTAGTTATCCTTGTATCCGCTGTGTTTGGGGTGTATGAGGCCAGATGGATGTGACTGAGGTGAAGTGTGTGCATGTGATAGGCATGACCCATGATGCATGTGAGTTCCATATCATTGTATGTTTCAAGAGTCCATTGGACATGTATGGAAATGTCCATGGCATGCACCATGCCTGTCACTGTGTGTGTTTTGCCTGGACTGACCCATGTGTTGTGGAGGGGTATGATGGAAGTCTACTTTGACAGTGGTACTCATCTGCTATTGCTTCCTGTCTAGGGGACCATTGTACAGTACCCTGATGCTTGTGTTCTATGTCTCCCTCTACGCAGCGGCTAGTGATGAAGAGGGCGGAGACGGTGCTGTGGAGCAAGGCAGCGGGGATGCCCCCACGGCTGCAGCGGAAGGGGTGGGTGAGCCCCCACAGGGGCCTGCTACGGCGGAAGACAGTGAGGAGCCATCCAGGTTGGTGGTTTCCACAGAGGAGGAGGAGGCCGCCACTGAGGCACACATGGGGCCTGGTGGGGGCATCCCTGCTGGTGCACGTGGTGCAGTCCAGGGGCAGGAGGCAGCACAGGTCACCGTGGAGGGGCCTGTGCATGTCTCTGTCCCTGACCCTGTGAGTGCACCACCATGCACCAGCAGGGATGCCCCGTCCCAGGCCTGTCCGCAGGTAGAGGGGATGTCCATGTCACCTGACTCCCCTCCACCTGTGGACGAGGGGACCCGTGGCCGTATGGAGAAGGTCCTGATTGGGGTCGCGATGCGCGCAGGTGCAATTCGTGATGACGTGCGTGCTTCCCGGGAGGAGCACGCATGTCATCACGAA
The DNA here is from genome assembly GCF_040938575.1 of Ambystoma mexicanum. Classification (NCBI taxonomy): domain Eukaryota; kingdom Metazoa; phylum Chordata; class Amphibia; order Caudata; family Ambystomatidae; genus Ambystoma; species Ambystoma mexicanum. Next base: position 507,128,238 of record NC_090926.1, on the reverse strand, counting down.
GAGCACCGTGCCGACGTGGCCCAATTGGGATCTTCCATGTTCGGGGGTTTCCTGCATGTGTCGGCTAATCTGGCGGCCCTCTCCTCCTCTGTGGAGGCTATACGCCGGTCGTTCTCCTTGCCGTCTTCCGACCCGATTGCCACCAGGGCCCCCTGTGGACCTGCCCTGACCAATGCAGCCAGCTCGGTGGGGATCCCATCCCTGCCACAGTCGGGAGTCGGAGGTCCAGCAGGGGTGGACACCACAGCAACTGTACCCCAGCAGATGGAGGATGTGCCGGCATCATCAGGCAGGGCACGTGCACGACGGCGTCTGTGGATTCCATCAGCCTGGATGCCGTCGTGCTGGCAGAGGCGGTTGCGTCGGAGGCAGCAGCAGAGTCAACGTGGGAGGCATCATGGCTCGGGGCCATCAACATCGGAGGGGCAGGCATCGGCCGGAGGGCAGGAGGACCCAGGATGGGAAGTGTCTTCCGTGTGGCTGCGGTTGGGCCAGCAGATAGGTGCGGAGCGGCGGCGGGCGGAAGAGGCGTGGCTCACGATGGTCAGGGCGGAGAACTCCATGCGGAGGGCCCTGAGGCGGGCCGAGTGCCTCAAGGCAATCCGCAAGGGGTTGGAGGAGCAGATGGCGTCGTCCCTGCGGACCCTCGGGGCCATGGAACAGGACCGCCTCCGGGACATCGAAGAGGAGTTTGATGATGCCCTGGCCCGGAACACCACAGAGTGAGCCGCTGGACTTGCCCGCCGCCTTTGTATATAGTTCTTTAGTTTTAGGTTTCCTTTGTTTGTTCTTATGATTTGGAGTCGACAGACACTGCTCCACTTTTTGTATATAGTTACATTTTAGTTAGGGTTTTTTGTAGGTTTCCTTTGTTCAGTTGGGCTCATGGACCCTTGGATGTTTTGTACATAGTTCTTCATTGGATTGTTTTATTTTTTTTGTTTTTATTTATTCACCATGGAGCAATGGTCTTTGCATTTATTTTTCTCTCTCGGATTGATTTTATTTTTAATGTGACTTTGGACAACATTTTTTTGAATTTGGATTTGTAGTTTTGAATTTTTTTGACGGACATGCAGCTTATCTTTTTTTTATTGCCATTGTAGTTTGTTTCATTTCATTTACATTCTATTTTTTTTAATACAATTTTGTTTTCATACTTCACTGTGTGGTATCATCTCATTGGTTTCATGCATGTCATGTTGGGTGTTTTCCCATTCAATTGCAACCATTGTGGTGACGGACATGGGTTCATTTGCTTTATGAACATTGGGGGTGTAACATGTAATTTCCATTTCCATGTGGGTGAATGGGTTACTTGGTAGGGCCTTTTGGCTGTGGAGGCTGACCATAACGCACATGATTGGGGATTGTGAGGACCTGGGTGCAGGGGGACATGAGTGGGGGCCTGGTGGAGGCTGCCCCTGCACTACTGGGGGTGGGGGTGATAGGGGACATGAGTGGGGGCCTGGTGGAGGGTGCCCCTGCACTGCTGGGGGGTGGGGGTGGTGGTAGACATGGGTGGGAGTCTGGTGGGGGCTGCCCATGGTGGCTGGGGGGTGGGGGTGGTGGGAGACATGAGTGGGGGCCTGGTGGAGGCTGCCCCTGCACTGCTGGGGGATGGGGGTGGTGGTACACATGGGTGGGAGCCTGGTGGGGGCTGCCCATGGTGGCTGGGGGGTGGGGGTGGTGGGAGACATGAGTGGTGGCCTGGTGGAGGCTGCCCCTGCACTGCTGGGGGGTGGGGGTTGTGGTGAACATGGGTGGGAGACTGGTGGGGGCTGCCCATGGTGGCTGGGGGGTGGTGTGGGTGGAGACATGAGTGGGGGCCTGGTGGAGGCTGCCCCTGCACTGCTGGGGGGTGGGGGTGGTGGTAGACATGGGTGGGAGCCTGGTGGGGGCTGCCCATGGTGGCTGGGGGGCGGGGTGGGTGGGAGACATGAGTGGGGGCCTGGTGGATGCTGCCCCTGCACTGCTGGGGGGTGGGGGTGATAGGGGACATGAGTGGGGGCCTGGTGGAGGCTGCCCCTGCACTGCTGGGGGTGGGGGTGATAGGGGACATGAGTGGGGGGCTGGTGGAGGGTGCCCCTGCACTGCTGGGGGGTGGGGGTGGTGGTAGACATGGGTGGGAGCCTGGTGGGGGCTGCCCATGGTGGCTGGGGGTGGGGGTGGTGGGAGACATGAGTGGGGGCCTGGTGGAGGCTGCCCCTGCACTGCTGGGGGGTGGGGGTGGTGGTAGACATGGGTGGGAGCCTGGTAGGGGCTGCCCATGGTGGCTGGGGGGTGGGGGTGGTGGGAGACATGGGTGGGAGCCTGGTGGGGGCTGCCCCTGCACTGCTGGGGGGTGGGGGTGGTGGTAGACATGGGTGGGCGCCTGATTGGGGCTGCCCATGGTGGCTGGGGGGTGGGGGTGGTGGCAGACATGAGTGGGGGCCTGGTGGAGGCTGCCCCTGCACTGCTGGGGGTGGGGGTGGTGGTAGACATGGGTGGGAGCCTGGTGGGGGCTGCCCCTGCACTGCTGGGGGTGGGGGTGATAGGGGACATGAGTGGGGGCCTGGTGGAGGCTGCCCCTGCACTGCTGGGGGTGGGGGTGATAGGGGACATGAGTGGGGGCCTGGTGGAGGGTGCCCCTGCACTGCTGGGGGGTGGGGGTGGTGGTAGACATGGGTGGGAGCCTGGTGGGGGCTGCCCATGGGGGCTGGGGGGTGGGGTGTGTGGGAGACATGAGTGGGGGCCTGGTGGAGGCTGCCCCTGCAGTGCTGGGGGGTGGGGGTTGTTAGGCGGAAACCTGTGCAGTTCCCTCTGGGACCACTGCAAAAGATTTAGGACTACAGGTGTTGCGATGAACCCACTTGGTAGCAGTCTGTACCACACAGATTCAATTGGTAGCTGTGGCTGAGCAGTCAGACTTCTCTCAAGAAAAGTTGGTCAGTATAGGGAGCATACAATATAGGGTAATTCTCTGCAGCAAAACGAGTAAACACGCAACCAGGCTTTAGTATAAAGATAGTAAGTTATTTATTGATAACAGAACGTCTACGGAAAATACTAAAGCGAAACACGGCAAATAATTCAAAATACAATTACTCTGCAGAATGGAATAAGCTCAATCCCCCGAAACACACTATCGACAACTCTAGGTTCTACGGCACCACTTATTTTCAGACAGAGGTGTATACCTCAACCCAGATGACACTCGAATATTTAGTGAGGAAGGGAGAGAAGAGAAAGGCAGGTAACAAAGTCAACACGGTTCGTACTGAAGCGGGTAAAAATGCAAGGCAAGAAAGCATTATTCACACTAGATCATACAGTTCGGCGGCCAGGCCCACTTGGTGAGAGGCAAGGCACGATGTCCTGGAAAGTCTCTACGGGTGATGCATTCAAGTCTCGTTTAGCAAATTGGTTAGCGACAGGTGGAACCAGTTCAGAACAAAGAGTGAATAAAGCTTGGAGGCAACCCAACAGAACGGAGAGGAATCAGATACCTCACCCGAACCGATCGAAAAGGGAAGCCAGGCGGTTACGGTACCTTGTTGTGGAAGACAGCTCCGACGGGGGCAGTTGTTCCTGGTGGTGGATGCACGACGGGTCTTGGCCAAGAGAAGAGATGCTCTCGTCGTCGAAGAGAAGAAGTCCGGTGCACCACCAGGGAAGAAACCAGCCGCGGAGTGCTCCGTCACAAGGCACCACCTTTCGATCACGGTGCAGGAGTAGTGGCTATCCGGTTGCCGGGTGCTCTGCACGGGCAATTCGACCACTGCGTCCTGGGCGACCAAAAAGCACAAAGAAGAAGAAGACTGGTTGTTCCCACCAGCCAGGGAAAGAGCCTCTCCGGCAGGGAGATCTCTTCTGTCGTCGGGAGATTGTGAGACGATTCCGCAGGGCTCCACCGGAGGTGTCGTCGTGCAGGTCGATTCAGCGTTACCCTCGTCGGATTCTTTAGGTCCAGTGGCGACTTCCTGAAGATCCAGTCCCAAAGGCCCTGCTTTTATGCAGACGTCCCCCATTCATTCAGCCTAGCTTGTCAATCAACACATGCTAAGTGGTGAGCGGGAAGGCTCACCACCTGGGCCAATCACTTCAGAGTGCGACCTGAGTTGGCAAGGCAACTCGGTCCAGGGTGTCTAAACCCCCTCCCACACCCCTGAGGTAACCCAGACAGAATGACGCCACCTTCGCGGGTCTCTGTCCAGAGGCCCGCCAAAAGTGGAACAAAGGGCTCAACCTTTGGTTTAGGAGTCACAGAGAAAAACACAGACGCCATTTTACAACCCGAGTTCTGGCAGAAAATACCACTCGATAAACCTATTTAAGATAAGTAGATCGGTGGTACGTTGGAGATTAACGAAAAAACAGTATCAATCTTCAACAATGGGACGGATCCCATAGGGTTATGCTCGGGGTCGAACATAACAAGTAGTTTCCACTGCCACCAGCCAAAACTCGACGAGGAGGGACGGGACAGTGCCCCCTCGAGTAACAGATCCAGGAGTAATCGTATTACCCCTACTAGCACGTCCACAATAAGATGGTTGGTACTAGTTCTGTTAGTAAATTTAGGTCTAGTAAAGCCAATGGTGACTTTACATGCCCGGGGAGACAGTAGTCAGTCCCCGGGTATGGAGTCTATGGTGGGGGGACCCGCTAGGGCGCCCCCGTGTCACGACACGTAGGGTGCAGAGTGACACACATAGTAAAACTTATGAGACCCTATGGAGTAACAGACCCCATAGCCCAGCGAACACATTGACATCTCAAAGGAATTACACACATACATGTCCAAGAGTGAGAGGAAAAGGGTCACACTCTTGGCAGGATGGGAAAACAAACTCCAGAAATCCAGCAAAGCTGCTGGGGGACTCACTAGGTTAGGAAATTCAGCCTAAACAGAGAATTCTCCCTAACACTCGCCCCCCCCAGACTAAGGGACAGGAGGATTTAATCCACTCCTGGATGAATCTCATACCTCTAGTCGATGATATACATCCTAGAGAGACCATCAGCATTTTGGTGGTGACACCCTGACCTGTGCTCAATGGTGAAATCGAACCCTTGCAGGCAGATCGACCATCTCAGTAGTTTTGGGTTTTCCCCTTTCATTTGCATTAACCATCTCAAGGGTTGGTGGTCAGTCTGAATAACAAAAGTAGAACCATACAAGTACGGTCTAAACTTCTTCAGAGCCCACACGATAGCAAAGCATTCTCTTTCGATTGTTGCCCACCTTGTTTCAGGATCCTTCAGCTTGCGGCTGATGTAGCAAACGGGGTGCTCCCTACCTTTCCCATCCAGTTGACTGAGTACGGCACCTATCCCTACATTGGAAGCGTCTGTCTGCACAATGAAGTGTTGGCGGTAATCAGGAGCTCTGAGTACTGGGGTTTGGCAAAGAGCCTTTTTCAGGTTTTCAAAAGCCTGATTGCACTCCTCGTTCCATTTAACCTTTTTAGGGAATTTGGGCGAGGAGATGACATTCAGTGGAGAAGCTATGGTCCCATAGTTCTCTATGAAATTCCTGTAATACCCGGTGAGGCCTAGGAAGGCTCTCACCTGAGTCTGAGTAGTCGGTGTTGTCCAATTTTGCACAGCTTCAATCTTACTGAGCAAAGGCCTTATTTCGCCACCGCCTACCTCATGCCCAAGGTAGACTACCTTACTCTGTCCAATTTGGCATTTACTCGCCTTTATGGTCAGATTGGCTCGTCTAAGAGCCTGCAAAACATCTCTTAGGTGGGTTACATGCTCGTCCCAGGAATTGCTGAACACTGCTATGTCATCCAAGTATGCCATGCAGAAGTCCTCCATCCCGGTTAGAACTTGGTTTACCATCCGTTGAAACGTAGCAGGTGCATTTTTTAGTCCGAAAGGCATTACCGTAAATTGGTATAAACCAACGGGGGTAGAAAATGCAGTTTTCTCCTTGGCATGGTTGGTCAGGGCTATTTGCCAATAGCCTGACGTCAAGTCAAATGTGCTGAGGAACTTGGCGGCGCCAAGTTTATCCACCAACTCATCTGTTCTTGGCAAAGGGTGGGCATCAGTCGTGGTGACTGCGTTAAGAGCTCTATAATCCACGCAGAATCTAAGTTCTTTAGATCCGGCCTTTGGTACTAACACAACTTGGCTAGACCATGGACTAGTAGAGGGCTCTATTACCCCGAGATCAAGCATCTTGCTGACCTCACCTTTGATGTGGGTTCTTACGTTTTCTGACATGCGATATCCTCTGCTTTTGACAGGCAGACAGTCACCAGTGAGTATCTCGTGCTGGCCCCAAGGGGTCAAGCCTGGTGAGAGTGAGAACAGAGAGGCAAACTGATTCAACATAGACTTGCACTCTTCTTGTTGCTCGGGTGTCAGATTGGAGGAGAGATTTATTCCTTCAATGTTTTCATCTAAAGGTAAGCCTCTGAGGAGATCCGGAAGAGCTTCACTCTCTTCTTCTTCCTCGGCCGATGCTAGAAGCAACGCTCCTATATCAGGTCGTGAGACATACGCTTTAAGTCGGTTGGTGTGAAAGACTGTCGGAGCCTCCTTGGGGTTACCCAAGTCCACCAGATAGTTCACCTCGCCGAGCTTACCCACTACTCGGTAGGGTCCCATCCATTTATCTTGCAAGGCCCTCTGCCTTGTGGGGATCATAACAAGAACAAGCTGGTTTTGAGCGAACTCAACCATGTTAGCATTTTGATCGTGCCAGTGCTTGACCAATGCTTGTCCAGCTTTCAAGTTATCGCTTGCTTCTGTCATCAGGTGCGACATTCTCCTCCGGAGACCTATCACGTAGTCAGTCACTCTGACTGGCTTGGGGGAAGGAGCACTCTCCAACCCCTCCTTAATCAGGGCCAACGGACCTCTGACGGGATGACCATAGAGTAGTTCGAAGGGAGAGTAGCCTACTCCCTCCTGAGGGACTTCTCTATAAGCAAAAAGAAGGCATGGCAATAGAAGGTCCCACTTATGCTTAAGGGGTTCTTCTAGAGCACCTATCATGCTCTTCATGGTTCGGTTGAACCGTTCTACCAACCCATTGGTTTGTGGGTGGTAAGCCGTTGAGAACTTGTAAGTTACTCCGCAGGTTTTCCACATGGCTTTCATGTAGTGGGACATAAAATTTGACCCCCTGTCAGAGATAACTTCCTTAGGAAATCCGACCCTAGTAAAAATACCAAGGAGGGCCTTAGCCACAGCCGGAGCTGTAACAGTCCTCATAGGAATTGCCTCAGGATACCTAGTAGCATGGTCTACTACAACAAGTATAAACCTGTTGCCTGAGGAGGTTGGAGGATCAAGGGGACCAACGATATCAATCCCTACTCTCTCAAATGGGACTCCCACAACGGGAAGAGGCACTAACGGTGCCACATTCTTGGACCCAACCTTACCAGAGATTTGGCAGGTATGGCAGCTTCTGCAGTGTTTTTCTACTTCGGCCCCCATTTTTGGCCAATAGAAGTAGAGTGAGAGCCTTTCCTTAGTCTTCTTGAAACTCAAGTGACCAGCCAAAGGAATCTCGTGGGCTAACTGCAAGAACTGTGGTCTGTTCTCTTGGGGTACTACAAGGCGTTTGTAGTCTCCAGGTGCAGACTCGGTTGGTTCACTATAGAAGAGGCCATCTTCCCAGTGCAACCTATGTTTCCCAGGCTCTTGCCCTTCAGCCTGAGTTTCTGCCTGACGGCGAAGACCTTCCAGAGTTGGACATTCTCTCTGTCCCTTACTGAAGTCTGCCCTGCTGGGTCCACCTTCTGCCAGTAACGACTGCAGCTCAGGATGGTCAACAGGATCCAGATCTCCAATGAGTTCCTGGCCTTCCATTAGCTCTTCTTCAGAGTCTAATTCTACCATACAGGTTTGTACTTCCCCCTCAGCCTCAGCTGGAGGTGGAGTTACGGGTGTGATGTTGGACAACCGCGGGGAAGTCCGTGTCGGCTGCATCGGAAGGTGGGCTGTTAGTTTCGGTTTGGAAGTTTTAGGTTTCCCTTTTACTTCTGTGTTCCTAGAGACAGCGGCCGCCATTTCCAATGGAGCAGGAGTGATTTCTTTCTTCATCATCTCCCCGAGAGTACCGCGCAGGGTCCTCTCTCTTGCAGGTCTGGTTAGCTCCTGTAACCGTTTACTAGGAGGTCTGGGAGTATGCGATACAACTCCGAGAGTTTTCAAATCGTTACCCAACAGTACGCATCCTGGTACCTCACTCTGTATGCTGACAGGTATCTTTACAGTCATGTCGTTACACTGGATGAGAACTGGTAATTGGGTAAGCATCTGCACAGGCCCTCCAGCTAACTTGGTGAGGAGTTTGGGTGCCTTAGCAACATCCTCAGCCTGAAAAAACGATTTATCCACCACAGTTATGCTGGCCCCAGTGTCCCTAATGGCAGGCGTCTCCTGACCATTCACCTGGACACTGTCCTTATAATACTCTTTAGTATTATCGGGGATAGAATTATAGACATCTAAATTCTGTTGTTCCCACAACCCCAGAGATACTAAAGAAACGCTGGCTGAGACTCCAATGGGTTCGTCAGCTAGCAGTAGAAAGTTTCCACTTGCCATTTGGACTTCCTCCACTGGAGCGAAGGCTAAGGAGACAAGCTGGACCCCTGAAGGTTTACCCTTACATCTGGGATCTCCTTTCACGTGATCAGTCGAGCCACAAACAAAGCATTTCCCGAATGCTTTCTGGAATGGTGGCTTGTTCTGACCTCCTTCCGGTTTGGCACCAGAAGACACACTATTCTGCTGTGGTTTTCCCGGTGGCTTACCCTTCTGGTTTTGTTTGGGGCCCTCTTTGGAATGTGAGTTATTCGAATTCTCTTTTGAGTCTTTTTTAGGCTGTTTTCCCTCGTCCTTTTTCTGAGTTGCCCCAGAATCCTTGTGAGTAGCCCTGTTGGCAACCCACAAGTCAGCAGCCTTAGCTAGAGCCCTGGAATCTAATTCCTTCGAATCAGCCAAGTGCTGTCTGAGCTCAGGAGAACAGGCATCATAAATCGACTCCAACATAAAAAGATTTCGCATACCCTCGTAAGTGTCAACTTTGTAACCCTTAATCCATCCCTCTAAGTTTTTCAACCCTTCACTCACCCAGGTAGCCCAAGGGGTACCATCATGCTTTTTGAGGGTTCTAAACCTCTTAAGATACTGGGAAGGGGTCTTCCCGAATCTAGCTATCAAAGCTAGTTTCACACTTTCGTAATCCGTCTTATCCACCTCCCCCAATTCCATTACCACATCAGTCGCAACAGGAGGAAGCCTAGAGAACAACCAGGGAAGCAACGCATTCCCGGTGATGTCCTGGAGCCCATGATTGTATTCAAACAGTTTCAACCAATCCAACACATCCAATCTCGGTTCGTACATACCCACTAATTCCTTCGGCATCCGGGGTCTTTTGGGACTGGAGCTCCTAGAGGAACCAGAGGAGAGAGAAGCATTTTCCATAGACAACTTTTTCATTTGTAACTCATGATTAAGCTCTATTTCCCTGAGTCTTAACTCAGCTTGTTTCTGCTCAGCCTGGGCATTCATTCGTCTGAACTCGAGCTCTTGGTTTCGTTCAGCTTGAGCCAAGAACCGTTTATATTCTAATTCGAGCTTCATTTTTTCAAGTTCAAAATAAGCAGGGTTACTTGTGGGACCTGGTATGAGCCCCGTAGGCACAGTTGGTAAGGCAGGTAGAGGAGCGGGGGAGACAGTTTCGCTAGCCTCGCCGTCCTCGTCAGCCTCTTCATCGCTATCATCAGAATTACGATTCAGATCAACACCATTACTGTTATCTACAGTTGCTGGAGAGTTTGGTTCCTCTGAACCAGTACCCAGACTTTGGTTCGCCAGCAATCTCTCTATCAGTTCTAACTTCTTGCCTTTTACAGGAAGATTCTCTGGTCTACAGAGAGCTCGCAGACTCTCAGTATTTTTATCCGACAAAGACTCTTGGCTGTAAATTTCCATTGTAGACATGTTTTTTGAAAGTTGCTTTTGTAACGTTTTGTGGTTAGTCGTTCTACAGCGTCGAAAAACACTCTAAACTGTATGCTCGATACTAATCCCACCGCTGTACACCAGTGTTAGGCGGAAACCTGTGCAGTTCCCTCTGGGACCACTGCAAAAGATTTAGGACTACAGGTGTTGCGATGAACCCACTTGGTAGCAGTCTGTACCACACAGATTCAATTGGTAGCTGTGGCTGAGCAGTCAGACTTCTCTCAAGAAAAGTTGGTCAGTATAGGGAGCATACAATATAGGGTAATTCTCTGCAGCAAAACGAGTAAACACGCAACCAGGCTTTAGTATAAAGATAGTAAGTTATTTATTGATAACAGAACGTCTACGGAAAATACTAAAGCGAAACACGGCAAATAATTCAAAATACAATTACTCTGCAGAATGGAATAAGCTCAATCCCCCGAAACACACTATCGACAACTCTAGGTTCTACGGCACCACTTATTTTCAGACAGAGGTGTATACCTCAACCCAGATGACACTCGAATATTTAGTGAGGAAGGGAGAGAAGAGAAAGGCAGGTAACGAAGTCAACACGGTTCGTACTGAAGCGGGTAAAAATGCAAGGCAAGAAAGCATTAATCACACTAGATCATACAGTCCGGCGGCCAGGCCCACTTGGTGAGAGGCAAGGCACGATGTCCTGGAAAGTCTCTACGGGTGATGCATTCAAGTCTCGTTTAGCAAATTGGTTAGCGACAGGTGGAACCAGTTCAGAACAAAGAGTGAATAAAGCTTGGAGGCAACCCAACGGAACGGAGAGGAATCAGATACCTCACCCGAACCGATCGAAAAGGGAAGCCAGGCGGTTACGGTACCTTGTTGTGGAAGACAGCTCCGACGGGGGCAGTTGTTCCTGGTGGTGGATGCACGACGGGTCTTGGCCAAGGGAAGAGATGCTCTCGTCGTCGAAGAGAAGAAGTCCGGTGCACCACCAGGGAAGAAACCAGCCACGGAGTGCTCCGTCACAAGGCACCACCTTTCGATCACGGTGCAGGAGTAGTGGCTATCCGGTTGCCGGGTGCTCTGCACGGGCAATTCGACCACTGCGTCCTGGGCGACCAAAAAGCACAAAGAAGAAGAAGACTGGTTGTTCCCACGAGCCAGGGAAAGAGCCTCTCCGGCAGGGAGATCTCTTCTGTCGTCGGGAGATTGTGAGACGATTCCGCAGGGCTCCACCGGAGGTGTCGTCGTGCAGGTCGATTCAGCGTTACCCTCGTCGGATTCTTTAGGTCCAGTGGCGACTTCCTGAAGATCCAGTCCCAAAGGCCCTGCTTTTATGGAGACGTCCCCCATTCATTCAGCCTAGCTTGTCAATCAACACATGCTAAGTGGTGAGCGGGAAGGCTCACCACCTGGGCCAATCACTTCAGAGTGCGACCTGAGTTGGCAAGGCAACTCGGTCCAGGGTGTCTAAACCCCCTCCCACACCCCTGAGGTAACCCAGACAGAATGGCGCCACCTTCGCGGGTCTCTGTCCAGAGGCCCGCCAAAAGTGGAACAAAGGGCTCAACCTTTGGTTTAGGAGTCACAGAGAAAAACACAGACGCCATTTTACAACCCGAGTTCTGGCAGAAAATACCACTCGATAAACCTATTTAAGATAAGTAGATCGGTGGTACGTTGGAGATTAACGAAAAAACAGTATCAATCTTCAACAATGGGACGGATCCCATAGGGTTATGCTCGGGGTCGAACATAACAAGTAGTTTCCACTGCCACCAGCCAAAACTCGATGAGGAGGGACGGGACAGTGCCCCCTCGAGTAACAGATCCAGGAGTAATCGTATTACCCCTACTAGCACGTCCACAATAAGATGGTTGGTACTAGTTCTGTTAGTAAATTTAGGTCTAGTAAAGCCAATGGTGACTTTACATGCCCGGGGAGACAGTAGTCAGTCCCCGGGTATGGAGTCTATGGTGGGGGGACCCGCTAGGGCGCCCCCGTGTCACGACACGTAGGGTGCAGAGTGACACACATAGAAAAACTTATGAGACCCTATGGAGTAAAAGACCCCATAGCCCAGCGAACACATTGACATCTCAAAGGAATTACACACATACATGTCCAAGAGTGAGAGGAAAAGGGTCACACTCTTGGCAGGATGGGAAAAACAAACTCCAGAAATCCAGCAAAGCTGCTGGGGGACTCACTAGGTTAGGAAATTCAGCCTAAACAGAGAATTCTCCCTAACAGGGGTGGTGGTAGATATGAATGGGAGCCTGGTGGGGGCTGCCTATGGTGGCTGGGGGTGGTGGGAGACATGAGTGGGGGCCTGGTGGAGGCTGCCCCTGCACTGCTGGGGGGTGGGGGTGGTGGTAGACATGGATGGTAGCCTGGTGGGGGCTGCCCATGGTGGCTGGGGGGTGGGGGTGGTGGGAGACATGAGTGGGGACGTGGTGGAGGCTGCCCCTGCACTGCTGGGGGTTGGGGGTGGTGGTAGACATGGGTGGTAGCCTGGTGGGGGCTGCCCATGGTGGCTGGGGGTGGGGGTGGTGGTAGACATGGGTGGGAGCCAGGTGGGGGCTGCCCATGGTGGCTGGGGGGTGGTGGTAGACATGGGTGGGAGCCTGGTGGGGGCTGCCCCTGCACTGCTGGGGGTGGGGGTGATAGGGGACATGAGTGGGGGCCTGGTGGAGGCTGCCCCTGCACTGCTGGGGGCTGGGGGTGATAGGGGACATGAGTGGGGGCCTGGTGGTGCTGCCCCCGCACTGCGGGGGTGGGGGTGGGGGTGGGGGTGGTGGGAGACATGAGTGGGGGCCTGGTGGTGGCTGCCCCTGCACTGCTGGGGGGTGGGGGTGGTGGGAGACATGAGTGGGGGCCTGGTGGAGGCTGCCCCTGCACTGCTGGGGGGTGGGGGTGGTGGGAGACATGAGTGGGGGCCTGGTGGAGGCTGCCCCTGCACTGCTGGGGGGTGGGGTGGTGGTAGACATGGGTGGGAGCCTGGTGGGGGCTGCTCCTGCACTGCTGGGGGTGGGGGTGATAGGGGACATGAGTGGGGGCCTGGTGGAGGCTGCCCCTGCACTGCTGGGGGTGGGGGTGATAGGGGACATGAGTGGGGGCCTGGTGGAGGGTGCCCCTGCACTGCTGGGGGTGGGGGTGGTGGTAGACATGGGTGGGAGCCTGGTGGGGGCTGCCCATGGTGGCTGGGGGGTGGGGTGCGTGGGAGACATGAGTGGGGGCCTGGTGGAGGCTGCCCCTGCAGTGCTGGGGGGTGGGGGTGGTGGTAGACAAGGGTGGGAGCCTGGTGGGGGCTGCCCATGGTGGCTGGGGGTGGTGGGAGACATGAGTTGGGGCCTGATGGAGGCAACCCCTGCACTGCTGGGGGGTGGGGGTGGTGGTAGGCATGGATGGGAGCCTGGTGGGGGCTGCCCATGGTGGCTGGGGGGTGGGGGTGGTGGGAGACATGAGTGGGGGCCTGGTGGAGGCTGCCCCTGCACTGCTGGGGGGTGGGGGTGGTGGTAGACATGGGTGGGAGCCTGGTGGGGGCTGCCCATGGTGGCTGCGGGGTGGGGTGGGTGGGAGACATGAGTGGGGGCCTGGTGGAGACTGCCCCTGCACTGCTGGGGGGTGGGGGTGGTGGTAGACATGGGTGGGGGCTGCCCATGGTGGCTGGGGGGTGGTGGTGGTGGTAGACATGGGTGGGAGCCTGGTGGGGGCTGCCCATGGTGGCATGGGAGACATGCGTGGGGGCCTGGTGGAGGGTGCTCCACAGTGCTGGGGGGGTGGGGGGTGGGAGACATGAGTGGGGGCCTGGTGGAGGCTGCCCCTGCACTGTTGGGGGTGGGGGTGATAGGGGACATGAGTGGGGGCCTGGTGGAGGCTGCCCCTGCACTGCTGGGGGGTGGGGGTGATAGGGGACATGAGTGGGGGCCTGGTGGTGCTGCCCCTGCACTGCGGGGGGGTGTGGGTGGTGGGAGACATGAGTGGGGGCCTGGTGGTGCTGCCCCTGCACTGCTGGGGGGTGGGGGTGGTGGGAGACATGAGTGTGGGCCTGGTGGAGGGTGCCCCTGCACTGCTGGGGGGTGGGGGTGGTGGGAGACATGGGTGGGAGCCTGGTGGGTGCTGCCCATGGTGGCTGGGGGGTGGGGTGGGTGGGAGACATGAGTGGGGGCCTGATGGAGGCTGCCCCTGCACTGCTGGGGGGTGGGGGTGATAGAGGACATGAGTGGGGGCCTGGTGGAGGCTGCCCCTGCACTGCTGGGGGTGGGGGTGATAGGGGACATGAGTGGGGGCCTGGTGGAGGCTGCCCCTGCACTGCTGGGGGTGGGGGTGATAGGGGACATGAGTGGGGGCCTGGTAGAGGGTGTCCCCGGTGGCTGGGGGGTGGGGGTGGTGGGAGACATGAGTGGGAGCCTGGTGGAGGCTACCCCTGGTGGCTGGGGTGTGGGGGTGGTGGGAGACATGAGTGGGGGCCTGGTGGAGGGTGCCCCTGCACTGCTGGGGGATGGGGGTGGTGGTAGACATGGGTGGGAGCCTGGTGGGGGCTGCCCATGGTGGCTGGGGTGGGTGGGAGACATGAGTGGGGGCCTGGTGGAGGCTGCCCCTGCACTGCTGGGGGGTGGGGGTGATAGGTGACATGAGTGGGGGCCTGGTGGAGGGTGCCCCACAGTGCTGGGTGGTGGGGGTGCCGGGTGACATGAGCAGGTGTGCAGGGTAGTCCCCTGTGGTGTCGGCTGCCTGCAGGGGCCGTGGAGGGTGTACAGGTAATACCTGGGAGCACCCAGCCAAATCGCGTGTAGAATTTCCCGCCTACCCCTGAAATACACATACACAACCAAATCGCGTGTGGAAATTCCCGCGCACGTACCCTGTCAAATTGCGTGTGGAACTTCCCGTGCACCCCTAAAATCCACGTACCTTGCCAGATCGCGTGTGAAACTTCCCGCGCACCCCTGAGATCCATGTACCCAGCCAAATCGCGTGTGGAAATTCCTGCGCACATACCCGGCCAAATCGCGTGTTGAACTTCCCGCGCACCCCTGAAATCCACGTACCCTGCCAAATCGCGTGTGATACTTCCCGCGCACCCCTGAGATCCACGTACCCAGCCAAATCGCGTGTGGAAATTCCCATGCACGTACCCAGCCAAATCGCATGTGGAACTTCCCACGCACCCCTGCAATCCACGTACCCTGCCAAATCGCGTGTGAAACTTCCTGCGCACCCCGGAATACACGCACACGTTATTTTTCAGTCAGCGGGTGTCCGTGTTTGTGGGTACCCCTTTGCACGTCATTTGTCCTGGAGGGCCACAGTATAGGACATTCATCATAGCTGTATATAGGTGCTATTTGTTGGCGCACCTTTTGGCGCACATTTATTACAGGCGCAGAGACGCTACCGCCTGCTTTCTTGTGGCGGTCGTGTTTGTGCCTGTGCGCTGGTTTGACCGTGCGCTTTTTTGCCCTATTCGATTCCATGAATACGTGTTGTAGGCGAGCGTGTGGGCGTTCCGCGCACTTGCACCCTGTACTTCCCCCGTGACGCCCACATTTTGGCAAGTTGTTCCCCATTCCGAGTGTTACGCCCTGTGGTCCGCCTACTTTTGTTGTGTGCGCCGCGCTATGTGCGATTTTCGCTGTGGCCTGTGCGATTTTTGCTGTGACCTGGCGCACGCCGTTAGATGGCCTGTGCGCCAACGTGCGCTGCGCACTTTTTTAGCGCACATCCGATGGTTTTCTCAAGCACGGCCTTCCATGAATCGATGTGCGCTGCTTTTCGTGCGATTTTCGCACTTGCACTGCGATTTTCGCTATTCCACTGCGAATCGCACGTTTTTGGCCACTTGCGCCGCGCTAATTATTCCATGAATTGGCCTGAGAGGTGTGCAAGGAGATGTTGAATGATGATTTGGGGTCATGGCTGGTGATGGTTGACAATGCCTGGGTCTGCAGACAGCGCCATTCAAAGGCAAAGATAGAGTCATGACAGTATGTCATGCAAGTTTGTCATTGCGATTATGTCTTCCCACAGTAGTCAGTATGAGTCACAACAAGATTGCCAATCCTATATCAAAGTTATTTGTCCCCTTCAAATAAATCTATGTTAAATGTTTTTCACTAAATTAAATCCACATTTCATGTTTCAACTAGCTTTATTAAAGCTTACTTGGAGTTTCTACCACTCCACGACCCAAGCCTGATTTAAAAAAAAATCATGTCTCCGTAAACTCAATGTTATTCATTTTCTGTCTCTCTTTAACCAATGATTATGCCCGCAACTGCCCCCTTTTATCCCCCACACAAGACGAACCCTGAAAATTCAACTAGTGCGTCTTATTTTTGTCGATTTAGCTCAAACTTCCAGAACGTCTTTGCCCAAATCACAGATGAAGTTTGGAAAAACGTCACTCTATTGAAAGGCACAATATTCTGGTGATTCGGTGTTTGTCTGAATAATTTCACTCAGATGTACTGATGTCTGATTTTATGTAAGTAAGTTTGCCATTAGTTTGAATGTGTGCATGTGTCTTTTATCAAGCACTGTTAATTAATTCCAGGTGTACACTAACGACACAGTTGTAGCGAGCTGTATGCTCCTACGAGAAAATACCTCATACACCAGAGTAGTGAATCACTGAATGTATCACATCAACAATCACCAGAAGATTGTAAAAAGTGTGTTAATGTTTTATTTGAATGGAAACATCTTCCACATGTTTGTACATATACAGTGGCAGAGACAAAGTTAATATTATGTAGCCCTTTTTTTAAACACGTTTTTCGTAAAGAAAAAATACAGAGGCATATCATCTCATCTCCACCTCCAAACTGTATGATGTCTCACTCAGTGAAGTGGGCCATGCCAAAGATGTCTGCTGCCACAACCACTACGTTTTTGGTTAAATGAAATTAATGGTTGTGTGATTTAGCTGCTTTTGTAACCCAGGGTTAAACAAAACAATAAACCACACTCTGTTTTGCAGGTTGTGTTTGAAACAAATTATTTTTGAATTTCCTTGAGGGTTCAGAATGCACCCCTTCCCTTATAGCTTGCTTTGCAGTCTGGGAGCTTGTCAGCGCTGAAGGCTTTATTTTCTAATTGATATTTAATGTTGGCTCTCCATCAGCCCGTACAGAATTATTTTTTTTCCGACTGCTATCTTGAAACAGTTATCTTGCTTCAGTGATGTGCTTACTTCATTTCTTCAAACTAAATTTCCTCTGCTTTGGGAACAGCTGTAACAGGATTACAACATCGCTGAGATCTCCGCCACCAGGATGCCCTGGCAGCTGTCACTGCATCCTCAATGAACTGTTGTTTGCTGTGCAGTATGTTAGCGGATAATAATATGCATTCGTAATGCTGCAAGTCCTCGATTTAGCTTGTGTTCATATTTTGAAAATTCATTTCATGGGAACTGTTTTGTGCAATGTTTCTCCACTCAGGGAAGTAAATCCTTTATTTGGAAATAGGCGCTATGTTTTGGTCATGTGTGTATGCAGTTGTGTCTTGCAGAATGAGCCTTCAACACAAACAAGTTATGGTAGGTGTTTGTGCCCTCCCTGTCTTACACATGCAAGAAAATAAAACAGACACTCCCCAGACAGGGAATAAGGCAAAAGAGAGCAGGCTGTGAGAGTTCAAGGAAAGGTTTATCTAGATCTCTGGGAGCGCTCTGGCAAAAATGTTACAGTACATTTTATAGGTACAATGATGCGTCTAACATATGATACTACGTTGGACCCGGATTGGTCAGCCAGATTGGTGGTGTCTTAGGTGTGGGCATCATCTCGTCCTCTTGGTTGGTTGCTCGTTTGGCGGGAGGATGGACGTCAGACATCTGTGCTCTGGATGGGTGAAGGTCAGGTCGCTGTGAAGCAGCGTGGTCACTATCTAAGCTTTAATAATTCTCTATAATGCATGCACTAAATAATAGTGATTCAAAGACTCTCAATAATTTGTCATGTCTCTATAAAAGTCACACAGGTATTTATATCATCTGTAACCTTTGGATTATACAAGTCATAGGTTAGGCATCTTCACTACTATAATACAATGACCAGAGTGTAGGTTTATGCTTACAAGAATCTCAGGTATGTGGTGTTTGTTAGTACTGGGCACGATATACTGCAGCAGGGGTCTAATGTTAGTTGGGGGTCTGCTGGGTGGGCATCATGGCGTGGTCAGTGGTCTGGTACATGAAAGGAATAACTTGCAGGACACAGGTTCAGAATGGCAGTAAGTTTCCACTGGCGAGGATGTGGGGGCAAGGACACATTTGTGGAGATGAACGAGCTATGGGCTTAGTTCATGTTGGTTCACATGCAGGACAGTGATCTCAGAGGAAGAGTGATGTATTACATTTATTAGTTGTTGCAAATACCTCTGGCTTCTGCGTGAGAATGGAGCCGCAGAGTTTTCCAGTCAGAGTGGGAACGAAGGTGAGGGCAATGTACCCTGCGCCTGGGCGCCGCGAGGAAAGGGAGAGAAGCGTTTCGCACTATTGCAGTGAGGCCTGGTCACCAAGATGGAGTCGAAAGGGGGTACAAAAATGGATGCCTTGTGTCCTGCTCAGTGGTCCCATCTACGTGAATGTAACCCAAAGTTAACATCGCATAAGGGCAAGGGCTGACCCCACTACTAGAGGCACTTGGTCAGAGTCTTGTACTGAGAAGTGAAGGATGAGATTGGACCCTCGCTCCCACACATTACCACCTTTCGTTACATCTAAAGTAACAAATATTTATTTTGTATTCTTTTCGTTCTACCTTCTGTAGTCCTCAGCTTCCGCAACTGCTTCGTCCCACGCTGGGGTACCCTTTATTGGCATCCATGCCCTGCATAAGCTATTCAAGCTATTCCCTCTTCTTGCATATTCGTCTGGTGTACACATCAAGTAGATCCCACCATCTCCATCTAAGTCCACCCATACCTCTCTGTACCATTGCAACTCCCATGGTTCCTTTATTGTTGTATGATGAAAATTATCAACCCTGTCCCCATATTGCCTGTAAATGGCTGTCATCCTGTATTGCGGTGTGGTGTATTCCCCTGTTTGTATTTGTGCATCTATCATAGTAGCTACCGTTGTCGGTCGGCCCATTGTTACCATCATCATAGCCGAAGTAGGCATGCTCTTTTAACAGCACCGGAGTCCCAGTTGGCACACACAGAAGAATAGGAGCACAAAGACGATGATGGGAACGAGTAGTTTCATTGCCACGCTTACCCATGATGGTATCCAGGCAAACAGATTGTCGAACCATGTGCTTTCCTCTGCGCCTCCTTCTGTTTTCATACTCTCTCCTAGATTGCGTACTGCTGTTATCACATGTGAGAGTGTCCCATTATCAGCATCTTCAGTTGGCACGAACGTGTAACACCCCCCCCCCCCAATTTTACGGCAAACACCACCATCCATTGCCATGAGTAGATCTAGGACATATCTGTTTTGCATTGTCATTAGGCGCAGTGCACGGAGCTCTAATTTTATAACGTTGAACCCGTCTTCAGTGTCATTAGCCAGTTGGATGAGCTCCCAGCGCACTATCTGCAACCATTTGGTGTTTGTTCGTGCTTGGAGTCCCGGGACAAGGAGTAAGGCAAAAAATGTCTCTGCTGATGAGAAGAGCTTGTACTTCTGAGGGATCTCAGCAAGGAGTTTCGATGATTCGGATGAGATATAGTTGGAGGATCTTTTACTTCGTGATAGTTTTTTCTTCAGTTCATATTCTGACAAAAGTTCGTAACCTGGAGCATCGGGCGCTGTCGATGGTTCAGCCGATTGCCCTGCTGCCGATATGCCAGCCGATTCTCCTGTCGTTCCTTGGATATAGCTTTCTGGTATTAACCATTAGGGTTTTGTGGAGGGTGGCTAAGGCACAAGTACCTCTCCATGCTGTTGGAAGGTGTAGATAGGCTTGTTTGCCGCAAATCCAGTACATGTCCATTAGTGCAGCGGTGCCTTTCTTCATGTCAGGTATGATTACCGTCTTGTCGCATTTCTTTGTTTCCCCCATGTTCACTCTTCCTTCCCCATGGAAACACAGTTCATGTGGTACCTCTTTCTGTAATTTGACCCATGTTAGCTTTGTGACATGTTGCGACCAGTTGGGGGCACATACTTCTTTTTATCCATTGGAAGGTGTCATTGGATAGCCCTCGGAGTGCTTCTGGTTTGCATTCGATAGTTTCCTCATGCCATTTGTTTTCTGCATACCTCGTCCCTTTGATGACAAGAAATGGCTCTTTAAGGCAAATTACTCCTTGGCGCTTGCTTGTGCAAGTTCTCTCATTTTCCAGTTTTTTCATTGTGACGGGGTGCGCTTGGAAGGTGCTTTTTATCCTGCACAAAACCAAATGAATCAAACATTGGGCCTCCGACAAGGGTACTTCCTGGGGTATTAATATTTTCGGTGTTCCTGATGCATGCGGGATGAGTGAACAGACGTAACAGCTTTCATTTGTTGCTTGCTTCGCCATGGCACTCATGTCTGAATACCATTTATTTGATTGATCAGGGTGGCCGGGGTCTTCTATTTCATCTAACCCCAGGTCAAGATAAATGTTGTATCTTTTCCCTTCCGCCCCCCTTTTTCTTCTCCTTCTCCCTCCCTCCTTATTGTTTCTCACTTTTTTGTAATGTATTGGAAACATTCCAGCCCAGGCTGTGTCATTGTTGTTCAATATGGCATGTATATACTCATCAGTGGCAGCAGCGTGATCTTAGGTAGGGTGTATGGTTGTCTGTGCATGCATACTTGTGTTAGTTACATCATTTGGCCAATAATAATCGGCATCATATTCATTAAGTTCATAATCATTACTCATATTTATATTTGGAAGTAACAAGGAGACACTTGTTGGGCCTGCAGTGGCGTGTTCTGGAGGTTGCATTACACTTGTACCATTAGCATCAATATCATATGTTTCTTTCCACATTGTCTTTACTCCAGTCCATATCAAGTGCGAGCCTTCTCGTATCAAGTGAGCCCCGCTCCCCCCCTTGTGCATGTCATTAACCAGAGATAGAAGTGTTTAGTACCAGGCCATAAAAAACAACATTACTGAAAACAATACTGCAGCACATTTTAAAATGCATTCAACATTGCTAAATCTACTGCCCCGAGTGGCATCCCTATTGCTATCTAGCATTAATTGATTCTCCACGATTGTGGTTCATTGGGCCATTTGTCACCTGGAGGGGCGATACAAATTTGTTAAGTCACCACAACATATACATGTAATTACATTTCAGTTTCATACTTGATCAACATTCGCTTTTGCTTGTTTTTATTACACATCTATTTTTATTAAGCCCTTTGTAAAAAGAGAGAGCGAGAGAGAGAGAGACAAGAAAGAAAGGAGGAGAAGAATGAAAGGGAGAAAGGAAGAGAAGAAAGAAAGAAAGGGAGAAAGAAAGGAAGGAAGGAAGAGAGAGATAGCTAATCAGAAAACAAGGCATACATTATAACTTTTGTTTTTGCATATTCCTTTTTGTCAACAATTTTGCCATTACTTCTCAATCTCAATTGTAGTGCTACTAGCACATTACTGTTCATTCTGGGGGATCGTACTATCGCGTGCCATCCTCACATCTGATAAGTGCACCCAATATTTCAATCCCTTGACTTTCACTGCAGTGGGTGTACTATATATAACCTTGTAAGGGCCGTGAAACCTGGGTGAATTCCATCTTCTTAAAAAACTCTGGACATACACTTGTGCTCCTGGCATTAGTGGACCACTTGTGCTGTCTGTGGCTGGTGTGGTAGTATCAGTTGCCACATTCTCAGTAAAAGGTTATGCTATCTGTCGCGCTATGCTGCATACTGCGCACATTAACTGGGTCAGGTATTCCTTAAATTCCTCCCCCAGCACTGTGGCAGCCCTGTGTGCGTCTGATGCTCTCCTAATCAGGGAGAGTGGTGTATATATTTGCCTCCCAGTGACAATTTCATGGGGGCTCAGATGATGGTTGAGTTCTGAGTTGGAACAGTGCTAGGGCTAAGCAATACACATAGTTTTTCTTCAGTGTGTTACACAATTTTCATAGTTTACTCTTGAGCAATCCATTGATTTCTTCCACCACCCCATTCGCCATCGGATGATAAATGGAACACAGTTTGTGTTTCACCCCCAAGAGTGACGTCACTTCTTTGAAAAGGCCATTCACAAAGTGTGTGCCGTTGTCTGATCTTATCACATCACATATCCCCCATCGAGAAAAGACCTCTCGCACCAGGAACTTCGCTGCACACTTCACGTCTCGGTGGGGACATGGACCCTCTTCCACCCACCTGGAAAAGGGGCATACCACTACAATTAAATACCTTGCTCCATTACATCGCTGTCCCATGTCAGCGTAATCTATGTGTAGTTCTGTAAATGGTCCTGCTGGTTCTGGCAATGTGCCACACAGTGTTCTCAATGTCATTCCTGAATTGTATGTTTGGCATGTTGTGCATTCTACTACAAATTTTGACAAATGTTCCTGTAAATTGGGGACAAAACAATGTTCCTGGATGTCTGCGGCAATATGTTGTTTTACTACGTGGGCTGGGAAGTGCAGCTGTTGGAATGCTACCTCTAGCAACTCTACGGGCATTAGTACCTTTCCTGTTGTCTCCTGTCTCCAAATTATGTCTCTGGCTGATTGTTTGCACCCCTGTTTGCTCCACAATTCTTGCTCCTCCTGTGGTGCTCTCTTTGTAGTTCTATCTGAGCTATTGGTGTGTTACTGTACGCCTCTTACAATGGCCCAGTAATGGCTGATTTTCCAACACATTCGATTGTTGGTGTTGCATTGAAATATGAGGCCTCTTTCGCTGCTGCGTTGGCTGCCGCGTTTCCCAATGAGACTGAGTCTGTGTTGTTGGTATTGGCTTGGCATTTCACCTCTGCCACTACAGATGGTTCTGCTAATGCATCTATCAGCTCAGTCAATAGTGTGGCGTGCTGTAGTGGTGAGCCATCCGCTCTTCTGAACCCCCTCCTATGCCAGCGGGATAGCCCTGAATGGACTGTGGTTGTCACGTATGCTGAGTCTGAGTATATTGTTACTGTACATCCTCTGGCTGTATGCAGTGCCTCAATCAATGCAGTTAATTCTGCTGCTTGTGCGGAGTAATGAGACGGGAGGCGCTTCTGGACAATTGTTTCACAGCCATCTTCCTCCATGCGTACTACGGCCATCACTACATGCTTCTCCCCTGTTTCAGGGTTTACCGATGCTGACCCATCTATGAAATATATCTCTCCTTCCTTCAGGGCGTTTTCGCTCGCTTTGGAATGTCATCGCCCTCCCCTTCATAGGTGGCGCAGTCGTGTTCCTGCATGTCCTCTGTGGTGCATGGTTCTGTGATTAATGTTGCTGGGTTTACTGTTTTGCACCTGACAACGTGCACGTTGGGGCTCGAAATTATTATCTCATACGCTGTTGCTCTCTGTTTTGTTAATGTTGATTTTGACCTCTCCAGAATTGCAAATAATGAGTGTTCTGCATATAGTGTTACCGAACATCCCATCACGACTGTGGCGCTTTTTTCAATGGCAAAAGCTGCTGCAGCGAGGGACTGTTCGCA